>NC_134150.1:11817500-14217500 GCF_033958435.1 Carettochelys insculpta | reverse complement strand
GCATGCAGCCTAAGCACATGGCCAACCTGAGCACATGGCCTTTCAAACAAACAAACAGACAGCTCAGCACTCCAAACACCAAATATCTCAAATCTTAGAGAGAGTCCTTTTAAAACTCCTTTTAGAGTTGTCACCAAGAGTTGAATGCTAATTCCCATGTGTCTCTATCCCTCCTACATGACTGGATGGCAAATACTGCCAATGGAGAAGAGGCTAAATGAAACCACTTATTGGACAAAAAGCAATTCAATTCAACATTTTTTTTAAACTTTTTTACTTTCAATTGAAAATCCTATTTCAGTGCTATGGTTCCTCCTGCATTTTCAGGGTTTATTCATAAGTCATAGCTGAATGCACTGTATGTTCTATTTATATGAACAAACACATATAAAAAGAATCAGTTCTGTTATCTAGATAGGAGTATATCTGTCACCATCCGAAAGAATATCAATCCTACAAGTTATAAGTCAGTCACTCTTTTAAATACATAATTCAGGCATTGTATGACAGCATAAGCAGTGACCTTTATGTGTATCTTCTTTCTAGTATCTCAACACTGTGAAAGAGAACCAAGACGATACTCCTATATTTTGTTACATCAGTACATAATCTCTTTATTTTAAAATCATTTTAGCCAATAAACCAACCACAATTTTATTAACAATGGCAAGAAGTTGATATGGAATTCAAAAGCATGCTAGCATACTATTCGTCTTAGCTTCTTTCATAAAGAATCTCATAGTTCATTTGTATATCAGCAAAAGGGCACATGAACATTTTAATTCTTTATTAAACTTTTTCAATTAAAGTTCTAAAACCTTATCAGGTATACAGCATCTTCAGGGAACAAAACTTTCATAACAACAATATCACAGAAACCTTGTAATCTTTAGAATGACTCATCCACTATGATTAATTTACCCTTTATTTATATCTATATATCTAAAGGGTAAATGTCACTTTTAGAATTATTATTTCAGACAGATAATTTTATACAGGATTTTACTTTTGATGTAGGTCACATCATTTATGAGCAAGTGTGATGACTGACTCACACTGCACTTTCTGTCAATATTGAGTTACTTAGACTCTAAGAAAAATCTCCTGCATAAGAAACACTGCTAATGGCATGTCACAGCTAAGCCAGATAATATTTTTTGTAATTAACAGAGGCTGTGCTGATAGTTATGTTCATGCTATCAGTATAACAAAAATAACACGGAGTGCATATGTCTCTGCCACAACAAAATCATTATATGATTTCTGAGCTGATTGCATGAGTTGTTTTTAAGAATGCTGTAAGCAGACATGATTTCCTGTGGGCTATGATTTAAAAATTATAAGAAAATGATTGAAAACAGAACATTAAAGCATCCACAGTACCTTGTTTGTTTCAAAATGGAATATGTAGCTACCACCACCCTCGCTCACATCCTAACACAAAATCAATATACTAGCTTTAAAGTATCTCCTTTAAGCGCTGTGCATAAGGAAGGCCAAGAAAGGGATAAATGGACTTTGTGACTGGTGAATCAGCAGCCACAGGTTACCACCATGCATTAATGTGAAGACATGAGCTTTGGTCATGAACAAAAAAAAAAGACCAAAAATTGCTTCACCATTTTTATTGGCCTTAATTTAGAAGGAGAGTTATCAGACCTGCTATTGCACAGTAATATATAACAGTTATTTCTTATTTATGCTGTAGTAATGCTTTTATCTGGGACATTTCAATTCATGGCCACCCAGTTTTCAGTGAAATTGGGCTTTTTATCAAATTTTACAGTTTTGCTGAGAATAAGAGAGGATTTACTCACTGTGACACACTTGGCCATGATTAATATCTGGGCTCTCACTGCTTCCTACCTCATCCATTTACCTAAATATCTGAAAACACATCTTCCTCCAACAAATTCCGTAATTGCACAAGAGTGCATTAGCTAGACGAAAAGCTTAACTACCTAAGAAAGACATCTACAACAAATATGAGGAATGTCTTTTTGAATAAATTGTAAAGTACGTCTTCTAAAATGTTATTCCACTCAGCACCAGCTACAGTCAAGTAGAATGGAACAAGGAGTTCTCTGATTGTGACAAGTAACAGAAAACTAATGTGAAAAGAAGAAAATATGGATCACACAAAGCAGCACTAACACACCAGAAGATCCAGATCTTAATATTTCCTTTTGCTGATGAAGGAATGTCTTATTTGGGATGTCTTTCTCAGGATGCAAACCCCATGCTCTGCATGTCTCCAAGTCTCTGACTGCCAGAGGTTAGAATTGAATGACAGGGGATCACTCAAAAATTGCCCTGTTTTGTCCATTCCCTAGACTTCAGAAAGCTTTTGATATAGTCGCACATAACCTTATCAATAAACTAGGGGAATACAACACAGATGGGACTACTATAATGTGAGTGCATGACTGGTTGGAGAGTTCCCTGTTCTGAGAGAGTAATTATTGATGGTTCACAGTCATTTTGGAAGGGCATAACAAATGGGGCTCCACAGGGATCAGTTTTGGGATCATTTCTGTTCAATATCTTCATAAATGATTTAGATAAAGGCATAGAGAGTATGCTGACAGAGTTTGTGGAGGATACCAATTCTTGAGCAGTTGGGAGTACTTTGGAGGATAGGATTATAACTCAAATTTGTCTGGATGAAATGGAGCAATGGTCTGAGGTAAAGAAGATGAAATTCAACAGGGACAAATGCAAAGTACTCCACTAAGAAAAGACCAGTTTCCCACATACAAAATGGGTAGTGACTGTCTAGGAAGGAGTACTGCAGAAAGGGATTAGGGGTCATAATGGACCACATGCTACCGCTTCCTGAGTTCAGTGTGACACAGTTGCAAAAAATAGCAGACATCATTCTGGGATGCATTTACTGGATTATCCTAAACAAGATATGAAAATAAATCTTCTGCTCTACTGTGCACTGATTAGGCCTCAACTGGAGTAGCGTATCCAGTTCCAGGCACCACATTTCAAGAAAGACGTGAAGAAATTGGAGAAGGTCCAGAGAACAGCAACAAAAATGATCAAAGGGCTAGAACACATGACCTTGGAGGGATGATTTAAAGAATTAAATTTGGTTAGTTTGGAAAACAGAAGACTGAAATAACATGATGATAGCTTTCAAGTATCTAAAAGGTTGTCACAGACAAGAGGGAGAAAAAGTATTGTCCTTAACCTCTGAGGGTAGAACATGAAGCAATGGGCTTAAATTGCAGCAAGAGAGGTTAATGTTGGACAGTAGGATAAACTTCCTAACTATCAGGTTGGTTAAGCACTGGAATAAATTGCGTAAAGAGACTGTGCAATCCCCATCATTAGATATATTCAAGAGGAGGTTGAATAAACATCTGTCAGGGATTATCTAGGTAACGCTTGGTCCTGTCGTGAGTGCAGGGAAACGGACTCAATTGCATTAAAATTCCCAGGGTCACAGAGTGTCAGCCTTGCATTGGTATTGCTGTTACCACCCAATGCAAAACTCCTTTGAGAACCCATGAAGGTACACTTGGGAACTCCTACCTGTGAGATACCCAGCAGCTATTTTAAGCCTCCCTCTGAGGAGAACTTACTTGACTGTCCAGTCTTAGGGTAGATTAACATAGCAAAGTTACTTTGAAATAACAGCCAGTTTTTTGAAATAACTATCCCTGCACCTGCACAATGCAACAACTATTTTGAAATAATTTCAAAATAGCACGTGGCTTATTTTGAAATTGGTAAACCTCATTCTACAAGGAACAGCACCTGTTTTGAAAAACATGCTGTGAAGACAGGGAATAGAGCCAATTTCAAAATAAGCCACAGTGTGTCCAATGGCTTGATTTCAAAATAGGCTGTGTGTGTGTAGACCCTGTATTTTGAAATAGCTAAGTGCTATTTTGAAATGCATTTGTGTGTGTAGCAGTGTTATTTTGAAATAAGCTATCCCAGAATAGCTCTGCTGGAATAGCTTATTTTTAAATAAGGCTGTTGTGTAGACATAGCCGTACATATGTTCACACAGAACATCCCACTTCTAGGACACCAAAATCAGATCATGCTCTTAAAAGGGTGATTTTTATTTAAAAAACAAACAAACACATTTTGTAAAACATGTGGATAGGTGTTACAAAGCAACTGAAAAAATGATTAATAATACAGAGAATTGCTTTCCTGGAATTAAGTTTGGAGAGTTTCAGTATAAAGTGTTACTTTAAATGTGCAGAAAACAAAGAAGTCCAACAAACACAAAATAAAGAAATATCCAGATTGCATCCAACAAAACGTTATTTGTTCTACTCACATTTCTGTCATTTCAAGATTTAGTCCCTTTTTAGGCATGGATGATACTGGATTCTCCTGGCATTGTTCCTTGCTAGTCCTTTCAGGAGGCCTTCCCTGGCCACACAGGAATAGGAAGAGCTACTGCTTCCAATTCAAAAGCCCATACTCTGTTTTTATCAATTCTCCTGGCCTCCTGCCAGCTCACTTGGGCTATGTCTACTCTAGAGGGTTTTGTGGGCAAAATGGCCATTTTGCCAACAAAATCTGCAGAGCATGTGAATTCCCATGACTTTCTGTTGACAGTAAGTGGACATAACACTGGAGTTTTGCTGACTGTTCTACCCTGCTCCCCATAACCATGTCTACATGTGCACGCTACTTCGAAGTAGCGGCGCTAACTTCGAAATAGCGCCCATCGCGGCTACACGTGTTGGGCGCTATTTCGATGTTAACATCGATGTTAGGCGGCGAGACGTCGAAGCCGCTAACCCCATGAGGGGATGGGAATAGCACCCTACTTCGACGTTGAACCTTGAAGTAGGGAACGTGTAGTTGTTGCGCGTCCCGCAACTTCGAAATTGCAGGGTCCTCCATGGCGGCCATCAGCTGAGGGGTTGAGAGACGCTCTCTTCAGCCCCTCAGCTCAATGGTGGCCGTGTGGAGCGGCCCCTTAAAGGTCCCCACCCCCTCCCTTTCTGTGCAGGAAGCTGAGAGAGCATGCAGGCAGCAGCAATAACACGCGGCTCGCCTGCACGCTCTTCTTCAGCCACCCACACCCCCAACCGACCTAATGGACGCCCGGCAGCCCCCCCAGCGCCCTCAGGGAACCCCCCCGAAGGGGAGACAGGGTTCCCAGGGTAGGAGCCAGGCCGGAAAGCAGCAGCGGGGCCCTTCCTGGATGGAGGCCGAGCTTCGGGACCTGCTGGGGCTCTGGAGCGAGGAGGAGGTGCTCCAGGTAATGGGGAGCAAGAGGCGGAACGCGGATGCGTTCGCTCGGCTGGCCGAGGGCCTGGCCACCCGGGGTCACCCTGCCCGCACTCTGGACCATGTCCAGAGTAAAGTGAAGGAGCTGCTGCAGGGTTACGCCCAGGCCCGGGATGTGGCCGGCTGATCTGAGGCCGCCCCCGTCACTTGCCCCTTTTACAGGGAGCTCAGGGACATCCTGGGCCCCTGGCACACCTCCTCCCCTCTGGCCACGTTTGACACCTCAGCTGAGGAGCCCCAGCAGGCCCTGGAGCCAGAGTCCGCCCCGGAGGCAAGCCCCGCACCCCGGGGGGCCCCCCCCAGGAGCCCACCCCCGGGGCACCAGAGGAGGAGGAGGCGGAGGAGGAGGGGGACTCTTCCTCCACCAACACCAGCCTCCAGATCCTCCTCCTGCCATCCCGGAGCAGCAGCTGGGTGTCCGCCCCCCGGGTGTCCCCTGACCGTGGGAGTGGACCGTCAGGTGTGTACCCCCCGGTGCACACCCCCGGGGTTGAGGGGCGGGGGTAATAGATATGGCCAGGGCCCTCCACATGCCCAGATGACCATGGCCCCAAGGACAGCAGTGGCATGTCCCTCACAGGAGTGCATCAGCCCCTGCCCCCTCCCAGCATGACAGTGCCATGCCCCATCCCCGGGGCAGGGGGGAGCAGAACCTCTAGGGTCCCCCGAGGGGAGGGGGTGGGACACCCAGCAGCAGCAGCAGCAGCAGCATGTGATGGAGTGGGCGGGGGGGAGTGCAAATGCGAGACTCAGGCTAGATATGAGCAACAAGCTGAATAGCTCCCAGTGGCTAAGGATGATCCTGGGACTACAACTGGCAGGTTACACCTCTGCCCTGAACAAAGAGGAGGGAGGAGCCGAGCTGGGTTTGAATTGGGGGCTGCAGTTAGAGGCTAGGGGAAGGGAGAGCTAGAAGGCTGCCTGCCTGAGGAGGGGGAAAGCTACACCCCAGAGGGGCACCCCTCAGGGTCTTCTCCCCAGGACGGGTTGGAAGGACTGTCTCTGACTGCTGTACTGTCACTTCTGGGAGAAACTGGGCATCTGTTACCTAGGAAACCTCTCCTGTCATACCTGCTGAGTGAAGTGAGAGTCACTTCCGCCAGGGGACGGGGTGCAGTGCAGGGGGACCCTTGAACCCCATCACAGCAGCATCTGACGGGGATGGGGAACCTGCAGCACAGGGGTGGGGGGACAAGGGCCACGGCTCAGGGCCCACACTAACGGCTCTCTCCACTCTTCTTCCCCCCCCGTGTTCCGCAGCTGCACCATCGGAAGGACCGGAGAGCACCGGCGAGGCTTCAGTGGTCCTGGAATCCTCTCCGGGGCCATCGCTCCAGGCCAGCCCCTCGGCGGAGCAATGACCGGCCCCACGGCGGGCAAGACGGCAGACCCAGCAGCAGCAGCCACCGGCGACGGACCCCCAGCTGCTGGCCCTCCACCGCCGGCAGGTGGAGGTCACGGAGCAGCGGCTGCGGGTGGAGCAACGCCGCCTCCACCTGCAAGAGTGGGCACTGGCCTGGCGCCAACAGGCATGGGGGGGCCTACATGCAGACATTCAACAGCATAGCATATTACCTGTTCCCCCCATGCCGTGCCGGCTGCCGCTGAGCCCGCCCTGCCTGCTCCACCCGCTGCTCTAGTTGCTGCGCTGTCCGCCGTCGCCCCGCCACCCGCCACCGAGGGCCATTCCGCCGAGGGGGACCTGGGGCCAGCTGACACTCACTGGCCGTATCTCCCGGTCCACCCGGCCCCCAGCCAGCTCCGGCCAGGGCTGCGGCTGAGGCGGGGATCCCGGCCGCCCAACCCCAGTGCTGGACTGTAGGGGCGTGGGGCCCAGGACGTGCCCCCCCTCTTTGTATATATTCCCCCCACTTTTTTGGTTTTTTGCCCTGTACATAGATTGTATTTATTTATTTGTGACCCCCGTTTTCACTGTCTGATCCTTCCCCCCCGTGTAAATAGTTCTCCCCTTCCTTGTTATCCCTGTTTTTATATTAATATACATACATGTAATATATAAGTTAGTTAGAAGTTCTATAGTTATTATTAAGAAGAGTTCAAGTAAACATGTTTGATTTCACAAACAAGTGTCTGCTTTTATTTGTACAAGAAAAGTGGGCGGGGGGGTGCTGTTGGGTGCTCCGTGGTGTGGGCATAGGGGCAGGGAGTGTTGTGGAGGATGCGGGGGGCAGTGGGGGGCCTGCCAGCATTCACCCCGCGGCCTTATTGAAGTGGGCCCGCAGGGCCTCCCGGACCCGGGTCCCTTCGGGGTCCACCTGGTGACTGGGGGCAGCGGGTGGCTGCACAGCGGCCCTGCCGGCCTCCACAGCCCAGCCCTGAAAGAAGGCCTCCCCCTTGCTCTCCACCAGATTGTGTAGGGCGCTGCACGCACCCACAATCTGGGGGATGTTGGTGGGGCCCGCATCCAGGCGGGTGAAGAGACACCTCCAGCACCCTTTGAGGCGGCCAAATGTGCGCTCCACCACCTGGTGTGCATGGTTCAGGCGCTGGTTGAAGCGCTCCTGGCTGGCAGACAGATGGCCCGTGTACGGGTGCATGAGCCAGGGCCGGAGGGGGTATGCCGCATCTGCGATGATGCAGAGGGGCATTGTGGTGTCCCCCACAGGGATCTCCCGCTGGGGGATGTAGGTCCCCGCCTCCAGCCGGCAGCACAGGCCCGAGTTCTGGAATACCCGGGCGTTGTGGATGCTGCCAGGCCAGCCCACATAAATGTCCTGGAAACAGCCCCAGCTGTCCACCAAGGCCTAGAGGACCACTGAGTGGTAGCCCTTCCGGTTGATGTAGTGTCCTCCACTGTGCTCCGGGGTGCGGATGGGGATGTGAGTCCCATCCAGAGCCCCGAAGCAATTGGGGAAGCCCAGGGTGGTAAAGCCCGCGATGGTGGCATCTGGGTCCCCAAGCCTCACGAGCCTGTGGAGGAGCATGGCGTTGATGGCGTGCACGACCTGCAGGGGAAGCACATGGGAGAGCACCAATGAGGGGTGAGCAGGGTGTGTGTGGCCCTCCCCTGCCAGGGCCCCCCTCCCCTGCCAGGGCTGCCTCCCCCCACCTCCCCCCGTTCGTCCTCTTACCTCCATGAGGACAGCCCCGACAGTGGCCTTGCCGACGCCAAACTGCTGGCCCACGGATCGGTAGTTGTCTGGAGTGGCCAGCTTCCAGACAGTGATGCCGACCCATTTCTCCACAGGGAGGGCATGCCGCATGGCGGTGTCCTGGTGCCTGAGTGCGGGGGTGAGCCACTGGCATAGCTCCATAAATGTCTGCCAGCTCATGCGAAAGTTCCTGAGCCAGCGGTCGTCATCCCACTCCCCAAGCACCAGCCGCTCCCACCAGTCGGTGCTGGTGGGGTAGCTCCACAGCCGGTGGCGTATGAGGTGGCAGGGGGGTCAGGGTGCTGCAGGGTTGGGGGTTGCGTCCTCCTCCCCTGCGGGCAGCTCCTCCTCTGTGGCAAGGAGGTGCTCAGCTGCCTCCTGCATGGCATGGAGCAGGGCGAGCACTGCTTCTGCAGGGGCGGCTGGGTGGACCTCTGGCTGCTGCTGCTGCTGCTGCTGCTGCTGGGGGTCCATCATGACTGCGTCGCCCGAGGTGTGCATGCCTATGGCTCTGCAGACCGCGTACTGTGCAGGCTGAGTGTGTCTGGGAGGGGCCCTTTAAGGGCACGGCTAGCAGTTGCCCCGGAAGCGCTAGTCCGCCCTGTGACCCTGTCTGCAGCTGTGCCTGGAACCCTTATTTCAATCTGTGCTACTTTGGTGTGTAGACGTTTCCTCGCAGTGCCTATTTCGATGTGGTGCTGCGCGACGTCAATGTTGAACGTCGACGTTACCAGCCCTGGAGGACGTGTAGACGTTATTCATCGAAATAGCCTATTTCGATGTCGCTACATCGAAATAAGCTACTTCGATGTAGGCTTCACGTGTAGACGTAGCTCATGAGGGCTATGTCTAGATTACAGGGATTTATCAACAGAAGTTTTTGTCAGAAGATATCTTCTGACAAACTTCTTTCGACATTGCAGCCAGACTGCCAAGTGGATCGCCAGAGTGATCCACTCTGTTAACAGAGAATGGCCAGACTGCCAGAACACTCTATTGGCAAAATGACGGAGGGCCCCCTCAGAATGTCACAACCATCTTTCTGTTGACAGATCTCTGTCGACAGAACCGTTATTCCTCGTGGGGAGTGGGGTACAGCTGTTAACAAATGCTCTGCATTCTATCAAGATCTGCATTCAGAGCTCTGCTGACAAAACCCTCTAGTGTAGACATAGCTGAGGAATAATGTCTCTGTCGACAGAGTGGATTGTGCTTGCAATCTGCTTGGCAGTTTGGCCTTGATCTGTCAACAAAAGTTCTTCCGACAAAACCTTCTGTTGACAAATCCCTGTAATCTACACATAGCCTTCCTGCTTCCCTAAGAATTCCTTGGATTCTCTAAGACTTTCTGGTTATGGCTTTCATCCTTACAGGCAAGGTAGCTAGGATTAGGTCTAAAGAGTTAACAACTACTGAGAAAAGATTTTAGCTAACTGAACAGCTGGTATGTTCAGAAAATAGTGTTACTCCTCCTCCTCTCTTTCATTACAGCATGGAAAACAATATTGACTGGATTACTCGTGAGGATCAGTTTCAGGTCATTACTGTTCCTAGTATATATATCACATGGTCAAATCAATACTACAAAGTTTGCTAAATGGAGAATCGGACAAAAATGTGGCATTTGGACTAGTTTCAATGTGTTAGAAGCATGGAATCCAAGACCATATTAGAAATGAAAGAAGACTGTCATAAATACATTCCTTTGAAGGATTTGATATTTGAATGTGTAAGAATTTGAGAGAACCAGTGAGTAACTTAGCACTTAGTTTCTGAAGACCAACATGACTGTGTGAGTCTTGTTATGTTATAAGAATATAATACCCACGTGAACTCCACACACACATTTATTTCTATTTTAGAATACCCTATGATCCCGATTCAACTTACTTATCTATATATCAAAAAGCCTTGCAGAGAAACTCTTCATCTGCATCTACACATGCTGTTTCTTCTGGAAGCAGCATGGTAATGAGCAGCCTGGAAGATGTTAATGAGTTGCGGATGTAAATTTACCGTGCCTCATTAGCATATGGTCATGTGATTCAGAGTTCAGAAGAATACAAATGAAGCCGTGCAGCCCCCAGGGATCTTCTGGAAGGAAACCCTCCTTATGGAAGGCCCCTCTTCCTCGGAGAGCTTCTTCTGCACTCCAAATCATGTGCATCTTCTGGGCTGCTCATTACCATGCCGCTTCTGGAGGTAGCAGCATGTGTAGATGCAGCCTTCAAGTTGTCCCAACAACTTTTTCTACTGTATAGAAAAGAGGTTAAGATGAAAATTTGGTGACACTAAAGTCAGTGGGAGTTTTGACACTGAACAATGGAGCCAGGTTTTCATGCATTACTCTTATTACTCCTCCACTATGTTATTGTCTCAGGGCTAATGGGCTGTCATATAGTTTGCTAATGTAAGAAAAACTGGCAAAATGCCCAAAATTCTCCCCACCAAGAGTAATCTTTCTGATCCCTAAGATGATTTCTTTTAAATGTTTTCTCTTTAAATACTTCTCTTAAAACTGTTGAAATATCCTCATCTGAGGTGCTTGATATGTCCCTGGCCATGGGCTGTGGTGTGTGTGTTTCTCCCCACATCTTAACCAAAAGCCTTAGGAACTGAGCATTTAAACATCTATGTTGTTTAATTCATGGCTTTATTCCCTATCAGGCCCATAAAACTGCTTTATAAACCCTCATTGCAAAAATCCCCCTTGAAGAACACCATAGAACTTTCCAGAACAGGGTAAACAACAGCAACGGTTGGAAATGACAGTTGGTGTTAATGTTCATGAGGGGTAGTTAATATTTATAAGTTACAGTTTAAAATTCTAGTGTTCAATTGGTTAGTTTTCAATCCTTCATACATATGTAACTCAGGACTTTGCTGGTTGCCATGGCGACCAAAATGCAACATGGACTTCAAACAGGTCCTCACAAGCCCTATAAAGTTAGGAGCCTGAGGGCCCTGGGCTCATTCTTGTTCGGGGACCCGGACCTGGAAAGAGCTGGAGAAGAAAGAAGAAAAGAAGGTGACAAGCTTCGTGTCAGTCGTCGTACCCCAGCCACCAAGGGACGTTGAAGACCCGAAGAGGACGCCTTCGGGAACTCGGACTTTGCGCCCATAGCGAGTGAGGGACAAAGAAGAGCTCCTGATCACCACCATTTGGAAGGCTCCGGTCTAGCCAGAGGGTTCGTTCCGGCCGGAGGCACCACCTACTAAGCATGTGCCCGGTGCCAGGGACAAACCGCAGCAGCGGTCCTGCCCTTCTCCTCATTGACCATTGCTGTGGCCGGTGGGGAGAACTAAAGGCCGTCTTGAAATCACTACAAATTTGCTCGCTTACCTGCAAATTTGTACAGGAGGTTTTTGTGGACCACGTTGGTTCTTTTCCTCCTGGTTTCTTTTTCAATCCTCTTTCCTATCAGGCCAGCGCGGCGCTGTAAAAACGCGCCTGTGCAGCCATACCTTCCTAGCTCCTGACAGAAGTGATCACAGGCCCAGCGCCTGGAAACAGAGCTTAGGAAGGAAAGGTAACAAACAAATGTACTTGTAAATGACCTGGTTAATGTGTATGTTTTATACCTGTTGTTGCATCTTCGCCTGCTGCTGGATGTGTTAAGCAGTAGCAGCAAGGTGCTATAGGTGGTAGGATGGGACTACCCCAGTTCTGCCAATACAATTCAATCTGTAACCCTTTGTTTCTGCTAGCCTATGTAAAGCACAGGGGGCGCTATTTATAGCCAGCCCAAGATTTCAGCAACCCTCAGAGCATTCTAAAAGCATAATTTACTTTACCAGTAAAAGGCAAGGATTAATTTGACTGGCCCGTAATAGAGACAGATATTGAACCTGGAAACTACCGGGAAGGTGTTTCCTATTTAGGACTAGCCATTGGCCAGGCAGTCCACTCTAGGGAGTCATCGAAGGAGGTGACTCCAAACCTCTGGAGTCATCGTAAGAGGCGACCCCTAAACCTCGGGAACTGATGTAGGAGGCAGTCCCATTCCATCTGCTCCCCGCTGTTCGAGAGGGAGGTTGAGCGCCCAGATCATCGTAAGAGGTGATTCTGGAATAAGGTTGAGAGCCTCGTGGTTCTCCCCCCTGCTTATAAGGGGATAAAACCCCACAGCAGGTAACTTCGCCATTAACTGGTGCCTCTTTAAAAGAGGTAATCTTGTAATATTGTGCTTAACTATTTTCCCCTTACACCACGCAGTGAAGACTCCATGGGATTCCTGGGAGCCACTGTAAGTAGCGGGACACTCTAAGGGTGCTGCCTATTGCAGCTATGCATAATTCCAGGGCTAGTTTTATAGATAAACAAACTCTGTGCTAAGAGGCTAGTAGAGGGAAGGGAAAAACCTATAGCTTGTCAACTCAGGTCCATCCCAGTTGGTAACACCTTTCCTCTTAATAAATTTCCTTTTGGTTGCACTTTTAAAAAAGACTCATTCATTCTTTCAGGGCAGACAGTGTTCAGCACCATTGACTCAGATCCTATCACAACCCTGTAAACCCCACTGGAAGCAACCACCGTGTACAGTGCACTGGGTTGTGGGGTAAAATCCAGTGAGACACTCCACCAGCATCCCTAAGGGTGTGGTCAAGTGTCTCGGAGGCAAAAAATCAGAAAAAATAAAAAATTTGTGTCGTGCCTCAGTTTCCCCAAGTGCACACACATTGCGTGTGTGTAAAAAGGCAGTGAGAGAGAAAAGGGCAGCTTTTAAAAAGTGGAAGTCAAATCCTAGTGAGGAAAATAGAAAGGAACATAAACACTCCCAAATTAAGTGTCATAATGTAGTAAGAAAAGCCAAAAAAGATTTTGAGGAACAGCTAGCCAAAAATTCAAAAAACGATAGTAAAATGTTTTTTAAATACATTAGAAGCAGGAAGCCTGCTAAAAAAGCAGTGGGGCCCTTGGATGATAAAGATATAAAAGGAGCGATCAAGGAAGACAATGCCATTGGGGAGCGATTAAATGATTTCTTTGCTTCAGTCTTCACGGCTGAGGATGTTACAGAGGTTCCTAAATCTGAGCCAGCCTTTTTAGGTGACAAATCTGAGGAACTCACTCAGATTGAAGTGACATTAGAGGAGGTTTTGGAATTAATTGATAAGCTGAATAGTAACAAGTCTCCAGGACCAGACGGCATTCACCCAAGGGTTCTGAAAGAACTCAAATGTGAAATTGCGGAGTTATTAACAGTGGTTTGTAACCTATCCTTTAAATCCACTTTGGTACCAAATGACTGGAAGACGGCCAATATAACACCAATATTTAAAAAAGGCTCTAGAGGAGATCCTGGCAATTATAGACCGATAAGTTTAACATCAGTACCAGGCAAATTAGTAGAAACACTAGTAAAGAGTAAAATTGCAAGGCACATAGAAGAGCACGAATTGTTGGGCAAAAGTCAGCATGGTTTCTGCAGAGGGAAGTCGTGTCTAACTAATCTATTAGAATTCTTTGAAGGGGTTAATAAACATGCGGACAAGGGGCACCCAGTGGACATAATATACCTAGATTTCCAGAAAGCCTTTGACACGGTCCCACACCAAAGGCTTTTATGTAAATTAGGTGGTCATGGGATAGGAGGAAAGGTCCTTTCATGGATCGGGAATTCGTTAAAAGACAGAAAACAAAGGGTGGGAATAAATGGTAAATTTTCACAATGGAGGAGGGTAACTAGTGGTGTTCCCCAGGGGTCAGTCCTGGGACCGATCCTGTTCAACTTGTTCATCAATGATCTAGAAAATGAGGTAAGCAGTGAGGTGGCAAAGTTTGCAGATGACACCAAGTTGTTCAGGACAGTCAAAACCAAAAGGGATTGTGAAGAACTACAAAAAGATCTCAGCAAACTGAGTGATTGGGCAGCAAAATGGCAAATGAAATTTAATGTGGGTAAGTGTAAGGTAATGCATGTTGGAAAAAATAACCCAAATTACACGTACTACATGATGGGGTCAAATTTAGCTACGACAGATCAGGAAAGGGATCTTGGAGTTATAGTGGATAGTTCTCTGAAGACATCCACGCAGTGTGCAGCGGCAGTTAGTAAGGCAAATAGGATGTTAGGAATTATTAAAAAAGGGATCGATAATAAGACAAAAGATATCATACTTCCCCTATATAAAACTATGGTACGCCCACATCTTGAGTACTGCGTGCAGATGTGGTCTCCTCACCTCAAAAAAGATATATTGGCATTAGAAAAGGTTCAGAAAAGGGCGACTAAGATGATTAGGGGCTTGGAAAGGGTCCCATATGGGGAGAGGCTAGAGAGACTGGGACTTTTCAGTTTGGAGAAAGTGAATATAGAAAAATTATTTACCTTTTCCCATAATACAAGAACTAGGGGACACCAAATGAAATTGATGGGTAGTAGGTTCAAAACTAATAAAAGGAAATTTTTCTTCACACAGCGCACAGTCAACCTGTGGAACTCCTTGCCCGAGGAGGCTGTGAAGGCCAGGACTCTATTAGGGTTTAAAAAAGAGCTTGATAAATTTTTGCAGGTCAGGTCCATAAATGGCTATTAGCCAGGGATAAAGTATGGTGCCCTAGCCTTCATAACAAGGGCAGGAGATGGATGGCAGGAGATAAATCACTTGTCTTCTGTTCTCCTTCTCTGGGGCACCTGGCATTGGCCACCGTCGGCAGATGGGATGCTGGGCTTGATGGACCTTTGGTCTGACCCAGTATGGCCATTCTTATGTTCTTATGTTCTTATGGAAAAAAGGCGATTGAGGGGCGATACGATAGAGGTATATAAAATCATGAATGGTGTGGAGAAAGTGAATATAGAAAAATTATTTACCTTTTCCCATAATACAAGAACTAGGGGACACCAAATGAAATTGATGGGTAGTAGGTTCAAAACTAATAAAAGGACATTTTTCTTCACACAGCGCACAGTCAACCTGTGGAACTCCATGCCCGAGGAGGCTGTGAAGGCCAGGACTCTATTAGGGTTTAAAAAAGAGCTTGATAAATTTTTGCAGGTCAGGTCCATAAATGGCTATTAGCCAGGGATAAAGTATGGTGCCCTAGCCTTCATAACAAGGGCAGGAGATGGATGGCAGGAGATAAATCACTTGTCTTCTGTTCTCCTTCTCTGGGGCACCTGGCATTGGCCACTGTCGGCAGATGGGATGCTGGGCTTGATGGACCTTTGGTCTGATCCAGTATGGCCATTCTTATGTTCTTATGTTCTTATGGAAAAAAGGCGATTGAGGGGCGATACGATAGAGGTATATAAAATCATGAATGGTGTGGAGAAAGTGAATATAGAAAAATTATTTACCTTTTCCCATAATACAAGAACTAGGGGACACCAAATGAAATTGATGGGTAGTAGGTTCAAAACTAATAAAAGGAAATTTTTCTTCACACAGCGCACAGTCAACCTGTGGAACTCCTTGCCCGAGGAGGCTGTGAAGGCCAGGACTCTATTAGGGTTTAAAAAAGAGCTTGATAAATTTTTGCAGGTCAGGTCCATAAATGGCTATTAGCCAGGGATAAAGTATGGTGCCCTAGCCTTCATAACAAGGGCAGGAGATGGATGGCAGGAGATAAATCACTTGTCTTCTGTTCTCCTTCTCTGGGGCACCTGGCATTGGCCACCGTCGGCAGATGGGATGCTGGGCTTGATGGACCTTTGGTCTGACCCAGTATGGCCATTCTTATGTTCTTATGTTCTTATGGAAAAAAGGCGATTGAGGGGCGATACGATAGAGGTATATAAAATCATGAATGGTGTGGAGAAAGTGAATATAGAAAAATTATTTACCTTTTCCCATAATACAAGAACTAGGGGACACCAAATGAAATTGATGGGTAGTAGGTTCAAAACTAATAAAAGGAAATTTTTCTTCACACAGCGCACAGTCAACCTGTGGAACTCCTTGCCCGAGGAGGCTGTGAAGGCTAGGACTCTATTAGGGTTTAAAAAAGAGCTTGATAAATTTTTGCAGGTCAGGTCCATAAATGGCTATTAGCCAGGGATAAAGTATGGTGCCCTAGCCTTCATAACAAGGGCAGGAGATGGATGGCAGGAGATAAATCACTTGTCTTCTGTTCTCCTTCTCTGGGGCACCTGGCATTGGCCACCGTCGGCAGATGGGATGCTGGGCTTGATGGACCTTTGGTCTGACCCAGTATGGCCATTCTTATGTTCTTATGTTCTTATGGAAAAAAGGCGATTGAGGGGCGATACGATAGAGGTATATAAAATCATGAATGGTGTGGAGAAAGTGAATATAGAAAAATTATTTACCTTTTCCCATAATACAAGAACTAGGGGACACCAAATGAAATTGATGGGTAGTAGGTTCAAAACTAATAAAAGGAAATTTTTCTTCACACAGCGCACAGTCAACCTGTGGAACTCCTTGCCCGAGGAGGCTGTGAAGGCCAGGACTCTATTAGGGTTTAAAAAAGAGCTTGATAAATTTTTGCAGGTTAGGTCCATAAATGGCTATTAGCCAGGGATAAAGTATGGTGCCCTAGCCTTCAAAACAAGGGCAGGAGATGGCTGGCAGGAGATAAATCACTTGATCATTGTCTTCTGTTCTCCTTCTCTGGGGCACCTGGCATTGGCCACCGTCGGCAGATGGGATGCTGGGCTCGATGGACCTTTGGTCTGACCCAGTATGGCCATTCTTATGTTCTTATGCGTAAAAACATTGCCTCTCGCGATAAAAACATGTTTAAAACTAAGTGGAAAGTATGATGCCAAGAGCTACAACGCCTATCTGGGGATTAAAAGGTCACTTATTTAAGGAAAAGCTTTGAATGTTGAATAATTAAACCTTCCAAAAACAAGAGTGAAAAGGGACCTCGTTATAGTGCACAGTTAAGTATTTTTAAAGGGTCATACCAAAAACTTGGGGGAAAAATCATGTTTAGGTTATGGAGGTATAGAAAATCAAGAAGTCAGTGATCTGAAGCTGGTCAAACTACATTTGCAAGGGATATTGATTAAATATTGAGAAGAAGGATGGTCTTGTGTTTTGTCACAGTTCCTTCCAGTAAAGGGAAGTATGTTCAGATCTTTGATCTGCTTTCTACTTCTTTGCTCTGTTTGCCTCAGACTTCTAACCTCATCATAGGCAGGGTTGTTAATCCCTTTAGTCTCAGTTCCCCCTGTGTAAAATTAGGATAATAATACCTCCTTTATTCATCTTGTCCATTCCCCACCTTCTTTCATTACGTGTTATAGAACTTATTACAATGGGCCTCCAATATCAGGTAGGGTTCTTAAGCACTAGTGTAATACAAATCATAATGATAGATGGACCCTTCTTCTACAAGAATCTTATCAACAATGCCCTAGAGACCCTAGAGAAAATGACTAGTACTCACAATGCAGAGAAATTCAAGAGACGGCATGGCTTCCAATAATATTTTAGGATATATATGTGTTGTCTTGCCCCAGGATTAGTGGCTGGAAGACATGGATTATTTCCTTAAATTTCAATAAGTTAGCTACTTGTAAAAGAATATTAGAAGTTTGAAAAAAGGTTTTCCTTAGCTTTGGACACCTCGCACAGCTATAATAATACTGCCTGGCTTGTAAATGGAGGGAGATAGAACTAGTTGCCAATGACAGAAAAACAAAGGTACCCCCCTTTCTGAGGTCTTTGATTAAGCTAACATCATTCCCAGATGGATGAGTAGAGTCTTTAATGAACATCATTTGTTTTTTCACAAATGTATTGAATTATTTCACTGCACAAACACTCCCTATATTAGCATGCGACTATGTATTAGATTGATATCTTCTTGTCCAGATATTCCTAAATCACTCTGGTTAACTACTAATTCCGATAAATATGGGTCATTATTATTTCTAATTTACACTTTTCATATTTATTAACTATATAGAGACATAATTGAGGTGTTGTATAGACAACGTGTAGCAGCAGTGAAGTATTATTTGGATCCACTTCTAGTCTGTAAAAGAACAAAAAAGCAGTCAAGTAGCACTAACAAAATAGACAAAAAGACTAACAAAATAATTTCTTAGGTGAGCTTTCATGGGACAAACCCCCTTCTTCAGACCATAGCCATACCAGAACAGACTCAATATTTAAGGCACAGAGAAGCAAAAACAGTAGTCAAGGTGGACAAATCAGAAAAAATGATCAAATTGGAGACTAGAGGGGCAGAAGGTGGGCAAAGCCAAGAATTAGATTAAGTCAAGTATGCAAATAAGCCCCAATAGCGACCCAGGAAATTCCAATCTCAGTTCAAACCACGCAGTCTGTAGTAGGTAATTCTTTCCTTTCATTTTCTCCAGCAACCACCTGTTTCTGGCTTCCTCTTTTCTTAGGCATACACCTAAGGACCGTGAGGAGTTACTGTGCATCTGCATGTTCTCATCTGCCTCTTTCATAGCATGGTGAGTGGCAATGGACACTCCCATTCAGTAACAAATATATACATAAACCATACCACTCCCTGGATTATATAGGAACAGTAGTCCCTGTAAATCCTCAGACTTTGGTTGGCCAGCTGAACTCCCTGAAAGGGTACCAGGCTCAGTCAACTGAAGTGTTGAGACCATCAGAAAGGCTTCCATGATAAATACTCACCTTCAGCTGGGTTTCCAAGACAAAGGGAAGGAAGGAAACATCTACAGAGCACAAGAACTAGAGAAGGAATAGAAATGATGACTTATAATGAATTCCCATTGGGTCAAATCACTTGAGCCTTTCCTCTCTGGACTGGCTTACTCTGGAAAAATAGAGACAAGAAATATTTTAATACTCAGAGCTGTCTATTTGTGACATCGCGTAGTGTATCAAATTAAAAAGGGACTTCTTATTTCCTGTGCACTCAAGCAGTAAGAATTCAGCCGGCATTTCTTCAGACAACCAAAGAAAGGTGAGCAGTATGCTGAGGCACGTACTGCAGAGAGCAGAAGAATTCTCTCTGGTTATTACAAATAGAATTTAATAAAAAAGTATTAGACTCATTGTACCTGACCCAATGAAAACAGAAAAGTCATAAGACCATTAAAAAATCACATATGATAAAGCGTGGAAAATATTTGAACAATAATTACTTCATTTTGACATTATGCTTTATAGCAGCTCTGTGAACATAGCTTTTGTTGAAGTACTCTGAGAATAAGTGGAAAGATTCAAAAATACATTGGATTCTGTGTTTGATAATGTTTTACAGCAGAAATATCTTTTTGACTACTACTGCATTCCAGTAGATATCTGAAGTCAGGTTTGTCCACTAAAAGGGTTCTGTGTACAATTTAATTTATGTGCACCTACATTTTAATTCCAGATCTATATTTACAAATGGACAAGAATACATACAGAGAACTATATCCCATCTGAAGAAACCTGTGGCGAACTGTCATACAAATTAAAATAAAACCTAGATCAAAACAATACTGTACAGATAAAAATACACTCACACAATACCTTGGAGATAGACTGAACTAACTGGAAGGAATCTTAGTATTTTACTATTAGGGTATATAGGCTACTGCTACTACTACTACTATATTCAAACCTCACCTCTTGAGGCATTAAAATTAGACCACGAAAAGCTCAAGTGGGGGTAGTCATAGAATTTAGGAAACAGAAAAATATATCTATGAAAGTTTATTAGATAGAAAAGAGTTATTGGGTCACCTGTGCTGCTTCTAGCTTTTATGATCCTATGATAATTTATGGCAAAATGTTCTTTAAACGGTCTCAAAATAACATACTTAACAGCAATGGAAGACTTGTGGGAATGATGGCCACACTCCAAAACTCTGATTGGCTAGCACTATTATATCATTTTGGGAAAATTGTTACTATACTCCTGAATCCCCATTGCCAGCTTAGTGGTTTTATTACACAAGAGGGTGATGGAGGCAGAATTTGGACATCACAAGGATTATAATACATAATTCTAAAGGTTAATGTTTAAGGACTCGGTCAAGCTAAACTCAGTCCATTAAATCCTGCATGCAACTAATATGAATTTTGGAGAATTCAGACTTCATAGATACTACAGTTCAAGGGCCAGGAAGCTCGTATACACCCACTTTGGAATGTAATTTCAACAAAATTTAACTAATTATAATGCAGTAGAACCCAAATCTTCACAAAACCAATGCCAAACATTCTGTGAAATAACTAGATAAAAAAAAATTTGGAGTGGGATGACAACCGGTGGCGCCAGAATTTCTGAATGTGGTGGCAGACCTTTCTCAAGCTGTTCCAGTAGCTGTGCCCTGCCCTGAGGCACCAGTACACCCTGATGCAGCACACCCTTCCTGTTGAGAAGAGAGCTGTTCCATGGGCCACCAATTCAGTGTGAGCAAGGCCACAGTCAGGGCCACTGTGATGGAGGTAAGGAAGCTCGGGCCACACATCCAGCTAGAGGAGGATGAGCCCAGGAAAGGGGGCCCTTTGGGGAATGGGAGTGCGAACAGATTTGGGATGGAAGCTCAGGGGGCCTGGCATACCCTGCACACCCTCCCAGATGCATATATCCCTCCTCCCATGCAGGTGCTGCCTGCATTGAAAGTGATGCTCCTCCAGAGGGTGATCCATGTCGAGGACGTGGATGCTGCCATCACAGGCTGTGTGGCGCTCATGTTCCTGAATTGTTTCGGCACCCTTGGTGGGACCCATATCCTGATCTGCACTTCAAAACACAGCAGAGGGTAATATATTAACCGGAAAGGGTACCACTTAGAGGTGCTGAAGTCCACGGTGGACAGCAGGGGCCGGTTCCAGGACATTTACACAGGCTGGCCTGGCTGTATCCACAATGCGCGGGTGTTCAGGAACTCCAGGCTGTGTCACCACATGGAGGCAGGGATATACATGCCCCAGAGGGAGACCCCACTCACTGACACCACGGTGCCCCGTGCATGGTAGCAGATGCTGCCTATTCCCTCCAGCCCTGGCTCACGTGGCCTTATATGGGACACCCCACCCCCAGCCAGGAGTGCTTCAATGCCCAGCTCAACCACTCCTGGAACATGGTGAAGCACACCTTCAGGTGTCTGAAGGGCTGCTGATGCTGTCTTCTGGACTGCCTGGAGGTGGGCCTCCTCAATGTCCCCCAAGTGGTGGATGCCTGCTGCACCCTTCATAACACTGTAGAGAGCAAGGGGGAGGCCTTCATTCAGGAGTGGACAGCCAAGTCCGGCCTGGGCGACTCGCAGCCAGCCGCTGCCCC
Source organism: Carettochelys insculpta (assembly GCF_033958435.1). NCBI lineage: Eukaryota > Metazoa > Chordata > Testudines > Carettochelyidae > Carettochelys > Carettochelys insculpta. Next base: position 14,195,915 of record NC_134150.1, on the reverse strand, counting down.
TAGCTGCCAGGCCCAGCATGACAGGGTCTGCGTACAGCAGGCCCTGCATGAGAACTTTGCTCAGGGGCCCCAATAAGCACTGCTCCAGCAACCCCCAGTGGGTCCACCGCACACTGCCCTCCACCCTGCACACCCCCCATTGCCACCTCCCACACACCACCCCTCCACCCCACAAGCACACAGCATGCAGGGATGTGGGCAAAATAAACTATTATATTGTGCACAACAAAAGCATGTTCTTATTGAGGAGTGGGATGAACTATTTACATGGGGAAAGGGACAAACTATGTACATGGGGAGGGGGACATGGGTGGCCCATATGGGGGGGGCCTTACTGCATGGCAGCAGTGGAGGGCCTTGACCTATGCTGTCCCCAGGATCCACACACCTCCCCAGTTTGGGATCCCTGGCATGGCTGGGATAGGATGGGGAAGACAGGGAGGTAGGGCTAGGGGCCCACCTCATCTGGGCAATCGGTCACAGCAGGGACCTCTGCAGGGGTGCTCGTGGGTGATGCCATGGCGGGTGGGTCAGTGGGAGGGGAGGTGAGAGGGTGATGGGAGGAACAGCAGCAGGGGAGGTGGGATGGGGCATCTGGGCCAGCAGCTCCTGGAATGCATCCTTCATGTCCTAGAGGGTCTTCCTGAGCTCCCCACAGGCCACCTAGCACTAGGTGGCCTTGCCATCCTCCAGGTGGAGGCACCACTCCACCACCTCCATCTGGCACTGGATGAAGGCAGAAATCTGGAAGTCCTCTGCAGCCCACCTCTGGCCCCTCCTGGAATGGGGATACCCTGGTGCCGGTGGTGGTGCTGCTCAGTCACCGTCCCTTGCCTCCAGGGTGCTGTCTGGCACCATGGAAGGAGCAAGGCTCTCCCAGCCCTCTGATGGCACAGCTGCAAGAATGGGAGGGAAGAGAGGGACGGGTCATGAGTCCCCACCTGCACCCAATGTGCCATGTCCCTTGCCCCCCGCATGGGCAGCAGGTCCCCATCCCCCATCTGATGGCAGAGCAGCTCTGGGGGATCATGGTGGTGGAGGGGGTCCCCGTCTCCCTGAGGGTGGCCCCCTTGTGTGATCCGGCCATACCCATACCCTGCCCTGGGAGTGGACCACGGCAGCATCCATGGGAGTGGGTGCTGAAAGACACTGGCAACCATGCTGCTGTCCCGAGAGCCACAGCATGGCTGGGCTGTGGCCGGCCAGGGTCTGCTGGGGGTGTGGAGGGCCCTCAGGTGGGTATAGAGCCCCTGCCCTGTGATCCAGGGTGTGTGCTCTGTTGGGTATATACCTGAGGGTCCACTGCTGTGGTCAGGAGATGCTTGGCTGGCTGAGGTCCTGCTGGAGCTGTGGAAGGGGAGCTTGATGTCCAGCTCACCCTCATTGCTGGACTACTCAGCAGCTGGCTCCAGCTCTGGCCCTGGTGTAGTCAGGCTAGCCAATGGTCCCGGCTCTTCAGCATCCCCAGGCTGGGGCTTCTTGGAAGAGGTATTGAGGATGGCAGGAAGGGAGTTAGTGTCCTGTGGCCCCAGGAGGCTCCCCAGCTCCCAGTAAAATAGGCATGAAGCAGGCACTGCCTCCGACCAGATGGCCAAATCCCGAGACCAGGCGTTCCCCTGCTACTACTCTTTGACCTTGCTCTTCACTTGGTCAGGAGTGCAGGCAGGGTGGCCATCCGTACTCAGGCCCTCAGCCAGCTGGACAAAAGCAGCTGCATTCTGCCACTTCATGCCCTTTTCATGCAAGACCTCCTCCTCCTGCCAGAGGCACAGCAGGTCCCAGAGCTTGTGTTCTGTCCAGGAGGTGGCTCACTTTCCCCCTCCCTCCCCCGCGGCTGGACCCCTGCGAGCCCTGAACATTCTCGGGGGGGAGGGGCTGGGCCTCCTCATGTGTCTGGTTGCTGGCCATTACACTCAGCGAACTGCTGGGGATCTCACTTGGGTGCTCAGGGGCAGCAGGTACAATGGCTGCTGTCCGCACTCTCTCAGATTCCTGCAACTGGGTTTCTGGGTCCATGTGGCTTTAAGGGCTGCTGCATGCACAGACCATAGAGCCGTGCAGGTGCTGGGCAGCATGTCTCCACCTCCCAGCTGATCAGTGCCATGGCAGACCCTGCTCTTTCCCAAGAGCCGGTCATGGAGTGCCTACACACATCTTCTTTCAAAAGAGCCTTTCAAAAGGGGAGGCTTCTCCTATTTCAAGTTTGGAAGCGTGGATTCAAAAGCTAGGGTGCATTCCTTCAATTTCATTTTCAAAAGCGTCTGTGGTGTGTGTAGATTCTCCATGGTCTCTTTCAAAAGAGGGCCTGACATTTTGAAAATAATGGCTAGTGTAGGAGTGGCTAATGAGCACAAATAAGCCAATCATCTAAAAGATTACATAGGTGCTCTGCCCTTGGCTCAAGTTTACATGTGATTACAAAAGTATTATCAGTTAAGTTTTCTCTTGCAGAAGATTGGTTAAATTCCAATCCTAGTCTTTAGGAATGTCAGGTGGAACCTACTGGTAGGTGTTTTCTGTAGGCACATTCTTATATGGTATTGAGACATAAAGAAACAAATAAGCAGTACGTATATTGGCATAATTATAAATGCTACCCCCTATTTGGGCTCAGATTGCCATCCGTGAATGGTAGACAGCATCATTCATGCTCACCTTTTTTTGACCTGTGTTGAGGAAGATTTGTTACCTTTCTCCACAAGAAAGCAGACTTTTGGGCACCTGTCCAATGAATTGCAATGATATAATTCAAGATAAACCCCAATTACTGCTTTCACAACCAAGGTTTACACTGAATTAGCTCTTATTTGATGCCGAGTAGCCACAACCAGCCTTCATCTAAGAATCTGCCATGCTTGGCTCACCTAGCATGAAAGATTCGGGGCCTGCTTTGTGTAACTTTGGCTATGTCTGCACTTACAGAAATCTTCAAAATGGCCATGCTAATGACCATTTTGAAGAACACTACTGAGGAGCTGAAATGTATATTCAGCGCCTCATTAGCATGCCACTGGCCGCAGCAATTTGAAATTGTCGCTTTTCACTCTCGTGCAGCTCGTCCAGATAGGAATAAGGGGATTTTGAAGTTGGTGGGGTCCTTTCGAAAAGGCCCCCATCTGGACGAGCCACGCTGGAGTGAAAAGGGTCAATTCTGAAGTGCCGTGGCCGGTGGCATGCTAACGAGGTGCTGAATATGCATTTCAGTGCCTCATTAGTATTCTTTGAAATGGCGATTAGCATGGCTATTTAAAAGATTTCTCTAAGTGTAGCTATGGACTTTATCTTAAAGCTTTTTGAACAAAGACTGCGGCCAGAATCCAGGATCATGGCCCTTCAATCTTCTTTCGAAAGAGAGCATCCACACACAAAAAATAGATCAAAAGATCAATCCACTCTTTTGACAGAGAGCATTTTCACAGCCCCCACTCTTCTGAAAGAACGGGATAGGGATCAAAAAAATCTGGCACCATGAGCACTGCTTTTTCAAAAAAAGGGCCCGTGGAGTCTCTACACATGCTTTTTTTCTAAAGAAGCTTTCAAAAGGAGGCACGCTTTCTTTTCCAGGAGTGGAAGAGGGCTTCTGGAGAAGAAGAGCTGCATTCTTTCAGTTTTGGATAGAGACGGTACGTTGTGTGTGTGGATGCTGCATGTGTTCATTTGAAAAGGGGTGTGATTTTCAGAAAAAATTGGCTAGCGTAGATGCGGCTGAAGAGTAAACGCCACACACTATTGTGCAAAAAGAGACATTGGAAGAAAATGTCAATTTTTTTATTGCTTGAATACTTAGTGCTTAGGAGGAAAATTACCCATAAAAATATGGTTTATCTACCTGATAACATCTGCTTGTCAAAGGACTAGGTTACCGAGCCAACCATTATTCTATTCAGGTTTACAAGTTCAGGATCATTTAAAGGTGTTGATGTCTACATGTTACCTATAAATTACAATATGGACTAATTTTCATTAAAACAATTTAAATTATGAATTTGAACTTAAATAGATTCTTCAATAAATAAATGTACCATGCAGTAGTAGATACATAACCAATTCTTTATTGTTTTTCTAGAGAGAACATGGAATTAAATGAATGCTGCCCTCACATAATCTTTAAAGTATACTATTGGGACAGATCAATCATTCCATGAAAATTCACACAGAACGCCAATACATTATGTGGTTCGTCTGAGCTATGGTGCTCTTCAGCTGGATGGCAATACAGATCACCAAGTGGAACTTCAGACCCTTGAAAGTCTGATCTGTTTCTATTTGCTGTAATAAATTAGGATTTAAAATTCTGCACTTTGTGCCTGATCCAAGGCCCACAGATACCAAGGGGAGTCTTTCCACTGACTTCAGTGGGCTTATGTTCAGCCCCTTTGATATTCACCGAGGAAGTGCTAGTGTATAAAATGTGGGCTTGGCGTGAACAAAAAAAATCAGTTGCCCATTATTTACTGGGAACAACAAAACTAACCACAGATATTCATAGCCTTTATAAACAAGACAAGAATATCTTAATATACTTGACAATCAAGTTGACATTGGATTAAAACCTATGCTAGTGTTCTCAGTGAATTCATACACCAATTTCGATCCAATCTTTAGCTAAATCTTTTGGTGAGTTAATGGGTGAATTTGCCAAATATCTATTCTCTTCACTTGTGCGTCAATATAGGTATATTCAGGAATACAGTAATTTAACTTTATTTGTTATACTTCCACTGGCTTTCCCATAAAGCAACTAAGCAAACATGATTAGGGGGAAGAATTATCAGTAATGCACACTAGGATGGAGAGATAATCCAAAAATTATTCATAAAGAACTTGTGAAATTTTCTATATTTACCCCTTGGAGTAGGACCATTTGGGTGTGAACATGGGCCACCTTGATGGGAAATGTTTCAACATACAAAGCTTCCAGACGTCAGGCTGAAAACTGAAACATCTAATATTTCATGTTTCAGTGCAAAAATTCAAAAGTTGACACTGATCAAGTGATTCAGGGATGGAGTTATAAAACAGAAGAATACAGTGATCATGATGCTTCCTTCTGATCTAGTCACTGAACCTACGACGTAAAACTTTAAGGGAGGAGTAAGACAGAAAGCACTGAACTCCCCCTTTCCTGAAGCCCAAATGCCAGCACTTATTTGGATCTAATGTAGCGTTAATGACCTCCATGCCAGATATCCAATATCCAGCGTTGGCCCTAACACCCAGGATTCTGATCACTCTTGTCTGAATCCTCTTGCCCTCTCCATTTTGCAGGGGTGGGGTGGGAAATGAGGGTACACCTGAAAGTTACCTCGGTCTGCAAGAGCTTACAGGTTCTCCTTTTCCCTTCAGACTAACAGGATAAACCAGTAATCTCCTGGTTATAGTTTTTAATCCATTTACTATTGAGGGACATCTCTGAGCATCTCACATGCACTTAATTTTGGCTGCAAGTTAGGATGAAATTGCAATATCTCCAATAATCTTACAGCTCCTAAAATTTACCCTTATTCTTACTAATCTGAACCTGGGCTTCCAGAATACTGCCAGACAAGTGAAAAAAAATGCTGGCAAAAGCCCTGTCATTTCCATCTTGTTTCTAAAATACTAGCGAGTGGTCAGACACACAAAAGGCTGCTATCATTCAAGCTCTGTTTCCATTCTAGGGCAGGCAAGATGAGGTACCAACCGTTGCACAATTACTCCAAAGTGCTTCACATATGGGGTGTGGTGGGGAACGAGAAGAAACAATCAAGCGTCCTTGCCCCTCCACTAGCCAATGGCAGCCAGGATAGGTGGAAAAAATATTTGCAGTTCCACAATACCTCCCAGCCTAATCACAATCATTGTGTGTGAGGGGGGCTAGGAAGGCTCCTAATGAGTCAAGTCTGCCCTTTCCTACCCATCTCCATTGAAGTCCTAGGATCCCCAGGCACCTTTTTCCCCTGTCTGATTGAGCTTGACATCCTATTTTTGAGGCACCGAGGTTCCAAAGGTCCCATAATGAAAATGAAAATATTCTTGATGAGCAAAACATACACACACGTAAGCTATGTCTAGATTGCAGGGTTTACAGCCATTTTGTCGACAAAACCCACAGAGGGTCCAGATTGAGATGTGCGTTCTGGTGACAGAAAGCCAACAGAACAGAGCACTTTTGTCAACAGTTGCACTGTGTTTGCCACGAGGAAGAGGACAGAGATCTGTCAACAGAATGCAGGTCTGGATTTCCCAGGGAGGCCTCCTGTCAAGAGAGAAGGCCTCTGGGATGCTGCACTGGTGCCATGGGGGACACCCTGTCCACAGCAATCTGTGCTCTATGGTTCCTGTTTGTGGCCCTTCTGAAAGCTGCTGGGAGCTGAGAGTGCATGAGCAGCAGACCTACAGGCTGCTCAGTGCAACGCCCTTGTGGCTGCACCCAGCAGTCAGATGCGATGGCAGAGGCCACCTGAAACCCTCCTGGACCCACACAGATGCAGCCTCAGGACTCCCAGGACCCTCCCCTGGGGCTCCTCCTAGTCCAACCCAGAGAATGAGGCCTCCTGATTTTCTGGGCCAAGGAGGAGAGCATCCAAGACCTCTGTGCCAGGTGCCGCAACGTGGAAATTTAAGGACGCATGGCCCCGGACCATCCCCACCACACTCTTGAACAAGTGCAGGCCAAAGTTAAGGAGCTGTGGCAGGGGTATGTGCCGGCCTAGGATGCTGCGGGATGCCTGGGAGCAGGACCTCCCTCCTGCCCCTACTACAGGGAGCTGCATCACATCCTGGGGGCATGGGCACCTCACCCCCTTGCCTGAGCCTCAACATGGGCCCACACACCCCCAGTGCAGCAGGAGGAGGAGGAGGAGGAGGACGAAGAAGCAGAGGCCGAACCCCTGCAGGAGCTGGAATCTGAGGCCAGCAGCCTTGTCCTGGTGCTGGACCTGGTTCCTGGTAGCCAGACTATGTTCCAGGCATCCTCCAAGCACAGCAAGGGTCCTTCTGGTGAGTATCTCGTGCATCACACACCCCTGAGACGTGGACGCAGACAGGGTATGCTGTGAGCTTTGCTCGGCCTGCTTGGGTGGGACCTCGCACTGCAGTCCAGCATGTGAAATCACATGCAGTGGTAGTACATGACACATGGACTCAGCAGATAGCCCCAGGGGATGGGCAACATCCTGCTGCCAGGCTCATGGGAGACCGGACAAACCTCAGGCCTGGGAGGGTAGGGCCCTCCCAGCACCTGCCACGGCTGGAAGCAGGCTAGCCACAGCAAAGGCACCAACCTGACCCCAGACACACCAAGGAGTGTGGCACCTGGCACATGGGCATGCCTGCAGGCAAGAGATAGCACCCTCTCCCACGGGGAGCACTGCAATCATCACCTAATAAATTATACTGCTGATCTTTAAAGTGCTACAGGACTGCTTTTTTGCTTTTTTGTTTTGTAAAGATACAGAATAACATGGCTACCTGTGAGACTGATTGATTCCCTGTCTCAGACCTGCAGTTTCAGCTTTAACCACTGCCACTTACAACTTTGCTTTTCTTTCTCTGCCTTCTTTTGTCTGTTCTTCTCTCCTGTCTGAGAAATAATAATTCCCCTTCAATTACCTATTTTGGAGACAGTCACCCTAACAAAAAGTAATATTCTTTGTACACTACAGCTTCACCTTTAGCTCTGCTGCATGCATGTTTCCATGATTTCTAAAGTGTGATAGATGTCCTTTGGGAATGAAAAATCCTCCTGATACTCTATTTCTCTTCAAAATTCTTTGCCAATTGATATGTAATTATAATTAACTGCTACACTTTTATAGGATGGATTCAACCAGAGTGCATAGAAAGAAATAAAATTAAATGGCTTAACGAAACACAAAAATTATTTTCACTCTATCAAAAAAGAATTACTGTCCATGGATAACTTTAATAAATATGCATATTATGGATTTTTCATTTCACTTTCAAAACTTCATAAGTGTGTTCCAGTATCTCATAAGTAGCCAATTCCAATAAAGCTCCTGCATTTGATTTCATAAAGAGAAATGCATTTTTATTTTGGTGCTTGGAATAAATATAAATTCCCCACTTTTAATTTGCAACAGACACTGAGTTTTATAGAAGGCTGCAGATCACACACCTGCAGAAAATTTCCAGCTAAACTATTATAGCCTGAAGAAATGTACTTATGCAACAAGAATTTTGATATGGACAAGAAGTGGATTAAAGTCTAATAATCTACAAATTAGCATAAAAGAACATCACACAGTGCATGAGATAAAATTAAACCCTTGCCAGGATATAAGTTCAATGAGGGCCTAACTCAGAACGCTCTGTATGGTCCCTCTATCCCCAGCTCTGTTTTTGAGCTTGCTCCTCAATCAATACAGCAGGGTCTGTCAAAGTACCCTGATTCAAACTGTTTCTCAGCCCCTTCTGGACTCTTTCAGATTGATCCCAGCCCTCATGTAGGGCAATATCCCCCAGGGTTCCCTCTGGGGAGACACTCAGTCTCTCTGGGCCTTTTTTGCCTCAGCTCTTCAACTGGACCACAAAAGGATTTCTGTTCCCCTTTGGGGTGTGTCAAAGTCCAGGCCGCTTGCCCAGGGCTGCATAAGAGAAGGGAGATTGAGGCCTGCCTTCCACTCCAGCCTATAGACTCTATAGCAGCCACCCAGCACATTCCTTTAACTAAAGTGTGTCACTTCTACTTTTCCCTGGGCCACTTCTCCATTGCCCCCAACACATTCTTCACCCTTACCTCAGGCCTTGTCTTGGCTGAATCACAGAGGCAGCCCACAGCTCCTGCATGTTCCTCCTTGCTTCTGTCAACACTGTTCTACCCAGGATTCTGTAGTTCCTTTAGCCATCTCATGTTCTCTCCTCAAGCTCTATCAAGGAACATCTTTGCTATGCATTGTAGCTTTTTTTTATATGGGCCTAGTGGCCCTAAACTGACTACTCCTGTAGGCCCACTTATTGCCTCATTCCACACCTCCACTCTAGGAAGCTTGCAGGACTCACTCTACTGCCTTTCCTGAAGGAAAGTGTAGCAGGGCTGAGAGACTACCAGTGGGGGTCCACCCCATCACACCTACCCATTTTGTATCTGATTAAATTGGAACTTACTTGGTTGTCTAATACCTTGAGACATTATTGAACATAAATCAAGCCTAATTATGCATCATTGTGTTCTCAAACAGAATGAAGATTTGGGTTGTTTAATGTTATGATGGTATGTTCAAGGCGTACACATATTCTAATGTGAATAACCAATAGAAATAGAATTGACTTTGTCCATTTATTCAGTGTACATATATAAAGCAAAGCAAAACCATGATTACAGAAAAGGTCTCCTTCTTCAAAGGCTTAATTTTGCAGCCCTTTGGTCCATAATAGACTTTACTCTCCTGAATAGTACCATTGATTATAATGCAACTTTTGGAGTGAGTAAGGATTCCAGGAGAATGAATGAGAAAAAAGATAAGTATGTGTTTGTATCCTCGTTTACGTACGCACTCCATTACCCATAACTTTAGATACTGATTGCAGTGAATGTAAAACAAGTTGGCTGTGTCTACACTTGGTCAAAATTTCAAAAAGGGCCATGCTAATGGCCAATTGGAGAATACTAATGAGGTGATGAAATGAATATTCAGCTCCTCATTAACATGCCGTCAGCTGTGGCACTTCAAAAGTGTCGCGTTTTGATCTCATGTGGCTCATCTACAAGGGGCCCTTTTCAAAAGGACCCCACAAACCTCGAAATCCCCTTATTCCTATCAGCTGATGGGGAATAGCTGATGAGAAAAGCTCTAGGTTATGATCAGATAGGAACGGATAGGAATTATTACTGATAGGAATAAGGGGATTTCAACATTTGCGGTGTCCTTTTGAAAAGGTCCCTGAGTAGACGAGCCACGTATGATTGAAACGCAGCACTTTCAAAGTGCCGGGGCCAGAAGCTTGCTAATGAGGTACTGAATATTAATTTCAGCGCCTCATGAGTATTCTCTGATTTCACCATGAGCATGGGCCTTTCGAAATTCTGGCCAAGTGTAGACAAGGCCGTCATGTAGCTTAATTCATATCATAGCTAATATGACAATGATCCTATGATCTACCAAAGAGTCTCAGAATACCAGGCAATTATTAATGCCATAACAGGACCCAGCTCATAATAAAGTGGTCTACCTTTACTTCTCCGATAATTACTTGAAGAATTGCTATAGACTCAGTGGGAGAGAGGTCTCAGAATACACTTTTTTCCCTTCAGTTTAGAAAGCAACAGCTATCTCAACTGTGGTATACTAGTTGCCCCCAAAGACCTTTTTTGGGGTGGGAGGAATGCTATATAGTGTAGTTCTTACTGGATCAAAAGATTTGGTATGTATTTTGGCAATAAATCCACAATCTTAAGAAAGGGAATTCTCTTCCAAACCCTTTTCCCCCAAAGAGCTATTAATAAAAGATAACTGAGAATATATTGATACTAAACTAAGCAGATTCCTATAACTTTAACTCTCACTGACGTCATGTTGAGCCCTTTATCCTCATCAGAAAAAATGTTTAAAATGATTGATGTTTGCCATGATAGTGTCACATTTTTCTTTGTTTTATTACATACATTTCATTCATAGTAAAGGCTAATGGAGATGTCTTTCTAGGTTTTTCCTGGAGATAAGTAAGTCTTGCTGTGCACTCTTGGTTTAACTGTATAGCAATTTCAGTTTCTAGATAGCCTATTTCAGTATTGATGATTGAGAGTGTATATCTGAAATTGGGAGCAATCTTTAAAGGTTTTTTTCACATCTCACCCCTACAAAATTGAAGGATTAAAGGAGACACCTTACGTGGAAGCAGAAAAGAGTAAAGTAACCTAGAGCTTTTCTTTATTTGAGGTAGTATCTCCCAAATCAGATTTCTTAAAAAAAAATACCAAGGTAGAAGAAATGTAAATGGAAGTTTTCAGCATTGACATACAATGATAATGGTGGGAACAAATGCAGTCAAAATCATGTCTCTATGTTTATATTTTCTTCACTAGATACAGGATTCTGCTATAGCTGGATGGAATGATGTTAAGGTACCTGAGTTGATTCAAAGCGAGTAGGATGCAATCAGAGGAGTGTTGGGAAGAACCTCAAGGCCGTGTCTACACTAGCCCCAAACTTCGAAATGGCCATGCAAACGGCCATTTTGAAGTTTACTAATGAAGAGCTGAAATACGTATTCAGCACCTCATTAGCATGCGGGCGGCTGCGGCACTTTGAAATTGATGCGGCTCCTTTTCTAAAGGACCCCGCCTACTTCGAAGTCCCCTTATTCCCATCTGCTCATGGGAATAAGGGGACTTCGAAGTAGGTGGGGTCCTTTTGAAAAGGATCCCCGTCTGGATGAGCCACTTCAATTTCGAAGTGCTGCAGCTGCCCGCATGCTAATGAGGCGCTGAATATGTATTTCAGCGCTTCATTAGTAAACTTCGAAATGGCCATTTGCATGGCTATGTCGAAGTTTTTGGCTAGTGTAGACGCAGCCCAAGACATCTCTCTTGATGACAACTCCAAACAACCTCTTGCACAACTTGAATGACCTATTTCAACCATGCTAAAAGGAGATCGAAAGGAAAGTTCCACTGGGTCTTACTGGTGCCAGCTTCCACACTAGTGGTTTTTTCCTCTTATGAGGTTGTAAGTCCCGCTCCCTCTACAAAAACAAGGCCTGTCTCTGATCACACACAAGTATAACTGTGACTGGGGCTATCTGCATGGTGCCTCTCATTTTGGTTCAGTGAGGCACAACTCACCTTGTCACAAAGACTAACAAAATGATTTATTCGGTGATAAGCTTTCGTGGGACAGATCTGCTTCTTCAGATCAATTTCATTTCCTGTCTCAGATGGTACAATTAACATCCCTCCACCTCTCACCTCCTTCCTTCTGTCCTATTTGATTTGTCAGTTTTTATTGCAAATATTTTTTTTTCGTTTTGGTCCTCTGTACTCATATATGTCAGTCTGTATTGGAAATGAAATAGATCTGAAGAAGTGGGTCTGTCCCATGAAAGCTCACCACCAAATAAATCATTTTGTTAGTCTTTACAGTGCTACATTTCCACTGCTTTGTTTTGCTGGGTACAGGCTGACATGGCCACCTCTCTGTTACTTGTCACAAAGAGTCAGTTGCCACATTCCACAGGATCTGGTGCAGCAGTGCTTTAGCCCTCCAGCTAATGCATACTCAAGACCTATCTCTTCAGGAGCAGTAAAGTCCAAATACATAAGGACTGGAGACAGGCTGATTCAAGAAGTCTTCAGCAGGACCCCATACTTCCAATTGGGTTTGTCTTTATTTGTCCATTCCTTTAGTGGTTCTTACTGGACCCTACAGTTCCATTCCCTAGGAGCCTTCTTTAGGTAGCATGCTGTCTCAGACTTTTGGCTCACATCCAACTTTTTTTTTTTAACCCTATTATACTCTTGCCTTCACAACATCCTCTGGCAAAGAGTTCCACTGGTTGATTGTGCATCAGGTGAAAAACTTCCTTGTGCTTGTTTTAAACTGTATGCTTATAAAATTTTATTTGGTGACCTCTAGTACTTGTGTTATGAGAAGGAGGAAAGAACACTTTCTTATTTACTTTTACCACACTCTATCGTATCCTCCCATAGTTATCTCTTTTTGAGTCTGAAATGTCCCAGTCTTATTAATCTCCCCTCATATGGAAGCCACACCATACTTTTAATAATTTGTGTTGACATTTTCTGAACCTTCTCCAACCCAAAAAAGAACTTTTTTAAGATGGGACAACCACATCTGCATGCAGTATGCAATAGGTAGGCATACCATCGCTTCATAGGGAGGTATTACAATATTTTCTGTCGTATTAGCTATTCCTTTCTTAATGATTCCCAACAATTCGTAATGATTCTTATTCACTATTCCTTTCTTGATAATTCCCAACATTCTGTGAGTGGATGTTTTCAGACAATTATCCACAACAATGAGTGGTAGCTAATTTACCACTCTCTTGCATGGTAGATCATTTAGCCCCCCTCATTTGATGTATATGGTTGGGATTATGTCTTCCAATGTGCATTACTTTGCATTTAACAACAGTGAATTTCATCTGCCATTTAGTTGTCAAGTTTTGTGAAATATTTTGGAACTTAATTAACTTACCAGACTAGCTACTCCAAGAAGCAATCATTTAATGTGTCAATTCTTCTCTGCATCTCATCCCAAGGTGGCATGTACCTAGTCAATATGAGTATAGTTGAAATCCTCCATTATTGGGATTTTTATTTATATTGCCTCTCTAATTTTCCCGAGCATTTCACAGTCACTATTTCTGTCCTAGTTAGGTGGTCAGTAATATATCCCTACTACTATATTCTTATTGTTCAAACATGGAATTACTATCCATATATATTGAAGGCTACAGTCTAGTATTGACGATTTGCTTTAAAGATTTTTTACTTAATTTGATGCCATGCTTTCTTTCACATATAGTGCCACTCCCCCACCAAGCATGACCAGTTCTATCATTCCAATATATTTTATACCCATGTATTACTATTTCCCATTAGTTATCCTCATTCCACCAAGTTTCTGCCATATATCACTATCCTTTTTAAAACAAGGCACTCCATTTAGTCTAGATTACTAAGACTTCTAGCATTTGTGCATAAACATTTAAACAAACTTTTCATTTTTTAACTACCTACCACCATAATTGAATAGGACTCTTTTCCATTTGCTGTTTCTCATCAGATTCCACTTGTACTTTATCATATTCCATCCTCTCCTCCTTACTAGGACCCACAGAACCTCCATTGATAGATGCCTCTCTAAGGCCTTCTCTAGACTAGAGGGATTTGTTGGCAGAAGTTTTCATCAGAAGATATCTTCTGACAAAACTTTTATTGACATATCATGGCCAGACCTCAAGGTGATTCAAAAGGGCAATACACTTGTCAATAGAGAGTGGCCAGACTGCCCAGCCTCTCTATCAGCAAAACATCCCACTGGAAACATGGAAGACAGGGTCACCCAAGCTGCGTCTACACGTGCACTCTACTTCGAAGTAGCAGCACCAACTTCGAAATAGCGCCCGTCGCGTCTACACGCGTCGGGCGCTATTTCGAAGTTAACTTCGACGTTAGGCGGCGAGACGTCGAAGTCGCTAACCTCATGAGGAGATAGGAATAGCGCCCTACTTCGACGTTCAACGTCGAAGTAGGGACCGTGTAGACGATCCGCGTCCCGCAACGTCGAAATTGCTGGGTCCTCCATGGCGGCCATCAGCTGGGGGGTTGAGAGATGCTCTCTCTCCAGCCCCTGCGGGGCTCTATGGTCACCGTGGGCAGCAGCCCTTAGCCCAGGGCTTCTGGCTGCTTCTGCAGCAGCTGGGGATCTATGCTGCAGGCACAGGGTCTGCAACCAGTTGTCAGCTCTGTGTATCTTGTGTTGTTTAGTGCAACTGTGTCTGGGAGGGGCCCTTTAAGGGAGCGGCTTGCTGTTGAGTCCGCCCTGTGACCCTGTCTGCAGCTGTGCCTGGCATCCCTATTTCGATGTGTGCTACTTTGACGTGTAGACGTTCCCTCGCTGCGCCTGTTTCGATGTTGGGCTGAGCAACGTCGAAGTTGAACATCGACGTTGCTGGCCCTGGAGGACGTGTAGACGTTATTCATCGAAATAAGCTGTTTCGATGTTGGCTGCAAGTGTAGACGTAGCCCCAGTGTCCAGGAACCACTTTCTGTCAACTGAAGGGCCCCTGGAATACGCAGATTGCTTTTTGTCCACAGATCTCTGTCAAAAGAGGTGTTCTTCCTTGTGGCGAGTGGGACACAATTATCCACAAAAGTTCTGCATTCCGTTGACTTACAGTTCACACAACGCCCTTTGGAATCTGGACACTCTGGGTTTTGTTGACAAAATGGCTGCTTTGCTGACAAATCCCTCTAGTCTAAATATAGCCTAAGGGACCTCTTTATCTGAACGACGTGCTCCTCCAGACTAGTCAGCTTTCCTCCAGTCCTTAATTTAAAAGCTGCTCTACAATCTTCTTTACGTTAAGTTCCAGAAATCTGATTCAATTTTAGTTTAGGTGGAGCTCATGCTTCCAGCATAGGATCTCCCTTCCTCAGAAGTTTCCCCAGTTCCTAATAAATCTAAACTCCTCCTCTCTACAACATCACCTCATCCATCCATTGAGACCATGCAGTTCTGCCTGTCTGACTGGCTCCAGTGCATGAATCTGAAAGCATTTCAGATAATGCTATCATGGAGGCCCAATATCTTACCTGAAGGCTAAATTTGGCTTACAAGATCACTTTCCTACCCTTCCCTATGTCACTGATAGTCACACGTACTATGACCTCCACTGCACATAAGTCTCAACATTGGCAGGCCATGGATCTATTGACCCTCAAAGACATATGTTAAAAATTAACTCTATTTTATCCCAGAATTTAATTTGGGTTTGTCACCAATTAAAATACAGGTAACATCTTGCTGGCATTATCCCCTGTTGTAATTGTTGTGGATCATAGCTTTCCCCTGTAAAATTTCAAAAAACAACTGAGGGACAGTGGAAGCATTAGCATAGAAATCACTTGTAGCTCATTAGAGAAACAAGTAAGTGTTGTGCAAACATCTATGAAGATGACACAGTTCTAAGATGGTCCTGACAGATAAATCATTGAAAGAAAAATGAACCAGATTTCAAAAGACAAATTATTCTCTTTGGACATATCTGGGCTCTGACGTTCACATTTGGGTTCGAAAATGCCATGAGAGACAGCCTAATTAGACAACAGAATTTCTCCTTACGCCCTTCCTCTCTGGTGATATCTTCCTTTCTCAGGATGTTCCTTGTGGTCCCAAAGCTCCTGTGCCCTGCAGCCTCTTCTCATACTCTTCCTGCCCTCTAAAACATTCTCTGCTTTGAGGACGTATTCTATGGAGAATCCTTTTGTTATTGTTCATTATCACTATTATTGTCTTTTTCACGCAGAGGCCACCAACAAAAAGGGTCAGGGCTCCACTGCACTAACTGCTGTACCTACAGTACACTAGCAAGTTTTGTGGACAAAACCCTAGTTCTGTTGACAAAACTGGTGGAACATCCACACACAAAGGCTACGTCCACACTAGAAGCATCTGCCAACAGAAGTTACTGTCATCAAGAACCTCTGTCAATAGGTTGCATCTACACACACCTTGCTTTGTTTCATGGGACCCTGAAGACTTTGCTCCAACAGTGTATGGACATGTTAAATCCACAACACAGAATCTGGAACTCATTTGCATGAAAATGTACACACCACATATTCACACAGGGCACAATCTGCCACTCCTTAAAGTCCTAGGTAAAGTTCATATTCACTATGCGTATGGCCACAGTACAGTTGGGAGCACCTTTCCAGTGTGAGCACAGAGACACAATAACTTTGTTTGATTTAGCACATTAGAAATAGCAGTAGAGCTGGGGGTAACATGGGCAGCCACTTAAGGTAGACACTCAGGTATATAACCAGAAATTCTGAGGAGGTTTATATTCAAGTGGCAAGCCTGAGTCACTGCCCGTGCTACCACTTGCTCCATTGCTTTTTAGTGAGCCAACTCAAGTGGAGTTAGCTGATATGTCTAACTGTGCTGGGAAGCGCAACTTAATACACAACTCGTGGGCATATCTATTGAAAAATATTCCCAGTGGGTGATGATGTGGAGCATATACCAACAGTGACACTGACTGATTTTGTTTCAGTTTGGCACAATTCAAAGGGACTTTACTGGAGTTACTCTTGATTACAAGTCCAATAAGAACGAGAGGCAGAATTTTAAAGTTTAAATGCAATCAGTGTTAATCTGTTTCAGGTTTACTCTGCACTACTGCAGAAAATTGACCTGCTCAGGGTTGATCTTCCAGGGTTTGATTTCACACACACGTGAAATCATGCTCTCAGAGGTCACAGTCAACCCCTGTGCTCCTCACGAGAGCCGAAAAGTAAGGAAGATTGAAGGGAAAAACTCTCCTGTTAACCTTCCCCTGTTAAGACAGACAAGTTAACTGTGCATAGGTATGTCAAATTTAGCTACACAATTGGTGTATCTAAAATCATGTATGTGCAGTTGACTTCCATGTCTAGTCTAGTCATACCATACTTTAATTGCATTAGAACTGATCAAATTTTACCAAGTTAACAACTAAAGGAAGTAGTGATATAGTTTTACTAAGGCTCTAGTGTATCTCACATCCTTAAATCATCTGGTGGAAGCACCAGATGGGTCTTTCCTACCTTGCCTATTTAGCAGCACAAATCATCTAGAGAGGGGTTTGACATGGCACACATTGTTAAAGTCTCCAGGCCAAATTCCTGCGACTTAAATGGAATACCAGTATAAGATTTGGATCTCTTGCTGGCAGGAGACTCCTGAATTTTGTTTTTAATGTCTCCAATCTGCTTCTCTCTCAGGTTTCAATTCCCTTTCCCCATTTCACCCAGGCTGCAGGCCAGGAATGAGGAAACATCTTCAGGCCACTCTTCCTTTCTTCTCCTTCCCCTTCATCATCCTCTCCACACCAAATATTGGATTGGCAACTGAAGAGGAATCTGAAAGCAGTCCCACCCCTTTGAGAGAGAGGAAGACAGGATGATGGGGAAAGTTAGGAAGAAAGACCCCGTGGAAAGTTTTGATAGTGTCCTGCTAGCAGAAGAGTACTGCATACACTCACTGGGCAATAGAGACTGGGGTTCCAAACCTTCTGCAGGCTTCCCCTAAGCTATCATTGACACAAGATGATAGCAAAAATGTCAACTGCTCTGAGCAAACTGAAAAGATGATGAAATTATCCCATGTTCTGTTTTGGCACAAGAATGCGGGACCTGCTTCATTCGTTGGGCCCAGTCATCTCTTCAAAGGTATTCTTAGTTTGGCTTAGAACTTCTGCTTTCTTATTATTCTTCCTCCAGTCAGCTTGGGAGTTGAAATGTTAAGTCATTAAATTATTTAGTTCTGCATACTGTTTCTTAGGCTATAATACCATTGTATTTAATTATTAGTACTGGCCAGAAAATGGAAACACCTTCCTACGGAAACATTTGCTTTGTTGGGGGAAAAAATCTTCCTGAATCAAGACAAAAATGTTAAACATTAAATTTTTTTTGCACAGAAAAGGATCTCAAGGGTGAGGGGGAATGGGAATAACAAAGGAATTTTTCATCTTGCCGGCTTCCACCCTGTGAAGCTCTTAGCAATTTGACTTTGCCCCACAAAAATGACTGTGACATTGACAGGCTCCTAACAAGTGGGTGGCTGTCATTTTGTTTTTCCCCAAAAGAAATCAAAATGAAAATTCCTGCAAAATTCAGGTTTCCCCATAGAAAAACTCAGTTTTAACAAAGTGATATTTTTAACCAGAAAATCACTTTGTTGGGAAATTCTCAACTATCTCTTTTAAACTACGTCTACACGTGTATGCTACGTCGAAATAGCTTATTTTGATGTAGTGACATCGAAATAAGCTATTTCGATGAATAGCGTCTACACGTCCTCCAGGGCTGGTGCCGTCAACGTTCAACGTCGACGTTGGGCAGCACTACATCGAAGTAGGCACTGCAGGGGAGCGTCTACATGCCAAAGCGGCCCACATCGAAATAAGGGTGCCAGGAACTGCTGCAGACAGGGTCACAGGGCGGACTAGCAGTTCCCAGGCAACAGCAAGCCGCTCCCTTAAAGGGCCCCTCCCAGACACAATTGCACTAAACAGCACAAGATCCACAGAGCTGACAACTGGTTGCAGACCCTGTGCATGCAGCACGGATCCCCAGCTTCAGCAGCAGCAGCCAGAAGCCCTGGGCTAAGGGCTGCTGCACACAGTGACTATAGAGACCTGCAGGGGCTAGAGAGAGTGTCTCTCAACCCCTCAGCTGATGGCCGCCATGGCGGACCCCACTATTTCGATGTCGCGGGACGCAGATCGTCTACACGTGCCCTACTTCGACGTTCAACGTTGAAGTAGGGTGCTATTCTCATCTCCTGTTGGGGATAGCGACTTCGACGTCTTGCCGCCTTACATCGATTTCAACTTCGAAATAGTGCTCGCCACGTGTAGATGTGGCGGGCGCTATTTCGAAGTTGGCACGGCTACTTCGAAGTAGCCGGCTCGTGTAGACGCGGCTTTAATGACATGACATGACAGAAGAAGTAATTTGATGCGCCTGGTTATGAGGCATTAGGAGTTGTCCTTTTACTCCATTTGAATTTGTGGTTGCTCCACTCTTAGGAAAATCTATCAATGCTTCAATGATGTTTTTGAATGGTTGAACTATGGGCATTTTCTGTTCTGAGTTACGCCTATGCAACTGCATTTCATACACACCTTTATACATATCTCATAGAACTGGGACCTTGAGAGGTCATCGACTCTAGTCCCCTGCCCACTCGGCAGGACCAAGCACCATGAGTCGCACATGAGAGTTACTGTATAATACAGAACAATTTGTAGCCTAACAAACATACAAATAAAAGTATCTACCTAATTACATGTATGTTAAAAATGGCACCAGATCCTCAGCTGGCGCAAAGTGCCACAGCTTCAAATCTATACCAAAGAACTGCCCCAACCCTTCTCTTCAACCAGCATTTTCAGAAAACAAATACAGAAACAAAATGCTTCTCCAAGTCACAACTCTAGCTCTAAGGACCTATATCTTATAAATTAATTTTTGCCTCGTCTCAGGAATAAGCACCTTGAGACTACAAAAAATATCAGCTTTTAACATGTATTAACTTGTTTAATTCCACTATCATTTTCTAGAGGATTACTGCTGAGGTGATAAAACATACTGATGAAGTATCCATCACCCAGCTTCTGCCCATTGGTCATTGAACAACCTTAAACAACTACAGAAACCAAAAGATAAATCTTTTGATGCAATACTTACAATTCTTTAGAGACATTTTGAGCTAATGCCAGTGTTTATCTCAGGGTAGTTTCACAGTTGTCAGCAGAAGCAAAGTGTTTATAATGCAGTTTGCATCAAAACTGAAATCCTGTTCCAGAAACTGAATCTGGGCGATACTCAGGGAAGGCACCTGCCGTCTAGTTTTGCAGCATTGTTCATAATGCAGGATGCAAGATTAACAGTCAGCATTCACCAGTGGCAGTAAAAAGGCACACAAAGACACAGTTTGAGCTATGGAAATTACCTGGGAACATTACCTGGATGCCATAAGCATTTTTATCCTGAGTTACCAAAAAGGGTAACTCTGAGTAGCAGGCTTCAGGCTCAGAATTACAGTATGAGGACAATATTTACTGGAAAGAAAATGTGATTATATGAGGTATTAGGGCTGAAACCCTGTTTACAGAATAGGAGGTTTCCAATGTGCCCAGTTCTGCTTTTATAGAGAACAACAATATGCTGGAATAAAGAGAGATCCTTTTCCCACCCCTAGACTGTGTATTGCCACCTATTTTAACAGCTAAGGCCTAGAAGACCTTATGTGCATCAGAGCATAATGCTTCTGTCAGGGAGGTTTGGAGAAGAGAAACACTGTCTTTACTTGAACCAAATGTTCTGTACCTGACAGATTACATTTAAAGACAAGAGGGAAGATTGTGGTTTTTTTGACTGTCAGGCAGATAGCTGAGGGTCTAGTCCTGAAAGGTGTTGACTGCCCGGGTCTCATGATGATAGGATACTCTTGCAGCGCCCCCAGATAGAAATAGATGCACAGTTATATTTTGTTTGTGATTATACTTTAGAGTTATTGTGTTCTTTTAATTCCCCACCACTCCTGAGGCTAGGGAGTCAGGCAAAAGGCCACTGTGATTTTATTTATCATTATACATGAACTTTCCAAAGAGTAACAAATATTTTTTATAGCCTCTATTTCTTATCTTTGAAGGACTCATTTTTCTTTGGGCAACCTCTTATAAAGAATTATTAC
Organism: Carettochelys insculpta; assembly: GCF_033958435.1. NCBI lineage: Eukaryota > Metazoa > Chordata > Testudines > Carettochelyidae > Carettochelys > Carettochelys insculpta. The sequence goes on along the minus strand of NC_134150.1, from coordinate 14,174,976 downwards.
AGCCCAGGAGCTCAAAAAGTCCATGAAGATAAAACACTCATCCAGTGAATATAGACAATCAACAACATTGAGAGGTTTTGTCTCTACTGATACCCCCAGTCTTGGAATCCTCCTACTCTTCATGCTGCTTCTCACCGAGGGAAATCCTTCCACATCATCATTGGTTCTTTCATTTGGGAGCTCACATATTCTTCACAAGAAAAGGTACTTGACAGTTAAATATATTACTTGGAGAGACTTTGGACTATAAAACCAAGTCCCTTGCTTTATCAAACACTACTATTGACTGGGGAGTAAAAAACCCTAAGATACTAAATCTTCAGACCATGAAGGGAAATGGAATGGTTTTCTAATGGAGCATATCTGACTGCCTCTGGCTTTAAAGTTTGCTTACTGGGGCATAGATGACCACTCAAACACAGAAAAAATTTTCACTTTGGCTTTCCGAACACCTATTGCATAAAACCATAAAGTAATAGCCAGGACTGTACTGGCTAACCTTCCCTTGCTATTCAGAAGACTTTTGAACTGGATTTAATTTCATGCCAGATTAGACTCTGTCCATGAAAGACCAACTCACATGAATTTTTAAGAAATGCCCCGATAATAGTGGTCACTGTTACAAATCTTTTTTTGCTTCATAATGCAGAACAAGAAGAGATATTTGGACTATGATATCCAATTACAGTTATTATTGTTCTGAAAGTTACTGCGGTTAAGTATGCAAACATTTATAGCAAACAGCTAGCAAAGGCATACCTTTTGCTGGTACACCATTACAAGGGAGTTTCTGGAGTGTATTCATTCAGGGCAAACGACTTAGAGATACGGCTACATACAGCCAAAGACTGGGGGTCCTCCAATATAAGGAGCACCCAACCTGTCATAAATAGCACTTCTGTTCACCACACTAGCTAACATGAAACCATACAAGGAATTCCATCAGACATGCCAGTTCTCTTGTGCCACCACCAGTAACATTCCTTGCGCAGATGAGGAGTTAGGAAACAGAATCTCACCAAATAAAAAGGTTCTTCTGATTCTGAAGGATCAGCCATATTCCCAGATCAATTTATAACTCATAATCTTACCCAAAAATTATGCCTTTGCCCATTGTTTAGAATGTAAAGGTTTATTAAAGAAAAGAAAAGAAAAGAAAAAAGAAAAGTGAGAGTTAAAATTGTTAAAGGAATCACCAGTTGCAAAGTTCTTGGTGCAGGCTTGTAGCAGAGATGGAAAAAACTGTGGTCTTAAGTCAAATCTCTGGAGTAAATCCATTTTAGGATGAATCTTTAAGTCCTTTGTCCTCATTTTCAGCTTGCTACAAAGCTCCTCTGGATGTGAGAAGCAGGACTGTAGGCCAAATGGAGAGATTTCCAGGGCCTTTTATGTATCCTCATCATGTTGAAAGAATCCCATTGTTCTCACTGTGTACAAGTATATCCCAAGATGGAATCTGAAGTCACATGGGAAAGTCACCTATCCATATATGTCAAGTATCAGAGGGGTAGCCGTGTTAGTCTGGATCTGTAGAGCAACGAAGGGTCCTGTGGCACCTTATAGACTAACAGAAAAGTTTAGAGCATGAGCTTTCGTGAGTTAACTCACCTCTTCAGATGCTGGCCAGCATCTGAAGAAGTGAGTTAACTCACGAAAGCTCATGCTCTAAACTTTTCTGTTAGTCTATAAGGTGCCACAGGACCCTTCGTTGCTCTACCTATCCATATATGACTCTGTTCTTCACAGGAAGAAGCCATTGTTCCCTGGCTCATCTGAAAAACTCACAGAAAAGCTCATCACATGTGGATTGGCACCTCCAAGGCCCATTGTCAGTCAAGTATCTCTATTCACTTGACTAGCCATCCTCCCACAATAGGCTGGCCAAGCCTCCTGTTGATGTTTCCCAGAAAACACTATTTCAAATACAAGTATATAGACAATAACTTAAAATAGCAGGTCCCAATCTTTTCACGAGTACAAACCCCCAATAACTCCCCCAGCCTGCTCACAGACCCCCATCAAAACAATTCTAGCCACTACGGACGTGTCATTACATGAAAAAGGAAATCACAGCACTGATTTTTGAACAGCAATAAATAACATTATTGGAAGATATTTAGTTTAAAAATAGCAATTGATTGTAATTTTGCAATTTCTTTAAAACTTATTTTCTATGATCATTTTTATTTATCTTTTTTTTTTCATGGATCCCCTTGCGATACCATTGCAGACCCCCAGGGGTCCGTGACCCCATGTTGGGAACCAACAACTTAAAATATAAAAGTGATACATGCGTACAAATAGCACAACTATCATCAGTGAATCATAAGCTTTTTTATGGACATCTCCCTTGGCACAAAACACCTTGCACAAGATTGGTTGCAAACATACAACAGTGGTTATCATGATGATTTGTATGTCCATATCATATTTCGGTAATTTCACACATAAGATCCACAAGTTAAAGCCACAGACTATCTTGACATGTAAGATTCTCTATTTTCCTCAACCTGTCTAGCTGAGATATAATCTTTATGAAGTTTTGATGGCTTCACTCTTAATAAAACACATCTTGCACCCTCAGCATGATGCTAACGCTACAGCAGGCTCACAATGGTCTTAAAGCTAATGTTTTCATACATGAATGCTCAAGTAAAAGGGAGATATTGTGAGATGCCAAGAACTCAAAGCTTCAATGGGCTTAAATGATGTTAACAGGTACCCATATAAGAACTTAGATAGAACATTTAATAATACTTGAATCTTATAAATCTTACATCTGGTGCACACAGTTCAACACACTTGAGAAAGGGAGAGAATTATCTCATTCTAGAGATGAGCAAAATGAAGCACTGAGTACTTTGACAAAAGCTACACAGCAGGTCAGCGGCACTGCTTCAAATAGAACCAGGTGTTTTCATTCCTAGACTTCTGCCCTATTTATCAACCTGGCACTGGTCATTGTTACAAATGAGAATGGCTAGCTACTGCCACTAAAGAGCTTAAGGAGGAGAGTGTAAGCCTGAAAGGAGAAGGTCTACAACTGTTTTTGTATCTTGTCCTTTGGCATCTGCAGCACACTCTTCAGTCCTGACACAAAAGGACAACATTAGCACACCAATGCAGCAGACACCTGTGGGATAGGTGAATCATGTGTGAAAATTGCCTTTCTTACACAAGCTTCATGATTCCATTTTATATGCTGGAGAGAAAAATCTGTTATGTTTACAATTACAGAAAGTTACCTCAGCCACTGTATCACCCTTTTCATTTACTTATATATATTTTCCCAGTTCTTCATTGGAACATTTTTATTGAAGTCTTGAAGTGCATTTCTATTTTAAGAATGGAATCAGTAAAAACAACACAGACTGCTCCCATGAAGTGAAACAAAGCTGAGTTACCTAATTGGAGAGACTTGTTTTCTTTATTTCTGAATGTTGGCTACAAATCCATGGAGCTCTACTGATTTACATCAGCTGGGGTTATGGCCCTTCATCCACAGTTATATTATGAATCATAAACAGCTTCATTGACCTATCTTTGTAGTGATATTTTTACAAATCAACACCATAGTTGAAAACAACACTAATGGAAGAGGTCTAGAAATTTAAACACCTATTTTCACCATCTCCACAAAGTATATCAAGCAAAACCTATACTACTCCGTCAAAGCAGACAGTCTACAGATGGTGTAATATCTGAGATTACAGTACCATGTTTTCACTTTTCAGTTTCAATTGCGACAAGCAGAAACCACTCCTGCAATTATTGTGTGATTTAGAACTAGTTTTTCAAATCAGGCTGTTCAGATGTGTTTGTACTTTCATATACTGTACACTAGGGATAAGCAATCTTATTTTGTCAAATTTCAAACCCACCATAGGTTCAAAAGTTTGGCCTGAATTTGGAGAGTTAAAAAAAAAAAGAATAGTGAGCAAGCACAGAAGAGTAAACTCCAATGGATAACAGGATCAGAGAACAGGTAGAATATAAAACAAATAGAGATTGTGTAGTAAATAAACAGGAAAGGAAGAGATTCTAACTTCCATCCTTACATGTTACAGACTAGCTTTCACAGAGAGAGGAAACCTGCTTTTCTCAGTACATAGTAACAGAGAGGTAGCAGTTTTAGCCTGTATTCTAATAAAGCAAAATAGCAGTCAAACAGCATTCACAAAAGACTAACAAAATGATTTATTAGGTGAAGAGCTTTCATGGGACAGACCCCCTTCTTCAGATCTGTGTAATTTCCAGTCCAGACTCAATTATATAGTACAGAGGTCCAAAATTGGGGTTCATACTCAAATTCAACATGTTAACACTTGGTATGAATAGGGACAGCAATTTTCTCACGTGTTGCAAGGACTGTTTCCCACTTACAACATTTTACACAAATACAGCAATAAAGATAATCCCATTACATTTCTTTATAAAAGCTTCATAGTTACTTTCTGCAAAGATCCTAATGAGTCATTATCAGGGTATGTCTACTTAGCAGACTTATTCTGAAATAAGCCATACCAGAAAGCTTTTTTCAAAATAATGCTGCTACACACAAAAATGCATTTTGAAATAGAACTTAGCTTCTACACACAGGTTGTGTCTACACTTGGCCAAAATTCCAAAAGGGCCATGCTAATGGCCAAATGGAAGAATACTAATGAGGCACAGAAATGAATATTCAGTGTCCCATTATCATGCTGCCAGCATAGGAATAAGGGGATTTTGACATTTGTGGGGTCCTTTCGAAAAGGACCCCATGTAGACGAGATGCGTGCTATCGAAACACAGCCATGCTAATGAGGCACTGAATATTGATTTCAGCACCTTATTAGTATTCTCAAATTTGGCCATTAGCATGGCCATTTCGAAATTTTGGCCAAATGTAGACACAGCCACATAGAACCTACTTCAAAATACAGCCATTGTACACACTGTGGCTTATTTGGAAATAGGCTCTATTCCCTCTCCTAACAGTGCTTATTTTGAAATAGTTATTTCAAAATAGGTACTATTCCTCATAGAAGCTCTCTCTACACTAGCCATTTCCTTTTGGGAGGGGCATGGTAATGAGCAAGTTTGGAAGATGCTAATGAGGTGCTGCAATGAACATGAGCTATGAATATGCAGTGCCTTCCAAACAGGAAGAAGGGGCTTTCGAAGTTGGGGGAGGGGTCCTTTCGAAAAGCCCCTGTCTACCCAGCTGGCACGCAAATCAAAAGTGGCACTTTCAAATCATGTGCAGCTGCCATTATGCTAATGAGGCACTGCATGTTCACTAGCATCTTCCCAACTTGCTCATTCCAAAAGGAGGGGTCTAGTGTAGACAAGACCAGAATGAAGTTTTCCAATTTTGAAATAAGATGGCCACTATTTTGAATTTTTAGCAGTTGCGTCACGTAGACACTAGCATAATTATTTTGAAATAATGACTAAAAAAGTTCGGAAGAAGGGAGCTTTCAAAAGTGGGTTTTCCTGTCAAATGAACCCCGTCTACATGGTGGCTTTGGCTTTCGAAATCAGCTCTTCTGGAATCGAGGTCACATGCAAGTATGTAAATGAGGAGTGAGGTATTTAAATCAGTACCTTATTTGCATTTCCAATCAGCCGCATTTGCATGCCCTTTCTGAAAGGGAGGGGCAGGGTAGCCACAGCCTGGGTGTCAGTGCACCACCTAACCAAAATACTGGACAAAAAAGTGGCAAATAATGGACTTAAAAGTCTGACAGCTTCTAATTCAACAGTAAATACAGCAGAATTCGATGAGAAATGTTTGGTAACAGGAAGGTGTTTCTTTTCTAGAAAACAGAAGATCAACCAATTTAGGAAGCATGTGGCTATCCTACAGTTCTTCTGAAAATATTTGAAACCACTGCCAAAAGTATAGTAAATAAAATTCAAGACAGATGCGTCAAAGAATTTATTATTGGCCTGCATGTACTCTTACACAAAATGGAGAAATTCCTATCCCATAAGAATAAGGAAATAGAGAAATTCTTATTTTGGTAAGAAACTAATAGAATTGTAGTTATTCAGAGAATATGGTCTGACATTTCAAAAGAGAAGGAAGGAGTTAGGTGCCCAGTTGTCACCAAATTTTAGTGACACCTTTGATTTATTTGAGAAGCTATTCCAACATTTTCTAGTCAACATATTTTCCATAATTCGTTTAAAGTCCAGTCCTGGGATGTGCTGAAATCAACCAATTCCACTGAGCTCAATGAAAACTTTGGGTGCTCAGAATCTTTCAGAACTTTACTGAGAGAACTCAAATATAAAATTGCTCACTTTCCTGATTTTTTTATGCTAAAGGGCAATCAAACTATATAGATGTAACCCATATAAAGAAAAATCACTCACTAGAAATGTTTCCTTAGGTGAAATTTTCTAGTATCAGCTACTAAGAAGAATCCCTTTCTTGGCAGTCCTTCATATCAATAACCACCTAATTAAAATATTCACTCTGATTCTGAAATTGCAGAATCTTTATTAAACTGAGGAGAGTAGTCCTTTATAAAAACTGCATCTTCCATCACAAATCATTGAATAAATGTGGTTTGACAGATTTGACTGTAAACCATGGAATTTTTATCATTTCAAACCAAAAGTTTTAAAAAGTGAACACACAGGTATAACTGTTTGCCTCACAATTCCTTTTTAAACGTGTTGTGCTATAAAACAGGGGCTACATAGATATATGTGGGATTAAAGCCTACTTCATTAAAACCTTTACCAGATCCAGATGCCACCAGTCTTCAATTTTCTCATTCAGAGAAGTCATACATAATAATCTGTCACATATTGTGGAGAAACTTTGTAAATACTTTAGGGAAAGGGTTATCATTTACTTGCTTGTGTAGCACAATGAGGTACCTGACCTGGAGGTGTCTAGCACTGATTTGCTACCACTTAAGCATGTGCTTAACTTTATGCACACACTTAAGACTAATGGACTTCAACTGTTAACAAGTTATGTCTGTGCTTCATTCTTTTCAGAGTCTTAGCCCCTTTATACTGTTTGTTCGTTCATTCATTCATTCATCCTCCAGCTCATGGATTGTAGAGTACACCCTTCAGATCACTCATTTCCAGACAGTGTGGTCTCCTGCCAATGTTCCATCCTGCTCTATTTTAAGACTGAGACAGGCAAGGTTGGAAGCCCTGGTGTCTCACCAGTGTGCATGAGGTCTTCCCCATCTGGCTTTTGTTGGACTGAACTCATGAAGCTTGCAGGCTGGTGTAGAATATACAGAGCAGGTGAAACCATGCCATGTGAGCTGTAACTGAGTCACATGGGAAGACCTTGGAGGGTGGCGGGTACAACACCTGATATTCTTGTTTGTAACATTATGTCTGTGTCTACACTTGCAATGCTCTTTCAAAAGAGGCATGCAAATGAGGGAAATGGAAAATGCAAATGAGGTGCACATTTACATACCCAACACTCATTTGCATATTCTTCTTTTGAAAGAGCTTCTTTGGAAGGAAGAACAGCAGTAACGTAGTGTAGATATGGATCTTTCCTTCTTTTTATGGGAAGAAGGGTTCTTTCGAAGATGAGGATTACTTTCGAAAGAGACATGTCTGCACTGCTTTTCTGCTTTCAAAAGAAGACTATGCAAATGAGGTGCCAGATAAGGAAATCTGCACCTCATCTGCATTTCAATTTCCCTCATTTGCATGCATCTTTTGAAAGAGGAATGCAAGTGTAGATACAGCTGATGTGTTACTGCAATATAAAAGTCAATAGAGATAGATAGAGATCTCCTCTATATTCACTGGGCTTCAGATAATCTTTAAACACAAAAGAATTGGAAACTGTTGTAGTTAATCAAAGCAGCCTGCTTCTCCACCATTTGAAAGTTACCAGCAACCTATCTTGCATTTTAAATGTACAGGGACACCAATCACCTGTCATTCAGCCTAACTGTTGTGGAGTTAACCATGACAACACAACACAATGCTCCTACAAAACCCATAACAGTCTCTGGATGCAGAATGTAAACACTGACTGAATTTAAACAGTTTTTAAGCCATTAGAATAATAACACATGCAGTATTTTTTTAAATATCTCTCTTAACTTAATAGGAAGGAACTAGTTTCTACTTTCAAATTTCTCTGTAATATCCAACTTGCAAGGTTTTAGATACCCTCAATTCCTGCAGAAGTCAATGGCAATTGTGGTTGCTAAAGCACATCACAGTAGGTATTCAGTACCTTGCAGATTCAGACCCTCAGTCATTACTTCAGGCCTAGAATCCTTTTTATTCAGAGTGCAGCAACCTGTATGTAGATTTAAATGGCTACAGGAGACCGCTTTCCCCATAATCTTTTGGATTTTTAAATTCAGTAAAAAACTAACTGCTCTCATCATTCTTCTATTTAACATGACTTCCTTTATACAGAAATGCAGGGTATCCAGAGGGACTACCAATATAACAGACAAGCCAGATAGCAGAACTGAAGTTGAAATAAAAATCAATATTGAGCCATACAGCTCTCAAATTACACTGAAAATAAAATTGTTTTCCATTGTAAATGTAATTTAAAAATCTACCATATTCAATAATTTTGATATTGATTATTTTAGCAGTATTTCTGACAGCTAATGGATACAGTCTGTACCAGCTTTAATGTACTAGAGTACACATACTGCTTTTGTTGTCCTAGCAACAGCTAGGGGAAAAATGATCTCACAGATAAAATTCAACGGCATTGCGGCCCTTTACTGAGATAGACAAACTAAATGATCTGAAAATATGGAAGCTTAAAATATACTTTATGAACCTGAGTCAACATTTTCCTAATTAGCCCAGAACTGAGTTTGCAATGGAGAGCAGAGAGCAGGAAAGGTGAATGTGCATGTTAGTAAAGCATACTAGTCACTTAGCTAATTTATCAGAGTGGAAATAATGCATAAATATTTTATTTGCTCTGGGCAACATTTTCTTTAAACAGCATGTGCTACTGGGTGGAGCAGGATAATGTGAATCAGGACACGATTCCCAGTTCTGCCACTCACTCAGTCTGTGGCTTTGGGCAAGTCAAAAAGGAGTCTAATCACACAAGGTGTTTACTGGAAGATCCCTGGAGCCACAGAAGTTGCAGCAGACCCAGGGCTGCTTCATCATTTGGAAGACAGGAATATTTGTCCCATAGCCCATGTAACAAAGCAGTACTGAAATCGTAAAGAAAATTATTTCAAATTATTCCAAAAATACAATTTTATTAATAAGGGCTATACTTTCATTATGCAAAAAAATAGAAATAATTTAAAAGATCCAGAGAATACAGTTCAGATTCTGAAAACTTCATAATAGTGTATGATATCATGGGGAAGCCCATTGGATCAACTGCTTAGTATCAGACCCTATGGGGTTGATCCCGTGAAATTAAAAGGGAGTCTTTTTGTTAACAAGTATGGTTAATGAATGATCCCTAAGAAAAAGAATAATCAGATAAGCATATCTGAAAACTCTGAGGAAATGAGAAAGAACCAAGAGTAAGATATAAAACAAAGAAGGTCTTGAAGAAAAATGAAGAAACAGCTTTGCCAGATTTATGGTTAAGTGTATACTGTGCAGCTACATATATGTTAGATTACCTCTGAGATAATCATATCAAATGTTTCAACTGAAAGAGAACACAATTAATACTTCTAAAAAGATTTGTCATTTATTGGTCAGCCAAATCATCAAAAGTTCACAGGAAATTTTCCTTGAATGTCCAATGTGTTCAAAATAAGGGCAAAAATGAAAAACTATGAGAACTATTGAGGGATATTTCAAAGCTAACAAATATTTACAATATGTCAGATATAACACTAATACTTACAACTTCAAGAGGGAACCACAAATAAAACCAAAACACAGGATCAACATTAAAAATGTTGAGCTAAATACATTTACACAATTTTCGGAAGCATACAAGAGTAGACATTATTTAGGAAATCACAAGAATTGGAGACAGTTTGAACTAGTTTAATTCCCAAAAAGAAGAGTATGTAATGAAATTACGAGATAATCAGTTCTATTTTGAAACAAAAAGCAGTCAAGTAGCACTTTAAAGACTAGCAAAATAGTTTATTAGGTGAGCTTTCATGGGACCGACCCACTTCTTCAGACCATAGCTAGACCAAAACAGACCCAATATTTAAGTGGGTCTGTCCCACGAAAGCTCATCTAATAAAGTATTTTGCTAGTCTTTGAAGTGCTGCTTGACTACTTTTTGTTTTGATAGTGTATAGACTAGCACTGCTTCCTCTCTGTTACTATTCAACATACAAAGTTCTATTTTGGTTACTTGTTTTAAAGGTACCCAGTACACACATTTCTCCACATAACCACAGGAGCTGTGTCTACACTTGTATTTCTCTTTCAAAAGGGGAATGCAAATGAGGAAAATCAAAAATGCAAACTAGGCACTGGTTTACATATCTTGTGCTTCATTTGCATGATCTCTTTCAGAAGAGATTCTTTCAAAAAAAAAAAGCAGTTTTGTTTCAGGAAGAAGGGTTCTTTCAAAAATGGGGTTTATTTTCAAAAGAGCCCTATCTATGCTGTTTTTTTTGTCGAAATAACCACTTCTGAAAAGAGATGATGCAAATAAAGCACAAGATATGTAAACCAGTACCTCATTTGCATTTTTGATTTCCCTCATTTGCATTCCTCTTTTGAAAGAAGAATGCAAGTGTAAACATAGCCAGGGTGATTTTGACAACACAAGACTACATTGGAGAAAGGAAATGAACCAACAAAACTTTCCACAATATTGGAAAGTTATGATGCCTGTCACCCTAAATAGTACAAGTTCTCCAGCCTGTATAGCATACCAGAGGAAATGATTTATTTAATACTATTGCATACCATTCTTATCCTCCCACCCTCAGAACAAAAATCACAATTGGTATAAAGACTGGTACAGCATGTGGAATTCTCTTCATATCTCCGGGGGTAACCCATTAATTTTAATTGCTTGGCACTCCCCTAATGGAACTATTTCAGAAATATATAACATAAATTACACTTATTATGATGCTGGGGACATGAACCACTTGCTGACTAGCCAACGGTGACCTGAAGTGTGTTTACATGAAGATGAATGTGCTTTTTGACTCCATTGTCACCAGAGTCAGTCCAATCCTTAGTAGCCGTGTCTACACGTGCACGCTACTTTGAAGTAGCGGCACTAACTTCGAAATAGCGCCCGTCACGGCTACACGCGTCGGGCGCTATTTCGAAGTTAACTTCGACGTTAGGCGGCGAGACGTCGAAGTCGCTATCCTCATCAGGAGATGGGGATAGCGCCCTACTTCGACGTTCAACGTCGAAGTAGGGACCGTGTAGTCGTTGCGCGTCCCGCAACAGCGAAATAGCGGGGTCCGCCATGGCGGCCATCAGCTGAGGGGTTGAGAGACGCTCTCTCCAGCCCCTATGGGGCTCTATGGTCACTGTGGGCAGCAGCCCTTAGCCCAGGGCTTCTGGCTGCTGCTGCTGCAGCTGGGGATCCATGCTGCAGGCACAGGGTCTGCAACCAGTTGTCGGCTCTGTGGATCTTGTGTTGTTTAGTGCAACTGTGTCTGGGAGGGGCCCTTTAAGGGAGCGGCTTGCTGTTGAGTCCTCCCTGTGACCCTGTCTGCAGCTGTGCCTGGCACCCTTATTTCGATGTGTGCTACTTTGGCGTGTAGACGTTCCCTTGCAGCGCCTATTTCGATGTGATGCTGCACAACGTCGAAGTTGAACATCGACGTTGCCAGCCCTGGAGGATGTGTAGACGTTATTTATCGAAATAGCCTATTTCGATGTTGCTACATCGAAATAAGCTACTTCGATGTAGGCTTCACGTGTAGACGTAGCCAGTGTTTGGAAAATTAGACCCTACATGTATTTAATTATTATTTTAATTTATTCTTTCCATTGTTTGCTATTGTTACATACATTATTATATGTTTTTGTGAAATCCACAATTTACAGTGCCTTATGCAGCTGTTTTCTTATCTTATGTATGTGGCATTCTGTCTTTTGCTCCTTATATAAGAAAATGTATATAACTAACTATTCTATTTACATTTAATTTAAAAAAAAGTAGTAAGACAAACAAACAATCTGACACTTAAGTAAATCTAATCAAAAGCTCAGTCTAAAAAGCAAAATGTATGGAGACAACCAACCAAATTCTACTTGGATATCCTCCTGTGTATTCCCAATAAGGTGTAACAGAACATTGCATTGGGGTGAAAAGAGGTCTAGAAAATGACTTTCTCTGGTACTTTGGTGAAAAAAGGAGAACAGAGAAGCATATTTCAAACTGCAGAAAGAATACAGATAAGAAGAAGATAAAATATCAGAGTTGTACGAATTTCAGTGCCACAGAAATGAACCAACATTTCAGAACTATGAATTCTTTACAAACAACCAGTAAAGCTAATACTCACAGCTTTAGTACTGACATGCAGGAATGCAGGAAAGAATAACAGACAACCATGAAAATACTTTTCTGACTCTTAGGGAGAAGATAAACTTTAACTATGTATTCCCTAAAGGGCCCTCTTCTAAATATAGACATACCCTAGAGAGATCACCACCCTCATGTGCCACCAAAAAATTGTATCCTATTTAATATATGGAACAATAACCAAAAAGTTGAAACTGGGCCAGTCTTATTAGCTCTTACTCATGCTCATGTGAGTGAGGGTTTGCAGAATTAGCTTCATTGGCTCATCTGCTTTTGTGATTCAGCAGCATCATGTCAGCAAATAAAGAAACATGAACAAAATAGGTCAAAGTACAGCAGCAAGAAAGAAAATGTGAATTCATTAAGCAATGAATGTAGAGTGTTAACTGGAGGGTATTTTCTGCACTGATTCATGGCTCTGCACTGTCTGTGCTGTTATCCCACACACAGACGTATGATCTTTTATTTGTTAGATAGAAAACAGCAGCCTGCTCTGTGGCAAACCTGCACAGCTGTTGGAATTTTTTTTTTTTTGGTTAAATAATGAATGAGTAATTTCTGGCACCAGTTCTTCATGAGCGTTCTCACTGCTTGGCTAGAGCTTCTCAGTTATACTTCAGGTACTCAGACTTATGCCCTCAGTCAGGCTGTTTTTGTTTTTTTCCCCCTTCCCACAATTCAATAGGAGATTGCTCAGGTGGCAATGAACATTAGATGAGAACAGAGGCGGCTTAGGTCACGCTTACGCTTACAGCGCTGCAGAAGCACAGCTGTTCTCAGATAGCAGCGCTGCTGCAGCATGCATGGGTAAAGATGCTCTATGGTTTCAACAGCATAGAAGAACCAAGCCCATGGACAGCATAAACTATATCAGTGGGAGAAGCTCTCCCCACTGACATAACAGTGTACACACTAGCACTTATGTCAGTGTAACTTATGTCACTCAGGGGGTGGAGTAGTCACACCCTGTGTGACACAAGTTGGGCTGACATAGGAAGTAGTGCAGATGTAACCTAGCATTCATATCTTTATTTTGAATATCTGCTCCCATGTGTGAATGAAAAACAAAAACAAAACCCAATTCTGTTGTTATAAGGACTTTGAAAACATCAGAGGACATGACCAGTTCTTTTCCCACCTTACTACAAAAAGGGTTACATAAGCCCAGCGAGAAGGGAAACTAACATAACTCACAAAGAAAATCTTTACACAAGTCAAAAGGGCAAGAGTGAACCAAAAATTTTAAAATGTTATTATAACATTATACTCAGTTAGAACATGTACCAGTTTCCCATATAACGTCCTTGCACTACTTCCTCCTTCTCTTCCTTAGTACCATCTTAAAATATTCACCAGCAGCCTGATCCAGTGCCCCTCAAATTCAATGGAAAGAATCCTACTGACTTCATCTATCCATTCATCAAGCTGCTCATTCCATGGAGAAGTTCCCTGTCTAACACTGAGGAGGAAAAAAAAAAGTAAATGGGTTACCATAGGAAAATCAGAACAATACAGAATTTATACCAGCTTTTATAATAGTCCTCTCAAAGCACTGTACAGTAAAATCAGACTGTTAAAATAATTATGGAGCTCATTTAAACCAATTAAAATACTCTGGCGAACAGAAATTTCTTCATTCTACCTTTAAAGAGATAGGAGTGCATATATCTAATGCTATAAGTCACAACTTTGGAAACTTTGAGGCAACTTTGGCAGCTTCTCTGTTGTGAATATATAATGTATGGGACCTTGTTCAGATTCAGGGCCTGAAACATTGAGCTACTGATCTCTGGAAATAGCAGAATTTTACAAACTTGTTACACGTCAACAAGGAATGAGAAAAGATGTGCTCTGACAACATCAGACAAAACCCGGTTTTCTCATTGACTGAGCTCTGATATAGTCTAGCATCAGTTTAATCAGACAGGACATACTCTGCTTTGGCAGGGGTGGGGTGTGATGTGTGGTTAACTCGATACAACAGCCATCAACATCTCTGAGCAACAGAGAAAATCTGAATTTCCATTGACTGCATCACAGCTCAGTCTTGCTTCAGGGCTCAGATGTTTGCTATCTGGCTAAAAATTAGCTTGATTAGAAAGCAAAAGGATAACATTAACACGCAACTCTAAGAAAAACAGAAGCAGCTGCTGTTGGTTTGCCCTCACATAGCCACTGTCACTGGCAGCTGCACGAACCATTGTACTGCTCTGCTCAGCAGTAAACAGGGTACCAATAGAATAAAACATAAGTTCACAGGAATGAAACAATCAACCCCCCTGGAATATTGAAGCCTGTTCTAGCACCACTGAATATTATACAAGTATGAAGAAACAGGTGAGTTTGACTGGCAGGGAATGAAGGAAGCCATGCCACAAAGAATGGGAAGATGTGAGGAGGAAAGGATTATATAGATGTGGATCCCACACAAAAATTACGAGGCCCTTCATAACCACTGGCAGTTACAGCTTTAATTGCACTGGTTGGTGTAATCCATTCTATATATCATGAACAATCAAGGATGTCATGGCAGTATCATCAGGGAAGAGAAAATAATTGATTCCTTTCATAGCTCTTACATAGTAAAAAATATCTGATTCAAATGTGATTCAAAAGTGAACTAACTTTTGTTTCTAGCAATGAAGTTCACTGCAGGGGAAGGAGAGCTTTTGCTGAACTGTAATTCATGCTTATGATGAGACTCTCAGTGCTGCCAGAAATGAGCATTAATCATTGCTAGAAAAAAAATTCTAGATTTACAAGTTTTGTAACTGTGCAAATAAAATAACAGGCTGATAAAACAAAACATTTCTCTTTTGCACTGTACGAATGCTGACTGATTAAATATTAATGGTTCATGTTTTCACACATATTCACAGCAGAGGCCTACCAGGCAGATAAGTTACTTATTCCATGAAGAAACTCTTGTAGTGACCATGTACCTTTGGTCAGTCAGTAACCAGCTTTATTATATTTATATTTTAACAACTAATTTAAAGGCTAACTTTGTCATTGGTTTTAACCAGTAGGTCTTGCTTTCACAAGCTTATTGGGTCAGTATACATAGAGAGTCAATTGATAAGTCCCCACGTAGTCCTTTTTCATGCAAAAGTCCACTTTCTACAAAGATGGATATAAATATGCCTCAACTCACCACCCACTCACCCTACATGATCTCATTAGCACTTAGCCCCACTGATGTACCATGAAGAAAGAAAGAAAAATCCTTAGGTGAACTAAAAGGACAAAAAACAAGAAAGGGAACAAACTCTTAGTTCTGTTCTGGACTTGATCTCTTTAGTGTTTTAGACAATGAATGTTTAGATGCATGCACTGAATTGCTACGGATGCTACAGTGACAGGATCAGTAGAGCTGTTGCACACAAACATTCTCTTAAGCAAGGTCTGAGCACTTCAGTGAAATCAGGGTCAATCCATGGGCCAGTGTCAGGAATGTAACAATCATAGATACTAATGTTCCTGAATAAACAAGAGATGATATTGTGCACACAACTACAGCTTCTGAAACAAATGTCAAAATAAGTATAGTGGGAACAATCCATTCAGACACCTTCCTCTACATCTGCTTTGTAACAAAACCAACCCAGAGACAAAAGAAATTAGCATGTGGTGAATGTAAATGTTCACCCTGCACACCAAATCTGAAACAAATATTAACAAAAACACGTGTTAGGGCAAGTTTTAAATTAGAATTCCACATCCATGGCTAGTGTCTGTGACAGATGATTTATTAAAATAACCACCACCTATCTAGCATTTCTTTCATCCCTGACTAGTGACAGTATTTTGCAAAGGAAAGTAAGTGTCATTTCCAGAGAAACAACAGGAAAGAGAGAAGAAATGACTTCTGCAAATCTACACAGTGCTCCAGTAGCAAAGCTGGGAACAAAATGCAGATCTTCTGATTTCCAGATCCACATTGCCTCTCTGAGCTCCATTGAGCCTTCACATTTCACTTGTGGCATTTGAAGAACCGTTAGGATGATGACCTCAGCTATGTCCACTGCAGGAGCGTATGATTCTCACATGACAGTGTGCAGCCTTCTGAACCTTGTGTGTGAGCACACGGGCCTCAGTAATAAGCAGAAACAGTATGCAGTCACTCCGTCACACAGACAGTGCGCGTGGATCATAGGGATGAGGATAACAGTAACGTGCTACAAATAAGAGTCAGTAGCAGATTTTACACACACACTCCCTCGAAGTGAGCATAAAACAGGGAAGGAACCATGCTATGTTGCTTCATAGGCAGATTCTAGCCCTCATCCTCTGAAGCAATGAAAGATCCACCTTGACCTCAGTTGGAGCAGGACTGTTCTTCAATGAGTAAAATGACAAATGCCAGAACATTGCACTTCTCCTCCAGTGTTCCTCCTACTGGACTTTTCCCCTTTTGCTTCATGTAATTGAAAATAAAAGAACGCTAAAAGATGAAGACAACATGGATTATTGCTACTTTTAGAGCAAAACAGTAAAATATTTTTGACCTCTCATGAAATTACCAAATTGTCAAATTTTGCTTTTATATTTTCTGTTAAAAAAAACAAACAAACCAACCTCTCTTCTGCTCAGCACAGTCCTTTCTTTGTTGAGCTACATTAAATTTTACCTGACAGATGTAGGGCCTACGAAACCAACCATAGTCATTTAATATTTTCATTCTTAGTTATTAGGGGAGGGAAGGCATCTTGTCCTTGATTCAGTAAGGCACATAAATATACGCATAATGTTCAGCACAGAAATATTCCACTGACTCCTAAGAGACTGCTCACAACCTCAAAAGTTAGGCATGTCTTCAAATATCTTGCTGAGCAGGAGCCTTAATTCTTCCCAGTCTCCTGCCCTCAAAGCACAAAGACAGCACCTTCCACAATGGGTTTCTGGCCCGTGACAAAGGCAGAAAGGCCTTCCATAATACAAAGCATTAATAATTAGGGGGTGAAAAAATAAAAAGACCCGAATCAAGCAGTCTGTTTGGTGATCAGTTTTACACCCCAGGGCTACGTCTACACGTGCAGCCAACATCGAAATAGTCTATTTCGATGAATAACGTCTACATGTCCTCCAGGGCCAGCAACGTCGATGTTCAACTTCGACGTTGCTCAGCCCAACATCGAAATAGGCGCAGCAAGGGAACGTCTACACGTCAAAGTAGCACACATCGAAATAGGGATGCCAGGCACAGCTGCAGACAGGGTCACAGGGCGGACTCAACAGCAAGCCGCTCCCTTAAAGGGCCCCTCCCAGACACAGTTGCACTAAACAACACAAGATCCACAGAGCTGACAACTGGTTGCAGACCCTGTGCCTGCAGCATAGATCCCCAGCTGCCGCAGAAGCAGCCAGAAGCCCTGGGCTAAGGGCTGCTGCCCACGGTGACCATAGAGCCCCGCAGGGGCTGGAGAGAGAGCATCTCTCAACCCCCCAGCTGATGGCCGCCATGGAGGACCCAGCAATTTCGACGTTGTGGGACGCGGATCGTCTACACGGTCCCTACTTCGACGTTGAACGTCGAAGTAGGGCGCTATTCCTATCTCCTCATGAGGTTAGCGACTTCGACGTCTCGCCGCCTAACGTCGAAGTTAACTTCGAAATAGCGCCCGACGCGTGTAGACGTGACGGGCGCTATTTCAAAGTTGGTGCCGCTACTTCGAAGTCGCGTGCACGTGTAGACGCAGCTCAGGAGCCCCATCATTCCTCGGTGCCATTTCTTCTCTTGCAAATACAATTAGTGTGAGTACATTTTTATTTTTAGGAAATATTGAACCTCCTTAGTACAGTAAACACCACTGGCAGCTGCTCTGAAGTCAGTTTAACCACATTCATCAAATGTTCTTAGAATTAGGAGCTAAATTATCACCACCTTTTACACTACTGACTTAAGGTAGCTATGAGGAAGTTGGGTTAATATAATGCAAAAATAAATTTAATAGTTTGTAGTAGTGGAAGTAAGCTATTGGCTGTTCTCCCAAATACAAAAATGCCTTTGTAAAACATGTAACTGACTAATAAGTAGCTGTGATTTTGATAACTTATTTTGGTAACACTATGCCAGTCTTGTGGACCCATGCCTTGTGCACTGTAAAACACACCGTATGAAAAGCTCGGCCATGAACATCTTAACATTCATTTAAGGAAAGATGAAACAATGGGTGTGGCCAGCAGTGCTGACAGCTGCCACAGGCCCCAGGCAAGGTGGGAGGGGGACCTGGCTCCTTGCCCTGGAAGGGGCAGGGCCTACAGCAGTTAGCTCTCAGCACCATCCAGACCACAATACTGCCCCTCCCCGACTCCCTCACTGTTGTGTGCAGCCAGAACCTTGGCACTTCAAAGAGGTCCTAAGCTTGGGCCACCACTGCAGCTGCTTCGGCAGAGGTGGCAGCTGGAGCTCCGGGCCCCTTTAGCCGTGTCTACACGTGCACGCTACTTCGAAGTAGCGGCACTAACTTCGAAATAGCGCCCATCACGGCTACACGCGTCAGGCACTATTTCGAAGTTAACTTTGACGTTAGGCGGCGAGACGTCGAAGTCGCTAACCCCATGAGGGGATAGGAATAGTGCCCTACTTCGACGTTCAACGTCGAAGTAGGGACCGTGTAGTCGTTGCGTGTTCCGCAACGTCGAAATTTCGGGGTCCTCCATGGCGGCCATCAGCTGAGGGGTTGAGAGACGCTCTCTCCAGCCCCTCAGCTCAATGGTGGCCACATGGAGCGGCCCCTTAAAGGTCCCCTCCCCCTCCCTTCCTGTGCAGGAAGCTGAGGGAACGTGCAGGCGGCAGCCCAGACACGCAGCCAGCCTGCACGTCCCTCAGCCATCCAAACCAGCCACTCCACCTGCGATGGCTGCCCGGCAGCCCCCCCAGCACCCCCAGGGCCCCCCCCCAAGGGGAGCCAGGGCAGCCAGCCCAGCCAGGCGGGCAGACAGGCTGGGAAGCGGCAGCGGGGCCCTCCTGGACGGAGGCCGAGCTGCGGGACCTGCTGGGGCTCTGGAGCGAGGAGGAGGTGCTCCAGGTAATGGGGAGCAAGAGGCGGAACGCGGATGCGTTCGCTCGGCTGGCCGACGGCCTGGCTGCCCAGGGTCACCCTGCCCGCACTCCTGATCACGTCAAGAGTAAGGTGAAGGACCTGCGGCAGGGTTACTCCCGGGCCCGGGATGCGGCCAGCCGATCTGGGGCCGCCCCCGTCACTTGCCCCTTTCACAGGGAGCTCAGGGACACCCTGGGCTGGAGGGGCGGGGGGTAATAGATATGTGTCCAGGGCCCCCCACATGCTCACATGGCCATGGCCCCAAGGACAGCAGGGCCATGTCCCTCACAGCAGTGCATCAGCCCCTGCCCCCCCCCAACCCGCACGACAGTGCCATGCCCCATCCCCGGGGCAGGGGGGAGCAGAACCTCAAGGGGCCCCCGGGAGGAGGGGGTGGGACACCCCGCAGCAGCAGCATGTGATGGAGTGGGGGGAGTGCAAAAGGGAGACTCAGGCTACATATGAGCAACAAGAGCCAAATAGCTCCCAGGGGCAAAGGATGATCCTGGGGCTACAGCTGGCAGGTGACACCTCTGCCCTGAACAAACAGGAAGGAGGAGCCGAGCTGGCTTGGAATTGGGGGGGAGGGCGGGGGCCACACGTAGAGGCTAGGGGAAGGGAGAGCTGGAAGGCAGCCAGCCTGAGGAGGGGGAAAGCTGCATTCCAGAGGGGCACCCCTTGGGGTCTTCTCCCCAGGACAGGTTGGAAGGACTGTCTCTTCCGACAGCTGGTGCTGCCACTCCTGGGAGAAACTGGGCATCTGTGGCCTAAGAAACCTCTCCTGTCAGACCCTGAGGAGTGAAGTGAGAGTCGCTCCCACCAGGGGATGGGGTGCAGTGCAGGGGGACCCCTGAACCCCATCCATCACAGCAGCATCTCCCGGGGACGGGGATGGGGAACCTGCAGCACAGGGCTGGGGGGACAAAGGCCACGGCTCGGGGCCCACACTAACGCCTGTCTCCAATCTTCTTCCCCCCCTCCTCTCCTGTGTCCCGCACCTGCACCATCAGAAGGATCGGAAGAGAGCGCCGGCGAGGCATCAGTGGTCCCGGAGAGCCCTCCGGGGCCATCGCTCCAAGCAAGCCCCTCGGCCGAGGACCGACCAGGCCCACGGCGGGCTAGACGGCGGACGCCGCGCCACCACCAGCCGACGGCGACGGACCCCCAGCTGCTGGCCATCCACCGTCGGCAGCTGGAGGTCGCGGAGCAGCACCTGCAGCTGCAGGAGCGGGCGCTGGCCTGGCGCCAAGAGGCATGGGGGGCCTACATGGAGACTTTCAACCGCCTGGTGGACTACCTGGCCCCCCATGCCACACCGGCCGCCACAGCGCCCGACGTGCCTGCTCCACCCGCCACACCACCAGCTGCTCCGCCCGTCGCCATCCCGTCCGCCGTCGCCCCGCCACCCACCGCTGAGGGCTGGAGCGCCGAGGGACCCCTGGAGCCAGCTGAGACTCGCCGAACATATCTTCCGGTCCGGCCCGCCCCCAGCCAGCCCTGGACAGGGCTGCGGCCGCGGCGGGGCTCCCGGCCTCCCACGCCCAGTGCTGGACTTTAGGGGCGAGGGGCCCGGGACGTGGCCCCCCCCCGTATATAGTTTGAACTTATTATTTTGTGCCCCCCGTTTGCCCCGTCCCCCCCATGTAAATAGTTCTCCCCTTTATCCTCCCTGGTTTTCTTTTTATTACTGAGCACACTTTTTTCTTACTATTGTTTTATTTGTACATATTACTTTGGTTCCACACGTTGTATATAGTTTGTTCTTGTTTTATATATTTATAGTTAAAAAAAAAAAGTTCTCAAAGAAAAAGCAGTTTAAGTTCAGCCACAAGTGCGTGCTGTCATTTGTCCAGGAAAAGTGGGAGGGGGGTGCGGTTGGGTGCTTCATGGTGTGGGCGTTGGGGCAGGAGTGTGGTGGAGGAAGGGGTGGGCAGTGCGGGCCTGGCAGCCTCACCCCGCAGCCTCATCATCGAAGTGGGCCCGCAGGGCCTCCCGGACCCGGGTCCCTTCGGGGTCCACATGCCGGCCCTGCCGGCCTCCACAGCCCAGCCCTTGAAAAAGGCCTCCCCCTTGCTCTCCACCAAATTGTGCAGGGCGCAGCAGGCACCCACAATCAGGGGGATGTTGTTGGGGCCTGCATCCAGGCGGGTCAGGAGACATATCCAGCGTCCTTTCAGACGGCCAAATGAGCGCTCCACCACCTGGCGCGCGTGGTTCAGGTGCTCGTTGAAGCACTCCTGGCTGGCGGAGAGATGGCCCGTGTACGGGTGCATGAGCCAGGGCCGGAGGGGGTATGCCGCATCTGCGATGACGCAGAGGGGCATGGTGGTGCCCCCAGAGGGATCTCCCACTGGGGGATGTAGGTCCCCGCCTCCAACCGGCGGCACAGGCCCGAGTTCCGGAAAACCCGGGCGTCGTGGGTGCTGCCAGGCCAGCCCACATAAAAGTCCTGGAAATGTCCCCAGCTGTCCACCAAGGCCTGCAGTACCACAGAATGGTAGCCCTTGTGATTCAGGTATCGTCCTCCACTGTGATGCGGGGCACGGATGGGGATGTGAGTCCCATCCAGAGCCCCGAAGCAGTTGGGGAAGCCCAGGGTGGCAAAGGCCGCGATGGTGGCATCTGGGTCCCCCAGTCTCACGAGCCTGTGCAGGAGCGTGGCGTTGATGGCACGCACAACCTGCAGGGAAAGCACATGGGACAGCACCAATGAGGGGTGAGCAGGGTGTGCGTGGCCCTGCCCTGCCCTGACCTCCCCCGCCCTCCTCTGCCCTGCCCTGCCCTCCTCTGCCCTGCCCTCCCCCGCCCTCCCCTCCCCTCCTCTGCCCTGCCCTGACCTCCCCTCCCCTGCCCTCCTCTGCCCTCCCCCCATGGGTTCTCTTACCTCCATGAGGACAGCCCCGACGGTGGCCTTGCTGACACCTAACTGCTGCCCCACGGATCGGTAGCTGTCTGGAGTGGCCAGCTTCCAGACAGCGATGCCGACCCGTTTCTCCACTGGGAGGGCACGCCGCATGGCGGTGTCCTGATGCCTGAGTGCGGGGGTGAGCCACTGGCACAGCTCCATAAATGTCTGCCGGCTCATCCTGAAGTTCCTGAGCAAGCGGTCATCGTACCACTCCCCAAGCACCAGCCGCTCCCACCAGTCGCTGCTGGTGGGGTAGCTCCACAGCCGCTGGCATGTGAGGCGGGGGGGAGCGGGGTGCTGCAGGGTTGGGGGTTGAGCCCTGCTGCCCTGGGGGCAGCTCCTCCTCCGGTGTAGCAAGGAGGTGCTCAGCTGCCTCCCACATGGCATGGAGCAGGGCAAGCCCTGCTCCTGCCTGGAGGGCTGGGTGGACCTCTGGCTGCTGCTGCTGCTGCTGCTGCTGCTGTTGCTGCTGCTGCTGCTGCTGGGGGTCCATGACTGCGTTGCCCGGGGTCTGTGTGCCTATGGCTCCTCAGACCGCGTGCTGTGCAGGCTGAGTGTGTCTGGGAGGGGCCCTTTAAGGGAGCGGCTAGCTGTTGCCCCGGAAGCGCTAGTCCGTCCTGTGACCCTGTGTGCACCTGTGCCTGGCATCCCTATTTCGATGTGTGCTACTTTGGCATGTAGACGTTCCCTCGCTGCACCTATTTCGATGTTGGGCTGCGCAACGTCGAAGTTGAACATCGACGTTGCCAGCCCTGGAGGACGTGTACACATTATTCATTGAAATAGCCTATTTCGATGTAGGCTTCACGTGTAGATGTAGGCTTTGAAACACTAAGCCTGAGGGTAACTGCCCTCCCCTCCATTGTTAGACCTGGATGTGGCAAACAAACTGAGAAAAAGGAGCAGAAGGATGAGGGACACCGTAAAGGAAACCCATGATTACATAACTAACAGACGTCAGTAACACTGATTAGCCACCAGCTTGCTTATTATCATTTAGAAATTTACCATGATCCCTCATGTAGAAGTGGTTATGAGGAGGAAAGGGCTCTGGCTTTATGCACTAGTTTGCGGGACAGCATTCCATGAAGGAAGCATCATGAAAGAAAATGGGAAAGAACTCGGGGGTGGGGAGGATGGGAACGCATGGATAGATGATCAAGCCTGGCAACATTGGCAGTGCAGAGATGAAAGATGTAGTAACAGAAACAAGGAACTTGAATGTGATGCATGTCATGCACTGTGTTATAGGCAGTGCTACCTTGTTGTCAGGTCAGGATTTTTGGCTAGTGGTCAGAGCAGAATCCAAGGGCAGAACTGGATTCATCAGGGACAAGTCAATCGCCAGAACTAGTTGGCAGGAGTCAGAAAAGAATTAAAGGGCAGGGCTGGAGTCACGGCCAAGAAATAAGACAGTGGTCAAAGCCAGGAGTTCTGAGGAGGACAGGAATTAGAGCAGGAGCAGGCATGAGGTGCACCAAGGGCTAGTACAGAAGGAGTTCTGGTACAACAGCAGGAATGGAACACACTGAACAGTGTGCTGTTGTTGTTACAAGGCTTAAATGGTGACCTGTTAGCTGTTCTGTCCAATCAGGGAGCAGGGCCAATCAGGGAGCGTTTACTGGCCCACTGAGCTCACTGTGTTGGTAAACAACATGCTGCAGGTTGGTAATGCATGCAGCAGGTTACACCAGTACAGGAACTGAAAGAGGGAATTGAAATGGTCGCAACAGTGGACTGGAGGATGATCCTAGCAGCCATCTTTTAGAGGGACTTGAGAACACTGCAATGGGAATCAGGATCTCAAGAGAGGAACAGATACAATAGACCCCCTGAGTTACATGGGTGTTGCATTCCTCACAACCCCCGGGTGACTCAAATTTCACACAAGTCTGGGGAAATCGGAACCTGGTTCCCAGATCTGCTGAGCTTGCAGGAGCCAGGAAACAGACCAGCCCACCAGAGCTAGTTCATTTCCTGGCTCCTAGAGTGGCAGACAGAGGGAACCAGGCAGCATGTGCTGGTCAGTTTCCCGGGTCCTTCAAGTGGTGGGGAGCTGTGAACCAAGCAGCAGCCTCGATCCCTGCTCCCCACTGCTGGGAGAAGCCAGACTCAGCTTCTCCCCAGCTGGGGGACCCTGGCAGGCAGACAGCTGTTGTAGAGAGGCTTCTCCTCTGCCTCCCCCAGCTGTGGGGCTGGAGCACTTTCGATCTGCACTTAACCTGTGTTAATGCAAGTTAAGCACAAATCAAAATCACACATAGCAGGGGATCACTGTACTGGCTTGGAGAGTGTTTTACCCACAATGTCCTTTGTGGTCATAGATAGGTCAGTCATCTCTTTTTAATTTCATAATTTTAATACCTATTTTCAGACAAATGCTAACCTTTGCTGAAGCAACAGTCCTCTCAGATCTTTAAATTTCTTCCACTGCTGAATTAAATTGCTCACTGGTGAATTTGACCACTGTTACCTTAAAGGAAAAGAAACAAATGATTGTTTTGTTGGACACTGGATACACAGAATTTTTGAGGAATTTCAGACATTAGGTGTGACTCATTATTCTATCAGTAGTTAGTATGACAGGTGATAGGGAAACAAATTTTGAACAGTGTCAATCAGTCAATCATACATTGTTTCCAATAGGATGATATGCCAAATTCTTGACATACTAATGAAATATGTTTGATGCTAATAAATGATGATCTGTCAACTCAGTTGCATACTGCATCTTTTATTTAAGGAGACTGCACTGTAGTGCAAACATCGATCAAGAGGAAAAATTTCAGAGGTGAAATTGACATTAAACTATGAAATTAAAACCATGAAAAAAAGATACTAGGGTGGAAGAAGCATAGTGATAAATTATTTTACTTACAAGAAGACTTACAGCCCTAATAAAAACACATCATTGTAAAAAATGGTCACAAGTCAGGAGAAACACTTGTACAACTAAGCTGATGCCCTCCTGAGAAAATGATGTGTGTTTGTGGGACAGAGAATGGAAATCAGACACTATTATTTCATTTTAAAAAGAAAAGGGGGTGAATATTTTGTATTTTCTATGTTTAGATGGATGCAAAGTATATGAAAAAAAAATTAAACACAGAAAACAGGTCCAGCTAGTGGCCACTTCAACAGTGTGTACAATGTTTGGGCAGAATCAAGTGTGTAACACTAGCTGTGACCCAGTAAGAGGAGCTCATACAGCCAGGTATAACCTCTCTTAGTTGTATTGTAGATTAGCAGGGAATGTGCATGTTTAAAAAGATGGGCTCTGCCCCACATCTCAAGCAGATCCTGACACTGACCCTTTATGGTTTTATTTTTAGGAGGATCTCTGAAATATTCACTGCACAGATTTTGGAGGATACCAGAATAGGAGTAACGACTGAATGCTGATTGAAATTTTGATTGGCAGCTGGAATTTAGTGCCTGGCCTTGAGCTAAAAAAAAAAAATCAGAAGATCACTACATGATGTTTGAGTGAAGAGGGGAGCTGATGTAGCCCTGGACCACCACCTATTGGTTTCCAAACTGAAAAGGAAACAGAAGAACAACATGCTAGCAACAGTAACCCAAAGACAGAGATACATCAGTATCTTGAAAGATACCAGGAAACAGGAACAGTATTGACTTACGTTGACCAACAAGTTCCAGGTTCCACAAGATCTTTATGATGAAGACATAGATCTACACACTTTTTTGGCAAAAAGCGAAAGAACTAATAACAACAACCTGTCAAGAAATAGTTGGACCACAAAAACCCCAACAAAAGGAATGAATCTCAGCAGAAACAATGCATAAGATGCAAGAGAGGAAGCACAAGAAAGAAGTAATTAACAGCAGCTGCACCAAAGCAGGAAAGGCAGCAGCACAGGAAGAACACAAAAAAAGTAAACAGAGAGGTGACAAAGAGTGTGAAGATGGACAGGCTGAATTTCATAAAGAATCCAGTGGAAGAAGTAGAAGCTTCAGCGGCAAGTGGAAACATGAAACAGCTATTCGACACTATAAAGGAGCTTCAGGGAATGATCCAGTCAAAGACAAAAGAGGGACAGGTGATAATTGGGACAGAGCAGCAACTGAACCAATGGGCAGAACATTTTGAAGAGCTTCTCAACAGACCAGTCCCATGAAAATCCACCAGACATCAAAGCCGGAGAAATTGATCTTCCAACAGACTGTGGAAAACTGACTAAAGAGAAAATCAGGAAAGCCATCTTGAAAGCAAAATATGGTAAAGTCACAGTTCCACATGACATTCCTGCAGAAGCCCTCAAAGCAGACACTGCTACCCCAGTATAGGTGCTGTTTCCACTGTTTGAGAAGATCTGGAAGAAGAAGATATACCAATAGATAGAAAGGAAGGCAAACTCATGAAGATCCCAAAGAAGGACAGGTTAAGCAGCTGCAAGGACTACAGAGGAATCACATTTCTGTCAGTGCCACGAAAGATCTTCAAGAGGATCATCCTAGAAAGACTGAAAAAAACAGTAGACCCAGAGCTGAAAAACCAGCAAACTGGATTTCAACAGAATAAGTCATGCATTGACCAGATCTCAACAATATGCATCATATTAGAACAATATATAGAATGGAATTCACCACATTACATCAACTTAATTGACTACAGGAAAGCCTTTGATAGAGTACACAGGAAAAGCCTTTGGCAGCTGCTCCAGCATTACAGCATACTAACCAAGTTAGTTAGCCTTGTTAAGAACTCTTATGAAGGAATGACCTCAAAAATTCACCATGGAGAACCATTTATAAGGAGCTTTAAAGTGAAGACCAAAATCCAACAAGGTGGCTTGTTCTCAACATTCCTCTTTCTCCTGGTGATAGACTGGGTCATGAAGATGACAGCCATGTCTACACGTGCATGCTACTTCGAAGTAGCGGCATTAACTTCGAAATAGCGCCCGTCACGGCTAAACGTGTTGGGCGCTATTTCGACGTTAACATCGACGTTAGGCAGCGAGACGTCGAAGCCGCTAACCCCATGAGGCGATGGGAATAGCGCCCTACTTCGAAGTTGAATGTCGAAGTAGGGCATGTGTAGACGATCCACGTCTCGCAACATCGAAATAGCGGGGTCCGCCATGGTGGCCATCAGCTGAGGGGTTGAGAGACGCTCTCTCTCCAGCCCCGGCAGGGCTCTATGGTCACCGTGTGCAGCAGCCCTTAGCCCAGGGCTTCTGGCTGCTGCCGCTGCAGCTGGGGATCCATGCTGCATGCACAGGGTCTGCAACCAGTTGTTGGCTCTGTGGATCTTGTGTTGTTTAGTGCAACTGTGTCTGGGAGGGGCCCTTTAAGGGAGCGGCTTGCTGTTGAGTCCGCCCTGTGACCCTGTCTGCAGCAGTGCCTGGCACCCTTATTTCGATGTGTGCTACTTTGGCATGTAGACGTTCCCTCGCAGCGCCTATTTCGATGTCGTGCTGCACAACGTCGATGTTGAATGTCGACGTTGCCAGCCCTGGAGACTGTGTCTGGGAGGGGCCCTTTAAGGGAGCGGCTTGCTGTTGAGTCCGCCCTGTGACCCTGTCTGCAGCAGTGCCTGGCACCCTTATTTCGATGTGTGCTACTTTGGCATGTAGACGTTCCCTCGCAGCGCCTATTTCGATGTCGTGCTGCACAACGTCGATGTTGAATGTCAACGTTGCCAGCCCTGGAGGACGTGTAGATGTTATTCATTGAAATAGCCTATTTCGATGTCTCCACATTGAAATAGGCTACTTCGAAGTAGGCTTCACGTGTAGACGTAGCTGACAACAGCAGGGAGAAGAAATGGGATCCAATGGACACTGTGCACCCAGCTGGATGTCCTGGACTTCACTGACAATCTGGCACTTCTGTCCCACAGCCACCAACAGAGGCAAAGGAAGATGTCAGACTTTGCTGACATTTCAGCTACAGTTGGTTTGAACATCCACAAAGAAAAAACTAAGATCTTGAAAATCAACATCAATAGCATAGATCCAGTCATACGTGGCAGCAGGGCACCGGAAAAAGTTTAGGTCTTCACATACCTGGGCAGCATCACCGACAAAGAAGGGGGTGCCTGTACTGATGTAAGAGTACAAATTTGAAAAGCAAGAACAGCTTTTATTCCATGAAAAACATCTGGAATTCTAAGCAGATCAGAACTCAGACTAAGATCAGGTTATTCAATTCCAATGTCAAGTCAGTCCTACAGCATGGAGCAGAAACTTAGAGAACAACAAAGAGGACTATCCAAAAAATACAGACGTTTATCAATATCTGCCTTAGTAAAATCTCCAGATCCATTGGCCATACACCATGAACAACCAAGATCTGTGGCAACTGACTCACCAACTTCCTTACAAAGTAGAAATCCAGAAGAGAAGATGACGATAGATTGGACATACCCTTAGAAAACCAACCACCAACATCACAAGGCAAGCCTTAAGTTGGAATCCACAAGGAAATAGGAACAGAGGGTGCCCAAGAAACAGATGGCATGGAGACCTGAAGGTAGGATACACCTGGTCAGAACTGGAAGAGATCACCCAAGACAGGGCAGATTGGCAAATCGTTGTCAATGGCCTATATACCAAGATGTAGGAGTGGAAGAGGCTTACTACTACTTTAGCTATGTGCACTGTGCACTGGATTACAGTTTGATTCCAAAGTAGCCCATGCACCAGGCTGCACTTTAATTTTAGTCCCATTAATAAAACAGCAAAATACCTATTGGCTTCAATGCAAGCAAGATCATTTACTCTGAAAATGCAGATAGTGGCAATTACGGTCAATTGATATCTGAGAGAGAATAACAAAAATTTGTTACTCTATTATGCTTGCCACCACACCTCCCACATGTGATGCTGAGCACCCTGACAATGGCAAATTACCAATGAACTGCTGGAAAGCTCAGTGAAGTGTCATTTAAACAAAATAGCAAATCTAGCATTGGATCAGTAACGTCACTCATTCGAATACTCCAACACAGCTTTTTTCTGTTTTAGTTTTTGTGTGTCTTATTGTGCTGTGGCTTTGTTGCTGCTGTTTAACAGAACAAATTGGAAAAGCCAGACCCATGGAGAACATCTCAATTTAACTGAGTGCTCGCACACTGTTTAATGAAAGAAATTCCCTCATACAAGCAAGAAAGTTGATTTCACTCTGGTATTTATTATAGTTCATTTGTTCTCGCCTAACAGAGCATTATTCTCACCTCTAGCTGTAGGCAGTGAAAGCAACTTGTTATTCAAAGCTAAGCTCAGCAGTTTTCAGAGGGCCTTCAAAACATTTTTTCAAGCCTTCTGTCACTCAAATGCAGCCATGTCTTTGCCTGCGTGTTCACATTGCTACATGCATTGGCAGGCTTTGTTCAGGTCACACGTATCTGGTGTCCAGAGAAATTAGCCAGCCACAAAGATGGAGAGGAAATACTCTGCAGCCTTTCACAGACTTCAAGTGCATTCTTCCTGGTGAAGCACAGGATAGAACTGAGAATCAAATGAAGCAGGTCTTTGCCCATGAAAGCTTATGCACTAAAATATCTGTTAGTCTGTAAGGCGCCACAGGACTCCTTGTTGTTTTTGAAACTAGTTATGTTCTGCCTCTACCTCAAGATGAAGCCCAAAATCACCAAGCAAGCCAAAAGAAAGTTAATCATGATCATAAAGTTTATAGCCTTCATTTATCACTGTGCAACTCCAGTTTTTCTTTGGTGCTGTTCCACCTAAATCAGTGGAGTGTTGCCAGCATATAACTGGAGCAATATTCTGCTGGAATTTGAAAATCATAAGAAGAAATTTCCCTAGCACAAGTGCTACTGGACACATGAACAAAAGATTTTAATCACTCCAGATATTAATTAGTCAAACTGCAGCAAGGACCCGGCTTACAAATAAAAGTCTCTCTCTCTCTCTCTCTCTCTCTCTCTCTCTCTCACACACACACACACACACACACACACACACTTCCATCTTCAAATCTAGACTGACAGGCAGTTTCTCCTCCTGAGGCAAACAGTAATTCCGTCTGGGCACAACAGACACGGAAATGAACAAAGGTACCACTGAAATGTATATTGGCTTGAAATATTTGAAATCTCTGGGGAAAGAAAGTTACAAACTCAGATTTGCAAGGAACAGACAGAACAAGAGAATCTGAGTCAATGCTAACAGAATCATTAAGGAAGAGCAGAAACACCAAAAAAGCTGCCCAAGACACACCATCTGCCTGACATTGTGGCACATGAACTTGTACTTATCACAGTGGATGCACTCTCCCATGAGAAGACGTTTCGTCATTGCCAGACAAATTTGAGCCCCCAATTTAGTAAAGTATTTGAGAACATAACTTAGATCCCTCTCTATTCAGTCAGGCACTTATGGTTCAATCCTGCATCACTGAAGTAAATTGAACATTTGGGTGCAACTGTATGGGTGCAGGAGCAGATAGTTAAAAAAGTGCTCAAGTTTCAATGACTAAATAAGCATGGAATGCTGAACTGGGCACTAAAGCAGGTATTGCACAAGGAACATTTGCTAATCTTCTACCTTTGCACTTACTCATCAAGCCATTTTATTGTGGGGCAATGTGAAGCAGTTTTAAAATGTGAAGCAATACTCTAACTTGGTCCTTGAAGAAAATACCCTCAGTGAATTTGCACAGACATTTGTCATAGGTAATAATTTAGTTCAAATGAGTTTCATATGCACATGCCAAAAATGTCCAAAATAAAATACTTTAACTAATACCGAAAAAAAGACAGTCCAAAAAACCACGTACAGGCACGCACACATTATACAGCAAATACAGCATTACATAGAATTATAAATGGTAAACAATTTTAGTGTCACTATATATATATATATAAAATTCCCCTTAAACTCTAAATATATATGATCACTGGAAAGGAAGTAAAAGAATGAACAAAATCCAACACAATAGTTAATTTGTAATGCTGGCAGTAAACCAAAGGGGTGCATAATAAATAGGACATCACTAATTTATTTTTTTAGTCTAAAATTAAAGCTCCTACCTCACTATGCTTTTACTCGTAAATAATTCTGCATTTACTCAAAAGTGGTTTTTGAGATAGGAGTTTGCTGATAATTGCCACTGTTGTATTACTTAATTCTAAATTAGAATAGCATGCGATCACTGAAGATGTGACAGTCAATTCAGTTTCAAATATAGATTTGTATAAGTGATGATATTACCATAACCTTCAGTGTGTCTACAAACATAAGTCAGATACAGTGATTTTCTTGAAATTCTGTTCCTTCTTGATACTGACAGACTATGGTTAGAACATGATACTGCAGAAAAGAAAAAATTAGAAGAGAAAAGATTATATTACTACTTCCCTACTTCAACAAGTTTTGCATTATTAAGCAGAACATTAAACTTAACTTGGTTTATTTATAATAAGCAAAGTCCCTGGATAGATGCAGTAAATTAGCAACTGTGACACAACTTTTCCTTTCACTTCCTAAAAAAAATTAGGAATTGAGGCTGTGACTTATGTATTCTTTTTGTAAAATGGAGCAGAGTATTACAAAATGCATTTGCCAGAAGAATAAATCATGATTGACAAAATGAAATTTGTTAATACAATGGTTTGAGGCAGTTGACAGAATTTTTTGTCAACAGAATAGATTAAGGGATTCAAAAATGAATTTTGCAGATGGAATGGCTTTGATGTTTCTGATGAAAAGTATTTTGTTGACAGAATGGATCAGAGTGAAAAAATGCATTTTCTCAACACAAGGGTTTTAGCTCTTTGACAAAATGTATTTCATTCCCAGATGTTTTGGCTGAGTTGTCAATTATTCTCTATGTCTACTATTAACCAATCACACTGCTGTCGACTAAAAGCCTTCTTTAGCGGCAGCAATGGGGAAGATAGCTGAAGGTATTACATGAGCCCAGCAACTGGTTATGTTGCACCATTAGGCATGATTATAGCTAGTTTAATGTTCATTAAGTACCAACTGAGCCACACATGCCTATGCAATAAGATATTTTTCATTATTTTCCTTTTAGTACTTTCCTTCAGCTTTAATCTAGGTTATGCCTGGTACACTAATTATTACTATATCCACTAGGTCCTTAATAGAGTTTGCTGCCTTTCCTTCTCACTCTTACTTGGATGTAAAATTTCTTGAATTTGACCCTCGTATTATAGATTTAGACTCCAGCTCTGCAAACATTTACTTTTGAGCACTAAAGTCTAGGGATTAGACTGTGCCTTCAGGTACAGCTCAAGATGCCACGTAAATGCCACCTTTCCCGGTGTAGCCCAGTTGTACAGTCTGCAGAATTACAGTTCCCTCTCTGCTTTCTCTGTGCTCCATGGAATGACTAAGTCACATCACTCCTGTCTGCAGAGCAGCTTACGTGAGTGCCTGGTCAGGTTCTCTGTCTGCTAAGTGGTGGATGGATGGATGCTGGGTTTCTACTACTTCCCACTGGCTTGACAGACAGGCCCCCAGGGTAATGTTCAATGGCTCAATGTCTGGCTGGAAGCCAGTTTCAAGTGGAGTGCCCCAAATGATCAGTTCAAGGGTCAGTATAGTACAAAATATTTTTATTAGTGACCTGGATGAGGGGATGGATTGCACCCTCAGCAAATTTGCAGATGACACTAAGCTGGGGGGTCAGGTAGATAAGATACATTGGAGGGTAGGAATAGGGTCCAAAGTGACCTAGACAAATTGGAGGATTGGGCCAAAAGAAATCTGAAGATGATCAACAAGGACAAGTGCAGAGACTTTATTGAATGGCTAAGTGGCAGTGCAGCAGAAAATGACCTGGGGATTACAATGGATAGGAGGCTATATATGAGTCAACTGTATGCCCTTGTAGCCAAGAAGGCTAATGGCACATTGGAGTGGATTAGGAAAAGCATTTCCAGCAGATCTAGAGAAGTTAATATTCTCCTCTACTCTGCACTGGTGAGGCCACATATAGGCTGTGTCTATACTACAGTTCTGTCTCGAAAGAACTTCTTATGAAAGAGAACATCAAAAGATGGTCTTTCAAAACGGAGCGTCCACACACACCAGCAGGGACCAAAGGTCCGGTCCATTCTTTCAAAAGGCCTCCAGCACAATTTTGAAAGAGAGAGTCCACACATACCAGGGCACTCTTTCGAAAGAGCAGGGGCAGGAAGCACCACAGGCAGGGTTGCATGGCGGACGAGCCCTTCCGGGGCAGCTGCCTGCCGTCCCCTTAAAGAGCCCCCCCACCCCCCAGCAACCCTGTCCCCAGGCAGAGAGAGAGAGCAAGAGAGCGAAACAAATATCGGAAGTGACATCCCTGGCCCCCATGAACCCTGAGCAGCACCCCCCCTCCATCACAGCTGTGGCCAGCGCGCTGGCTGCGGTCCTGATCACTGTGCTGCAGTGGCTCTGGGTGGCCAGTACAATAGTTACCCTCCTGGACACCATCCTCAGGGTGCAACATCCCCAGCTGGTCCCCCAGGTCATCCACCACCTGTGGAGCTTCCCCACAAGCAGTGACTTGTGGAACCGGCTGGAGCTGGAGGACTGGGGCGACAGCCAGTGGCTACAGAACTTCAGGCTGACCAAGGGGACATTCCTGGAGCTGTTCCACTGGCTTGCTCCAGTCCTCCAATACCAGAACACACACCTGAGGCCGGCACTCCCCCTGCACAAAAGGGTGGCCATTGCCCTATAGAAGCTAGCCACCCCGGACAGTTACCAATCCATTGGCCACCAGTTCTGGGTGGAAAAAGCCACCATCAGGGAAATCCTCATCGAGGTAAGCTGCTCCCAGATCACACCTAGACAGCATGCGGGGTGGCGGGGGGCAACCTGGCGATGGGCACCATCAGGAGAAGGGCAGGCACCCCGGGGACAGGGGCAGGGATGGGGACAGGAACAGGTGGGCATCTTGAGGACAGGGGCAGGGATGGGAACAGGCATGGGCGGGCAAGCCACACCTCACCCCATGCTCACAAGTGCACCTCCCTATGTCCTACAGGTTGTCCGGGAGATCAACAAGGTGCTCCTGAGGCAGCTGTTTCGCACTGGGGACCCAGACAATGCCATCTGGGGATTCCAGGAGCTGGGTTTCTCCAACTGCTTGGGGCCCTGGATGGCACCCACATTGCCATCTGGGCCCCGAAGCACAGCCGCAGGGCCTACGTGAATTGCAAGGGCTACCACTCGGTGGTCCTGCAGGCCCTGGTCAATGCCAAAGGCCAGTTCCAGGACATCTACATGGGCTGGTTTGGCCGTGCACAGGGCTCGGATGTCGTATGCCTGAGGGGACCTTCATCCCCTGGTGGGAGCTCCCCATCAGGGACACAACAATGCCACCCTGCATTGTGGTAGATGCAACCTACCCCCTGCAGGCCTGGCTGATGTGGCCCTACACTGGGCACACTCAGCCGACCACAGCCTGGGTGAGGGCGTGCAGGTTGGATGCCACCCGGTCCCATGCCTGCCCCTCTATGGCAAGCTACCCCTGCACAATGCCCATCAGCTCCCTGAGGGTGGCCATGTGGACCGTGTCCCCTGTCTCCTCCTCCTCCCTTGCCTGGTGGCACCAGCAGAGGGACCTGTGGCAGCCCCGTGCTGTCCTGGACCGAGGCCTGGGCCACTCCCCATCACCCTCAGTAGTTAGGTTCCCTGGACCCATCACGGGGCTGGTCCGGCTGCTGGCTGCTGGAGCTGTGGAGACAAAAGGGAAGATGAACAGGCCATTAGTACTGGTGAGGGACCCCTTGAACTTCCCTGTCCCTCCCACACGACACAAAGGTCTTCCAGAACTCAGGGAGGGGAAGTCATATGTCTGAGGGGACCTTCATCTCCTGACAGGAGCTCCCCATCAGACACATGACGATGCTGCCCTGCATCGTGGTAGACACGGCCTACCTCCTGCAGGCCTGGCTGATGCGGCCATCCATCCCACGGGCCCTGCAAGGACCGCATCCAGGGTTCCCCATCTGGGTTGCCAGAACACTGGTTCTCCTCTGCCTCCTTTGGTCCCTCTGCGGCCTGGTGGCCCATGGTGCTATCCGGGCTGCATGGTGCTAGGTACCACACATCAGCCTTGTGAGGCCAGGGCAGTGGGCCCATCTGGCCTGCCCGTGCCCTGGGGCTGATGTCCCTGTGGGTGGGGTGCAGCCACCCCAGGCAGGACTTCGCACCCCCTCCCCTGGCCCTACAGCTATCAACGTGCACAGTACCTACCTGTGGGTCCCTCCAGGATCTCAGAGAGGTGCGGTTGGAGGGGGGCAGGCTGGATGGGCCCAAGGGGATATCGATGATAAGGGGCCCCTTGCTTGAGCATCATCATTGCTGGTATCCTGGATCCACGGGGGGTGCCTGCGGATGGCCTTTGGTCTGGGGAGCTCCTCCCCCTCGGTCCCCATCCCCATCTCCTCCGGCTCAGTTGGGGGGTCAGCAGTGTCGACGCATACAGCCAGGAGTCCTGCTTCCTTGGGCCCAAGGAGGTGGTCAAGTTCTTGAAAGTAGGGGCAGCTGGTGGGCACTGCCCTGACCGCCCAGTTGTGTCCCGAGTCTGGCAGTAGGCTTGCTGGAGCAGCTTGACCTTGGACCTCACCTGGTCCTGGGTCCGGGTGGGGTGACCCCAACCAGTGAGGCCCTTGGCCAGGTGCTCAAATGCCCCAGTGTTCCAGCTCTGGATCCCCATCTGCTACAAAACCCCCTCGTCTTCCCACAGGACGAGAAGGTCCAGCCGCTAGGCCTCTGTCCGGGGTGGGGCCGGCACTTTGGGGGCTGGCTCCCCTCCTGGGAGGACTCCCCTGGACCCTGGATGGCCCCTGAGGTGGGCAGGAGTCTGGGCTGCTGGCCATGGTGCCAAAGGTGCTGCGGCTTCCCCCAGGGCATCACAGCTGGGAGTGGTCGGAGCAGCAGCATGGGCTCCCTGCTGCCTGCATGCTCTCAGCTTCCTGCCTGAGGGCTTCTGGGCCTGCATGCTGAAATGTGGCCAGACCCTGAAGCAATAGAGCTCCGCTTGTGCTGTGAGCAGCGCTGCTCCCTGCCAGCTGACCGCAGCCACGGAGGACCTGCTCTTTCAAAAGAGCAGGCCACGGAGCATCTACACTTGCACTCTGTCGAAATAATCTTTCAAATGGAGGACCGACTTCAAAAGAACACGGGAGTTCTTTCAAAATTAATTTCGAAAGAGCGCCATGTCAGTGTAGACGCTCCGCGGTTTCTCTCAAAAGAACTCGGTCTTCCAATCCTAATTTCAAATGTATTTGTTAGCATAGAAGCACCCACAGAGAACTGCGTACATTTCTGGGCCCCCCAATACAGAAAGGATGTGGATGCATTGGAGTGGGTTCAGCAGAGGGAAATGAAAATTATTAAGGGGCGGGAGCACATGACCTCTGAGGAGATGCTGAGGGATCTGGGCTTATTTAGTTTACAGAAGAGAAGACTGAGGGGCAATTTAGTAGCAACCTTCAAATTCCTGAAAGGGGGCTCTAAAGAGGAAGGAGAGAGACTGTTCACTGTGATGACAGATGACAGAACAAAGAGTAAGGGTCTGAAGTTACAGAGGGGAAGCGTAGGTTGGATATTAGGAAAACCTGTTTCACTAGGAGGGCGGTGAAGCACTGGAATGTGTTACTGAGAGAGGCAGTGGAATCTCTATCTCTAGAGGGTTTTAAGTCCCGTCTTGACATGGTCCTGGCTGGGATGCTTTAGTTTAGGTTGATCCCGCTTTGAGCCAGGGGCTGGACTTGATGACCTCCTGACGTCCCTTCCAGCCCTAGAATTCTATGGTTCTATGACTTACCTGTAATAGAAATAATCTGGTGACCGGCTTCTTACTGGGGAATGGGGGAGTCCACATGCTGAGCAGAGCCAGGTGAAGTAGTAAAAAGGGCATTACCAACTCTTACTTTTCTTCAGAACTAGAGTCTGTGACAATCTAGCCTAGGATGTTTGTTTCTAGTTTAATTCTCAGAGTTTGTCTGACACATGCTTGAGGAGCATTTGCATCTCAATGCAGCAAGCCCAGGCACATCCAGAATAGCCATGAATGAATCCAATATTTGCATGGGCTGGATGTTGTGCAAATGCCCCACAATCAACATACATAAATGGGCTTTGCCCATGAAAATCCTATGATCTTTACATGTGAGTTTTTCCAGTGCAGAAAGAGAAATCATTGCTTATTTATTCTCTCTCTTATTTATCCTGTATATCCAGGAACTTTTACTTGGAGACAGAATAAAAGAGGCAGGAAAGAGACCAGGTAGTTACAGCGCACCTGCTGAGCGTAGTAATAAAAAATGAGTTAGCAAGAGGAAAGTAATTGTGTCTAGCTCAGAGAAAAGAAAGGTAGGGAAGGGGCCAGGACATGTACGCAAGGAGAGCTGCAAGCAAAGCCAAAGAAAATCCAGAAGCAACATAACCAAGAGCCAGACTTCAGTGTAAATTGCAACCCACCAGACTAATGCTTCATACCAGATGTGCACTGAGGGAAGAAACTGGATCATGCAGAAGCAAATTCACAAGGAAGGAAGTAGCATTATCAGGGCCAGACCAAAGTCTAGTTCTTCATTAACCCTGAGTTTATACAGAAACAGGAGCCGTCCTCTTCAAGACTACCCTCAACACATCACCTGTAAAATACTCCTGTGGTCAAATGGAAACCTCTTATTTGGAAATAAATTCCAGATGCTTTTCCATTAGGGATCCATATACCAGTAACTGTCTCACTGTTTCTTAGAGAAGACTGGAGACTGCAGGACAAGCTTTTAGAGAGATATGAACATGGTACAAAGAACACGGCTGCATATAGGCGAAATTGTATTACCCTTATTCATGTTGAATACTATTCAGTATAATAGCACTTAAAATCTGATCCGAAATAGTTATCATTACTATTATTAACACCTATGGTCAGCTTAGCTAATATAACTGTTTGGAGCCATGTGAGTTCTGGGTCTAAGCTCATCTCTTTTAAAAAGCAATACCTATATGTTTCCAGAGAAAGATTGATTGGAAGAATGGCAGCATTACATATTTCACTCGAAATGTTTTACATGGTTTATGATATTCTGTATTACAACTAACACTAATTGCTCTATTGTCATTACCAGCCAGGGTAAAATATCTGAGCTCTGTGAAAAAAAAATTAGTCCTTATATAAACAAATATAGCTATCCATGAACACTTAGCCCCCTGTGTAATATAAGTTCAGATCAGCCTCTGTTTATGTAGCTCTTTGCAGTTTTTTCTTTTCTTTTCCTCTTTCAACCTCATTTTGTTTTCCAACCAGAATCTGCCTTTCCCAGATGACTGTTATTTTGACTGTTAGTTCTCACCGAGGTAGCACAATCAGTTCTTATGATTTACCTTTTCAGCATCAAGTAGTAAGTACATTTTTTTCTATTAGGCTAAATTCCCAAAGCTATTTCAAAATATTTCTTGATATAACTTTGCAGCTAAACATCAAGACTATTGATAGCAAAGTTACTGCACCTGCAAATTTTAATGGATTGAAGAGACATACCTTCTTAATAGGTATTTTCTAGCCTTTCTGCTGCAAACTGGGAATAAATTCATCCTAGGTCTATGATGACATCACAGTGCAAAACGGACACAAAATTGATTGGTCAGTATGGTGCAGCCCTTGTAGGTACTTGAAGATGTATTTTCAAATGGGAGGTGCAATGAGTACCCACCCTCCCACAAACACCAGTAACATGAATGCACTGCAATTACAAACGATTAGCTGTCCAGCCTGAACCTTAACTATGGGTTGAACCTTTCTAGTCTGGCACTGAACCAGAGAATTTGCTGAATCATAGGAGGTCAATATTGTCTAGCAGAAGTACCAATACTTCCAATGGTTACTGGGCTCTTAGAAGACATTGAGGGGTAAATTAGAGATAAATAACAGCACAGAACACTGAGAGACAGGACTGGTGGATGCAAACAAACTGCATGGGACTGTGGAAAACTTGGTCAGACCCAAGACAAGTGGACATCCAGCTAACTAAAATCATGCTGGACCACGGATGTTGCCAGACCAGAGAGTGCCAGACTAGAGAGGTTCAACCTGTAAAACCCCGTCTAGGCTGTTAACTACTCATTGACATCTCAGCACATTGGATGTAATTTTCAGAATCACCCACGCACTCAATTTCTACACGTGCACTTAATTTCGAAAATACAGGCCCTGATCAAAAGAATGCGTGGAACATCTACATGTACAGCATGGTGTTTCGAAAGGAAATCAGAGGAACGCAACTTGGAATTTGAAATCCAAACACCCCGCTCCCGCATTAGGAAGAGCACCCCCTTTTGAAATTCTCTTTTGAAAGAAGGTACGTGTAGATGCTCCATGGCCCAACTCTTTTGAAAGAGGAGTCCGCCATGATACTGGCTAGCTGGAGCATGGAGATGTCCTGGCTTGCAGCAGCAGGGCTCTATGGTCCCTGCATCCAGCTGCTCTAAAAGAAAGGGCTTGGCAGCCATGCAACTCCATCTGCAGCGTCTCCGGTTCTGTTCTTTTGAAAGAGCACACGTAGTCATGTGGATGCTCCCCTTCGAAAGAACAGAGTGGTCCTTCTAAAGAGTGAATCAACCTTTGATCCACTTTTGGTGCGTAGTCACACACTGTCTAAAGGCTAGATTTTGATTGCTGACATTAGATTTTTAAGCCTTTTGAAAGAGAGCTCCCATGTAGACACAGCTTTAGTGGAAACTCAATTCCCATTACATTCAACAGCATCTGAGCTCAAAGGGAGCAGAATTAGGCCTTTATTGGTTGTGTCTAAACAAAACAAACAAAACCCCCACACCATTGCTAATGATATGTTTGTCGAGGGGTATTTTTCACTGCTAAACTGTTACACAGATTATTCTGCAAGTAATTTCTAATACAATCTGTACACAAATTTCTAACTGTTGTCCTCAACATGGTACCCTGTAAAAAAGGGTAAATAACAAAAATGATTATTTTTGAAGAATGAATGTTAGATTAAAACTGATAGTTATTCAAAAACTTTCTTAACTTAGTTAGAAATGGCATCCACTTCTTCCCTGGAATATTTCTTATATTTATTATTAGGCTATTAATTAAAAGGCCCATTAATCAGAGTTGGAATGAAGAAGACAAAAATATAGAACATGACATTAATTATCCATCATATTACCTCATACAATGCCTTGGCCAAGCAGTCATGCTGGTGAACATGCACCCTTTCAGCCAAACATCTCCAACACTGTTATCTGCACTGGCATCTTCAGCGTCTCCGCTCTTATACTGCAGAAATGTTCATCTGAAAGAAATGGTTTATGAAAAGCAATTATATAACAGATATGTTAATGCATAATTAGTTGACACCATCTATGTAATGTAACGTAACTACACTACTCAACATCAGTAAGAAACACACTGCTGTCAAGCTCAATGTACTTGCATTTTAGTGTGTGACACTTTTCTTTGTTATTTTAAATACACAAATGGGATAACACAGGAGACCTTTGTTATTACAAGTTTGCAGATGATGAACATGTACATTTAAAGAGAGCACTGTGTACTATTAAGCAATTCCATTGCCATTTTATAGGTCAGAGCTTCTTCGACTAGGTTACAGCTTCTTCTACTGAGAAACATTGAAGAATTAAGGAAGAGAGAAAGATCATCAGTATGTGAGATTATCATCTAGGGATTGTAACTTCCCATGCATCTGTTCACCAGGTGGTCTTAGCTTAGCTCTCAATCAACTGATATTCATCTTTTAGCTGGCTTCTATCCTGACAGACACAGCAAAGAGGCCAAGGTCTATAATGGCAATAGGGACTAATGGTGGGATCTACAAAGGGACTAAGGCAATAAGCAGCACACGGTCCAGTTGTGGCTCACCAGGGTTAGCCCCTGGTGAGCTGCCAGCACGTTATTTAACTGTGCATCCACAGGAATAGCTGCTTGCAGCTCTTGTGGGCTGCAGATTACCATTTCCAGCCATGTGAACTGCAGGAAGTAGTGCAGACTGGGACAAAGTTTACCACAGCTCGCATTGTCCAAGAATGGTGACCCATGGCCAATGCGAGCTGCAAATCACAGGAGCAACATTAACATCCACGCAGCTGATTTAGGCACCTAGGTTCCCTATGCAATGAATAGAAAAAGAGATGTGCCTTACAACACCACCTAGAAAAATGAGTTAACTAGGTGGAAAACCACCTAAGCTACCAATGGGAAATGCCAACATCAGGGATGTCTGCTAAGCGCTGCCTCTAGTTGGAGATAGGCATCTAAGCCCAGGCTGAAGGGTGGTGCCTCACTCTAATAGAGATGTATAAACAGCAACTGAAGTCAGCTGCTTCAGACGCCTAAGGCATTTCTTGCAGGAAGGTTCATCACCTAATAAATTATTTTATTAGTCTTTTAAGTG
The DNA here is from genome assembly GCF_033958435.1 of Carettochelys insculpta. Taxonomy (NCBI): domain Eukaryota; kingdom Metazoa; phylum Chordata; order Testudines; family Carettochelyidae; genus Carettochelys; species Carettochelys insculpta. The sequence continues at coordinate 14,133,169 of NC_134150.1, read as the reverse complement.
CTACTGGACTGCTTTTTTATCTTGCAGGAAGGGTTAAGCATCTGTTTTGATCTACACAAAATGGATGAGGAGCAGGTGGTCCTTACCTTACACACTTTTAGCCCAAGGACTAGAGCGTTCTTCTTGGATATCAGAGAGACAAGTTCAATTCCCCTTCTCTTCAAGAAAAGAAGGAAGGATTTGAGTAGGGGTCTCACAGTGCTAAAGAGAGCACTCCCACCACTGAGCTAGTGGATACACTGATGGAAGGTTTTTTAATGGAAATCATCAATGCCCACAACTTCCATTAGTGATAAAATTATATTTGCATTATAACTTTCATCAGATTTTTAATTTTGGTTCCAACTGAGATTTAACAAACATAACAGTTTAAACTAGAATCTCCGTTACAGTTAGATGGAAAGTGTGGTCAAAATAAACTGGAATATTTTCTAATTACATGTTTAGTTTAAAAAAATAAATATTATGTATCTTTTGCTACTCATTATTTCAATGCCCCAAGCCATTGGCTTCTTGCTGCTCCCTGTCAATATCCCACTGGGAAGTGATGCAGGCCCTACAATTTGAGCACAAACATAACAGAAACAGTGTTTTCAAGTACCAGAAATGTCTTACAATATTTGTCTTGTTTCATGTGAAGATGCTGGAAAGTGCCTTGATTTTAGATGACAGATGCTGAAATGCAGAAACTCCAATCAATAATAAATAAAGAAAAGAGGTCTCCAAGTGCTTCAAGACTAAGTGAAACTGAACATTGAGTGTTGATCTCTAGTTATGACTGTAGATTTGCATTCTGGTAAAAGGCATTTTTCAGACAGACTTGTAGAGCCAGTCCCCAAACTATTATAATCTGACACCCCGACACTACAACTTGATCCGCAAAAGCCGATTCCTGTGCCAACTGGGTTCCAAAAAGATAAGCAACATATGAAGACTGAAGGGCAATATAAACTGGGTAATTTCATGCAGGTGACTTGGTGGCTGAGGTCTTGAGGAAAGAGCAATGGTTTACAGATCAGTTAAATGGTATAAATGGGGCAATATGAAAGAAAGTCCAAAGAGAAAAAGAAGCTAGTGTTGTCATTTTTGGCAGAACGGAGGAAGCATGGGAGGATGGGAATGAGGAACTATAAGAAGAAACAGCCATGAACTTGGAAGAGGCAGAATTGTGAAAGATCTTGAAGGGAGCCTAAACTTGGCTGGACGAAGCAGGGTGAAATCAGTAAGAGGCCTTGAAGGAGAGGGGCCTGGTTAAGCAATGAGCAAAGGGAAAGACCTTAGCAGCTGTGTTTTGTATAGATTGGAAGGGGTGGTGTGGGGATTAGAGAGGCTTGAGAGGAGGCGGTAACCATAACAAAGATGGAGGCCATGTCATGTTGGTGAAAAAGACCTGCAAAAATACTGGAAGGAAGAAAATTATCATGCTATGCTAGGAGAAGATAGGTAAACATGGGAGATCACTGAAAATATATGTGATTTGAACTATTATGGCTTATGAATAACACTGGGGGAATAAAAAAGGAATAAAGATGTCTAAAACTATTGGTATGAGATGTACAGAACTGTAAAGCATTAATAAGGGTCACTTGAGTGAGTTTAGTGAGAGCCATAGTGATACAAGGCAAAGATCTGGAGAGACTTTTGTGAAACCGAGTAAAAGCTATTATGAATATGATGAGATCCAAAGGGTTTAAAAAGAAAAAGTAATCTTGCAAATATATAAATGCTCTTGGTATATATGTGAACTAAGAGACAATAATCAGGTTGACAAGAAATGTCTTCTTAGTTTGATGTTGTGTGCATTTTAATACAATATCCAGATTTTTTAAATTATCCTAATACAAAACTTCAACAAAAGCTGATAGAGGACTTACTGTATCCAAAATTTACATGAAAATACAAGACATTTGCCCACAATCAGCAGAATTATGAACAAATTTATTCAGATAAGCCATTTTCATTCAAAATGACATTTCTATAAAAATACAGAGAGTTGATCTTGGAATGCTATTCTGAATAAACTGTATTCAAATAAGTATTTGATCTGAATATAAAAGTTACTATGTATGACCAGCTGCAAACTGAATATTAACTTAAAACTTAATAGAGCACACATCTTCACAAAGAGCTTTGTTTATTCCTGTGATGCATGCTGTGCATCTTTGTTAAAACAGAGCCAAAGACTAGATCTGATCATAGAAGAGACTAATTTTTGAACCCTTCATGCACAGTGATAAGCAGTTACTCATTTTACTCACACAGGTAGTCCCCTTTAAGTCAGCATCTGTATCTGGTTCTTGAAAAATTCATAGATATTCCCCTGTGATCACTACAAACTCTAGCCTTAGGGTTTGAAACCCTAATTGCATCAAAGACATTAATATGCTTTGTTCATTTGGTCATTAAATATGAAAACATGTTATATTTCTTCAGTAGGAATGATCAAGCACAGCTGTCAGAAAAACAAGAGAACAAGCACACCTGCTAGAAAAAATTAGACCATCATTATTACACTAGATCAGATTCAACAGTAGGGGACAGGACTTAATTCATCTGAAGATGAGTTCTTCAGGATTACTTTGTTCTGTTCTGTTTTTTCTTTCTTTTTGACAGAATATAGATATCTTCCTAAACTCACCAGTCAAGGTCCCTCAAACCAGTTCTTATAAAATAGATGTTCAAATGAGATAAGTTTCCTTCTATACAGAAGAATGTTACCTATTAAAGTTTCATAAGCAGGAAGAACGAAACCCAGAGAACATTGATAATTTGTTTTTCAATGCAAGTCCTGGATTTTGTACATGTAACAACATGCCAAGATGGCCTGCCTGCCAAGAATCAACCCTGTAAATTCTCTAGCTAAAAGCATAGGTTTCTAGTACCTGAGCTAGAGGATCAAGGCCTTTAACTCAATAGCAGATTCCTGCACTTTAATACGTGATAATAGCTGAGAGAGAAAAGAGACACAGTGATTCAGCATAGGTAAAAGGGTCAGTGGGAAATGCCACTTTCAAGTCTCAGAGAATATACTTATCATTATAAGACTCAACATGAGAACTTTTATTGCCAGCCAACAAGTGAATGGTATAATTTGTAGTACTTTTTCATGACAGCTCTTTCCCTTTTTCAGGTCAAGGCCCCCACTTTGTTCCTAAAGGAAAAGTACAGTTTGTCTGAGTAGATGTAAACAGTCTGAACCAGCCTGACCATGAAGAACTCTGCACGTGTGGGTTAGATTTAGGACAGATACACAGTGGGGCCAAGAGCCACTGTGGGCCCAGATGCCAGGTGTGGGTTTGCCAGCTCCATGCCCCGCAGAAGTGGTAGCAGCCCTTGGCCCTACCCATTTTACCCTTGGATCCACCCCTTCTGGGCACAGCACTGCCCCCCCCTCCATTTACTCTGGGACCTGTGGGACCTGCCAGTGCTTCTGCATCTCATTTAACTCCCAGATTTCAAGCAGGTCACTATTCAGCACACTAATATCAAAAGAGATATCCCAAGGGACATAGACTATTTATAAAAAAACATTACACAGCTCCCTTATTCTCCACAGATAAATGTGATTGCATATAGGTCCATTTGAGAAATCATCACCCTATTTCTAACAGTTGCTACGTTTGATGATCCATACAAGAATATAAAGATAGACACTTCAGTCATACCAGTTAGTATACAAATTATAAAATTCAGCAACATGCTTTTCACATGACATCATCAGGAAAACCCGCTACTCGTAGACTGGAATATAGCCAGGTACATTATGGAGATTTCCAATTTTCTAAGAAACATACAGAACTACCATTATAGGAGACATGATGCCAGACTAGCAAAATCATTGTTTGGTTCATTATAGCTGTGTCTACACGTGCACGCTACTTCGAAGTAGCGGCACTAACTTCGAAATAGCGCCCGTCGCGGCTACACGCGTCAGGCGCTATTTCGAAGTTAACTTCGACGTTAGGCGGTGAGACGTCGAAGTCGCTAACCTCATGAGGGGATCGGAATAGCGCCCTACTTCGACGTTCAACGTCGAAGTAGGGACCGTGTAGACGATCCGCGTCCCGCAACGTCGAAATTGCCGGGTCCTCCATGGCGGCCATCAGCTGGGGGGTTGAGAGATGCTCTCTCTCCAGCCCCTGCGGGGCTCTATGGTCACCGTGGGCAGCAGCCCTTAGCCCAGGGCTTCTGGCTGCTGCTGTGGCAGCTGGGGATCCATGCTGCATGCACAGGGTCTGCAACCAGTTGTCGGCTCTGTGGATCTTGTGTTGTTTAGTGCAAGTGTGTCTGGGAGGGGCCCTTTAAGGGAGCGGCTTGCTGTTGAGTCCGCCCTGTGACCCTGTCTGCAGCTGTGCCTGGCACCCTTATTTCGATGTGTGCTACTTTGGCGTGTAGACGTACCCTCGCAGCGCCTATTTCGATGTGGTGCCGTGCAACGTCGAAGTTGAACATCGACGTTGCCAGCCCTGGAGGACGTGTAGACGTTATTCATCTAAATAGCCTATTTCGATGTTGGCTTCACGTGTAGACGTAGCCTATAGCAGTTCTCAGCTTACTGTTATCTAAACAACCTTTCTTAGGTTGCGTCTACACTATGAGATAAATTCGAATTTAATTCAGTTAGCTTGGTTTTACTACGTGACTGTCTTCACTGTGGAGACCATTAGCTCAATTTTGGTGCACTAATCTCAAGATTACAAAATCGCAGTCACTTGATGGATGTAGCATTAAGCTCAAATTCAGAAGTTTGATTAAAGCCTAGTGTGGAAGTGCCACATCTTAAAATCAAATTTATTAGCCTCCAGAGGTGTCCTGTGTGTAACCCACAATGCCCCTCTCACTGTTATGCTCTGACTGCTGCTCTCCAGTAACAGGAAGAGCCTGATTTTCCAAGCAGGAGCAGCAAGCTTTTAATGTGGGCTCATTTTACTTTATGACAGCCTGAGAAATGGCTTCTTTCTTTCTTTCTATGCTGTTAGCAAGGTAGGCGCATCTACCCATTCAAATAGCCCCTGCAAGGAGTTTGCAACTCTCTGCATGCTTGCTACTTTTTTCTGCACTCCCTGGCGCCAGCCCCTACTCCTCTATACCACATGTCAATAAGGCTGTGCTAGGGGTTGAGCTTGCATAACATGCTGAGAAACCTCTTCTCAGCGGTTTACATGTGTGTGTGAACCCCTTTCCCTCCCTGACAGGTGCCACACAGACTGGGTCTTTCCTGCTCTCAGGCACATCATGTGGGTAGCCCCCAACTAGACCCAATAAAAGGATATGCCTGCTGTTCAGTGCTGACAATGCTGCCAGTCATGTGGGAAAGAGAGGGCTTTGCTGCCACCATGGGGAAGTCTCCCCTGGCAGTTAAGACACTGGGGGCTTTGCTGCTGCCATGGGGAAGTCTCTGCCAGCAGTTAAGATACAGGGGGCTTGGGAGAAGGAACAGCTCAACTGGTCACCCAGCAACACCCTCCCATTGGCCCATACCTGGGCTTGCTGCTGCTGGTGGGGAAAAGCCTCCCCGGCAGCTAAGGGGCTTTCTGCCAATGAGGGAGAACACTTAACTGGTTATCCAGCAACATCCCCCGAACCCATTGGCCCATACCTGAACTTGCTGCTGCTGCTGCTGCTGCTGCTGCTGCTGCTGGGGAAAACAAACAATTCTTTTTTATGTGATGACAGGAGGTGGGATGGATGGCCAGTTGAGAATACAGTAGCTCCACCCACACTGTCAATATCGCATAGGGGAGAAACCATAAATTCTTTCCTCATACATTCTTCTGAATCTAACATTCTGGGCTCCTGCATGTTTCTCAGGGATCATATTTTGGCAATGACTGGAGGTGTCCATTTTGGATCTCCAGTTGAGGACACAGTCATTGCATGGAAGCATTATAGTGCACTGGAAAGCCAAAAACCCTTTCCATTCACAAAAATGTATGGGGAAACCAAAAATTATTTCTTTCTTCCTACATTCTTCCCCCTGCATTATTTTCAGGGATCACATTTGGGCAATGATGGGAGGTGGGATGGATAGCCAGTTGAGAAGACTGTCGCTGCATCCCTGTTGGCAATGTAATGTGTGGGGAAACCCAAAATTCTCTCTTGTAATTTTGAGTGTCTTCTGCATTATTTCCAATGGATTGACATATTTTCAGGGATCAGGAGGGGAATTATGAAAATGCAATGGGGGAAGATGACATCAAGACCAGTGAGCATACCTAGAATGGTATGGGGATGAGGGAACTGTGGAATAGCTTCCCACAGTGCACTCCTGCAACGGTTGGTGTTAGCCAATATGTGTGTGGCAGCAATGACTCAACTCTGTGGGGAGCAAGGTGTGAAGTGAGGATGGTCAAAATTGAACTTATAAATTCCAAAATTAGAAAATCAATATAAATAAATTTAGATTGATCTTGTAGTGTACATGCAACCAGTGTGCCACAGTGTTGCCAGATACTGTGATTTTTACAGCTTGGCTCATGATTTTTGAACACTTGAGCTGTGTCTACACTAGCCCCTTTTTTTCAGAAGGGGCATGGTAATGAGCAAGGTCAGAAGATGCTATTCAGGCATTGCCATGAATACACAGCACCTCATTAGCATAATGGTGGCCACAGCAATTCAAAAGTGCCACTTTGGAATCGCGCAACACCTGTGTAGATGGGGGCCTTTTGAAAGGTCCCTCCAGTGGTCTTGATAAACAGAAGGTCTCTATGAAGACTGATAGATTGTCCAGGACAAAAGAACCTTCATTTCCTAAATAGCCGCAGATTTTCATTTATCCCAAACAAATATTATTTAATCAAACTTTTTGACATATGTCTCTGGTTACTATCTGATATAAAAATTATCCCAATACCTTATTTGTCCATCGCTGGTTACTACTGTATTGAAGCAATTGTTACTCATAGGCTGTGTCTACACTAGCTCCCTACTTCAAAGGGAGCATGGTAAGTAGGGTGTCAGGAGATTATTAATGAAGTACTGCAGTGTATATACAGCACTTCATTAAGCTAATTCTCCCCCACAACAACTGAGAAAAGGGACTTCAAAGTTGCCCATGCACTAAGAGGCACCGGCAGGTTAGCTGTGGCTACACACAAGCTGGAACTTCAAAGTATAATACTTTGGGGTTGCCATGGGGGATAATTAGTTTAATGAAGTGTTGCATATGCACTGCAGCACTTCATTAATAATCTCCTGACACCCTACTTACCATGCTCCCTTCAACATAAGGAGCTAGTGTAGACACAGCCATAGAATCGTAGAGCTGGAAGGGACTTCAGGAGGTCATCTAGTCCAGCCCCCTGCTTCAACCCGGATCGACTCCAACTAAGTCATCCCAGCCAGGACCTTGTCAAGACAGGACTTAAAAACTTCTAGGAATGGAGAATCCACCACCTCTCTAGGCAACGCATTCCAGTGCTTCACCACTCTCCTGGTGAAGTAGTTTTTCCTAATATCCAACCTACACCTCTCCCTCTTTAACTTCAGACCATTGCTCCTTGTTCTGCCATCTGTCACCACTGAGAACAGTTTCTCTCCATTATACTCTAGTATAGTTACCAATACTTTGGTCCATTTTTCAGATTTAGCTATAAATTAAGGAGGCCAATGCTCACGATTTTTAAGTATGAATAGAGACTAAAGTTGTATCTCTGGTACTGACTGTTCAGAATGATCATTCTAGTGGTGGAGAGAGCAAACTTCATTAAGTAACGTCTACATTTAAGGGTTTGTTACTGGGAAAAATATCACTATCCTCAGTGACAGTGAAAATCCTGATAAACAGAGAGAGGTTTCTTACTTCAGAAATGAAGCTGTTACTATGAAAAAAAAAATCAAAACCTATAGATGTAGATATCGATATCATGTAAAGGGAAAAAGATGGGTGCTCCAACACGACCTGCCACATCCTTTCTATATGACAGAATAAACACAAAATATAGTACAGGAAAACATCAAAAGACGGGGACTAAATGATCCACAAGAAGAACACAACAACCTAGATAATTTGAGAATGAGCAGGTATGGTTTACTCTCACTGGGAGAGGAAGCCACTCTTCCCTTCCCCTTCCCCCAGTAAAATCCCTTGCACTGCAGACATTCTTTCTAGCACTGCCTGTCTTTTAGCAGTCTACAAGAGGAGGGTTGCTTTTCATTTTCCTGGGAGGTCCACAAAAAAGGCCTCTGTAAGGATTTGTGGAATCAGTACATCTCCTCCATCCATTCCCATCTCACCCTTACTCACTTTTTGTACAGCTCTGAACCCCACACATGGGCAGTGAGGATACAGCCTCTTACCAAACCTCCAGGTCTTTTATTTTTTTCCCCAGCAAATATTTTCACACCAGAGATCTGAATCCTGGTTTATGCTGATGGAAGCCAGTGTGATCCCAGGGTGACTTTAGTCTAACAGGAGAAGTGATTTTTAGCACCAAAACGTCAGATACTATAAATGAGCTGCTTCTAGGAGACAGATAGAATCTTATCAACAATCTCATACAAGTAAATGAACACAGAATCAGAAAAAAGCTGTATGGGGTCACAATGTACCAAGAAAGTACACCAAGTATGCCTTTACAGAAGGGCAGTAGAAATTTCCTGGAACAGAAATACTCATTATTCAAATATAACCCCTGGTAGTGGAAAAATACCGGCTTCTCATGTATACTCTGACTTTGTAATTACTATTTTAGGTGGCAATCATTAAACACATAAAGTAACCAATCCACAATAGAGAGATAAGTATCTATCTATCTATATACAGTATAGAAACACATATAATAATATATGGTACATTATCAGTCATATGCCCTTCAGGAGGGTCAAATACTGCAGAAACTTCTATTCCACAATGATCTTAAAGAAATTATCATCATTTGCCGTTCTAAATATGGTCACATTATTTTCCGCGAGTGTCAGTTTTACTCTGCAATATTACATTTTCTAACATTTAGTTTTCTAGCATTTTTTCCATGACTATCTGTGTAGATTAGAAAGGTTCTTAACTGTTATCTGTAATAGATTTTGCCTGTAGCAAATTTCATGCAGGCATAATAGAAGAACAAAGTGTACTCTGATGAAATTGCAACCATAATTTCCAGATGCCTGACATTTATTGCTTATTGCTATTAGAATTCAAGTGCCTATTTGTTTTGTACTTTTCTTTTATTCTTGCATCACAAATGCATAATGGAAAAAAGATATTTAAAATGTGGGGTTAAGTATTACGGATCAACGTGAGTCACCAGCGTAATCAATATTACTTAAACACACTCCTAGGCAATTAATTTTTAAAGAATCAAGTTGCTGTACCACATCAAAATTTACAGCAATACAATAAAGGGTGTTACATTCTTTATTGTTTAATTAAAAGCAACATTTAGCACTGATGCAGCTAACTGTTGAGACATTATGGCACACAATTTCCTGTTTATCAGCGTGAGATATACAAACAGCATTTACCGTACATTTTATATTACACACTGTTAATTAGACTTTATTAAATTTCATATGCTTATCAAATTATCAAGCATGATACTACAAAACCCCAGAGAAATATGCTGTAATGCATCCAACTGTAACCTAAGCATCTACAATTGCTTTAGTAGTTCTGGTGTAGCACAAAGTAAATTTTATGTACTGTACTCTGGTGAAAAAGACTCAGATCTTGTCTCCACACGCAGCCATGCAGCACTGTTGTAGTGCTCTAGTGAAGATGCTGTAGCATTGGTGGGAGTTCCTCCATTGGCATAGTTAATGCCCCGAGAGGCGGTAGCTATGCCATTGGCACTGTCTACATTGTGGGTTAGTTTGGTTTAATTATCAGAGAGGTAGCCGTGTTAGTCTGTATCTTCGAGAACAACAAGAAGTCCTGTGGCACCTTATAGACTAACAGATATTTTGGATCATAAGCTTTCGTGGGCAAAGACCCACTTCATTAGATGCATGAGTGTGGGGGGTGGGGTTTCAGAGGGGTATTTAAAGAATGGGGTCCCAGAAAAAGGGAGGGCCAGAGCTGACAAGGTCTATTCAGCAAGGTGGAAATGGCCCATTATCAATAGTAGGTATCAAAAGAGAAAAAAAGAAGTCAGATCAGACAGGGGGATATGAGCCATTGTCAGAGGCTAATGGGGAGATCTAAACACCCAGGGCAGAGAAGCTGCCTTTGTAAGCTGCGAGTCGCTCCGAATCTCTGTTTATTCCTTGGTTAATGGAGTCAAATATGCAAATAAATTGCAGCTCAGAGATTTCTCTCTCCATTCAATTTTTGAAATTTCTTTGTTTCAGGACTGCCACCCATAAATCTGCCACTGAGTGTCCAGGGAGATTGAAGTGTTCTCCTACAGGTTTTTGCATATTACTGCTCCTAATGTCTGATTTATGTCCATTTATTGTTTTATGTAGAGACTGTCCAGTCTGGTAATGTAAATTGCAGTGGGGCATTGCTGGCACATGATGGCATATATTATATTAGCAGATGTGCATGTAAAGGAGCCTCTGATGGTATGGTTGATATTAGGTCATGTGATGATATCGCTGGTGTAGATATGTGAGCAGAGTTGGCAGCGAGGTTTGTTGCACCGATTGGTTCCAGGTTGAGAGTTACTGTGTTGTGATCTATAGTTGCTGGTGAGGATTTGTTTAAGGTTGGCAGGCTGAATGTAGTCGAGGACAGGCCTGCCTCCCAGGCTCTGTGAGAGTGAAGGATCATTGTCCAGAATGGGTTGCAGATCACCAATGATGCATTGGAGAGGCTTCAGCTGGGGACTGTATGTGATGGCCACTGCTGTTCTTGTTTTCCTTATGAAGCCTGTCTCATAGCAGGTGGCTTCTGGGTACCCGTCTGGCTCTGTCAATCTGTTTCTTCACTTCCTTAGATGGGTATTGTAGTTTGAGGAATGCTTGATAGTGGTCTTGCAGATGTTTAATTATGTCTCTCAGGGGTATAGATATTTCAGAACTGAAAGCAATATAATTTCACAGATAAATCTGTAGTGTAGACTTGGCTGTAGAATCTCTCAGAAGTCCCATGCTGTTTAGGAGAAATGTATCTCCAGATGGACCAAACACAAGGGTGTGGTTCCTTTTGAGACCAAGCGCCAAGATATTTTACCATTATAACTGCAGTTGCAACCACTTACATCAGCCAGCTTTGTCCATTGGACTCTCATGCTACTGCCAACATATCACAGACATTCATCATAGAAAAGAAGGGAAAAGTAGAAGTGTGCACCCCAAAGAGGTGTGCGTTGTTATACACCTATTAACAACTTTTCTTCGTTTAAGGCTTACCTCCAGAAACACATGTAACAATACTAGTTTTTTTCACCAAAAGGAGCAATATTCTGTCATTCAGGAGATGTAGACCAAATTCTTAGCTCTGCCACTGACTTCCTGTGTGATAGTGAGCAATCACTTGCTCTTTCTAGCTGTGTCTACACGTGCACGCTACTTCGAAGTAGCGGCACTAACTTCGAAATAGCGCCCGTCGCGGCTACACGCATCGGGCGCTATTTCGAAGTTAACTTCGACATTAGGCGGCGAGACGTCGAAGTCGCTAACCCCATGAGGAGATAGGAATAGCGCCCTACTTCGACGTTGAACGTCGAAGTAGGGACAGTGTAGACGATCCACGTCCCGTAACGTCGAAATTGCCGGATCCTCCATGGCGGCCATCAGCTGGGGGGTTGAGAGACGCTCTCTCCAGCCCCTCAGCTCACTGGTGGCCGCGTGGAGCGGCCCCTTAAAGGTCCCCTCCCCCTCCTTGACTCTGCAGGAAGCTGAGGCAACGTGCAGGCTGCAGCCTGCACACGCGGCTAGCCTGCACAGCCCTCAGCCACCCAGCCAGCGGCGATGGCGAGCCAGCAGCCCCACCCAGCGCCCCCAGGGGACCCCCCCCAAGGGGAGCCAGGGCAGCCAGCCCAGCCAGAGGGCCAGCCAGTCTGGGAAGCGGCAGCGGGGCCCCTCCTGGACGGAGGCCGAGCTGCGGGACCTGCTGGGGCTCTGGAGCGAGGAGGAGGTGCTCCAGGTAATGGGGAGCAATAGGCGGAACGTGGATGCGTTCGCTCGGCTGGCCGATGGCCTGGCTGCCCGGGGTCACCCTGCCCACACTCCGGATCATGTGAGGAGTAAGGTGAAGGAGCTGCGGCAGGGTTATGCCCGGGCCCGGGATGCGGCCAGCCGATCTGGGGCCGCCCCCGTCACTTGCCCCTTTTACAGGGAGCTCAGGGACATCCTGGGCTCCCGGCACACCTCCTCCCCTCCGGCCACCCTTGACACCTCGGCTGACGAGCCCCAGCAGGCCCTGCAGCCGGAGTCTGCCCCGGAGGCAAGCCCCGCACCCTGGGGGCCCCCCCCCGGAGGCCATCCCCAGGACATCGCGGCAGGAGGAGGAGGAGGAGGAGGAGGAGGGGGGCTCCTCCTCTGCAGAATCCAGCCTGCAGATCCTCCTCCTGCCATCCCGGAGCAGCAGCAGGGCCTCCGACCCCCGGGGATCTCCGGACCGTGGGAGCGGACACACAGGTAGGTACCCCTCTCTGGTGGACACCCCGGGGCTTGAGGGGGGGGGGTAACAGAGATGTGTCCAGGGCCCCCCACACGCTCACATGGCCATGGCCCCAAGGACACCAGGGCCATGGCCCTCACAGCACTGCAGCCATCAGCCCCTGCCCCCCCCACCCTGCATGACAGTGCCATGCCCCATCCCCGGGCCAGGGGGGAGCGGAACCTCGAGGGGCCCCCGGGAGGAGGGGGTGGGACACCCCGCAGCAGCAGCATGTGATAGAGTGGGGGGAGTGCCAAAGGGATACTCAGGCTACATATGAGCCACAAGAGCCGAAGAGCTCCCAGGGCCAAAGGAGGATCCTGGCGCTACAGCTGGCAGGTGACACCTCTGCCCTGAACAAAGAGGAGGGAGGAGCCGAGCTGGCTTGGAATTGGGGGGCGAGGGCGGGGGCCACAGGTACAGGTTAGGGGAAGGGAGAGGTGGTAGGCAGCCAGCCAGAGGAGGGGGAAAGCTGCATCCCAGAGGGGCCCCCCTTGGGGTCTTCTCCCCACGACGGGTTGGAAGGACTGTCTCTTCCGACAGCTGGTGCTGTCACTCCTGCCAGAAACTAGCCATCTGTGGCCTAAGAAACCTCTCCTGCTCTCAGACCCTGTGGGGTGAAGTGAGAGTCGCTCCCACCAGGGGACGGGGTGCAGGGCAGGGGGACCTCTGAACCCCATCCATCACAGCAGCATCTCCTGGGGACGGGGATGGGGAACCTGCAGCACAGGGCGGGGGGTACAGAGGCCACGGCTCGGGGCCCACACTAACGCCTGTCTCCGTTCTTCTTTCCCCCCTCCTCTCCTGTGTCCTGCACCTGCACCTGCACCATCAGAAGGACCGGAAGAGAGCACCGGCGAGGCCTCAGTTGTCCCGGAGAGCCCTCCGGGACCATCGCTCCAGGGCAGCCCCTCGGCCGAGGAACGACCGGCCCCGTGGAGGGCTAGATGGCGGACCCCGCGCCTACTACCGCCGACGGCGACGGACCCCCAGCTGCTGGCCATCCTCCACCGGCAGCTGGAGGTCTCGGAGCAGGACCTCCAGCTGCAGGAGCGGGCGCTGGCCTGGCGCCGGGAGGCATGGGGGGCCTATATGCAGACATTTAACTGGCTCGTGGACTACCTGGCCCCCGATGCCGCGCCGGCCGAGCCATCGCCCGCCCTGCCCACTCCTGCAGCCCCACCACCCGCGAGGGCCAGAGCACCGAGGGACCCCTGGAGCCACCTGAGACTCTCCAGCACTGATACCTTCCGGTCCAGCCCGCTCCCACCCAGCCGCGGACCAGACTGCAGGCGCGGCGGGGCTCCCGGCCGGGCACGCCCAGTGCCGGGCTATAGGGGCGAGGGGCCTGGGACGTGGCCCCCCCCTTGTTGCATATAGTTGGACCCTGTTTTTTTGGTGCCCCCGTTTGCCCCGTCCCCCCCATGTAAATAGTTCTCCCCTTTCTCCTCCCTAGTTTTCTTTTTATTATGTATGCCACACAGTTGTTTCTTTGGTTTGTTTTATTTGTGTACATATTGCTTTGGTTGAACGTTTGTACTTAGTTTTCTGTTTGTGCTTCACATATTTATTTACACCCCAAAAAAAAGGTTCGGCCAGAAAAAAAAAATTTACGTTCACCCACAAGTTCGTGCTGTCATTTGTCCAGGACAAGTGGGGGGGGGCGGTGGGGTGCTCCATGGTGTGGGCGTTGGGGCAGGAGTGTGGGGGAGGAAGGGGCGAGCAGTAGGGGGCCTGGCCAGAGTTCACCCCGCGGCCTGTTGGTCAAAGTAGGCCCACAGGGCCTCCCGGACCCGGGTCCCCTCGGGGTCCACCTGCCGACTGGGGGCAGCAGGTGGCTGCACGTGTGCCCTGCCAGCCTCCGCGGCCCAGCCCTGCAGAAAGGTCTCCCCCTTGCTCTCCACGAGGTTGTGCAGGGCGCAGCAGGCACCCACAATCTGGGGGATGGTGTTGGGGCCCGCATCCAGGCGGGTCAGGAGACATCGCCAGCGTCCCTTGAGGCGGCCAAATGAGCGCTCCACCACCTGGCGCGCACAGTTCAGGCGCTCATTGAAGCGCTCCTGGCTAGCGGAGAGATGGCCCGTGTAGGGGTGCATGAGCCACGGCTGGAGGGGGTATGCCGCATCTGTGATGATGCAGAAGGGCATGGTGGTGTCCCCCACAGGGATCTCCCGCTGGGGGATGTAGGTCCCCGCCTCCAGCCGGCGGCACAGGCCCGAGTTCTGAAAAACCCGGGCGTCGTGGGTGCTGCCTGGCCAGCCCACGTAAATGTCCTGGAAACATCCCCAGCTGTCCACCAAGGCCTGCAGGACAACAGAATGGTAGCCCTTCCGATTGAGGTATCGTCCTCCACTGTGATGCGGGGCACGGATGGGGATGTGAGTCCCATCCAGAGCCCCGAAGCAGTTGGGGAAGCCCAGGGTGGCAAAGGCGGCGACAGTGGCATGTGGGTCCCCCAGCCTCACGAGCCTGTGCAGGAGCATGGTGTTGATGGCACGCACGGCCTGCAGGGAAAGCACATGGGACAGCCCCAATGAGGGGTGAGCAGGGTGTGCGTGGCCCTGCCCTGGCCCCCCTGCCCTGCCCTGCCCTGCTCTGGCCCCCCTGCCCTGGCCCCCCTGCCCTGCTCTGGCCCCCCTGCCCTGCCCTGGCCTCCCCCTGTGGGTTCTCTTACCTCCATGAAGACAGCCCCGACGGTGGCCTTTCCGACACCAAACTGGTGGCCCACGGATCGGTAGCTGTCCGGAGTGGCCAGCTTCCAGACAGCGATGCCGACCCGTTTCTGCACTGTGAGGGCACGCCGCATGGCAGTGTCCCGGTGCCTGAGTGCGGGGGTGAGCCACTGGCACAGCTCCAGGAATGTCTGCCGGCTCATCCTGAAGTTCCTGAGCCAGTGGTTGTCGTCCCACTCCCCAAGCACCAGCCGGTCCCACCAGTCGGTGCTGGTGGGGTAGCTCCACAGCCACCGGCGTGTGAGGCGGGGGTTGGAGCGGGATGCTGCAGGGGTAGGGGTTGAGCCCTGCTGCCCTGGGGGCATCTCCTCCCCTGGGGCAAGGAGGTACTCAGCTGCCTCCCACATGGCATGGGCCAGGGCAAGCCCTGCTCCTGCCGGGAGGGCTGGGTGGACCTCTAGCTGCTGCTGCTGCTGCTGCTGGGGGTCCATGACTGCGGCGCCCGGGGTCTGTGTGCCTATGGCTCCTCAGACCGCGTGCTGTGCAGGCTGAGAGTATGTGGGAGGGGCCCTTTAAGGGAGCGGCTAGCTGTTGCCCCGGAAGCGCTAGTCCGCCCGTTGACCCTGTCTGCAGCTGTGCCTGGCATCCCTATTTCGATGTGTGCTACTTTGACGTGTAGACGTTCCCTCGCTGCCCCTGTTTCGATGTTGGGCTCAGCAACGTCGAAGTTGAACATCGACGTTGCCGGCCCTGGAGGACGTGTAGACGCTATTCATCGAAATAGGCTATTTCGATGTCGTAACATCGAAATAAGCTAATTTGATGTAGGCTTCACGTGTAGACGTAGCCCCTGTGTCCTAGTTCCCTGTTTGTAAAGTGGATATGGCGATGATGTCCCTTTATCTGTTTTGGAGCAGGGGCAATTCCCCATAGGAAGAAAAGGGCTGGTGCAGATTTATGCCCTCCTGGAAGAAGGATTAAACAATACCTTCAGATTCACAACATGGTCCCTGGAGCAGTACCGCTATGTACCATAACTTAACAGACCTAATGGTAAGCCCATAAAAATCACGTGTTTATATAGTGGCTACTAGAGCACGGCCCTCATCTCTAGGCAAAATAGGAATGATAACAACAATTGGTGCTCCTAGCTGCAAGGACATTTTGAAGAAGTGAGTGCAGTTAAAGAGCTAGATGTACTACTGCCACTAAGTGAAACATTTTGCTCTACTATTCGCCATGTTTCTTCTTTGTAGAACAGCAGTCAGCAACCTTCAGCAGTCGACCTGTCAGGGTAATCTGCTGGCAGGCCATGAGACATTTTGTTTACATTAATTGTCCTCAGGCGTGACCCCCTGCAGCTCTCAGTGGCCACGGTCTGCCAGTTTCAGCCAATGGGAGCTTCAGGAAATGGCACAGGGTGCATGAGCGTGATGGCTACCACCTCCCACAGTAGACACTGGCTGGGAATGGTGGACTGCAGCCACTGGAAGCTGCAGGGGGCCAAACCAGCAGACAATCAACATAAATAAAATACCTCCATGGCCTGCCTACAGATTACCCAGATGGACTGTGTGCAGAATCTTGCAGACCTCTGTTGTAAAGAGATAAATCCCACAAAAGCCATTGTATATTTTGCTTTTTCAATATTTTCCAGTTTTTTGCGCATTCAGTTGTTCAATATCTGAATCACAGGTTACCTTTTACTGTAGGAAGCAACTTTGTTCCAATAGAAAGGAAAATATATTAAAGTAAAAGGTAAGATCACACCAGCATAGAAAACTTAACATATTAGAAAAGGTAAATTCAGCTGCTTAAAAATAAGGTTAAATGTGTGAACTGTACTTCTTATATTTAAAAAAGGAGAAATTTAATTAGATTTTTTTCAATTATCTTGCTTTTAGAAGGCTTTAGAAGAAGTGTACTTACATATGCATGGGCGTCTCAAAGGAAACAAGAGTCACCAAACACTCATTATTAGATATGCAAGTTTTACAACATCTATATACTCCCTTTTATTTCAGAATATCATTCACATTTCTGCCAACTTACATTATACAGTGGCTCACATAACTGTTATTGTCTCTCTTACAAGCTTTTAATCTATGTATACAGAACTCTTACAACACATTTATTTTATTTCTGTAGCATAGTTCTCCCATAACTCCTCATCAGAGGAAGAAGTTATAACTGTTGGTATGTGAAAAATGTTTGAGACACTACAAACCATCATAAGGTTATAGATACAAAACATTTGTGCTTATCACTGGGCTGTAAGTCTCACTGATATGACCTTGGGTACTTACTTTTTGCAACTGAGTTACAAATACCTTGATAGCAACATGCATCTCTTCAGCTCTTCTGGGACTGGGGAGCATAGAGGGGTGAAAAAGGAAAGTAATGTATTCTTTAAAAGTTGTGTCACACTCTCAGAAACTCAAGAAAACTTGGGTTTGGCTGTGGACTTGAATTCTGGGCTTTCATCTGACTTAGTTTGTCACCAGTGATATTCCCATGACCCCACTATTCCTGTTGGCAGACTAATTCAATTTCTAAGCAAAAATCTATTGCATGTCAGAGAAGCTATGTCTACACTGGAGCAATCTGTCAACAGAAGTTTCTGTCAAAAGAGATCTTCCAACAAAACCTCTGTCAACAGAACACATCCACACACGAAAGAGGATTGAAAAAATGATCCGCTCTGTTGACAGAAAGCGGCAGACTACCCATCCACTTTCTCAACAGAAAGAACTCCAGAACCCCATCAGACAGGGTTGTATGGATAGCTACCCTTTGCGGGAGCCTCGGCCAGGCACATCCTTAAAGGGATGCCCCCCACCCACCTTCTCTACCCATGCTGAGGCTTGCCTACCTTGTTGAGGGACAGCAAAGCTACCAAAGGGCTCACACACTTTCTGTGAGAAGGTTCCTTCTTTCCAGTCAGCCCTGGTGCCAGAGCAGCCCCCAAGCTTGCCCTCGACCTACTTGCTACTGCTTGAGCTGCTGCCCATGTTGCTGACTGCCATCCTTCACCTGTCCTGGGGGTATGGGTCCAACAACAGGACCAAGGAGCATAATCTTGGTCCTCCAGTTTCTCACCTGTGCTCACCCCCTCAGGTGATCAGGCAGGGCTGGAGGTACACCACCAGTGCCACCAGGTAGGACCAGCTTCTCATGGGACAGTGAAATGACCAGCAGTGGCTCCAGAACTTCTGCATGCAGAAGGAGATCTTCTTGGAGCTCTGCACCTGGCTCACCTCCACAGACAGGACACCAGATGTGGCCTGCCATCCACCTGGAGAAGCAGGTCACCATCGCTCTCTGGAAGCTTACCACCCCCAACAGCTACCACTCCACCGTGAACCAGTTCGGAATGGGGAAGTCCACTGTTGGGGCTGTCCTCATGCAGATAAGGGATTCCTGGGCTGCAGGTCCTGCATGGGCAGAGGGGTCCCCCCTAAGTGGAGGGTGGCAGAGAGGGATGGGGAAGGGCTGAAGCCCCAAACCTGGGGTCCATGCCAAGCCACCCTTACACAGCCCACTGCTGGGGAGGCAGCCTCTCTTGGAGGGCACCCACTCCTGGGGCCCAGGCACTCCCTCCCTCATGTTTGATCTCCTCCCTTTGCAGGTAATGATGGCCATCAACACCATCCTTCTCCAAAGTGCCATCCACACAGCAGACCTGGACGTGGTCATGACTGGCTTCACTGCCCTGGGATTCCTGAATTGCTTCAGGGCAATCGATGGGATCCACACCTCCATCTGTACCCCAGACCACAGTGCAGCACAAAGTGTACCATTCAATTGTGCTGCAGGTCCTGGTGGACCACTGGGCATGGTTCCTGGACATTTGTGTTAGGTGGTCAGGCCAGGCACATGATGTGCAGGTGTTCCTTAATGCTGACCTGTTCCAGAGGATGGAGGCAGAAGACTATGTTTCCCCCACCAGGAGCTGTCAGTCAGAGACTTGAACATGCCATTTTGCATGGTGGGGGATGCGGCCTCCCTCCTGCCCTGACTCATGAGGCCCTACATCAGCCACTTGGACCCAATCCAGGACTCACTCAATGCCCACCTTAGCTGGGCAAGGAATAAGGTGGGATGCGCCTTCAGCCATCTGAAGGCATATTTTTGGTGTCTCCTGACACAGCTGAATGTGAAAAAGCATAACATCCTCACAAGTTGTGGCCACCTGTTGTGCCCTCTACAATCTTGTGAAGGGAAAGGAGGAGGCCTTCTTCCTGGAGTGGGTGTTGACACTGGACATGGCTATATACACCCAGGTATAGTATCAGTCCACCAGGCGCACATGGATGGGGTGAGGATCTGGGAGGCCCTATGGGAGACCTTCACCCATGGTGTCCAATGACCCTCCCCATGGCACCCCTGGTGGGGGCCTTGAGCCTGCACCCCTACCCTGTCCTCACCATACCCCCACCCTTTTCCCCCTACTCCTTCCCAACCCCTCACCAGTAATGAGGGACATGGGAGCGGTGGAAAAACAAACAGCTTATTTGAACATAGCAAACTTCATGCAAAATAAAAAGTATGCTAAGAACTATTTACATTGCAAAATGACGGGTAACTGTATACATGGAGGGGCTTGGTATGGGGGGCGAGGGGCATCCAAACTTGGAACGGGGCTTGGGGCAAAGAGTACAGGGCTTCAGTCTAGGGAGCGGGGCCACAACCCCACAGTCAAGCAGGACCCTGACTGGCATCAGCCATGGGATCCCCTCCTGTCACAGGTTTGGGGTCCCTGTTGAGGCAAGCTTGGAGCCGGAAGCATGGAGAGGTATGGATGGGGTGGGGCTACAGTGGGGTCAGGGTTGGCAGAGGAACAAGGGGGAGAATGGGGAGAATGGTTGGGGGAGGTTGGGAGAGCAAGGAGGGCTGGTATGGCAGGGGACCTGAAGGTTGGGTGGATGGCCATGGCCTTCACCCACTGCAGGACCTGCAGCAAGCCTTGGGGCATGGCAATGAGTGGGAGGCAGGGCCAGGGGAAGCAACAGCGGAGGGGGAAGTGGGGATGTTGCGGGAGAATGGGAGCAGCAGATATGGGGGCAGAAGGGGAGCAGCAGATATGGGTGCCTGGGCCAGCAGGGCCTGCTAGATGACAGTGGTGGTATCATACCTTGCCATAAGCTGATCCCAGGCCCACATCCACCACTCCCAGCCCCACTTCTGCCACTTTCATCCCCTTGCCCACCACTGAAGGTTGGCTCACAGCTGCCAATCCATGAGGTCAGTGTGCCTCCTGAGGGCAGTTTTGTAGGCCCTCAGCACATCCTCCTCGTTCATTCAACAGACCTTTTTGTCCACAGGCCTGCCCCTAGAGTTGTGGGGTGCTGGCTGCTGATCCTGGGCTGCCTGGCTCTGGTTGAGGGATGGGGATGGCTGGCCCTGTCATGGAAGTGGGACAGGACCAGCCATCCATTAGAGCCGCTGTAGGAAGAGAAGGAGGAGAGATGATGAGTCATTGCCTGGGTGAGGTAGCCTTGTACCACCAGGGTGGTGGTGAGCTGGGTGTAAGCAGGGGCATTCCTCCCCTTTGCAGGGGGGTCCAGGAAGAGGGCCTCCTCTTCCCAGAGGCCCGGGAGGTCCCGCAGCTCAGGCTTGGTCCATGATGGGGCTCTGCATTTTGTGCCCCAGGAGGGCTCTTTGGATACTTCTAGTGGCTCCCTGAAGGGCCACAGGGCAACGCAGAGCTGCTGGCTGGCAGGCATCTGTTTGTTCTCTCCTTAGGAGGGTAGGTGTGAGGGTGTGGGTTTCAACAGCCTTTGCCCCCATTGCTGCCATGTTCTCAGCTTCCTGCCATGGGGTTTCTGGGGCTCCTTGCACCTGTTAGAATGGCCAGAGGCAAAAAACATAGAGACGTGATTACATTGGACAGGGTATCTCATAGGTCCAGCTGGCCAGAACCCTGGAAGGCCTCTCTGACAATAAAAGGGCCCCACACAGTGTCCACTGGCTTTTTTGTTGACAGCATCTGTTGACAAAGGCGTTCTGCCTCCGAGGGAGAGGCAGAGGGCTGCTGACAAAAGTGCTGCGTTCTGTCAACGTACTGTCGGCAAAATGCATTTTGTGCATGGATGCTCAGTGAGTTTTGGTCAAGAAACCCCACTTTTGTTGGCAAAACTCGCCAGTGCAGACATAGGCAGAGAGCGTTCACTATGAGCGATAAACTGATCTTTATGATGGCATAAAGTGGGAAAGCAGAGAAGAACCTTTCCGTTCCACTACACAGCCTACGGAAAGAGCACCCAGAACTGCACTCTGAGATCAAAAGGGAGGAAGGTCTACTACCCGACTGCTCCCTTCTGGGGAAAAAAATACCCAGAAAGGCAGGCAAGGATAAAGGTGGAGGGACTAGGTAAAGACAGCCTTCCACCCCTACTATGCTCCAGTCTGCTGTATTAGGGTGGGGATGGGGAGAACTATGCTGCAACCCCTGGACGTAGCAGTTTGTGTGCTTAACCTACTGCAACCAGGACCTCCCAGAAAGAATGTGTGTGTCTTGGACACCTTGAAGAAAAGTGGTTCTATTACTTAGAGCTTTTCTGTGCTCACCAGAGTGTTGGCGCTCCCGAGGGCAATCTTCTGGGGTTCCAGTTAGCTGGTCTAGTAAGGACCACTAGGGCACCCCCATGAGGGCACCCCCATCATCCCAGTACACCTCACAGTCAGGAGAAGTGAGGGAAGTTGATTGGAGAGTTTCTTCCATTGACCTCCCGCTGCAGGGATGGTGCAGAAAATCAACGTACGTTACATCGACTCCAGCTGCAATTCACATGACTAGAATTGCATGTCTTAGGTTGATGTTCCCCCCCTTGCGTAGACTTGGCCTAATCTGTGCATCTCAGGCAGTATCCAGCCTTTCAGGAAATAATTACATGAAAAAGATCTTCCTTGAGTTTTCAGTAACGGGCAGGTCACCATGTTGGTCTGTATTCTATCATAAGAAAACAGCAATCATGTAGCACTTTAAAGACTAACAAAATAGTTCATCAACTGAGGAGCTTTCATGGGACAGACCCACTTCTTCAGATCTACAGCCTTACCAGAACAGACTCAATATATGAAGCATAGAGGTCCAAAAACTGTTTTCAAGGTTGGCAAATCACATAGAAGAGCAGAAAGGTGTGGGGGGAGGGGAGGGAGGCAGAAGTTAAGTGTTTGATCAAACATCAAAGTATGTGAAAGAGTTCTTATAACGGCTCAGGTAATTGCTGTCCCTGTTCAAACCACGTGTTAATGTGTCAAATCTGAATACAAATGCTAGTTCTGAACATTCTCTGTAGACGGTTGTTAGTCCCTTTTCCCCAGAACACAAACTCTTCAGTACATCAAATAAGGGGTACAGTGCTTGCAGAACCCTACCTTTTTTTTTTACTGGTCGTATCGTCACTTGGTGTAACCTAGCATTGTGGGGAGGCATAGTTTGATGGCTTGAGCATTGGCCTGCTTAAACCTAGGGTTGTGAGCTCAATCCTTGAGGAGTCCATTAAGGATCAAGGACAAATAGGTTTAAAAAAATTAAATCTGTCAGGGTGGAAGTTTGTGCCTGCCAAAGGGGACTGGACTCAATAACCTCCCAAGGCCCATTCCAGCTCTGTGAGATGTGTACACCAAAGTGACATCAACAGCACTTACATGGATTTCAGCGTCTGGCCATAAGTCTTCTAAAGCAGACCTCTTCTGAGTGAATATTCAGAAAGGACATTACTTAAAGTAAAGTTTTTTAATCCTTTGAATAGCTTGGTACTGATTTATTATCCTCCTGTCTTCAGAGCTTATTTAGGAAGGTTTGATGAAAATAACTCATACAGATCAGTTGCAAGCAAATCCAAAAATGGACTCTAACCCAGAAACAATACTAACCAGAAAGGAGACACAAGTTCCCCCCTTCAGTCTTTCTTAAAATTTTCTTTCTTTTTAAGAAGTTACACACCTTTGTTTTTTTTTACCTTTGATCAACTCACTCCCACTAGTGTTTTGCTACTGAAGCAACAGAGGCCTGTTCACAAGCAGAAACAAAATGTGCAGTGATCATTACTTTTTAGGAGTTGTGCTTTTAAAACAAGGAAAACAGTTGTTCATATTTATTTTATCACCTGTTGAAATAAGTACATATTCGAAGTATAAGTGGCATTCCCAGCTACAAGAGCATAATCATTCAAAGGAGGTAAATCTTTGTAGATACAGTGGGCATTAACTTGTGCATTCCAGGAATACCTGAATTATTTCCAAACCATTGGGTCTATCTCTACTCAATGTACTCTTTATCCACTCTTTTTGTGAAAAGAGAAACCAGAACCAAGCCTGCACCAACTGCATCTATCTGTGACATGGGGGTGCATTTTGGGAACAAATCTGAAATGCAAAGATAGATGTTTCTTTCCAGTGATTTTCATGTTCTGATGGTGTTTATAGTTGCATTGACACTCATTCTTAAACAGAATGACAGTGAGGGCACAACCTCCAAACACCAGCACAGAAATCACGTGCACCTTGCTTTATTTTGCTTTCTGAGTGCCTAAGCCAAAATCTTGACACAGTCTATGCTCGGGCAAAATTCCTGCACCAAAAAAATGGAGTTTCGCTTCTGTGAGAATTTGGACTGGGAGATATACAGCATATAGTTCACAAACACTAGAGTCCATAAATTTAGAATAGGCATGATAAAATGTAATGTAAAAGCAAAGTCAAATCCTGAAGTCTATTTGTAACCTAACAGTTACAGTGGGTGAACTTTAACAAAATGAGGTTTATTCTATTTTAAGATTCCATCAGTTTGAAAGATATTGTGGCTATATGTACGGTCCAATTTACTGCTGCCCCTCAGAAGCAGCACAGAAGGTGTAACCCTGAGAAAAGGGAGCTTTAAAATGTCTTTGTACCCTTCAGATTCCAAACTGCTGTTGAGGCTTGAAATGGCCACAAATGTAAATTAGAGTAGTCCTCAGGTGCTGTGGTTTCTGGCAGCATCCATAAGGATACCTCTAGGCTGTGTTACATAGGACCATGAATGGAAAGAGTGAGTGTAGACCTGCCCTAGATCCATCCCTCTCTGCTCATTCCAAGGCTCTAAGAGCAGTACAGGGTCTCTGTAGGTGCCTGAATTGGGGTAATTCTTTCCTTGACATCTGTGTTGCCTTTATCGCCTCCGTTCACCATCTGAACAGCTCAGAGGAAGCAAAGCAGGGAAGAAACATTCCCCAAAGTATAATGGTGAATAGTGATGGAACCAGAAAATAGGTCAAAAGTGTTGCCTGTTTTCCATTTAATTTCATTCCTTTTAACATGTAGGATGGGATTCAGCCTTGTGATCAAGGCAGAGAAGAGGAGGAATATATAGATCCCAAACACTCCTGAGCAGCAGTAACAGACAACTTCAGGCCCTCAGTTCCACAGGACATGGATATGGATCCCATTACATGATTCTGTGATTACATACCCTACTGGGGCACAAACAAAAGGGGTAGGGAAGGGAGGCAACAAATCCAGAGACTACTGGGAGACAATCAACAGCAATTCATGCAAGTAGAGATGGATATTCAGGAGTGCTTTTTTCAAATGGAAACATTGGGGCTCACCCTAAATGCTTGGGCAGGGAAGCAAATGGGAAATACACTGTTCTTTCATTGGTCTGAGTGAACTATGATGGGTCAGTGCATGAAGTGAGGAGCAGCCTCTGGCATAAGTGGGCAGGAAATATGTACATACTTCACCCTTGACTCAGCTCCCTCAGTGCAGCACTGCTAACCTTAAAAGGTCCAGTTCCTAGAATCCCATGGTTCCTGATGTCAGTTGATTTGGAGGCTTGGGTGGGTGTTTATTTTTAAGGGAAGAGTCTAATCCTCATAATTGCTGAGAAATGCTCAGCAGTGTAAAAGCTAAAGACTCAAATTCCACAAGGCAAAGTGGAAGATTTTTACAATCTTGGGTAGTATTTCTTTATGTTTTTTCTTTCTTTTTGAACTCTTAATTTGAAAGCCCACCTCATGATTTTCTGAGAACTTCAACTTCTCAGCCAGCAAAGCTGATCAGCCGCACACATGCATGCTCAGAAAATATGTCAGAAGGTCTAGCACAATTTACTTCCTACCTCGTGGAAGGGAGGAATCAGGAACTAGATAGTATCAGAGGGGTAGCCGTGTTAGTCTGGCTCTGTAACAGCAACGAAGGGTCCTGTGGCACCTTATAGACTAACAGAAAAGTTTTGAGCATGAGCTTTCATGAGCAAAGACTGATGAAGTGAGTCTTTGCTCATGAAAGCTCATGCTCAAAACTTTTCTGTTAGTCTATAAGGTGCCACAGGACCCTTCGTTGCAGGAACTACATAGTGAGTCACATTTTGGTCCTGGGGTACTCCTGTAGCATTTCATCTAAATGCTACTTTTAGCTGTGAGGATTAAGGGCAACACTAAAATCAAGCCCAAAGTGTTTAACCAACAATGGTGATTTCCTGGATTGTAGAAGATAGTAGGTGGATTTTTTTTTTAAGTAAGTGCATCTGTATTTGATCTGGGACTCTCTACTGGGATAACTTCTTAACAGAGCAAAGCATATATGGTGTAAAGGCCTACAAACATACATCAATAGCAAAATGACTGCAAACCTCCAAATGTCCTCACCTGTTTCCTACCAAACACATGCAAATATATTCAAAAAAGTTCAGAGAGGCAGCATAACTTTGCAAAACATTGCATAAGTGAAAGACGCTCCTTATGTGCAAGCAGAATGGACATATCCCTCCCACCAGAGGTAAGACTCTTAAGCACACCTTTTTCTTCAGATTCCTGTCCCCAAAATATCCTGAGTTATCAAAATAAATAATACTGCATGTCCTTTTTGTATCTGTTTGTCATGAAACTTCTTTTGGGACCACCCTCAGGTCAGAGTCCCAGCACCTTCCTACCACTAGGGCCCGAGTTGATATCTGCTGTTCATGAGTGACCCTCATGTTAGCATTCACACCTTCACAATAGTAGTCAAGATGACTTGAGTGGGGAGGGGAAGCAATCAGCAGAGAAGAACCAGCTGTAGCTGCAGGAGCATTGCTCCCTCTGCTTACAGAAGGCTGGAGGAACAGGTAGGATAAAGCCTCAAGCACATCCCCAGAAGGCCTCATTCACATTCCTTGAATGGGTACAAAATTTGTCTCCATATTTACAGTCATAAAAATGAGCTGCAGTTGTTGCATCCATATCTGCATAGACATGATGTAAAGCAGATAACTGCAGATTTGCAGGGCTCTACTCATTCAGGAAAACTCTTCACAACATTATTATCATCCTCAATAATTTAGGGGGGTGGGACTATATCCCAGCTCTCAGTCAGGTGAATGTTAGCTTTCAGAAGTCCCTAACCTTCATTGTTGTGGAGAAAATCTGGAAAAAATGCGCAAACACCTTAACAAATGAAAATTATCCCAAATATGTTGTGTTTAGAGCTCATAATTTTAAGACAATCTCATGACTTTGCAGAGCCAAACTTCATTTTTTAATAAATTAGATGAAATACCTATCTGACAGAACTGGAAAGGACATTGAGAGGTCATTTTTTCCAGTCCCCTGCCCTCAAGGCAGGGCCTATCACCATACCCGAAAGAGTTTTTTTTTAATCTAGTTGCCCAAGATCCCTAAATGGCCCCCTTGAGGATTGGACTCACAAGCCTGGGTTTAGCAGGCCAATGCTCAAACCCCTGAGCTAAAAGTGTAGCTCTGTCCAGCTGAATATGTAAACAAACTCTTAACTTTCAACATTTATTTCATAGTATTAAAGTCTGAAGCTTGTTTATTACAATGCCTGTCTACCTCCAATAGCATAAAGGAGACAAAATTCAGCTACAGTTCATAGAATCATAGGGTTGGATGGAACCTCAGAAGGTCATCAAGTCCATCTACCTGCTTCAGATATGATCAACACCAGCTAAGTCATCCCAGACAGGATGAAGATTCAGCCACCTCTCTAGGCACCACACTCTAGTGCTTGACCACCCTCCTGGTGAAGCAGTCTTTTCTAATATCCAACCTACACCTCTCCTTCTGTAACTTCAGACCATTGCTCCTTGTTCTGCCATCTGTCACCACTGAGAACAGTTTCTCTCCTTCCTCTTTAGAGCTCCCTTCATGGAAACTGAAGGCTGCTATTAAATCACTCCTTAGTCTTCTTTTCTGCAAACTTAATAAGCCCAAATCCCTCAGCCTCTCCTCATAGGTTATGTGCTCCAGCCACTTAATCATTTTCATTGCCCTCCACTGAACCTGCTCCAAGACATCCATATCTTTTCGGGGGTGGGGGAGCAATACTCCATATGTGGCCTCACCAGTGCCAAAGACAGGGAACAACAACCTCTCTAGATCTGCTCGTGCACCCCAATATGCCATCGGCCTTCTTGGCTACAAGGGCACACTGTTTACTCAGATCCAGCCTTTCATCCACCATAATCCCTAGGTCCCTTTCTGCTGTACTGCTGCTTAGCGAGTTGATCCCCAGCCTATAACAATGCTTGGGATTCTTCCATCCCAAACGCAGGACTCTACACTTCTCCTTGTTGAACTGCATCAGATTTCTTTTGGCCCAATCCTCCAATTTATCTAGGTCACTCTGGATGCTATCTCTACCCTCCAACATATCTACCTCTCTCCCTAGCTTAGCGTCATCCGCAAACTGCTGAGGGTGCAATCCAGTCCCTCATCCAGGTCATTAATAAAGATGTTGAACAACAGTGGCCCTGGTACTGAGCCTTGGGCACTCCACTTGAAACCAACTGCCATACAGATATTGAGCCATTGACCATTACCCATTGGGCCTGACCGTCAGGCCATCTTATAGTGAATGTCTGCAATCCATACTTCCTTAACTTATGGGCACGAATGTTGTGGTAGTCTGTATCGGAAGCTTTACTGAAGTTGAGGTATATCACATCTACTGGCTTCCCCATGTCCACAGAGCCAATTACCTCATCATAGAAGCTAATCAGTTTGGTCAGGCATGACTTGTCCTTTGTAAATCCCTGTTGACTACTCTTGATCACTTTCCCTTTTCCAAATGCTCCAGATGGATTCTTGGAAGATCCCCTCCATGATTTTTCCGGGTACTGAGGTGAGGCTGACCAGCCTATATTTTCTTGTATTGTCCTTTCCTTTTTCAAAGATGGGCAGTACATTTGCCTTTTTCCAATCAGCCAGGACCTCTCCCGATCTCCATGAGTTTTCAAAGATAATAGCCAAAAGCTCAGCAATGATGTCTGCCAATTCTCTAAGTACTCTTAGGTGCATTAAATCCAGACCCATGGATTTTTTTAGCTTTTCTAGGTAGCTCTTAAGTCATTCCTTCCCCACCGAGGGCGACAATTGCTGAATTCCTTTGTTAATGGAGAGCTGGTTGCCAGTGTGCCAGTTTGGCATCCGGGTCCTGTGCTTCTGCCCCTCACTCCACAACTTCTGTCCTTGTGCTGGGGTGGTGAAGGGACATTTCGAAACCATTTCACCATGGTAACAGGGCCTGTGGAAGATGTAGCATCAGGGTATAAGTTTGTCTATCTGACTTGCATTGGAGCTGGGGCTGATATAGGAGAGAAACTAGCCCATAATATATGTTAGACTTAAATACGGTGTTTGCTGTTTTGAAATCTGATAAACAGCAGTAACAGAGAGGGGAAAGAAGTGGGATCAGCACTGAAGTATGTTACAGTTTGCATCTCCCTGCTCCAGCATGCTCAGGGCCTAACAAGTCCTGAATGAGGGAATTTGCCAGACTAGAGGAGGTCCCCTGACTCTGGCTCCAAAGCCTGCCCCATTCTCTGACCCCAGCTCTGCTTCCACCAGTGGTCAAGCAATTTTGTTATTTTTATATCTGATGCGGCAAGCCCAGAGGTGCTGGGCCTATGAACTGCCAAGCTTAAAGGTGCCAGGGTTCATCTCAAGCAAGCCCTTGCACAAATTAAGCAATGCATGTAACTCACATTTTGACTTGTGGAAGTGGTTAGATTGGAAGTCCTGGTTTCAAATACACTTTCCTATTGTGTTAGGCCTGGGTTGAATCCGTTTTCAGTGCATCAACTACTTACTAGAATGGCTTGTGGTAGCTCAGCTGAATTTATTCTAATGCCAAACTCTGATTTAACCTTATTCATAAACCCCAAACTCTTATAGCACCTAATCAGACTCCAGTTTCAATGGACAAGTAGGCAAAATAAAATATGTGGAGTCACCATTTAAGATGTATATTAGAGCTTCCTAATATACATGACATATTCAGAGCAAAGTGAATTAGGAGAGCAATATGATTTTTCGGTTATATTTCCTGTAAATTGTTTAGGTTTCTTTT
This sequence comes from Carettochelys insculpta, assembly GCF_033958435.1. NCBI lineage: Eukaryota > Metazoa > Chordata > Testudines > Carettochelyidae > Carettochelys > Carettochelys insculpta. The sequence goes on along the minus strand of NC_134150.1, from coordinate 14,103,613 downwards.
CATATATCCAGTTATCAAAAATCAAAAAATCATAATCAGTATTTTATTTTTATTACTGTCAAATAGAAAAAGATTTCTTCTGTGATTGCCAAAGCACAATTATGAAACCATAGTATCTTTTTTTAAAGCTAATTTACAACTCTGGGACATGTACCATTGCCACTTATGCCAGACTCCTCATAGTTGCTCCATGCAATGCTTTGATTAATTAAATCACACTAGAGATTGTCTCTTAGTAACACACCTGGTTTACTCTTTGTTGTTAGCATTCATTAAAACATTGCGTTTCTCACTGCTGTGAAGCATGAGAAGATATTAATCAACTATATTACCATTAAAAGTCATATCAATATTTGCTGTACCCTGATTGTTTTTTCTCTAAGTCTTCAACAAAGGATATTTTATTGAAATTGCTGGCTAGTAATTAACCATGTGACAGTGAAGTCAAATTAAAATCTTGTATTTTCTGCCAAGAAAAAAATATGTCAAAGTGAATCAAGAAATAAAACTACAGCCGCATTTTTCTGATCTGATATTTTAACATAAGGCATGGCGTGATGAACAAATTAAAGTACAGTAATTGGGAGAAGGGTGTAAATTAGGTTCCATTAAGGTCTCCATTGTTACTCTAACAGAAAAAACTCCACTCTGTAATGCAACACTGGTAATTAGGTTCAGTTTCAAAGCTTGAGACAAAAAAAAAAAAATGCCCAGGGAATCAAGTATTATTTTTCATTCTTAAAGTAAATGAGAACATGTTTCGAAATATTTTCTGCTCTTAGCAACGTTCTGTTTATATGAACTGTCCAAACCTATTTTATGCATCAAACTGAGAGAAGAGGTATTTGCTACAAGGATGTCTGCATTCATGCCCTGTGTACAAGTTCAAAGTATATTATTCGGATACCGTAAGCACCTCTTTTGCAATGCATATTCTTGTCCTTCAGCACTGAACAAGTTCACAAATCCCTTTCATAGTATTCTGTATGCAGCGACAGTGTGCTTTCAGCTCTAGATCATTCTGTTTCTGGAGCTGACTCTAACGTATACGATGTGACTGGAGCAATGGAAAGAATAAGACCTGTGATTTCTCCCTTGAACCAATACTCATCACTTATTATCAGAAATTAATCACAGTAACAAAAATTTATTCAAAGTCATTTCCTCCCAGCAAAATTGAAAAAAAAAGAATTCTGTTGGTCAGCCTGCTTTTTGAAGGCCAAGTGCTTATCTGATCCTAAGGCTTATCTTCGCCAGTGTTCCCTCCCTCACCCCTACTCCCGGGAATTCACTAAAAACACTGTGTCATAACAATGATGTAGAATCATAAAATACTAGAACTGGAAGGAACCTCAAGAGGTCTTCCAGTCTTTTGTGCTCATGGGAAGACTAAGTACCACCTGGATCATCCCTGACAGGTGTTTATCTAACCTGCTATTAAAAAACTCCTACGATGAAAGTTCCAAAACCTCCCTAGGTGATTTATTCCAGTGCTTACACACCCTGACAGTTAGAAAGTTTATTTTTCCCCTAATGTCCAACCTAAACCTCCCTTGCTGCAATTTAAGCCCATTGTTTCTTGCCCTATTGTCAGGGATTAAAGAGAAATATTTTTTCTCCCTACTCATTGTAATAATCTTTCAGGTACTTGAAAGGTGTTGTGTCTCCCCTCAGTCTTCTCTTTTTCAGATGAAACAAACCCTTTTCTTTTAATCTTCCCTTGTAGGTCATGTTTTCTAGACCTTTAATTATCTTTGTTTCTCTTCTCTGGACCTTCTATAATTTGTCCATGACCTTCTTGAAATGTGGCTCCCAGAACTTGACACAGTATTCCAGTTGAGGTCCAATTAACGCAGAGTAGAGTGAAAGAATTACTCCTTGGCTACGTCTACACGTGAACGCTACATCGAAATAGCTTATTTCGATGTAGTGAGAATAACGTCTACACGTCCTCCAGGGCTGGCAATGTCGATGTTCAACATCGATGTTGCGCAGCACCACATCGAAATAGGCGCTGCGAGGGAACGTCTACATGCCACAGTAGCACACATCGAAATAAGGATGCCAGGCACAGCTGCAGACAGGGTCACGGGGCGGACTCAACAGCAAGCCGCTCCCTTAAAGGGCCCCTCCCAGACACACTTGCACTAAACAACACAAGATCCACAGAGCCGACAACTGGTTGCAGACCCTGTGCATGCAGCATGGATCCCCAGCTGCAGCAGCAGCAGCCAGAAGCCCTGGGCTAAGGGCTGCTGCACACGGTGACCATAGAGCCCCGCAGGGGCTGGAGAGAGAGCGTCTCTCAACCCCTCAGCTGATGGCCGCCATGGAGGACCCCACAATTTCGATGTTGCGGGACGCGCAACGACTACACGGTCCCTACTTCGACGTTGAACTTCAAAGTAGGGCGCTATTCCTATCCCCTCATGGGGTTAGCGGTTTCAACGTCTCGCCGCTTAACATCGATGTTAACATCGAAATAGCACCCAACACATGTAGCTGTGACGGGCGCTATTTCGAAGTTAGTGCCGCTACTTCGAAGTAGTGTGCACGTGTAGACATGGCTCTTGTGTCCTGCTTACATCACTTCTTCTAATACGTCCCAAAATTATGTTTTCCCTCTTTTGCAATAGTCTCACAGGCTATGTCTACACTGCAGTCCACTTTTGAAAGTGGAATGCAAATCACCGAGATCAGAAATGCAGATGAAGCATGGATTTGCATATTTCATGACTCATTTGCATACTCTTATACAATCTTGCTTCTGGAGGGGCACTGTTTGGAAGCAAAAACAGCCAGGTAGATGGGGTTCCTTCAAAAACAAACCCATCTACACAGTTGTTTTTACTTCCAGAAAAGGCTGTACCGGAAGCAAGACTGAGCAAGAATATGCAAATGGTCACAATATATGTAAATATGCACATATCTGCATTTCTGATCTCACTCATTTGCATTCCACTTCTGAAAGCAGACTGCAGTGTCGACGGAGCCACAATGTTGACGTACATTTAGCTTGTGGTACACTATAAACCCATGATCCCTCTCTGCAGTACTCCTTCCTAGACAGTCATTTTCTATTTTATATGAAACTGATTGTTCTTTCTTAAGTGGAGTACTTTGCATTTGTCCCTGTTGAATTTCATCCTATTTTCCTCAGGCAATTTTTCCAGTTTGTCCAGATCATTTTAAATTCTGACCTTATCCTCCAGAGCATTTACAAACCCTCCCAGCTTGGTGTCATTTGCAAACTTTATAAACATACTATCTATGTCACTATTGAAATCATTGATGAAGATACTGAACTGTTCCCAAACAGATCCCTGAGGAGCTCCACTCATTGGCTATGTCTACACTTCAGTGATCTGTCAACAGAAGTCTTGCTGAAAGATCTCTTCCAAAAGTAACTTCTGTTAACAGACCATGTCCGCACACAAACGCAGATCAAAAAAGCAATCTGCTCCGTTGACGGAGAGCAGCCAGACAGTCCAGCTTCTCTCTCTAGAAAAGCAGCCAACCAGAAGCTCAGCAAACAGGCCTGCCCAGTGAACTGGAAGCCCTGTCTATCGACACAGGTCCCCCCAAGAGCATTTACATGGCTTTTTTATTAACAGAAACTGTTGATGAATGTCAAATCAAAAAAGCAGTAAAGTAGCACTTTTAAGACTAACAAAATAATTAGGTGAGCTTTCATGGGACAGACCCACTTCTTCAGACCATAGCCATACCAGAACAGACTCAATATTTAAGGCACAGAGAACCAAAAATAGTAATCAAGATTCACAAATCAGAAAAAAAAATTATCAAGGTGAGCAAATCAGAGAGTAGAGGAGCTGGCAGGAGCGGGGGGACAGGAATTCAATAATTAGATTAAGCTATGTATGCAAAAGAGCCCGTATAATGACCCAGAAAATTTGCATCCCTGTTCAAACCACGTGTTGTGTCAAATTTGAATATAAAAGAGAGTTCAAGAGCCTCTCTTTCCAAAGTAGTGTGAAAATTCTTCTTCAGTAAGACGCAAATGTGTTATTCCTCATCCTGTTTTCTGGTCTGCCTCCCCACTCTGACACTCTGAGTGCAGAAAGTGGGGTCACACAAAAACCTCAAATAAATCTCCAAGGTCACAGATTCCCTGACCTTGGGAAGCAGCTGCCACCAGGCAAATGAATGTCGCCCTGTTGGGTACCTCACACTCCTAACCTCCCCTCAGGACAGAGTTTAGAAATAAAGAGCTATAATCTGACAGCTGACCTTTCAGTCTAAGGCACATATTCTTCTCACGATACAGGGATCAAATCATTTCCCTTAAAAAAACATATTCACAAAATGAACAAAAATCTCAAATATACCAGCTGCAGCACAGAGAATTACTTCCCTTGCATTCATCTTAGAAGTTACAGAATACAGAGGAAAGACTCAAATCATTAACCAGAGCAACTGAAAATGTTCACACCAATTTCAAAATAACTGCAACCTGTTCATGTCTAACTACACACTTCCCCACTATTTACATATTTAGGGCTTATTATGAGACAGCCAGGATATTTACTGGATTCATTCCAGATGTTTAGGAGCAATCATTTCTCTCTGTTCCCTCTGAATCAGCCACACAAACAAAGACCTCTCAGACTGCAATTGTTCTCAGTTCAAAAGAGTTTCTCTTCCTTCCATTGGCTTACCTGACCACCCTCTGCAGAGAGCCCTCTGTAAGGGTTAATCCTTTCTGTGCATTCATTGAGGACACCTGTCTTCTATAATCTCTCCTGTTATTCATGATTTCTCAAATATGATAGCTAACGGCTCAGATAGCTCCTCAGTCAGCTTCCTGAGTGTTCTGGGATGCACAGCAACAGGCCCAGGTGATTTGAAGACATCTGACTTTTCTTAGTAATTTTTTAACTTGTTATTTTCCTATTTTAACTTCTTATTTTCTCCAGCATTCACTATGCTAGGTGACCAATTCTTGGTTAAAACCAAAACAAGCGGCATTAAACACTTCTACTATTTCCTCATTTTCTATTATTTCTCCCCCTTCGTTGACTAAGATGCCTACCTTATCCTTGTCTTCTTCTTGCTTCTAATAAATTTGTAGAATGTTTTCTTGTTACCCTTTATGTTCTTAGCTAGTATGAACTTCTTTTGTTCTTTCAACTTTCTAATTTTGCCCCTGCATACTTGTTCTATTTTTTATATTCACCCTTTGTAAATTGACCTATTTTCCACTATTTGTAGAATTCCTTTTCCATATCTAGATGATTCAAGATCTCCTGGATAAACCAGGGTGGTCTTTTGCCATACTTCCTATCTTTTCTATCAGTTGACTAGTTTGCTCTTGCACCCTTAATAATATTTTCTTGAAAAACTGCCAATTGTTTTCAATTGCTTTTCCTCTTAGACTTGCTTCCCAGGGGACCTTACCTAACAACTCCCTGAGGCTGCTAAAGCCTGTCTTCTTGAAATTCATTGTCTTTATTTTGCTGTTCTCTGTCCTACCATTCCTTATAAGCATGAACTCTGTAATTTCATGATCGCTTTCAATCAAGCTGCCTTCCACTTTCAAATTCACAACCAGTTCCTCCCTATTTGTTAAAATGAAATTTAGAACTGACTCCCCCGGTAGCTTTCTCCATCTTCAGAAATAAAAAAAAATATTTCTCCAATAATATTCAAGAAGTTGTTGGATTACCTGTGTCCTACTCTACTCTGTTATGTTCCCAATAGATAACTAGAGAGTTGCAGACCCCCAAATCCCATGCTTTGAATGATTTTGTTAGTTGTTTTTTAAAAACTGGATCTCCCTCTTCTTCCTGCTTAGCTGGTCTGTCCTAGAACCCTGTCATGACGCCATCCTTGTTTTTTAGCCTACAGACTCTCACCAAGTCTGCCTCCTTCGTCCATCTCCACTTTGGTCCATGTGCATACATGGTTTAATAAACAAACACCTCCTCCTGCCTGTCCTTCCTGAGCAAACTGTACCCATCTAAACCAATATTCCAGTCATGTGTATTATCCCACCCAGTTTCTGCAATCACAGCTATCTCAGGCTACGTTTACACTTCAGGTGCTATTTTGGGATACAAAGGTATCCCGAAATAAAAACATTGCAGCTTTTCAAGATGCCCAAAATAGTGCTGCTATTGCAGGCGCGCTATTCCGATCCTGCTAATCTATATCATACAATTGTGTAAATTGTTTTTAATATGCAATGTAAACGTAGACTTATAATTGTTCTTATTTACTAGCATTTCAAGTTCTTCCTACTTATTTTCCACACTGCTCATATTAGTATATAGACAACTGAGATACTGATTCTCTCCCCTCTCCCCCCAGTTCTGTCTGGTCTCTCCTTTTTCCCTGCTATTTAGTTCTTTTTTTTATGGAGTTCTTGTATGGAAGGTATAGGGCTGAACAATAATGGATAGGAAATTTGTTTTGTTCTTCTTCTCTATTCATGAATTGTCAATGAGTACATCTTGAATGTTAACAATATATTTGATTCAAAGCTTTTCCTTTCTATGAATATTCCCTATTTGCTCTTAACAAATTCCATTTACCTTAAGATTCCTGCCTGTAAATTTGTTTGTTAAAATTACTGCTGACAGAAGGATGACAATTCCGTTCATCTCATGGCATCCTTCAAAGGTTCAAAATTTGTTTTCATTCTCCCATTGAAATAAACAAGCTCTCTTTTGGAATGATTTCACAAAAAAAAAGAAGCACTTTGAAATGTTGCATCTATGACCTAGTGGTTAGGGGACTGCCTGGAGATTTGAGAGACCCAGATTCAAGTTACTGCTCTGCTAGATTCAGAGCCGAGAGCACTCCCATACTCTAGTTCAGCATCCCATTCATGAAGCTAACAGCATGAGATTGTTTCTGTCAGTAACTCCAGCTGTAGATAGAATTTTTGTGGAATACAGGCTAAAACATTAGCTTTGGCTGAGTTTTAAAGAGTGAACATTTGTTTAGCTAATAACCTATTTACATTCTTTGGCAACACCATTTCATACAACAGATTTTCTTTTCCCCATCAAAACATGATTTTGCATCCTCTGTTTGTGACTTTTTTTTAAGCTGCAAATTTCACCACAATCTTGCATGCCTTCGAGATAAGACTCCCGTAAGGTGTTCTGCCTTGGACTACTGAAGTTAATGAAGAATGCAGTTGCCAGAGTTAGTACTGACTTGCAAGTGGTTCTCTAGTAGAGTTTAAGTTTTCCTTTTCCTGACCTTCACAGTCCTAAATTAGTTTGAGACGTGACGGCCTGAGAGACTTTGTTTTGTGTTATAACAGCAGATGAATTCCATGGAGAATTCAAGTTAGCATCAACCTTGTTTGAAAGGCAAAGGGATCACAGAATGGTGTTCCCCATCGGGGGTCATCAAATCTCCACTTTACCAGACAATGCCCAGATTTACTCATCTCCCTGGAGCACTGTAAGCCATCTATGAGTTTTTTGTGTGTTGTCTTGCGTGAATAAGTTGAAGGAAATATTCTTGATGACTAATTTAGAGTATTATTTTGCTGGGTGATTTATACTGAGGTTGATTCAACTGAATAAATTACCATATTCTGGAAAACTTTTTTATTGTATTTTAAATAAATGAATAAACATCTCAAATAGCTTTTAAATTTAAATAGAAAGAAAGAAATAATGGAGTTGCCATAAGACAGTGCTACCCAACCCATGCAGAAAATATACATCTTTATAGTGCCTTCTGTGTACTTCATTTACTGCACAGGTCAGTGGTTTACCTTAGTTGTTTATGTCAAGAAACATAACCTCTAAATGATGAGGCATGCTTGAATTAGATCTTGTAATTGCTCCTGCTGAAAAATGTGCTTGTGTCGCTGGCTTTTATGAACCAGAGAAAAGTACTGAAAATTTGCCCTAAATGCAAATTCATCCCAAGAACTTGTGGCTCCCTTTCCTGGAAAATATGTTAAAGCAACCATTGTGAACAACTTCCCATAGCTGTCACATTTCTATTACAGCCAGAGAAAATACGCACTTATTCATTTTTTTCTGAAGATGAGTGGAAATGATTTAGATCCTCGGAACATGAGGTGACCACTTTTAGATAAATAAGTCTGCTTCTGCCCACTAAGAGCCCCAGGTTTCAGTCATCTAATCTAATCTTAATCATTTCACAAGTAACAGCAGGTATTATTTGTATTTGGTTTAAATCTACAGATGAGTAAGTGCTGCCTGTGCACACCTGTTCTGTAATCCAGCCATAATACAGTGATGCCTTTCTCATAAGAATTCTTTCCTTGGAGGCAATAATTCTGACTAAATGTCTGATGCAAACAGTAAAGCAGTACCTGGAGCAATGTGAAACTTGACTGTAGACAGATATATGGGATTCAACTTTTGTTTTGTAATGGTAGCATTTCTCAAAGAACTGATGGCTTTATTTGATACTTCATCAAACCTATTATAACAAGCTTACATACAGACATGAGGGGTGATTCTACCACAGGAAGTTAATTGAGTTATGCCGGAAGAGATGTGGCCCAGCTACATGTGACTGCACCCAGTGGATCATGGGAGGTTATTGATTTATCATGAACAAAAACTGGCTGCCTACTGTGTGCTCAGATTTCAGACCACTGTAATGGGAAACCAGGAAGCCCATGGTTTAGCCTTTGAGAGTAAATAAAAACACATGTAACCTGAATATGCAATGTATCTAAATACTTAATACGTGCTGAACAAATATGCTAATGAGTAATCCCAGTTGGGGTTGAATACCCAGCATTTCTCTGGATAGTCACATCTCAGTTTTAAACATTACTTTTATTTTTTTTCTCTTTTGATTTATTTAAAGTAAAGAGTAAGGCATCCAAATGTCTGCTGATTATGAAAGGGCCTTTTAGAAGCACCTGTTGAAAGTCAGTAAGGGTTAAGTCCTTTACATGCTTTTAGAAATCTTTCTTAGATCATGTTCATGATAACATTTAGAGAAGACTGCCTTTTGGAACTGCATTCATTTATCTTCCCTGTTACATTTGACACCCAATTGCATTTGTTACTGGTTTAACTGGTTAGTGTTTGTCAGTAATGATTCATCACACCAGCCTCAGAATTTATGAAAACCATGTTCAAAAATATGAACACTAAAGAAAGCTTTCAAATGGCATAACTCCTTATTTATTTATGTGTGGCTATCCATTCTCTGAGGCTGCTAATCCCTATTACAAAATAACAATGTACTGCATTTATTGACAAGTAGGTTATTGCTTCTTGTGTTTCTCATTATCCCCTATATCACAAATGAGTAAATCAGACTGTCAGACACACCCAGATTAAAATCAAGAAGATGCATTTGTAAAAGATTCTGTGAATTATTTTAAAAAGCCCTAAATTTCCATCTATGGAAGAGTTGTTAATTCATTCCAGTTTTGTGGATTCCATGAACTGATAAGCTCCAGAGCTCAGACATCTCTGAAATTAAATGAGGTTTCAGAAATGAATATTTCATCTTTAAGATACTGTTGCTTGGAGACGTGGGAAAGGAAGTATGATTTAACAAAAAGGCATGGCACTTAGTTACAAAGGCCATCATTTTCAACTCCAACAGGTTGTGGAACATACTATAAAATGCTACTTACAAAACACTGTATCATGAATGTAAACTAATGTGTGTTGCTCACACTTTATTTGATATAGCCCCATTTTAACCTGTTTGTTTCAAAATCAAACAGTTCTTTCTAACAACATGAACAACAATACTTAAAGAAGGAGACAGACAATTAAAGACACTACAAATCAACTTTAATCTCTCTATAGCAAAACCTCTCCAGGTATGAATGTCACAACCCCTCTCATTCTAACCTCTCTCAGTCTTTCCTGATCAGTTTACTCCTGCTTTTCTGCTTCTTTCCTTCTTACCAACATTATGTTAAAACGTCCTGGCACAACTGCATGTTTGCTTTAAATACGTTAGTCTCTTTCATTTGTCTTTCTGCCCAACTCCCACACTCCCCGCCCACCAGTGCAATGAAACCATCTTCAAGTTCAAGTTTTTAAATATGAGCACTACAAGCTAAAAATGTCTTGGGTCCCAGATAACAACAGCAGAAAATACATACACCAAAGAAACTGGCATTCTCTGATGCCCTGGAAAGCAAAAGTGTAAGAAATACCTTCTTTATTGCCGGTATTAAACTTGAATCTTTCACAAAGTGATGCTTACAGTTCAGTTGTAATCTTGTTTCTGGTATGCAGTATTCAATAGCTCATTTCATACAGAGCCAGACACATAAGAGATTTACTTTCCTGTGAATATGTTGTACTCTGTGTACAATGTTGAGAATAATCACCTTTTTTAAAAAAATCTAGAATTACATTGCGTTGCCATGTATTTGAACAACGAGTTGATAAGGTATCTACTCACAAAGTGAGTGTCATCTTACAGACTCAGTTTGATTATAGAATCAATCTGAGCTGTCTACTATCTCATTTAAAAAAAAGAAATCGAACGGGAGTGAAGGCGAGCACTTCTAAATTTAGAGGGGAGTGCTTTGGGAATCTCATGAAGACAGAAATGAAGTCTGAATTAATGGAAAATATGTTGTTTCCATATTGCAAATGTCATGAACTGATCACATGAGATAATGTACTCTCCTCGCAAACAGTAATTCTTCTTGGCAGATGGGAATTTAATTTTTGCAAAATAAGATTTCAGGTGGAAGAGGTTTGAAGGACCAATACTGATAGGGGAATGTGTTGGTATGAGCACTAGAAATCTCTGTTTTCTTCCCCCAAGTTGCACTTTTTCAGGGAATATCACCATCTCCCCAGCCTATATTGTCCCCATATTAGCTTCCAAGTCTTCCTCCACTAAAATTAACCTCTAGCCCTTTACAATTATTGATGTTTGGCTCGTGTGTTTTGTATCCATGTCCGTTGTACACTTTTGCCCAAACGAAAAAACATAGACTAGGTATTACCATATTAGTAAAGCAAAAAATGGAATGGATATTATAATTGATCAAAAACATTTCAACTGCACCAAAATGTCAATCAAGAGAAAGAGAACAGCACGTTACACAAAAAACGTGATAGCTAGAAAAGTAGCCATATTTTTAAAAAGTTACATCTAATACCTTTACTCACACTGATAGCACTTAGTTTTCATGTAGTTCCACTGATGTTACAGGTATTACCCAAGGTGCCACTACTCAACACCTGTATGGATGAAAAAATTTGTCCCTTACCCAATATTATTTAATTATTACTTGTTTTATCCCTGTAATCCCTATCTTGTCCTTATGAAGTCAAGTCACAATTCCCCAGTTACTTCCCTTTTTCCAATTTATATGTTGTCTTTACTATCCCACTAAAGAGGTTCAAATTTGTCCTAGTTATGTCTTGCTTAACCTGACAGTTTAAAACACTTAGCTAGTATAACTGTTTCTGTAGTCTCATATCTTCATATAGCTAGACTAACCTACTGATTATCTGGCTTGTGTGAAGTGCTGTTGATAAGATGCTACAGACTCAACCTGTTCTGAAGTAGCATAAGCACAAACCTTAAACCAATGCAATACGTCAATAGAAGCAACTGAATGATGTGACTCCAATAGTAAATAAAACATAGAAACTACATTAAGAACAGCTGTCTCGTGTACCCCATATAGGACCTGACAGGGCTTCATGGATTTCCTTTTCTTTTTCAGAAAACTGATAGACTAACCCAGGCAAACTGACCATATACAATTGCAACCAGCCTCAACTACAATATGCTTTTCAAACCAAAATAAGCCACTTCTTGAATTTTAATATCAAGACCAATTGTGAAATAAATACATAATTTTAAAATATTTTAAAACTAAAAAAATCTAAGTTCTGACTCTGCCAGATATATTTTTTATTATTGAGCACAGGCTTTTAATTTAAACAATAAACTAAGCAAGAAATTCCATTATTTGGCATCTTTCTTTGCCATGAACCACTGAAGTCACTGAAAGTTACTGCAAAAAGTCAGTATTTTTCTCCCTCGGATATCACCCTGGGGGATATTCAGTAGTGCAATGAGTTGCAACTCTCTTCACTCCTGTATGTTTTCGTAATTGGTGATTCAGCAGTGTAGCTCTTTCAGGGCTCAGTTTTGCTACCATACTGCTCTTACTTTTTTTTAACAGATTCTGAACAATGTATCGTACAGCCCATTTAGTAAATTCAGCTGATAGATACAAACTCTAACCATTGTGCTAGACAAGCTTATTCATTTGTACACTCAAACGAAATTTCTCTACCTCCCAATTTGTGAAGTGCATTCAGTTATGTATTCAGGCTAAATCTTACCCAAACTTCAGAACCTATGAGCATAGTCTCTTAAGACCTGACTGTGCACTAATAAAAAAATCAATGGCAAAATTCTCACTGACTTCATCTGGACACAGAACCTATGTCATCAGTTGTCACACAGAAAGCACACAGTAACCACTATCAGTGGAAAGGTAAGGAGCCAATACTGTCTGTGGTCCATATGTAATAATCATATATCCTCACCTCTCCACTAGAAAGTAGAATTGGGCCTGGTGCTATTAATGACCGTGTCTACACTACTCCAAAACTTCGAAATGGCCATGCAAATGGCCATTTCAAAGTTTACTAATGATGCACTGAAATACATATTCAGCACCTCATTAGCATGGTGCCAGCCACAGCACTTCGAAATTGCTGCACCTCACCACCGTGTCACTCGTTCAGATGGGGCTCCTTTTTGAAAGGACCCTGGCAACTTCGAAATCCCCTTATTCTTATCTGCTGTTAAGAATAACGGGATTTCAAAGTTGCCAGGGTCCTTTCGAAAAGGGGCCCCGTCCAGACGAGCCATGCGGCTGCAAGCCGCGGCAATTTCAAAGTGCCATGGCTGGTGGCATGCTAATGAGGTGCTGAATACGTATTTCAGCACTTCATTAGTAAACTTAGAAATGGCCATTTACATGGCCATTTCAAAGTTTTGGGCTAGTGTAGACGTAGCCAATGTATCCTATCGATATCAACTCTCTGAAATTCTGTAATGAAAATATCACAATTTAACAGTTAATGTTTAGTGCTAACCATTCCTGAAGATCCTCAGGCAATACACAGCATATCAGCTTGAGCTCATAATCAGTGAGGGTCATCATAATAATAGGAACAAAGAAACTCATTCTAGATCAGCTTAGTTCAGTAGTCTGTTTCCAATACAGAGTTGCTGTGTCAGAGAAAGATGCAAAAAGAAAGTAGGGAAAATTTCTTCCTAAACTCCACTCACTGGAGAATGGCTTATGTCTTGAGGCAGGAGAATTAATCTTCATACACTTCAAAGAAAGAAAAAGAATGAACTCCTGATCACTTCAAATATGTAACTAAATTTATTTTTCTAAAGACAAGTGCAGAATAATGGCCTGGGTAATATCAACCCTGTTAATTAACTGAAAAAAAAATCACATTAAAACACAGAATGTTAACTCTCATGTTTTCTGAAAGGGAGTGGAGGCCTACAACAAACTTTTATTTCAGAGCTGAAATATGAAGTATTACAGAGCATCTAATGTTCGCTGAGTAGCTAAATAGAGTTCATCCACTTTTGTTTATAAGGATTATGGTTTCAGAGGATCTGGAAATTCCTCTTCCTGAATGATATTAGAATGATCTTTGTTACAGAGAAGTAGCTTAGATTTGGAGAAAGAATGGCTTTAGACTCAATTTATTTTTTAAGAATCTGAGTTGACAAGGGCTAGCTATTTATGCATTTTGAACAGTAATGTAAACTAGGCTCATTTATTATGCTGCTATGTAGAAAACAATTATATAAGTTCACCATGTTCCTACACATGAACTCTGATAAAGTAACAAAAGAAATAGTATCTTTAGTCTTAATTTTCCCTTTTCTTTAAAATAATTTTACTACAGCAGCTTCACCATCATCTTGAATTGGTTGGTGTAATCGCTAAAAGCAAGATTTTGGCCTCAAGGTGAAGCAATCTTCTTTTTCTTCCCTTCTTGGGAAAGGGTTGTCTTATCTTTAATGGTGCTTTAAATTATATACAATATTTATTTTCTTTTTATTGACCAGTTTCCATGTCAATAATATTTATTCTACAGCAATCATTAATGTTTGTGAAACAGAACTGAGAGTATAGACAATGAATATTTTGACAAAAACATTAAGCTTTAGGGCAAAGTTCAACATTTTTTGTTGAGTAGGCCTCTACTAGGCTAGATTACGTTTTTTCATTTTCAGATTTTCTCATGAGGTTATGAGAATACCTCATTGGTTCTCTGCCCCAAAGCTAGACTAGAGTGCATTTAAAAAGAAAAACATAGATATAGGTGGGTGGGGTTTTTTTTAACACTATAAAGAATCCAAATATGCAATGCTTTGGAGTACTTTTTTTCCAGCTTCATCTCTGCAAAATATATTTAGGTACTGGGCTAAGAATTGTCTTTTTAGGACAGGCATTCTTAGATGTGGTAAATTAGTTGGTAAAATGGGAACACGGTTATGCCCTTCCATGCATGGCAGGGTCACGTACCATATTTTCTGAATAAAGCTCTAGTGCCAGGTGCAACTCTTTAAGATAATTTGTTTTAAAAGCAGGCGATTATTTCATCAGTTGCCACTTCCGGTTTCACCCTCTCCCAATCCTCAAAGAAAAGAATGTGCTACATTCGGTGATAGGGACAGTCCCTAACTGTCCTTTTCTCTCTGTTCCTGAAATGGATTTCTGCCTCATATCTCAGTAAATCTCAGAGACCAAAGTGAATTCATAGGAACACCTAATGTAGCATAATGCAGCATGACTGATGAAACATGGCATGCGGCAGTACTATCCAATATCTAGTTTTCTGAAAACTGCCCTGAAATGAATCACTCTGCCCAGAAAGGTAAAACAACAACCACAGCTAATGAAAACAAAAACATGGTTGTCCTTATGTAATTCTCTTCTCAGCTACTTAACAAGCTGGATTAGTAGGGACCTGTGTGTGGAAACAATGGACTCAGAAAGCTCTTGCAGTTATGATGAAGATTGATTTTCCACAGATTTGCAGAATGTCTTTTTAACAAAAATGGGAGCTGTGTCTCTATAGGGCAGCTCCCTGTACTCTGTGATGGAAATTGGCCCATCTTGCAAGCTTTGGCTCCAGAATAGTTTTGAACATCCTCATATGTTGGAAGCATTTGGACTACGCATTCTGTCCTGGCTCATTTCTAATTTTGAACAAGATGAAGGACATTGAACTGAAAAAAAGAAAATTCTTTTCCAACTATATTGGCACCAATAATCACTTAGATTATTGAAACTGAAAACATTTCAAACTCCAATTTCTTTTTCAGACTTTACCTTTTACACTTCCCATGGTCAGGACAATGAGAATCAATTTCACATCATATATCATCAGGTTAGCTTCGAGTTTTCACGAATGTGGTTACACAGGAAAGTTTATTTGCAAATAGCTGTTTCTGTGAGAATATTATTGAAATATCACAGAAGTATTTGATTTGAAACATGTTTTTTTTTAAATCTAAATTTGTGGTTATATTTGATATTGAACCTCTGAAAAACAGAACTGCGTTCATCACAAAAGGACTAGCCCTATGTTAAGTGAGAAACCGAAACTAGCTGTAAGGACCCATATGTATGGCCAGTGCCTTTTTTTTCTTTTTTTGGTAAAAAAAAAAAAAAAAAAGAGGAACTGGTATTCAGACAGCTCCGACCACACCCTGTCCCCAGCCAATTCCATGACTGGGACTTCCAAGTGCCAGTTCTCAGTACTGACAAGTACCAGCACAAAAAAATACTTTATATGGCAAAAATTAGGAACTGTATAGCCCAGTGGATGTTCAGACAGAGGCATGTAAGGCTATGTATAAACACTGGCTTTAAAGCGGGTACAGGTTTGCACAGGTAGTTTTGCCCTTTGGAAAAAGAAGATGGAAACTAGTGATAATATCTTTTCTGATAGTTGGCTGTCTAGTGACTGGGAAAACATGCAAGCAATTACAAATATGCACTCATATTTTAGACCAATTAAACACATGACTAATTGTTAAGGTTGATTTGATATGCTTAATTGAGGGTTTAAAGAGCATAGGAAACCTTGTGACATTAGGAGAGAGAGCAGAGATTTAATGGGATTTATCTTTTTAACAGGGTTTGGTTTAGATCTAGCACAGGAATAAGTTTTTCCATCAATATAGTTGAAAAACTTTATTCCATCTCATCAAGGAATTGGAGTAAACTAGTGATGGAAGTTTGCTTCCAAGCCATCTAAGACTTTGCGAATGAGACTTTCTGCAGCTTTCTGGTCTTTGTTCCATCCAGATAACTTTCAATGGGCTTCTGGATTAGGTTGGCATAAGCATTTATCTTAGAAACACAAGGCTAATAGGCAGATTCTTAACTTTAGGTTCATATATGCTCCCCGTGAAGTCAATGGGACCAATCACTTTCACCACTTAGCATATACTTGGCACTAGGTACAATCTTCACTCGCCACCAGGCAAGGGAAAGGATGGAAACTATTTTGTAAGAGAGCATTTTTACAGCCTCTGTATTTCCTGCCTTCAAGATGAATCTCTCGACTTTGCTTTGACATTAATTTCTGATAAATGCCTCAGGTTTACCTTGGCATTTAACAAAGCAGCAGGAGACCATTATCCTGTGACAACGTTCTATTCCACTGATGCTCTCACTTAATTGGAGATAATTTCTCTTCCTTTGAAAATGTTTGGCAAGGTTCCCCATCAAAACTATAGTGTATCTAAGTTGTAAGCTTTAATAAGACAGGGAATAAAATACCCAGAGCAGATGTAAATCAAATCTTTTCCATCAAGTTGTAGAAAACAAGCCCTTTGTTGCAGCCATCAGTGTGTGAACCCCAGCTTTTAATTATTTATACAAACTACTTATATCCTGGGATACTCAGTAGTAGAGGCAGTGTTAGTGATTATATCAACGAGGAGAGGAAAAAAGCAAAGACACAAATAACGTAGTCATGGAAACCAAGGTGGAAATCATTTTAATTTCTCTTCCAAATAAATGGAAAAGTACCATCACAAAGGGAAGCAGAAATGCATATTGGAAAAAAAAAGTGAAAACAAGTTTTGGATTTGCAAAAAAATTCATACTTTGCATCCCTATCACTTCCTTGTCCAGATTTAAGTCCTTTGCCACCCCAGGCAGAAAGCTTTTTTGGCACTTCCTATCCCCAGCTCCCAAGATAACCAAAAGAAGGAGCAAAAAAGGACCAATCAATGTGGTATGCTTCCCCTACTCCCCCACCCCTCAGCTCAAAAGTTTTCACCTCCTGTTTGCCCACTGCTAACGCTAGCCCAGTTTCTGGTACATTATCATTCATGTGTTATGCTCCCATATAGGAACCATGCATAGACCAGCCCAGCACCTAAGCATGTGTAGGCTCTTGAGTAGTGTCAGTGAAGTCAAAGGCCCTAACTCAGGGGGTTGAGTGCTTTGCTGGATCAGAGTCTTCTGATCTCTTCATCCCCAAAAGACTTGAAATTGTTTGGCTTGCCAAAAATTTACCCTAAGTAACCTGGGTTTCTTTGGAATGGAATGGAATGGAATGGAACGGAACGGGCCCACACCTGCGTCAGCTCAGATTCCTCACGAGATTTACGGCAGGCTCCTGTGCTGTTACTTCCAGAGTAGCCTCTTACAAGCAACCTTACTATATAAGGACTGAGATTTTGTCAGAGATTTTCATGTGAGTTGAGCCATGAAACTCCTCCCTTCTACTATAAGGAAAATGATTGTGGTGCAGGATGTAGTATTGGTGATTATTCTTTCATCTGTAACACAATTGACTCAGTACCCCAGTACAGGATCAGTGGTACCTTGAAATTATTGGGACTCTCACTCTGCTTCTCCCACACATGCAGGCCAAATTGCATGTTGCCTCAATAAAGTGAATGCAGTGAGTCAAAGTGTTTCTTGTCCTAGACCCCTCTGCTGTCCTCTGTTGATGTGTTGCATTTTTATAATAGACAAAGATATTTTTAGTGTATATTAAAAGCTTGTAAGATTCTCTGAACCACAGAGTGGGTCTGTGTTACCTATTTGTTGAAATGGCTCAATGGCAACCCCCGTTACAATTTTTATCTGACTTGATAGCTCTAGTTTCTCCGGTTTCCCAAATTCTATCCCCACTTATGTGATGATAGAAAGAGATAAATGGGTGGGGAAAACCCACTGTTCCTGGTCTACTCCGCTCTGCATTCAGCCATACCTGCCAGAAATAATAATGGAGGAAAACTGGGAGCTCAACAAAAGCTACACAAGTTGTGTATGTCCAATTTTATATGGGAAAATATCTACATCTACAGCCCTATGTGCAAAATGAGGAGACGTTGACAACATAGTAGGTTTCTGCTACTTTCACTAACTGGGATGTGGGCAGCTATCATTTGAAAGAGGCAGGAAGAGAATGGAATGGAAAAGAGAATGTGGTCTTGTCTATGGTACCACCTATCATCGGCTTGAGGGTAAAAGATGGTTGGATATTTTCCGGAAAATGTGATCTTGGATTTTCTGTTTCAGTTGGATACCCCTGCGGCTATGACACTTTTCATTGCCAAGGTGCATCTATAGTTGCCCTTTCTCCTTCAGTAATTTGACTCAGAGACCCCATATAACAATTGCTTAACTTTTGATGTAGGGAACCACCTCCCCTCCCCTCCCCATCCCATCCCTTTTAAATGTTGCTTCTGATTACAGACAGACTCATTACAAAGCCTTGAATCAATCACCAAAGATCTATCAAAAGAAATTATCCTGAAAACAGAAAAATGATGACGAATATCATGCCTCTATTTTCACCTAAATTCAGCTGACACTTCTTTGTCCAAGCTGAATACATTTTATAATGTAATATTTAACAATATAAATTCCACCTTAACATGTACAATGATGTTGGACTTTGAGTGTCATGGACACGGTAATTTTAAATGAACGAATTGTATTCATAGGCTGGGTCCAGGAGATCAGATTTGTCTATTTCAGTTAGTTTTAACTATCTAGTTTAGTTAACGCTCCTGTTTCAACAATACTAAAAGTGAAAAACACCCTTTGTTTACAGAAATGGCAGCGATTTTTAATGGTTTTATGCTAAAATGCCACAACAAAAAACAAAATGAAAAACCAGTCCCAAACCTCCTTTGTCTACTGATTTAAAAGTGACATTGTCAATGCTGTAGATGTATACAATTTACATGAAAACATATAAATCCATGTTGCTATTGTAGGCATATGCACTGCAAACATTTTATCTAGACCAAAGTTTGTGGACTCAATCAGTTCCTTAGCACATTGTACTTGATGCTGTATGTCACCTGTCTCTTGTTTGTCTATAGATTAGCACAAAAATGTCATTGCAAACTAAGTGAATAGGGCACAGAGTAAGCACCTGCCACTTTTAAAACTCTTTAGAAGACTCTCTTGTTTATTTTGTAAGCACCCAGGGGTGCAGTTAAATAACTGCATTGAGACAAACAATACTGGCGATGATTAAGGAGGCTTTTCACATGAAAATTCACTTCAGAAAAAATGTTTTGCAGATGTACTGAAGAAAACTGTATCGCTAAGAACCACTCAAACTGCTTTGGTGGACCAAAACACCTTTATTTTTCTCCTGGCAATGTGCCAAGTTCACTGTCGGCTTGAAAAGAATTCTATAGCTGGAGGCTAAAGCAGAAACAGCAATGATTTAAAAGAGAATTGGCTACAGTAAGAATAATAATGCACCGTATCGTTAAAATGCAACTGGCATCTTAGCCTCCCTACAGCTCTCGAAAATGTGCTTACTCTTCAACTATTTACAGAGAAAGATTCAGAAACAATTGAAATCATAAGATTTTTAAAAAAAAATAATGTTTAAATGAGTTACAAAAGAAGTACATGTAAAATAATTTGCTGTTTGTGCTTTTGAGATAATGATGCATTAAACGTGGTTAGATTACAAAGAAATGGATATGGAAATATATAACTACATTTAGCCCCACATTCATTTATCTCAATTAAACACATACAGAGTGAATTAATAATGAAGGTCCATTTACTGTAACACCTTGTTTAGGCTCAAAGATTAAATACACATCTAAATGGTATAAGCCTGTTAATATCCACATTGTAATACTTGAAGTCATATCAGTTATTTTGTAAATTGTTTGGAAAATTAGACAAACTCTTTGCATCAAACCCTTGAAGAGTGTTCTCTGGATGGCCATACGAGTAAGAGAATCTTTGATAGTAAGAGATTTTAGGCTATGGGTAGCTCTATTCTACAGTGGAAGTTCGAATTAAGGTATGCAATTCTAGCTAGGATGATTACATAGCTATAATAGCGACAGAGAATAGAATAGCTAAAATAGATGTACCTTTGCTCTGGGGCTTCTATGCCATCTCCACTAAGGGAACAGGGGTACCTGCACACTAAAGCTATGTCCACCCTACATGAAAAAGTTGATTTTAAGGCAGTTAGCTTGATATTACAATGTCACTGTCTTCACTCTGAATGCCATTAGGTAGATTTTAGGAAGCACTAAGGTTGATATTATTATACCGACCATGCAAGTCGGTGTACTGCCAAATTTGAATTTAAAAGGTTGGATTAATGCTAGTGCGGAAACAGCATTTATTTAAATTGACTTTATTGGCCTCCAGAGGTGGCCTGTATGCATTTCACAATGCCCCATGGTTCTCTGCTCCGGCCACTTCTACCTCTGCTGCTATCCAGATGCACAGGAAGTAGGTAACAGAAAGCCTGTGAATTTGAATTTAGCACCAGGAAGCCTGAGAAATTGAAGTGGGCACCTTTGGGATTTTGCTGTTAAATAGTCCACCTGAGATTAACCTTTACATTTTACCCAGAAGCTGCAGAATACAACTGCTGCCCCAGGGTGAGACATGTTGGCCAATGTGAAGAGAGAAAAACTGTGCTTTAGAAGTCATTGGGTTTCCCACATATTTTCAGCAGGCATATGAGAGCACTGAAGACTATGTTTACATGCCTGAATGATCTTGGAACCATTTACCTGAGAGCCAAACCCTGAAGCCAACCCCATAGATCCACTGAAAAATTCTTACTGCCTCTCCATGAACAATCTACATCCAGTGGTCAAGGGTTATTTCTGGGAAGAGTTCCTGTCTTTGCTCCTCCTGGCAGCCCAGCAGAGCTCGGAATCCCAAGATCACCAAGGCACAAGAGAAGATGTGGCCTGGTGGTTGTTTGACCGATTTTGTTTTCCTTCTCAATTTTGGTGTTTACAAACTGCACACATAATATGAAATTACTGTTCAAGTCTTTGCAGTTCAGTACCTTGTCACCAGAATAATTTAATATTAGAAAACTGAAATCAATAAACAAAAAATAATAGTGCAAAGAGTGAAAAGTACATCAATTTTATATCTCTTAGACCTTAAAAGCTGAACTGGGAGCCTCTGTTTCAATTTCTGACAGCCTCAACCAAATAAAAAGTTGTTCTGGACTTCTGGGTAAGTAGATTCACACCAAACATCTTAAGTAACCTTCCGAAATGTATGATTAAGGCTTTAGAATGGGATATAGGAAACTTTGGTTCTTTTCCCATATCTGCCACAGACTTGGGCCTTATAAATTTAGCCAAAGCCATTTAATTTAAGCTTTGGCTGAGCTACATCTGCTTTGAAAACTGTAACCAAAGAGTAGTGATCAATGTTTCACAGTTATGCTGAAAGGGCATAACAAGTGGGGTTCCACAGGGATGAGAGTGGGGACTGGTAAGGTTCAAAATTTCCATCAACAATTTAGATAATGTCAGAGAATACTGTTGGAAAGTTTGCAGATTATACCAAGCTAAGTGAGGTTTGCAAGTGCTTTGGAGGATAGGATTATAATTCAAAACAATCTGTAAAAACTGGATAAATGGTCTGAGGTAAACAAGATGAAATTCAATAGGGACGAATGTGAAGTACTCCACTTACAAAGGAACATACAATACAGTGGACCCCCTGACATGTGGGTGTTGCATTCTCACCACCCCGGTGTAAATTATGTTTCCTGTGCAACTTGGGGGAGCCAGGAAACTGATGAGAACACCAGCCCTGGTCAGTTTCCTGACTCCAGAGAATGGAGAGGAGCCTGAGACCAGGAGGCATCCTGGCTTCTAGCTCCCCTCCACTTGCAGCGCCAGGAAACTGACTACAGCAGCTGCCTTCATCAGTTTCACCACTCTTATCAGTGGTGGCAGCCAAGATGCCATCACTGACAGGAGCACTGAAACCTCTCCTGACAGGGGCAGCAGCCCAATCAGCTGCCATCCCTGACATGGGTCAGGAAATTGACCAGTGCAGCAGTGCTGGTCAGTTTCCCTGAGCCTCTGAGTGGCAGGGAACGTGTCACCAGGTGCCAGCTCTCCGCCACTCAGAGTTGCTTTAACCTAAGATACACACAACTCCTGTGTGCATATCTTGGGGGGTTACTGTATGGCTATGTCTGCACTAAAAGCATCTGTCTACAGAAGTTACTGTCAGAAGAGAGGTTCCGACAAAACTTCTGTCGACAGATCACATCTACACATAAAAGTGGATTGAACTTTTGACCTGCTTTGTTGACAAAAGGGTACCCCAGTGAGTCTGCATAGATTTTTTGTTCTGTAGATGCTTCATAATTTTTGTCTACAAAACCCCAGTTTTGTCTACAAAACTGTCTGATGTAGACATAAGCCAAAGGGAAATGACTGCCTAGGAAGGAGTATTGTGGAAAGCGATCTAGGGGTTATAGTGGACCATAAACTAAATGCGAATCAGGAGTGTGCCACTGTTGCAAAAAAAAAAAAGAAACATTCTGGAATGTATTAGCAGGAGTGCTTTAAGCAAGACATGAAAACTAATTCTTCAAACTCTACTCTGCACTGATTAGGCATCAACTGGAGTATTGTGTTCAGTTCTGGCTTCCACATTTCAAGATATGAGGAGAAATTGGAGAAGTTCCAGAGAAGAAAAATAATGATAAAAGGTCTAGAAATCATTACCTATAAGGAAAAATGGAAGGAATTGGGTTCATTTAGTCTGAAAAAGAGAAGACTGAGGGAAACCTGATAATAGCTTTCAAGTGTCTGAAAGGTTGTTAACAAGGCAGAAGGAGAAAAATTACTCTCCTTAAGCTCTGATGATACAACAACCTCCCTAGCTGTCAAGATGATTAACCACTGGAATAAATTACCTAGGAAAGTTGTGGAATCTCCATCATTAGAGATTTTTAAGAGAAGATTAGACAAAATCCAGGGGGTCAGATGCGATGACCTCTTGAGGTTCTTTTCAGTTCTATGATTCTATGAATATCCTCTAAGATCAGTGGAAGGATTCCCACTGTCTTCAGGGCGCTTTGGATTGGCCCCTCTGTGCTCTGCAAGGGGATAACAGTGTTTTCCTGTCTCTGAGGGATATTGTGAAAGTACTGTATGGTCTGCTTGCCTCAAAAGCAAGTGTGTAGATACATCAAAAGACTATACTTTTTATCATTAGTACTGCAGAAGAAAACAGAGACCTCAACTAAGCTTGAGGCCTTATTATGCAAGATGTTATGCAGCCGCATAGTCACACAGCACTTTCCCAAAGATTTTACAATCTAAATAGACAGATGAATGGTAGTAAAAATGACTGTACAGTGGGAAACTCAAGGTCAAAGAGACTGACTTGCCTGAAATCTGAGCACAAGCAGAAAGTGAAACTTTCCTTTCCTAAGTCTTGTCCGGGACCTTAGTCTTACCTTCAATGTCATTCCAAGCTGTGGTTGTAAAACGGCACATCTATGTTCCTGTCTGCTACCTGTCATGAAATTGATTCACTGAACCTAATACTACATGCATGCCCACACATGCACACACACCATAGACAATCACAACTATTGCTTATTATTTAATAGAGCACCATTTCCACCGGAATTATTGTTTTAAAAAAAAGCTTTTGTAGTATTGATTGTTCTTCTTTAACAAATTTTCATTGTTGCTAGAAGTCAGTAGAGTAAGCTGGTACCAAACTTCCTACCAGAGCACCTGCTGAAATGACCTGTGGAACCCTTAACAGATCTAGCAGACATCATTTGGAATAATTCCTCTCAAAATGAGGCTGACTGTCTTCCTGCACAGAAGTCTCTCATTCTGACTAATTATGGATATATGATAAATTCAGCTGGCACCTCTTTGTACTGTGTAAACACTGAGAAACACTTTCAAAATAGAAAAATGAGTTCTAGGATAGTGTGTCTTTAAATGTCCATAGGGGATACAGGTCTGATAAATCTAACTGGATTTTACTACAGCTCTTTATAATATGCCTGAAACCACTTTCACCAGTAATAAAAAAAATGTACACTTTTCAAAGACAGCTTAACTATGAACATAGTGGCTAGTGTAACATCTCAACTCTAAATATGTCATTGTAGATTGAGTCATTTCATATCTCCACTTAGGTACTAAAAAAACCAGGACCTGGTGGGATCAGAATAGGCAAAAGAAGTAATATGTTCAGTAAAAGATGTAATTATTGAATAATAACACTTGATCCCTTCATCCACCTCTCTCTCTTTTACTTGCATCAGAAAGTGGGTAGATTTGGATAGGGAAGAAAACACACACAAAATGTTTTTATTCTTTGGGCAACCTAGAAAATATGTCTGCAGTAATTTGGAAGCAGTGTGAAAACACAGGTAAAAAATCGGTGCCTTCTGTGCAATAATAGCTGGTCTTTGTTCTTTGAAAGTGTATTTTTATTAATAAATCCGATTTCTTTAATGTCATAAAGAAATTGCCTGCTAAACAGAGCATGGAATGGAAAATTAGGAATTATTGAGCTTTATCACCAATTTGCTGACTCATAGAATCCTAGGGCTGGAAGAAACCTCAAAAGGTCATCAGGTCCAGCCCCAAAAGATAGATGGACATCTTCACCATGGATGGGGGTTGAACCCACAATCTCTGGCTTCAGAAGTCAATGCCTTGTCTTTGATGTGACACTTCACTGTCCTTTGTCTTGCTCTCTCTAGCTCACAAAATGTAGATATTTACTTTTATAGCAATGAGATACTTAATTAATTTGGATCACAATAATCTCCTATGGCTTGGAAACAATTAAGGTTTGTAAAGTACTTAGAGATCCTTGGATGATGCATATTACAATTTACACTCCAGCCCTTATTCGTTCTCCTCAACCTTCCTTCCAAAACTACAAATGTTCCCTAAATCGCCAGTTAAAAATAAGAGATTATTTTCTTATTATGATATGGTGAAACAGCTATTCAGAAAAAAATATAGCCATTTACAAAAATACATAGGAAGATTTTCCCTCCCTGGACTTGTTAAATATTATCAGGATAACCCCACAAGGCATTCTCCTTATTCTCTAGAAAAATGGTTCAGTAGACAAATAAAATTTGTCATCTCTGCTGGACTCTGGTCCATAGCCTTTGGGTTATTTCTCTCCCATTCCCTTATTTATTACTCCTCAACTGCAAAATTAACTTTTGGATGTCAATGATGGTGAGGAAATCACCCAGTGACTATACTAGGGCACCAGTGACTTGCCTGGGACTCTGTAGGCATTAGGACTGCACACACACACACACATTACTGCAGAATCAGTACTGGAAGTGCTACCAAATAACAATGATTACAAAATTTGTCCTACAACCATTATATATTACAGAAATGTTATATACTAAACAACTAAATACTCAGGAGCTGCACTATTGAAGTCAAAATGCTTATAGAAGATAGTTGAAACCCAAGACTCATGTTTCCTAGAATTTTACCTTTGCACCAGATAAATTTTCCTGTACCTGGGAATCCATTCAATTAGAAGAAAGACGGGCAGTAGTAGCATTAACTCTCCACCTATTCATCCATGCTGGGGTTTCCTCCTATTTCTCATGCCATGAGGAAGCATATGAAATGGTCAAGTCCTACTCCCAAATAAATACATTCTAACCAGAGCATAATGTTCCTTTTCCCAAATTCAGTTCCATTTTTTTATCCAGTTAAACATGTAAGCAGTAATATATTAAATGTTTTAGGGTTTTTAATGGGTGGAAGCTGAGGAAGGAGTGTTTGACATAGCAAATCCCTAGGCCGCACCCTTCCATCCATATCTTTTTTCTGTTCTATTTCCCAGAAGCACAAAGGTTGGGAGGAAAGTCCTGCCTCTGGCTAAAACCAATGTTCCTTTGGAATGTTGGGAATCATTAAATAAAACATAAGATATCACATTGCCTCTATCTAAATCCATGCGGCACCACATCTTGAATTCAGCATGCAGATGTGGTCACCTCATCTCAAAAAAGACACATTGGAACTGGAAAAGGTTCAAAAAGGGGCAACACAAGTGATTGGGATATGGAAGAGCTAACATATGAGGAGAAATTAATAATTCATCTTAGAAAAGATACAAGTAAAGGGGGGATATGATAGAGGAGTGGTGTCAAGAAAGTAAATAAGGAAGTGTTAGTTACTCCTCATAACACAAGAACTAAGAGTCACCCAATGACATTACTAGGCAGCAGATTAAAACAAACAAAAGGAAGTAATTGTTTTACATACAATGCAAAATCACCCTGGGGAGCGCCTTGCCAGAGGATGAAACCATAAAAGGTTTCAAAGAAATACCAGATAAATTCATGGCGCATAGGCCCATCAATGGCTATTAATCCCAGTGTCCTTAGCTCTGTTTGTCTGAAGCCAAGAATGGGTAGCAGGGGATGGACCACTTGGTGATAATCTGCTCTGTTCATTTTCTGTGGAACACCAGGTGTTGGCCACTATCAGGAGACAGGATACTGAGTTAGGTGGACCTTTGAGCTGATCCAGTATTGTTATTTTTATGGAACAACTGACCTAATCCCCGATAATAACTGGCCAGTCACTAATTACTTCTTCTCATATTACCACTAGCAATAGCTAGGAATAGCTTGATTTAAGAAAACAGGATGCTGAGCTCTTCAGTGCTCAATTCTGGCTTGAAAACACTCATTTCCCTAATCCCTTTTCTGGAAAAGATAGACTGGAATGAAAGACATCACTTTAAAACTGCATGCACATACAATCCCAAAATAGTTCAGCAAAGAATATGCAGGGAAAAAACCAAAAGAAACAAACAAAAAAAACCCACCTCATTCTACTGAGCGTGCATAAGATCAGGATGTAAAGCACCCATCTAGGGTCAATTGAACCAGAATATCATGGCTGTGCAGAAATACCCAGGGATTTTTAATGAACATTAGTGGCCAGGACCCGAGTTTTATGACTAAAGACAAAATTTAGCTCATTATTAAACCCATAGGATCAATTTTTAATCAGCATGCAACATATTTAAACATCACTTTTTATTCTTTGCAAAAAACTGATGTTGTCCACGTATGCAGTTGTTAAAAACATTGCTTATGCTATGCAGCATCACAAACCTTAGTAAATGAGATCAGAATGCAGCCCAAAGTGTTCCAGAGAATCATGGGAGCACCACTTCAGCAGATGGAGATGCATTCCAATTTCTCTATCAAGCCCCCACTTTACCTTAAGACAAGTATTTTGGAGATATATGTAACATAGAGTAGTTAATTCAGACTTAGAAGGGTTGACATGGCAATAGATACTGAGATTCCAGGATACCTATTGCACTTCTGTAGATAGGAACTTCAGAATCTTAGAGTCAAAAGTGACTTCAAAAAACCACAACAGCACATCTCACCTTTTCCAATAGAAATTCTGTAAGGTAGTTTACAGTACGATGCCAAGGGCATATCATCCAGACTTTTCCATTTCAGCTGAAAGAAAAACTGCTATCTGATAAGCTAACATGATAAATCTTCCAGGGACTGCACAAATGAGTAGAAAAACCCTAGAGCGTTTGAACCAAAAACTTCTCTGACTTAAACTGCTTACATTCTTCTCACGTTAGGTGTTCATTTTTCATATGCTATTTAATTGTATTATATATATATATAATTATACACATTTGCATACATCTTAACCTATTGCAAATACTCTGCACATTCTGAACAATCAAAGCAAATATCCAGCAAAAATGGTTTTTGCATGTCTACATTACTCAGTGGCTATGGTTGCACTAGCAAGTTTTGCTGGGAAAACCCCAGTTTTGTCCAGAAAACGTGTGGAGCATGCACACATAAAATGCATTTTGACCACAGTATCTGGAAAAACACAACACTTTTGCCATCACCATTCTGACTCAAAGCTTTGAGGCATTACATTGCTCTTTTCAGTTTCTGTCATCAAAAAGCTGTGTTATTCTGGGGAAGACTTCTCTCGACAGCCGGGGCATCTACAACAATGGGCAGACCTGTCTGCTGTGCTTCCAGGTGCCTGTTTTGTCCAGAGAGCAGCCAGGCAGACCCACTGCTTTGTCAACAGAGCTGAACACTCTCCCAATTGTCTTTTGTGTGGCCACACACTGTCAACGGAAGTTTTATCAGGAAAACTCTCCCAACAGTGACTCCTGTTGACAGAGCGATTGTAGTGTAACCATAGCCAGAAACTAACATCATATATGCCATCATGTGCCAACAATGCCCAGATGCTTTGTATATTGGACAGACTTCTAACTCCCTTAGACAAAGGGTTAATTGGCACAAAACAGACATCAAAACACTCCAGATCCACAAACCAGTTAGTCAACATTTTAATGGAATGGGGTACTCTGTTAAAGACTTAAAAGTATGCATGTTACTGAAAAAAAACTTTCACACCGTTATTCAAAGGGAAGTAGCCGAGCTGTCTTTTATATTCAAATTCGGCACATTAACATGTGGTTTGAACTGGGATGGGAATTTTCTGAGTCACTATAGGGGTTCGTCTGCATACGTGGCTTAATCTAATTCTTGACCTTCCCCCCCCACCCCTCCACTCTCTGATTTGCTCAACTTGATCATTTTTTTTTTCTGATTTGTCCTCCTTGATTACTGTTTTTGGTTCTCTGTGCCTTAAATATTGAATCTGTTCTGGTCTGGCTATGGTCTGAAGAAGTGGGTCTGTCCCATGCAAGCTCACCTAGTAAATTATTTTGCTATTCTTTAAAGTGCTACTTGACTGCTTTTTGTTTCGATAGCCAGAAAGTATAGTTATCTTTTCGAACGGAAGGCGTTAAGAAAAAGGCATAGTATTCAAACTGATCTTGAACATAATTTCATATGATAGAATGAAAGATGGCAAACTCTTCATAACTATCCAGAAGTTTTTGCAATGTAGACACTATTAACAAAATGGAGAATTAAATGGGTAGTAAAATACTAAAACAAAAATAGATGACTATAAAGTGCATTCTTTACTCAGTCTCTACTTTTCTTCAGTTTATATTGAAATGCAGAGCCAAATAGGTTACCGGAATTCCTAAAGAACCACACTTGGAAACAAGGAGATAAGTTGTATCACAGATTCATCAGTGATACAGTAGAACAACAAAGGTTATAGATTGGTGTGATTTTCTTTCAATGGAAACATTGATAAAAATTTCCTGTGCTTTTTTATTGTGGGAAACATGTACATCATTCCAAGTAGCATTATTTCCATAGCTATATCTTTTGACAAAGGAAAATTCTGTATGACAAAATTGACAAGTAGTTGGCTAGACGACATATGAGTGATATGCTAAACAGATCAGGTAAGGTGTTGAGTAGAAAGGTAATCAGCTTTTCATGCATTTCAAACAATATTTTAAATTAAGTTTCATTTCTTCCCATAGCCATCATCTTGAATCTCAGCCATTACCGTACATCTAAAAGCAGTGATGGATGAACTACAAAAGATCTGTAGCTATGGTTCTGTTCAGAAGCACATTAAAAACCTGCCATTTTCTAGTCAGCAATTCATGATTTCAGCTTGGCTAGAAATAGAGATACAAGGACTTTCTTTTATCATTTTAACTTTGCTGTGTTTCTATTTCATGCTGATAATTAACTGTTTTTTCCCCTAAACAAATAACAAAAAAGCAACCTTTTTCAATGCCCATTCAGTCCATTGATCTCTGCACTGGGCCCCAAAGGCTGGTTCTAGTTGGTTTTAGCTGGACAAGCTGATTCATCTTTGCCTTAAAGCCTCATAATTCACAAGCAGATTCACCCAATCCTGTATTGCCCTGACAAGGAAAACCAAGTTCAGACTCTTAGAACCAGCTTCTTTCTAAAGCCCTTTATGCAAGAAAGCAGCATTGGTTGATCCACAGCTGCAGAGCGGATAATAAAGACAAAGGCTAGGACAAACAGAGAAAACCAGAAAGGGAATCAATACACTTCAACAGTAACTGGAAGAAAAGGGATCATGATAAAAAGTACTATGTGAAGTTTTACAAGTAATGTAATACAGCTCTCAAAACTGAAGGAATGTTTCACTCTGTAGTGGAAATTATTATGCTTAAATCTTATGATGAGGGTCAGGCTTGCAAACTGCTAGAACTAAATTACATTCCAAAGGAGGGGGAGGAGCAGATTTGAAACGAGAAACCAGCAACCATTAACCGGAGTTTTGTGCATACAAAGCTCCCCTAAGTCAGAAAGAAAAACAGCTAAGCCTTTTCTCCTGTCCTTAGTGAAATTCAGATTAAACTGGCATAGAAAGAGAATATTATAAAAGCTAGTGTAACTTTTTTGTGAACATAATAATCTCTCTCTATAAAATGTGACATTTTCAGAAGCATGATTAAATGCCACTCACTTTGTAATGTGTTTAAGGATCAGTCTCCATCCACCTGCAAGGGAAAGAATATCTACATAATGTTTTTCTTTCCTCTTTGCTATATATTCTATTAGAAAACAATGGATCGTTGCTGAGACTGAATTGAACTTTTCTGTATGTGTATTCTGTCAGCGCTCCTAAGTGGAGGTTCGCTGATTCCTCAAGCAACGAAGAAGAGCAGTGCCCATTCAGAACAATGTTCTCCAACTTAAAATCTTAGACTTTTAGACTTAAGTCTTGCCTTTACAAAGCCCTGGCTGGGCTGATCTGATGGGTTTGGTCCTGCCTAGGGTAGGGGGCTGGACTTGATGGCTTTTTTAGGTCTCTTGCAGCTCCATTATAATTTAAAAAAAAAGAAAAAAGACGACTCTGGTTACTTTGGACTCAGCAACATTTATTTAATAAGTGAAATACTGACAACAATTCTGCCTCCCCAGCCTGTAAAATATAATGCCTCCAAAAACTATCAAAATTTTCCAAAATTTTTGCAATAGACTAAAATAGCAAGGTGTTTGTTTCTGGGTGGTCTAAAGGCTTTTGAAATACACAACGCTATTTGGTTTTGACAGGAAAATCTCTGTCTGTCAGGTATTTCCAACATATGTTTCTAAACATATTGGAAAACATATGAAAAATAACCTGGTTTTAAAAGACCTGATCCTACAGCTTCACTAGCCACTGAAATTAGTGGCTGTTATGTGAAGCAGGCCTGTAAACAGAAATTTCTGGGTGTGTGTGCTTTTTTTTGCAAATGTTGACTGCATTTTTTTTAAATAAAAGTAGTTCAAAATAGTCATGTGCATAAGAGAGGTTAATGAAACATTTGAGTGAAAACAGTGATTGGTGAAATGATTTTGTAACAACATACTAAAAGTTTAAACAGCAGTAAAAGTTTTATAGAAATTACCATCTGGGAGTCTTGGGGAGGTGGCAAACTGAGGCCACTAGCACCCCAATTCAGTCTGGAAATAGCTTCTGAGAGTGAAACTCTGGGCCAAAGCCACCTACTTCCTGTGCATCCACATTTCCACTCACAGTTGCACCTCCTCGCAGTAGCCCTCTCCATTCATAGCAAGTGCTCTCACTTCTTCCTCATCCTCCTTCCTTTCCTGCTGTGAGTCGCCAAGGGCATGCTGGGAAATGTAGTCTCTTCCTGCTCTAGGACCAGCCGTCTAGGCAGAGAGCTAACCAAAAAACTAGAGCTTGATGCCTTGATTCCCCCATCATGCCCTGTAGGCTTTCCTTCCCCACAGCACAGCAGAGAAGAAGGGAGTGAAACTGAACATGGGGAGGGTGAATTTGCACACCATCCCTGCTGCATACAGGCCTGCAAACTCCCTGGCAAAAACAGATCCAGCACTAGACCCATGAGCAATAACACACCTAACCTCAGTTTAGCTGAGGCAAACTGACTAAGCTGCTTTTATAATCTTCTAGATCTCACTATGATTCTGCAGCATTGGAGCATCAGCCATAATGCTGAATTCTTTGAAGATATTTTCTAATTTTTTGTTCCTAACTCATATTAAGAGGAAGAAAAATAAAAAAGTCATAGAATCACAGAGGTGGAAGGGACCTCAAGAGGTCGTTGAGTCCAGCCCCCTGCCCCAAGCAGGGTCAATGCCAACTAAATCATCCCAGCCATGACTATGTCAAGCCAGCACTTAAAAACCTCTATGGATGGAGATTCCACCACCTCCCTAGGCAACACATTCGAGTGCATCACCAGAAGTATGTTTTTCTAATATCCAACCTACTCTTCTCCTTCTGTAACTTCAGACCATTACCCTTGTTCTTCTGTCTGTCACCATTGAGAACAGTTTCTCTCCAGCCCTTTTAGAGCACCCCTTCAGGAAGTTGAAGGCTGCTACTAAATCACCTCACAGTCTTCTTTTCTGCAAACTAAATAAGCCCAAATCCCTCCGTCTCTCCTCATAGGTTATGTGTTCTAGCCCCTTAATCATTTCCGTTGCCCTCTACTGAATCTGCTCCAGCACATCCACATCCTCTCTATAATGGGGAGCCCAAAACAGGATGCAATACTCCCAGATGTGGCTTCACCAGTGACAAAGAAAGGGGAACAACAACCTCTCTAGATCTGCTCAAAATGCTCCTTCTAATGCACTCCGATATCCCATTGGCCTTCTTGGCTACAAGGGCACACTGTTCACTCATATATAGCCGCCCATCCACTATAATCCCTAGGTCCCTTGGATTGTTGAGCCATTGACCACTACCCATTGCACCCAACCATCAAGCCAGTTTTCTTATAGTCCAAGGATCCAATCCATACTTCCTTAACTCATGGGCAAAAATGTTGGGAGAGACTGTATCAAAAGCTTTACTGAAGTCAAGGTATATCACATCCACTGATTTCCCCATGTCCACAGAGCCAGCTACCTCATCATAGAAGCTAATCAGATTGGTCAGGCACAACTTGCCTTTGGGGAATCCATCTTGACTACTTTTGATCACTTTCCCCTCTTCCAAGTGCTCCAAAATTGACTCGTTGAGGATCCCGTCCATTATTTTCCCAGGTTCTGAGGTAAGGCTGACCGATCTCTAGTTCCCTGGATTGTCCTCCTTTCCTTTTTTAAAGATGAGCACTACATTTGCCTTTCTCCAGCTCTTCCGGGATCTCTCCTGATTTCCAAAAGTCTTCAAAGATAATGGCCAAAGTCTTGGCAATGATATCTGCCAATTCCCTCAGTACCCTTGGATGCATTAAATCCAGACCCATGGATGTATATACATCTAGTTTTTCTTAGTAGTTTTTAACTCATTGCTTCCTCACCAAAGGCTGCCCTCCACCTTGCCATGCTTCACTGTCTAGCACCATAGTGTGGGAGCTGCCCTGGCCCATGAAGACTGAAGCAAAGAAAATATTGAGTACTTCATCTTTTCTTACATCATATGTCACTAGGTTACCTCTCTCATCCAGTAATGGCCCCACACCTTCCCTGATAACCCTTTTATTGTTAACATGCCTATAGAAACCCTTCTTGTTACTCTTCACATCCCTTGCCTGCTGCAGTTCCATTTGTGCCTTTGCTGTCCTGATTACTGCCCAGCATTTTCCAGCCATATATTTATACTTCTCCCTAGTCATCTGTCCTAGTTTCCACTTCTTATAGGCATTATTTTTTAGTTTAAGCTGACCAAAGATTTCCCTGTTAAGCCAAGCTGGTTGCCTACCATATTTGTGTTTCTTACTATGCAGCAGGATGGTTTGTTCCTGTGCCTTCAGCAAGATTTCTTAAAATACTACCATTTCTCCTGAACTCCTTTCCCCTTCATCTTCATTTCCCAGAGGATTCTGCCCATCAGTACCCTCAGGGAGTCGAAGTCCGCTCTGTTGAAATCAAGGGTTTGTAAATTAATGCTCATCTTTCTTCCTGAAGTCTACCATCTCGTGATCACTGCAGCGCAGGTTGCCACCAACTTCTATTTTTCCTACCAGTTCTTACCTGTTTGTGAGCAGCAGGTCAAGTTGTGCATTGCCCCTGGTTGGTTTCATCAACACTTGTACCAGGAAGTTACCCCCAACATTCTCCAAAAACTTCCTGGATTGTCTGTGTGCTGCTTTATTGGTCTCCCAACAAATATCTGGATACTTAAAGTCTCCCATGAGAATCAGGGCCTGTGATTTGGAAGCTTCTCTCAGCTGTCTAAAGAAATCGTCATCTATCTAATCACCCTGATTTGGCAGTCTATAGCAGACACCAACTAAAACATGATCTGTATTGCTTCCGCCTCTAAGCTTACCCCAAAGACACTCAAGTGGCTTTTCTCCCTCCTTATGCTGGAACTCTGAATAATCAAAATGCTCCCTCACAGAGAGCGCAACTCCTCCTTTCCCCGCCTGTCCTTCTTAAACAGTTTATATCCTTCCATGACCGTGCTCTAGTTAGGCGAGTCATCCCACCAAGTTTCCATTATTCCAATCACTTCATACTTCTTAGAATGTGCCAAGGCCTCTAGTTCCTCCTGTTTGTTTCCCAGGCTTCTTGCATTTGTGTACGAGCACCTTAGAGAAGTGGTTGATTGGCCCGCTTTCTCCTCTTCACCCAGGAATCCTACTTTGTTGTACCCTACTCCTTCCCCACTTGACTCAGAGCTTGTGTCACCATCCTGCAACAAATCTACTTTAAAGCCCTCTTCACTAGGTTTGCAAGCCTGCCTGCAAAAACTCTCTCTCTTCTCTCCATTAGGTGGATCCCCTCTCTTCCCAGCAGTCCTTGTTCCTGAAATAGAATCCCATGGTCAAAGAAATTAAATCCTTCTCTGCTACACCACCTATGCAACCACATGTTTACAGGGAGGATGGGATGAGAACACCACTTGTGCTCCATATTCTTTGGGGTTTTTTTTCCCTATGGTTATGTAACCCACAGTGATCTCATCTGTTCTTGGCTGTATCATTTGTTCCTACATGGATAAGAAGGAAGGGGTAATAGTCTCTAGGTTTGAAGATTTTTGCCAGATACTCTGTAACATCCCAAATTCTAGCTCCAGGCAAGCAGCAAACTTGCTGGGATTCCAGGTCCAGATGACAGATGGATGACGTTGTCCCTCTTAGAAGGGAGTCCCCGACCACCACTACCCCTCTTCTTCCCTTGGGGTGGGTGGTTGTAGAATCCATACCCCAGAGAATACACATCCCATGTCTTAGAAACCGTGGCGTCTCCTTCTGATTGATTTCCTATGAGGCATCAGCCCCTGCTATCTCCACTGTATCACCTGTGCAGAGAAGCTGAAAGCGGTTACTTAACTCCATTGGAATTAGAGATACCTGAATTGGTTTTCTCCTCCTGGAGGTAAGATAGTTCCAGTTCTCTTCCTTGTTTTGAGCAGCCTGCTGTTCTTGCAATATTATATGGCGCCTTCTATCCAGAAAGTCTTGGCCTTCTCTTATGGACCTGAGGGTTGATATTTGGGCCTCAAATCCTCTAACCTTCTCTTCCAAAATGGTTACCAGCTTGCACTTGGTACATACAAAATTCTTTCTGTCGTCCGGGAGGCAGACTAACATGGCATGTGCCACGCAGGTCACAACAGCAGATTTCTCAGTAGCCATGTCACTATCTATTATTCCTCTTTCTTTAGAGAGTTTCCCTAGATGTTCCCTAGTGCTGCCTTGAAAGGTACAAGAGAAAAACCTATACGACAGGGATAGCTAGTATGAGGCTCACCCCCAAGGTGAACTCCCAGGCAAACTCCCTGTTAGCTGCTCCTCTTCACTGCTCACAGGTGTTCACTGTGGCTGTGTTCTTTTTGTAAGGCTGCTGGGCTGGCTAGGCTTGGCTCAAAGCCTGGCCTCCAATCCTATCAGCCCCTGAAGCCCTGGAACAAAGCACTCCCAATTCACACCTTGCAAACTTATCTAATGCTGAATAGTAACAGAGAGGAAGCCGTGCTAGTCTATACACTATCAAAACAAAAAGCAGTCAAGTAGCACTTTAAAGACTAGCAAAATAGTTTATTAGGTGAGCTTTCGTGGGACAGACCCACTTCTTGATGGGAACTTTCTGAGTCACTATAGGGGCTCGTCTGCATACTTGGCTCAATCTAATTCTTGACCTTCCCCCCCACCCCTCCACTCTCTGATTTGCTCACTTTGATTATCTTTTTCTGATTTATCCTCCTTGCTTACTGTTTTTGGTTCTCTGTGGCTTAAATATTGAGTCTGCTCTGGTATGGCTATGGTCTGAAGAAGTGGGTCTGTCCCACAAAAGCTCACCTAATAAACTATTTTGCTTATCTAATGCTGTTCCTGAAACACAAAAGGAAGAACTTATCAAACTGCCAATCACGCTTTCAAACTGCTCCTCTTGCAAAACAAATGCTCAAACACACAAGCAGGTACTCAACCCGCCATCTTACAATGCAACCCCCCAAAAGCCACACACACCTGAGCTCCTCTTGGATGCGTTCCCAGGCAAACTCCCTGTTAGCTACTCCTGTTCACTGTGTCCTTTTGCAATGTGCTATTGAGTTGAATTCAAACCCCTTCCCTTGCCTCTCTCGTCTCTCTCAAAATTAGCCAAGCCCTTAGACCACAAGGGCCTGATTTGAATCTCTTATCACCTTGTATTTTGGAAAGTCATTTTTACCAGTGCACTATGAGTGTGATATTCTGCCATTCTAAGCTGGTAGCAGTTTGCACTCATTTTTCACTATTGTAAGTAACTATACAAGGTGTAGGACACAGTGAGTCAAGCCAATGATTTTCTGACAGGCGTTCTTCTAAAGAAACCATGGAATTGTCTTCTGCAAACATAAGACCTATCTAGTCTTTATCTGAACCTAATTGTTTTGTTGTCTGCCAGTCTTGTAGTTTCTCTTCTAGAAAATAGCACATTCCTAACCTGGAAACTGCTGTTCATAAATACCCCAGATAAAAAGGAAGGTTCCTAGGCTCATTAAACAATAGAAGCTAAGCACCATATGCAAATCTCTGAGACTCCTCTTTTTAACTTTTGTGGAATTGCAAACAGATTTTCGCCTTGTATTACTGCAGAAGAAGAATTCAGTTTTCTCTTTAGCAGATTTTCTAGAAAAAGATGCATCAAGAAGAGAATAAAGACACGACCTGGGGTGGTAGAGAGGACATCCATTCCCTCAGTTAGGCTCTGGTTTGGTCTGTGATTTCTGAGATAAATTATACTACAAGATAAATTCAATTTTAACCTTGTTCTTATGAATTCGAATTTAAGTGTTCGCAATCCTTCTTGAAATTCGACCCATCATTTTTCCTTGTTCAGTTTCTGCATCTCCATTGCTCTATGCAAGTTTAATAGTATGAGCAGTGCGTCGTGGGTACCTATCCCACAGTGCCTTAGCTGTGGTTGCTTGTGGGTGTTTCATGTTAGAATCCCAGAATGCAAAGCACTGTCCCACAATTCAGAGCACCCAGTAACAGAATTCAGACCTCCCCCACACCTGCCTGGGTCCCCTGTGCCATGCATCCTCTCCGGATGTTGGCATAGTGGCAGGCAGCTGTGCTATCAGCCCTGTCTACCGCCACCCAGTTCCATCAGCCACACACTCAGGTCTTCATATTTGCAGGTCTGGGTGCTGCAGAATTCAAATTCAATCAAAAATTCACAGGCTTCCTGTCACCTTCTTCCTGCACACTTGGATGGAGAGCAGCAGAGAAGGAAGCAGACACACATTGAGGGTCACCACACAGCTTTGTGGGATACATATGGGACACTTCTAGAAGCTAATAAATTCATATTAAAGACATGGCACTTCCACGCTAGCCTTTATTTGAAATTTTAAATTCCAAATTGATGCTATACCCACCCGTAATATTGACATTTTATTATCGATATCAGGGCTCACTAATTTAAGCTAATGGTATTAACAGTGATGACAGTGACATTTTAATATCAAACTAATTCCTTTAAATTCGATTTTATCTCATAGTGTAGACACAGCCTGAGTTTGGTTGATTCCTCCTGGGCAGCTGAACAAATTACACCAACACAATAACCTCATGTCTCTGCACTGGGAGGAGGGGAGTATTTTTTATTATTCTTAATTATAACTAGCTGCAAATGTTCTATAGTTCACTACAATTAAACACTAAAATGAAGGACTAGAATAACTTGAAAGAAAACACTTGACATGAGTACAGATCCAAGCAGATTACCAAAGCATGAACTGAAATAAATCAAAGAAGTTATCTAGTCTGTGTCTTAACTGCAAGACAAGTCAGAGGTTTATATATGAGTTTGCAAGTCAGGCACATTCAGTAGCATATCACTAGTACATCATAGGTTTTATTGGTTTCCTGTTCTCATAGCTCACAAATTACAGAGGAAATAAATACCTTTTAAGTAGTTGCTTATTGAGAATTTGGAAGTATATAACACACATCTGGTTTGGCTTGATATCTGCTTTGGGATAAAGCCTGCTTTGAACTATAGAGCCAAGCAGAGTTCACGAGACTATAAAAATATATAGTCTATATCAGACATTGTTTTCTTTCACTTTACTATATTACAAATTACAGCCCCTGTGTATGTCTTTTTGCTTCTGTTTGTCAACCTCAGCTACCATGGGCCCGGTCCAAGGTTCACTGCAGTTAGTAAACAGGCTTCTATTAAGTTTAATGGGTGTTGAGTCAGGTCCTACAGTTACAGCAGCTGATCGGAAAAAGTGATCATCCTCAGACTTTTTCTAGACATAAATTCCTTTTGTAGAAAAAAAGTATGAGAAATTGCAACTTTCAAAACAATTTATTGGAAATATTACAAGCCAATGAGAATATGAGCTCAGAAAGAAAAGCATCTTCTTAACTAAAAATACAGTAACATGTTAATGGTGAAACATAAGAGAACAGGTAGGGCGTGAGCCAGTTTTATGCATTCCTCTTAAGACCATTCGCACTTATCTAAAAGGTCAAAGAACAAATCACCAGATATTTTACCACCAGATCCTTTTAGATCTTCTGTGATACCTTGAGTTACCATGTGGTCACTCACAGAATCACGGGCACTTTCTCATGCTCCTCTACTAACATCATATATGCCATCATGTGCCAACAATGCCCAGATGCTTTGTATATTGGACAGATTTCTAACTCCCTTAGACAAAGGGTCAATGGGCAAAAAACAGACATCAAAACACTCCAGGTCCACAAACCAGTTAGTCAACATTTTAATGGAATGAGGCATTCTGTCAATGACCTAAAGGTATGTGTGTTATTGAAGAAGAATTATCGCACCGTTCTGGAAAGGGAAACAGCTGAGCTGGCTTTTATATTCAAATTCGGCACATTAACACATGGTTTAAATCATGATGGGAACTT
Organism: Carettochelys insculpta; assembly: GCF_033958435.1. NCBI lineage: Eukaryota > Metazoa > Chordata > Testudines > Carettochelyidae > Carettochelys > Carettochelys insculpta. The sequence continues at coordinate 14,064,060 of NC_134150.1, read as the reverse complement.
TCTGAGTCACTATAGGGGCTTGTCTGCATACTTGGCTCAATCTAATTCTTGACCTTCCCCCCCACCCCTCCACTCTCTGATTTGCTCACCTTGATTATCTTTTTCTGATTTGTCCTCCTTGCTTACTGTTTTTGGTCTCTGTGCCTTAAATATTGAGTCTGTTCTGGTCTGGCTATGGTCTGAAGAAGTGGGTCTGTCCCATGAAAGCTCACGTAATAAACTATTTTGCTAGTCTTTAAAGTGCTACTTGACTGCTTTTTGTTTTGATCATGTCTACAAAGAACAACACTCAAAGAACAGACAGGCATTCCTGCAAAAGTAACTGGAGAAAACCATTCCTAATATTAACAGCCTCAACCACACTACTAAATAAACATACCACAATGTCATCATAATAAGAAATGAAGAACCTGAAACTGTTACACCTGTAGAAACTGTGTGGTAGTGTACAGGAGCAAGGAGGCTATACACCTAAGCTTTCCCATCTGTCACCTGATTGCAGACACTTTTTAGGTATTAGATAGTATCTCAAAGGCAAAGAAAGTAGAAGCGAGTGCTCATTGATCATGTGTACTGCAAATGTAATGTATCAGCACAACTACCAACATTCTCTATTGGACAGAATTAAAAAAAAGAAAAGAAAAGAAAAGCTTGTTACCTGGGTGTGTGACAGGGTGTTCCAACCCTGTACTAGCAAGGGGGGTTGGGAGCCAGGCGTGCTGGGTGGAAAAGTCCTCTCCCACATAAAAGCCCTACTGGGCACACTCCAACTGCAGCCCAGTATAGAGGCCAGGGAAGCCAGTCAGTTGGGGCAGATAACCAGGGGAGAAGGAGCTCCTGCCAGAATTTACAATCAGCAGTCACCTGAGCAGCAGCAGCCAGCATGGCCACCGCCGCTGCCTGAGGAGCAGCAGCAGCAATGACTACAGCAGCAACAGCAGCAGCCAGAGCCAAGATGGTGCCGCTCAACTGGAATGGGGCAGGAAGTAGCCCAGAGTGGGGAGCCGGGAAGTGTTCTGAGAGCTCAGCATGTTGCATAAGGAATCCTCGTTCACCTGGTGGTTAGGGAGACCTGCCCACAACCAATAGGGCCCTGAGCTGGAGCCCAGTGGAGTGGGAGGGTCCAGGCTCCCCTACCCTCCACTTCAGTGACTCCAAGGAAGGGGAAGCACTGACCTTCCAGTGTGGACTAGGCTGCTGAGGCCTGACGAGGGCATATAGACTAGGCCACTGGGGCCTGAGGGCAATGTGAAAATTCTCAGAAGAGGCACAGGGCTGGAGGCCCTGCCACAGGTTGTCATACACCCTATATACCTGAGAATTTGTAGATATTCTTCTTTGGCACAGCTGATAGGGACCTGCACTTTTTGAGCAGAAGGATCAGAGTTCTGTTGCCACTGTTCTCCTGATGTTTTGAGTAGCCTTAGGTCAGCACAGATTAAAAAAAACACAGATAAAAGGAAGAAAAGAAAACTGACTTTTGAATGACAAGTTCCCCTGGAAAACCACCAGTGCTAGAAAAGTCTCTCACAGGACTCAACAAACTATCAAAAGCACTGAATGGCATGTCAAATGCATCCATCAATCGAGTAGTTGAAAACTGCATCATAAATTATCTCAGGCAGGACAACACCCTCTTGAGCAGCTGTTTGAACCAGACAGTAAATACCAAATATGACAACAGGATAGAACATGGGTAGGGCTTTTGTATTTGTTTTTCATTGTGTATATTTATGTATAGCAAAATTAAGAATGCAGCAAGATCCTTCACAATCCACATGCTAGTGACCCTAAAGGAATGGAGGGCTTGTATCTTGCTGAGATTCAGCTTGGAGGGGAAATACTAAGTCCTGTGACAAAGCTTACAAAGAGATTTCATTTCTGTGCCACGGTTCAGCACACATGATAAAATTGCTGATCAGTTATTTCCTGCATAATAAAACAATGGTAACTTGTGCTTCAGCAGGTACTGTGGCTGTTTTCCACACTCTGAGTCCCTTTGAACTGTCAGTATTAGACATGTGAGCAAGACCATCAGCTATTCTGTGCAGCCAAAGCTCAGTTTGGAAAGCAAGTAAAAAGTCCACTTGAAACTAAAGGTGACTTTGCTATGTCATGCTGCCAGCCAACCTTCAGGAGTTTCTAATCCAGCCTCAGAATCCAAAAATCGCCAGCAAAATTATTTAAAAGGAGAAATTATGATGGCAGTATTGCTTGCCTTTGTCAAGAGCTGAGCTCACAGATTTTGTGGGTTTGTTGCACACAGAAAGATTTCAGAAGATCTTACACTAACATTTTGTGGTTTAAATCATTTTCTTCTCTTTATTCTTGAAAGTGTATGGCATATTTGTCAATGCTCTTTGGGATTCTGACAGAGTTATTTTTGGATACCTGATAAGATAACGTGATGAATGTTCTTAACACTCAATATAAGATAAAAAACAATCCTATAGTTCTTGTATAAAATTTTTCTGACTGCAGTTAAACATCTCAGATTTCTATTAGTTTAACATTTATTAAGTTTTGTCTTGCCTGTCTCTTTTTTTTTCCCCTCATTTTTAGGCTGTGCTAAAATTGAAGGCAATATTTCTCAGGCAAAATGTGCAACCGATCCAGAGACTGTACTGCAAGTAGTTCAATAGATGAAATAATGTACACAATCCAATATACAAAAGCTATGCTAAACAATTAGAGATTGGAAAAAGTTTGTCTATATTTAAAGGGAAACTAATGGAATAGAAGGTGCTTTTCAGTAAATGATATGATTAATAATTATTAATAATTAGCATCAATGATTATTTATTCTTAATGTCATACCTTTTGGCATGGTAAAGCACAAAGGTGGCTTACAGAAGCTTTTGCTGTTTTTCCACTCCTGCAGCCATTCATGGAGTAGAGTTTGGAAGAACGGATAATGCACATGCTATTGTTTCTGACAGACTTGGATACTATGGTGTTAAGGGAGGTCATACAAGGTCAAGTGGGCCCAAGCCCCACAAAATCACTTATTTGCACGTGTGTGATCACACAGCACACACAGTAGACTCCCAGGTTTGCCCCACTTGCCAGCTGTACAACTTCCAGGCTCACTCTTTCCTTCATTGCTTGCTCTCATTTCACACAGGTGAACAAGGGAGAAACCAGCACTCATGTAGCACTTTGAAGATTAACAAAATAATTTATTAGGTGATGAGCTTCCATGGGGTCTACCCCACAAAAGCTCATCACCTAATGCATTATTTTTTTTATCTTTAAAGTGCTACATGACTGCTGGTTTGTTTTGATAGAATACACACTAATACGGCCACCTCTCTGTCGCTATTCAAGGGAGAAAAAGCTATGTTTGTGAACTGTAGTCAACTGAAAGCTGCAAGAAGGCCCTCCTGCGCTTTAAGTTTTAAGTTGATTCTCCTTAGTCATAATCTGGTTGATCCTGACCATGTCTATCTTCTTAGAGAATGGATGCTACCATTGGGGTTGCAAATAAGTGTCAGGGGTTGCAATTAAGCTGCTTTTTCATATTGCTAACTGGAGGAAAGGGTAGTGGGCTAAATCCACACCAAATGGGATGGAATATGGAAAATCCCAGTATGGAAGAATGCTGGGAGCCTGGGCACTAGCAGAAACTTTGTTTCCTGCCCCCATCACTTTCCATTTAGACTATCCACATCTCCCCCAGTAAGTGTAGCTGGAATTGACATGAAACTGGTATAACCTGATAAACCTATTTCACCCCATCCCGGCTCTTTGGAGACTGTTACAGTTAAGGGTGGGTGAGGAGTCTTTATTGGACTTTGAATGCTGGTTTGACTGCAGCCTAGCAAATCAACAAAAAACAAAACAAAAAAAAAACAGGGTGAGGCTTATAAGGAGCATTTGTTAATGCTCTCAATTACCCAATACAGATGCTGGCTGGCAATTAAAAGCAAAACAAAAACAGAAAAAAAAAACAAGAACTACTTTTCTATTCAGCTCATTTGTACTAAGAGGGTAAAAGGCAAATACCAGTACAAAATGTATGAGCTCTTGTAATTTAGTTCTGTTTAACTAATTCAAAAGAGAAAGGTGGCTAGTACTGGTGGTAGGGTGCTGTATGAAAGCAGAAACAATAATGCTGCTCTTTTGATGCCACCAAGTCAGGTCTTCCATTTGTTCAGTGTGGTTCTAGTGACCTCAGTGGAGGTACACTGATTTATACCAATTGAGCATCTGACACAGACGCATTGTATGATACTCATTTTTCAGTATGGTACATGTATGTACCATAATTTTATTCTCTTGACCTGCTCCAAGCTGTGTGCTCACAGTCTAAATGTTGTCAGAGTGGAGATTCAAGTGGGAAAACTGGGAAATATTACCTATTTGGATTTACTTTACTTTTGGGCACTCAAACATTATAGTACCCTTCGCATGCTGAAATGAACTCACTGGCAATTGTGTTTAGACTCTTTCCATTAGGTTCATTTACAAAAAAGAGAACATCAACATACCTCTCGCCATACAAAAGTGTTCTGTTCTTTTGTTAATTTCTGTGGATGTTTATGCTATGCTATGGAGAGAGAGAGAGAGCTTGTCTGAAAATCTCTTTTGAAGTGATCTGTCCTGTTTTCATTGAAAGTCACAAGTAGAATGGAAATAGCTGCATGACTTTGAATTTTGCTGCAGTATTGGCAGTGTTTCTCTTTTAGGCCCTTATAACTTGTTGCAACTCTGTTAATTCAGAGTCTAGTCATCTGAGCATCTGGAAGCAATCAGTTCCCCCCCCCCCGCCCCCAAACTGCTTAACCTACAAAATAAGAATAAGTTAGATATTTAATAGCTTATTATGATGCAACAGCATGTTGTGCTACTGCACACATTTCCATGCCTTAGAGATAAAATCAGCCTCAAAAGGTGAATATTAAGAAAATCACAGAATTTTACAGAGCGAACTGCAAGAGTGTGACAAGAAAATGCAGTGTCCACAACAACAGAAAAGATGTTTACAGCAAAATATCATTAAAATGATGAATGAGTAAAAGCAATTTAAAAAGGATCAGTAAACCAGTCTAGTCTGAAAGAAAACAGACTTCTGTGGCATGTACACCTCAATATAATACACAAAGCTGTATGCACAGTAATAGTTGATATATCATATTTTATATATCAGGTGAAAAATGACAATGATATAGACGATAACACAGTTAGGAGGCTATATACTGTATCTTATCTAGTCTTTCAGCAAATTCTATAAATACTGTATCATATGAGAGCTCTTTTAATTCCATTTTCCTCATGTCATAGTACTATCCTTTTACATCTTCCATTATTCTCCCACAGAATTCAGGATCACTCACCTTATAAATATCCATATGTTACTAACTATTAACAGTAATTAAATTTTATATGCGAGTACAGACTAAGAAGTCTGGATGTGCAAACTAACAAGAAGTTAATCAAGCATAAAACTAAAAATATACCAGAGGAATTGAGGCTTCAATGTATAACGTCCTTGTATTACATGTACAATATCAAGGCTCTTTGCTTTCACTGATACAGCTCACAAAGTGCTAAAACACCCAGTGGCTCTTACAATGATTTTCTAACTACGGTCCATAACAAACTAGTGATCATCAGAACCCTACCTGGTAATCTGCAGACTGAGACATCTGAGAACTAAATTTGATGATGTTCAGGCAGCTGATGAGCTGAGGCCACAGCCTATCATGCTGATAATTATTATTTCCATGTGCTTCCCCATCTGGTGCTCTTCTTTTATGCTTAGACTATAAACTCTTTATGGCCAGGGCACCCTTTTTGCACAGTGTCGAGCACAATGAAGCAGGGTCATCACTGGGGGAGGGCAAAGAGGAGCAGTAGCCCCCACCCTCAAGAACCCTGCAACTGGACATTGGCTCCTGCCTCCCCTCTACCTCGGAGTGTGAGGAATGTAGGAAGCTTTATTTGTGCACTTTTAGTTCTGCTATTTCTCTGATGCTCCCCATCTCCTGGGCTGGCTATTCTTCTCTTCATCACCTAGGAGTACTTTATCATAAGAGCAGCAGAGCTAAAGAAGGACCACCTGCTGGGATCTTTCCCTGCCTCAAGAAACTAACATGCTGTCTCACCACAAACATTGCTTAAATTACACTTATAACTTTCCTAATTTTTTCAACTCTACAATTTTGGGGGGAATGACAGTACCCCAGGGAGAGGCATCTATTTTTCTGTATAGTTCCACTTTGCACTTGTCTGAGAAATCCTTTCCTTTACAATGAGCTGGGTCAGATGACCAGCCAGGGCTTAGACTTTTACAGACAAATGTTGATTCCTCAACAGAATAGCAAAAATACACTTTTGAATTCTACAGACTTCTTCACAGAACACCTCTGCTACTGATTACTGAGCAGGAACAACAAATCCTTTACCCAAGCATCAAGCCATTTTATAGCTGTGTGTCTCCTGTACTACCCTTCTCTTCCCACTGGTAAGTAACCTTAGCTTCTGTTTGCTTTTTAATATTTCTGAGGGTAGCAGAGGCTCTCACACATGAGTACCTACAATGAATATCATAAAGACAATGTTTATACTCTCAAATCCTTAGAGAAACACTAGGATGGGAACCTCCTTCCAATCCTTGGTATTTATTCATAGCCAGGGATAAGAGTAACAATTTTCTTACAGCTAGTGTAATTTCATAACCTATGCCCACCTGATGCGGAGGGCACTGCAATAAAACAGTGCCTCTAAACATTTAAGTGTTGGGTAGAGTGTGGGGAGGGTTCAGGGCAGAGGGATGAAATGTGTGGGTGGGAGGGGAGGACGGTTCAGGGGGCAGGAGGTTGGGGTGTGGGGAATTGTTCCTTCTAAGATTTCTCATGCAGGATTGGAGAGAGTTTTGTCTTGGGCACTGATACTGAGGTCATGTGTACTTCAGTTACTAACAGAAGTGTTTTTAAGGCAGGTGTGTGTACACACGCACATGCACACACACACACACACCCTGTCAGGAATCCTTCCCCCACACTGACACTCCGAGTGCAGAAAGTGAGGCCCCTCAGAGCCTTAAAAATGCCTATACACAGGCTTGACTTTAAAACTTCTCCAGGGTCACAAATCCTCTGGAAGATAGCTGCCACCACCCCAGTCCTTGGAGACCCCTTTAGCCCAGGAGTGCACACAGTGGGTATAATCCCAACCCCAATCTTCTCTCCACAGAGGGCTTAAGAACAGTAAGCTTTAACTTGATAGCCATGTGGCTGAAGGCAAGTACACTGACCTTCCCAGGCACACGTATCAGATTGTTTGCTTTTTAAAAAAAGTGTGATTTATTCACAAGACAAGAGAAAGTAAATCATGGGATGCACACAGAGAAAAATATTTCTCTGGGATTCAGCTTCAAAGTTACAGGAGGAAAAACATCAAGTCAAACATCAACACAAAAGAGAAAAACAAAGCAGCCAGTCCAACCAAGTTCAAAACAACCATAACCTGATTGCATCTAACTATACATTTTCCTTTTACTTACACCTCTATGGCTGATTTTGCCACCATCAGTATATTTCTAAATGCCTGGGAGACATTTCCCCCCATTCTTCCTCTCTGCTGGTCTACAGAAAAAGAAAGCACCAGAAGCTGCAATTGTTCTCAGTTTAAACAAATCCCATTGGCTCTCGTGGAATTCAGGTTACCTCATGAGATTAACTCCTTCCTTGCACTCATTCATGACACCCCCAGAGGGAAGAGGGGAGCCCAGCCAAACACGCATGTGCATGCGTGCGCACACGCACGCACACACACCAGTGGTGATCAAGATGGGAAATTGCCCTTGATCCAACCCTTCAAGGGCAGCTGAAATCTACTGACTCCTTTGAACTGCTATGTGAAGCAGTTAACGGGCTGGAGTGCAATTGTGTCCACCAGCTTGGAAGGGGGTCTGAGGGCTGACTGCCCTCAGCCCCACCCCTTCCTCCCTCATCTTTTATAAATATTATATCCAGTTATAGTATTATATAAACAACTGCCAAAAGAGTTGGGGTATATTTATGTTAGCTAAACATGGGGTTTTTTTTTCCAGCTATATGCCTTTAAGAACTAACTCCAAGGGGTTGGCAAGGAATATAAAGATTCCATAGTTTGAATCAGGAAAGATATCCAAATAGTTAGACTGCTACAAGTTGGAAGAAAAAATGGAGCGGGAGCAGGATTCCTTTTTACAAAAGGAAAAAAGTTGGAGAGATCATTTTTTATAAGGGCAATGCCTGCACTGAGCCAGTTAATGCAGTTTTAAATTGTGCTCTGTTTTTTTTTTTTTTAGTTAAACACAAGAGGAAAAAATACTGCTGTGAATATGAAGCAATATGTCTGCAGTGCTAAATAAAAATGTAGACAGTAAAACTAAATCACATATATTGAAGTGTTATTTTGGTTTTATGGAAATGTAATCTGTGTTATGACATTTGCATTTCATAAAACTGCTATAGATAACTAATCTTCCAATGCATTGCATGCCATTTTGTCACACACAAAAAAAGCAATACATAATCATATATTTCCCTCTGCAAACTGGAATATTCTCTAATACATTGGCATTAAGTGTACACATTCACTTGAGAACCAATGAGAATCATAGGTACACTGAAGAGAGATTTTTTCCTTGTACACTGTACATAACTGCTAGAAGCAGATAAAGGATGAGTTCAAACAACAGAACATATGGATGTTTGAATCAGTTTTAGTAGTTTTTAAACTTTAAGGGAAAATTAAATACATCTGTATAAGTATAGCAAATATAAATGGAATGTATTGGATAACAGAACATACTGGAATCTCATTAAAATACATATTTCATAACCCATGCCAAAAATTCCCACCTCTTAACAAGAAAAAAAAAACCCTTATAACAACAAGGTTTTACATTACTAGAATGTCGTTATTCTAACGAAGTTCAGGGTATTATATTGACTAGGATGCTCTAAAGAATTAGAAATCAGGACTACTAACACACAGGTGTCAAAATAAACAAACTAAGTGCATGTGATTATGTATTATGCTTGGGTTCCCCCCACCTCATTGTTTTTGTCTTTTCTTCTCTGTTCTTTCTTTTCTTTCTCCATTTTCTTACATAAATCCCGATCCAATGCCCACAAGGGGTCCATTCTTCACAGCCTAATTTGAGAGAGCTTTCCCACCCAATGTTGTCATTTACAGAAATTATATCAAGGTTTAATATATATTAGGCCCTGAGCATGCAGGCACATATGCTACAATGCCTCTTTGCACCATTATGGGGTCCTATTGATTTCAATGTGCCTTGACAAGTGCACAGGGATATTTCCTAGTGAGGCTGCTTTAGGACTTTCCACCCTACTCCTGCAAACACATGCACATGTTTAACATTAATACCATGAATAGTTACATTAAAATACACAGAATTGCACATGGTTGTAAAGTTAAATACACGTCTGTATGTTTACAGGATCAGGGCCTTACAGGAGATTTGGTATATTGCAATATTCTACCAAAACCACCAAAAGTGATTTAGGAACACAGCTGCCATTGAATTTCAATAGGACATCTACTTTCAAGTTATCCAAGGTCAGATTTTTAAAGATATTAAGTGACCTAAAGATGCAGCTAACAGTAAAACATAAGAGAAGGACCTATGTTCATTACTAAACAAATTCATCAATAAAAGGACATTTATTTGTGGCTTAGCACAATTTAAATAAGATTATTTTAGTATCATTTAAAACATTGTCGTCTTGGGAGAAATATGTTTTCATACCTGTTGTGAAGGTTAAATCATGAAAGGTGTCAGATAACTAGAATGTAAGACACTGCAGTTATAATAAAATATTTGGGATCTGTTTTGTGTGCCAGGTTGAAAAAAGAACAGTAGCTTTTAAAACAATCATTGTGTAAACTGCCCCATTTGCACATTTCTGTTACATGAGCAACAAAAGAATTTTTGTGCATAATGTAGTTGACAAACACACTCACACAAATAGAGGAAAACAAAAAAGAAACAAAAAGAAGCCTTAATTCTCATATTAGAAAACTGAGTACTCACCTTGTGATAGCAGCTGGAATGAAAATGGCTGAAAGCAATAAAAATCCATTTTACCATTTAGTACAGTTTGTCAGACTAGAGAAATGGGATTGAATTTCAAAGCCACAGGCAAACTGGCAGCAGTCTGTGGTTAAGCAGTTGATAGTTTTTAGGGTTTTTTTTATTATTATTATTTACAACTCTTTTGATAAGCCTTCAGCAAGTTACATAGGTTGCTATAGTTGTAGCTTGTTTGACTGAATTAGAATACTTGATGACAGTTTGGATAAGTTTGAGGCAGATGGTTCTTGACATTTTTCATGCCATCAGTTACAAACCATGCAAGGAAGCTCTTTCATCCTTTGTTTATCCTTCGCTTAGAAGCCGCTATAGTAGATCGTTAAACTTTCATTTTTCACAGTGCTGATTAAGGCATACTACAAGGCAGATGTTATGCAGCACCATTTTTAACAATTTACATTTAGCACCAAAGCTGGCTTTGTACTTGTTCCAGTGGATCAATTCACGTTTCAAAAACTTCAAGGTCAACCTCTAAGCATTGCTACTATATTGAACACTAAATGTTTCAGAAAGTTTTCCTCATGGCTGCAGTAGCTGATAATATATGTGCTGGCCATTCTATTTACACACACATATCTGCTAACATGTATCCAGTATTCATAGTTAATCTCTGCCACAGTTAGAAGACAGATTGTTCTGTAAAATCCAAAGATTTAACCAATGTGAACAGACTAGACGGAAGGAAGTATTAATCTTTCCTTATATAACATGTCATTATTTTCCACATTAGCATTTCAAAATAACAAATAACCACTATTCATATCAGCAGTTGTAATAAAACAGATCAAGCACATACATTGAGTGGAGAAAAACATGTTTACAGTTATATTTCATACCTTTATGTATGTGATGTATTTTAGAGATTACGTAAATTACAAACATCTTGGAACAAGCTAACAATAGAGCGATGTACACAAAAATGCATAAAGGCAAAGTACACAGCAAAATGGTGACAAACAGTAAACTAAAAGCACTGTATGAAAGCATCATTTTTGTTTTTAAGAGCATTTGATGCTTCTTGGAGGACTTTGAAAAATTATGTTTCAAGATAATAGGATATATTTCAGTTTGTGTAAATTACCATACTTCAACTGAAGTTAATGGAGCAATAACAATTTACACCAGCGGAGCATCTGCCCCAATAACCATATGTTGATATTGCAGGCATTACTCTTTACTTGCTTCCCACCTTTTTTCTTGTTAAGTACATTTCCATCCTAAGAAGATCTTATTTCCTAAGTGTTCTTCTGCCTTGGTTATTTATATCCCATCTGCAGTGATGATCTTTTGGATGTGAGGTGATAATCATCTTCCCCACCACCACCACCACGAAAAAAAAATGGTGATGTCACAAATGGTGAAATCTGATTTCAAAGAGGGTAAAATGTATCTTAATATAAAATGTGTAGATATACATCTCATAGACCTGGATGTGACCTCAAAAGGTCATTGAGTCCAGTCCCCTGCCTTCTTGGCAGGACCAAACACCATCCCCCCCTCTTTTTTTTTAAATCTATTTGCCCCAGATCCCTAAATGGCCTCATCAAGAAGTTTAGCAGGTCAATGCTCAAACCACTGAGCTATTTCCCCAAGTGTCTATGAAAAGGCCCATGGAATACTCTCTATGCTCACTTTGACATAATCCAAGGTTGAAGTCACATTGGGGAACACTGACCCACAGAAAACTCCGTCAGGGTCCATACAAAAGTGAGAAGCTAAATAAATTGGACTGGGGTTAAGGGTGGGGTCTAGGAGAAAGGGAAGGTGCAAAAGTAGGATGAGGGCATGGGGTCTGTGTGGGAGACAGGTTGCAGGAGTAGAGTTCAGGGTGGCATCTGGATGAGGGGTAGGGTCGGGGAGCCACCTGTGGGGTGTAGGGTCTGGGCAGGAGGTAAGGTGTGGGAATAGGCTGAGGTGCAAGGTCTGGATGGGAGGAGATGTGGGGGGAGTGCCTACCTGGCATAGTCCCCCAGAGGCACACATGGCTCTACACCCTTGCTGCTCCCATTGATTGCAATTGTGACCAATGGGAGCAGTGGGGGAAAAGCCTCCAGAGCTGTTTCCTCCTCCCAGTGCCAGACAGAACCTGCAGGCAGTTCTGTAACTAGCTAGTTTTGCACCTGAGGCAAGAATATAAAATTGTGCCCCCTCGCGTGTATATATTCTTAGTAGTTATTTTGTAGAAAAAGAAAAAAAATACATAAATAATAACTCCATGTTTATTTATTATAGTTATGAGCTTTGCATAAACCATCAATTTATATAGATATAGATATAGATATAGATATAGATATAAAGCCTGAAGCAAGTGCCTCACTCACCATGCCCTTGTTACAGCACAGCCTGCAGGCCAGATCTGGGTGGTAGGGGGACTCAATCTGCTAAAGGAGGCTCCCTGATGTGGAAGGGAGGAAGTCCTGAGCCTTGTGGGCTGGTTCCAGGGAAGCCATGTGCTAGATCTGGCCCATGGGGCATAGGTTCCCCACCCTTGCTTAAGTGATTTGAAAGACCCTGGGAGGATATGATTTTTTTCTTAATAGAATAAGCTGTAGGAGCAGACAAACTTTCAGGAAACAAAAATTCCTTCCCCTCCACCCCCTTTTTTGTCCATTAATGTAGAAAAATGTGAAAACATGTAGCACTACACTTACAACTGCCTTCGAATAGGAGACAGATTTCCAGAGGGGCTGAACACCAAGGGTGTGGCTACACTGCCCCTCCCTTTTGGAAGAGGCATGCAAATGGGGCTGATTGGAAATGCAAATGAGGCACAGATTTAAATATCTTGTGCCTCATTTGCATCCTAATGTGGGATCTGGATTCTGGAAGAGCTGATTTTGAAAGCCAAAACACATGTGTAGACAGGATTCATTTGAATGGAAACCCTGCTCTCAGAAGTGCCCTTCTTCCTGAAAAAATTTAGCGAGGGGCAGTGTAGCCACAGCCAGAAAGTTTCATTAACAACAATTAGAATTGAGGGCACTCTGTATTTTTGCAAATTATGACCTATTATAACTGGGGATCAATCATTTGATGATTGCTCTGTTCTCTTCGTTCCTTACCAAGCATCTGGCATTGACCACTGTTGGAAGACAAGATATGAGGGTGGATGCACCACTGGTCTGACCCAGCATGGCTGTTCTTATGCTCTTACCCCTTTTCCATTGGGAGAGTTATGGACTGTATTCCACTAATCTGTCCAATGTCAGACAAGTTGATGGAAATGAAGCTGAGGAATGCATTGACTACACCCGTTCTGTGCTCCCAATGTTCTCAGAGTGAAGGCAGGGTTGCTCCCTAATTGCCTGACAGATACACAAATCTGAGGCCCTTGGAATGTTTGGAAGTCTACAGGTAGCTGTAGCTCAGTTACATTTTACAGCAGAGTTATAAATAATGTCAGGCAAACTCATAGTGTTCAAAAGTCCAGTTCAGATAAGCATCCAGTATTTTGAAAGCTTATCTCCAACTCATCCAAAACTCTTATGTGCAGAAATCAGACTGGCAATCTCATGAGAACAAACTATTGAATTTAAAAAAAAGAAAAAGGTTCAGAACATATCTATTGAGTTATGTGTGAAGCTTTGGTTCCCTTCTTTTTCTACACAGACCTATTCATCCATCTTCAGTTATAAACCCATGGAAAAATAGGTCTATACAACTGATTGTGTTATTCAGGCATTTACAATGGCCTTGCAAAAGGCAGTGTTGCTACAGTCATTGTTTTCTTTTTCAATAGCTATATCAGCAAAATAAATACAGAAGATATATGTGGAGCGAGAAAGGGTGAATTTCATCTTAGTTTTGTTATATTATTATCCTGCCTCACACTAGGATTTATCATCCAACAGTTTGATTTGTTATAATTTATGTTTACCCTTTATCTTCTTAGAAGAAAACAGTATCAGCCCTCTGAGGATAATAGAGAAGCAATGTTATTTAATTATTCCAAACTATCTTGTACTATGGTACACAGAAGATAACAGTCAACATACAAGCTACAAGTTTGCTGATATGCAAGCTGCGGTCAAGATAAAATATTTAACAGCAGAAGAAAACACAATTTACAGTACAGCTGCAGTAATAGGAGAATCCCGGTTAGCACTGGCTTTAAAAAGATGCATAAGATCAAATATAAATTGTCCTTAAAACAATTTGATTTTAAATGGAGATAGGTGGATGCAAATTGATGTTTGGCTTGCAAAATCCTTTACTGCACTATTTGTGGAGTCTGAGGGAGAGATTACACAGGCGGTGGTGAGCTATAACACTATCAGAACATATCAAGAGGTACTGATGATATCAGGGTAATTGTGAAAATGAAGCTTGAATGGATGGCAATATCACAGAGCCCTGAGGTACATCATCAAACTCAGAGACAATTACATGCTTCTGATCCTTTGCAAAAAACAACATGGGTCTAGTTCTATGTACTAGAAAAAGACCCTGTGATATGCATTTCATACCTTAAAGTCCAAGAAGTCCTAGAGGAGTCTCTCAAGCACACACAGTCAGATAACAGAGAGATAGGGATGATGTTTTTTTTCCACATATTAACAGCGTGTGTATCCTCGCGAATGCTCCCTCTTCAAAAGGTCTCATAAATACACTGACCAGAACCCCATGTGAAAGAGTCATCGGAGTGGATGAACAATTGCCTCTACCTTGAAAGGTCTCCCCAAAAGAAGCAGGGCCAATCAGTAATGACTGTCACTAAAACTACTGGGTCTGCAGATGTGTCATGCAACATCATGATCAATATAATAAAAAAAAATGTAAGAGGTGTAATGAATCAACATGGACAATATCTATATCCAGTTCCAGTGAGAAAGAACATTCTTCCCAGGACTAATATGAAACTGGTAGGCCTGGTCCTCAAGAAACTAAACAAATAGTTATCCTGTTATAGCCTTCCCATAATCGCAATGTTTCCACACTAACCTTCACTAGCTAAGACCTACACGAGGTTAGCTCCCAGCTCTTAGTCCACAATCCCTTGGTACTTTTAGCACTTCAGCTTAAACTCTGGCAGAGACTGGGACATTCATCACATGCAGGTATGTCCTCACTACCAACGATCTTAGAAACTCTCTACAATAAGAAACATTCTTCTGAGGCAAAAAAGTAAAATACAGGAAGATCCTAGAAATGCATGCACTTGCTTAAAATTCCCTTTCTTCAAAAATCTGGTGACCCTATTTGTTTGATTCCTGTCTTGTGTCTTATATTGATCACAACCCAATCTGACTTCCTCAGCAGATTCTCACCCTTTCACACAGAAATATTCTACAGGTTGAACCTCTCTCATCTGGCAACATCTGTAATCCGGCATGAATTTAGTTTGCCAGACAACCACTTTTCAAAGGTGTGGTCAAGTTTTCCCTGGGCCCATAAGTTGGTTTACAGTCACCAGTCCTGGCCCACAGTGTTCTGTGCTGTTTTTTAGCTGTAATTTACCCGTAAATGTCTTCTAAGAGCCCAGTAAGCCATGGAAATATTGGCTATGTGCTAGAAAATACTGACCTTCCATAGTCCAGCAAATTCTCTCATCTGACACAGGACAGGTCCCAAAAATATCAGATTAGAGAGGTTCAACCTGCATTACATGTTACTAATTCCTTATTACCATCAGTTAGTAGTAGTAGAATTCATATTATGGTTATACAAACCAACTCATGCAGGGGCTCTAGATGCTCTACACATACATAGTGGCAGAAAGTACCTGCACTGTAGAGTTACGGTCTAAATGGATAAAGCAGACAAAAGATGGGAGAAAGAAAGCATTATCTTCATTTTAAAGATGAGAACTGAAGCATAAAGATGAAATAACACTGTAAATATGTAGAAAAGGCAGAAATCAAACTCTTAAGGCCCAGTCCAGGACCCAAACCACAAGACAATCTTTCCTCTTGTCTCTTATTTCATTATTTAAATTTCATGGTCACGCTTATAGTCTTTACAGGCTACGCAATGGGATCTCTGTGCTCGTCCTTTGATACATGTGCATAACTTCCATTAGTTTCAGTAAGATTTATGCATGCATTTCAAGAGGAGAATAGACCCCTATGAGTGTTTTAACAGTCAGCATAATGAAGCATTGCATATGTTGATTGCTGAGACTGTTTCTAAACACTGTGTTCTATACACACTGCTTGATTTCCAAAGCTACTCTGGGCAGAAATGATTTAGAAAACAACTCACAAGTAAACTAAAGCTGTTCTAATAAAACAAATATTTCACAGTTCATTTAATCTAAGATATTGAAAAGAACTGCCAGTCCTCAGGTACGTGACCTGAAGCACAGAAGTTTATTGCTTTTGCCAGGAGGGGTGAGACATATTTGGAGTAAAACAGATGCTGCTAGGCAGGGCTTCCTTTAACCTAATAGTCATATCCCAGGACCACCGATCCTTTCCCCAAGAACTGGATAAAAACAGCAGGAGGTAGAGGCCAAATAAATTTTCCATTTTTCTGGCTTTCACCTTTTACATTATCTTGTGGATTCAAAAGTCAGAACTAACATACTCAGCTAGATTTTAACCTCTCCAGTTTGTAATGGATATTTTTAAATGCACAGAAATTTTAGCTTTCTTAAAATTTGTTTTCCTTTTACAAGACAAATCTTTCACTCTCATGCGGGCTCTTTGTTTTATCAAGGCACTCAAGAGATAGCCCCACTTATCAATTTCCTCCCTCTTCTCCTTCCATTTTTCTCTTCCTTCTTTTTTGTTCCATTCTGTGAACTGCTTCATTTTGTCATCATGAAGTTTATTTGTCATCATAAGAAGAAATAAGTAAAGGGCAGAGGCTGCATGAAATACATACAGTGCAGCAGCCAATGGGCAATCAGAACAAGCAAAAGAGTCATACTGGGTGAAAATCTCCTTTGGGCAAAGACCTGTCTAAGACCTATTGGACACATCTACACTAGCAAGCCCTTTCGAAACAGGTTCAGTGTAGATCTCTGCAGGCTCCTCTTTTGAAAGAGCAGTTCTCCATGGCGCCAGCCAGCAGGCATGTGGAGACGTTCCTGTCAGCCCATGAGGGGCTCTATGGCTGGCACATCCGACAGTGTTTAAAAACACAGTGGCCCAGAAGCCCTGTACAGGAAGCTGAGAGTGTGCTGGCCGTAGGCACCACACAAGCCTGCAGCAACACACCACCCTGGTGAGGCAAGAGCCTACTGAGGCACTCCACAAGCCTCTGGCTACCCCCAACCTCTGTGGTCCCCAGGATGCCCCCGTCTGATCTACCGCAGGGGTCCCTGGAGGGCAGTCAGGGGCCAAAAATGTGCCCCCTTCTGGAGTGAGGGGGAGATAAAAGATCTGTTGGGGCTTTAGGGGGGAGGAAAAGGTGCTCCTCCACACCACCAGCTGGTGCATGAAAGTTGCAGCCTTTGTCCGGCTGTCAGAAGGACTTATGACCTGGGCCGTCCCCGCTCGGTGGACCAAGTAACCCACTACAAAGCCCTCAACCAGCTGCTGGGGCTGAGGGATGCCAGTGAGCTGGAGATCATCATTCTGAGCAAGCAGGTGGGACCCTCAGGCAAGGACCGTGCCCAGGAGCAGGACATGTCCTCCGATGGGGAGGGGGCCCTGGTCATTGAAATCCCCTTCGGCTCCTCTAGCAGGGGCCCCTCCACCCAGGCCACCCCTGGGGTCCTCAAGGGACCATCAGATACATGACTGGTGAATTGGACACCCCAGGCCAGGGGTGGGGGACCACTCATCACAGCTGGCAGAATGCCAGCCACCTGGCCACCAGCCCCATCCTGACACATTCCAGCTGGCCATGGCCCATGAGCCATGGAGCAGACCATGCATGGCACTCAGCACCTGCTACCATGGACAGCACCACAATCCACACACCTGGGGAGGGGTCCAGGCCATTGGGCCACCCACTGCACGCTGCCACAGCATGACAAGGAGGAGGCCGCCTCCCGGACAGCGGTGATCTGGGAGCGGACAGCCATGCTCAGGCAGTGTCTGGAGCTTGAGGAGGCAGACATAGGGTGGCAGGGTGAGGCCTAGCGTGAGGTCACCTGGCGCCCACCCCCTGCCACCCACCACCTCCCCTGGCACCCTCCTGCCACTTCCCATGCCACCTTCCCTGCCAGCACCTCTGCTACCCTTGACCTCACAGCCCTCCTCCCACCCAGTGTCTCCCCAGCTGCCCTGTTGGAGTTGGAACAGCTGCTCCTGGCCAGGGCGGTCCATGCCACAGCAGCCCACTCCTTCTGCTCCACGTGCCCAGGCTGTGGCTGCCACACCCCCAGCATACCCCTACCTCCTCATGGTCCCAGCCCTGCCAGGATCCCCAGATCCAGACCTGTAGGGCCCCCTGTGGTCATTATGCGTCGTGGACCCTCACCCCCACAGATGACTAAGGCCCACTCCCCTCCAAGGTTCTGCTGCCCCTCCCACACTTTATACATAGTTGTCCCCCGGTCACCCCTGCATATGGCCCCTGCCCCTCATTGGTATGATTGGTTCAACACCACTCACTGTAAGTTTTAACATATTTATTTCAACACACCCGTGTCCTGTGTGATAGGTCGGGGGGTGGGGTATACGCATTGGGAACACTGGTGAGGGGCATGTATTCGGGGGAGATGGTGGGGCACGGTGAAGGGTGCTGGGGTGAGGGTCAATGACCTAGGATTTGTCTGTCATCTTGGTGTTTCACCTTTCCATCAGTGGGAAACAGTATAGTAGAAACTCATTTCTGCCTAGATAGCTTGCACAGGACTTTTCATCACTTGTATTGCATTTAAGCCCTCAAAGCCACCACTTAAATATGACTAAGTACTTTCCCTCTAGACAGAGGGAAATTTCACCCCAAGACAAATTGAGACAATTCAGATATTCTGTTTAAACATTGCCTTCACTTTAAATGAACATCCAAACTCAATGAAGATGCCCATCCTTCATATGATTGTCAAACAACTTACAATCATTATATGCTTTGGCTTATGCCTTCTGCTACAGGTTAACTTTTTAGTCTGGCATCCTCAAGACCTGGCTGGTGCTGAACGAGAGAATTTGCTGAAACATGGGAGGTAAATATTGTCCAGCAGCATTACCAACGCTTCCACTGCTTACTAAGCTCTTAGAAGACATTTAAGGGTAAATTAGAGCTAAATATCAGCACAGAACACTAAGAGCCAGGACAGGTGGCTGTAAACCAACTTTATGGGACCATGGGAAACTTGGCCACACCCATGAGAAGTGGTTGTCTGGCTAACTAAAATCATGCTGAAATACAGATGGTGCCAGATGAGAGAGGTTCAACCGGTAGCACTTTGGAGAGGTGGCTAGGGATATAGTCTGCTCTCCTCTCAATGGCAGAAAGACCATTCTGTTGGGTCTTATTGATAGACATGAACATTGTTCTACGGCTTCCCTCCGAGGTTGTGTATCACAGTCTGGCTCTGAAAAAGCTCACCAATGTGCACAGGCCTTTCTCCAGGAAACCTAAAAAGATATTTAGGTCTGTTATTGATGGACAAAGAGCAAACCATTTTTGCTGCCACTCAGGTGTTTTACAGAGCCAGAAAACTGCTGTTTCAGCTTCTTTGAGATCAGTAACATGTCTTTCCTAATGAATTATTCCTAATCCATTTATTCATCTTCCTAAACATCCTAAACCTTCTATCTTCTGGTGCATAGTTGTCTACTTACATAAGTTAACATTTTTGGTTGAGTGCCCAGTCTTTTATTTTATGGGTCCTGCCTAGCAATGTGCACAGCTATTAACATTCTTAAAGAGGAGGTTCCTTTTATGAACCAGGTAGAAAGGCAGATTTAATCAGTTATATATAATATGCAAGCCTTTTCACACAGCTGTAACAAGTATCCCCTTTTCTTCAGGTAGTAATTACATAAATAATTTAGAAAGGCATGAGTCCCTTCCGCTGGTAAGAGAAGAGGTGTGCATCAACATTGCCTGTCAGATAGCAGAACAAGAAGCAATAGTCTGAACTTACAGAAGGAGAGGAGTAGGTTGGATATTAGGAAAAACTACTTCATCAGGAGAGTGGTGAAGCACTGGAACATGTTGCCTAGAGAGGTGGGTGGATTCTCCATCCCTGGAGGTTTTTAAGTCCCAGCTTGACAGGGTCCTGGCTGGGATGACTTTGTTGGGGTTGATCCTGCTTGAAGCAGGGAGCTGGACTACATGACCACCCTGAGGTTCCTTCCAGCCCTATGATTCTATGATCAGACATACTAAAATATCCAGAGAGAGAGCCAGGAATCATGAGAAAATGTGTCTTGTATGTACAGTTAAAGATAGTAAGTTATAAATGTGAGTGTGTACAGAAATGTGTGCGCTTTCAACATTATTATTCAGAAAGTAGGGAAGTCATGTCTTCATAGCATGTTGACTACTAATCTAACTGTAGCATCTTATCAAAAAGCAAGTCATAACCGGGGAAATAGATGTCATTTGAGTTGATCTCAACAAGGGTACAATGTATCAAGATTTCTCCTCTCTAATCTGCAGATTATCTGACGTTTATTCTGTCTGAATTAACTGTTAAATAGCCAGATGGAAAAAAGATGGTCAGCTGAAATGAGTATCAAAAAATGTGAAATCTGATATAATTACTAACATTGAACATGATTACTGGACTGTTGCTCAAGTGATTGTGGAAGAAGATGACTGCCAATAAGACCCATGTGACACCTAGCCTATTGGGTGGACTGGTCAATGGTTTACTGGAAGCATTTGATAGCACCATTTTTATTATCCTAACCCACCTGTATACAACACTCCCTAGGCCAGTCTGTCTGCATCTGGGGTGTGCTCCCTCCCTCCTCATTTCATTTCAACTAGTAGACTGAAACTTGCAAAGAACTGGTGATAAGGAGAAGTACAGACAGAGAGAGGGGAGCTAATAATACAGCTTTGTACTTTATACCACTTGCCAACTAAGGATCAAAAACTTTTCTTCAGTGGGGGAAGGTGTTACCTCTAAAGTTAGGGAAACACTTGAGAATATACTACCTCTTATGAGACAGCACTGGCAGAGAAGGGAAAGGGGAAAAGAACCTAGGAAGTTCACAGCATCAGAAGGATGGGACAGATTATGATTTTTTGCATTTATATAGCACATTCCATGTGAGGTTATCAAAGTTTGCACATGATAAAATAGCAAGTCTGGGAATGCATCTCTGTCTACACTTTGCTGTCACTAGGCACTGCCAACAGACTAAGTGACTTCTACCCAAACAAGGGACCAAACCCTCCACCCTACTTCATGCTATAAATAGGTTGTTGTCTTCAGAGCTATTGCTGCTGGGAAGTCATTTATTTATTTTTACATAGCTGAAGAAAATCCAGACTCATGAATCGCAGAAAAAAAGTCATTTGTTGTTGTCAGTAACTATTATTCCATCTGTTTAATGATCTACTGTACTGAAGTCTGGAGCATGCATAACCTGCATATGAAAATAAGGGCACTCTGATTGGTGTGACTTAGTGAAGAACTATAACTCGTTTATTTAGCTTTAGCAAGATATCAAAAGTCAGATCAGGTTCACCTTCAATAAATATGTAGGCACAGGTCTCAAAGTGACCTCAATTGATTTATTCATCTGTTTTATCAGCAGAGCATCCAGATGTAAACAAACATCCAGTGATGACACATGATTTCATGAGATAAGACACTAACTCCAAGCAGTCACATAATACAAAACAATTACCATGAGACAGCAATCACACAATACTTACAGAAAAAACAGGTAAAAAAGACATTTTAATCACATTGTTTTTAATTTGCTTATGTATTTTCCAGTAAAATGTTTCTAGAGATAAATTTAAAACTGAAAAGGAAAGATACAGCATTGTTATTGTAAAAATACATGAATAAAGTCTCTTTCATGTCAACTTTGCATCTAATTTTCTGGCTGCTATTGTTTGGTGTAATTGTATGTAAGATAAGAAAGTATGTCAGTCATTAATATAACGCAAATCATGAATGAGATAACAGCCCTGGAGCTAATTGAACACCTTTTTTGCTTCAAATCTTTACTTCTGGAGCATATTTGTACAAGATATTCCATTGTTAGAGTTTATAAAAGAATAAAACCAGACTGTTCTTTTTATATAGATATAGATATATATATAGCTCTAGAAATATTTTGTATTGTTTTCATTGGTTTGCAAGGGCTAAGTTTTCAAGAGCTCAAGTATTTATCTAGCAGTTCCTGTTGTGACACTTACGATCCTATTTAAGTGAGAACCAAGCTCTTTTGAAAAATCAGGCCTCTAATTTAAACATTTGAGTATTTGTTTTGTTTGAATTTCTATCAAGTGATTTCAGGTTGAGCACTACCAGACTGCATGATTTGCAGAGTAGGGGGTTGGCAGATAATAAGCACATACTAATTTTTAAATAAGTGTACCATTTCAGGAGCTTATGAATCAGGCCACTCACTGAAAACAATACTGTCATTCTCACGGCACAAAGATACTCTGAACAATAGACTTATCAAATAAGACAAAATATAAAAAAAGCCAGATCCTTGGAAAGTATTTTCTAGAAAACTGTGCTCATGCGATTCATTGCAATCCACATGGCAAAGAGAATATCTTTCCATGTGTAAATGCTACCTTGTTACATTCAAAGTGAAGCTATGTAATAAATGGCCATGTCTGGGCTTCCTTCTGAAAGAAGCTAAACTAATAGAATCATGACACCAGTGGGTGCCCCAATCCACCAGCCAGGTTCCATCTTGATTTCATTAACAGTAAGAAAGATGTCAGAGCTGTTTACTATTTTAGTAAAATCTCCTCTTGGCCTTCCAAACCCCCACAATGTGCCCACCCCCACCCCAGCCTCCAAAATTTGGCTGCTAAAAATCACCTTCCTTGTCTGCCACTCTAACCATGTTATTGACTCTATGACAGCACAAACTAGACTTAAAACTGACTCTCTCAGGGCTAGTTGAGAAATCCTTTTCACAGGAGAATCCTCCAGTAGCACACAGCTGGTATAGCTCTAAGCCTTATTCCCCACACAGCCTTTCTAACCGGGAATGGCAGGGAAAGAGCCGTGGCTGAATTTGTGCCTCACTCCATTTAGCCCACTGAGCAGCTGGTATTCTTGCAGCCAGGCAAAATTGAGAGCAACACTCAGGTTGTAATTTGGTGGGCTGAACTAGTTTCCAGCTTGCCCCAGGATCAGGAACCTAAAGCTGGCATAAAAATGACCTTTTCTCCTGCCTTGCCCCCTTCAGTCTTGTTCAAGGTACAGCTCATTTAACACACACACAGGTTCCATACTCAGTAAGTAGCTGGGAAGAGACTGAAGTTGGAGGAGGTTGCTAGGATTATGGAACCTTAAAATCTCTCTCCACTTTGAAATGTATTAGGAGATGAGTTACAGAACCCTACATGGACTAGTTACTGCACGAGTGCTTGTAACCTTCTTGTCTAACTCAATTTCTGCATGTTTCAAGTTTTCAAAAGATATTTGGGAAGGATCCACAAAAGGTTTTAGGGCCTTAACTCCCAGTCTAAGCTTCTCTGCAATCTGCAGAATTCTTGTTCAGTGTCTGCTTAACTCTGTCTAAGATTCTTTCTCTGGGCATGTGCTCTGCAGTCTCACATTAGGATGTGCCCACCTATCTTCTGCCTGAGTGCTCCTTTACCTCATCACCACAAACCTGGAAAGATGGGAATTCAGCTGCCCAAAGCTGTGTGCCTGGGGCTGTTTTGGTAGGTGGTCTCTAAACTGAGTCACCTCAAACAAATTCACATCCTGTGAGAGTACACTAGACTAAATTATAAGGGAAATTCCCCTCCCCCAGCTATTTGTGTTTGGGTCCCACATGCAACTTATGCAGATAAGTGCTTACCCTCACTAGGTTAGTGTGAATTAGATGACTACACTACCTCCTCAATGAACTGGGAGAGACAGGTGCCTTAGACTGTAATCCACAAAGCCAACATGCTAAGAGAGAAACCATGTTAGCTAGTCAATCAGTAAGACACCTTAACTACTTTTTGGTACCAGAATATTTCTCCAAAAGAAATGAAATATTGGAACAGTGTGTGTAAAGCACTGGAAACAGCGCTCCAAAACTGTCATGGGAATTAATCAGTCCAAGTGTAAAATGTATTCCAGCTTAATGATAATAGTATAAACATCAGGATACTTTATTTAGTCTAGTTCAATAAGTGGATGGGATTTTTTTTAGTTTAATTTAATATAGTTACAGTAGATTTCCTTATTTACTTCATAGTATGTGTCTAAAATTACAATGGACTAACTTTAAACAATTTATATTACAGCAAATTCAAAACTAATTGGCAATGTGTAATATGAATGAATAAAATAGCAGGCCTGAACACAGGAATTTCTGTGGGATGAGAAGTATGTTTTTTTGGTAAATGTGGACCACATTTTTTAAATATGAAGGAGTTCAAATTAGTCATGCAATAATTATATGTAAGAGAGATTAATGAAAAGATTGAGTAGAAATAGTGATTGGTAAACTCATTTTGCTATAAAATATTAAAAGATTATACAGTAATAAAGGTCTTATAGAAATTACCTTCTGGGATCTTCCTGTAATATTGTAAGTGAAAAACAATATTCCCTCCTCCTTTCTAGACATGGAGCTGGCCAAGAAACTTCAGCTCCCAGGGTGCCTTAGGTTCCCCCATCATACCCTATAGGCTCTTTCTCCTTGCTCAGCCAGGAGGAAGAGAAACTGAATGGGTGTGCATTCATACCCTGCCTCTGAGTATGGGCCCAAATAGTATTCTTTCAGCTAATTTGTGAGCCCTCTAGAGGACCTCATGGTGTTCTTTGTTTTAGAAGTCACCAAAACCAGTCAGAACAGCAGCAGTATGTATGTAGCAGAATTTTGTTTGTGTACATTTCGTGAACACAGTTATTTAGGCCCCAACTGTTCCTGGATGATTGTGTAATGTTATTTCTGTTGTGTAAAGAGCAAAAGAAAACATTGGCAAAAAGGTTTATTTTGTAAGTGAACCTACTTCAAATAGCCACCCTAGAGCTGCATAATATGTAGTAGACTCAAAAATCATCTTTTCCCAGAAACACAAAAGACAACATCATAGACATTTTCATTAGCTTAAAGCTTTAAAAACAAACAAAAAAAAAAAACCAGGAGGTCACTAGAGCCATATTCTTTAGCACAAGCTGTTATAGAACTGAAG
Source organism: Carettochelys insculpta (assembly GCF_033958435.1). Classification (NCBI taxonomy): domain Eukaryota; kingdom Metazoa; phylum Chordata; order Testudines; family Carettochelyidae; genus Carettochelys; species Carettochelys insculpta. Next base: position 14,038,757 of record NC_134150.1, on the reverse strand, counting down.
GCTTGGCTCCACAAAGTCCCAGTGAGCTTTTACTATGCAAGAGTTCTGCTAAGGATGACGAGTCCTAATATATTTGTACTAGATGGGGCCTTAAAAAGTCACTACAACAATGCACAGTGTTCTTTTTATAAAGCAGCTTGTTTGCAGTATAAAACAGCACTGAATTTTCCATTGATGTACTCTATAAGTAATGAATACCTGCAGAATGATGGCAGTGATTCTTCTCTCTCGCTGATGTGAATATGCAATAAGTTGCTCCAATATAAAATTGGTTTAAGTAAGAGCTGTAATGGTCATAATGCAGGTACAGATTCCACATGTAGAATCAATCTGATTTTTACTCACAGAGGGGGAAAAACAAAAAAAACATTTCCCCTGGTATTTACCCAATAGAAAGAGCTGCACCAGAGAATCCCTTCTGGTCTTCTTTTGTTACTTGTTTTTTGAAGCAGAGATGAAAAATGAAAACAATATTGTTCCCTTTCCTGCCCTAACCCCATTAACTAGTTAGTTTATATTTTTTAGCTATCTGCTTTTCATTCTACTGCTTCTCTTCTACAACACATGGTATTAGAACTGGGCCATTATGTTGCTGAACTGCTGGGAGTTGTCTTCTACTATGTGGTTAGGAATAAAACCTAACAACTGTGATGAAAACCTGCTTCTCTTTAGCTACCCATCCACACTGGATGTCTCTCTTGTGTGTCTTGTTTGCTTGTGGCTGTGTGCGGTGCTCAGTTTTCAGTTAGTAAGTGTTGGAGCAAGTGTGCTGCTGATTTTTTTCTTGTAGCAATATGACACTTGTGTCCACATCTTCTATGCCTGTTATCTTTGATCATCAATATTATACAATCTTAGCCTGCATACGTGGCACGCATGCAAATGTCTTTCATATTCCAGACTTAAGATGCTCCCATCTGTTCCCTTGAGATGCAGCAAAATGCCTCATAGGAAAATAAAGCAACATCAAGGATTCAAACTGTGCTCTGAAGTGATGAGAATTCACTCAGCAGAGGTGGCAGCTGACTTATATTTGTGAAATCTTCCCACACATTGAGATTTGCCACAATCTGTCCTTCATCCAGACATCTATTGTCCCTACCTCCACCTTACAGTGATCCTTGCCCATACAGGAACACTTAAAAAAAAATATACGGCTTAGCTGCAAGAACCTATGTTGTAATGTACAAATTAACCTGTTCAATTTTTCTGTCCTACAGTATTTTCTATGCTAAGTCACATTCAATCTGCCTCTCTCCCTCTTGACCTAACGAACATAAGATTTCTATACTGTGCCAAACCCATGGTTCATCTAATCTAGTAGCCTGTCCCCATTAGGGGTCGGTACCAAATGTTTGTGAGAATACTGTAAGAACCCACAGTAGGCGGTGGTATCTCCTTCAGGGAAGAACAATGCTCGGCAGCCAATGAGCAGATAGAAGAAAGGGAACAGCTCTCCTACATACCTTCTCAAGCTCTGCAGCTCTAGTCCCAAGGACCTATAGTGATTTGCAGCAATAGGCCTCTCTTTGGGCTTAGTTTAGCACATATGCAGCATAATGGAACCGAGCCTCCACTTATGGAAGTCGTTATTGCTCTTTTGGAGTCAAAGAAGATCTGAAAATATAGATCAATTCAGGAACAGGGCCATTGACTCCTACCCATGGGATGGAGGAAGAGACTGATTTGGACACAATGAGTTCTGCAGAGCAAAGGCATTTTTTCTTCCACCCCTTAGTGCAATTAGTGAGTCAGATCTTCAGATGGGGCAACTTCACAGAGCTTTATCAATGAACTTTAATGAAACTACACTGATTTAGACCATTTGTGGCTCTGACTCACACCTTCTTTTAGTATTATTGCATTAAACACGAGTAACTCTGAGATGAATGGGAAAACAGCCAGTTTCCATGTGTGTCTTGCTTTTACCTTGGTGGATTATTAAAGCAAGATATTCCACTCATTAGTAGCAGAATGTAGTTAGCACATAGATGGAAATCTGTGAATTACTTGTCCTACTCACAGGCAGAAATTCAGAAATGCTAAAAGTGCGGATGCACCGTATTGAATATTCTAGAGGCCAGTTAAGCACTTACCTGTCATAAAGCGTTCGTGAAAATAATTTAAATGGATAAAATTACTATCTTACTTTTATATAAAATGCTACAAATTGTCTGCCGTATGGTGCCCAATTCAAGGTGTTAGTTTGCTGCCTATTTACCAATCTATTATTTTGTACATAGTAAATTCATTAAGTTTCATTCTGAAGGAGATGAATATTTATCTATAAAATTCTACTTGTTTCAGGCCCAGACACTCACCGTTATTTTTACGACCAAAAGATCTGTCCATGTCAAACAAACATTACAGCACTGTTATCTATGCCATTAGAACATGCTAGCTTTGGTCAGTAATTGCCCAGATTCTGTAAATGGTGTCATTGTCATCACACACCACAGGCATCAAACAGATCCTGAGATGATTATCCTCCATTAACTGCAAGGTTTGAATTTTTCAGGGTTTTTTACCCCACAATTTATAAGAGGTAGAGCTGCCCCTCCACTGGCTTGCAGCAGGAATTGGTCACTATCTGCTAATGGGGATAAGACCCACCAGCAATTTGCATACAGTTCGGAAGAGAGAGAGAGGGTGCTGTAAAATAGATCTCTTTCATTTCAGCTTAGTTAACCAAATCTCTCACGTCTGGAAAACTAGCCTAGAAATCTCAGAAGGATGGGTTCTTGTGTAATTTCTTGTCTTCCTGTTTCCTGCTTGGCCTTAGGAAGGGGAACGGAAAAAAGGTAGACTGCTTAAAATTTCTCCTGTGCATAATAGCCTCCCCTGCTCTTCCTCTCATTCCCTCAATCTAGATTTATTAATTAAAGTGTTTATTATGGAGCTGCCTAAGGGCCAAACAAGAGTGGGACCCCATTGCACTAGGTGCTGATCAGTGTCCTCATTTTTTAACATCTGCAAGTGGAATAAATTTTGTTCTGTGCACTGAGGAATGTGCAGATGTGCTCTGCCAATAAACACAGGCCTCTGGCTGTAAGCATTCTGCTAATCAGTGGGGCAGCATTTGAACCTCTCCTGGGTGGCCATCCAAGCATTCAGCTTACAAAGAACACTGGTGCTGATCACAGACAGAGTGCTAGATGGTGACTGTCGAGAGACTTCCGATGTAACCAGAGAAGACAGAGATGGGGTGAGGAAGACAGTCTGGGGAGTGGAACATACACACAATGAATAATGGGATGGCAGCAAATGGCCCTTTAATTCCTTGATATTGTGTGTGTGTGTGTGTGTGTGTGTGAGAGAGGGATTGTGGGCAAGTTACTTGAAAGATGATCAACTAAAGGGGAAGGTTGAGAAGTAATGTGGACAGGAGGGGCAGGTGTGGAGCAAAGCTGAGGTGAAGAGATAATAGAGTGAGAGGGAGGTTTGGAGCAAATAGCCAATCAGCACAGGCAGGGAAAGTGAAGTCAAAACTGCACAGAATATTCAGAATATCCCAGGGACCTTGTCCCTGGTTTGGCTGCTTTCACCTTACTGGCTGGATAGTCTCTGGCTGTTCCATTTGCACTTTTCTCCTAAGCCCACAAACATACTACTCTACTCAGGTGTCATTCCATCTTCTTCATATGTACCTGTAGACTTCCTAACATCTGCTACAGCAGGGCTTCCTTTCTGCTGATCTTGTATGCCAGCTCAGTTGAAGTGTTGGTGCTTCTTACGAGACAGAGAGAGCATCACGCTATTGAGAACATTGATTACTTTGTAGCTGAGGCACTGAACAGGGATGCAGCAGGTCTGGCATAGACTTCCTGGGGACCACGGTACCTGAAGATCTCTGCACATCTGTTCCCAATCTGCACAGTGAACATAATGTCCTCCACCCCCTCACCCCATCTTTGCCTGGCATCTCAGTTTTTATTCTAAGCTCTTCAGAGTTAGAGCTCTAACTCTTCAGGTACAAAAAGCAGTCAAGTAGCACTTTAAAGACTAGCAAAATAGTTTATTAGATGAGCTTTCGTGGGACAGACCCACTTCTTCAGACCATATCCAGACCAAAACAGACTCAATATTTAAGACACAGAGAACCAAAAACAGTAAGCAAGGAGGACAAAGTGCTACTTGACTGCTTTTTGTTTTGATAGTGTACGGACTAGCACAGCTTACTCTCTGTTACTATTCTTCAGGTACAGTGGCACTTCTAGATGTTAGTGCAATGCAAAATATAGTAAAATAAAATGAACAACAAGAAAATTAAGAGTTAACTCAAAGTGTTTTTCAGCAGAGTCCCAAAACACACTACTCGTGCTTTACAAAAAATAAAATAATCCCTAAACATCAGAATATCTGCAAATGAACAGCTAACTGGTCCAGCCTATTCTCTGCTGCCAGGCTTCTTCATCCCTGAATATCAGCCTCCCAATTTACACCACCCACTTCTATTCACATATGGAACTGTACAAAACCCTATGCAAAGGCCCAAACAACAAGCCACAGCTTTCACTTTTAACTCTTCTTTCTACAAAATACTATGGAAGTGGCCTTCCAAAATGCTGTTTCATTTAATATAAATGAGACCAAATAGGTCAGGGAAAAAGTGTAATTGTAGTTAATGTTGTTTATATATATATGTATACACACAAAATAGTTAACTGTGTCTATATAAAGATGATCCATTGTTTGGAAATAGGGATATAGAGTAAAAAAATCTATGAATCATGACATTTCCCACCTCTCCACCCCCAAATTCTGTCCCTTCTGACGTACACATATTTGTCATCTGTACTGTTGCTTTGACTTGAGCTACGCACCCAAAGAGACTATTTGTGATTCACAGATCTATTATGCAGAGCTATCAGAGGTCAAACACAGAGCAATTCTATACCTCTGATGTCAGCCTGAAGAGCAGCATTGTTCTTGGCACTGACAGGAAAAAGGCCCCACATCCAAATTACTGAAAGCCTTCTCACAACAGAAGAAAAAGCTGTCAGTTTAACAGCTGAACACAGAAGGTTCACCCAGGATATATATCGTTCTTATTCACGTAACATGAAACCCTGGAAAAAAGGAAGAGGAAAAAAAAGCTGGAACTGTGTCAGATATTTTAACTTGTAAAGCTCTTGTCATCACTGAACAAAGGAAACTGGCCATTTGTGTTGCCAAGACAGTGCCAATGAATTACTAAATTGAAAGAGAGAGAAGGACCCTTAACATATGTTTACAATACACTATAGACAGTATGTGTACACACACTGTATTTTATATATACACAAATACTTTGTTTTAATATTTATATTTATACTGTGTATTTTATACGTATATATACACAGTGTATTTTATATATATAGGTACATACACACACACACATATAGGTACATATACACACATATAGGTACAGTTTACATCAAATACATAAAGTTGCATTTCCATCATGGGTGAAAAAACCTGCTTCGAATTCCCTTGGTTACTGTCATTTCTACCCAACCAAACAATATCCGATAGCCATGCTCAGTCATTTCTTACTCCGCAGGGAATTTCCTTGGCTTTAGTAAAATGACATGTGGAGCAAACATTCCTTCGCAAATACTAAGTATGCTTCTCTGCTCACAGTTTACATCCTTGTTACCCTAATACAAAATTTAAAATACCAACAAGCGAAGCGCACAATTAGCCCACCTAGTTATACCATGCAGCTCACTCATTAGACAGTGAACATGCACCAGTCAGTCTTATCTGCCACTCCGTCCTTTGAAGAAATATCAATCTTGACAGATTGTATTGGCTTTGCTTTCCACCGCTGCCAGAGGTTTAGTGTTTAAAACGTGAGGGGGGATTGTTTAGCACAGAAAGGGGATGCAAACAACCTCAGGGAAAAAGGACATCTCTAGTGAAATCCACCCCATTCCTTTTCAAATGTGCGTGCCACAAATATAAAAAGAGATGGGAGGTTCTGAAGGGAAGCAGAGAGATAAGGAAGAAGTCCGCCATTAGTGATGGGCCTGAATGGTGACAAACAACACTATTGCAGATTTCTCACTCATTTCCTGTACTCCTGAATAGACAGTAATTGGAGAACAGGAGCTGAATCACTCAGAGTTTGAAGAAAGCTTCTATTTAAAAGAGGAAAACCACATCAGATATGCATCCTCAATGCTAAAAGATGGTTATATTACCAACTGACCTGTTGCCTGAAAGTGTAGATTCATACCATGCAACTAGATCCTCTGATGATTTAAATCAGCATAGTTCCATTGACCTAAATAGGGCTGGACTAATTTGGGTCAGCTGAGCATCTGGCTCCATTTTAGTACAGCTATTGAAATTGTTATCCATGAAAGGTACTGCAAGCTCTGTATCACATACCCTCTGAGCTAAAAGAAGATAGGAGAGATAAATGAAAAAGCAGGCAACATTAACATACTAAACACTGAAAATTTTACAAGCAGAGATAGGGTGTTGTTTTGTTTTGTTCCCCGTTGTTGGTTTCTAACTATGGCAGCTTAAAAAAGAGCAACTTTGTTGCATAGAAGTTTGTTCACTCCTTTTGGTCATCTCTCTCACTTGACAACATAACACTTGGTTTACGATGGCATAATTGTCTCAATGGAAACCAATTGTGTTGTCAGGAAACAGAGTGCTTACGTAATATTCAGAACCTGCAACTTTAAATCTAGCAACCATGCAAACTAGAGTGGGACAAGTAACTGTTTTGGAGATTTGCTTACAGTTCTGAAAAATAATAAACAAAGTGTTGGGTCAAACCAAGCGCAACATTTTTCAGAAATTTTAGGACATCAGAAAATTGTAAGAATTTTGTTCTGGGCCAAACAAAAAGTTTTGTTCGTGTTATTAATCTTCTTATCAAAAGCTAAAGGAAATGTTTTAGAAAGCTGAGGAGCCGTCGGTGATGGATCATAGTGGTGAGGGTACCCTCTTGGGATGTGGGAGACAGGCTTGAATCCATGCTCTGGAGAGATTCTGGGGCAGGATTTGAACATATAAACCTGCTCCTAGTGAAGTTTTCGAATTACAAGGCTACAGCATATTCCAGGCTCTCTCTATTATCTTCGCTGAAGGTTTTGACATTTGAGTTTTTCCTTTTTTACTTACAACCCAAACAATTGGCCAAAGTTAACCCAAAGTCAAGAACATTTGTCAACCTATATCTGTATGATCCAGAAAAGAAAAAAATAAGTTTTCGCAAAATAATTTGTCCTGCATTAATAGTGTAGAAATCATCACCAACAGGTCTCAAATATCTACCTATTATCCTTGTTGATACAAATCTGAGAAAACATGACAGCATTCTTCTTCTATCCATCCAAAATAAATGACTCAGCAGCTTAGGGGTAGGCTAACTTCTCGGTTGTTCAGTATTATAATGGATGACTTAGTTTGGATTCAGGAGTATCTATGCTCCATATAAAGTTGGCATGAGATCTTATTACTCTATATTGTTGGCAACAGAAACATTGACTCAGAAAGCAGAGGACACACTGACTCATGTTTATGCTAAAGAAGTGAGGCCCATCATTGTTAAAAATATCATTACTGTATTGTTATTCCTATGTTCCCATTTTAATACATTTATTCCACAATGAACTTCATCAAGATGCACAGTGTATCTTTAAGGGGGTACAGATGACTTTAATTGTACATAGTGGCCCAAATTCAAATTCAAGTTCTATAAACAAAGAAAATAAGGCTTATTTTTGCATAGTTCTGTGCTTCCTGGTTTTGGGGGACTATTATAGCACAGCTATAGTCTCTTTCCAGTCCCACAAATGTGTTGTGCATAGTAAAGACTTTTGGAATTTTCTCATCCCATTAATAGACTCAGTTTTCATACGTTAACACAAACAGAAGGTATCTGGTTTCTGTGTGTTAAAAAAAGACTTTGTAAGAGTCAAAATTTTGCTTCAGGTATATCTAGTGTATAAATACTTGTTAGCATATCATTAAAAATAATATCTTTATTTTCAGTATCCCTGAGAAGAATAGTTAGAACAGGAGTGAACCCATGAAAAGCTTGCACAAACCATGCTTATCATTTTGGAGTGCTCTCAGGGCTCAGTCTTGTGCCTGGAGTCAATGGCAAAATATTCAGTTAGTGCAGGAATGGGTCCCCATTCAGCAGACATATGAAGTTGCCTGGTAAAATGCCCAAATGTTAATTTTTCAGCAAATATTTGTATTGATATTTGGAACTGGTGGGCTGAACGGAGTAGGAGAGTCACAGAATGACCTGTTTGTGACAATTGTGGGGAAAAAGAACATTCATCCTGTACTTCAACCAGCTCTAACTGTAAGCGTTTATAACAGCCCCCAGTTGAAACTGTAGGTGAGAAGTTGGGTATTTTTGTCTGTATGTGAGTGAGTGATGGAGAGAAAGAGAGAGACTTCATTCTTGCATGTCTGACTTATCAGAACTATCTGGATGTCTTAGCACAAAGACATTTTTTCATGTGATGCCACCAGGTGATACCCTCATAGACACTTGCCAGGAAAGAAACAGATGGAGACCATAAAAGACTAAAATAAAGTTCATCTGCCCATACTGTAGGAATAAAACAGTCTAATGTAATTATTCCTTATTTTCTCAGTAAACTGAGTCTTAACACATTCCAGACAAAAAAAAATCTCGTCTTTTGCTTTCATAGCCTTACATCTATAGCTATTGTTTTCTTAGAGGAGTTTCCAAGCTCCAACAATATATAAAATAATTCCTTGCAACTTTTTTCTTTTAGTCATGATGTCTTTGGATTGCTGTGCAACCCTATACTGGCATCTTGTTTAAATTTATAAAACAAGCAGATTACGATTTCCACTGCTGGCAGGTATGTGTAGGTTGAAGAAATACATACATCCTCATACCGGGATGAAGTTTGTCGGTATCTGTTTTCTCATTTATTGACAGAATACATTATACAAGGTATTGATCTAGCTTTTACTGCCCCCCCCCCAACACACACACACATTCCCACTTTTATTCACAGGATCCCTTGAGCACACAAACATTTTTCTCTTCCTTATTTTCCAGTTCTGTATCTCAGGCTTATCCCACACACCTGCAAGAGCAGGAGCTCTCAGTCAAAGAGCTGCCAGCCTCTCATGTCAAGGAGGAGATGGAACACGGAGCATCTTTTTCAGCTTCATTAATAACAAAACACCTGTGAGCCAGGGAGTTGAAGAGTTTCTGTCTTCATCATTTATGAATCTCCCTCCCTGCTGTGGCACTTCTGCCTCTGCCAGCTCAACCTGGCACAATTCCTCGGCATCTGAAATAAAAGCCTTTTGTCTACAGCAAAAAGGGTTTGGATAGAGAGGGCAGAAGGTGAGGAGAAAATAGTGCCAAACAATGAAAGCCCAGCCTCAGCTAACCAAAACACTGGCAAGCCTCAAACTTTCTCCATTTTTATGCCTTGCTTTTCATTCCACTTTGGCTTTAAAAGAAAATAATACTTGTAACTGGCAAGGGAAACAAACACTAATGACTCAAGGACTGAAATTGGGATTTTTCACTTCCTTGCCTGTTTGCACCTGCAAACGTTCTCTGCCAGTAAGAATACAGTTTAAGTGAGCAAGTTACACTGGCTAATTAACAAGTCGGTTTAGGTTTTGGTGGCAAAGGGTCCATGAGAAATACTGAAGTAAACAAACAGTGAATCTTATTGGGCTGGATTCTTTCCTTTCTCTTGCATCACTGTTGTCACGAGAGACTGAACCCTAAAGGAGGGCAGATCATTTTGTACTGGGAGGCTCCACCAAAGGAAAGAACTTTTACTGTGCAGCAAGAGTGCAATAGCTACCAGGGCAGCAGAAGCTCTCTTAGGTCCAAGGGCATCCACTCAAATGACCTGGAAAATCAAGACGCCTGGTACTTTCATGACTAGTCAAACTGACTCACTCCAGCCCATCAGTGCAGAGCAGATGTTTAGCAACTGGGAATCCTCATCTGGTGGAAATGTGCACAGACTCTAGAGTGAATCAAGAACCTCTCATACACCACTGTATGGGGTTTCCTCTCAGCTCTAATCCAGAATCTAAAGATGTGGGTATTTCCCACGAAAGCTCATTGCCTAATAAATAATATTGTTAGTCTTTAAGATGCTGCTGGACTGCTTGCTTTGTTTTTCCAAAGTATGGCATCAGAATATACAAAAATATCTCAAAGGAGAGGTGGATAGGCATTATTTCTATGCACCAAGAGCAAAGACAGTGCTGACTCTCCTAAAGGAATTTCAATTATCTGAAAGTAGAAGAATCAAGTAGAAGCAAAAGAGGGTACATACTGTCTCTTTAAAAATGAATGAATCATCAAGTCAGAGATCTGAGTGAATCAGCCTTTCTAGCCTTTGTAAAGGTCGCATTGCATTTGTAAACCTCCTACAATGTTCTACACGGTGAGTCATGAGGAGAGTGTCTCACCACTCTTGCCACCTCACAGCTACTTGTTTTCTCTTTTATGGGTTTTGCAGATGTAAAATCTCAGATGCTGAAAATCAGCTAAGCCATTTAGAAAGATTTTCTTCTTTTTGTCTTCAGTGTTCATGGGGACATGCTTGGTTGGAGACTTGTGCCCCATTTCCTAGGAGAAGGTCTTCCAAACCCAAATTAAACCCCAGCCTGCAGCTCCTTTGCCATGTTAAGGACTGGAAACTTAGTATGAGGTGGGCTATTTTACTTGAGGTGGGCCAGGAACCATGATGGTTTAGTGATATAGACACATGTGCACCAGGTACTAGAATGAGCTCAAACAACAATTTCTCTCTTTCATGATATAAACTATTAACTGAAGCCAGCTGTCCAGAGCTCTGATGCCAATACCTTAAGAAACTGAGCAATCCATCTAGCAGCCACAATGTAAAGAAATGCAAACACGGTAGAACAGGGGTCAGCAAGGGGTTCCAAGGGTGGCTTGTGAACCAATTTTCATTGAGACATGAGGTGGGAGCTCAGCCCTCCCTGCCCTCCCCCATGCAACTGGGAGCTTCCTCAAATCCATGCTTCTTGTGGACTAACAAAAGACCTGCTAATGCTCCCAACCAAGATGTTCTGCCTCTTAATTTATTTATTAATGAAGCTGTTGTAAGTAGGACTATTAGTGACTTTAAAAATGCTCACCGGCACTCGGACCGTATATAGAGGTCAAAAGTCTGCACTTCAGAAATGTTGCTGACCTCTGCTCTAGAGCATGTATAGGACAAATGTATTCAAAGCTAATAATTGTGACTATGTACATGACCATCACAAATTTCAGCCTGCTGCTGAGGTGCAAATCTGTGGAAGGATGAACTTGTACTTAGCTGTCATACTGAAACATTCATATTACAGGATAAACATGTAAAATGCATTTTGCCCCAGATAACAGCTTTTAAGAAGAAACATGCTAAGAGTCATTGATCTTGTAGACTGAAAAAAAGATACTTTGAGTATGTCATATGAAAGGCATGGGAATCAAAAGTATCTTTTGTGGTAACTGGTGAAGAACATTTTCTTGGAAATTATTTCTGCACCTGATTCTGCCAAAGTGTTTCTAGCTTTAACAAAATACAGATTAAAAAAATGGACCTTACATTGATGTTATTTTGAAGAACTTCCTGCAAACAGTTCTGTCATTTTATCAGCCACTATTTCAAATAATAATACTTTATGCCTTTTGGGAGAACTTTGGAATCTTAGTTTCCAAATGGCTACAAAAAGCTGTAGTTGAATAGCTAGGTCTCAATTTTCAGATCATTGCATGTGTTTGAGGCATGGGAATTAATGCTCAGACATAAATGATCATTTGCAGACTGCTGGTGGAATTTTCAAAAGTGCCTCAGTAATTTGGTAGCATATGTCCCCTTAAAACTAAATTTTCAAAGTCAAAATAATATCAAAAGTCAAGCATTTTTTAAGTTAAAATTTTACTTCTAAAAATCACATGGGCAGTTTTGAACTGCACTCTAAATTTCAACACACATAATTACATATGGATGTGTGTACTGTATTATGTAAGTGGAGGCTTTAATGTTTAGTGGTCATTGTTTATGAAGTAAAGCTGTTAAAATATGCAAAATGGTTGGCCATTTTTAATATTTGAGCCCGAGAATGAGACAACAGGGAGAGAAGCTTAGCTGGGCAAAAGGAAAAAAAAAGTTATTAGAAAATTGGTTTGGAATATGGAAGGACCAGTAGAACAAAGTTACTTGAAAGGTATCATGAAATTAGTTGACTGGATTATCTGACAAATTTTGAATAGACAGTTCATGCCCTTGTGAAGCCTAGTTTCCAAACTAAAACTTTTCAGATGTAACTGTCTTTCTTTGAAGAGAAAGAATCTTAATAAATAACAGAACTGAAAACAGCAAGATCACAGTTTGAAGGCTCATGCAGAGAATAAGTGTTATTAGGATACTAGTGAAAACAGACAGGGAAGAAGGAGATATAATAAAAATAACAGATGTGGGAGGAGATGAGTAACATTGAGCCAGAAAGAGGTAATGAGAATGATTTTCTCTTGATTACTCTAAACCAGGTGGATTCAGAAACAAATTGGAAATCAGTAAAACACACAGGCTATGTCTAGATTAGAGTGATCTGTTGACAGAAGTTTTTGTTGGAAGATATTTTTGTCAAAAGCTCTGACAGATAGCAGCCAGACTGCCAAGTGGATTGCTCTTTTGATGTGCTCTGTCGACAGAAAGCAGCCAGACTGCCAGGTCACTCTCTCAACAGAATGGTCACCTGGAATACCCTCGGACAGGGTCACATTGCTGGCAATCCTTTCCAGGAGCCCCTGAGAAATGTGCCCTTAAAGCCTTCCCCCCACCGAACATTGTTCTCTGCCCATGCTGAGGCATGCGTACCTCACAAGGGACACAGCACAGCTGCTAGAGCAGGGCTTCAATGCTTTCTGAGAGAGACGGCACTTTGCAGCTAGCCATGGTGCCAGAGCAGCCCCTGGGCTTGCACTGGCCCAACCCAGAGGTACTTCAACACCTGCAGCACCTCCTCACGGCTGTCCTCCTCTTCTTCTGGGACAGCAAACCAGAAATCAGCTTTGAGAAACTCACCATTGCTGCTGCACAGTCCCACCTGCGCCCGCTCCACCACAAGGGGCACAGACGGCTTTGGAGGCACCACACTGTCATGGGGTAGTAGGATGACCAGCAGGGGCACCAGAACTTCTGCATGTGGAAGGACACTTTCCTGGATCTCTGTGCCTGGCTTACCTCCACCCTCCTAAGACAGGACGCCTGGCTTCGGCCTTCCATCTCTGTGGAGAAGTGGGTCACGGTCGCCCTCTAGAAGCTCACCACCCCTGACAGCTCCAGGGGAACCCAGTTTGGTGTGGAGACATCCATTGTTGGGGCCCTCCTCATGAAGGTATGACACTCTCAGGCTGCAGTCCCTGCATGGGGGGTGGTGAGGTGTCCCACAAAAGGGGACCCTCGGGAAGTGGGGTTGTGGGTGGGTGGTGCCATCCCACCCATGCACAAGCCTGCTGCCAGGGGGTTGTCTCACGGGAGGGGGAATCCCTGAAATCTTGTGGAGGAGGAGATGGGGCAGGGTAGGGAACCTCCCACTGGAGCCCAGGGACTCCCTTCATCAGTCCCTGATCTGTGTGCTCATTCCCCTGCCTTTGCAAGTCATAACAGCCATCAACACCATCCTGCTTTGGAGAGTCATCTATCTGGCCAACTTGGATGCAATCATGGCCAGATTCTCCATGCTGGGGTTCCCAAATTGCTTTGGGGCTATCGATAGGGCCAACAGTCCCAATCTGTGCCCCAGACTACAACATGGCCACATATATCAACAGAAAGGGGTTCTTCTCCATGGTGTGATAGGCCCTGATCCACCACAGTGGACACTTCATAGATGTTTACATCAGGTGGTCAGGCCAGGCAGTCAGGCCAAGCACACGACATTCAGGTGTTCCACAATTCCAGCCTGTGCCAGAGGATGGAGGCAGGCACATTCAGCCCCTGCTGTGAGCTGTTGGTTGGGGATGTGCACATGTCATCGAGTATCCCAGGGATGCAGTCTCCCCTGTCATACTATGGCTTATGAGGCCTAACAAAAGCCAGCTAGACCCAAGCCAGGAACTCTTTGATGCCACCTCAGCCAGGCCCAGAGGCAGGTGGAGTGTACCTTCAGCCACCTCAAGGCACACTTCCAGTGCCTGCTAACCTGCCTGCATGTGGGAGAGCACAGTGTCTACCAAGTTGTGGCCACGCCTTTTCTGTCAACAGAATGCCCCCCTAGAGTGTCCAGACTGACTTTCTGTCAATAGATCTCTATTGACAGAGGCATTATGCCTCATGTGGAGCAGGATAAGACTGGCGGCAAAAGTTCTGCATTCTCTCAATTTACTGTCGACAGAATGCCTTGGGAATCTGGACGCTCCACGGGTTTTGTCAACAAAACCCTCTAATGTAGACCTAGCCACACACAAAGCCTACATCTACACAAGAAGCATATGTCGACAGAAGTGACTTTTGGAAGGGATCTCACAGCAAAACATCTGTCTACAGATTGCTCTTTTGATCTGCTTTTATGTGTACACACAATCTGCTGGGTCAACAGAGAGCAGCCAGACTGCCTGGTCCTCTCGCGACAGAATGGCTGACTAGTAGCTCTGCAGACAGGACTGCCTGCTGAACTGGAAGCCCTGTCAGTCAGCAAAAAGGCCCCGAAGTGGCTACATGGCAGTTTTCTCAACAAACGCTGTCGAGAGAGGTATATTGCTGCCAGCGGATGTGCAAAGTTTTGTTGACAAACTGTCAACAAAGCCCATTTTGCATGTAGATGCTCTGCGGTTTTCCCTGACAAAGGCCCAGTTTTGCTGGGAAAAGCCTCTCATGTACCCATAGCCAAAAAGAGAAATCAGAATAGCTTAGATATTTAATGACAGATTAAAAAGTAACAACAGAATAAAGGAATAAAATGCCTATATAAGCAATTATAGAGTTTAGAAGAAAGAGGAGTTTGAGATCATAGAACAGATTCTCACCTGGTGTAAATCAGCATAGCTTCACAGCTGCTTTGAAAATTTAACTCTTTTTTAGAACTGGAGCTATTTCCAGTGTGAATTTCCAAGCCATTCTGCATCTGGAGGCATGAGGAAAACGTAGCCCAGTGCTAATTCAAAAATAATCATGCCTCAGAACCTTAATGGGAAAGCGATGATTGCTAGAAGGATAAGACTGAAGCTGTGATTTTGACTATCATCTAAGTGACTTTGGAGTTCTATTGAAAGTCCCTTTGGGGGCTTTTGAAAAATCTCACTCTGAACTATTAGAGGGAAGACCCCAAGCACAACCTGTGAAACTGGGCAACCACAACTCCCACTGAGTTATTGGACCCACTACTCAGTACCTCACGGGCTCTGATTTTTTCTCACTAACCTAAATCCATTAGCAGTTTTATTTCAATGTTCATTTAACTCTCCTCACACACACACACACACACACACACACACTCCATATTTTGTGGTTCAGAAAGCAAAATCTCTGTATGTACGTATATATCTATGCATATAATTGAGTAGTTGATTAGGGAGGAATATATTAATATAATAAACATTACATGCAACTTTTATTCCCTTATGATACAACAACTAACTGGAGACAGCACTTCATTTTTATCAACAGTTTTTTTTGTTTGTTTTAAAAAAAACACAACAACAATCTCCTGAAACACACATGCTTTGTGTTAGATGAGTAAATAAGGTTATTTATCTTCTCATACTCATTTCTAACACTGTCCTGTTCTCCAACAACAGCAATTTCATCCCACACTGTATTTAATAAATTGCACTACAGTGCATCCCGCATTTCCACCTTTCTGTAACCACGTCTAGGTCTCTAAAGGCAATTGTTGTGTGTGGATCATCACCTACTTCTCTAGTCAATATCTATTATTCATGACAGTGTCACCACAGTAAGAACAAAATCCAAGTTGTTTTCCATTGAGATGCCAGGTAAGATGTTCTTAGAAAACCTATTTCCCAAATATCTTCCACAGATAAAACTCTCTTTTCATATAGCAGTATATTCCATTCGGATAATGGCTTTAAACTGTTAGAAGTCTGAAAATTTAAATATTTTCACAAAATCCACAAAACCCAACCTTAAACATGTGGTTTAACAGCGTGGTTTCAATAAAGTTTCTTGAGGAGCATGGTGCTATTTAGCATAAGAGTTGCAGACTTATGCAATAATAATGCAGAATAAAGAGAAAAAAAGATACATTAGACATAATCACATCTGCTCTGATCCTACTGACAGAGACTGAAAACTACAAGACCTCTACCGATCATTTATAAAACTGAATTACCCACTGGGAGAAGTGAAAAACAAATTGACAGAGCCAGATGAATACCCAGAAACCAGCTACTTCAAGATAAGCTCAAGAAGATCAACAACAGAACACCACTTGTCATCACCTATAGCCCTAACTCAAACCCCTGCAATGCATAATTAAAAACCTACAACCTATTCTGGATCAGGATGCTACACTACAGAAGGCTCTAGGTGACAGACCTGTCCTTTCCTATAGATAGCCTCCTAACCTGAGAAGGATTCTCACCAGCAATCGCAGGCTACACCACAGTAATATTAGTTCTGGAACTTTTTCTTGCAACAAACCCCACTGCCAACTTTGTCCACATATTTATTCTGGGGATACCATCACTGGACCTAACCATGTTAGTTACAAGATCAAAGGCACATTCTCGTGCACTTCCAGCAATATTATATATGCCATTATGTGCCAGCAATGCCCTCCCACTATGTACATTGGACAGGCTGGGCAAAACCTTTGCCAAACAATAAATGGACACAGAGCAGACACCAAGAAACTCAATACACATAAGCTGGTCAGTGAACACTTGAATAGAGTGGGCCATTCTGTTGACGACCTGAAAATTTGTATCGTGGAACACAGAGAATTTAACATCAGATTAGAGCAAGAGATTTGTTCGTTAGAGTACATATTCAAATCCAACACATTAACACATGGTATGAACAGAGACATCAACTACCTCACACATCACAAGGACTACTTCCCTTCCTTTGATGCTCAAAATAGACAGGAGAATTAACATCCCCCACCTCTCAACCCCTTCCTTCAATCCTATTTAATTTGTCAGATTTTATTGCTTTTTTTTTTTTTTTTGGTCCTCTGTACTTATAAATGTCAGTCTGTATCGGAAATGAAATTCATCTGATGAAGGGGGTCTGTCCCACACAAGCTCATCACCGAATAAATCATTGTTAGTCTTTAAAATGCTACCTTTCTGCTGCTTTGGTTTGTTGGACTATAGACTAACACAGCTACCTCTCTATTACTAATCTACTTTATTGCTCATGATGCCTTTGCCAATCATCCCATGAACAACTTTGATATGATAGAATAAGGAGCTAGCTGAAGAATTGTTGCAGATGAGGTTTTTGCCTTAATACTTAATAACATTTCTCAAATGGCTTGAGTGATTGTCAAGATGATTGGGCCCTTGAAGTTAAAGCAAGTTTCTGGGAGAGATCAGAATGTGTGTGTGTACATTTAATGGGCTATGTTCACAGATGGGCTGAAGTCTGGCTTCTCAGTTTGTAGAAGCAAATTAGATTTGCATTTTTGCATCTGCAAAATGCATTTTGGATGCATATATGAGCAACTGTGCTTCTAAGTGCTTATATTAACCGGGATTTTATAGGTTTAGCCCCTCAGATTTCTACTAACAACTTACTGCAGCTGCAAAAATGAAGATTCCAATTTCAAAACTGAAAAAGCTACCCATCTTTCTGAAAGTGTAAACTTAAGTAGGGTATCACACTGAATAGGCCTGGAAACAATATCCAAAGAAACTGAATTTAAACATGTTAGAAATCAGGTAGCAGAACATAATTTTTTTGGAAATTAAATACTCTTGCCTAGCTTTCTTTGGCTAATTAGCATCCGTTCTTAGTGATTTAAGTAACTGCTCATTTAGACCAGTGAATGATTGCTCTGAGATTAGAATATGGGGAAAATCTTTCTGTTGGGAATAATCTACTTATGCAACTGTTTATCACAGCTTCAAATAAAGAGGGATTTTCCTTCAGTGTCTGTCAAATAAAGAGAGCAGAGTGATTAATGAACCCTTCCATTTTGCCAATAAATTAACTTCAGTCACAAATTCTTAGTTTTTATTAATACAAGACATCACAAATTTCATAACCATTTAAATCAGATTCATTATAAGCTTTTCCTGTTTTAAACATTATTTAGATTATTTTCATTTGAGCCACTGGGAATGGCATTTTGTGCTCCATTATTTATAGTCTACAAAAATTAATTATGTTTCTAATTAACAGCATGAACACAAATTATTGCTCAAGAAGTTATTTATTCAGTTGTGAAGCAGGAGATTTAAGTCACCATATAGATACATTATAATAGCATGGAATATGGGTCTGTTTTTGTCTTTAACTTCTCTCTTCTTCCTGCATTCATTAATGTTTGATTTCAGTCTACCTTTCCAGTAGCCGGCAAGTATTCCGTTTACCGTTAAGAAATGGTGTAAAATAACTGTGTATTTGTTTTTTTCTTTACAGAGTACAGAAAAATTATGAAAAATGCAAAGGGAAAGCAAAAATTAAAAAAAACCATTGAATCAAAAGGCTAGGCCTTCTACATGATCGTGTAGTGAGGTTACTACTTGAGAAATATGCTATATTGATTTCAGGGTCCTAGATTGTCAAATTATCTGCACCAGAGATAACAGTGCTGAAACTTGCACCGTTTCTATGTACTTTCCTACCTCATGTGTAACATCACAAGAGGTGACAGAAAGGAGTTCTGTCTTCAGTCCCATTGGATCCTTGAATTTTTTCCAAAATACCAAACAAAGGAGCAATTCAGTATCAAGTTTTGTTGTAGTTTTGTAATGTGCCACAGGTATTTATCTACTAAGCACTGTACTTAGATGATAAAATACATTGCATGAGATTGCTATTATTTAGTCACTATTAGGACTTAGCAAATTCTGCAAAAACAATTATTTGCTAGCACCTATTCAAATTTTCTAGTCCCTTTGTGTTTACTCCCCATGTATTTACTAACAAACAACTTAATTGGAAGGCATGTTGATGAATACACATACCCAATCCTACTCCAGATTTTAAGATAAGAAAGTGAGTTTTACATCATAAGTAATTGCACCATACCATACTTCTAAGACATTAGGATCATCCAATTAGGGAAAATGAGCACTCCAGTCAAAACAATTCAGATTTTGAACTGGAAATATCAACTATGCCAAGCAATAGCCAGAAAGCATTTGCAAACAATCTGTAGTCTGAAGTCTGAGCACATATGTTATTTGTTCAGTTATTTCAAATAATGAACAATTTTACCATCTCTATGTGGACAAACAAACAGGGTAGGGGAGAAGCTAAATTTAACAAATTATTCACTGTGAATTTTATTCCTAACTCTACTCCCTGCTAATAGATTTGGGTGCAGATTTTACATGGAGAGTAATTATCTATTGAACAATTTGCACTGGGTTATGGTGGGTTCTTCATTATTTGATGTGTAAATCAAGATCAGATGTCTTTCTAAAAGATATGATCTTGCTCAAGCAGAAACTGGTAAAACACTATGGCCTGTGCTAGACAGGAGGTCAGACTAGATGAACTTAATGACCCTCTCTGGCTTTAAACATCTATGGCTATATGAATTTGAAAGAGTCCCCAGGCTTCTTCTCATCTTATGGTGTAAAAAAGGAGTAACTCCATTGAAGACACTGGGATTAATACCATCATATACCTGTACAAGTGGCATCACACTTTGTCCACCTATCCCAAGCAGTCACTAATTCCCTGAGACATCTAGTCCCCAGTGATCTTGGATTACCAGATCCACTGTGTCCACTTTCCACCCATTGGATTTTTAATAGGCGGAAGTAGCCAGGGGACAGCACTTTCCACCAATGGAAAGCTGACAGTTCAAAGACAATAAGCAGATATGTCACTCAAAATATCCAGGACATAATTTCTAAATGTAGTCAGGAAACATTTGGCTTTTGTATCAGAGGGGTAGCCGAGTTAGTCTGTATCTCCAAAAACAACAAGTAGTCCTGTGGCAAATATTTTGTTAGTCTATAAGGTGCCGCAGGACTTATTATTTGGCTTCTATGTTTGTGATATAAGATGGGATCTTAAGAGGCAAGGTTTCACAATTAGTGATACCAGAGCTCATGGGATTTTGCTGAAGAAGAATCTTGCATTCTAGGATTGCCTTCAAACTACAGGCAGCAGCAGGAAGTTGGAGTTGGATTTAGAATCTGCTTCCTTAATGCACATTATGGCCTGCAATAGAAGCTGGAGTGGAACCTGAACTTCTCTGCATTTATTTTGTCCAGACAGGCTTCCACGGGTCTCTTCATTTTTGTGGTGTTTGTGACCTTTGTGGAAGCTTGGATTGACAGTTCTAGCCCTTTCTGTTTTCTTGCATATTTTATTCATTAGTGACCAAAAAGGATGACAAAGCAGATAAACTTGCAGCTACAATGCCAGTTAGACTAATGTCAAATACACATCTGCATTCTTCCATGCCCTGAACTTAATGTGATCATTTCTACTAGTGCAAATGAGCATGAGAAACGCTAACAAGTCAAAAATGTAGCATTGGACTCAATTTTTATTCATTTTATACTAGTGGAAGTGGCTACACAGGGCCACAGAGAATCAAGCCCACGAGAATGCAACTTCAGTACACCCTGTAAGCATTAGAGTAAGGAATGGTTATTCTTTTCCCAATGGATCTGTTTATACTTCTCATTTTGTCCTTGAACTTCAGCTAATTTGAGCAGTACTGAAAGGGCTTGTGGCAATGCTGCCCTTATCTTCTGCAGATACCTTCATGCACCATCTTCATCACAGCCTTCTTGTTACATCTGCTGTTCACACACACCCCAGAGCCACCAGAAGGCAGTCCAGGGAGACTCCTTTGCACTTCATGCAGGAAAGCAAAATCTAAGTGCTCAGCTCCAACTCCCTGTCACCAGATTTAAATTCTCCTGCCAGCTACTTTCTTGATGGTTGATCTGGCAGAGTTTCCCTCGAATGAAGCTGCAGTGGCAGCTGGAACTTTTGGACATGATTGCAGACTAAATGAACAAGTACAATGATAAAGCTCCAGTGGAGCTAAAGAAGATACTGCCTGATCTTTATAGATAAGGGCATTTGCTATTTTAAAAAGTCAAACCATTCCTTTTTAGCTCTAAGAAATTCACATAATGAAAATAACAATTCATAATGACACCTGATTTGTTCCATTTGAAACATCTGTCAGCTTCTTCTTCTCATTGTAGGGGAAGATGGAGAAGGCCACTTTCCCCCAGGGAAGTGGCTTCCTGTCAAAGATGACCTTTTTGCTAGCTGCAAGGGAGAATCTTGAGTTAGCCTTTCATTATGTGTATATAGTGTATGATGTAGTGACATGTCATGGCCTGTAGCAGGAAAGTGTAGGATGTCAAGTCACCAGAGAGACTGATGATGGCAGGAGGTGTGAAATGTGGTGACATCAAGATCATACAAGGCAGGCTAAACTACATCCTATGAAGAGGGCAGGTATGAGGTCTACGAACTACTCTAATGTTTAAGTAGGACTTTGTGGAGCTTAGGCTTTGGGCTGAGCTTCTGCACCCACAGCTTGTTGAAATAAACCTTTCCTAATTTTGACTCATGAACAAATTCATTTGACATAAATACAGAACACCTCTCTGGCACAAAGACACTTCAGAGTACCCAACTCAGTATTCTCCCATCATCAGAGGAAGCCTGACAAGGTATAGCTTGGCCTTTCAGCATACCACAGAAGACAACAAACAAACTTTTCTCAGCTACTACTAATTATTATTATGGGATGCTTAGGGGAGTCAGGCATGAGTTAGAACTCAATTTCAAGGTCCAGGACTTTTCACAGAAAACCATTGGTCACCAACAGAAGACAGAAGGGACAGCAAAACTGAATCCTGCCCTACTGAAGTCAATGAAGAAAACTTCCATTGACTTTCATAGGCCAGAATTTCACACACACACCACAATGCGCAAGGATCCAAACCATACTGTAGTTTTGTGCAGTAGTTCAATACTTCAGATATCATCAAAATGAATTGGAAACTAGTATGGAGTCTGGAGCAAAAATGCAATGTATTCATTTCAAATAGCTAAGTAAGCTGTAGCTCCTTATGGAGTACATTAAGGAGCCTCAGTCTAGTGGTGACAAAGGCACCGATAATTGTGCAAGATCATATGTAAGTAAAGGACTAGAGCTGCGTCTACACGTGCACGCTACTTCGAAGTAGCGGCAGTAACTTCGAAATAGCGCCCGTCACGTCTACACGTGTTGGGCGCTATTTCGAAGTTGAAATCGACGTTAGGCGGCGAGACGTCGAAGTCGCTAACCCCATGAGGGGATGGGAATAGCGCCCTACTTCAACGTTCAACATCGAAGTAGGGACGTGTAGACGATCCGCGTCCCGCAACATCGAAATAGCGGGGTCCTCCATGGCGGCCATCAGCTGGGGGGTTGAGAGATACTCTCTCTCCAGCCCTTGCGGGGCTCTGTGGTCACCGTGGGCAGCAGCAGCCCTTAGCCCAGGGCTTCTGGCTGCTGCTGCTGCAGCTGGGGGTCCGTGCTGCATATACAGGGTCTGCAACTAGTTGTTGGCTCTGTGTATCTTGCACTGTTTAATGAAAGTGTGTCTGGGAGGGGCCCTTTAAGGGAGCGACTTGCTGTTGAGTCCGCCCCGTGACCCTGTCTGCAGCTGTGCCTGGCTCCCTTATTTCGATGTGTGCTACTTTGGCGTGTAGACGTTCCCTCGCTGTGCCTATTTCGATGTTGGGCTGAGCAACGTCGAAGTTGAACATCGACGTTGCCAGCCCTGGAGGACGTGTAGACGTTATTCATCGAAATAGCCTATTTCGATGTCGCAACATCGAAATAAGCTATTTCGAAGTTGGGTGCACGTGTAGATGTAGCCTATATGTCCAGGAGGAAGAGAGTATACAGATCAGAGAAGAACAAGGAACACAGTAGCAGTTTGAAGACAAGAATTCACAGAAAAAGGGGGGGTCTAAAATGCAGCACAGAAAATATAATAAAAAGGATGCCACAGAAAAGGAGCAGTAAAAAGGATGCAGAAGTCCATACCATCTTTCTTCCATTCCCAAAAAATTTAGTGGAATGGGTCCCAGTTAAATGCTGAATGGGCTGATTAGAAAGAGGAGGAGCTTAGCTGCTAAAACTCATGTACATAGGTTCAGCTCTACCAAAAAAATTCCCTAATGGGCTTTGAATCAGGATACAAAGTGGCTCACTCCCAGCCACATGAGACCACAATGCCTCACAATGAAAATATGGTCATCCTACCACTGGAGCTATAGACCTAATTCAGGAAAGCTTAGCAAGTAAGAAGGATGCTAAGTCAAAGGGCTTGTCTATACTACCACCTTCCTACGAAGGAAGGATGGTAATTTGGGTGTTGGGAGTTTACTAATGAAGTGCTGTCGTACACAGGCAGCACTTCATTAAGCAAATTCCCCCCTGTGGCAACTTTGAAGCTTTAAACTTCGGAGTACCAGCATGCGTCTAGCTGCGGCTCATCTGCCGGTACTTCGAAGTGCCAGGGCAACTTCGAAGTCCCCTTACTCCTCAAAATTTTAAAACTGTGAAGTTGCTGCAGGGAGGAATTTGCTTAATGAAATGCTGCCTATGCACAGCAGCACTTTATTAGTAAACTCCCAACACCCTAATTACCATCCTTCCTTCAAAGTAAAGTGGTAGTGTAGACAAGCCCAGTGAGACTTTAGTCCATATTTGAAATTAAGCTGCACGTGCTTAAATGCTTCCCTGAGTCAGGGACTATATATACAGAGTTCACTGTAAATATCACCGGTTTTATTTACTAATTCAAACCTAAATGATTTGACCAGTATGACTGGTATAAAAATAAAGATCTGAGAATAATAATTCCTGGGGTTTCATACATGTTTTTTCAATTATTCCCAAAGATTCAGAGAGGTGGCCATGTTAGTCTGTATCTTCACAAAACAAAGAAAGCAGTCCTGTAGCACCTTAAAGACTAACAATATTATTTATTAGGTGTTGAGCTTTGGTAGCAAAGACCCACTTCTTTAGATCTGGAGAAATATTCCCAGGTATTTTTTTCCTCCCTCTAGAAAGTTGTAAAGCATTATAATCACAACTGATTTTCTCTGATAAAAAAATTTAGTGACTAAGGCTGTGTGTCTACACTAGCTCCCTACTTTGAAGGGAGCATGGTAAACAAGGTGTCAAGAGATTACTAATGAAGTGCTGCGGTGCCTATGCTAATTCCGCCCCCCGGGCAACTTCAAAGTGTTAAACTCTGAAATGCCGGCTCGCCTGTAGCTGCAGCTAATCCACTGGTACTTTGAAGTGCCTGGGCAACTTTGAAATCCCTTTACTCCTCAAAATTTGCCCAGGCACTTCAAAGTACTGGTGGGTTAGCTGCAGCCACAGAAGTAGGGAGCTAATGTAGACACAGCCTAAAAGTAGCATGGATAAGATGAAATACCTTCAAAACTTACAAATATTCTCAGATTCAGTACTCCTATCACTTGTTAACACTTTGCACCCTATTAATTTAAACAGTCAACTTTTTTAGCCATTGGGAATTAATGTTAAGAATACTCTTAAAAAGCTATTCGGGTGGCATGAGTGGATTGAATATAAAGCTGTTCCACATAACTTAACTTTGGCTTTTATAAAGACAAAGTTGATTAAAAAATTATGATGTTCTGTTGTTCAGTATGATGAAAATACAGAGTAATTCAGTGACAGTAGCCAGGCCTCTAATTCTTTGATTTACATTTTCACTGTTTCCCTTGTAAAACTAGTATGGTTCCTGTTGGGTTCAGCAGAGCACAGAATGGACTCGGAATTCTGGACATTAACCCACCCAAAATAAAACCTGAGCTGCCAATTCTGAGTTTGGAAAGACTACTTATCCCTTCTTCCTTCATTAATAAATGAAATCTGTTTGTACTGTAAACTCTTTCATACCCAGCAACAATGGGACCGGGAGGTTGCCAGATATTCAAATATTCTGGATAATAGAGAGGTATACCTAGCAATGCATAACACTAAACAAAACAAGATCAGATAGTAGGAAAACAAAAATACATGCAGAGTACTTTATTTACCAACAGCAGTACTGTACATGCTAAACTATACTGTATTTGCTGTATTTATTTGTATTTACTTTCATTGTACTGTACTTTTGGAAAACGTAACTAAAATTCACTTATGGTTAAAATGCTGGTCATTTGAGAGTTCTGGATGTTAGAATGCTGGCTATGAAAGAGTTTACTGTAATATGGATTACCAATCTCCATCCGAATGAAGCTAACTGTAGAGAATTCTCAGAAGTTATTTTTATGGAAATAGTCTTGATGATAGTCATGACTTGTACTTTATAAAACATGATTCACATTAGCGTAGCTCATTATTTCAGCTGAGATTGAATCTTGTTCCTTTAGGCATGGTATAAAGGCAATAGTGTCTGTTCCCAAGCGTTTATAATTTAAATAGACAAGGTGTAGGGTGAGAATCAGAGACAGAGAAGTGATGTAACATGTGCAAGGTCATACTAAACTATGAATAGAACACAGGTCTCCTGACTCAAAGTCCAGCTTCCTGCCTATTAAGTCATACTGCCTTACCCTGCATCCTACAACACAGAATCAAACACATTTCCTGTCCCGATAGTTTATACCCCACGAGGAAGTTGCCTTTCAACTCTGACCTGACTATGGTGATGCCTTTTTGTTTTGTACAGAGTTCTTTTCACAGGGCAGCCCCATGGGGTGTGCCTGCCTGAGGAAAGGCACACATGCCTCAGTTTCCCCTTAATAGTCCAGCATGCCTTGAAGTACAAATAATCCTTGCGGGATTAATCTACTCAGTTTTTTTCAAAAGGCCTGTGCATATAACTAAACAAATCCCAGTATCAAATCCCACAACTATCATCCAGCCTGTACAGCATCTCTCGTGACACCAACTCTCTGTTACAGATACAGCATACTTCACCACACCTCACACCCTGCCTTCGGACCTCTCTGCTTCCCTGAGTTCAGCTCTCCAGCTCTGAAATCTAGCACTGTTGGTGCAGTGGGATGGAGGGGACTGCCCCCAGCTTCACCCCTTCCACCCAAGGCTCTGCCCCTTTGGGGGCAGTGAGCAGGCCCCCCACCTTGCATAGGGGTGCAGCAAAGCTGTCTGCCCTGCTCTTTCTCCCCCTCTCCAACTCTTTTACTGTATAGCTCTAACTGCTGCCCCACCCTCTTAACTGGCTAAACTGAGAGCACCTTTTCTAGCTGAAGGGACCAGCACCCCTGTCACACAGGTTCATTAGTAACTGTGGAGATCATTAACTCAGATAAGATTTTCCATTCAACATACGTAAAATTAATAAAAAGCATGGTCTTGTGCTTAGAAGCACCAGACTGGGATTCAGGGCACCTGGTGCTGGTTTCTGGCTGGGCCACAGACTTTCTGTGACTTGGTCTAGTCACTTAATCTTTCTGTGCCTTTGTTCCCCTGTTTAGAAATAATGGGGGTAACAATGATGGTCATGGCACACTCAGAAAGAAGTTAAATAAAAATAAAGACTCTCAACTGGAAGGCTTCAATGAAACACTACTTTGTCTTTCAGTACTCAGAGCAAGTGAACAGCAGACCCCCAAAACAGAGACAGACAAAGCAGGCTGCTCCCTAAAACACAGCTCAAACCACCTTAGACCTCTGCAGAACTGACTCGGATTGCATGATATCTCCTAAGCATCCCCTTGCCTGCAAGCAGGGCAGGGAAAACCCTCCCACCACACTTAAAATGATGGTTTCAATTCCAACAGTTACTATGCACCACAGTAACTATATTTCTTTCTCCTGTCCTTTGTCTCTTCAGACAAGAAACTGTGCCTCACTGATCTCAGTTCAGGCATCTGGATGAAAATATAATGTATAATAACAACAAAAATACCTCAGTGAGGAGATACAGATGACATGGGTAAAACCCAGCTCTACAGTTCCAGCTCCTCTCCCCATCTCGCACCATTAAATAACTTACCAGAGAGGTTAGGTTATGCTGAGAGCTAACTGGTTAAGATCTAAATAATGTCACATTAGAACAATGGAGGCAGCATACGAAATACATGGAGTCTATATCATTGCCACTGGCTGATGGGGCATTACTCAGATTCATAACCTGGGACTCTTGTTGAATTCTCAGCTACATCTGGCTGACATAAAATCAAGTGTTCACTGATGTGGTTGTTCTCAATAACATTACACCAGCCAAATGCCTATTTAGAGGTGAATACTTCCTATCTAGTTTGTGTCCTCTGCCATATATCCCTCTCGTTGGCTGCAATATTTATGATAAGAAACACAAGATTATAATGGAAATAAAAAATGTACATCATTCTAATAAAAATGTCTCCGCATCTAAGCAGTGATTGCCAGGGAAAAACTACCATCAGCATTAAAGTACCTCCTTTCTAATCAAATGTAGCAAATTAAACAGATTATGGTACTGAACAGCTTCTGTGGTAGAGCTATAGTTGAGTTATATGTGAGAAAAATCAGCTCTGTTCTGAATCCATAATTATTATGATCTACTGTTATGATCTATCACTGGGAGAGCAGTAGGTGAAAAAATTATAAATCATAGTTATTTATATTGTGGCCAATCATGAATAAGTATCATGGGAAGTTTTAATTCAAATGCACTTCAGATCATAATTATATGTATATTGCATAATATGTTCATATAAGCATATCAGTAGTATGGGAATTTATAGTCCATCAAGCAGAATCACAACAAATGCAAGCTAAGTAAAAACTATTTCAGTTCTCAGTGTATTTAATATGGTCTTAAGTAAGAGGAATAAGTTCCTGGAGCAAGTAGTATGCAGCACTTTCTTTAAATTAGACAAGTAGTGTTAATACTGTTTGTAAGACTCCCTAAAGAAATAGCTTTAAAATTAATAAGCCTGCAAAAAATGTATTTTATATGCTTCAAGAATATGCATCTATCAAGTTCTCCATGTTTCTAGGGGTTAGTCTGTTAGCCTGATAGTGCCAATATGTTTCCCCCCTGGCTTCCAAGCATCTAAATGTTCAGGATCAAAATGGACATGGTGCTAGAGCAGAGTTGCACGTACCAAATAAACCGGCCCTAGCCTTGCATTCTCTGTTGCTGTTCTGTTGGTTGAAATTCACTCCTCTTTCTTTTTAGCTCCTGCAGTAAGAATCTTTGTTCTGCAAATCACACAGGAAGTGCTTCATTACTGAAATTCAGCAGCTGTAATATACACCTGTTCAGATCAACGTACTTATTATGACAAGGATAATAGAGTCTTACTTACAAAGACTTTCACTCCACAGCAGAACAAAGACTGTGCAGCTTATTCTTCCATAAATAAAAAATGCAGGCAGCACCAGATTAGCATGGTCATAGAGATCTTGAATTACCTTGTATTAAAATAAGTTTTTGAGGCTCGCTGGAAGCTAGGCCCCAGGTTTGCTGAGTAGCAAACACCGTAGCAGTGCATTATTTTATCCACTCTCCTAAACTAGAAAAAGTCTCAGGCATAGTACTTGGGTGAGATTTTGTGCTGTGCTGCTTAGAGACTAAACACAGAACTGACAACTTGAGCAACAAGGGACTAAGGAGGCTTTAAACCACAATTCTGTTTTGCTCTCCTCTTTCATGGCAGCTGCAGGATCTTGTTGGGCTGTCTAAGTGTGTACTTCCAACTAATTTCACGGGATGAAAATTCTTTGTGCCCAGTGAACTAACCCTAAAAGCCCTGGATTTGTCTGTGTGGAGAACTTCCTTAGCGCAAGAACTGAGGAAGACAATGCAGGCTGTCCGCTAATGATACCTTAGCAGCCCTCAGTGTAGGGGCATGGTGGGGCAATGGTGGAGGCAGGTAGGGCGTGATGTGGTGGGCCTTTGAGGAGATTTTTGAGCACACCTGCTGCTCACAGGGAGCCTTCTCACCCTCAGGCTGCCTAAATTATGCTGGGCACACTGGTTTCCAAGCCACACCACATCTTCATTTTGCTCTCAGTGTTTGCTTGATCTCCAGCCCTCACCCATGCTCATTACTCAAACCTTTTCCCATCAGTGGTAAAATGTAGAATTCAAATTTTTACATCTGCAACTAATATTTAGCAAGTCTGCCCTGTTGAAACTTACCGTCTTCCATAATCCAATTATAACTAAGGCAAAACTAGCACATTTTTGAATGTGACCCCTGCATAGCTTCATAAATATTTACTTTTACCAACTATTGGGGGGAAAAAATCCCACCACAATAACCAGTTCTAGGAAAGTCTATATAGCTATCATGTATTGTTTTCATTTTTCTGGAACTTTTTTTGCTATGAGAAAACCTGAAATTTGCAGCTTAGGTGGATAGGATCTTCACAGCAGCAAAATTACTACAATGTCCATAGCTAAAAAAGGGGTTGTGGGAAAAGGTGTGGCAGTAAGATGCTCGGCAGATTAGCTCTTTCCTCTCCATGTGCCTCTTTAAAGCACGATTGCCATTTCTCTGCCTTTGCTGTGATTCACGGCACTTGGCCAGTAATGTCAACATTTTCAGACTTAAACACATAAAATCCCCATTGCTCAGCACTTCAGAATTTCAAGCTGAACATTTAAATGCAGATTTAGGTACCTGGCTTTAAGCATCCACATTTGAAAATCTGGCCTTGGTGATGGGTGTACTATAAAACTCTAGAAAGATAGAGGCACAATGTAACTATTAACCTAACTTAAATACAAGCATGTGTTTAGGAGGTGCCCATTTTGCCTTCATTTGATAAAAGTTTTATAGCCTCTCTCATGGTTCCATAAACCATCTTTTCTACTATTTGGTGGGTTTTGCACAGACTTCATGATACCAAATGATGTGTATTGGCACAATGGTGCTAATTCCACAATCCTGTCTGACAACACCCATCTAGTATGGAGAGAGAAGATAAACCTGTTTCAGTCTTGATGTGCTATATCTCACAATGACAGGGTCAATGAAAGTGGGGTGACCATCCTCACATTACAGAAGGATGTGTTTGTACTAAAGGGTGATTCCAAAGACCACTTCAGGAAGAACAATGTATACCACAACACCGGTCAAAGAGCCATTTGCATAATTATGTTGACAGAGCTGCATTTTGTCTGGTTCGGAACTTGCAACTGCTGTATATGAATCTTCTCAAAGTTATGGACACATACCCTTAGGGAGTGGCAACATGCAATACAATCAGTGATCAGTTGCTCAAGGGTTCAGACAGAAACGTTCATTTTGCAAAAATGATCATGGAGTACATGGACCTTCCATGTTGCAACCCAGAGACAGACAAATTCTGGGGCTTGTTTGATTTTTGACACATGAAGGGGCAACCTCTAGCCATGGTAATCTATTCAGAGTAGTTTGTAATGAGCAATATTTAAGGTGCTTTTTCCAGCCCATTCCTTGGATTGGACAGCTGTGCTGTCCCTGAATAAAGTAGGTGAGTCAATGAAGATGCTAATGCGTCTGGTGTCATGAAAGATTGACAGTGACTTAACCCATCTTCATGCAAGTTCACAAGGTTGACTCCAAGCAACACCTGTTGAGGGTCACTTTTGACATTCTCTATTGCTTCAGGACTTGTTAGATTATTGAACACTGAATGGGAATTTGTTTAAAGTAGATAAGCAGTCACACACCAACTCATACACTCTTGGTAAACAAGACCATTTCCAGTAGCATGTTAAACAGAAACAGCTCAAGGACTTGCTAACCACGGGTTTGTTTTGGAGTACGTTTCTCTCAGATGAGGTGCTGAATTAGCCATGCTAACAAGCACAGCCAGTCCCTTTAGCCAGCGTGTTTCAACATAAGTCTCCATAGGCTTTTATGGCTACCATAGCAACCAGAAAGCAGCACTTACCATCATTCTTCACCTTATGGGGCAATCCCCTCCTCATTTTGTTTCCACCATCCCATCACATAGAGTTGGGCTTATAGGAGTTACACCTCACAGTTTACTACCTATACTACACATTTTGCTTCTCAGCACCACAGTGGTTAGTGCTTCCTGTTTATGGGCCTGATTGACTTGATGGACCTCAGCGGATTTAAACCACCGGAAGATCTACCCCTCCATAATTACGTATTGTAAATGTTGTAGAGGCATCTATCTGATAGATAGCTCATTTTGCAATAACTATCATGTCATTAGCATTTTGACAGATACAGCAACTTCACATAAGATTTATATAAATGTTAAACAATGTTCTGAAAATGAAGAATTTGAAATTCTTACAGCCCCCTTGTCTTGCTTTAATAGCTAAGCTAAGGCAAAGTTTTACTGAAGAATTCTCTAGTGGCTGAATGTTGGACTAGTTTGGTTGCTGTACTTTTTTTCCACTTCAGTCAGTTTCACGTGCTATCAGACTGTGCTAGTGATGATGATTCAGGAATAAGCTTCGTTTTCTCTTATGACAGCTCAGGATAGTATAAAAACAAACAAAACAAAACAAAAAGACCTCTGGAGAGAGAGACTGATACAGGAGGGCACAATCCAGACTAATGAGAGACAATATTACCCCTACCTTGTATCTTGGGGTGAGAGGTGGGTAGCTTTTATGATGCCTTGCTGCTCACTAACAGCCTTCAGCGATTACATCCGTGTGTGTACCCTGGCCACCCAGCCACTCCTTGGCTCTTACTGGACTTAAAATTGCAAAGAGAGTGACACCAACACTTTGCCAATATCAGATTCCTCTCCCCACAACCCTACCCCAGAAACCTTTGTCCTACACTGACCAGCCCTCTTTTGGGCATTACAAATGTGTTGAGTCCTTATTCTTTTGAGGGAATAATACGAACACAAGTTCTCACCCTAAATGGAGTCAACAAAACACGTCATCTTGAACACACTGGTTTAGACAAATGACTATAACAAGTTTATTAACCACAAAGGGATAGATTTTAAGCGAGTAGAAGTATTAAAGCACAAAAGTCTGAAATGGTTACAAGTAATACACACTCAAGACATTTATTAATTCCTAACTTAAGCTACTTTATATCCAAGTACATTTTTGCACCACATGTTCCACGATTACTGACCAAACTCTCAGGTCAGGAACCCTCCCCTAGAATTGAATGTCTTTTCGGGTGCAGTGAGCATGCAAAGTGCATGGGGGGTGGGAAGTGCCTTGGAGTCTGCGTCCTTCCATATGGCTTCAATCCCCTTCTTCAAATATTTTTCCAGCTGAGAACTAGGATCCAAAGAGTCTCTGTGGAAGAATATTTCCTAATTTTTTTCACCTGTTTAAAGTTCCTTTGCCTTCCCAGACTGCTTAATGACTATTTTCCTCTTACATGCAAATTATTGCAGACTGCACTTCCTTCTGTTAGGACAGACCTGTTTGCACAGCCTTCTGCTTAGGAATAGGAACAGGAGTTCATAACACTTCACAGGATAATCTTATAACACATACAATGTTGCCACACAATACTGACCAGCAAATTAGGCTCTTTCAAATGATATGTTACAAGGACTACTTTGTACAAAGATTACTACAATAGTAGGGAGGGGGTGAATACGCTGGTGAATTCTGGATATGAGACATTTAGTATCTATTTTCAAGGATTTCACAGGATGTGATCAAGGTTGATCGAACACATCAGAAAACTTAAGTTAAACACATGGTAAAATAAATGAAGGCATTTCCTCCAGCTGTTCTTCCTTTTGTGTTGCCCTCTTCATCTTCAGATAGCCTGTCTATTATCCATTGTTTCCCCTCTTGTGGCCTGCACTCCTATCTGTGCTTTGTATGCTTTTGTTCTTTAAGAGATACTTAAAGGATAAATCCCAAGGTCTCTACACTTGTTTGACAGATATTGATTTTACACAGAATGCACATAACTGCAATGTTCTTATTGCAATCAACATGAAAAATACTACCATGCTACTTCTAAGGAGGCCTTTTTTATTTTGTCACATAACAAGGGATTGTTTAAAGAAAAACATACTGCTGGAGTCTTTTGTTTAACTTCTTCGTGAAGAGGTTCTATGTTTTGGAATTAATCTCTGTATTTAAAAGTAACCTTGAGAAATAACATGCATTCTCTGTAATAAACTGTCTGAAAAACAGTGTTTAAATAATCTCTTCATCTTAGTAGTGTTTAGCACTTAAAGATTTTGTTTTCCTTTTCAAAGAGATTTCTGTACATTAACTAAAGTTATCCCCCTCATATCTACCATTGAAGCAAGGTAGTAAAAAAACCTATGATTAAGCTCACTTAGAAGAAAAAAAGAACATGAAGGATTATGATTTGCCCTAGGACACAGAAGAAGTTAGTATTAGAACCAAAATTAGAAGTTTGGAGCTCCTGACTGCTATTCCTGCACTCATATCATTACACAGTGTCTCTAAGGCTGTTCCTACATATGTCACTCACCTCCAAAAGGGGCATGCTAATAAACAGCCCAAAATATGCTAATGAGGTGTGGATGCAAATTCCTGGCACCTCATTAGCATAAGGTCACATGATTTGGAGTCCAGAAGACATTCTTTGGACTCCAAAACAATGTGTAGAAGCACAGCTCTGGGGGGTCTTCTGGAAGGTCTTTCTTCCGGAAGATCCCCCGGGCGCTGCGCTTCTACACTTTGTTTTGGAGTCCAGAAGAACATCTTCTGGACTCCAAATCACATGACCTTATGCTAATGAGGTGCTGGGAATTTGCATCCATGCCTCATTAGCATATTTCAGGCTGTTTATTAGCATGCCTGTTTCAGAGGAAAGTGGCATGTGCAGAAACAGCCTAAGACTGTCTCTACACTAGATAGTTTTGTTGACAGAAGGGGTCTTCTGTCAACATAACTCAGGGAGCATCTACACACTCCAAGCATTCTGTTGACAGAGTTTCAACAGAACTCTGCCTTTGCCTCGACAGTATTATCCCTCAAAAATTTGAGGCATAACAATCCATCGAAAGAGTACTGTCAACAGAAGTAAAGTGTAGACACTTCTGTCGACAGAAAGGACTTGTTTGCAGAGCAGCCCTCTTTGCAGAGCTGCCATTCCTGTTTCTGCACCAGAGGGCAGTGCAGCCCAGCAGTTCTCTGTCAGAGAAAGTTGTGTGTAGCAGCAATCTGTCAACAGAG
This sequence comes from Carettochelys insculpta, assembly GCF_033958435.1. Taxonomy (NCBI): domain Eukaryota; kingdom Metazoa; phylum Chordata; order Testudines; family Carettochelyidae; genus Carettochelys; species Carettochelys insculpta. Next base: position 14,004,493 of record NC_134150.1, on the reverse strand, counting down.
TACTGTCGAGATTTCCCTGTTGACAGTAACTTCTTTCAACTGAGGCTTCTAGTGGGCTGCATCTACACTTGCATTCCTCTTTCAAAAGAGGCATGCATATAAGGGAAATCAAAGATGCAAATGGGGTGCAGATTTACATATCAGGCACCTCATTTGCTTATTCTTCTTTCAAAAGAGCTTCTTTGGAAAGTAAACCCCTTCTTTGAAAGAGCTCTTCTTCCCACATTTTATTGGAAGAAGCACTCTTTCAAAGGTGGGTTTTACTTTTGAAAGAACCATGTTTACATTTCTTTTCTTCATTGCAAGGAAGAATATGCAAATTAGGTACCAGATATGTAAATCTGCATCTCATTTGAATTTTCTATTTTCCTCATTTGCATGCCTCTTTCGAAAGAGGAGTGCAAGTGTAGACACAGCCATGTAGACAGTCTAATAATATCTCCTAAGCAAACATCATACATATTGCTTGAAATCTTAACACATTACATACAAGAGACCCAAATGGCCCACCATGTCATTATATCTCTTCTGTCTACCCCAGTCTTATTATTTGTCAGGTCTCAGTGCCCCTCACTTTTTAAATTCCATTGTAACAGCCATCTCCACATAACCATTTCCTTGTTACTGGAGTTATGTGAAATTCAAATTGTTCACTATCTCAGTAGCTTTTTACTGCTCTGATTTGCACAATTTAGCATACACACAATTTGATTTTGGAGAAAGTGGCTACTTTTTTTGCATCAAAGACACAAAACAAATTATAAATCCATATATGGTTTAATGAACATCTTCACATTAAAAAGGACTCATTCATGAGCTGAAATAAGTCTTTAAGATAGCAGGTAATGGACCCATTTTCAAGATCATAATGAAAAGCTTTTGAAGTAGTTTTTCCATGAATATTTTATGCCTCTCTAGGATAACCAAACATCATTAGCTCATCAACTGTAATCCATCTTTCATATATATTAAGCCTTCCCTGCTGATAAGGTAAGTGCATTTGTACTAATAAGGCCTCAATTCTGGTGGCAGAGGAATTACATATTAGGTTTCCAAATAAAGGTTTTATGGCAGTCAGAGTCCCCAGGGAAGAGAGACCTAAACCCCCCAAAATAAAATGAAACAATTGATCATTTGCTTGATTTATATTTACGTATAAAAATGTCAAGTAAAATCTTGAAGGCAAGTCTATAATGTGCTGGACTTGATGGTCATTAATTTATGTATACACATGCAGAAAGGTATAATGGTGGCTATTATGCAACTACATGATCACCTCACAGCAGTGTGGTGAGGTAATCATGCAGGGAAGAACCTCCCAGGCTAGGTATTTACAGGAAACCATCTCTAAGCACCTAACTTTGTCCAGCCAGGTGGACACAATGGCAGACAATTAAAGTTAATGGTCAAGCACTGAAATGGAAGAGAAAATCCCAGTCTGGGAAAGTCTCCTGCACTGTAATTACCAGAGTATGAGAAAGAGAATGGAAAAACTTGGCCCTTGTTTCAATTATTGGGTGGATCACCTCTCCAGTACTCTTGAAGACAACTATAAACTCATGGACATTAAAGCATCTAAAACACTATGAGAAACTAAAATTGTATGATTGAAAATACAAATGTTCAAGATGTCATTTTGAGATCCTGATTTGCAAGCTCTTGGACACATGTTAATTCAATGGAATATTGAGAGGCACTAACTCGCTCAAATTAATAATTCAACTTAAAGAGTACAAAGATTACGATGAGACAAATGTCAAGAAAATAATTCAAGCAGCATGTACTTGTGCAGGGAGTAAGTTCATTTTAACCAGAATTAAAAAACATTTTGGGGGAAAAAACCCACATAGGGAGAACTTTTTAAAAATTTTCTTATGTCTAAGATTCAGTGCCAATTGCTGCAAATTTTTACTTGTGTAAGAAACTCCTTATCTATGTTAGTTGCTTATCTTGCTAGACATTTCAGTGACAATGTGAATGGTTTCACAGAAATCCTCCCAAGTATTCCACCAAATTGAATGACTCGTGAGAATAAGGCAGAGTACCAGAACAAGCAAGGGTTGGTAAGACTTGTCCTTTAGGGTATTTTTCTGGTAAAATAAAGACATTGATAAAATAAGGTAAATCCCAAAATAGTGAGCAGTGGATTTTAAAGACTTCTGAATTTCATAGACAGGATTTATTATCATTCATGATCTTCATTCTATTTTCATCCTCTCTGTTACAGCATAAAATTTCTTCAAATGTAAATGTCAGATCTTTTCTTTATTATTTGCTAGTGTCATAAAAATCTGACTTGTTTGCTTTGTTAAAGGACTTACTGAGCATTGACTTTTCTTTATTTGTATTTTACTACCAAAATGTTTATAAAATATTATAAAAAAATCATCCCCTCTGAAATGGGATTTAAATAAGAGCAAGGTTTGCCATTATCATAAATGAATAAAGTGTTTTGTGAGTAATAAAATGGATCATGGATTCAGGATAATTCAAACTGAAATGTTATGTTCAATATCAAGATTAGATTATATTAATGCAGTTCATTTTAAATGGTTTAAAGGCCATCAGATGCAAGTGAAAAGAATCTGTATCATAACTTAGAATAAATAGACTGAGACATTTGTTTAGAATGCCAGTGCTAAACAAATCTATTACTACATTTCTGCATGTAGCATTATATTACCACTGCTATTAAACAACCAGGGCATGAAGATACATTATAGCTTTAATTATAAACATTACCTTTGCATATGTACTAATTTAGAAAGGAACAATGTTCAGCAACCTTCAGTTATTTATAGCTGCTAATATTTTAATTAACTTTGTTGCATTTATACTACTTATTTGATGCCACTGGGCACAGGTAACAAGCTACTTGACATGGAAAATATTACCTATCAGACTCTATATTATCCATGAAATCACGACACTATTATGACAAGTGCAGCAATAAGCTTTGTACAAGACATAGTCATTGTCTGATGGGCATACATTTCACGTTCATGCGCTTAATCCTCAAGCCCCAAGTTGCTCCTTATTGTATTTCTCCACCAAAAGTGCCAACTTGATTTCAAAAGAAAGCTACCTATTTATCTTAACAATGGTCTATATTTTCAGTATTTACCTGGTTCTTTATCCACAAAGGACAAGAAAATAGGTTCATGAGGATCCATGTTTATTTTGTCTCCATGATATCCAAATAAAATGTGCTGTTATTTTCTGAGCCACTGGCCTATAATTCCATCCTGAGATCTGAATGCCAAGCTAGGGTCTTTCCATTAATTGCATCACAACCAATAATATTTTTACAGGTCAAATTATATCCTGGATAGAGCAGTCTTATGATATTCAAATTATGCATGGATCTACACCTGTATAACTAATTCATTGCAGTTCATTGGGGCTGCAAGGGGAAATTAAGAGAATAACATTGTCCAGAAAATCTGTGTTACTGGTGATGATACATGAGAAGAGAGGAAAACTGCTGAAGATGTACCTCCCTAGATAAGTTTGCAGTGCTTATAGTTAGAAAATGGAGTAATTACTGCCATTTTATAATGAATCTCCCCATAGGCCTTGTTCAACTTCCACTGAAGTCAAAAGGAGACTATTGACTTTAGCAGGAGTAGGAGTGGGTCCCATATACCAACCCTTATTGACATCAATGGAAGTTTCACACACTAAGGGCTAAAAGGACTAGTCTCAGTCTGTGTTGATCTGTTTGTATTACTGTGTGATAGTCTAATAAACCAACAGTTCTCAGACTGTGTATCAGGACCTCAAAAGTCAGTTGTGACCCCATTTTAATGGGGTCACTAATGCTTGCTAAGATTTGCTGAGGATAAAGTCAAAATCTGAGCTCTACCACCTGGGGCTTGAGCTTAGCCCCATACCTCACCCAGGTCACAGGGGCTTAGGCTTTGGCCCTACCAATCAAGTGGGCTCACACTTCAAGCTCCCCTCCTGGGGTTAATGTTTGTTCTTAGAAAGATGTCGGGGTGCTATGAAGTTTGAGAACCACTGAAAATAAACTACACTTTTTTATCAGCACTTAGCTCAGAATAGCTGCATCATCATAGGCAATGAAACAGGGAAGAAGGTAAGTAGGCCGTCCCCCACAAATGTTATTAAATGTGACATTAAATCCTGCTATTAAATAACACAAATGCACTATCGTGTACTTTATTTAGGCCACAAATTTGGAAGAAAATCTGGTTAATAAAGTTTAGTTCTAAAAAAATTATTGGTGCTATTTATTATATCCAGTCCTCTGAAAAGCTAGAGCTGCCTTAGTTATCATGAGTTACAGTTCCAAACATAACCAACTGTTCAGGCAATAGCATGGAAGACAAAGGAATCCTAACTTTATTTTAGATTCTCAATAAAATTAAGCTAGTTTTTTTAAAGTTTTTTAAGGTCTGTGATGTTGCAGCTTGGCAGAACTGGGTGTCTTAAGCCACTGGAAAGTCTGGTATTCACAGCTCTCCAATAGCTATAAAACTACATTCTGATCTGGCAAATCTTTGCTCATGTAAAGTTGCTCCAATTCATTCCAGAAGACAGACAAGCATGAGTGAAAAGTGTTTGTACCAGTAAGATTTTGAAGAATAAAGGTCCAATCTGAGTCTCCTCCAAGAGAACAAGTGTTTTGGGTGCTTAGCCCTTCTGAGGCTTGGCTATTTGTTTATCACAATTTACTAAAATAGGAACTTAGGTTCCTCATTTTAGCTACCTGAGTACTATTAAAATGTCAGCACAGGGAAAGAAAAGTAGCATCTGAAAACTGCATTATATCCTTATACTTATAACTAGAACCCAATGTGAAATCTAAGATGCAAACAAGTTATTTTTAACTATGATCACTGATTGATTCATTAATGTTTATTTTATGGTCGGTCCTCTTTATTGTCACAGAGATGCAGTCTTGAGAATTCATGGACACTGGAGACCTTTATAAAGGTATCATCTCTCCTGGGCACTGGGGTGAATACACTTACTCTACATTTAAAAAGATGGTGTTGCCATTCTCCCCAGTACAGCCATGCCAGTACCTTCAGGAGCACAGTGAACTAGGGCTATGGTCTCCTTTGCACCTTGTTTGTACACGTCCCCTCTGGAGGTAGCTGTCCCTCCCCTTCCATCCACTCTTCTACTCTTAGAGCGCACCCAGACAAACTGCAACTGCTCCTTGCATCCTCTCCTTGGCCACATATACAGAGTCTGGGTCATGGCTGGCAGCTTGGTCTATCAGCTGGCCTGCAGCACACGGTTTGGTGTCCGGAGGGCTGAAATGCTTTCATCTAACTGAAGTATTTTGGGTTACTACAAGAGTAAATTCATGGCCAGTAATTACCAGGAGGTCAGATAATCTGCTGGCCTTAAATTCTGAGGAAGAGCTAAACTTAAGACCATTTTCCCATTTGCCCTGTCAGTTATTTAGCCCTTTGAGTGACTATGTCCCCAGGCATTTTTACATCATCTGTGGGAACTCTTTCTTTTGGGGTGGCTGGAGAACAAATGTCCACTGCACTTGGATTATGCTATTGTAAGAGACATCCCAAGCCTGAAAAACACCAGCTGAAACTAGTTATCCTTTTTAGAAGATGGATACAGAATTTAGGAAAGCGATCTCGTAACTGCTTCCTACCTTCATTCCTAGCTCGGGGCATCTAAATTATTGTATACTGAAGTAAATATACAGATAGTGCACTGGGTTGGTACCACATGATTTAATTTCTTAACAAAAATCACCCTCATTAACAGTAATCTTCTTTTCCCAAAGCCTGACCAATAATCCCATCTAACATTAGTGGAAACTCTTTTTACGAAAATCACCTTTATTTCTGACAATCATCAGTAAAACTGTAATTCCTCTTTTTTGGTTCTTTTGACTTCTATAGTTTTATCAGTCTTTAAATTGTTTGGACCTTGTGGCTTGCCAGAGTTCAGGCTGTAATTAACATTGACAACATCAAATATTTTATTCTCTTCTTTAACCAAAACTTTGGAAAAGGACATTAATGTTGTTTCTGCTACACAGATAGGTGCGCTGGAATCAGATTTTTTAATTTAAATTAAATACCCCTATACTGGAGGTTTCACCTTTAACTCTTGCCGGGGAAGGGAGGGTGGGAAATACAGATTATGCATGACTAATACATGCTGTTCTTTAAAGAAAAAAAATCTTGTTTTAGTGCTTGGGCAAGAAGTATTTTTAACAGTATCCAATTAAGCTCAATAAACCAATTAGCCTTAACTCTCATGGTAACTACATTTCTTGGCTTGACAAAGTTTGTACTTCAGCCAACATGCTAACAGAGTTTAGAGACTAAATAAATGCATGGCTTACCTCACAAGGTTATTCCCCTGATGTTATCTGACGATGGATTTGATGCTGCAAGAACAGTGCAGTGTGGTAAACGTGCACACTTGTCTGATCTTGCTTCTGCTGGATTTTCCTGAAACAGGGGAAATGTCCTGTAGCAGAATTTAGAAAAATTGGCCTCCGTTTCAACCCTTTAATTAGAACCCCATACATTCTTAGGAGAAGTGCAGGATATAAGCCATCCAGGCATGCAGAAATTAACATAGGCATGAACTTAACGGAATTTTATTTTGTATGAGATGGAAAGGCGGACAAAGAAAAACCAAAAACTATCCGTGCTCATGCACGTGGGAAGATATTCCAGTCTGAGGAAGTTTATGAAACTCATGTTATGTTTTCTAAAAATTGGAGACTACCGCACACAATATCAGTGAAAACTAAGTGGTCATTGACCAACAAGAGACAAGCCTTAAAAGGCCTCAGATCCACTGCAGATAAGCATATGAAAATATGCATTTTTTGCATCTTGTCCTCATTCAGCAAAGCACATGCTTACTGTAAGAACGTGAGCAGCTCTTAATTTTAGTCATGCATACATCCTCAGAGTGAAGCTCATGCTTCAGTATTTGGTAGAATCGTGGCCTTAAACCCCCAGACCTACAAAATTTGGCATTATATAAACAGGAATATCTGATTTTGATTCCATTTCTAGTTATTTTGCAACAGCAGCTTTGTATGCAAAACTCTACCACTTCCTGTTCTAGTATCAGAAAGAGACTGCAGGCACAAGAGAGTAACATCCAAATATTTCAAAGCCTCAAAAAAGCATTAGTTCTAAGTTGGTTCCAGTTTTACTAATTTATTTCATCTGATTTGACTTCTCCTTGTAGTCCAAGAAATGCCCTCTCCATTAAACATCTGAAACTTGAAAAAGAGGATTTGAAGAAGAGTAGAACAAGTACTGCAAGTTTAATAGTGTATTAGACTAGACAATAACAAAAAAAATCCAGCATAAGTCTTTCCATTACAGTTTAAATACTAGATTTGATTAAAGATTACACACACCACACACAAGCCAAGCTCTAACTGCTAGTGGTTCCTATTTGGGAAAATAGAAAAGGAAGAAATATAATAAGGTGGCTCCAGTATGGCTAATGCCATAGGAACTGGAACTAGGGGTAACACTACATTCCTTTTCCCCAGCTGCCCACAGCTTTAGGTGGTTTCCATTATCTACATGGTTCACAGTTTGGTTCAATGGCTCTCAGCAACCATATTATAAAAATTGTTCCAGCACTTTTGGTTAATGTTGATTTTGGAGGGAGCTGCCTTCCCACGGACTTCAGCTGGGAACCTCGGTTTCTTGAGACATGTGAAGAGCCATATTGGTGAATGGGCCATCTAACCCAGTATCACGTCTGTTGAGTGGCCAATATAATTTGTTCAGAGGGAATGAACAGAACATCACAATCATTGAGTGATCCACCCCCTGTCATCCACTCCCAGATTCTGGCAAGCAGAGGCTAGGGACACTGAAAGCAGGCTGTGCATCTATGGTTGCCAGCTTTCTAAGTGGAGAAAATGATTGCCCTTGCTCCACCCCTTCCTTGAGGCCCTCTCTCATGCCACCTCCCTTTCCAAAGCCCCATCCCTGCTCACTCCCTCCCTCTCTCCCTCCGTTGCTCTGCCCAGCCATCTCTCACACACTTACTTTCACTGCAAGGCCAAACAGGCCAAATTTGTTTTTCTAACAGAAGTATAATGCTAAGCCCAGGGTTTACCTGTTACAGGGCACTACTGCTGGCAACTAAATAGTCGAAAAGCTAGTTTGTTTGTTTTTTTTGTTTTTTTTTTTTTTTTTTACAAAAAATTAATTTTCACAAATATTTTCATGGGTCTTAACCGCCTCTCTTCCCATTTTTGTAAGAAGCTCCATTGTTCTGGTTGACTAAACTGATTGTAATTTTGTGTGTGGAATTATGACCACATATTATCACAGCTGCAATAGGTCCATTATGAAAGACCAACTCCTATAATCCAAATGAAAATCCATAGAACACAACCATGAAGCACACACTGGTGCAGATACCTATATAAATAAATCTGTAGAAGCTGACTACATGCAGATACAGACATATTCATGTGTAGATATCCAACATGCACTAACACGTGCTTGCACATTATGTAATAAAACTATTGTTGTTTAGTGCCTAAAGACGCTAACTAAGATCACAGCTCCAAGGTGGTAGCCACAAGATGTACACAATAAAAGAGAGAGATTGCAACAAAGACTTTATAATATAGAGAGACCTTTTCACTAGTGCGGATCCCCAATCACTCCTTGTACAGAAATTATTTCACACAATTTTTTTTGGCCTTGTTTTCCCTTTCTCTATGCCCTTTTCCAGTTACAAGGTGCAGGCAGCAGCCTCAGGAGATCACCTCACATTGCCCCCCCACCCCCAGTACATACACCCCACATGCAAAGCTCTGCTGCAAATTCCTGGTCCACTGAGCCCCACTTCTTCATGAGCAGCTGGGAGGCCTCCAGTCACCCATCAAGAAGTGGGGCTGAGTGGGCCAGAGGTGTATGGTGGAGTGCTAGCTGGTGAGTGCAGGGAGGGAGAAGGTGGGAGGGATGCTTGCGAGAGGTGACTTCCGTCAGCTGCCACTGCCATCTGCTGCGTGCCCCCGGTAATGCCTGGCCAGGATGGTCAGGAAGGGAGCCAGGGGTCAAAGTGGGAATGGGCAAGGGGTGAGACCTGTGCTGTGGGGACTGTCGCCACATGCCCCACTCCCCCTCTCAGAACAAGGTCCTAGCTATTCCCTTCTTAATGGTTCTAAACATTGTTACCTTTTTGACTGGCACTTGGACACTGCACAGACATGTTCAGAGGAGTACACTCGTCCCTTGCTATACGAGCACAATTGGTCCCAACTTTCTGCTCATAGGCAAAAACTCATAAGGAGGGACACTAAATTAACATTAAAATACACGTAAAAGTCTCTGATTGGTTCCTAGTGCTCCTAACTCGGGGAAGGAGGGGCAGCATGTGGCACTGCTTTTGAAAGGTAAGTGAACCTTGGGTGGGGGCGGGTTAAAGGCTGGGGGCAGTTTGGGGCCATGAGCAGGAGGGAGGGTTAAAACCTTGTAGCAGGTTGGGTCTGTGGGGTGAAGGGGGGGTTCAGGCTGTGACAGTTTGGGGTCTGCAGGGCTGGCGGTGGGGGGTTCAGGTTGCAGCAGTTTAAGTGTGTGGGGATGGGGGGATTTAAGGCTGCGGCAGTTTGGTGTCTACAGGGCTGGAGGAGAGGGGTTCAGGCTTCAGAAGGTTGGAGCTGTGGGAAGGGGGTTAGGCCCATATTAATTGGGGAGAAGGGAGTTCAATCATCCAGTGAGCAAAGGTAATTGTGTGTCCCCCCTTTAAGCAAGTACTGGTAAGTAAAGTACTCATTTAATGAGAAATGAGTGTATCCATAATGACTCCCAGATCTCCATCTTGAGTACCAAGAGCTAAGTTTGATCCCATGGTGTAAGACATGGTTAAGGGACTAACTACACTCAGCCATATTCTGCTTTAGTTTCCTGCAGGTTCATTTACTGGCAATGAGGCCTCTTGTGATTCACCACTGGTGAGACTTTAGCCCTGCAGAGGCAACACACAACTGCAGAAAGAACAAGGGAATCTTTTCACTGGATTCAAGATGTTTTGCATTCTCCATTTTCATTCATATCCATGCGTGGTTTGAAACAGAACTAGCAACAAAGTTCTAGCATCTGAGGACTGTGAATTTACTGGTTTAGAATGGCGGATGAGCATTTGCCCTCAAATGCACATGTAGAGCAGCTTTGTTTTGAGCACAAGTGAAGAATGACAATTAGGGATTTATTTGCCCCACAGTCTCCTATACATTTTGACCAGATTCTTGTGTCCCTGTATTTCAGGAAGGGCATATATTGTGTCTGGAATCAGGGTTTAGATGGTTGGCTCTCCAGCAACAGCAAGCCTCCATTAAAACTGCACAACACACACAAAGTTTTATTTCTAAAGATGTTGTGTGTGTCATTTTAACAACGCACCAAGTTAATCAAGGCAGCTACAGTACCTTAGCTATCATTTAATTGACTGTTTTATACCCTGCATATTTAGTAGTATGTGTTTGAAAACTTAATGATTTCTCCACTTAACTAAAAAAGACAAATATTAACAAATGTTACATGGCAAACTCAAATTAAATGGAATGAGTTATTTCTCAGGCTCTCTTTTTATTGCACCTAATAAAACTCAAGCTGATTCTTTAAAAAAAAAAAAAAATCTGTCATTCTTTTCCATTTCTCATGTTTTATATGGAAAATTTGGCATCACTGATAATCCTGATCTGGCTAAAAAGATCTCATTATATTATGCCCATCCTCCACATTAGCTCCTTTTTTCCTTTAGTAGCAGGTGATCTTTGACATTTCCTCAGTTCTGCTTTTTCCTCCTGCTTCGCTGGATTCAGCATTTTGTCCCAAAGGCTGCTACTGATTTCTTGGTGTTCTATAAGCTTTTAAAATTTCTTTTAAAGAAACTTGCTTCCTCCAGTAGTTTTAAATTGGTTTATCTTTCCTAGAAATCAGAGGTCATGACCTGACATGGCCCTTTGACCCCCCCCAGCACCAACACAAGTCTCACTTATCTGATTTTAATGCCTTGTAAACCCAAAGACAGCTGACAGTTATTGAAGACATGAAGTTAGTAAAATTAATTATGCTGAACTGAGATAGAATATAACAGACTGTTAGGTATTTAACTATGTGTATGTATATATCAAAATATATGTTTATATATGAATTAAAGCTGAGCTGTCAAGGGGAAAGAATTGCATTTTTAGCTTCTTTACATGAACTTGAAATTCAAAAGCTGATTTCCCCCCCCCACCCCCGAAATGTTGCGGGGGGGGGGGGGTGTTGATTATTCGATTTGATGCTATTAAAAAAAAATAAAAATAACTAGAATGCCAAGTTGATATTTCCTAGGTATAGGGGAGGGAGAGGTTAACTGAAGGTCAACAAAGTTATTGCAAATTGTTTCAGACCTTATTTCAAGAATTAGTGGTGTTGAATTTGTAGCAAAGAATTTTTCATCCAAATGCTTTTAATATGCTAACAAAACCCGTGAATTTTAAATATGTAATTTTTGCACTTCATCAGATTTCACCTGTATTTATTGCCATAATCCCTTTGGTTCTCCAGATTTCAAAAGAAAACATGCAAACAATCTGAATTTTTAATGTAAAAAAGCAAGCAGGCAAAAATAATTGTGTTTCAGTGGTGGAGAGTTACACTTCTTAAAGCGGTAAGGAGGACAAACTCAATTTTATTTTTCTTTACGACTGACTCTTAGGTGGTGTTTAAATGTGTTTGTAACAGAGCCAGTTACCATTCCAAAGAAAAACTCATTTACTTGAAATGGTGTTTTAGGAGCATCTTTCTTGCCACAACCATCTCAATGGTACTAAAACAGGACATTCGGGGTAATGATGTGATTAAAGAAGCCCCACGAAATGGAATCTGTTAGAACTAAAAGTAGACAGTCTCAGGATGTATATCTGGAAAGATGGGATCTAATCAGTAAATTGAGGAAGTAATTTACACAAGCAGTCTTATTCAATGGATCACCTCACGCAGGATTGCTCCCCTCTGCATCCAAGATGGTCCATGGGGCACAGAAAGGAGCAGTGCCACCACTGTGGCTTGGCTCCAATGCCGTGGAAGCTGTCTTTTGACTCTCTCTAACCTCCAAGCACATTCCAACACTGATCGCACTCACATACCTCCCAGCCTCCCCCCTCTCCAATAACACCACTATCTTGCAATGCATTTAAAGTGACCACAGACAGGAAATTTGGGCAAGATGTCCCAGTGGCTATTTATTCAAAGAGCAGTCAGTTACGGGAGCCCCTTTCAGCACAAGTCTTGAGGTAGTATTGCCATTTAGGAGCCATGTGCCCATTTCAAATGAGCTTCTATGGAAGCCATGAACAAATTCAGGCTGGAAATTTGAAGGCCACTGTCCAGCAGAGGAGTGAAGCTCTAGCACAGCCTCCCAAGAGGAGCTGTGGGGGGAGGCAGTGAACACTTCAGTTTAGTTTCAGGAGATAGCTACTCAAATTTATGAGGGCAATGGTATGAGGAAGGTTGCCTGTAATGGTGGGGAACAAGGCTTTTGACACATTCCAAAAGCTCATGCTGTGTCACGTCTTTTTCTAGCCAGTGTGTCATCATCAGCAGAAAATGTCTCCCCAAAGCATGCTGGGAGGTATTGTTAATCTTTTGGCTCTGAAGAATGAGGGATGGCCATGGCTAGAGATGGGACCCAGGGTGGGATGGGGTCTGAGGTATCACTGAGTATTCTGTCTCAGGTGTTTGGTGGCTGGTTCCAGCTCACATGCTCAAGATCTAACCGATCACCGTATTGAGATGAGGAGGTCCAGACAGCTTTTTCTCTTTGACCAGACTGAAAAAAAATCTCAAGGTCACAATCACCTCTCTGAGGCAGGCACTCTGACAGCAATTCTGGGCCCTAGGGCATGCTGACAGTCACTGGGCCCCCCAGCATGCCCAAGCCACTCTAGCATGAACATAGCCTGCCTGGCATTTGGGCCATCGTTCTTCTGCACTGGCTAATGACCAGTGAGCAGCTGGCAGCATAGGTAGTGCCCTTCGAGCAGCTGGAAGGCTCAGGGTTTCCACATTCCTGCTTTGTGGGGTTGCCCACTATAATTGTCAAAACACAAAGATCCTTGCCCTGTCCCGGCCCTGCCCTTTCCCTGGGCCGCCCTCTATGCTGTCCCTTTTCCAAAACCCAACCCACAGCCCATTCCATCTCCCCTCTATTTTCACTCACGTTCAACAGGCGAGGGTAGGAGCTGTGAGATGCAGATGCTGGGAGGGAGTCTGGGTGTGGGAGGCAGCACTTACCTCAGGCAGCTCTCAAAAGCAAACAGCTTACCCCTCTGGCTGCTGTTCATGGGTGTGGGGGACCAGGTGGTCTCCATGCACTGCTGCCCACAGACACCATCTCTGCAGCTCCTATGGGCCATCATTCCCAGCCAGTGGGAGCAATGGAGTTGATACTTCAGAGAAGGCCACTGCTTTGATTTGAGGTGGGCAGAAAGTTGACTTACGCCTCCTGTGGTGCTAGCAGTGGTGGCCAGGAGACACCTTTGGACCCCCTTTGCCTTGCCCTCTCATTCCCATCCGTGGTCTGCTCTGAAGCCGTGGGAGTGGGCTACTTGCTATGATTGTTGCTGAGTTTTAGTCATTTCAGTTACTTGGTTTCATGAGCAGGAGCCGGGTGTTGATGGCACATGATCCACAGGAGGTCAGACAAGATAAGCTGGTGGCCTCTGCTGGCCTTTATGAGTTGCTGTGTCTGCTGGTTTACGCTCCCAGGTCTTCTGGCGTCACTCCTTCAACCTTTACTCATATGAGTAACCGTTACTTCATGAGGCATCCAATTGATGGTAAATGGGAGTATTCACATTAAAGAGAATTACAAGATCAGATTCTTTTGGTTTTATATCCTGATTACTCTAAATTAAAGTTTACTAGTAAAATATAAAAATTGGTACCAGTCTCACATTAGCTGGAATATTAATACTATGTGCACCATATTTAAGATCTGAAATAGTCTGAGGTTTTGCAATTAAAGATACGCCCACTGAAAGTGACAAGACATGACAGTAAATGGAATTTTGCCATATGCACATACCAGTTTCACCTACTCCACCGGGAATTTTGCTTTCCATAAATATGGCAAAATTAGTCCCCTAAATATAGAAGATTAAATGCTGCCTTTAATATGGTTAAGGGGCTTTTTCCCTTTGCCTCACTGCATTTCACCCAGGAGGTCAAGATACTTATTGTTTCACTTTATTATTCCTCCTGGTCTGAGTAATTGAGAATACTGGACATGCAGCAAAAGTAGGTAATACATTTCTATACCTACCACGAAGAACCCAGATGTTTCTCTCCCTTGCGCTACACACCTCTCAACAAATAAACCACTAATTATGTGAGGGTATGACACAACCAGCTCCATGTTTGTTGTTCTAGGCCCAGCTTCACCTCTGACTGTAACAAGATCACCAACAGAAACTCTTTCTTTACAAGTTGTCCCAAAAATTCTCTGTTATGTGCTTTCTACTGAGTCTGTGCCCAACAGGACCTGCCTAACAGGAATCACATTAGCTCAGGATGAACTACAGATCCATGGAGGCATTTAAGATGTCACATACTGTAAGAATCACAGATGAGCAATCTAGTTTGTTACTTGCTCTGTTCATATTGATAACTACATTTAGTAACATGGTAGGTGTTCAACTCCATCTTCACCACTAGTCTATTTTGTCAGCTTCTTTGCAATGATGCAACCTTTATGATTAATCTAAGCTACAAACACTATTCTAACATCCTGAAACATTGGTGTTTGGAATAGCAGTTTAACAAATAAGGGCTTTTAAGAGTTCCACAGAACTCTGATACAGGAATATTGAAGAAGGTCTAAAGAAGAACAACAAGAATTATTAAAAGTCTGGAGAACATGAGCTATGAGGGACGATGGAAAGAATTGGGCTTGTTTAATTTAGAAAACAGACAGAGGGGGACATGACAGCAGTTTACAACTACCTAAAAGGGTGTTACAAGGCAGAGGGTGAAAAATTATTCTCCTTGGCTTCTGAGGATAGAACAAGCAGCAATGGGCTTAAACTGCAGCGAGGGAAGTTTAGGCTGGACCTTAGAAAAACTTTCCTGTCAGGGTGGTTAAACACTGGAATAAATTGCCTAGGGAGGTTGTGGAACCTCCGTCACTGGAAATCCTTAAGAGCAAGTTAGACAGACATCTATCATGGATGGTCTAGATACTACTGGGGCCTGCTGCGAGGGCAGGGGTCTGAATTTGACAACTCTCGAGGTCCTTTCCAGTTCTAGTGTTCTATGATATGAGGGGTAAACTAGACATATACTGATCAAACCAGGTTTTCAAACAAACATTCATTCACCCTGAATTCAGTGATACCTGTCATGTGAGGGAGGACTCACTGAGGGCATAATTAGGCCTTCAGTAAATAGTTATAATACATTTTAAAGCATCCAGATCAGTTCATGAACTTGCAATTTAAAAAAGGATTAATTTAATCAACTAACCTATTTTCCGTGAATCAGGCAATCAGGTGTCATTATGGCCCAGGTTCTGGAGATTTGATGCAAGAGTCTGCCAAACACCTTTGGACTCTGTTGACTTCAAGGGCCTGGTGTACCTAAATGTACACGCCAGATTCTGCCCTTTTATTTCTGGAGAAGAAACAATATTTCTCTGTATCAGATACCCACAGCATAGGAAAAACTATGCAAAGCAAATAAAGATGTGAAATCCCATCAGTGAAGAGCGGTAAAGATACACTAATATGATTACAGGCATGGAGAAGACCTCAGACTGAGATTTGTTCTGTTGCAGAATGGGCAATATGTATTTCACAAAAGTATTTGTCCTTTATTATGCCATAAGCAAAAGAGTAAAATAAACTGTTTATTATCATGTATAAAATGCTTTTGATCAGCCAACTGAAAAACTAATTTCATTTTCTCATTACACTGCCTTAGGCATCCTCCAATGTCAATTTTTATTACAGACAAAACAGGGAAATTAAAATGATCAGTTGCAGTGGAGGAAGAAACATTTGTTTCTGAGTCCGGGGCAGGTGGGGGGGAGCACTGAACCCGCTAATCATTCTGGGTAATTACAATTAGTTTTGTGAGAATTAAAGGGACGGTTCTTGAGTGCTCTGGTATTTTATAGTCCCATCACGAACACTGCAGTGGAGAACAAGAGAAAATGCTGAAGTGCCTTAAAATATTAAAGCAGCAATATTAGTGGGCTCCACAGATGAATTATTGTGTTCAAGACAGCTTCTTAACTGGGTGACCTCTGATGGCAAGGAGAGGAGTATTGTCCTATCTCTGGTTGACTTTATCTCCCTTTCTGGGTATAGTTAAACCAGTCCTACCATCACTACACATGAAGCATCCATCTTGTATTTCTGCACAAACTTTCACAAAAGAGTACATGCAATGTGTTTTCTTGAAGGGACCTTATTTTTGTTCTAATTTAAAATACAGTTCACTCAGGGTGAGAGCACAGGATGAGTCTTTGCAGATAGGGAGACAACAATTCTTTCTTTATGCAATTTTATGACAAATCTTTAGAAACTCACAATTCATTCCTGTGCCTCAACACTATCAAAAAGCAATCCTGACAGAATGATGATATTCAAATTCCAATTAAGACTTTGGATAGGAATGCACATCATGGGTGTACCACATGGAGCTGAAATCTCAGACATTCCCACAGCTTAATGTAGTCACATTGGTTATTCTGATTGTACCACTTACGCTGATAAATTTAATCCACTAAGACTGTATCAATACCAGACGCAGAGGTCGACCGCTGACACACAGTTTTAGCTATGCCAATTGCATAGCTAAAATCAATTTATCAGCAGTTGACTGCTATGGCTGTCCACACAGAAGGAGTGTTCCTCCCATTGACCTTCCTTAATCCCAGCCAATCGTGAGGATGTCCGAGGTCAAGTTTGACCCCCTGGAAAGTGCCGTTTCATGCATGTGTGGAACAAAACCATGACAGGTCAATCCTGAGTGGGTTGATCTTCCATGGTAGTGTGGCAGTAGGCTAAGCTTGGATCTCAGTTTGGATCTGAGTTCCCCACTGTCTACAGTCTCTAGGTATAACTTATTCCTACTGAAAAGGATATCCACATTAAAAATTGTTCTGAAGCCTCTGAAATTGACCACAGTGGAGACAAAGTGACATAATAGGCTGAGCAGTGCTAGAACAAGGATTTCTGAACCACTTGCTGGTGTACCTTGCTCAGGATCATACTCTTCCCCTCCTCCCCCACCGCCCCTTCCTGCAGATGGTCTGGAAAGAATTTTTCCCAGACCATAATGGCAAGGAATTCAGGGTGGAGGGTTGGCTTCCTCTGCAGCATGGGGCATGAATCACCTGGGAATCTCTCACCTAATCACTGCTGTGGCCTTTAGCATTGGTGACACCTTGGTCTCCCATCCTTTGCCTGGTGCATACAGTTATATCTTGTGGAAACTGAAATGCTTTGGGTAACAAGTCTTGGAGCAATTTATGGCTTGTGATGCATAGGTCAGACTAAATGACAGTCTTCAGTCAATAAAATAACATGGTTACTCACTGTATTAAACCGACTGCAAACCACCAAGCAGCTTCTCCATTTCTTCTTATATAGCCTCAGGTATTTCTGATCATATTTAAAAACTGTTATAGGCCTAGGAATACAAACAGATAGGGTCATCTCTGGGAAAAATAAAGGGCCATAGCTAGCAGTCATTCTTAAAACAAAACACACTGCCTACACAATGATAGGATATTTTCCTAAATTATCGTCATTTCCTTCCAAATGTAGGAAGTCTTAATACATAAACATAAACAAGCATCTGGAGATGGTGGAGGCTGATGGAAGGAAGAAGGAAACCATTGTACTGTGGCCTGTTCAAACTGCAAGCTGGTCATTTTCTGTGTTCAGTCTCTCACTACTATATGGTGTTATGTCATATGTCAATATTGACTTATCCCCAGCCCACAAGCACCCATGGTCATACTTAGAGTCTTTTTCTTCAGACATGCACAAGTGGCAGGCACAAATGCAGTTCCTCAGCTCACTCTGGGCTACAGTTCTTAGGAATTTTCCCCTTTGTCTCTTGGTCGCTCCTGGTTTAGGGGCCACTTCAGGATTCTTCCATGCCCCTTTTCAAAGAGCACAACTTCTTAAAACTTTCTCCTTGAAGCCCCTTTTATCCCCAGCATATTCCCACTGCCTTCCTGCACATGGGAGTGAGTCTCACAAGGAAATCTATGTGCCCCTTCTCCTTCCTGTCTCCATGTACTGCCCTTCTTATTGGCCCAACAGGGAACACCTGTTCTAGCACAAGGGAATTGAACCTGCTTTATTTAAAGGAGACAACAACATGGAGACATGTCCTAAATAGCTTCCTAGTTGGGTTATGTTGAATCTCATCTTAGATATCGAAGAGGTAAATTGCCATGAAGATTACATGCCAGAACCTCATCTGTTGTAAATTGATGTAGTTGCATTGACTTAAGTGTGCCTGTTCACAACAATTTAAGAATGTGACTTGAACATGCTATCTCATGTCTGGCTGAACTTCTGTGCATGTGAACAGAAGTGAATGCACACAAAAGACAAGAATAAAAATCAAATCCTCTTGTGCTCTGAAAGTTTTAGTAGTCTTTCACTACTTTAAATGTGTCATGGTGCTTATACTATGCATAAAAGTGACCGATTTCCATTTTTCTTGTAAGTGACATGTTGATTTAGTACTATGACACATCTGTTATAACATGACCAAGGCTGCCTTAATTATTCTTTTATTTAAGGCTACACATTGTCATTAGCTGTGTGTATGCCAGACTAATATTGAGATTGTGGCAAGTCTTCATTTTAAAGTTCTTATCTTCAGGATCATATCAGGCAAAATTAATGTTATTAAGCTACTGAATTTTAATGTAATTCATCTTAAAAGGAGGCACTGAC
Source organism: Carettochelys insculpta (assembly GCF_033958435.1). NCBI lineage: Eukaryota > Metazoa > Chordata > Testudines > Carettochelyidae > Carettochelys > Carettochelys insculpta. The sequence continues at coordinate 13,985,520 of NC_134150.1, read as the reverse complement.
AAAAAGTTAATGCATCAGGATGATGTGCAGAGCTTGTTGTTAATAGGCTTCCAAGAATCTGATTCTTGCTAATGGCCTGTGAAGCAGACAAGTGTCAGTGTGAAACCATAAAAAATATCATTCAATATTTAAAAGAAATGTTGCTCTGAATAGGAGGTGCAAAGTGTTCTGGGAGAATATTCCTACAGAGCAGAAGAGAATTAAAGAACTTAATGCACTCATTATCCAGGACCAAATACAGTATTTCAATACATCTATTATTCTCATGCATATTCTTGAAAGAGACAAAGCTTTTGTATTGTAGATAATTAAATGCAGATTCTTTTTCATTTTTTCTGTTGTATACAATAGGTTACAGGGCAATAGATTGAAATTAGATTTTAGCAGAACATGTGTCCTGACCTTTCTGTAAAGCAGATCTATTTACTTTATAATGCAGTTCATCGCATAGAAGCTGATGTACTCTTAGTCAGTGTAAAGGTTAAGAAATGTGAATCTCAACCCTTCTTGTTTCTAACATAGTTCTTTATTTATACTGCACAAAAAGGTTTACTTGGGTGTTTCCCCCCTACATCAGTGTTTAAAATAACATTCTGGTGGTGAAATTAACTGTTGGTATCCTGACAGTGGAGCAAATTCTGCCCTTTAAGTTACCACAGAGTGGTAACTAATGAGGTACATCATGGTATAAATCAGCACAGCTCCACTAAGTTCCACAGGGAAGTAAGTCAAACCACAGGGATTTGCACCAGCTAGTGATCTGGCCCAATCACTTAAATGGGTTTATAACAAACTTATAGTATTGTCAGTTATCAGGCTACTGGACAAGTCTTGCATCAGGGCACTACATACTCACCAAGAGGACTTTACAGCTATATAATACAGAGCCAGATTGGGTAGCCAAAACAAGTAATAATGGTGGTTAAGGGGGGTCTCAATACCAAAATGAGAAGCATAACACTTGAATAGCTTTACTATCATCAGAACCACAAGTAATATATGTTGACTTACTTTACAGACTTCCCTGGTAACATTCTTTAGAATTAAGTGGTAGAGTAAACTTGACCTATTCTGTGCTAGTTTCTGGTTAACAATAGATTTAGAGGATGAAAACCACACACTACACTGCAATGCTGTGAATGCTGCTGTGAGCCAATAGGATTCTTCTCAGATTTCTTACTGCTGCAATGCTCTCCGTGACAGGGACACACCTCTCATAAGCACCTGCTGTCAGCTGGGTTTGGTGATGCACCTTCTTTTTCCCTAATGCTAGCACCTCCATACATTATTGACCTTTCTGGATGGGTCTTCAGTTCTTCAACCCCTCTGCTGTGGCCAAGTCTCATGCAGTCAGTGTGCATGAATCAACCCCTTCCAGTATAACGGAGGTCCAACAAGGACTACTGCTGTATTCTTGTTAGTGTTTATAGCCCTGTCGCTGGGTTCAGTTCTCAGCCTCCTCCCCACTTCCAGCCTGTTCTGAGCTAACTTTAGTCCTTCCCTTTCCTGTGACAGAGCACAGCCCCCCACAGCTTTCTTCCTGGAGACTCTGGGCCTTCACCACACCAGTTCTACAGCCAGGTCATTTTTCCAACTCCAGACACAGGCTTAAGCTTATAAATCCTTTTCCCAGCACTTAGACCACTTCCCTAGTTGGTGGCAGGAGACACCCAGGACTTCCAACTACCCCAAGTCCCAAGCCCGACACCCTATAAGTAGCAGTCATGCACTCCTTCCTTCATCACCCAAACTCCTGTAGCCAGAGTCATGCACCCCCTTCCTTGCCACTCAGGTCCCAGCCAGGAACCTGCTAAACTCCTGCTGGTTGGACTCTCATTGGCGGCTTCTTATGAACTGTCCAGCTGATGTCAGAAACAGACCAGTCTATGCTGCATCTCTGCATTCACTGACTTTCTTTACCTTTTAGCCCACTGCATAGAGTTTTTGGAGAATTCAACTATGGTCATTATCTTTATTTGATATCCCCTCTTCATTTCCCAGAAATGCAACAATTCCAAATGATAGAAGTTTTTAAAAAAAAATGCTTAACACACAGAAGTGCAGTGCGCATCCACCAAAATGACAGAATAAAAACAATGCTGCCAACACCAGTTATAGGTATATTTAACATTCCTATGTAGGGTATTAAAATCTACCTTCAGGGTCAGGCACAATGTACGAGGCAGATTAAGCTAATTACTCACAACAAACACACTGATGTGCAAGTGAGAAGAGTATCCAAACCCTCAGAGCAGCTAATAAATATATGATCTCAAAATGTGCATATGTCAGATTTATACCTATTCATATCCATATTATGATATAATGTTATTGCAGTCCTTCACACTGCTATATTCTGACTTGTATAAAAATGCATAACATATCATTCATGCAGTAGTGGGTGAGAAATTACAGAATTAGCTCATTAAAAAACACCTGAAGCTTATATATATACTACTTACACCTCTGAGCAAATGGCCAATTTTTCTTCCATTGAGAGCACTAAGATTAGGTAAATAAAAAAAAAAGAAAGTGGAATAAAATAACCTTTGAGTTTTAGGCAGAAACCTGTGAAAGTTTGGTTTACTGATGATGCCTTATTATGAGATTCCTCCAACTACTGGGACAATATTTTGGCTTTACATCAAGGCAAAGATGAGAAAAAGAAAGTGGCAATTAGATAAACTTGACTCTTTGCTTAAGTTGCAGAACACAGACTCTGGTGACGGACCCCACTCAGCACCATAATAGATGGCTAGGGTTGGAGACACAGAATCAAAGCAAGCCACACTTCCCCTCCTCCTGGAGACAAACCACCTTGAGTAGACTGCCAGACTCTAAGACTACCCTGTTGATTTATTATCAAAACAAAAAAGCAGTCTAGTAGCACTTTAAAGAATAACAAAATAATTTATTAGGTGAGCTTTCGTGGGACAGACCCACTTCTTCAGACCATAGCCATACCAGAACAGGCTCAATATTTAAGGCATAGAGACCAAAGACCAAAAACAGTAATCAAGGAGGACAAATCAGAAAAAAATGATCAAGGTGAGCAAATCAGAGAGCAGAGGGGCGGGGCATGGGGGAGTCAAGAAATAGATTGAGCCAAGTATGCAAAAGAGCCCCTATAATGACCCAGAAAATTTGGATCTTGGTTCAAACCACTTGTTAATGCGTCGAATTTGAATATGAAAGAGTTCAGCAACTTGTCTTTCTAAAGCAGAGAGAAAATTCTTCTTCAATAAGATGCAAACTCTTAAATCATTAACAGAATGGCCCACTCCATTAAAATGTAGACTAACTGGTTGGTGGATAAGGAAAGTTTTGATGTCTGTTTTGTGCCCATTAACTCTTTGAGAGAGAGTTTGAAGTCTGTCCAATAAACAAAGCATCTGGGCATTGTTGGCACATGATGAAATATATCATGTTAGTTGAGGAACACAAGAATGTGCCTGTGATTCTGTGAATAAGCTGGTTAGGTCCAGTGATCGTATCATCAGAATAGATATGTGGATGAAGCTGGCAGCAGGCTTTGTTGCAAGGTAAAGTCAGCTTATGCCCCAATTACTCCACGCAAGAGACACATTTCCTGGATGCTACAGTGCAAATCAAAGATGGCCTGATTGGTACCACACTGTACTGGAAAACCACTGATCGCTATACTTATCTACACCCTTCTAGCTTCCATCCTGCACATACAACTAGATCCATTGTTTACAGTCAAGCCCTTAGGTACAATCGCATTTGCTCTGATCCAACTGACAGAGACCAAAAACTACAAGATATTTACCAAATATTCATAAACCTGACTTACCCACCAAGAGAAACAAAAAAACCCAAATCAACAGGGCCAGACGAAAACCCAGAGACCAGCTACTCCAAGACAGGCCCAAAAGAGCCAAGGACAGACCACCACTGGTCATTACCTACAGCCCCCAACTCAAACCGCTGCAATGAATTATTAAAGACCTACAACCTACCCTTAATCAGGATGCCACACTCCAGAAGGCCCTAGATGACAGGCCTGTTCTCTCCTACAGACAACCTCCCAACCTTATGAGGATTCTAACCAATCGTCACAGTCTATACCTCAGGAATACCAGCCCTGGGACTTTTCCTTGCAACAAAGCCCACTGCCAGCTTTGTCCACATATCTATTCTGATGATACCATCACTGGACCTAACCAGGTTATTCACAGAATCACGCGCATATCCTCGTGTTCCTCAAATAACATGAGAGACAGTCACATATAAAAAAAAATCCAACACATCAGGGAAGGGCAGACATATAGATAGTGGAAGTTTTTTAAAGTGCTTTTACACAAATGCTAGAAGTCTGTCTAATAAGATGGGTGAACTAGTGTACCTCATATCAAAGGAGGAGATTCACATAATAGGCATCACAGAAACCTGGTGGAATGAGGACAATCAGTGGGACACAATCATACCAGGATATAAAATATATCGGAAACACAGAACGGGTCATGCGGGTGGTGGAGTGGTACTATATGTGAAAGATAATATAGACTCAAATGAAGTAAAAATCCTAAATGAATCAAACTGCTCCGTAGAATCATTATGGATAGCAATTCCTTCCTCTAATAGGACTATGGCACTAGGAATATATTATCAACCACCTAACCAGGACAGTGATAGTGATGCTGAGATGTTAAGGCAAATTAGAGAGGCTATCAAAATAAAAAAAAATCAGTAACAGGGGATTTCAGTTATCCCCATATTGACTGGGTACATGTCACCTCAGGACGGGATTCAGAGATAAAATTTCTTGATGCCTTAAATGACTGCTTCTTGGAGCAGCTGGTACAGGAACCCACAAGGGAAGAGGCAATTCTCGATCTAGTACTGACTGGAACGCAGGATCTGGTCCAAGAAGTAACTATTACAGGACCTCTTGGAAATAGTGACCATAATATAACAAACGTTTAATATGCCTGTGTTGGGAAGAACACCGCAGCAGTCCAACACTCTGGCATTTAATTTCAAAAAGGGGAATTATACAAAAATGAGGAGGTTAGTTAAACAGAAATTAAAAGGTAGAGTAACTAAAGTAAAATCCCTACAGGCTGCGTGGAAACTTTTCAAGGACACCATATTAGAGGCCCAACTTAAATGTATACCCCAAATTAAAAAACACAGTAAAAGACCTAAAAAAGAGCCACCGTGGCTTAACAACCATGTAAAAGAGGCAGTGAGAGATAAAAAGACATCCTTTAAAAAGTGGAAGTCAAATCCTAGTGAGGAAAATAGACAGGAACATAAACGCTGCCAAATTAAGTGTAAAAATGTAATAAGAAAAGCCAAAAATGATTTTGAGGAACAGTTAGCCATAAATTCAAAAAACAATAGTAAAATGTTTTTTAAGTTCATTAGAAGCAGGAGGCCCACTAAAAACGCAGTGGGACCCCTGGACGATAAAGATATAAAAGGAGCAATCAAGGAAGATAATGCCATTGCAGAGAAACTAAATGATTTCTTTGCTTCAGTCTTCACAGCTGAGGATATTACAGAGGTTCCCAAATCTGAGCCGTCCTTTGTAGGTGACAAATCTGAGGAACTGTCCCAGATTGAAGTGTCAGTAGAAGAGATTTTGGAACTAATTGATAAGCTAAACAGTAACAAGTCTCCAGGACCAGATGGCATTCACCCAAGGGTTCTGAAAGAACTCAAATGTGAAATTGCAGAGCTATTAATGGTGGTTTGTAACCTATCCTTTACATCAGCTTCGGTACCCAATGATGGGAAGACAGCTAATATAACGCCAATATTTAAAAAGGGCTCTAGAGGAGACCCTGGCAATTACAGAACTGGTAAGTCTAACATCAGTACCGGGCAAATTAGTAGAAACAATAGTGAAGAATAAAATTGTTAGACACATAGAAGAACATGATTTGTTGGGCAAAAGTCAGCATGGTTTCTGTAGAGGGAAGTCGTGTCTTACTAGAGTTCTTTGAAGGGGTTAACAAACATGCAGAAAGGGGGGATCCAGAGGACATAATGTACTTAGATTTCCAGAAAGCCTTTGACAAGGTCCCTCACCAAAGGCTCTTATGTAAATTAGGTGGTCATGGGATAGGAGGAAAGATCCTTTCATGGATTGGAAACTGGTTAAAAGACAGGAAACAAAGGATTGGAATAAATGGTAAATTTTCACAATGGCGGGGGGTAACTCGTGGTGTTCCCCAAGGGTCAGTCCTGGGACCAATCCTGTTCAACTTGTTCATCAATGATCTAGAGAAAGGGGTAAGCAGTGAGGTGGCAAAGTTTGCAGATGATACCAAGCTGTTCAGGATAGTCAAAACCAAAGTAGATTGTGAAGAACTTCAAAAAGATCTCAGCAAACTGAGTGATTGGGCAGCAAAATGGCAAATGAAATTTAATGTGGGTAAGTGTAAGGTAATGCACATTGGGAAAAATAACCCCAATTATACATATAATGTGATGGGGGCAAATTTAGATACAACAGATCAGGAAAGGTATCTTGGAATTATAGTGGATAGTTCGCTGAAAACATCCATGCAGTGTGCAGCAGCAGTCAGTAAAGCAAATAGGATGTTAGGAATTATTAAAAAAAGGGATAGAGAATAAAAGACGAAGAATATCATACTTCCACCATATAAAACTATGGTACGCCCACATCTGGAGTACTGCGTGCAGATGTGGTCTCCTCACCTGAAGAAAGATATACTGGCATTAGAAAAAGTTCAGAAAAGGGCAACTATAATGATTAAGGGTTTGGAAATGGTCCCATATGAGGAGAGGCTAGAGAGACTGGGACTTTTCAGTCTAGAAAAGAGGAGACTGAGGGGTGATATGATAGAGGTATATAAAATCATGAATGCTGTGGAGAAAGTGAATATCGGAAAGTTATTTACTTGTTCCCATAATATAAGAACTAGAGAACACCAAATGAAATTAATGGGTAGTAGGTTCAAAACTAATAAAAGAAAATTTTTCTTCACACAGCGCACAGTCAACCTGTGGAACTCCTTGCCAGAGGAGGCTGTGAAGGCCAGCACTCTAACAGAGTTTAAAAAAGAGCTTGATAAATTTTTGGAGGTTAGGTCCATAAATGGCTATTAGCCAAGGGTAAAGTATGGTGCCCCTAGCCTTTAGTCAAAGGCTGGAGACAGATGGCAGGAGACAAATCGCTTGATCATTGTCTTCGGTTCACCTCCTCTGGGGCACCTGGCACTGGCCACTGTCGACAGACAGGATGCTGGGCTGGATGGACCTTTGGTCTGACCCAGTATGGCCGTTCTTATGTTCTATATATGCCATAGATAGTGAGTGTGTCCCACAAAAGCTCATCAATTAATACATTATATTGTTAGTCTTTAAAGTTCTATGGGACTTTTTTCTTTCAGGGAACATACATTTGTCCCAGGTTTCTGGGTGGGAACTCAAGTCCATGATGTATTTTGATTTTAAGACAAGAGGTTTGATATTTAAACTTAGCTCATGTTACTGAAAACACTTGGCAGAAGGATGAAAACAAAAAAGAAGTCCAGTAGCACTTTAAAGACTAACAAAATAATGTATTAGGTGATGAGCTTTCGTGGGCCATACCCACTTCTTGAGACCATAGCCACACCAGAACAGACTCAATATTTAAGGCACAGAGAACCAAAAATAGTAATCAAGGTTGACAAATCAGAGAAATTATCATCAAGGTGAGCAAATCAGAGAGCAGACAGGAGAGGGGAGTCAAGAATTAGATAAAGCAAAGTATGTAAGAGTCTGTTCTGGTATGGTTACGATCTGAAGAAGTGGGTCTGTCCCACAAAAGCTCATAATCTAATTATTTTGCTCATCTTTAAAATTCTACTGGACTGCTTTTTGTTTTCATAGTGTATAAGCTAGCATGGCTCTCTCTCTGTTACTATTCTACTCGGCATAAGGATGAAAGTGGCCACACCTTAGGTGCAAGATAGTAACCTGTCAGTACAAAGCAAACTGCAGCAGTGGAGGGGGAAAATTTAACCTGGCCTCCTAATCAAGATATTATTTTGATAGACATGGATTTACTTCAAACACAGAGGGTAAGATCATATCCCATCTCTCTCCACAGAGGAGATAAGTTCCAGGCAACACTGAAGGGGAGAATGAGGAATAAATGAGCAGATGACACATCAGCCTTTACTAGAATGATATGGAGTAGTGCCCTCAGATGCTCAGAGGCCTGCAGCCAGTGGAGTACTCTGTGGTACCACGGAGAGAAGGCCCTGCAGCAGAATCACCAGGCTTTTCCATTTATCAGCCTTTGCCTCAGGCATCCCTGAGGTCTGAAGTAGTCCACGTTGGCCGTTACTGTCTATCTCTGACAGACAAGTGTTAGGAAAGACAACATGAGAATGACAGAGGGGCCCCTGGAGCACCTACACAGATTTTTGTCAACAAAAACTGTCGACAAAGGCATCCTTCCTCACTGTGGAGAGGCAGAATGTTAAGAGCGGGAGTACTGAGTTTTATCGACAGGCTGTCAACAAAACACATTGTGTGTGTAGACACTAAGTTTTGTCAACAAAACGCTGTAGTGTAGATGTAGACAATATGACCCAGAATGAATGAAGACTTGAAATTATGGGAATCCTATGAATGCTACCCCTCACAGTTCCTATCCTCATACAAAATGAAAAACCAAGAGGAAACTAGGTGAGCATACGGCATTCTATGATCTGAACATCTTTCAATCCTGCTGGAGTATTGTGCTTCAGAAGCAACCTAAGGATCATGAGATTGTGAGGGCTAATGCATGTATCTAGGTACAAACTGGCATTGTGGAAATTATTGCATCTACCAGCACTGTTACCTTGTCCTCTTCCCCCTTCCTCACCTTTTGCTTCATGAAATTTTCTAACTTCTGCTCATTCTTTGTTGATGAATACGTATTTGGGTTCCATTATGTACAGGGAGATAGGGAAGGTGATGAATCATGAAAAATAGCAATTTATGCAGAAGTGGCATTTATACAGTGCTTTTTTGCATAACTTGAATGAGATTAGTGCTTTACATGGATTATTTTGTCTGACTGGGTGAGCTATCTTTTGCAACTAAAACAAAAGAAACCATCCACAGTAAAATAATTTCCAGCTCACCAAAAAAGACTGATCCTCTAAAGATCTATTTGAGTAACAATTACCACTGTAATAAGGGATTTTACTGATTTTAGTGTGAATAATATAGCTCTGGCAGAGGTCTTGGAGGAAAAAGTGGAAATATTATGGAAAAGGCCTTACCTAATAACCTTTTTGTAAAGCTTGGATGGCAAGATGATTCTGTGAGACACTGAAGTCACATGTCATTAATCAGAAATGACAGTCTTTATTCATGTATATTTGACTGAAGCTGCATAATTTTAGACTCCAATAGGTCTGGATAAATGACCCTAAGTATAGTACTTTTTCAAATTGACAATGATTGATGATGGAGCAAAAAATTATGAACACAGAAGAGACACATTGGAGTAAACATGAAAAATAGAAAGAGCTTTTAGTAGCAAAGAGATTACTCATTTTCATTTCAACCGTTTGCATCTCTTTTTTTTTTTATCTCCATTGCTTTGCTCATCGTGTTTTAATCATTTATGTTACTGTATTTGTTACATTCTGCCTGAGTGCCTTCAAAATAAATGGTGAAATTGCTGAAAGACGTAGTCAGATAAGTGGAATTGATTTAATATTTTCCTGTTAACAAAAAATTCCTGGAATGTTAGAAACCCTTAAGCAAAAACAAAACAACCCCCCCATTGTTTACATAGGGCACATTTCTGCAGCCATTGCTGAAGTTATGTAGCACTTGCTCATATGAGCAGAGTAGGAATTAAACTTCTGCAAAGGTTCTTAAATCATCCCTTTGAGTCATTTATGAACATGAACCACCTGGTTGACCATTAGATAAATAAGGCTTTCAGAGGACTGAAAAAAAGCTATTGATCTTTTGACAAACTAATTGATGAGATCGCTAAGAAAAGTGGCAACTAATTAAGTTTGTTGTGCAGTAATCTTCTATATAGTGACACCTGTGGGAATGAGTTAGTCATCCTATTAGAAAGGCAGGGTGGCCTAGCAGACAGAGCACTACAGTGTATGACCAAAAAGACAGGTTTTATGCCTGGCCCTGATGCTGGCAGACCTTGAGCCACTCATTTCATGCCTTTGCACAACAGGAATAAGACTATATCAGTAGATCTCAAAACACATTATAAAAAGGAGGAAGCCGGTAGGGGTTAGTATTATTTGTAATCTTCATGCAAATCCAAACCTCACTTTCACATCAGTCAAATCTATCAGCAAACAAGTACAAACCTGGGCCCTGAGTTAAGTGTCATTAGTTATACTTGCCTTCCAAGGTTTCTGATACATCCACAACAGCTGGAGGTTGCAGCAAGGCAAGCATCTATATGAGGGCCACCTCAGAGAGCAGTCCCTCTGCTTCAGGAGTCCAAGTACAGCTGAGTTATTTTTCCCTCCCAGGTGCCACTCACCAGAAAAAGGCAAAGGAGGAAAGGACAGGGGTAAAAGCAGAGCCATGTCCCTATCCCCTTCCACTCTAGGCCCTGGCTAGGATCATTGGCCCCTTACTCATCATGAGCAACACTTTTAATGTAAAATATTTTTGGGGTGAAAAATGGCTTTTCCATCAACATGGAAATTTTGCCAGGAAATGTCCTTTCTTGATAAGTTTTTGGTCTTTCATCCAAAACAAAAAGAAAAAACATTGCCCCCTCTCCCTCCCAGATTTGGATGAAAACCCTTCCACAACTGGAAAAAAAAAAATGTTGATGAAAACAAAACCTCTTCATCTTTGAACATGACGCATTTCCTGGCTAACTGGTGGTTCAACAGTCAGATACTCTGTCCCTCTAAAAGAGCTGTAGAAGTCTACTTTCCTATTTGCACAGGCCAGGATGTCTGAGTGTTCTTGTTCGAGCCTTGAAGCTCCAAATCACCTCTTCCGATAGACGGTCCTGATCTAGAGAAAAGTGGCTTATAGAAGAGTCATGTCTGGAATTGTCAATAGGAAAAGTTCTAGAATATGGGTTAGCCCATAATCTGCTCATCAGAAATATTCTGTAGAATCTTTCAAAACTTCTTTGCATTATAAGATTTAAACTAACAGAGTTTTGAAAAGCCTGATGGTGTTCAGATGCACATGATTACTTGCCCTCCTTAGCTGTGGCTACACGTGCACAAAACATCGAAATAAGAGGTCCTTTTTTGAAAGAGGAGGGGGAGCATCCACACCTGCAACGCTGTCTTTCGAAAGGAAATTGAAAGAACGGGACACAAGTCAAAATCCAAACCCCGATTCGAGATCGGGAAGACCAGGCCCTTTTGAAATACTAAATTGAAAAAGAGTACACGTGTAGACACTCCACATTTTGCTTTTTCGAAACACGGGTCCACCATGGCGCCGGTCAGCTGGAGCTCAGGGACGCTTTAGCCAGCAGCACTGGGGCTCTATTGTCCCTGCGTCTGGCTGCCTTAAAGCTGCATGCATGCAGGAAACCCCTGGCAGGAAGCTGAGAGCGTGCTAGGAGCAGCCTCCGCATGTGCTCCAGCGCCGCAGCATGGCCAGCAGCCAGCCACCCCATGAGCCCCACGGCCCCCCTCCAATCCCCAGCAGGGCTCCCAGGGGCAGGGAAAAAAAGGGCCCCCTCCTGGACAGAGCGGGAGCTGTGGGACCTCCTCGGCCTGTAGAAGGAGGAGGTGGTCCTGCACGAGGTGGGGGTCAAGCAGTGCAATGCTGCTGCCTTTGGCCGCCTGGCTCAGGGCCTCACCCAGGCCAGGATGGAGTAGTGAAGGGCAGCCTAGACAGGCTGCTGGACAGCCTGGAGGGCAATGGCCACACCCTCCAGGACCATGCAACCAATGTTGCCCACCTCCTGGACCCCCCCAGCAGCTTCCCCCACTAAGCCTGCACCCTCTGCCCCTGCTGAGCCAGCACACCCCACCCCCACCAGGCCCACTCACCAGCATTACTTGCCAGTGCTCCCTGCACCCTCTCCGCCCCGCAGGGACAGTGTACCCAGGATGCAGGGGCTCCAGGGGCCGAGGTGGCTCACAGATCACCACCCCTGCCCCGGAATGAGCCGCCTGCCCCCCTACAAGTTAGGTTCCCACCACTGTCCATAGTTAACATGAACAGCATAGATAAATGTTTATTTTAATGGTCACTACTCTGTACTGTGCTCCTCAGGGGGATTGGTGGGTGGTGGATGTGCAGGTGGGGTGGCGGGGACAGTGGGTGGTGGATGTATGTGGGTGTGCATGCAGGTCAGAGGTAGCTATCGGCAGCCATTGGCAAAGACCTGCCTGAGGGCCTGGCAGATGGGGGTGGTGCATCCCACTTTCCCTCCACAACATTGTGGAGGATGCAACAGGCACCTGCCACCTAGGGCGCATTGAGGACCCCACCTCCAGCCACATGTTGATGTACCTCCACCACCCCTTTAGGCGCCCGAAGGCCCACTCCACAACATTGCTGGCGTGGTTGAGGTGCTGACTGAATGCCTCCTAGGCAGCGTCAAGGTGTCCCATGTACAGCCTCATAAGCCACAGCTGCAAGGGGTACGTCACATGTGCCACCATGCAGAGTGGCATGGTGACTTCCTCCGCCCTCGGGATCTCCCGCTGAGGGATGAAGGTGCCAGCCCTCATGCACCAGCAGAAGCTGGAGTTCCAGAACATCCGGGAATTGTGGGTGCGTCTGGCCGGCCCAGCCCACATAGATGTCGGTGAACCAGCCCCTCGCATCCACCGAGGCCTGGAGCACCACCAAGTGGTAGCCCTTCCTGTTGATGTACTGGCTGGCGCTGTGTGGCAGGGTGCAGATGGGGATGTGCATGCCATCCAAAGTGCCAATGCAGGTTGGAAAGCCCAGGTCCTGGAGGCCGGCGACGGTGTTGTCCAGATCCCCCAGGCAGATGACCCTATGGAGCAGCATCACGTTGATAGCTCTGATGACCTTGGGGGGGCAGGGAGAAGGGGGGGACATGCTCTAGTGCAGGTGGCAGGCTCTCTCCCCCCTACCTCAGGCCCATTCTGCCCCCTGCCATCCAGCCCCCACCCTGTCCAGCCCCCTGCAGCTGTGGGGGCTGGGATGAGGGAAAGCCACTTCCACCCATGGGGGAGGCAAGACCCAGCCCCACTTTACTTCCATAAGTACAGCCCCGAAGGTGGCCTTGCCCACCCCAAACTATTGTCCCACAGAGCAGTAGGAGTCTGGGGTGGCCAGCTTCCAGATGGTGATTGCGACCCATTTCTCCAGGTTGAGGGTTGGCCACATGCAGGTGTCCTGGTGCCAGAGTGTGGGAGCGAGTCAGTGGAAGATCTCGAAGGTCTGCCTCGACATGCGGAAGTTCCACAGCCACCTTTCCCCGCCCCACTCCCCCAGCACCAGGTGCTCCCACCAGCCGCTGCTGCTACGGTGGGTCCAGAGGCATCGGGGCATCCTGGGGGGTGCCTGGTGGTGCCCCAGGTGGGGGAGACCCACAGCCCCAGAGGAACCACCCAGCCACCCGATGAGATCAGGTGCAGCTGCGGTGATGGTGGACAGCACTGCCAGCAGGGTGTCCATAATGAGGGTGTCCTCCTGCAGGAGCTGTTGCTGTGCCTCCATCATGGGCACCAGTGGGCTCTGCTGGGTTGGGAAAGGCTGGGCAGCACTTGGTTCATGCTGAGTGGAGGATGGAAGAAGGGGCCCTTTAAAGAAGGTGGTTGGCTGTGGTCCTGGAAAGGTTTGTTGGCCACAGGACCTCCGTTTCGAAAGAGGGCTTGGAGCCCCGTGGACGCTCTTTCAAAAGACCGGTGAAAGCACTTTGAAACAGCGAATCAAAATGCCGATCCGATAATGACAGTGGGTGCTCCCTTGTGACAGCCGCTATTTCAACTGGTGAACTTCAATTTTCACCCTTTCAAAAGGGTGCTCACATATAGACCCAGCTCTTGAAGTTCCTTTAGGCTGAGTGGCAGAAAGTAGTATACAAGAAGCTGATGTTATTGAGTTTCTTTTCTGGGGAGAGTACTGGCCCAGTCTGAGCATACTGTGGACTCTCATTCTGACTTTTTCTGCTGAGCCTGAACTGAAAGTGAAGCTGACCCCATATATTCTATTCCACATTTCTCAGACCTCCTGCATTTAATACAGTTTGACAACCTGCGGCTAAGACAAGGCCTTCCATTGGGTGCTCTTCACCCTAGGATGTCTGACATGGGCAATACTGTGAGACCCTAATATGTTTTGGCATTTTTAAATATATCTAGGAACAATTTTAAAAATAAGGCATGATTGCTATGCAGTGAATAATAGGATTCAGGACAAAAACTCAGTTGGTATTCTTGTAGCTTCTCTAAGTACCTCTATACTATTGTACTGTAACTGAGCATTAACTAACATCATTATTTCCAATGTGCTACTAGAAACCACTTAAACAGCAAAAAGGATGGATCCTAGGATTCACCTTTGTTTAATGGCTATAATTCCCTTCTGTGCATGCTGGGGCCAGACCCATGGACATTAAAACTGGAGTGACTATTTTCAACTTCTGTGAAGGACACATGGGTGCAGAGGTTAACAAATAAACCCAACGAAGGTCCTCATCCTTCTATAAGGAAGTGCCCCTTTAATAAGCAAATATTGGTCTTTAAAGATGCAAATGAAGGAATAGGTCTGCTCAAATATCTCTGTGGTGTGGCTGCTCAATCCTGAACAGTAGAAATGATCCCTAATCTACACCCAGAGTGTGTGTGTAAGTGTCAGGGAGCCCGTGTATACATCTTAGTAGTAGGTAGTCTGTTGTGTCCAACAATGATGTCTTGAGCGTGCACAGGCTCATCTGTTGTGGACTCGCATGTGGCTGAGGAGTCCAAGCTTTGAACGGCATGGGTCTTCACAGTGGGTGCAAGGGAAATGTCCTTGCTCTGTTGGTGTTGCTGCTACTGTTGCTTTCGTCCTCTCACAAGCATCAGTGAGATGTATGCGTCGCAGCTCTTCAAAGTTGTCATACACGTGTCATACGATAGCACGCCAGCCCGTATGGTCTTTTGCATGCTGCTCTAGCTGATCTGCTTTTAAACCAGCATGAGCAATGTTGGCCTTCACGCAGTCTTTATATCTGTTGTGAGGTCTGCCTTGATTCCTTTTGCCCTGGGACAGTTCACCGTAGAGAAGTTGCTTAGGGATTCTCAACTCCTCCATTCCTATGATGTGCCCGGTCTGGTGAAACTGGGCTTTCAGAATCATGGCGTCGATGCTCTTGGTTCCTCATCTGTCTAGGATGTCCAGGTTCGTAACTCAGTCCTGCCATCGAACGTACAGTATTGACCTCAGGCTGCGTGTGTGGAAGCGCTCCAGCAGTTTTATATGTTTTCTGTACAAGGTCCAGGTTTCACAGCCATACAGGAAACTGGTCAGGACTACAGCCTTGTACACTTTCAGTTTGGAGGACTGATTGCAAAGTCTACCCTGGTGGACTGAGCGGATGAGATCAACAGCACGATCCAACAACCAGGAAGGTGATTCTGCCACACTGTGGAGAGCAAAGGGCAGGACAAGGCACCAAAGACGGCATGGCCAGCCACTGCAGCCTAGGAAGTCCCAGCCATGACGACTTTTTGCACCACTGGAACCAGGCTTCTGAGGTCAAGAGTGAAACTGCCCCTGTGCAACAGCCTTTCCACTTTAAACAGTCTCCCACACAGGTTCTTTGCACATTCTCATCACTTCTGTCAGTCCACTAAACTGAAAGTGTGTGCATCTTACAAAAGGCTCAAAATACAGACAAACAGATTTGCACAGGAAGCAGTGAGAGCATACAGCCTGGCGTTATCCACGCTGACAGGCCAGCCACCACCGTGTGTGAACTGCTCCACAGAATAGCATGTTTTGCCCCAATGTGGCGTGGCAGCAGCAAGCTTGTCACACTGATGACAAGGACATCCATGTTAGTGCTTAGCAGCTGTGACACTAACCCGGAAGCTGAATTCCCCTTGTAGGGAGGCTTATCTTGAACCACATCACAATTGTCCTGTGGCTATGAAAGTGGGTGCAATTAAAAAGCAAGCAAAATATCCCCTGGTTTGGGCAGCTAATCCCTTATTTGGATAATGCTAACAAAACTTTGACTGTGTTCATTGGTCTTAATTCACCCCAATCCAAAGATTAATGCATGTTGAAATTGGCTGTAGAACATTAGAAGGCTTTCGTATTGAGTTTCACTACACGTACCATTGTATTTGCTACCATCCCCTCCGAAATACTGATTGCTGAGATTTTTCACTATCTTGCTGTTGACTTTCATATTGGCTGAACCAGCGTAATGCTATAACACTGATATCAGATGAAAATTTGCTAATGAGATATGAAACTGCCTAATGAAAGTTACCCAGTTCTCGTAGATATCCAAGCTACTAATTACCTGCCAAAAATCCAGATTGCGCAGTCACTACTGGTATTGATAGTGAGTTGTTGATGTGAGTGCAGGGCCGGGGAGGGGAGGAATTGTTTGAATTTCTGACACACTGCATCATGTAATGTCATTCCACATCAAGTTACCTTGAGTTACACAGTGTCAGGTTGGCTTAGGCCCTAATGCAGTGTAACACAAAGTGACACGTTGTAATCCAAAGCAATGAGATCTAAGGTCCCTACTTTCCCTGTAAAGTGCTTGCATTGCCAGAGGTGAATAGAACGGCGGCGAAGACACCCATACACTCTACTGCAAACTGAACATAAACTCTGCAGAGAGGTCCTTGCATTTTGCTGGACTTGTGGGCATTCTACATTGAAATGAAACAGTTAAATGAATGTAAAGTAAAAGTAAAATAGTTATACTTGTCCCATGATGTTTGAGACAGCTTCTGCCCCATTAAATTATGCAGTGTAACCTTGTAGTCTGCAAATAGCTTTGTGTTTGCTATCCCCTGGTTTTCATTATTTGCAGTGATAAGGCTTAACTGTATTGCGGAAAACAAACGGTGTCGCCAGGAGAATGAAGCTTTTAGTAGCTGAGTTGGGAAGAGTTGACACTTTTGCCACTTGGACAGATTTAACTGAGAGGGTACTGGGGGAATTGTTAGCTCTGAGAATTATTGTTCCAGCCTGTCTGTATACTGAGGAAGACAGCACATCATCGGTTTATACTCCTTTCAAGTTGTCAAGGAGTTCTTCACAACCAGGAGGACAGGGGATGGGAGTGGGGGAGATCACATTCTGTAGGCAGGGTTGGACACTCTGGCAAATTCTGCAGCTGTGAAATTATGGAATAAGTGGAGCTCTACCCATGATGCCCTCCTCTGTTATGCCAGAAGCAAAGGCTTGATACATTGCATAAAAGAGCAGCGAAGCAGGAGTCTGTGCAGGAAGCACTGTACAGTTTCATAGGGCAGAGTGAACGACAGGCTTATCCAGTAAGGAATCATAGCCTCTGAATTCCTCTTTTTACCGTCTCTTTATCCCAATCAAAATCTCACAGGAAAGAAATAATGTATAAGCAATTTAAGAAAGCAGAGGTGAACTAATTGAAGTACCCACTATAACCTTCAGTCTCCAAATCAAAAGAGCATCCCTGTAGCACTTCAAAGGCTGACAAAATAATTTATTAGGTGATGAGCTTTCATGGGGCAGACAACTTCTTCATATCTGGAGATAGCGCTGTACTGGCAATAGACCTCCAGATCTGTAGAAGTGGGTCTGGTCCCACAAAAGGTCATCACCTAATAAATTATTTTGTTAGCCTTTGAAGTGCTACAGGACTGCTTTGTGTTTTGTTAGGATACAGCCTAACACAGCTACCTCTTTGTTACTATTCAACCTCCAAGGGACTGAAGAACCCAGAAACTCCTTTAGAGAATTCCAACCCACTTGATAGCCAAAAACAAAACAACCGCCTCTCCCCACCCCGCCAAAAAAAACTTGAATTAGTGAATGAATAGCTAACTCAGCTTTTGCTATGAGGATTAAAAAAAACAAATAAGCTGACACTTGTTGGATATCTGTTTAAAGAAAGTGAAACTTCAAACTATTGTTATTGTGCTAATGAAGTGAGGAAGCTGCTTGCCAAGAACAAGCATTGCTTTATTTTAACATTTGTTTACTAAATCAATTTTAATGCAGAGGAAGAATAAGGCAATTAATGGTATGTGCGTGTGATACTCTTTGGCACAAGATCCACCCTTGTGTAATAATTTAATAATATTGGACTAGGATCTCTAGGTCCTGCCAGAATAAATGAATTCAGAAGTAATAGAAGCCACCACTACAGCCACAGCATCAGGTGGTATAAACAGGCATGGCTTTACTGTATTCACCGATCTGTCCGTAACTCCCATCACACTGCCTGCACCATGTTGCTAAGAAAGTTTTAGCCTATAATGTTGAGGCTTGCATTATTCAGGGTTTACTAATTATAGTATCCCTGGTCTGGTAATGATTCTTTTCTAGACAGCAAATTACAAAGAAAGATCCAAACATGATCTTCCCAGAGTGTGATCCAATAGGGCTGACCACTGGTGAAGTATAAGTCATCTGTGGAACCTCAGCACCTGGTAATGATCCTAGTCCTAGGAATCACTGAAGGATTCACTTTTGTACATCTTCCCTTCTCTCTGTTTCTGTAAATACTAACATGGATCAGAATTTTTAGTATAGAATTCTACCCAGGCCTTGAAAGTATGCACACGTTGCTTATGGTGCTAGATCAGCTTCAACTAGGTGTATTCATTGTGGATAATTAGTTATTCACATTTGTTCACTACAACTCCCCCAGACTCCATGGATATTAGCAAAGTCATATAATCAAGTGCAATAAAGCCACACTTTCAATGTTAATATATAGCTGCAGAGTATCTACCTCTCATTTAGCTGAAGTCTACTTTGCCCCACTCTATTAGTATAAATAATTTATACCAGTCTGATGGTCCCTTTATGTTGTTACAGGAATGTAAATATGGCCTAAGGATATGAGATTAACCCTGTAGATTTTAAAGCTAGAAGGGATCATTGTAATAATCTAGTTTGACCATAAAATTTCATTTATTATTGCTTGCCATCAAGGCCACACCTACCCACTGAATTAGAATATTTAAATACACCACACCTGAAGGTCTTCACCAACAGTCCCTCTACTTTTTTCCACCCATGTACAGAATTAGTTTTGTTATGCACACCAAGTCATGTGCAGATGAGCCCCACCAATAGAAACACATGCTGCTGACTGTGGGTGGATGTGGGCACTCTGCTAATCAACTGGGTAGCATTTGAATCTCTTCTGGGCAGCCACCCAAGCGCTCAGCTTACAGAGAACACTGGTCTTCACAATATGGAAAGTGAAGAGAGTAACCAGCATGCAATACCTCAATAGCTGTTTTATTCACGGAAGTGTCAATGTGGCAGTTGGACAATCTTTTAAGGTGGCCTGTTGGTAGAAACAGGGTCCCTAATATTTAAAACAGATTTTAGTGCACAGATCTAAGTCTGCAACACTGCTTTAAAATTTGATCTAATTCCCAAATGCTGCATCCTGGAGCAACGGGACAAGAGTGAACAAAAACATTAAAGAAAACTTGGTGCTAAGAAGAATTCCTTCTTCACTGTTCATGGCAATCGACTTTATAGGCTGTGGCTTTATAAAGGCTTGAAATAGAGGTTTGAAACAGGAGAACATGACTCTGTTAATCAGATTGTTTAGCTGATGACAGTCAGATTTTGTTGTGGGAAAAAAAACAAGGCGCTGTTCTCAAGCTGTTGTGGCAAACAGCTGGGAGACAGGAGTTTACATTCAAATGAGAGCTAACTGCTCAATTCATATTGGGACAGTAAAAGTCAGTGGCATTCTTGGAGCTAATCTCACATCCTTACAGTTATGCACGTTAAGCACTGTGCTGGATCAAGGCTCTTTTGCTTTAGTTGACTCAGTTGGAAAACTGGGTTCAAAAGTAGGTCCTCATTGAGCCCAGCTGCTGCTGTATGTCAGCTAAGCAATCTTGAGTAATTAAATTACAATAAAAATTGCTTCTTTCATTAACTAGGGTAATTGACCAAAAAGTGATAGGACTGGCTATTCTCAGTATAATTGGAAGGATATAATTCAGGGTGCAGACTGTGCACGTAAATGGTCATTTATGTCTAGTGTAACTTCAGACTGCTGTATTAAATAGATCATAAATGCCCTCACTCACTTTTCTACTTCTAATCATCACTGATTTCAACAGAGTTAGACCAGAAATGAACTTAGCCTAAGGGTTTAACAACTGGCATTTCATCAAGTTTCTTTTTGTACTTATATTCAAACCTCAGACTCCTTGGTGCTTCTCTTTCACTGTCTAGCAACAAATACATAGATTTCACAAAGTTCAGAAGAAGTTTCCCTACTATTGTTTTTATGTTGTAAGTGTAATTATGGGATGAGTTAATTTTATTTAGTAAGTGCCAAGACATAGAAGCCTTGTTCTTGCATTGCTTACAGTTGCAGAGACATAAGCACCAGGTGATTTACAGAATGGATTAACTTGCAATAAAGATAGTACATCTAAGGATACAATATTGGGCCAAATCCTGAAGTCCTAATTCAATTGTTACTCAGACAAGTTTCCTATTAGAGCAAACTGGAATTTTGTTCAAATAAAAGCTAATTATGGGGACTATCTACAAAAAAACCTCATAAATAGGACACATTTCTCAAACTTAATTTAAGGTAGGGGCTTCTGCTAAGTAATAAGCAAACTTGGGCTGCATCAACCGTACGTGATAAAATCAAATTTATTAATATTGATTTTGTAAAGTAATACAGGGACCCTGAAAAGCTTGAAGAAAGATGACAGTAAAGTTTTAGGGAAAAAAAGAGTTGCTGAGAGGAAGGTACTTGGCTTTTCAGTGCGCGCTCAGGCTTTTGTGCACAAAATGGCTGGGTCTACACAGCACAGCTTTCCCAGCAGGTCCATGCTAATGAGCAGCCTAGAAATTGCAAATGGTGGCTTATTAGTATGGTCTTGCAGCTCATTAGCACAGCCACACAAGAGTTGGGTCTTGGCAGAGGCGGGTGCCAGCAGTAAAGAGGCTGTGTGGATGTGCCCCCACCAGCAAAAAGCCCCTCTGTCTGGGGCATAAGGGTCTGGTGACAGAGGGGCTTTTTGTTGGCAGGGGCATGTCCACACGGCCTCTTTACTGCCGGCAGCCCCTTCCGCTGAGACCGAGTTCTTGCACAGTTATGCTAATGAGCCATAGGACCATGCTAAGGAGCAGCCATTTGCAATTTTGATGAGGCTTATTAGCATGGACCTGCCAGGAAAGCCACGCCATGTAGACCCAGCTAATGTGTTCTCAGCTGGCCATCCACTAACTGTCCCGTCTGTGGTTGCATCTGATCCCTGAAAATCAGAGACTATTCTCAGCTGCCCCTTCACTCTCTCTTCCCTGCATGAAGGGGTTAAAGTTAGAAGAATACAAATTTCTAGGAAAAAATATTTGTCTTCACTACACAGACATTGCCAGTACCTGGGATGGCAGTGAAATCTCATACACTGAGCTTATGACAGAAACTAGAAACTCAACAGGCCCTCCACCTTGTGTTTTTTTTTTGGGGGGGGGGAGGTCAAAGCATGAAGAAAGATAGCAAATGTGAGGGGAAGATTTTAAGAGAAATATCAAAGATGTCACAAAAAACAGTAAGCATATGCAATGGGCAGCAAGCCCCCAGAAAATATTTTTGGTGGTGGGGGTGCTATGGTGTGCAGCTCGTGAGCCACTTGAAATGTTGAAGTAGTCGCCTGGAATATCTTAACTGCCATGGGAGACATTCCCTGACAGCAGCAAGCCCCTGAATATCTTAGCCACCAGGGGAGATTTCCACCAGGCAGCAGAAAGGCCCCAAAATATTTTTGGTGGGGGGACAGTTGAAGTAGTCCCACGTTAATATCTTAGCCACAGGAGACCTCCCCCAGTGGCAGCAAGCCCCATGGGTCCATTACTAGGGGTGTGGGGAGCTTTCAGTGGAAGGGGGGCAGGTGAAGTAGTGCCCCTGAATATCTTAGCAGCTGGGGGAGACTTACCCCCAGTGGCTGCAAAACTCTGAAAACCTTTCCTATCTCAGAACCCTAACCACACAGAAGCCAGGACACTCTGCCAGACAGCACCATGGTCAGCACCGACCAGCAGGCACGGCCTTTTATTGTGTCGGGGGCTACCCACGGGAAAGAACCCAGCTGCCTGGTGCCTGTCAGGGAGGAGGTGGGTTCACGCACAAATGTAAACCACCATGAAGGTGTGGCGGAGAAGCGGCTGGCACCAGGCAGCGCAGAAAAAAAGTCCAAGTGTAGAGACAGAACCATGAACTCCATGCAGGGGCTACTTGTAACGGGTAGATGCACTCACAGTGCTAACAGCAAAGACAGACCTTTCTCAGGCTCTCATACACCTTGAGCCCACAGCTACAGGCTTCCTGGTCCCAATCTGAAATTTAGTCTTCCTGTTACCTAATTCCTGTGCACCTGGAGAGGAGCAGCCAAAGTGGAGCACTGAGGGGCATTGTGGGTTAGATATGGGACACTTTTGGAGACTAATAAATTTGCTTTTAAGATGTGGGGCTTCCATACTGGCCTTTAATCGAGGTTTTGAATTCGAGCCTGACACTATACCCAGCAGGTAATAACAATATTGTGACATCGATATTAGTGCTCCCTAAATCAAGCTAATGGTATTTACAGTGAAGACAGTCACATGGTAATAGAGCTAACTGCCTCAAGTTTGAATTTATCTCGTAGTGGATATACAGCCTAAATAAGGACCCTATAATGGCACAACATAGAAGTTTAACTTTTAGTGTCAATGCTAGACCATATCTAAGAATCTCTGAAGTCAAGATCCTTTTGCAGATTAAATCACAGAAAATAGTTTCTCTAAGGCCTGCATCTTCAGTCTCAGCTGAAGAACTTTTACAGTACATTGAATGGTTTAAAGAAAAAGATCAGAAAGACTAGAATCAGCAGACTGTTCTTTGTTAGCTCTTAGTCACAGTACAAATTCAATAGACTGCGCTGCAGGCATGCGTGGAAATGGCAGAAAGGCATGTGACAATATTGAATAGGCTGGGATTTTTTATTTAAAAAAATTAAGCTAGTTCCCATATTTAGTCATTAATGAAATGGCCACACAAACTGAAGGGATGAACATGAGGGGAATGAACATTTCTCTCATGTATTGCAACAGTTATTCTGTTCTGCATGTATGGAATGAGTTAGTAAACACAAACTTTGCTCACAAAAGCCAGTGTTGCAGACAGGATACATTCGCATTACTGTCCTTACCACGGCTATATACTAACTAGACACGATCATGTACAAACTAGTACTGTATGTGCATAAAAATAGATATATGCTTTTCCCTTATAGGATAATGTTTGAGATATGCCACGACGGTCAATGTTGAGTATAAAGATGGAAATAAACATATTAGGAATGTCTATAGTATCTGCATATATGCATTTGTTTGCTCTTCAGTGGATTTAATAAATTGCATCAGCCATAGATTTATAAATCTCAAGTTGACTACTCTTTATGTGGGCTAACACACGATACCTTGTAATGTTTTGTGTTTCTGTAGCACCCACATCCATCCACCAGATTTCCCAGGGCAGGAATGTGGGACAGCTGGGATAGAGAGGAATACCTGCTTTATAGTTAACAGTAGAAGAAATGCTGGCCATTAACACCTAAGCACAGCTCTACTGTCCTGAAAGTGGCATGTATCTTCAGGATGCAACTTCAGCAGAACAGGGCATATATACATGTGCACAACTGTTTGCAGATTTAACAGCAGGACAGATTTAGTTTGTAAGGTGGGAAGCAAGATACTGAAAATCTTCTAAGAGAGAAGGGCTGAGCTGAATCTGCCTGGATTTGTGCACATCTCCCTGCGTTTTAGTCAAAGCCGAAGTTTGGAACAACAAACATCTCACTGGAATTTAGAATGGAGAAATGTGAAAAGTACCCTTAAACTGGGGAACAAAAGATAGAGAATTTGACCTTCCAAGGATGGCAACCAATGGCCTACAAGCATATGAGGATGTCATGGAGTGTTCCACCCACTACTCATCTGGCACCTCTTTCTGGAGATTAGCTGGAAGTCACACTCCGTGGTCATACACCATCTCTCTCAGGTCTGGTGCTTCACTCTCCTCCTAGGAGATGGAGTTTCCTCTTCATGAAAGAGATAAGGCTCTCCAAATACTCTGAAACTCCCACAATGATCCAGGCATCTGGCACCTCATTGTAACATATCTGATCTATGCCAGACCTTCAGTTCCTGGTAGGAGAGCCCAGGCCAAACCATTACTCTGGGTTCCAGCCCAGGGACCCTGAACCCAGCAGTTCTCACCTTTACTCTCCCAGTCGTCTTAGCTCCTTCTGTAGACTGCTTCCTGGGACTCCTGGGTCCCCACCACAACCTTTTCCTATGGAGACCTGGCTCCAAATCCTTTTCCCAAGGACTGACTGCTGTCCACACATCCATGCAGCCTTTACATTCTCCTCCTCCCTCTTCTCAGGGAAAGATTGCCCTTTCTTCGCTGCAGCCCTGTCTGTTGCCAGCCTCATGGGTTTATTAGCCCCACCTCTTCCAACACAGCTGAATCTGCTAGTAATCAATTCCTTGAGCCCTGACTTTCTCCCAGGTGCAGCCTGTGGAATTAATAGGCCATCTTAACCCCTACAAGTCCTGTGTGGGTTGGTAACCAAATAAAAGCAGGTGAGCTGCTGTAAGCAGGTTGGCATTTCCTGCTGAATAATTTTCTACAGGGGAAGTAATGGCTTTGACTAAATGCCAGCCAATGGGATATGATATGCAGTGCTATATGCCCTGTTTACTTTAGGCAGCAAACTCTGTCACCTGCCTATATTAAAAAGCAGCGCTTTGGGCAGCTGTCTGGCATGGTTTCTACAGGTCATTAAAATAACTAATAATGAAAGAAATCCCAATTACTCAGGTATTAAAAAAAGACATGACAGATTGAGGTTCTCTTTCAACAAATGTAATGAGAATGGCTTACAGTTGTACTGCTCCCCATTCTCATTACAATCTCTAAACTGTAATCTTGTTTTCCTTCTGCCAAGCCTTATTCACAGTAACTTGCAGCAAATCAAACACTAAGTTAAGCCTCTTAAATATTCTTAACTACTCATTTAAGATGGACATCGAACGTTATTGTATGTTAATCATACCATTTCCTCATTCCTACTTTAAGGAAATGAGACATTTCAGAGCATATCTGTGATCAGATATACAGTGAAGTTCAAAGAGAGCTTTGCACCAAATCATAAGGTATGTGATACTGGTCTGTGCCTGATTACACAGCGAAGGTGGGATTTTTCAAAATACACTTATTGGCTTAACTGATCCCACCAAAATTATCACGTGGTTCACCATTAAACTTCAGTTGATGGAGAGTAAAGTGCTGAGCACCTTTAAAAATGGAACCCTCATATTACACATGTGGAACAAAGGCTAGGCTGCTAAATTAGCAGCTTGATTTTCAAAAGAATCCCATGGGAACTGCTGGGTGCATGATACTTGATAAGTCAGTAAGCATGGAAGCAGAGTACTCACCAAAAAAGCCTCCTCCTTTTGCAAATCTTGATCATAGGAATCAGCCACCAAGTTGAGATTGTTACTAGTTGTATGATAGAAAAGTGGATATGGTGTTTGACAGATAACTGCAGCATCAGTACTGGGATTTAACCATTCTTGAAGAAGTGTCTATGTGGACCTTTACCCAAACTTGCAAGTACTATTTAGCAACTATAAAATTTTAAAGTTTTGCTTCAATAACTAAATTGTGACCCAGTTTAATTGTCCTGAAAAAAGTATCTTTCTTGCTGTATCTTGCAGATTATTACAGCAGATCATCATTCACAATCCTGTTGCTGTACAGGTGCACTGATTACCTTTGTAAAACAGCTGCATATAATAAAATGCTGTGATTCCATGCAAATAGCTAGGAAACCCACTCCAAACTAAGAGAGGTTTGGAAATGCATGGTGTGTAATTAGTAGATAACAAGGCATGCTTTCAGTATAACTGCAAAATGCATCAAAATTATAAACTACACAAGCCACAATAGTAACAGAATTTGTTCTTATATCAATTCTCTTATTGCTCAAAACAAATAGCATTTGGACCAAGAGTGAGAAATAGATTAAAATAGGGTCTCAACGTGGCAGGGTCATGTGAACATGTGTCAATAGCTTGCAACCCCTTGCCCTTCCTAAAATGGCTTGGCCTGAGTGTGGTGGGCAATCCAACTAGATTACTGCAACATGTGAGAACAGTTGCTGAGGTGGATATGGGGTGGAAGAGGCTGAGATTCCATGGACTAGAAGGTGTTTCTATGGAAAGAAAGATTCAGCTTTGTGAGCAGATAATCTATGTTTTATAACTAATGATAGCTTATCTGCAGATGTTGAGATACTACTCAGGTAAATGCCTCAATCAAAACATCACTTAGTGAAACAACAACAACAGCACAGTATTAATTCTTTCACAGCAGCTGTATCCCAGAATGCTTCACAGAGCTCACATAACCCTTTCCACAATACCATGAAATTAAATGACACTTGCCCAATGTAGAGCTGGAGTTCAGTCCTGAGCTGCAGCTGGTGCAACTTCGGGACAGGGTCAGAGGTGGTTCTGAGCTATATTTATGGGTGTCTTCTCTCCAACCTAACCTGACCAAAAGCCAGAATGGCCCCCACATCAGTTCAAGCAGCAGCCTAAGCAGAGATGAGTTGTGCCAGCTCTTCTGTTTAGTCAAATGATGAAAGCCAACTGAGTCAACAGCCACTTTTGGCCAGGAACATGGCTCCACACCCCCAGAAAGGGTGGCACTGATGGTAGTCATCTCTTAGCACCACCCAGACCATGGTGCCACCCTCCCCTGCCCCCGGCTTCGCCCCAGCGCTCAGAAACCAAACAGAGCAGAAAAGCCATCCTCCCCCAGCATTTCAAAGGAACCTGGAGATTCCAGCTCCTATCAAACCCTGGGACCTTATGCAGTTGCTGTGTTGACCTCCTGCCCCTATTGACAGGCCTGGTGAGAACTAGAACAGTTTTGTTGTAGCACTCTCTCGGTGTCAGATTGGGCTTCAGTGAAGTCAGTAGGAGCCTTTCCACTCAGCTCAGTAACTCATGGAGTTACTAATGCCACAAAGTAAATCATAGGAAGAATATTAGAGTACATCCTGTAATATATTTATCAAATGTTTACTAGTTCACACAGTAACAACCAACTTTTCTCTAATCACCAAATTGTTAGTTTTTAGTGATACATGACTGCTATTTTGCTTTGCAACCCTTCTGTTTTCAGATGGCTGAACAATTGTGTCTCCTGAAAGAAACTTCATTCATTAACATACATATTAGTCACAACAACAATTTACTTCTGAGCTGCATCCTTTGCTTCTCTACACCTGCAATCCAGGAGAACATTGCAAGGAAATGCCCATAATTATTAGCACTAACATTCCAGACTTCAGTTAATCAGCAGCACTAACAACCCCTCAGTTCAGCTTTTCAATAAATCACCTTTTTAATCTATACCTTGCTTTAAGAAACACTCATCTTAAGCTTATTCTAATTTCAGTTTCAGATAAAATTAATCTGCTACAGTCACAAAAACAGTGTGAAAAGTCCCAATTTTTGGCATCTGAAGGAAGAGGGCATTGATCAAGAAGGCCTGCAACTGCTTATAATCTCTCCTGTTAAATTTAATATAATTCTTTGTCATAGACCTACTTTTAGCATGGACTTAATTTTAAACACATGCTTAAGTTTCATTGACACCATGAAGAAGAGTATAGGATTGGGACTCAGGTACCCATAGATGGTGACCTGAAGGTATACCAAGGACATGGTCTTCACACTTGTCCTCTGGTTCATTACACTTTATAGGCCACATTATATATAGATGAGAATTTTAGAGGTCAGGACTGGGGAGGGGTGTTTCTTTTCTTACTGTCAGATTTTTGTATAAGAATATTAGAATGTACTGAAGCTAAGCACATACTCATTTACTGCCCTGAATAAAGGTGGACTCCAACACATGGTTTAGTGTTTTCCTGAATTAGGTCCCCTACAAAACATATGGTACTATATATGCTTTAGTGTCACTATCATCCATCACAAAATTACTAAGTTGAATATTCACCAACATGTCATTTTTTTGGAAGCGATCAAAAACTTAATTCTCTCTGCAGATATGTTATCACTTGCAACTATTTTCCTAGACAGTCTGTCGCCTGATTTTTAGATTGTGTAATTACTTATGGATTTCCATTTCTCTTTGAGAGTTGACAGGTATGTGACCAGATGCAGCCACAGAAGACCACCTGCAATGTTCCCCACTGACACCTGCCATCTTGCTCTGAGGCTTACCACCCACCATGCCCTTCTGAACCAAAATACTCTCTTCTCCCCCACCTAAGGTACAGAGTTGGGGTTACATCCCCATCCCCCACCACAGAGCAATGCAGTTCTCGGGCACAGCACCTGGGAGATCAACCCACTAAATAAATCCATATCTTTTCTGTGAAAGAGCTTTGTACGAGGAGAGTACATTAGGTAAGCCCATTTTATCAAGGAAAGGAAGATATGCAGTGGTAGCCCACCTCAGGTAATAAAAATTTTTACTGGGCTTGATGATAAATATGAGATTTTACTAAGCAAAAAAACAGTAGAATGTAAGTGGTTAAAAGAAAGACAGATCAAGGTGCTTTAACAAATTAAAATGAAAGAAAGCTAGTTCTATTCTGCTAAGAATGAAAGTTCTTACCCTAAATAGCATCTCTTATATCCAGAGAAAGCTTCAGGTCAGAAAAGATCTTCTCCTGGATCTCTTGTTCACTGTAAAGCACTTCTGTGTCTCCATAGAGTGTGTCAGGCAATTTCCAAGGCAGGCAGAAGACAGATGGAGGAGCCCTTATGACCCTCTTTGTACCTTTCCACTATGAAGGAAATTCCACAGTAGTTCTTGTGTAAAAGTGTACTCCAAGATGGAGGTTGTCATTGAGTGAATCACCTTACCTAAAAAGAAGAAATACAGGGACATCAGCCATTGATTATTGCTGTATCTGGTCAGACCAGCAAGAGTTCTACAGATGTGAATTGGTAAATTTAAATGCCCTTTGTCAGTTAAGTATCCCATCTTATCACAAGCCATCCTCTCACAATACGGTAACCACACCTCCTGTTGAGGGCTTCACAGAAAATCATTTGGAAAACATACGTTGATAATACTCAACTTCAAATACAAAAAGGATCCATAAACAAAAATAAGATTCACAGATCCAGCAGTTTTTACCAATGAAAACAGTTTAACATGAGGCATTTTGTTCAAAGCATCTCTGGAGTTCTTCCTATTTCTATTCATAGCCCATTTTCCATAAAGCATGGAGGGTAGATGGTCCATCACAAGCTCCAGGATCAGGCCCAGTATTTAAGTTATTCTATGGTTGGGAACCTTGATGAGCACAGTTGCAACACTCCCACTATAGGAACTCTTGTATATTTTCAGAAATAGCTTTTTAATACATTTAGCACACACTCAAACCCCCCCCCAAGTTCACAAGATAGAGAAAGTACATTTAAAATTTCGTATACTTTCACCATTCCCTCTAGAACCACCTGAAATGTTACCCACTGGCTTCCTCATCACCATCACCTTCTCCACTGTCACCAGTGGCCATCATGCTGGCTCCTCCCAAAGACTCTCCCCTCCTGCTGCCCTTAGGCTGGGATGCCATTTTTATAACATTGTCACTAGCATTTTGGCTGTCTCTACACTTGCATTCCTCTTTTGAAAGAGGCATGCAAATGAGGGAAATTTAAAATGCAAATGAAGCACAGATTTACATATCTGGCACCTCACTTGCATATTCTTTCTAAAGAGATTCTTTCAAAAGAAGAAAAGCAGTGTAGACATGGCTCTTTTGAAAGTAAACCCCATCTTCAAAAGAACCCTTCTAAAAAAAGTAGGAAGAAGGGTTCTTTTGAAGACAGGGATTACTTTCGAAAGAGCCGCATCTACACTGCTTTTCTTCTTTTGAAAGACTACTCAGATGAGCTGCCAGATACTTAAATCTGCACCCCATTTGCATTTTTTCCCTCATTTGCATGCCTCTTTATATTTGAAACATTCAGTAGGGGATGTTTTATTTCTTCATCTTACTAATGGTGAAGCATCCTTCTCCTATAGGACAGTATATCATTAATCTCAATTTATTATCAGTTTGGTCATTTCATTACCATGGGCCTTTTGTGGTTATCACATTTATCTATCTGTCCTATCCAGTTATTCATTCTGGTCTTAATCTGCTTAAGTTGGGTTTTTCCAAGTAGTGAACACCACTAGCAATCACCTACAGTCCTCAGCTAAAACCTCTACAGCGCATCATCAGGGATTTACAACCCATCCTGGACAATGATCCCCCACTTTCACAGGCCTTGGCAGGCAGACCAGTCCTTGCCCACAGACAACCTGCCAACCTGAAGCAAATCCTAACCAGCAACTATACACCGCACCACAGTCACTCTAACTCAGGGACCCATCCGTGCAACAAACCTCGTTGCCAGCTCTCCCACATATCCACACCAGCAGCACCATTACAGGACCTAACCAGATCAGCCACACCATCGTGGGTTCATTCAGCTGCACATCTACCAATATAATTTATACCATCATGTGCCAGCAATGTCCCTCTGCTATATACATTGGACAAACTGGACAGTCTCTACGTGAAAGAATAAACGCACACAAATCAGATATCACAACTGGCAATATACAAAAACCTGTAGCAGAGCACTTCAATCTCCCAGGCCACACAGTAGCAGACTTAAAAGTAGCTATCCTACAGCAAAGAAATTTCAGGACCAGACTCCAAAGAGAAATTGCTGAGCCACAATTTATCTGCAAATTCGACGCCCTCAGCTCAGGCTTAAACAAAGACTGTGAATGGCTGGCTAAATACAGAAGCAGCTTCCCCTCCCTTGGTGTTCACACCTCCAGATCAACTGCTGGTAGTCAGCCTCACCCTTGCTGACTGAGCTAACCTTGTTATCCCCACCCTTGCTCTGGCTTATTTCTACCTGGCCCTGCAGATTTCCAAGACCAGCACCTGATGAAGTGAGTCTGCTCACGAAAGCTCAAGCTCAACACTTCTCTGTTAGTCTATAAGGTGCCACAGGAACCTTTGTTGCTATTACAGATCCAGACTAACATGGCTACCCCTCCGATACTTGTTCGGCTTGAGGGTATCTTGGAAGCCCTAAGCCATTAAAGGTTGCTTACCTAGGCAAAAAGTCCCAAAGATATGCACTTTGACTTTGCTATCTGGGTGAAAGGTCCAAGGCTTAGGTCTTCTACCTTTGCCTTAGCTCTGCATGCAGGATGTGACCTGTAAGTCCCTTGCATGACATCCAACTACTTCAATATAAACATACAGCAACCTATTACAATAAACAGGATCAAAACCATGTGGAAATAATAACTCTACAAGTATGTAAACATATAGGAAAGCAATCAGGTTAGCCCTAGAGGCTACACACCCTTCTTTTATGGGGTGATATGTAAAATAACCCCCCTACATGTAAGTATGGGCATAAACAGTCAGATGTTTGTTTGGACAGTTTCAACACTTTTTTCCACTGCTTGGAATGAAGGAAGAGTATCATATAGGAGATAGCCTGGACCTTGGTGCATTTCTGGGATGTGCATTGTCATCAGTGTTTGTTACTTGTCTAGGTCTCCTCTTATACTGATTACATTAACTGTGTATATCAGGCGTGTCCAACCTGTGGCCCTGGACATCTAGTAATGCGGCCCCACAAGATCGTAAACTTTTAACATTATTATGTGATTTATATACATTAACTATATTATATATTTTATATGCGGCCCAAAACAGTTCCTCTTCACTCAATGCGGCCCAGGCAAGCCAAAAGGTTGGACACCCATGGTGTATATCCTAGAATAATGAAAATAATCCCAGTAGCAATTCCCTGGGCTATAACCCACCCCTTTAATCCACCATTCTTGCCAAGGATTGTTAAAGACTCATCACCTTTATTAATTAGTCAATAGCTTGTTTGGCTTCATCTGTATTGTTAATTTCCATGAGGTGATCTCTTTATGAGATAACAAGGACTAACTATAATCCTAGCAGGGGAATATAAACAAGAAATGTGGGTGCACTTTGGATAGTTAATGCCTGGTAGTTTGGAACTGACTGAAGAACAGGCTGTTTTCAAAGTTGGAATAGGGGAAATAGGCTCCTTATCAAAGTAGGTTGCTCTGGAGTAACACAGAAATTTGGAGCTGTGACAGGGCGCTCCAAGAGGCCATCTTGGTACCTCTCGATTGTTTACCAAACAAGATTGGCCATTTCCAGAGTGGGCTACCCTCTCTGTCAGTCTTCCACTTTGTCATCATGCCAGGTGAGGCTGACCAAGAGTATCATATAGCATCAGATACTCTCACTGTAGCCCACACAGAACAGGGTCTGGCTCAAACACCTTGCGTCTACCAACATACTTAACTGCAATGTCCTGCTCCCCAAAAACTTGGTGTTTTCCAGCCAGCTATTAGTATCTACAAAGCTTATTGTTCAGAGAAGATAGGCCTTAACACTTAATGCTACTTGCCACAAGTAATGTCTTGCAGGACACAAGCCTGTAGGTTATGTGCATTACTGCTGAATCTAATGCAAAGCAGGATATGTGGCAGTGAATATAATGCAGGTGGGCTACAGTAATACAACAAAAGCAAACTAGCCCACTGGGCTACAAGTCCCAATCAAACATGTCAGACCAGCCCCATTTTTCCCTCACCCCAAGTCCTTCATATTATTATGTATTATCCCTATTATTTAATAGCATCTAGGGTCCAGTCATGATCAGAATCCCATTGCCCAAACTGAACAGAAAATGATGCCTGCCCCAAGAAATTTACAATCTAAAAAGTCAGGGAAGATATAAACGGATATCAAACAAAGCATCTGTTCAGAATTACAGAACTTACCAGGCCTCAGTTCTCTCCCTACAGCGATTGCCTATGTCCTGTGACTGTGTTCTAACCTTATGCTTATACATGTCCCATTATGTTTTCTATGTGCTGCAATAAATTCTTCGGAAATCCTTCATTGTAGACCTATGGCCTTCAAGGTCAATTTTCAAAGGCACAGATGTAAGTTAAGTGCTCAAGTACCAGGTGTTCCTCTGCAGACCTTGCCCTTCAGCTTGTACACCTACTACACGGTTCCCAGGAATCCGGTTTACAAACCCCTTTCTGCATTTGTTAATTGCAAGAGATTTTCAGTCGGGGACACTAGTGGCACCTGTGTGCTTTATAGCACCTGTCACAATGCAACAAATAGGCAAGCATATTCAGCCCTGAGTAGAACGAACAGCATTGCAGCACCCACACCACAGCAAAAGCCCACACATAGCACCATGGCAACAAATACGTCCTTTCAACTTATGCTCTCTTCTCTCTCTGAAAGCTCTTCTCAGGTGCCTCTTACAGCAGTGCCTTATTCTGCAACTAATGCAAAAGAAATCAGTGGAACCACAGAACTATTCACTTACAGACCAGTAAGAAACTGTCAAATAGGCCAGAGCAAGGAGGGTCATCACCCCTTTTCCAATTCTGGCACAGCTGTGAGCCAGCTTCGGCTCTACTATGCAGAGCAAGCACAAGGCACAGGGACATGCACTTCTCTTACAGACTTTATGTCACACCTCATCCTCGATATGACCCCTGTGTGAAAGTGGGGTGGGGGGAGAAGATGCACACTGATAGAACTAATTCAGTTCTACACCACACCAGTAGTCACTGCCACAGGGTCTGCTCAGTCACTGTTTTTGGCACCTTTCCAGATATTTTTGCACTGCGAAAGCAGCCCAGGGCAAGCGCACTTAGGACCAAGGTTCTGACCCAATATAGGAATGAGGGTGGGACTATTGCGACTAAAGGAACACATAGCAAACGAATAAAGCAAGAAAATAGCTTGAGTGCTCCCTGTCTAAGCAATCAACTGTGATGAGTCTGCCATTGTCTCCCACCAACTAATTGTTGTTCTTTGTTAAACTCACAATGGATACCATTTTGTAAGAAAAAAAGATCATGCAACAAGTAGGGGACATGTTGGTCCTTTCATTGCAATTGTATCCATGAAGCAAAGTAATGAAACAGAAAGCAGTTTGTACAAAGAGGATCTATACAAGAGACCTGGTTTATATTCTTTTAAACCTACTCAGCTTATTGGCATAAGCATTTAATTCCAGTAGAGTACCTTGGGTTAGTCAGACTAGAGGACAGGGGACATGCAGTGCTGACATAGCCTGGTGCCTCCTTGGGCTCCCACATCTGTGGTTAGAGAGCCTATGGAGGGCTGTTCAGCTAAACTAGGCTTCCTCATACAAAAGCTACTCACATTTGTGGTCATCAACGCCAGAGCAGCACAGCCTTCCAGTACCCTGGGGAAGGATAAGCTACCCCACAGAGGATAGGGCATGGGACAACCATAGCCTTCACTATCTATTACTCACCACTTTCCCCATGAGGCTTCACCTGCCACCAGGCTCTCCCTACTCTAGGTCAATCCTGAATTCCCTCCTCTCAAAAAAGTAACCTTGTACTGGCTGCTTATCAGTAACCCCCACATGCAAGAACTCCCCTTCCTCTCCCAAAGCTCACTCAAGATTAGCTCCTTTCTTTTCACTGCTCCTGGGCTTTATACCAATGAATCCTCTTCCTGCCCAGCTGAACCTCATTTAATCAGCCCCTCCTGCCAGGCTCCTCCTCCAGGTGCAGCCTGGGCACTTAATTGGACCTAATTTACCCTCTCAGGGCCAGTGTGGTGATTACAGCCAATCACTCCCATAACAAATACATATAAACTGGCCATGAAGGGTCTCGTGCTGGAAATTAAAAGAAAGGTCCTAGACAGCTGATTGGAGTGCATATTTTCCCAAACACTCTCCCAATAGTTGTGGGTGTCAAACTATTTAATGAAAATGAAGAGCAAGCTGGACAGATGTGCAAGGAAGCAGTTGCTTGTGACAGCAGGGAGCAGGACTGAGCAGCCCCAGGGATCATTTCTGGTTTATGACTCTCAGCTGCTTAGCTGGTTTGTTTTTGTTCTCATGATGAGGATCTATCTGTTCACTGGATGTGGGACTGAGCAGGAATTTTCCCCAGGTGAGGTTAGCAGTGGCAGCACCTGGAGCTTTTCCCTTCTTTTGTAATATGTGTGTGTCTGTCACTTGACAGGATTGTCTGGGAACAGCTCACTTAACTTTTTCCCTGCCATGGGTGGAGCCTCAGGCACTGATGTGCCTTGGTCCCTTCTGTTCTCTCCCTGTAGGCGCATCACAGCCTAGTCCTCTGTGGATGGTAACACTTTGGTCTAATCTCAGGCTACAGATACACTACCAGATAAATTTCATTTAATTAAATTCAGTTCTATAATACTGGGTTTTATAAATTCAATTTTGAGTCTCCTCACCTCCCCACAAAGTCAAGTTAGTGCTGTCACACTGAATGGCCAAACATGGAGTGTTGCAGAAGTGTATTGTGAGAACCTTTCCGACAGTTCCCTTAGCCCTGCATTCTGTGCCCTCCCCCGCCAGGCTCTGCTGCACCCCCGCTGCCAGTAGCGCTCACCCTGCTGCCTGGTTCCCAGGTCTCTGCAGCTTGGGGGAACTGGGAAACTGACCAGTGCGGCTGCACTGGCTAGCAGGAGCCAGGAGCCAGGTACACCAATGCCAGTTTCCTGGCCCCTCAGTGCAGCCTCCCCTGCAGTCAGCTTCTGGAAGCTAATTAATTTGATTCAAAGATACGGTGCTTCCACACCAGCCTGCATTTGAACTTGAACTTGATGCTACACTCAGCCAGTTTAAACAATGTTATGATATCGATATTACTGCTCCCTGAGTCAAGCTAATGGTATTTACAGTGGAGACAGTCATTTGGTACAAGCGAGCTAACTGCCTTAAGTCCAAATTTTCTGGTGGTGTTGACATAGCCTCAGTTGTTATGTTTTACAGGTCAGACAAGATGAGTTGTTGTTGGTCCCTACTGGCTTTATATTCTATGGTGCTATTCACCTGAGGCTGCATGTACACTAGGAGATAAATTTTGATCCTTGTTCTTATGAATTTGAATTTGTGTCCACGAAATTTCTTGAAATTCGACCCACCATTTCTCCATGTTGAGTTTCCGCAACCACATTGCCCTATGCAAGTTCGACAGCATGATCAGTAAATTGTGGGTACCTAACCCACAGTGCCTCAGCCCTGGTTGCTTTTGGGTGTTTCATCTTTGAACCCCAGAATGCAAAGCACTGTCTCAGAATTCTACACAGAGATCCACCAGCTCCTGGGGGGCAAGGATGGTGCCCCAGCCAACCGACTGTGGCTGGACACCCCTACCTCTGGTGCCTAGGCCATTGGGTGAGGTGGGGCGGGGAGTACAGCAGTCAGCTCAATCCCCGAGGCACTGCTGGGTCCCTGTGTGGCAGGGCCCACCATGCAAGGTGCACACGACTGTGCTCCCGGGACATCCCCATCCCTCACCCCAGTGGTGGGGACTGCTGCTAAAGATGGGCGGGTGGCAGGGCTGTAGGGCTAGTGTGGCAGGAATGACTCACCATCTATCTTTTCTCTCTCTTACAGTTGCACCATCCAAGGGCTGGACGAGCCACAGCTTGACACTGGGGCCAGCCATCCCCATCAAGTGACTGGAGCCAGCCAGCCCAGGAGCAGCACCAGAGGGGGCTGGCACCCCATCACTGCTAGGGTGGGCCTGCAGATGGAGGAGCCATTGCCAGCCCAGTGATGGTGCCCTGTGGGCCTACATGGCCACACTCAGGAGGCAGACCAACCTCCTGGAGTGGCGGCTATGGGAGGACTGGGAGGGGCAGGTGCAAGGGTGGAGGATGTGGGCCTGGGACCAACGGATGCCCCTCCTGGACACCATCACCTGCACCCAGAAGCTGCTGTCTGTGCTCCCCTACAACCTTCACTCCCCCCCTCACCTCTTCCCCTCCATTCCTAGCCCCCCGATCCCTCTGCCCAGCCCCCACCAGACATCCCACCAGCTGTCCTGGACTTGACACAGTGGCTGATGGCCACGACCACTTCCCCTGCTCCCCAAAGCTCCCCCACCATGCCAGACCCCTTGCCCCCCCAGGCTCCCCCCACTGAGTCCGACCCAGCTGAAGCTCCCCACCTCTGTACATACCCATGTTCACCACCCCATTACAGGGATTCTGAGCCCACGGTGGGAATGGAGCCTACAGACAGCACCACTCAGGGTCCCTCTTTCCCCGCAGGGTTGTGACCCTTCTGCCACTCCTAGACTGAAGCCCTCCCACCCCCTGTCCCAAGCTCCACAATGTATATAGTTATCCATCATTGCACTTCTATTTTGCACACTTTTGTATTTTAAAGTAAACAGTTTATTTACTCACAAACCCCATGTCCCTGGTAAATGCCCATGTCCCTGGGCAAAGGCAGGGGTTGTTGTGGGAATGAGGTAGGGCTGCAGGCCGGAGGCCCCCACTGAAAGTGCTCTGGGAGAGTCATTGGAGGCTGCAGGACCAGCTGTGCCTTAGTGCCTCCCAGGTCCACACCCCATTTCTCTGGGCTTGGTGAACCAGAGCTGCACCCAGCTGTCCATAGCTAGACAGCTGAGGGCACACATGATCTAGTTCAAGTGCCCCGTTGAGACAGTTGTTGAATAGCTCTTGGGTGGGGTCCTCATAAGCCTGTTGTAGGGCCTCATGAACCAGGGCACAAGGGAGTAGATGACATCCCTCATGATGCAAAGTGGCATCTGCACTTCCCCATACTCCAGCTCCCTGTGGGAGACATAGATGCCTGCCTCCATCCTCTGGCACAGGGTGGAGCTGTGGTACACATATGCATCATATGCCTGACACATTCCCCTTCTCTCTCTGGCTCTCCAGGCCCCCCTCTACAGGACAATCCCCCTGCCAGCAGGTCTATGTGAGGGTGGGATGGCACAGTCCCCTGGGGATGGAACTTGTCCCCTCCACAACCCCACTCCTTGCACCCTGACCCTGTTCCCTGAGGGTCCCCCTGTGCTGGATGCCCCATGTCCTCCCCAGATAGGGCCTGAAGCCTGAGAGTGCCCTAGCTGCACACGGACAACCCAATGGTGGACTTCCCCACATTGAACAGGTTCACGATGGAGAGGTAGCTGTCTGGGGGGCAACCCACTCCTTCAGGGGGATAGAGGGTTGCATCTGGGTGCCTCCCTCTGGAGGGTAGGGAACGAGCCAGATTCAGAGCTCCAGGAAGGTGTCCTTCCTCATGCAGAAGTTCTGGAGCCACTGCTGTTCCTCCCAGTGCTCCATGACCAGCTGGTCCCACCAGTCAGAACTGATGCTGTATCTCCTAACACACCAGGGCTACGTCTACACGTGCACCCAACTTCGAAATAGCTTATTTCGATGTTGCGACATCGAAATAGGCTATTTCGATGAATAACGTCTACACGTCCTTCAGGGCTGGCAACGTCGATGTTCAACTTCGACGTTGCTCAGCCCAACATCGAAATAGGCACAGTGAGGGAACGTCTACACGCCAAAGTAGCACACATCGAAATAAGGGAGCCAGGCACAGCTGCAGACAGGGTCACGGGGCGGACTCAACAGCAAGTCGCTCCCTTAAAGGGCCCCTCCCAGACACACTTTCATTAAACAGTGCAAGATACACAGAGCCAACAACTAGTTGCAGACCCTGTATATGCAGCACGGACCCCCAGCTGCAGCAGCAGCAGCCAGAAGCCCTGGGCTAAGGGCTGCTGCCCACGGTGACCACAGAGCCCCGCAAGGGCTGGAGAGAGAGTATCTCTCAACCCCCCAGCTGATGGCCGCCATGGAGGACCCCGCTATTTCGATGTTGCGGGACGCGGATCGTCTACACGTCCCTACTTCGATGTTGAACGTCGAAGTAGGGCGCTATTCCCATCCCCTCATGGGGTTAGCGACTTCGACGTCTCGCCGCCTAACGTCGATTTCAACTTCGAAATAGCGCCCAACACGTGTAGACGTGACGGGCGCTATTTCGAAGTTACTGCCGCTACTTCGAAGTAGCGTGCACGTGTAGACGCAGCTCAGATCTCCTTGGGGATGGGGACAGGCACAGGTTGTGTGCTGGGGGTCCTTGATACTGGTGACAGGTACATCCCCCCCAGAGGAGGTGGAGGACAGCCATGATCGGGGTGATAAGCAGCTCAAACAACTGGGAATGGGTCCAGCTGCTCTGTCATTATGACTATCTAGAAAGAACAAACTCCCACAGAAAGCATGTGAGCCCTGTGGTATATATGATGTCCTTCAATGAGGTAGGCAAATAACAGCATGGGCAGAGAATCTTAGTGGGCGGGAGTCCCTTTAAGGGCACACTGGGCCAGGGCTCCCAGAAGGGAGCGCCGTCCATAAGACACTGTCTGATGGGGTTCCAGGATCTGTTCTGTTGAGAGAGTGGCCAGGGAGTCTGGCCGCATTCTGTCAACTGAGTGGATCACTTTTTTGATCCACTTTCATGTGTGTATGTGCTCTGTTGGTAGAAGTGTTGTTGGACGATCTCTTCCAACAGCAACTTCTGTCAACAGACCACCGTAGTGTGTACATAGCCTCTGAGTGGAGAAAGCTTAGGCCAACACTTCTGTCTATTGGCTTGTAGTAGTACTAGGAGGCATCCTTCGATCCCGAAGGATCATGGGTTTGAACCCCAGTTGGACTGATTCAAGCAGCGTCTTCTGTGGCTGTGCAATCCAATCCAGGAGTGGCAGTCCTTTCCGCACTGTGAGCAGCAGTAGGCAGATGTCACTCTGGTGTCATGGGCACGTATCCTCCTGAAGGCTCTCCTGTCTTCCACTTCCTTCCCCAAGGTAGTTTCATACATAACAAGAGCTTCCTTCACTCCCTGTTTCCAGGCATACCTGTCTGAGGCGAGCGAATGCCAGGTGTTCACACTGATAGAAAGAGCGCGGAGGTCACGCTTGCATGTGTCCTTGTAGCGCAATTTAGGTCTCCCTTTCGGCCTCTTTCCAAATGCCAGTTCGCCGAAGAGGAGGTCCTTCGGTATTCGGCCATCCGTCATGCGTAAGACATGGCCCAGCCAGCGCATATGCCTCTGTGTGAGAAGGGTGAACATGGAGGCAGTGCCTGCCCTCTCAAGCACTGTGCTATTGGGGACCTTGTCCTGCCATGAGATACCGAGTATGCGCCTGAGGCAGTGCATGTGGAATGTGTTGAGCCGCTGCTCTTGTTTTGAGCGCAAAGTCCATGTTTCACTGGTGTACAGCAGTGTGCTCAAAACACAGGCTGTGTAGACCTGCACCTTGGTGTGTACAGTGAGCTTATTGTTAGCCCATACTCGTTTCATCAGCCTGGAGAACGTAGTGGGGGCTTTTCCAATGCGCTTGTTGATCTCGCTATCAAGTGACAAGTTGTCTGAGATCGTCGAGCCTAGGTACACAAACTCATGGACGACTTCCAGTTCGTAGTCTAGCACGTTGATAGATGGCTCGTTACCCACATTTTGGCCCATCACCTGGGTCTTCTTTAAGCTGATTGTGAGGCCAAATTCCATATATGCATACGCAAAGCAAGTTATGAGTGATTGAAGTTCCTGCTGAGTGTGAGCAGCAATAGCTGCATCGTCAGCAAAAAGGAACTCCCTTAGACGCTTCGTAAACACCCTGGTCTTCGCTCTAAGCCTCGACAGTTTGAAGAGGTTGCCGTCCATTCTCGTGCGGAGAGAGGTGCCCTCTGTAGCAGTTCTGAAGGCATATTTGAGCAAAACTGCAAAGAAGACGCCGAACAGTGTTGGAGCCAGCGCACACCCCTGCTTCACTCCGCTGAGAATCTCGAAGGGTTCGGATGTGGATCCATCGTATACGATGGTCCCCTTCATGCCTTCATGGAAGGCCCTAATAATGCTGAGCAGAGGTGGGGGACAGCCGATCTTAGCCGGAATCGCAAACAGACCTTTTCTGCTGATGAGGTCAAATGCCTTGGTCAGGTCGATGAAGGCAATATACAGAGGTTTGTTCTTCTCCCTGCACTTTTCTTGTAGTTGCCTACCAGAGAAAACCATGTCTATGGTGGACCGTTCAGCTCTGAACCCACACTGAGACTCAGGGTAGACTTTCTCCGCAAGACCATTGAGCCTCTTCAGAACAACACGTTCAAATAGCTTCCCCATGGTACTGAGAAGGGAGATGCCGCGATAGTTGTTACAATCGCTTTTGTCACCCTTGTTCTTGTAGACAGTAATGATGTTAGCATCCCTCATATCTTGGCTTGTAAAGGATTGGCTATTCCACATTCCCAGGTTTGTGTCTTAGCCAGATCCCTTGTTTAATTAGTAAACAGCATAAAATACACTGTATATTTTAAGCAGGCACCTCTTTTTGTTAACTATTGCTGAAGTATATTTGCAATGTTGTTCCATAAAAATGTGATATAACAGTAGCATAGTCCAATTAAACAATAAT
The DNA here is from genome assembly GCF_033958435.1 of Carettochelys insculpta. Classification (NCBI taxonomy): domain Eukaryota; kingdom Metazoa; phylum Chordata; order Testudines; family Carettochelyidae; genus Carettochelys; species Carettochelys insculpta. The sequence continues at coordinate 13,943,927 of NC_134150.1, read as the reverse complement.
AATTACAAATAATTGCACAGAATCTCAGTCTTTTTAAGGGCCATTTCTAACAGTGAGTTTATGTATTCTAAGGCAGGGTCTACATGTGCCCCTTCCTTTCGAAAGGGGCATGTTAATGAGTGGGTTTAAAAGATGCTAATGAGGCGCTGCAATGAATATGCAGCACCTCATTAGCATAATGGCAGCTGTGGTGATTCGAAAGTGCAGCTTTTCAAATTGCGCACCACCTGTGGAGACAGGACCTTCCGAAAGGACCCCCGCCCCCACAAGTTTTCGAAAGCCCTTCTTCCTATCTGGTGAAAACACCCATCTGTAGAAAATATAAGGCACTCAAGTACTACATGAACACAGATATATAAAAATGCATTTTTCTTTTAGTAAGCATCAAGTTAAACAGTCATTTTGTGTACCTTCCTGTAATCTACATTAAGTCTCCACTTTACCACATTAGAGTCACATTTCTGCTTCACTGAATCCAGGCTTAGTTACTTGCACTGTTTTCATTTTATTGCAAAAATCTATATGAACAAGACCTGAATCTTTAACTCTTGCCTCCACTGAGCCTTTCCCTGGTATTAAACATTCTTAATTTGCACTCATGCATTCTGGTCCACTCCCTGTCCATGTGCAATTATGATTAAGCACTAGAGGTTGACACAGAGCAGTGGTTCCCAAATTTCTTCTAGTGAATAGCTTTTGAGGTGTTTTAGTAGCAGGCTGCTAGTTGTGAATACCAAAGCAGGGTCTTTTCCCTCTGCAGAGGCCCCTTCCTAAGTATAGAGCACAAACAATGGAAATGAAAAGCAATAATAAAAAAGACTGGGCGCTGAATGCTTTTTAGGGTCAAGCACTAAAACCTCCTTTGACAGCTACACAACCCACACTTGTTCTCCTCAAGAGAATTTGACCTCAAGTGAGGAATTGAACAAAGAGCTTGTTTTGTCTGGAGTAGACAAATAAGTTGTTCTAACGCAACAAACAAACTTCAGCTAAAACACACAGATAAACGATGGGAGGGGGAACAAAGCATCCCAGAAGGAAAGCTGCATTCTGAGAAACCCAATTTGTGCAAATTTAAAGAGGAAACATTTCATATGACTTTGTAGTGCACAGCAGAGGGTTAATCCAGCTACAGCGTTATGTTTCACCTTCGTTAGTGATTAACCAAAGCCAAGTAACATTATCATTTTACTTAATATATTTAGATCATAAATATTTTCCCACAAGCTCTCTACAATCACCCAGCAGATTTCAGGTGAAAGTTGCATATATGTGAAAGAGAGGGGTGAGACAAACACTCGGTTGTGGTAACAACACAGGCCCATTTCATTTGCTCAGTTCAGCATGAAATTACTCCCCATCCCCCCCTTTGGAATTACCCCTCTTTATAAAAGAATTATTTCTGCATAATCTGAAACACAAGCATGCTTTAAAATGCTGCACTTCTGTTCCAGCTTTCACCACAGTCCTGATCCAAAAGTCAGTGGAATCAATGGGAATCTGTCACAGAGAGTAGGTCTACCCAGCAAAGTTATTTCAAAATAACAGCCCTTATTTCAAAATAACTATCTAGCATCTATAGAACCGCTATTGTGAAATGATTTTGGAATAGGTAAACCTCATTGTACGGGGAATAGTGCAGTTTTGAAATAGGATCAGAGGGATAGCCTGTATCTGCAAAAACAATGAGAAGTCTAGTGGCACCTTATAGACTAACAGATTTATGGGAGCGTTAGCTTTCATGGGCAAAGACCCCACTTTGTCAGATGCAGGTAACATGGGTATATGTGCACCAAAGGTTATGCTCCCACAAATCTGTTAGTCTATGAGGTACCACAGGACTTCTCATTTGCTATTTCTACACTAGTGAGTTCTTTCAAAATATTTTTTGAAAGACGGGTCTCTTTCAAACTATCCAGGGTGTGTCTCCACATAAAAAGTGTTCTTTCAGAATTAAATCAAAAGAACACAGCGCTCCTTTAAAAAGTGCTTTTCCACTTCTGTTTCAGGAAGAGGGCCTTCTTTTGAAAGCTTATTTAGAAAGAAAATGTGTACCTGCTCCACAGGCCTTCTTCCACGAAAGAGCAGTCATGGTGCCTAAATTTTTGATCCTTGGCCCGTTCTTTCGAAAGAGCAGGTGGCTGGCTGGACATGCTGTTTTGAAAGAGTAGGTCTCCCTTTTGATTGGCTTTTTTGTATGTGGATGCACTCTTTGGAAAGAAGATCTTCCGTAAGATATCATCTGGAAGATCTTTCGAAAGGTTGCTATAGTGTAGACATAGCCAAATTTATTCTGAAATAGTTATATTGAAATAGGGGCTGTTTAGGCAGGGGTTACATCTACACATCTCCCTCCCTTTCACAAGGGGCATGCAAATTAAGAGGGTTGAAAATGTTAATTTGGTGCTGATATGTATATTCATTTCCTCATTTGCATACTGGGGGCCACCTGGAGCATCCAAAGTGCTGCTTCTGAATTGCAAACTAGCCGTGTAGCTCGGGTTCCTTTGAGAGGAAACCCTGCTTTCGAAAGCACCCTTCTTCCCAATTTAGCACTTTAAATCTGCTTCATTTACATGACCCTTCCGAAGGAGAGGGGCCTGTGTAGAAGTAGCCAGGGAGTAGCGCCTATTGCAAAATAAGCCATAGTACATCCAATGGCTCTATTTCAAAACAGGCTCTATTGTGTGTTGACACTGTATTTTGAAAATAGCTAAGTGCTATTTTGAAATGTGTTTTGTGTGCAGCAGGTTTATTTCAAAATAAGCTATTCCAGAATAGTTCTTTGGCCATTACACTAGCTCCCAGCTTTCAAAAGGGGCATGGTAACGAACCACATTGGGAGATGCTAATGAGGCGCTGCCATGAATATGCAGTGCCTCATTAGCTTAATAGTGACCTTGCACATTTCAAAAGTGCCACTTTCAAAACACATGCCACCCATGTAAACAGGGCCTTTCAGAAGGACCAACCCCCAGCCCCGGACTTCGAAAGCCCCTTCTTCCCAAAATCAAATGGGAAGAAGAAGCTTTTGAAGTCTGGGGGTCCTTTTGAAAGGCCCCCTGTCTACACAGGCTGTGTGCATTTTGAAAGCAGAACTTTTGAAATGTGCACAGCTGCCATTATGCTAATGAGGCACTACATATTCATGGCAGCACCTCATTAGCATCTGCCAAAGTGGCTCATTACCATGCCCCTTTCAAAAGATGGGAGCTAATGTAGCCATGGCCTTCCAGAATAGCTTATTTCAAAATAAGGCTGCTGTGTATACATATTGTCTGCATCTATACAGTATTACCCTTCCAGAAAGGGAATGCAAATGACTGAGATCAAACATGCAAACTGTGGGGGGAGGGATAGCTCAGTGGTTTGAGCCTTGGCCTGCTAAACCCCACATTGTGAGCCCAATCCTTGAGGAGGCCATTTAAGCTGCGTCTACACGTGCACGTTACTTCGAAATAGCGGCACCAACTTCGAAATAGCGCCCGTCGCATCTACATGCGTCGGGCACTATTTCGAAGTTAACTTCGACGTTAGGCGGCGAGACGTCGAAGTCGCTAACCTCATGAGGAGATAGGAATAGCGCCCTACTTCGACGTTCAACGTCGAAGTAGGGACCGTGTAGACGATCCGCGTCCCGCAACGTCGAAATTGCTGGGTCCTCCATGGCGGCCATCAGCTGGGGGGTTGAGAGATGCTCTCTCTCCAGCCCCTGCGGGGCTCTATGGTCACCATGGGCAGCAGCCCTTAGCCCAGGGCTTCTGGCTGCTTCTGCGGCAGCTGGGGATCTATGCTGCAGGCACAGGGTCTGCAACCAGTTGTCAGCTCTGTGTATCTTGTGTTGTTTAGTGCAACTGTGTCTGGGAGGGGCCCTTTAAGGGAGGGGCTGGCTGTTGAGTCCGCCCTGTGACCCTGTCTGCAGCTGTGCCTGGCATCCCTATTTCGATGTGTGCTACTTTGACGTGTAGACGTTCCCTCGCTGCGCCTATTTCGATGTTGGGCTGAGCAACGTCGAAGTTGAACATCGACGTTGCCGGCCCTGGAGGACGTGTAGACGTTATTCATCGAAATAGACTATTTCGATGTCGCAACATTGAAATAAGCTATTTCAATGTTGGCTGCACGTGTAGACGTAGCCTTAGGGACCAGGGCAAATAGATGCCAGGGATGGTGCTTAGGCCTACCAAGAGGGCAGGGAACTGGACTAGATGACCTCATAAGGTCCCCTCCAGCTCAAGGAGACACATACCTCCAATTAAATAAGTAAACGCTTCACTTGCATGCTTTTGCACCATCACACTTCCAGACTAGACTTTTCCACAAGCAAAAACAGCTATGTGGATGGGGTTCCTTCAGGGGAAGAAACACCCATTTTTGAAAAAAAAAATTGTTTTGAAAGAACCCTTCTTCCTGAAATGAATGAGGAAGAAGGGTTCTTTGAAAATTTTTTTTTTTTTCCGAAGGAACACTGTATACAAGGCTGATTTTGCTTCTGGAAAAGTCTCTTCCAGACGTGCAATCACACAGGATTCTGTAAATGAAGCATGAGATATGTAAATCTACACTCATTTGTATTTTTGATTTCACTCATTTGCATTCCCCTTCCAAAAGGGGAGTGCTGTATAGCTGTAGCTATCCTGAGTTAGAAATCTGCTTTTGGTAAGCCAGATTCTCTGATAGGGAACTCCACGGATTTCAGTGTTCTAATGGCATCATACCAGTAGAAAATTTGGCCCAACTTACTGGAAATTGGGGCTCTAAAGAAGCAGAGGGAGCTTTGCCATTGATTTCAGTGGGACCAGCATTTAACCCACTGACTTTAAAGAAATTAAAACTTCTTATATTGTGGGCTGATCCAGCACCCACTGTACTTAATTGTTAAATGTTCCATGGATTACAGGGGGAACACTGAGATCACAGTAGCCCATCTGGGCAGCAAGTGTCACCCTCCTACTAAGCTAGTATCTTCTGATGTGTTCCTTAACTTTGCTGTGAACACTATTTCTGAGTGGATTCCCCAATGAATATCTTGCTAGCAACACAGATGGAGCAGTGCAGTTACACATAGATGTGTTAATTAATCACATTGGTCAGTTGCTTTGAAAATGAAAAGAAATAATTGGGACAAATTCAGCCTTGATTTAACTCCAAGTCTACACTATTGATTTGCTCAGAACTGATTGTAAGTATTATTAAATTTTTATTGCTAGTCTTTGTTCAATGTTGTTTATTTTTTCTTTTTTATCATGCCAGCTAGCACTCTCTGGCCATTTGTCTCTCATTGTGGGGAAATTATTTCATGTATTTCGAAGGAGAGAAAGTGAACAGCATTGCTCTATCATATATAGTTACACCAGTATCCTTAAACGGTATCACCCTGTGTTCTAGACCTCACTTTTTTGTTGCAAATGCACAGCCTTAAATCTACCCATTACAGTAAGACATAGGGAGAAAGTCCAAACACCATCATCATTTTTGTTCTAGTAGGCCACATCTACGTGGCCAGTCTCTGTCGACAGACAAACCTTGGCAGTAACTCTGTCAACAAATAGTGTCTACATGCAAAAGCAGATCAAAAGAGCAAGACTCTCTGTCGACAGAGAGCAGCCAGATTGCCCTGCCCCCTCACAACAGAATGGCTGACAGGAAGCTCAGCTGCCCAGGGAACCAGAAGCCCTCTCTGTTGACATAAGTATCTGCATGGGCCCTGTTTTGTTGACAGTAGCATTATAGCTGACCAGGAACAGGGATAGAACTACCAGTGAACAGCTGATCTTTGTTGACAAGCTCTCAACAGACCGCTTTAACCATGTAGACTGCTTGGTGAGTTTTGTCAACAAAAGGCCAGTTTTGTCGCCAGAGGCTGCCCATGTAGACATGGTCGTAATGTCCATACTGGGCTGAATGCTGCTCAAACACTAAGGCCTGCTCTACACTAGGGACCAAAGTTGATCCCAGATACGCAATTCTAGCCTCGCCATTTGTGTAGCTAGAATCAATATATCAGGATCAACTTTCTTTCCTGGTGTAGATGGGGGGTCTTCAGGCTCACAACTATGTCCCACACTCTACGTGTCTGCCTGGAGTACCAGGGTCAATGGATGAGCCCAGAGAGATTGATTTTGCTGAGTATTCACATGTGCAGCAAAACTGATCTCTGGAAGATCAATCATGGCATGCCAACCACATTGTAAGTACAGCTGTAACCTAAGGAGATAGTCCCTATCTTGAAGAGGCTATAATCAGTCCCAGGTGGGCCTTCCCTACTGCTTAGAACAAGTGCCAGGGGCTATGGAGGGAAAAAATGGATGAAAGGCATTATGGGAAAAAGGGAAAGATGGAATAAGAGAAAGAAAAAAGCCAGGGAGCACCTCTATGTGAGGATAGGTAACTAAAGTGAACCTCACTGCAAGTTTACAAGGGTGTGAACAGGATTGAAATATTTATGTACTTCTTTTGGCATTGCTGAGAGAGCCACAAAGAGCACATACCTGCATACACACAGGGCAGGGCGGTGAGGCCTCAGACTGTACATGTATTTGGGGTGTGTCAGGCATTGCATTGCTTTTAATAAAATGGTATCAATGTTCAAATGGCTGAGACGCCATAGACAAAGTGTATCGATAAAAGCCAGTGCTTTCAAAAGTTGCCTGATTTGAAGATATGCCCCACCACTACAGCTCCACTTCAGCTGGAGTTATCCAGTGCAAGGTACCTTGAGTAATCAAAATCACAGGCTGTTTTTAAAAAATGGCTACACCACATCAGGTAGCAGAGTTCCCTGTAAGCTGAGCACATGGGCAGTCACCCAGGAGAGATTCAGGTGTTGTCCAGCTGATTAGCAAAGCACACTCAGCCACCAAAAGTCGGCAGCATGTGTTTCTATTGATGATGCACATCCACACATGCCTTAGTGTATATAACAAAATTTATTCCCTGGATGGATGGAGAAAAATGAGAAGGAACACTGCTGGGTAGGTGCATTTTGTGAGGTTTACTGAAAGTCACATAAAACTTCAGAGACCCTCGAAACAGGCAATTTGGAAAGATAGCTAGTCTGTTAGAATTTGTTTTTCATTGTTTTACATTAACAAGTACTTGTTTGTGAAAGGATGTGTTCTTAGAAAAAAAGCTCTAGTTTTGAATAAAAATAAGCTTTGAGTGTTTAAACTATCACCAGAGTATGGTGCTGCAGCTTTTGGAATGTATATTCTGTTCATCTTAATTTCTGTAAAGTCTGTTTTTTACAGAACTTAAATAATTGGTCATGACAACATCTCTGAGAACCATGACCAACAGACTTTTCACACTCTTGCACACAGAAATGCAAAACTAACGTAGAGCATGACTAAGCACGTAAATAACAAGAAAGGTGATTATTTCACTTCACATTTGCAATATGTACAATCACTGTAGGAATAAAAAACTTAGTTGTATCTATTTACTCCCTCATTTGCAAATGAGGCCCTAGATGGTTTGGAATAGAAACTAATAAATGGAGAAATACCAGCCTGGAAAAGGCTCACTCTATGTTATATTCAGGATATTAGCAGTAAGGGCTATTTCTGTAAAAAGATACATTCTCCAATTGGGTCTTAATTTAGCAAATGGCTTAAGCAAACGTCTATCTTTAAGTATGTGAGTAGTAACTTTAATGAACTTACTAGTCATGCTTAAAGTTCCACATGTGCTGTACTGGATCAGGGCCTTGGGCTTGTCTACACCCAAAAGTTGCACCATTTTAACTGTACCTGTATAGTACTAGAATCCAACTATGCTAACGTGGCTGCAGTTGTACTGGACACATTGTTTATACCAGTATAGCTTGTTCCTAGGCCTTCTACCAATTTAACGTTTTCAGTTTTTAAAATAATCTCATCTTTGGCCAATATAGTTAAATTAGTACAAAAACCACTTTTGACCAAACTGTGGTATAGACCTTGAAAAACTTAATGTCCATTGTGCTTGGACAGAAAACATTACTGAAAATATTTCTTCTCTACTTTGTAGTATAGATAAATATAGTATATGTCGCAGGTGCATGGTGATTAACTGTCAGAAAAGCTCTTCCAAAGTAGTACATCCTTGTTATATTTCAGTATTAAAAAGTTCTGTTCCTTTTTTTCTAACCCTCAGATGCACCCAGCTATCATGAAGCCCAAACCCCCTCAACCTTGTGAAAAACAGAAAAATCCATTGGCGATGGAAAACATGTAAGCATTTTTCACTTGACGTGGTTTTCATTTTTCAAGCTTTTTCATAAGCAAGCCATTGACTTTTAAAAAGTGTTTTTCTATCCAGTGGCACAGACAAAGCCGAAGATTGATTTTTCAAAGGGTCGCAACTGCATTGCTAACTTGTGTGCATCACATCAAATGGGCAGTTACACAGCGAATGGAGGCTTTGAAAATACAAGCACAATAACAGAATGGGGAATTTAGGCATTCAGTTGCATGCACATTTTGTTCACTTAGGGCCAGATCCAGCCCTAGCATAGTCGCTGTGAGCTTTTTCATTTGTTTTTATTTTCTAAAAGGTGCATCATCAAGTCCTTGATTTCTTTGAAAGTCAGAGCCTGTCACTGGTGCCAGCACTGATTGCCCTTTGGCTCAAGCCATGTTCCTCCAAAACCAGTTTGCATGGCTAATTTGAATTACCTTGTGATAATGGCTGGTAAGTGATTGTATTAGCAAAATATCCTCCTGGTTACTAGGCAGGAAGATACCTCTGTACACACATATACCAAAAGATTTTCTGAACTATTCTGGCTCTGATCCAGTGATCCTATTACCACCAGGTATGACAAATTATTTATTTAACTTTCACAAGCAAGCCAAAAACCAAAGCAACTTTAAAAAAAAAAGGCAAAATGCTGGCTCCGTTCTTTACCAATTAGATTCATGAATTAATCGATTTACTCCTCTGATCATTTAAATTGCGTATTTTGAGAACTACAGAGTATTTTGTTACACAGTACAATTATTTTCTTCTACTTCAACCTACTTAATCTATTAATGCTGATGACTACTGAGTGTGCATGTTACTGTAGCAGCAAAACTTAAAATGTACCAGGAGACTACAGTGATAAATTACATGTACATGCTGTGTCATATCCAATTAACTCAAATTGACTGTGCACTGCATTATGCTGTTAGTGCATGGAAGATCAATAAATATGGAGAAAATCCAACAAGGCTTTCTCCATTCCCATCCAATTCTAGTAGGTCTGAGACAAATCATGCTACTATGATGTGTATGCTGCTGCTGAAGGGGGCAGGTGGTGCATAGACACCATTCAAACTTGGCCTATTCAATCCAAACTCCTCTAACTCTCCATTCATGCATAGCAAAACACCATCTGGTCCTATTTTGCCTCCAGCAATCACAGCTGACCAAAAACGATAATAACAGCTGTTGCAAAACAAAAGCCAAACAAAGCGGGGGAGGGAAAGGTTAGAATGAAGTCCAGTGCTGAAAAATACTCCATGAAGTGAGAAATGGAAAAGGAGCCATTCAAATGTCCAAACCCCATTGAAATGAGTAAGCACAGGAGTTCTGGATAAATTTGAAATATTTAATCCATCTGGTCTGAAAAAAAATCCTTCAAAACACAATGGTCAGGTGATAGTATACAGTTGAAATAATGCTGCATAAAGGTATTTAAAAAGTCTTTGTTCTCTGAGCTGGAAACTAATGACCCTGTGTCAGCTAAAAATTAAACCTCCTTATGTTCTTTCATCATATGTCAGCCTAGGTTAATGTGAAAGTAGAATGTGGTTAACTGGGGTGATAAAGTATCGAAAACCTTGGGAAACGAAGAGAGTAGTTAAGTACTTACTGATGATAGAAGGAAAAACATTATTTAATAGATGTATGACACCAAAATCATTAGGCATATTTCCTGTATGAATTCTATATATGTACTTCTGACCTGTAACAGCATGATTGTGTACTCAAACCTGAAGCATATGAATGCTAATTTTTACAATTTGAAATACAAGATGTTCTGCTATTGTGGGTTATGTGAAGCATAGTTTTGTAACTAGTAGGGGCAAAGTAGTTTTCTAATATTCAAGTCTTGACATTTAATATGTACAGTTCTGCTTAATGATTAATTATTTAAACTACAGTAATTAAAACTATTTTTCCTGGAATTGACCATCGATAGTTCAGCAGCAGTGAATCAAATGTGATAACACCCAGAATATATGAAATCATTTAATGAGGGTAATAACACCTGCTTAGAACTTCAAATAGTTGAAAACAGACTTCAGTTGTAATTAACTCTTATTACTAGTGACATTTTCCCAACAATTCTTCATAGGTCTTCAAAATGACAATTATAAGACTAATACACAATTACTGTCACATGCAATTTAGCAATTATTTTTGAAGATGTTTGTCTAAAGGTTTTCAAATAGACTATAAAATCATTCCTATTTTTTGTAAGGGTGGTTAAAACTGACACACTGAAAAATAGAACAGGCAACCTCTGCTGTGACATTTTTAATACATGCAGTCTTCCTCATGTATGCAGTAAACATTCTCCAGATATAATTAGATATCATAGTAAGACTATTTCAAACACTGGTACCTGTCAACTACCACCTATTATGAAATACTTCAATTTATATGTGAATTTGTCTGCTCCAAGAAATCCATAAATTTATAATTAGAATGTCTTGCTGTTCAATATTTGTACATAATGAAGGACAAGAAGATTATGAAATACTGAAAGCAGAATTAATCATTAATAACTCACAATATATAGTAAATCTTTTCACAATTGTAACAAGCTTTTTAGGAATTCATATTCCATTTTTTAAGGTCCTGTCCGGAGTTCAGTAGCCATGGATATCACCTCTAACATGCTCATTCTTTTCAGATTAGGATTCTGCTCAGGCTTGAAACTTGATGTTTTTAACTTTTTTTTATCATAAGCAGTTTTAGATTGTTGCCAGTGGTAATTTGCAATTTTTATCAAGACCTCTTCATTATAGTTTCTGACAGGACAGATGCTGTAATTAATCATGCAAGACAACTGGGGATAGTGGTCACAGGGCACTCATAGTGCCGCTATTACAGGGAAAGAAATGAGAGAAAGGAGGAGTTCTATTCCCTTTCAAAAATGAGAATGGATAAAAAGCACCAGCATCTTAACACTACAGTACAGGAAAATTCCAAATGTGCCATGTGACATGCTTTGTTTTTTAGCCCTATATATCACCTCTTTATCTACCAATATATACCAATACTAATAGAGATGAGCCTGAATCACAAAGTTCAGGATTTCCATATCCAAGGTTTTAAATCAGCCTGGGACAGAACTATGGATCTGTGGCAACAGATGTATCTGGATCTGAAATTCAACAAAGTTCAGCATTTAAAAAAAAAAAAAAAAACAATCCAGAATTTTGATTGAGGATTATTTAGTAATACTGCTACAGGTTGAACCTCGCTAATCTGGAACTCTTTTGTCTGGCAAACTCCATAATACAGCATGATTTTAGTTAGCTGGATGACCACTTATCATGGGTGTGTGGCCAAGTTTCCCATGGTCCCATAAAGTTTGTTTACAGCAACCAGACCTAGCTGTGTGTTCTATGCTGTTATTTAGCTGCAATTTACCCCAAAATGGTAATGTGCATATTGACCTCCCGTTGTCCAGCAAATTCTCTCGTCTGGCACCCTTGGGACCTACTGGTGCCAGATGAGAGAGGTCCAACCTGTAGTCTGCCAGATTCTGCTACCTCGTTTCCTCTAGCAGAGCCTTTCATGTTATCTGTATATTGTGAATGTTCTGTAATGCTACCCTCTATACTGTGCCTGTGGAGTCAGTTAAAGACTCTAAACAAAAGTCATATGCTGTTTCCTCACGTTTCAATGTGGACACTTGTACACATACCAGAGCCGGTCATATACAGGCTCTGCAAACTTTGCCCAGTACCAAGATATGCAGTATGCTTCAGAAAATGAAAGTCAGATGGGAGAATTAAGTTAGTTTTTAACAACAGTACTATCAACACTGAAGATTTTTTCTGATTGTTGCATCAAACACTTCCAGTCCACTGGTTTTACTGAAATGTGTTTATTCTATAGCAAGATAAAAGCATTTATTTTAGATAAGCAAAATACAAACAACTTAATTGCTGCTATCATAACTCATAAAAAAGTATAAAACAGCTTAAAAACACAATAAGCAATGTAGCAATTAATAGCTCATGTTACCAATGTTTACATTAAAGCCTCGTTTATGAAAACTTTACATCACATGATATGAAAACTTACAACTTTTAAAGAAAATATTTACATTGATTATTCAGATGTGGAGCTTCTTTTAAATATTCTACTGGTATTACAGCATATTAAAAACTCTTGCATTTTTAATCTCAGTTTTTGTAATAACAGTTTTATTTAAGTGCATTTCCCTTTTAAAAATACAGTGTTTTAAATCTGAAACTCATCACTTAAACACAGAGTATAATATTCACATTTGTTTTGTAACTGGAATTAACATAACAGTGTAACAGTGTGGATATATATTTTGTTACAAAGTATGGTAGATTTATTTGGAGAAAATCGAAGTGAAAGGACAGGTCAACCCTTTAAGTTTAGCTACTTGCATTTGTTTTTCTGAAAAAATGTAGGAAAGAAAAAATTATGAGCTTTGGCAAAAATCTGTGATTTACATTATTTTCATGACAAAAAATGCCATTAACTACTCATATCATACAAGTGTGATTGTACGAAATCCAATCATCATTTTACAGGTAGTTACAACTGTGCTTGTAAGGGCTTCATGAGTTTAAACTGCCTTGAAGTGCATTACTCACTTTGGCTGTGTCTACATGGGCACAAATCTTTGAAATAGCCACATTTCGAAGATTACTAATGAGACGCTGAATTGCACGTTCAGCTCCTCATTAGCATTAGGACACGTCCAGCCACAGCGCTTCACTGATCGGAATAAGGCAATTTCGAAAGGGGCAGGTGGTTTCGAAAAGGAAAAGCACCGAGCCACATGCTTTCGAAAGCGGAGCTTTCAAAGCACCGCGGCCGGAAGTGACCTAATGCTAATGAGGCACTGAATATTCAATTCAGTGCCTCTTTAGTAATCTTCGTAATGGCCATGAGCATGGCTATTTCGAAGATTTGTGCCCGTGTAGACACACCCTTTTAGAAAAAGACAGGTTACATTATATAATTCTGAGAGGCCATTTTGCAGTCATAACATCCAAGTATTTTTCAGACCATTTGATTCACATATTGTAGGTAAAGCTTAAATAAATTAAAAAAGGCCATCACATGAAAAGGAGCACAGCTTTTTTTAAACCTTTTTAACAAAATGATTTATAGTCAGCTAAAGGATGATACACAGCTACATTGTAGTTCTTTATTGCCTATCTAATAGACACTTTAAAGGATTGTTCGATCTGTTATGCATCTCTGCATAACTACCATCAACAATTTACAGTTTTCATCCAAGTATGGTTAACCCCTGCCCCGTTGATGAATGCAAAGCAATGTTGCAAGAGCATTAATCTTCAGAAAATACTAACCTGCGACAATACTTGAGTCTGTGTTTGGGACTGTATTTGAGACTGGTGCTGCTGAGGTGCTGGCTGAGGGCTCCCAATGGCTGGGATGGGTGAGGTCATCTGTGAGGCTACAGGAGAATGCTGCTGAGGAGAAGGCTGGGACTGGTGTTGCATGTGTTGCATTTGCTGCTGTTGTATTTGCTGAAGTTGTATCTGTTGCAGCTGCTGTTGCATTTGCTGCTGATTCATTTGCTGGTGAAGATGCTGCTGCTGCAAATGTTGCTGCATGTGGTGCTGAAAATGCTGCTGTTGCATTTGTTGTTGGATTTGCTGATGCATTTGATGCTGATGTAGTTGCTGCTGCTGAATTTGCTGCATCTGTTGCTGTTGTAGCTGTTGCATCTGATGCTGCTGGGTTTGCATGGAAGGGTTTACTTGCGATGAAGATGGTGTTGCGACCATATTTGTTCCCATAGAGCTTATCAGCGGAGCTGCAATGTTTGCTGGCATGTTTGGTGCAATGGTAACAGAAGCTACAATCTGATTCATCGGCAGTCTCATGGTTAAAGGTTTTGGAGCAATTGCCCTAGGAAGGGACTGTTGAAGAGTCTGAGGCGATGCAGACACTGTTGCATGTTGAGAAAGAGGAGTATTCAGCAGAAGGGAGGATGACAAATTAGTGGATGCCAACGTTTGCTGAACAGATCGTATTGTCTGGGCTTCAGCTGACTCTGCAGCAGCCTGCATTTGAAAGAGAAATTCAAGAGCTGATATTGCTACAAAAAGAGCATTATTATCAGGGTTACAATTTTATGTGAAGTCCCTTCCTGCCTTTACATACTGTTAATGTAAACGGCTTTATCTGAAGTAGAAAAGAGAACAGGTCCTCAGCATTCTTACAGTTGTTATAGTCGTTTATGTCAGTTATGAATAACAACACTTTTTAGAGTTTGAACAATACAGCTGATCTGCTTTACTGAACAGAAGTTTCAGTAGATTTATTATCTCATTTCTTGTTTCTTCTATTTTAAATGAAATCTGTACAGCAGGGATCCTGGCTAAGAGTTACCCAGATCGATTTAAGGGACCTCACATTCTTAAAGGAACAAAAAGGGGTACTGTTTATGTGGAGAAAAATATCCAGAAGCTGCCACAGACAGAGTGCCTCCCCCACACCAGAAAATATTAATTAACAGAGAGAAATTATTAGGGCTCAGGTTCCTTGATCCACAACATTTAATGCACCACTGTGGAGGGTGTTACAAGTTACTGAAGTTCTGATTCTGACAAGAAGCTAAATTGTGCTCTCCTTGAACCCTGGCAACCCCACCAAAAACCAATCGGTTTTCAGGGTGGAAGAGCTGAATCTGTCCCAGCAGCTTGCTGTTAACTACCCACAGGGATATCGTAACTCAACACATTGTACACTTGCGTATTTGTTCTCCACAAATCTTTCCTGTGACAGATCTGAAGGGCAAAACCTCTTCAACTGACATATAGCATGCATAACAAGCAGTCCTATAGCACTTTAGAGACTAACAAATGTATTAGGTCATAAACTTTAATGGATAAGACCCACTCCCTCAGATGACTGGAAGACTCAGACTACAAGACTACCCCTCTGAAACTATGTAGAAAGTAAGGTTCTCAGCTATTGTTATTAGCGTATCAAGTCTGAGGTCATCACAGACGATTGAAGTTTAAAGGTACTTCAATGGGTGTTAGGCACTTAGGCATTTCTGAAAACACAGGATGCTTACCTGTATCATCAAGCACCTCAGTACATTTTACAATCTGGGCCTGTCGTGCTGACCAGTATTATCTCACGGGTTTCCATGTACTCTCCCTGTCTACAGCCATCTGTTCTCTTGTCTTATAGCTAGATCATAAGACCCTTAGGATGGGGACCATCATTTTTGTCCTGCATTTGTACAGCACGTAGCACAGTTGACTTCTGGTTCATGACTAGAGCTCCTAGCCACTGTATTACTGTAGCAAGACAAATATGTAGTGCAGGAGGGCCATGTCGTTCGCGAGGGTTGGGTGTTGAGAACCCTAGCCATTGCTGAATTTCGCGAATATCTGGACACAGCGCACGGGTGGCTAGGGCACCTCGCAGCGGCTCCACAAGCACCACATGGGCAGCTATAGTGCCTCGTGCCATGTGGCGGTGACAGCAGTGCCATGGCAACAGCAGCATTACTGAATGGGCAGCTATGGTGTCTCATGCCACACGGCAGCAACAGCACCACAAGCGCAGGTGGCTATGGTGCCTCATGCTGTGCCGGTGGCTACAGTGCCTTGCACTGCATGACAACAATGCCGCACAGATGGCTACGGTGCCTCGTGCCACACAGCAGCAATAACAGCACTGCGCAGACAGCTATAGTGCCTCGTACTGCACAGGGGCAATAGTGCAGGGGATGACGAGCCACTTGCAAATAACTGAATTCGCAAATGTTAAATTCACGAATGTCGCAACCTTCGTGTACGAAACTTTGGCTCTTAAGCAACTTTGGTGCTTTTAAAATGAGGATTAGGATAACGTTTTCGACAGTACCCATGTGACGTAGTAGTCTCATATAACAAACCCTTCAAATAATAAAGAGCCATGTTCTGTGGACAATATCGCTTAGTATATCGCTGTTTTCAGTTACAGGAGTGTATGTATTTTTCATCTGAATTATTATAAATGCTCAACACTTTCTCTTGTGATTTGTTGATATTCTTGAATTCTACATGGATATAAGTGTTCTGGAAAGCTAATTTTCATCATTTTCTTGTACTGTCTCCTGATGTTTTACTGTTTGAATTAGGAATTCTTTTGTAATTATTCTATGAGACATTTAATCAGAATATTAATTGTATCTAGTAACTCTTCCATAGATATTTCACTTGGATGTATGCATATACCTGTTGCTTGTATTCAAATGTGAAAGAACTAGAATCAACCCAACAATGTCAATTAAAAGGTTACTTCTCACATAAGGATGTTATAGGCTGACTTTCATCAAACTGCAAGTTGAATTTTATACTCCAGTTTCTTCTAAAATACTCAGTGTGGATCCCTGCCAAGTTGTCCATTTGCAGATATTTTCTCAATTCACAAACAGAGTGCGTTTCTACCTCTTAATATCAAGAAAGACATAGGCCTCAGCACATATCTTCCACCTTGACCAATATCCAATATATTCTTCGTCTCATTGAAAAAGTGTGTATTTGGAATACTCTGCAAATAGTTTGTAAATCCTAATATTTCAAAGTCAATGCATTTGTAATGACCAAATTCTACTTTTACAAACTGTTGCTTACCATGGCATGCATTATTTTGCTTGGGTATTGTCCAATATTACTGTGATTTACGGCTATGTGCAAAACCTAAGAACAGAATGTTGTTTGAAACATTATACAAAGTGTTTCAGAGCTAGATTAAACGAACTCTGGGATTTCAGGCTTACTTTTAGTCATATAACACAATTCCTGTTTAAATAACTATTGCTAAACTCTAGCCTGGGTTTGACCGAAGTCACCATCAGGCTTACCTTAGAAACAAGACTAGCTCGATAGGCAGCAAGTGCCTTTAGATATTCCTTTTTGGCAGCTTCGGTCTTCCTTTTATATACCTGTTAAAGACACAAAAATTAACACCAACTTCAGTTTATAAATTTTTCACCATAAACTAGCACTTGCCAGAATGGTACTTAAAGACATAGTCCTGCTTTTCACTCTATATAAAAGAAACCCATTTAAATGATTTTTTCTTCAATGTTGATAACAGGTCTTACACTGAAACACACTGTACAGTGTCTACTACTCTTGCACATGAATCTCAGTTTTCAGGTTATTGCCTACCTCTTTGAACTTTAACCACAGAACCCTAATGTTTTATTTTGCTAATCCTTGTTATCACTAATCACATCGTTTTATGACTGCTACAAACTGCTATAGTGAATGGTCTTAGCTAGCAGTCAGTAGTATTAAGTATGACATTGTGTCAGCAAGATGCCTCCTTCTCCAAGAAGTGATTTCCATGCTTGTCTCATCTTTCTATCAAAGAAATGTTCTAGTAAGATCAGTTATCAGGGAAACGTGATAGGAATGCAATTTAAAATGCTCTTACAAGAGATGAGGTTGAAATGAAGTCTACAAAACTAGTGAAAATCTCTAAAAAGCAAAGATTCATTTTAGGTGGTATGGATGAACTCCATGTAGAAAAACATCACACTCTATTAAAGGTGGGATTTTGAAAGGTGAAAAAGTTGACCTAACTCAATGCCCACACACTTGAATGGAAACAGAGCTAAGCTAAAGCTGACCCATTTTTATTTTTGTGTATATGGAAAAAAATCACCTTTAAACTGCTAACATTTAGCAAGATGAAAATCTACTGAAGAGATCATATACTGTACATCCCAAACAAGAACCTATCATACTTTGTGACAGAACTGTTTTCCAAATTCGGGAACTTAAGGGGTGATTGGAGATCTCAGAATTGAGAAACAATGTATTTCAAGATCAGAGATTTTAACTTCATTAACCAATGAAAATTAAAGCAGAGTCAGCCACTTTATGAAATAACTCATACTTTGTTACGAAGGGCCAATAAGTATGCCTGCCTCTCTCTATTTCACATTGTTCTGCTTATCTCTGAGAAGTGTATTCTTTTATCAACATGAAAACCTAACTTCTGCTAACAATAGGGGTTCTGCAGAAGTATCAACAGCAGAACAGAACCCCAAGGATTCTATTATTTTCTCAATTCATGCGTAGGAGTTATATGGTTATGGAAAGAAACACAGCCCCTAAGGAAGACAGCTCATCTCTGAAAACTCATTCTACTGTACTAAGTTTTAAAATGAACTATGAATAAAATTTCCAACACTAGACTGATGTAATGAGGCATGCAGGGTTGGCTTCAAAGCTTTGAACCTAACGATCTTTGTAACAAAGGTTCATAAAAAGAAGCAAAGGATATGTGAAGTGTGTTGCACCTTCCCTTCTTCTAGAATATTCAAAAAAAAAGCTTTAATAATATATTATTTAATTATTATATATAACAAGGTACTGTGATGCCATTGTCCATGCTTTCTCCAAACCGACCTATAAAGACTGGGCTTGATGACAAGAGAGTCATCTACATGAATTGATTGGACATCAAAGTTGGATACCACCACCAACCTCCTATAACATGTGATTAGCTCCACAGGAAGTGTTAATCAGCATAGCTCAGTGGAGCAATGTCAATAGACACTAGCTGACAATCCAGCTCCCTGCTAAGTAAATAGTAGGATTCTCATTGTACTTCTTGTTATATACTATGCATCACTGTTCTCTATGTTTGTTACCTGTTTTTGTTCTTCTCCTAGACTGTCCCACATAGATGCTACTATTTTTGAAACCTCTCCAAATGTAGCATTAGGATTCTGCCCTTTAATTGCAGCCTGTGTGTCCCTGAAGAATAGCGCATAGGCTGACACTGGCTTCTGTGGTTCATTGGGATCTTTCTTTTTCTTCTTCTTTGGAGTCTTGGGCTTCTTGCCAGAATCTGGAGCAGCTCTTTTTTCTCCAGTAGCCTAAGAAACAGCAACAAAAATCATTGTTTACAAGGTATATAGTCACTTGAAACATTGTTAGGAAGGTATTTGTACATGAAAATCTTCAGTAGTTCCATTAAACAAATGAGTAAGAGTAATGGACAGGTAATGTTTTAGAATCCTCTCATGCAACCCATACTCAAACCAAGTACAATTAACTCAGGCATTTAGTCCCACCGGCCTCAATGGAACTAAATATGTATATACTAACTATTCAATATTACTAAGGGTTACAGACTCAGTCCCTTAATTATTAGATAGGATAGGCATGTCCTGGATATAAATTCTATAAAAATTAATGCATGATATACACTACGTACTGTGTGGGCTCTCTATAAAAGAGCAGATTTCAGCAACAGAAGCACAAAAATAAGTTTCTTGGGGCACTTCCTAGTCCCTTATATAAGCCTGTTAATTCCAGCTTGGGTCAGGGGTTACAAGTACTTCCCTCCAGCTGCAGAGCAACCATGGACTCAGTCTTTACATTCTACAGAGCTACAGTGAACACACACTGCTACTGCTCCCCAACTCAGCCACTTCTTGTGGGTTGATGGCTGGAGAAGCCGTGAACTGATGGATCCATGTAGTCAGTTTCCTGCCAGGGATCCTGAGAGTGGCATAAAGGAGACCCTCCTGAGTACCCTTCCATGCGTCATGCAGGGGCTTACCACATGTACATGCTCCTGGCATTCCACCCCATTCTGCTGTTCAAATGATACTCTGTTGCAGCAGAGGGATATAGTAAAAAAAGGACTTTCTTTGTAGTATGACTTTGGTATATTATGACCCCTATTCTGCATGTACTATCCATGCACAATTCCCACTGATTTCACCAGGCGATCTGCATGGATGGTACATGGAACCCCAACCCTTAAATAAATCCTCATAGTTCAAATTTTTGTATTAATTTCCGTGGACCTGACCAGAATGTTCCCTTGCTAACAAGTCTATTTAAATCTCAGTGGAAATGAACTCCAGACATACTAAATCTTTTGTAAAAAGGGAAAGGTCAACCTTTATTTCTAGCAAAATGCACATATTTTTAAATATACGACTCCAAGGAATGTTAAAATGTCAAAACTGTTCTAAGTAGATATTGCAGACTGACTGATCTCATCTATAAAATCTGAAATTTGTCATAAAGAAATAGGTTTATGCATACATATACATAACATTACACATCTAAAATATCCTTTTAAAATCACTAAAGCGCTATATTTTGGACACTTCAAAAGCAATTATAATTTTACTAAGAGGCCATCCAAAGCATATGAATATTGTCACAATCATATACTCTACTACTGTATTTTTTTATATATTTTACCTGGCCACACAGCTGTAAAATCAGCAATTCCATTGCTATCTATTCAAAACTATATTATATACAGTCACATGTTACATCACATGCTATAACTTACTCTGTTTGATTCATCTGCATCTTCTTCATTTATAGAGCTGGATGGGGAAGGAGTTGCTGATTTACTTGCAGGAGGTGAAGGAGAAGTATGTGGCAAGGTAGTGCCTCCTAAATTTAGTCCCAGCTGTGCACTTAGCTGAGACTGGTTAATGGTAGTTAACTGAGTAGGAGGCATAACTCCTGACCGAGCAGCATCAGTCATATGAACAATAGATCTCATAATCAAAGAATGATCCTGGCGATACTGTGAAACTTGTGCATGGCTATGGTCCTAAAAAGCATGGAAAGAGCAAATATTTAGCAGTGAACATAAAATAATGTCACACATAGTTTAAACAGTTTTATTTACCTGACAGCGTCAACATAAAAGCTAGTCAGTTTTAAAAATGAGTTAAAAGAAGCGTCAGGTCCAACGTCCTCCCTAGATTCCCCCTACCAATTTTTGGAGCATTAACAATCATTTCCTTATCCTTCATAATGTCTTCCTCTTGTTCTTGTGGTCTAGTATATTTACACAAACAAAAAGGGGAAAAGAATGACTGACTGTGCAGAGAACACATTGAAACCGAGTCCACCCAAACTGCTATCTATGCACGAAGTTAACAGAATGGAAAATAAGAGAAAAGCATTTGCCCCTACTGAATGGCAATTCAGATATTACATAGCTCTTATCTGTAACAAAAATATGCAAAAAATAATTTGACTGAAAGGAGATCTTTTTTATTTCAAGCAAGGAACTTTGCCCTGTAATGGCTGGAACTCAGACATTGCAGCATGGTAGTCCACAGTTCGAATAACTAAAATCACAGCTAAAAGCCCATCCTGCAAATAGCCTACAAAAGAGTTAATATGTACACATAAAATTTAAAAAAAAAAACAAATAACCAAGTGCACGTGGAACTAACATGCTATGTCCCAATTGGTCTTATTTTTCTTGCATATTTTGTCTGTAATTCCCACACTTTTGGGGTTTTTGTCTTCACACATTACAAGCTCTTGGAAGCAAGGTCTGCATTCTTACAAAGCTGTACAGTATCTACAGCATTTGTAAGAGAGAAGATGTGCTGGTACTCTGCCAGCTCCCTGTTCCCCTCCCCCTCAGCCAATCCCATGGCTGGCGCTGATGGGATGCTGGTACTCAGTACCAGCAAGTACTGGCACAAAACAAGCACTGTGTGTAACTAGGTTTTATTATTTTAATTATATAAAGATAAATATTCCATAAAAGGACATGTAAGATGAAAAATGCTCATTTGTAGACCATACTTAATACATGGAGAAAATAAAATTCTCATAAATTGATTCAGAAATCTGACTAATCTATGTTGTCCCAACAGAGTGAAATGCAAGAAGCAAATAAGATTCTGAAAATTCTTTCATTGCTAATAATTTACAGAATAATTAGTAACACGTAAGAAATACCGTTGAACCTCAGCAAACTGCAGGTTTCAGAAGTGCTCAATTTACAGTCCATCCCCAATTTCCTGCTGAGTGCTGAGCTTCCTGAAAAACCAGCCAGAAGCATCTCAGTAGGAGCTAATAAATGCTGAGGTTATTTGACAATCTGGAGCTTATTTTAGTGCCTAAATAAGCCTGATCTCTTTTGGAATTACCACCAAAGAATCACGCTAGCCCCAAAGAATTTGACTAGAGCTGGTCAGGAATTTTCAACAAAGCCTTTTTTCATTAAAAAAGTGACTTCTTCAAAACCAAAAGTGTTTATGAAACAACTTCATATTTGACAAACTTCCTGACTCAAAACAATGTTTAAAAATGTGTTAAAGTTCAAAACATTGCATGTCTGCTTTTTAAAATTAATTATTTTTTTCAATTTGAAACAACTTTATTTAGAAATTTAAGTTAGACTTAAAAGATTTAAAAAGAAGTTTATAATCAAAGCAAAATATTCAAAAGTTGCCAAAAGAACTCAAAACAAAATATTTTTGGTGCAATTTTTTTAAAGCTTTTGGTATGTCTTCCCTTTGCAAGTCTGTCTCAAAAATATTCACATGATGGGAAAATCATTTGCTGCCCAGTTCAAGTTCTAAAAACTGTGAGGTGTGGAAAATCTGGCCGTAGGTACTGCAGGGGTTGGTAATGGAAAGTGAGGGTCACTCAACTTTCCATCCTCCTAATCAGTTTGCCACAGGATTGCCCAGTGCACCAAATTGATGATTCTTCTACGTTAACACTGAATTTAAGATTTTCACATCGTTGTGCTGATATATCCAATATTGAAGCCTCCTTCAATTTGCAGGATGGTCTAGCAAAACATTATGGGGTCACTGATGTTTCCAATGTCATAGCAAAATGGACTGGGGAAGAGCAAGGCTATCCCTCACAGGAAATACCCAACCATAGCAAGTACAAGTACTTCACTGGTGTCCAACACAGATGTACTAGCTCTCCAAATTCCAGGTATAGATCCTACATGCCAGAACCTCAGAACCTCTAAGACCTCATCCAAATTTCCCACGGTCAACATACAAGCTGCTGCTAGCAGGGCTGCTCTGACCTGCTGGACTTCACTTCTCTTATTTCTCAAATGATTTTATTTTCTCCCACTTCTGAATAAAGGAGTCTTGTTCCTTAAGACTTGTCTCCACTATGTGGTGGATGGACACAGCAGCAATCAATCCACCCACCACAAACTGAAGAGTAACTAGTGTCAATGGGAGATCAGCCCCCTTTGACCTCACCACACACAAGAGGCAGTGGTAGGTATTTCAACTTCAGCTATGCTCTTTAAGTAGCTGACATAGATCAACAATGCAGGTAAGCATAAATCAGAGCCTTAGAGAGGAACGTGTATGCCAAAAAATGAAGTACGTGATATAGAAGTGTTTAAATCATCAGACTGATTAGCTGAAATGCTTATTTGCTTCAGGGCACCTTTCTGTGTAATTTATTTTCACTAACTAAAGGGTCACTCTGATTTAGAATTATACTGACAGTAGCATCTAGAAGTCGTTCCAAGTCTTTTTTAAAAAGAGATACCACTTTCTGTACATTAATCCAGTCCTTTTGCTTTACAGATACTGTTTTGCTGCATTAAGAAAGAAACCTGCTATCAAAACAAAGATGGCAATTATTGTAACTAGCTTTCTTTCGGGGTCATGCACAAAGCAGTTTCTAGAAAGAATTCTACTTCTAAAACACTAAACAAAACAGCAGTCCTGTAGCATTTTAAAGACTAACAAAATAATTTATTAGGTGGTGAGCTTTCATGGGACAGACCCATGTCTTCAGATCTGGAAAATTCTGAAGAAGTGGGTCTGTCCCACGAAAGCTCATCATGTAATAAATCATTTTGTTACTCTTTAAAGAGTTATTGGACTGCTGTTTTGTTTTATGAAGATATAGACTAACACAGCCACCTTTCAGTGTCTAAAACACTAGTCTTCCCTCACTTTCCTGCTAGTACTTGAAGCCATCTTTCACAACCTTTACAACAAAGCAGGAGAACAGGAAACCATGGGTTACAAATGATTTACTCTAAGTCCTACCATTTTGGTGAATTCTCTGATTTTAGTGAAACTAAATGTTCTTGACTTTGCTCTGACCCAGAATTTAATTGTATGCACAATCCTATGAATTGTTAACTGTTCCTTCTTTTAAGACGCTTGCACAGAGGACGGAGAGTCCTCCCCTTTTCTATTTCTTAATTATTTTCTTCCATTTTGCTTTAATAAAAATTTAAGTAAAAACACAAATTGGAAAGCAAGCAATGTTTCACAACAGCAACTAGCTATTTTGCATCAAATAAATATGATATGAAAAATAAAATGTTTTAAAAGGTTAATTCATGGTGGTTCTTGTATTCTGATTTGGTAAAAATTGGTTTGCACTGTTATGTGATGTACACCGGGAATACAACTGCTGCATTATAATCAAAGTTATATTCCTAATATATGTATTTAAATAACATGCATGGAGTGTGACTTCAATTATTATTTTGTGAATATATGTCATTGTGAGTAACAGCAGAATACTGTATATGCAGAGAAGATGTCAGAAAAGGAATTAATGCTTTTTTATATTTTTATAATGTTCTGGTATGATTGTACGAAAATGTGGGATATACACAGTTCTAACATTTTTGGTTCACACCCTCCATAAAATTTTTTTGAGCTTTTAAATCAATTTAAGGACATTATTATCATATAACTGACACCAAGATACCTTGTTTATTTCTTCCTCAAACATTTAAAACATGGTGGTTTCCTTACTGGATCAGTAACACTTCCTATAAAGCCAACTGAATCAGTAACACTTCATTATCTTGAGAATTATAAAAAAGAACTTTCACATATCAGGAGTATGAATGGAAAGAATATAAAGAATGTTTGACTTACAGAGTACATGTGTTATCTGATTTCGATTAATACTTAAAACACTGACAAGTGAAATAACAAAGCTCACATATTCAGACTACATCTTTTTAGAATAATCAAAATAACAGCTAATGCTCTGGGCCCAATTCTAGACCCCTTTGTATCTTCATCTAACCTCAATCTGCAAAAATGATCCACAGATGCAGATATCTGCAGATTTGCAGGGGTTCTTGCTGTTACTTATTATGAATTTACATACGATCTGATGTGATTTTCTTTTTAATTTGAAATGTGTACAACTTTCCTAATGTAACTCAAAATTTACATCGGGTTTTAGAAACTGGGCAACACTCCATGGTCCTGTCCCAAAATGACATAAAACACAAGAACTGAGCAGCACCAGCACTAGATCAGGTTTGAATATCTTAAGAGTTCTGGGAATACACACTTATGGAAAAGAGTATGTATCACAGAGATGTATCAGCTGTGAGAGTTTTAGTGCAGTGTAAATACAGCCAAAGTTTCAACCACCTCTGTTTAGTATCTATCTATCAAGACCACTAAAGATAAAAAGTTATGGTGGAGTCCTGTGCAAAAACACTGTTGTGAGGGAGTCAGCAAACTCTGTCCGTCTCATGCTCAGAGTAAGCAATAGCTGTCCCAAAAGGTTTTACCAACAAAACTATCCACAAGCTAATCTAAATGATCACTGTTCATAGTCCTAGAGCTCTGCATTATTATCTCAGCATAACGAGAAACACAGAAGATGAGATCTGAGGAACCAAGAGCATCTCCAGAGATCAAACTGCTCAGTGCTTTGCCAACCTACTTTAAATTTTTTCTCCAACAGTTCCTTTTTAAATTATTGGCCTTTTAAATACTCCCTTTTCTCCCTCCCCAAATAGCCAACAATACTGTGTTTCCCAGGTACTGTACTGAACCAGCACGTTTCAGACTTCAGTATATGATGTGCAATGCGGACAGAGGTGGAAATACACAGCCTTTCCTTCCAACCAAGAACACAGCTAGCTGTTCTTGAAACAGCAAACAGCAGAAACTAAAGTGAACAATTTACTATTCCTTGTGACATAAGCCTGAAAAATTGCCTGACGCAAGGATTTAGCACCGATTTAATTGCTGCTTATGTCCCATTTAGACATTATTTTGAGGGTGACGTGGGTCCAATGGCATTGCACTAGTCTTCTGCAGATGGCAGAATTTCACTCTAAATGAACATGCAATATCAATGGAGCCAAACCAGAATAATTTATCTAGCAACACTTCCACTGAAATTAAATAGAGTCCTGAAGAAAAACAATGTCAGGACTGGTCCCATATATATATCCCTATATGAAGATATGGGACCAGATTCCAGTGCTGAACTTCACAGGCTAATTTTTAAGGAAGGATGTGTTAAATGCCCCCAGTAAAGTATGTGTGCCAAATCCTACCCTTATGTGTGCAAATTATTCTTTCGATACGCCAACTAACCCCTTGAAAACATTGCACATTCTACTGCCCCTTCAGTGTCATGATAAAACAAGCCTTTGTAATATACCAGCTGATAAATTTAATTTGATGCAGAATTTACTTCAATGTAAAAAGCAAATCTATTTGTTGCTCCTGCCTGTAAAATACTCGTATTTTTCAAGTCAGCATCTGTCTGAAGGAAATAGACAATGCTTTGTATCTTCAAAACTGCAGTATAGATAAAAGAATCTATTACTCAATTTTTATAAGATTTAAATTTGACCATCAAAATCATACTAACAGGATGTTTGATCTGTTATGTTTAGATTAAGTCCTTGTTTTTAGAATACAAGTGTCGCTCCATATGGCCACCATTCAAGAAGTATTCATGTTCTGAGAGAAGTCAGATTAGTAAAACAGCAGCCCAGCTACTGTTGTCAGCATCTCCTGTTCCACAGCTATAACAGAAAAGTTTACCTTGTCTTGCTGCACAACAACGGGAAAGCATAAATGACCATCTCCTTTCACAGGAAGTTAAGGCTACAAGATATATCTACAGGTTCCCCCAGAGTGAGTAGCCTTGTACAGCTTCTGCTATTTGAAAACAGTTAGGCTGTACTAAATCTTCTGGACTAAGTGCACCACAAGTCTATCTGGTCAGCAAACATTCTCCCTTCCACTTATGTAGGCACGGTTCATCCCCTAGCGCCCCAGAGATTGCTGCAAGACCACATATCTGCCCATCTGATCCCATGTATTTCCATATCACAACTCATTATGGCACAGAATTGTCTTATATGCCCTTCCATCACAAATAAAATATGAGTTAGGAGGCATAAGCTGTTCTTCCAGCAGTCTGGAAGAAAATCCATTTTAACTTCCTACTTCTAATCCTTTGGTGGGTTCCGTTTCCTCTCTGATGGTTTTTCTGTTTGGCTCATGAGCTTGTCTTTCAGACCTGAGCTGCCACATGGCTGAGGTGGTCTCTCTGGTGTCTCAGCTTCCTCGGCTTCTGTATGCTGAACCACCTCTGCCTGCATAGACAATCAATGTGGGTCCCACCCAAATCTGCAATGGCCTAAAACCAATCCATGATTTCTCCCACTGACAAAGATTCAGGCTGGAGATATTAAGTCACCTTGTAGGTTAATTGCTAGGTGAAAGAGCACAGCTGCAACTCTAAGGAAAAGGCCTTTCCCCAGACACATTGATGGAATTTCTTCTACAAGATTCTATCCCAGTCTAGGATGGTAGCCAGGACAATGAAGGTAGTCAATGACAGCGTTGTTGCCAATGGCTAGAGAAGAATGCAGCCAAAAGGACATCCCAAGACTACTTCTAGGAAACAGCATCTGCTCAAAGGTGACCAGGCATGGCCATTCATTTGGTCTCATCTTGGACAGAGAAAAGATCATGAATATTGGTACCTTGAACAGTGTCTTGAACATTTTTTCCTGGAATTGCTGTAACTGGAGTTGGTCTGCAAATTGGGTTTGCTACTCTTCTAAGAACTCTCTTACTATCATCGAAGTCAGGACTTCATCTGATTATCCACTTTTATACCACTTGCGCAAACATTAAACCACACGAGATACTGCCTTTTCCAACTACATTTGAAAAGCAATCTGTACATAGTGTTGATCCCACTTCCATCTGGGGGTGTGGTTCAATTAATAAGATAACTTCCACTCCAAACAAAAAAAAAAAGAAAAAACAAAGAACTCGTCTGAAGCACGGCTGTTTCTAATCTGTGAATTCATATATTCAAGAATTTAAGGACTACAGTCATGCAGTGCCTATTGCAATACTGTATCACACTGGTTGGCTTTAAGGCAGTCTTGTTATATTTACATTACATTTCCTCACTGCTTGACCACAGTCTAGATCCTTCCTCTCTCTTTCTAGAAAGCCCTCACATATCTGAAATAGGTAATAAGTGACCCACACCAGTGATTTAGTAACCCGTTTAATATTAAATAAGAGCAACATCCCCAGCTCACTAGATAGGTGTCTTAGGCAAATGCTGACAATCTGTAACATAGTGCAGCTACTAAATGTAACCTCAGGTTTCTATATCTAATACGGTAGCAGTACATGTTGAACTAATGGACCATAAATGGGGATTTTCATGTCAATATATTCAGATTTCATTTTATGCTGAATTATACAATTTTTGAAAGAGCATTTGGGGTTTTTGTTTGTACTGTAACAAGTTCACTAGCACTGGGATTTGTTAAATTTACATAAGGAGGAGTGGAAGGAAGAAACATGTCTTATAGAAAAATGACTGTTTTGTCTACCCGGAAACATACAAAATGGCATAGTAAACTAGAGTCTTGCAAAACATGTCAGATGTTTTAGTACATCAACAAGACAGGGAAACATTGTCTTTGCTTTAGTATGGTGTCCTACTGCAGTGGTTGATTGTTGGTGTAAATTGAATAGGCTATATGTACTTGTTATTTCCACCTTTGGAGATCCCAAAAGTTATTTGCAGGTACAAAACAAACTGTCATGATTCCAATGTACATTAGTCTCACTAAGCCTCAACTGAGAATTAAGGGTCTGTACCCCTCCAAGATTCTGAGCACCTTTTGAAAGGTGTTGAATATGCACAACACTCTCTGACTCCTAAGATCACCAAAGGCCCAGGTTCTTGCAGGATTGGTCCCAAGACTTGAAAATCAACTATACAAGCTACTATTCTTAAAGTGCAACTCAAGTATAAATAATTAAACTGCTTATCGTCAGCTGAAATTTAGTAGCACATAGTTATTTTGAGGAAAAAACAAATCTTAGAAAGCAAAATACCTTTTCAGGTAAGAAACTGCCACTATTCTATAAGACTACATCTACACGAGAAACCTCTATTGACAGAAGTCATTGTTGGAAGGGATTTCCCAGCAAAACTTCTGCCAATGGAGCACATCTACACATAAAAGTAGATTGAAAGAGCAAACCCCTCTGTCAACAGACAGCCACGCTGCCCAGCTTTCTCTCAACAGAACAGTTGACAGGAAGCTCTGAAAACAGGGCTGCCCAATAAACCAGAAGCCCTGTCTGTTGTCAAAAAGGTCCCAGAGCATATACATGACTGTTCTGTCATATCTGAATGGGGTTGCTGGAGGATGTGATGGGTTTTGTCAACAAACTGTCAAAAAAGTGTATTTTGCGTGTGGGCGCTCTGGAGTTTTTCTCGACAAAAGCCCAGTTTTGCTGGGAAAAGCCACTCATGTAGACATAGCCTAAATGAACAATTATCACCTTCCAGAATAAGTTACATTTTTTCCTACTGTGGATGGCAATAAACATGTTCATAACAACAACAAGGGCTTGTTTTAATAGAACGTTCCAGGCATTAAACACATTAATGACCCATGAAATAACTGTTTTATCTGTAACACAATAAACAGCACTGCTCTAGCTCTGTATTAATTGAAAATGTACTTTCTCCCAAAATATAAAATTATAACCCTAATATTAAAAAGAGATTACAAGGAAGTTTCTTTGTAAATGAAAATTAAAGATATAAATTAGTGATAGATGTGTGTAGTGAAATAATTGCTTGAAATGAAGATTTTTGCCATTTTAAAGTAACTGTTTTTAAGCTTTAATTCTAGCAATTTTGAGTTAGTCACTGAAAAGCTAAATTAGCAATTTGGGATTAAATACAGTAAGATTTAGATCTTTAGGTTAAAAGAATCACTATTTTGAGACATTTGTAACATTTCCTCCTTCAGTTTGCATACTTATTACCCTCTTTAACAAGATAAATATTGCAACTAAATTCTTTAAACCCACATCATCAGTTGTTTAAAAGTCTCTTCCTGTTATCTCAGTTATAGTTCCCATCTTTTTCTCTTTCCTATTATTATTATTTTTGACCTCAGGGCCACATTTAAATGGTAACGTAATTTAAGATGAGTTTATTCCAAAATGAGTTAAGTGTATCTGGGCACAATCCTAAATTCAGTCAGGGCACTGTCACAATTCTAAAACTCAGATAAGATGAAATCCTCGCCAAACAGGAAACACCATTTCTCCAATTGTCAGCAAAATACATGGAACAATTTATGTAAAATGATCAAGTTTGTTTTTGTAAAATCTATACTATTTTGGATAAAAGAAAAAAATAAGACTGAAAAGAGACAATTACTTTACTGTCTGTTTCTTAGCTATCAGAAAGAGAATTTCGAAATTCATCAAAGCTAACCTTCTGTTATGTACAACAGGCTAAGCTGAAAAGAATGTTAACAAGTTCAATTTTCATTCAATCAGCACTACTGCTCTCTGAAATGTTTCATTGCAGGAAAGAAATAAAAATAATCTATATGGTAATTATGAGGATGAATCCGCCAGTAACTTTCAACTACATGAAAGGTCAGTTCTATTCAAGATATTTTATCAGTCCCCTGCACATACTCCTGTCCTGTCATTTTAAATCTGAACAGCATTTTATTTTCCCATTTACAGCTACCTGCAGAATTAAGTACTTAAGCCAAATAAGAAAAAAAAAAGAAAGAAAGAAATGTTGAATGCTGGCAAAGGCTATAATAGCATGGAGATAAATCGTTCAGCTGCTCTCTCTCAAGCCTCTGGGGCTGCAGATTTTTCTTCTCCTGGTGCACTGTGGGTATTCAAAACTTGTTCAACATGATTTCATTTCATTTCAGGCACTGCCTGAGAAAACTAAATTACAGAATCAATCATACAGAAGGTCAGAGTGAGACTTCATTACAAGTATTGCATGCTTGCATGAATATCTTTCATTTATGACTGACCCAATATGTCACAATAGCTGTCTAGTAAAAATAATCCACTTTCTGAAATTGATGTACTACTGATGTCAATGCTACTCAGCAGGCTGGGCAGATTATAGAGAGGTGTTAAAAAAAGGAACCCTCAGGAGCACAAGTTGTGGTTTTATAGAATTGCCATCTTTTGTAGATTAAAATATTTTTTTCAGATGATCATTTAACCAGACAACAGAGCGTCAATATAAAATATTTTTGCCAGAATATCGCTAGTGAATTCTATTTATTTTGAGTTAGCTATTTATAAGTATAGTGTCTGCATCATGTAAATCAAGGGTTCTTTGAAGTAAAATGGCATCAACTTTCCATTTTTCATTAATTCATTTTTGAATACTAGGATTTTATTTGCATATTATTAAAATGTGAATGTTAATCATACTGCACTCCTTTTATCTCCTCTTTTTGTTGCTGTTTTCTGCTTATAACTATAATAGCATGCATTTAAGTAAGATAAATGTATTGTTCTTGTTGCCAATAATAATGAAACTAATCAGCAGTGTGACAAATTGTCACTCTTTTCTAAAGCAAAGCCAATGTGGCAGGGTAGGAAATCAGTCCCAATACATCATAAACTATCTTGCTCTTAATAGCATGAACAATTGTTAATCCATCAATACAATATTTTAATAACTGCTAGACCACATTTATTCTAAAAATAAACATTTTCTTGTTCTTTGCATGAACTGAAGAATATAAATAAATATAAATCAAGATATAAATTTTCTTATTTTCCTGGTCCTCCTATGGGGACTATCTGAGGAACCTGCAAAAGTATTATGATGTAGCTAGCCAGCTCTATACCCTAAGGGAGACACAGGAGAACCTTGACATAACCTATTTTTAACCATGCCTCTGGCGATTCTGCATTCAAGTTTATAGGTGAGCATGTCAGGCAGTACGTAGAACAAAGCCAAAGACGCACTGTATTAATCATAATTCTGCCCAAGTACATTTTATTTTTTCAACATCTTTGATATAAAATCTCATGACATTTCTTCAAGGTGAAATTCTACTGGACTTTTCAATAAAGTATGTCTATGTCTAGCTAAAATAACGATCCATTATAGTAAACTCTAATGCTTTAAAAATGACAAATGAACATGATGTGATTCATCTCAAAATTATTTTAATTGGCAATGCTCAGCAAAGGAAACTACTGCTTATTTTTCAGTATCTTGAAAGTAATTTAGTAATTAGCAATACACTATCAATGATGCATTAAAGTAAGATTACAACAATATCACTGCTGAAGCGCATTGTTCTATAAGTGTAAAAGAATATCATAATTATTTTATGGCCCCGTCCTTAGTTCCTTCAGATACAGTAAATTCAATTGACCATGAAATGAAATTTCATAGTCAAAATGCCTCCTTTACATTATTTTATAGCTGTAATAAAGCTTTTATAGCTCCCAGGCAAGGTAATTCATGAAATGTATAATTTAAAGATGAATTTTAATATTAATAAATATTTACCAGTTTAATAAAGTGCATATTTTCAACATAAAATAGGAAGTACTGGTTTCATTATCTCTTTTTGGAAGGAAGATGACCATTGAGAATGTATCTGAAGAGTAAAGATAAAGGAGTTTTTTTGGGAAACTTGCATGATGACCATCCTTTATTTTTTAAAGATCCTGAAGCTACTCAGTGTTTGTGGGCAGGAAAAGAGTTTTTTGTAAGTAGAACAGTGTGAAAAAAATGTAATCACTTTAAAACAATACCACAGGCGCCTCTCCCACAGTAAAACCCACAGGGGACAGGCCTAGGGAACAAATTACTACACAGATTTCCCCGAAAAGTTCCTCCCCATCAGGCACTGGGGCCTATCGTACATCTGTTTGTCAGCTCCCTAGTAAGACAGCTCAGTTAGAGCTGTGCTAACAGGGATTCCCCCAGCTATCATTTCCCCAGCAGCACCTGAATGGGGAAGTTTGTTGGGGGAGGAGGGATTGACAGTGGTCTCAGAAAATTTCAGAGAGGATGGTGAAAGGATCAGGTATGTGCTAGCCAAGGCCTCCTCCAATCTGCACCAATGAATAAACGGTAGCTCTGGTATCAAATTAAATGGATACATAATCTAGCCCCTGGTGTCTACCCCTTCCACCCAGATTGAGTGGAAAAGGAAAGAGGTAATTTTGCAGAAGCATAGCTAACCTAGTGGAGGTGGGGGTCAGGTGAAGAGATCTAAATCAGAGGGTCTCAGCCATAAGCAGATCACCATAATTTGTGGGAAATCAAAAATATGAAAAATGCCAAATTGCAGACCAAATCCTGGACACTATGTTCACACAGTCCAACTTGTAAGACCAAGGGGATGTATGAAGGATTTGGTCAAAAACATTCTATAATTTCTGCCTCAACTGTTTGTAGTGTGCTAATGGCATGCATAGGCATTCACATACAAACCACAACAGTACAGGATTCCTTGCTTCTTGGGTGTATGCAACTCCCTACTTCCACTACAAAACCTGAAACTTTTTATTAAACTTCTCTCTCTGGTATAATCACTCTTTATGCTGAACACATACACAAATTCCATGCACAATGAGATCAAGAAATGGAATTATTTGGACTTTCTGCCTGCTCAGCAGTGAGATGCTAAAGAAAGTAATTAAAAAAATAAAAAACATAAGTTGTATATCTTGACCTTAATGGAAAAGATTCAAGTTTGCAATTAAGCCTACAAGCTGTACTGGTCTTTTAGCTGTAATAGAGAAATCCAGAGATGCATTTGCTGCACATGTATTTGTAATTTTCTAAAATTATTGTATCTCTGTGGATATCCAGTCTGTCCATGCTTTTTCATTATCTGGAGTGTTTAATTTTAAAAAAGACAATTTATACAAGATCATAAGATAACAATATGACTTGCTTTCTTCTAGATCACAAGTAAACCTGTATTTCATCAACTTAAATAAAAGCTCCTCCAAAACTGCTAATCTGATTAAATAATTTTTAGGGGGTAAAATATATCTATTTGTATGTATAGCCATTCCTTATTGTGAAATACAGAAACTGATTGAAACTGTAGCCAATGAGTTTAAAATGTAAAGTATTCTAGATTTACCACTGAGACCGTAAATAACTGTGGATCCAGTAGTCCTAAACCCCCAAATACACTCAAAAAAGGGACACTGTAGGAGAAAAAAATGACATGGTTCCCTTTTGTAGATGCCTTCTCCCTCTCCCAAATGAAGAACTGAGATCTGAATCCCTGCAAACTAGAATGAGCGAACAGCATGGGCAATAAAATGTACAGACCCTGCAAGATACATGCACATCTACCAGACACGATGGAAATCTGCTTGAGGAACCGCTGTTACATCTTCTGAAAGCTGCGCCACAACTTTCCCAGCTATATGGTCAGAGATGTCCTGGATGGAGATGCCTCAACCCACTGTTCTCACAAGAGACCTTCCCAATAATAAATTTTTATTCTGGTATTTGGGGTTCATGGTGTACCCAGTGCACTGGCCAAACACTTCCCCACAGTCAGATCTCTGACCTGCAAACCATTTCCATCCCATGTAGGGCCTTCCAGAGGTTGATTGTGCTTGGTCTCTTCTTACCACCACCTCAGAGGCATGCAAGTAGACAGCCCATGAGTTTGCAGATCCTCAAAGAACAATCTTATCCTACATTTTCAAGCACAGTCAAGATACTGAAAACTACCAAAATTATTAATTTAGAAAGATGATTGTCTCCACAGAATATACATTAGTATAGAAAAATATTTCCTTTACTATTGATAAGTTAGTTCAAAAGGGAAAGAAAATAAACATTCTCTGTATTATGCAAACAAGCTATCACTGGAAATTGTCCAGGCATTCCCTCACCTTTCACTCGAAATACAGACAAATAATTCACTTTGAGCTAACTGGGCCAACACAGAAGGAATTTTTAGAGGGGAAGAGCCAGTTATGTACATTCTTTCTGCCCTCAATATTGCAGATACAGCTCTCGTGACCTTATAGAATCATAGAACACTAGAACTGGAAGGGACTTGGAGAGATCACTGAGTCCAGTTCCCAGCCCTCACAGCAGGACCAAACATTAATCCTGGACCAGTAGTCCTGGTCACATTCAGAATTCAATCCCTGAATGCAAATACTTATGTAAACAGTATTACTGGGCTGGTTCCTTTATTGTAAGGTAGAAAAAACAATTCATATGCAACTCAACAGTGTATGGTTTATTAATAACAAAGCCCACATTCCTGAATCCAACAATAGTTCCCTTAAACATTTCCAGTTGCTATAAAGAAATAAATAATGCTATTCTATTAGTCGTAATAGTCCCTACTGGAAGTATTCACTACATGAAGTACTTCAGATAGCAGGTAATGTTATCTGTTAAATATTGGCAAGTCTTTAAAGGTGACTACTGTTCTACAAAATCAAACTGGAGTTTGGAGAGGTTCAATGAAAACATATTTTTACATATTACTAAAATCTGCACATCTATATTTTGACAGGATATAATGCAACAGCAAGAGAAAAAGGACAATGCCTACCATATGTAATCCATTGCTATGGATTACACCATCTTGCTCCACAAGATTGCGTGATATTGTAATAGAAGGAAGATCCAAGCTCTGTGGAGGAAACTGGGGTGTAAATTCATTTCCTTGTCCAGGTAGCTGGTCACCTAGACCCTGAAAGGGCAACAGTATGTCTGCCATTCCCAGAGTAGGGTCTGACTCTGGAGGGGGTGTAATTGGTGGGATCTCAAACTCTTCATCTCCAAGGCTTGGAGTATGGAATGTCTGCTAAAAGAAAAACAAAACCACCAGATTAGTGTGCACTCTTCTAAATATTTATTTTTGGATTTACAAACTAAACAAATTCTCTGTTATTTAGCTCTCAAATAAAAACTCAGGTAATGACAAATTTTGTAAATTTCACATACATAGGGGCATTCTGATTAAAGATTTAAGTCTCACTAGCATTTGGTTTTAATGGAATATCAGTATTAACAGTTTTTTAATGTGTACTTAATTAGCAACATCTGTCTTTGTTGTTAGACTGCACATCAGCTGTACTGAATTTGGCTGTATAACAAATTGCCACTTTATTTATATGTTTTTTGAAATAGCAGCAACAGCTTACATTATTTTTATGCTTCATAAAATACCAGCAACATAGAAGCACATACACACCATTAATCCAGTGCTGAACATCTTTTGTTTCTTTTTTACAACTAACAAACATGAAATATTATAGTTCGATTTTCAATTTCTTTTTTACTCTACTCATGAAGTATAATGGATCCCTTTACATAAAGGTTATTATTTGGCGCTCAGAAATTTATACAATAGCAACAATGAGGTAGTCACTTCCAGGTTGTTTGTTTGTTTGTTTAAAAGCAAGCAAGC
Source organism: Carettochelys insculpta (assembly GCF_033958435.1). NCBI lineage: Eukaryota > Metazoa > Chordata > Testudines > Carettochelyidae > Carettochelys > Carettochelys insculpta. The sequence continues at coordinate 13,907,384 of NC_134150.1, read as the reverse complement.
ATATTTGAACAGTGGTTCATTCTGAAGCAAACACCTGTTAAGATGTCTGGTGTGGAAAATTTATGGCCAGTTATCTTCAGGGTTTGTACATGTATGGTTGTGTGTAGTCTTTATTCAACTATAATCTGAATCTAGTCTCAACAATATTGACCTTTATTTGGGAAAAAAGGACTGTGCTTACTCTGATTTGTTTGTGAGCTAAATGAATTTTTGTATGTTACTTCAGGTTCACTGCTGCTTAACAACAGAAACCTAGTGCTTGAAATTAGGCCATTTTAAACGAACCCAAATCGGAACTCTCTCAATCAAAAGGGACATCTGGCAATCCTAAAATAGGTACTGTCCTCTTTTGGATATGCAACACTGCCCTGTGATTTATTTGTGTTTATTCATTCAAAATTCTACTTGAGAGGGGCAAAACATATTTCATGTATTATTTACACTGTTCAAAAGAGTGTCTTAATTCCAGTTAATTTAAAAATGATATGTTCAGTGAAAGATCTCATTAACTGCTGTAAATTGTCATCCTTCAAAGTGTTAATGATGATATAAATTAATAACCGCTTGAGAGAAGATGGAAACTGAAACACAAGTAAAACCTTTGCTTGCATACAGAACCTGTCAGCTGTCATTATTGGTCTCTCACCAGAAATGATGAGGTCCCAGACTGTTACAGTCTGCAGGAGCAGACTGAGAGAGTCTGCTGAGACTTTAGTGGTCTTGCTTCATTCAGAATATGGCAACTTAATTCTAGATTTGAAAGCTGGTCCTGCATTAGGCAGACATTTGACTTTCATTCCCAGGTTAGAAAACGTGTACATTTTCTTTCTGTGGAGCTCTGAGTTCACGAACACAAAGGATGGATTGGCCCTGAGAAGTGGTTGCCTAATGAACATAACCCTATGGCTGCATTTCCAGTTATTTTGGCACTAATGTGGTCTAGTAACAGATGCAACTGTAATTTGTGACTCATTTGCTACCCCATTACTGCTTAATGAAATCTAACACATCACATTAACAATACGGATAAACACTCATTCTTGATATGTGGCATTTGGCTGTTTTCATTACCACTGTAATTAACACTTGAAATATTATTTCAATAAATATTTAAGGTGCTTTAAAAATGGGTCATGGTAATCATCATGACACAGAGACAGAATCCACACATTTGCTTTGTTTTCTAAACTAGAAGGTGTTCTAGTGCTTACACTGTTATCTCTGTAGGACATTATTTATGGGAATAAAATGGTTTTCTAGCACTGCAGTGTCCATATGCAAAGTCCTAATGAATAAGCTCTGCTCATTTAAATGTAAAAAACTGAGTAACAAAACACATACTGAATGCAGTAATCGCCAAGTTAGGCTCACACTATAATGCAGATATTAACACTTAATCATATTCTTATTCTTTCCTCAAGCAGCGAAATCAGTATCATTAGACTATCTCTGAAACTGTTTTAAGTGTCATATTTATGAGCCAGTTGTAATTATGAGAATGGGATTTTACTTCCTCATCTAAGGGGATAAATCCATTGCAACTGCATAAATACGTAATGCAACCATATAATGCAACTTTTTTTTTAAATTTAAGACAAGTACAGACACAATCACGAGTGAACTGCTAAGTACTAGCACAGAATTAATTCCCACAATATAACTGTTGTAATAAGTAGTTCTAAAAATCTCTATATATGATCCAAGAATGAGGATAAAATAGATATAACCTAAAAGAAAAGTATTTTAGTAATGTAGTCTTAATCCAAATCACTGGGCCATTCAGAGTATAAAGAGGTATGTGATTGGTATTGCAGAAAGTGCCGTTATAACCAAGACAGCATAACATTTATTTTATGAATTGTATTTAAATTATTAACTTTTCAAATATTTCTTTCATTTTTTAGAAGAGCGTGTGCATGGTTAAATGCCATCTGTACTGAAATGTTCAAAACATTTGTTCCTTTTGATAAAAATGCAAATCTGGAGAACTGTTGTATCAACATATAACAGCCAATGTCTGACACGGTGAATTATCACAGCTGGAATTAAATTGTCTCTGAACAGCTGCTGGCAGCAGAGCTTTCATCAATGTTTGATTCAAATGTAGGAAAGAAATTCTACAGAATGAAACATCATGTTGTCATTACAGATGGGGTTTGTGTTCATTATCACAAATAACACTGGAGCCAGTGCCAAACAATATTCCCTTATCTAAGCAGTCTTGTTGGTTAAAAAGATGGTGGCCTTTGTAAAAATGATGTATAAAATACTACTCTTAATTTGAAAGTTCATCTTTATTGGAATAACTTATTTGCCACTTAATTTCATTCCACTTTCTGTTTTATTTTAACAAGTACATGCATGACAGAATTGTCACCTTCAATGAATAAGGTCAGGGCTGCTCATTTTTCTAACCTTTCTTTACCCTGGGGAGATTTATGATATACTCCTTATGTACATATTAAATATCACTTACAACCAGCTTCTGCCTCTCTCTCCATTTTCATAAATCACACTCACACATTTACTTTTTTAGGGAATACATTGTATCCTTTTTATCTTTCCATCTTCATTGGAACAATAGATGTTATCTTTCAGGTATGGCCAAAAAGCAACTCTATCTAGTGCTGATGTCAATACTGCTGCAATGATAATCTAAAACATTGGCTGACAGAAGATAGTGGTCTAAAGAACTCTGTGGTTGGTGCTCACACCCCTTAAAAGTGGGGCTAGTGAAAAGCTAGCAGCCAAAAGCAACACCTCAATGACCAGTCAGCCTCCATCAATTCAGACCCCAGGCTTTTTCCAAGCCCTGGTCTAAAACTTGGCTGAAAATCTTTTTTTCATTCCCACAACACAAACGTTGACGGCAACTATCCTGTTCTGTTTTCTAACTTATGAGAGTGTTAAGAACCCATATTAAAGTGTTTTTATCTATGAATGAAATTAGCATGTTAGCTACTAATGATTTCTACTTCCTTGCTTTCAAAATTTACACCTACTGTGCCTTATATGTGTTTCCTTCTGTTTATAATTTTTTCATACATAGTTTCTGTTGACATGCTATGTAAGTAACAGTCTTATGGCCAGCTAAACTGAATAGTCAAGGAGAGGTGTCAGGTTATTTTCTTTCTCATTAAAGTCTTTATTCTGTGCTCCATAAAACACATACATATTCAGCACTTCACTTTTGATCTGTTGAAAGTCTGTTAATTATCAAAGCAAATAGCAGAATATGAACACAGATAAAAGAAAACAACTCTACCTCATTTGCAGTAAGAAATACATTATTTGCCTCCGTCATGTTCATGTAGTTGTTGTTTCCAAACTGAAAGAAAAAATAGATATTTGGCTTTTAATATATGCCATGATAAACCTTTATGACTAGACAGTTAAAATATATTCTTTATCCTCTCATCTACACAGGAAAGAATTGCTTCTGGAAAAAAAAAAAGAGAGAGAAAAGATGCAAATCTACACAAGTACTTTTGGAGCTCGGATAGTTACATGCAAGTTGGATGATTCAGATTTTTATACTGCTGATTGAATTAACTAGCATCATGTGTATCCCCCTGGTTCTGCATAGGGGAGGACCCACTCTGTGCCTGCAACCTCCTCCTTGTCATGTGGAAAGTGCAGTCAACTGACTATACCACTCGGTCACCTCTCTTAACCAAGCACTTCACGGGTCCATTCTCAGAAATGGACAATAGAGCCCTCGGCTCAGTTATTTTTCTGCAAAGGACCACCTATTACTCAGGAGGCCCTGAAGGCAACCATGGAGTCCCCAGTAGCAGTTTTCAAATTAGAGTTGGTTTGAAAAAGAAAAGAGGGGATGGAGGGTGAAGTAAGTCTGCTAGATTTTGTTTTGCAATTCTCCTACCTTATCTTCCCAAACACATTCAAAAATTTGAACTGTTTTGCTCAATCCACATTCCAGTGGAGTCACCCTGCTAGGGAGCCCATGAGAACAGGGACAGGAGAACTATGCTGAGGATCTGAGACGCATGTGGTGTGCTCAGTGACCCATTCTACCGAGGGCCAAATCCTCCCACACATATAACGAACAAAGAGGATTCTCATCAAGATTCCCTCTCGCAAGCACCGTACCTCCAAACTCTGAATCATGGACATCAGCTGACTGTAGGAGAGAGGTATTTAATTTTTTAGAAACTAGTATGCAAATGAGGGTATTACTAGCATTTGGCTAACCAGTAATTTATGTGCACTGCTCTCTTTAATTAAAAAAAAGCAGTCAAGTAGCACCTTAAAGACTAGCAAAGTAGTTTATTAGGTGAGCTTTTGTGGGACAGACCCACTTCTTCAGACCATAGCCAAACCAGAACAGACTCAATATTTAAGACACAGAGAACCAAAAACAGTAAGCAAGGAGGACAAATCAGAAAAAGATAATCAAGGTGAGCAAATCAGAGAGTGGAGGGGTGGGGGGGAAGGTCAAGAATTAGACTGAGCCAAGTATGCAGACGAGCCCCTATAGTGACTCAGAAAGTTCCCATCACGATTTAAACCATGTGTTAATGTGCCGAATTTGAATATAAAAGTCAGCTCGTCCACTTCTCTTTCTAAAACGGTGCGATAATTTCTCTTCAGTAACACACATACCTTGAGGTCATTGACAGAATGCCCCATTCCATTAAAATGTTGACTAACTGGTTTGTGGATCTGGAGTGTTTTGATGTCTGTTTTGTGCCCGTTGACCCTTTGTCTAAGGGAGTTAGAAGTCTGTCCAATATACAAAGCATCTGGGCATTGTTGGCACATGATAGCATATATGATGTTAGCAGAGGAGCATGAGAAAGTGCCCGTGATTCTGTGAGTAACCTGGTTAGGTCCAGTGATGGTATTTCCAGAGAAGATATGTGGACAAAGCTGGCAGCGGGCTTTATTGCAGGGAAAGGTTCCAGGACTGGTGTTCCTGGGGTATAGACTGTGGCTGTTAGTGAGGATCCTCATGAGGTTGGGAGGTTATCTGTAGGAGAGAACAGGCATGTCACCCAGGGCCTTCTGGGGTGTAGCATCCTGATTAAGAATAGGTTGTAGGTCTTTAATAATTTGTTGCAGTGGTCTGAGTTGGGGGCTGTAGGTGATGACCAGTGGTGTTCTGTTTTTGGCTTTTTTGGGCCGATCTTGGAGTAGCTGGTCTCTGGGTATGCGTCTGGCCCTGTCGATTTGTTTTTTACTTCTCCTGGTGGGTAATTCAGGTTTATGAATATTCGGTAAAGTTCTTGTAGTTATTGGTCTCTGTCAGTTGGATCAGAGCAAATGTGATTGTACCTAAGAGCCCGCTGCCAGTTCTGTCCACATATCTTCCCTGGAAATACCATCACTGGACCTAACCAGGTTACTCACAGAATCACGGGCTCAGTCTAATTCTTGACCTTCCCCCCGACCCCTCCACTCTCTGATTTGCTCACCTTGATTATCTTTTTCTGATTTGTCCTCCTTGCTTACTGTTTTTGGTTCTCTGTGTCTTAAATATTGAGTCTGTTCTGGTCTGGCTATGGTCTGAAGAAGTGGGTCTGTCCCACAAAAGCTCACCTAATAAACTACTTTGCTAGTCTTTAAAGTGCTACTTGACTGCTTTTTGTTTTGATAGTGTATAGACTAGCACGGCTTACTCTCGGTTGCTCTCTTTAATGTCGGCAGTCAAATGATTGTAGGAAAATAGGTAGATTGGTAACTATTTTTACACATCATTTTCAACACAATGAGGCATTTCATAAACTTTGCTTTTTGAGAAGAAATACCATTTGTGTGTTCGGGTTGTCAGCTGAAAACCTAAGCTACAGAGTCTCAGACATCTTTTGTACTCCTGTGGTTCTATTTACTACAAGGCATAGGGGAAAAATAAAATAAAGGGGAGCAAAAAAGGAAAGAGTCCCTAGACCACATTTAAGTATGTTATCTATACTCATTAGTGCTGTTGTAAACTTTAATATTTAATATCTAACATAGCATTGTGGGCAAGAGTGAAAAAGGATTGTTGAAATCTCTGAACAAATCATTAATTTTTTATACAATGTCATTAAAATGGCCTTCTCATACCACAAGAGTTAAGGTTGCATCGACATTTCTATCCTGACCTCCTATTTGCTCAGTTTTATAATTCAAATACAAAAGTTTCCCTGGGTTTTTTCCTTGCCTCACAAAACCTTGAGTGCACTTTATCTGAGGTGATTTTTTTTAAATAAACATTTTCAGCGTTACAGGACTCTACAAGGAGTGTGTGAGGATGGGGAAACATTCGCTTTCACAGCCAACCCCACAATCCTGTGCTCCAAATGACAGACTCTTGTAGTGTGGCCAGATCTGGATGACTCCACACTGAAAAAGCATATTCTTCATCCACAACACTTTGTCTAACTTGCTGCCTGCAGGTCTTGGTGATAAGGACCCAGTAGATTGTACTCTGCAACATCAGAGAACAGGACTGGGGGCAAAAGACTGGATCTTTTCTTGAAAGGGCTAATTTCCCAGAAAGACACAGTAACCTTTTTCCCAACTCAAAAGATGAGACAACTGCAGTAGCACTGGGAGGAGAGAAGGAAGATAGATAATAGGAACTGGGGAGTAATCCAAAGACCATTGCAGTAAAATGATTGTCTTTCTATTGACTTCACTGGCCTTTGGATCATGCCCTTGCAGACTGCAGAGTCTGAAGAGAGAAAAAGGTAGAACAGGGGAACTGTGGAGAGAAGAGACGGAAAGATCCATCACAATTTAACAATATTAGAAAGTAAAACCTGAACCTCAAAATATGAAAATGTAGTTGGTTTCTTTTCAAGAAGCCATACACAAACTGTGTCTGGAACATGATCAAAGTAAAATTGGTATTTATGGCATACATATACTATGCCATAAGTACCACTAACTGTATATCTAAAAATGATTTAGATACAAAATTCACCCAGGGCTTAGTTTTTAGAATCAGCCAGTGCACATTCACAGTAATTTTTTCCAGCCAAGATTTGGTGTGGATTTTTAGCATAGAGACTTAGTACTTATGCACAACAACAGTGAGACTGACATGATAGATTTTCTCATGTCAGTGAGCTGAGAACTAAGAAGGATTTACATGAAAAACTCTAATGTCTCCAAAGGACGTGTTCTTCTCCACAGTAACAAAAGAAATAAAAATCAAATCTGAATATATTCATGTGTAATAGAGTGAGCCTATCACAATTTACTTGGTACAACCAAATTCAACCCTACTATAAAAACAAAAAAGCAGTTATGTAGCACTTTAAAGACTAACAAAATATTTTTTTAGGTCATGAGCTTTCATGGGACAGACCCACTTCTTCAGATCATAGCCTTACCAGAACAGACTCAATACATAAAGCACAGAGGTCCAAAAATTGTTATCTAGGTTGACAAACCAGAAAAATTGTTATCGACATTGGCAAATCAGAAGAGCAGAGGGATGGCGGGGTGGGGTGTCGAGGGGGGGGGAAGTTAACAGTTAGATAAAACATCAAAGTATGTAAAAGGGTCCTTATAATGGGTCAAGTAATTGCTGTCCCCGTTCAAACCATGTGTTAATGTGTCAAATTTGAACACGAAAGTTAGTTCTGAGCATTCTATCTTTAGACAGTTGTTAAAGTACTTTTTCAGTAGAACACAAACTTTTAGATCTTTAACAGAATGACCCACTCCATTAAAGTGCTGACTGACAGGTTTATGTATGTGGAGTTTTTTTATGTCTGTTCTATGTCTATTCATTCTTTGTCGAAGAGTGTTTGCAGTCTGTCCTACATACATGGTGTGTGGGCACTGTTGGAACATGAAGGCATATATGTTAGTTGAGGAACAGAAGAATGTGCCCGTGATTCTATAATTAACATGGTTAGGTCCAGTGGTGGTATCTCCACAACAGATATGTGGACAAAGTTGGCAACGGGGTGTGTTGCAAGGAAAAGTTCCAGGATCAGTATTATTGTGGTGTAGAGAGAAGTTACTCACCGTAGTAACGATGGTTCTTCAAGATGTGTCCCCATGGGTGCTCCACGATAGGTGTCGGGCTCGCCCCGGTGCCGCAGATCGGATCTTTCCAGCAGTTTCTGCCGGACCGCACATGCGCCGGCGCGCACCGCTCCCCTGCGCGCTCCCGGCCATGTGCGCGATCCGGTCCCCGCCAGTTCCTTGACCAACCGCCTCGGATGCTCCTGAAAAACACCAAACAGAGATACGAAGCGGGGAGGATGGGCGGGTGGTGGAGCATCCACGGGGATACATCTTGAAGAACCATCGTTACTACGGTGAGTAACTTCTCTTTCTTCCTTGAGTGTCCCCGTGGGTGCTCCACAATAACTGAATACCCAGCAGTAACCCAAGAAAGGAGGTGGGTAATCGGGTTATGTGCAGCTTGCCCCCGAAAGGAACGCTGTCGAGAGGCGGGTATCCTCTTGGAATACCCGGTGTAGGGCATAATGCTTGGCGAAGGTGTCATAGGATGACCAGGTTGCCGCTCTGCAAATGTCTTTTAGCGCGATGCCCTTGAAAAAGGCTGTTGATGCTGCCACCGCCCGGGTGGAATGAGCCCTAGGCGGGGCCAGTAAAGGAGTCTTTCAAAGTTCATAGCACATCTTTATGCAGGACACAATGTGCTTCGAGATTCTCTGTGAAGAGAGACCCTCTCCTTTTGATCTGGGAGCGAGAGAGACTAAGAGCCTGTCCGTTTTCCGGAAGGACTTAGTTCTGTCTATGTAGGAGGCCAACGCCCTCCTCACGTCCAGGAGGTGCAGGCGTGCCTCCTTGTTGGAGCTATGAGGCGTTGGGTAAAACGAGGGTAAAACTATAGGTTCATTAAGATGGAACTCTGAAGAAACTTTCGGAACAAAGGCTGGGCGCAGCTGTAAGGTTACTGCCTCCTTTGAGAATACCGTGCAGGGCGGCGTTGCCATAACTGCTGCGAGCTCACTGACCCTGCGAGCTGACATGATTGCAAGAAGGAAGGTTGTCTTTATCGTAAGGAGATGGAGGGAAACCGTGGCTAAGGGTTCAAAGGGTGGTCCCGTTAGCGCGCTGAGCACCAGGCCCAAGCTCCACAATGGTGGAAGCGGTTTCCGAGGGGGGTACAGGTTTACCAGCCCCTTCAGGAACCTGGTAACAATAGGATGGACAAACACTGTGGGCCCTTCGTCTTCATGCCGAAAAAGCGGCGAGAAGGACCTTCAACGAGGAGAGGGAGAGCCCGCCTCTCTTGAGGTCCAGTAAGTATTCTAGTATGACAGGTATAGGCACTTCAAGGGGAGCTAACTGCTTGGTGGAACACCATGCAGTGAATCGAGTACATTTCTGATGTAGGTCTTCCTGGTGGAGATCCTTCAGCTACTTTCCAGGACTTGTTGTACTCCCTCCATACATGTACTTTCTAGGGAGCTGAGCCATGGATTAACCATGTTTGTAGGCGCAGGCCTCGGGGGTGAGGATGCACTATGGACCCCTGGGCCTGCGTGAGCAGGTCCGGCGCTACCGGAAGGGGAAGCGGTGGACGATCCGACATGCGGAGAAGCAAGGGGAACCATTGCTGTTGATCCCATGTGGGGACCACTAGGATCATGCGGGCTCTCTCCCTCCTGGCTTTCTGCAGGACCTTGTGGATGAGCACCGTGGGGGGAACGCGTAAAGCAGTGGGCCCTTCCACGAAATCGCGAACGCGTCCCCCAGGGACCCCCGCCCCTGTCCTGCCCTGGAGCAGTATTGGGGGCACTTCTTGTTGTGCTGAGTGGCAAACAGGTCTATCTGGGGAAACCCCATGCCTGAAAAATTGGTCATAGCAGATCAGAGTGGATCTGCCACTCGTGTGTGAGTGCGAAGTGCCTGCTCAGCTGGTCTGCCTTCACGTTGTGAGCGCCTGGTAAGTACGAGGCTTTCAACATTATATTGTTGGCGAAGCACCAGTTCCACAGCCAGACTGCTTCCGCACATAAGGCACGGGATTGAGCTCCGCCTTGTCGATATATATAAAACATGGTGGAGATATTGTCTGTATTGATCCCGACTACCCTGCCTTGTATGTGGTCTTGAAAGTGTTTGCAGGCATTGAACACCGCTCTGAGCTCCAGTATATTTATATGCAGTGACTGTTCCGTAGGGGACCACAGTCCTTGCGTCACCTTTTCGCCAATATGTGCTCCCCACCCCATGTGGGAGGCGTCGGTGGTGAGAAAAATAGAGATTTGTGGTTGGTGAAAGGGTACCCCTGGTAGCATGTTCTTGGGGTTTACCCACCATTGCAGGGATCTGCGCACCTCTGTCGTGGGCGACACCACCCTGCGGACGGTATGGGATGCCGGCTTGTAAACGCTCGCCAGCCAATGTTGTAGGTTGCGCATATGCAATCTGGCGTTCTGTACCACGAATGTTGCTGCTGCCATGTGGCCGAGCAGTTGCAAGCACGTTAAAACCGGCACCGTGGGGCTGTATGTAATGACTTGTACCAGGGAACTGATGGCGCGAAAGTGAGCACTGGGTAGATAAACCCTTGCTGTGATATAATTTATGCGTGCCCCTATGAACTCTATGTCCTGTGTGGGGTCGATCTTTGACTTCGCAAGGTTGATGACCAGGCCCAGTGAAGAAAACATGTTTGCTGTTATGCGTATCATGCGTAGTACCTCCACCTTCGAGGCCCCTTTCAGTAGGCAGTCGTCCAGATATGGGAATATAAATACCCCTTGTCTGTGCAGGTAGGCTGACACCACTGCCAGGGTCTTGGTAAAGACTCTGGGGGCCGAGGAGAGGCCAAACGGCAGAACCTTTTATTGGAAATGTTCTTTGCCGACCATAAACCGGAGAAAACGTCTGTGAGCCGGGTGGATCGTTATATGAAAATACACATCTTGTAAGTCGAGGGCTGCAAACCAATCTCCATCGTCCAGTGCCGTGAGTATAGAGGCGACTGTGATCATCCAAAAGCGTTGTTTGCGCAAGTACCGGTTGAGGCCTCGAAGGTCTAAGATGGGCCTCCAGCCTCCTGTTTTCTTTTCTGTGAGGAAGTATCGGGAATAAAACCCTTTCCCCTGAAGTCACTCCGGCACTCTTTCGACCACCCCTATAAGCATCAGGTGGTCCACCTCATGCTTGAGTTTTGCCTCGTGGGGGGCATTGCTGAGATGAGGCCTGGGCGGAGGTCTTGGCGGTGGGAGCGACTGAAAGGGGATCACGTAACCCGTGGCTATGATCTCTAGTACCCACTTGTCTGTGGTGATCTTTTGCCATTGTGAGTGGAACGGTCGGAGGCGATGATGGAACATTAATTGTGGATGACATTGCGCGATGGTAGTAATAGTGCAGCCCTCGACCTGTCCGTCAAATTTGTTGCCTTTGGGCCTGCCCTGAGGATGCACGGCCTTGTTGGGAATGTCGCCTGGGAGTTCTATCCTGTTGTTGCTGTTGATGCCGCCCTTGGTCGTAGCCCCATTTGTACTGAGCACGCTGAGGTTAGTACGGGTATTGCCGTTGTTGAGGGTAATACTTTTTCTTTCTGTATGGAGAGGTATAAATACCCAGTGTTCTGAGTGTGGCTCTTGAGTCTTTACTGGAATGAAGGACCGAATCAGTTGACTCTGCAAACAACTTCTGCGTGTCGAAAGGGAGATCGACAATTTTTGCCTGCAGATCCCTCGGGATACCCGATGTCTGGAGCCAGGATTCCCTGCGCATGACCACTGCCATAGCCGTTGAGCGTGCCGCCGTGTCCGCTACGTCCAGGGCGATCTGGACTCCTGTCCTGGAAGCTGCATAGCCCTCTTGCACGATGGCCTTCAGCACCGGCTTCTTATCTTCTGGAAGCGAATCCATGACAGAAGTAAGCCTGGAGTAATTGTCAAAAATGTGGTTTGCTAGATGTGCTGCATAATTAGCCATTCTCAGCAGCAGGGTGGAGAAGGAGTATACCTTTCTGCCAAATAGCTCTAGCTTCTTGGCATCTCTGTCCGTTCCCCCCGCTTTGTACTGGGAAGTCTTCGATCTCTGCTGAGACGATTCTACCACCAGAGAATTTGGTTGTGGGTGACTAAACAGAAACTCCATGCCCTTCGCCGGGACGAAGTATTTCTTATCCGCCCTCTTGCTTATAGGTGGAGCGGAAGCCGGGGTCTGCCATATGGTAGTAGCAGACTCCATGATTGCTTCGTCGAGCGGAATAGCAATTTTGGACGGGGCCGGAGGCCTCAGGTTTTTGAAGAGCTTGTGGTGCTTCTCCTGCACCTCTGCTGTTTGGATGCCTTGCGTGAAAACCACCCTTTTAAACAGCTCCTGAAACTGTTTGAGGTCATCCGGGGGGGGCAACATCCCCGGGGGCCATAGCCTCGTCGGGGGAGGACAAGGAGGAACCACTAGGGTAGACCTCCCTTGAACTCTCAGGGTCCTGCTGCCGGTGGTACACCCTCTCACTAGAGGCTTGCGAGGGAAAATCTCGGGGTTCTAAAATCAGCTCCCCTTGAGACAGCTGTGTTTCTGTCCCCGTACGTGAGTGCCCGCGGGGGTACTGGGCGGTCGAGGGGGACCTGCCCCGGGGTGTATGCCTATGGTGTCTATGCCCAGCGTGATAAGGACGACAGTGGCAGCACGGGCACGGTTCCTGGGATGGAGACCTGGACCACTCTCAAGGTGCATACCCCCGATGTCTGGGGGAGCGAGATCGTCTGGATGATTGAGACAATGGTGAAACTGGTTTGTGGTAGTACTCCAGAGGGTCAAATCCCAGAAAAGGCGAGGGTGGCCCGAGCCATGGTGAGGCTGGTTGGAGGAACGGGGAAGGAGGCTCTGGGTAGGCTGGGGGAGACCCATGTCTCCTGGCTGGTGTACGCAGCATAAGGGGAGGACTTGTTGAGAGCAGCCCTGCAGCCCTGTCCAGAGAAGGGCTGCGGTGCCAGGTTTTCACTGCTGCCTTTCCCCTCCCCTGTGGGGCTGGCTCCGCCCCTCCCCGTGCCGGGGATCTCGGCCCCGCTGTCGGCGCCGCACTCGGCACGCTCATCTGCGGTGCCGCGAGGGTGGTCTCCTCCGATGCCTGCAGGCTATGTGCCTGTTGGCCCTGCACCGTTGGTGCCGTGGGGGTCTGTGCCCCTTGCGGCGGTGCCACTGGTTCCGGCGCTTGCCTGGCCGCCGCTCTGAATGCGCGGGCTGGCTGTTTAGTAATCGGAGGCTCAGCCTCTGCCACGTGCGCTGCTGCGCTGCCGCTCGCTTGTGACTGCGGCTGGGGGCTGTGAGCTACGCCCGTCCCGCTCGCTGTGACTGCCGGCAAGGATCAGGCTGGAGAGAGCTTCCTCTGTTTCTGCACCAAGGGGGTGAGAGACACCACCTTCCTTTTATGGAGCCCTGTGGGTCCCTCTGGTTGAGGCCTCTCCGGCACGTCTGGCTGGAGGGCCTTATCAAACAGCAGCATTTTCAGCCGCATTTCTCTATCCTTTCTGGCTCTGGCCGTGAGCTTTGCACAGAAGGAGCATTTCTGGGTGACGTGTGATTCCCCCAGGCATCTGATACATTGACTGTGCCCATCAGAGGCCGGCATAGCTTCGCGGCAGGACTCACACTTCTTGAATCCTGAAGAGGACATTGTGGTGAGTCTTTGAGCTGTTAATAGGGTACTTAGCACCTCCTCTGTGCCTGTTCCCCTCTCACGGACTCCAGCCTGCCGCAGCAGGAGGCCTACTGGCCTTCACGTCCCCGGGGTGCCTCCGCTCCTCCTCTCGTTACCAAGACTTTCTACTTATATATATATATTTTTTTTTTTTTGCAATAAAGAAACAAACAATTTTAATTAGAACTCTGAAAGAGAACTCTAAAACTCTGAAAAACTCTAAATACGCTGACTCTGGCCGCAACCTGAGCAGATTCCGTCTGCAGCCGACGGCGGTTAAGAAGGAACTGGTGGGGACTGGATCGCGCATGTGGCCGGGAGTGCGCGGGGGAGCGGCCCGCGCCGGCGCATGCGCGGTCCGGCAGAAACTGCTGGAAAGATCCGATCTGCGGTGCCGGGGCGAGCCCAACACCTATTGTGGAGCACCCACGGGGACACTCGAGGAACAACCTGTGGTTGCTAGTGAGAATCCTCATAAGGTTCGGAGGTTGTCTGTAAGAAAGAACAAGTCTGTCACCTAGGGCCTTCTGGAGCGTGGCATCATGATTTAGGATAAGTTGTAGGTCTTTCCTGATGCACTGCAGTGGTTTGAGTTGGGAGCTGTAGGTAATGACAAGTGTTGTTATGTTACTGGCTTTTTTGGGCCTATCTTGGAGTGGTTGGTTTCTGGGTATTCATCTGGCCCTGTGGATTTGTTTTCTTCACTTGTTTTTTTTTGTTTGTAACTTTCCTAAGGCAAGACCTGCTCCCAATAAGCCTGTTTTTTTGGCATTATACCTTTAAAAATTACAATGAGGTGCTGTCTTGGGTGTTCACACACTTAAGTACAACATAGGCTGTAGCAGTTCTGAATGACATAACTGTTTTCTCAATTTATGCTCTTACAGTGAAACAAAAGGCAATTCACAGATTAATTAATAATTATGTCTGTGTATCATTCAGAATGTAGAAAGAAAAATGAAAAAACAAGGAAGGTCAAAATGAAGGTTCAGGTTGCAACTGCATTTTTAACCTTCTAAATTGTGGTGACTGAGAATCACAGCTCCTACTTTATATATTTTCAGGAACTGATTTCAGATCCTGCACTGCTTTTGTCAGTGTGTATCACAACTTCAGCATTATGCAATTGTAGATTTTGTGAATGAGAAATTCATTTAAAACAATCTATGTTTTATCAGTGAGCATTTTAAAGATTAAACTTATTATCTAATAATAACCACAGACACAGGAAAATTAAATGGTTATTATCTTAAGGATCTAAACAATTCAAAAAACAAATCAAGCTTAGAGTGAAATAAGAAGTGGGTTAGAAATCCTCTTCTGAACAGTTAGCATGTGAATGTAATTACTGAAGAAACTACAGCTAATCAGCTGTGAATTGTATCCATTAATTAGTATTTGCCCTGGAGAAATGAGAAAAATCAGTAACAATGTTAACACCGCAATGCACTGATGAGTACTGAAACACAGGGCCCTCAGCAGTTAGTCAAGCAGGTGGCTCCAATGGTCCAAGTAATTTTAAAAGCTCTCACCTGAAGTGCAGAGCTGGAATTACAAAGCACTTCTTGCATATCTTTTGTATCTATATAAGGCTATAATTAATGGCTTTTAATTTAGAAACACTTTGTGATCATCTGGGAACAGTTATAAATCATTCTAAATAGAACAAGTAGTTCTATTTTAGTAAAATATTTAAAATTGTGAATAGACTGACAATTCAAATGTTTTGCATGAAATGAGTCAATGCCTTTCTCCCTATATTTCCTGGGGACTGACTTGCAAAGACTGAAACATACCAGTCATTCACATTGTTGAGAAAAGGGGCATAAAATGAGGGCTAGATCCTGCAATTCAATTCACAGGAGCACACCCCTTGTTGCACTCCATTGATTTAACAGACTAGGGCACTGAGGTGGATCCAGCTGCAGGATCTTGCCCTGATGCCATACTGTTTGAGTTGACCTATGTATTTTTGTTTTTAAAAATTACTTAGTAATTAATAATAATAATACTTGCTACTGAATAGTGTCTTTCACCTGAAAGTCTCCAAGCACTCTACAACTATTAATGAATAAAAGTCTCTGGAGCAGCATGCATTATTATGTCAGTTATGCAGAAACAGAGGAACCGTTAAGTGACTTTCACAATCTGTACAGCAAGTCTATAGCCCAGCTGAAAACAGAACAAGTTTTACTGTCTGCCAGCCCTATGTTTAAGCATTAGCTCATGCTTGCTTGATTTCAAGAATCACACAAAGTCCAGTTCCAATACTAAGATTTTACATATGCAAACAGTCTCACTTTTATATATGAACACCATATTTTGCTGGAGCAAACGCAACTGCATGTGCACCATCTTTTCATGTAATTCATTGAAAAATAAGAAAAGCAAGCAAGATAAAACCATTTCGAACCAACTGTAGATCATCTCTGTCATTTGTTATGCCTGATCAATGCCCAGTCGATAAGCGGGAGCTTTGCGTTAAAACTGATGACGTGATTTATGCCTTTAAAATTACAACCGTCCACGGGGTGAAACATCATCCATGGACGTCAGTGGACTCTGGATTTCATCCTTTTTACTCTACAAAAAGGTGAGCAAATGTTTTACATTAGGCCCCACTTTTTGTCCCTGCAATTAACAGCCCCCACCCCCAACACTCCTGTCTAATATAATCCAAACGGATGGAAATTTGGTTATGCCTGTATGAAGAAAAAAGAAAAAAACATTTTCAGAACATGTAAGAAAATAAGTCTGTAGAATGTTAAAACTTTATTAATCGGTATATAAATGTGAATCCACGTACATGAAAACAGTAACATCTTTCAAAATTTTTAATGAGATGGATGAGCCTGAGACCCAGCAGCTGATCATGCTGTGCCCCTATTACAAAATTTCACCCCCCCTCCGCTAGAGCAAAGTTAGATAGATTAGAAGGGAAGGGTTTTGGTTTTTGTTTATGGGAATAGCAGAAAAATGTCTTGTAGCTCATTATTAATGCCAGTCCAAAGCAGTCAAATAATTTCTGTTCAGTATTCCAGTAGTAGATCATTGCTGGCCTTCCCAGTTACATACTTTCAGTTACAAAGCTTGACCTTAAATGCCTGATATCACGACACACTGCAGTTTTTAAAAACATTTTTCCAATATTAGTTCATAGCAGTGATATTCAAACTGAGGTTCAAGAGCTGCAAATGATTCTTTAATGTGTCTACTGCAGCTCTTCATAGCAACTGATATTAAAACCCCGATTTAATTATTAAACAATCTAAGCTATTAATCAATCAGGATACTTTTATATGTTATTAACCAATTGTAGTTGATAAAATAATAATACTTAGTCAAAATAGGAAAAAGAAATCTAGATATAGTTAATCAATAACTAATTCACACTATCATGGGTCTTTTGCATAATGATAATCACTAATTTGGCTCCTGAACCTTTGAAGTCTGACTATCACTAAGTTAAGTTTCTTTCCCATTCTGCATGCTTGTCCTAATGGATGAAGTCAAATCAAGGAGCACATTTAGACCACGTCTACACTATAGCAATGTTTCAAAAGATGATCTCCTGGAAGATCTTCTTTCAAAAGGGTACACCCATGAACAGAAAAGCAGATCAAAAGATCAACCCGCTCTTTCAATAGACAGCATCCACACAGCTCCTACTCGTTCAAAAGAATGGGCCAGGGATCGAAAAATCTGTCCTCATGAAGACTGCTTTTTTGAAAAAGGGCCTACGGAGCATCTACACGTTTTTTTTCACAAGCGTTTGAAAGGAGGTACTCTTCCTAATCTGGGTGTGGAAGTGGGCTTCTGGAACAAGAGCCACATTCTTTCAATTTCAGATTGAAAGAGCTCACTTTGTGTGTGGATGCACCATGTGTTCCCTCGAAAAAGGGCCTGATTATCCTAAAGAACTTGTTCATGTGGACAAGGCCCTAGGCTTTACATGCTATGCAACCCCTTACGGCCCTTTCTCTCTCATTTGTGGTTTTGCCAACTTCAGACACACACAAATTATGAGTCACCACCTGAAACACCAAGATGTTAGCTTAAAAATCACAAGATTTTATAACAAATGAAGTTGTTAGCATTTGTAATCTCATTTTTGAACTTCTATGGTGTACTTATGTTTATAATTTTCAATCTGCTCCTTGCATCTAGAAACTTTTATTTTTTAAAGAAAGTTCAAACTTTCATGAATTCATATGAAACCTACACCTGAGGCAATACTGTCAGGAACACATCACAGGTGAAAGGTTCATAGAATCTGTTTTCCTTTCCAAAATAGCCTCCTCAAAAACCCTAAAAAAGTAAATTTGGGCTAGAGAATGTGTTATTCTTTTGTAGCAATGATAAGGCAAATCACATTTCCAGAAAGTAAAATATAAGCTGCAATACATAATCAACCCTATATTAATATCCTGTTATAAAAACAGGACAATATTTTCACAGCTGTACCAAGTAAGCCTCAACTCTGAAAGTATGAAAAATATGGGGGAGGACAGTCCACTCTAAAATATCCCATGTTTTCAGAACATTAACTCTAAGCGAGATGGGGGAGCAATTTAGACATATAGGGTGAAATCCTGGTCCTGCTGAAGTCTATGGTAGCTCAGCCATAGATTGCTATGGGATGAGAATTTTACCCATAATCAGGGGTCGGAAACCTGTGGCTCCAGAGCCACATGCAGCTCTTTAAGGAGCCGCATGAGGCTCCGAGCACTGTCGCCACTGACTCTTCTTGTGGCTCCAGAGGTTGCCGCTGCTTAAACAAAAAAACTAAATTTAGTTGGCTGATGTCAAACCAACTCAATTTAGGGTTGGTTTGTTTGCTTGTTTAAGTGGAACCAGCCTCCAGAGCCACTGACGAGTCAGCTGTGGCAGGAAGCTCCAGAAGAGAAAGATGCAGCAAGGAAGAGCACCCTAGAAGAGGAAGCTGGCAGGGCAGGGAGACACCCATACGCTGCACATGGGGGAAGTCACACTGGGCCTGACCTTGCTGGAGCCACACTGACAAAGAGGAGGCGAGGGGAGAAACAAGCAGGGAGAGGGTAGCGGCCGTGGAGGATCAGCAGCAGCGTGCAGAGCTCATCAGCAGGCAGGTTAATCCTGGGGATCACAGGGCAGGTTTGGGGCTGAGAGGGGTTAAACCTGGGAATAGGGAGTTGTTTTGGGGCTCAGAGGGGTTAAGCCTGGGGTTGGAGTAGGTTTGCAGGATGGGGGGTAAAGCTTGGAGATGGGGGCAGATTCTGGGGACTCAGGTGAGTAAAACCTGTAAATCGGGGTAACAACCTTCTAACTGGAACAAATCACTGTGTGCACACTGTTCTTAAAACAGGGGTGACAAAAAGTATGGTTTGATGTGATTTATTAAGGACTGTCTTGTATTCACATGTATTGCAACTCCTGAAGTATTATTTTATAACTGAATTTGAATAAAATGACTCTTTTTGCTATTTCAGTTGCAGACTCATGCCATAATTCTTAATAATTCCTAAATAATAACTTAATTGTACACATTAGCATCCTTTCAAATAACAAAACTTGCATATAAATCTGTTTTGAAATTACTGAATAAAAATTAACATTTAGTCTTGAGACAATTCATCACCAGTCTTCACATTTGAAAGAAGCAGAGAAAAAAATGCACTAAGTCACTTGAAGAGAGAAAAATGGATATGATTTTTCAAAATTCCACCCACCTGCTTCCATGGCGCTGGTGGTGAAAGGCAACAGTCCCAGCAGCAAGGTGGGAAGACAACAGCTTCTCCAACCTGGAAGCCTCTAGCACCTATTGACCAGCTGAGATGGAGGGTACTGATTGGACAGTATATAACACAACTCCCATGTCAACCCAAACTAGGAATGGGAATCCAGTCTAATGGATGCTGCAGGTCCATTCAATTACCCCTTTGGGGGTCAGGAAGGAATTTGTCAATTGGAAGAAGACGGGAGTTTTTTTGCCCTCTGCACAACATTTTTAAACCATTGCAATTGAAGTAGGAACATGCTTAGTATCTAACTGTGATACCTGCATGGAGTTGTTATTTCCCTGAAATTTGCAGCCAGTTTCCAGAGTGATTAAAAAGATAAAATAAACAGTTCTCCAAACTAACAGACCTAGGATTTTGGTGATAGGTTTTGGGCTCATGTCATATGTGAGATCTTGTGGCCCTCACTGCTGAGGTCCCCATAATTCTGCATGCTCAGTTCCCCTGGCAAGGGGGTGCAGTGGAGTAAAGAATGGTGCCAGAATTTAGAGACAGCTGAGTCCTGGAGCACAGACTGAGGGTTATATGGTAACCATTCCGCTAACCCCTGCAAAGGAACCAACTAAATGCCCGGCACAGGACATGTGGGTGATAGCTGGATGTAGTCTCTCTCCTGTCTTCAAGTTCAATAAAAATTGCAATCTCCCCCTTAATTCCACATGTCTCTATCCTCATTTTGAAGCTAGGTCTTCATCAAAGTGCTTAAGTGACTTAAGAGGCTAAGTCCAAAAACCATTCAATAGATTTAGGCCACTAGACCTCTTAGGTGCCTGGTAGAATGATCGAAGACATTTCAGCAATGAATGAAAGCAAAAATTGCTGTAGCCATTCTACTATTACCTTTAACTGTGAAACCTGTTGTATATGCCCAACAAAACTCCTCTTATTAGAGACTTATCATGAAAACAAAAAGAACAAAAGGAGAGGCCTGGAAATCAGAATGGCTGTGTCTATGCTTGCATTCCTCTTTTGAAAGAGGCATGCAAATGAAAGAAATTGAAAATGCAAATGTGGTGCAGATTTACATATCTGGCTCCTAATTTGCATATTCTTCTTTCGAAAGTGCTTCTTTCAAATGAAGAAAAGCAGTGTAATGCAGCTCCTTCAAAAGTAAATCTCATCTTCAAAAGAACCCTTCATCCCATAAAAAAGGGAAGAAGAGTTCTTTCGAAGATGGAGTTTACTATCAAAAGAGCCAGGTCTACACTGCTTTACTTCTTTGAAAGAAGCACTTTCAAAAGAATAAGCAAAGAGGTGCCAGATATGTATCAGGTCAGCTGATAGGAATAAGGGAATTTCAATGTTTGCAGGGTCCTTTCAAAAAGGACCCCCATGTGGACGAGCCGCATGTGAGCAAAACATGGCATTTTCGAAGCACCACGGACAGTGACATGCTCATGAGGCACTGAATATTCATTTCAGCTCCTCATTACTATTCTTTGATTTGGCATGGCCATTTCGATGTATTTTCTAAGTGTAGACGTAGCCTTTGTGTGTGTAGATGCTCCCTGAGTTATGTCGACAGAAGGCCCTTTCTGTCAACACACCTCTCTAGTGTAGACATAGCCTATGAGTTCCATTTTCACCTAAACACTTAATTATGATCAGTGTCTTTATAATTATTAGTAAATAAATATCCAAAATGAATATTTGGGGCCAAATACTTAATGGGTTCTTGGTGTGCTGTTTCAACACCATATTCTGCAAACTTTAACTCCTGAAAACTCTTACTGCTAGTGTCATTGACTTCGATGGGAGATTTCTCAGTAAGCATTACAAAGATGTCTGAAGGACTGAGCTCCAACAAAGCACTCTCAAAGAACTACATGTGTGCATAATAGATTTTAGACATTTACCAAATTTGTGTGTGCAAATATTCTTTGTATTTGCCTTTTTGGTAGATAGACATCTACATTCTCTGTGCTCTCATTTCATTAGAATGGCAATGTCAATGGAATATATTGCATTTGTGGCATATTTGGAATAAAGTCAGAAGATGCTTTTAACTGTAGTTATTAATTTAATTATATTGTATGTCATTTCATATAGAAAGATATCTAGTTGCACAAGCGTATGTATGTTTGTATAAGCAGATATGGCATATAAGCATAATAAACACTTTCATATCTGGCAGCCCCAACAAAGCACTCTCAAAGAAATACATGACTGAAAAGTTGCCATACATTCACATATTCTGGATAATACAGAGGTATACCTAGCAATGCATAACACTAAGGAAAAACAAGATTAGACAGTAAGAAACAAAAATGTATGCAGAGAACCTTATTTACCAACAACACTAGTATTGTACACCATAAACGTACACTCAATTTGCTGTATTTATTTGTATTTACTTTCACTGTACTATACTTATTAAAAATGTAACTAAAATTTACTTATGGTTAAAATGCCAGTTATCTGAGAGTTCCAGATGGTAGAATGTCGGATATGAAAGAGTTTACTGTATTATTATTATGGCAAATATATCAGTACTATTTTCATTTTTGGCAAATTAATTCCTGAGAGGTTATACTAGTTTAATGAATAAAAAGAAAGATTATAATCCCAAAAGATGTAATTACAGACCAGAACTATTTTACTTTGCAGGTATAAGTACTGTATCTTAATAATTCCACCAGAGAACATCTTCAATGCATTTGGGCAGATTTGATTTTGCTGCCTGACCAATAATTACAGCTCTAGCAAATACAATGTCTGATAAGAACATCAATTAAGAATGAGCATTGTGTTTTTTTTTAAAAGCATCATGTTCACAGCCTGTCTGATTGAATGAAATGACAAATTAAATTAATGGAAATTGCAAAGTCTAGCTAGCTGGTGGGGAGTCATGCAGAAATTGGGGCAGCACAGACAATAAACTGTCTGTAATTAAAAAGATGAGAAACTGGACTAACGCTACTTCAGCCTGATTACTCCAAACACCACAATATGTACTGAAATCATTCTGACAACAACACCAATGTCTTAATCAAGTGCAGTAAAGGTTATAGAAATATTATTTGTTCCCATGATGAAAACCAATTTACTTTTTCAGTTCACACAAGTATAATGTAAAATAATTCATCAACAGTTACGACCTATTCATCTTATTTTTTTTTCCAAAAAGTGTTTTCACTTTAACTATAGTGAACATATAGCTCCCATATGCCCGCACCTCACCCACTTTCTGCACCTTCCCTCCCACCCTGATTCCACACCCACACACTGCTCCTATTACCTCCCTCCCAGACTGCACACCCGAAACCTTCCTGCACCCTTTCTCTCATCTAGACCCATGCCCTCCATCCTGCCCAGACCCCATAGCCCATAGTCAGGGACACCTGGTGAAAATTGAAATAAAGGCTATTGGTAATGGGCATAACAGTAGCTCAACATAGAAAGAATGGGATGTTCAGTAGGCCAGTGGGTTAGATGACAAATAATCAGCATCCAGAGGGGGCCGCAGAAGTCAGACAGGGCATATAATAAGGAATGGTTAAACAGGAAAGTTGGACTTATACACAATGGTTTAGTAAAAATCATGTTACTGAAAGTGAATATTTGTATGTATTTGAATAAATATATTGGTCAATAATCAGGTTATGGTATATCTTCTGATTTCATCCTTCCTACTTTCCTACACATATTTTGAAACCTCATACAATGTAATTTACTTTCAGAGCTCCATGAAGGCTCAGTACGATGAAAATAGATTAATTATAATTTTGTGAGGTATATTACCATTAGAAAGTACATGTTAGAATACAGAATCATACATTTTCTTCTGCAAGCAAATTCATTTCCTGTTTGCATCTGCCCATAAATTTGCAAGGAAGGAAGACTTTAGAGAACTTTGCCTAAAGAGTATAGTTCATACCTGAAGCAACTCTAAATATTCTCTGGACAAAAGAAGTTAATATCCAAACATTACACTACCAGCCATCCATGTACAGAGCTCCCTGAAGTCGGCTACATCTGCAACTTGATAAAAAAAATCAGGACTGGTCCCACTGAAGTTAATGGCAAAACTCCAATCACCCAGATACCTTGATTTTGCTGAAACTATGACAGTGATCTGAAACTGAGCCACCAGTGTCCAGGCATGCAGAATCTTTTTTAATATTACAGCATTATCCAACCCCCACACCAATTCTGCAATGACATTTGAATATGCTCAGCTTTAAGCATGTGAGTAGTATCATTACTCCTTCATTAATATTAAGCACATGCATTAGTGTTTGAAGGACTGGGATCAGACGCAGAACCACAGTTGTCTTTAAAATTTTTGTATTAACTTCATTAGGACTCAAATTTTAAAGTAGGGCACATACATAAGTGCTTGCAGTACTGCAACCAAGATTTTGTGTATTGTGTTTTATTTAAATAACCAGTGAAGAAAATCTCATTGAGACAAAATCATTTTTCAGGGTCCTAAAGGAGACAGTAGTAAATTAAATTGTATTCATACCTACCCACACTTTATCAAACATACCATTTGCAAATCTAAAAATTTAGAAGTTTTCAATATGCAATTCAAGCCAGCAAGTAAAAACTACAATAATAATAAAACGTTGACAGTCTCTCTAGTTCCAGCCACATAGTTTCATATGAAATCTTTCTTCAGTGAATATTATGGCCAGCAGCGGTTACTTAATGATATTTTGCCAACTATGGGACTGTTGCACTCTCAGAACAGTAAAATGAAGACTACTTAATAGTCTCAAATTACAGCCATTTTCATTTCCTTTAAGAAGTGTACCA
This sequence comes from Carettochelys insculpta, assembly GCF_033958435.1. NCBI lineage: Eukaryota > Metazoa > Chordata > Testudines > Carettochelyidae > Carettochelys > Carettochelys insculpta. The sequence continues at coordinate 13,883,240 of NC_134150.1, read as the reverse complement.
TCTATAGAAATTACTATCTTTAAAACATAGTTACATTGTATAACGACATCAGCATGATAGTTTTGTTTGCCTTGCCCTGGAAGTAATATAGGATGTGCTACTATGGTCTTAGTATTTGTGCATACTGTACATCATGCAAGCTGTGTGAATAAAATTACTTAATTTAGTAAATCACGTTATAGCCTAAAAGTTTAATTCTTAACTATCGTTACATTAATTTACCCCATTCCAAAGGCAACTTAAATTTTCTCTCATAGATAAATACACCCATCTACACAAATGCACACAAACACTTAATTTCACATTTTTTTTCCTTTCAGGTGTTAATACAAATTCTAAACTTAGACTACCTAATTTACTTAAGTGTTTTAATGTATAGTCATTGTTATTGACACCCTGCTGTCACCTGCAGCTAAAAACATTATAAGGCCAAATGCTCAAATAAATACACATGACCACCACAGACAAGGAGAGTGTCCAATGTTGCTGAAAAAATAATTAAACAAAAAACAAACATTAATACTTGAGAACTGTGTTTTTAATGTTTTTACTGCTTTGTTAATTTTATCCAAGTTTTCAGAGATTTTTCACTGATGAGTTATTAATCTATTTTAATGAGGAAACTCATAAGCACATGCCTACTTGTTGAAATCAGTCTGATTGTATATCAAGGAAAGGAATGTACAGCAAGATAACAGAAGACCTTTTCTCATGTGGCAGAACATCTTGAGTACATATATTTTGCACGACTTCAGGATTCCCAGATAATCTTCTTGGTCAGTGCTTCCTAACCAGAGATACACAGACCCCTTGAAGGTTCTCAAGGGCATTATTGCATGGGGTCCATGAAAAACATTAAAGAGAAATAAAAATTATCATAGAAAATAAGTTTTAAATAGATTGCATAGTTATAATCAATTATTATTTTTAATTGAATATCTTCCAATAATTTTATTAATTGCTGTCTGCAAATTATATTGTTGCGCCTTGTGTGATGAAACAAACACGACCATTAGAAGCATACAAAAGTTAGCAATACATTCAACTTTCATGGGGGTTCATCAAAAGGTTGGGGGGTGACTGAGGATCTGTGAACAGTTTGGGTGGGTGTGATTGGGGGTTGACTAGTGAAAAGCTTGGGAACTACTGTTCTAGGTTTAACTAGTTCTCTGTACTTTATCATAATGTTTGTAATGCTGGTTTATGTATGTTTATTTATGGTTTATCCTTTAAAAAGAAACAGCTCATGAGACATCAGATTTCAGGTTCAGGGGCAGGAGGAAGTTACATTCTTCTCTGCAAGTTCTCTTCAGTCCTTGTCTCTACTGCAGGGTGACACTGCAGCAATCAATCCACTGGCAGTCAATTTAGTGAGTCGAGGAAAGACCCACTAAATCAACTGCTGATCACTCTCTTGCAGAATGAGATGAGTAATGGAGATGAGAGAGCTTTTTCTGTCTATCCCTTGCTGTGGATCCTGTAGTAAATAGATTTAAGCTATGTCAATTTGAGTTACTGTACTAATGTAACTCAGATTGAGTAGCTTCGATCAATACGTTATTGTAGTATAGATTTGCCTTAAAAAGCAAAGACACAGATAGGACCCTATAGTTCCCTCCCCACAGAACCATCTATAGGAAAGTGGAAACTTCTCCAGCTTCTGTGAGGTTTCTCAATGGAGAAAAACTAGTAGCCTCTCTGAATGGATGTGGCTTTCAAACTCTGTGGAATAGAAGGACCTGCAAGACAGGCGAAGCACAACTTTGTATCTAACTTTGGGATCACCTACCCCTTTCCTTTGCTGTAACCTGTGAGACCATCAGGCCCGGTGCAAATCACAACAGCAGCTTTTAGCTAGACTTGAATGGGAGCTGGATTTGGCCTCCTGGCTGTAAAGCTACTGAACCTGGGACTGTACCTTGTCCAAAGAGGACAGGAATCATGCAGGAGGCCAATGATGATGCCAGATTTCAGCTCTATTGTCCTCATCCTATTGGTCAATACAAGCAGAGCAGAGCAGCTGCCACTTTATCCTTCACTTCCTTTAAATACACTTTGTTTCAGCTATTTATTTTTAATTTCTCTGGTGGCAACACAGAGGCAGTTCCTAACTCAAAAAATTTTTATCATATGAACATATGGGCTGTGGCCACACTAGCCCCTTACTTTCAGAGGGGCATGGTAATGAAGCACTTTGGCAGATGCTAATCAGGTGCTGCCATGAATATGCAGCGTCTCATTAGCATAATGGTGGCCATGCGTGCTTTGAAAGTGCCGCTTTTGAAACACAGGCTGCCCGAGTACCTGGGGCCTTTCAAAATGATCCCCTGATTTTGAAAGCCCCTTCTTCCCAAAACCAAATGGGAAGAAGGGGATTTCAAAATCAGGGGGTCGTTTGAAAAGGCTCCCTACTACACTGGCAGTGTGAATTTTGAAGCTGCACTTTTGAAGCGTGGGCGACTGCCATTATGCTAATGAGGTACTTTATATTCATGGTAGCACCTCATAAGCATCTGCCGAACTGCCTTATTACCATGCCTCCTCTGAAAGGAGGGGGCTAGTGTGGACACAGCCATGCAGTTTGTTTTTCAACTCCATAGCACTAAGTTAACTCAATCAAGGCATTAATCAAGTCTCTCATACCTATTTTAGCATTTCGTATAAGCTGTCTAACCACTGAATCTAAGCATTTCTGAACATAATGACAGTCTTTACTCTTAGATTCCCAAGAAATAGTTTTATCCCACTACATTGCCACAATATTTTCTCACATGAATTTAAAGTGATGTAATTATTCTGCATTTGGTCTAAAAGCAGCTTTTTTCTTCTAGAATCTTATTATCAAATTTCATTCACTTCAGTTAAAATTCTAAATTCCACTCTGCACCACATTCAAATCTAATACACAATTGCAAATTATATCAAGTTTTATTTGTAAAATTGATAAAGAGTGAAGCACATACAGACATTTTATCACAATCATAAGGGAAGCCACTTTTTTGGTTAAGTACAGTACATGAATGCAATCTTAAATATCTCATTTCTTAGTAATTTTGACACTATTGTACCTTTCATGTCTTCCTTGATGGAATAATCTCAATTTCAGCAAACACTGCTCAACCTCATATGAAAAATTAACACATTTTACTTTTAAAAGTTTGTATTAATTCTACTTCATTGTATACAAGCCTGCATCAGGTAACACAATAATGGTATCTCTCAGCATCATGATCTTGGCCCTACAATGAATATACTAAAGCAATGGTGTCCAACAAAAATTGAAAGATTGCCACACTTTTGGTTATTGTCCTTCCATATTCACCACAGCCCCAACCCTCTCAATAAATGCCCTTCACCTCCCCCACAGCCGGGCACTCCCAGCCCCCCCATTCTAAATCAATGCAGGCAACTCACCAGAGCCGCCAAGGCCACTGGGGCTGCTGGGGCTGGAGCCACTGGGACCACCACCATGTGCTTCTCCCACCAAGTGGTGGCGTGTGTGCGTGTAGTGGGTGGACGGCACTCCTCATGTGCAGCTCTAGGATGAGCCACATTTAAAGACTCCAAGAACACATGTGGTCCCAGAATCAGACACGCCACACTGCAGCGTCCTGTTTGCCACACATGGCAAGTTGTGAATGTATTGGATACTGCAGCACTACAGAGAGCAGAGCAGAGTTTCAACAGCCCCGAAGTAAAAATTCCCCACCCAAAATCATCACAGGAAAATGGGGACTTTTTTTCCCCACATCTTTTCCTCTCAGTATTTTTCCTTTCTACATTATTTATTTATACCAGCACCAACTATGCACTATGTTGTTTGCAAATACTGAAGAAGGATGCTCCAAGGAGTTCACAAGCTTAAGAAAAGACACAAGCAGAAAGAGAGTAGTGGAAGAGATGCATCAAAAATTCATTTACATGTAAGTCTTCCTGATTTGCTACAGGCAACAAAGCAGAAATAGGCCTTTAAGAGGGACTTAAATATGGACAGTTGTCATAGCTTTGCAGATGAGACTGGGCGGGGGGGTCATATCATGCACAGAGGATCACATGGAAGAAGCCACAGAGGTGCTTGTACAAGAAGCTGACAGAGGTGTTGTCCACGTTGAGACCCTTGCCACAGTGAAGGGGTTTTCAAATACTAAAATTTTAAGGTAACGCATATAATTGTCTTCTTTGATACACTTGAGCCGTGTCTACACGTGCACGCTACTTCAAAGTAGCGGCACTAACTTCGAAATAGCGCCCATCACGGCTACACGCGTCGGGTGCTATTTCGAAGTTAACTTCAACGTTAGGCGGCGAGACGTCGAAGTCGCTATCCTCATCAGGAGATGGGGATAGCGCCCTACTTCGACATTCAACGTTGAAGTAGGGACCGTGTAGTCATTGCGCATCCCACAACTTCGAAATAGCGGGGTCCGCCATGGCGGCCATCAGCTGAGGGGTTGAGAGACGCTCTCTCTCCAGCCCCTGCGGGGCTCTATGGTCACCGTGGGCAGCAGCCCTTAGCCCAGCGTTTCTGGCTGCTGCTGCAGCTGGGGATTCATGCTGCATGCACAGGGTCTGCAACCAGTTGTCGGCTCTGTGGATCTTGTGTTGTTTGGGGCAACTGTGTCTGGGAGGGGCCCTTTAAGGGAGCGGCTTGCTGTTGAGTCCGCCCTGTGACCCTGTCTGCAGCTGTGCCTGGCACCCTTATTTCGATGTGTGCTACTTTGGCGTGTAGACGTTCCCTCGCTGCACCTATTTTGATGTTGGGCTGCGCAACGTCGAAGTTGAACATCGACGTTGCCAGCCCTGGAGGACGTGTAGATGTTATTCATCGAAATAGGCTATTTCGATGTTGCTACATCGAAATAAGCTACTTCGATGTAGGCTTCACGTGTAGACGTAGCCTTGGTCTCTAATATAGGAAAAGTAATACAAGCCCTGGTGGCTGAAGTATATATCTGTGTGATGGTTTTATCCTAAGGAAAAGGGTACTTCTTTACAAATGTGCATAAAGAGTAAATATTTTTATTGGGATTTTGGCTCCAAGATTTGAATAGGAAAACAGGGAGTACTCTCACCACTCACCCAAATCTCTACCTGAGGCTTCAGGCCTTGAGGCTGAAGTTAAAAAAAGCAGCTCAGACACACTTTTTTAAAAAAGCGACTGTACATTATTTTCTCCTGTTCTTTATCTTGCCTCATCAACCTAAATTCTGCAGCATTCGTTCAGACTTGCAGAGAATTGAGAAGGTGAAACAACTTGCAAGACAACACTCTTAAAACAACAATAAAGTTGGCTAGCCATTAAAATGCTTTTATATGAGACTTTCTTCCCCCTTCCTTTTCTACATTAAGTACAGAATGACTGTAACAGCTAGTCCTAAGAAAAAGAGGAGAAAGAAACAAGTTCTGAAATTCATAAGGGCAGCTCGGTAGGACAAACGAATCATCAAGGGAATCTGGTAAAGGTAATATTACAGAGTTGGTTTCCAAGAGACTCGAAAGAAAAAAACCCACAGAAAATCAAACTGCAAGCAACCTTTTGTGCAAGGGTTGTGGAGGAAAATAAGAAGTAGTAAAGAAAATCCTGAATAAAAACACCTGAAAGTGATGAGAAAGAGGGGAAAGGCCATTTGTCCACATGGATTAAGCAATAATCTTTGATTCACATGTTTTAGTAGTGTTGTATTACTACTAAAATATCATCCGCAGCTATACTATTTGCTACAAAAATAGTAAAGAGAGATATCACTTTTCATGCTTCAAATGGATCATCTTCCGGCCACAGGAAGAAATTCCTATCACATTAGATGATTTAAGCAAATGCACTGTGTGCATATGTGCACACACCTGTATGACCATTACACTCCTTTCCATAAGCAGTCACCTACACGGGATACTTCAAAAACAGATAGACTAGATGAACAACAGATTTTTTTTTCCCCTAGAATGTCAAAGCCTTATGATCCCGTGGAAAGCTTTCAGAACTGGTAAACGTTTCACTCCTGAGACTTGGCTTCTAAAAAGGTTAGCTTCAGGTAAGATGGGTGCTGTGGTGGTCTGGTTCATTACCTCTGAAGTCTCAGTCACATCAGTAGCTCTAGGTATTGCTGTTCCACACCCTTCTCTGTCTTTTTCAGTGCTATACACTACGGACACTTTTTTGAGCTCAAATTATTAGGCCCCCATTAGTTTAGCTTCTTTAATGGACTTTTATTATTAGACTCTCAATGATGAAGCATCACAAGAGATCAGAAATATGTGTATACCTCCAAAACAGAAAGGGAGGTCAAACCCAGTATGTTTGTATGGCAAAAGCAAAAAGTATACTGTTTCTTCACATATTTATCTCAATATTGTTCTCAGCATTCAGAATGCTAAAACAAGCAGCAGCAAGGAAAGATTTTTAATGTACCTATAGTATGCATACACATCAGTTGACTTGTGCCACATGGTAGTGGATACCTGAAACTGAAAGCCTTGCCTCACAGAAGTCGAGAGCAGAACTCCCACTGACTTCACTGGGTCAGGATGTCCCTTCAGACCCATATTTAAAAAAAAAAAAATCTCAGCTTGCAGTTAGGGACCAAACTCACTGGCCACATTTTTGAGAAGTCACTATGCTTCATGTTGAACTCTTCTGAAAATCTGATCTTGTTTATACGGGAGATAAACTCTTGAAATCTGGTCATTAATCTGTATAGCAGTCTCCTCTAACTAAGGAGTAAACTGAATGTACCCTACATGGAACATTAACCTCAGCACTGGTTAAAATTTATATAACTGCCAGATAGTTTACGCTTCACTATACCACACTTCCAATGATCTTATGGGAAGGAATTAGGATTAGTACAAACAGAATTATACATGTAAGAATTTAAGTTTAGAGAAAATGATCTGGCTTATATCAAGTTGACACTTTCAGGTAAGATACTGCATTATAATAACTTACACTTGCAATAATAATTTTGATTGACATATAATTTTTACTAACTAATGCTTGGCATCCACCCATAATGTGCAACGTACCATAAACTGTTATGAAAAATAGCTCTGTGTTTTTCAATATTTACAGTGTGCTTTTATTTTGTAAATGGCAGAGCTGGCAGAAAATGCAGGTTATTAAAAACAGTTCAGCTATAAAGAATACCCCTTTCCCTACAAAAAGAAGTACTTTAGCAGGTGACAAATGTTCACAATAAGACTAAATAAACTTTCAATGTTAAAAATGTGATTGCTTTGTTCAGCTGCTCAAAACAGATTTCTCCCTCAGCTATATTTGCATATTTCTGAAATTCCCTCTCAGACCCACACATTTAGTTTGCAAAATCAATTTTCTTTTAGACAAAAAGTGAGATTTGGTCTAATGATTTTAAGCTTTTAAATAAACATGAACTGACTTGATGTAAAGAGCTCCTCCTTTCAAAAAAAGAATCTAGCTGTTTACAAAGAAAAGAATTCTTTGCATCCCTGAATATTAATTGTCAGTAACACATTTAAACATGCAAAGAGCGAAAATAAAACCTAAAAAGGAAAACTGAAAAGAACTGCAACCTAATTATCTAGCTACAAATATAGATTGACACTAAATTTAATTTTTAAGGAACATTATGTTCCAAAGTCAATATTTATATACAGAAAGCATAAGAAATACCAAACTATGATATAAAACATTTATTGCTGCTTTTCTATAGTAACATGCAATACTTGTGTTTATAAGATAGCTTCCTCCGCATCTGAAAAGAAGGACTGTTCTGAAATTCAGCAGTTCTGCAGAATCCTTAATAATAAACACTCTCTACATGCAGTTTTTCCAGGCCTGCTCTGCCCTGCTAATAGTTATTGTTTGCACAACTGTAACTAAGTACATTACCAACCAGTTGTTCAATCTATATAAATTTAAGAAACACACATTGCCAAGGAGTGACTCATATATCAGTCTATTATATGCTGCAGAGCTGACTGCATTAAACAAATCACTCTCCCTACAGCTGAAGAATAGAAGCTATATACAGAGCAGAGGTTATTGTCTAATTTAAATCTTGGCTCACTTCCCAGTGTGGTACAAGATTCCAATTTGTGGAAATGTTGCTCTCTGCTACTGCCAGAAAGACTGCAGAAAATGGTATTGGGTGCCTTCCAGAAATATGTCTGAAAAATGCCAATCAACAAGTCACTAAAGATTAACAGTATGACTGTACCAAATTAATTTAAATTATAGAAACATACGGATAGGATGTTTGCATTGCACTTAGCAGAACACCTGCTTCACAAACAGCTATGTTCCTTCTACAAAATAAACAATATGTGTCAAACACCTTAGGCCTGCTGCTCAAACTAGTATAAAATGTACAAAAATAAGTTGTTAAATTGGTAGGTGGATGTTTATTCAGTGCCACCATTTTGGAAAATGTAAATTCCTTCTTTATTTAAATCTCAGGATACAAACTATGTTACGGTTATTTAGTCTATATTAAGATAATTTTAACATTATAAGGAAACAAAGAAGAAAAAAAATAAATGTCTCTCAGTTCCATTTGACAATCCCAAACTGGTGTGAGCATTTTACCAAAATTAGCTTCTGCTCTTGTAACAGTCCTTAGTCCAGTGGGTTTGTTGTGTTTTGTGAAAACAGCGTCCAACAAAGATGTTATTACATTTTCAATATAGACATTCATAAGATGTATTACAGAACCCTGGAAAATACTAAGTGATGAGAAATTATACAGCCAATGTATATTTTATATTTCCTTGCTGTTGCTTCACCTGTTATTTTTACAAGACTCTTTACTATATATGATCATGTCATCAAAAAAAAATCTATGTAATTCCCAGCATACTTGCATATTAGCATATACTGTATTTCAACGGAAGAGGAAGGAAGCTGTTTTATGTTTCTCTTCACTGCTTTTCTATTATTGCCTAGCTAATGGAAATACATCAAACAAATGTTCTACAAGAGCAATAAATATTAAAGTTGACCTATCCATCTGGGAGAAATGAGAACAATACTGCTCACTTTTAGCCCAAATATGACACTGATAAATGAAGCTGTGAGATTCCATCACACATTTTCGAGAACCTGGGCTGAGCGCCCACCACGTGATTCTCGTACCATCAATTTTCTCCATTCATCTTCATTAGGCAGTCACTTGAACTGCCTCCCAACATCCCTGTCAAACTTGAACCTTTCGGGGACTTGCCGTACTTTCTAGCAATGTGCTCAGAATGCCCCATTCCTCTCTTTTGGGGATGGGGGGAAAGCTTAAACGAACACAAAAGAAAATATACAATATTTCTTCTGGAGACAGAGAACCATCAAATGCTATTCGTTATTTTAAAAAGGAAAACACAGCACCACACATAAAGCAACATATATAGCATCATGATAATAAATCTAAAACCAACATGATAGCTGACACAGAAAGTACATATGTACATGAACAATCACCATTTGGCCACAAAACGACAATCACACGTTCAAATAAGGATGTACAGGGCACCTTATCACAAATGAAATGCCTTCCATTTCCTTACTCAATCACTTTTTCAAGTGAGCTGGAACAGACAGGCACAGCATTCTTAACCTAACACAATAAGAGTTTCATCACATTACGAGTTTTACATTACATTCCCATTATTTTCTTTTTGAAAAGTACAATAACAGCACTGATTTGATTATTCTGTATTAGTGAAAATGGATACCAATTCAATATGAATTTGCCAATATAATAAAAAGCTATTAATAGGATTCTCCAAGACCCCTGGTAAGAACCTTTATACCTTTATAATCACCAGGGGAAATCAAACAGGCAAAAGATACTGAAAGGGAGTGAAAGTTTTGACATAAAAATAACTTGAAAATTCATGCAATTACAACAATCAAGTAAGAGAGAATGCACAATATTGTTTAGATTTGTAAAACACACTCTCCTTGTCTTTACCATACAAATTACTTGATCTCTCTTACAAGGGTCCTCAAAATCGTGTGTGTGTGTATAATATTATTATTTATATTTAGCATAACATAGTCAAAGACTGTTCTAGTACAAATGTATCCCGATATATTTCCTTCTAGGAATCCAGTTTATTCACACTGAGTAACACATGAGTATTTTCACAGAACTACAGTAAACCCTCGATTTTATGGACCTTGATTTAGCAGACTTCAGGAACAACTGGTATCTGCCAGTCCCTCCCACTCCCATTGTTCCCGAAATCCTCTGGGGTCCATCAAATCCTAACACTCCCCAACCCCCACAAAAATTATGTTGAGATACTTACCATTACTGTGGCCTGGAGGAGCAACCATTCCTCCAGGCAGCCACCATGTACTCCTCCCACCAGTGGTGGGGCACATACGTGCTAGACGGCACTTGTGTATGTGCCCCACCCCTGGTGGGAGGAACACGGGGTGGGGTCTGCTGCGGTGGCAGCAGCTTCTCCAGGCCATATGGCAAGGTCCAGCAGCTCCAGCCAGATGCAGTGGGTTCCCTGTGGTCATGCACAACGGGACAGATCCAGTTGCACACAGCAGGTTCAACAGTACCTCCAGCAGCAGTGGCTCTGGTGAATTCCCAGCTTTTTTTTTTTTTTCTGAGGGGAGGGGACTGGGGCCAGGGGATCCTAACAGGGGTGGGGTGGCAGTAAACCTTCACATTTGATGGACATTCAGGAATAAATGTCCCTTCATTAGTCCGTTACATTGAAGGTTTACTGTACCAACTCCCTGGAATTAGGAACATGTGAAAGTGTAGTGTTGCTCAACACAAGTTAAGATTGCATAACCATAACACACACTAACAACACGTATTTCATTAGGTTCAACGGAAAAGGACAAAGTAATTTTTAGGCATATGAAATATATTACTTTTATGACAGACACCTGAATATATGAACTAGATCTACCTCACAAAAAGCAGTTACTTCTTTTTTAATAAAAATCTAATTCAGTATTAGATGATGGGGAAAAAAATAGAAGTCTTTCCAGGCGTCTATTATACACAAAGATACATCGTAGCCCCTTTGCAGTCAGTGGAGCTACTCACATGAACAGGAGTATCTGTGAGAGTAAGGAATACAAAGTCAGCCCCTTATTCTCTATGTTTTTAGCTTCTGAGCATCTCAGGACAGGGATAATTTCTTCTTGTCTGTTTGTAAAGCGCATTCGACATCCTGAGTGCTTCCATAAAAATATTACATAATCATACCACGTAGTAGAATATGCATGAGCTAGGACTCCATTTTAGTCTCAATCCTAATATTGCTTTGTCGACAGTACATATCTTAAATAATCAAACAGCAGCAACTCCTTTCGACATTTCCCCCACAAGTTTACTAGAAAATGTGCAATTCACAAGAAATGGATTGATTAAACATTATTTGGAATTTAACTGCTATTATATAGTTTTCCCCTTTGATATGCCTTACTCACACTCATGTCAATAAAAAAACTGAGCCTCTCTTTAAAAAACAAAGAAACTGATTCACCCCTGCTTGTTCAAATACACCATGGTAGAAGATTTGTATGCTATTATTACAATGGCTGGACCCTGAAGGCCTTCTGGCCCTCTTGGATGGCTCAAAGTTCCAAGAGTGTGCTATGTCTTCTCTACTTGTGAGACTGCAGAAATCTAATTGATAGACCTGAAATTTCTAGGGAGAGGATTAGTCCAAGATGCTGGCATCCTCTGCAGTTTTACAATGATGTTGACACCAGACAGAAAATCTTTTGAACTTTGGGGAGTAGCACTGCCTCATAGCATTCTTCCTACTATTGCTAAGGATGGATTGTACCACCTTCAAGTATGACTTCTGGTGGTTCTTTTTCCATCCATATACCAGGCCATTAGGTGAAAGACCGCTTGATTGAAATGTCTGCTGTTGCCTCTGCTCTGAGTCAACAAGTCTGGAAAAAGCTGTATCTGGACAATGCTCAGGAACCACTACTGTCACGACCACCTGGAAGCTCAGCCAGAGCTGACTAATGGGATTCCTCATAATGAGGATTCTGCTCTGAGGCAGCTATTCTTTGGCATAGATTGTGTCTAGATTCACCTCCCAAATACCTGCAGGCTGCAAGAGAACTAAAGTGGATTTTTCTACATTCACCTGGGGCTCACAGGAGTATATGTTGTTGTCCATACTCCTGATGAGATCTCCTTGCCAGTAAACAGCCATCAAAGTAGGGGAACACCATGGACCATATTAGTAGAGGTGGGCAGTCATTATCGATTGCTTCTTTGTGTTAAGATGAAGTAAACATCCTTTAAATGTGGAATTAAATGTGGAAGTAAACATCCTTAAAAATCCAGAACTCTGACCCAATCACCCACATTCAGTGAGGAAATTATAGAGGCCAGAGTGATTATATTACCTGTGCTGTGTTCTCTCGCACATCCAAGGTGCCTTGTATATCCTTTGATGATGGAAAGGATCTTCAGATCAGACACTGTTCTTGGGCAGTACTGTCTGCTCTTTTCAGCAATTACTTCCACTATTACCATGTTTAGAGTGCAGTGCATATTCTATTATTTTATGTGGCCCAAAGCACATCTCCATTCTTTTCAAGGTGGGAGCTCAAGTGGTGAGACTGTGCCAAACTGTCTCGGTTGGTTCTAAGATGGCTTCATTAATTGGGAATGCAACCGTACTGGGGTGAACCAGTACTCTGGAGGATGCATAGTAGATAATGAGAGATCTTGAGTGCTCAAAGTTTTCCGTAGTCATCCACTGAAGAGAGGCCAGCAACCTGGTTCTTCCTCATTGAGATCCTCCTTTTCTTCAATTAGTTCTTGAAGCTGAGATTCTTTCCTGCATAGTGAGGGTTGTTTCAACCACTGATGGTATTTTAAGGATTCAGGCTTCTTTCTTTCCATTGCTGTGAGCTTCTTATAGATGACTCCTTTTCATGCCATTTTAGTAGAGCCAAACACTGTCATATTGTCCTCACTGATACCAGGGATGGTCTCACTCTTTCATTTAGCACCAGTTTTGGGGTACATTTGTTTTTTGAAGCTGTGAAGACAGTGCCATGCTCCACATGAGCTTCTGGCACTTCCATAGTGGGGCAGAAACTCTAACTCAATTTGCATGGTACAGGGGAGGAAGTCTTATTTTTATAAGGCCAACAGGGAGATTTCTCTCATTTCTTATGAGGGTTTTTCTTATCCTCGTCATACCCATTTGGAGAAGTCCTTGGTTCTGCTCCTACAGGCTGTGGAGCCAGGATCCCTATGCTTGCAAGGTTACTTTTCAGTGCTTATGCCCCAATGTACTGTGGGTTCTGATGGGCTATGATTAGATTGGGACCTTACATCATGATCCATTTGGACTCTTCAAAGTCAGTACTCTCAGGCTGAACCAGTTCAGCTTGGAAAGGACTGGCAGATGCTGCACACAAGCTGTGTCTACACGTGCACGCTACTTCGAAGTAGCGGCACTAACTTCGAAATAGCGCCCGTCGTGGCTACACGCGTTGGGCACTATTTCGAAGTTAACTTCGACGTTAGGCGGTGAGACGTCGAAGTCGCTAACCTCATGAGGGGATCGGAATAGCGCCCTACTTCGACGTTCAACGTCAAAGTAGGGACCGTGTAGACGATCCGCCTCCCGCAACGTCGAAATTGTGGGGTCCTCCATGGCGGCCATCAGCTGGGGGGTTGAGAGACGCTGTCTCTCCAGCCCGTGCGGGGCTCTATGGTCACCGTGTGCAGCAGCCCTTAGCCCAGGGCTTCTGGCTGCTGCTGCTGCAGCAGGGGATTCATGCTGCATGCACAGGGTCTGCAACTCGTTGTCGGCTCTGTGGATCTTGTGGTGTTTAGTGCAAGTGTGTCTGGGAGGGGCCCTTTAAGGGAGTAGCTGGCTGTTGAGTCCGCCGTGTGACCCTGTCTGCAGCTGTGCCTGGCACCCTTATTTCGATGTGTGCTACTGTGGCGTGTAGACGTTCCCTCGCTGCGCCTATTTCAATGTGGTGCTGCGCAACGTCGATGTTGAACATCGACGTTGCCAGCCCTGGAGGACGTGTAGACGTTATTCATCAAAATAGCCTATTTCGATGTCACCACATCGAAATAGGCTACTTCGATGTAGGCTTCACGTGTAGACGTAGCCACAGAGAGCTGGTGGGCTTTCTTGAGACAGTAGAGACTGATGTCACAGTAGTCACTGACCACAAAGCTGCGAACAAGCCACCCAATTCTTGAAACTCATGACCTTTAGCATAAAAGGTGCCTCTAAAAATGAGGATGGGGTCCTGAACAAGTATACTAACAACTGTATCCTAACTGTAGATTATAAATATCCATTGTAAGTAGATTTTAAACATCTGGAGTGGAAACATACGTAAGCTAAAGATGCAGAACTGAAGAGGCTCAGTGTCAGCCCATAGGCAGCAGAAAGAAATGCAAGAAGCTATCAGTCTGCAGCGGGCCTTACACCCAGGTCAGCTACAAGCGGAACAGGAGTGGACTGACAGACACTGCAAGCACAAATCTTCTGCTCTCCAGTGCACAGAGCACATCTGTGTATAAGGTGGCATATAATAGGGACTATCATTTGAAGGCACAACAATGTTGTGTTGTCATAACACTGTATCATCCTTAACAGTATAACTATTACTTCACCATGATTGGTCAGGCAAAATAATTTTATGGTTTTTGGTGATTCAGAGGCTCACCAGTTCCTCAAGAGTGAGCACTGCTGAAGTATCGTTGAAAAAGATTTGACCAACACCTTAAGAAAAAAAAAAGCACTTATTGCAATTGTGCCATATTGCATAAATGATACTTATGGATCTATTCATGCAAGATTCTGCCCATTTGGAAGGAGCTTTGCACTACAGAACTTGAGTATTTAGCTATATCTAAACAGAAACCCATTGAGAGGTTGAACTCCAGTGAACTTCTTTATAATTTTATTCAGAATGCCCTGCAAAACGTGGTTCAGTCATGAAACTATACGATTTATAATGCAGTATTGTTTATGTCACATCTTCAAAGTGAGGTTATCGCTGCAGGTTAATGGACTTATGTTCACAGAAACTATGATTAGAATAGGTTTACCTATGGTGACCTGTACTGTGCATTATACAGGGGAAAAAAACCATATCTAGCAGCAAGATCGTTATCAACCATCAAAACAGAGTCCTATACACCCAACATACTAAATTCAAGTGTGCTCATTAGACTGTGGCCATGTAGTACACATTGAATCAGTGGTTAAAACTTGTAACAAAAAATATTGAACTGAAAATTAATAGAATAACATTCTATCTCAATGCTAATGACGTAATCTGGAAAATAATTATGTGCAACGTTTCAAGAGAACTATGATATACATTTGTGAAAATGTTTAAAATATTCATAGCTCTTTAGGCATTTTTTTCAGCAGATGTTATAACAATGAAGAAAATCATCAGATATATTATTGGAAGATATGGTGCTATTGTCTTTTATAAAATTCTGAACATGTACTTTCTTACTGACAAAGTAAATATTAAAATTAATGTTTAGAAATTCTAATGCACAGAAACAACAGACAGAATTTTTTTGTTAGGGTGTTCTTTATCCCCTGCTGTATCAGTTTAACAGCATTTTTTACTACTTACTGCATAAAAATAAAGTTAATAGTATGTCCCTTTCCCAGATTTTCTTATTTTAATTGTAATTATGAAACAATGTAGTGTAAAGGAAAGAACATGTTTATACATTTTCAAGTGTAACTGACACATGGTTGTTACAGAAGAAGAAACATGGAGAAACTAGGTGGAAAAAAAGTATTTAATAAGTTAATTAGAACATTAATGAGAATAGGTGAAAGATTCAGAGAAAAAGGCCAACTAATCTTTTACAGCTTGACAGATCTGCAACATCGAATTTGCATGGGCAAATATTCAACTTGTATGTGCAGCCAGATCAAGCTGTATCTGTAAATTGGCTTGTACTTGAATGCCATTTTTGCATGCACATTTACACTTCCATATTGTTCAAAACTGGGCCTTTAAAGTTTGACGTTATATTACAAATACAAGAAGTCCTGTGGCACCTTATAGACTTACAGATAATTTGGAGCATAAGCTTTCATGGGCAAAGACCTGCTTCATCAGATGCATGAATGGCGGGGGTGGGGGTCAGAAACCCCTCTGAAACACCTCCACTCAGGCATCTGATGAAGCGAGTCTTTGCCCACGAAAGCTTATGCTTCAAATTATCTGTTAGTCTATAAGGTGCCATAGGACTTCTTGCTGTTTTTGAAGACACAGACTACCTCAGCTACCTCTCTGATACTTGTCATTATGTTGCAGTGGTTCTTGCACTCAAGTAGAGTTATTCTAATGTGATACTGAATTTGTTTAGAAACTAGTAAAAATGTATTTAACAAAAAAAGTATGCAAGGGTGCACTATAAATAATAGTTTCCATAACTTATTCTAAACTAATCTAGAATCTGGGACAAATACTGCACACTTACATCCCCACCAATGTCACTGTCATCTGTAAATAGTGGAGCTGGCCTTAAATCATGCTTTTTCAGAGGAAAGAACAAAATTTCCTTCTCTCTTAGTTAAAAACCTGATAAACATGGGAAGAATGAAAGAGGATTTTAAGTGAAGACTGGTAAAAGAGTTTCAAAATATAGGCAAATTGCCACTCCATATACAGAAACCTTCAATAAATTGGAACTGGAGTGCAGTAAACCCTTGGTTTAATGGACTAATGCAGGGAAGGGGTGTCTGCTAAACCCTAAAGCCCATTAAATATGAAGGTTTACATAGTGACCCTTCCCTAGGCTCCTCCCAGTCAGGGTCCCCCAGCGCCCTTCCCCCCATGCTCCCAAATAAATGTCAGAGACTTACCAAAGTGCCAGACCCAACGTTACCAGACCCGACATATGCTCCTCCCACCTGGGGTGGAGCACATACGCGAGTGTTGTTCACCAGGGAAATGCCCCACCCCTGGCATGGTGGCTCTGGCAGCAGTCAAGGCCACAGCAAAGGCTCCGGCCATGGCAGCTCCTCCAACTGCAGCAAAGGCCCCAGCCATGGTGGATCTGGGGAGTTGCCTCACACACTCTCTTGGGGGGTGCGGCTGGTGGATTTAGCGGACTTTGGGAATAATGTGGGGGACTGGCAGACATCCGTTGTTCCCAAAATTTGCTAAATCTTTGCAAAATTTGCTAAAATTGAGGGTTTACTGTATTAACTGTGCTATTTTTAAAAGATGACTTGTATTCTTGACACTTTTCTTAATGTAATGGAAACCTAATGTTTGTCTATAAATTGAATTTCTGTTCTTTAGCTACATTCCTAAACTACATATTCCGAGTATCAATCCAGCCAATAGAATCTCTGAAAATGAACTGATTAAACTTTAGTGGTCAAGAAATTCCCTCCTTTTCTATTCAGAATCCGAGCTGGGATTGAGAAATCCAGAACTCAAGATGGCGAGGGCATTAAGGCATTTTTAAGACACCTCCGTGATTCCTTAATCCTCGGTTATCTGTGTTAATCTGACCTGCCAGCTCAGAGTAACCTAAATGTAACTGTTAAGCTACAGTACTCCAGTCGTCCATCAACACGGTGGGTTAGCTCAGCATTGTTGTCTCTCAGGCTGTGGATTTTCCCTCTTAGGTCTGCCTGGGTAAGTTCCCAGTGTACACCAGCCCTGAGTTCTGCCAGTGCCAAAACAATCCCAAGGTCAGTAGAAGGAGATTGTCAGGATACAGGGAATGCCACCCACAGCCCCAAGTTCAGCTAAGACTAAAGACTTAAAGGGAGAAAAGCTCAACTTCTAAAAGGAAGGCATTTTAAGAAAGGTAAATTGTGACGTGGGAGACACATTTTTTGCCCTACAAAGCCCAACAATAGTCAACCAGGCCAATAATTTTGTCACAGATGTTTTACAGTAAATTTAGACAACAACAAAATTTCACTATTCTTAGATAGATACAATCTCTGGAGTCCCCTGCATATTTCACGTGTGGCATGTGCTATCTGCAATATGGAGCCTCATTCTACTTCTCTTATGAATTCTGAATACTCCACAAGCAGCCCCAACTGAACAAATGGTGACACAGCTAATCCATATTCCTGTTTAAATGTATGTTTCAGATACACAGCTTTTATAGACAATAGGTATTTTTCTCTCCAGAGGAGAATCTGATTTTTTTTTTATTCGTAAGAATTGCTGCTTTCATTTTTTACTTCATTCAAATACAACTGCCACCGATAAATCATTCTTCCTAATATCTGTAGCAAAGACAGCTCTTTGGAGTGGGAGATCAAAACACATGGCAGGCAACTAGAAAGTGCCTGTCATTTTCCTCTATTCCTTTGACCATTCTCCTTGTATGTCACCTGACTGATCTCCCTTGATAGTGCATTCCCCAGTTTGGAACTGAAAGGGATGTAAGCTAAAACTTGCCAAGACAATTCTTATAATGGAACTCCTACTTGCAGATGTTCTACTGTACTCAACAGCAGCAAAGAAGCCTTGAGGTATAAAATTATCATTGTCATCTTAGGCAGGTCTATTGGCCTATATTGATATAACTTAAGAAAAAAACCCAATGTTCTTGAGTGATGCAGATAGACAAGAGTCTCTCCCCTTCACATAGCCAACCTGTACTGGGAGATGAATTAACTATTCTGACAAGAGAAGCTCTCTCATGAGCATAGTAGCATCTTCACGAAATCTCTATAGTTCAGTAATGGAAGGCAAGCCTTTAGATAACTTATCCTAGCTGCTACTGTATTCCTAGCTGAAAGTAGTTATTATCCATTGGACATTATTCCAACACAAGAACTGAAATATCTGTTACTGTAGGGTGGTAGAATGATTGAATCTGCTTCACTCAAACTCGTATTTTTGTGTCCTCTCTCTTTTGGAGAACAATAGGCTCAGTTCCAGAAAACTAGCAGAACTTGAGTGAAAACAAAGGTTATGTTCTTGGTACTTTTCTGAAATGTGAGGCTTTGGGTAGGTCTACACAGAAAAGTTATTTTGAAATAAAAGCTGTTATTTCAAAATAACTATCCTAGGCTACATCTAAGATTTGTAGACAAAACTCACAGAGCATCTCACACAAAATGCATTTTGTAGACAAAAACTTTTGACAAAAAAGCTGTGTAGACACTCCAGCGGGCCCTTTTGACAACAGAGTGGATCAAAAGATTGATCTGCTTTTATGTGTAGATGCGATCTGTTGAGAGAAGTTTTGTCAGAACATCTCTTCTGACAGTAACTTCTGTACACAGATGATTCCAGTGTAGACAAAGCCCTAGTGTCTACACAATACAACCACTATTTCAAAATAATTTTGAAATACCTGTTGGCTTATTTTGAAATTGGTAAAAACTCATTCTACAAGGAATAGCCCCTATTTCAAAATAGGGGCTATTATGACCAAGAATAGAGCCTATTTTGAAATAAGCCATACGGCATCCAATGGTCCTATTTCAAAATAGGCTCTATGTGTATAGACGTTGTATTTCAAAATAGCTAAGTGCTATTTCAAAATGCATTCTGGCCACTTCTACACATGCACAATCCTCCAGAAGAGTGACGGTTTCTTCCGGAATAGCCATGAAGCATCTACACATGCAAGGTGCTCTTCCGGAAGAAATCCGAAAGAAGACACCGCATCTTCAAGAGTCCCTATTCCACTCCCAAACAAGGAAGAGCACTTTCTTCCAGAAGATTCTTCCAGAAGAAAGCATGTGGAGATGCTCGTGGACTGCTTCTTTCAGAAGTGGTCCACCACAGCGACAGCCAGCTGGAGTGCAGAGTCACTCCAGGAAGCCCAAGCAGGGCACTGTGGTCCCTAGGTCCTGCCGCTTTTAAAGCTGCAAGGAAACAGAGAGCCTGTGGCAGGAAGCTGAAAGTGTGGAAGGAGGCAGCATGTGCAAGGCTGCCAGCCACACTCAACCTGCGTGAGTCACCAAGCACCAAGTCAGCCAGATGGCCAGAAGACCAGCACCCGCTGCCCCCAGGGCAGCCCCAGGGAGCTGGCTGAGGGCACCCAGGACTCTGACCAGGCTTCCAAATGGAGGGTCCCCTCCTGGACAGAACCAGAGCTCCAGGACCTCCTGGGGCTCTGGCGTGACTTGGAGGTGCTGCAGGACACCACTGGGCACCGGAGGAATGCCCCTGCTTTCGTATGGCTCACCCAGGGCCTGGCTGCCTGAGGCCACCCTTTCCGGACCCCCAAGCAGGTCTGGTGCAAGAACTGCACCAGGGTGCATGCGGGCCCAGGACAGCATTGACCAGTCCAGCTGGGCCCCAGCCAGCTGTCCCTTCTTCAGGAGGCTGCGGGACCTGCTGGTGGGGGACAGCACCTCACCACCCCACGTCACTGTCAAGACACCATATCAGAGCCCCCTGCCACATCGGAGGGGGAGGCAGATCCTGCCTCAGTGCCCAGCGGCCAGGACGTTGATGTCTCATCTAGTGGGGAGTTGTCCGATGACTCCTTGGTCATCAAGCTGCCCTCTGCCACGAGAAGCCAGGCCACCTCCAGTTGGGCATCATTTGACCTGTTCGAGGCCACGTCAGGTAAGTGCGTGCCCTGGTATATGCCTGGGGGGGCACAGCTGGGGCAGATGTGATGGCTCAACCCCAGATGGCCTGTCCCAGAATGCGACCTGGGTCCACAGCCATGCCTATTGGCAACATCCGGTACCTTCCTCCATGGAGAGCCCAAAGAGTGCGCTGGGAACCCTCGGGTGGCATGGCTGTGCCCAGCCCACCTGCTCCCTGGGCAGGGAACCCCCACACCTGAACACCCCCCATGGCCTGCTACCCATTCCCAGGGGCAACTCACCACGGACAGTGCCACCGTCATGCCATCGTGCCTCACTGGCCAGTGTAACGGGGCACAGGAGACCACACAGGGACCATCGCCAGGACACACCCATCCCTTGTGTCCAGGGTGGGGGTAGCCATCCAAGGGAGGCTCGGGGCATGGCACCGAGGATCTGGATGTGGCTCTGAACCCCCTCTCTCCCCACCACCCAGTCTTATAACAGCTACATCCAAGGGACGGGAAAGCTGGACAAGGAGCCCAGGGCTCCCCAGTCCCACCCAGGCTGGAGGGCCCAGCAGCCCAGCTTGGCCTAGCCCCGGCACCCACAGCACAGCGGCCACAGGTCTAGAGGTCCTGACACTAGAGCTGTGACGATGAGGCCATGACTGCACAGCCACCCTCCAGCACCAGAATGCACTGGTGGACAGGTGGCTGGTCCTGGATGAGACTGATCAGAACTGGCAATGGGACACATGGGGGGAGGTGGTGGGGTTGCTCCGCACCGTGTGCAGGACCCTGGCCAGCCAGCCCCCAGCCACCCCAGAAGATCATGCACGTGTAGAAACGGCCTTTGTGTGTAGCAATGTTATTTCAAAATAAACTACTCTAGAGTAGCTCTTCAGTAATTTAGACAACATATAAAACAAATCCTTAAAATTACCAATACTCAAACAGGGACATTTTAATGAAAAAACAACAGTGCTACCAAAGTCTCATCTACAAAGGCTATATTTGGAATATTAGATAAAGTAATTGA
Source organism: Carettochelys insculpta (assembly GCF_033958435.1). NCBI lineage: Eukaryota > Metazoa > Chordata > Testudines > Carettochelyidae > Carettochelys > Carettochelys insculpta. The sequence continues at coordinate 13,861,688 of NC_134150.1, read as the reverse complement.
ATGTGATATGGATTCCATTTCTGCATTACTCAAGGAAAAACATATACATGTTGCTAAAATGACAAGTTGTTTTATACAGCTGAATGTACCCTTAAAAACACAAAGGAAAAAATATAAACAAAGGCCTGGATTTTCAAGTCTATATGGACAAAGTATTATATGCATATGCAGTCTATATGCTATAATAAGGTAAAGTGCAGAATCTGTGTAAATATAAAGCCATTTATGTGTATTACTGAATGTGTCTTTCAAGAGTCAGTACATGCTTTGTATTTCAGGCACTTTTTGTTTTTGGAAGGTGAAGGAATACATTTTCATGCCTTTGACTGATTGTAAATGGTTCTCTTAAGGTAAAAAAAAAATTACAAAAACTGAAAGAAATGTGGCAAGTCCAAGGACTACAGGAAAAGGAAAGTAAAAGAATATTATGAAAAAATAAAGATACCTCTTGTTCTTTACAGCTTTACTGGTGCTTATAAAAGGTCCTTTTGTGAGGATCAAATCAATGTCCAAAGAATATCCATTTTGAATTTTTCGAACAATGGGTAGTTTTTGAGTTATTTCAGGCCTAGGTCAGCTCCTGAAGTGTCTGTTCTACTTCTTAGAAGACCAAAACAAAAGGAATGTCCTCCTGTGATTTTTTGTTTGGCACAAGTTGGGATCAATTGGGATGACTGCTCTCGAGTAATCTATGGGAATGCTTTACAGTAATAATTATTACTCCCAGCAAAAAGCATTTTCAGAACTGAAACCATATTTTTTTATTTGTTACTCAGAACTTTCTCTTCGTGGGGAATGAATAGAAAGCAATGTCCAAGAGGAGATAATTCAACAAACCTTTTCTCTTTATCATGACATATGCATTTATATCTGCTATTTACTTTCATTTTGGTTGGCTTGATCTGCAAATAGGTGTCATTAAAACTGGAAGCCAATAATGGGTACAGTTTTCCTTTAGAGCAAGTCTGTAGCTTCACAGTGCCAAAAGCTCTTATTTCCCTCTTCTGAGATTACAAAGATTTTGGAGGGTCCTTGAGGCTAGAGGAAAAAAACTGAGGAAACTGGTGCGGCTGAGAATTATCTTGCAATGGAATAAATCGTAATAGGATCACGGCTGCATTTTCTTCCTTTCCTTTCTTGTCAAAATTATGGACCTGAAGTTGGCCTAGAATACAGATGGCACATACCCACTTAACCTGTTGTGGGCACCAGCATTCTAAAATCATGACTGGTCCCCCAGATTACCATATTCATACTTCCAAACTGATAACGTCTAATGGACAAAAACATGCCCATATCCAAACTGACATGCCTAATGGACACAAATGCTTCTTTTAGACATTTGTAAGGATGTTGTGATTTCTTGCAGTAAGATCACCGGTAAATTTAAAAGGATCACATTTTGCTTATTCTTTTGATCTGTAAATAAAAATCATGTTTGTTTTGACACAATGCTTGCAATTGCATTTGGAACTAATGCTGAAGGCTATTTATATTGCCTAAATCAATGGTTTGTAATGTTTGTTCTTTCTTATCTGTGCAGCTTCACTACAAAAGAACAACATGAAAAAAGATTTCTTCCCAGGAAAAGGAAAACTGGACAGCACAAGAGACCTGTCATTCATTCCCTTGCAAAATACAGCATTCTGAGACTAGAATATAATTAGGTTTCCATTCCAAGTATTTCAATGCACACTCAACCTTAGAACACTATGCATGAACCTTTTAATTAGCATGTTATCTTCAGTGCAATTAATATCTTGTTCTTCAATATGTTATCTTCAAATTAAAACTTTTACTATCTAAGCCATACTAATCAATGTCCTAAGAGGCAAGACACAGTTCAAGAGAAATAACCAGTATTATATGTCATCATAATTACCAATTTTTTCACACCTAACATGTAAGTAATTTTTAAAATATTACACAGATATTAGCCTTCAGCCTGCTTTTTCCTCCACATAACACACAATAGTGAGTATATCATTATTGTATCAAAACACAAAAAACACAAATTAGAACATACAAAATACTCTCTGCTTTGCAGAATTGTCGCAATATAGGAATAAGTTGTAACAAAAACAATTGATTCCACTTCATTTCCTTAAATTAATAATTCCCTTGACCAGAATCAAAAATATTCCTTGCTATTAGATCTATACTGAGCAATGATAGTAAATAGATAAAATGATCTTGTGATCCATTCAGATGCATCTCGCAGTCCAGATTTGGCTCATGGTCCACCTTGCTCTAACTGTATCACCTAGAGATTGTTTTTTGCATTGATAAATTTCTTTGATTAAACTCATGAAGCCTGATTAGTTCACACTTAAGAAAAAGTTTTTGCTTTTTTTTCCTTTACTATAATAAAATAATTAGAAATACTTGGTGACTGGAAGGAAAATATGGTGTACTGCTTTAGGTGAAGGGCTAGAGCCAAGCTATTTGGGTTATTTGGGTTCTATTACCATTTCTGTCCTTAGATTGCTATGTGTCCTTGGGCAAGTCCTTTGCCTCAGTGTCTGTATCTATAAAAACAGAGATGTTAATACTTCTGATCCTTACACTAGTGTTGTGAGACTCAAATCCTTAACATATGTGAAATGCAGCTGAGTCCCACCAAGAAGGCACTGTACATCTCATTAGGTATCACATGTAATAAAAACTCAGATTTCTTCCTGTGTTTTGTACAAGATACTGTTCCTCATAAACTAAAATCATTCAATACTTTAACTTCACAAATTACTGTTAAAGTTTCTGCTACAAGCTGTTAGGCTATGAATTTATTCATTCAGCACAACTAAGGACCCGCTTTGTGCATCTGATGAAACAGGTCTTTGCCCACGAAAGCTTATGCTCCAAAATATCTGTTAGTCTATAAGGTGCCACCAGACTTCTTGTTCTTTCATCACAGTAATCCATGTTGGTATAGTGGCTTATCAATGGAGATAATAATGTCAATGGAGATAATGGCTTATCTCTCATCTCTCTTTCCTGGTTCGCTACTATTTTTGGTCAAGGTCTGGACCCTGACCAAAAAAAAACAAAAAACTTATTACTCTTGATTTAGAGAATCACTGTTAATCAAAATGATTAGCTTACACCGGCAGAAATACATTTTGTCCACATTATGACTTGTTTATTATGCTGCAAAAAAAGCTGTGTGGTTATTTTTCATTACACACATCTAGTGTAAACAGTCTGGTACGCTAAGGATCAATTTTAAATCTAATATAGACTTACTCTATACTTACTTTCCTTTAAAAGAAATATTTTAAAATATTTAACTGTGTTTGTTTTCTCTACAGTATTATAACATTCTTTTTATGAGACAAGGAGAAATGCATCTGGAACTTTCTCAATACAATATTGAATAACCATTTTTCTAGCAATTTTTTGGATTCATAAGGCCACATTAGCACTAAAGCAGTGCTATATCTCTATTTAAAAAACTACAGTGTAGACATTGGCTACAGCAATGGGATGGATTCTCTCACCACTGCAGGTAACCCACTTCCTCAAGAGGCAGTGGTGATGTCTATGCTGAGGTTTTAAGGCAGCTTTATTACATCTCTCAGGGATGTGGATTTTTCAGACCCCTGAGATATGTAGCTATGCCAATATAACTTTTCAGTGCAGACCAGCAGGATTCCTGGAAAACACTTTGCATACACCCCCTGCAGGCCTTCACTACAGATGAGTTCTGGTGCTATCAACATTTAGGCAGCTTGAAAGGCAAGTTCTCTCACCTTTGAAGACCTCGACAATGATCTGTTACAAATTGATTATATCGTCAAAATTACCAAGGCTTCAGCTCATGATTTTGGAAGAAAGCCATTATGCAGTCCCCAGTCAGTACAATTTTCATAGGCTGCTGGGACATACCAGAGAGAAAAACTGGGGTTCTTGCAGCCACAGTTCAATGGAGGTTATTCTAGGCTGATGGCTGAAATTAATCTCATGTCCCTGGGTTACACTTTCTCCTCGCTCTCTGGCTAAGGATACTCAAATCTTGCATCCCCAACTGAACAAGACCGAAACAACTTTCTGGGGCCTCTCTGGAGATCCGAATACGGGCTGGATGCAAAGCCCACGAAGTCGATGGATATTTATCACTAATGGCTTGGTCTTTGTTTACTTTACGCTTTATATTTACTGCAATTCATTCAGCTGCTGCAGAAGCTCAGAAAATGAATATGATGTAATTTGGTACTTATGTGGGTTTCACTGTAGTACTAAAAGTAAAAACATAAATTTTAATTGAAAAAGATTTTCCCTATTTTTATTGATTTTTTATCATTATGAATGAATCCAAACTCCCAAGATATTAGCTATGCAAGAAAATAAACTTTGTTACCACAATATCTAGAAGTATTGTCCTTATACACATTCCATTATTTAATATTTATTATTCGCACTTCCTCTATAACAATTTGTCCATACTTTTATGTCAGTGGCCAAATTGCAGGCATTCATCTAAATAAAAAAAAATCTAATTTTAGGTTGGACTTTACTGAACAGTGAACAAAATATTTAAACCATATGAGCTATTTAAAAAAAATTCTCTTTCATTAAGCTGCAATCATTTATTTGGATTTTCATTTCCAAAGGGAATAAGATTTTGTTTAAGAAACAGGATTTGCAAAAAAAAAAACAAAAACAAAAACTTGAGCATGTGGTTTTAATTTACATTTAATAAAACTGTGAGATAAGTGAGGAAACAGGTGCTTATGCAGATGATATTGCTAAATGTTAATATATGTAATGTCACTGAACAAGTGTTAACCTTACTCTTTTCTGAAGATTTTCTTAATATTAGATCTGCTGGTAAGGAATATGACATATCCACCGAATGTTCAAGGTTTTTTAAGGATGAAGTTCATTAGTTCATACAGTAGCACATCTTCAGATGGTATTTCTGTCCAGTTTTAGGAAACCACTCTTGATATCTACTCCATATATATTGAACCTCCTACAGATTTATTTGATTCTCAATAATTACTATTCTCTGGTAGAAGCCATATGTTATTACTGTACACTGCACTCCCACAAGCTGTCCACTCAGTCTATTTTAATAAATCTCTGCCAGAATTGTAGGAATTTGATCCTGTTTAAATTTAATAAGGATCAGAATACAGCACAGCTCAAATACCCCTGGGAGAAATAGATATTTTGCATAGTTATTGAGTGCCCTGTTCAGAGACACAACGTGTAAGTCCTAGACCATCAACCTTGAATTAAAAAGAAAAAAAGATTAATGTGTTCAAAGCTACTACTTCTTAAATAACAAATTAAATTAGCACTTAATAAAACATTTTCTTTCCTGTACTACTGTTAAGGATATCAGCAGCATTGTTGTTTTAATATAAGTATTCTAATATACAACTGCTGAATAATTATAATAATATATAAGATAGTGACCATTTTAAAGTGTTTTCATTTCAAAATGACATACATTGACAAACATACCCCAAAAATTTACTTGAGATCACTTTCCACTACCTTTCAATTCAATGCAACATAAAACTTACCACTGTCTTCAGTGGGAAGAGGATCAGGTGAGAGCTAGCATTACTGAAACAAAGCCATTTGCAGCACCAAACACGCACAATAGTTTACCTTCTGAGAACAATGGATAGCAGGAATATGTGATAGTCATCATACAGTATCCTTGCATTTCCTTCTTGGTCTCCAGAACAATTTCTAGTTTCAGATTTTATTCTCCCACGTTCTAATAACAGTCTGGATTGTACAGTAGTCTCTTGAGTTACGTGACGGTTGCAGTCCCACACACCCTCACATAATTCCAATTTTGCGTAGGTCAGGGGGTGCATTTTTTCCCCAGCAGAACACATGTTCTGCAGAGGGGGAAGCACTAGGGGCACCTGGACCTCCTTTTGAAAGTTAAGTACTGGGGATGGGGGAGGCAGTTGGGCAAGGTTAAGCCTGTTGGTGGGTTGGGGCCATGGGAGGGGAGCAGGGGGATTAAGCCATTAAGCCTGGAGTCGGTTAGGGCTTCAGGCAGTTTGAGGGGGTGGAGCTGAGCCAGGGCCGCACAGCCCTGCGGGGGTTGAACAAGAACCATATGGTGGGGAGGGCGGTGAACCAGGGCCGCGTGGGGTTTGAATTGGGGCTGCGTAGGGGTCCCTAATGCAAGCTAAGTGCAACTTGAAATTGTGCATTTCAAGGGACTACTGTAGAGATTTTCAATATTGCTTTACAAAGGACCACGTCCACTAATCTGACTGAAACCACTCCCCTTCTCAGCCACCGGCATGGCAAAACATCATTAGCAGTAACAAAGACACTATAACACAGTCACACTAGTGGAAAGTATGATGACCATTAGATACTATCACAAACATACAGGGTCTGCATATGCCAACACTGCACTTAAAACCCATATATCTCAGAGGATGTAATCCTAATCACAAAGACTACCCCATGTGTTTTACCACACTGGAAAATTGAAGTCAGTGGAGTCATGGCTTATGTGATAAAACAAAATTTTATCTTAAATGTTCTGATTGTGGGCCCAGTCATGTTTCCAATGAATTCAATGGCAAATTCATTTCCCACTCTCCCCCTACCCCTGTACCAGGTCTTCAGAGCTGACTTAGCATGCCAATGATACTTCTTCATCTGGGATTTCTTTTGTCCTCATTTGTTTCATTACAAAATTCTCAAGCTCGTGATGATGAAAGGCTACACACAAAGGTGAAGATAAACCAGAAAGTCTACATTAATAGCCACAATAATAATAGTCAACATGAAAAAGACTATTGTCACAAAGTTAAACATTAATAAATAAATTTGAAATAACACCAAACAATGAGATATATACAACATGAGGAGAAACATTTATTTTAATGACATGGATTAAATATATAGCTAATCTTTTTATGTACCATTTGTACTACAAGGTTACAATGGCTGTGTCTACACTAGCAAATTTTTTCAAAAGATTTTTCGAAAGATGGGAGCTCTTTCGAAAGATCCCACAGAGTGTCTACCACAAAAAGTGTTCTTTCAAAAGTAAACCAAAAGAATGCAGCACTCCTTTCAAAAGAGCTCCACCACTCTTGTTTCAGGAAGAACGCTGTCTTTTGAAAGCTTCTTTCAAAAGAAAATGTGTGCAGATGCTCCTCAGGGCCCTTCTTTCAAAAGAGCAGTCCTCATGGCACCAGATTTTTTGATCCCTGGCCCATTCTTTTGAAGGAGCAGGGACTATGCGGACACTCTCTTTCAAAAGAGCAGACCACGCTTTTGATCTGCTTTTTTGTACGTGGACGAACTCTTCTGAAAGAAGTTCCTTCAGAAAAGATCTTCCAAAAGGGCTTATTTTGAAAGATCTCTGTAGACATAGGCAATGTGTTGGCAATTGTTATAGATCCAAAGACAAAGCAGACACTGAAGAATAATGAGGGATCCATTCATATAACACGGCAAAGCTTAAATAGTAAGGGGCAGAGTTAAGTGCGTAGTGAAAGGCTTAACTAAATTTCTTTGCTTTTATGAGTTTATGTCTTTCAACCTTAATGTTATTTCAACTTTGCATTTTATGTTTCTCATGAAGATATTCTGCTGAACAGTACTTCCCTTTCCTCAGTTCAATATAACAAAAAGACTTGAATGCCTATTTTGAAAACCATATTGCCATTATATTCAGCCTGTATTTCAATATAGCATCAATATTTAACTACTTCATTAAATGAAGTGTGACTTTTATAGTGAAAATGTCAGTCTTTGCAGTTCATTAAATTCATTTAAAGCATAGCTGCTTGATTTTTTTTTCCTGAAGGAATAAAGGGCTATTAACTGAAGGCATAAACTTGACATTAGCATATATCTTCTCCTTCAAAATCAACATTCAAGATTTGTAACAATCATCACAAATTTACAGGACTGTTTGTATCTTTTTGCATTATCCTTGTTTGTATAATAGATGTCATTTTTATAGCACACACAACTGTTTAGCCCAGTTGGATATGACCAATGGAATGTCACAATGAATATTAAGATGTCATGTGTTATTATGAATCTGTTGAATTCTGGATGTAGTATTAAAAATACATTATTCTGAAGCGTGCATCTGGAAAATAAATCGTATGGGATGTGAAATTTAATAAACTAGTGGAATCCAACAGAGCTTGTGAGTGGTGTACTTCTGTTTCATGAAACATTATTTAGTGAGCTTCTTCTTCAAGAAGGAGGAGAAAGGAGGAGTGATATTATCTGAGAAGAAGGAAAATAGTTAAAACTTTGTTTCTGGAAACAAAGCCCCAAATATTTGTCAGATGAAGAGTCCTGGTTCCTTCTCTCTGGGACTTCTGTGATTTGCATGCGTAAAGCTGGAAAAGCTAATTATATCTGATAATATCTGTGATTACAAAATTCTTTAACAAGAATTAAGAAGCTGATATGAAATTTACTATGACAGACATAGAAGTTGTGAATGCTTTCTGCTAATCTTACCATTCTCAAATCTGGCTAGACTAAATACATATAACAACAAAACATCAGTTTTGTAAGCCACAAAGTTCAAATTACTGTTTAAACATGAATCACGTGGTTAAGATCTTCTCTTGATTAGACAGAGCTGTAGCATCATGATGATGATTTTCTTTCTATTGATCAGTGTTTTTATTAATTGAGTATCCATCCATCCAGTTCATTAAAATACTGCAGGGCTCACATTTTCTGAAACATTTTGTGATTTTGAATTTTTCAATTTTTGAGAACCAACTAGAAACACCTTAAGGGGTTGATTCTCAGAACTTAGAAAGTGCTTCAAATTTGGCATCCAAATAGGATGAACTCAAATACATTAGTCAATTTAGAAAATGTAGACCTTCACTTTCTGCAGTTTAGGTCCTGCAATGAAATTTCAAAGAGGCACTGGTGTATAAAAATATATCACCCAAACAACTGTGTCCCATTTCAAAATCAACTCCCTTCTATGCTGTCTTTCTAAATAGCTACGTCTAGACTACAGAGTTTTGTTGACAAAACTTGCAGAGCATTCACACTACAAATGCAACCTGGCGACATAATTTCAACAGAACTCAGCACTTTTGTCAACAGCCTTCTGCCACCTCTCCCCCATGAGGCAGATTGCCTTTCTTGATGGAATCTGATGGCAAAAAAGACACGTGGATGCTCCTGGGCACCCTTTGTTGACAGACAGGGCTTCTAAGTTACCAGGCAGCCCTGTCTGGTGTGCATCCGGTTGGCCATTCTGTCGAGAGAGTGGCTGGGCAATCCGGCCACTCTCTGTTGACAGTGGAGTGACAGAGTGGTCTGCTTTCATGTGTGGCCACAATCTGTCAACAGAAGTTTTGTCAGATGATATCTTCCAACAATACCTTCTGTCGACAGACTGCTGTAGCGTTACATCATCCCATCTGTATGCTACTCAAAATGTGGACAGACATACACAGGAGGAAGAGGAGAGGAAGAATGCATTAATTTGCATTGATTTGTGTCTACTATAAAAGTCACATCTTTCTAATCAAGAGACCTGTTTTCCATTACCTTTATCTTTGGAAAGTAGAATTCTTTTTTATAAAGACACTTTCTGCCTCTCCAAGTCTGTACTGAGAGCAGGCCTGCCAAAGGGGGGAACGGGAAAGGGGCTCTGAGGTGTGTAGGAGACCCAACTCTGCAGTATTAGCAGCACTAAGGGCTGACTGTTTTAGCCCCACACCTCTGGGCATACAGAGAGAGGCCCCCCAGCCTCCCGTCTTGCCCAAGGGCGTGTGATGGCTGTCAGCCCCATTGACTAGCACACTGTCATTTCTTTCTGTGTGAGTTAAAAGTAGCAGAATCTACAAGAACTGGCCTACAAGTTTGATACCCGAAGTCTCAACTACCTTTTTCCCCCGATGAGATTTCTACAACACTCACAGGTAATAAAAACTGACCAAATAGGATCAAAACATAATGCTACTACACTGTAATCATTAAAGAAAAGCAAGGAATTAGAAAAAAATAAAAACTTGTTTACGATAACAGCAGTCCTAACTCTCAGATATATAAAATCGTTTACAAATATCAGTGTGGCAAGTTCCAGATCAATGTACTGGAGATAAACAGCCATTACATTGTTATTTTCTACACCGCTAGAGCAACCAATCTAGGCTGATGGACTCTAAATAGCAGTTCCTTACAGCAAAACTAAGTGGAGTTAAACTGAAGTCATTGCTTTCAGGATGTCATGGCTGAACACACAACTACAGAGTCAAAAATGTCCAGCTTGGTGTAGCAAATCCATATGTTGCAGGCAGACACAATAATTGGGTAAATCACACAAACACACACACCTGCAGTGTTGGGATTGGAATCCCAGGGATTCTGCTTGAAAACACAGTTATGTACTACTTGAAGTAAAAGAAAATCTCCCTGGAATTTAAGTCATAATGCGTATGTCTATACTAGGAACTAACTTCAAAGTTAGGGCACTACTTCGAAGTAGCCTGCAGAGAGTCTACTCACTTCTTCCCTTACTTCGAAGTTCAAAGTTCACTTTGAAGTGGGAAGCACAACTTCGAAGTCCTTACTCCATTCCTGGGAATGGAGTAATGCCCTGCTTCGAAGTTTATTTCAAAGTAGGGTGTGTGCAGATGCTCAACTTCAAAGTCTTTTACTTTGAAGAGTTGTACTTTGAAGTAAGCAACTTCAAAGTTATTTTTGTAGCGTAGACATGGCCAATAAGTTCCTTTTCATGGATCAACCACCAAATGTCAAAATGCACTCACTCTCTCTTTGAAAGAGAGAGAGAAAGAAATGAATTTATACCACATAGGCAAAACAAAATAGAGCTGGCCAAATGGGCATTTTGCAAATTTCCTTCACCTCATGTCTCCATCCAGGAGGAAGCTACTTTCTTCGTGGAACGTACTTTGATCATAAGGCCAGAAATACTTTTTGGAAGCTTGCCTCCAAAAATCCCTCCATTAATTCATCTGATAATTATAAAGTTGGACATTACTATTCCATTTTTGTGTCCCTTCATAGGATAAACAGGTGATTTGACATTCTTCATTCTTATTCTCTACCCCATCTCAATACATATCATCTCACTGACATACAAGGAGTAGCAAACACAATCCTATTGTTAGCAACATGCAAGTAAAAACTATGGAAAGATATCTCTTGGTTCAAGTGAAACTCAGAAAAAAAACCCTATATATCCCATTTAGCACCCTTTGGATGTTATCAGTCTTCTTAGAATCAAAGTTTTTCAACAATAAACTCAACCACACTCTCAATGAAGAGATCACAAGCAAATGAAATTCCATCTAGTGACCAGATAATTTCCCCCTACACAGCTCTAAAGAAGAGATCTGGATTCTGAAATTACTAGACTTAGTCCAAGCCTTTCTGAATAAATACTAATGGCAATTGGTGCTTAAATAGAACTTTTCCATTTTACATTTTGGGGAATTCCCTCTGAATTCATAATACAACAACAACGATGATGACAATGATGACAGAATATTAAAAGCAAATAAAGGCCCCAAAGAACTCTACAACCATCTTGCACAACAAATGAGGCTCAAACAGTCAAGGGGGGGAGGTAGAATAAGAGTGAAAAAGCGGGCTGACAATCATACTACCATGTAGTTACTTAGTGATGTATATACACATCATGATAGTTTTTCTTTTCACTAATGTTTTCTTTAGTTCCCCTTACTGCCCTTAGACTTGTGGCAGAAGTGAACTTTTTAGTACTGGAAAGTGGTGGGGAGGATATGTGTGCTGAGCCCTTTTTAAATGAAAAGGAGGGATCTTAGAATACATCTACACTTATGGGAACATTGACATGCTGGTGGTCAATCTTCCAGGGTCAGATTTAAGCATGCCTAGTGGAGATATGCTAAATTGAATTGTCATGGTGCCGTCGCTGACCCCAGTGTTCCCGCCAGTCATGAGGAGTGAAGAAAGCTGACAGGAGAGTTTCTTCTGCCAACCTCCCACTGTCTAGACGGAGGCAAAAGTCAATTTTAGATAAGTCGACTCTAGCTATGCAAGTTGTGTAGTTGGATTTGTGTATCTAAAATCCATCCTACCTCCTAGTGTAGACCTGGCCTTAATCTAGCGATCTTCAAAACAGAGTATTATATTGGGAAATTACACAATAATCTGATCTCTGATTTAACTAACTAAATAAATAAATAAATAATTTCACCACTCCACATTTTTCTATGGAATTAGAGTGAAATACTGGCAATATCACACGAGTTTAGGAAACTAAACAGATCAACATATCTGAGAGGATATAATATAAATAGATATGAAGGGTATATAACTTCCCCCGTCTTTGTGGTAGTTGGGAAATTATTTTTAGATATTTTAGTGCTACTAGTTTTAAAAACAGAAAATAGAAGCAAAATTCACAACTGAATTCTAGTTGAGAGTGTCATTTTATGAATGATCATTTATCTCTCTTCCAGAAATCTCCCAAACTGGAAGACTTCCAATCTGCTGTTAGACAACAGATACAACATCCATTTCAAGGATCTCCAGATTTCATTAATTATGGTGTTAAGGCAATCTCCTGATTTACTGAAGTTAAACAAAGATGAAAGAATCCTTGTAACTGAAGCCAAAAATTGCACTTAATCACTATGGTTGCAAAAACAAATACCTACTATACATATGAGGATGACAAGGATGAAAGCATTAACAGATATGGAACAATTTATGACTGAATCAGATTAGTAAATGGACTTTTTGAGGATTGATGGTCATAGTGGAATTAAATTGTTCTAAATGTACCCCCAGTATAACTTCTGTAACAATGCCCTTATATTGACTCAACTCTGTTGTAATTCTTTTGCTCTGACATACTGTATTACTTCTATATATGAATATATATGTTACCATCCACAATGCTGTTTGCCTTTAATAAAAATATCAGTGACTAGATTATAAATAGAAATTGTGGACTAATTTGCTAAGCAAAACAGCATTTTACCTGTCTCTGCCACAAGCAAACTACCCACGTCAATGGTCAGGGTAGATTTAGATACCTAACTTTCAAACCAAACAGAAAAAGAGGTACAACTATTTTCCTGAAAATTGCACAGGATCAAACCTGGACTGCAGTAGGCAGGGTAGACTTCCTAGAATGCTTATAGCTAGGCCCTTCTCCATCTTGCAAAGCACTTTTTTATATTAGCAGGACCTGAAGTAAGGTACGCCTAGGCCGTTGGACTAAGAAAAAAGAAAAGACACCCAACACAGTAGTTTGTTATTGACTTTAGACAAAAACAGGTCCAAGGACAACTGAACTTACATACCTCTGTGACGAGATATCTATTCTTTTGCACTGCCCAAGTGAATGAGGGCTTAATTTTTAAGGGCATACCCCAAAAAGCCATGAACACTTCCAACGCCTTGAAATTGAGGTTACTGATTTATAAACATCTCTAAAAGGAATCAACACTCCTGAGCCAACAAGCACTTCAACTCCCACGAGTCATATCCTAAGTTGATGTAAACCATCAAACCACTCTGAGCTATGATAATTTGCACTAGATGAAGATCTGCCCAACACCCAGAAGAAGCAGCAACAGTAACAATCTAATGTAAGAAGAAAAAATCTTCTCATCTGTTTTAGGCTCCTGTATACTCCCTCCTACAAGACAATTCTAATTTCATTGTAGAGAGAATAGCATTATAGATAAGTATGTCTCAAAGAAAGAAAAACAAGGCGTTTTTAATGCGGTCTCTCTAAGTCCAGGAATGCCTGATGATCAGCCACAGCACAATCCTTGTAGTTTCCATTCAAAATCATTTTTTCACTACAAAATGAGTCATTCATTTGATCCACAATTGGCCTTTTAACCTTCTGTTATTCTTTAAAGATGGCAAAATAAAGTACATGATTGAGCATGCTTCCAGAAGAGAGACTGGTTTCTCTTCTGAGACATCAAGGAGGTTATTTAGCAGGCTTGACATCATCCATCTCTGTACATAATTCATAACATAGAAGAGGGAAGGGGCTAAGCAGGTTTGGAATCAGTATAAATTAAATATACTATTTCTGGGAAACTACTGACTGACACAGAAGTCTGCAGAAAGATTGGCTCCTGCCTTCATTAGCCAGTGGGAGGATAGCTCAGTGGTTTGAGCATTGGCCTGCTAAACCCCACTGCTGTGAGCGCAATTCTTGAGGGGGCCATTTAGGGATCTCAAGCAAATAGATTAAAAAAAAGTATCAGAGGGGGGATGGTGATAGGTTCTACCAAGAGGGCAGGTGAGTAGATTCAACAACCTCTGAAGGTCCCTTCCAGCTCTATGACAGCAGTACTTCTCCATATAGTGACTGCCCTCTAAAACCAATTTATTTGAAATTCTACTCTAAAGGTTGATGGATGCTTCTAAAACCCTTCTGCTGGAGGTTCTGAATTATTGTCCCACTTATGCTTTGCTTTGCCAAAAGAGATATACCCTCACTAGCTCCTAACAGATTAGCCCACCCTTTCTGGTGGACCTCAGAACACCCTGGAGTGCAAGGACATGGCATATGAAGCAATTCTGTGTGGTGGTGGTGGTGGTTGTTGTTGTTGTTTTGTTTGGTTTTGGTTGTTGTGGTTTGTTTGTGTTTGTGTTTGTGTTTGTTTTTTGGTGTAGAAGAAAATGATGGTTGCTGCTTCATAAAGTAAGAATGCAGGTCCTAAGATTTAGTTTTTGGCTGGATAGTCCATTTTCATTAGCAAGCAGATATGCCACTGCTGATGGTAAGACTGAGCCATTGCACGTAGTGGCTGTTGTATTTAAGTTGGTGCTTTAACTAGGCCATGGATGTCTAAGAACTGAGGCACTAAAGCCAGGTCTCCACAGCCTGGGACATCTGACATTCCTGCAGTTTACTTTTTCAGCAAATAGTTTGTGAATCTTCGATTAAAGCATCAATGTATGATAACTATTTCTCTCTTCAGTCTGCTACAGATTCTCCATCAGAGAACTATGAATAGGATCATGATGTCATCCAGTTTTTCCTGCCCTTCGATGACTTTGAAAACCAGAGGTTGAGAAAATGGAGTTACATACGTTTCTGACAAATTTCAGCAGAAAGTCCAGGACTAGGTTAAATGTGTAGAAGAATCATAATCCTCGTTTTCTGAATAAGAACTTCTAAGAGAAGAGCTTTTGTCCAAGAGAAAAACTTCTGTAGTTAGAACAGAGGGAGGAACAGCTTCCTCCCGTTTGCTCACCACCATCCATCAAAGATGCATTATCTGAAATCTTCTTCATGTTCCTAAATTCAAAGATGTTAATGCAGCATTCATGTTAAAAACTTTGATAAATAAGGTAATAGAGAAAAGCTACGAACACGAGCTCTCTTGTTAGCTACCAAAACCCTTCATAATGAAGGAAAAATATGAGTCCATTTCTCTTACATTTTTGTAATTTCTAGACTCTTATTTTTTTATTTAACTTATTATTAGTTGTTTGAGTCACAGAAACTCTGTAGGAGAATAAAATCTAAAATAGCACAAAGCTCACACATCATCATCATCTGAATCAAGCTCTTTATCATCACAAACCATACTGCTCCTTTCTCAGGATAAGATAACTTTGAAAAACTTCTATTTAGAAATAATTCTGCATAGGCATACTGCCAAGCAACTTGAAATGTGATGCAGAAATAGCAAGCATGAGGACCATAAAGTTATATACAGATGGTATGCAGGAGACTAGGACCAAAAGCACGCTATACGAAATCCAACTGACTCTAGACAAGACAAGAAAGGAGTACTGATCTTTCACAACAAAAAGTATCCTATTACTGATTTTGTGAAATCTCATTTCAACCGAGTCAGACCCTTAAGCATGGATTAAATTTTAAAGAGTGACTATATAAAAAGAGACCAAGAGGTAGCCATATTAGTCTGTACTCCAACAGACTAACTGCTGCTTTGTTTTGTTGGTATCTAAAGAGTCATTTTCTGACTCAACAATTCTCATTCCTATGTACAAGTCATGGGTGCAAGCTCTTTCTGAACAGAAAGTTTATTACATTTTATTGCAATTAGTCCTACAGAGTCAACACATCTACAAAGTGAGGGAGATGGAATATTTTCTTGTTCACGTATCATCAACACAAGTGTTAAAGCACCAGATTCTGTGATCTACACTCAAGCAAATCTCCTATTGACTAAAGATATGAATATAGTAATGTAGGTAAAGGCTTTCTGCACTATGTTGTACCACCAGTAATCCACTTATGCAATTGGAACTTAGGCTAGAACACACTACCACAGAAGATCGATCCGCTCAGGGGCTGCCAACAGGGCTCCAAGGCCCACCCAGCTCTCAGTTGCAGGGCTGCCAGGGTTCCTCTTTCCCCTATATGGGCTCCCAGCTGCCCCCCAGCCAGGGTTCCTGTGACCAGGGCTGCCAGCGGGGCTCTGCGCCTCAGCTGGGGTTCTGTGACTGGGAGCCATTTGGGGCACAGAGTGCCACCGGCAGCCCCAGCCATGGATGGCAATTTCCATGACAATTCCCACAGTCCTGGATTTAGGCCAAAATGTCACTGTGGAATATTTTTGCATACATGAGGGATGCAGAACTTTTCACGGAAATTTGGGACCATCCCGCACATTGTGGGATATCTGTCAACCCTATTCTATCTGCTTATATACCACTTATAAAAGTCTGTTACAGCAGAATGTTCCAAAGTTGCACATGAAGAATATATAATTATGTAGGGAAGTATCTTCTGAGTCCCTAGAGTAACAATTTTATATGTATATACAACAACCTATAGATTTTTGCTTTCTAAACATCTTCCACAAGTAATACAGGCCAGCTACTCTGATACTTGCTTTTCAAATACTGAAATCTAAAGGCAAAGATAGCAGAATAAAACAACAAGAAGTCCTGTGGCACCTTATAGACTAACAGATATTTTGGAGCATAAGCTTTTGTGGGCACAGACCCGCCTCATCAGATGTATGAGAGGGGGTTCCAGAGGACGGTTTAAATATATGGGCTCATGAAAAGGAGGGAGTCCCAGTCAAGAGGAGGGCCAGGGTTGACAAGGTCAGTTCAGTCACAGAGGATGTGGCCCATTCTCAGAACAGAGGAAGTAAGTTACCTGTTGTATACTTTATGCCACAAAACAACAGGTAGATCTCAATCAAAAAACCAACCATTCAAGCCTCTGTGCAGGCTAGGATGTCAGATTGCAGCATCTGAGTAAGGCGTAATTCGTCTATATGTCCTTATATGCCTGATATGCATACTTCTTGGGCCTAACTTTCAATTCACTAAAGCCTCATCATCATTGTGGCAGAAAAAGGGTGCCTTAAACTGTGCGTCTCAAAAAAAAACTGGGTAGAAAGGAAAACAGGAGTACAGGCTGCATGACTTCGTTTAAAAAAAATAAAAAAGCTTACAACACAAGCCATACATTGTTCTTTGCAAAAGGTCACAAGCCAATTCACCATATTCTATATAGTTTTGCAAATTCTTAGGAAGCCACAGACTTCACAGTCACACAAGTAGAGAGATTATTTTCCACTGAGATCCATGACGATATGCAACATAATTATTTCACGTTGTAGGCCCAAATTGTGCTCTCATACATGTTTGCAATGCATTCTGAAGCAACCACGGCTTAAGTGCACGTGTCTATGACAGATGTTGACTTGAAACTATTTACATGTAAGACTGAAGTGTTTCTAACGATCTTAAACAATGCATAGAAAACTCCATCTTGGGCTGTAGTAAGAAACCACAACCTCAGAGTTGCCTATCAGTAAATTTACATCTATTTAGTACATAGTTGCTTGTCTATTAGTAGTAATAGCAGTAGCAGCAGTAGCATTACAACTTTATGCTTGTAGGTTCAAAGCCTCACAAAGTTACTCTTGCAAAAATTATTTTCTAAAGCACACTGAATATCAAGTTCCAATTAAATTAATTAAATTCAATACTGTTCATTCTGCCAACTGAAATTGCTAAAAAAGGCAAAACTCTGCCAATCAGAAACCAGCTTATGAATAAAAGCATAATTTCTCAAATGTGGTTTTAAGAATAAGCCAGAGAATGCCAATTTCCTAAACCATCTGAAATGCAGCTATTTATAAAAGCAGCATGATAACTATAAATAGAATGCCTATAAAAGAGCTCAGTCATGAGATAACTATCTTCTGCTTTGAAAGTAGCTCTCCTGTGCCTCTCTGTCAATTTTTGCACAATTATCACCCAATTTTTCACATTAAAATGAGATATCTGCATCAATTTTGGGTATTAAAACAGGCCTCAATGTTCTTACAAACACTTATATATGTGACTGACTACACATGCAAGTCATCTCTTTGAACTTAATGGAATTACTCATGCATGCAAAGTTGTTCATATGTGGAAGTACTTGCAGAGTTTAAATATGGATTCAGATGCCTAACTTCAGGTATCCAGTTTTCAAATGTTTGCTAACCTCCATCTCTCATTCACTCTCTTTTTTTAGCTACTGCCCTTTTTTCCATGTTAAACAAAACCCTTCAAATTTCAGCATCATGAGATGAATTACAAATGAGAACAGCTGTTCTTTTTTACTACGGGAAGAGTCTGTTTAATAGTAAAAGCAGTTTAACTGCAACAACAATCAACAAAAAAGGATTTGCAAACTCGGCTTGAAAGTAGCTTTTAAACTGAAAGTTACATGTAAACTTTACTATCGTTTTACTTTAGTGACTATGAGACATCCACAAAAGCTCAACCCATAAGAAGAGAGAAAAACAGTAAGGCCCTTACACCCAAAAAACTGAATGACTTTTCCTATAAAACTGTGAAAGACAATTGATCCCATAATACATAATATGAGCTTCTGGATTTAATTTACACATGTATGTCTATATAGGTGGGTTTTCCATTAAGCTGCCGTAGTAATGAGGTATCTTTTGCTGAAGAAAAGGAAATGCAGGTGTAAAGGTGTTGAGGCCCAAATCATTCCTTTTATACATTAATGAGGAGAAAGGGAAAGAAGAGATGCACAATTGCCTGTCCAAAGAGGCTTTCAGGACCAGCATTTGATAACATCCAAACAAAAAGAGTTGCAATATACAGAATAGCTAGAAAGAACTAAAACCCTTCCTCCAGCTGCTGTCCAACAACACACAAACATACTCTTTACCTTCTGTGTAAGGCACATCCATCTCTTCTCCACCAGATTCATCTCTTGTGTATTCCTGCTGCAAACTTGTGGCCAGGAAGAATAATAAGGGGTCACAATGACCCACACATTGAGAAAATATGTGTGGTTTTGCAAAGCGGAATCTGAGTTGCAAATTATTTTTCCCATAAAACACCAAGAACAGGTTTCTCTAATGCCCATGCAAGTCAATAAAATGATTCCCACATTCTTTATACCCACTGAGGTCTGATTCAAAGTTAAAAAAACAAAAGCCCTAGTGGAAAAAAAAAATGAAAAATATCCTTAATTTTTACCCAATAGACCTGCATCAGCTTTGAGGGACTCTGCCAACCTGATTTTAAACTGAACAATTTCAAAACATTCCTGTTTTTGACAGAGCACCTCCTAATAGTGTGTTAATTTTTGAGAGAAGGAGGAGGATAAATTATTAAATTTTATAAGGGCGTTTCTGCTCCCATGCTGTTTATAAAGAAAAGCAAGCCAGTTAACTGACTATGCAAGTGAAACAATGAAAATGACTTTATACGTTTCAAGTGCTGTCAAATACACCATCTATCTCAATATGCAATCTGCATATCTGAGGAGTAATTCTAGAACAAAGCATTTCCCTCTCTTTGTTCATACAAGTTGAATATTTGCATTCAATTTCTGTATTTTTCAATATGTTGTTTTCATTGCAAGCAGAGAAAACACACACAAAATAGTGTTTGGATTTGGGTTGATAGGTACTAGAATACTAGGAAACAAACATGAAATAGTAACTTTGCTATAAAAATATATTTAATAAGAAGATGTCAACCATGATCTCATCAAAAGCTTTATCTTGAAGTAGCAAAATAGTAGAGACCAGTAGATTCTTGTGTGACTTTGCTACCTACATTTCTGATTAATTTTCCTCCATGAGGTTCTCAAATCATCTCCAAGATAGTAAGCCAGCAGTTCTCCAAGTGGGTTGTGATCCCATTTTAATGGGGTCACAGAGCTGGCTTAGACATGCTCAGGTCTGGGGAAGAAGATCACGCTGCACAATCTGGACCTTCAGCCCCGGGCATTACGGCTCAAGTTACAGGCCTGGGATTAAAGCCCTTGGTCTTTAGCTTTGGTCCTTCCATTCAGGAGACTGGGCTCATGCATCCATTCTTCCTGGAGTTATAAAGTAAATGTTGTTGTCAAAAAGGGCCCAGGTGCAATGAAGTTTAAGAACCCTTGCAGTAGGATGACTGAAACTCTGTCAATATGTAAGGGAGGTTGGGTACCAGAACACTGATATAAGAGTTTCAACCGTCGGAGTACTCAGCCTTGCCATTAGATAGTTGGCTGCATATTACCATTGCATTACCAAATTTTACATCATGCTGTAAGCAGCAATATGAGTCTACAGATCAAAAAGGCGGATCATTCTCTTGATATCTTGATTCAGCAAATATTTAAGCCCTTCAGTAATTCCACTGAATTATCTATTTTATGCCCACGTAATTTAAGTGTTTTTGTATGCCGCTTAATTCAGTGAAACTACTGAAATCCATTATTAGTAATTATAGGTGAGACAAGGTCTGAGTAAGAGCTGTGACGCTTTTCCCTTCCACTGGGAGAAACTGGTCCTCTTAGATATATTACCTCATCGGATCTTGCCTGTCTCATATCCTGGACCAGCAAGGCTACAGCAGCACTTCAGATCAATAATAATTGTAATATTTACATTGCACTAAGAACCAACTAAAGGGCAACTATGTTCTTTCCAAAGCTTACAACTGAACATTGACAATACAGCTTTTAAACTTTACTATACATGAAAATGCTACCTTCTCTCTCTCTTTCTAGCAGTTTCCACTTAGAGTACTGTACTGTGTTTGCTCCTTCCCCTCTGCCCCACACCACTCCCTCCAGTTCGCCGACCACTGGGATCCCTGCTACTGCCTGACTGGTATTTCTGGTTCCAAATGAGGTGTGTGGTTGGTTGACTAATCAGTTTTTAACGTGGATACTCACACCTCAGAGGTTACTGCAAATGGTAGAGTTTACAATCTACAAAAAGTTACTCACAAACACAAGTGCTGGCAGTAGCATGTTATTAGTACTTTAATATAGCTATCAAAAGATCTCATCACTTCCCAAACAGAACTGAATGCAAAAATTGTATACCAAATAACACTATTTAAAGTAAGCAATCTTACGAGAACAGGTCTCAAAAGGTCATTTAAAAATAATCCTCATTTATTTTCAAGAGAATGAACTTGTTACAAACTATCTCTTCATAATTTAAAAAAAGATCTGTTTGGGTCTTCCATATGGCATACTAAAACATACTGCAGAAAACCTTTAACAATAAACTACAGCACTTGATTTTTCTTACACTACTGTACTTTATTAATAGTGCTTAGCGATTAAATGATAATTAGTTGTAATGAAACTTGTTGACAAATCGTCATGAGAAAACAGCTTCTGTTAACTGTTTTTGAAACCAACTTCTCACTGTGTTTTATGAACAAATGGTTTATGCAATACAGAAGTTGTATTATTTGAACAAAAGTTATACACTGCACAATCAATTAGTGTCACCACTGTGCACAGGCTCCTTCGAAACAACACAGTCCTTTTGTAAAGTTGCTGCCTTTGGCATATAAGGGGGCTTGTTTTTGAAGCTAGCTATTGAAGAAGGCTCAATCATGAAAAGCTGTAGATCATTCTCAGAAAGATATTCTACAAACTGTAATTTTTATCCTACTTTGGATTTTCACTGTTCTTCATGAAACCTGTATTAGTAAGCACAATGGTTTCACAAAGGTATTTCAGTGATACCAGAATTCATTTCCCTTTGGAACAAAGAGAATCTAGATGGAAACTTGATAGTCCTCAGATGTCAGAGGGACCATTTTGCACTATTCTCTGGTTCCTCACTGAAGTTGCCTGTGCAATGCTGAAATGTTGAGGGGTGTGTTACCATTTGGACAGAATCACTGGGCATAAAATGGCAATCCAGAAAGAGTTGACATAGTTAGAGATAACAGACCTTTAATTTGGACTTTCTTCATTTCATAACCATTCTCTTTATGCTGAATTATTTTGGGTTATGTGGGGAAACCTATGCTTAAATAATCAGCCTAAGCATGACTGATATTTCTGTCTGAAAAGGCACACTGCTGCATATAGGTCTTCAGGCATTCAGTTTGTGTCTGGGATCTTCAGCCACCAAAAAGAAACAAAAGTTTTCCTTTATGTCACTACTGTACAGCCAGACTAAAGGCTCCCCATGACCCAAGCTATTCCAGACTACTCTCTAACTCTATTAAAATATAGGATAAGCCCATTGTGAAAGCCATAAGATACAAAATATTTCCTCCAAAATGTCAAACTTTAGCTTCAAAATATGGATTTTCATACCCAAATTAAGGACCCAAATTTGAAAATTTTTGACCTTCAAGAATGTCTGGATGGAATGAATACACTATATTTCAATAAAAATGCAAACTGTTAAATAATGCAGCAAATTTTGTTCAGTTACACTATAATTCCTTCAGCACCAGGCTGTGAGGTTTTTGTTTTGCTTTGTTTTTTCATCTTTTCTTTCTTTTTTCAAAAGCACCATGAGAATTTCAGCTGCCATGCAAGCTTCCTTATTCTATGTGACAAATGGTAGTTCCATAAATATTTTCAGCTCCAGGCATGTAATCTACTCAATAACTGGAAAATGTTTATTTAGAAAAAAAAATTACTCTATAACCAATGTCCGAAATTACTTTCTATCAGCAGAACCATAAAAGGGAGCACAAGAGAAGCAGACGGTGTAACAGCTGGTCTCTTTCAACTTTTTGTAATATTTTTACAACTATTTTATGGTGAATTTTGTAGCCCACATAAATATGAGGCCAGGATTAGTAAGAGGCATACTGCTGTCTCCTTACACAATTCTGCCAATCAGAGATGAGTCTCACCCTTGGGAGCCACCATCAGTCATAACATAGAGAGAGCCAGGTTGTACCCTTTGATTATCCAACTACTTCCACACCAGTACGGAAAATTTATGAATGACTGGCCCGCTCCTGTAAAACATGTAAGCACGTTTCACTTTAAGTATGTAAATAAGTTACATTAAAGTCAATGAAATCCATCATGGAACCAATAAGGCACTGGACTAAGTTCTTGATTCTTTTCCCGGTTGTGCTGGTAACCTGAGACAAATTACTTAACCTTTTTGTGCCTCTGATTCACCTATCACCCTTTATCTATTTATTCTGTAAACCCTTTGGAGCAAAATGTTTGTATTATGGAAGCTTCTAGACGTTTTTAGATTAGATTCTGTTTTGCTAGGAAGTGTACAAACAACACTTGGAATATTGTATAATGTACTTGGAGTTAAACTTGTGCTGAAATACACTGCTGGATTGGAGCCTGATTTCCATAACTAATATTCTTCAAAACCAAGGTGCTACGTCTTGGAATAAATTACCACCGCACTGAACAGCCAACAATGTGGCATAAAGCTTAAGTAGCAACAACTTTTTAAAGGCTGTTCTGGTGTAAGAAATCAAGTTACCTTCTTGTGTATTGCATACATGCGAGCAAAGGGTTGGGTTGCATCATTTATGCCTGAGCTCTCTTTAGGAGTAGGCAGGGCCACATGGCCTCAAGAGGAATGACAGGGAGATTGTCCCATAAGTGGAAATTGTGAGGGAGGAGCAGACTATTAGAGTGAGCATTCTGTTCCAATGATTATAGTGTATTTACCCAACATGAATCAGTCTTTGTACTGCAATTTTTAGACACCAAAACTCAACAGTTAATTTGCAGTGGCTGACTCATCAATTGTTAACTACACTTTTTAATCATGCTGGCAATGTTTTCTAAGAAACTGTTCTGTTTATGTAGTGATATATTCCAACATGAAATAAATTTTACTTATTAATAGCACACTTCTTTCCCCCCAGTAATTCAATTGTCACAGGTAACGCACATTCCAGGAAGAATAGGAATGCAGATTGCAACAAGGACGCAGCATGGTCAAGTGAACAGAGAACTCCGCTGGGTACCTAAAGATCTGGGGTGAAATCCTGGCCACACTGTAAGTCAATGGGAGGCTTACAGACTTCATTGGTGCCACCATTTCACCTTGAGTTCTATGCTTTCATTTCAGCCCTGTGACTAAAGTAGTTTACTTTGCCTAAGAATATCTTTAAAAAAAAAAGCCTTCAAAACATCCTTTGTAAACACTGTTTTAAATGGGGGTGGGGGGGCTATATTTTCCATGAAGGCAAGTAATAGTAAAGATTAGGTGTACTATTTATTATAAGTGGAAGTCAAATCTAACTCACTATAGAACAGGAGCTTCCCCTTCCAGAAACTGAATCACAGATTGCCCTTCTATTCTTGAAACACCTGCACAGCATGATGTTGCTTTCCAACTGACCATAATGGGAAATGATACCTACCAACCACAATAACATCACTAGGAATTGTGGGTGAACACAGCCACTGAAGATCAGGGTCTTGCCATGCAAAGAATTATGTGTAGCAACTCGCAAAAGATAGCTCCTTTACAAATTCTCCTCTGACCATAAAAGTGTCTTCTGCTATAAACTGAAGGCTGGCCTACTAGTCTTTATCAAAACTGTGCTAACAGGCACAGAAAAATAAAACTTATATGAGATTTTCCAAAAAGCCTACAGGTCAAGAAGTTGGTAACTTCTAAGGTTTGTTGCCTATGTGCTCTCCTTCCTCTCCTGCCGACAATGAAAAAGTATACAGTATGGTGATTTTCAATGTGAACTTTATGGGCATGTGCACTTACAAAATTCTGGTTTAGATGCAAGATTTTGGACATGAGAATAACTGGCTCAAAAAGAATTTATACACTGGACAGCAGTGGCTCTTGAAATAAGTATGCAATGTGTATAACACAATAAAATATTAATGAATAAATACATTCAGGCTAAATAAATGATGCAGGTTTTCAAAATTAGTTGGCGTACCAAAAACGGTGCATATTTACTAGGCATTTTAGCACGTGCTGTAACTGCGTTTAAAGCTTGAGACTCCATCTTCAATTCATGTTATCCTTCTTTTCTTTTAATATGAACTATTAACAAAGCAGCATGCTAATAGCCTCTGTGTTGTATTCACTGAGCGCATGCGCAATGTGTGAGTCGCATACATTCCCCGGGAAGTCCGTTCTACATGTCCAAGTATATCTGTATGTTTTCAATAGCAAAGCAGATCCCAGAAGAGCACTAACAAGCTTGAACATTGCAGCAGTTAAAATCAGAATCATTTTAAACAAAAACAGAAAAGTACACTTGTGAGATCCACTTTGTCCTTTTTTCATGAGAAAGTTTCTTCCTTCTCAGATATCGTGCCATCCATTTATTTTGATCCCAAATTATTTCTCCCTCTTACAGTAAGCTCTGTGTTTCCTCAGACTTTACCTAGGCATTCACAAAGGATAGGAGAACCAAAGTTAATGTAAGTTAACATGCGGAACAGCACCCTTGCTTTCCCCAACACCTCATGGAGTGCCTCACAAAAGGCCCCAGAGGTTGGGCAAACACAGCACCAGCAAAAACACAGTGTGAAAGGGACCTTTATGTGCATGTGAGAGGGCCCAGTGCTAATAGCTGAATGTGCTATTGACACATTGCAGTGCAAACAGCTAAGTCTTTTTCAAAATAGCATGAGTCACAGTGTCATTCTGAAGTTTGCGTTTTCCAGATTTTGCTAATATGTGAAACAAGCTATCCTGATATTTCTTAAACACATATTTTGCAAAGAAACTGAGCCACTGGGGAACATACTCCTTCTAACTAGCAACATCTGTTCTGAAATCCACACAAACCACAAGAAAGGTGTGAAAAACAAATAGAGTAAGCAGTAGGGCAACTTCTCTGACAGTCTCCAAATCAAATTTATATGTTTATTCCTTTTTAAAATTAGCATTAATACATAAGCGTCTAGATAATCCTCCACTTTAGTTCGAGACGCGCTAATACTCCTCTGAAATAACGCCAAAGAACAGAATGAGTTATTAGAATAAGCCTTTTCCTTCCATCACAACAGAGATGCACCTCTTCCATCACAACTCTGCTATAATATAACACTGGGAGCAGAAGTGGGTCCGCCCGCGAAAAACTTCTGCAGGGCTGGCTCCTGGAGAGAAATCCCACTCCGCTGCTATGGACTCAGAAGCTGCCCATTGTTCCCCACATGCGGGGAAGAAGAGAGCCCACCTTAAAAGTTATATTTAAAACCACTGCACAAGCGCTCGGACCGGATGAAAACACGGGCTTCCTCAGGAGCTCTCCCGTGCGACCAGCGGCAACCCTTTGAACAGCTCCATCGCGTAACACGTTTGTGTTTACAGCTGGCAACGCAACGTGACAAAGCTGTGCCTTTCGGCCGGGGGGAGATGGAGATAGCCTCCGAGAGCAAAAATGCCCGCGGCTGCCTCCATCCAGGCACGCCGAGGGGAAACTTGGAAAGGACGCTGGGTCCCATGCTGCGATTTCGAAATGTAAGTTTAACCCAGTCCTTAAAACTCCCACCTCCCGATCGCTCCCCCCACCCCCCGGCACACAAGCTCTAGTACGTACGGAACGGGAGAACGAGGAGTAAGATTAGCAACGGTCACCTTGTTGTAGCTGTAGTAACCCAAACACTGGGCAAAATCCAGATTGGACGGGTCTCCGGGCAGAGAGCTGCCAGCCGCGGCGGGGTAAAATCTTACATCCATTCTGGGGGGCTGGGGTCCGAGAAGGGCCCTTGGAGGAAGCGCTGGGAGGTTGTAATAGATCCACCGTCACGTCCCTTCCCCGGGTCTCTGCTTCGGGGGAAGGACCAAGTTGCTGGAGCTGGCGAGGGAGCGACGCTTCTTTGGAGGCGGGAGGGGGAGGAGGAGGGAGGACAAGGGAAGGGGCCGAGAGAAGAAAGAGGCGGCGGAGAAGGGCAGGTAAACACGGCGGGGAGCGGGGGGCGGAGCAGCCCAGGTGGGCGCCTCGCCGCGGCCGGGCCGGGCGCTGGCTTGGTAAGAGCGCGCTGCCAAGCCGCAGCCTGTGCCGCTGCCTGCGGGAGCAGCTGGACACAAAGGCGCCACGCGACCGGCGCTGCCTCTCCCCCGCGGCGCCCGGCCCGAGCTGGAGGGTGCTGCGCCGCGAGCTCCGCCCGGCTGGCGCGAGGCGGAGGGGAACAAAGGCTGCCCCGCTGCCCGCCAGGCGCCCCCTACTCGTGGCAGGCGGGAGCTGCAGCGCTGGGGGCGGAGGCTGCCTGGAGCGCACAGTGCCGCGGAGCCGCCGCCTGGCCGCGCGACCCGGGAGCAACGGGTCAGGGCGGCTGGTGGAGCGCCCCGCCCTCCCGCGGCTGGCGCTCTCTGCGCCCCGGCAGCCGGCCCGCGCTCCTGCACTCCGCGCGCTGCCGCCGGGCATTCCCCCCATGCGCACGCCCCGCCCGGCTCCACAGCCCCCCTGCGCGCCCGCCCACTGGGGGCACACTCGGGGAAGGTGTCCCCACGGGGCTGTTCGGTTGCCCAGACACCTGCCCTTCCCCGCAGCTAGGGAGGCAGCGGAGACCCGACCCAAAGTGCACCGCACGTTGCCCAGCCACACCTGAGTGCCTAGGCAGCGTGGCAGCAAGTTTGCACAGCTGTGCACACCCAGGGCACACCCAGGACACAGTGCCTGCACATACCCGATCAAACCCCCAGTAGAGTGAACAGAGAAAGTGCTTGTACACACACAGTCAGTATGCAGTGTGCACTCAGAAATGTAAGGCACAGTGTTTAAACCAGTGGTTGAAGTGTTACAGAAATGCTTAAACTTTAACACTGTGCCCCCTGGGCATACTGTGCGCACATAGATGCACACATGAAACAAAGTGCATACAGCCTGGACACACAGCTGCACATGCAAGTAGCCTGTAATCTACCCCATGTAAATATAATGCAAAGTTCACACAAAGTGTACAATATGTTCAAACACATACAGTGAACAGCAGCAGGCTTTTTTGTGAAGAAAAAAAAAGGAGCTGGTACTCAGCCAGCTTCCCACCCCCCAGCCTCCACCAGTGTTTCAGTGGCTGGGGCTGACAGCGGGGTTTCACGCTGCAGCTGGCTCCTTGCTGCTGGGGACCCCTGCCCCCCATTTGGGTATCCTACAGCTGGGGGTGCCAAGGTGCAGCTACCCACTGGCCAAAAAAAAAAAAAAGAAAAAAGCGCCAGTGAACAGTGTATACATATATACAGGCCTAGCCCTCCCTATTGCTCTGATCCATTCATTTGCTCAGTTTCCTTCAATCCATGTACTCATGTTTCCCAACTTCTTTGAGTCCTTCCTGCACTCCCCCTTGTTTTTACACTTTTGTAGTTGCCTCTTACTCATCCATCCTTCCTGGGTTTCCAGACTGGACTACAGATTCCCTAACAAGATCTACTCTTCCTTTCTTCCTCCTTAATACTTTCCATATCCTATACCTACAGATACAAAACTATTATTCACTTGACAATTTTCTGATGATTTCCCTAGCATTACCTCTAGTCTGTGTTCACTTGACTCAAACTTTCTTTTTTATTTATTGATTTATTCTTTTTCATACTTATTTATTGTTGCTCTTTTTTTGCACTCAAAGCAATTCCAAAAACTGGACGTAACCAAAACTTTCACTTCCTGTCTTATTTTCTTGAAAGTTCTAGGTGAGCAACTTCCACCACTGCATTAAAAAAAAAAACAAAAGCCAAACATTGAAGCTTGTTTTGTAATGTACTTTCTTGATTCATACTGATATCTTGCTAGCTGCACTTGGAAGTAGAAGAAAGAATAAAGTCTTCTAGCATAATATCAGACTAAGGCTTCTAAAACATAATATCCTGCCCACAACCCCTTTCCCTCAAATTCTTTGGGAGACAATGTGAAAGACAAAACAGAAATCCAAGTATGTAATACTCAGCCATAGTCACCACATTATTGGTTCTGCTGTCACAATAATAATGCATGGCAGCTTTTGTATCCCAAAAATGTTAGCCACAAAACTTTTCAACAAGACCTTGTATAGTAGCACTCATTTTTCTGTACATTTGTTGTAGGAGGGGACATGGTTGTACATCTGCTCTTTGTAGTAGTAGCATCCTTCAGTCTACGTAGACTATGGATCGTGCCCTTCGTAGTTTCGTTTGGCATCCTCATTTGCAGCGTCGGCTGTGACTGTGAAGACCCACACGAAAGTGACTGTCCTTGCTGCATCTTTTGCATATGTAATGAGTGTCTGGCAGGTCCTTGCTGTGCTTTCTGTGGGCTCACTTCTCTTTTGCTAGCTGTGTGATCCTCAACTCACCCTTCTGAAGGCCATTGTATAGTTCCTGCCTCCATCTGCTGCGCATTGTACCCTTCATAAAACCAACAGAAAAATAAAGCGTTCTTGTGACCCCAACTACGAAAGA
The DNA here is from genome assembly GCF_033958435.1 of Carettochelys insculpta. Taxonomy (NCBI): domain Eukaryota; kingdom Metazoa; phylum Chordata; order Testudines; family Carettochelyidae; genus Carettochelys; species Carettochelys insculpta. Next base: position 13,832,103 of record NC_134150.1, on the reverse strand, counting down.
GCCAGCAACAGAAAAAAGATAGATCTGTGGATCTTAAAGAAGGCTGCAGACCCTTCTCTTTACTCTCCAGCAGTTAGAAAGCTGAGGCAGCCTGCCCTTGAGGATAGGACCACCCTAATGCTCAGCTGCAACTCCTTAAACACTTCCCAGCAACAGAAACTTGCAAGAGATGTGACCAAGGGTCCTCATCCTCTTGAGAAGAGGGGATATTCATGTACACACTGCAGTTCTTGAAATTGTACTGTGTTCATAATATTTTTAATTTCATTTAAAAATAAGCAATGGATTTCAGCACAAAATATATGTTATACAAAGAAGTGCCAGATTACTCTTAGAATATGCTCCTTTTTAAAGACTCCACAGAAAGAGGCAGGGGCAGCCTTTAGGATCCAAGTGGCTAATTTCAAGTCTCCTAATTTACAAGAAAAAATAGATAAGTATAATTTTCTTGCACTTTCATAGGTCTGAGGAAATGAGGGAGAGACAACTACGTGAGTAAGTCCTGAACCACAATTTTAGTTGAGACCCACATAAATGGAACTCTGTCCAACCTATTAAAATCAATTGCACAGTCCAAACTGAAAATCATCCCCATTATATTATTCCATAATCAAATGTGAGCTGGTCTTATATATTTAGGAGCATGTACATGTGTTAGTGTGCATGTTTTCATGTGTGTTTGCCTGTGCATGAAAGAAGATGATCCATTTTGCACACTATAGGCAGATTGGGCTGCAAACTTGAAATGAACAGCCTCCATTTTGATGGACCCTACATTAACCTTTGCAGAGACACATGGGATTTTAAAAGGGGACATAGCAGTTATTAGGGCTTGTCTTTACTTACCACCATGTCAACATGCTGGCAGTCGATTTTCCAAGGTTGATTTAGCACGCCTACTAGGGACGTGATAAATCGAACACTCAGGACGCTGCCGTCAATCCCAATACTCCTCACAGTTACGAGGAGTAAAGGAAGTTGACATGAGAGTTTCTCCTGTTGCCCTCCCACTGTGGGAACAGCACAGAAAATCTATGCAAGGTATGTCGACTCCACCTACACAATTCACAACTGCTGCTGGAGTTGCATATTTATATCAATTTTGTTCCCTAGTGTAGACCTGACCTTATATTTGTTACATCCAGTGACATAATTGACTCCTGCTCACACAGGCGAATCCAAAGGACAGCATCTCTGATTCTTTGCCATACAGCTCCCTTAGGCTCCAGCTGGGATGCCATGGGAATCACCATGTCACCCTAACATCCTTTCCATAGACTCTCCTCAGGCTCAGCCGTCAATACACTGATTGCAAACATCCCAGTTATGGGGAGATGGTGGTTGCCTTGAGCTAATGCAACCTCCTAGTTGAAGGACTCCAGCCCTGAGATGCCTGAACCTTGTTTTAGGCTGATCCCAGAGAGGATTGGCATAAGGCGCAAAAAGTCTGCTAGCTCAAAAACAGGCTTTTGAATCCAAACATTGAACATGTCATGGAGGTGCATCTTTACTTACCTGACAGATACATTGATGCCATATACAGTAAACTTTTTCCTATCCCTCATTCAATTATCCATAACTCTCAAATAACCAGCCTTTTAACCAAAAGTGAATTTTAGTTACGTTTTCCATAAGTACAGTATACTGAAATACAAATAAATTCAGCAAATACAGTATAAGTTTACAGTGTACTATACTACTGTTGTTGGTAAATAAAGTACTCTGGATACTTCTTTTGTTTTTTGTTTGTTTTTGTTTTTTTATTTCTTACTATTGAATCTTGTTTTTCTTTCATGTCATGCATTGCTAGGCATACCTTTCCATTATCCAGGATACTTGAATATCTGGCAACCTCCCTGTCCCAGGACTTCTAGATATGAAAGAGAATACTGTAAAGTCCTGGGATAAGAAAGGCCATACACCTTGTATATGAATGCCTCAGAGCAACAAGTTATGCTCATCCAAATGCACTAATCAGGTTCAGTCAGTGTCTGCCTACTTCAATCCTCCAAAGAATCAAACCTAACAATGTATTTTAGCCAACAGCAAAAAATGGTTGAAATGGATGTGCAGTCATGTGCAACATGTACCATGTCACTAAAAGAGTTACATTCATGAGACAAAATTAGTCATTTGCAAACTCAAAAAATTATAAGTGCAGAACATAGTCCAGAATTTATATAGCTCTTCAGAATGTAAAACTTTATTGGTGATTTCACCCACAAACAACACTGACAGAAAAATAATAGGTAGACAGGGATGGCAAACCAATTTCTAGAGGAGAGAAGAATTTTGAATGAGGCTTAACAAGTACAAACATGATAATCTGTCTATTCACTTGGAGACTATACTTCTGAAAGGCATTGAAGCAAGGTAGGAAAAGTAGCTTCTTAACTGTGACTCAACACATTATTTATGACACGTAGTTTTTCTGAAAAACTATCACAAATCCGAAGGTAACTCCTGAGAGCCTTATTCTGGTTTTATACAGTTTTTATGATGTCAGTGTATAGGCATATTTCCACTGAATACAATGGGACTTGCACAAGGTGAGCATGATTTGTCCCCAAGAGTCTAATTATTTTTGGCTACAGCTGACTGAAAATTTTCCAACAGATTGGGCTTATTTCAAATACATTTTGTTTATAAATAATGTACTATATACCTTAGAAACTTTGTGTCAGTCCATCCATTCATGAGTCTGCTTTTTCAAGAACTCATTTGAAATGTAAGGGCTAGTACCACCAAATTTGGTATGCAGCTTCTGCTTATAGTACCTTAAAACAAGATAAGATTATGGTTGTTTCAGGACAATGGGTTGTGCTTGGAATTTGATTATTTCTCATAAAATGGAAAGCAGGTGGGGTCTGGTAGAAGGAATAATTATACTACAGAATGACCAAAGGGGACAGCAATAGGCCAGGTCTTACCTAGGTCACTATGGACCCTATCCCTACCCTCCAACTTATCTACCAGTCCCCCTACCTTTGTGTCATCCACAAATTTGCTGAGGGTACAATCCATCTCCTCATCCAGGTCATTAATAAAGATGTTTAACAATATCGATCCTAGAACTGGTCCTTAGGGTACTCCACTTGAAACTGAAACTGACCACCACCCAGACATTGAGCCATTGATCACTACACACTGGGCCTGACTGTCTAGCCAGCTTTCTACCCACCTTGAAGTCCATGTATCCAATCCACATTTCCTTAACTTATGGGCAAGAATACTGTGGATATTGTGAATATCTACTAGATATTCCAGACCGCTTGTCTGTTTGTGTGTCTGTTTGTCCCCAAGCTTAGGGATATGCATCCCAATCCCAAATATGCCCACTGCAGCTGGAGTTGCCATGGACAGGTGCTTCTCACCTGGCCCCAAGATGCTACAGTGAGAAGGCTTGGGTTATCCTCTCTTCCCAGGAAGCCTGCATACTGAACCCCTCACTCCTAGCCCCACCCCAGAGTAATGATTTAAATGAACTAAAAATGCATTTGCATTAAGGACCTAAGCAATGCTGGGTAAATCTTCTACAAATATAATCTTTTTCCAAAGTGAACAAAATATTTTTATTTTATTGAAATAAAGCATTTCAACTGACCTGAAAGAAAAAAAAATTTCAAAATTTTTGTATCACAGAAAATGTAGAAATGTAGTTAGCCACAGGATGGAAGTATGACTATCAAGTGGCTGCTCAAAATTAACCAAGAAAGAGCAAAGGTCAAAATCATAGAAACTGGGATGTATGCTAATTACCCTTCCTTTAGAACAAAGCACTACTATTTATAGGAGATATATTTCCATGGAGAATTTAATAATTTTGAAAATAAACCAGGTAAAGGTTTTGTTTTCTCAACAACTCTTCAATTTACCTCATGAAGTGAACTTGAATAATTGCTGCTAGAATTTTCATCACTACATATACATCCAGCTATACTGGTCTCGTGGACTGTGTCTATACTAACATGTCCTTTCAGAAAATCAGGCCCTCTTCTTAAAGAACAAGCGGAGTGTCTGCACACAAAATGCTCTCTTTCAAATTCCTTTCGAAAGAACACAGCACTTCTTCCAGAGGCCTGTTCCTCTCCCAAATGAGGAGGACAACCTCAGAAAAAAGGGTGTGTAGATGCTCCAGGGGGCCCTTTCTTTGAAAGGGTGGTCCTCATGGTGTCTGATTTTTCAATCCCTGGCCCGTTCTTTCAAAAGAGCGGGTGCTGTGTGGACGCTCTATTTCAAAAGAGCAGATTGCTCTTTTGATCTGCTTTTTTGTGTGTGGACTTGCACTTTCAAAAGAAGATCTGAAAGAGATCTTCCAGAAGCTCATCTTTCGAAAGATTTCTATAGTGTAGACACAGCCATTGTCTCTATTCAAAGACAGAATGGTCTATTTGAGTTCTGTCATTTATATCTTTAATCTTAAAAGCACCCAGTAGTGTTCACTCTGATTATTCACTTTGATATCCTCCAACAGAGCCCTGACTTTGCCATTCTACTTTCTTCTTTCCTTCAGAGCAGTTGTATTTGTGAAATATTTGTCATTTTAAGTGAGTGTTCCATTCTTTTCATGGTGTAATAAAGTAAGCATCTTTCTGCAGCAAATGGAATACTGTTGCCAAGGTCTTTGAAGTCAGCCTTGAATTTGAAGCAACTTTTTGAAATGTTCCCTTTTGGTAGTATTATAACTTAAGGCTAGAACTCCAAACATTTATTAACTCTGGAGGTACCATGTAAGAGCTGACTCTTCAATCGTTAGCTAAACTTTCTTCTGAATCATTATCACAAATCAATTATCCATAAAGAACACCAGACTTCCTATCTATGAAAACTGCAAAAATATATTTAAATGAACCAGTAATAGACATAAAAGTCTGCTGAGGATTTCTCCCCTTTCACTCTTAGGGCAAGAAAGGAGTTAAAAAAATACACCTCAAATTGGAACATCTTGCCCAGCCAGACGGCAGTCTTGCCAGTACAACAGCTGAGAATCAATAATATTTTGATTCCGCCCATGAAATAACAGTTATAGTGATGACTTTTGAGTTAATATGATTAACAGCATTTTAATTTATCACAATTTATCTTATTCTTGGCCATAGCACTTCTCATCTTAGGATCAGATAGCATTTCTAAATGAAACCAATGACAAGAAATAGGCTACCTCTCTCCTAAACAATGAGTCTGATGCAGACCACTTTTATTATTAGCGTGAATTTGAACCAGGTATTCATTGAGATCTATGCTTCTGCTCAGCAAAACTGTCCCAGATACACTGGGCAACGTTAGAAACATTCACCACACAGTGCTGCAGTAAATAGGGTATTTTATTGTGGAAGCAGAGTGGCCCAGTAGCCAGGAGACTAGGTTTTAACCATCAGTTTGTTGCTATTCTTCAGCTTGATCTCAGGGGCACCTACAGAGCCAGGTGGGAGGATGGTTTGGCACTATGCCCTGGAAGGGGTGAGGCCAAGAGCAGAAGGGGTGGAGCAAAGAGCAGGCATTGGCAGCCTGAGCTCCGGGTCCCTTTGAAATGCTGAACCTGGGGGCAACTGCCCCTCTGCTTCCCCCACACTCCCCTGGCAATGGGCCTGTTTGATTTTCAACAAATCACTTAAGCTACTTAACCTCTCTTTGCTTCAGTTTCCATGTTTGTAAATTGGGAGTTATGATACTAATAATCCAGTTGAGAAAGGTCACATAAGAGCCAAATATTGTTATTACAGTGTTCTTCTTCTCAAACCCTTGTACTTCGAGTGGAGCATAAGTCATCTACAAATCTCCTCCTTTTCAACCTGTCTTGGGACAAAACTTCTAGCTGACTCTAGGAGTACACCAGTTGTCCTTCAATCTCAGTAGATCGTTTCCACATTGTCCGAGGTTTTCTTTTGCATTTTCCTGGCAGGTTCCGTGTTAGAGCTTGATGTACTATGCTGGATGATGTTTTTCCGAGAGTGTGCACTAGCCATCTCCACTTTCTTCTCTTGATTTGAACATCAAGTGGTTCTCTTCCTGCTCTGTTCCAAAGCTCTTCATTTGTGACAAAGTCTTGCCTCTTGAGGTGAAGGGTGTTCCTCAGGCATCTGTTTATGAATGTCTATAGCTTGTGCTTTAAAGACTTTTTAGTATGCCAGGCTTCACATGTATACAAGAGCACACTCTTCACATTTCTGTTGAAGATCCACAATTTTGTCTTTGTAGATATTATTGGTGAGCTCCATATGGGATGAAGAGTCTCAAATGCAGCTGTTGCTTTCCCTATCCTGGCATTAATATTCTTGTCTGTCCCTCTGTCTCTGTCCAGAACACTTCCCAAGTAGGTGAACTGCTCCACATCTTCCAGTCATTCCTTCCCAGTGTGATGGTGTTGTTGATGGACTGGTTGGGCCTCATTGTCTTGGTATTTCCCTTGTTAAGCTGTAGGACAGAGAAACTTGAAAGAGCTGTATGACATTACATGGGAGATAGCTGGGTCATAGAGAACAGTAAATCAGTCAGTACAGGATTAGGAGGGGCATGTACTAACAAGCCCAAGTGAGCAGCTCAGTAGATGGAAGAAACACTCTGAAGAGCTACTGAACCACCCTGCCCACAGGGAATGTCTAGAGTTACCACCTGCAAATATACCTCATTAACAGCAACAGACCTACAAAAAAAATCAGAAAAGCCATTGCCCGTCTCAAGAGCAGAGAAGCACATGGTCCAGACAACATCCCTGCAGAAGCAATCAAGGCAGGTAGTGAGACATCAGTCAACATGATGTATAATCTCTTTGGGAAAATTTGGGACACTGAGGTGATCCCACAGACTGAAAACATGGCTACCTAATTGCGCTTCCCAAGAAAGGCAACCGGAAGGAATGCAAGAACTGGAGGGGCATCACATTAATGTCTATTCCAGGAAAAGTGTTCAGTAGGATTCTCTTGGAGAGATTGCAGTACATCACTTAAAATACAAAATATCACACTATTGCAATCACTTCAGAAGTGAAAGGCTGTGTCTACACGTGCCCCAAACTTCGAAATGGCCATGCAAATGGCCATTTCGAAGTTTACTAATGAAGCGCTGAAATGCATATTCAGCGCTTCATTAGCATGCGGGCGGCAGCGGCGCTTCGAAATTGACGAGCCTTGCCGCCGCGCGTCGCGTCCAGACGGGGCTCCTTTTCGAAAGCACGCCACCTACTTCGAAGTCCCCTTATTCCCGTGAGCTCATGGGAATAAGGGGACTTCAAAGTAGGTGGCGTGCTTTCGAAAAGGAGCCCCGTCTGGACGCGCCGCGCGGCGGCAAGTCTCGTCAATTTCGAAGCGCCGCTGCCGCCCGCATGCTAATGAAGCGCTGAATATGCATTTCAGCGCTTCATTAGTAAACTTCGAAATGGCCATTTGCATGGCCATTTCGAAGTTTGGGGCACGTGTAGACGTAGCCAAAGTGATATGTGGGGTTGGTTGAAATCCTCTCTTTTATGGTCTTTGCCTGAATCAAGAAATGCAGAAATTTGTGAAACTAGAAAAAGCTTAATGTTTTCAAATTCCTAAAAATATTTTTCCAAATATTTGTCCTTGTTTGTCTGAATTATTGCATCATTTCAACTCGCATCTAACTTATGAACTATGATAGTGCAGAAAAATATTATTTCAAGTAATTTACTATCTTTGGAGTATGGTACTGGTATCTTATATTACCTTATTTCCACTAGAGGCCACCCCAGGGTTACACACATATGAGTTTTATTAAATGCCACTCTTAAATTAAAAGAAAAAGGGGACAAATAGCTTTCAAGCATATACCGATGCACACTCACGACTCATGCAGGTGAAGGGTTGCATAAATACAGTGGAGGAAGTCGAGGCATCGTGAGTCTGGCATGTCTGCCTGCATCTGTGAATCCAGGGTAGAGAGCTAATCATATGGCCTCCTTGTCAGCTTGTGCTCTCTCGCTAGTTTTTGCTCTCTTGCCAGCACAGTACTTAGGAGCAGTCATACCATCCACCATGGTATGGATGGGCCTCCTGCCCCTCCTCTCTCAAGCCAGCCAAGCCTAATCCTGAAGAGTAATGATGGCAAGAAGAAGAAAGCCTATAGCTTTGTACCCACCTTTTAATATGTTTCAGTCGATAGTTCTTCTCCTGCCCCACTGCCCCAGGATGCTGTATGACCATTAGTTGGCACCAGGACCCCAGGGGACTTTGATCTTCACTTGATGGGGCCTCTTTCTCTTTCTTGGGTGGATTCTTTTGCAGGGCTCAGCTCTTCTTTATTCTGCAATTAATTGCAATTAATGCAAAAAGTAATTAATTAAAGAAAACAAATGATTGCAATGGCTAATTTAATTATGGTTAATTGGATTAACCGTAAGGGACTCCATAAAGTTGTAAAGGCTTTAAATGATACTAAAAATATATAGACTGATAAGTAGCCCCTTCCTGAAATAGGCACATTTTGGAAGATAAACTATTTATTATGTTGAGGAATAACAGGTCTTCTGAAGGAACCCCATCTACATGGCTGCTTTTGCTTCCGGAAAAAGGCTCTTCCAGAAGTGACATCTCATGGGAATATGCAAGTGATATGCCGGTGATATGGTGGAGAATGGTGTAGCAGAGGCCTCTCAGAGAAGGGATCTGAAGAAGACCCCACTGACGGGAAGGCATGGGATGTGTAGGCCTAGGGATGACAGTTCTATGACCACCACCCACAAGAGGAGAAGATGGGTGGTAGTAGTTGGGGACTCCCTCCTAAGAGGGACAAAGTCATCCATCTGCCATCCAGACCTGGAATCTTGGGAAGTTTGCTGCTCACCAGGAGCTAGAATCCAAGATGTGATAGAGAGACATTGGAGGGTAGGGATAAGGTCCAGAGTGTCCTAGACAAATTGGAGGACTGGGCCAAAAGAAATTTGATGAGGTTCAACAAGGAGAAATGCAGAGACCTGCACTTGGGATGGAAGAATCCCAAGCATTGTTACAGGCTGAGGACCAACTAGCTAAGTAGCAGTACAGCAGAAGAGGACCTGGGGACTATAGTGGATGAGAGGCCTGATATGAGTCCACAGCATGCCCTTGTAGCCAAGAAGACTAACGGCATATTGGGGTACATTAGGAGAAGCTTTTCCAGCAGATCTAGAGAAGTTATTATTCCCCTCTACTCAGCACTAGTGAGGCAACATCTGGAATATTGTGTCCAGTTCCTGGCCCACCAGTATAGAAAAGATGTGGACACATTGGAGAGAGTTCAGCAGAGGGGAACAAAAATCAGCTGGGGGCTGGAGCATATGACCTATGAGGAGAGGTAGGGAGATTTGGGCTTATTTAATTTGCAAAAGAGAAGACTGAGGGGTGATTTGATAGCAGCCTTCAACTTCCTGAAAGGAGGCCCTAAGAAGATGGACAGAGACTGTTTGCAGTGGTGACAGATGGCAGACCAAGAAGCAATGGTCTGAAGTTACAGTGGGAGAGGTGTGGATTGAATACCAGGAAAAAACTATTTCACTAGCAGAGTGGTGAAGCACTGGAATGTGTTATCAAGAGAGGTGGTGGAATCTCCATCCCTAGAGGCTTTTATGTCCCATCATGACATGGTCAGGGCTGGGATGATTTATTTGGGGTTGAATCTGTTTTAGGCAGAGGGCTGGACTAAATGACCTCCTGAGGACCTCCTGAAGTCCCTTCCAGCTCTAGAATTCTATGATTCTATATTTAAATCCATGCCACATTTGAATGTTTCCCTTGCTCATTAGCATGCCCCTTCTGGAAGGAAGGTGCAGTGTAGACTCGGCCTATAGGAATCACGGAATGAAAGGGAGATGGTTGTCTTTAAAATTATAGCTATTTCAAAGGAAATTAATTGATATATATATATCAAGAGGAACATGTATGTTCCTAATCAAAAGCATGTAAAGTTCTTCTTGAACTTCTTTAATATTCTACACAAGTTTAAAGATGGAGCACTTGTTATTGTCAGGTTCTCCAATTGTACTTTAGAACTAAAACCTGATTGCTGAAAGAATTATTTTACTAACATTTACTTATAAAGTCTCAGAGACTTTATATGAACTTTATATCTGAATTATGAAAGTTACACTTCTTTCTCTTGCCTGCATTAAACATACTCATCTTCACTTCCATTACCCATTGTCATACAATTAATTAAAGGATATCACATGGTTAGATCATGTCCCTCTCTTATTCATCCTAAGAAACTGCAGTAAACTCTTGTTTAACAGCAATTTGATTGACCAGCACAGTCGAATAACCGGCATAACTGACTGCTGAGCAGCTCTGGTCAGCAGACACCAGGCAGGAGTGTGGAGAGAGCAGAGGAACCTTCTGGCTTTACTCAGATGCAGCATGGAGCAACAAAGGGCAGCACTGAGCAGGCTGCCCCTTCACCCCCCAAGGTGGAGGAAGGGGAATTGCTCTCACACTCTGTGCACAAATCTCAGCTCTGTTGCCGCTTGTACTCTGCTCAGCGGACACCGAGCAGGAGCACAGAAAAGCGGCATCAGGGCTGCGGTTTGTGCACAGAGTGTGAAAACAACACCCTGCCCCTTTGGGGTGGGAGGGAAGACTTGTCAGCACTGCTGTGTGTCCCTCCATGCTGCGTCTGAGTGCAGCTAGCAGGCTCCTTTGCTCTCCCATCCAGCATGAGCTACTCACACTGCCCAGAGCTACTCCGCTGAGACCGTGTCCAGCTGGCAGGGATAAGAGTATGTATACCTCTCTATTATCCAGAATGTTTGATTATCCAGCAACCTCCTGGTCCCGCGGACGCTGGATATCAAAGAGTTTAGTGTAGTTTGGTAAACCTACCTTTACTTGAGTTGTATCATGGAGACATTCTAACGAATTTCCAAGAAATTAAAGACTGTTTTGGATCTGCAAGGCTGATATGATATTTGTCATAAAACTAGTAAACAGAATTTTCCCTGCTAATCACTAGCTATATAGATACACTGTTTCAAAATTGTACCATCTGACAAACAGACAAACATTTAAGCAAGAGATGGAAAGGGCATGGAGGGAGAAATAGAAGGAAATAATCTTAACAGAGAAATACTCAATGAAGAGTGATCATCAGGCATAGGTACCAGTAATGGAAACTTCAGTGATTCCTCCCTCAGAGGGTGAAGGACATGACCATGCCCATTATCTACATGGTGTGGTCCCAACACAGGCTTCGTTTTCTTACGATTTGCAAGAGATGGGGGCCAAGCCCTTTGCAAGTCTTGTTAAGTCTTGGGAAGTTGTATCAAAATTAAAGCCTCACATTCTATTGTTTTCAGGGATTGTCTTGCCCTGTGGCCTCAACAAAGAAGGGAATGGAAAGTGTACAGTTCAGCCAATAATCTAGCACAGCAGAGTGGGAGGAGAAGGCTTTGGAAAATCATTCTGAGTGGGCCTCTGACTTAGGCTCAGGCTCTCTGTCTTACCCTAGAAATCTGCTGTATGCTTATCAGGGTTGGTGAGTGAGGGTCTCCTGGCTAGGAGTTCCCCCTGTTACTTCAGGAGTCAATGCTGTAGTCTGCTGCTAACAGCAAACCTGCTCTACATCTACCCCTGCTAACAGCAGCTTCCTCCCTTTCCAACAAAATTGATAGACCCATAGGATGGTGGCTACCCTATTACCAGTGCCTCTCTGCTACCTTCTTGGTCCAGGATAAGTCTATCCACTCCTTCGCAGTACTATTCTAAAGGAAAAATGCTTTATTAAAAGATTTTGTCCTAAGGGTATCTTGCTCCAACACAGTTTTAAAAAAACAATAAAAAACAACGAGTGACCAATGCACCATAAGATTTAGAAATACAAGATTTATCTATATCTGGTGAAACTGTCCAGAAGCACAATTTTACAGGGGCAGGATGGGAATAAAATCTAGTCAATAACCAGAAGTGGTCTTCTTAAGCACTCATTAGTTATCATTTTAGGCCTGCTAGTTAATGATGTAGCCTTCTGAGAACATAAATCTTTAATAACTCATTTATTAGTAGTACCATGGTTCTTATTAGCTGTGAATTAGACGAAAAACACTTTGCTCTCTAAGTACTTGCTACAATAGAGCTTGGGACATAGCAGTAATGGAGTTATTAATGCATCAAGTTAAAAAGCCAAAAAGGTTCCCAAAACAACTAACAAGATACCAAATGTTTTAATTACGTTTGCACATAAGATATATTGATCTGCACATTTGAAACTTTTTTTTAAATGTTGCTTGTGAAAATCTCTACCAAAAGAATTCTGTGAGACAGCAAGAAATACAAAACACATACATATTCATCCCTTCTTGGAAAAAGCGAAAAAAAAAGAAAATAGGACTTGAAAGTTGTTCATGAAAAATAATGAGAAAACAAAGCAAAGAAGCGTGCTTTAGTGAAGTTTAACTTTCTAACTATTTATAATGAAACATATCATACTGACGTATTACAGAGACACTGTAAGAAAGTCTTGGTTTATTTTATATGCTTTCTTTTTGTTCCGTGTTTGTATAGTTGCAAGCACAACTTGGACCTGGTTCATGAACGGAACTTCTAGACACCACCACAATGTAAGAGACAGTAAGACCTAATAGGCTTAGGTGTCTTTTAACAGAGAGTCACTAACTTTATATATTGAATTTGTTCTGGTAAGGCTATGATCTGAAGAAGTGGGTCTGTTCCACAAACAATCATCACATAATAAATTATTTTGTTAGTCTTTAAAGTGCTACATGACTGCTTTTTTGTTTTGATAGAATACAGACTAACACAGCTACCTCTCTGTCACTAACTGGACAAACCCTTGTACTCTGAGTGGAGGATAGGTCATCTACAAGTCTCCTCTACTTCACTGTCTCAGGACAAAATGTCTAGCTGACTCCAGGAGTACCCCAAATGTTGTCCTTCAGTCTCAGTAGATCTTCTCCACATTGTGTAGGGTCTTCCTCTTTTGTGTTTTCCATGTGCTTAATTGCTTTTCTGACTTAGGACCCCATTTCCTACAAAAGTGATCTAGGGACTGACACAGCATGCCAATATCACGTTTTAAACACATTGTGGCACATTGAAGGACAAGGCCTGATTTTTTTTTAAGAGTTACATTATTAACTCAGATTCAGACTATGATTCTGGACAGCAGATGAGAGCTCATGACAAGGTCGATAAGCCTTACTGAGCACTTACTACCTCTGGGGGAATTCTGCACCACTGTACAATGCAGAATTTGCACAGAATTAATGCTCCCTGCAGAAACATATTTTTTCTACCACTTCATTTGTGATTTCTACCAAAATGCTTGTTTTGGTGGACATCACAAATTCAGGCACATGAATGGCAGGTCCTGTCTAGGTTGGCAGCCCCATGCATTGTGGAACTGACATTGGGAGCCCCAGCCAACTACATTTTCTGATTTTTCTTTACTGTTACAGATATAGCTGCTGGGAGATATATGTCACTAAAATAATTGAAACTAGTGTGATTATACTGTGTTATTTTTATTAAAATATGCAGAATGATCAAATGCTATGCATGGATTATTTTTGTTTGTTTGGCACTGAATTCACCAGAAGTAACTTACAAATACATCACTGGAAACTGATCTGACTCACCTATGTTAACGTGTTAGCACTATCAAAACAGAGTTGTAACGATATATTTGATAGTGATGGGGATGATAGAGATCACTTGTTGCTGAGTATGATCAAACAATATACTCAGACTTTATGGAATGTGTGTAGGATGGTACCTGTATTACTCCTACTGTAACCCACATTATATGGTAAATGTTTGTTTTGTAACTATAAAGATGGTTAAGACTCAATTCTCTGTAGTCAGGAGAGAAACATCACCAAGTGTGAAATATGAGTTTACTCCCAAGTCTTTTGCTGGTCAAGGACTGTTGAATCCAAATTGGTAATTATGGAACAAAGAATTGTTGATTGCTACCTCCCACCCACCCATTAAACAGTTATGTAGAGGAGTCCTCACCACATCAGCTTTTACTTGAGGCAGAGGGGATAAACCCCCTAACCAAAAGTAACTGGTGTCTCTTATGCTGTCTGAACTGTAAATGGCAAAGATTCCTGCACATAAGCAAGAGACCCCAAGCTGCTTCACTGGGGCTAGCCCCAAAGATATAAAAACTTGTTCATTACAGAAGTTTCTGTTACCTTTTGAATTTAACGTTGTAACTCATCTGTGTATGAGCTTACCTGCTTTAATCCTGTAAATAGCTTCCATTTCTTTTATTCGTTAAAAAACGATTTAGTTACTTATAGGATTAACTACAGGTATGTTCTTTAGTTTGCGATCTGCGTACAACTGATCTGAGATAAGTGGCTTGTCCTTTGGCGTACTGTTGTGATTTTTAATGGATAGTGGCCATGGGTCACACGGTGCAACTTTTCTTGGTGGCAAGATAGACTGGACTGCCCAATGGGACTGTCTGTTACTTCACAGTACAACAGTGACAGTGCTATAAGTGTTCTCATGGGCTCAGCACCCTTTGGTGTCTGATGCCTCCCTCACTATTTCCTTCCATCTTTCCCTTGTCAGTGTGGAGTGGCTTTGTTTCTGTAGACTAGCTCCACACCAATCTACTATATCATCTACCCATCATCTGTGGGATCTGCCTCTCCTATTTAAACTATCTATTATGCTGAATACTAAGGTCTTGACTTTTTGTTCATTGTTCATTCTGAATAGCTGTAACTTGCATTGTATAACCTTCTGCAGTAGTAGTAGAGAAGTAGAAACCTTCTCTTTTGGCTGTATCTTCCAATATAATTCCTCATTGGTGACCTTCTACATGCATCCTATTTTCAGCATCTTTCCATAAGAACTCCTTTCGACTGCCAATATCCTTCTCTTCAGACCTTTTGTTACCACCAGTCTCTCACATCTGTACAACACACGTTCTCAAGATGCTCAGCTTTGCTCATAAGCTAATTGCTTTGCTTGTCCAGATCTTATCCATAACCTTCAAACTCACTCTTGCTTTTGTTATTCTAGTTGCTATTTCCTTCTTACAGTCTAGATCATACATTAGGTTGCTTCCCAGATACGTGAACTTCTCTGTGTTCTCTAGTTTGATCCCATCTACGCTGATCTTCCTTCCTATTTCCTTATCTACAAATTTCACTGTTTTTGTTTTATCGATGCTCATAATCAGTCAGTAGCACTTCCCTTCCTTGCTTAGCACCTGCACCAGTCTGACTAGCTTCACTTCATCTTCTTCAATAATAAATATATCATCAGCGAACCTCCAGTTGTTGATTTTCATCCCATGCACAAATATCCCTTCTACTTCTTCCTTGATCTTGTGCAATGCTCTCTCTAGGTGTGTGATGAAGATGCTCAGTGATATCAGATCTTCTTGTCTCGTACCTCTACTCATGCTAAACCAACTTCCCAACTCTCTGCATGTTCTCACTGCTGCCTCCACTTTGTGGTTGATATCCTTCATCAGCCGTAACAGATGGCTATCCCCTACGTATGACTCCAATGCTGCCCAAGTCACTTTTTCACCTATACTGTCAAATGCCTTCTGAAAATTGATGAAGCAATTGTAGGTGTTCTTGTTCTTTTGTTGAGCTTTCTCCGCTATCAGTCTTAGCATCAGTATCTGCTGTATGGTACTTCTGTTTTTCTTGAATCCCGCTTGCTTATCTGCTAGATGTTCTTCTATCTGTGTTCTCAGTCTTTCCATTAGTATCATCAGCAGCACCTTTCAGAACATACAAACAGTTTGGATTTCTGCCCTGCCTTTTGACAATCATGAGCCACTCCATATAGCATGACACTTTCTGCAGCTGCAGGAGGCTAGATCTTCTGCACTCTGGTGCTCAATGCAGATTTCACCCATTCTCACAACCCTGCAAGCTCACATTCAACCAAATGCTACACTGTTCTTAAAGGGCAGCCCCATTACCACACATATGTAACACTTAACACAGCCAGGAGCAAACCAAAACAATTACAAACATTTTGGAATGACTGTCAGGTTCTCTGCTAAATACAATGCTCTGCAGTGAAAGACAATTTCAGTGACTGATTCTTACAGCAGCCTAAATAATCAACAAAGAATTTTCCATATGGTTTTGTCATTGCCTTTTAAAACAAAGTGACTAAAACAAAAAAGTGTTTGTTTTTCCTGTCTTGGTTGATTTCTAAAACATTCTCTTGCTTTCTTTTTCCCTAGCACCTCTTCCTACCTCAGCCTGCCTTCTTCCCACACACAGTTTCCTATACTTTCAGAGCACTTCATCACAGATTCCATGGACAGGGCAGATGGTGCCTTCCTTTCTTAGTGGAAATTGGGAGATCCTTGGGACAAGGGCCCTTTCTGCACCCACTGAGACTACGCCTACACAGCAGTGATCTGTTGACAGGAGTTACTGTTGGAAAATATCTTCCAACAAAACTTTTGTCAACAGACTGCAGCCAGATCTGCTCTGTTGAAAGAGAGTAGAGAGACTGCTTGTCCATTGTCTTGATGGAATGGGCAAATGGAAACACAGCAGACAGGGCTGCCCGGTGACCCAGAAATCCTGACTGTCGACAGAGGGCTACCGGGATCATCCACTCGGCTCTGTGGTTGACTGATTCTGCCGAGAAAGGCTTTCTGCCTTGTGAGGGAGAGACAGAAGGCTGTCAACAAAAGTGCCAAGTTCTGTCAACAGTATGTTGAGAGAACACATTTTTAGTGTGGATGTTCCACGGATTTTGTCGACAAAACACCAATTTTGTTGACAAAACCCTGTAGTGCAGGCATAGCCTGAGAGTATAATCTGGGACCCATTTCTGAATGTCATCAACTGCTTCCAAAAACAAAACAGGAATTAGCTTCAAGAAATGCCCTGTACCTTATATATAGTTAATGCAGAAAAGCAACCTTTAAACATTGAGGCTGTGGCCACACTTAGCCAAAATTTTGAAAGGGCCATGCTAATGGCCAAATCAGAGAATACTAATGAGGTGCTAAAATGAATATTCAGTGCCTCATTAGCATGCTGCCAGCCATAGCACTTTCAGCTGATAGGAATAAGGGGATTTTAATGTTTGCGGGGTCCTTTCAAAAAGGGCCCCGTGTAGCTGAGCCAGACGTGATCAAAATGCAGCACTTTTGAAGTGCCACGGCTGGCAGCATGCTAATGAGGCTCTGAATATTCATTTTAGCACCTCATTAGTATTCTCCGATTTGGCCATTAACATGGCCCTTTTGAAATTTTGGCCAAGTGTGGCCACAGCCTGACTGTATTTTCATATGCAAATACAGTAACTGCACATGCAAAGTTGCGTGAGCCCATTTAGGGACTCAGTTTAGGATTATGTCTACACAACAGCCTTATTTTGAAATAAGTTATTCAGGAAGAGCTGTCTACATGGGCAGCGTGCGTTCCAAAAGCGGCACTTTCGAATTGTGCATGGCTGCATGCTGCACGTTCATGTCAGCACCTCATTAGCATCTTCTGAACTACCTCATTACCATGCCCCTTCCGAAAGAAGGGGCTAGTGTAGATGTAGCTATCAACTATACATTTTAATTTCCAGTGAGTGCTATTTGACCGATGGGCAGTTATTCTCACAGTACAAATACATCAATAAGATTTGTTTGTGCCTTTCAGTTGCAAGTCCAAGCTTTTTATTATTACATTATATTTAGTGCATGCAGTTGCTTACCATCACAAAGATTCTCTGATAAATTTCATTTCTTGAGCAATACTCTCCTGTAGACCCAGCCAGTAGGCAAATAGCATTCATTTGTAATGCCCACAAAGGGGAAAAATCACAATCAGCTGAAAAGAGCTTGTTTCATTAATACACATTGCAATTATATTTGAAATGTTAAATTTGATCAAATGTCAACACAGTCAGAGTGAAATAATCTCTCTTAATTCATATGAATCTGGCTGTGCCAAACAGAAGTGTGTTTGCTTTCAAGCAGGTGCACATCCTGCTATGACTAAATCTCTAACTCATCAAACCACTTTACCAGGGTGGGACATGCCTTTTTTTCTGTAACAGCTTCCAGCTTTCCCCACAGCATTTCAGCCACCTGTTTACTGAGTTCATACTCCAAAGGAGATGCATGCAATTAGAAACAAGGAAGTGAAAATAAATGACCTTGTTTGTTATTTATAACAAAGAGACTCAGGAAAATTAATGCGGTGAAGACTGACCTTCTGACCTGAAAGAAAGGATCACCTCATTCCTTTGTACAAGACTCACAGTGCTCCAGCACCAGGGATTGTTAATGCAGCTTTGCCTCTTTTGGTAGATTTTAAAGGAATATATTCTAAATATTAAATGTTTCACAAGGTAGATTGGGACATTTTCATTAAAAAGCAGGTTCAAACAAAATCAGCTTACCTGTGATGAAAGTTTTGATATATTCTTGTTTAAAGTGCACAGGTAAACTATGTGTATGCATTTTCTACTGGAGTTATTATAGTTTTTCCATTGAAATAATAAATATACAATTCCAGGTACTAAGAACTACACAATACATCCTTCAGTACTCATTGAACTGATCAAAGAAGTTGTTAAATGCACAACTTGGTAAGGAAAAACAAGATGTCCTGTGGCACCTTATAGACTAACAGATATTTTGGAGCGTAAGCTTCCGTGGGCAAAGAAGAAGTGCGTCTTTGCCCACGAAAGCTTATGCTTCAAAATATCTGTTAGTCTATAAGGTGCCACAGGACTTCTTGTTGTTTTTGAAGATACAGACTAACTCAGCTATGTCTCTAATACTTTATAAAGAAAACATACCTGTTATGAGTTGTTTGCCTTGCAAACATCAACTCATCATACAATATGTAATATACCCCTGTTACTAATAGTGATAACGGTATCCTTCTTTTTCATTAGTACTTTCTGTGTTGTATAATACATTAATTTGACAGCTAGATATTCCATCTTTTTATGAGTCCTATTCTCTGACTTATAAATTTTTAATTTAAGTGATTCTTTTGTGCATGTTGCTCCAGAAAAGGGTGTCCAGTGGCAATGGAGAGCAAGATGTTAGAATTTGTACAATTTCCTCTCCTTATATAACAAGATTGCACGGTTTCTTTATGACAGTTTTCACAAAAAGAACATTGCATAACTAAAAGGCCAGTTCTAGTTCTTGGTTTGCAACTTTCCAAATCAAGGTTGTTTTTAGTGAAGAAACAGAATAATTATAGAAAATGAAAGGCTAAAATATTTTGATATCTTTTACTGGAAGTAACTCCTGCAAGAGGTATTGCATGGCAAAACGTTCTCTAAATCTTTCACTTGTTTTTTCACTTTGTTGATACACATTATTGCAGGGCTGGCCTGATGTTTTAAAGTCTTAGTTCTCCAAGTTGAGCATATTTTAGTAGGGAGAAGGCATATGCCCTGCATGGAATAACTTGCAGGGACAGGACTGTGTCTCTACACACAACTGAAGGTTAGTGGTGCTAAGGGTGGAATGTGCAAGATGTGTTGCTGGAGAAGTTAAAAAGGAGTGCCACTGGGAGAGGCCCTGCTTAGCCGTCAAATAGGTCAACACACAAGAGATAATAAAAGTTGGTCATAGATGGAGCAGTGGGACCCTTATGATATGGATCTAGTGCTTTTATGGAGCCACTAATGTACCATGCGGGGTATGTAGGAGTTGGAATTGTGTGGGGGGGGTCTCTTTCCATGCACCTCCACATTCATTCTTCATACTCACAGAGGGGGAAAATGGCTTTATGTGAGTGAAGTGACTTTCATCCCATGAGAATACCCACCTAAGTAATGGCTTGCTCCAAGGCAACAAATTTGAAGATATTTTTGTGATGAGTTGGCTCACAGAGACCTCTTGAGACTGTCACCTGGTGTGTTGATCATACCACTGAGTCTTTCCACCTGCCTTCTGGGGTGCTGCATTACTCTGTTCTGCTGGGCCAGAAGTTCTGTTCTCTCCCAGTGATGGCACAGAGCTGCAGTAATGCCTGCCCCCCACACCCCAGCAGATTAACACAGATGCTGATAGCTGGTCAGCCCTGAGAGGGCCCTATTACAGGGATGTCTCAGCACCCAGGAGCACAGCCCCAAATCAGACCAAAACCCCAGATGTCTCCATCCTACTCTGTGTAAATGTTTTACATAGTGAAAGCTCATAATTTCGCTCTCTTTATTTATAAAAACAAGATATACACAGCAGTTCCTCCCCGAAACCAAAAACAGGTAACAATTATTTACATTGGGTTTGATGATAAACGAAAGTGTTTTCATTAAGTTTAAAAGAAAGATTTAAGTGGTTGCAAGTGAAAACAGATCAAAGTAACTTTCTAAGCAAAAATAAACAAAATAGACTAAGTGAGCCTCATACATAAGGCTACATCTACACTAGCAATTTTTTTCTGAAATATCCCACAGAGTGTCTACACACAAAATGTATTCTTTTGATGTTAAATCGAAAGAACACAACACTTTTTCCAGCGGCCCTCTTTGGCTCCTGGGTGAGGAGTTTTTAGTGAAGCATATGTAGATGCTGGGCGGAGGAGGGGGGGCTTTTTTCAAAAGAGCAGTCCTCCATGGCACTGGATTTTTCAATCTCTGACATTTTCTGGCCTGTTCTTTCAATAGAGTTGCTGGGGTGTGGTTGCTTTCTGTTCAAAGAGCAGATTGATTCTTTGATCCGCTTTTTTGTGTGTAGTCGTGATCTTTCAAAATAAGATTTTTTGGAAGAGATCTTCTGAAAGGACTTCTTTCAAAGGATCACTGTAGAGTAGACATAGCCTAAGGGCATGTCTGCACAGCAGACTTATTCCAAAACAAGCTATTCAGGAAGAGCTATTCTGTAATAGCTTATTTTCCAATAATGCTACTACATGAAAAATTGCATTTTGGAATAGCACTCAGCTATTTTGAAATAGTGTCTACACACACTGGGTGTGTCTACACCTACATTCCTCTTTCTAAAGAGGCATGCAAATGAGGGAAATAAAAAAATGCAAATGAGGCACAGATTTACCTATCTGGCACCTCATTTGCATTTTCTTCTTTCGAAAGAGCTTCTAAAAATTGAAAAAGTGTTCTTTTGAAGATGGGGTTTACTTTCAAAAGAGCTGTGTTTACACTGCTTTTCTTCTTTCAAAAGAAACTCTTTTGAAAGAGGAATATGCACAGGAGGTGCCAGATATATAAATCTGCACCTCTTTTGCATTTTTGATTCCCCTTATTTGCATGTCTCCTTCGAAAGAGGAATGCAAGTGTAGACACAGCTACAGAGCCTATTTCAAAATAGAGCCATTGGATGCAGATTGGCTCATTTCGAAATATCCTCTATTCACTGTAGCTGCATCTACACTAACAAGTACTTTTGGAAAATCTGGCCCTCTTTTGAAAGAGTGTGCAGCGTGTCTACACACAAAACACACTCTATTGAAAATAAATTGAAAGAACGTGGCACTGCATTTGAAAGCGAAAGAAAATGGGTGTAGACTCTCTATGGGCCATCATTTGAAAGACGAGTCCACCATGCTGCTGGCCAGCTGGTGTGCAGACTCCCTGGCCAGTGGCAGCAGAGCTCTATGCTCCCTGCATCCAGCTGCCCTTAAAGCTGCACAGACCCACAAACCCTGTGGCAGGAAGCTGAGCATGTGCTGGCAGCAAAGGCATGAGCCACAAGCCACATGCCCTCGTGGCCACCCCCTCAACTTTGAAAGATCACCATGGCCAGCAGCCAGCCACCACAGGCGCCTCAGGTCCCACCACTCAGAGCTCCTGTCTCGCAGGAGCGCGGCCAGCAACAAAAAAAAAAGGGCTTCCTTCTGGACTGAGCCAGAGCTGCAGGATGCCCTGGGACTGTGGAAGGAAGAGGTCCTGCAGGAGATGGGTAGAAAGCACCATAACACAGATGTCTTTGCCTGCCTGGTCACCAGACTGACTGCCCTGCCCACACTCCAGACCAGGTGAGGAACAAGGTCAAGGAGCTCCAGCAGGGCTACACTCAGGCCTGAGATGAAGTCGGCCACTTAGGGGCAGGTTCTGCAACATGCACCTACTACTGGGAGCTCCAGAGCCTCCTGAGGCACTGAGACAGCTCCCCACCACCTGCTGTCCTGGACAATGTGGTGGATGTACTACGCCCCACATTGGACAAAGATCTGGGACCCAAGGGCCACCCCCACAGCCAGAGTCCAGTCCCACCTCCAAGTGGTTGAGCGAGGAGGTGTACCTCATCATTCAGCTGCCCTCCAGGTCCTCCAGCCACGCCACAGCCAGCAGGGTGTTGCAGGACCTCGGTGAGGGACCCTTCAGTAAGTAACCTGAGGGACATACACTCTGGCTCATGGGGAGGAGACACCACTACTGCCAGTGGGCCATCCACACACCCAGGGGACCCAGGCTGGACACATCCTGGCTGGCTGTGGCTCCCAGCATGCCGCAATGGCTGCCGGCGACACTCAGCACCCATCCCCATGAACAGTGCCACTAGCCATATACGCAGGGAGGCGGTGGGTGAGGCTGGACCATGGCCAGAGCTGCCTCACATGGGCAGGGACTCCCTCAGTGCCTGTGCTACCCCATGGCTACCATGCCATTGGACAGGAGGATGGAGGGCTGTGTTATGTGTTCGGCCCGCCCACCCCACATAGATGTCCATGAAGTGGCCCTTGCTGCTGACCAGTGCCTGGAGCACTACTGGGTGGTAGCCTTTTTGGTTCACGGAGTTGCAGGCGCTGTGTTCCAGAGCACAGATGGGGATGTGCATCCTGTCCAGGGCACCAAAGCAGTGTGGGAAGTCAAGTGTGGTGAATCCCATGACAACCATGTCCAGATTACCCATGTGGACAACCCTATGCAGCAGCATCACATGGATGGTGCAAATGACCTGCATGGGAGGGAGTTCATGCTCTCTTCTGAGGGCACAATGGGGTGTGTCCAGCCTCCTCCCCACATCCCTTCCCAGCCCAGTCACCCATGATCCCAGCCACCAGGAGTCCCTCTTGCCTGGGAGACTTGTCCCCACTCTCTGTGGTGGGTGTGTGGCCCACGCATACCATACCTCCATGAGGACAGCCCCAGCAGTGACCTTGGCCACCCGAATTGGTGCCCCACAGACTGGTAGCTATCCAGGGTGGCCAACTTCCAGAAGGTGATGGAAACCCTCTTTTTGATGGGGCATTGTAGCCAGACAAAATCTCCCCACTACAGACCATCTTTTGCCTCCCCTCTAAGGTGCTTCAGAGCACACAGGGCACTGAACAGCAGTTAAACAGCACAGTCTTTGATGTCTCTCACTGAGGCCCAGATGTGCTGGCTCATCGTGACCCTGAGAAACAGAAAACACAGATAGAGGGCTAGCAGACTAACTGTCAATAAGGGGGGCCTCAGGAAATCACCCCAGCTGGCACTGATGGATTTGATGCCCACACAGCCAACCCAGAACAGAAATCTCTGCCCTTGTAAAAGAATGTCCTGTACTCCCAAATTGCTTATCTCCTGTCTTACAAGTGCAAATTGAGTAAGAATTGCCCTTGTAAAAACTGGCATCACAAAAGACAGACCAGTATGATCTGGCACCACAGATAAGAAAGAGAATATATGACCTAAGGGGTATAAAGATGGGCCCAGCAGCACTCTAACTCTGAGTGCATTCCCACCAACTACCTGTTGGTCGGGTCAGGTGATTGCCTCCCGAGGTCCGCAACTGGGGATGCCGAACCTCGTATTCGTCTTTCCGTGGAATTGAGTGACCGATCCGGCTTGGCTACGCTGGTATCAAGAGATGCAAGGAGGGTAAGATACACCACATTAAGGTCTCCTTTTGGTGTACACAGATAAAGAATTAGAGCTCTGTAACTAGATGTTGTTGTACTAAGATATCATTGTGTTAGATGGTAACAGATATCTTTGTATTGGATTGTAACGTAACCTGTTAACACCTGTACTCTGCTAGCATATAAGA
This sequence comes from Carettochelys insculpta, assembly GCF_033958435.1. Taxonomy (NCBI): domain Eukaryota; kingdom Metazoa; phylum Chordata; order Testudines; family Carettochelyidae; genus Carettochelys; species Carettochelys insculpta. The sequence goes on along the minus strand of NC_134150.1, from coordinate 13,808,202 downwards.
AGTAGACAATAGCCTTTTGTAACCGCACGCTTATAACTGTAGCTTAATAAACTTGTAACTCGTTAAGATCTGAGCCTGACTGTTGTTACTCTTTGTCACTGCAACACAGCCAGCACAATAAAAAGAACTTTAACCGTTTGGTTACCACAGCCTGGCCATAGGTGAGAGTGCTAGGAACTTCCTGCTCTAGCAGTAAAAGACTCGGATGGTAACAAGGGCATAGTTGGTACCTCACCGCACATTACCCGGCCACCAGCTAACAGGTATGGAGAGCTGCTTGTGGGTGTCCCTGTGTCTCAGGACAGGGGTCAGCCAGTGACAGAGCTCTTGGAAGAGCCGCTTGCTCATTCTAAAATGTAGACCCACCTGGCTTCATCCCAGTCCCCCACTTCATCCCAGTCCCCCATCACCAGCTGGTCCCACCAGTACGTGCTGCTGGGATGGCTCCAAACATGCCAGGGAACTCGGGGGTGGTGCCAGTGGGATCCCAGGTGCAGGAGCTCTAGACCCTAGATGGCGGGGGGGGCTTGCCCCCAAGGAGGAGGTGGAGGGTGGCCACAACCACATTGCCAGGTGGCTGACTACTGCACTCAAAAAGGCCAGCTATACTGCCAGGAGTTGCTGGTGTGGATTCATCATGAAATATGTTCCTAAGACCAGGTTCTTCAATAGGCTGACCACAAATCAAATCCAGACTACCAGACACTTTTGAACTGACCCTGAAATCCTATTTTTTTATTTATTATAGTTTATTCTGGAGTCTGGACCTTTACTATACTTTGACCAAGAAATTTGGATCTTGAGAAAAAAATACACTACCCCTGCATTAGAATATTTGTGGAAGGTGAACATACGAAAGGATATAAGTTCAGGCAAAGCAAATTCAGTTTGTGGGTTTGCTGCATTAACAAACAATCTTCCCAGCCCTCATCTTGTCTCCTTTTCAAAAGATTAAGAAAAGAGTGATCCAGGCTCTGGCAAGCCACTAAGGACCCTGGTGACAGAACTCTCCCTCTTCAATACTGATCACACTCCAGCTTGAGTACCTTCCTCGATTTGAGTTGCAGGATTATGGTACATGGAGAGGAGTAGTCTTGCAAGTAAACTGTATCCAATTGATTTAAGGGTCGAAAAATCACATTGGGTGCTGTACATTCTACTGGGCAGCACACAGTCTGACTTGGCATGATGCAGTGGTACTATGGGCTATTGTAGGAAAGACTAATGTTTGAAAGAAGGATTGCACATTACTAATTAACCTCAGCTTCTGAATAGTCCCACATTATAGGTTAAAATAGAACAAATTACAGTAGTATTAGATTAGGTACCTGAAGAGAACAACCATCCAATTCTGTGGCTAGAACATGTTTATTGGTGTGAAGGGATGGACTGAGCCCAAAGGCCCCCTGCTGGAAAGCTCAGGGCTGTGCCACACCCATCCCAGGAAAAGAGCAAACAGAGAGGTCCTCCAGGCAGACTAGAGTATCTGCACAGGAAGCAACAGAGCAAGAATGGTGGGTAACAGTAGTTGGGCTGAGCTGCTACTAGGAGTTGGATGAGATGGACTGCACATCCAGCTGCCAGAGGGAACTGCAACACCACCACAACTACATAGGGTCAAGGACTTGGGGAGTGAGAGGCTTTTGGCTGGTTGCTTGGACTGAATGAGGACTGGGCCTGAGGAGGGCCCCAGGAGATTAGTGTCTCCAAGGGGAAAGCCCTGGGAATACTGCTCCATACCAGGTCTGAGATTATTTAAAGGCAGAGTTGGGTGGGGGGGAGAATATAAAAACTGGCTGATAACCACTACAAGGGGGCCACCAGAAGATACAAAATGAGGACACATGCAACGAGAAGGGGTGCTCATGAGAGGTGGGTGTTGGCCCTGTCACAGTCTGCCTTATGTCCTGGAATGAAATTTGTTGCTTTTCTTCCCCCCCAACTATTTTAGCTACTTGTTTTTCACTTCAAGCTATTCTTTAGGAGAGAATGATGGGTATTCAGAGAAATTTCTATTGAAGGTCTCTGACGGGCACACTTTGATGAAAACCATCCATTAAGACACTTCCTGCCTTTTTCTGTGGCGTCAAAACAAAGTACATTCTTTTGAATATACTATATTTTGTTTTGTACAAGTGTTTATCATCTACACGGCTGTAGAGTCAGGTCTGTTTTTAAATCAAAACCTTTATTATCAAGACATCACAAAATCTCTTATTTTATCAACTGCATATACAGTACTGAAACAGAGCACTCATGCAGATAGGTTAAACACTACACATACACATTTTTCTGAAGATTTTCCTTAAATATGTGCTTAAGTACAACCTACTATTGGACTGCACAGTTCAGGGAGTCTCTAAGGAAAATGTTATATAGGTAGTTAAGGTAACATATAAAAAAGTTTAAGATGGAAGAGTTACAAGAAGACTTTCTAAATCTATGTCTGTTGTTGGAGCTAGTATTTGAGTTCCATAATATAATTTCCCCTTCACGTGATGGTTATGACCTGAGGCTTGATATGCAAAAACCAAGAAAGAACTATGATGTGCCTAATTTTTGTAAAGATTTAATAGATTTTGTATGTATTTGCAAATGTTTTACTTCAGTCATTTTTTAAAAAAAAATCTTAAGTCTACAATCTTTCACATATTGTTTACATTTATTGTGGGTGGTTCATTTCATACACAGGCCCATTTCTTCTGTGCATAATGAAATGCTGACTAAATATTTCTGTAGGATAATTCTGCAACATTCTTGTTTCTTTATTCTTGTATCTGAGAGTAGTTCAGCCACTCTTGTAGCATTTACCCTTTCTAGTCCTTTCAGAATTCTCTCTAACCTGGTAGTGATATGACCTCTTAACTTCCTCTTTTCAAGAGAATATAGACATAGTTTCTCTATCCTTCATAAAAAACTAAGATCCAGTGTCCCCATAACAGTCTGGCTGCATTTTGTTGCACTGTCCATTTGTATGAATTTTTTTTTATATATAACTGGGTAACCAAAATTGCAGACTAGTCTCCTAAGCACTGCCAAAATACTGTGGTCACTCATGGATACCATACTATTTAATGCCTTTGTATTCACATCTCAAAATTACTGGTATTTATTTTACTAAGAAGTGCACATTAATAACCTCTGCTATCCTCCAACCTTTCTTGTGCCCCCTGTGGCTTTTAAAAGTATATCTTACATTCCTGTCAGCTGGTTCCCAATCAGGGCTTTCCTGAGGTTGCTCTATGCTCTTTCTGGTTTGTGTTCATGTCTTCTCTAATGTTGATGCCAATATCACATGTGAATCACAACTTCTGACATTTACCTGGGGATGGATAAAATGCTCCATTTCTGGTCTGCATACCATCCCTGCTCAGTGGTCTATTCAGGCAGAGGGACTGTGGACTCACCACATCCCTCATTTCTGCTTTTGGTAGCTTGCTTTCTGGGGTAGAAGTAAAGTGAGCAGATGAAGTAGAAGGACCTTGAAGGCTGCCAGGTGCAAAAATTGGGTGGTTGTTCACTCACCCATGAACCATCATAATGTAGACTATTGTGTGTGGATTAATAAGAGGCTAGAGTTAAAAGCTCTTGACTGCATTTCAATCCATCAAGTATTTCCAGCTAGTCACTATATCCTATGACTTGCCCAGAGTTTCCAACAGTAATGATCTAATTGTCTCCTTTAGCTGATGGTTTCTCTTAGCATGCCAGGATGGCTCTTCTGAAATCTTGAACTTTTTCACTTTCCCTGGGGTGTCTGCTAATTTCCTGTTCTCTTTCCATGTTCCATCGATGTCTCTTTTGGTCTTGCCACAGCCTTCTTTGTGAAAACTGAGTCAAAGTATTTGAGAAATACATTTCTCTTCTGGCAGTAGGTTACCTTTGCTATGTTTGATGTTCCGCTGCCTCTTCCAGTGACCTCTTGTTCCTTTTTATTTGAAAATGTCTTATCTGTCACAGCCCCTTATGCAAGCTCCCATTTTATAGCTCTCCTCTCATGCACACACACTTTATTCTGTAATCTCTTCAGTTCTCTTCTCTCCTGTTCCATGGCTATCTCTTACAAGTGATTGATAATTGCTCTTCAGTTATCTCCAATTTCTTTTATTTATTTGTATCAAATATCCATGCTGGACAGCAGATGTAATTTCCAGCCTACAAACAAACATTTTTCTTTGCATCCTTTTTTCCATTCAATAATCTCCATCCTTTCCAAATAGATGTTCATGTTATTTGTGTTTTAATTATAAACTAACTTGATTTGTTGCTCCTAATATTAAAACGTCCTCTCTTAGCTACATCTCCATTCCTGTTATCTTTGTGACTCAGAACTATGCTGATGATTGTTCACTTTTAAATTCCATCCTTTTATACTGGGTAAAGATGCAGTATGATAGTATTCAGTAGGTAATTTGTGCTCTACACCCAGACTGAATTGAAGCTAGATTCAGTTAACAACTGACGTATGCCTTGTATTTAAAGATCTCTGTGTGAAAGGGGAAAAATCTATAATGTTATCCTCAGAATTTCAGGCAGCAAGATTCCCAATCTGAAAGAGAAGGAATAAAGAGCCTGAAAAGCATATACATCACTAGCCCATCAATTGAAAATAAGGTAAATGGAAAACAGGAAACTGCCTGGGTTTGCCTTGTGGGCTGATAGCAGAGGTTTTGTGTGAAGAAAGAGCATTTATTTACCAGTCACTTTTACTAGGTACAGACAAATTCATTTTTCCAAAGGTGCAGTTCCATATGGTAAAGTTCAAACTAGGAGCATCTCAAACCCCAGAGCTACTTGGTGGCTGAATATCATTGCACTTCACCAATGCACAGGAAAATTGCATAAAAGTCAGAAGCCACTGAGACCCACCATGTTTTATTACAAAAATGAAACTCCCCAGGATCAGTTGTGACTTTTGTTAAGATTCAGCAAGTTGAAGGTTGGGCCTACCAGTAGGCAATTTTCAGTGGGTTTAGAATGTGTTCAGTCTCCAGACACATCAAAGATCCTGGTGTTTTTCTTATTTTGTGCCACCACCTGAGGTAAGGGCTCCTACCTGCTTGCTCTTGTATAATTTATTTTGAGACCTCTGAACCCCACACCATGATAAACTGGCTCTGGGCAGGTGCCAAATGGAATCAGTGCCATCTTCAAGAGGTGAGTAGGGAGCTTATCTTTTCAGACTCAAAGACTAGAGATAAAGTTTAAAAAAAAATCTCATTTATGGGGGGGGCACTGTCCATCCTTAAATATCAAGGTGTGGGCCAGGTTTGAGCTGTACAGCCATTGAAGAGGAATTGGAATTTTTGTGCCTGCAAGAGTGCAGAGACAAGTACACTCAATTTGGTTTAAAGTGTTTTTAAAATGGTTTAATGAACAAGAAGAAAGACAGACTTCTCTTTGTACTGTGTTCAGATTGTAATTCCTCTTCCACTGCCCATTAGTCTCTGACTCCTCTCCCAAACATCCAGGCGGTGTCCTGGGGATTTTCTCTGAGGGTGTGTGAGAAGGCACATCCCTGTCTAGACCCAAGAGCAGTAACAGAGCTATTCAAAGGAGATATGCCAGCATGAAGGCTGAAGTTGCCTCTTTGTCCTATGTATTGCAACTCACCTTTTGTCAGAAAATAATATTAAGTGTTTGCTGCGTTTAAAGCCATCACTTTTAACACTGCTTTTCCAGTTCTTTCCAAGGGCCTCCCTCAGAAGCATCGAGGGAGGTGAATTCCCTGAGAATTGAGGGAACACACCACCACTCAAAATTGGACCCAATTATCTAGGGCCTAACTTCAGTCAGTTCATACTAGGTTCTAGTTCTACAACAACTATGGACTGAGACAGGAAGTAGGGGGCAGGGGAGACATTTTTTGCTAGTCATGTCAACAGAACACTCACAAATAGCTCCTGACTGTTTGATGAATCATTCAATTACATTTAGCAATCTAAAGAAATAAAATTGAAGCAACAGTGCTTATAACTCAGTCCCTAATAATTTCCTGCTGAGATGACAGGGATAAGAGTTCCCTTTTTCTTTTATGGCTATAGTAGCTGCAACCTGTTTTCTAAAGCTGGAAAGATAAGTTGAGAGCTTCAAAGCTTTCTAGGGGATTTGGACACATCTTCCATTTATATTTGTCTAAATACTAATATGTACTATATTAATATTAATAGACATATTTCTAAGTCCCCTAGTTTACTTTGAAACTCAATCATTTCTTCCCTCCCCATCACACTTTTTAAGTTAAAAAAATGTTAATTTTTCCTCTGGAGGTGTACAGCTGAGGACATGTGACTTGAATACAGGAGTGTTTTGTGAAACCTAGGACCACATAACTCTAAACCAAAGCAAGGCATATAAAGGTTGTGTGAATAGTGCCCTAACTCATTGCAGAGAGGATTCATACACTTGCACAGTGAAAAGCTCAGATTAGGCACACAACATAATTTCCATTATGTTAATGTTGCTTTAAAATATATTGCACAGAGTGCTGCAACAATCAAATTATCAATTATAATGTCTACTCAGAGTAGAAGAGTGTTGCAAACAGAGGGCTGATTACTGCTTCAGTACTTCCAATCTGCATACTCATTGTTTAGTACAGGGAAAACAAATTATCTTGTGTTGGCCCTAGTTCAAATTTAATTAAATGAGTGCAAAGCAATTATAATAAAGTACAATAGTGTAGTAATGAAAGGAAAATAACTCATTAACCTATTAATCTTTATTTATGTTCCTCTCAAATAAGTATGTAATTTCTTTATCACTGCATCCCATAAGAAATAGCAGGCTCTTGATGCACATGGCCTGTTTTTTAGTGGGGCTTATTTTGTATTACCTCACTGTTACTATTTATGTCTATTTTATTTAGTGTTTCCGATTTTTCCCTTCCCTTTTTGAGCCACTTTCCCACATATCTAGATGATGTAGATAAGAAACCTATTCTCACTTTTTTTTCTTAACACTTGTCAATTCTAAAAAGGTAAACTGCTCTATGAGCATTGGTATGCTTCTGTCATAGCATAAGGGAAAGAGCACTCCCAGAACATCTGCTGTGCAAGATAGTGTTATATTAAGACGTAGGATGAAAGCATATTATTTTTAAAAGGAATTGACACAGCTATCTCTTTCTAATCTTCATAAACTGAATGGGAATAACAACAAAATGCATCTCTCTCAAGCCTTCTTTTCAGGATCGTTATTGCAAGTTTCTAGACAAATTATTTTTTGTTTCATTATTACTATGAAAAAAGTGATTCTGAAATTTAAAAGGGAAAACATTTTTAAATAAATTGATAACATGCTATAGCATGGTAAACATTTACTTTAACAACACCCATTATATGATTAGTTATGATGTATCTTCACATTGGTGGTTTTGTTTCCTATTGATGTCTTACATTCAGGGGAATCCCAGTGGTAGCCTCAGCCTGGAATCCTGGGAGCAGGCAGTGAGTTGGCTGTGTATGGGCTCCTCTTTTTTTTTAAAAGCACTGCACTGAACACTGGTGCTCCATGAACAACTTACAGGTGTGCTGTGAGCATTTGGAAAAATAATTCAGAGTTTTACAATAAATAGCCATTTTATGGTGGTAACAGTAATGGAAAATACTGAGACATAATTTTATTTCTACATCTCACAAGAGTGGTAGTAGTCTGACAACATAGCCAGTTGTTTAACATTGTGGTAGCCTCCCCTCTCCTCTAACCTTCTTCTATATAGATGGTGGTACAGCAACTAGTAACTATGTGTGGTGCATGTGCTATGCTAGCCTGGTGGCTATGCTGTCAGTCAGCTGCAGCATGATTTACTGAACTTATTATTTTCATCGCTATGAGTAAACAGAGTAAGTTATATTGCTTTTTTTAAAATTTTCATAGGCATTCCATATAAAAAATATTAATGTTTGGTGTTCCTTGGTCCCAAAAAGTGTAAGAAACACTAGCATAAGTTAACTAAATAACATACTATTTAATATATCTAGGGTTTTCTGCACTAAATAAAGGGAAGTGCAGGTAATATTGCATCATAAATACTGTGGTGATATTATCGAATAACAAAGGCAAAATTATTGAAACACCACTGTAAAATACAATATAAAGTTAAAACATATACAGTTATTTGCTTTTGAAAAAAATAACCATACTCTCCAAAACTGATCTCCTTTTCTGGATCCACAAAGATCTGTGTGCACAGGTGATCAGATTTACGTTTAAAACTGGTCACCTGGCACGTCCAGGTGTTAGTGTAAGTACAAATGGAGGCTGACATAAGACCTGTTTTGAAAATTTGGAACAAAAGGTCTTTACAAAATAGTTTGTGAAAGAGAAGATTTTTTCCTTTCTGTTTGTTTTCTTGAATATTGTGGGCCTTGATAAGATCATAGAAGAAATAATGAATTTTGTGTGGGACCTTATAAGATCATAGAAAAAATAATCTTTACAGATTCTCGAGAAATCATATGGGAGATAAGAATCATAAAAGTTCACGATAGTTGAGAAGCATAGAAGTTCACTATCTTTTCCCCCTTCACACAGAAGAGTAAACTTCTGCCCTGTTGAAATATACTTCTAGTTTCACAATCTGCTTCTGAGAATACTTTTGGCAAGAGATGGAATGCTTTATTTTTAACAAACCAGTCTAATCTCTGCACATTTCTTACATTCAAGCCTTTATTTCACAGCAACACACCAAGCATTACTTTGTTCTGACAAAATTCTATTTATTGTATCACACTGTGTAAGTAACATTGTGTCTTCATAGTGACAGATCTCACAACGTGCCATTGTGTCAAACAAATAATCGGAATGTGTGACAAACAACCAATACATGGCACATTTGTGTTTTGTTATGTCTTTTGTCAGGACTGACACATTATACTGTTTTTAACTATAAAACCTGTTTTAAGAATGTTTTCTCATATTGAGAATTAAATAAAGCTATTTAAAAACAAAACTACCATGTGCCACTATAAGGCTCTAGAATTTCCAATCTCCAGAGCTGGTTACTGGACAATGAACTAAGGGAGTAACAACTTGTGCCCTCTATTATCCTCCCCATGAACCAACAACTAAAGGGGAACCTGACACACACTTTGCCCAGAGATTTTACAATTATTTGCTGGACAGCAGGAAAATGTTGGAGATCTGGTATCCTCAGTTGTATTCATGGCCCCATATAAGGAGTCTATTACTATTGTTTCTTAGACCAAACATACCAAAGCCTGTAGATCTCTAGCACATCAATTTGAGATGCTGAATGGACAAGACATGGGTATGACTTAGAAAGCTAAGCTCTATCCCCAGTGTTTGTGCTACCCCTGACTATTCGTAAAATGGAGGAATTAAAATGCATTGCCTTTTAGGACAGCCTTATGAGGCATGCTCAGTTATGAGTACACAGAAACAAAAACAGCAGTTACTAGAGGTGTGGCTAGGGCTCATCACTTCCAGCTGTGACTATGCTACAGGGCATTTGGAATGATATGGCCCCTTTTCATCTCAAGAGACCGTGGTTAGCAGCGGTGGTGAGGATATAAGGGCAGTGTTTGAGTCTGCAGTTTCTCTTGTGGCTTAGCTGTTCAGTATTGGATTTGCACGGTCAATTGCAATAACTTCATGTCAGTCTATTTCCAAATTCCTGAGTCTTAGAGTTTCTTCTTCTAAGACAAAGTTCTTTTGGGTGGCTTGCACATATACTATTGAAGGACGATGGACCCTGTCATAGCAGTTGTTGCCAGGTATTTCGAGATTACCAGGATTTTGGATAGATGTTGAATTTTTTCGTGGCGTTTTTGCATGTATCTTTGAATCTTAGCTTTGGCTTCCTCTTGTTTTCAACCCACATGACAGTTCACTGAAGAGGATTTCTTTGGGAAGATGTTCCTCACCCATTCTTCTCACATGACCAAGCCATTGTAGTCTGCTGTTGAGGATCGCTATGAGGCTGGGTGTGCCAGATCTTGACAGGACATCTGCATTTGAAGCTTTATCTTGCCAGTTGATATTCATAATTCTGCAGAGGCAGCAAAGAGGGAAGCTGTTCAATTTTTTCGCCTGGTTTGAGTAGGTGGTCCATGCCTCAGAACCATATAGCAGGATACTCACTACACATGCCTGGTAGATTAGTATCTTTGTTTTCACTGTCAGCTTAGGATTCTTCCATGCTCGTTTCATAAGTCTGCCAAAAATCATGGCTGCCTTCATGATTCTGATGTTCAGTTCTTCGTCCATTGATAGTTTTGTGGTGACAATAGATCCAAGGTAAAAGAATTGTTGAACCACATCTAATGGCTGTTATCCAGAATGACATTGGGTGGCTGAGGCATACCTTGAGTGAATACAACACTTTTCTTCATGCTTATGCGAAGGGAAAACAATTTGCAGGTTCTGAAGAAGAGCATCCATCAGTGACTGTAGCGTGTCTTCATTATGAGTGTCGAGAACTGCATCATGTGGGAAGAGGAGTCCCCGATGGGATCTTTCTTGACCTTAGTTTTGGCCTTGTGTCTTGCAAGGTTGTAGAGAGAGCCATCTAATCTTTGTGTGGAGAAATACATCACTGCATGAGTTTTGAAATGAACAATTTAGTAGAACTGAGAAGAATATAGCAAACAGGGTAGAGGCAAGAACACACCCTTGTTTGACTTCGCTGTTATTGCAAATGGTCCCAGTGTAGATCTATCGTATTGCACTGTTGCTTTCATGTTTTTGTGAAAGGACATTATGAGCTTGAGTAGGGTCAGTGGGTAGCCAATCTTGGTTAATACTCTGTATAATCCTGATCTACTGGTTGTGTCAAAAGCCTTTGTTAAGTCCACAAATGCTATGAATAACGGCTTTCCTAGTTCTCTGCATTTTTCCTGTAGTTGTCAAAGTGAGAAAATCATATCCATTGTTGACCTGCCAGCCCTGAAGCCACATTGTGTTTCTGGATAGGCTCGATCTGTGAGTTTTTGCGGGCATTTGAGAGTGACACAGACAAAAGCTTTGCCTGTGATTCTCAGTGACAAGATGTCTCTGTACTTATCTTGCAAAATCCAACATACCTGATAGCTCTAAACATATGCAGTTCAGGCTCTGGTATCCTGGCCCAAAACACTCCTTATGGGACTACTCATTTCAGCTTTTCCTTATAGAGGGACTTGCTTTTCTTGAAATGAACATGTCTTACCCTATGGCTTGCACAACTTATTTATTGGGTACGTCTACACAGCAATTGAAAACCTGTGACTGGCTCAGGCTCAGGCTCAGGAGACTCAGACTAAGGCACTGATTTATTTATTTATTTATTTATCTATAAGCTTGTGTAGGTACTTGGGCTCAAGCTGGAAATCAGGCATTAGCATACTGGGAGGTGGGAGTGTCTCAGAACTCAGGCCGCCACCCAGGCCTGAATATCTACATTACAAATGAATAGCACCTTAGCCTGGGCCACATGAGCCCAAATCAGCTAATACAAGCCAGCAGCAGGTGTCTCATTTCAGTGTAGACACGCCCGTTTACAACATCACCCAAAGGCTATGCCTACACAGCAAGATTTTTTTGAAAAAGCCAGAGATCTTTCGAGAAAACCTGTGAAACATGTACACACAAAATGCGTTCTTTTGATATTAAATCGGAAGAGCACAGCACTTTTTCCGGCAGCCCTCTTCCTCTCCCAGATGAGGAAGAGAGCCTTTTACTGAAAGATTCTTTTGGAAAAAACATGGGTGGGTGACCTGGGGCACTTTTTGCAAAAGGACAGTCCTCATGGTGCCAGATTTTTTGATCCCTGTCGCATTCTGTTGAGTGAATGGGGTGGGGTGGGGTGGGGTGGGGTGGACGCTCTCTATCAAAAAAGCAGATCGATTTTTTTATCCACTTTTTTGAGTGTGGATGCACTCATTCGAAAGATGTTTTTTCAGAAGAGATCTTCTGGAAAAACTTCTTTCAAAGGATCACTGTAGTGCAGACATGGCCAAAGTGTATTAGTTCAGAAAGTCATAAGAAATTTTATGTGCATATGGCAGGGAGCACATAAACCCAATGGGCAAAAGCCTTCACTAGTGCTAACTGGCACACCTCCCACAGACTTTGTCCCAGTATGTGCATGTTAATATCTACCTTGCCAATAGTATTAGACAATACTACATTTGTTTTGGAACAGTCAATACTTGGCTGTAATGGGAGATAACCTTAGTTGCACCCCTGAGGCCTATGTACATATAACAACCCACAGGCAGACTGAAACCTGGGAACTCTGGAGCTTAGTTCAGGAGTCTCTACAGGTTAAGCTGAAAGCCAGCTGACTCTCAGCTAAAGCTGTAGAGAAGACTCATTCTTTCTCTCTGTAAGGCTGTAGCTACAGTAGCCCCCGCCTTTCAAAAGGGGGATGCAAATGAGCCACTTTGGCAGATGCTAATGAGGTGCTGCCATGAATATGCAATGCCTTATTAGCATAGTGGTGTCTGTGTGCATTTCAAAAGTGCTTTTTTCGAAAGGCATGCAACCAGTGTAGACAGGGGCCTTTCAGAAGGACCCCCCCCCCAAGATTTCAGAAGTCCCTTCCCAAAACCAAATGGGAAGAAGGGGCTTTCGAAGTCCAGAGGTCCTTTTGAAAGGTCCCTGTCTACACTAGTGGTGTGTGTTTCGAAAGCGGCACTTTCAAATGCGTGCAGCCACCATTATGCTAATGAGGTGGTGCATATTCATGGCAGTGCCTCATTAGCATCTGCCGAAGTGGCTCATTAGCATCCCCCTTTCGAAAAGCGGATGCTAGTGTAGCCACAGCCTAAGTGGTCTAGGTTCCACTACATAGGTATAGCGAACCACATCCCAAGGTGTTTGGGTTACATGCACACTACAGAATACATTACTCAGGATGTCTTTATGACTATGTATATATCCTTCAGGGGCATGAACAAGCCTACGTGACATAAGTAACATCAGTCTGTGTGCCGGTGTGGACAACACTATGTCTCTGCATAGGTTCTACCACTTGCATGTGCTGGAGGAGTGAAGTTTTCAGGAGAATATTCTCCTGTTGCCTTCGTTCAGCTGCACTGGTGCACAACAGTGATGCATGAACATCCGTACAGCAGTGAGCTCTGTAGTGTAGCCGCAGCCTAAAATCTGCTTCCTGCTGCTAGTCTATCCATCGCTGCTCATACTAATCTAGCAGGAAGGGCCTCACTTTTTTTTGTTTTGTTTTACTTTATTGTTATTTTTTGTGCTTGATGCAATTTTTTGCCTCACTGTATTCTATAGAATCTCTATAGGGGATGGAACTACTACTCTTTCCTTAAAATTGGTGTTATTTTTAGGTGCATGTATATATAGTAAGAGCAGAATAATTTATATGCATGCATCATTTTTCTTCATTCTCCTTTTGTGTCTCACATGTGCAGCTACTTATATTCATAAATGGAATGGCACAGAATCTAAATAATAGAGAAGAAGAAAATTCATCTTCCTAGAAGGAAAGAAGTGAACACATTGTGCTTGCCTTGTGATGAAAAAATGTGTTTTAATTAGTGTGCTTTTAAAATCCCTGCTCTTATTTATAGCATAGAAATATTTTTGATAAAAGACTGTAAAGTTCACAAACATGAAACAAAGAAATGCAGCAAAATAACACCCAATTCAATGTACAAGTGTTTAAAGGACCATTGATCACATAAGAAAATGTGGAAAATAAATTCTTAAAAATGAAGGGTGCCACATATTATGCTGACATTTCTATTGTGTTTGATAGCATCCTGAGAGACTAATTCACTCATAACTTGTAGTAGGGTAAATAAGGAATAATTCCTCTGAAGACAATGGAATTATTCTGGTGTAAAGCTGAGGTGGGTGGAGAATCTGACCCTATATGTGAAAGCCTCCTGTAATTTCACTAAAAATAATTACTATATACAGACATTGTTTTTCTCTAGTAATTGATTTAGAATTCTGAGCAGCTGCTAAGATGGCCCTTTGCTTGCCAGACAGGAATTTATTTCCCTTAGTAATGAGAACAATTTTATATGGATGAGTATTTTCTCTATAAAATAGACACTTTGTATATTTCAGGGCTCAGTCACTCAGTTGCCAAAGCTTGAAACTCACCGCTCAGATGCTCTGTAATCCCACGGTCTCTATATAAGAGCCTGTAAACGACCACACTGCGAAGTGCCACTGTGGGTGGTGCTGTACACCAGCTGCCCAGATATTTAGTAATGTGCTGGATGAGTCACACGCTTGCAGGCAAAAGTGCTCCAAGGTGCACCAAGCAGCAGGCTGTTCAAGGTGCTACTGGAAACATTTACCACAAACTTTTCCCACAATTTGAGTAACACCCAGTGGTTTAACTATTACCTAGGGATGGTACAATTAAAAGATAAACACAACAGTTCACATTCAAACCCAAGGCCGTGCACTCCAGAGCTGTGATGGTGGGGATCCTGAGGCTAGCCTCCCAAGCTACCCATCTGCCAGAACCAATCACACTCTGGCCTGCAGATCACCTATAGTTCAGTTGTTTTGTCACCATTGGTCTCTGTAGCCTGTTCAGGGCTCCTGGAATGGTTGCTTCCCTTCCGCATCAGTGGGTGGCCTTCCTGCCCCACTGCCATGAGTACAAAACAACCCCCAAGTCCCTAGTTTGGAGGGTTTCCACCTTGCCTCAGCTCAGTGAGAGGCAAGAGTTCAAAGCCCCCTGCCTTACTTCAGGCAGGTGCTGGGGAAAATTAGCCCTCTTTAGGGCCTAGCCCGAGGTCCAGGCAACAGCAGGCCCACAGGTCTTAGAAGGCTCCCTGGCCCTAGCTCAGGGCAAGGCAACAAACCCACAGTTCATAAAAAGCCCCTGACCCTAGCTCAGGGCTGGGTGGCAAACAGCCAAAAGTAGCCCAGGCCCTGGTGCAAGGTGAGGCAGCAAACAAATAAAGTCTTGAGGTGGCCCCTGGCCCTAGCTCAGGGTGGGGTGGCACACATCCAAAAGATCCCAAAACCTGGAGCAAAGTGGGGTGGCAAACCAACACACACAGCGTTAGGATGCCCAGGCCCTAACTCAGGGCAGGGCAGCAAACAACATTCAAGAGAGCCCCGTCCCTAGCTCAGGGCAGGCCAGCAACCCAGTTCACAGTTGCCACCAGGCACTGCACTTTGCCTGTGCTGGCCAGTGAGGAGGGGAGACTGCCACCAATCAAGTGGGTGGCAGGGAGAACGCAGACCCACCCACTCCACCACGTCCCAGCCCAGGGGCTCTGGGCGCAGCAGCACTGTCTGCTGCATAGGTCAGTGGGGAATTCAGACTGCAACATGCAGACCCAAGGCCCTTTAATGTTCCTCTTAACCCCTGGGTCATTCCCTGCCTCCCCCTGACACATACCCAAAGTCTGTCCAATGTCTCCGGGCTTACAGGGTTTCAGGTCAGGTGGGGGTCCAGGTGGCCCAAGCCCAGGCCGATGTGGCCTATTGGCTCGGGGTGCAGGCTGAGGTGTATATTCTGGTTGGTCCTCATGGTCCAGCTGGTCTTCTTCAAGCAGGTTCTGCTGGGGTCCACAGGGCATCAGGATCGGCAAGGGCCGAGGCAGCCCAACCCAGGCCTCGGCATCCCTCAGCTCGTCCTCAGCTTCCCAGGCTGGGAGCCCACAGTTGTTCTTTGGCTCCCCTGGAGTCTGGTCCCCAGCAAAGTCCTCAGGCTGCCAGGCAGGGAGCACAGAGCCATCATCTGGCTCCTCTGTAGGCTCAGACCAAACTGAATCCTCAAGCTGGGCTTTTCTAGGCCTGGCGCCACCTCCTGACTTCTGGTCCGGTGATTGGGAGGGGCCAGACTCCATCCAAAATGACCACCAGAAGGGATTCTCCCCTTCCGGATAGTGGGGTGGCCACTCCGCCCCACTACAGTCTCACTTGAGCCTCTCCACATATAGTTTGGTTTTTGCATGCCACGCCTAAATATTTTCATGCTATGGCTACTGATGGCTCCTTGTCTACAAGAACTTAGTTTTTCAGTCCCAGCTTCCAAGCGCCTATCTTCATTCTGTACCCTCAACAGCCCCTGACTCCTTTCTGAGCCTGTTCCCCCTCTGATTGCAGACCATACTTCTGGTTACTAGGTAGAAACTGGTACTTCCTGTGCTGGAGGAATTATTGAACATTTTGCTACAGGATGAACCTCTCTAATCCAAAACACTCTCATCCAGCAACATCTCTAATCCAGCATGATTTTAGTTAGCTAGATGACCACTTATCATGGGTGTATGTAGGGTTACCGTATATAAAAGGACATCCCTGAAAGGGAGTGTATCTGAATCACTATCTATCAACTCATATTATATTGTGTTATAGTATACATAGTACATTAATACAATGTCAGTTGGTAGATACTGACACAGATACCTCTTGGGTTGTCACCTTTTGTGAAAGTTCAAATATGGTAACCTTAGTATGTGGCTTGATAAAGTTTGTTTCCAGCCGCCAGTCCTGGCTTTCAGTCTTCTGTGCTGTTACATCGTTGTAATTTACCTCTCCCCATGTCTCCTAAGAGACAAATGAGCAACGGAAATACTGGTAATACTTCTAGACATTATTGACCTCCCATAGTCTGGCAAATTTTCTGGTCTGGCACCAATCAGGTCCCAAGGGTGCCAGATTAGAGAGGTTCAACCTGTAACAAGACGTGGAAGGGGAAGATAACCCCTTGCCCAGTAATGAGCAAACAGTTTTGTTACTGAATTGTGCTGCTAAAATTCTTTCACTTTATATTTTGACTTGTCACTCTTCCCTTCAAAACTTTTTCCCCTTGCCTTTCATACCAGGTTCAAGTTTCCTGATCTCACTTTAAAAGAGATGCGTAATTCCATTTCTTCCTACATCTCAGCTCTAATTATTGTCTTCTTTTTCCTCTTGTTCCTGCAATTTTCCAGAGTCACTTTTCTTGCAATCCTCTTAGTATCCATCTTGTACTCTCTCTGCACCACAGCTCCTCATGAACTTGGAATAAATACTCTTTATTTGGAGACCAAACCATTTAAGTTGCACAGTGAAAGCTTCCTCAAAACCAAATGACTTTCCATGATCTTTTTTGTAAGGGCTGTTGTCATATCACCTCATATATTTAAAGGGCAGGATTTTCAGTTCTCATTTTCCATTGGTATGCTTATAAGATTGCATGAGCATACAAAATTGTCTTTATATTTTGCTAGTTGAAATACACACACATACTACAACCAGTTGTACCTTTTAAAAGGCCTGGGTATGCAAATGTTACCATTTGTATTTGTAAAACTGTGTTCCTGTGTACAAATACTAACTCTTATTATTTCAGAGCGTTAGACTGTTTTAGAACACAGGAAGGTGACTGGATTTTTATCTGATGTTCATACCCACAAAATTGAGGCATGCATGTGGACTTATGCGCCCACATGTGAAGGGCATGTTGAAGATCAACTGAAAGTTTATTTATATACATGTGATCTTTTTTTAGCTGTCTCTGAAATAGATTGGAGGCAGCCTGGGGTAACAACCATGATTTCTTATATGTTACCTCATATGCTGTGAGCACTAGCCAACCATAATATGACATTCCATGGTCTTTCAGTCAGTGCACTGTATTTCAGTCAGGGCACTTCCCTCCCAGGCTATGGCTCCACTGTAACCATATTTGAATAACTTATGCAATTTGCAAAACACAAATTGCATAAATTATTTCACGTTAACTTATTTCAAACTTGGTGCCTTTGAAACAGCATCAAAGTTCAAAATAAGCTATTTCAATGTTTCCACTACACCGCTCGCGACCAGGGGTGGTGGAAATGGAATACCACACTCAAAATAGTGCTGGTATTTCAAGGTCCATGTTTAGCCATGAGGTTGCTATTTTGAGATATAAATATGTCCTGAAATAGCAACTATATCCCAAAAAAGCAACCATAGTGTAGCCATAGCCCCTGTGTTACATACAATTATTTGGGGAAATTGCTGATGTCACTGTTTGAAACAATACACGTAAAGCAGTTTCTGAGACATACAAAATATATACATCAGTTGAACTCATATTTATCCCTTCAAGTTGCAGGTACAAAATTATAGGCTAGTATTTCAGACATAGGTTTTTATAAGACCAGCTTTAATGCCAATACATGAGTAAGTGAGGTGAAACAAAAAAGCAGTCCTGTAGCACATTAAAGATTAGCAAAATAATGTATTAGGTGATGAGCTTTCATGTAGGGGTTCCAGGAGTGTGTCCGCGGCACATTTGATTACCTCTGGTGGTATACCATTCTGACCAGGGGCCTTTCCTGCTGCAATGCTGTCGATGGCTCTCTTCAGTTCATCCACAGTCGGTTCCTGATCCAGTTCGTCCATGACTGGTAGGAGCTCGACGGCATCGAGGGCTGCGTCAACCACAACGTTCTCATGTGAGTACAGCTCGGAGTAGTGCTCAACCCAGCGCTCCATCTGTTTGGCTTTGTCAACAATGACTTCACCAGATTTGGATTTCAGAGGTGCCATCTTGTTCTGGGTGGGTCCTAATGCCTTCCTCATACCCTCGTACATTCCTCCGACATGAGCTACTGTGCCTGTGCTGGAAAGAGGGTGAGGTTCCACAGGATATGCACGACGCTAACATTGTAATGTTGTATAAGAACAAAGGAGACAGAAGCGACTGCAACAACTACCGTGGAATCTCCCTCCTAAGCGTCACTGGTAAACTGTTCGCTCGCGTCATCCTTGGCAGACTCGAGAAGATTGCTGAGAGGGTGTACCCCGAATCGCAGTGCGGATTCCGTGCAGAGAGGTCTACCGTTGACATGGTCTTCTCTCTAAGGCAGCTGCAGGAGAAGTGCAGGGAGCAGAGGAAGCCACTCTACATAGCCTTCATCGACCTGACCAAGGCTTTTGACTTGGTCAGCAGGGATGATCTGTTCAAACTGCTCCACAAGATAGGCTGTCCTCCACGGTTACTCAAGATGATCCAGTCGTTCCACAAAGACATGAGAGGAACCATCCAATATGACGGCGCATTATCAGATGTTTTCAGAATCAGAAGTGGCGTCAAACAAGGATGCGTGCTTGCTCCGACATTGTTCGAGATTTTCTTTGCACTCCTCCTGAAGCATGCCTTTGGATCTTCAACAGAGGGCATCTTGCTGCACACAAGATCTGATGGCAAACTGTTTAACCTTGCAAGGCTGAAAGCTAAGTCTAAGGTGCAAGAAGTCCTCATCAGAGACGTGCTGGTCGCACACGATGCTGCTGTAGTGTCTCACACAGAAGACCAGCTTCAAAAACTGCTGGATCAGTTCTCCAAAGCGTGCAAGGACTTTGGGCTTACCATCAGCCTAAAGAAGGCAAACGTACTCGGTCAGGATGTTGCTGAATCCCCATCAATCAGCATTGACAACTATACGTTAGAGGTCGTCCACGAGTTCGTTTACCTCGGGTCCACCATCACTGACACCCTGTCGTTGGACACTGAGCTAAATAGGAGGATTGGAAAAGCGGCCACAACTCTGTCCAGACTCAGCAAGAGAGTGTGGAATAACAACAAGCTGTACACTCACATCAAAATGCAAGTCTACAGAGCCTGCATCCTCAGCACCCTCCTTTATGGCAGCAAGACTTGGACCCTGTATGCCTGCCAGGAAAAGAGGCTGAACGTCTTCCACTTGCGCTGCCTCAGGCACATCCTCGGAATATCATGGAAGGACAGAGTGACCAACACCGCTGTCCTCGAGCAAGCTGGAATCCCAACCATGCACACCCTCCTCAGGCAGTGTCGACTCCGCTGGCTTGGCCATGTCCACAGGATGAACGATGGAAGGATTCCAAAAGACATCCTGTATGGTGAGCTTGCCTCTGGCAAAAGACCTCCTGGACGCCCCCAGTTGCTCTACAAAGATGTCTGCAAGAGAGACCTCAGAGAGGTAGACATTGAACTGGACAACTGGGAAGAACTAGCAGACAACCACAGCAGATGGAGGCAGGGGTTACACAAGGGCCTTCAGAAGGGCGAGATGAAGGTCAGACAGCTAGCAGAGGAGAAGCGAGCACACAGAAAGCACAATAAGGACTTGCCAGACACCCACTACATCTGCAAGAGATGCAGCAAGGACTGTCACTCTCGTGTGGGTCTTCATAGTCACAGTACACACTGTAAATGAAGTCCTCAATTGAAACTTTAAAGGGCGCGATCCATAGTCTATGCAGACTGAAGGATGCCTACTACTACTACTACTGATGAGCTTTCATGAGACAGACCCACTTCTTCAGATCTACAGCCTTACTAGAACAGCTGTAGATCTGAAGAAGTGGGTCTCTCCTATGAAAGCTCATCACATAATAAATTATGTTTGTCCCACAAAAGCTCATCACCTAATACATTATTTTGTTAGTCTTTAAAGTGCTCACAGGGCTGCTTTTTTTTCTGTGAAGATACATATTAACATGGCTACCTTTCTAGGTGAGGTGAGATAATGAAGTATTTTATGGGAGAGGTTTTAATTGCAGAGAGCATTTGTTTTCAAAAACCTATTTTTAATCACATGCCCAACAGGAGATCTACTCCGATGATTAGTATTGCTCAATTGGAGCATGTCAGTTCTTCATTTTATGGATGGTTCTTTAACTCATTTTAATTTAGGATCAACACTCTATTACAAGCTATAATGGCAGTGCTCATGGTTAATTTCACACTGGTGTTTATTGCTTGCTGACCAGTTTATGGACACAGGACAAGAGGCAAGAAGATTTGCTGTACATTGAAAAGAGGAATAGATAGTGAATGAGAGAAAGATATAGGATCATCCATTGAGAGCCTAACCTTTATTCTGCTGCCCTGTATTCTCACTGATGTTCTTCATTCTCTGCTCTGATTATGCTACTGCTGTCTGCTGAAAACTGTCATGCCACTGCACTGATACAGTTAATTTTGTGAATAATGTCCCTCCCTCTATTGAGGCCCAAGAGCTCTTTGCACTGCTGCTGTCCTTTGGATTCAGGAGGAGGAAAAATGTCAGCTAACAGAGCACTTGATAACAGTGTACTGTCTTGTTTCCCTAATTCATCCGCAAACCGCTAAATCTTTTAAGCACTTCATCTAGAAGTCTGGACTTTTTGTGACCTTTACTCCTGCTAGGATATTTTAGCTTTGTTTTACTTGTAGTCTGTATTGCTTACCACCCTGCTGTAACCAACATCTCATGAGTGCTGTCTTCAGTGTGATTAATATTTTTTTTAAAAAAGCAGCCAAGTAGCATTTTAAAGACTAACAAAATAATTATTTTATTGTCTTTAAAGTTATGGCAATATTAGGTAGCTACCTCTTTCACACCAACCTATTTCCCTCAAATTCTTGTGGCTTACTTCTTTAAGATGTTCATGATTAAGTAACAGCAACGAAGGGTCCTGTGGCACCTTATAGACTAACAGAAAAGTTTTGAGCATGAGCTTTCGCGAGCACAGACTTACTTCATCCGATGCTGGTCTTGGAAATCTGCAGGGCCAGGTAGAAATAAGCCAGAGCAAGGGTGGGAATAACAAGGTTAGTTCAGTCAGCAAGGGTGAGGCTTACTACCAGTAGTTGATCTGGAGGTGTGAACACCAAGGGAGGGGAAGCTACTTTTGTATTTAGCCAGCCATTCACAGTCTTTGTTTAAGCCTGAGCTGAGGGCCTCAAATTTGCAGATGAATTGTAGCTCAGAAATTTCTCTTTGGAGTCTGGTCCTGAAATTTCTTTGCTGTAGGATAGCTACTTTTAAGTCTGCTACTGTGTGGCCTGGGAGATTAAAGTGCTCTCCTACGGGTTTTTGTATATGGCCATTTCTGATCTCTGATTTGTGTGCGTTTATTCTTTTACGTAGAGACTGTCCAGTTTGTCCGATGTATATAGCAGAGGGGCATTGCTGGCAAATGATGGCATAAATTATATTGGTAGATGTGCAGCTGAATGAACCCACGATGGTGTGGCTGCAAATTACACTCTCCTCCCCTTTAGCTGCTCATGATTTCCTTGCACCCCTAAGTAGTGAACAATGAGCTGAGCATGTTTGCTAGTGGTCAGGTTTTGTATACCTTACCAAAAAGGAATCCTTTCTTCCTCTTCTGTAGTATGCTATTTAACAAAGGATAACAGATGAGAAGTCCAGGGGATTTTCACAGGCACTTGAAGGAGTTAGGTGCCCGTTTCTCTTGAAAATTTGGCAAGAGGAGATAAGACTCAGAATAACATAACATTCTCTTGTGCTTCCACTGTTTTCCCTATGGTTATGGCTACATAACAATATTATTCTGAAATAACAGTCGTTATTTTGCAATAACTTTGTGATCATCTAGACTACACATGTACTATTTCCAAATAAATTTGCGGGCACATTATTTTGAATTTCATCAACCTCATTGCAGGAGGAATATAGGCGCTGTTAAGCCACAGGATAATGCTATTTCAAAATAAGCCACAATGGGTTTCAATGACACTATTTCAAAATAGGGGCTATGTGTCTGGACATGTGGGCTACGTCTACACGTGCAGCCAACATCGACATAGCTTATTTCGATGTTGCGACATCGAAATAGTCTATTTCGATGAATAACGTCTACACGTCCTCCAGGGCCGGCAACGTCGATGTTCAACTTCGACGTTGCTCAGCCCAACATCGAAATAGGCGCAGCGAGGGAACGTCTACACGTCAAAGTAGCACACATCGAAATAGGGATGCCAGGCACAGCTGCAGACAGGGTCACAGGGCGGACTCAACAGCAAGCCGCTCCCTTAAAGGGCCCCTCCCAGACACAGTTGCACTAAACAACACAAGATACACAGAGCTGACAACTGGTTGCAGACCCTGTGCCTGCAGCATAGATCCCCAGCTGCTGCAGAAGCAGCCAGAAGCCCTGGGCTAAGGGCTGCTGCCCACGGTGACCATAGAGCCCCGCAGGGGCTGGAGAGAGAGCATCTCTCAACCCCCCAGCTGATGGCCGCCATGGAGGACCCAGCAATTTCGACGTTACGGGACGCGGATCGTCTACACGGTCCCTACTTCGACGTTGAACGTCGAAGTAGGGCGCTATTCCTATCTCCTCATGAGGTTAGCGACTTCGACGTCTCGCCGCCTAACGTCGAAGTTAACTTCGAAATAGCGCCCGACACGTGTAGACGCGACGGGTGCCATTTCGAAGTTGGTGCCGCTACTTCGAAGTAGTGTGCACGTGTAGACGCAGCTGTGAGGTGCTGTTTCAAATTGTATTCTTGTGTGTAGCTGTGTTATATCAAAATACACTATTTTGGAATAGCTATTCCGGAATGGCTTATTTTGAAATAATGCTGCTGTGTAGATGTAGCCTACTAGGCTGTGGCCACACTAGCCTCTACTTTTGGAGGGGATATGGTAATGTGGCACTTTGGAATATGCTAATGATGTGCTACCATGAACATGCAGGACCTCATTAGCATAATGGCAGACATGCGCTCTTCGAAACTGCCGGTTTTGAAATGCACACAGACTATGTAGCCATGGGCCTTTCGAAATGGTTCCCCAATTTTGAAAGCCCCTTCTTCCCATTTGATTTTGGGAAGAAGGGGCTTTTGAAACCAGGGGACATTTTGAAAGGCTCCCACCTACACAGGCAACATGCGTTTCGAAACCGGCATTTTCAAAGCACGTGCAGCTGCATTATGCTAATGAAACACTGCATATTCATGATAGCACCTCAATAGCATATTCTGAAATGCCACATTACCGGAGCCCCTCCAAAAGGAGGGGTTGGTGTGGCCACAGCTCTGGAGTATTAGAATGGGAATTGCATTTACTACACACAGTGTGGTAGATGCCTTTGATTTTCTCAGAGCTGGATTGTTCCTGAACAACACTAAGGTGCACAGAGGCTGGAGGGAGAGGAGAGCATAAGTAACCTTCTCACCCTCCCTGGGCATGCCATGTAAGGGCCAGCTGTTTGCAAGCTCTGCATGCAGAAGAGTTCAGTGTTAGCTTCCTCCCTGCACCTGCCAGAATGTAATTTAGCCCAAAGGACTGAGGGATAGTTGAAAGGTAGATGGAACCATAGACTTGACCGAGCCCAAACGCTGGGACCAGTGCATGGGATTGACGGGGTTGTTAGGCAAGTATGCTGCATGCTCCAGTGGGTGCAATTCAGCTCTGCTCTGCCCCTGACTTGTGTCTGTGTGTAACTGGCACTATCTAGCTCTCAACCAGTAATAATAAAAGCTTAATTCCTCCTCACTTTGGTAGTATTTTATTGCACAGATGGTCTGAAAGATTTTAATGCATTTACAGAATGTGGTATTATTGAACATGTAGCAGAGTAATCAGTACCCATGGTGGGTCACACCACAGGTCACAAATTTAGACTAATATTTTTTTAATATGTTGTGTCTGTCAAACCATATCATGCCATGATGAAATTTTGATAATGGATTTCCTTTGTAGATACAGGGCTGCAGTTCATATATAATTTATAGAAATGGGCCATTTTAAGCAAAGACACCCATAACTTACAGCACTAGTCAAAGTGAGACAAAAAAGTACAGAAAGATTTCTATCGTGAGCTTAGAACTTCAGATTTCTTGGCTTGTCTCCTCAGGAAAGAAAAAATGAAAAGACCTAAGTTTGAAAAATACACTTAATAATAGATCTTATGCTCTGAATGAGAACATGAGGGATTTGGGGTTAATGCAGCGTTTCCCCAACAGATGGTGTATATACTTGATGGTAATTCAAGCTTTCAGCAATGCAACTTGGTTGAATTTCTTATTATTCACAGTGTGGAAATGGTCTTAGAGTTCTGGGTTCTAGTCCACCCTTGCCACAGATTGCTGTTTAATATAAGCAATTTGTCTAAATTCTCTACCACCTGTTACCCATACTATTAAAATGATATAATTGTAACATTTATCAGCTTCTTGTGAGGCACAATTAATGAACATTTGCAATATGCTTTGAGAGCCAAGATAAAAGCTGTGCTACCCCAATGAGTACAGTGCATTAATAAAGCAGCAGTAATGATATGTAATACACTCAAACTGAGATTAAGGGGAGGAAAGGGTTTAAACTGAAGCATTGCTTAGTGGAAATGTGATCCAAACTGGAAAAAGGAAAGATACATGGGAGGAAGCTATTAACTGTCATGGCATGAAAATGGAGTGTAAGAAAATGTTACATCAATTATGCTAATCTGGAAAAAATGCAGGAAAGGAAAATGTATTAAACTAGAGTGACAGAAGAGTAAACTTGGGCAAACTGGAAAGGACAGAACTGGCAAAGGACAGTAAAAGATAGCTCACTGAAGAGCTGTTGAGACTGACTGAAATACAAAGGCTAATCTGACTGAACAAGTATTTCACTGTGTTACAATTCATGCTTTATTCTGTTCCCATTTGGTAACTTTGCATTATCATTTACACAGAGTGTTCCATTATATGGCATGGCCACAAGTTCTATGCCTTTTCTCCTCCTCTAAAATGGGTGGTGCATCTGGGATTTGACAGATTTTCCTGTGTGTGTGGTATTTCTGGAAGAGACATCTACACAGACATTTCCATAATGGCCTAAGGGAAGCGGCACCAACTCCCTTCAGCAGCAGATCATCTGCAAACTACATCACCTGACTTACTGTAGTTTGCTAATCATAATTCCTGTAAGCCATCTGTTGATTGCTATATAACATTTAATATTTCCGTTTTCAACTCAGATACTTGTGGTTTTATCATCATTCATAAATTCCTTTTAATTTTACCACAGCTCTGAGAACACGAATTTAAAGGAATCAACCAGAAATGCCACACAGGCACACCAGAATACCATAAGATTTACTTGCAACTGTTACAGACTAAACAGCTAGCTGAAGGGATCCAAAGAGATATCAGTGTGTTATTTTACCCAAAATACTCTTTTTTCTATGTGATCAGCCAAAGTTTAGATAACATAAGAACCAAAGTTACCTTTCCAAACAAGTCTTTTTTGAAGTTCAAGTTACCTTTACTTATTTAGAAGGCAGGGAGATTCGAGGGCTGAAGAGGCACTTCCTGGCTAGTCTTGAAACACTGAGGCTACATCTACACTTGTATTCCTGTTTTGAAAGATGAATGCAAATGAGGGAAACTGAAAAATGCAAATGATGCACTGATTTACACATCTTGCATAATCTTTTTGGAAGAGATTCATTCAAAAGAAAGAAAGGATTGTAGATGGGGCTCTTTTAAAAATAAACCCCATCTTCGAAAGAACCCTTCTTCCTATTTTGTTTCAGGATGTGAAAGATGAGGTAAATTTTATTTTTCATCTCCTAGTGCAGATTCCATGACACAAATTCCGAGACACGCTGAACAGCTGAATAGTTCCTATTCCATCCAATTTAACTCAGTCAAATCATTTGGCCTCATGATCTGACACTGAACACAAAGCTATGAATCCCGCTCATATTAAAAATATTTAAGAGACTCAAACCTTCTGTGTCTTTCATCTTCAAAATATTAAATTGGATCATTCTGGTTTGTCTTCACTCACTTCAACTGACTATTTGCCTGCTGTTTAACACACGGCTGTGCCCATTCTATTAAATTTTCACTCAGCAATATATTTTCCTGAGGTACAAGACATCAGAAGAAAGTGTATGAATCCTTGATCTGTAAAAGAAAAATGATGTTTGTTCTAGTCTGCCTCTGACCAATCTACCACTGACAAGTCATTCATTTACTGGGGAATGCTGAACAATGCACCTTGAATTTGCAAATAATGTATCCTCCATACATTCTTCTTTGGTATAAGGTGAGGTACACTAAAAGCTTGATCTCTTAAGGAGATGATTTTCATCTGGACATATCTCATTTGCTCTTGACCACTGAACACTGACCCTCTAGATTTCCCTAGTCCTGTGTCCATTAGAACAAATCACACACCCCCTGCATTAGGCATGAATACTACTGTTCATCACTCTTGTAAAACCAAAAAAGAAAAAAATCCTGATGCTTTAGACCCTCATTTTGATGGCAGACATCACCTGATATCCTGAGTAACCGTTCACATATAGAGGACTTCTTGAACACCCCCACCAAAATTAAGTAAAAATCTTTCATTTCAACAGCTTATTCAAGAGATACAAAAATGATGAAATTATATGTTTTGTTCAGAAAGCAGGAATCTGCAATTGCCATGGAACATCAAAAAGGCCCACCATAGGAGAACACTTCTCCCCTTTGGGCTAGACTGTGCAGTCTTTACACTGAGCCTTTATGCACACAAGGAGTTTCACAGTTGGTCATTCAGTGCCTGAGAATGACAAGCACTTTCACTGCATGCACAGGAGTGTTTTTTTAAAACTGTCTGCCTTCCACTAGCACCATTCCAACAATAGGGGGCAGCAAAAGGGGTGGCTTTTTGCTCCCGTGTACCTGCTGCAGAAGCAGACATTCATACTTCTTAGGGCAAATAAATAACCAGAGTACAGTCTCATTGGATGACAAGTTATTTAACACAGCCCTTCTTCCTTTTCTGATGGTTACTTGATTTCAGACCACTGAGCATTGAGATTTTTATATTTGTTATCCTCATGTCTTAATTAGCTTTCCCTCACTCCATCTGTTTAAGGTCTGGTTAAGCATCTGAACTTTTGGTACACAGCAGGACTCCAAACCAAAATTTATATGCCCATGTGGAATTGTTTCATATAAATGTTTATTGTTTTGATTAAAAGAATAGGCTTCAACTGGTGTAAATTGTAGCTCAACTGAAGTTCACAAAGTTATGACACTTTGGGACAGATCCTCATCCAGTGTAGTCTGTCCAAATCAGTCTCTATATGGATGAAATAGTATATAAATAAAATAAAAGCATGAAGTGAGGGGAAATCAGCATACACGAAAGAAAATCAATCTGAAAATTATATTCAGTTGATTCCTCTTAAAACTGGGCCTCCTTTTAAAAAAGATTGCAAAATACCATAAGGGCTTGTCTACACTAGCCCCTCCTTCGAAGGGGGCATGTAAATGAGCCTGATCAGTGAATAGCAATAAGGCGCTGCACTGCATATGCAGCACCTCATTAGCATAATTCTCACCACGCAAACTTGAAGTTGCTAACTTCAAAGTGCCGGCAAGCGGTGTAGCCGCGGGCACTTCGAAGTACCCTCACAACTTCAAAGTTCCCTTACTCCCAAAACTTCGGCAACTTCAAAGTTTGTGTGGTGAGAATTATGCTAATGAGGCGCTCTGTATGCAGTGCAGCACCTCATTGCTATTCACCGATCAGGCTCATTTACATACCCCCCCTTGATGGAGGGGGCTAGTGTAGACGAGCCCTAAGAGATAGGTCCTGCCCCTCAAGCATTAATAAATGCTCAGAAAACTATGCAGTGTGAGTAAACAATGTTAGTTCTAGATGCTACGTTATGCTAACTACACTTTTCCCTCATCTGCACATGCTGCATATTTAATTTTAAAAAAAAAAAGCAAAACAATTAAGTGCATCTTATTTGGAACAGTGCAGTGTAATATTACTGTATGTGATATAAATTAACATAGCCTTTATGTGTTTATCTTAGGAAGCCATCTCAGAGTGCTTTGCTGGTAATTTCTTGCCCTACAGCTCTTTCTCTTCCTGTACCCTGGAGAATATTTTTCCTTTAAATGCAGATACTCTCTAGAGGGAGACCACGGTTATATTTGTAAGTATACAAGCAGTGCTGCTCAGTGACATGTTATAGTCTTCCTTGATTTGAGTCAGGAAGGAGCCTTTGGAACAGCTGAACACACAGTATGTACACTAAGGGGTGATTTGCACTTAAAAAATGAGAAATATATTGCTCATTTACACAAGGATGATAGTTCATCCCTGTTAGCTTCATTTCCTCATATAATATTGACCTGTCATAGCTTTACCATAAAATGTTCCATTTTCCTCCTTTTTCTACTTCAAGAAAATTGGTGGCATACCCTTTCCTGCGCAGTGAGTTACAGTGTTCAAAATGGTAATGAGAACTGAGCAGAAGCCCATCTTGTCTGAGATGAAAATTGTCACTTGATTGTGTGATGGTTCCCATACTACGTATTGTTAGAGACCATGTCATAAACCAGGACACCATTGCACAGCACCTACCTAAAGTCAGAATGAGAGGGATACAAAGGCAAAGAGGCTATGTAACTTCTTCAAGGTTGCACAGCCATGTATAATCAGAACCTGGATCATAAGTATCGGAGGGGTAGCCGTGTTAGTCTGGATCTGTAACAGCAACGAAGGGTCCTGTGGCACCTTATAGACTAACAGAAAAGTTTTGAGCATGAGCTTTCGTGAGCACAGACTCACTTCATCAGAGGCTGGTCTTGGAAATCTGCAGGGCCAGGTATAAATAAGCCAGAGCAAGGATGGGGATAACAAGGTTAGCTCAGTCAGCAAGGGTGAGGCTGACTACCAGCAGTTGATCTGGAGGTGTGAACACCAAGGGAAGGGAAGCTGCTTCTGTATTTAGCAGTTATATTTATGTTATATTTTATAACATATATATAATATATATATTATATTACATATTTTATATATATATATATATATATATATATATGTATAATATAAACCGCATTTGCTCCAACCCCTCCGACAGAGACAAACACCTACAGGATCTCTACCAAGCATTCTTGAAACTGCAATACCCAACTGAGGAAGTGAAAAAACAGATCAACAGAGCCAGACTTGTGCCACGAAGCCTCTTACTACAGGACAAGCCCAAGAGAGAAACCAACAGAACACCACTAGCCATCACCTACAGTCCTCAGCTAAAACCTCTACAGCACATCATCAGGGATTTACAGCCCATCCTGGACAATGATCCCCACTTTCACAGGCCTTGGGAGGCAGACCAGTCCTTGCCCACAGACAACCTGCCAACCTGAAGCAAATCCTAACCAGCAACTATACACTGGACCACAGTCACTCTAACTCAGGGACCCATCCATGCAACAAACCTCGTTGCCAGCTCTGCCCACATATCTACACCAGCAACACCATTACAGGACCTAACCAGATCAGCCAGACCATCGTGGGTTCATTCAGCTGCACATCTACCAATATAATTTATGCCAATATGTGCCAGCAATGCCCCTCTGCTACATACATCAGACAAACTGGACAGTCTCTACGTAAAAGAATAATCGCACACAAATCAGATATTAGAAATGGCAATATACAAAAACCCGTAGAAGAGCACTTCAATCTCCCAGGCCACGCAGTAGCAGACTTAAAAGTAGCTATCCTACAGCAAAGAAATTTCAGGACCAGACTCCAAAGAGAAATTTCTGAGCTACAATTCATCTGCAAATTCGACGCCCTCAGCTCTGGCTTAAACAAAGACTGTGAATGGCTGGCTAAATACAGAAGCAACTTCCCCTCCCTTGGTGTTCACACCTCCAGATCAACTGCTAGTAGTAAGCCTCACCCTTGCTGACTGAGCTAACCTTGTTATCCCCACCCTTGCTCTGGCTTATTTATGCCTGGCCCTGCAGATTTCCAAGACTAGCATCTGATGAAGTGAGTCTGTGCTCACGAAAGCTCGTGCTCAAAACTTTTCTGTTAGTCTATAAGGAGCCACGGGACCCTTTGTTGTTATGGATCATAAGTAGAGGCACATCTACATTTATCATAGCATCACCACTGTGGAGATCAATCTTTGGGGGATGGGGGTTGCTTTAGTGCTTCTGGTAGGGACATGCTAAATAAAAGGTTGTGAGTATCCGGTACTATTGCATTTGTGAGGAGTAAGGAAAGTCAATGGGACAGATTCTCCAGTCAACCTCCTGCCATGAGGATGGCATAGAAAGTCATCCTAAGGTATGTTGACTCCAGCTCTACTGTTCTCATAGCTGTAGTTGAGTATTTTAGGCAGATTTTGTCCCCTAATGTAAACCAACCATAGGAGTGAGAAGCTCTTAATTTCTAGGCTAACTTGTTCCCACAGCAAGAATTTACAGGTAAAAAGTCACCAGCCATGTATCTCAACACCATCTCTAATTACGTTTTCTTTTTTATCCTTTTCCCAGTCAGATTATTTTTAACTACAGGGCTATGGTAGATGAAGGTAGCAGCGCGAAGAAAAATCTTCACAAACCTTAACATTGAATGCTAGCGGAAATAGGGTAGGTCAAATGTTAAAATAGAGAAAGAAAGTTAAAAACTACTTGGAAAAGACAAATGTTTTCAACTCACCAGGGCCTGATGAAATGCACCCTAGAATAATTAAGGAGCTGATAGAGGAAAATCTGAGCCACTAGCTATGATCTTTGAAAAGTCATGAAAGTCAGGAGAGAATTCAGAAGACTAGAAACGGGCAAATGCAGTGTCCATCTATAAAAAGGGAAATATACAACACAGGAAGTTTCGACCAGTAAGCTTAACTTCAGTGCCAAGAAAGATAATGGAGCAAATGATTAAGGTATCCATATGCAAATATCAGGAAGATAATAAGGTCGTAGGTAACAGTCAGCTCGGATTTGTCAAGAACAAATCACGTCAACACATCCTGATAGCTTTCTTTGAAGAGATAACAAGTGTAGATAACGGGGAAGAAGTAGAAGGGGTGGATGTGATATACCTAGATTTAAGTAAAGCATTTGATACAGTACTGCGTGAGCTTCGTGAGCTGCATGAGCGTAAGCAAGAGAAATGCAACCTAGATGGGGCTACTGTCAGGTGGATGCATAGCTGGTTGGATAACTGGTCACAGAGTGTAGTTATTAATGCTTCACAGCCATGATGGAAAGGAACAAAAAGTGGGGCTCACAGGGGTCAGTTCTGGGGGTAGTTCTGTTCAGTATCTACATCAATAATTTAGATCATGGCAAACAGTGTACACTTATCAAGTTTGCAGATGATACCGAGCTTGGAGAGGTTGCAAGTGCTCTGAAGGATAAGGTCAGAGTTCAAAATGATCTGGACAAAATGGAGAAATGGTCTCTGGAAAGCAGGGTGAAGTTCAATAAGGACAAATGTAAAGTACTCCACTTACGGAGGAATAATCATTTTCACACATATATAAAATGGGAAGTGACTTCATAGGAAGGAATATTGAGAAAGGGAAATGGGTCATAGTGGACCACAGGCTGAATGTGAGCCAACAGTGTGAAGCTGTTGCAACAAAAGCAAATGTGATTCTGTGATGCATTGACAGGAGTGTTGTGAGCAAGACAGGAGAAATCATTCCTCTGCTCTACTCTGCACTGATTAGGCCTGGGCACCACATTTCAGGGAAAATGTGGCAAAATAGGACAGGATCCAGAGAAGCGCAACTAAAATGAGGAAAGGTCTAGACAATATGACCTACGAGGGAAGATTAAAAGAATTGGGTTAGTTTAGCTTGGAAAAGAGAAGTCTGAGAGAGGACATTATTGCAGCTTTCAAGTACCTAAAAGAGAGGAGAGAAAATATTTTCTCCTTGGTCTTTGATAATAGGACAAGAAGCAATGGAATTAAATGGCAACAAGGGAGGTTTAGATTCGACATTAGGAAAACATTCATGTCAGGGTAGGTAAACATTGGAATAAATTGCCTAGGGAGGTTGGGAAGTTTCCATCACTGGAGATTTAAGAGCAAGTTAAATAGACATCTATCAGCGATGGTCTAGATGGTACTTGGTCCTATTGTGAGGGCAGAAAACTGGACTTGATAACATCTTGAGGTCCATTCCAGTTCTAGTAGTCTATGGGAGCATTGGCAATTTACTTCATTTATTGGAGGGGTGTAAACTTGCTACAACCAAGCTGTGAAGGATTCTCATTTAAATTCATTTTTTTAGGATGCTCTTATCATGTATATTTCCAGTTTAATTCACTAAGATGGCTACAGGGAGCCCATCTCCTGAGCTGTTGAGCATCTAACATTCTAAGGTGCTTTCAGAATAATCCTGTGAAGTGAGGAAGGGCTATTTTCCCCATTTTAAAGTTGGGGAACTGAGGAACAGACACAGTGAGGCGCAGAGCCTCAGGGGGTATATAGGCTCTTCATTTCTATTTCAGTGGAAGTTAGGAACCTAAATATTACGTACGTTTCTGGGCCTAAGTGACATAAACGAAGTCACAAAAGCTGTGGTCATGCCAGGAAATGAACATTTCCAGATTAGCATCCTAACCAGTAAACCATCCACCTTCTGCTGCTCTTGACACACCGTTTGTGACCGACTGCATCCCGACATTCACCATTCTTACCAGCTGGGAAGTGTGTTGCCGATGCAGGCGGACAAACTTGCACTAGCTCAGCTCAAGCTACCACACTACAAATAGTAGTATGGACATTATGGCACTGACACAGGGATACTACATTCAATCACATAAATCTCATCTTGGGCTGCTGGCCAGATCTGCCACTGGGACTACAACATACACAGTGCTACATTTAGCACACTAGATTGAGTTAAGCTAGCAGGAGCCTATCTGTTAACACACTAAAGTTAATGAAGGTTTTCCATGCCGGTCAATAAAAGCTGGCACACAGATGAGCATGATTTGTTGCTCTGACATACCCAGGGTAAAATCTGGACTGATGAAGAGCTATGTCAGCTCTAACCTGGGGTGCCTTTTACATTGCTCTGCTGCACTAGTTACCATGCCTGGGCAGCTCTCACCCGGCTTCCAGTGTGTAAATCACTCCCAGTAATATTGGCTGGCTCAAGTACTCACATTTTCAAATATCCTGTAGATGACACCAGCAAACCAGTCCCAGACTTTCCCCAGAAACTTCTCCCAGGGGTAGTTGTGTTAGTCTATAACCTCAAAAAACTACAAGCAGTCCCGTGGTGCCTTAGAGACTAACAAATTTATTAGGTCATGAGCTTTTATGGATGAAACCCACTTCACCAGATGGGTGAAAATAACAGAATCTAATGCATATGTGAACTAGAAGTGTGAATATGTGCCATGAATGAGATACACCCAGCTTAGTTTGCTTCATTAACTGGTCCTGCTAATGACAAATAACTTCCTGTTTTTATCTGCTGTTGTTGCTACATGTACACTGGATTGTGGTTTCCTCAGAAATGTAAATCATTTACTGCCCAGCTCCCTCCTGGACAATACAAGATCATATAAAAGTGGCAGTTTCATTAATAAAAATGATATGCACAGAGTCCCAAACATTTCATATCAGTCACATGGATTTAGATAAAACAAGTTTATTAACTACAGAGGTTTTAAATGAACAAAAGTAATGAGATTTTAAAAAGTCAGAGCTGGTTACAAGAAAAATAAAAGTAAAATGCAATTAATGCTTCCTTCATAAACAAATCAGAGTGAATTCAAATCGAAAAACTCTCACCACATTTTCAGAAGTCTTACCAGCTGAACTTCTTTCATCAAGAATCCCTCTGACTTCAGTGCTGCTGCCTTTGTTCTTCAAGGCTTATGGATGCCAAAGGCAGAGAGAAAGAAAAGCCAGATTTGGGGCATCTGTCCTCTCAGACATTTTTCCCTTCTTCAAAAAACATCTCTAAGTGAGGTTCAGGAGACAAAACTCTGTGTGGATGGGAAAAGTATGTTTCTTTTTTCAGTTTGGAAAAGATGTCAAAGGGGTATATGAGGTCTCTAAAATCATGAATAGTTTCAAGATATTGAATTGAGAAATATTACCTACCCTTTCATGCACTACAAAAAACAGGGGTTATATTATATTAATAGGTGGGATGTTTAACACAGCCAAGAGGAAGTAGTTTTTTCCCACAAAAGTCACAGCTAACCTGTGGAATGCATTGCCATAGGATGTTGTGATGGCCAAAAGTTCATGAAACAAAGACACTGATGGACCTATTAGCCAAGATGGTCTGGGCTGCAAGCCCATACTTGGGGGACCTCTACATCTCTGACTACCAGAAACTAGTGTAACAGAAGACAGAATAATTGCCCTATTCTGTACTACTCCCCCTAAAATTCTGGTATAAGCTCCTGTCACAGACAAGTATCAGAGAGGTAGCTGTGTTAGTCTGTATCTTTGAGAACAACAAGAAGTCCTGTGGCACCTTATAGACTAACAGATATTTTGGAGCATAAGCTTTCATGGACAAAGACCCATTTCATCAGGTGCGTGAGATATTGACTAATGCATCTGATGAAGCAGGTCTTTGCCCATGAAAGCTTATGCTCCAAAATATCTGTTAGTCAATAAGGTGCCACAGACAGGATATTGAGTAAGATGGACCATGGCCCCGTCCACTATGGCAGCTCTAATGTTCCCACCCACATGGGAATCATAACTCTCAAGTACAGTACAGATATACCACTTAGGCTGTGTCTAAACTAGTTCCCAACTTCAAAGGAAGCTAAGTGCTGTGGTGCATATGCAGCACTTCATTAAGCTAATTCTCCCCTGAGGCAACTTCGAAGTGGCAAACTTTGAAGTGCTGGCTTGTGTGTAGCCGCGGCTAACCTGCTGGCACTTTGAAGCGCCCAGGCTACTTCAAAGTCCCTTTACTCCAAAGTTTGAGGAGTAAAGGGACTTCTAAGTAGCCCAGGGACTTCGAAGTACCGGCGGGTGAGCTGCGCAACACTTCCTTAGTAATCTCCCAACACCCTACTTACCATCCTCCCTTCAAAGTTGAGAGCTAGTGTAGACACAGCCTTGGTGTCTCCAGTTTTGGTGACTGAACATTGAGATCACCATAACCACACATGCACAAGAGCAGCTATCCTATTTGCATGTGTAGATCTAAGCATCTGATCTGTAATTTCAGCATGCCTTTTGTTGAGAAATTTCAGCTAAACTGCTGTTTACCAATAGATAGTTTAAAATATTTCCATAGATTTCATCCATTAGCATATTTCACACATTGTTAACCAGTCTCAGTTGGAGAGCACAGCACAAAGTATATCATGCATCTCTATTAGTGAGAATACATTACAACATGTTCATCATCCACCAACAGGGACAGCATTGTCATATACAAATGAAATTGAAGTAGTTTGAGAACTTTTTCTAGCCTTAGAGGGAGGAAGTTCCATTAAACTGAGGAAGCTTTATGGCAGAGAGCTATATTAATGACTATACTTATGTGTATATCAGGGATAGGTCATATAATCCTTTCCTGGAATTTCATGGTCAACAGTTAGGATAATAAATCAGATCCACACTATTCGTAATCTTAAATGTTAACAATTAATTTTCAAAATCAGTCCTGAAAGGGACGGAAAAGCTAAATCTCTGGGCCTAGGTAGAATATGCTCCATAGATTTCAGATGACTCAAAAAGTAAACAGAATTTATAAGTAATTGTCATACAGATAAAGCTGACTTAGGCAAACAATATTTTACAGTAGTCTGGGTGAAACATTCTAGAAGTATGAATTAATAAGTTATCTGACGTTGAGCCCCAGATGTTTCTTACTCTGGCAATGTTCCATAAGTGATAAGCAGATTTACATATTTAACTAATATGTTTATTTAAATAACATTTCCAAATCCAAAATAACATCCAGATTTTTTATTTGGCTTCAGATCAAAAGACATACCATCAATAACAGCAGCATCCAAAAAAAAAACCTTTTCAACATCTGCTTAGAACTAAACAACAGATTTTTGTTTCTTTCCAAATTTAATTGCAGACAAATTTCACTTCATTAAGTATTTTCATACATCTTCAAGACAGTTTTGACGTAGTCATTTTGCATATTCAGAACTCAAAGCATAATTTCTACATCAGCAGAGATGATAATCACTAAGAAGAATCTGCATTAACTCATAGTTAAGTTATATGGTGATATAAACATTTTCAATGCAAAAGTAGCAAAATTCTAGCTGGGAAATAAAGGGCCCATTTCTTCTCTCCCTTTTACCAGCTTGCATATCATTTGATGTCAGTGGAAATGCTTCAGATTTACAAATGAGCAAGAGGAACATCAGGTTCAACAGTTTTTATTAGATGCATTTTTAGAATTTTCTTGGAGTCAAAAAGCAACTTGAATGAAATTTCACTTGATTAATGATAAGCAAAGTTTTGCCGTTTAACTAAAGATAATGGTGAAGAAAGTCAAAGGTGAAATTCAATATCTATGGTCTTATCTGAAACTCAGATTCACCATATCTGTGTCTACACTAGCCTGCTACTTCGAAGAAGCAGGCAGGACTTTCAAGTAGTGCACATTGCATCTACACGTGCTGCATGCTACTTCAAAGGTGAAATCAACATTAGGCGTGGAGATATTGAAACCGCTATCCCAATGAGAAAATAGGTAATAGGGCTCTACTTCAATGGCTAGTGTCGAAAAATACATGTGTAGACACTCCGCGTCCTGCTACTTCAAAATAGCAGGGTCTGCCATGGTGGCAATCAGCTGTTAGGCGGAGACATGCTTCCCAGCCCCTGGCTCTATGGTCTGTGCATGCAGTGGATTTTAAAGCCACATGGAGCTGGGAACCCTGTGGTAGAAAGCTGAGAGCATGCAGGCAGCAGCCAGCACACGAGGTGCCCCTGCATGCATCAGCATGACCCCCAGCAGCCTACAGAGCAGGATGGTGACTGGGCAGCAAGCCAAGCACTCCCAGGACTCCCCCTCTAAGGGTCCCCAGGGCTCCCAAGGCTTCAGCCAGGATGGCAAAAAGTGCGGCCCTTCCTGGACCAAGGCCAAGCTCCATGACCCGCTGGGGCTCTGGGGCAAGTAGGAGGTGCTCCATGTAACAGTGAGCAAGATTAAGGAGTTGCGGCAGGGTTACGCCCATGAGCAGGACTTGGCCAGCTGGTCAGGGGCCGCCCCCATTGCTTGCCCCTATTACCGAGAGCTCAGGGCTATCCTGGGCCCCTGGGACACCTCCTGCCCCCCGACCATCCTCAACACCATGGCTAAGGAGCCCCAGCAGATTATCAAGCAGGAGCTGGGACCAGAGGCCAGCTGTGACCCACCAGGGCCACAGCTAGAGCCAGGCACAGAGGTGGAGTGGTCAAGTGAGGATGGGGAGCTAGTCATAGACCTCTCCTCCCACATGTCCAGCCAGGCATCGGCCTAACGGTCTTCCCCTGACCTCGGCAGTAGACCCTCAGGTACATACCCCACAGGGCACACCCCCCCAGGTCACTGGGTACACGACCAGGGGCCCCCAACCCCCAGCAGACACCAACCCACTATGTCAGACCATGGCCCTGGGATAGCGGCAAGGCCACCAGCACCCATCAGCATCCTCTCCTGCAGACAGGACCATGCCTTGCCCCTGTGGGGGAGGGGTGGGGGTGCACCACACACGGGGCCACCCACAGGGCCATCACACCCATGGACAGGGGATGGGACCTGGTACCCATGGGCAGGGGTTGGTATCATGGCCTTTTTCTCTCTTCCCCCATGTTTCTGCAGGACAGCATCACCCTGTCTGTGGTCCCAGACAGCCCCCAGGAGGTGAGGGATGGCAAGTGCCCGGAAGCACCACCAGCGCCGGGATGTGCCCGTTCTCAGTGGAACCTGAGGCAGATGGCCAAGGACCCCTGTAACAGTATAACCAAAATGGTTTCTGTAGCCATTTTGAGAGGCCTATAGCTTGTCTGAAGCCAGACTAAACAGCAGCAGCCATTAACTGTGAAGCTACAAGTCACATATTCACATTCCCTCTACATTCCAGTACAATAGTGTCACATCAGGCTCTTAAGAAGAAGACCACATCCTAATGCCACCCATTGTTAAACAGATCTCAAGATGGATAAAGAAAGCTTAGTTAACAGCAGCATTTCATCTGGCAGGCAACGACTTATCAATATCTGAGGTGGAACCACCATTCTCTGATGATTGTCTTCACTTTTCTACGGTTTTCAGAATACTGTTTTCTGTGTAGTCTCTGACTGGTTTGTAAGTGCTCCTGTCTGCTGTATAATTAATTTTGTTAGGTGTAAATCAGTTAAGGTGGTGGGTTATGATTGGTTAGGTAATTCTGTTACAGTAGGTTATGATTGGTTAATAAAATTGTACTAAAATAATTGGTCAAGGTATAGCTAAGCAGGACTCAAGTTTCACTACTTAAACTGGGGTCCAAGAAGGAAAAAAAAAAAAAGCCAGAGGAACAGAACATCAAGCAGGAGGGAAGAAGGAACACCTTAAGGACTCACCCCCCAACATCTCCCAATGGAACTATTTAAATTTGTGTGAGTAATACCCACGCATCACCATCTCCATCTGGTGCCGGGTCGAGCTAGTGGAGCAGCACCTCCATTTTGAGGAGGGGGAGGCCACCTGGCACTAGGCAGTGTGGATGGGGTTCACGGACACTTTTAGCAACCTGACAGCCTTGTACTGGGAGCTGGTGGCCCAGCTGTCTCCTCCCGCTGCCTCTGCCTGCTGCCCCCCACACCGCCCCTGCTGCCCATCCTGCCATGGCCTCACCTGACAGCCCCCTGGGAGAGAAGCCCACTGAGCCTCAATGCTGACCCGAGGCTGAGCCCCAGCCTGACCTGCCTGTGCTCCTTACCCCCACCGGGCCTTTCTGGAGACCCCAGACAAGGTGAGGGTGTAAGACCCAGAGCCATCGGGGTCATGCCCCTACACCTCCTTCCTGGAGTGACGGCACAATGGCCGGGCCATCCACATCCCCCTCCCTCTGTAAATAGTTACCATCCCACTCCCATACATAGTTATCTTCACTATTATTTGGCAAAAAATAGTATTGACCAGTTTCACTAGTTTGGAATATATAGTTTTATTTTTCCCAAAACCCTGTGTGCTCGTTGGGCAGAGGAGTGTGCGGGAGGTGTGGGGGAGCAAGATGGAGGCCTGCTGGGGGTGGCCAGGACACCTGTTACTGGGGCCCCGGCTCAAAATACCACCACAAGGCCTACCCGGATGTGAATACTTTCCTGGTGGGCCTAGCAGCTAGGGGCAGCAGCTGGCTGAGGGTACCTGTGCTGACCTCAACCACACACCCCTGCACAAAGGCCCACCACTTACTCTCCACAAAATTGTGGAGCATGCAGCAGGCGGGCACCACCTGGGGGACATTGAGAATGCCCACGTCCGGGCAAGTGAGGAGTCAGTGCCACCACCCCTTCAGGCAGCCGAAGGTGCGCTCAACCACTTGGCAGGCATGGTTGAGCTGTCTATTGAACTGCTACTGGCTGGCGGTGAGGTGGCCCTTATAGGGCTGCATGAGCCAGGGCTGGAGCAGGTATGGAGCATTGGCCACCAGGCAGGGGGATATAGGGCCAGCCCACATACATGTCCTGGAACCAGGCCCAGCTGTCTAATGTGGCCTTCAGGGCTACAGAATGGTAGCTCTTCCTCTTGAGGAATTGTCCTCCGCTGTGCTCTGGGGCACAGATGGGTATGTGGGTCCTGTCAAGGGCCCTGAAGCAATTCAGGAACCCCAGTGTGGTGAAGCCTGCGATGGCTGTGTCCAGGTCCCTGATGCGGACGACACTCTGGAGTAGCAGAGCGTTCAGAGCTCAGACCACCTGCAGGGAGGGGACTTTGGCACCCATGAGGGTGTGCGGGTGTGCCTGGCACATCCTGACTCCCCACCCCAGGTCCCCCACCCTGGGCCTCCACCCCAACTCCCCTGGAGGGCGCATGCCTGGGCCTCCTTACCTCTATGACAATGGCCCCAACTGTGGCCTTGCTGACACCAAAGTGGTGTCCCACAGAGTGGTAGCTGTCTGAAGTGGCCAGCTTACAAACAGCTATCACAACCCTCTTCTCAACAGGGA
This sequence comes from Carettochelys insculpta, assembly GCF_033958435.1. NCBI lineage: Eukaryota > Metazoa > Chordata > Testudines > Carettochelyidae > Carettochelys > Carettochelys insculpta. The sequence goes on along the minus strand of NC_134150.1, from coordinate 13,767,589 downwards.
GGGTGCATCCAGGTGTCCTGGTGTCTCAGGATGGGTGTCAACCACTGGCAGAGCTCCAGGAAGGTCTGCCACCTCATCTGGAAATTCTGGAGCCACTGATCATCATCCCACTCCCCCATGAAGATTTGCTCTCACCACTCGGATCTGGTGGGATGTATTCAGAGCCAGCAGCACACACGGGGGGGCAGGGCCAGGACAGCCAGATTGTCTGGAGCGTCCCCTTCTGCCCCTGGGTGGGGGTCCCCTGCCAGGAGCTGCTGGACGGCCACTGGTGCTGAAGCTAGCAGGGCATCTGCTCCACTGGTGGCAGCCAGCAGGATGTTGAGCTGCTGCTGCTCCATGCTCATTCCTGTGGGCACTGTGTCTGCGAAACTAGTGGCAACTCCGCAGGCCTCATGCTGTGCAGGCTGGGTGTGTTTGGGAGGGGCCCTTTAAAGGAGCTGCTTGCTGCAGCCCCAGAAGGGTTTGTCCGCCCTGCGACCCTGTCTGCTGTCTTTCCTGGCCCCTTATTTTGAAAGGGGCTGCTTGTATGTGTAGAGGCTCTCTTTCCACACCTGGGGCGGCCCCTTTCAATGGGCGGCATCGCTATGTTGACATTGCACGTCAACGGCACCAGCCCCACCCCGTGCATAGATGCTACACATTGAAGTAGCAATTTTCCAATGTCTCTACTTCGAAAGACGCTACTTCGAAGTAGCACTTTAGTGTAGACATAGTGTAGACATAGACAAATGTATTACTAATCATTACATTTAAGGGAAACTGCTGGAGAAGGGAGATTGCACAGACTTGAAAGAAACCTGGAAGAAAACACTTGAAATTAGCATATCCTGCTTCAATGTTCTTTTGGGAAAGTGGAAGAGGAAATAGGCTTGTTAGGCTTAAAGTTGTGTTCACTAGATAAGTCCATGAAACAAAGATATCGATGGACCTATTAGTCACGATGGTCAAAGACACAACCCCATGCTTGGGGCAGCTCTAAACCTCTAATTACCAGAAACCGGGAATGGAAGACAGAGGAGGATCACTCCATAATTGTCCTAGTTTGTATTACTCCCCCTAAATTTCTAGTATGGGCCCCTGGCTACTGGATAAAGAACAAGATAACTGTGGAATGCAAAAGATATGAAATGTGCCCTTGATTTTCAAAAGCATTACCTGATTGTGCATGCCCAAGTTGACAAAATGAGGCATAGATTTTTCACGCATGCTGAGCACTTCAAACACCAAAGCCAGTGAGAGCTGAAGGTGCTTGACTCCTCTGAAACGAAATTCCTCTGTTTGTTAATTTGGCCCCTCAGAATCTAGCTATTCAGCTGTAAGAGAGGAGGACAGGAAGTAAACAGTTGGACTATGATACAGACACAGCCTTTTTGCCAGGAGAACTGCGAAATACTAGGAGATATTGTGCTGACAGAGACACTGTCTCCTGGACCTTCCTGGGGCACACAATGGAAAAAGATGGGAGGGGAAATAGGAGAGGGAATGGGTATTATCCTACCTTCTTTCTTACATCTTTCAGTTATTTTCTCATCTGAGATGAGGGGACAAGGTTTCATTTCATTTCACATAGTTACTTTTCTGAGACCAAACTTAAAACTTCCTGAATTTCTCCTGTACAATGGAACTACTTAAAATGGCCAATCCAGAAACAGGAGAAGCAAATAGGTCTTTGTATGTATTCATCTTCTTCTACTAGAGTGGAAGAATCTTCATCTCTGAGTTCCTCCAGAGCAGACCATGTGCTAAACAGGACAAAGGAGGCAAACGGACAGGCAAATGTCAAAAGGGTACCAGGGCAATGGAAAAAAAAGATAAGAAAACAGGATGTTCTATTGCCTTGTTTGCACATGTGCTGATTTTAGTGTTTGAATGACATCTAGCTCTCTCTGGGATGCAAAGCTGCAAGTATCAGCTGCTCATTTGTTGTGCTATGATTTAGTTCCAAGGTAGATTTAGGAGAAAACAGATGGTTTGGCTTGTCCTTTTATTTATACTTGTGGAGTATAAGTTTTAGGGCTTGAAAGGGACCAAACAAGTAGGAAATCAATGTTGCCTAGGAGTTAGTGCACTGAATTGAAATTCAGGAGACCTGGGTTAAATTCCTATCTATAACCCTGGGCTGCTGGATAACCTTGGACCAGTCAAAGACATGCATCTGACAAAGCGGGTCTTTGCCCACGAAAGCTTATGCTGTTGTATCTTGGACAAGTCACTTCTCCTTCCTGTGCCTCAGCTTCATCATCTATAATTGGGGATAGTGATACCAATCTCCTTTGTAAAGAGCTTTGACATCTGTAGATGGCAAGCACTACATAAAAGCTAGGCATTATTGTCCTGAAGATCTTTGCTTTCATATCTACATCACAGGTAACCTGATGAGGAATAAATTTTAGCTGTCTACCATTTCTACTAAATAGGACTTAACTACAGGGTTGAACCTCTCTAGCCTGGTACCCTCAGAACCTGACCAGTGCCAAATGAGAGAATTTGTCAGACCACGGGAGCTCAATATTTTCTAGCACGTTACCAATACTCCCACTTTTTATGGGGCTCTTAGAAAACATTTAGGGGTAAATTACAGCTGAAGAACAGCACAGAATGCTGAGGCTATGTCTAGCCAAGAGGGATTCGTCAACAGAAATTTTTATCAGAAGATATCTTACGACAAAACTTCTGTCCACAGATCTCATCCAGATCTCAGAGCAGATTGGAAGATCAATCTGCTCTGTCAATAGAGAGGGCCAGACAGTCTGGTTGCTCTACCGGCGCATCCGCCACGCAGAAGCACAGCAGATCGGGATGTGTGGTGTCCCAGAAACCTTTTCTGTTGACAGAAGGCCCCCCAGCATTCCCAGACTGGCATTTTGTAGACAGATCTCTGTCGACAGGCATTCTGCCTCGTGGTGAGAAGGTACGACTGTCAACAAAAGTGCTGTGTTCTGTCAGCTTACGGTCACCAGAATGCCCTTGGGAATCTGGACGCTCCACAGATTTTGTCAACAAAATGGCTGTTTCTCCGATAAATCCCTCCAGTCTAAACATAGCCTGAGAGCCAGGACTGGTGGCTGTAAATAGACTTTTTAGGACCATGGGAAACTTGGCCAAACCCATGATAAGTGGTTGTCTGGCTAACTAAAATAATGCTGGATTATGGATGTTGTCAGACAAGAGTGTGCTGGACTAGAGAGGTTACACCTGTAGCTAGTGCCATACACATTTTATAATCCATCTATCTTGGGAAAGCCAATCACAGACACAAGGAGCTCAGTTTCCTTAGCAGTATTGCCAACCCCAAATGTTCAAAAATCATTAGTAAAAAAATCAAGAGATTGATTTTTAATCACGAGGTTTTCAAAATTTAACAAAATGAGTTCTTTTTGTTTGCTTTCTGGTTTCTGAGACTTTCGGGTAGACACGAGTAATTGTTTTCAAAACAATGAGCTCTAAAAACTTATTCTGTTTTAAATGAAACCTTCAATTCCCACCTGATCACTTATCAACAGGAGATAAAGCTTTGAGGGAAAACATCCAATATTGCAAGAATTGATAACACTGCATGAGTGAGCACTGCTATAAATTCCTTGTTAGCCAAAGAATTTCACCAGTTAGCTGCAGATGACTCCATGTGTAGCAATAGTACTTCACAATATTCTTTTCTCCAGATATTTGTCTCTAATTATTCATATATTACCTTATGGCACTCTCAGCTTATTCTCTGTTCTTGTTACTCTAAAGGCCGTGTCTACAGGTGTACGCTACTTCAAAGTAGCGGCGCCAACTTCGAAATAGCGCCCGTCACGGCTACTCGTGTTGGGAGCTATTTCAAAGTTGAAATCGATGTTAGACGGCGAGACGTCAAAGTCACTAACCCCATGAGGGGATCGGAATAGCGCCCTACTTCGAAGTTGAACGTCGAAGTAGGGCACGTGTAGATGATCCGCGTACCGCAACATCGAAATATCAGGGTCCGTCATGGCAGCCATCAGCTGAGGGGTTGAGAGACACTCTCTCTCCAGCCCCTGCAGGGCTCTATGGTCACCGTGTGCAGCAGCCCTTAGCCCAGGGCTTCTGGCTGCTGCTGCGGCAGCTGGGGATCCATGCTGCATGCACAGGGTCTGCAACCAGTTGTAGGTTCTGTGGATCTTGTGTTGTTTAGTGCAACTGTGTCTGGGAGGGGGCCATTTAAGGGAGCAGCTTGCTGTTGAGTCCGCCCTGTGACCCTGTCTGCAGCTGTTCCTGGCACCCTTATTTCGATGTGTGCTACTTTGGCATGTAGACGTTTCCTCACAGTGCCTATTTCGATGTGGTGCTGCCCAACGTCGAAGTTGAATGTCGACGTTGCCAGCCCTGGAGGACGTGTAGACGTTATTCATCGAAATAGACTATTTCGATGTCGCTACATCGAAATAAGTTATTTCGATGTAGCGTGCACGTGTAGACGTAGCCTAAATGTACATAAATGCATCCCAGATTCCTTTGGTACAAGCTCAAATAGTTTCTTGAACCATCAATGCTTTCTAATTCCTTCAGAATTCTGTACACATTAATACAGTTACCTTATTCTCTTTTACAGACTTGTTCAATTCTGTTATAATTAAGCTCCTTGGACTATTCCACATTGATATCCTTTGTATCTATTTCATCTCTGTAATATTTTTCAGACAAGAGGACCAGAACTGAACACAATACAGATTAGTTTTTTATCAGAAATGTGTTGCCAAATGATTGCTATAGTTTTTGCCCTGTCCCTGCTTAAAGTTCATGGGATTTCCCCCCCCCCAGCTTGTAATTTTCAGTAGACATGACAATTAGATTGTGGTATCACAATTTCTTCTTACCCTGTAGATGGACCAACTATGTATGGCTACTGCTTTTGTATCTATCACAATTGCTGTCCTGTTCCCTTTATTCCTTTAATTTCTCTTCACTGCTGAACTCAATTGGTTTCTTTTAACAAACACATGCTGTACAAATTCCCATAGTGCACCTACCCACACACCTCTGCCACAACAATAAATGTAAAGCAATATGTGGTCTTGTAAATTAAGTTTAACTCTGTTGTAGAAACTTCTAAAAGTTTCTATTTAGATTACTTTCCCAGACCCCTGTGTGGACAGCTGCTAACAAAGGAGTATCTCACCATACAAAACTAGGCACCAGCACAAAGGGAGAGGGAAACCCATTTGTGCCTACTCCGTTCTGCTGCAGGAATCAGGGTTACCAGGCATCTGTTTTTTTTAGTGAAACACCTGGTTAAGAAGGGACCTTGGCAGCTCTGGTTGGCACGACCAACCACACCCTTAAAAGTCTGGTCAGCAGGGCTGGGCTAAGGCAGGCTCTCTACCTGCACTGGCTCTGTGGGGCTCCCACAAGTGGCTTACCAGGACCCTGAGGTGATCTGTAGGTGGAAGAATGGCCAGAAGGGCTCAGAGCACCCTGTGTGCTGGCTCTGCAGATCCCATTGGTTGGGAACCATGCCCAAAAGGAGTCATGGGGGAGGCATCTGCTGGAACAATGGCAGTGCTTAGAGCCTCTCTGGCCAGCATGTGTCTAGGGCCACTACAGAGACCTGGTGCCCCAACCCTCTGCTGCAGCCTAGAGACCCCTGCCACACCTAAACTCCGTCCCAGTGCCTGCACCCGGTCACATCCCAGTCTCCTGCCTGGCCCCCTTCCTGTATGTCAAACTCCTTGTCCCTGGCCTCGGTCCAAAGTCCTCCCCCACAACACTAGCCCCTTGCCCCAGCCTCAAGTCTCCTCATGCACCCCCAGTCCCTCATCCCCAGCCCCACACAAAAGCCAACAACCCCAGCTGGAGCCCTTTCTGTCCCCACACCCTGACCTTCTAACCCAGCCTGGAGCCTCATCCTGCACCCACAGCCCTCACCCTGACGCCATCCCAGAGCCCATACCCACTCCCACCTACTGAATCCTTCAGCCCCAGCCTGGACTCCCATCCCTCAATCCAAACTCCTCATCCTTGGTCCCACCTCAAAGCCCACATGCCCTGCAAGAGCACTCACCTCCCTCCTACACCCCAATACCCTACCCAGTGACAGTGAGTGAGGGGGAGAACTAATGAGGGAAGGAGAGAGTATGAGGCAGGGCAAGGCTCCACAGAAGGGGACAGGGCAAAAGGCTGGTTAGGCCTGTTGGGTTTTGAGTTATTGGAAAGATGGCAACCCTAGCAGAGAGTGCATGTCAGGGCTGCCTTGCAGGTGTTCTTAAGTTGCACCCCTGCTTCAAAGGTCTCTGAGTGATGTTGCAGGAGCATGGAATACATAAGGTCATTAAAAATATTCCAACCAGGAAGCAGAAAAGCAGTCCTATAGCACTTTAAAGACTAACAAAATGATTTATTAGGTGATGAGCTTTCGTGGGACAGACCCACTTCTTCAGCTCTGGAAAATTTTCTGATAAACTGCCATGATGAGAATTTAATAGAAAGATAGACAAACAAAGAAATGAAAACTGATGAATCAGCTACGTAGGACAGAAGGAGCGGGGCCGGGCTGTGTTATGTTCTAGCCTCAGCCCAGCTCCCCGTACCCAGGGCAGCAACTACAATATATGGATGTTTCTTGTACTGGGGGTTGTTCCCTGGAGAAAAGTGGTGCCTGTCTTTCTACCCCTTTGTACCAACCTTCCTACCACAGAAGAGTTGTAAGGAAATAAAGAATGAATAGTTTTCTTGAACTGCAGGTGGGTTATCTAATATAAAATGCATGAAAGGGACATCCTTTAATGGGCAGATGGGGAGAATGGGTCCAATGAAGCTAATAGCTAAGCTTTCCAGGTTGTTAGATGGTCTGATACTTTAGAACTGAGAGTTTTAATTTGAAGGGAGAAAGCACTTTTCTCCCTCTCCTGCTTCAGGTGAGGACCTTTATTTCAAAATTATGGATATTTGAACACCAAATGTACTTGCACCACAACATGCATTGACATTGGCCTGCCAATCAGTACTTTCAGAGTTCTGAGGTGGGTACAGGTGCTTGCATGACAAGTTTGATCAAATCTGTTATCTTGTTCAAAAAGTGCAATTTACCATCTTGTCAACAGATGCCATTTGATAAGGAAACAGATCTATCCATTTGTAAATTGTAAAGTTGTTCTCTCAAAATTGGCACAACAGGATTAGCCACACTTAGGCTGCGTCTACACGTGCACGCTACTTCGAAGTAGCGGCAGTAACTTCGAAATAGTGCCCGTCGCGGCTACACGTGTTGGGCGCTATTTCGAAGTTGAAATCGACATTAGGCGGCGAGACGTCGAAGTCGCTAACCCCATGAGGGGATGGGAATAGCGCCCTACTTCGACGTTCAACATCGAAGTAGGGACGTGTAGACGATCCGCGTCCCGCAACATCGAAATAGCGGGGTCCTCCATGGCGGCCATCAGCTGGGGGGTTGAGAGATACTCTCTCTCCAGCCCTTGCGGGGCTCTGTGGTCACTGTGTGCAGCAGCCCTTAGCCCAGGGCTTCTGGCTGCTGCTGCTGCAGCTGGGGGTCCGTGCTGCATATACAGGGTCTGCAACTAGTTGTTGGCTCTGTGTATCTTGCACTGTTTAATGAAAGTGTGTCTGGGAGGGGCCCTTTAAGGGAGCGACTTGCTGTTGAGTCCGCCCCGTGATCCTGTCTGCAGCTGTGCCTGGCTCCCTTATTTCGATGTGTGCTACTTTGGCGTGTAGACGTTCCCTTGCTGCGCCTATTTCGATGTTGGGCTGAGCAACGTCGAAGTCGAACATCGACGTTGCCAGCCCTGGAGGACGTGTAGACGTTATTCATCGAAATAGGCTATTTCGATGTCGCTACTTCGAAATTAGCTATTTCGATGTAGCGTGCACATGTAGACGTAGCCTTAGTGTCCCATAAATTAAGGAAAGTGTAAATCCAGGAGCTTAATATGAATTATTAGCACGCATATGGCTGCAAAACAGAGTGGAACTCCTTTTTTTTTTTTCCAAGCAAATACATGCAGTTCAGTGTATTCAGTTTGATAGGTTACTAAATATTAGCTCACTAAGGCTACGTCTACACGTGCAGCCAACATCAAAATAGTCTATTTTGATGAATAACGTCTACACGTCCTCCAGGGCCGGCAACGTCGATGTTCAACTTCGACGTTGCTCAGCCCAACATCGAAATAGGCACAGCGAGGGAACGTCTACACGTCAAAGTAGCACACATCGAAATAGGGATGCCAGGCACAGCTGCAGACAGGGTCACAGGGCGGACTCAACAGCCAGCCGCTCCCTTAAAGGGCCCCTCCCAGACACAGTTGCACTAAACAACACAAGACACACAGAGCTGACAACTGGTTGCAGACCCTGTGCCTGCAGCATAGATCCCCAGCTGCCGCAGAAGCAGCCAGAAGCCCTGGGCTAAGGGCTGCTGCCCACGGTGACCATAGAGCCCCGCAGGGGCTGGAGAGAGAGCATCTCTCAACCCCCCAGCTGATGGCCGCCATGGAGGACCCAGCAATTTCGACGTTGCGGGACGCGGATCGTCTACACGGTCCCTACTTCGACGTTGAACGTCGAAGTAGGGCGCTATTCCTATCTCCTCATGAGGTTAGCGACTTCGACGTCTCGCCGCCTAACGTCAAAGTTAACTTCGAAATAGCGCCCGATGCGTGTAGACGCGACGGGCGCTATTTTGAAGTTGGTGCCGCTACTTCGAAGTAGCGTGCACGTGTAGACGCAGCCTAAGAGACCCAATGTCCTAATAAGCTATGTTTTTTTAATTGTTCCATATAGCTGCATATAAACTATTCAATATGGTCAGATGGGATAAGTTTCAAAAACTTAGCAGCCCAAATACCATTTTTAAAGGCGAATAAAGAGCACTGGAAAATTTTAAGTAGAATTTTTGTCAATAATCATACATTCTTTGAACTGCACTTTCCTATCTCCATTAAACCACTTAAATAATCTCTTTTAATAATATGTAGACACGGAAATATGTTATCCTTACTATTCTAGTCAATATTTTATTATTTCCTCATTTGTTTACATAACACTGTTACTTTCTGTGATTGATATAAGCCATCTAACCCCTTCATTGAGCTGAAAGGAAATAAAAACAACCTGTAACAATTGCATAAGATATCAGGCTTGGCAAAAGGAGTGGACAGGTGTGGCTCATTAAGCTGCTGGAAGGACAGCTGTGTCCCGTGAGCAGGAAGCCATTAAAAGCTGAAACAAGGCAGGGTAATTTTTTGCTCCTATCTTTCAACAGAAAGGATGAATAATAAATACGTGGGGGTATAAACTAGTGTTCCCACTTCAGAGGGCAGTAGAAGTTTTGTAGGTATCCTAGAAAGGGAAGACTCTCTACTGTTTAGTAGATAACTTGCTTACCCAAAACCAAACAGAATGATTGCCTTTCAGGAGAGAATATAGGCTTCCAGAAATGGTGTGTGGATGGAGTTTAGAGTGGGTGGGGGGGGGAATTCTCCTTTTTTTCCCACCCTGCTTAAAAGGTGGAAATGTAATTTTTCTGCAGGGACCTAACATAATGTTAGCTAAAACAGATGCTCATAGTATGAACTTCAGTCATAGGGTAATCTGCTATAGTATACAGTTTTCATTGCACTTCACTACAGTGATGGTTGTTCTAGCACATCACACTCCAGAATAAATTCATAACTGTGAAAGACTCCCTCTAAGTTATGAAAACAATTGTGTCTACAAACCAGTATTCTAGATAACCTTATAACTCTCAGAAGTTCAGCAAAAAGATTGCTATTCCTCATCCTGCCATAAAAATAATTCTATCTCTATTGCTAGTTGTGGGTTTTGGTTGTTGCTGAAAGGTTTATTTGAAACCTATTTGATCTAAACTCTCAATGGCAAACCCTACAATATTTGTAAATGAAGATAAGACATTTAATTAATAAAGGTTTTGGTTTGAATGTGGATATTTTCCAATCCTGACATTGCATCAAACGAATACTCCTTTGATATCACAAAAATCAAACTATGAATGGAGACAAAATCTCTTTCAAATGCTACTAGAGTTTTGCAGCTTACGGTACAATTGCATGGGACACTGATCCAGGAAATACTAAAGTAACTGGAGGAGGATTTTACGTGTATATCTGTTCTATTCTACAATAATGTCAGTGTGGACAGCTCAAAAATCCATTTTCTTTAACTCTTACTTTTTAATAATCTGCAAACATGATTGAAAGAAACAGGAAAAAATCTAATACAAATGAATGCAGAAAGGATTAAGGAGACAGCTCCAGGACAATTTATAGTTATACGTAGAAGTCCCTTGGTAGACTTCTTAGCTACCATTCTTAACCCAAAAAAAAAAAAACCACCACCACCAAAAGCTCAGCTATAGGCAACTTGAATGAGAGTGCAAGGTCAAGGTTTACAAATTACAGATTACAAATAACAGTGACTCATTTACCTCTTTCAGTTACAGAAGATGTTTGATATTTTTGTTGCACTTAGCATGCTGATCATCTGGATGGAAATTATGCATAAACAATTAAATAAGTCTTCTGGAGCAAACACTGACCTTTATTTTGTCTAGAACAAAATTTTGAAAAGTGGCTTTTAGTTGTCTTATGTAGAGTAGGGTTCATTCAGTATGAGTAAACTGGCCTCTTAATATAGATCAATTTATTTACAGCTTTATGTATATTCCAGATGTTTATATTAGCCGCTTTTCTAAATTAATTAATTTCAGTCAGTAGTAAAAGAGTTTGGTATTTGCCTTTGCATAACTTGTGTAATGTCTTTGACTATTTTTTTTATTTCCTTGTGCCTAATTTCTGTTATTATCCAAAACATTCATCTCTGAGAGACAATGACAAAAGAATCAGGAGACTTGGGTTTGCATCCTAGTTCTGACACTCACCTCCCATCCATGGTCTGGATTGTTTGTGTGTATGTAAGTCTTTGGGACAGGCACTAGTTTTTAGTTTATTTTCATGCAGTGGTTAGCACAGGGGTTGGCAACCAAAACAGCAAGAAGAGCCATTTTTTCCAGTTTGGTAAAAAACTCAATAATTCAAGAGCCACGATACATGTGAATACGAGACAGTCCTTAATAAATAACATCAAACCATACTTTCTGTAACCCTCATTTTAAGAACAGAGCACACACAGTGATTTGTAATGTGATACATGTTTACTGCAGGACAATCACAAACCTTTTACATATTCTATTTCCTCACACTTCATGTGTCTGTTTGTACCACTGTCTTCCTGACTTTCACTCCCACACATCCTCTCTCTCTGGAGGATGGACTTACCCAGTGTTTCGAGATCACACATAATTTGCTATTTAGAGTTGTTCATTCTGAGGCTTTTAGATTTTCACCATTTATCAAAAATAATCAGGTGGGTTGTATTTTACTTTGTAGTTAAAGCGTTGGGAGCCACAAAGAAATCCTTAAACAGCCACATGCAGCTCTGGAGCCACAGGTTGGAGACCCCTGGGTTACCACATATCATTTGGAGCCTGTAGGGTCTACTGTAAAAGAAATAAATAATCTGAAAATGTAAAGTATTTGCAGGGTTTGACACTTTATTTTTCTGCTTTTGATACTCAATAATCTTTTACCATAGGTTGGACCTCCCTGGTCCAGCACTCTGGGAACCAGACTGGTTCTAGACAATTTGCTAGACCAGGAAAAGTTAATGCTGCCCCGCCCCCAGGGTGCCGTTCCCCAGTCACTGGGGCTCACCTCTCCCCCAGTCCAGCAATTCTCCTGATCCCAGCCGACTGGCTTTTTCCCCATGAGTGCTTCAGGCTCAGAGCACCCACAGGCTAGTTGACAATGCCAAACCAGCATGTTACCAGAATAGAGAAGTCCAGATTACAGAGGTTAAACCTGTGTGATATTTATTTCCACTTTGATGGTATTTATAGATGTTCATCTAATATTCTATTTTGTGCATTGCTAGGCAGAAGCATTACCATGTGTTTCATTAGTCAGCTTTTCTTTTGTTTTTTGTGACTATGAACTGCAAGTTATTCTGAATATTTTCAATAATATATGGCACATAGCATCGGGATTCATATAATTAGCATCCTGAGGCTATTCTGGTTTTGCCTTTTGAATGTTTATATTCTACATTAACTGCTCAGCAGGCTGAAAACTATGGAGACAGAGTCTTTTTAATCCTGTCTGTCACCACAGGTGTTGGAACTAGAGATCCAGGGGTGCTGCAGCACCCCCTAGCTTGAAGTTGTTTCCATTATATACAAAGTTGACAGTTTGGTTCAGCACTCCCACTAGAAAAATTGTTCCAGACCCCCTCTCTGTCACAATAGGAGTTGAAAGCGGGAAAAGGCAGGTGAGATAACTTTTATTGGACCAGCTATCAACCTTACACAGAGTTCTTCTTACCTGCAGACTCACAGCAATGTAGGGTGGGAGGGGACTTCAAGATGTCATCAAGTCCATCCCTCTGCACACAGATAGGGCAGGTCCAAGTAAAACTAGACCACCCCCACATTTATTTATCTAACCCTGATTTTTAAACCCCCGCCCCCAGTGGTGGGGATTGCACAGTCTCCTTTGGAAGCAAATTCCAGGGTTTAATTACTCTTGGAGTTAGAAAGTTTTTCCTAGTTTCTGACCTAAATCTCCTTTGCTGTAGATAAAGATGACTATTTGTCACACTTTCGGTGGATTTGGAGAACAAGTGAGAACCCTTTAGGAGAACTGTCTCCTCCTTATAACACCACTTATTGTATTTGAACATGGCTATCAGGTCCCTCCCCAAGTGTTTTCTGAGAACTGAAGATACCCCATTTTTAACTTTCCTCATATATCAGGTTTATTAAACCTTTTGTTTTTTGTTGTTCTTCTCTGACCTCTTGCTTATTTTATCCACAACTTTCCTAAAGTGTAGCACCCAGAACTGGACATACTACTTCAGCTAAGACATCACCAGTAATGAGTAGAGTAGGACAATTACTTCCCACATCTTACACAAAATACTCCTGCTGATAAATCCCACCATCATACTTCTCTGTTCCCAAGTGTTGATTTATATTCAATTTGCCATTTATTGTAACCCACAGATCCTCTTCAATGGAACTACCACCTGGCTAATTTTTCCCCATTGTGTAGTTACACATTTGATTTTTCCTTCTAAATGAACTACTTTGCACCTGTCTTTATTGAATTTCATTTTGTTGATTTCAGAGCAATTTTCCAGTTTGTCAAAATTCTGATCCTGTCCTCCAAAGTGCTTGCAATTCCCCTTCTCTTGTGTCATTTGTAAATTTTATGACCATATACTGTCTGGTCAATTATCCAAGTAATGTAATAAGAATATTTACTCGTATTGGACCTTGGACTGATCCCAGCAGGAAACCTCTAGATATGCCCTCTCAGTTTAGCACCAAACCATTGACCACTAATCATTGAGTACAGTCTTTTAACCAGATGGTGCAACCATCTTACAGAAATTTTATCTAGATCACATTTTACTAGTTTGCTTATAAGAATATCCTGTTAGGCTATGTAAAAATCCTTACCAAAATTAAAATATACCACATCTACTGCTTCCCACCTGCCAGTGAGCCTTGTCAAAGAAAGCAGTTAGGTTAGTGTGACATGATTTGTTCTTAATAACTCCATGCTGCCTAACCCTTTTAAATCTATAATCCAAAGATAGGTTGACTAGTCTCTAATTCTCTAGGTCTTTTTTGTTGCCCCTTTTAAAGATAGGTACTATGTTTGCCCTTCTCTAGTCATCTGGGACCTCAGTCTTCCTCCATAAATAGCTAAATAGAATCATTAATGGTTCAGAAATTATTTCAGCAAGTTGCTTAAGAACCCCAGGATGAACTTAATCAAACCCTGTGTACTTGAATACATCTAACTTATCTAAATATTCTTAACCTGCTTTTTCTCTGTTGTGGTCGTGTTCCTTCCCTCTTGTTAATAGTCATTCTTTTTTAGCAAAGGCTAAAGCAAAATGGGCATTAAAGGTGTCACTTCTTTGTCAGGCTTTTTTATGGATAGGATTTCCTTTTTTAGGTCTTTAAAGAGCTCCTGGCGCAGATATGTTGGTTTCTTCCTATTCTTGGTGTGTTTCCTTAGCATTCAGACAGTTTGCGGTTGCCTTTTTTACTGCTGACTGCCAACTGTCCTGACCTACTTTTGCATGAATCTTTCTTCCCATGGGACCTTACCCACCCCTCTGTTTGTTAAAGTTTCCTTCATAGAAGTCCATGATCTGTATTCTTGTGCTCTGATCTCTTCCTTTGATTGAATTAAACCTATCATTTTATGATCACTTTTACCCAACTTGCCTTTCACCTTCATATTTCCAGTAATTACATTCTTGTCAGTCAGAATCAAGTCTAAAATGGCTGTGCCCTTGATTATTTCCTCTGCTTTTGGACACAAAAATTACCCTAATATATTCCAAGAAGTTACTAGAAGTTTTGTAATTTGCAGCATTACTTTTCCAGTGGATATCTAGGCAGTTAGTTCCCCATTAAAAACCATTCTTGTATTTTGACTATTTCTATGGATTTGCTTCAGAAATGCTTTGTACACTTCTTCTTATGAAGTTGTCTATAAAAGATGTCCTAGCATGGCCTCATCTCCTTTTTTATACAACCAGAGACTTTGAAGTGGTCTGTCTCTATCCAGCTTCTGGATCTGGAACCAAGTGTATATGGTCATGATGCACCTACAGTGTAATGCCTCCTACCTTTCTCCTTGCCTGGACAAACTATATCCCGATATGCCAATTTTTAGTGAGTGTGTGTGTTAGAACGCATTATGATTTTAAACAGCTTTCTCATGTTGCACCCTGTACTATTGTTTGTCTTCTTAACAATCAGAGCAGCCTCACCTTGCATGTCTTCCTTCAGTTCACTGCTCTAGCATTTCCTTGCAGCATAAGTGTCAGCAGGTGCAATCAGGTCAAAGGAGACAAGTGGTCCCATTATTATGGCGTTTCTTTCACTCAAGAGAGGCTACTTGCAGAAGAGAAGGCACTTGCAACAACTCCTCTTTGATTGGCACCATTGTTTACAGAAGCTGGCTCGCCATCTTGTGAGCAGGCACAATGCCATCCTAACAGATGGGTATGCGGGTAGGCAGCCAAAAGATAATATAAAAGTACCAACTGTGTGTTTGAGGGCAGGTTTCCCAGTTACAAACATCAAAATGGTAGTTTGTTCGGAGCTTCTGCACCTATGTTTAAGTGGCTATAATAGATACTACATCTTCAAAATGGATTCAGTTCAATCATGAACTTTGTGGTCATACAAAGGGATTTGTTGGTTAAGGAAAGCAGGATTTTTCCATACAAACTATTGGGCAGGGGATTACTCAGTGTGTAAGTTTGTGTCAAATAAAAATTCTTGAAAATTTCGGTGAGAAACCTCCTCTTCCAGTCACACAAAATTAAGCAGGACTTGGGGGGCTGTAGAGTTCAATCATATCACAACAGGCACGATTCTTTAGCTTTTGGGGCTTTCCAGAAAGGCATCAAGGAGAAGCACATTCACAGCAATGAACACAAGAAGGTATTAAATGTTATTCTGGCAACAGTCTGGCTGTGCTTTTTTTTTTTTTTTTTATAGCTCATCTGGTAGGTAGCAATGATAAAATGGGTTAAACAATGAATGAGAAGCCAAATCACTGACATGATAAATATTTATGACTGATTCCAGTCATTCGCACTTGGCAGTTTAATGTGTGTCTTTCCTTAAAAGGAGTTGAACCACTGGCATCTAGAGTATGCTGAACAATGTCACTCTGTTCTTCACAGAAAGGGCCCAGATGTGAATACATATGTACTTCGTGAAGTCCCTAATGTTAGCAGCAGAATACTCAAGTTACGTTAAGCGAACCTTTGAATGTTGTCTTTTTCCAGACAAAGAGCAACTTTTTTACACCAGAGATGGAACACTTATTTATATGACAGCAGCCAATGTAATGAGAGGGTAGGAACCTAGCCCATGGAACTTCTATGACAAAACAGAAATCATCCAAGCCAATGCAGTAATGAGAGCCTAAAAAACACAAGAGATTACACCAAGTATATGTTAGGGTGAAGTTATACGTCTTGCATTAATATTCTGAGAAAGTATATCCTCCATTAGGGCCCTGCAATTAAGTATATCATGGTGGCTACTCATGGAACAAGGTACTTATAAAGGAGAATATGAGTGGAGAGAATCAAGTCCTGAATATTTTTAATGGAGACACTTGGGTTGCATTCTTCTTAGTTTCCCAATACAAATCCCAAGTAAGTCCATAAAACCACCTACTTATATTCTCAATTAACTGCTGGACTTTCTCAATATTGTAGCATTTTTGGTCTTAGCAGTAGTATGAGCTTGCTTCAAGAGACCGCATTGAAACAACTAAGCTTTTCTTCTGCTATTTTAAAGTATTTACAGAGGTACATGACTACTTCTTTTAAAACATGCATTTCATGCGTGATTTCAATAACAGGTAATTGCTCTTTTAAATTTTCATGATTTTTATTTACTTTAGTAAAAAATCAATAAGTGCAAATTAAAGATCCTTTTCTAATAGACAGTAGTATTCATAGGCAATTTTTATTTTTCACAAAGCGGATGTTCTTTTTATAATGGAACACAATTTAGGTTATCACAACAAGGTATATTAGCTTACTATGAAAAGCAATAGTAGCAGCAGCAAGATATTCCTATTTAAATTTTTCATTGGCTTCTCCCCATTAGTTGCAACTACAGGTTGAGACTCACTAACCCAGAATTCTCTCATCCAGCAACATCTGTAATCCAGCATGATTTTAGTTAGACGGAAGACCAGCCACCAGTCCTGGCTCTCAGTGTTCTCTGTTGTTATTTAGCTCTAATTTGCCCCAAACGTTTTCTAAGAGCCAGTAAGTAGTGCAAGTGTTGGTAATGCTGCTAGACAACACTGACCTCCCAGGGTTCAGCAAATTCTTTTGTTCAGCACCAGACAAGGCTTCCAGACAAGAGAAGTTCAATCCATAGTTAAAAGATTCCCCCCATCTGGCCAATGATTTCATTATCAAAGCAATTCAGTACATTCTTTTGGCTTCTGATTTCAAAACATGAAAATTGAGTTCATTCCTCAGTTTTCTCTTCTCTCCTGGAGCAACACCAGACTAAAGACATACTGGCAGATAGCAGCAGCCTTCCTCCTACTAAGAGCTCTACCCATAGGCACACCCTTCTCCAGAGAACAGACTCGCATTGAACAGGCTCCTTTCTCTTATGTGAACCCTCTTGAACAAACACAATAAAGCACAATCCATTCTCAGTCACAAGAAGTGAAGGAGAAAATTGTTGTGTTACTTTTTGGTATGTGTTGGAGCAGTTTGACATTTTTCTTTAATACTTAGAGAAGAATAAGTGGTAATCAATAATGGTATCTGCTTGAATTTAGGTGGCTTTATGAAGATGCTTTTGAAACCAATCACAAAGGCTGATTTGCTATTATTTAGTGCGAGGAGTTGTCACCCCTGCAGCAGCACTGTATCTAATTTATACCATACTGTTAACAAAAATCTATTAAGGTTTTTAGTGCCATTTCAGAATACAGTGCTATCTAGTTTGTTCTTCTCTTCTTAAATTGACCAGCTGGTTTAGCTTTATTAGCTTTGAATTTGAAACAAATTGGAATCTGCAGAAGCCAACTAAAGAAGTCAGTGAACAAATACTGCCATTGTGTGTTGGTTTTTGCTGTAACACTATTTTCTGTTTGCTTATAAGGTCCTAACTGTGAGTACCTTATAGATACCCATACCACGCTATGAGATCCCCATGTCATACTGACTTAGTGAGGCTGCGTCTACACTATGAGATAAAATCAGTTTTAAGTCAGTTAGCCCAATTTTTGCCAGTGCCTGTCCTCACTGTGAACTCCATTAGCTCAAGTTATGGACCAATAAAATCGACATGATATCAAAATTCTAAAATTATAGTAACCTGATGGGTGCAGTGTTCAATTCAAATTTAAAAATCCAAATGAAGTGTAGTGAGGATGTGGCATGTCTTTAAATCAAATTCATTAGCCTCCATAGATGTGTCGTATGTGCCCCAGAATGCACTGCAGTTCTCCGCTCTGGCTTCTTACATCTCCATTGTTCTCAAGTGCATAGGAATTAGGCAACAGAACCGTTACATTTTGGCACCGGCAAGCCTGTGGTGGTAGGGTCATGAGAGGCTAAAAAATCATCTTTCTTTTTCTTTGTTAGAAGATCAGCTGTGGGGTCCGTGTTTCTGTGTATACCCCCTACTAGCTGCCTTTTTCTTCTGCACTGCCAGGTGCCAGCTGATGGCCCCCCATACCATGTGTCAGCTCAGCTGTGGGTGGGGTTGTGCTTGTCTGGTAGTATGAGAAACTTCTTTTCAGCCATTTACATGTTGTCCTGACCCCCACATCCCCTCGCTTCCCTCTGCCACTGGAGGTGCCACACAGTCTGGAACATTTCCGCACCCAGCTGCATCACGTGGCCTGACCCCAAACCAATAAAAGGATGTGCTGCACAAGGTGCCAGCAAGATTGCACATGGTAAGGGTAATGATTTTCGTGGGCTGGCTGTAGCTGGGGATCTTGTAGCCACCCAGGGGATGTCTCCCTCAGCGGACATGATTTTCGGGGCCTGGGTGTAGCCAGGGGTCTTGTAGCCACCGGGGGAGACGTCTCCCTCAGCAGTCACAATTTTCAGGGGATGGCTGTAGCTGGGGCTTTTTTAGCTGCCTGGGGGACATCTCCCTCCACAGTCATGATTTTTGGGACTTGGCTGTAGCCGGGGGTCTTGTAGCTGCACAGGGGATGTCTCCCTAGTTGGTCATGATTTTCAGGGCCTGACTGTAGCCAGGGGGCCTTGTAGTCACCCCGAGCCATGCATGTCTCAATGAAGGCAACATATTAGCTATACAATTACAACAGCTGTCGAAGTAAGGCTTGCAGCTGGGAATATTTGTTTCTTAAGGGTCTTGTTTTCCATGTGCTAGCTGTAGTCTGGGGTATTTTCGCCTGATGAATCATTCGAGTTTCAGTGTAACAATCATGTCTACTTGGATGAAAGGGTCTTCTTTTGCAGGTGGCCTAAATCCAGATTCATATCCTGAAAGGGCCTCCATGGGCAGTCATGATTTTCATGGCTGTCAACTGTGTACTGTCTTTTAGCTACACTGGCCCATTACTGATGATTCATTTGAGTTTCAGTGTAGCACCCATGCCTACTTAAACATATTTTACATGGCAGGGGAAAGGGGGGAATGAAATGTGGGAAGAGGCGTCATATACCCACATCTACTTGTGGACCCAGAATGCAATGGAGCTCAGGGAACTGTGGAATAGGTTCCCACAATACAGTGCAGCAGCACTTGATTTAAGCTACTTGTGTGTTGCAGCAGTAAGCCAATTTTGTGGGGAGCATGTGGGAAGGTGAAGATGTTCAAAATCGAATGGATAAAACCGAGCATTAAGAAATCGATTTTAATAAAATTGATTTTATCTCGTAGTGTAGATGTAGCCTAAGGCTCACTCAGGGAATTTATGTCTAAACTAAACTGAATCGAAATCTCAAGTCCCTGTACAGTTGCTTACTTATAAAAACATCCCTCTGGTCATTCACTCGTAATTATGGAAGGTGTTCATTTAAAAACACTGAGGATGTATTCACATTCAGACATGCACCAATAACACAGGTGGAGCATGATCAGCAGCCAAACATATGTCACTCACAACATCCAGTTGGTGTAGTTAGCCTGTTTTGGAAGGACTACCTCTGAACATGGACAACATGACACATTGATCAGTTATCTGCCTTTGTGATAAACTAATAAAGATATCAATGGGTGATTTGTTTGTAGGTTTGTTCACTGTTTAAAGAGGAAATAGCATAAGATGACAAATAATGTTAACATCTACCTATTCACATCTAGATTGAAACTACTTATTTCATAAAGATTAATACGCTACCACAAAGAATAATTACACTCCTAACTGGCATGGCATAAGTTGAACCTATAGCTTAGAAAAACTTTCCGATCATGCATGCATGCAGCTAGGTTATTTGCAGCTGTGAACGTTTTTTTCTTGTTTGTTTGTTTTTTCTGCAGAACAGCAGACAAAAATTGTTGCAGTTTTAATTAATATGATTTTGCATATCCTGAATTTCACTTTATACAAAATATTGACAGAAGCGTTTTCAATAAAGACTCTAAATCAAGTTACTTCCTCTGTATAATATGCTTATGTGTGCTAGAAAAAATATTCCCATCCGTTTATCAATATTTTTCACAAAAATTGACCTTTTAACATTTTGCATTTCACAAAAAATTATTTTAGGTGTGTGCATTTTCTTACCAATACCTTTGTAACTCTGCTTGTAATACTTCCAGTACTTGAATTGCACTTTTGAAGGACCTGCTCGTATTTAATTCAGTTTTCAGTTAATCAGAATTTGGATTCAGGTAAAATGCTACTTAAAAGTGTGTACCTTCCAGAGTACAAATTGCTCAAGAATTGTAATAGTATCCTCTATGAAACAACTTCTGAAGGTACTTGATAAACAACTGCTGAAGTTACTCAGCCTGTTAAAATTGCCTGTGAAAATTCAGTTTGGGCCTCTGCTATCCAAATTATGTATGTCAAAAAGAACACTTTTGTCAGTTTCTGGCAGCTGGCTGCCTGCTAGATCCCACCACCACCACCATGAAATGCCCTTGAAACTAAAGAGAATGTGTCACCAAAGAATAAAATAAGGAGTGTATCGGAACTCACATACTATAGGCTTCCAATGTGTAATGACAAACTCCTGCTCAGTAAGCACTTCTTAGATGGCGGATGTCCAGAATCTGACTTACACCTAAAACAGTCCTGCTTATGTCAGTAGGTTGTAAATCAGGAGGATCTAGTACCAGTTGGACCAATCTCCTTAAAAATCAAATAGATAAATATTCTACTTTTAATTATTAAAAGAAGATATGTGTCAAAGCACACTTGATCTACTGACAAATTGGGGTTCAGAAAATGCCCTGGACTGAATTCCACATGTAAGGGTAAAGTTAATGAGGCTGTCAAGAGGCAACAGGGAGAGATTTACTGTCAAAAAGCACTATTCATATGGGCTAGTAATAGAAAGTGAAGGAAAAATAAAGCTAAGTGATAAGGAACAATGCAGCTCCATGACAGATTTAAATCCTTTAAAGTCCAATAAATAGATGACAACAATTGTTAAATCAATTCATGAGAATTATGCTAAATCCCAACTAAGAAGCACATCAGGCAAGCACATAATTCACAGTTAGAAAATTAATGTAAGAAGCATGCAATTCACAGTGAAGACCTGGACAAACTAGTGAAAGGGTCTAAAGTAAATAATATGAACTTCAGTAAGGACAAATGCAAAGTATTCCACTTAGTAAGAAGCAATCAATTGCTCTCCTGCAAAATGGCAAATGACTGTCAGGAAGGAGTACTGCAGAGAGGGATCTGGGGGTCATAGTGGATCATAAGCTAAATATGAATGACCAGTATAATGTACAGGAAGGAATTTCCCAAGCAGATCTTTGTAGTGATTTCCTTCCCTTGAGTTTGTCCATATGGTTTATTCAATTGAAAGGATGATCCAGCCCATTATTACTGTAGATACTGTATATGATAGATACCCTCATGTTAGCATGTATTCTAACAGAGGATATGAAACTGAACAGAAGTCCCGAGAGAGAGATCATTCTTAAGAGTGGACCCCATTGATGGGATGACTGCAAGGAAGAATTTCAGAATGCTTGTACTGAGTCAGAACAATCCTCTCTCTAGCCCATTATCCTGTCTTCTAACAATGGCCAGTGCCAGATGTTTTAGTGCAAACGAACAAAACAAGGCAATGTGTTGTTTGATCCAGCCCCATTTCATTCAGTCCCAGCTTCTGGCTGACAAAGTTTTAGGGATATTCAAAGAATGAGGTTGCATCCATGATCATCATGGCCAATAGACACTGATGATCTATCTCCATGAACTTATCTAATTTTTTTTAATCCAGTTTTACTTTGGCCTTCAGAACATCCCTTGCAATGAGTGTCACAACTTGACTGACTTGTGTGAAGAAGTAAATTCCTCATGCATGTTTTAAATCTGCTGCCTTTTAATTTTACTGGATGACCACTGGTTCATGCATTACATGAAAGGGTAAATAGCCCTTCCTTATTTATTTTCTTGACTTCATTCTTGATGGCTGCATCTAAACTAACAAGTTCTTTCAAAAGTTTTTTTGAAAGCTGGTGCTCTTTCGAAAGATCCCGCAGAGCATCTACACACAAAACCTTTTTTTTTCAAAAGTAAATCGAAAGAAAATGATACTTCTTTTGGAGGCACTCTTCTGGTTCTGGATCAGGAAGAGTGCCTTCTCTCAAAAGACTCTTTCAAAAGAAAATGTGTATAGATGCTCTGTGGGCCGTTCTTTCAAAAGAGGAGTCCTTTGTGGTGCTGGTCAGCTGGTACATGGAGATGCTCTGGCTAGCACTAGCAGAGCTCTATGTTCCCTGTGTCCAGCTGCTTTTAAAGCCACAGGGAGCCTGCAACCCTGTGGCAGGAAGCTGAGAGCATGGCTGGAGCAGGGGCACAACCTGCCCAGCAACACGCCCTCAAGTCATCCCTGTAGCTGACATTTCAGCCGAAGCCCCACAATGGCCAGCAGCCAGCAGCCTCATAACACACAGGGACTGCCCCCCGCCCTGCCCCGAACCGGCTGAGGGGTCACAGGAGTCCAGCCAAGCCACAAAAAAGAGGGCCCCCTCATGGACTGAGCGTGAGCTCCAGGACCTCCTCAGACTCTGGTAAGATGAGGACATCTTCCAGGAGACAATAGGCAAGAGGCAGAATGCCCCTACCTTTGCTCAGCTGGCTTCTGTCTTGGCCACATGGGGACATCCTGCCCACACCCAGGAGCAGATATGCTCAAAAGTCAAGGAGCTGAGGCAGGAGTATGTCTGTGCCAGGAACCACTATCAAATCACTCCTTAGTCTTTTTTTATCCAAGCTGAAGAATACCTTTGATGATCTTTAGAGTAAATCACTCTGAAATATTCTAATGTGAAACCACTCAAGTGGCAACTATTGTTTGAATACAGATCAGAAAAAAATGTGTATATGATTCCTTCCACAAAGAGGAAAGGTTTGTTAGATGTGCGTTCAAAATCTTTTATTCATAAGACCAAATTCCATCCTTGGATACTTGTGTTTTCAATGGAAGTCATGCATGAGGACAGACTTGGGCCTATATGTGTAGCTTACATAACTTGTTAAGTAAGATAATTGTTTTTTGTTTTTAATTTTTGCAAATAAGAAAATAATATTCTCATTTTCTCATGAATTAGAATAAGTAACTGCTTTATGTTTTTATAATATTTTTAAACTAGCCTAGCTAGTGGCATCAGCCCAACAGTGCAATTAAGAATGTAAAATCAGGTGTCAAAGGTGTTGGAAGAAAGAGAGCAAGATGCTTAGTGAATAAAATAAGAAAGTAACAAGAGTGACAGTTGCAAAGGCAAATGCAACATTAAAAAAGGGATCTGTTAGTTGTCAACATCGGCTAACAGGAACGTAAAAGAATACTGCTGTCATAATACAAATGTCCCTTCACAAATATATAGGAATACAATATTAGACTGCCCTTCTTTGGCCTATGCTGAGTGATAAGGTTTGTGTCAGATGTTTGGCTCAAGAGAATTTCAATTTGCTTTGCTCTTCAAGCCTGGAATTTATTATTGACCTATCTTATTATTTTACTCCCAAATCCCATCCTGTACCTTCTTGCACAGTTGCTTTTTTAGGTAAACACTATCAACTCTACAACATGGACCAGAGCCAAAGGGTATGATAATTCATCAGTAGTGGCAAAACTAAGTGTTTTCAAGCAATGCAAATTGTTTTGGCTTGTACGCAGTGCCTGCTTACTTCAAACATTGATGGAAAAGATCCTTTCTCAGGATTAATATCATGTATTCATTTTAACAGCATTAATTTATGAGGTGTGCCATCCCATTTTATGTTGTGCAAAAGGACTTACTCAAAAACTAAGCATTTTTTCCCCCATAGTGAATACCCATTCTCCATTGTAACAATGGTACTCTACCTGGATTTTTAGCCTAATGTAGTAGCAGGGCATATTTGCTGTGCCATTTCCACAGATATTGTTTATGGGGATATTAATATTTATATTAACTGCCTACATGATAAATGGTAAAAGCAGAATTATGAAGTTACAAAGGGCATTTCTTTTTTTCTTTTGTTTTGCTGTGTGTTTTCGTACAATCATAGAATCACAGAGCTGGAAAGGACCTCAAGAGGTCATCAAGTCCAGCCCCTTGCCCCAAGCAGTATCAACCCCAACTACTTCTTTCCAGCCATGACTATGTCAAGCCAGGACCTAAAAACCTCCAGGGATGGAGATTCCACCACCTCCCTAGGCAACACATTCCAGTGTTTCACCACTCTCTGGTGAAGCAGTTTTTCTTAATATCCAACCTACTTCTCTCCTTCTGTAATTTCAGATCATTACCCCTTGTTCTTCCATCTGTCACCATTGAGAATAGTCTCTCTCCATCCTCTTATGGCCCCCTTTCAGGAAGTTGAAGGCTACTGTCAACTCGCCCCTCAGTCTTCTCTTCTGCAAATTAAATAAGCCCAAATCTCTCTGCCTCTCCTTATAGGTCACATGCTCAAGCCCTTTAATCAGCTTCATTGCCCTCTGCTGAACCTGCTCCAGCACATCCACATCCTTTCTATACTGGGGGGCCCAAAACTAGATGCAATACTCCAGATGTGGCCTCACCAGTGCCAAATAGAAGGGAACAGCAACCTCTCTGGACCTGCTCAAAATGTTCCTTCAAATGCACTCCAATATTCCATTGGCCTTCTTAGCCACTCTTTACTCATACCCAGCCTTTCATCCACTACAATCCCTAGATCCCTTTCTGCTGTACTGTTGATCAGCCAGTTGGTCCCCAGCCTATAAGAATGCTTGGGTTTCTTCTATCCCAAGTGCAGGACTCTCCACTTCTCCTTGTTGAATCTCATCAGATTTCTTTTGGCCCAATCCTCCAATTTATCCAGGTCACTCTGGATCCTATCTCTACCCTCCAACATATCTACCTCTCTCCCTAGCTTGCTGTCATCCGCAAACTTGCTGAGGGTGCAATCCACTCCCTCATCCAGGTCATTAATAAAGATGTTGAACACCACTGGCCCCAGAACTGAGCCTTGGGGCACTCTGCTTGAAACCAACTGCCGTCCAGATATTGAACCATTGACCACTATCCATTGGGCCTGGCCGTCAAGCCAGCTTTCTGTCAATCTTATAGTCCAATCCATACTTCCTCAACTTATGGGCAAGAATGTTTTGAGACACTGTATCAAAAACTTTACTGAATTCAAGGTGTATCACATCCATTGACTCCCCCAAGTCCAAGAGCCAGTTACCTCATCATAAAAGCTAATCAGTTTGGTCAGGCAGGACTTGCCCTTGGTGAA
Source organism: Carettochelys insculpta (assembly GCF_033958435.1). Lineage (NCBI taxonomy): Eukaryota > Metazoa > Chordata > Testudines > Carettochelyidae > Carettochelys > Carettochelys insculpta. The sequence goes on along the minus strand of NC_134150.1, from coordinate 13,742,087 downwards.
TCCACATTGACTACTTTTGATCACCCTCCCCTCTTCCAAGTGCTCCAAAATGGATTCCTTGAGGATCGCTTCCATTATTTTCCTGGGTACTGAACTAAGGCTGACCAGTCTATAGTTCCCTGGATTGTCCTTCTTTCCTTTTATAAAGATGGGCACTATATTTGCCTTGTTCCAGTCATCCGCAATCTCTCCTGATCTCCAAAAGTCTTCAAAGATAATGGCCAAAGGCTCAGCAATGTCATCTGCCAATTCCCTCAGTACCTTTGTGTGCATTAAATCCAGACCCATGGATTTGTGTACATCTAGTTTTATTAAGTAGCTCTTATCTCATTACTTCTCCACCAAGAGCTGCCCTCCACCTTCCCAGACTGCATTGTCTAGCACTGTAGTGTGGGAGTTTTCCTTGCCCATGAAGACTGAGGCAGAAAAAGCATTGAGTACTTCAGTTTTTCTTACTTCATCTGTCACTAGGTTACCTCTCTTATCCAGTAATGGCCCCACACATTCCCTGATAACCCTCTTATTGTTAACATTCCTGTAGAAACTCTTCTTGTTACCCTTCACATCTCTTGCCAGCTGCATTTCCATTTGTGGCTTTGCTGTCCTGATTACTGCCCAGCATTTTCCAGCTGTATATTTATACTCCTTAGTTATCTGACCAAGTTTCCACTTCTTATATGCATCCTTTTTGAGTTTAAGCTGACCAAGGATTTCCCTGTTAAGCCAAGCTGGTTGCCTACCATATTTATGTTTCTTACTATGCAGCAGGATTGTTTGCTCCTGTGCCTTCAGCAAGACTTCCTTAAAATATGGCCGGTTCTCCTGAACTCTTTTCCTCTTCATCTTTGTTTCCCAGGGGACTCTTCCCATCAGTACCTTCAGGGAGTCAAAGTCTGCCCTTTTGAAATCAAGGGTATGCTGGGGGAGGGTTGCCTGAGGTTCTAACCTCAGAAGATTGTATCTGTACTCCCATTCAGTGTGTAAATGTTGACTTTTTTTAAGGAAAATTCAGTGAAGAGTTGAAAAGTGAGATTTAGTAAAAACTCTCAGGTAAGTTATTCAACCTTTCTGGCCCTGATTCACCACTGGCATACTTCTAAGCCAGTGATAAAGTCATTACAAATATGGACATTTTGCTGATAGAAAATTTGGCTCTTTATGTCTCAGTTTACCCAACTGAAAAACGGTATATCTATCTAATACACCCAGATATTAGGACGATGTTTCCTGGCCCATGTGTTTCTCTCATAACCTGCTACAAGGTGGAGAAGGGCCTGGACTGGCAGGAAGTTGTCATGAGACTATGTGGAAAGAAGTGACTAACCAGGATGCTACCTCCAACTCCTCTTTCCTCTCGTGCACCTGGCACTGACCACCATCAGAAGGACAAGCACTTGGTTAGATGGCCATTGGTCTGACCCAGTGTGGCTGTTCTTATGGTGCAGCTATGGATTAAGACAATGTGCATTGGGGAGCCCTCCTCAGCCCACCCAAGACAAGTTGCCACAGAATTAATTCTTGCTGTGATGTGAATGAAATTCATATAATACAGACAGCCTGCCTAAGAGTTGTGCATCTCATGTTCATTTCTAAAGTGAGTTTAGTGAATTTTACTCTTTGTGATGTTTGTCTGTGGAATTCTAAAGCACAGCTGGTTTCTGGTATTCCCATGATGCCCTCAATGAAGGAATGGCAAAGGATTTCTTGGACAAGTAGCCAGATTCCACACTATTGAGGACCAAGATCCCATAACTAACTAGCATCCACAGTTTTAAGGCCCCATTAGTGATCTACTCTGCACTGAAGATCAGACAAATGGATATGGTGATTCTGAACATTGATTTTTTTTCTTGCACTTGAATTACACATGAGGGGACCATAACAGTCATTGTAAATCAGTTTGGATTAAAGATGTTCTGTAGTCACACAATTATTACACGACTGACCCTCAGCTATTGTAAATCAGCACATCCTCATTGATTACCATTCACTGTACTCCATTGACTTCAATGCATCTGCATAAGTTAATAGCATCTGAGGATCAGGCTCATGGTCTCTTAATGCAATGGATTATTCAAGTATTAACCTTGGAATTGGGCAAAACCCCACAGTGAAGGTTCTAAATTTCTCCAACTGCAAAAATGTGATAAATATGATCAGATTTCTAATGATTTCTGATACTTTAAGGTTCTGCAAAACAACAAATTGTGCTGGTGAAAACTATTCCTGGCTAATGTTCACAGAAAACTGTGCCAGGGAAAAAGTTCCTGTTTTTGTTTTGCTTTTTGCCTTTACATAAAAAAATCAAGTAAAAAGTTACCATTTGCTGCTTTTTGCTTTCGGTACAAAATTATTCATATGACTCTGTTTACTTTGAGTGACATAATAAAATGTATTTTCAATACAGTTGGTGAATTAAGTAGATATGGAAATCAGGCTTTGGAAATGCAAGGAGCATCAAGCTGAAATCTTCAAAAGAGTTAGATTCCCTCATGCAAGGTCACCTTTCCAAAAGTACTTGAAAAAAACCCTCATTTTCATTTGTACTGACCCTGAAGAAAACTGAAGAAATTGTAAATTAATCCAGTCATATACTTGATTCCTAAAATATCCAATCCATAAAGAAGTTACAGAGCCATAAAAAAGTTTTATAAAAGTGTAACTGTAAAAAAGAGATTCAAAATCTAATTTTGCTGCAAAAGCAAGATTTTAACAGATGTGCAGCTGTTTTCAACCTTTTCACATTGTCTATATGAGCCAAGAGATTTTTGTCTAGTACTGTAACTAAATTGACTCTGTGGCTTGTTTTCTGTCCCCTTGGGTAAGCCCCCTGTCATATCAGGAGAAAGCTTTTCCTCAGTCTTATCTTAACCAAATTGAACTGCTTAAAAAACACATAAATGTATTTCAAAATCCAATTGCTTTGGTCCTAAATCTCAGTTTTCTTGGCAGCATATGCCTGTTTTTAATCCTAATTCTAATATTTAGTGATGCAGCATTAGATTTAAAACACTAATTTACATCCTGCCAGAGATCTATGGTATTTCAGTATCAGTCAATCGATCAATGATTTGAGTTGAGTTTTATTTTAAGGGTATATTGTTAAACTGTAATGAAATGCTGGAAATTCTTCTACTGGCTACGTATACACAGATATCTGTAGTAGAACAACTAAACACATTACTGCCTTGTTCTGGGGTAAGGGGATTTAGTTCTATCTGCTATTTGTTTGTTTACTTTTTTATTTGCTGGTGGTCGTACTTCCAAAAGAGTGATGAAAAATTGGAAGAGAAACAAAAAAAGCTACAAGAACGAAACTCTGGAAAACATGCCTTATAGGAGTATTACAAAAGGTGCATTAATTTAGAAAAGACTAATGCTATGTCTACACTACAGGGTTTTGTTGACAAAGCAGGCATTTTGTTGACAAAACGTCCAGAGCATCCACAAATAAAATGCATTCTGTCGACAGTTACTTGACAGAACGTGGCACTTTTGCTGACAGACTTCTGCCTCTCCCCCATGAGGCAGAAGGCCTTTCTTGACAGAATATGTTGACCAAAAAAAGCCACGTAGACACTCTGGGGAGTCCTCTAAATAACAGACAGGACTTCCAGTTAACCGGGCAGCCCTGTTTGCTGATCTTCTGTTTGGCCATTCTGTCGAGAGAGCAGTCAAATGGTCTGGCCTCTTTCTGTCGGCAGAGAGGAAAGACTAAGAGATACGCTTTGTAATCTGGCCGGGACACATCAACAGGAGATTTGTCAGAAGATATCTTCTGACAGCAACTTCTGTCATAGATTGCTTTTGTGTAGACATAGCCTAAGAGATTTCTGAGTTGTGGAGTGCAAGTATCTAGACAGGGGAAAAGATTTCTGATAGTAGATGACCCTCTATCCCAGCAGATCAAAGTATACCTAAATCTAATAGTTAAGTTGAATGTAAAAAAATTAAACTGATGTATGATGCACATCTTGAACAGTGAGGATAATTAAACAGTGAAACAACTTAGGCAGGCATCACTTAGGCATTCTTCCTCACTTTCTCTCTTTAAATCGACAGACTCTTTCTAAAACGTTCACTGTGTCTGAAACAGGGTGACCAGATATCCTGATGTTACAAGGACAGTTCCAGGATCTGGGGCTTTGTGTTGTGTAGGCACCTATAACCTTCCACCCTCTGTCCCAGTTTTCCACATTTGCTGACTGGTCACCCTAATCTCAAACAAACTTATGGACTGCAGTCAAAAATTTGGTAGTGAGAATCGTTGACCTGTGTTGTACAAGAGGTCAAACTAGATGACCATAATGATCCATTTGGGCCTTAATATCTATAGATCTATTATCCAGACCCCTCATGTCTGATCTGTGTCTTTGAAAAATAATTTACATGCAACCATCATATTCAATTGACGCATCTTTATAAATTTCAATCAACAATTTATAAATCAAACTGGTGTATATTGTCCCATTGTCTGTTGGGACTAGAATACATGGAAGTTCCCAGTACATTCAAGATTAGAAGCCACTTCCAAATAGTCTGGGATTCTGAGCTCTTTATGGCTCTATCCTCTTATTATAATTATTTTATGGCTCTTAGCTTGTCACGATAATTACTGTACAGCTCTTTCAAAGCTTCAGAGGCTCAGGTTTTCCTTTGCTGGGAAATATTCCATACTACAAGTGAACAGTCATGCAGCCAATACATTTCTTGTGATTTGGGGCATCCAAATGGTTACCATATTCCACTCACACTCTGACACCTACCTCCTTTCTCCACTTAAACCACAGCTGTAAGACAACCTCAGCCACACCAAAGGAAACAGTCTGCTGAATCCTTACTAAATGATTGGCAAAGATAGAGTTATCCTTTCAAGACAGAGTTCCATACACCCCTGATGCTCCAGCTCCCCAGACCTGCTCTGGAGGAAGCATACCTGAGTGGTTGGATATCTAGTATTTATTTTCTAAAAACCTATGTCCTCACCCCAACCTATCCTGAGATCACTTAGCAAGGACTGTCTTTGAAGGGCTTCACTGGATGCAGTCCATAAAACTATCCATAGACCCAGCCAGCAAAATTCTTTCCTTTAACAAGCTGTCATCTCAAATCTGGTCTGCTGAAGTAAGCACCTACTCAAATTTACCTCCATTGTCCCATTTCTGAAGATGGAAGGTTAAAAATTGTCTCTTTTCTGCCAAAAATATAGGCACATGCCTCCATTTCCATCCCCAAAGTGTGAATTCAGACAGTGCCGCGAATGATTCAAAAAATACTTCCTTATGCAATATTCTCTAATAGGTCGCTCAAGAGGGCTCTGTCTACATTTACATTCCTCTTTCGAAAGAGGTATGCAAACAAGGGAAATTGAAAATGCAAATAAGGTACAATTTGCATATCTGACACCTCATTTGCATATTCTTGTTTCAAAATAGCTTCTTTCAAAAGAAGAAAACCAGTGTAGACACTGCTCTTTCAAAAGTAAACCCCATCTTCAAAAGAATCCTTCTTCCCATAAAAAAAGGGAAGAAGGATTCTTTCAAAGATGGGGAATAGTAACAGAGAGATAGCCGTTAGTCTTTAAAGTGCTACTGGACTGCTTTTTTGTTTTCAAAGATGGCGTTCACTTTCAAAAGAGTCTGCGCTGGTTTTCTTCTTTCGAAAGAAGCTATTTCGAAATAAGAATATGCAAAGAAGATGTCAGATAACCCCCTTTTCTACAATATTACTGATTACCCATTTTGTAGCCATCGTGACAAGGTAAGACTGGGAGGGAAGAACAAGAAGGAAAAGCAGGGCAGGAAAACAAGCAGGGTGTGAGCAGTTGGGGAGGAAGATGCCCTGGGTCAATTGGGGCCAGCTGGTCCCACTTAAGACTGCTTTTAAAAGAACCCTTGCCCAGTAGGCAAGGAAGAGAGAGGGGAAGAGAGAGCTGGAGGAGCAGAGCGAAGCAAAGCGAAAGCGAAGCAAAGCAGAGCAAAGCGAATTTTCTAGAGGGACCAAAAGAAGGAGAGGAGTGCTCAGCCACAAGGGGCTAAAGCCCCTGCCCAGGAGGCCTGGGATTGGGAGTAAGGCCAAACAGGCTGAACCCACAGGAGGAGCCAGACCAGGAGGGGGAACTGGCTGCAGCTGCTGCTGCCACTGCCACTGTCTGGAGGAGATATCGGGCGGGAGGGAATTGTCTGGGGAAGTGCCCCAGGGAAGGGCTGTGGTGTTCATAATGAGGAGAACCCTACCCCACCACCAGCAGCCACGCAGGGTCCCTGGGCCAGAACCTGGAATTAGTGGGGGGGGCCGGGTTCCCCCCAGACCACCATCTTCCCCCTCCTCATAAAGGGCAGTGGTGTCCAGGCCATGGGAGAGTGGACTAAATAGAGGCCTGGAGCCCAGGAGCCTGGCCAGCCTTGCCACACCATGCATTGCATTTTTCCTTCTAAGTGTAATATTTTTTAGTTCCTTCCCTCTTGTTTGCAATAGCAATTGCTTTGTGCATCTGGTCACCATTAAGCTTTTTTAATGAAGACTGAAGCAAAATAAGCATCAAACACCACAGCTCTTTTGATGACATCTGTTATTAAATGTGCTTTCCTGCTAAGTAGAGGACCAACACTTTTCTTTATTTCTGTCTTGCACCTAATGAACTGAAAGAACCTTATTTTGCTGCCTTATATGTCTCTTGGGCTGGGTCTACACGAGCCCTTTCCTTTCGGAAGGGGCATGTTAATGAGCAGGTTTGAAAGATGCTAATGAGGAGCTGCAATCAATATGTAGCACCTCATTGGCCATGTCTACACTAGCCTCAAACTTCGAAATGGCCACGCAAATGGCCATTTCGAAGTTTACTAATGAAGGGCTGAAATGCATATTCAGCGCTTCATTCGCATGCGGGCGGCCGCGGCACTTCGAAATTGACGCGCCTCGCCGCCGCGTGTCTCGTCCCGATGGGGCTCCTTTTTGAAAGGACCCCGCCTACTTCGAAGTCCCCTTATTAATAATTATTAATTATATATTATATTATACATTATATATTATATTATATATTAATTATTAAATAATTATTAATAAGGGGACTTCGAAGTAGGCGGGGTCCTTTCAAAAAGGAGCCCCATCGGGACGAGACGCGCGGCGGCGAGGCGCGTCAATTTCGAAGTGCCGCGGCCGCCCGCATGCGAATGAAGCGCTGAATATGCATTTCAGCCCTTCATTAGTAAACTTCGAAATGGCCATTTGCGTGGCCATTTCGAAGTTTGAGGCTAGTGTAGACGTAGCCACTAGCGTAATGGCGGCCACAGCAATATGAAAGTGGGGCTTTTGGAATCACGCGCTGACCGTGGAGATGGGACCTTCCGGAATGACCCCCTCCCCCAGTTTTCAAAAGCCCTTCTTCCTATCTGGTGTTAGGAAGAAGGACTTTCGAAAACTGGGGGGTGGTCCTTTTGGAAGGTCCCGTCTCCACGGTTGGTGCGCGATTCAAAAAGCTGCAATTTTTGAATCGCTGCGGCTGCCATTATGCTAATGAGGCACTGCATATTCATTGCAGCACCTCATTAGCATCTTCTGAATCCATTCATTAACATGCCCCTTCCAAAAGGAAGGGGCTCGTGTAAACACAGGGTTGATAATGTTATCTCCTTAACTCCTTGGATTTTCTTTCCTTGCAACCTTACTGACCAGTTCTCTGATTTCGTTTGTCTCCTTTTTTGATGTATTTTATTATTGTTCTACTGCCCTCACTCCTTCTGTTCCCTAGAATAATGACATCAAACATTTCTTGATCACTTTTACCCAAATAGGTTTTCATCTTCAGATTTGCAATCATACTAAAGGCTGGGTTACCCAGAATACAGATAACCAGCATGCTCTGTCTTTGGCCACCCAACTGAGGCTGGGTCTGGTGGCAAGGGGGGTAACTGACCCAGTGGGCATAGGGCTAGCAGCCACAGGGACAGCTGTGAAGCCAGTTCTGTCAGCAGTGGGGCTGGTGACTGTGGGGCAGGGCCAGCTGCCCGGTCAGCACCAGGCCCAGTGGCTATGAGTCTGGGTATCCAGCTGGCACTGGCAGCCGTGGGGTCAGGGGCCAGTGGTAGTGGGGCTGGGCTCTGGCTGCCTGGCTTGGAGCAGAAGCAGTGAGACCAGTGGCTCTGCTCCAGCATCAGACACCTTTGGTTGTCTGGCGCCCCCAGTTTCCCATACTACTATACTTTCTGTTAGTCATTTTTGTCTTGATTCTGACTGTCCTCCAGTTACTACCCCGACTTTTGAAATAACTCCTCCACTTCCTCCTCCTGACTTGCTGGTCTATAGCACACCCCTACCACAATGCCACTTTCAATTTGTCTGCCCTGTCCCCTTCTTCTCGGTCTCGTAACAAAAGTACATATTCTTGATGCATAATACAACACCTTCTGTCTTTCCTTCCTTGCCTATTCTTCCTGAAAAAGCTATGCACCTTCATTCCAATATTCCAATTATGAGATTTATTCAACCAAGTCTCTGTGATGAAAATGAAATCATGATTTATCTCATGTACTAATACTTTCAATTCTTCCTTTTTAGTCCCCACACTCCTTGCATTTATGTACAGATGCACAGGGGCTATATCTACACTAGCCCAAAACTTAGAAATGGCCATTTCAAAAATTACTAATGAAACACTGAAATACATATTCAGTGCCTCTTTAGCATGCAGGCAGCCATGGCACTTTGAAATTGCCGTGGCTCATCCAAACAGGGGTCCTTTTGAAAAGGACCCCGCCAACTTCAAAATCCCCTTATTCCTATCAGTCCTTTCCACCCAGTATTTCTTTTTACTTTACAGGAATCCTCTGTGCCACATGGCTGCCAGGCTCTCCAGGGAGGAGACCCCTCCATGTCCCCTTCCACCCAGAATTTCTTTTTATTTTTCAGGAATCCAATGTTCCAGGCAGCTAGTGGGGTCTCTGGGGTATCTTCCTCCCACATCCCTTTCCACACAGCATTTACTTTGATTTTTTTTATTTTGTTTGTTTCTAATTATTTTTATTTTACATGGAACCCCCCAAAGCAACCATCCATGCAGCTGTAATCAAACCCTTCCCCAGCAGCCCCTCTATACAGCAGCTCATTGGGGAGGATTGCTCCAGGAATGGCTGAAAAATGTTTTCCCCTCTACAGGAGACCCCAGGACACCTGGCACATTCCACTGCTTTGCAGTCCTCCCCGTCCCGCAAAAAGTGGACAATTGCTTATAGCTTACCATGTCCACAAACAACTGTGCTAGATAAGTAATGACAAATGATGTATTGTGAAATGAAGGCTTATTAACCCATCCTTAATAAGCCTTTAGTGGTCTTGAAAAAAGGCAACTTTCCCTGATAGTAGGCACAGAGACCCATTCATTCCATTTGAAAGCACATTATGTGAATTGTACCTTAATTTTGACCTTCACTTTCCAGACGCAATGGCCAGGGGAGGAAAGAGGAACTGAAAGAGAAAGAAGTACAAGCAAGATGTTATTCTGCAACACATGGAGTAGAAAGAAGCTGAACGCATTAAGCTGACAAAGGACACTGCTCACTGGCGTCATAGTACAGCTCAGTGGTGTCAGAGTCAAGCTGAGTTTAACCAGAGAATGCTTCACTTCCAGCGGTAGCAAGTGGCAAAGCAGAGTAAGGCTGTGGCAAAGCTCATAATGGCATTTACGGAGCAAAGGGAGGACGTATACTCCCTGCTGCAGCTGCAGAGGGACTCCCAACACAGCACTGCAGGAGCCAAAACCTGCTGGCTGGAGTCCCCTGAAGATAGGTCACCCATCCCCCATCATTGCAGTCCCTAAACACGAGGAGGGAGTGCGAGGATAGCCTGCTGATCCAGCCCTAAGGGCCACTGCAAAAGGTTATTCAAGCACCCTTGAGAAAGCTTCTTCTCCCTGCCACTTAACCCTCTCCTCCCCCAAAATAATATAATTTCTTTGAGTTTGGTGTGATTTTTGTGGCATGCAGGAGTGGTAGGAAACCCAAATCATTGTGGGGGTTGGGATAGGGCTGAAGGCACAGCAGCCTGCCAATACTCCCAGGTCTGCTGTGGACATGCAGCACAGGCAACCAGGGTGGGTTGGGAGAGGGCTGAAGGCACAGCTGCCCACCAATACTCCCAGATCCACAGCAGATGCACGACTGATGGAATCGGGCATACTGCAACTTAACCCCTCCCACCAAGTGAAACCATTCATTCATTAAGACACAGTCTGATGTATTGGCATTATGTCTGAGAAATACACTGGTAGCATGTGTGTTACAGATCATTCATGAACCTATGCTTGAAAGTGTCCCTTATTGCTGCTGCCTCAGCCTGGTTACTGGTTGTGTAGGTGGCTGTGAGTAAGTCCTGCCTATGGCCTCAGCTTCAGAATTCCAGTTTGACAGGAAAGTCTTCTACCTGGATTCACATATGTTATGCAAAATAGCGCCTGCTGTAATAACGGTGCAGACATTAGTTTCAGAAAGCTCCAAAACAGGTCAATAAGCATCTGAAACTCACTTTTAAACTGCCAAAGGCACATTCAACCACCATTCTGCACCTGCTGAGTCTGTGACTGAAATTTTCCTTGCTGGGGTTCAGGGTTCCTTCATAAGGCAAGGGATCAGAGAGTAAGCAGGGTCAGCCAATATAACAATAGGCATCTCCAAGTCACCAATCATGATTTTCCAGTCTGGAAAAAAAGTCCCATCTGGGAGCTTTCTGTACAGCCCAGAATTTTGCAAAATGCATGTCATGAACCCTCCCTGACCATTCAGCATTGATGTTGGTGAAATAACCTTTGTTTTCTACCAACCCCTGCAACACCATTGAGAAGTGCTCCTTTTGGTTCATATACTCAGAGGCCAGGTGGTTTGGGGCCATGATGGGGATGTGCGTGCCATCTATCACCCCACCACAGTTAGGAAATCCCTGGGAAGCAAAGCCTTCCACTACTGCCTATGCACCTCCCAGGGTCATGGTCTTTCCGAGGAGATACCAACAGATTGCATGGGCCACCTGCATCACCACGGACCCCACTGTTGATCTGCTCACTCCAAATTGATTTGCCACTGACTGGTAACTGTCAAGCATTGCAAACCTCCACAGGGCAATTGCCACTCACTTTTGAACCATTAAAGCCAGCTTCATTCTTGTGTTCCTGCACTTCAGGGTTGGGCCAGCGTGTCACAAACTTCCATAAAATGGACTTGCGCATGTGAAAGTTCTGCACCCACTGCTGGTCATTCCAGGACTCCAAAAAGATGTGGTCCCTCCAGTGTGTGCTGGTGTCATGAGTCCAAAATCGCCGCTCCACTGTCAGCTATGCATCCAGGGCAGCTAGCAGCTGTGAGTTCTTTGACCACAGTTGGGAGATTTGCTTTTCCAAACCATCATCATGACCATGATCGTCGTCATCATCATTACGATAGTGAACCATCACTGAGCTTTGTAATTGAAGGCAAAATTGCGCAACAGCCAGTGTGGTTGCTGAAGTGATGAGTTGAAGCATTTGGAGATCCATGCTTGCACTGGAATGCCTCAGCAGGAAATGGTGCAATCTCCAGTTCACTTTTGCGTGGTTACCAGTGCTCTGAATTCTGGGACAGTGCTTTGCATTCTAGGATTCAAACATGAAACCCCCACAAGCAACCAGGGCTTAGGCACTGGGGGATAGGTACCCACAATGCACTGCTCATGCTGTCAAACTTGCACAGAGCAGTTGGGACACGGAAACTCAACAGAAAAATGGTGGGTAGAATTTCAAGAAGCTTTGTAGACAATTAGAATTCATAAGAATGGGGTTAAAAATCAAATTTAATGAAAATCAATTTTATCTCATAGTGTAGACATAGCCTGAGATTTACCTATTTCAAAATAAGCCAACCACTATTTCAAAATAATTTTGAAATAACAGTTGCATTGTGTAGATGCTAGCAAAGTTATTTAGAAATAACTTTGCTGCAGAGACCTACCCTTATTTGTAATTTATAAGGGTATACATAAGTTCTGTTATTGAATTAGAAACACTAGGTCTGAGGAGCAGTGACTTTAGGTCCTGGGATCTAAATAAGGTTGGGTGAGTTCAGTACTATGTTGGTTCACCTTAAACTGGAACATACAGAGTGTAGCAAAAATATTTGTAATTCAGTACATGCCACTTTTCTCTGAATCAGAGCTGTTTCAATGCTTCATTTGCAATTTTTCAACATTTCAGCAGTGGGTGTAATAATTTCTTGTAATGTGTGTTTTTGACATGGATTCATTTTAAGTGTACTATATAAAAAGTAATTCAGTATTATTTTGGCTTACCTTTAAATTGTTTTGTGCAGTATGCTGATCCCACTATGTTTGTATATGCCCTAAAAGGTTTCCTATATGTCTCTTGTAGCAATAAACACACAAAAAACCATTGTTTGGTTATGGAAGAACAAGGAGGAAAAGAAATGGAAAACAATCAAAACTAAGCAAGGGCTCATGAGAGATATAAAACACAATATTATAAAATGGATCTGAGTGTAGAAACAATCAAGGAAAATAAAGGCAGAGAATGAAAGGAACATTGTAATGGGGTTTGAGATAAATTATGACTTCTGTAAGTACAAAAGAAATCACAGGTTACTGAAGGAGACAACATGGCTTCAAACAGATGGCGAGGATGTTCTGGTGATAGACAAATTGAAACATACAATAGACAGTGCTTCTAGAAAATGACCTAGAGAAGAACTCTGGGTAGGCTTGAAATTTTCTTTCTTACCAATAGAAATTGGTCCAATGTCCTGTTACCTCTCCCACTTTGTATATCTATAAATCTTCCAAAGAAGCTGGTAGAAAAACTGCAGGAAATTCAAAACTGAGCACACCTGAAGACCTCAGAAATTATCTAAAGACAAGTTTTCTAAATGATGAAAATTTTAAGTGGCAAGTGACAGAAAGATTGTTAGCAGGCATTAGTGGAAGTAATAAGATAGGTGACACAGATTACTGACTGATAATATAAATTTGTCTTTGCCATTACCATATTATTTTATAATTATTAGCATTTCCTTATAGAGTACAGGGTTGGCTGCAAAAACAAAAATTATGGTGAATAGCACTAGTATATCACTTCTTTTGAACAAACCACTGTACAAGCCTCTGTACAATCCATGATACAATAAATATATGTATATCCATCTTCTCCTTCTTCTGTGGCACCTCCATTGTTGATGTTATTCACCCATGCTGTAAGCTGGGAGGAGGGAATAGCTCAGTCGTTCATCTAGGGTTGTATGTTCAATCCTTGAGGGGGCCTTTTAGGGGTCTGAGGCAAAATCCCAAAAAATGTAAGGGATGGTGTTTGGTCCTGTGAAGAAGGAAGGGGACTGGACTCAATGACCTCTGAAGGTCCCTTCCAGTTCTATGAGATAGGTACATCTGCATATGTAATGTATTATATATGATCATCTGCTAATCTCTTTGAGGAAGAATAGTCTCTTTGGCCCAGCCAAGATACTATGTTCTCTGTCAAAGATTTTATTTTTCTGTCTCATTTCTTCCGTCATTAAATTTCCCTCACAGTGCTTAAAAACATGTACCACCTATGGAACTATTTAAAACATGTCCTGCAAATCCAGTTTTTCTTCGTAAAGATAAAATCTCTGAATAGCATGTGCTGAGTTTCAGTAATCTCCAATACCTTTGTTATTGTTACATGATCTATCCCAAGCATTTTAGGAATTCTTCTGTAAAGCTATAATTCAAAGGACTGTAGTTTGTTTGAATGCCATGTTTCATAGTCATAACACAGTAGTAGTAGTAGTAACCTTCTTCCTCTCCTACATCTTGGAGCATCAGCCATTGATGTCCATTCACCAGCATCCCCTGTCCTGACCGATCTTTGACAGTTCTGACCAGGCATATCCCATCTTCTTAGTCTCTGCCTTCAGGTCCCTACACCAGATGTTTCATGGGTGCCCTCTTTTCCTTTTTCCTTGTGGGTTCCAGTTTAAGGCTTGCCTGGTGATGTTGGTGGTTGATTTTCTAAAGGTATAACATAACACAGAACAAATGTAAATATGTAGAGTGAGAATTTAGTCTTCAGATTTATGTCCTTTCTAATCAGAGGTTCTCTCTTTCAGTCTCGCTATTCTGATGGTGACTTTCAATCTTCAATCCAATCTTCCATCTTCTGTAATGATGGTTCCCAGCTGCAATAATTTCTCATTTGCTGTGTACCTGTGCATTCACTGTAATCTTGAATGGTTTCCCCATGGTCCTTGCCTACCATCATAGTTTTTGTCTGTCCACCTTCTTCTAATACAGTAAAGCAGATAACCATATATAATCTCCCATTTTCCATTTGTCTTAATCCATAGGTGCAGGATATAGGGATGCAAGGGGTTCTGGAGCACTCCCAAGTTTTGGGTGTCCCAATCCCAAATCTTTGCTGTCCTGCATCCTGTCAGTAGCTTAAGGTCCTGCTCCAACCTAGCCCCACATTCTGCTTGGACCCAGGGTCTGGCTAGCTGCCAGTATCAGCTCTAGAAGGTGGTGACAGGTGTAGACAGGTTAAGGGTTGGTGCAGCTCAATACCAAAAACTGTTCCGGTGCCACTGATCTTAATATCTTCTGTTTATGTAAATTTATCAAACACTATAAATGGTGAATACAGCCAGAGACATAAAGTAACATCTCAGTTCTCTCTTGACCTCTGTTAGATTTTCATTTTCATCTTCCATCATAATCACCTTCTGATTTTTTTATGATTCTCTTCTTACTCAAAGTTCATATTCATCCATTTGTACAGGCCTTTCTACATTGAGCAGTCCATTTTACAGATGGGGAAATCAGTGCAGAGATCATGACTTCACCAAGGCCAACCAGTGAATCAGTGGCAGAGAGCCATTAAAACTCAAACCTATCTGGAAACAAACAGGTCCTCATTCCTCTAGACGGGTGTTTTTTGGTCTTTTCTCTATGACAACTATTGATGCCTTTCATGCCACTGGCTTGTGTGCCACAAAATGTTTTTACAACAGATGTTTTATGATGCTCATCTAGGTGTAAAGAAAGGGAGGGAGGCCACAATCCCCCTGAAATATGTTGCCCCCTCTGATTGAGATTCTCTGCTCTCCTAGTCCCACAGGGGGTCGCGCCCCCTACACCTACCCCAGATTGATGGGCCGACGGCTGAGCCATCCACTGGTCCCCCATTTGCATATAGTTGCCCCCCTTTTGTACAGTTGTTCCCCTTGTATATAGTTGACCTCCTTTGTACATTGGTTCCAGTTTTTGTTGTGAACAAAAAACAGTTACCAGTTTCCAATAACCCACAGTTCTTTTTTCCAAAGAACCTGAGACATGTACTTGATGGGGGGATTGTGTGTGGGCGGTGGGAATGGTGTGTGGGCAGTGCAGGCAGTCGGGGGGGTGCCCTCCAAGGAAGGCCAGGGAGCTGCTCAGGGGTCTCTGTGATCAACATGGGCCCGGAGGGCCTCGTGGAGCCATACCCCCTTGCAGTGGGCCTGGCGACTGGGTGTGGTGGCTGGCTGGGAGAAGCCCGTGCCTGTGTCAGCTGCCCACCCCTGGATGAAGGCCTCCCCCTTGCTCTCCACAATGTTGTGGAGCATGCAGCATGAGTCCACAAACTGGGGATGTTCTGGAGGCTGACGTCCAGGTGGGCAAGGAGTTACCGCCAGCGGCCCTTCAGGCGGCCAAAGGTCCTCTCCACCACTTGGCGGATGTGGGCGTTGAACAGCTGCTGGCTTGTGGTGAGGTGGCTGGTGTATGGGCGCATGAACCAGAGCCGGGGGCGGGTAGGCTACGTCTGCCACAAGGCAGAGGGGCATGATGGTGTCCCCCAGAGGGATCTCCCTTTGGGGGATGTAGGTCCCTGCCTCCAGCCAGTGGCACAGGCCCAAGTTCTGGAAGATGTGGGCATCATATGTACAGCTGAGCCAGCCCAGGTAGAAATCCTGGAAGTGGCCCCGGCTGTCCACCATGGCCTGCAGGACCATGGAGTGGTAACACTTCCAGTTAATGTATTTTCCCCTGAATCGTGTCTACACGTGCATGCTACTTCGAAGTAGCGGCACTAACTTTGAAATAGCGCCCGTCACGGCTACACGTGTTGGGTGCTATTTGGATGTTAACATTGACGTTAGGCAGCGAGACGTCGAAGCCGCTATCCTCATCAGGAGATAGGAATAGCGCCCTACTTCGATGTTCAACATCGAAGTAGGGACCGTGTAGTCGTTGCGCGTCCCGCAAAGTCGAAATTGCGGGGTACTCCATGGCAGCCATCAGCTGAGGGGTTGAGAGACGCTCTCTCCAGCCCCTCAGCTCATTGGTGGCCGCGTGGAGTGGCCCCTTAAAGGTCCCCTCCCCCTCCCTTCCTGTGCAGGAAGCTGAGGTAACGTGCAGGCAGCAGCTCAGACACGCGGACAGCCTGCACGTCCCTCTGCAGCCACAGGACCCTCAATGGCCGCCTGGCAGCCCCCCCAGCAACCCCCAGAGGACCCCCCCGCAAGGGGAGCCAGGGCAGCCAGCCCAGCCAGGTGGGCAGCCAGGCTGGCAAGCGGCAGCGGGGCCCCTCCTGGACAGAGGCTGAGCTGCGGGACCTGCTGGGGCTCTGGAGCAAGGAGGAGGTGCTCCAGGTAATGGGGACCAAGAGGCAGAACGCGGATGCGTTCGCTCGGCTGGCCGACGGCCTGGCTGCCCGGGGTCACCCTGCCCGCACTCCTGATCACGTCAGGAGTAAGGTGAAGGAGCTGCGGCAGGGTTATGCCCGGGCCCGGGATGCGGCCGGCTGATCTGGGGCCGCCCCCGTCACTTGCCCCTTTTACAGGGAGCTCAGGGACATCCTGGGCCCCTGGCACACCTCCTCCCCTCCAGCCACCCTTGATACTTCGGCCGACGAGCCCCAGCAGGCCCTTCAGCTGGAGTCCACCCCGGAGGTAAGCCCCGCAACCCGGGGGCCCCCCCCGGAGCCCACCCCCGGGCTATCGCGGCAGGAGGAGGAGGAGGAGGAGGAGGGGGGCTCCTCCTCTGCAGAATCTGGGCTGCAGATCCTCCTCCTGCCATCCCGGAGCAGCAGCCGGGCCTCCGCCCCTCGGGGATCTCCGGACCATGGGAGTGGACCGACAGGTATGTACCCCCCCTCTGGTGTACACCCCTGGGCTGGAGGGGCGGGGGTAATAGATATGTGTCCAGGGCCACCAACATGCTCACATGGCCATGGCCCCAAGGACAGCAGGGCCATGTCCCTCACAGCAGTGCATCAGCCCCTGCCCCCCTCACCCCGCACGACAGTGCCATGCCCCATCCCCGGGGCAGGGGGGAGCGGAACCTCGAGGGGCCCCCGGGAGGAGGGGGTGGGACACCCCACAACAGCAGCAGCATGTGATGGAGTGGGGGGAGTGCAAAAGGGAGACTCAGGCTAGATATGAGCAACAAGAGCCGAATAGCTCCCAGGGGCAAAGGATGATCGTGGGGCTACAGCTGGCATGTGACACCTCTGCCCTGAACAAAGAGGAGGGAGGAGCCGAGCTGGATTTGCATCGGGGTGGCGGGGCAGGGGCTGCAGGTAGAGGCTAGGGGAAGGGAGAGCTGGAAGGCAGCCAGCCTGAGGAGGGGGGAAAGCTGCATCCCAGAGGGGCACCCCTTGGGGTCTTCTCCCTAGGACGGGTTGGAAGGACTGTCTCTTCTGACAGCTGGTGCTGTCACTCCTGGGAGAAACTGGGCATCTGTGGCCTAAGAAACCTTTCCTGTCAGACCCTGCGGAGTGAAGTGAGAATCGCTTCCACCAGGGGACGGGGTGCAGTGCAGGGGGACCCCTGAACCCCATCCATCACAGCAGCATCTCCAGGGGACGGGGATGGGGAACCTGCAGCACAGGGCTGGGGGGACAAAGGCCACGGCTCGGGGCCCACACTAACTCCATTCTTCTTCCCCCCCTCCTCTCCTGTGTCCCGCAGCTGCACCATCGGAAGGGCCGGAAGAGAGCACCGGCGAGGCATCAGTGGTCCCGGAGACCCCACCGGAGCCATTGCTCCAGGCAAGCCCCTCAGCCGAGGACAGACCAGCCCCACGGCGGGCTAGACGGCGGACCCCGCGCCACCACCAGCCAACAGCGACGGACCCCCAGCTGCTGGCCATCCACCGTCGGCAGCTGGAGGTGGCGGAGCAGCACCTGCGGGTGGAGCAACACCGCCTCGAACTGCAGGAGCGGGCGCTGGCCTGGCGCCAAGAGGCATGGGGGGCCTACATGGACACTTTCAACCGCCTGGTGGACTACCTGGCCCCCCATGTCGCGCCGGCCGCCGCAGCGCCCGCCCTGCCTGCTCCACCCGCTGCACCACCAGCTGCTCCGCACATCGCCGTCCCGTCCACCTTCGCCCCGCCACCCACCACCGAGGGCCGGAGCGCCTAGGGACCCCTGGAGCCAGCTGAGACTCACCGGGCATATCTTCCAGTCCGCCCCGCCCCCAGCCAGCTCCGGACAGGGCTGCGGCCACGGCAGGGCTCCCGGCCACCCACGCCCAGTGCCAGACTTTAGGGGCGAAGGGCCCGGGACGTGGCCCCCCCCTTGTATATAGTTGTGACATTAATTCGTGCCCCCCGTTTGCCCCGTCCCCCCCATGTAAGTAGTTCTCCCCTTTATCATCCCTGGTTTTCTTTTTATTAGTGAACAAACTTTTTTATTACTATTGTTTTATTTGTGCACATTACTTTTGATACACACATGTTGTATATAGTTTGTTCTTGTTTTATTTATAGTTAAAAAAAAAGTTCTAAAAGAAAAAGCAGTTTAAGTTCAGCCACAAGTGCGTGCTGTCATTTGTCCAGGAAAAGTGTGGGGAGGGTGCGGTTGGGTGCTCCATGGTGTGGGCGTTGGGGCAGGGAGTGTTGTGGAGGAAGGGGTGGGCAGTGGGGGGTCTGGCAGAGTTCACCCCGCGGCCTCATCATCGAAGTGGGCCCGCAGGGCCTCCCGGACCCAGGTCCCTTCAGGGTCCACCTGCTGACTGGGGGCAGCGGGTGGCTGCACGTCGGCCCTGCCGGCCTCCACAGCCCAGCCCTGGAAAAAGGCCTCCCCCTTGCTCTCCACCAAATTGTGCAGGGCGCAGCAGGCACCCACAATCAGGGGGATGTTGTTGGGGCCCGCATCCAGGCGGGTCAGGAGACATCTCCAGCATCCCTTCAGGAGGCCAAATGAGCGCTCCACCACCTGGCGCGCGTGGTTCAGGCGCTGGTTGAAGCGCTCCTGGCTAGCAGAGAGATGGCCCGTGTATGGGTGCATGAGCCAGGGCCGGAGGGGGTATGCCGCATCTGCGATGACGCAGAGGGGCATGGTGGTGTCCCCCAGAGGGATCTCCCGCTGGGGGATGTAGGTCCCCGCCTCCAGCTGGCGGCACAGGCCCGAGTTCCGGAAAACCCAGGCGTCGTGGGTGCTGCCAGGCCAGCCCACATAAATGTCCTGGAAACAGCCCCGGCTGTCCACCAAGGCCTGGAGGACCACAGAATGGTAGCCCTTGCGATTGATGTAGCGTCCTCCACTGTAATGCGGGGCGCGGATGTGGATGTGAGTCTCATCCAGAGCCCCGAAGCAATTGGGGAAGCCCAGGGTGGCAAAGCCCACGATGGTGGCATCTGGTTCCCCCAGACTCACGAGCCTGTGTAGGAACACGGTGTTGATGGCACGCACAACCTGCAGGGAAAGCACATGGGACAGCACCAATGAGGGGTGAGCAGGGTGTGCATGGCCCTGCCCTGCCCTGCCCTGCCTTCCCCCCCGCTCCTCTGCCCTCCTCTGCCCGGGCCCCTCTCCCCTGCCCTGACCTCCCCCCCGTGGGACCTCTTACCTCCATGAGGACAGCCCCAAAGGTGGCCTTGCCAACGCCAAACTGCTGTCCCACAGGTCGGTAGCTGTCTGGAGTGGCCAGCTTCCAGACAGTAATGCCGACCCGTTTCTCCACAGGGAGGGCACGCCGCATGGCAGTGTCCTGGTGCCTGAGTGCGGGGGTGAGCCACTGGCACAGCTCCATAAATGTCTGCCGGCTCATCCTGAAGTTCCTGAGCCAGCGGTCATCGTCCCACTCCTCAAGCACCAGCCGCTCCCACCAGTCGGTGCTGGTGGGGTAGCTCCACAGCCGCCGGCATGTGAGGCGGGGGCGGGGGCGGGGTGCTGCAGGGTTGGGGGTTGAGCCCTGCTGCCCTGGGGGCAGCTCCTCCTCCAGTGTAGCAAGGAGGTGCTCAGCTGCCTCCCGCATGGCATGGATCAGGGCGAGCCCTGCTCCTGCTGGGAGGGCTGGGTGGACCTCTGGCTGCTGCTGCTGCTGCTGGGGGTCCATGCCTGCGTCGCCCGGGGTCTGTGTGCCTATGGGTCCTCAGACCGTGTGCTGTGCAGGCTGAATGTGTCTGGGAGGGGCCCTTTAAGGGAGCAGCTAGCTGTTGCCCCGGAAGCGCTGGTCCGCCCTGTGACCCTGTCTGCACCTGTGCCTGGCATCCCTATTTCGATGTGTGCTACTTTGGCGTGTTGACGTTCCCTCGCAGTGCCTATTTCGATGTGGTGCTGTGCAACGTCGATGTTGAACATCGACGTTGCTAGCCCTGGAGGATGTGTAGACGTTATTCATCGAAATAGCCTATCGAAATAAGCTATTTTGATGTAGGCTTCACGTGTAGACGTAGCCCTGCTGTGGTCCGGGGCGTGAATGGGGATGTGGGTCCCATCCAGAGCCCTGAAGCAGTTCAGGAACCCCATGGCAGCAAATCTGGTGATGGCTGCATCCAGGTCTCCAACTTGGATGACCCTCTGGAGCAGCATGGCATCAAGCACACGGACCACCTGTGGGGAGGGAACACAAGCACCCATAAGGGTGTGCAGGGTGCCCCACGCCCCTCCCCCCAAGCGCCCCTCCCTGGCATCTCCCCAGGTACCTCCCTGCTCAGCCCCTCCCTCCCAAGCCCCACACCCAGCCCCCCCCATGGTCTCCCCACCCCGCCCAGTGGGAGTGTGCCCAGGCCTCTTTACCTCCATGATGACGGCCCCAACCGTGGCCTTTTCCAGTCCAAACTGGTGGCCCATGGAGCAGTAGCTGTCTGGAGTGGCCAGCTTCCAGACAGCTATTGCGACCTTCTTCTCGACTGGGAGGGCGCACTGCATCTGTGTGTCCTGGTGCCTCAGTGCGGGGGTGAACCACTGGCAGAGCCCCAGAGAGGTCTGCCGGCGCATGCAGACGTTCCGCAGACACTGGTCAACGTCCCACTCCCCATGACCAGCTGCTCCCACCACTCAGGGCTGGTGGGGTGCTCCAGAGTTGGCAGAACACCTGGTAGGGGAGGAACAGGGGAGCCCGGTGGTCAGGAGAGTCCCAATCTGCCCGCTGGGAGGGCATCCCTGTCAGGAGCTTCTGGGCAGCTTACCGTGCAGCCCCTAGCAGGGCGCTTGCTCCCTGGGTGACTACCTGGAAGACTTCCAGGTGCTGCTGCTGCTGCTGCTGCTGCTGGGGGTCCATAGCTACTGTGCATCAGTCTGCGAGAGTGTGGCTAGCGCTCTGCAGACCTCGTGCTGTGCAGGCCGGGTGTGTCTTGGAGGGGCTTGCCGTTGCCCCAGAAGGGCTAGTCCAGCCTGTGACCCCATCCGTGGGCTTTTCTGGCCCCTCATTTTGATGGGGAGCACTTGTGTGTGTGGACACTCTACGTTTCCTTCTGGGGCGGCTCCTTTCGACATTCCCCGTCGCTACTTCGACGTTGAACGTCAACGGCAGCAGCCCCAGAGGATGTGTGGACGATACACGTCAAAGTAGCCTATTTTGATGCTGCTACTTCAAAATAGGCTACTTTGATGTAGTGTCCTGGTGTAGAAGTAGCCTTAAAGTTTATGTTTAAGCAAACTCCAGAGCAAGCAATCAAATACATTGACAACATGCAACAGAAGAGAAGGTGAAACATACTGTAAAAGGCACAAACACAGAACTGTGTTCAAACTATTTATGATGTTATGTTCATTTGCATGTACATTGGATTACAAAGTTGTAACACCACTTTTTACAAGGTCAGTTGCTGGATCTGCCACATACTTCCTGTGTGACCTTGGGCACGTTACTCATTCTTCACATTTTGATTTCACAGTCCTTTACTAGATCAGGGCACAAGTGCAAAGCACCTTGAAGGTTTGAGCCTTTAAATTTTAAAAGCCAGACTTAAAACACTATTTCAGTGCCTCAAAGTGCAGATGCAGTGCCTATGATATTTTTAAAAGTGCCTGGTTGCCTATTTGCATAGATCCTTAGATACTTTTAAACATCTGGCACAATTAAATTTATTTCAGGTCCAAATCCTGAGATATTTTTGTACAGAGAACTATAGCAATTTAGCGCTAGTGCTTACTGAATCTGTGCATTACTTTGGCCCAATAGAGTAAACCCTCGATTTAATGGACTAATGAGGGGAGGGGTGTCCATTAAACCTGAAAGTCCCTTAAATACGAGGGTTTACTGCCCACCCACCCTCACCAGGCTCCCAGAGCCCCAGTCCCACCCCCCCCACACACACAAAAAAGCTGGGGACTCACCAGACCACTACCGCCGGAGTCACTGGAGGAGCCACCAGACCCCACTGCATGGCTAGACCTGCCCCTCTGTGCACAGCTGGGATCCCTCTGCCTCACTGGAGTGGCCCAGCTGCATATCTGGAGCTTTTCCACTGTGTGCAGCTGGAGCGGCCCTGCCACATGCTGCTGGAACCCGCTGTATGGCTGGAAGATCCACCGCCACCACCAAAGCTGCCATACGCTCCTCCCGCCAAGGGTGGGGCATGTATGCGAGTGCCATCTGCCAATGGACATGCCCCACTACTGGTGAGAGCAACACATGGTGGCTCTGGGCGGCAGTTGTCCAGGCTGCTGTGGAGGGTTCAGCTGCAGCAGACCACGACAGCTGGAAGCGATGCCCCAGTAACTCCCTTACTTTTTTGTGGGGTGGATTTTACAGGCCCCAATTAACTGGGCTTCAGGAACAAAGGAGGGGGGGCACTGGTGGATGTCCATTGTTCCTGAAACCTGCTAAATCAGGGTCCATAAAATTGAGAGTGTACTGTAGGATCATAATCAAATGGGTGGCCATCAATTATTCTATGCAAAGTTATGTTTACAAACTGACAGCTTTGGAAGAATCTCTCATTTTGGATTAAATCAAGTTGTTTAAATATTTATAAAGCTCTATGGCGCAAGTTACACAAAGTATTTACCTTACACATGGTCAATGGAGATATGAGTAAAGCACAATCTGAGGTCAATACTCATTTTAAGAGTAGTATATTTGGTTTGCATTTTTTAAAAAAAAACTATTGTGTTATGTTAAATAGCCTTAGGCTTAGCATAAAACGTGACTGGAATGAATATAAACAAAAACTTTGTTTCATTAGATCACCTGAGTTTCAAAATCTGTTCTAAAAGTGTTGTAAAGTGTGCAGCGTTGTAGATTAATGCACTGAATACATTTCCACAGTGCTTGATGTGTTTCATAAAAGGTCCATTTCAAGAGTGTGCTGCATTATAGGTGAACAGTCGCAGTAAATAATCTTGTTACAGAAACCTAAGCAATTTTTACAAGGCGTATTTCTGGCTGACTGAACAATTTATTCTCCAGATGTCACATTGCATTTTTCCAATATAAAATGAAACAGCTTTTTTTTTTTTTAGTCAGACTGTTTTGTTTGGCGAGACTGGAACAAAGGCTACTTCCTTAAACACAATAATCTATTATTAAAATCTGTTACTATAAAATTATCATATATAAATGCTCAAAATTTATCATTTTAATTTGGTTTAAGAAATACAAAAGATTACTTCAAAGACTGGGCTTTTCTGAGGATACTCGCATGTACCTCAGAAACAAAGAATACATTGTGAGGCTGTACTGGCTCTCCAAACTGATACCGAATATTGATCCTGAAGGTTTTTGACACCTGCACAGTTCCGTGTATGGCTAAGCTTGCCTCATACCATATTGTGCTATCTAATAAACCCACATAATGTGATGTAATCTGTCAGGGATTATAACCTAATGTAACATGACACAATGTCAAAAAACTAAAGCAGTTCAAAACAATGTTTGCAGTGATATAGTTATTCATTTAGGTAGTATAAATTCCAAGCCAGCTTTCTGTGTAAAGTTTATTGGGGGGTCGGGGGTGGATTCCCTCCCTCCCACCCCAGCTCAGCTGCACAGGCCAGGGCCTGAGTCCCTGGAGCTGCTGTTGAACCCCTGTGAGGGCAGTGGGACAGGTGGCTGGAGCACCAGGACCCAGCCCCTGCACCTGTCACCACTGGTCGGGGCCTGAGCTGCTGACCCCTGGTGAGGAGTGCAGAGCAGGCAGAAGTGGGCAGAAGTGGCACTTCAGGGACTGGGTTGCCGAGGGCTTTGGGGAGGGGAGCGCTGCTGTAGTGCAGCCCCACTGTTGGAGAACTGCTGGCGAAGGGATCCCTCTCCATCATCTGTAATATTTTCATATCCAGCAACCTCCCAATCCCGGGACTGCTGGATATGAGTTTACTGAATCCTGTGCTATTAATTAAGAGACAAATAGCAGAGTGATTGCACAGGGATAAATTATTTAAAATTTTATTAATAAAAATTCCTTTTTCTACACTTTTCTTATTAATAGTCTGAAAGAGCAGTAACTGTGACTCTGCCTATTTACCTATCAATCTAGGCTTTTATAATAGTGCTGAACAGCTGAGCCCTAGAATTGTTTGACTCCTGCCAAGGTCAGTTTGGGAAGGTCTGCAAAATATTGGCATCAAAGCCACTGAGCTCCTTGGTGTTGAAGATCCAAATTTTTCAGCTGTGAATTGATTTGATTTTCAAAACAGCTGAAAAGTTTTACTTATATTCAGCCTTATTGTGGTCTTCATATGTTGGGATCTCTATGAACCCACAGGCAGGTTCAGGTTCACTTGGTATTGGCCTCTCTGCAAGAGCCAGCAGTGAGGCGCAATGGCTGTGTCGGTAAATACCAAGCAACTTGACATACCTGATTTTTTGCCTTTCTTGCATGCTGTTCGTGTTCAAAATTCACCAGTGGGCGGCAGCCTCACAAAGTACTTGAATATTCAGAAGCCAATTTTTGTGGAGATTTAGTTAAACTTCAGTACACTGTTGCTGCTAGATGACTAACTCCAAGCTGTATCAAAGATTATTTCAACTTTATCTCCTGTATGTGTTAAATGTTTTGCACATCTAATAGCCAGCAATTCACTTCCAGCTTCTACCATGACTCATCAACAAATCTGATTATATGGTATATGTGTAACATAAAAGTACAGCTGGGGAGAAATATGTTGTGCATACAGCAAATGCTTCACATCAAACTTTCCCCTGCAGTATACACCTGAGGCTTGCTGCTTGGCAGTGCGTCTGGCTCTAACTTAGAACACTCACGTTTAAAATGACTTGGGATTTTTGTTCTCATTTGAATTCCCTTTCTTCCCCATTTTTTATACACTTATATCTCCTGGGTGACTTTATATGCATAAAACATGCAAAACTGAAGAAATTAGGTGACAAGTAAATCAAAAAGCATACATCATGCACATAGCACAGACAAAAATGTAGACGTAATCAAGGAACTCAGTCCTTTTTTATGTCACGTCTAGCATTAGAAGAGTAGGCCATGTGCTATTAAACAAGTTGGAATAATGGCTGACTGTAAAGAATTTATACTGAGCATGAAATAAAGAACAAACTAAGTTTCTTAGGGTTTGTGCTTAAGCAAACTCCAGGGCAAGCTTTCCAGTGTACAATCAAATGCACTGACAACATACAACAGAAGAGAAAGTGAAAGGCATGATCACAGCACTGAGTTCAAACTGTTCTTTACATTAATCTGTTCTTGATATTTGCCTGAATATTGGATCACAAATTTGGAAGAGCACTTTTTACAAGTTCAATTGCTGACTGCCACATACTTCCCATGTTTCCCTGGGCACATCACTCATTCTTTGTGTTGTGGTTTCCCAGTCCTTTGCTAGATCAGGAGCCAAGTGCTAAGCCCCTTGCAGTTTTGAGCCTTTAAATTGCAAGAGCCAGATTTAAAAAAATATATCTATGTCAGTGCCTCAAAATGCAGACATGGTGCCTAGGATATTTCCAAAAGTGCCTGGTTGCCTATCTGCATTTTTAGATCCCTAAATCTTTTTTTAAAAATGTGGCTTGGACTGGAATTTACAGAAGCACCTAAGTAGTCAAGGTATTTCTATAGTATTTAAAAGAAGGGCCTTTGATTTTGGCTGGGGCCTTTGATGCTACTGTATTATGAGTAAGTAATGGTGCTACATAGAAATCAAGTCCTCTGTTCCTAACTTGCTGTTGTTCATGGACAATAAAAAAGTTTTAAACTTTGCTTTAAATTGTGCGAACAAATCAGAAACATAACACGCTGATTCAGGAAAGTGTTCTACTTTGGGACCACACTTAATGACACGTCATTAATGATGCCCTGAACAAGGATGGATATAGACACAGGCTCAAATGGATTGGGCCCCTCTTGATTTGGGGAGAAGGAGGCAACCAAACTGCTGTAGCACAGGCAAAGTTCCCTGCCTCCCATTCAGTTAGAGAGCAATAAGCCAGAGGACCCTAAGGCCATTTAAAAGGGAAATGCAAATTGGGAGTAGGATTACCAGATGTCCCAATATTAACTGGGACCATGTCAATATTAGAGTGTCTGTCTAATGCATACAATTATCCCTGCCGCTCTCCCAACCCTGCCAAAGTGCGTCCTGATTTTTGGCACCTGCTTCCTGGTCTCTCTAGGTAGGAGTGAATATTTGTACAGATACTAGGTGAACCAACCCTTTTAGAAATATTGAAGAAACTTAGCATCTTTCCTCTCTCAGGCCTATAAAAGATTACATAAGCAAGACCAATAAGCTATGAAGATAATGGCACAGATTTTGAAACATGTTTGTTATTAATGAGAGGAGAATTTTTAGGGAGTGTGACCCTTAAAAGGGAAGAGCAAGCTTCATATTGTGGCAAATTTGGTAAAAGAAGATGGCTACAAACAAATTTTATTGGCTATCATTTCTTATACTCCCATTTCCCCAGGGTTAATGCTGCTTCCCATACAGTTCAGCCTCTTCTTTCAGCTGATCTTGCAATGAAGGAATAGCACTTTGCTCATGAAATAGCTTATTTCCATAGAAATGATTGCAGTGTCACAAATTCAGCATTGTGATTCTACTGCAGGGTCAATTAGGAACAGCTGATGAGCTGAAAAAAGAAGTGAATCCTTGATTAAACACAAATAGCAGTGATCATTAACGAATATGAGAAGAAAGATCATTTAAAACAATGTAAGGAATTAGTGGCTTTATATTCAGAAAGGAATATAGTTTACATGTTTTCTCAATGTTAGATGTGAGTAAATATTTTTATTGTTGAATTTATTTTAAAATTTAATTATGCTCACTGAACAAACTATTTGTGCATATGCACAATTAGTAATCAGCCCTGCTTCATAGCTATGTGAACAATCAATAAGATGGTTGTGTAACTCATTGCACAATGGGATGCCACACGGGTTTGAGTCTCCCACTATTACAGTAATTAAAATATCTAATTTGGAATTAAATGTCGATGTATTGTAGTCAAAAATATTAATTAATTTTCAATTTGAGATATGTGATATCAAAATTCCTCTTGACTGGCCCAATCCTAAAATGTTCTGATCAATGCATGGGTCATACATCATGTCCTCCCTCAATTAAATACCTCCCAGAGGGTATTTTGCATCTCACAGGGCTGTGGAGCGTAGGAAGCCACTCTAACTTAAAATATTTGCAATGTCATTTTTATTCCTAATGAAGGCTCTGATTCAGCATGACACTAAAGCATTTGTCATTAGGACTCCATATATGCTAATGTACCTTACAGAATCAGTTAAAGTTGGGTGTATGCTTCAAGTACACTGAGGAACTTAGACCTTCATTGTACTAATAGGAGGTTCATAATAGGTTCAGAGTGGTTAGAGATGGAAAAAAACTATTTATATCCACTCTGTTCATTTGTATGAGCATACAGCCCCCCAGTAGAGGACTCATCACTTGTTAAATAATATTGGATCAACTGCAGATAAGCTTAAGTCTACATTTTCTTTTCAATAGGTTTGATCATAAAATCTTGAAAAGACACTTTTTGGATACCCGGCAGCTCAGCTTTCACACACAGTCTTTTCTGGTACCACAAGTGCTCTGTGGAGTGGCTATATCCATTCCAGACCATGGCTAGTGTCAGGCTTTATGCACTGTTTCTTCTATTTCAGACTATTTAGTCAATGCCATTAATCAAAATCCTATAGCAGAAAATGCATGCATAAGTCCTACACATTTATTGCCATGGCAACGATTCAGGCTCTTGTTCATATGTCAAGCTACATCAGTGGAGATAAATTCTATTGTTTTCACACTGACAATTCTCTCTATGTTGGACTTAATCCATGGAAAAATATAGCTTTGCCTCTTATTAAAATAAAGCACAGACCACCTAGCTCTTGAAATGCTCATTCTTCCCAAACCATCAACTGAACAATCTGCACAGTTATAAAATTATAGTTTGATATTTAGGGATCAGATAGCAATTAAACCATAAGAGATGGCCTGGTCCTTCTCATAGTATTTTAATCTGTGGGTTTGGTTGGGAATTTAATTCTTGATGAAAAGGGCTCATAACTGTGAATCTAAATGTTATAATATTGGAACACAATGTTCTTGAACTAGATTTTAGTATTTTAAAATGAAAGCTTTTAAGCTTTAAATGAAGTTGATTTAAGTCATTTTCCAACTCTTCTGTAGCTACTGTATTTTCATAACATAAAAATTAATAAGTGCAAAAGACAATCTTGCTGAGAGAGAGATTTTATATCACATTTAGCTGAAGAGTAAAGAGCCACTCACGTGGGTCATTCATACTTCTGAATGAAAGATGCATCATACTTTGTGCATGAACCTCTCTATATACTTATTTATATATGCTGTGTTGTGAAATATGTATTGGTGCCTGATATAATTCTTCATCATTTTATTACATGCTAGACCACAGTTCTCTCATTTCTAGTCTTTCCACAGAACACATTATCTTTCTCATTATCACAGAATAATGAGAAAACAGCCTCTTGTTAATAAAAGACTTATAATTCTTGAGAATTTCATTATTTCATGTGTATGGTACATCATGCTTCACCAGAAAGGCACATGCCTCATATAACCAGTGATTTTACTAAAGATATGTCTTTTTTTATCTGACCCCATTTTCACTTCTTCATGCAGATTTAAGTCCTCGCTTTTACTGCATTGCTTCACATTGACAATACCTATTACCATGATATACTATGCTAGAGTTCATTTAAACTAATATCCATTACTACATCTGTTACTGTCAAGTGCATAACCTAAGTTGCTGTATCAGTGCAGATGAGACAACCATTGTATTTACTTATTGTCACACCATACTAGGGCGATACAGAACCTCCATTTCACACACACTGTGTGATTTGCATCAAATATGTATTTTTTTTTAAAAATGGGGGATTTTGTGGAATTTGTAAATATCCTGTGAACTTCATTCATATTAATGAGATGCCATTTGCTCTTTACTGGCATTTTAATGCAAATTGCATTAACTCTTTGTGCACTGGGCCACCATACATGACCCAGGTCATGTCTTTTAAAAGCAGGTCTATTTTTCTGTGATGGAGCAGTAACATCAAACCATACAGCACTGATTCTTCATAGGTCACCTGGACTGCCTAGGGCACTAAGGAGGTTAATAATGGATTAGAGCACATAATTAATATATAAATTTGTCAAATGATTTATTCTGTTTTGCAACATTTATCAGAGAAAATATTTGGAGACTAATGTTTCAATATATGTCTAGGTCTGATCGCAAATATGGGCATAGCAAAGGTTCACTTCTGAGCTCCAAAAAATAATCATTTGAATTTTTTTTTCCATTTGCATGCTTCTGAATGTGCCATTTTGCACTTAAATTATATTTTAGTTTAATTTCATTGTTAAACTAAATGTAGACTAAAATTGGAAAGAAAATATTAATTCATTTAAAGTATAGAAAGAACATTTAGTAAAAAGAACAATCTGGTTCTCAGTTAACACAGCACAGCCCCATGCTGGCGCCTATCTTAGATGGTGACTATCATTGCTGTGTCTGAATGCTGTATGATATTTAATACATTTCTCCTCACACCTTCCATGTGAGCTCAGAAAATGTGATTATCCCCATTTTACGGACAGGGAATTGATATAGAAAGGTTAAGTGATTTTGCCTAACATCACATGAAAATAAATAGCAGAGTCTAGACTTGAGTCGTAGTGTTCAGCCGAGCCACTGTACCATTATTCTTGGCCCCATGAAGTATCAGTGATACCCTTATTACCAACAGATCTAGTTCTTGTCAGGACCAAGAGGGGCTAGAAAGCTGAAAGTTTTCCCACATGCTGGCTATCCAGAAAGAGTTGTATCCTGCAGTCCCAGCAAGGATTTCTTTATTGGGCACGCAAGCAAGTTAATCGTGACAAGAACCATCCTTTCTGATGGTATGTTTGTAGGATGGTGATTATGTATTGATTACTACATCTGCCAGCATTTATCTGTCATGAGTCTGGCTTCTTTCTTCTCATCTAACAGACACAAAGCAAACACAATTTTGACCAAAATTCAAATAGTTTGCACCACAAAGCCTCCAGGCAGATTTTCAGAAGTGCTCAGTTCTTACCATCTCCCTTTGTTCTAAATGAGAGCTAATGGATGCTGAGCACTTTAGAAGATGGAGCCACTTAGCTGGTGTCTAAATGGGAGCTGATCAGAGGCAAAAACTACAGAGTACAGTTTAGCCAGGATTTTATCCTGTTAACTTATTTAGGATACATGCATAGGGGAGCTTGGGCGCTGAGGTCTTTTGAAATCCTGACCACTAATGCTGGTAATTCTAATCCACCTACCAACTAATGCTGGTGGTAGGTGCATTAGAGAGAGAGAGTATGATGGAATAAAATAGTATTCTGACTATTTTAGCTAGAAGAGATAAACAGAATATTTCTACTGGAAAGATGTCATCTTAAAATTGTAAGATGTTTTAGTGAGATCTTTAAGAACAGAACAACATGTGTAACCAAATCTGATTCTTGTCACTGAACTCATGAAAAACACCAGAAAAACCTAAATGTGATTTGCCTATATAAATGATAACTAGAAGCAAAAGAAATCAACTATATCACAGTTCACTTTAAGGTATTTTATATTAGTAATCAGAATTACATCATAGGATTATTGCTTTGCTTAATTACTTATTTAATGCAAATTTAATACACAAGCATAGAATCATAGAATACTAGGACTGGAAGGGACCTCAAGAGGCCATTGAGTCCAGCCCCCTGCCCCAATGGCAGGACCAAGTACTGTCTAAACCATCCCTGACAGACATCTATCTAACCTGTTCTTAAATATCTCCAGCGATGGAGATTCCACAACCTCCCGTGGCATTTTATTCCACTGTTTGACCACCCTGACAGTTAGGAACTTTTTCCTAATGCCCAGCTTAAACCTCCCTTGCTGCAGCTTAAGTCCATTGCCTCTTGTTCTACCCTCAGAGGCCATAGAGAACAAGTTTTCTCCCTCCTCCTTATGACACCCTTTTAGATACCTGAAAACTGCTATCATGTCTCCCCTCAATCTTCTCTTTTCCAGACTAAACAAGCCCAATTCTTTCAGCCTTTCTTCATAGGTCCACATTCTCTAGACCTTTAATCATTCTTGTCACCCTTTTCTGGACCCTCTCTAATTTCTCCACATCTTTCTTGAACTGCGGTGCCCAGAACAGGACACAATACTCCAGCTGAGGCCTAACCAGTGCTGAGTAGAGCAAAAGAATGACTTCACGTGTCTTGTTCACAACACACCTGTTAATGCATACATGATACAACAGTCAAAGGGCTGTTAAAATTCTTGTCTATAGTTCAGTCACTGTTTTACTTGCTTTAGCCTTTTGTTACCTTGGATCCTAATCCATTATCATGTATGATATTTAATGTGGTTATGTAATTAGAATGTTCTTAACAAAGCAGGAAAACCACACAGGTCTGAACACATGGTTGAATATAGTTCCAGGCTGTGTATAATCTTAGCATAACCTCTGTTTTTAAAAAAGTGTGTTAGATCACATACTCGTCATACAATTGTCATTTCAATCTGTGAAGTTGTAAGAGGTACAACTATAGCCAAAAAGAGAAAAGAATCCAACCCTGAAGTTACAGATACCCACAAGGGTATATATGTGGGTTTTCCACCCTCCCATAGGCTTCCTTACTAATTCCACTGTCAGGGATGATGACATTAATCCCAAAGGAGTAATCCATGATTATGTGATTTTTGCCTTCTCAAACCTCCTTGTGTTTTACTTGGGCTTTGAGAATGGGTTTACAACAACTGCAGGGGTGGTTGTCATAATACCGCAAGATTAGAATACTACATGGATCCTGGCAGGAATTTCATCTACTTTTGACAAAAAGGTGGAAATATATCTAGAGAACTGTGTTAAGGAACAGGTAAAATAATCTCTCCCTAATTCACCATTTCTGGCAAATCTGAGGGAATGAAAACATTTATAGGACCTATGCTATTTATCACATGATTAACAAAGGAATCTAAATACAGGTCTTAGGATGAGTGGGAACATGCTATCAAGACCAGAGAGGAACGAACCAGCATGCAAATTATAACACTCAAAAATATACCATCCATAACAGCATCCTTACACTTAAATCAAGAGCTATCCACTGTAATATAGAAAGTATACTCCCCTGCACTCCATTTCCCATACACACATTAAACAAGACACACAAATACACCATGCCAATAGATGCTGGAAGCGTCCTTGTACCAAAAGACCCTAAAAAAAACAGATTTTACAAACAGAATTAAGAGTTTTCCCAAATAGTAGATGTTTGTATGTAAAAACTGCCCCTGAGTAATGTGATCTTACTCCACTGGCACATGATCATGACTAAAGAAGTATCATTTCATGTAACCTTCCCCTCAGGAATACAACCAAACTCCTAATCATTTAAACTATTGACATCCAAAGACTAATCATATCTTTCTCAAGGACACACTTTAGTTTTCTTTCACAACATGTGGAGAGGGATTTTTTTTTAAATGAAAGGCTCTTTGTTAAAATCACAGAGAATGGGAATAAAGAAAATAACTTTTGATTCTTTCACTTTAAATTATTGAATATTCAATTTAGTTTTAGATTTTTAAAGTCATATTTTATATGCCCTGTCTTAGAAAGGTATATGTCTATACTATGGGAAAGCAAAGGACTTACCCTTTGGTTTAAAGATTCAGAGTTATACTGGTAACAGCAATAAAGATTTTTAAAAAAGAAAAACCCTAATGTTATTATCATGCACTTTAAGAGGCATATTAGACCACTGCCCCAAAACACTAAAGGGCTTGTATTTACTATCAGTGAAATCAATACTGCAGTAACCAAACCACTGAGGGTTGATTTCGCAAATCTAGAGGAAACCTGCTAAATCAACTGCTGATTGCTGTCCCATCAACTCCAGCACTCATCTGACATGTGATGAGTTAGGGGAGTTGATGGGAGTGTTTCCCTCCCAGGCAGCATAGTGTGGACCCCACAGTAGATAGATCTATGCTACATTGACTTCAGTTATGCTACTATCAGAAATTACTTTGCATAGCTTAGATTGACTTTTCCCCATAGTGTGGACCTGCCCCAAGACTTTCAATGTTGCTGTCTTTGTGCTGTGGCATAGAATGGATCCATATAATATCATAGGCACATGGTCCTTCTAATGGATACTTATTCTGGAGAAATTTCTAGCTCCACTTCATCCAGAAGAGAGAGGAAGAACTAAACTGTTCTAAACTCTGCCATTGTTAATGGAAAGTCTGCCAGCTGAAAACTGTAGTAGTAAAACTGATCTCCATAGTGTCCACTCCCTGCCACTTATAGCCCCCATATGCTGATGGAGACACAGAGTTTCACTGTGTCATATATATGCCAGAAGTAAGTGTCCTTCTAACAAGGATTACAGCCCATTTGTGGCCATTCACATCACCCATGTACAGAAGGTGTCTCAGAACAGACAAAATTTTCGCTCCTTCCCATATTAGTACAGAAGACACAAAATACAGTATATTAAATGATAGAGTTGCAGGAAATAAGCATGTATATCAACTTCAGTGCAAATGAAGGTATCATAAATAATAACAGAAGACCTTAAATAGTACCTGGAACTAGCTTAAGTATGAACTGATGGTTAAAACCATGACGAAAAGTCCAAAACAATCTGTGCTTTTCTTTCTAGCTCTGCCGCAGACTTCTCTCTAGCAGCTCAATCGGTCTCAGTGTTCTCCAGGTGAAAAATGGGATTAACAATATTGCTCCATATCAACTTGCTCACTAAGGTTAAATTCATTTGTCTCCTCACAATGCTCAGATACGCTTAGTAATGAGTATCATAGAAATGCCTAATGAGAAAGTTAACCAGTTAGGCCAAGCATCTTCTCTGTGAGGGTCACTGGAATCTATTTTTCAGCAGGCCCAGCCTTAGGGCAAAGCGAGCAAGGCAGTTGCCTTGGGTCCCACACCATCAGGGCCCTACACTCCAATTGAAAATAGCATGCAATGCCCCTTGGCCTTGCCCTGCTGACAAGGTGCTACCTTTGGCCCCTCCCACCAGCTGGGCCTCATTTGGTCAGCTCTGTTTTTCAGAGTAGTTCATCATGTGCCCTCTTCTACTTTCTTACCTTCTTTCTCTTTCCTGCTAGATTGTAATTAAAGCAGAAAAAAAGTGCATTGGTATAATAGTTCAGAGTTTAATTCTCTGCACCTCACAAAACCCAAATAAATGGGTTTGATTCATGCAGCTACAAACAGTGTAAGGGAAGGATTCCATTCCAATCCAGAGAGATGGGTGAAAGTAACCATATCAGCCCCTCGGGATAAGAGTAGTGCCATGACCCATGAATGCCACTATATGGATGTTCATGGATTTTGAACACATTTTATCATGGGCCACTAGCCACATCACACCTAACCACTGGTCCACCCTCTCAAGCCATATTCTATGGTAGCCCATACTGAGTTGACATGGAACAGTATGCATTGAGTTCCCCTTGCGTCCATTCCACCTGCTACATAGAGCAACTACAGTCCTTCTGATGCACTGGGAATCTACCGAAGGACCTACAACTGCTGACTTAACTTCAAAGACCATACACATAAAGCTCCCCTTTAGAAGTGTTACATTTTTAATTCATTTATCCGTCAAAATTAATATTATACAAGAATACATTTTTAACTGTTTGGCACTGTGCCCATTTAGCCACATTAAAGAAAAAAAAAGTGATGGAAAAGCCAGTATCCACCATATGATCTTTAAAATAAATAGTGCCCAAAGGGGTTTGAGTATATGGGAATCTTAGAGTTAACTGTGTCTTGTGAAAACCTGCACAGTTAATATGGCTATAACGTAGCTAAGTCAAGCAAGAGACGATTGATTTATTATACCAGAGTTCATTAAAAGTGCTCCATTGCAGTTTTTAAACCATATAGTTATTAAATATCTTTGAAAACACACGCACTCTACCATCATTATAAGATATTCTTGACAGCACATCATTTTTAATGGCACTATTATAAACAGGATTCATAATGGCTCTACTCAGTGTGCCACGGAATTGGAGACCAGTAATGTAGAGTCTTATATTCAACTTAATCTTGAAACAAAGAGCGCTATGGAAAAGAATGAGTGCACAATTAATTTATGAATAATTATTTTGTGTCAGATTAAACATATTTTAAATAGTCTGCCATGCCAAATAGACACTAATGTGCAAAAATTAAATAGTGAAATAGAAATAAAGTATGGAATACTTATAAGTACAACATTAAAGTAGTGGTACTAAGCTATGAACAAACGAGAAAGGAAAAATTATTCCTAGGCTAATTGCAATGATGATGCTGGTTTCTAATTACAGCCAGCTGATATATACTGATAATAGATCTCAGATTCATTGTGTGTGTCTTAAAACATAGTTTGAACCTAACTACTCCTGCTGTTTGCCTATAGCTAGAAACTATTTCACAGGCTGCAGAAACAACGTTTTCTAAGTTTGTGAATGTCGCAGGAATACTTAGAGCGTGATTTGCCCAGCTAACGTCTCTTGGTCTGTGCTACAGAATCATATTGCCATATTGTGAAGAACGGATTCTTAGCTGTGATAAGAAAACTAAGCAGCATAATATTTTAAACTGATATTGTGTATCTTGTTCCAAATTATCCCTTAGTAATCTGAAATGATCTACAAAGAGCACCATAGAAATTCATTTACCTTAGAATATGGGAACCCATTCGTAAAAATAAGTGCAGTGCAACTTGAAAATCAAGAATGCCCTACATTTTCATGCAAGGTTTCTACAATCATATTAAAATGGCTACTCTGCATGTATGGCATATGTAATAGTGTGGATTTCAGTTGAATATGCCTGAGTATAGCTAAATAAAATGTTGCTTTAGCATCTTAAGCTTTTACATTTCCTGAATTTTTGTGTTTAACATTCAGACTTAACAGCCTATGCTAATAATTACCATAGCTTTTATTTCTTTGAATTTCTGCAGTTTAAACAAAAAAGGGGGGCCCTCAGACAACGTGGTCACTCTCCCTGATGCCAATCTTAATTTCCATTGACAATCCCATTGGTACTGGAATGACGTACTTATGAAGAAAGGCTGAAAGAATTGGGCTTGTTTAGTTTGGAAAAGAGAAGATTGAGGGGAGAGATGATAGCGGTTTTCAGGTATCTAAAAGGGTGTCATAAGGAGGAGGGAGAAAACTTGTTCTTCTTGGCCTCTGAGGATAGAGCAAGAGGCAATGGACTTAAACTGCGGCAAGAGAGGTTTAGGTTGGACATTACGAAAAAGTTCGTAACAGTCAAGGTGGTCAAACAGCGGAATAAAATGCCAAGGGAGGTTGTGAAATCTCCAATCGCTGGAGATATTTAAGAACAGGTTAGACAGACGTCTATCAGGGACTATTTAGACCGTACTTGGTCCTGCCATTGGGGCAGGGGGCTGGATTCGATGGCCTCTCAAGGTCCCTTCCTGTCCTAGTGTTCTATGATGCTATCATTCATAATTATTTTTGGTGGTCTTCTTATAGTTTCTATGAATACCAGTCATGGATCAGGAAGCCAGTGCCAACTGCTGTACCAAGGCAGACTCTGCCCGAGAGAGTTTACAATCCAAGTATAAAACAAAAGACAACAGATAGGTCTAGAGAGACTGACGAGGTATCACAATGAGACATTACTAGTAGTCATGACAGACTGTGATGTCAGCATACTAGCAGCCTAGCCATTGCCAAGTTTTCAGTAGTCTTCATGGCAAGGAAGTGTTTTAAGGAGAATTTGTATGTCTGTGCACATATCACAAAAATAAGAAAGGTGCCAGTAGATGGATAATAATCAATAATAGGTAGCACAATGCCTGAACTTTGCGTAACAAATAACTTCTTGTCCTGCACCGCAAATTATTTCTTCTGGCTGCTATTTATTTTGCTCTTAACACCCACTTCTCCACTTTCCCAGGCACTAACTCCCTGCTTATGGGAGCTAAATAAATATCTTTAAAAAGGTAAATATAAAACTTATTAGCTGCGTCTACACGTGCACGCTACTTCGAAGTAGCGGCACCAACTTCGATGTTAGGTGGCGAGACGTCGAAGTCGCTAACCTCATGAGGAGATAGGAATAGCACCCTACTTCGACGTTCAACGTCGAAGTAGGGACCGTGTAGACGATCCGCGTCCCGCAACGTCGAAATTGCTGGGTCCTCCATGGCGGCCATCAGCTGGGGGGTTGAGAGATGCTCTCTCTCCAGCCCCTGCGGGGCTCTATGGTCACCGTGGGCAGCAGCCCTTAGCCCAGGGCTTCTGGCTGCTTCTGCGGCAGCTGGGGATCTATGCTGCAGGCACAGGGTCTGCAACCAGTTGTCAGCTCTGTGGATCTTGTGTTGTTTAGTGCAACTGTGTCTGGGAGGGGCCCTTTAAGGGAGCGGCTTGCTGTTGAGTCCGCCCTGTGACCCTGTCTGCAGCTGTGCCTGGCATCCCTATTTCGATGTGTGCTACTTTGACGTGTAGACATTCCCTCGCTGCGCCTATTTCGATGTTGAGCTGAGCAACGTCGAAGTTGAACATCGACGTTGCCGGCCCTGGAGGATGTGTAGATGTTATTCATCGAAATAGACTATTTCGATGTTGGCTGCACGTGTAGACGTAGCCATTGAGTGCACATGTTGCTCCTAACCTATGTAGCGTGGAGTAGAGCAAGCATTTTGGCAGCCAGGGTCTTTCAAACTCCAATTTCTTGTGTTCTGAGGAGCCAATGCTTTATGGGCAACCAAGAACTAGAACTCAAATATTAGAGTCGTAGGAAGCCCGCCGACATACTTCATAGGACCCTTTCTGTGTCGTTCAAATGATAGATGGGACAAATGCATAGGTGGAATGTGAACCCTCTTAAACAGATTGGTGCCTAACTACCTGTGCTCCTGAACAGGTTGAAAAGATAACATGTATGTGTTATTAAAGCAACGATTACAGCTGGCCATGTGCCCAAGGTGGGCTACTCTTCCCACCTTAGTATTTTAATCAATTATAAACTCTTTGGAGCAGAGTGTGACACTTGCTATAAGTTTGTATGGCATGTAGCTCAGTGATGCCCCAGCCTAACTGACATCTAGGTACTACCAAAGTGTAAAATTTAAACAAAATATTAAAGATATATCAGAGAAAAAAGGAAAAGCCTTCAGACATAAAGGCTCCAATGCATCCTTGTCTCTGTAAACTAAACTACCTCTTCTTCCTGTTACACTGATGCAAATCTTGATCCTCAGTTTTGTTCTTTGGCATCTTTGTAAATCTCCTAATTATTATCATCACAATACTTTCCCAGTGTGACATACCACTTCTATCTCTGCTATCTGACCATTCAACAGATGAAATGAGCTACAACTCATGAAAATGTATGCTATAATAAAACTGTTAGGCTGTGTCTACCCTACCTCCCTACTTCGAAGGGAGGATGGTAAGTAGGGTGTTGGGAGTTTATTAATGAAGTGCTGCGGTGTTTATGCAGCACTTCATTAAGCAAATTCCCCCCACCCACCCACCGTGGGAGGGAATCTGAGGAGTAAAGGGACTTGGAAGTACCGTGGGCACCTCCAAGTACTGGTGGGTGAGCTGCAGCTAGACACAAGCCAACACTTCGAAGTTTGACAGTTCGAAGTTGCCACATTGGTGGCTGGAATTTGCTTAATGAACTGCTGCATAAGCAGTGCAGCACTTCATTAATAAACTCTCAACACCCTGCTTACCATCCTCCCTTTGAAATAGGGAGGTAGTGTCAACAAGCCCTTTGCCTTTAAGGTACCACTAGACTCCTTGTCGTTTTTGCTTACCTCTGAAATCTGCTATCTTTCTGTGTAACTTTGTGTCATGCAAGTTTAATTCCTTTCTCCATGGTCTCACCAACTCTTAAGCTCTACAGACTATATCTTAGCTGGCCATTGGAAGATGCCAATGAGAGGGTTGCATGGTAAACCCTGCTGCTCTCAGCAAGATAGGCACCTAAATCCAGTCTCTTTGTCTAGCAAGCCTGAAATGGAACTGGCCACCCAGAGTCAGGTGGCTTAGATGCCTAAGTCTGTTGTTGCGAGGTCCCTGCCTCTCCCTAAACAAAACAGAGGGGCAGAGGCAATGGTGATGGTGCTGATGCCACCCACTTCACAACTTTTAGCCCAGTGGCTAGTTCACTTGCCAGGGATAGAGGAGACCCAGCTTCAAGTCTCCCCTTGCTCCCAGAGGAGAGGAAAAGATTTGAAGACTGTGTTCTCCCACAGCTCAGGTGAGCACTCTAACCAGTGGCCTGGGGAATAGTCTGATGTGAATCTCTGTCTTTTCTATTAAATCTGTTCCACTCTAGATAAATACTGAAACAGTTATTGGAGCCTGAATCTGTTCTCTTCAAGGTCCATGGTGTCCAAGATGTTTGCCACTCACCACGTGTGGTGAATGGGACACAGTGTTGTGGTGAACAAGCCTTTGGAGCCGCATGTGGCTCCTGGAGCCTTTAAATATGGGTCCTCCTGACAGCCACACACAGGGAGTGCTGTCTGCCCCTTTGGTGCATGCGCCCCACCACTTGGTGGAAGAAGCATGTGGTGGCCCCAGCAGCGGACTTGCCTTCAGCAGCAGATCCAATGGCTGCTCTGGAGAGTTGCCAGAATTAAATTAGAACTGGGGGCTGGGGGAGCCGTTTATTTAGAGCAAGGGGGAGAGGAGCTGGGAATGCCTGGATCTGGGGAAGAGGATTCAGTTAAAGTGGTGGGGGGCCTGTGGTGAATATGGAAAGATAACAACCGCAAGTGTGGTGGTCTTTGAATTCCTGTTGGACACTGCTGTTCTAGTTGCATGTCCTAACCCCTGTGACATAATCATCCTCTCTTCAACACCATGACTGTTGATTTATCCATTGTGTGTGTATAACTTAGACATGGATGTATATGTCTATGTTATCCACCTAGATCCGTCCATACATGTCTATTACAGGTAGGGCTGGTACTTCAGTCACTATACCATTGTCAAATTCCATTCACAGTGGGTGAATGCTGGGCTTCAGGTGGGAAGCCCCAGATCTGCCCCCTTCCATGCCCACCAGAACCCAGCCCCCATTGTGGCTAGTAGCCTTGGTCCTGCCCAGGGAGGCTAGTAGCCCACAGGGTCCAGCTATCACATCCCTTTCCCCTACACCCCAGTATCAGGCTACCTTAGCTTCCACTTGCCCCTTGGCTGCAGCTGTGGACCTGGGAGCAGTGGGACAGCCCCACTTGTGGGAATAGCCACACAACTCCAGCCCTAGCTCCAGCTCCAGCTAATAATGGTCCAGGAGATCTCAAACACTTTCATCTTAAAGGATTTATGCTCAATGAGCATCCAGAGATTGAACTGTCTTATCCTCACTGGTAGCACTGAGGTTTGGGAAGGAATTGGTAAATGAATAGTCTTATTTTTCATGCTCCTTTAGCTATCTGCCTGTCACATGGTACAGAGGCAGATTTAATTGATAGATCACATAACATAGTTAGTATTCCTGTAATTTCATATTTGAGTTTCTTTAGAACTGTTTGATGACTATTATCAGGTCTTGGTTCTTGAGAGGGATCTGCCTTTTGCGATTTGTCTAGATTCCTGATGATTCATCAGGATTTGGGATATTGTACATATGGATCCCATAGACCCCAGTAAGGCCAGTGTGAGGAGTCAAATGGAAATTGGGAAAGTCCCTATGCAAGACGATTCCATTAGTCCCAAGGTGCACAGTCCCCCTTGTGTGAGCAAACTCACGCCCACAAGACCTTGGATCCTGTCTCTGGGCTAATAGCTTGTCTTGATAGGAGTTGTTACATTGTCCCACTAACACCCAAATGCTATCAGAGGAGAAAGCTGTTCAGATTCTCTAGATGGTGCCATAAGTACTGGTGTCCTTATTATTCCCCAGCTGGCTGATGTTACCACTTCCATGTTTTCCCTGGAGGCCTGGCCTTACAGCAAAGCAAGCAAGGTGGTTGTGTTGGGCCCCATGCATTCAGACCCTGTGGTCCAATCGACAATAGCATCCACTGCCCACTGGCTGGGCTCGGCCGTCAGTGTGCCTCCTTGGGCCCTACCCACTGGCTAGGCCAGCTCTGTTTCCCTGAACTGAAGATGTAAGGGCTTTCCTGGTCAGAATGGGTTCCAAAAGAATCAGTAGATTCCAGGTGCATGTAGAAGAAGAAGATGTCAAAGAAACAAGGGCCCATTTACATTTCTCAAAAGTCTTATTTTGGTTCTACTTGTAGGTAGTACCTAAGATGCTAGCATCAGTGATTTTTGCTACCAGTGTAAATGTTCCTTTAGATACAAAAGTTACCACACCCCTTTCCTGGAAGGTGATCTTTTGTAGCACAGTTTCAAAGCAACATTAAGTATGAGCTTAATGGCAGGAACAGGAAAAGTCTGAATCCATCATACTTCTCAAGGGTAAATATCTTTTACTTTAAATTTCTCCGTCTTTTAGTATGTTTCAGTCTGAACTCACTGCTCATCATTCCAGATTCAAGACCAAAAGTAGTTTCTTTTCTCTTCTGTTCCAGGCTTAATTCCAGTGTTACTAAAATACATCTCCTCAAGAAAAGAACACTTAATATTCTTATATTTTAATTCACAAAGTACTTGGGATACCTGAAATGGCAAACAATATTTAAAAATTAAGCAATATTATTTTTCGTTTCTCTAAATAATTGGTTTTGTTTTGTTTTGTTTTTTTACTTTCTCTTTTTCTATAGTCCCTTTGATTTTTCCTCTTATGCATCATCTATATCTGCCCTTTGCTGACTATGAGGCATTTACACATGTGTGTCCATGAGTCATTTGCTCATCTGCAAATTAACAGAGTAGGTCTCCTATGATCTGCCATTGCTGCATCTGTATTGGGTTCCTCACTGTCCTCCACTGCTTTCTAACCTCTTGTTATCAGCAGTTACTCATATTACAGTATCTGCTACAGACACTCCCATTGGCCAGTATTTCTCCCTGTCACAAGGCTCTTTTAAAAAGCTGGATAAGCACTGGCCAGGATCTGTATTGAGGCCCAGTTCACAGCACAGACGTTAGTTCATTTACTTTTGGGTCTAGCCATGGTGCCTATGCTGTAAACATGTGCTCCTGATTTTCTAACAGATATGACATATATTTTTGGACCACAAATGGATGGGGACGATATAGATTCTGGCCTCTGTACACTTAAGTGCAGATGCATTTTTGCTTAACAGAAACTTCAAAGTCTAGCTTCCTTTCTTAGTCAATATTATTTAAACGTTAGAACTATTTTTACATAAAACAAATCCCATCATTTACCTCAGGCTATGTATTTAATGAAAGCCACTACAAAAAGAGGGTCCCTACTTCATTGTTTCTACCGATAGTTAATTCCTCTTCATCCATTCTTCCACTGCTCTATCACAATGTCTATTTGTCTAGAGATAGCACAGAGGATTATAAATGTTTAACAAAAGGAAAGTTCTGGACCTTGCATCAGCAAGAACAAAAGGGCAGATACATAATGTAAAAGCTAATAATAAAAGCTAAGAGACAGGGAGCATAGAATTTAGCATTTTCATTATGGTTTTCTCAGTTAGCATGAATGTTTACTCTTCCACTAATCATTTCAAAACTAAAGGTAAACAACTGTCACCATATTATAGCCTATGCTTGGATTCCCAGGAGAGTGAAAACAACAAAAGAAACATAATATGAAGTTATAGATTCAGAGATTTTGCCATTCAAACTGAGTTGCCGCATGCCCAGACATTTTAATGCTGATTTTGTTTTGAGATTGCTTCCTGACGAATCATTGGTGAACAGTGATGACTAAATTGCACTGTTGCATCAGCCCGAATGAGGGCACTGCCAGCAGCAAGGTTCATGTGAAAAGCCTCCCAGATGGACCGAAGTAAGGGCACCATGGTAGTACCATGGTAACAATGGACAAAGCTCAAATAGGTGGCAGAACCAAGTGAACTGAAACGACAGGAGCTGTGTAGCAAGCTGATTGTTCAATATTCCTCACTCATGTAGAAAGCAATATTCATATTTATAATATTCATTCACCTTCTATTCTCTCTGTACCCTCTTCCCTTTACATTGCATTTTCCATCACTGGCACAGTGACACTCCTCAGCATTAAATACATAATACCAGCCAGCTCATATATAGCAAGGTTTAGTTAGTAGATCTAATAAGGCTTCACAAAGCTCAGTACCTTATCCCTGTTTTATTGATGGGGAAACTGAAACACAGTTTTGGATGCAGTTTTGTATACGCTGATGCAACTTAAAAGTTATTAATGTGGAGTATATATGTTGTATCTAACTTACATTACAGCCCACGTAACCATCCCCTCTGGGCACCTCACAATCACAATGGAATACACAGAATAAGCTGCAGATAGGAGAACTCTTATTCATCCCACTCTCATAGACAGGGAACTGAGGGCTGAAAAGACTAAGAAACTGACTTTCAAGGTATTTACATGCCTCTAGACCCAGGTAAAGGAATATTCAAAAGTACATAAGCCAGTTAAGTACCTAACTTCCACTGTAACACCAGCGAATCTTAGGTGCTTCTGTAAATACCATTGGCACGTGCCTACATCTCAGACATTCGAACACTCTTGAAAAAAGTGACTCTCCAAGGACACACAGGAATTCTGTTGTAGAACACATCATTACATGAGGGTTTCCTGAGCACCAACATCTCATGCTAATTACTGAACTATTGTCTCTGTCATTGTGCTGTGCATGCTGCATCAAAAGTCTTTTCTGGTGATGAGGCAGCTTTTTATGTTGAGGTGTAGACTGCTGCAAAAGAAATGCCCAGGTCCTGCTCCCTCCTAAAGACTTTAGAGAGAAAAAGTATTGTTTTTCTCTAATTAAAAATAAGGTCTTAGAGGTGCCTAGCACACTGTGGGCAGTAATAGACATCAGCAATGTGGTTAAACTCAGCCAGTGGTTCTCAAACTATCTTTCCCCCACAGACCACTTGAAAATTGCTGAGGGTCTTGGCAGACCACTTGATGTTTTTTTCCAAATGTTTGTACCATTAGCTATTGTAAAATGGTTTGGATAAAAGCAACATTTAACAAAAACTTTAATAAACATTTTCTTGTTCTGCAAATAAGATTGCACAACTCATATTTTAATAGCAGAGTAGGGGTCCCTTCCCTGTCACAGAGCTGAGGCTGGGAACGAGAGC
Organism: Carettochelys insculpta; assembly: GCF_033958435.1. NCBI lineage: Eukaryota > Metazoa > Chordata > Testudines > Carettochelyidae > Carettochelys > Carettochelys insculpta. Next base: position 13,697,145 of record NC_134150.1, on the reverse strand, counting down.
CATTTCTTCCCGGCAGCTGCAGCCATGCAACTGGAGAAAAGCACCTCTCTCTCTGGCTGCTGCAGACCAGCACAACCCAGACTCCCTCCAGCCCCTCTTCTCAAACCACTGCCCCCTCCCACTTACGCTCTGTTCCCCTCAAAGGTACCACCTCACCTTACACATTAGGTCCAGTCTAGGCACCTAACCAGTGGAGCTGTACCTGCAAGCCAGTAATTGGGTGGACAGCCCTTCATTGTCTCACATGAGCCGCCCAGAAGCATGCCTCAGGGGACCAGCTGAATGGAGTTCACAGACCACTGGTGTTCTACAGAATACATTTTGCGAACCTCTCAACTAAGCTATAACTTTATTAATTTAACAAATCTGGAACAACCCTTCCAGTTCAGGTCTTCATTCCTTTTCTAATCCACTCCATTTGGGGAAGGCCAGCCATCAACCAAGACCCTCAGTACTGTTGTGGGAACACCCTTCCCTTTCCCTTGTCGTGGGCTAAGGATACGGAGGAAAGTGTTGACCATTGATTAGGATCCCCATCTCTGTTTCCCAGTCTCTTTCCCTGTTTTATGATGTACCTGCAATGGGCGTGTGTAACAACATGAACTTTACTAACTCTGGAACAGCACAGAGACTCCGTTGGTATGCAGGTTGTAAAGAAACCCACTGTGCCAAGGCCAGTCTAGCAGTGAAGGAAATTTCTTGCAGAGCAACAAGTGTGGGGTCCACAGCAGGCTGAAAAAGTCAGGACCATTTAAAAGCTTGGGAGCTCTTATACCCTGGCACAAAAATGATGATTTGTTTCCAGGAATGATCTTAGAAGTTTCCTCTTTGAATATGCAGGAGTCGATGGGTTTCTGCCACCCTCTTTGGTCCCATCAATCATCTAAAGCATCCTGCCCCCCATCTATCCTCTCTATCTCCATGTCTGAAAAAGCTTTCATGAAAAGGGGGATAGAAAAGGTGTCAGATCTGTGGCTCTTTTTCCCTTGGTGGCTCAGGGAAGCCACTCTAGGTTCAGGCTCAGGGACCTGCTATTCTGTAGCCAGTGTCTGTTCCCTGCACTTACAGCTTTTCCAGGAGTTGCTTCCGTAGCTCCTATGCTTCCCCACTCCTCAGGGTATGCCAGTCTCTCCACTCCCTCCTCCCAGGAAGTAACTTAAGGCAACTTGTCCCTGCAACCCTTCAAACACTCTTCCCATTTCCCTTCTACTTCCACTTTCCTTTTATATTAGTCCTGCCTGTTCCTTGTAAGTAAGCATCTCTGATTAGCTGCATTGGTTTCACTATGTATAAGTACCAAAAAACTGGAGAGTTCTGAGGCAACTACGATTAAAAAGTCCCATCTTTAACTGATCTAGAATACACAGATCACCAATGAACCTAAATAGGAGGTTTACATCAACAGTTGCAGTCCCTAGTCCTATTGTGCCTCAGAGTTCTATCATGACTAGCTTGTATGGTTTATAAATGTGCATATATTTCTAGGCCTATTCTATAAATTCTAATGGGTGAAACTGTAGCCTGGATAAAATGCCGCTTACTTAAACCACATCTGAATAAATTATGCAGCCTTGCATAATCTGTTATTAAGATGTGACAAGCTAACAGTTCCAGATAGTCCCCAAATACATAGATTAAGAGTTAACATGGAAATACACCCATACCAGAGAAGCAGATAAATCTTGATAGTGGTATATCTAGGAATTATTTATTATTTGTATTACTGTAGTGCCTGGAAGCCCTAGTCATGGACCAGAAAAGGACCCTGTTGAACTAAGCATTGTACAAATGCAACAAAAAAGCAATCCTTGATCCAAAAAGTTTGCAATGTAAATATAAAACAGGCACTCAAATAGGTTGGAATGAGGAAGGAATGAGACTACTGGCAAATGTGTCAGTGCAGTGGTTCTATTTTACCTTTAGCCTGTTCTTGTGTGCATCACAGCAAAGATGAGTTTTTCAGAGGGCTAACTACGTAGCTTTCATTATGCTTTGGGGAGGTCCTCCCACGCATAAAAGGCAGCATTGCAAAAAGCATAAATTTGCTAATTTGACAATTGATGAACCGTCAAGATTGGCATATAATTATCCTAATCAGAGACAGGAGTCAATATCCCTATAGTGAATGAAAGATGAGATAGGTAAATAGGGGTAGCTTCACTGACTAGAATGGCGTTATGGAGTTATGCCCACTCAGGATATGGATCTTGAGATGTTACTGGTAATTAACTTTTACTCTCACCATTTATTTTGGGGGCAAAGTTAAAGATTGCCCACTCCTGTGTAATTCAATAAGCCAGAGTCAGTTTGACAGGATTTAAACCCTGATTGGCTGATGGTGCTTTATTTACTTGCACTTCCTCAGGTACAGACACTTGACATTCCCCTTGACCACAACCAAAGAGAGCTTCAGGAACCAGCATTGGCCAGGACTTGGCTTTCCCCAGCTCCCATTGTCTGGGAATAGTGATTCACAGCCAACAGGAGCTGCGTATAGCCATACCTGTGGAAGTTCAGGTAAATAAAGCACTGGCAACCCACCAGGGGCTAACCCTGGTGAACTGTGTCTGGCCTGTGGGCTAGTTATTGCCCACCACTGAACCACAGCCCTCACTTCAAGTTCTGCTAGATAGATAATATTTCAGTATAGATTCTGTAAGAATCTTTACATGTTTATTTTTCCTTTCAAGATTTACAATACCAACAGCAAAACAAGGCCGATTTTCAGGGAAGAAAGTGATAGGAGTAAACAAAAAACCCTCTGGGAAGATGTAGTGGTAGAACAGGATAACAGTTCCCTCCTGCTTTCTCGATAATTCCACAAAAAGTATGTCCCAGTTAGGCTCCCCGAATGAGATCACATGCCTGGCATAGTTTGAGGCTTGGTCTATACTACGAAAATAAGTTGATTTCAGATATGTAATTCTAGCTACAGCTATTGCATAGCTAGAATCTACATATCAGAAATCGACTTACCTGACTGTCCTCACTAAGAAAGGTCAATAAGAGCATTTCTCCTGTCAATCACCCTTATTCCTTACAATAGTGAGGAGTACAGGGCCTGAGTGCCAACCTCAGACAGCTTGATTTTGCACATTTTAATCAGATGCACAAAACCGAACTCCAGAAGATCGACCCTGACAAAGTCGATCTTCCCAGAAGTACAGATGTCCCTTTAGGGTATTATCACAGAGACAGATGGCAAGCTCAAGCCTGTTCTTTATCAGAAATCCTCAAAATCCATTTTGCTCTTGTCATGAATGAAGCAGGGAAGGGGCTAATCTCTTCCTGATGTAATTTGAACCCAAGTGTGCCAATGGGAGTGGAGTGACTTTTTTGAACTGAAAACAATTGCAGTTTAAGGTATCTTTTGACTGCTAGGAAGGCAGAGAGAGGACAGAGAGAGAAGGATGTCTCCCAGGCAACTGAAATTAATCCCATAAACATCCTGCACATCTCAAAATAAGCCACAGCGATGTAAGTAAAGGAAAAATGTATAGTTCGGCATGATCGGGTTATGGTTATTTTGAATTTGGTTGGGCTGGCTCTCTCTGTTTTTGTTGTTGTTGCCTTGTTTTGTTGTTTTGCTGCTTTGAGTTTTTTTGTTGTTGTTGTTGCTTTGACTTGATGTTTGCCCCCCTATAACTATTAAACTGAATCCTAGGGAAATATTTTCACTGCGTGCAACCCATGATTTATTTTCTCTTGTTTTGTGAATAAATTACTGTTTTTAAGTGATCTGATACCTGTGTCCTGACAAGGGTGTGTGAATGAATATGCCTTGGGCTAGAAGGCCAGCTAGTAAATTACAGTTCTTTGTTCTACGCTTTCTCCGGAGGGAGGATTAAGATATTCCCAGGTGTGTGTTCCTGAGTTAAGATTTTTTTATTTGTTTCTTTGTTTGTTTTACTTGGGTAATAGCAGCATACCCTCTAGCGTCCAGGGATCTGTGACCTTGGGAAGTTTTAAAGTAAAGCCTGTGTGTAGGCAAGGTGCTTTAAGATTTGTGGGCCCCCATTCTCTGTACTCGGAAAGCCAGAGTGGGGACAGAGCCCTGACAACTGTAGGCAAGAGTATGTTTATAGTAGGGGTGGCCAAACTTGCTGACCTGCTGAGCCACTTACCATAATTGCCATAACCTCGAGTGGGGCACACAGAACCCCCAACTCCACCACCCCTCCACAAGGCTGAAGCCTTCAAGTTTCCTCCTCCTCCCCAGTCTAGTAAACAGAGAAGGGGGAGGGATGGCTCTGTGACTATCATTTTACCTGTAAAAGAGCCACATGTGACTTGCAAGCCATACACAGGCCGCCCTGGTCTATGGGATCATGGACTGCATTTGTGTGAGATTGGGCTATTCTGAAAGCTGCAAAGGATGGTTGAAAATAAGTCAAAATAGAACCAACAGTATTACTGTTGCCCCGCTCTTCAATGGTTCCATTTTGCTCAGCAACATACAATAGAGTCGATCAATGGCATTGGTAAATTCATTACTCAAGTCACTGGAGACCAGTAGCTTTATAAAGTCAAAGCAGAAATACAAACTAATCTTAAAACAATTACAATTGTGTTTCTGCTACATGGACACTATTATTTAAAGTTACATCCAAGGGAGGTCAATGACCTCACTAGAGCTGTGGTGATAAAAGACAGACGTAAGTGGACGTATTTTATTGTGCCAAGTCAAGGCTTTAGACAAAATTGATCATGCTGTCTATTGTTTGAAAGCTATCTTGTGGACTCAAAATAGGTTTTTTGTGGAAACTGTTGTGATAGTAATGTGTGTGTGTGTGTGTGTGTGTGTGTGTGTACATAATTAAATAAGAATTACATAGGCATGCCATAGATAGGAAGGATGGGATTTTGATTAAGGCAGAACTATACTAAGACTCAGGAAATCTGGGTTTGGGTTCTTGGCTCTGCTGCAGAATTCTTGTGGACCTTGGGCAAGTTACTTAAACCCTCTGCGTATCAGTTTTCCATCTGTAGAATACGAACAACATATCATTTCTTCCGTTCTTTTTCTGCGTTCTCATACCCCACTAAATAAGTGTTGAGACAATACTCGTTTTCTAGTTTTCCTTATCAGCTCTTCTCAACCATATGTCACTCAGATGCGATGGTGATGTGGGCCGTATAAGAACCTATATAGAATAAAAATGAAACAACTACAAAGTGAAAACTTCTGCAGCATTGCTCCAGGCAATCATGTTAAAGTGTCTGGCTGCAACACTGCTCCAAGCAATCACATCAAAGTGTCTAACAAGCTGGCCAATATCACCCATGATAAGAAATGGCTGAGTCTTTTTTTCCAGATGCAATGCCAGTTCGCTTTCCATGAGGGCAGTATTGATAATTGCTGCATTCATCATGCTAAAAATAATATTGCAACTATTTCTTTGTGAAGACAGTGATTGGCCCTCAGTATTGGAGTATTATTGTTTATTTGTTTATGCTGATCTCATACCATACTTGAACACATTTAACATGTACAAAAACTAAAGACTTTGTACTAGTTGTTGGACATGTGGGGGACACCGTAAGAATTCAATACACATTACTGTAGTCTATTTTTTATCACTAGATTGCACAAATTTCAAGGTTAATAAAAATGTTCTGACAAATTATTTTAAAGTGAATCAAAGAAATTTCCTGCTTTAACCATACATTTGACTGTTTGAGAAGAGAAAGAAAATGTTACTGAAAACCGGTAACACAAGTCTTTTATACATCTGTTTCTCCTGTAAACACATGTAAGAGGGTATACTGTACTGTAACTTCTGTTTTGAAGATTCTGTTCCCCCTGAAACCACATTTCTTCACCTCAAAGACTGTTTCACCTGATGAATGCACCAAAATCTGGCAAGCAGATTGGAATTCTTATTGATTTACTTACTCCTAGGAGGCTTTGTTGCAACAAAATGAGGATAGTTGGACAGAGGCACAGACTGCAATTTGCTTGCTCTACAGTATTACCAATGCAGTAGTTTTTCTTGGAAATATGAAAATACCCTGTCAAGTCCGACCATCAAGACAAACCCATCAAATCCTCCATAGTTTGCTTAGCATAGCCTGCTTTATGAATAATACACCATCTACAGTAATTCTGATATTGCAAATATTTTGCCTTTCAGTGTATACAAACGGTGTCCATTTTCCCTCATGATTAAACATCAGTCATCTTTGAGGTGACCAGGTGCCCTGATTTTGTAAGGACAGCCTTGATATTTGCGGCTTGTGTTATATAAATGTCTGTTACCCTCCACTCCTGTCTTGATTTTTTGCATTTTTTTGTCTGGTCACTCTTGTCATCATATTTTTTCCTCATTAGACATAGGAGATGCACAAAAAGGAGGAAAAGACAACCTTGGGCCTTTTTAAAAAAAGGTTATTATAGGCACTACCTATCCAACTGTCAAGAAAACCAGAAAGAGAAATCATTCATTTCTTCCCATGCTGGCCAAATACTAGCTGCAGATGAGCTGTTCTAGCCATTTTCTGACTGCCTACCTTGATTGTTAAGAATGGAGGACTAGCTGACTACAGCTGCTACACCTTTACCAGAAGAAGGATAATTGTACGCACTATGGCTGGTATGGGCAATAAGCAGCCCAGACACAGTTTGCTAGGATTAGCACGTGGAGGGCTGGCAAATGCTTTGTCTACCTGCATGTCCACAGGTACAGCTGCTCACAACTCCCATTGGCCTCAGTTCACTTTTCTGGGGCAATGGGAACTGCAAAAAGCAGTATCCTGGCAGAAGGCCTTTCAACTAGGGTCAAAAGTGTGACAAAAGCTCACAAGCAAGCAATACAAAGGTGATTTTAGCAGAGGGCTAGATGTTGGCAGGGGATATGAAAAATTACAAAAGGGTTATAAGAGCAAAGAGATGAAAATCAATGAGGTAATCAGTGTGCTTAGGCTTGAAATTGGACAAAATTTCTGAATATCAGAGGTGTGAATTTCTGGAACAGCCTTCCAAGGGGTGTGGAAAGAGTAAAACTCTAAACTGTTTTAAGATGCATGAAGTTCAGGAAGGGTATGGTGAGAGCTTCCTATGGCACATGGCCAATCTGTGACTGATATTGTGAGAAGTTGCAAATGGCAGGCGAAGGGGCACTGGAGAGGGAGGGTTGGGAGTTACTGGACAGAATTTTTCCAAGGTGTTTGGCTGGCTGGTGGATCTTGCCTACATTCTCAGGGTCTCACTGATTATCAAATTTGGGGTTGCCCCTAGTCACTTTGGGATTGGTCCCACAGGGAAGGATGTTTTGCCTTTGTCTGCAACATGGGACAATCACTGAAAGCAAATTGTGGATTCTCTGTACATTAAAGATTTTAAATGAAGATTTGAGGACTTCACGAATCCAGCCAGACGCAATGGGCCTACTGTAGCAGTGGGCAGGTGAGTTCAGTGACCTGCAATATGGCGGACAAACTATATGATCATGATGGTCCATTCTCACCTCCAAATCTGAATATCTCTCTATACACAAATGAGTCACATCTACACAGGCAGCTTATGCCAACAAATCTGAGCTTTTGTTGACAAAACTTGCTGAACATTTATACAGTTCAAGTGCTCTGTTGAGAGTTTGTCGACAAAACTCAGCTTTTCAGTTGGCAGCTTTATCCCTGTTCCTGATCTGGTATAATACCTCTGTCGATAGTGTTTTTTTGGCAGAGTGCCTGTGTAGACACTTCTGCTAACAGAGAGGGCTTCTGGTTCCCTGATCACCCCTGTTTGCAAAGCTTCTGGTCAGCCATTCTGTCAAGAGAGGGCAGGGCAGGCTGGCTGCTTTCTGTTGGCAGAGTGACTTGCTCTTTCGAGCTGCTTTTGTGTGTGGATGCTATCTGCTGAAAGAGGCATTATACCTGATCAGGAACAGGATTCTCTGTTGACAGATGCTGCCTGTTTAGACATGTCCATGGAGTTTAGTTCCTATTTGACTTCAGCCTTCTCTGAAAAGTTTCATGATGGCCAGATATTCAACCCAACTAATATTAATAACTAGAGGGGGAAAGCACTGCAAGCCCAAATAAGGGGAAGTAAGTTAAAGAATATTAATTAAGTTACACATTCAAGTTGTCAGGGCCTGATGAAATATATCATGGGAAACTTAAGTAACTAGCAAAACAAAAAAGCAGTCAAGTAGCACTTTAAAGACGAACAATATAATTTATTAAGTGAGCTTTCATGGGACACACCCACTTCTTCAGACCATAGCCAGACCAGAACAGACTGAGTATTTAAGGCATAGAGAATCAAAATATGCCTTAAATATTGAGTTTGCTCTGATATGCCTATGGTCTGAAGAAGTGGGTCTATTCCACGAAAGCTCACCTAATAAATTGTTAGTCTTTAAAGTGCTACTTGACTGCTTTTTTGTTTTGATAGTATATAGACTAGCACGGCTTCGTCTCTGTTACTATTAAGAAACTAGCTGAAGTAATTTCAGCACTATTAGTAATGATCTTCAAATACTCATGGAAAATAGGTGAGGTCTCAGAAGACCTAAGACGGACCAGTATAATATGACCTTTTTAAAAAGGGGGAACAAAAATTCTGGAGAATTGTAGGACATCAAAACCTGGAAAGATACTGAAACAAATGATTAAACTATCAATTTGTAGAGCAATAAGGTGCATCAGGTAACATATTTTACTGAACCAACTTCTTTTGGTGGAAGAAACAAGCTTTCAAGCTTCACAAGCTGTTCTTCATGTATGAGGTGTAGCTTGCTAACTTATGAGACATAGTAGTTCAATTCGGTTCCTAACAGAGTCCAGACAATTAAATGGAACTTCATTAATATAGAGAGCATCATTTGGCATAGAAGCAGGCAACCATTTTCTTTCTCTATGCTCTGTCTGTACACTGCCCAAACCACAAGGCCTGCAGGATACCCTTTCTGCAAAAAGAAAAAAAGCACTTTGAAGCAGGCTCATTTGTCTCCTGGTGCTCTATTTCCCCTTCCCTAGTTAGGAGGCAAGGAGGTACACCTGTTTGGCCCAAGCCTCTGATCTAAATGCCAACTGACATTTGTACCTATATCAACCTGAAATAGGATCATTATCTTGGGGAGCATCAAAAGATGCTAGGTAACATCAAAGGCCCCCCATGGGTAACAGCCATCCTATTGATCAAGAAGAATTGAGACAGGGGTCGTAGTGTAGTTTTAGGACATTTTGTGGCTTTTCACAGAATGTGCCTATGAGCATGTGACATCACTTCATGCATATTCAGGACAATGTCACCACAGTGTCTAAGCTAAATACAAGTTGGGACAGATTGAAGTATGATGAGTTCACATATGCTATTATAAGTATTTAAAGGATAACTGGTTATAAAAAATAGCTAGCATGGATTGGTCACAAACATAACATGCCAAACCAGCCTTATTTCCTTCTTTGACAGGGTTAGTGGTCTAGTGGATAGCAGGGAAGCCATAGATGTGATATATAACTTCATTGGACTGGCCACATGGTTTGGATTTCTGATCAGCACCTCCCAAAACAAATTCTGTTCTCTGAATTGGAGGAAGGACCGAGGAGCACTGGGAGCCAACGGAAGTGATACAAGGACATGCTGAAGGCACACATGAAAAAGTGCAGCATCAGTGTCGACACTTGGGAGAACCTGGCCCAAGACCATCCACAGTGGAGAAAGGTAATCTGTGAGGGTGTGGCACAATTTGAGGGGTCCCACTGCTGTGCAGGTGAGGGCAGGCAGAGAAAAAGAAAAGAGCATCAAAAACTGCCCCATGCTCCTCTAACGCCTGCCTCTTCCCTGATAAGATCTTCAGCTCCAGAATTGGGCTGATCAGCCATCAACAGACTCACAAATAGGAGGGTAACATGAAGACGACCTGCTTGTTATCCAGTGACCGCTGAGAGAGACAGAGAGAGACAGAGCTCTTGATTTTAGATGGATTGACAGTAGAATTTTCTCTCTGACTTAGCATGGGCAAAGGGAGAATTCGTTCACACCCTTGTAGTTATACAGACCTAATTTCATAGTGTAGTTTAGGCCTTAGTAACTATATGGATAGTTGAGGATTACGATATATTGTGTAACCCTTCTGTTAACGCCAGATGCCTGCCAGAAGGGCCGGGTTCAACTCTTGTGGGGTTTTCCTATCAAGGATACAACCAACCTGCTCGAGTCCCCACCCAGTGGCCTGGGACAATTTCACCCCCATGCTGGGTGCCTGTAAGGCAGTTCTCCCCCAACCTCGCAAGCACAGAGTCTGAGATAGAAATGGCTTGTTTAATGACCATAACCTACCCCAAGGTTACAGCGACAGATGCAGTATATCTCAGCACAGAAGAGACAAAACCCCTTTTACCCAGATACCATCCCCATATGCAGTAGAACCCAGTCTCTTGCTGGGGCTCTTGGCCCTTTTCCACACACACACAGTTACAGGGTGTACCCTCTGCAGTGCAGTCCCAAACTCAAAGCCCACAGATACATCACCAGGGCAATACTAGCTGTCCACTTGTCTGTAGCCTCCCCTTGCTGTCACCAGCCGTCTGCCAATTGCCGTCATCCGCCACCGCTCCTACCGGCTGCCCAGCAGTCGCCGCCGCTCCTACCAGCCACCCGCTGGTCCTGCTGTTGCCCACTGGTCCTAACCCCACTGCTTGGGACTGCCCTAAGGCAGAACCCAGTGATTTCAGCTCTGTGTAGCCTCAGCTGCCACTCTGTGATTTCAGCTCTTGGTATCTCTAGTGTGGGGTTTCACAAACACCCTAGTATCCAGCTCTATCTTTCAACAGGTGGGGAGGGTTAGTCAAGCCAGGCTTATAGCTATATGGCCAAGGCATAGGCAGGGCCAAGGCACTCAGCAAGCTGGCTCAACCAATACCCCTCCCCTCCCTCTCACAATGCTTTAAACCAGGGAGCCCTGTGTAATCAATGTCTTACACAGCTAAGGTGACTGCCCTGTCCCCCACAACAACCCAGAGCATTGGTGAGATCTCACAACTCCCGCATTAAGTGTCAGCTTAAATTGTGATTTTACAACTACATGTTTACAATAGACCAAATCTCATGACTGACTTGCTACCCATTAGGCTTTGCCTGAAAAGGTATCACACATGCACACCTTTTGCATTCTCATGCAGATGACCTCTGGGAGACTCATTCCTCCCAGCCTTCAGCAGCACTGCATTCCTTCTGTCACATTCCCTACAATTGCAAAAGGAGACTGTGGAATCTAACTGGTTGTTTTTGAGAACACTTTGGACAAATATCTATTAATTGGTGGTGTAGGTTTACTTGATCCTGCCAGCAAAGAAGGCTGGACTTGGAAAGTCAAGGTAGCTTCCAGTCCTACATTTCTATGCTTTTATCTTTCTTCCAGTCCACCTGCCCTATAGTTAGATACTACAATTTAAAAACATCACCCCCACTTTCCATCCTCCTACACAGGACTAATTCTTTTTTAAAATAAAGGATAAAAAGATGAATTCTTTTAGAAGGTTGGCTAGAGCTTTCAAAAAATACGGTTACTTTAACTATCTAAACTTTTCAATCCTTAATCAAACAAACATTCTAAATTCAAAGAATACCTGCATCTGATAATGATAAAGTAATTAATCACACATTACTCCCATTTCTATATCTGGTGGAGTCTATCATACATTTTAAACATCTGTATCACACAATTAGATTTGGGAATGTTAACAGCAATACTTTTGAATCTTGGAGCTTGATTGGAGTCTGCATCTATCTAGTTGTCTCTAGCTGCATGTTTTATGTTGAATTTAGAGGTGTTATTGGATAGGAGTTAGCAGTATTCCTAGCCAGTTTTGCAAGCAATGGGAAAGGAAGGTGTGTGAATCTAGGTCTCCCTTTTCCACGATCAGCAGATTTCTTTTCTTTTCATGCTTTTGTGCCCTGTACTAGAATGAATGTTGCTGGTTCTCTCACATTTACCCCTTTCATGGAGTTACACCAGTATAAAAGCGGTGTGAAAGGAGTAGGGCCTTGTAATAGGAAGGAGGCTGGCATTTCCTTAATATAAACTATGGAAACATCATTTAAATACAAACGTTGTTTTCTTCTGACAATAGTGAAATAATGCAGTGGCTCAGGAATGGGTTACATGGGCTACGTCTACACGTGCACCCAACTTCAAAATAGCTTATTTCGATGTTGCGACATCGAAATAGGCTATTTCGATGAATAACGTCTACACGTCCTCCAGGCTGGCAACGTCGATGTTCAACTTCGACGTTGCTCAGCCCAACATCGAAATAGGCACAGCGAGGGAACGTCTACACGCCAAAGTAGCACACATCGAAATAAGGGAGCCAGGCACAGCTGCAGACAGGGTCACGGGGTGGACTCAACAGCAAGTCGCTCCCTTAAAGGGCCCCTCCCAGACACACTTTCATTAAACAGTGCAAGATACACAGAGCCAACAACTAGTTGCAGACCCTGTATATGCAGCACGGACCCCCAGCTGCAGCAGCAGCAGCCAGAAGCCCTGGGCTAAGGGCTGCTGCCCACGGTGACCACAGAGCCCCGCAAGGGCTGGAGAGAGAGTATCTCTCAACCCCCCAGCTGATGGCCGCCATGGAGGACCCCGCTATTTCGATGTTGCGGGACGCGGATCGTCTACACGTCCCTACTTCGATGTTGAACGTCGAAGTAGGGCGCTATTCCCATCCCCTCATGGGGTTAGCGACTTCGACGTCTCGCCGCCTAACGTCGATTTCAACTTCGAAATAGCGCCCGACGCGTGTAGACGTGACGGGCGCTATTTCGAAGTTAGTGCCGCTACTTCGAAGTAGCGTGCACGTGTAGACGCAGCTATGGTGTGTTAGGGCATTTTCCATAACAGAAAAGGAATTGTAGCATCCCATTCCAGTCTTCATGCCCTAACATGTTCTCTCCATAATTTCACATTTTTTGAGGGACAGTGATACATAAATATATAACCAGATGATAAACCATGCCATTAAGAACTCTGTACACATCTTGTGACAGGACTTTTTGGAAGAATTTGGTCTCTCATGTATAATACAGCTGGTGAAACCCAAAATATCACAGCTAAGTAGCGGGGAAAGACGGAAAATGTTTATTTCCTTTAAGATCTATAAATTATCACGACTGCATAACCCTCACAGTAAACGCAAAGCTCAGCTCCTGGGCTTTTGAGCAGTCCGGCTTGCTGGGGATTCTATAGAGGAAAAGAAAAGAACTATGAAGTCATAAAATCCCAGTCAGGAGGAAGTGAGACAAGAGTCCCTGCCCAAAAGTGGCGGCAGTTTAGAGCTAGAAGCCTAAAGGGGGTGTCCGTGGTTGACCACATGGGGGAATTCAAGTGGAACTGGCCTGAAACTGTAATGGCACATTCCACAGAAAGCTGAGGAAACCACGGTGCTTCCAAAGATATTGTGGAAACCATGAATTCTCCATATCAATAGCCTTGGACTACTGACACCCCTATTCTACATAGATAACTGCTTGTGGGAACTGAACTTAATGACTAGTGAGTCCCCTTCCAGTCTTCACTGCTATTATTCTGTGTAGCACTTCTAGCAATGAGTTTTCAGCACCCAGGATCCACAAGGAGCAAGCACTTGACACCTGGCTGCATCTTTTCCAATTTGAGAAGCCCTTTTTCTGCACCCCATAAGCATATGCAGAGTGCAGCCGGGATCTGGGCCACATCGGCCGTGTCTACACTAGCCCCAAACTTCGAAATGGCCATGCAAATGGCCATTTTGAAGTTTACTAATGAAGCACTGAAATACATATTCAGTGCCTTATTAGCATGTGGGTGGCCACAGCACTTCGAAATTGACGTGGCTCATCCCGATGGGGCTCTTTTTCAAAAGGACTCCGCCTGCTTCAAAGTCCGCTTATTCCCACCTGCTCATAGGAATAAGGGAACTTTGAAGTAGGTGGGGTCCTTTCGAAAAGGAGCCCCGTCGGGACGAGTCGCACGGCCATTTCGAAGTTTGGGGCTAGAGTAGACATAGCCATTATGCTGGGCCACAACTATGAATATGTAAACTCCCCCTGTTTTATGAATGGTAGCTGCAAAGGAAAGCCTAACTTACCTGGAGATCTAGGAAAGGGTTAAGCTAACTTGCCTCTGAGGGACGGGGATGGGGGGGAAAGGGATGTGGGAAAGAGACATCCCTAGAGGATTTTAAGTCCCGGCTTGAAAAGGTCCTGGCTGGGATGACTTAGTTGGGGGTAATCCTGCTTGAATCAGAGGGCTGGACTAGATGACCCTTGAGGTCCCTTCCAGCTCTATGATTCTATGACAGTAGGAACTAAGAAAAAAATTGAAACCTAAGACTGAATCACAGCAGCATCTTTTCCTTTGTTAGAAAGCAGAAAACAGAAAAGAAGGGGAGAAATGAGGTCTTCCAGAACCAGACCTTCTGGGCTCATCAGAAAGTGTTAATAGGGAAAAGTTTAGGTAGTTGCTTAAGGCCTATTGTTCGGGGTAGGGTGAGGTGGGGAATTATATCTGAGCAGATTATTTGTTCCTTTTTCTTCTCTCCAATAACCAAGAATCTGCGCCAGGGAAAAATCCCTGCCATTTGCATCAATTTTTTTTAAACACCAAACCATTTACAATGCTTGTAAAGATAGAACAATTTTATTATTAAAACAAGACTTTCTTTGTTAAGAAGAACTGATTGATTCTTTATGTCCTACAGGATTTTAAAACTACACACCTAGCTGCAGACATGTTACCAGAGAGCTCACAGTTCACAGGAGTTGGATTTCATCAAAACACTGTATGGAATGAAATGTCTTGGGTTTTTCTTACACTCACTGTTCATTACAGAATGCAGAATACCTCATTGCTGCTCTCCATTGGAACCTAGTGCAGGAGGCCACATTCCTGTAACATGTGCTTGGTTCCATGGTCTCTTCTAGTTTCTGTAGCAGTGCCCTGGAATTACTGTCCTTACTGAAAAAAAGTTGTTTTCAATGCTAATTATGCATTTTTAAGAAGCTTATTGACTAGATCTTCTAATGCTCCTGTCATTCCCTCCTTGCTTCCAAAGTATCCATTTTCAGGGCATTGATCTCCCCTGTTGCTACGTAGAATAAAAGTGACACAGAGTGCCTCTGAGCTCCCTTGTTCAGCTATGTTTTACAAGGTGGAAGACCACTGTTATACAGCATAAGGAAGAGCCTGCCAGGGTAAGCAAAATCTAGGACCTCATAACCACAGGGAAAAAACATTTGAGTTTTCCAGAATGCATATAATATAAAAACACATTACATCACTTGTGTGGTTATCATGATTTTAGGGTTTCCACTTGGCTTTGTCACAGTCAAGGGCAAGGGCTGTGATAGAGTGGGAAAAGGCAGCCCTAGACATGGAAAAGGCAATGAACTTACTGCAGGTCAATCAGGGTCAGCTGGAAAGGAGTTGTCCCAGGAAATTAGGATCAGTTGAGACAAGGCTACTCTGACCCAATTAGCTGATTCCATTTCAGGGTTGCCTGAGAGCTTTTTCAGCCTTCTGCCTTTTAGGAGGAGGAGAAAGGAAGGCTAGGGTCCAGTCCATGCCCCAGCCCAGAATATGTAGAAAAGGGTACAAAATGTTGTACTAAACAGTGAGGTATGGAAAGATGACCCATTAATTGTCATGCTTTATCCAGATTCCATCTACTAAGAATAATCTTTATACTGTGTCAACATACACCCTTCTTCCCCTTGCCAGCCTCTGCACTTTTCCTCCACTTCGGCAGGATGGGCCTCAGGTAAAGCATCCCCACTCTGCCTTTGTTCAGGCAGGCAGTCTTCCATGGGCTGGGAAGGTTTAGGTTCATTGCCTTCCCTTGGGGTAAAGAAGTCCAGGCCTGGCCTGGCCTGGCCTACATACATAACTGATAGCAGGGGAGTGAGTGGCTTCTGGACCAGAGGATGGCCTGCTTTACCTGAGGCCCTTCCTGCTGAAGTGGGGGAGAAGTGCAGAAGTTGGCAAGGGGAAGAAGGATATAGATTGACACAGTGTATAGATTATTCTTAGAAGATGAAATCTGGATAAAGCATGAAAATCAATGGGTCACCTTTCTATACCTCACTATATAATACAATATTGTACCATTTTCAACAGTCTGAGCTAGACCCTCAGATGCTTCTGAGGAGGGAGGTCACTAGTGAAAGGCTGCTGGAATTTTCAGTAAAATGAAAAAATGGCCTAGTTTGCTTCCAATGTGATATATAATTTTACATACACTGGATGTGCCAATTATATGAAGCATATGTTTATTCATAGGAGTGGTTTGCTTTTGCTTTAGAAGTGCTGTTAATTAGTGGCAACTCCTACTTTACATGATTAGAGTCTTTTTAAAAATCCAGTCATGAGTATGCAATAAAGTTTTTAAAACAAAAAAGCAGCCAAGTAGCACTTTAAAGACTAACAAAATAATTTATTAGGTGAGCTTTCGTGGGACAGACCCACTTCTTCAGACCATAGCCACACCAGAACAGACTCAATATTTAAGGCATAGAGAACCAAAACCAGCAAGGATGACAAATCAGAAAAAAATTACCAAGTGAGCAAATCAGAGAGCAGTGGGGTGGGGCGGGGCGGGGGGGGGGGGGCGGGAAGAGTCAAGAATTAGATTAAGCCAAGTATGCAAAACAGCCCCTATAATGTCCCAGAAAATTTGAATTCCGGTTCAAACCACATGTTAATGTGTCAAATTTGAATATGACCTTCAGCTTTAGCGTAGGCCTGCGCTCAGATTTCCAGAGGGGTGTACACCTCCATTCCAAATTTTGCAGGGGTCACCAAATGAAAAATGGTTGAACGTTACTGATCTAGTACATTGAAATTTCAGTAGAAAACAATAACATGGCGTCATAAAATACTTCTTCCCTTTGTCCTGAGTAAATTTTCAGATACTATTGTATATTTGGAAAGAGTACTAAATTATTGAAGCCACTATGCCATTTTCCAGTTAAGAAAATTTACATACATTTTATTATGACTCTGAAACACAGTGTTTGAATTAGCTTGCCTAGAATTTATTTGAACTACAGTTCAATGGAAATTAAAATAAACTATGCTTTTTTTTTGTTCAAGATCCTTTCTAGATTTTAGGAACTACGTGTGCGTAACTGCTTTAAAATTTATTTTAATCTGATCCTCTTATTCAGAATCCAATTTACTATTGACTATGGAGGGCTTCTTTCTTTAAATGGAAAGAAACCATCCATAAACTGAGATCATAACACATACACTATATTGGTCACTCTTAAAATACTACCATTTCTGTTGAGGATGTATTGATCATCTTCCCATAGTATTAAATATTTCTATATTCCTGTATATTTTGAGGAATACAAAAGATATTGAGATCTTGATATTTCCTTTTATTTAATAAAAATAATACTTAATACTATAAATACTGGAGAATTATTACTTAGTTATGCAAAGACTATGAACGCCAATGGGCATCTATCTATGGACTTCCATGGAATTTGAATCAGGCTGTATGTATATTTATCCTTTTTTATAAATTACTTTTCAGTCACAATCCTTAACTGTATTTCCAGGGTGTTTCAGAGCTTTCCAATCCTGCTCAGAATCAAAAAGCGGTGGGACAGATTGAAATAAGGTAACAAACTTCATTGGTTTGCCCAAATAAAATGCTTTGCTAATTTTGTTCTGCAGTATGAGTGAATGTTTGGGGTATCATATCTCATTTTAGCTAAATATAAAATATGTCTGATTCATAACTATCCCTCACCAAGCAGTGTGAGCACCATTGTCACAAGATGTCATTTTACCTATATCATGCCCATGCTATGAACCGTATCTTCAGGTGGAAAGAATGGTTGCATGCCTCAAGCTCTTGCAAGATTTCGGAACTGATTTCAAATACACAAGAAGTATCTCACCACCACTGTGCCATTAACATCCATTCACTTACAATTCTAAACAGGAAATAGCAAACTTCGCCCTGAGAGAGACTCATAAATAGCTAAGTACCCTCTATCAACAGGGGATGAAAGGGAAAATAACCAATAAAAATACATAATGAAACAACTACAGAACAAACAGTGCAATAACACTCATGCTGCCAAGTTATCGCCTAGGCTATTACAAGGATTTTACAGTAATATCATTTGATTTTCCAGTTTCATGGTAATTATTTCAGAGGTCCTTTACTCTTTTCTGCTGGGTATCTCTGATTCATAAGAAATTATATTATGAATTCTAAGGTGGGAAACAACAAAAAAAAGTTGTTCTTGGTCACAGGTAGTAATGTCTCTATAGTACATGTGTCCTTTTCGTCATCATCATTTAATTGCTGATATCCACCTCATGCTATATTCTGCTGACAAACAGAAAAATTACAGTACTTTACAACAATTTTAATCACCATAGATAGGCTCAATTTCTTGAATCTGGATGCAAATCAGATTTTCACAGTTTGGGTTAAATTGACTTTGGCTTCATTTCCCAGCATCTGAAATTGTATTGCAGTTCTCCAGTGCTTTCAGGACATAATTAGATAAATTCATAGATAAAGCTGCTCCTGGCGGTACTTGCTCTTCTGTGAATAGTAAACCAATTCCACAGCACATTGAAATACAA
This sequence comes from Carettochelys insculpta, assembly GCF_033958435.1. NCBI lineage: Eukaryota > Metazoa > Chordata > Testudines > Carettochelyidae > Carettochelys > Carettochelys insculpta. The sequence goes on along the minus strand of NC_134150.1, from coordinate 13,678,546 downwards.
ATGTAGTTGCAATACCAAGTTGGCAGTGTGTCTTTGCTGCCGATTGTTGTTTGCCATATGGACCCACTTAAGCCTCTTCTTCTTTTGGCACTGAAAGAGAAAGCAGCCATTGTGGCCAGTTATGAGGTCAGTTTGGAAACCAAATATCACAGGTGCAGAGACTTCAGCAGAGACATCTGGAACCAGGGCTGGCTTTTGGTAGTTTTATCATTTCCTGTGTTTAGACAGACAGTCTCTGACTCCTCACTGGAGTTTTATCAGTTTCTCCCAAATAAAGCCTTGTAAGTATTTTCTTATTTGTACTGTAAGGGATTTCATATGAAAACTCTGAGACCTTGCAGTTTAGTGCCCAGTTCAACTCTGTAGGTTGTAAATATGAAAAGGTCTAACATTACTGTAAGGTAATCAACTTATATTACGTGGTACAAGGGTACTAGAGGAAACTTTGTTTACTCCTCAAATAGCAAGAGAGTCTTGAATGTGGAAAATAAATCTTGTGAAGCTAACCATCACCCAAAGGAGGGAAAGTAACATTTGGGAGAAAAGATTAAACATTCAATTTGATCATCCTGGCCCATAGATATATATTCATACTTTAGATGCATTCTGAAGTTACCCTTCAATAGACAGTTCCTAAAATAGTTAGCCAGATGCAAATCAGCTGTGCTCATTTTGCCTACAACATTAATATGCATATCAACACGAGCAAGCACAGATAGAAAATATCAACTATTGTGACAAAGCCCCGAGCAATCCCTCATGGGTACTGTGCTTTGGGATGGTTAAGGTAATGCCTCAGAGGTTCACAGTGCCCCTTTTTGCTCTGCCTCCAGGGCAGGGGCACAGACTTCTGAGCCGTACTCATCATAGGCACAGTTATAAATGGGGGAAGGCTGCTGCTGCTGCTTCTGGAGGGGCTGTCTCCCTCAGCCTAAAGGGCAACAGCTTCCTTCCTGGCCACTTCCCCAGACCCTTTCCCCAGTACCTTTTTCCCATGGCTCCAGCAAGCCTTCTGTCTTGCAGGGCTCTCCTTCCTGGTCCACCACCTTTCTCCTCCTCCTCCCCCACTTCCCCCTTACCTAAGGGGAAGCCTTTTTTCAAAGTGTCCATGGGCCTTGATTGGCTGCAGGTGCTTAATTAGCCCCAAGTGTTGATTTGACCTGGTGCTGCAGGCTGATCCTTGCTGGGCCTTAGTCCCTGGGGAACATAAAAGCACAGATCCAGCTGCCCATGTATGTGCCCTCCACTAGGCTACTATACCCTGCTGTGGGCTGTCACACTATGCTTGTATTTTCTGAGACAATTCTCTCCAAGACCCAGGATAAGCAAACCAGCTTCTTCTCCATTCCCCTTCAAAAGATTTTTACTACAATATAAGGTTAAAGCATCCAAGACAGTATCCTTGCATGATGGTAATGGTATTTCAAGCAGAAGTGCCAAGAATCCTAAAGTAATTCACACTTTTATATATAAATATTCTGTTAGTATATTTCCAATATGTCACTCCTAGCACAATACATAATCAAGTTTAGCTTTCAGTTTAGACAGAGCTCAGAAAACAGAGTACAGTATTTGCATAAATTGTCAGTGGAGGGTTTGATTTGCCACTGTGTCACTCCACTTTTAGGCTGGTGTTACTCTGTTGCAGTATTTAAAATGCAACCCATACACTGTTAAATTAGGCTTGTAGTTTTTGGCCCAAATTTCTAATCTATTTAAAAATCGACAGCTGATAGAAACAATTTTACTTAGAGTATTTGGTATTATCATGTAACACATTCCTCCAGACCCATGTTATACTGCTACTCCATTTTATCACAGCTTCCCCAGCTCTAAGATGAGTTAAACCTCTATTTCTCTTTATCACTAGCCTTGGATCATTTCTGCCACACCACACCATTCCCTTTATTTATTTATTTGTTTTAATCCCTCCCTGGATTGTGCCTGCTTTCCATGTCAAATCAACCAATGGCCATTTTTGCTAAGAATGCAAATTGTCAGCAGGGCTGTTTTTTCTGAGAACATTGACTAACAAGTACAACTCCAAATCATGAGAACTTCTACAAACAAAATAGCTCAGAACATGAAAGCTCAGTTAGGACTTGCTTCAAACCTAGAACAGTTAATAGGCTTGTGACTTAAATGAGTGTGGGCTTTGGGTCAGTCTCATAGGACTGATTTAAATTTGCTACAGCTCCACTTAAATCAGTAACAGATCCTTCACTGAGGATCTGGCCCATAAAGTTTAATTTTTCCTCTAAAATGTCCTAGGTTTGGTCAGCTTGTGAGTCTGCTGCAGCAGGCCTCAACTCTACGTATTCGTCTTCGACAGTTTATTTCTAGGAGGAAAAATAATTTTGCACACCAACTCCATAAAGCAAATCTGCAAGAACACTTTTTCTCCCAGGTAAGTAATGAAATCAAGCTGACAGTTTAGAATGCTAATGAACTGGCATTTATTTAATATTGTGTCTATGTAGTACGGGTGTGAAATGACTGACAATACACCTCAGAAGTATCTGAGCACCTTTTAAACATATATCAAGCATTTAGGAGAATGCTAGAATTTATTTGTAGCTACTACGCACCAGTGGGGAGGAATAAATGCATCTAGGAAATTACTTTAGCGTTCTGGACCCAAAAGAAGTCTTCTGACTGGCATGTCAGTAATGCCAAGGAAATGAACAGTCTGTGGTCTTGATTTTTATGTATAGATTCTGTTTTCTAATGGCACAAAGGCTTTCAAGCCAGTGCATTTAGAAGCAATCATTGCACTTCTCCAGTGATTAGAGTCACTCTTCAAGCCTTATGCCTTAGAATCCCACCTAAAGTACGCTGTAATCCAATCTGGTTTTTGTTGTTGTTGTTGTTGTTGGTTTAATTTTCAAGTCTGTGTTTATACTATACCTTAATTAGATTGTTTTCTGCTGTGGAGCTGTGCATGTGTTGCCGAGACTGGGTTACTTGCAATTCCAAGATTGTAAGGGAAGAGAAAGATACTTGCCTGATTCCTGTAGTGTATTGGAGCACAGTGGACATTTCTATCTGTCCAAATAGCTCAGCTGATGTTGATGTAGACACAAACAATGAGATATAGATGCCATAATATGGTTAAATGCAGAGGCTGCAAGTAGTGACAAGTGGGATAAACCACCCCAATTTACCAAGCAGGGTTACTCCAGCAAGGTTCTGTTGTCATGATCTGAGCAAGGTGGGGAAGGCCAGCTCTGCACGTCCACAAGGGGTGGAACCTCAGGCAGGAAGGGCATGAGCAGGACATCCAGGCCTCAGCACTGCTCTGACCACAGCGAGCCCCCATTTGGGCCTTCAGGACTGCCTGGAGCACACCTTCCCAGGCTCCAGTGGTGGTTTAAAGGGGCTGGGGGGCTCAGCCACCACTGCTGCCACTAAATCACTCACACTCAGGGCAGTTGGTCCCTCTGCAGTCCCCAGGTCTGTGGGCCCTCTTCTGGTGTGCTATAAAATATAGGGTGAGTGTGATGGCCATGGCTCCTCTACAGCCTGAGACCAGCTAGAAGACCACCCTGGAAGCCAGACCCCCAGTCGACTATCTGATTCCATACCAATGACAGAAGAGATAAGATATGTGGAGCCACAGATTGTACCCTCCATTGGGGTATACTCCTAACCAAGCAATCTGATTGCCTAGCACCAACGCTCAAGTAGGCCAGGTGTATATGACCTTTAACCCACCCCCCAATGCTGGACCCTGACACAATTATGAAAATTGCAACATCAGCTCCAAAACAGACTTCCTGTGTACCAGGTGTAAGTGGCATAAGCTGAGACTATCACTTGTTGTATTTAAATTGTTCCATTACATTTGCATTTGTCAGAGCATTGCAAACTTCAACACTTTAATCTAAGCATAGATACTGTGGATGAAGACACCAAAACATTGTCATTTAAAGTCTCAGTGGGGTTACCCATGCCTGCAGAGTGGGGAGGGGAGCAGAGTGAGAGCTGCTGGCTTCCACAATGCTACTGAGGATTCTCAGTCCTCATAATCATGCTCAGAACAAACCAAGCAGAAAATCGAGGGAGGCACATGCCCCATCCCTCCATGTCCCCTTTCTGCTCAGCTATGCTGCAACAAGGTTTTCAAGACATGTTTGCCTGCCAGATTAAGTCCTCAGTTAGAGGAGGAACCTGGAACAATTACTAACTATATTGATTATGGCTTTATCTCAACAGACAGCACTTATAAAGGTAGCACAGTATATAATCTGACTCATACATAAGATGCATAAGTACAAAAAAGTAGTCCATTGTGTTCTTCATAAAGCCAACTGGTCTTTAACCCAAAGGACTTAGCAGGCTTTAATGAAATGGTCTTTAAACAAGAAGTTTGATTTAAGATCAAGTGCAACAAGCATTAGAAGGTAAGATGAGATTGAAGACAATGGTAACAGTAATAGTTATGTGGTTACCACTGATAAATGTTGATTACTAAAGGCAAACACTGTCTCTCTATGTTACAACTTTCTGCTGATAGAATGTCCAACCTAATAATATACATTGAGAACTGTGGGCTAGCCACAGTCGTAACCACTCTAGTAATATGACAGTCAGTCAAGACAATATATTAGCACACATGGTAATAGTCCTAGGTTTCGGGATAGAATCACCTTGAATTCTATCCCCACAACTGACCTCAAATTCCCCCTGGCTATGGTGTACAACTGACAATGATTATGCCCGTGGAGAACAAGTGTCATTAGGCTTTTTGTTAAGCAATAAATTTTGGTAGAGCTATTATAGGTCTTAGACTCAAGAGTATGCAGATTGGTAGAAGTGACTCAGTAGCGGACCCACCCTCTTTGACTAGGAGTTATAAGGTCCAAGCATAGGCCTTCATCTCAGTTGTCTCCTTTGGCTGGATGTCTGGACTCTGTGGTTGCCTGTTTCTTTTGATGACTAGGACCTCAAGCCAGGGTATGTACAGTCTCAGATTAGGGTCCCAGCATTTGGGTACAAAACCAAACGTATCATAACTGTGACTTCCATGCCTCTTTCTTGAAGATGAGACCCTCAGGGTCTTCTCTGGAGGTCCCTCAAAAGGTAAATAAATCAATTGCAGCAACTCCAGCATTTTCCAGCCCAATTGATGTTACACTTATTTTGTGCAGGCTGTTTATTTTATTCTCCACCTATCCTTCCGGCCCACTAGAGAGAGAACGTCATCTTCTGCTGTCATCACCTGTTCTTTGCCCATCTCTAGAGACCCAGACACCATCTTGCCAGCTCAGTCAGCCTTTGTCAGCTCTCCGTCTCCAATAATGCCCTCAGAGCCCTCAGATTTCATCCCTTCTACAGTCTCCTCTCCTTGTTACTCCAGTCCACCTGACATGCTCTCACATACTAATAGGTTTTAGTACTCCCATTAATCCTTTTCTAGGCTCTACTCCTTTATCAAGTCTCCACTGGGCGGAGAAGTAGGATGGGAGTGGTCAGACAGTCAGTCTCAGAGAGCTGGACTAACCCACCTCCCTTAAAAAGGACAGTCACCCAGCCACAAGAGCAAAATAAAGGTTGAACCTCTTTCATTGGGAATTATCTTGGCTGGCAAGCTGCATAATCTGGCATGACCCTCCATGTATGGCCACTTCGTTGCACACTGCTCTCCAAACAGGTGTGCCGGGAAAAAGTCACAGGAAGCCCATAAAGTTTTGATTGAATTTGAATTGGAATTCAGCAGCACCCAGCCCTGCAAATATAAAGGGCACACATTATGAAAAAATTCCTTTGCCCATTTCATCACACCACATCGGAAGCCATCTCACCACATCAGTGGCAACTGTGTTGTTAGCCATCTACTGCAATCATAAGCACTCAGGGTAGTGATCTGTCTAGCACTTTTCATGATCACAAGAGAGCCCCAGTGTAGACTCACCAGGAGATTCTGAATCTTCTTGTGATCTGAGGAGACCAATCTGTAGTGAAGAGACTTTGGGTGGCCAAGAGAAATGTGGCAATCTCTGATCAGATGCTGCATGAGATGACTACCAGAGGTTACTCCCAGAACTCAATGCAATGCTGCATAAGGGTGAAAGAACTCTGGCAGAATTACCAAAAAGCCTTGGAAGCCAACCAGCGGTCAAGGGCAGCTCCACATATTTGCTGCTATTATGAACAGCTGCATATGTTTTTGTGGAGCGACCCCACCACAGATCCCAGGTTCAATTACAACACTTCTGGTGGCCCTGATATGGAGTTTGGGGTGAGCCTGGAGGAGCTGGGTGGCCTGGAGGAAGGGGGCAAAGAGCAGGGGGCTGAGGAAGTTCTTCCAGAAAGCCCAGAGCTCTTCACCATAGACCTAGAGCTGGTCCCCTCCACAGCATTCCCCTCCATGGTGTGTCCCTCCATGCCACTTCCCAAGCCCCCTGTACCAAGCAGTTTAAGTGAGTATTTTTTTCTGCATGTTAGAAGCGTGTTGGGGGTGGGTATAGGCACTGGGTTGTGTAGGGGTGCAGGTTTGCTAGCTATGGTTCTGTGCCCCTAAGGACAGCATGTTCATGTTTCTTGGGATGGAACACTTCTGCTTTTTGGAGATCTCCTTGAAGGCGTTATATAGGAACTCTTTCTTTCTTTGTTTTTTCACGAGGTTCTTGGAGAAGCCTGACTTGTTGCAGTTTCCACAGTAACACACCTTGTCAAGTCAGGTAACCAGTTAGCAATCTGGTGTCATGGCGCCACATGGCATTTTAGCAAATTTTCCAGGCTTTTCATCACATGGCAGGAGTAGCTGTTCTTTCTCCATACCTGTGAGTTTTAAAGGGTGATGTTTTCTTTGGCAACCTGAAGAAGCACAGGAATTTGCATCTGGATTTTTTTGTACATGCTTCCTACCCCTTTACATTTGCATGCAGCAGCTGGATGGCACTCCATTACCCACCCTGCTGTGCAGTTTGCAGGCTCAGCGGGACTTCTCCCTCCCCAATGTCCCTATCCAACCAGCATTTCTATTCATTTTTCAGGAATGCCCTGTTCCCAGAGGCTGCCAGGCTCTGCTGGTCATTTCCCCTCCCATGTCCCTTTCCCCCAGGATTTATTTTGATTTTTCAGGACTCCCAGAACCACTCAGCTGCTGTGCTCTGCTGGGCATTTCCCCTCCCATGTCCCTTTACATCCAGCCATTCTTTGTATTATTTATTTTATTTTTCTTTATTTTTATTGTACATTGAACCCACACCCCATGCAGCCATCCATGGGGCTGTAATCAAATCCTTTCCCACCATCTCCTCTACATGGCTTAAACATTGGGGAAGATTGCTCCAGGAATGGCTGAAAAAAATTCCCTGCCACAGTACACTCTCCAGGACACCTGGCAGCTACCCCTGCTTTGCAGACCTCCTCTTCCCACAAAAAGCAGACAATTGCTTATAGCTTACCATGTCCACAAAAAATGTGCTGGGTAAGCAATGGCAACTTATATATTGTGAAATGCACACTTACTATCTCATACTAAATAAGCCTTCAGTGGCCTTCAAAAAGTTACCTTTCCCTGATAGTAGACACAGAGACCCATTCATTCCATTTCAAAGCACATTATGTGAAGCGTATCTTAATTTTGACCTTCATTTTCCAGAGCCAATGCCAGCATAGCAGAGAGGAACAGAAGAAGAAAGAAGTGCAAACAGGATATCATCCTGCAGCACATGGAAGAGACTGAATCAGAGCACACCAAGCTGACAAAGTTGACACTGCTCAATGGAGTGATAGTACATCTCAGTTGTGTCAGCTTCAAGCTGAGTTTAACCAGAGAATGCTTGACTTCCATCAGCAGCAAGCAGCAAAGCAGAGTGAGGTCGCAGCAAAGCTCGTAACTGCAGCTACGGAACAAATGGAGGTCCTGCACTCCCTGCTGCAGCTGCAGAAGGACTCCCAACCAAGTAGTGCAGGAGCCAATACCTGCTGCCAAGTGTCTCCTGAGGAGAGGTTGCCCACCCCCGTCATCGCAGTCCCAGAATGCGGGGACGGAGGGCAAAGATAGCCTGCTGCTCCGGTCTGAAGGGCCACTGCAAAAGGCTATCCAAGCACCCTTGAAAAGGTTTCTTTTCCCTGCCTCTTAAGCCTCTCCTCCCCTAAAAATGAAACCACTCCTTGGAGGCTGGTGTAATTTTGTGGCATGTAGGAGTTGGGGGAAATACAAATTAAACCAGATGAGTGGGGGAGGGCTGAAGGTACACCTGCCCACTGATACTCCCTGGTCCACAGCAGACATACAGCTGAGGGAAGTGGGCAGTTGGGGGAGGGCTGAAAGCACAGCTGCCCACCACATGAATTCTACTTAATACAACTTAACTCCTCCCACGAAATAAAAGCATTTATTCATTAAGACATGGTATGATTTATTGACATTATGTCAGAGAAATACATGGATAGCATGTGAGTTATGGATCATTCGTTAAGCTGTTTCAAGCGTCCCTTATTGCTGCTGCCTCCATGTGGCTACTGATGGATGGTTGTATAGGCAGCTGTCAGTAAGCCCTGCATATGACCTCAGCTTCTGAATTCCAGAATGATGGGAAAGTCTCCCTCCTGATTCACATACTTTGTGCAAAATAGAGCATGCTGTAATCAAGGTGGGGACATTACCTTCAGAAAGGTTCAGACATGTCAACAAGCATCTGAACCTCACATTTAAATGGCCAAAGATGCATTCTACCACCCTTCTGCACCTGCTGAGTCTGTTATTGAAGTTTTCCTTGCTGTGGTCCAGGGCTTCTGTGCAGGGCTTTATAAGGCAAGGAAACAGAGGATAAGCAGGGTCATCCAATATAACAATAGGCATCTCCACAGCACCAATCGTGATTTTTTGGTCTGGGAAAAAAGTCCCTTCCCAGAATTTTGGAAGGTTCATGTCATGAACCCTCCCTGACCAGCCAATGTTGATGTCAGTTAAACAACCTTTGTGATTTACCAACCCCCACAACACTATGGAGAAGTGCCCCTTTCTATTTATATACTCAGAGGCCAAGTAGTCCAGGGCCATGATGGGGATACATGTGCCATCTGTTGCCCCACCACAGTTACAAAACCCTTGGGCAGCAAAGCTATCCACTATTGCCTGTATATCTCCCAGGGTCACAGTCTTCCTGAGGAGATGCCAACAGATTGCATGGGCCACCTCCATCACCATGGACATCACTGTAGACCTGCCCACCCCAAACTGATTTGCCACTGACTGGTAACTGTTAGGCATTGCAAACTTCCACAATGTGATTGCCACTCACTTCTGAACTGTTAAAGCCAGCCTCATTCTTACATTGCTGTACTTCAGGATCGGGGCCAGCACATCACAAAGTTCCATAAAAGTGGACTTGCGCATATGCAACACCCACAAGGAACTGGGACTAAGGCTCTGTGGGATAGGTACCCATAATGCACTCAAATTTATTAAACATTTGTTATGCAATACTTTTAACATGATTTTTAATTAATTTATGTTTATAAAAATATGCATTTTTACAATTTAGCCCCACTGTGATAATTTTCCTAGATAAACAGTGCATTTTAAATCCAAATGGGAGTCTACAAATCTCCCTACATTAGCACTACTTTCATTAGTTTCTCTGACATGAGCTGCTAATTAATTGAGCTCTTTGATATTAACAGTTATAGAAGATCAACTACATAAAACCAGATGTCAAATTTTCACTATACATCACACAATACTATTATTTTATCATATCTTTGCAAGACATCAGATATGTTAATATTTATAGAGTGTACACTGAGGAACACTGCTAGAATGAATAAATAATAAAGCTAATATTTTTGTTAAAATAAATCTTCAGATACCTCATTATAAAATGGATATCTTCAACACTGTATAATATAATACAACAATAAATAAAAGGGGAGCACAATGCTGATGGAATAATATTCATATGATTTAAAATATCTTGGTACCAAAAGAAGTATATTTTATTTCGCATTTGAAATGGTAGAGATGGGTTGAACAAGAGCTGAGGCTCCTCCAATAAAAGTGAAAATGGGGTTGTGTCTGCCTGTCAGGAAACTATAATTTTATAGAATTCATTGGACATAGAGTTCTTCAAAATGTTTCAAAGTCGCTTTGAGGAATAATATAGGCAAGTTCCAGGTGAGGGAAGTCTACTACAGTTTCTAATACCAAACTCCTTTGGTTTGTCTTTGAAGAGCTGTCATCTGGGGCCAGTTTGAGTAACAGGCTGGGGTACTTCACAGGATGCAAGCAATGCAAAGAGGAGTGCCATTCTGTAGCAAGTCTGCTCTTGTGTCTGACCCAGCAGTTGGTGGAAATGGTAGAATCAAAGTTCAGATGCCATAATGAACAAAGAGAGTGTTTAAACCCTGAAAGTGAGCAGTTGAACCAACTGATTGCCAACTGTATTTTTGTGCTATGGATGTGTATGGGCTGAGCTGTCGATAGACGGACCTCAACTTCAAAGATGCCTTTGGGGAGTGACTAAACCAATCCATGGTCAGCAGAGTTAATTACAGATACTGCATAAAATCTACAAACTTTTATACATTCTTTTTGGATCCTACACTTTTCCTACAATGCCTGGATATTTTGGCTCTTGAAGCCTTTGAGAACCTGTACAACGTTTTGCTGCCAGAACAATGTGTCCTGAGGTAAAATTTCCAGGTCAGTGGGAGATATGCTGCAGGACTTCACATTTTAGATGTCTTTATAGCACTTTTCTTAATCACCAATAGAGTGCTTTCCATGAGCAAGCTGGCCATAGAAGACCATCTTTGTATTATCCATCCTCACAATGTGATGGATCCAGTGAAATATTTGTTCATAACCATTGCCTCCATACTCCTGACACCACACAGCTTAAGAATCTCAGTATTAGGAATTTTGTCTCATGAATTCACCTGGGCAGTCTTCCTCACATGGTCAATCTTCCTCAGACACATATAGCACATATAGAACTGATCGAGTTTCAGAACATGGCAGCGAAATATTGTCCATGATGGTGAGCCATACAGTAGGATATTCAGGACAACCTCCTGATATCTTGCTATCTTGGTACAGACTTTAACACTATAGTCATTCGGTAGGCATTTGGTCAATTTTCCAAAACCAGTCAATTTTTAAGCCCATTCTGCTATTGAATTTCTTAATATGTCACTTAGTGAACTGGTTTTTTGTCCGTGTCTTCACTAGCCCAAAACTTGGAAATGGCCATGCAAATGGCCATTTCGAAGTTTACTAATGAAGCACTGAAATACATATTCAGCGTCTCATTAGAATGCCAGCAGCTGTGGCACTTCGCAATTGACGCGGCTCGCCCAGACAGGGCTCCTTTTCAAAAGGAGCCTGGCAACTTCGAAATCCCCTTATTCCTACCAGCCGATAGGAATAAGGGGATTCCAAAGTTGCCAGGGTCTTTTTGAGAAGGAGCCCCATCTGGACAAGCTGTGTGGCGGCGAGCCGCATCAATTTCAAAGTGCCATGGCTGCTGGCATTCTAATGAGGTGCTGAATATGTATTTCAGTGCTTCATTAGTAAACTTCGAAATGGCCATTTGCATGGCTGTTTTGAAGTTTTGGGCTAGTGTAGACATAGCCTATAGCTGCGTCTACACGTGCACGCTACTTCGAAGTAGCGGCAGTAACTTCGAAATAGCGCCCGTCACGTCTACACGTGTTGGGCGCTATTTCGAAGTTGAAATCGACGTTAGGCAGCGAGACGTCGAAGTCGCTAACCCCATGAGGGGATGGGAATAGCGCCCTACTTCGACGTTCAACATCGAAGTAGGGACGTGTAGACGATCCGCGTCCCGCAACATCGAAATAGCGGGGTCCTCCATGGCGGCCATCAGCTGGGGGGTTGAGAGATACTCTCTCTCCAGCCCTTGCGGGGCTCTGTGGTCACCGTGGGCAGCAGCCCTTAGCCCAGGGCTTCTGGCTGCTGCTGCTGCAGCTGGGGGTCCGTGCTGCATATACAGGGTCTGCAACTAGTTGTTGGCTCTGTGTATCTTGCACTGTTTAATGAAAGTGTGTCTGGGAGGGGCCCTTTAAGGGAGCGACTTGCTGTTGAGTCCGCCCCGTGACCCTGTCTGCAGCTGTGCCTGGCTCCCTTATTTCGATGTGTGCTACTTTGGCGTGTAGACGTTCCCTCGCTGTGCCTATTTCGATGTTGGGCTGAGCAACGTCGAAGTTGAACATCGACGTTGCCAGCCCTGGAGGACGTGTAGACGTTATTCATCGAAATAGCCTATTTCGATGTCGCAACATCGAAATAAGCTATTTCGAAGTTGGGTGCACGTGTAGACGTAGCCTATGTGTCAAAGTCACATTTAAGAAGATAAGCTGAGACAGCATTTTCAGCCTACAACAGGGAACACAGTACTGTTTAGTCCTCTTTGTCTGTATCTAAGGGACTAGGTGACACTTTGTTTAAATGGCAGAGATTTTAAATGTACACTGTTCAAACATTATTTAAGAACAGCTTAAAGGGAAATTGTACATAAAATCAATGTTTAACTGATTAATTTACTTTACAAGTCAGGAATTGCAGACTGACATAAACTGGAAGGTGTAAACTAAATTGTCTACCAGGCTGATCCCATTACATTTCTGTGTCTGCAGAATTAAAATCCTGATAACCCAAGTGATAATAATAACAGAGAGATAGCCATGTTAGTCTATAGTCTATCAAAACAAAGCAGTAGTCATGTAGCACTTTAAAGACTAACAAAATAATTTATGAGGTGATGAGTTTTCATGGCAAAGACCCACTTCTTCAGATCATAGGAGACCAGTAGAGACTCAATATATACAGCACAGAGATCAGACCAGTAGACAGCACAGACTTCAGACCAGTAGAGACTCAATATATACAGCACAGAGATCCAAAAATCATTATCAAAGTTTACAAATCAGAAAAATTGTCAAGGACTCTTTCACCTACTTTGATGTTTGACCAAACACTTAACTTCCTTCACCCCTTACCTCCTCTTTCTGCTCTTCTATCTGATTTGCAAAGCTTGATAACAATTTTTCTGATTTGTCAACCTCGATAACAATTTTTGGATTGCTGTGCTTTATATATTGATTCTGTTCTGGAAAGGCTATAGATCTGACGAAGTGGTTCTGTCTCACAAAAGCTCATCACCTCATAAATTATTTGTTAGTCTTTAAAGTGCTACATGACCACTGTTTTGTTTCCAAGTGATGATGTTACATCAGAAAATGTGATTACAGCTAGTCAGTGGAGTAGCAGAAGAATTTTGCTTATCGTGACTGCTGCTGACATCAATAGAGCTATGATGTTTTTCACAAACTGAGGATCTGGCTCAGAGTTCTCAGGCATCTCCAGTATGCCCCACTGCCCATCATCTAGTATCAGAGTTTGGGTTTAAAAAAAATTGTAGCAAAATCTGGTAAAAAAAATCCAACTCAATTCTAACCTCTGGACCTATTCCTCAGCTGATATATAATGGCATAATTCACTCCTTGACCACAGCTGCTTTCTGCTCCTGAAGCAGCATGAACCAGCAAAAATGCTACACTTGGTAGGCAATCTAGAATCCCCCTTGCACTAGGGGTGAGTCGGGAAGAGAGAAGCAGTGAGGGTAGCAGGCAGCAGAAGAGGAATGGGAAGAGTGTAGTGCTCTCCACTTGATCCTTGACCTCTGTGGGTAATGCACTTAACAGTAGTCATTACAGCTCCCTGTTGACTCAGTAGCACAGGAACAGAAAGTTGGTCTGGAGTCAATTTTTTTTTCTGCTCCTCACCTGTGCCAGATGAACCTCTTACAATGGGTCAGATATAATCCCTATATTGGAATTCCTCAAACCTGTGAGACTCAGACCTTTCCCAGATTGATAGGTGTATCGTTCTGGTGTTTGATTCAGGCCACAGAAGAGAGCTTTGAGCTGAAAGATCAGCTCCTAACCCAGATCCAGAACATCAGTTTTGGTTTACAGCTGAGGCGTATCTCTAGTTTTTCTGCTTTTATCATTTCTACCTGAACATAAGCAACACAGCTGTTCGCAGAAGCTCCAAAAGCTTTCAAAGTTCTTCAGTCACTGAGATTCCCTGTTATTTTGAAGGGACATCAATGAGACAATTCACATGCATAAAGCTTTGCATCTGCAGGATTGGGGGCTTAGGCATATTAAACATTACTGCCGTTCAGGATTCAAGATGTGATACACCTCTTCTGCCCCAACCCCTTATAGTATATGGAAGTCGATCAACCAATAGGCTTAAATAGGCACAATAGATATGTCTACAATGCAGTTAGAAAACATAGCAGCATCAAATCTCAGAGCCTCACAAAGATCAAGGTGCATGACTCTGGAATTGCACTGTAGACATTTAGGCTCAAACTGGAGCGTGGGCTCTGAAATTCTCCTCACTTACATGGTCTCAAAGCCCAGGCACCAATCACAGCTTGCATGTCCACACTACAATTTTTATAGCCCCTCAAACCAAGCCCGATCTTCTATTGAAATGTAGACCTACACAGAGTCCATCAGACATATACAGAGTTCATCAAAAGCCATCACTAGAAACATATCTTTAATGAGTTAACCGTAAAATGTTGTCCCACAGCTAGATGTGTCATACATGCTACTTATCTGTGGGGAAATCTGTACCAGAAGAGAAAACAATTATGAGGCACATGTTTTAATATTTATTCATATAACTTTATAAAACTTGTCAAAGTCTTCAATGTGAAGAAAATAGCTTTCTTCCCTTCTGTATTAATTTTGTTTACATTAAAAAGAGACAATTATCTGAAGGGAGAACTATTTTTAAATGAAGGAAATCTTTGTGTTTAGCCAAGGTAAGTATATATGCATTAATAACATAAGAACATGGACATTGTTTGGATTAAATTAAAGCCATTTGCCTCATGCATGTTCATTTCCTTTTTTTACTACTCAATTCCCCTATGATGCCATCTGATCACTTCTTGAATGTCCCCTGTGCTTTTGCCTTAACAATCTTGCCTGGTAGGCCATTCCACACATTTGTGATTCTCTGCATGAAAAAAATGCTTCCTGACATCTGTTCTGAATTTGTTTCTCTTTAATTTCCATTTATGCTTCCTTATCCTAACATCTGTGTCATGCTGAAAACAGTAACTCAGATTGACATTATCTGTGCCATTTAAGGGTTCATATTCCTCAGCTAAAAGCTCCTCTTAAGCACACAGTATTTTTGTAATTCTTACTGATACATTAGAAAGTTTTCGTAATTGTAATTCATATGTTTTAACTTACACTTCATTTTTATTATTGTCTTTTGAATCTTTTCAAGCACTGCACAGTCTTTCTCATAAAATGGTGGTGAGTGCTGTACACAGTGTGCCACTCTATTCCCTGAGTTACATCTATACATCCTCAACTGAAGTTGCACAGATGTGGGGGGAAAGACAGAATTTGGCACAGTATGCTTATGGGGTGGGGGGAGAGCATCCTGGAGATTGCAATTTATGCTAATTCATTTCCTGCTATGGTTTTGTAGCAGTCACAAATTTTACATTCCAAAAGAATTTTCATTGTTTGTTCTCCAAATAGCAGGGTCGACTAAACAATATGCCACAAATTTCATCATGTTCCACTGAGTACTGAACATGCTCCCACTTTTCGCCATCCTGATTTCTTGCACTATGTGCTGCTCCATCACACCAAAGATTCAGAGATAGTCTTTTCTATTATTAGTTTTTCTACTGCTTTCAAACACTGAATCTGGAACCCATATTCTTATCTAAGTATTGCCCTTTATTTGCCCTAGTAAGATAAGTAAGTCCTAAGAGAGGAACATTCAGCTCTCAGACCCCTCCCCAAACCAGCACTCAAGCTCACACTTAACTTGAAGCAATTAGTAGTAGCATTGAAGTGGTTTGTTGCCACAATTTGCTCTAAAATGTGACGTTTGCAATAGTGGAAAAAACCAACTGAAAAGAGTAAAGCAATGGGATAGCTGATCACTGAGGCTGGGGAATATGTTGTTCAGACTGGAAAACAAAAAATGTCAATCGTTTAACTCTTGCTTCCCTGTAATTCAGAACACTCCCACAATTAGAAAGGTTGAGTTGACTGAAGTTGTTAGTTTTTAAAATAAAACCAATAGCAATGTTTGTTTGTGTGCTCTTTACAGCTGTAACAGGGTAATGTTTGTTGCCTCAAAGACAACTTACAATGTTCAGAGACCTGATGGTATTTCAGTTATTCTTCCTACCTATGAATGGTGGAATTAGTCCATTTTCAGTGTCATTAATCTCAGATTTTTGACTGGACTATAAAATGAATACTTCCTAGAGAAGCAACAAATATTGGCTGTAATTTCCTTGGCTATGGTTACACTGATGCAAACCACTGGCAGAGGTATGCAAATGGTCAGTCTCAAAAATGCAAATGCATGCTCATTTGCATATTTGCTCACCAGCAGATGCTGCTGCCGGCAGAAAAAAAGCTGTGTGAAGATGGTTCTGCCAGCAAAACCCCCGCTTTGCTGGCAGCTTCTTATGCCTGGAAAAAATAAGGCATAAAAGACTGGTGATAAAGGAGCAGGGGTTTACTCGCACAACCATGTTTACACATCTTTTTTTTGTGCTGGTGGCAGTGTCTGCCAGAAAGCAAAAATGCAAACGAGCACCCATTTGTATTTTTGAGACCGCCCATTTGCATACTGCTGCCAGCGATTCATATCAGTGTAACCATAGCCCTTAATTTCCACATAAATTCTCAGAAGTATGGCCTTTTATAAAGAATGTTTCTGAAAAGGATAACAAAATATGCTAGTTTACTGAGTAAGTGTGGTGTTTTGTAAATATGCCCACCAATATGAGTTGAGTATTCCAGTCTTGGTTGGCCTCTATTTCATATTTTACTTTCTAGCTGCAGATTATATGAATAAGATTACATTTATGATACTTAGACTTAATTATTCAATACACCAAAGAATGGAAGGAAAAGGACACGATTCCTGAATATGCATACAATGATGGTGGGAGTTATGCTTTCGGAAGAGATGGATGCTGAAATTACGCTCTTACTACTTCATCACTACAGCAGACAACCTCAGATACGTCCATTTACTTCATCACGGTATTTCCCAGTTGTAGAATGGACAAGCTATTAAATAATGCAATAGTGTGTTAGCTACCCACAGTAGATGATGATGTACTACCACTATATATGGAGTAACAAAGAAAGTACAGTATCAGAGAGGTAGCTGTGTTAGTCTGTAGCTTCAAGAACAAGACATGTGGCACCTTATAGAGAAACAGATATTTTGGAGCATAAGCTTTCATGGGCAAAGACCTGCTTCACCAGATGCACGATGCATCTGATGAAGTGGGTCTTTGCCCATGAAAGCTTATGCTCCAAAATATCTTTTAGTCTATAAGGGGCCACAGGACTTCTTGTTGTTAAAGAAAGTAGAAGTGATTAATTAATTTACAAGATGCGTTCCTTAACTGAGCCATTTAAAGCAACTGTTGGAGGATTGAAACTTCATTTACTATGGGTAGCT
This sequence comes from Carettochelys insculpta, assembly GCF_033958435.1. Lineage (NCBI taxonomy): Eukaryota > Metazoa > Chordata > Testudines > Carettochelyidae > Carettochelys > Carettochelys insculpta. The sequence continues at coordinate 13,661,031 of NC_134150.1, read as the reverse complement.
AACGCAGTATTGCGTTACTTAAAAATTTCACTTTCTACAATACAGGGAATATCATGATGAATAAAATGTTCATATTTTTGAGGCTACCTACGGTAATCAAGTAGTAGTAAGGGCTTAGGGGGTAAAATAGAAAGCAGAAGGGATTGATTTACAACATGCTTTCCTTAAATGAGTCATTTGAAGGAATGACTGGAGGACTGAAATACTGGACCATATTCTCAACTGATTTCCATGGAACTATGATGATTTGAAACAGATGACAATCTTGTCTGCTGTCCCTAGAATACGTTCAATTAAAATAGAAGCATAAACCCACAAGAAATTTTAGAAATAAACATGATGAAAGTCGTTGGGGGGGAGGAGAAATACTTAAGAAAGAGATGTTTAAGAAGTAATGTGGCATCCAATACGTGTCATCTAATGTGTCACATCAAAAGAATTCTGATCTTTATCTCGGTACTGCCCTGAAGCTTCATACAGGAGAGGTCAGAGAGGATGGGAATCCTTACCAGGAGGAGGCACCATTTAATAAGCAACTGATTACTGCATTTACTTTTACTGCACTTTTAACTGGAAATTACAGCCAGTAGCAATTATAAATTAATTAAGGCTGGTGATACATGCACATTTTTAAAAAATAAGAATTCACTGAACATTTTCCAGAATAAAAGAGCAGCATCTTTTACTTTATAACTCATTAATTGTACAGTTAGGCAGAAACAAAGGACATTTTTTCCACATTTGAGGGGATTTGATAGAAAATGTTCTATTTTTGGTAGTGCTTTTCATCCTGAATATAAGGTTTGGCTTAGTGACCCTACTTCTGAGAGTAATAGGTTAGTTTCCTTCATGGTTATATCTTACTGAAGCCTATTCAGATTTGATAACATTTTTGCCGCTGTATCTTGGCAACATGATTTATTCTGTTAACACTCCGTGTTACAGTCTCAAAAAGCTGTACCATCTGGGTTGAATTAATAAGCTACCCAGAGAAATAAATGAGAGCGGCCTGCTATAATTAACATGTAGGTAAAGTATATTGAACAGATTATTATAATTAATATGTCAGTTACTGATTTCATGCTAAATAGGACTGCGAACACAAGATATTAAGATTAGTTACCCCCTCACTAAAATGCAATGGAAAAAATGAGATCTGCAGGATTCAGCATCAATAAAATTGACCTTAACATTAAGAACATCAGATATGAAACTCCAAGAAAAACAGAGACAATGTAGGGCACTATAAGATAGCTCTGGCAAATTACTGGTTTTATAAATTGTGAATTAATACCAGAAAATCCCGAACATGACCTGGGGGCAGGGGAAGCCTCAGAATGCAGAATTTACACATCGCTGAAGGGATCAGTCCATAAAGGACAGATTTGTTCGTTATACCTGCTGGTGCTACTACTAATCTTGGCTGGTACTATGTAAAATGCAAGATACAGTGGAAAACCAACAAAGGGCATATGGATGTGATCAAAATTCATGGAGCATAGGCACCCACACACTGCATCTTTGTGTACAATGGATACAGTTTTTATGTTGGCAGCTGCTTTGTGAGACACAGAATAACATTAGTTAGTTTATCTGGAGCAAGGATGGACCGGTTTCATTCTTATTGGAACTCATCAGATGTGCGTAAACTGCCGTTTATAACGTGATTCTTCGGAACCTTATTCTAATAAATAAGGTTTCATCAGAACCCTATTCTAATAAATATAGTCAACCCCGATTGGGGCATGCTTACAGTTCACTCACTTATGAACGTAACACATGTGGCCAACAGTTGTTGGTCCAATTATCTGGGAAAGCAATCAATCCAGCTGATCTACATATACTGCTTTCCCACAACTGATGCTGTGAGCCCGTGCAGAAATGGTATCATCCTTGACTATGTTGAAGGCGTCCCGGCTTCAAATCACGCTATAGGCAGCAGTTTATGCACGTCTGACGAGTTCCAATAAGAACAAATCTGGTCACGTGCTAACGTGGTTTCATCAGAACCTTATTCTAATAAATATAGTCAACCCTCATGAATGTTGAGACCCTATTGTATATTAATATTCATACTGCTACCAACCAGAGGAACTACTTAGTCTACCTTCTCATTCTTCTCCAGCACTGGTAGAGACCTAAAGTCAAGTAGATCAGCATGTTCAGAGATTTCTTTGATTGCTTCATCACTTATTTTCTTGTTGGCTGCCGCGCATGCTTCAAAACTGCCAGTTTCGAAACACAAGCTGCCAATGTAGCCGGGGGCCTTTCAAAATGGCCCCTTGATTTTGAAAGCCCTTTCTTCTCATTTGGTTTTGAGAAGAAGAGACTTTCAAAATCAGGAGGGTTGTTTCAAAAGGCCCCCGGCCACATGGATGGCATGCGTTTTGAAACCAGCAGTTTCGAAGCACGCACGACCGCAATTACACTAATGAAACACTGCATATTCATAGCAGCACCTCATTAGTATATTCTGAAGTGCCACATTACCATAGCCTCTCTGAAAGGAGGGGCTAGTGTGGCCACAGCTGTTAAGTTTTCATAAGAGCTTTTTTATATGAGTGTGAATGTAACAGTTGCTCCTACTTATCTTATTTTTATCTGACTTAAATGCATCAGAAATGAAAGTCAAAAAACCCATCTAGGTATGTAAAGGAAATGGAATGACTCAGAAAGCAAATCTGTTGGACAGCGGGGAAGATTTTGTTTCATGTCCTGTAGTCAGAGATCACCGCATGGGAGGCTGTGCCTACTGATTGACAGGAGCTGGCAGTGAGAGGTAGAAACCCAGGGTCAGAGCCAGAGTCAGGAATTCAAGACAAAGGTCAGAGCCAGGTTACCTGGACTGAGGCCTGGATGGGTCCAAGGCAGTTGCAGGACTGGAAACAAGCAAGTGAAGCAGCTAACACAGCCTGGGGCAAATGCTTTGAGTAGTCACTGTGGAGCTGCTGCTGAGCTTAAAAGCCAGTCTGCTGACTCTTGCAAGCAGTCAGGCAGTATAGCCAGTCAGGTACCAGTTACACTCCTTAGAGCCGTGTCTACATGTGCACGCTACTTCGAAGTAGCGGCACTAACTTCGAAATAGCTCCCGTCACAGCTACACATGTTGGGCGCTATTTCGATGTTAACATCGACGTTAGGCGGCAAGACATCGAGGCCGCTAACCCCATGAGGGGATGGGAATTACGCCCTACTTCGAAGTTGAACATCGAAGTAGGGCACGTGTAGCCGATCCGCGTCCCGCAACATCGAAATAGCGGGGTCCTCCATGGCAGCCATCAGCTGAGGGGTTGAGAGACGCTCTCTCTCCAGCCCCTGCGGGGCTCTATGGTCACCGTGTGCAGCAGCCCTTAGCCCAGGGCTTCTGGCTGCTGCTGCTGCAGCTGGGGATCCATGCTGCATGCACAGGGTCTGCAACCAGTTGTCGGCTCTGTGGATCTTGTGTTGTTTAGTGCAACTATGTCTGGGAGGGGACCTTTAAGGGCACTGCTTGCTGTTGAGTCCGCCCTGTGACCCTGTCTGCAGCTGTTCCTGGCACCCTTATTTCAACATGTGCTACTTTGGCATGTAGACATTCCCTCGCAGCGCCTATTTCGATGTGGTGCTGCGCAACGTCGATGTTGAACGTCGACGTTGCCAGCCCTGGAGGACGTGTAGATGTTATTCATTGAAATAGCCTATTTCGATGTCACTACATCGAAATAAGCTACTTCGATGTAGGCTTCACGTGTAGACATAGCCTAGGTTACCCATAGACTGGTTCTGCTGAAGGCTTTGATTCTGACACCTGCAATCCAAGGACATTATTTGTATGTGTTCCTATTAACACACAGGCATCTATTAATACAGCCCTAAAATGGATTTGGAGAAACAAATCTACACAAGACAGGAGAAAGGAGGATAATATTGCTGTAGTTTAAGAATACTGCAAGATGAAAGGCTTCATCTCGTGAATTACCTGTGGTATCCAGTACCTGGCAGCCATAGACCCAGCAAGTGAGTTGACTGTGCCATAAAACACAAGGAAAAAACGTGAGGGAGAAACAAAAGGGTATTTATGGCACACTGTGAAAGCAAGGCAGGATTAGGGGGGAGGTCTTTAAAAATCTGCTATTACATTGGAGGATTTTTTAACACCAAACCCTGATATGTGTTTATATTAAAAAAAAAAATAAACTGTTTGACATACGTAAGAAAATAAGTAGAATGTAAAAACTTCATTAATGGATATACGGGTGAATACCCAAACATAAAAACAGCAACATATTTCAAAATTTTTAATGAGCTGGAAAAGTCTGAGACCCAGCAGCCAATCATGTTGTGCCCCCTTTTGGAATTTCACACCCACCCCACTTTGCTCACCCCTGCTCAAGACTAATAGCGGTATGTGTTTCAGGGTTTCTGAAGATCTGTGTACAAGATCCCTCTGCCTGAGTTCCGTGCTTTAAATAAGTGTGCAATTTCAGTATATTCTGTTATCATTACTATATGTGCCAATGGGTAACTAGAGGCTTACAAAGGCACTTTTCCCTGCAGTTCTCTGGACTTGAAAGCAGTCTTAGAAATGGGGAGTACCAACAAAGATATGTAACTGCATGCACAAATCTGCGTATTTCTCTTGGGCCTCATTTCTTTAAAACTTTGGCCTTAAAAATGTACACTCAGTCCCAGAGCTCCACAGTACTTCCCTGGTGCCTGGATATCAGCTAAAATGAGATACAACTTTTAAAGACTGTAGATACGGCACTCCTTTCTGCTATTTGATGATCGGTAAATATAGTCTTCCAAAGCTCAAATTTACTGGAAAACAAAGATTTCTTACATTTTAAATAGAGAATGAATAGATGAAATAATTCTGTCTTTCCACAATTCTGAAAAACATGTTTCCCTTTTGTGTACACCATAGGCACCATAGGCTATTACTGCACTGCTGCCAAACCGAGGCCTTTCCTAGTTAGTTTATATTACCAGATGTACCTGGCTTTGCTCCGGTCCTTGTGGGGGCTCAGGGCAGGGAGTGGGGGGTGCAGGAGTCCAGGCAGGTAGTTGTGAGGTGTATGGGGCTCCGGGCAGGGGATTGGGAGTTGTTGGGGTTGGGCTCAGGGCAGCCCAGAAGCTGTCTGGCCAGTGGCTGCTCCACAGACCAGCCAGGACTGTGCTGTGTGGCTGGCACCTGGAGTCCTGAGGGCGCTATAGCGGGGTGGTGGGGGTTTGCACTGCCTGGCACAGCCAGTGATTTCTTCCCAGTGGCACTGCCCTGCCAACAGCTCCTTCCACAGGGCTACAGTGGTGGTGGCTGCATTGGCCAGTCCTAGCCGAATGGCTGCTTCCCGGGCTGGCCAGGGCCGCGTTGCCCCACTGGCAGTGGTCCCTATAAGGGGCGAGTCTGTGGGGCTGTGCTGCCCAGTCCTGGCCAGTGGCTGCTCCAAAAGCTGGGTGAAGAGTGGTTTAGGCTGAGGCTTTGGAGAGGGAGGGGTCAATTACCTCTGTCCCCCTGTAGTCATTGTGCAGCATAACTGTCCCTGCTATCAGACCTCCTCCCTTTCCATTAAATAAGAAACAATCAGATTCAAGGCACATAGCATTGACCTGGCAGACCCAAACCTGACCTTGCTTTAAGTTATGATAAGAGGAAGATGCACACCAAATTTGCTGTTCCTAGCTCTTATTGTTTGACGCATTCTTGACCAAATGGGCACACAGGCAGATGGACAGACAGATGGACATTTATAAAATATATATTAAATTATTTATGAATTCCTGTTGCACTGCATCTCTACAGGATGCTTTACCACGTGTACAATATAGTAAACAAAGAACATTATCCCTTTACTAAGGGTTTTGCACTCTGAAGGCATGAACAAGTGCCAAACAAAGAAAAGCCACATGGTCTCTTTCTAACAAAATGCCCCTTAGAAACACCAAGCAAAGCTCCTAATATTTTGGGAGCCTGACTATAATTTTCAGAGATGATTAGCTTACCCAAGGGAGAGAGCAGAGCATACTTTGTTTGATCTGAAATATAAGGATCAGTGGTCATAATGGCAAGGTATACATCTTTGCCCATTTCGTATCTGACATGGGAAGCTTATTTACAGAGTAACTGTCTTCTGAGTGTTTAAAGACTGTTGCAGTTTGCCTGCTGTGCTTTTCCACTGAAGTATGGAACAACACTAACTGGATAATGCTTTCAGCATGGGCTGCTAGCAGTGTGATACTATAAAGTTGAACAAGATTGTTATCTTTATATATGGCTGTATAGTTGAATATTTTTGTTTAGATTTTTATGTTGATATTTGTTTACTGTGATTATACAATGTGTACTTGTTAAAAAGTCAGGTTATGTGTAATAGGGTAATGTACGTTTATCTGCGTGAGTATTTTCATTCATTATAGTTTCCCTTAAACAAGCTGCTGCTACTATCTCTGCTTTTGGCCAAAGAATAAATATATTCATGCATATTGAAATAAATTAAGGGGGAGTTAGCAATACGGCAAGAATAATTTAGTGATGGAAGTTTATTAACAGTCCAGTATAAATTATAATAAGATGGGTATAGTTTTAAGTAGGTATATGTGGCACATCAGTATAGTATACAAAATTACAAGTATTTATTTGGTACCCATCATCTGCTACCTGGGCACCTTACTAGGCTAAAGCTGAAGAATTCAAAATCTCAGAAAGTGAGACCGAAATGTCATGACCCAAATCCTTCAGGTCATAATATTAAAAGTAGAGAGCTCTAAAATGACACTTTTCTTCTAATATTTTCCAGTATTGCAATCAGTGCAAGGAGCAAATTTAACATCATGTTGGTTATAAAGACTGAAACTCCTCCAATATAAAGGATGTGTTTTAGAAATATAAAGCCATTTTAATAGGGTATGGGCTGAACAGTACTTATAGAGGAGCTGTGTGAGCAGCTAAACATAAAGAAAAGGTTTGAAATGGTCAGTTACTTTGTTTTCCTTTTCTCCAAAAGCCAAACTCCAGGCAGAGGCAGGAGTAGAACCAGTGGGGCCAACTACCTCATGGGAATGGGCAAGGCTAGAGGGATGCTCCATGCCCCTGGAAAGAGTAGGGTCCCAGGTGGAAGAGTCAGGGCCGCAGCTAGTTTCTCCCAGGCAGCTTCAGTGCTGCTCAGAGTGCAACACCTGGGGCACTGGCAACAATTGAAAGGGACCAGGGCTCTGGCCACCACCTCTGCTGCAATAGTAGTAATGGTGGCTGGGACCCTCAGGGCCTTTTGAATCACCAGGCATAAGGATGCTGCTGCATTTCCTGCCCCTGCCCCCCCCCCCCCACTTTTTGGCAGGCAGGGGGAAACCAGGTTTTACAACTGAGTGGGCAATTTTCATTGGTGGTGCAAACTTCAGTTATAGCTATTGGCTTGCTCATTGCACATTTTCATGCCTTGTGAAATACAACTAACATGCCTGTTGCACCGGCCAACCCTGCACCACAATCCTAGTCCCTATCCAGTCTGTAGAGGATTTACCCAGGGATGCACAGGAGAGGGAGCTGGAGAATGTTCTCTCTCTGCAATATCCTTGCAGATTTCCTGTCCCTCAGCTTCCCATACCAGGTATTGCCAGGGGGTCACAGCAGCATGCCGGGTTGGGCTAGCCACCTCTTTCACATGTCAGAGAGGTGGTCATCCCAAACTGGAGTGAGTGCCTTTGTGACATAGGGCACAGAGTCCCAGCGCCATGCAAGTCTGTGCATACTAACACCACACCAACACTCTCAGCGCTGCCAGGCGAGTAGGAGAAGGGCTTGTTCTCAAGGCCCATGCAGCATACCCTCCTTTGTTAGTTAAACAATCTGTTCAGAATGCTTCTATGAATCCATCTAAAGGCAACTGAGGCAGTCATCATCTGCCACATATTTGCCCTGCCATGGACAGGTATGAGTTTCAACTTTTCGTCTTGTGCGTGTCTAAAAAGCTTGTTCAGAAAGGACCTGCTCAGACGAACATACTGAAAATCAAAGGACTGTCAAAAGGTATAATGATTAAAATGACAATGATTCAATAATTAAAAAGCCATCCACCACGTTCAGAGTTCAGATATGTCCTGATAAGGCCCATGGAGTTAAGAAAGTTTGTGCACATGCTTTTGGGTGCAGAATTGTCTGTGTCTTTGGGGCAACTCATACTCTAAGTATGCATTAGTTTCAAAGTATCCAGAAATTCCCTTGCTATTTTAAAAGCAAGCTTTTCCCTGTCTTCCTTGTTCTTCATTAACATGTCTGAGAGTATATATGCAATAGGTACATTATTTCAAAGGCTTTGCAAAGTTTTGAGTGGCTTACATATTAAAAATAATAAAGATATTTCATCAGTAGTTTACAGAAACAAAATATGAATTAGTACAATTGTCCTATTTCTACTCTCTGAAAAATCTACTGGTTTATAGCTGTCATATTTCTAAAGAAAAGAACCATGGGTTTTTTTCCTTAATTTATTTAATCATTGGACAAGTCTTTTATTCTTTAGAACAATGGTGCAAATTAATCAATATGTAAGTTATTCTAATAGAACAAGGTGATTGAAATTACAATAAAGTATGCATCCCACCAAGGTATGACCCCAACATGCCTGAAATAAGGTATAGAAAAGTATTATTCATTTATGTTGCGGGAGAGATCAGACACCTCAGTCAGGAGTAGGCAATGCATAAAAAAGTGAAAAGCTGGTCCCAGCCCTGAACTGCGTATCAACTAAGTGTTAAGAGAAGAGATACCAGGTGTTAAAAACAAAAGGTAAAAATAAGACAAATTAATGAACAGCATGATCAGCAGCTGTCACAGTCCATGAGCTGCCAAGCCATTGTCAAGTCTATCCGCTGAACTACACAGGCATTGGTTAAACTCTACTGGATTGTACAGTGTTATTTAGGCCACTGGAGGGCTCCCATATTGTTCCATAAATACCTTGGTAAATGATCAAGAGTGAGAAAATGCAGGTTATAAAAGTGTTTCCCTGGTGCCTACCAAGGTCAGCATGCACAGACAATTACATGCAAATCAGATTCCATTTTCTGTGCATTTGTTTCATCTTCAATTAAAAGGTGAGAGGAATAATAATAAAAAAATACCCTCCCTGCATTTGGTCTACACTTTTCTCCATAAATAGGCCACCTATTCAAAGGATGTGCTTTGTACTTGATGGTAGGGTTTAGGTCTGTACAAAACTACAAAAGAAGTAAAGTATCAGTGCTGCGTATTGTCAGGGCAGTACCCCAGATTTCCTGTTAAGTTCTCTTCTGTATAGGCAATCATAACCATTACTAGGCTCCTTGGTTTCTAGTCACTGCTGTGACTCTCAATACAATGAAAGTAGCAAAGAAAACATTTAAAATTGCTGATAAAAATCCTTTATTTTTCTGCCTTTGAAGAAGTGTCGGGAGAGTTTCTGACAGAAGGGAGTAATTTCAATGAAAGGGATAATAGGAAGTATATTGGATGACAAGGAGGATGGAGGGCAGGAACTGCAACAATAAGATTTAATTAAATTAAAGAACAAGCTCCAGCCGTGCAGTATATGCTGGGTTTATATTTTTTCTAAGGACAGCAGGAAAAGTCTAATGTAGACTATTGAAGATAAAAATAAAACCATTGGGACATATATTGATCTTCGACTCAAAAGCTCATGTTCTATTGAATATCTCCTATTCTTTCTGACAAAGCACTTTCAGTAACACATTGTTGAGGAAACCAGAAAGTGTGCAATAGATGGTGTATCTAAAATAGCACCTCAAGCAGTGATCTCACTTTAGGTTATGTAAGATGGCGGATGCTTGGCGGTATGGCACAGATGATATGCTCAATTAAAATGGGAATTTGAAAAAGAAGCAACAGAGTTGTACTCGGAACATTTTCAAGCCAGACATTCTGCTTGAAATCCAATGATGCCAATATTGTGATATGTCCCTGTTTGCTTTTGTCTTTAATGTCAGATGTACTTGACAGAAAAAGTTGTGCACTGTAATTGGTCTTTCAATTCAAAACATATGCAGACAAAAATGAACACGCATTGACGTTAGGACCTGACATGACTACTTTTTCATGTCAGGGAAAATTTTCCACAGAAAGCGCTCTAACGTTATAGCAGTCTCACTAGTGGGGAGGAAGGGGGCAATTGTCCAGGGGTCTGGGCAGTTTCACAGGTCCTGGTGGGGCTCTGTCATGCAGCAGAGAATTGCATGCCTCCTAGTTAAGAAGTAGCAGGTGCCTCTCCCCACCAATGTTAATTCATCCTTCTGTACATCAGTGCTCCTGCCCCGGCATAGCTTTGCACAGCAGGGGGAAAGGGGTGCTGCTGTCACGATTGGGACAGCAGTGTTCCTCCTCCCCAAAGCCCATCTTTGCAGAGCAGAGGAGCAGGGACTCAGGAGGACTTGGTCAGTCAGAGCTGCTGAATGGTGGGAGTGAGACTGAGTGCCTCTCTCAAACAGACAAAGCCCTTTTTCTAAGATTCCCCCACACAGCCAGTTCACATTGTCTTTCTCTCTCACTCTCCCCCTACCCATTTATCCCATCTCTGCAGGCGGGTGGGGAGACAGGGTTCTGAAACAGAAAATGAGAGCTTTTGGTGTGTGTCTTAAAGAGACAGCTCAGGAATCTCTCAAATATCCCCAGCAGTCAGTACACACTTTGCCTCTCTCTCTCTCTCTCTGGCTTCGTCTACACTTACCCAGAATGTCAATAGTTGCGACACAATTTTAGGTATGCCAGTTGCATACCTAAAACTGATTTTGCAGCCATTGACATTGGTCCCTCTCCTCACTGCAGAATGTCAATAGGAGCACTCCTTCTGCTGATATTCCTTAATCCTTGCAGCTCGCAATGAGTTCTGGGGTCAAAACTGATTCTGGAACACACTTTTTCACCCACACCTGAAACGATGCCCTGGAAGAGCGAACCTAAGCATTCGCTCTTCCACGGTTATTGTAGAACGAGCTCCCCCTCCACACAAACACACACACACACACACACACACAGAGTCCTATCATTGTATCTCTCACACACACTGTCCCGTCCCTGTCACGCTTGCCTTACAATGCATACATATATAGCTGTCTTGGAACTTCTCTGTAATGTTTTTCTTTCAGAATGTGCTATTTTAATGTTTCAACTGGTCCATGCATTTATGCCAAGTGGAGTTCTGGCCCTATATGTTCAGATAATCAGGGCACAGCAGTTAAAACTGCTGGCCAAACAAACCAAAGACCAGCATCATAACTGCCATTTTCTAAGATCAATATGCTAAGGCCTACACTCACAGTGTGCCTGACAGTGAAAATGAGGATTTCGTAGGACTACTTATTAATTAATATATATATGCAATTTACTGCCAGTGTTTGCCATTTATGCAACCAAAGTAGCAGTATTGACAGAGAGGATTATCATAATGTGATAGTATAATGTATTCAGAGGTAAATCATCAAGCGACCACCAAGAGAGGAAAGCATTGGTTAAGAGGATATTCCATATACAGTACTAATCCTTTTACAGGCTTGGCTGTTTTTTTCAATTGTTTTAGTTGTTTTTCTTACCAGAAGAGAAACAACATTAATAAAATCTTAGACACTGACTCTTGAGGAGCAATGCCATCTGCTCTTATTGGCTGCATGTCCCAGAAACAGTTATGTGTATTCTCCACAGTGTGGCTTAGATATTTTTTAATTTTATTTTGAGTATATTATTTACCAGCCCCAAATTGCACTAACCAACAAAACAACATAACTGCCTAGCCTTCATTTTTAAAACATGAAGAGTATGCAAACATTTACAGCTTAGCTGAAATCATGGAAAGGTAATGAAACAACAAGGTCTAAGTCCTTAACAATGGTCAAAAAAGAAGTTACTTTATGGGCATTGGCATGTAAATACAGCAGTAGAATACAAACCTATCTTTATTGACATAACTTCCTCTGCAGCAATAAAGCTCCATATTTAAACAAGGCAGTTATTTATGGCATTATTTAGCTAATCATGTCTGTAAGGTATAAAAAGGAAAGGAACTACTGAATATACTTGTGACTCCCATGATGAGAAGTCAAAAAACCCAATACATAAAATGTGCTCAATGTCTCACAATGCAAAAGTGGAGTTGTTGTTCCCCTTTGCCTCACTACAACCCTCATTAGCCATCCTGACTAAAAAGGTCACTCAGAAGAGGGTGATGATTGGTGAGCCTGTCCATGTCAAAATGTGTGTCAGCAGTAGTTACAGGGCTAAATGGTTTTGGCTGTTTACCACTTCAGATAGTAAAATTAACAATTCACTCCATTTTCCATTAGAAGCTGTTGTGCTTATTTGTATAGAATGCCAATTTCTGTTACCTTCCATGTATTTGTAATAGACTGCTTTGTCACCTCATAGGTCAGTAACATAATGATAGCAACTGATACTAGGATCACTGCACAGCTTAAGTCCTTTGGAATCATTGTCTACATTTTCTTTAAAAGTGGATTAGATTTCATTTACCTCCCTGTCTAGGTTATACATGTCAGATTATCCGTAATCCCTACTGCTATTGAGTCACCATAATATTCAGGGTCAAAATTTCAAGTGTCCAGTAATTTTGAGTGGCTCCATTTCTCAGTGCCCATGAGATGCTTAAGGTCTGCCTGGAGTTCTGAGAGCCCACAGTTCCCACTGCAAGAGAAATTTTAATGAGTAGGTTTACAAAGACACTTGCACCTCATTTCCCTGAGAATGTAATGAAGCTCTGTGACTGTAAATTATTTTTACCAAAACTCAATCATCAGGAAACCCAGTCATGTTCCCAGGGACAAGTGAACACGACGAATGTAACTTTTGTAATGAGTTAAAAGTTTAGAAGGAAGCTAAATATATAGGGAATAAAAGTTCATGTTCTCCCTTCAGTTCAAATTAAACCAAGTATAATTAATGAAAACAATTTCATCCTGGAATTCAAGTCAGTCGACTTACACACTAAGGGGGAATTTGGCCCCCCTTTTACTCTGCATATAAACAGAATGCTCCAAGAACTCATTTGTAAAGATCTTTCTGGAGTTCTCTGCATCAAACATGCATGCCTATAAATATTATGTCAGTATTTATTTGTACTCCTGTAGAACCTAGGAGCCTTGGTTGTTCAGATATAGATATTTAGGCCTGCATATAAAGGCCTATACTTAAAGAATTTAAGTGTATTATTACCATTTTGCTAATGACAGAACCATAAAAACAATGAATCAAAATGATAACCTCTCTGTATATGATAGTCTCACACCTTATTCTTAAGGCAAGGCTTTTGGCTAAGTAGCAGGGGCAGCCATAACCTGGGAAGTGCACAGTCACATCCTGACACACTCCAAACCAGTCACATTGACATAAGGCAATTTGGGGATGTTAGAAAGGTGATCCAAACTATTGCCTCCAGATGAAAGGAAGCGCCTACATGATTTAAAGAAAACTTAGGTTGATAGATTTCTGTCTGGCAAGGGCTCTCTTATCAATAGCTGGGGTGTGAAAACCTCAGTTCTTTGGTTATTTTGTTCCCCATCTCTCTATTGCTTGTCTGTATGGCCTCTTTGATTGTTTCTGTCTGCTGTATAATTAATTTTGCTGGGTGTAAACCAGTTAAGGTGGTGAGATATAATTGCTTAGATATTCATGCCAGGACGGGTTAGTTAAATTTCAGTAAATTAATCAGTTAAGGTATCCCTGAAAATATTACTACAGATTGAAACTCTCTCATCTTGCATCCTTGGGACTTGTCTGGTACTGAATGAGAGAATTTGCTGGACCACAGGAGGTCAATATTGTCCAACAGCATTACCAACCCTAGCACGGCTGACTGAGCTCTTAGAAGAGATTTAGAGGTAAATTACAGCTAAATAACAGCACAGAACACTGAAAGCCAGGACTGGTGGCTGGAAACAAACTTTATAGGACCATGGGAAACTTGGCCACACCCATGATAACTGGTTATCCAGCTAAATAAAATCATGCCAGATAACAGATGTTGCTGGACAAGAGAGTTCCAGATGAGAGAGTTTCAACTTGTATGCGTACTGGAGAAAAACAGGAAGTAAGTGGGGAAAAAACAAGGGAAAAGGAAAGGTATCTGGATTCATGCTTGCTGGAATCTAACTCAGATAAACATCAAATGTTTGTATCTCCGGACTTCAAGTGTTGCTGTTCACTCTTCACTTGAGAAGGGCCAGAAAAGTGGGAGAGTGAAGGGTTACACCCCCTAACATCTGTCATGGGCAAGGATCCCCTTTTGGAACCCCTTTGAAAAAGAGCTCTTGTACAATAAATTATTAAAATAGGTTGAAGCTTTGTGAATAATTCAGGTTGTGTTTTATTCCTTTTTCATGATGGAATTGTCATGAATTCATTTCTAATTAAGACCTTTTACTCCTAAACTAGAGCAGATTTGTACAAGCTAGTTGATTCCAACTATGGGAAACCTTTTTGGTAGGAAACATAAATTAGGTCAAGAAACATCTTTGACGGTTACTGGGAAATCGAGCTATTAGAAAAGCCCGTCTTAAAACGACACAAAAATAAATGATTGTGGATTCCCATTATGGGAAGCTATTGGGTAAAAAAAAGAAAAAAAAAGAAACTCTTCACTTTTGTGCAGATGTGTTTCTATGCTTACTGTTCAAGTATCATAAATGCTAAATGCAGTTGAACATGAACGTCACAAGATATTGTTAACTACCTATGTCTTTGCATATAGTAATTGATATTTATTAACTCTGTCCACTTTACTGTTCAGACTTCTATTATTTTCCCTTCTGGGTTCTTTATCTTCTCTGTCCCTTTAAGTTTAGGTTACTTTTCAATGCAACAAACTGTTGAGACACAACGGTTAAATAATGGGAAATTGCACTGATGCCAGTGAAATAAAAGTGAGTTTTACAAAACCAAGTTCCTTGCCTGAACATAATAACAGTAAATTTCTAGGGTCCTCTAGTGCAATATCCATTAGATTTATTATGTTGCAATTCCCAATCCCACTAGTTCTGCCTGAGGGTGAGTATATTACATTTCATCACAGTTTCATTTTCTTCTACAGATGAGAAATGGGAATGCTATTGCAGTTATGTAGCATGCATGTGTTAAATCTGATCTCTAATAAAATCAAACACATCACAACTCACAGCACTTTAGCACAGCGTCGGCAAAATGAAACACCATCTGTCATCATGTAGAGATTGCCTTATTATAACACAGAATCAAACTGCTCAGTGTGAACATTGTTATTTAATAAATGGGTAAATGGAAATTGATAATTATGATGTTATTTATTTTAAATGATTAGTTAAAGCTTACAAGTGTAGTATAATTTATCAAATATACATTATAGACATTACACTAATATACAGTGTAAACATCTATAAGTCACTTCAAACTTTTAAGTGCGTTTAGTAGGAGTAAAAATAAATATAAGATAAATACTCTTACAGTGACCTGCCAAAATGTGGGGTAGGGATCAGGACAGGAACTGAAGATACAAACTATCATTCTCAGTACTGGTTAGCCAGTTGTAGCTTCCAATAAATAACAGTTGAATGATGTGTTGTTAAAAAATAGCTATTAGGGTCATGTTAGAAGATTTTGTGACAGAATTAGCATCATATTAGGATCTTGCTGTACTGCCTGTTGTTTGATGTTCTACTTTACTGCAGTTAAAGGTTAGCTATCTTTCCAGAAAAAAAAAACTGATTTCTAGAAGATTCTAATTCAGCACTTTTCATTACTTTCAGGCTGAAATATCAATTGGTATATTTGCTCTTTCCGTGTCTAAATTTCATTCTCTTAAAACTAAGGGGATTATTCTGTTAATTGTTTCTTTGAGTTAGCACAATAGGAAAAATAGACTTTAGGTTCCAAAGTGGTAATTTAAGAAGTTTAATTTGACAGCTCAAATGTCCGTTTCTTGTAAAGTGGAAGGTGCCTTTTGTCTTTATAAGCATGAAAACCTCCAGGATATTTTCCTTCAAAAAACAGCTGTGCCTAAACAATATGAAGTTTTCCTAGCGTTATTACTGTACCTACAGTGGCAATAATGCATTCGTATGAAATCTTCACAGTTCCATTGTCCTCGTATCATGTCTAAGGGATGCCAATAGAAGTGTCTCAGACACTAAGGCTATGTCTACACTACAGTGATCCTTTCAAAAAAGTTCTTCCAGAAGATCGCTTCTGAAAAATCCTTCTCTCAAAAGAGACATCTACACAAAAAATTGATCTGCTCTTTCAATAGTGCACATCCACACAGCCCCCACTCTTTCAAAAGAATGGGCCAGTGATCAAAAAATCTGGCACCATACAGACTGCTCTTTCGAAAAAGAAAAAGGCTCCAGGTGTCTACACACATTTTTTTCCTAAAGAATCTTCAGAAAAAGGTACTCTTCCTCAGCTGGGAGAGGAAGAGGGCCGCTAGAAAAAGTGCTGCATTCTTCCAATTTGATGGTGAAAGAATGCATTTTCTGTAGGATTTTTCAAAAGAGCCCTGGCGTTTTTGAAAAAACTCACTAGTGTAGACTTAGCTGAAGAGTGGTATTGTGTGGTGTCTGGAGGAACTGGTACAATGACAAAGAAAAAAACTTTCGTATTTACAAATGTGGGAATTTTGACCATTCTATTGACATAATATCATGAACTGAAGGACCATCGGTAAACTAGGAGATGTGTCTCATGTAATGAGTACATTCATGAATGTTCAACTGATATGAGACTCCAAAGTGTTATAGGAAAATGAAAATGTGAGTGGATTTGCTGTATCTTTGTTCATGCTTGCCTTATTTTCTACTTCGTGTTTGACAGCCATTCAAAAACATAGGATCTCTTCTGAAAACTGCACCGAATCCTATTATGCATGAGCAAATTGTGCAACTGGTATACCAACTCCATGTAGGAATACACAAACAAACTGTACAGCACACAATTAAATATTTGTGCATGTAACTGCTTGCTTGATGTGCACAGTCACATTAATTGCTTTGCAAACATTAGATTCTCAGTTGCATGATGTCTGCTGGTGTTTGCTTGTTTTTAAACAAAGTCCAGAATAAACAGGGCTAAAAATATTTAAAAAATCAGCGACATTCAGAATTTCAGCAGTTATTGGATTGTTTCTGTCAGTTTGCCCTGTTGTTACTAGATATTTATGGTGATGCACATCCCATTTTGTCTGGGACAGTCCTTTTTAAAGACCTCTCCTAGCCATCCTGACTTTTTTTGGCAATTGGCAAGAACAAAGGGGACAAATGCACACTTTGTCAAAAAAATGGGGGTGTGGTATGGAGGAACATACAGGGCACAAGCTGCAATGCCAGCCACTTGTTGGGAAGGAGGATTCCCTTGTTCCAGAGGTAGGCAGGGTTCCGGGGACTAGCGACCCTAGCTTCCGAGGGAGGCAGAGTTCCAGCCACCCCAGCCTCTTGCCAGGAGAGGGGCTAGGAAAAGCCATTCAGACCAGCCCTACATGGTATCCTATTTTCCCTTTGGGAAAGATGGTCACCCTATAGATACTAGAACAAGTACATATGTCACATACAATTATCTACCAGCTCAGACCCCTATAAAACTTAGGCTTCAAAAGAAAAAATAAAAATACTATATTTATGTAGTATACTTCATCCCAAACAAGTCTCAAAGCACTAGAAAATCAATAGTCATTTTCCCTGCTACCGAAATGCAGCCACTTGCATTGTGATACACTGCAGTTGTTTAACAGCTCATATTAACACTACACAGCAGTCTTCTGGGTGGACAGCAAAGAAGAATACCCGATTGAATTGAAAGTGAAAAGAGAAATTACACAATCAAAATATAATTACCCAGGCCAGAATTGGGCCAGGAGTGAGGAAACCATCATCATGGCATCTTGAATCACCACTATAAGTCTGGAACTTGGCTTTACAGCTGCTCCAACTAAGAGATAGTGCCTCAATCAGCATGGAACCCCTTAGACTATGCTGGAACATTTGCTCGGTAGTGAGTTGAGAGGGAAATTAAGGTTGGTGTTTCATCCTTATTTGTAGCTGTCTTTTCTCTTGTTAGTTGAATTTAGATCCTCAGCATTAATTTAACACAGTGTTTTTGTGTTGATTATATCAGAGTAGGAAGTTATACAATTGGCTATGAGGCTTTTGAGAATACTGAGAATGTCTGCACACAGGGAACACTGATATACTTTCCATATGTGCTTCATTTATTAAACCTCTTATACAAGGGAGTCCTTAGAGAAGTAACATCTTTCTAGGGAGGCTCTTGAGGATTGGTTGCTAGGAAGCTACATATGCTAGTGTTTTAATGAGATTTAAAGTATCATGCATTTTATATTATTTTCTGCATTTAGAGTGTTCACCACAATTTGGCTTATTTTGTACTTCATTTTGCATTTGTGTCATGAAGTCTCTGCATACAAAACATCTTTCCTAAAGAATTCCCTGAGAAATTTAAGAGAGCATTTCACATTTTTGCCTCAAAAAAGAAACCTCACATAGCATCTTTCTTTATTGACATATCTGCTGCGGGCAGTCATTCACAGAAATTTTTTTGCACCCAACTTGAAAAAGAATTAATTGTGGCCTATGTAATTAGTCATTATTAATGTGAATGTTGTGTGCTTTATTCATGTTGGCTCTAATAAGAATTCTCCTTACTTAGTTTTCAGTAAAGATGTTTAATCTGAGTTGTGTAGGTTTTACTCCATCGGTAATTATGCAGGTATCTTTTAAAGACAGTATGTTATCACAACCCTTTTTCAAATCTTTTTGCTTTTCAACATTAACTAAAGAGGCAGCCATTTCTCAAAAAAATTCAGAAACTGTTTAGTTTTAACTGCTCATTTTAAAGAGGCAAATCATTATGTAAATGTGCAATGCTGAATTTGCTTTACATGTAGCCCTTATCCAATCTGCATAATAAAAAGCCCCAGTCAAAGGTCAAAAAATGGCAGGACACATATTTCTGTTGAAAGTGAAGACTGATAAGGCAAATTAAGATGGTAGCTTTAAAAGGAACTGTTTGGATCTCCAAATAGTTTGAGAAATTAGGTTTTAAACATTCATTGAAGACAATAGGCTGTGCTGATCAACTGCCTTAACATTTATTGTGCTAATGTACGATGTACTGAATTTTCAACAGCTGTTCAGATTACAGTTAAAATACAATAGAGTAAGCACTAGTTTCTGTAGATGTGCACTTGTTTTATTGTTTTTACCTTTAAAATAGAATTTGAGAGCTTTAAAGGAGGATGATTAATCAGCTGTACAATAATTTGTACAAATATTCAAAATATAATAATGGTTAAATGCAGATTACTGCAAGAGGCAAAACTATAATTATTATTCCTCAGTTAATTCTTATTATTGTTTTCTTCATATTCTCTCTCCTCCTCCATCACCTATCAAATGCACTGTAATTTATCCTTCTCCTGCATGACCTGCAGTGACCGTAAAACATTTGTCAGAGGACTGCTAATCTAAGTATCATTTATGTCTAGTTAACTGGCTTTGGAAGAAAAACTGAGGATACGGTACTTCCAATGTGGTGGAGCAAAGTGCAAAAGCTAAGCACTGAATCATCTTTTCAAAAGTAGTCTTCATGCAAGGTATAGGCTTTCAGGGTCAGGTGAAATTCAGACAAGTAAGTTGTGTCACCATTTGCCCTGCAACCCTGCAGTGTTTTACAATGGTTTTGGAGCTGTAAATTCCAGACTCAGGCACTCACAATCAGCAACCCCAAATAAAGTTTCTCTTCTCTGCTCGAAACTGTCTCTTCCCCCCACTTGTTAGCTTTGTTTGCCTTATATGTAATTGAGCCTTCATTGTCTTTGCTTGGTGACTAGGATGATGCAGAATGGGCTTTTGCATTGCTAGAAAAACAAACATAATTTTACATAGGACATATTCACAGCTCTTAATATGCACAACTTATATATATATGTTGGACAGAAAGCACAAATACTGAACTTACAGACTCATCTCTATGCATATTAAGTTTTGCAACTCAGTCTTTGTGGCTCAGGGTAAGACTACAATATTTACAAACACACAAATTTTGACTAGGAAATCTTCTCTTATTGCATCAGTTTCCATTAAGTCATGTACCTATGTCCATGGAAATTTCTGCTATAATAAAACAAGTGAGATAAGTAGAAGCCTCCATAATAAACACCTGGCTGTTAGCTAAATAAACATAGATGTGTTGTTCATTATAACTTTGTAGCAATAAGACAAAAATCAGAAGGGAAAATCTCACTTTTGAATTTCCTATGAATCTGGATCCAAACCCCAAGATCTAAACCCACACCTGCAGTTTTGTGCCTTTACTGGGTTTGTTATGGTGTCTTTATTCTGCTGTTTTGAGGTTGTTTCTTTTTTATTTTGGTTTTTGTTCTGAATTTCATTGAAAACAAGAAGGGGTTTCTTTTCTACTTCCAGCTAAGCTGTGCTTGAAATCTCATGAGATTTTCTTCAGTGGGAGCAACACACAGTTTTCAAGATTTCAGTTTCCACTGCATCTGAACTAGAATCCAATTCTAGCTCTGTTTTTGCTTCCAGAACCAGTTCTTGTATAAGGTGGACACTGAATCTAGAAGATCCCTTTGGGCTGTAGATTTGCACCATTTTAAGAAATGGCCATAAGAACCTGAACTCTGAACATTAAATGGTAAATTAAACCTAATCTAGACTGGGACCCAAACCCAATTACAAGGGCTCATCTCTAGTTTTAGTCTAACATGGAGACTACAGTATACACATATTAAAACTACCATGTTCTACGATTTCCTGCCTGTACTTCTCATGAGCAACCTGATGTGTTAAAGGCAGTCACAGGAAGTCACTACTTATACTAATTTTCCAGTACTGACTTTTTTAAAAAAAATATATACAGTTTTTAAACAGTTCCTTTTACAACCTCTGCTGCTGCACTGGGCAAAACTCAGATGAGAAAGAAGTAACTGTTTTCAGCTGAGGGAGGGTAAAAAGGAAACAATGAAAATAGACCAGAGCAAATGTAGTACAAAATTTCACCCATTTTTAATGAAGGCCAGATTGTTCCTTCCCAATTCAAAAAACACAGAAGATGACTTAGGCAAGAAAATGTCCATGATAATTCTATTGCAGAGGTTCTTCCACCAGGTGAGTAGAGTAGGTGTCCACTCCCCACCCCACTCCCCCACAACCTGCCCTGTATGTCCTCAGGGAAAGAATATCTGAATGTCAACCAAGATCTGGGCATAGGCTCTATGCCCTGATTCTGGCAGTGCCCCCTTTCTAACATGTACCACCATACACTGGGAATGTATCACAACTGAAACCATGCTAGGAGGGGCGAACCATTCGCTACAAAGGCCAACACCTCAGGACACGTTTTCATCTCATCAACACTGCCCAGACGTTGTTTGTAGATATGTGATTGTACATTTATTTTGTGGTCTGAAGAAGCTGCCATAATATAAAAACACTTAAAAAAGAATTATGAGTCTCCAATCCAAAGGCCACTGAAGTCAACAGGAGTCCTCCACAGAGCATCCCGGAGAATAAGTGGAGCAAGGTGAAAATGTGCTAAAATTGTGAAGAGCATGATTAAAAAGTAAGTGTTGGACTTAGCCCATTGTTTGATCAAAGAAAATGAATGGGGCGGGGGGAGTGGAATGTCTCAGACTCACAGATCCCAAGGCAAGAAGAGCCCAATGTGATCATCTAATCCACAGGTTCCCAAACTGGGGGGCATGACCCTCAGGAGGGCATGAAGAAATCTGGGGCGGGGCATGAGGTGATTCAGCCCCACCTCCAACAATTCCCCGAACTCCAAGAAAGAGCCGGCTCTGGCATTACTGCCTGCAAAAATGGAGGTAGCGCTGGCTTCCTGATGCATTGGGGGGAAGTCCTGCAGCTGCACACCAGAGCTGGCATCTCAGAAAGTCTGTGCTCAGCTTCCCATCCCCAAAAAAGCAGGTATCTTTCCTGAAAAAACAAGGTCTGTTGCCTGCCAGTGACATCCTTCTGCCTACTGCCTTCCTGTGCAAGCGGCCGGGGGGTGGAGGGAGAGTGGGACTCCCAGATCTGCACCAGCACCAACTGCTCAGGCAGCACATGGCTGCTGCAGAGAGCAAGGAGCAGGGCACATGCTGCCTGAGCAGTTGGAGTTGGCATGGACCCAGGACTCCCACTCCCTCCCTGCCATCTCAGCAGGAAGGCAGCAGGAGGAAAAAGTCGCTGGCAGCCAACAGACCCAGTTTTTCAGGAAGTCTGCCAGCTATTTGGAGAGGGGAATCAGCACACGTGCTTCTTGAGACCTGGCATGCAGCTGTGGGACCTCCAGGTACCAGCCGAGCTGTCCCCTCCCCACACCCCACCCCTCCCAAAAATAAAGACAATGCTGAAATGTTTGTGTTGGACATATTTTATTTTAAAAAGAAGCCTGGCCAACAAGCCCCCATCTGGCCACAGTATCATAACACCCCTGCATCCCCACACACATCTCAAGCCTGAGCTTATCATACACTGGAATCCCCTGTCCTGAGCCGCTCACATCCCCAGTCTTCTACCACAACTCTACTGCACAATCCATACACTGAAAATCTGCCTCCTCAGCCCATCATACTGCCAATCCCCCTGCCCTGAGCCTCTCATACAGCCCAACCTGAACTCTTGCACCCTCACATCCATAAGCCTGTGGTTTGCTCAGCACCCCAACACTCCACCTGACCCCAACAGTCTCCAGCCTGGAGCCCCCTTCCTTGAGTCAGCAGCCCCTTATCCACCACTTCCTGCACCCAAATTCCCTCCCAGAGCTTGCATCTTTCAACCCTTCCCTCACCCAAATCCCTCATTCCCACCCCAGAGCCTGTACTTTCTGCTTCAACCCACTGAGACTAAGAGTTGGAACAACACATGACAGAAAGGAGGGGAATGGGGAGGGCAGGCCTTCAAGAAATGTATGGAGTCCTGGGGCTTGCCCTGTCATTTGAAGAGTGATCTTGGATGTAAAAAGATTGGAGAACATTGCCGTAAGCATTTTTTGATTTTCAAATTTCGTACCAAAAATGCAATATTTTTTCCTTTCAGCACATTGGGGTACCAGTTCAGTCAGTGGGGAGGCCAAAGAATGAAGTAGATGGCAATGGAACTTTTTTTACTTTTCTAGAATGCTTGTGGGAGTGTTTCGGACTGTTCTATCATGGGAGTAGGTAGCCGGTCTTGGTCAGTTACTGGTGTTGGGGTATATATAAAGGCAGCACACACCTATACATAATAGTAGTAGTAAATAAACATTCACAATAACTTAGCAACGTGATTTGAACATAAGAACATAAGAACATAAGAATGGCCATACTGGGTCAGACCAAGGTCCATCAAGCCCAGCATCCCATCTGCCGACGGTGGCCAATGCAGGTGCCCCAGAGAAGGAGAACAGAAGACAAGTGATTTATCTCCTGCCATCCATCTCCTGCCCTTGTTATGAAGGCTAGGGCACCATACTTTATCCCTGGCTAATAGCCATTTTGCATTCATTAAATTTATTTTTATAGTTTACTATATTATGTCTGGGATTAACAAAAGGAAGTACGACGAAGACTACATTAAGTATGGCTTCACTGTCAAGGAAAAAAATGGGATCAATCATCCTCAATGCATAGTATGCCACACTTTTCTCAGCAATGATGCCTTGAGACCTAGTCATCTTGAGCAACACTTGACAAAGAACCACATGCTTTGACAGACAAACCAAAAGAGGGTTTTGCTGCTAAACTTCAAAATTTGAAATACATGAGGCTGGACACTGCTGGAGCTTTTCATCAAACATTGGCCAAAGAAGTAGAAGCATCTTATGAACTGTCATTGCTCATCTCTAAAGCTGAGAAAGTGCGCATAATCAGAGAAATTCTTGCGAAGCCTTGCTTGTTGAAAGCAGGTAATATCAAAAGCAAGAAAAAACTCAAAAATTTTGCTTTTCAACAATTCTGTGAAATGTTGCATCAATGATTTGGCAAAAGATCCTAACCTTCTAGTTATGGAGACAGTGTTGGCTTCTCCTTTTTTCACAATTCAGTAGCACAATGTTGTCAGTTTCTTGTCTATGTTTGATTTATTAACAATGGAACTGTGAAAGAACTGCTTTTTTTGAATAGTAACAAAGAGGAAGCCATGCTAGTCTATAAACTATGAAAACAAAAAGCAGTCAAGTAGCACTTTAAAGACTAGCAAAATGGTTTATTAGGTGAGCTTTCGTGGAACAGACCCACTTCTTCAGACCATAGCCAGACACAACAGACTCAATATTTAAGGCACAGAGAACCAAAAACAGTAAGCAAGGAGGACAAATCAGAAAAAGATAATCAAGGTGAGCAAATCAGAGAGTGGAGGGGTAGGGGGGAAGGTCAAGAATTAGATATCAAAACAAAAAGCAGTCAAGTAGCACTTTGAAGACTAGCAAAATGAGAAACAGCCGAGCTGGCTTTTAAATTCAAATTTGGCACATTAACACATGGTTTAAATCATGATGGGAACTTTCTGAGTCACTGTAGGGGCTTGTCTGCATACTTGGCTCAATCTAATTCTTGACCTTCCCCCCCACCCCTCCACTCTCTGATTTGCTCACCTTGATTATCTTTTTCTGATTTATCCTCCTTGCTTACTGTTTTTGGTTCTCTGTGCCTTAAATATTGAGTCTGTTCTGGTCTGGCTATGGTCTGAAGAAGTGGGTCTGTCCCATGAAAGCTCACCTAATAAACCATTTTGCTAGTCTTTAAAGTGCTACTTGACTGCTTTTTGTTTTGCTTTTCTTGAAGGAATTGATGACCACATCAAAGGTTTCTGATGGTATGAAAATGATTTCCTACTTTTTTGAATAAAATAGGCTTTCATGAGGAAAACTGGTGCTCCAGCAATGCTTGGCTCTCACCCTGGATTTATGACATTTGTGAAAGAAAAAAATTCACCTGTAACCACAATTCACTGTGTCATACACAGACAAGCACTGGCTGCTAAAACCCTTCCAGGTGACCTACATGAATCATTAAATTTGGCCAACAAAGAAAATAACTTTGAATATGAGACTTTTTGCAGCTCTTTGCACGGAGTTGGAGCAAATCATAAAACTCTTATTTCACATGGAGGTACAATGGCTTTCCAAAGGGAACATGCTTTTGAGATTATTTGACCTGAAAGGTGAAGTGGACATTTTCCTCAAGCAACAGAAAAAAGAAGAGTTCTATCACGTGTTTATGGACCAAACAAACGTTTCAAATTTCACTGGCATACCTTGTGGACATCTTTGAATCTTTGAACAACCTCAATTTGAAGCTCCAAGAAAACAATGCTGCAAACATTATAGCACACCATGATGCCATCAAATTATTTATGGAAAATATTCAGCTTTGGAAACATAGACCACAAGCTCAGATTCCTAACGTTTTGTCTTTTCCAACATTTTCATCACTCACTGAAAATGAAGGTTTCCAAGAACTTTGTAAAGAGGATATGAAAAACAAAATAGTCTTGCTGATGAATTCGTCTGCTATTTTCCAAACAACTTTTATGGCAACCCCACTCATAAATTAGTACACAATCCATTCAACGTTGATGTCAATTCATTTCCAGAAGTACTGCAAGAACAAATACTTGAAATAAAATATGATTCAAGTGTGAAAGATAATTTTGAAAACTCAAGCTTGGAGAAATTTTGGATAAAATATTTCCCAATGTATTTGAAAGTTGGAGAAGGAGCGCAACATAATATTCTTCCTTTTCCATCAACATACCTCTGTGAAAAAAACTTTTCAAATTTAGTCACATTAAAAATGAAACAAAGTAACAACTGGATATCAAAAATAATTTGTGTTGTGCACTTTCAGCTTTCAAACCTAGGATTTCCCAACTTGTGAAGAAAATGAAGCAGCATCCTTCACATTAAACTCATTTTGTTTTCTGCTATTTCTGATGTTAAATTACAGTTTATTAAATTTTGGGGCCAAGAAAAATTATTTGTGTTTATTTTTAGTGTAAAATAAAATTTTATATTGAGTTTATGTTTATTTTAAATTACAAATGGAATTTTTTTAAAGCGGGGGTTGGATGATAATGAAGAAGAGGTGGGAGGCGTGAAATCAAAATCAAAATTCAGAAAGGGGGCATGATGCTGAAAAGTTTGGGAACCACTGATCCATTCTGACCTCCTGCACCACAGAGGCTACAGGACTTCCCCAAAGTGATTCCTACAACACATCATTTAGAAAAAAATCCAGCCCCAGTTTCAAAATCACCGGTGAGGGAGGAGCCTCAACAGTGTTCCCTGTAAGCTGAGCGCTTGGGTTGGCATCCAAAATCAATTCAGATGCTGCCCTCTGATTAGCAAAGCGCCTCTCATAGCCAGGGGCATGTGTTTCTATTTGTGATGCACATCTGCACATGCCTCAGCGCACATAACATTGATTCCACCATTGGATGGAAAAAAATAGCAGGAACACTGGCAGCCAGTAAATTGTCCTAATGGCTATTTACTCCCAATGTTAAAAAAAAAATCGCACCTTATTTCCAGCCTGAATGTATCTAGTTTCAACTTCCAGACATTGGATCATGTTATAGCTGCTTCTGCTACTTATTGTCTGTAATCAGATCATTCCTTGACATTCTCTCTGAAGCAGGCCTGCTGATGGGTGAAGGGGAGACACAGGACTATTGTCCCAGCACCTGGTGTTTCGAAGGGGCCCATTTGGAGCTCTGGCTGCTGCCATTGCCAAAGTATCGGTGGCAGTGGCTGGCGCTCTGGACCCCTTTGAAGTGCCGCTGCTCTTAAACTAAACAGATTAACTTAATCAGGTTTTCTAGTCTTTGCTCGTTCTCGTGGCTCTGTTCTGAATTCTCTCCATTTCTTCAATATGCTTCCCAAATCGTGCACACCAGAACTAGAAATAATATTCCAACAGCAGGCTCAACAGTGTCCAGTGTAGAGGTAGGATATACTCTACTCCTGCTCCAGGTTCCCCTGTTTGTGTATCCAAGGACTGCATGCCTGCTTGCAATGACAGCCTCACAGTGTTCAGCTGATTTACCACCATGATCCTCAAATCTTTTTCAGAGTCACTGCTTCCCAGGATGGAATGCTCTATTCTATGTGAATGGCCAACATTCTTTTGTTCCTAGATGTATATGTTTGCATGTAGCTGTATTAAAATGCATATTGTTTGACAGTAAATCAGAGCTCTGTCCTCTATATTATTTAGCACTTCTCCAACACTTGTGTTGTCTGCAAATTATCAGTGACACTATGTTTTCTTTCAGGTGATTAATAAGAATGTTAAATAGCATAGGGAAAAGAACCTACTCCATGGAATACCTCTGTAATCATACCTGCTTAATGATGATGCCAGACTTACAGTTACATGTGGGGACTTATCAGTTAGCCAGCATGTAATATGCACCATATTAATTAGCTATCTTTCTCGTTCTTTTAGTCAGTGTCCTTTAAGCCAAATGCCTTACACCCAAGCTGGGTCTACACTTGACCCCAACTTCGACGGGGGCATGTTAATCAGGGCAATGGGAGATTACTAATGAAGTGCTGTGGTGAATACTCAGCACTTCATTAGGCTAATTCTCCCCAGCGGCAACTTCAAAGCATCAAACTTCGAAGTGCCAGCATGCGTGTAGCTGCGGGCACTTCACAGTGCCCATGCTACTTCAAAGTCCATTTACTCCTCAAAATGTTGGCTGTGTCTACACTACAAAAATAACTTTGGAGTTGGTTACTTCAAAGTACAACTTCAAAGTAAGCAACTTAAAAGTTGAGTGTCTATACACACCCTACTTCAAAGTTAAACTTTGAGTAGGACACTTCTCCATCCCAGGAATGGAGTAAGGACTTCGAATTTGGGCTCTCTACTTCCAAGTTAACTTCGAAGTAAGGGAAAAAAATGTGTGTGGACTCTCTGCTGACTATTTCAATGTAGTGCCTAACTTAAAAGTTAACTTTGAAGTTAGTTCCTAGTGTAGACACACCCTTTGAGGAATAAAGGGACTTTGAAGTAGGGCGAGCACTTCAAAGTGCCCCCATCTACATGCATGCTGGCACTTCAAAGTTTGATGCTTCAAAGTTGCTGTGGGGGAGAATTAGCCTAATGAAGTGCCGTGTATTCACCGCAGCACTTCATTAGTAATCTGCCGTCGCCCTGATTACCATGCTCCCTTCAAAGTTGGGGACAAGTGTAGACAAGCCCCCAAAGTATTCTCTTTATCAACCAACTTGTAATCTCACCCTAAAAAGATATTCAGTTTGACAGGATCTATTTTGCATAACTCATATGGATGGGCATTAATTATACTGCCCTCCTTTAACTCTTTATTAATTGCATCTTCTATCAGCTGCTCCTTTATAAGGCCTGGAATCAATATCACATTGACAGGACTATAATTTTCCCCGTCATCCCATTTACCCTTTTTAAACATTGGCACAACCTTGGCTTTCCACCAGTCTTCTGGAAGTTACCCGTGCTCCAGGGCCTGCTGCAAATCAACAGTAATGGTCCAGTCAGTTCCTCAGTGAGCTCTATTAAAATTCTTGGATGCAAGTTAGCTGGATCTGCTAATTTTAAAATGCTTCACATTAGTGGCTGATCTTTAACATGGTCATGAGATACACCGCGAATGGAAACAGTATCATTTGATGTATGTACATCACCTTATGTTTCACAAATATAGAACAGAAATATTTATTAAATATTTCCACTCCTGCATTTTGACTGATTCTGCCACCATTTCCATCTAGTAACAGACTTGTGCTGTTGTCAGGATTCCTAGGTGAGGGTCAGCATAAGTTTCTCTGTTTGCATGAACTTACCAACTAAAAAACTTAACAAAAAGTGACGAAGGGTCCTGTGGCACCTTATAGACTAACAGAAAAGTTTAGAGCATGAGCTTTCGTGAGCCAGGACCAGCATCTGAAGAAGTGAGTTAACTCACGAAAGCTCATGCTCTAAACTTTTCTGTTAGTCTATAAGGTGCCACAGGACCCTTCGTTGCTCTACAGATCCAGACTAACACGGCTACCCCTCTGATACTTAACAAAAAGTGTTATCTGCATGTATGTATTTAGAAATCCGTGAAAGGACTTGCAAAGACTAGTCCTTTTTTTCCAACATTATCTAATACAGGGGTAAGGAACCCACGGCCTGTTGTCTGACTTGTCTGGGTCTGGACCCCCAGGCTCAGGACTCCCCTCCACAGCCTGTGGCACAGTTGTGGGTGTGAAGCTCTGAGCCTCATGGGCTGGATGAGGCAAGCTGCGGCTGGGTCCAGACCACGGGCTCTGCTGGGGTGGGGGGGTGTGGGGGCAGGAAGTGGGGTGGTGCAGCACTGCTGCCACTCACTGCTGTTCCCCCAGCCTGGGGAAGGGGAGAGGGACCAGTAGCAGCCTCGGCAGCACTGTCCAGAGGCTTCATCCTGCTGCTGTGACTGGCCACAATTCCCATACCCTCACTCCCACCCCCACCCTGCTCCTGCCCCCTCACACCCAGACCCTGCACCCCAAACTCTTCACCCCCTCCCTCCCAGACCCCCATCTGCAGCCAGTCCTGTGCCCCATCTCAGACCCCTCCCCAACCCACATCCTCAGCCTGCTCCTGTGCCCCATCCTGACCCCTCCCTCCCAGGCCCTTCACCCCCACCCTGACCCCTTCCTCCAAGCCCTGAACCCCAAATCCTCACCAACCCCCATCTGCAGCCCTCTCTTGTATCCCCTTCCACCCCTCACCCCCATCCTGTCCCCACCCACCCAAACTTTGCACCCCAAACCCTCCTGTGCCCTTCCTCCCTTCCTCCAGACCCCCCACCTGCAGCCTGCTCCTACGTCCCAGTCTTGCACAAATTGCCTGTCCCCAGCCCTCTCCTGCACCCTCCTTCCTGCCTAGACCCCATAGCCCTGGCCCCCTACAGTTGGGGGCCACATCAGTGAGGGTTGGGGGAGTTTTTTGGCTTTGGGAGGTTTTTATGTTTCTCATGTGTATGTCCCTTGACTGATTTGTCTGCAGGTCAGCAGTCTCCAACTCTGATCTAACAGCATAAAACCAACATGTATCTAATTTATAAAGAAGATTAGATAAATAGACCAGCATGGGAGTGGAAAGAACAGCCCACTAGTGAGAACTGCACGTGTATGAGCCCACTGTTGCAAACGTAGTCATGGGTATGGCATTGGAGTGCTTTGTTTCCGGCTTCCTCTTCTTTTGTTGTTGTGGTGCTGTTCTAGTTTGCTTAATGCAGACAGTAAAAATGTTAAGATTATATTCTTAATTGTAAGTCTATAGCATGGTATAATAGTTCTCACTTGTGTGGAACTAATAGATCTCAGAAAATATTTGGTAATCTGATTAAATGTTTTGTTGGAGATTGTGGCTGAATCAAAATGAGTTCTCCTTAGAACATTGTTTTTGGCCAGCATCAGAAGGTGGAGAAAATTACTTTTTTCAGAGGTAATAGAGTGATTCAATGCAAACGGTTGTACTGTGAACTATAGGGCAGTGCCTCTGTGTGTTTGAAAGTAAAGAAATTATAGTGAATGCTACTGAAATGTACACTACAGTAACTGTAAATTTAAAGTAGCTGGTCTAATTCTTTAGAAACTCCTTGGAGACACTGAAAATCAAGACTGTCAGGGCTAAAGCACAGCTTAATTCAGTAAGTGTATGCACCAGGAGCTGCTCTTAGAGTTCTCTTTTTTAAAAGAAGCATTGATATCTAATCACCAAACTTTAATAGAGGTGACAGGTGTATAAGCTAGAAAAGCTAGACACACACAAATCCATGGGTCTGGATTTAATGCATTCAAGGGTACTGAGGGAATTGGCAGATGTCATCGCAGAGCCTTTGGCTGTTATCTTTGAAAACTCATGGAGATTGGCAGAGGTCCTGGATGATTGGAAAAAGGCAAATGTAGTGCCCATCTTTAAAAAAAGGAAAAGAAGGACAATCCAGGGGACTATACACCGACCAGTAAGCCTTACATCCGTCTCTGAAAAAATCATGGAGGGGATCCTTAAAGAATCTGTTTGGAAGCACTTGGAAGAGGGGAAGTGATCAAGAGTAGTCAACATGGATTCACCAAGAGCAAGTTCGCCTGACCAATCTCACTAGCTTTTATGGGCTACGTCTACACGTGAAGCCTACATCTAAATAGCTTATTTCGATGTTGCGACATCGAAATAGGCTATTTCGATGAATAACGTCTACACGTCCTCCAGGGCCGGCAACGTCGATGTTCAACTTCGACGTTGCTCAGCCCAACGTCGAAATAGGCGCGGCGAGGGAACGTCTACACGTCAAAGTAGCACACATCGAAATAGGGATGCCAGGCACAGCTGCAGACAGGGTCAACAGGCGGACTAGCGCTTCCGGGGCAACAGCTAGCCGCTCCCTTAAAGGGCCCCTCCCACATACACTCAGCCTGCACAGCACGCGGTCTGAGGAGCCATAGGCACACAGACCCCGGGCGCCGCAGGCATGGCTCCACAGCAGCAGCAGCAGCAGCAGCAGCTAGAGGTCCACCCAGCCCTCCCGGCAGGAGCAGGGCTTGCCCTGGCCCATGCCATGTGGGATGCAGCTGAGTACCTCCTTGCCCTAGGGGAGGAGATGCCCCCAGGGCAACAGGGCTCAACCCCTACCCCTGCAGCACCCCGCTCCACCCCCCGCCTCACACGCCGGCGGCTGTGGAGCTACCCCACCAGCACCGACTGGTGGGAGCGGCTGGTGCTTGGGGAGTGGGACGATGACCACTGGCTCAGGAACTTCAGGATGACCCGGCAGACATTCCTGGAGCTGTGCCAGTGGCTCACCCCCGCACTCAGGCACCAGGACACTGCCATGCGGCGTGCCCTCCCTGTGGAGAAACGGGTCGGCATCACTGTCTGGAAGCTGGCCACTCCGGACAGCTACCGATCCGTGGGGCAGCAGTTTGGTGTCGGAAAGGCCACCGTCGGGGCTGTCTTCATGGAGGTAAGAGAACCCACAGGGGGAGGCCAGGGCAGGGCAGGGGGGCCAGAGCAGGGCAGGGGGGCCAGGGTAGGGCAGGGCCACGCACACCCTGCTCACCCCTCATTGGGGCTGTCCCATGTGCTTTCTCTGCAGGTTGTGCGTGCCATCAACGCCATGTTCCTGCACAGGCTCGTGAGGCTGGGGGACCCACATGCCACTGTCGCCGCCTTTGCCACCCTGGGCTTCCCCAACTGCTTCGGGGCTCTGGATGGGACTCACATCCACATCCGCGCCCCGCAGCACAGTGGAGGACGATACTTGAATCGGAAGGGCTACCATTCTGTCGTCCTGCAGGCCTTGGTGGACAGCCGGGGACGTTTCCAGGACATTTACGTGGGCTGGCCTGGCAGCACCCACGACGCCCGGGTTTTTCGGAACTCGGGCCTGTGCCGTCGGCTGGAGGCGGGGACCTACATCCCCCAGCGGGAGATCCCTCTGGGGGACACCACCATGCCCTTCTGCATCATCGCAAATGCGGCCTACCCCCTCCGGCCGTGGCTCATGCACCCCTACACGGGCCATCTCTCCGCTAGCCAGGAGCGCTTCAACGAGCGCCTGAACCGTGCGCGCCAGGTGGTGGAGCGCTCATTTGGCCGCCTCAAGGGACGCTGGCGATGTCTCCTGACCCGCCTGGATGCGGGCCCCAACAACATCCCCCAGATTGTGGGTGCCTGCTGCGCCCTGCACAACCTTGTGGAGAGCAAGGGGGAGACCTTTCTGCAGGGCTGGGCCGCGGAGGCCGGCAGGGCACACGTGCAGCCACCTGCTGCCCCCAGTCGGCAGGTGGACCCAGAGGGGACCCGGGTCCGGGAGGCCCTGCGGGCCCACTTCGACCAACAGGCCGCGGGGTGAACTCTGCCCAGGCCCCCTACTGCCCGCCCCTTCCTCCCCCACACTCCTGCCCCAACGCCCACACCATGGAGCACCCCACCGCCCCCCCCCGCCCACTTGTCCTGGACAAATGACAGCACGAACTTGTGGCTGAACGTAAACTTTTTTTTTGTCTTTCCAAAACTTTTTTTTTTGGTCTGTAAATAAATAAATATGTGAAACACAAACCAAAAAGGAGAGACAAACGTTCAACCAAAGCAAGATGTGCACAAATAAAACAATACAACAACAAAGCAAACAAGTGTGCGCCATCAACAAAAAAGAAAAGCAGGGAGGAGAACGGGGAGAACTATTTACATGGGGGGGACGGGGCAAACAGGGGCACCAAAAAAAACCAGTCAAACTATATACAGCAAGGGGGGGCCACGTCCCGGGCCCCTCGCCCCTAGAGCCCAGCACTGGGCGTGCCCGGCCGGGAGCCGCGCCGTGCCTGCAGTCTGGTCCGCGGCTGGGTGGGAGCGGGCTGGACAGGAAGGTATCGGCGCCGGCGAGTCTCAGGTGGCTCCAGGGGTCCCTCGGCGCTGTGGCCCTCGCGGGTGGGTGGTGGGGCGACGGCGGACGGCCCAGCGACAGCTGGAGCAGCTGGTGGTGGGGCTGCAGGAGCGGGCGCGGCGGGCGATGGCTCGGCCGACGCGGCATGGGGGGGCCAGGTACTCAACCAGGCGGTTAAATGTCTGCATGTAGGCCCCCCATGCCTCCTGGTGCCAGGCCAGCACCCGCTCCTGCAGCTGGAGGTGCTGCTCCGAGACCTCCAGCTGCCGGCGGAGGATGGCCAGCAGCTGGGCGTCCGTCGCCGTCGCTGATAGTAGGCGCGGGGTCCGCCGTCTTGCCCTCCGCGGGGCCGGTCGTTCCTCAGCCGAGGGGCTGCCCTGGAGCGATGGTCCCGGAGGGCTCTCCGGGACAACTGAGGCCTCGCCGGCGCTCTCTTCCGGTCCTTCGGAGGGTGCAGGTGCAGGTGCAGGACACAGGAGAGGAGGGGGGGAAGAAGAATGGAGACAGGCGTTAGTGTGGCCCCCGAGCCATGGCCTTTGTCCCCCCCGCCCTGTGCTGCAGGTTCCCCATCCCCGTCCCCGGGAGATGCTGCTGTGATGGATGGGGTTCAGGGGTCCCCCTGCCCTGCACCCGGTCCCCTGGTGGGAGCGACTTTCACTTCACCCCGCAGGGTCTGAGAGCAGGAGAGCTTTCTTAGGCCACAGATGGCCAGTTTCTGGCAGGAGTGACAGCACCAGCTGTCGGAAGAGACAGTCCTTCCAACCCGTCGTGGGGAGAAGACCCCAAGGGGGACCCCCTCTGGGATGCAGCTTTCCCCCTCCTC
Source organism: Carettochelys insculpta (assembly GCF_033958435.1). NCBI lineage: Eukaryota > Metazoa > Chordata > Testudines > Carettochelyidae > Carettochelys > Carettochelys insculpta. Next base: position 13,626,788 of record NC_134150.1, on the reverse strand, counting down.
TGGCTGGCTGCCTACCAGCTCTCCCTTCCCCTAGCCTCTACCTGTGGCCCCCACCCTCGCCCCCCAATTCCAAGCCAGTTCGGCTCCTCCCTCCTGTTTGTTCGGGGCAGAGGTGTCACCTGCCAGCTGTAGCGCCAGGATCCTCCTTTGGCCCTGGGAGCTCTTCGGCTCCTGTGGCTCATATGTAGCCTGAGTCTCCCTTTGGCACTCCCCCCACTCCATCACATGCTGCTGCTGCGGGGTGTCCCACCCCCTCCGCCCGGGGGCCCCTCGAGGTTCCGCTCCCCCCTGGCCCGGGGATGGGGCATGGCACTGTCATGCAGGGTGGGGGGGGCAGGGGCTGATGGCTGCAGTGCTGTGAGGGCCATGGCCCTGGTGTCCTTGGGGCCATGGCCATGTGAGCGTGTGGGGGGCCCTGGACACATCTCTGTTACCCCCGCCCCTCAAGCCCCGGGGTGTCCACCAGAGAGGGGTACCTACCTGTGGGTCCGCTCCCACGGTCCGGAGATCCCCGGGGGTCGGAGGCCCTGCTGCTGCTCCGGGATGGCAGGAGGAGGATCTGCAGGCTGGATTCTGCGAAGGAGGAGCCCCCCTCCTCCTCCTCCTCCTGCCGCGATGTCCCGGGGATGGCCTCCGGGGGGGGCCCCCGGGGTGCGGGGCTTGCCTCCGGGGCGGACTCCGGCTGCAGGGCCTGCTGGGCCTCGTCAGCCGAGGTGTCAAGGGTGGCCGGAGGGGAGGAGGTGTGCCAGGAGCCCAGGATGTCCCTGAGCTCCCTGTAAAAGGGGCAAGTGACGGGGGCGGCCCCAGATCGGCTGGCCGCATCCCGGGCCCGGGCATAACCCTGCCGCAACTCCTTCACATTACTCCTCACATGATCCGGAGTGTGGGCAGGGTGACCCCGGGCAGCCAGGCCGTCGGCCAGCCGAGCGAACGCATCCGCGTTCCGCCTCTTGCTCCCCATTACCTGGAGCACCTCCTCCTCACTCCAGAGCCCCAGCAGGTCCCGCAGCTCAGCCTCCGTCCAGGAGGGGCCCCGCTGCCGCTTCCCAGACTGGCTGGTCCTCTGGCTCAGCTGGCTGCCCTGGCTCCCCTTGGGGGGGGTCCCCTGGGGGCGCTGGGGGGGGCTGCTGGCTTGCCATTGCAGCTGTGTGGGGGGCTGATGGCTGTGCAGGCTGCCCGCATGTGCAGGCTGCAGCCTGCACGTTGCCTCAGCTTCTTGCAGAGTCAGGGCGGGGGAGGGGACCTTTAAGGGGCCGCTCCATGCGGCCACCAGTGAGCTGAGAGGCTGGAGAGAGCGTCTCTCAACCCCCCAGCTGATGGCTGCCATGGAGGACCCGGCAATTTCGACGTTGCAGGACGCGGATCAGCTACACTGTCCCTACTTCGACGTTCAACGTCGAAGTAGGGCGCTATTCCTATCTCCTCATGGGGTTAGCGACTTCGACGTCTCGCCGGCTAACGTCGAAGTTAACTTCGAAATAGCGCCCGACGCGTGTAGCCACGACGGGCGCTATTTCGAAGTTAGTGCCGCTACTTTGAAGTAGCGTGCACGTGTAGACACAGCTATGATGAGATAACTGGCTCTGTGGACATGGGGAAGTCAGTCGATGTGATGTACCTTGACTTTAGCAAAATTTTTGATACAGTCTTCCACAACATTCTTACCCGTAAGTTAAAGAAGTATGGATTGCATACATAGACTGTAAGATGGACAGAAAGCTGGCTAGACAGATGGGTCTAATGGGTAGTGGTCAATGGCTCTATGGCTGGTTGGCAGTTAGTTTCAAATGGAGAGCCCCAAGGATCAGTTCTAGGGCCAGTATTGTTCAACATCTTTATTACTGACCTGGATGAGGGGATGGATTGCACTCAAATTTGCAGATGACATTAAGTTGTGGGCTAGGTAGATACATTGGATGGTTGGGATAGGGACCAGAGTGACCTTAACAAACTGGAAGATTGGGCCAAAATAAATCTGATGAGGTTCAACAAGGACAAATGCAGAGTTCCTGCACTTGGGAAGGAAAAATCCCAAACATTGTTACAGGCTGGTGACTGAGAGTTTAAGTAACAGTGCGGCAGAAAATAACTTGGGGATTCCAGTGGAAGAGAGGCTGGATATGAGTCAACAGTGTGCCCTTGTAGCCAAGAAGGCTAATGGCATATTTGGATGCATTAGGAGAAGCATTTCCAGCAGATGTAGAGAAGTTATTATTCCCCTCTATTGAGGGGGGCGAGCTGGTACAGGGTGGAGTGAGTGGGGGGGTGGTACTGGTAAGGCCACATCTAGAGTGTTGCATCCAGTTCTGGGCCCCAGTACAGAAGGGATGTGGGTGCATTGGAGTGGGTACAGTGGAGGGCAACAAAAAGTACTGGGGGTCTGGAGCCCATGATTTATGAAAACAGGCTGTGGGATTTGAGCTTATTTAGTTTAGAAGAGAAGAGTGAGGGGCAATTTGACAGCAGCCTTCAACTTCCTGAAGGGGGCTCTGAAGAGGATGAAAAGAGACTGTTCTCAGTAATGACTAATGGCAGAACAAGGAGCAATGATCTAAAGTTAGGTGTGGGGAGTAGGTCAGATATTAGGAAAAACTATTTCACCAGGAGAGTGGGGAAGCACTGGAATGCATTACCCAGAAAGGTGGTAGAATCTCCATCCCTAGAGGTTTTTAAGTGCTGGCTTGACAACTTCCTGGCTGGGCTGATTTCTTCAGGGTTGATTCTGCTTTAGGCAGGGAGCTGGAATCGATGACTTCCTGAAGTCCCTGCCAGCCCTAGGATTCTATGATTCTGCATTAACAGGATTGTTGTGAGTGGCTGCGTCTACACGTGCACGCTACTTCGAAGTAGCGGCACCAACTTCGACGTTAGGCAGCGAGACGTCGAAGTCGCTAACCTCATGAGGAGATAGGAATAGCGCCCTACTTCGACGTTCAACGTCGAAGTAGGGACCGTGTAGACGATCCGCGTCCCGCAACGTCGAAATTGCTGGGTCCTCCATGGCGGCCATCAGCTGGGGGGTTGAGAGATGCTCTCTCTCCAGCCCCTGCGGGGCTCTATGGTCACCGTGGGCAGCAGCCCTTAGCCCAGGGCTTCTGGCTGCTTCTGCGGCAGCTGGGGATCTATGCTGCAGGCACAGGGTCTGCAACCAGGTGTCAGCTCTGTGTATCTTGTGTTGTTTAGTGCAACTGTGTCTGGGAGGGGCCCTTTAAGGGAGCGGCTGGCTGTTGAGTCCGCCCTGTGACCCTGTCTGCAGCTGTGCCTGGCATCCCTATTTCGATGTGTGCTACTTTGACGTGTAGACGTTCCCTCGCTGCGCCTATTTCGATGTTGGGCTGAGCAACGTCGAAGTTGAACATCAACGTTGCCGGCCCTGGAGGACGTGTAGACGTTATTCATCGAAATAGCCTATTTCGATGTCGCAACATCGAAATAAGCTATTTCGATGTTGGCTGCACGTGTAGACGTAGCCAGTAAGACACAAGAAGTCATTCTTCCACTCTAGTCTGTGCTGATTAGGCCTCAGTTAGAGTATTGTGTCCAGTTTTGGGCACCACATTTCAAGAGAGATGTGAAAGAATTGGAATTGGTCCAGAGAAGAGCAACAAGAATTATTAAAGGTCTAGAGAACATGAGCTATGAGGAAAGACTGAAAGAACTGGGCTTGTTTAATTGAGAAAAAGGAAGAGTGAGAGGGGACATGATAGTGGTTTGCAAATACCTAAATGAGTGTTACAAAGAGGAGGGAAAAAAATTGTTCTTTTTAGCCTCTGAGGATAGGAAAAGAAGCAATGGGTGTAAACTGCAGCAAGGGAAGTTTAGGCTGGACATTAGGAAAAACTTCCTAACTGTCAGGGTAGTTAAACATTGGAATAAATTGCCTAGGGAAGTTGTGGTACCTCCATCACTGGAGATATTTAAGAGCAGATTAGATAGACATCTATAGGTGACAGTCTAGATGGTGCTTGGTCCTGTCACGAAAGCAGGGGACTGGACTGATGACCTCTCAAGATCTGTTCCAATTTTAGTGTTCTACGATTCTATACATCTGCTTTATTTTAAGGCCCCTTGTCTTAATTAGAGCACAAAGGTTTTATTTGTTTTTGTAATCACACGTGGGATGGACCTGAATTTTATTTCACCTTTCAGAGACAGCAATTGAATGATACACAGAAATAAATATGCTACATTTTCCAAATGATCATTCTAATGCATAGTGATTTCCATAATCACTATAGGACTCACACAGGGATTCTTCTGTTTAAGGAAGAACATAATAGACCAGCCCCTTTAAAAAAAATACACATTCATCTCAAAGATCTCAATGGGACTATTTTTTGCTAAGAGATTGTGCAGAGCAGGTGATTTTTTTTTTCTTTATTGGTTATGTAAAAAATGATATCTTGGAACAAAAGGTTAGAGGTGGAAGAATGCAGGAAAAAGCAAGAACTTTAGATTTGCCAATGAAGGAAATGCTGCAAAAGAAATAGCTCTTATGAACTGCTGCATTGAGAATGGAATTAAGCCTTCCTCTAGCTGTTGGGAAAAAAGGTTTCAGATTTCAACTAAATGTTCCACATCATCTGGTATTCTTTGCAATCAAGACAAAAACAAGTAAAGAAACTTTTCTAAATCTAATCAGACTGATCAGGTGAGGTTTTTTACAACCTCACAGAGAGAACATTTGGCATAGAACTACAAGACAAGTAGAAATAGTCTGTCAGGGAAAGAGGCATTTTCCCCCCCAGTAGTAAGCTGGGTCACACAATCTCAAAAATACATCGAGTACTGTCTTTCGAATAAGATTCTGAAGAAGCTTGTGAGGATGTCACTGTTCCCCATTACACAAAGTTAAGGGTAGTTTTTACACAGGCAAAGTAGTTAATGCTGTGATTTTGGTGAGCCTAAAATTTTCTCTGATTCATATAAACCACAGTAGGCCAGCCCCAGAGACTGAAATTGAACTGATAACGGGAGCTGAAAAGAAAAGGGTATTTCTTCTTTCTTGACTTATAAGCCTATTAGATCTCTATTCCTGTTCTCTGTTACAATTTAAAACAGAATAAAATATACTCACAACAGACAGGAAAATTACATTCTTATGCCTATATAGGACACAGTAAAATTTGTAGAAGAGTGTTTAGAAGCTCATCCACACGCTTTCAATAAATGAGGATTGGAAAGAATTAGGGAGCAAAGAAGACAACAGGGAGGTCAGGGCCATTTGCAAACTTCTCAGCTAATAGAATTAAGTATGTTTTTACTTATTCATTTTAAATACTTCTAGTTGTTTCTAGCTGTATAATGAGGAGAATCTTATTTGCTATGTTCAGAAACAATATTCTCCCTGACAAGCTGTCCTATATTGCCATACCCCACTCAACAGAGGAGCCTTTGACATTGGATTGCGGACAGAACCAGGACTTTTCTATGCCCTTGGCATTGCCAAGTTCTAGCATGGCTCAGGGGGGCTGTTGCAATCAGCACACAAGTTATGCCCACGCTTGTTGGTCCCAGTGCTGTGATTGGGGAGCAGAATTGACTCCTCACTGAGGCTACATCTACATTACTGTGGTAAGTCAACCTAAGCTATGTAACCCCATCTATGTAAATAATGTAGCTAGAGTCAACATATCTTAGCTTGCATTACTGCAGAGTCTACACCTTGGGAGGTTAATGGGAGAATCTCTCTCAGGCTGCATCTACACTATGAGATAAGTTTGAATTTAAAGCATTTAGCTCGATATTGCCACATTCCTGTCTTCACCTTAAATACCATTAGATTGATTTAGGGAGCACTAATATTGAGATTACAGTATTATCGTTACCTGCTGGGTGTAGTGTCAAGCTCGAATTCAAAAGTTCAATTAAAGGCCAGTGTGGAAACACCAAACCTAAAATTAAATTTATTAGCCTCCAGAGGTGTTCCGTATGTCACCCAAAATGCTCTGCTCTGGCCACTTCTATCTCCGCTACTCTCCAGGTGCACAGGAATTAGGTAACAGGAAGACTGTGAATTTCAAACTGTGACCAGGAAGAGTGTGCCTGTGGGGTCATGTTTGTATGAGAGCCTGAGGAATGTCTTTCTTTCTTTGCTATTAGTGCTGTGAGAGCATCTACCCATTACAAATAGCCCCTGCAGGGAGGTCATGGCTCTGTCTCTACACTTGTTCATTTTTTCCGCGCTGCCTGGCACCAGCTGCAGCCCTGCTGCACAACATGGCAAGAGGACTGTTGTGGGGGTGGTGCTTGCACAAGAGGCCGAGAAATTTCTTCTCAGCAGTTTATATTTGAGAGCAAACCCCCGCCCACTCCCCCACAGGCACCATGCAGTTGGGATCTTTCCCATATCATATGCATAGCCCCTGACCCATTATAAAGACGTGCCTGCCATTCAGTGCTGACCGCCTGCCAGGCAGCATCATGTCCTAGCTTGTGTGAGTTTAGGGATCCAAGGGCGGGAAAGAATTTCAGAGGCTTGCAGCCTCCAGGGGAAGTAGCCCCTGGGGAGCATGATATTCGGGGCCTTGTGGCTAAGATATTTGGGGGGGACTAATTCAACTGGCCCACCACTGAACCCCACCCATAAGTCCCTAGCAAGTGACCAGTGGGTCTTGCAGCTGCTGGATGGAAGTTTCCCCTGGCAGCTCAGGTATTCGGCAGGACCGTTACTTCAACTACTTCAACATTCCAACCAGCTCTGCAGCCACAGACCACAGCACACCCCGAACCCCGCCAAAAATATTACACCTGCTGGTCTGATATTTCTGTTAGAAACATTTCCTATCTGTCTTCATGCTTTGACCTCCCCCAAAAACACAGGGGAAGCTAGTGAGATTCCTGTTTCTGTTATAAGTTCAGTGTATGATATTTCACTGCCATCCCCCATGTTGGCAATGTCTGTGTAGTGAACAGAAAAGACAAAAATATTTTTTCCTAGATGTTTCTATCCTTTCTTCTAACTCTGAGAATACAGTCAGGGTCTCTGTGTTATTTTTGGGGCTTGAATGCAATCATGGGAGGGGGACACTCAATGAATGGCCAGTTGAGAACACAGCCTGTGCACAGAAGCCTTATAGTGCACCAGAAAGCCAAAGACCCTTCCATCAGCGACTCTGTTTTTCCAAAAACTTTCCTATCTTCTCTTTCTTCCAGCTTTTCAGGGTCCCTGTGTTATTTTCAGGAATCAGATGTTATCATAGGAGGGGGACACTCAGTGGATGGCCAGCTGAGAATTCAGCTATAGAAGAAAAGAGATTTCTGTAAACTTTTTCGCCATCTCTGTGGATGCCCAACTTTTCCTTCCATCCAACAGGTAAAATGGATGTTTGCTTACCATGGGAGAGGGATGAGGAAAATGTGGTGTGGGAAGATGATGTCAAAGACCAGCAAGCATACCCAGAATGCTGTGTAGATGAGTGAACTGTGGGATAGGTTCCCACAATGCATGACTGCAACAGTCAATGTTTGCCAATTCCATGTGGCAGCAATGTCAACTTTGTGAGGAGCACATGGGGAGGTGAGGATAATCAAAATCGAATTTATAAATTCCAGAATTACAAAATCAATATTAATGAATTTGAATTTATCTTGTAGTGTAGAAACAGCCCCACTGACTTCCCTTACTCTTATTGTCCAAGGCAGAGGAGAAGGGTTGACTGTAAAGCAATCTGTGGCTGATTTCCTGGGTCTTAACTAGACCTTCTAAATCAGTTGCTAGTGGATCAATCTCAGAGTGTAGATCTGAGCTGTAATGTAAACAGAGGCTTAGTCACTATTCTGGCTGCAGTATCAGCACAGAGATGAATTGGGCCTAAACTTTTTAAAGCCCAAGAGCTTGTGTGTTCAGATCCTATTTAAACTGTGAACTGTAATAGTCCAGCATCTACCTACCTAAATCCAGCACACTTACTTGGTGAACCTTTATGATTCATAGAAGGGCATGTGGTAAATATGCTGTTAGTTATCAGAGCTGGGAAAGGATTCATAGTGGAAAACCAAAACCACATGGACTGGACCTCATCTGGTCATTACAAACTGAATGTTCAGACCACATTAATCTGAAGTCTTACGAACCTCTGTGAGCATGTCAAGGGATTTATGACTAAGGAAGAAAGCCAGGAAAAAATCAGTGGTTTTAATCAAGTTGTGTTCTCACAGTAACCGTGCTTCATGAAGTGCCTTGTACAGTCAGAGCTCAGTGAATAAGACCCCTATTCAATATTTCTCTATATCCACACATTATTTATTTCACACTGTGTAAACCCTGAACTAAAGCGAGGAATTAATCATTCCATGTGTCTTCTCTATTACACTCATAAACAAAATACCTTTTTGCCTCACAAAGTTGAATACATTTACTCTCCCAAATCCCCTGGGAGATAAGGGAGTGCTCTTACCATCTTTTCCATAGACCTGGAAGGAACCTTGAGAGGTCATCTAGTCCAGTACCCTACACTCATGGCAGGATCAAGCACTAACTAAACCATGCCTGACAGGTGACAGAGAGATAGCTGTGTTAGTCTGTATCCTATCAAAACAAAAAAGCAGTCCAGTAGCACTTTAAAGACTAACAAAATAATTTATTAGGTGAGCTTTCGTGGGACAGACCCACTTCTTCAGATCATAGCCGTACCAGAACAGACTCAATATATAAGGCACAGAGAACCAAAATTGTTATCAAGGTTGACAAACATTAGTTTGCTTTGGAAATAAACGGACTGTGAATAAGGAAATTTTGAATTTTGAAGTCTGGGGTTTATTTCAAAGGACCCACATCTACATGGCCAGTTTGCATTTCGAAAGCAGCACTTTTGAAGCAAGACTGGCTGCCATTATGCTAATGAGGCACTGAATATTCATATCAGTGTGTCATTAAATAGTTCAGATCCATGTCATTTATATGCCCCTTCCAAAAGGGAGAGACATGTGTAGACAAGGCCCAAGAGATGCTTGGAATTAACACCTCCCATTGACTTCAGCTGCAGTTATGAGTGTCCAGCCTTTCTTCATGCCAGGGACCAGGTGTCTCAAGTTGGACACACAGAAAAGGAGGAACATGTAACTCCACTCTGTCCTCCTTGCTTACTGTTTTTGGTTCTCTGTGTCTTAAATACTGAGTCTGTTCTGGTCTGGCTATGGTCTGAAGAAGTGGGTCTGTGCCACGAAAGCTCACCTAATAAACCATTTTGCTAGTCTTTAAAGTGCTACTTGACTGCTTTTTGTTTTGTAACTGAGGCAGTGAGAGCTGCAGAATCTGAAACCATAACTGGGAGGTGCAAATTGCCCCATTCATCTCCACTGCAGCTAACTTAGATATGCAGTGATAACAAAGTGAATATTTAAAGTATTAGCTGTTTCACTGTTCTTCAAACCACATATGCAATGCAAAGGTGGACCATGGTATCAGTAACCGGATGATCTGCTGAGAGTGACAACTAATTCTGCCACTACATGTGAGTGGGTTTGGGAGAATGCCACCACTTTTCCTCATCCCTCAGTCAAGGAGCATGGAGGAGCCCAGAGATCATCTGAGGCCCCACAAAGGCAACCAAAGCCCAAGTAGCCCAGTGCTGCATACAGGCTTCACCAGGAGAAAGCCAACCCTGCGGAGCCCAACAGAGACCACAGGTCTATTCAGAACCCAGTGAAGGTGATTTGGTCACAGGCAGCATGAATTATTTGATTTTGAAAATCTGAACAGCCTACTATGAGGAGCATATCATGTGGTGGATCTTGTATGAGTACAGTAATGTTTTTCCCCAGTGTGAGGCCTGTATCTAGAGGTACTATATACAATAAAGCAGTAGTTCAAGCAATTTATCTGAATTACAAAGTTAACTGAACTAACTTGAAATAAAAATGAGGCAGGAAAACTAAAACCATTGAATAGCCACACAGCCAAGTCTGAAAGAAATAAGGTGATCTTGGGTGAAATCTAATCAAACGAAGTACTGGGGTGGGGGAAGATGCAAAGAAGAATGGAAAGTGCTCAGAGACAAATAAATGTATGCCCAAAAAAAAATGTGTGCCTTCTAGCAATAAGTACCTTAAGAATCAAAACAGCCAGTGCAGGCAAACAAGAACACAAACTAATAAAGGAAAAGGAAGACTCATAATATGAGATATAAAAACAGCAGGATCGTGGAAGAATTGAAAGGAATACAGAAGAAGTGACAAGAGTATAATATGTGTGTGTGTGTGTGTGTGGTAAGCAGAGGTGAAGAATGAAAAAAAAATGGTTGTAGAAATGCTTAAGGCCAGGACTCTCAAACTTTATCACACTGCAACCCTTTTCTGACAACTATGGGACCCTATCTGAGGACCTTGGAGCATGAGCCCACCCAATCCCTATGAATCAGGACAGGAGGCCAAAACTCCAGGCAGAGGGCCTGTAACCTAAAACCCACCATCCAGGGGGAAGCCCTCAAGCTTTTGCCCCAGATGGTGGAGCTTGGGTTTCAGCTTCCACCCTGGGTCCTGGCAAGTCTAAGCCAGCCCTGGCAATCCCAATAACACAGGGTCATGATCCACTTTGGGGTTCAAACCCATAGTTTGAGAACTGGGATTTTTCCAATTAAAGTACCTGAAAAAAGAGGTCAGTGAAGGGACAGAAGGACCAGTAAGGGATACCAAGGATAATTTGACAAAAGAAATACGCATTGTTGAAAATATAAAATGAACTGGTTAAATCAATGTTCACATAAGAATATGGAAGACAGATGCCAGAAACAGGTGTAAACCTAAATGATAGAGGGAAGGGCGGAGAGTTAAGATAGTAGGAAAAAGCAGTCAAGATGTCTGAAGACTGACTCCAGACAAACAGGCTCAAGCCCAGAATGTCGAAGAAACCTGTTCAGTGCAAAGAAAGGGAGATGGATGAGTAACATCAATATATTTAGAAACTCTTCTATGCCTAGATTAAAGCAGATTGAAAGAGAAGAAACATGTCTGCATAATTTTGTTCCTCTTTTTCAATCAAAATTTTGATTTTTTACTTTAGCTGCGATTGGGAATGGGTGCCTTAAAAATGCACATGAAGTACCAATAAAAATACCATGAAAGCAATAAGGATGCTTAACCAGATAGCTCCATGGTAGCTTTGAAAGGGCAAAATCAGAGTGGGAAAGAAAGTAGAATACAGAACCAAGGATTACTGGAAAGCTATATTTAATTGAGGACAATGAATCTAGTTTTTGGGGATTTTAGACATATCACTTAGGCTCTGCCTTCCCTTCCATTGTCTCTCTATCCTTCTTTCATTCTGCATCACAGAATTGAAAAGGGCAGGCCAAAGTCAAGAAGTATGGTAATGGGATGAGCCACGTGTTTTCATAGGGAACTGTCTTAAAGGTCACTGACAGAAGCTGTTTTAGAGAAGGGATTAGTGGAATCCCACAAGAATTAAGATTCGGTCCATTTTTGTTCTCTTCATATATCAGTGACCTAATACATGAAATGTGTATTAGGGGAAGTAATTTGCTGATGAAAGAAAACTAGGGAATGGGGCCAGCAAAGACAAAAGTAGGATGGCAATAAAATTGTAAATAACAAATAGACCGGAATCATGGTTTGATAATGCTAGCAGTTTTACTGGCATCTGCAATTCTTTGTAAAGAAAGATAATGTTATGAGAGTGCAAAATATATAATAAAAGCCAGTACTTTCCCAGGAGCCATGTGCTAGAGAACATTTAACAGGAGCTGACTATGGTCTTGGTACTGGCTAAGCCCCTAATACCATATGCACTGGGATTAATGGTATTTACATTTTTAAGAGACAGATTCTAGGATACAGTGAACCAAGGTAGGACTCAGAATAAATCATCCTAGTATTACATAAGGGACTCTGGGCCACATTTGATCTGCAGCAACAGTGCCTTGCCCTCTAGCAGAAGAAGAATTTTGTAGAAATAGAGACAATATGAAAAGGGCAATCAGAACGATCCAAGTAAATCTAGTAATGTTGCTCCCTTTATAAAGGTAAAAACAGCTGGTATTATTTGAAAAAAGATATCAGGAGAGAGAGGGGAGTAACTCTTAGAAGAATATAGGATACTGAGGGGGAAAAGAAATCTAAGCACTGGAAACTAAAGGGAATTAAGAAAAAATTATTTACCTCTGTTAAGTCCATTGACAGAATACTTAACCAAGGAGAATGGTAAGAAGAATTAGCATGATGGTTATCTGTGTTTCTGATTCACTTCTCTCCCAAGTGAGTACAGCACAATAGCATGTATGCTGCAGTACTATCAGGCTCAAAGTAATTTCATGTTACATCACATGGATGACCTGGCACATAATGGTCACCACTGTGCTTACACAGAGGAAAAAAATATTATGGGACAGAACTATTAACTCACAGCCAAAAACAAACCTACCATAGTGCCAGATATTAATAGCACCAATATCACAAGACTATAACCCCATTAACAGTTCTTGCAATTGCAAGACATTGTTTATGGCTCCAGCTAACACCCAGCATACGAAGTGAGGGAAAAAACGTACATTATCTCAAGGACTATGCAGTTTGCCTGGTTCAAGAGCAGTGTTACCTGTCAGCTGAGCCCTTGGGTGACTGCCTGGGAGAGAGTCAGGTGCTGCCCTGCTGGTTAACAGCGCACCCTCAGTGGGCAGCATGTGTTTCTATTGGTGGTGCACATAACAAAATTTGTTCTACCCTTAGATGGAAAAGAATAGAGGGAACACTAGTTATGACTGGTCCACTTATCTTGTCGGAATATCTTCTATCAGAGTGATTAAATGATTAAGGGGCTGAAGCACAAGACCTATGAGGAGAGGCTGAGGGATTTGGGCTTGTTTAGTTTACAGAAGAGAAGACTTAGGGGTGATTTAATAGCAGCCTTCAACTTACTGAAGGGGAGCTCTAAAGAGGAGGGTGAGAAACTGTTCTCAGTGGTGTCAGATGGCAGAACAAGGAATAATGGCCTGAAGTTGAAGAGGAAGAGGTGTAGGTTAGATATTAGGAAAAACTACTTCACCAGGTGGGTGGTGAAGTCTTGGAATGCGTTGCTTAGAGAGGTGGTGGATTCTCCATCCCTCGAGGTTTTTAAATCCCGGCTGGACAAGGTCCTGGCTGGGATGATTTAGTGGGGGTTGATCCTGCATGAAGCAGGGGGCTGGACTAGAGGACCTCCTGAGATCCCTTCCAGCTCTATGATTCTGTGATTCTGTCCTTGGTGCCTCTGAATATTACCAGTCTGATCCAGCTCCTTCAAATCAATTATAAATTCCCATTGACTTCAAGGGGAGAAAGCTGAGGTCCAAATTACTCACTGATTTTTTTCAATATGTGCAATACCTCTAACATTACTAAAAGGTCTGATTAAATAGTCTAACCAGATGAGTAAAGCATTATGTGGCTTCCTCAGTAGTGCGACAAACATTTTCCTTTAAAATGATCCACTATTTTCTCAACCTGAATGGTCTTTTCATACAACTTTAGTAGCTATTCAAAACAGTTTAATGTTATTAGAATATCATCGTTTCATTATGTTTAATATGAGAATCTGACATGAAATGATTTTAAATACGTTTCCACCCAAATTAAAATCACAAGTTGTAAAACTAATTCTAGAAGTGTCAGTCGTAATGTAATGTAATTTCAGTCTTCCTAAAGTGACTCGTTATTAACTGCTACAGAAGGGGTTCTCAGTTTAAAACTAGAAAGGTGGTGAAAAGATTTCAAATATCACCGAACCAGACAGCCCAAGTGAGATGGGTTAATTTGATTTGATAACCACCTGCAAATATTCATGTTGCGTTCCTGCCATCTGCATTAATTAACTAAACTCAACAGACTCCCATTAGTTTTTATATTGCCTCACATGAATTCAGCAGTAGCACAATAGCTAGAAGGGGAGAGGAATCAGAAGGGAAAAGGTTCTGCTTAATTGTACTGTTCATTCTTTCTCTATTGGAGCCTCTTCCTAGGAAAACTGCAAGTGCCCAAAGAAGTGCTTAGTGATGGAAGAGGTAACCTTTCCCTATATGTTGAATCAATTGCACAGTATCATGCCAGAAATGCTGCTCATGGTGCCCCCATAATAAAAACCCTCCTAGAATCACATATATGTCCTGAACCACAGCCAGCAGCAGTACATACTTTGTATACATCTGCTGTTTAAAAAAAAAATCAACTTAAGAACATAAGAACGGCCATACTGGGTCAGACCAAAGGTCCATCTAGCCCAGTATCCTGTCTGCCGACAGTAGCCAATGCCAGGTGCCCCAGAGTAGGTGAACCGAAGACAATGATCAAGTGATTTGTCTCTTGCCATCCATCTCCCGCCTTTGACAAAAGACTAGGCACCATACCTTACCCCTTGCTAATAGCCATCTATGGACCTAACCTCCAAATATTTATCGAGCTCTTTTTTAAACTCTGTTAGAGTCCTGGCCTTCACAGCCTCCTCTGGAAAGGAGTTCCACAGGTGGACTGTGCACGGTGAAGAAAAACTTTCTTTTATTAGTTTTGAACCTGCTACCCATTAATTTCATTTGGTGTCCCTAGTTCTCATATTATGGGAACAAGTAAATAACTTTTCTGTATTCACTTTCTCCACACCATTCATGATTTTATAGACCTCTATCATATCGCCCCTCAGTCTCCTCTTTTCTAGACTGAAAAGTCCCAGTCTCTCTAGCGTCTCCTCATATGGGACTCGTTCCAAACCCTTAATCATTTTAGTTGTCCTTTTCTGAACCTTTTCTAATGCAAATATATCTTTTTTGAGGTGAGGAGACCACATCTGCACAACCTGTGGCAGACACCGGTCAGGAGAAAAATTCAAAGATCATGTCTACACTAGCTATTTAGTTCAAAAATAACTTTGAAATAAGGTATGCTTTCAAAAAGCCCCATGGAGCATCTACACACATTAGCCGCGTCTACACATGCCAGCTACTTTGAAGTAGCCGTGCCAACTTCAAAATAGCACCCACCACATCTACACGTGGCGAGCACTATTTCGAAGTCAACATCGACGTAAGGCGGCAAGACGTCGAAGTCGCTATCCCCATCAGGGGATGGGAATAGCGCCCTACTTCAACGTTGAACGTCGAAGTAGGGCACGTGTAGCCGATCCGCGTCCCGCAACTTCGAAAAAGCAGGGTCCGCCATGGCGACCATCAGCTGAGGGGTTAAGAGACACTCTCTCCAGCCCCTGAGCTCTATGCTTGCCGCGTGCAGCGGCCCCTTAAAGCTCCGTGCCCCCTGCCTTCCTGTGCAGGAAGCTGAGAGCGCGTGCAGGCAGCAGCAGTAACACGCAGCTATCCTGCATGCCTCCCTGCAGCCCCAAGACACCTCCCTGCTGCGATGGCCACCCACCAGCCCCCCAAGCGCCCCCAGGGCACCCCCACCCAAGGGGAGCCAGGGCTCCCAGCCTGGCAGCCAGCCCTGGAAGAGGCAACGGGGCCCCTCCTGGACGGAGGCCGAGATCCGGGACCTGCTAGGGCTCTGGAGCGAGGAGGAGGTGCTCCAGGTAATGGGGAGCAAGAGGCGGAACACGGATACGTTCGCTCGGCTGGCCAAGGGCCTGGCCGCCCGGGGTCACCCTGCCCGCACTCCTGACCACGTCAGGAGTAAGGTCAAGGAGCTGCGGCAGGGTTACGCCCGGGCCCGGGATGCGGCCAGCCGATCTGGGGCCGCCCCCACCACTTGCCCCTCTTACAGGGAGCTCAGGTCCATCCTGGGCCCCCGGCACACCTCCTCCCCGCCGGCCACTCTTGACATCTCGGCCAACGAACCCCAGCAGGCCCCGGAGGTGGAGTCCACCCCGGAGGCAAGCCCTGCACCCCAAGGCCCCCCAGGAGCCCACCCCTGGGACGCCGGAGGAGGGGGAGGGGGAGTCCTCCTCCAGCAATGGGGGGCTCCAAATAATCCTGCCATCCCGGAGCTCCAGCAGGGCGTCCACCCAGAGGGTGTCCCCCGACCATGGAAGCGGACCGTCAGGTATGTACCCCTCCCGGTGCACATCCCCGCGGTTGAGGGGCGGGGACAACAGACATGATCAGGGCCCTCCACATGCCCAGATGACCATGGCCCCAAGAACAGCAGTGGCATGTCCCTCAGAAGAGTGCATCAGCCCCTTGCCCCCGCAGCAGGACAGTGCTATGCCCCATCCCCGGGGATGGGGGGAGTGGAACCTAGGGTCCCCCGGGGGGTGGGGGTGGAACACCCATCAGCAGCAGCAGCAGCATCTCCCGGGGATGGGGATGGGGAACCAGCAGCAGAGGGGTGGGGGGACAAGGGCCACAGCTCAGGGGCCACACTAACGGCTGTCTCCACTCTTCTTCCCCCCCTGTGTTCCACAGCTGCACCATCGGAGGGCCCGGAGAGCGCCGGCGAGGTGTCAGTGGTCCCGGACAGCCCACCAGGGCCATCGCTGCAGGCCAGCCCCTCGGCGGAGCACCAACCAGCCCCAGTGCGGGGCCAATGGCGGACCCAGAACCACCAGAGGATGGCGATGGACCCCAGCTGCTCGCGACCCTCCGGCGGCAGCTGGAGGTGTTGGAGCGGCACCTGCAGGTGGACGAGCGGCGCCTGCAATTGCAGAAGCGGGTGCTGGCCTGGCTCCAGGAGGCATGGGGGGCCTTTATGCGCACTTTTGAGCGCATAGTGGACTACCTGGCCCCCCATGCCATGCCACCCACTGCTCTGCCCGCCCTACCCGCCGCTCCACCCGCCGCTCCACCTGCTGTCCCACTGCCGTCCGCCACCCT
Source organism: Carettochelys insculpta (assembly GCF_033958435.1). Taxonomy (NCBI): domain Eukaryota; kingdom Metazoa; phylum Chordata; order Testudines; family Carettochelyidae; genus Carettochelys; species Carettochelys insculpta. Next base: position 13,610,046 of record NC_134150.1, on the reverse strand, counting down.
GGGGCCTTCCGCTGAGGGCGACCTGGGGCCTGCTGACATCCGCCAGCCATATCTGCCAGTTCGCCCAGCCCCCAGCCAGCCTCGGCCAAGGCTGAGGCCGAGGCAAGGGTCATGCCCGCCAAACCCAGGCGCTGGAGAGCGGGGGGTGCGGGGCCCGGGACGTGGCCCCCTCTCTCCGCTTTGTACATATCCCCATTATTTTGTATATAGTTTGTGTTAGACCCCGTTCTCTTATGATACCTACCCCCCCATGTGAATAGTTCCCCCCTTTTGTTCCACTATTATATTTATATATATATTTGTATTAATAATAAGAGAATTCACTGTTTTGTGGTTTCAAAAACAACAGGTCTAGTTTTATTTGCAAGAAAAGTTGTGGGGGGTGTGGTCTTGGGTGCTCTGTGGTGTGAGCGTGGGGGTAGGGAGTGTTGTGGAGGATGGGGGGATGCAGTGGGGGACCTGCCAGTGTTCACCCCGTGGTCTGGTCGAAATGGGCCCGCAGGGCCTCCCAGACCCGGATCCCCTCGGGGTCCACCTGGCGACTGGGGACAGCGGGTGGCTGCACATCAGCCCTGCCAGCCTCCACAGCCCAGCCCTGAAAGAATGCCTCCCCCTTGCTCTCGACCAGATTGTGGAGCGCGCTGCACGTGCCCACAATCTGAGGGATGTTGGTGGGGCCTGAATCCAGGCGAGTGAGAAGACACCTCCAGTGCCCTTTGAGGCGGCCAAAAGTGCACTCAACCACCTGGCGCGCATGGGTCAGGCGCGTTTTGAAGCACTCCTGGCTGGCTGACAAATGGCCCATGTAAGGGTGCATGAGCCAGGGCCAGAAGGGGTACGCCACGTCTGCGACGACGCAGAGGGGCATGGTGGTATCCCCCACAGGGATCTCCCACTGGGACATGTAGGTCCCCGCCTCCAGCCGGCGGCACAGGCCCGAATTCCTGAACACCTGGGCATCGTGGGTGCTGCCAGGCCAGCCAACATAAATGTCCAGGAAGCGGCCCCGGCTGTCCACCAAGGCCTGGAGGACCACTGAATGGTAGCCCTTCCTGTTCAGGAAGTGTCCTCCACTGTGCTCTGGAGCTCGGATGGGGATATGGGTCCCATCCAGAGCCCCGAAGCAATTTGGAAAGCCCAGGCTGGCAAACCCCGCGATGGCAGCATCCGGGTCCCCAAGCCGCACGAGCCTGTGGAGGAGCAGGGCGTTGATGGAGCGGACGACCTGCAGGGGAAGGACATGGGAGAGTACCAGTAAGGGATGTGCAGGTTGTGTCTGCCCCCTCCCCCAGGGCTTCCCTCCACCCCCAGGGCTCCCTCCCCACCGTGGGTCCTCTTACCTCCATGAGGACAGCCCCGACAGTGGCCTTGCCCATGCCAAACTGCTGCCCCACGGATCGGTAGCTGTCTGGAGTGGCCAGCTTCCAGACAGCGATGCTGACCCATTTCTTGACTTTGAGGGCACGCCGCATGAAGGTGTCCTGGTGCCTCAGTGTGGGGGTGAGCCACTGGCAGAGCTCCAGGAATGTCTGCCGGCTCATGCGAAAGTTCTGGAGCCAGCAGTCGTTGTCCCACTCGCCGAGCACCAGCCGCTCCCACCAGTTGGTGCTCGTGGGGTTGCTCCACAGCCGTCGGCGTGTGCGGCCGGGGGGGGAGGGGGACACGGAGGACAGCAGGGTCTGGGGCTGCTTCATCCTCCCCTGGGGGCAGCTCCTCTTCTTCTGTGACTAGAAGGTGATCAGCTGCCGCCGGCATGGCATTGAGTAGTGCGAGCACTGCTCCTGCAGAGGTGGCTGTGTGGACCTCTGGCTGCCGCTGCTGCTGGGGGTCCATACTGCTTCGCCAAGGTGTGTGTGCCTATGGCTCTGCAGACCGCGTGCTGTTCAGGCTGAGTGTGTCTGGGAGGGGCCCTTTAAGGGAGCGGCTAGCTGTTGCCCCGGAAGTGCTAGTCCGCCCTTGACCCTGTCTGCAGCTGTTCCTGGCACCCTTATTTCGATGTGGGCCACTTTGGCATGTAGACGCTCCCCTGCAGTGCCTACTTCGATGTGGTGCTGCCCAACGTCGACGTTGAACGTCGACAGCACCAGCCCTGGAGGACGTGTAGATGCTATTCATCGAAATAGCTTATTTCAATTTCGCTACATCGAAAACTAAGCTATTTTGATGTAGCATTCACATGTAGACGTATCTATTATGTGCTACTTCAAAAATGGGATCAAAATATTGAGGCCGCATTTCGAAGCCATTCTTCCATTCCTGTATTGAGAAGAGCATTCAAAATAGGACACATGTAGAAGCTCCACGGTCCACTCTTTCAAAATAGCGGGTCAGCCATGGTGGCAGCCCACAGGAGTGAGGAGACACTCTAGCTGCCCCAGCCAGGGCTCTATGGTCACTGCCATCCATGTTTAAGGAAATATGTACCCAGCAACCCATTGCAGGAAGCTGAGAGTATGCTAGCATGACAAAGGGCATGAGCTCTCAGCTACATGCCCTCTCCCTGACGACAGGGCAGAGATCATCATACACACATGCACACACACACTGCACCAATGGCAAGTAGCCAGGAGCCTCGTGCCCCCTCAAGGGTCCCCGGTGAGTCCTCCCAGGGCTCCCAGAAGTTGAGCCAGCAGAGAGCCAGAAGGGGCCCCTCCTGGTCTGAGGAGGATCTCAAAGACCTCCTCGGCCTCTGGGGGAAGAGGAGGTCCTCCTCCAGACTGGTGTGCATTGCCTTAACGCAGATGCATTTGACTGGCTCTCTGGAGCCTCAGTGCCAAGGAGAACCCCAGGTGCACCAGAGACCAGGTGTGGTCCAAGATCAAAGAGCTGAGGCAGGCATAGTGCTGTAGCCAAGACACTTCCAGGTTCTCAGGGGCACTTCCCACCCAGTGCCCACACTATGAAGACCTGGACCACATCCTGGGGCCCAAGCAGGTGCCATCCCATGAGCACGTCCTGGACACAGCCCCCTACACCTCCTCCCACTGAGACCAAGACTGAGGCAGCCATGGAGGAGGGGGAGCTGGGACTCTCATATGCCATCACTCCCACCTGAGAGACCAGGTTCAAGAGGCTGGCAGAGATGATAAGTGCTCCAGCAATGAGATCCTTGTCATTGCTATACCTGCTGGATCACCCAGCCACAACCCCTCCAGACAGGCAAGTCCAGCCTTCATGGAAGGAGCAGCATGTATGTACTTGGTGTCTGGGATGCCTAAGGGACTGGGGCAGGGGGCCCCGTCCCTGCCACAGCTGGCAGGCAGCCACTCACCCACAGGACACTCAGTGCCAGCCCCACTGAACAGCCCCACATTCTGCACTTCCAGGGAGGGAGTGAGGGGGCAGCTGACCACAGGGAAACCCCTATCTTGTGTGACCCCATCTGCATCCGGCATCCCATGGGTCCCCCAAGCCATCAGAGAGTGGGGGCAGGATGGGGGACATCAGAGTGGGGGTCCCAGCCCCCCAGGGACAGGATGCAGGGCTAATGCACCATCCCTCTGTCCCCTTCTGTCTCCACAGGTCCATCACACGCAGCAACTGAAGGAGAGGAGGACGGCCGCCCACCCCATCCTGAAGTAGTGCAGAGTCACCACCTGGTCAGCCACCATTGCCAATGGGGGGATAAGGAGGTAGCAGCGAACTGCGCTGTCATGCAGGACTGACTGGCGATGGAGCGAGAGGTGTGGGTGTGGGTGGCCGGTTGCCTGGAAACCTTCATGCAAGCTGTGGACACTCATGTCAACCAACCTCTCCCTCCCTCACCAGCCCCCCTGCAAGCCTCCCTGCAGTCACTCCTGCAGCTCCCCCTGTAGCTCGCCCCCACAGACCCCCCAGTCCTCTCCCCAGTGCTGCCCTGATCCCACCAGACCTCTCCCCAGCTGACCAGCTTGAACTGGCTCGATGGCTGGATGCCTCTGCGGGCCTCCAGTGCCAGCCCCTACTGCCCCCCACAGCCTCCCCTATGCATCCTGGTGAATTTGAGGCTGAGTCCACAGCACGCCCCCCCAACCCTACCTTCCCGTGGTCCCAGCCCCATCCCAGCCACACAGGCAGTCCAGGCCTTGGGGCGGTAGAGACAACCATGGCTGCCTCAGATCCCAGACCCCATCCCAGTGGATGACTGAGTCCCCACCCGCACCCCGATGCCCTTTCCCAAGTTCAGACTCTCCCCCCAGTGCCACCCCTGAATCCCTGTTGTATATAGTTTCATCTCCTGTATATAGTTGACTGCACATTTTTGGAGGTTTAATCTAAATTTTATTTTTAATACAGTTTAGTTTTCTATAGTAAAAGGTCAGTCCCTCTTCCTGTGCCCCCATCGTGTATTGGAGGAGCAGTGGGGGGTGGTGAGATGTGGCAGCAGTGAGGGGTGCCGGTGGGGGGGGCGTGTTGGGGGAAGGTGGCTGGAGGAAGTGTCACTGTTGGTCCTGGGCAAACGCCTTTGCACCTGGTGGCATGGAGCAGCGGGCAGCTGCTCATACCCGGCTCCGGTCTCCGCAGCCCAGACCAGGATGAAAGGCTCCTGTTAGCTCTCCACAGTATTATGGAAAGCACAGCAGTCCACAACAACTGTGGGCACATTCAGGAGGCTGATCTCCAACCTCGTCAGGAGGCAGCAAAAGTGCCCTTTGAGGCGTCTGAATGCCCGCTCCATAGTGTTCCTGGCCTGGTTCAGGTGTGCATTGAACACATCCTGAGATGGGTCAGTGCGGCCTGTGTAGGGCCTCGTGAGCCACAGGCATAGGGGGTATGAGACATCAGCCACGATGCGGGGGGCGGGGGTCATGGTGATATCTCCCATCAGGAGCTCCCACAGGGGAGGTAGGAGCCCTCCTGCATCTGGCGCCCCAGCCAAGAGTTCATAAACACCCGGGCATCAGGGGCCCTGCCCGAACACCCCATGCACACATCCATTAGCCAGCCCTAGGCATTGACAAGGGTCTGGAAGACCATGGAGTGGTATCCCTTTCTGTTCACAACAGTGCCCACGCTGTGGTCCAGTGCACGGATGGCTGCCAAAACAGTTCAGGAAACCCAGCTCCGCAAAGCCAGCAAGGGTGATGTCCAGGTCCCCAACAGCGATGACCTGGTGCAGGAGGAAGTTTATTGCCCAGACAACCTGCAGAGGGTGCAAGACAGACACATCGGTGAGTGCATGGCTGTGTGATCCCCGGCCTCCTGCCCGGTGGCCCCTTTCCCATGGTGGGTGTGTGGCCCAAGCCAGGCTTATCTCAAGCACAACTGCTCCAGTGGTGGCCTTGCCCACCCCAAATTGATGGCCAACCAAACAATGGCTGTCTGGGATGGCCAGCTTCCATATTGTGATCACTACACTCTTCTGCAAAGGGAGCACAGGCCACATCCTGGTGTTGTGATACGGGAGGGCCGGGGTGAGCCAGTGACACAGCTCCTCAAATGTCTCCCTGGTCATTTGGATGTTTTGCAGCCACTGGTTATTGCCCCATTCCCCCAGCATGAAGCCATCCCACCACTCGGTGTTGGTAGGGTACACCCAGAGCCACTAAATCAGTGGGGTTAGGGTGTGCTGAAGTAGCCCCAGCAGACGGCCTGCAGGAGGTTGCCTATGCTAATGGCTCTCTGGTGCTGCTGTAGGAGAGCTGCAAGCAGCACAGCCAGCAGGCTAGCCACAGCCCACATGAGCTCCCTCTCAGGATGCTGCTGGGGAACATGGTGTCACTGGTGCAGCTCAGGTCCCAGCACAGGATCTGCAGTGCTGCAGCAAGCCTTGCAGCCTGGAGCATGAGCAAGGTGTGTGTGTTGGTGGGGGCAGGGGGTTTTAAGGGAGTGGCTGGCTGCAGGCCCCAGAAGGGCTTGGCAACCATGCAACCCATCTGTGGCATTTCCTGGCCCATTATTTCAAAATAGCAGCCATGGCTGTGTAGACACACCCTTTCAAAATGCTAGACTGCTCTTTCAAAATAGGGGATCATGGCTTTGTGTTTGTGGACGCACCATATCAAAGGCCGTTCTTTTGAAAAGTACATTTAGAAAGACATCCTTTCGAAATTGCAGTGTAGTGTACAAATAGCCACACAGTTAAAATCTTGAACAGTTATGAGTAACTGAAAACAGGCTTTGTAATGAGAGGTGCTGGGCAACCTTAATATCAGGCAATCCTATTATTTCTTTACACCCTTCTATGCCAGGTGAAGCATAAGTCATCTACAAGTCTCCTCCACTTAACTCCATCTCAGGACAAAACTTCTAGCTGACCCCAGGAGTACCCCAATTGTTGTCCCTCAATCTCAGTGGATCTTCTCCACATTTTCCAAGGTCTTCCTCTGTTGCATTTTCCAGGTGGCTTATATTTAAAGGCTTGACAGACTATGCTAGATGATGATTTTCGGAGTGTGTAGCCTAACCAGCCCCACTTTCTTCTTTTGGTTTGAATGTCAAATAGATCTTTCCTGCTCTGTTCCAAATCTCCTCGTTTGTGACCAAGTCTTTCCATTTGATGCAAAAGATAGATACTATTAGCCTACTTTTAATCCAGCAAATAATGGTTTGAGTAGCCTGCAAGAGCTACACTTGGGTGAGAGGGTTACTTCTGAATGTTGTTGCATAGCAAGGAAGAAAAACAGAGTCCCGTGATCATCTTCTCAGTCTTCCTTCAAAATTTCATCACCCTCTTTCCCCGTTCAAGTCCTGCCATACAGTGCCCAACTTTTGCCTGCGCTGATCTCAACAGCACTCAACAGCCTCTGCACTTTGTCGTCCCTAGACTGCTGCCCTCTGTCATATGTCTCTGAACTAAACAGTGAAAAGCTTGGGACAGGGATCTTTTCATTTATAATTACTTCCCACATTGCACAGGGCTAATTGACTGGGCTCTATAAATTAGTCAAGAGGTATTTTCTGAAGTTTTTGATGTTAGCTGATAATATAAGAAACTGAAACCAACACTTCCTTTATGAAGTGAAGTCCTTCAGCCAATTACAATTTTCATTAATACTCATGAAGATGTTTTCTGAGTAAGCACATAACAGTGACCAACTCCAAAAGACAAGAAATGTTACCAAAGTTGGATATTCCCAATTTCACAATTACCAAAATGACCGACAGCCTCACTTAACACCTGGAAGCTTTGCTTCATGCAAACACTATTGCATACAGACAGGGAAGCTGAGCTGGCTTGCAGGGTGCTTGCTTCTCGCACCAGGGGATAATGATAAACTCCAACAGAGACATCTTTCAAGTCATATTCAGACATGCAGACACCAAAACATTTTGATCCTGCTGATGCAGTGAGATTACTAATTTGCATAATTGTAGTTTAAGAAGTTACTTTAGCATTGCTGCCCTTGTTATCAAGAAAAAAAGCCATGGTTTTTTTCCAAGTGGGGGAGAGAAATATTGTACCTGATAAATGGAAGTGTGTTGTTAAACCTTTCATTGTTACTGCTCAGAGAGCAATTTAAATAAGCAGAGGATGGCCTCAGGACTGCATTTAGTGTGGATGGAAGATAGCTCTTCTGTATACTGTAAGGTCCCCCCATTCACAAACTTAATGTTTGCAAATTCAATTATTCGCAAGCAGCACCAGGGCGGGGAGCACCAACGCTGCTTCCCAGCGCCCCAGGCAGGAATGCCGGCAGCCTCTGTTTCCACGGGGCCCTAGGCAGGGGTGCTGGTGACTGCCACTTCCCAAGGCTTCGGGGCCAGAGCACCAGCAGCTGATGCTTCCCCAGGGTGTTGGGACCAGAGCGCAGTCAGCTGCTGCTTCTCTGAGGCTCCGAGCAGGCCACCTATTCGCAAAAATCGACATTTGCGAGGGTTCTGGGCACCGAACCCTTGCGAATGTTGCGACCCTACTGTGTAATTCTTAACTCCCTGTCCAGGGTTTCCTAGCATAAGACTCTCAGGTACGGAATGCCATAATAAAAGAGAAGGAACAATTACTGTCACCTGCATATCTTCTAATATAATATATGCCATCATAAGCCAGCAATGCCCCACTGCAAGTTACATTGGCCAAACTGGACAGTCTCTACATTAAAGAATAAATGGACATAAATCAGACATCAGGAATGGTTACATACAAAAAACTGTAGATGCACACTTCAGTCTCCCTGGACATTCAGTAACAGATTGAAAAGTAGCCATCCTAGCACCAAAAAAACTTCAAAAATAAACTCCAAAGAGAAACCTCAGAGCTGCAATTCATTTGCAAATTTTACACCATCGCTCAAGGACTGAACAGAGACTGGAGCCGTGTCTACGCTTATTAAAAACTTTGAAATGGCCATGCTAATGGCCAAATCGAAGAATACTAATGAGGCACTGCAATGCATATTCAGCACCTCATTAGTATGCCATAGGCCACAGCACTTCGAAAGCACCACGGTTCACTCGCCCACGGCTCCTCTCCACAGGGGTCCTTTTCGAAAGGACCCCGCCAACATTGAAATCACCTTATTCTATTAGCATGGCCATTTCAAAGTTTTTAATTAAGTATAGACGTAGCCTGGGAGTGGTTGGCCAATTACAAAAGCAGTTTCTCCACTCTGGATGTTCACACCTCTACATTAGCCATCGATAATGGGCCACATCCTCTCTTACTGAATTGACCTGATTTCTCCTCTCTTGATGTTCACAGTTCTGTGTTACCTCCTGATAACGGGCCACATCCTCTGTGACTGAACAGCCCTTGTCAACTCTGGCCCTCCCCTTGACTGAGACTCCCTCTTTATACCCATATCTGGAACCCCCCGCCATGCATCTGACAAAGCAGATTTTTGCCCACAAAAGCTTATGCTCTGAAATATGTTAGCCTATAAGGTGCCACAGGACTCTCATTATTTTTGAAGATACAGACTAACTCGGCTACCTCTCTGACACCTAACCCTAACCAAACTGCACTCATGTTATACAAGTATAAATGGCTTCACAAGTAGCAAGTTTCCAGAAATTCAGGGTTGAAGTACACAGGGATTTGTCCACATACACACTTTAAAAATGCAGCCTTCTGTTTCTGACTGGGAAAAAAAATCATTCTTGATAGCAGATGCCTTATCCAGATGTTTCTGATAGGTGAGCCTATGAGACTGAGTGGGACATAGCGATACACATCAAACTTGTCAAAAGCTAATTTACCAGCTTTGATCAGAAGTTAGAGATGACAACAACTGATGACTTTATGCAAGCTGTTCCGAAATGCATCATGACATGATGATTAAAATATAGAAAAGATGGTTCCAAAAATACAGTGGTTGCCTTAAAGCCTTTCCAATTATGATTTGGATAGCTAACTAGGGTTACCTCAGTATGTGCCATATTCCCTCAATATGCCTTATACTTCCTATATGAAAGAGTACAGGGTTGAACCTCTTTAATCCAGTGCCCTCAGGACCTGACCCATGCCAGACAAGAGAATTTGCCAGACCATGATAGGCCATATTTTCTAGCTGCATTACTAACATTTCCATTCCTTCGTGTGCTCTCAGAAGATATTGGGTGTGTCTACACTACAAACCAACTTTGAAGTTAACTTCAAAGTAAGGGGCTACTTTGAAGTAGTCTGCAGAGCATCTCCACATGCTTTCCCTTACTTAGAACTACTTTGAGTTAACTTCGAAGTAAGGGAGGCTAACTTTAAAGTCACTACTCCATTCCCAGGAATGGAGTACTGGCTTACTTCGAAGTGTAACTTTGAAGTTAAGTGTGTGTAGATGCGCTGCACTCCTTACTTCGAAGTAAGGAGTCCTCCAAGGATGTCCCCCCCAGAGGATGGAGACAGTCTGGATAGACCAGGCAGGGCTCTATGGTCCCTGCCGGCTGCCTTAAAGGAAGCAGCTCCCTGGCAACCCCCAGGCAGGAAGCTGAGAGTGTGCCATAAGCAGGGGCAGCATGAGCTCTGCCTTGGACTGCCCCTGCCTGAAGCACCTGCCAGCCTCCACAGCCCCTACCCACCACAGTGGCATGACAGGATCCTCCTCCCCCTCCTGGGGCCCCAGAGGAAGGGGCTGAGGACTCACAGGGCCCAGGCAAGGGCCATGCCTGGAGAGGAGCCTTCTGGACAGAGGCGGAGCTTAAGGACCTCCTCACTCTCTTGTGGGGAGGAGGTCCTTTGGCAAACTGGCACCTGCCAGCATTATGCTGAGGCCTTCGACCGGCCTGTGGCACCCCCACCCCAGCCCTACCTCCCTGTGCTCCCTGCCCTGTCGCAGCCCCGCAGGGGACCCCAGGCCAAGGGCGGTATGGGTGGCTGTGGCCAACTTAGCTCCCAGCCCCCAACACCACCAGCCAGCTGACCCAACTCCCATCCTAGCCCCCTCTCCCAGTTCAGTCCCCCACCTGAACCCCCCGCTCCAGTTCAGTCCCCCACCCAAGCCCCCCTCCCAGTTTGGTCCCCCAATCCATCCCCCCCCCAGTTCAGTCCCCCACCCAAGCCCCTGCCTCCCCACTGAACTATTCCCCCCGTGTGCACCAAAGGTTTCCACGTTCCGTTCCGTGGTGCACAATACTTTATTTCCCTCATTAAAGTTTCTTGTTCCACCCTGACCTGTGTCCCTGGTGCTTCCTGTGGGACAGAGGTGGTGAGGGGGGGGAGTGTGATGGCTGCAGGGTGGGGTGATGTGTGGTGCGGTGTGTGGGTCAGGGCAGTCTCTGCGTGAAGGCCCAGCACAGGGCATCCTGGACCCTGACCCCATCCCACTGTGCCTCATGGCACAGGGCAGTGGGTGGCTTCTCATAGCCAACTCCCTGGTCCGTGGCTCAGCCCTGCATAAAGGGCTCCCGGTGGCCCTCCACAACCTAATGGAGGGCACAGCAGGCAGCAATGCCCATGGGAATGTTCAGGAGGCTGACATCCAGCCTGGTGAGGAAGCTGCAAAACCTCCCCTTCAGCCTGCTGAATGCCCACTCAACTGTGCCCCTGGCATGGTTGAGGTGACTGTTAAAGGTGTCCTGGGCCAGCTTGATGTGTCCAGTATAGGGCCACATGAGCCATGGGTGCAGCGGGCACACAGCGTCAGCCATGATGCAGGGGGGCATCATGATGTCTCTGAGCAGGAGCTCCTTCAGGGGGACATACATGCCCTCCTGCAGCCAGCGTCCCAGCCACAAATTCCAGAACACCCAGATGTCATGGGCCTTGCCTGGCCACCCCACACACACGTCCAGGAAATGGCCCCTTGCATCCACCAGTGCCTGGAGTACCACTGAGTGGTACTGCTTCCTGTTTATGTAGGCAGCCCCACTGTGGTCCAGAGACCAGATTGCAACATGCGTCCCATCCAGGGCTCCAAAACAGCTGGGGAAGTCCAGGTCCGCGAACCCAGCAAGGGCGGCATCCAGGGCCCACCCTGGGTCATGACATATCACAGGAGTACTGTGTTGATGGCTTGGATGACCTGTAGGGGGAAGGAGGGGACACCCATGACCACTGGATTGGGAGGCCCCCCCCACCCCCCCTACCAGGAGCCCCCTTCCCAGTGTGGGTCCATGGTGGGGGCTGGCCATACCACTTTCAGCACTGCCCCAATGGTGGCCTTGCCAATGCCGAATAGGTGGCCAATGGATCTGTGGATGTTGGGGATAGTCAGCTGCCATAGTGCGATGGCCACCCTTTTCCGCACCGTGAGCACTGGCTGCATATGGGTGTCCCGGTATTGTAGGACTGGGACGAGCCAGTGACAGAGGTCCTCGAAAGTCTGCCAGGTCATCCTGACATTCCTCAGCTACTGCTGGTTATCCCAGTCCCTCAGCACCAGCCGGTCCCACCAGTCAGTGCTGGTGTCATATGCCCACTGGCACCAGCTCAGGGGGAACAGGGGAGGGGCAGCATAAGGGTGGCAAGGGCCTCAAGGCTGGGTCCCAGGTGGGCAAGCTGCCCACGCTGCTGGTGCTGCATGGTGAGCAGCAAGGCCAGCAGGCTGACCAGGATCAAGAGGACATTGTCCCCAGGGAGAGAGGGAGCTGTCATGGTCTCCAGCTGTTCCCCTGTGCATGTGCTGCTGCTGTCTTCAGCCTGTTAGTCTTGAGCACATGTGGGCTCTAGGTTTTGGGAGGGGCCCTTTAAGTGGTCAGCTGGCTGTGAGCCCAGAAGGGCTTGTCAGCCATGCAACTCCATGCCTTCATCATTTCCTAGCCCCTTACTTCTAAGTAGGGGCTAACTGTGTGTAGACATTTAACTTCGAAGTAGGAAAGCCTACTTTGAAGAAAGGGAGGGTGCATTTTGTGTGTGGATGCTCTACTTCAAAGTTGCTTCCTTCGAAGTTATACTTAGAAGTAAGCATTTCGAAGTCAGTTAGTTGGGTAGACACAGCCATTGAGGGGTAAATTACGCTAAATAACAGCACAGAACATTGCAAGCCAGGACTAGTGGCTGGAAGAAAACTTTATAGTACCACAAGAAAGATGGCCACACCCACGATAAGTGGTCATTCAGCTAACTAAAATCCTGCTGGATTACAGAGTTTGCTGGACAAGAGAGTTGTGGATTAGCGATGTTCAACCCATATTAACAAAATTTAACTTTCTAAGGCTAGAGTTCCTAAATGTTCTCATAGTGCAATCCAGTTACCATAATACAGATTTTAAGTGATCTACACCCACGCCAAACTACTAAATATTTTACCATATTTTACCATGTGTTTCAATGTTGTATTTATCATTTAGTCTATCAAACCGAAAGAAGGTTTTCTTCAGTCTCTGATTCATTTCTAAATGGACACTTCTACAATTCAATTCAAAGATGATTTCTCAAGTTTATAAAATGAAGTACCCATTATTTCATCATTATCTTCATCCCTTTATTCCTCTGTTCCTGCTCACTTCTCTACCTAGCCCCATAAGCTCCCAGTCCCTCTCCGTAACACTCACTTCTGCCTTGCTCCCCACCACATGCAGCACCAAACTACTGAGGAACCTGCTTTCTCCAGGCACAGCATCAGGTTGGCAAGAGATGCTAATCTCCTCTGCCTGACTCCACTGACCTGCAGGATCAGAGAGCAGGCAGTAAAGGAAGACCCTCTCTCCCGCACTCCACTCCTGACAGCTGCTTCTACTGGTAGCTCTTTCGCTTGTAGTACATCTTGCAGATCACACTGCACTTTGTAAAAGACAGGTGTAAGGCAACTGAAACACTGTTTATGGGCAACAAGTATATTCAAGTATATATAACAAGTACATGAATATAGGCAAACACCGCAAAAATGCAGGAGCAAGATGAGAAAGGCTAAGGCACAAAATGAGCTCAAACTAGCTACAGGCATAAAGGGAAACAAGAAGGCTTTTTATAAATATATTAGAAACAAGAGGAAGACCAGGGACAGGGTAGGGCCCTTGCTCAGTGAGGAGGGAGAAACAGTAACAGGGAACTTGGACATGGCAGAGATGCTTAATGATTTCTTTGTTTCGGTCTTCACTGAGAAGTCTGATGAAAGAGTGCCCAACATAGTGAATGCTAGTGGGAAAGGGGTAGGCTTAGAAATTGAAATAAAAAAAGAACAGGTTAAAAATCACTGAGGAAAATTAAATGTTTGCAAGTCACCAGGGCCTGATGAAATGCATCCTAGAATACTCAAGGAGCTGATAGAGGAGGTGTCTGAGCCTTTGTCTATCATCTTTGGAAAATCATGGGAGACAGGAAAGATTCCAGAAGACTAGAAAAGGGAAATATAGTGCCCATCTATTAAAAGGGGAATAAGAATAACCCAGGAAACTACAGGCCAGTCATCTTAACTTCAGTGCCAGGAAAGATAATGGAGCAGGTCATTAAAGAAATTATCTGCAAGCACTTGGAAGGTGGTCAGGTGATAGGGAACAGCCAGCATGGATTTGTAAAGAACAAATCATGTCAAACTAATCTGATAGCTTTCTTTGATAGGATAATGAGCCTTGGGGATAGGGGAGAAGTGGTAGATGTAGTACACCTAGACTTTAGTAAAGCACTTAAAGCGGTCTCGCATGATATTCTTATAAAAAAACTAGGCAAATACAATTTAGGTGTATTAGGGAGCAAAGCCTGCAGGTAAGTGGAGAGCATGGATACCTGGGAGATGAACTTGAATTGGGAGGTAGTATGGGCTACACTGGGAGAGTAAAAAGAGGGCCAGGGCAAAACTGGGAGGCAAGACCAAATCAATGTCTGAGATGCCTATATACAAATGCAAGAAGTATGGGAAATAAACAAGAAGAATTGGAAGTACTAATAAATTAATACAACTATGATATCGTTGGCATCACAGAAACTTGGTGGGATAATACTCATGATTGGAATGTTGGTATTGAAGGGTACAGCCTGCTTAGGAAGGACAGACAGGGAAAGAAGGGAGGAGGTGTTGTCTTGTATATTAAAAATGTACACACTTGGACAGAGGTGGAGATGGACATAGGAGATGGACGGGTTGAAAGTCTCTGGGTTAGACTCAGAGGAGTAAAAAACAAGGATGAGGTGCTACTAGGCGTCTACTACAGGCCCCCTAGCCAGGTGGAAGAGGTGGATGAGGCTTTCTTTAAACAGCTAACAAAATCATCCAGGGCCCAGAATTTGGTGGTGATGGGGGACTTCAACTATCCAGGTATATGCTGGGAAACTAATACAGCAGGGGACAGACTGTCCAATAAATTCTTGGATTGCATTGCAGACAACTTTTTATTCCAAAAGGTTGAAAAAGCTACCAGAGGGGAAGCTGTTCTAGATTTAATTTTAACAAATAGGGAGGAAATTATTGAGAATTTGAAAGTGGAAGGATGTTTGGGTGAAAGTGATCATGAAATCATAGAGTTCACAATTCTAAGGAAGGGTAGAAGGGAAAACAGTACAATAGAGATAATGGATTTCAGGAAGGCAGATTTTGGTAAACTCAGACAGCTGGTAGGTAAGGTCCCATGGGAAGCTAAACTGAGGGGAAAAACGGCTGAGGAGAGTTGGCAGTTTTTCAAAGGGACATTATTAAGGGCCCAAAAGCAAGCTATCCCGCTGTGTAGGAAAGACAGAAAACATGGCAAAAGACTGCCTTGCCTTAACCAGGAGATCTTGCATAATCTCAAACTGAAAAAGGAATCGTATAAGAAATGGAAACTAGGACAAATTACAAAGGATGAATATACGCAAACAACACGAGCATGCAGGAGCAAGATTAGAAAGGCTAAGGCACCAAATGAGCTCAAGCTAGCTACAAGCTAGTAACAAGAGGAAGACTAAGGAGAGGGTAGGGCCATTGGTCAGTGAGGAGGGAGGAACAGTAACAGGGAATTTGGAAATGGCAGAAATGTTTAATGATTTCTTTGTTTCGGTCTTCACTGAGAAATCTGAAGGAATGCCTGACATAGAGAATGCTAGTGAAAAAGGGGTAGGTTTAGAAGTTGAAATACGAAAAGAACAAATTAAAATTTACTTAGAAAAATTAGATGTCTGTAAATCACCAGGGGCTGATGAAATGCATCCTAGAATACTCAAGGAGCTGACAGAAGAGATATCTGAGCCTTTAGCAATCATTTTTGGAAAATCATGGGAGACAGGAGAGATTCCAGAAGGCTGGAAAAGGGCAAATATAGTACCCATTTATAAAAAGGGGAACAAGAATAACTCGGGAAACTACAGGCCAGTCAGCTTAACTTCTGTGCCAGGAAAGATAATGGAGCAGGTCATCAAAGAAATCATCTGCAAGCAGTTGAAAGGTGGTAAGGTGATAGGGAACAGCCAGCATGGTTTTGTTAAAAACAGATCATGTCAAACCAATCTAATAGCTTTCTTTGATAGAATAACGAGCCTTGTGGATAAGGGAGAAGCGGTGGATGTGGTATACCTAGACTTCAGTAAAGCATTTGACACGGTCTCACATAATATACTTATCAATAAACTACTCAAATACAACTTAGATGGGGCTCGTATAAGGTGGGTGAACAACTGGCTGGATAACCGTACCCAGAGAGTAGTTCTTAATGGTTTTCAATCCTGCTGGAAAAGTATAACTAGTGGGGTTCCGCAGGGGTCTGTTTTAGGACCGGTTCTTTTCAATATCTTCATTAACGATTTACATATTGACATAGAAAGTACACTTATTACGTTTGCAGATGATACCAAGCTGGGAGGGGTTGCAACTTCTTTGGAGGATAGGGTCATAATTCAAAAGGATCTGGATAAACTGGAGAAATGGTCTGAGGTAAACAGGATGAAGTTTAATAAGGACAAATGCAAAGTGCTCCACTTAGGAAAGAACAATCAGTGTCACACATACAGAATGGGAAAGGACTGCCTAGGAATGAGTACAGCAGAAAGGGGTCTAGGGGTTATAATGGACCACAAGCTAAATATGAGTCAACAGTGTGATGCTGTTGCAAAAAAAGCAAACATGATTCTAGGATGCATTAAGAGGTGTGTTGTGAACAAAACACGAGAAGTCATTCTCCCGCTCTACTCTGCGCTGGTTAGGCCTCAGTTGGAGTATTGTGTCCAGTTCTGGGCACCGCAGTTCAGGAAGGATGTGGAGAGATTGGAGAGGGTCCAGAGGAGAGCAACGAGAATGATCAAAGGTCTAGAGAACATGACCTGTGAAGAAAGGCTGAAAGAATTGGGCTTGTTCAGTTTGGAAAAGAGAAGATTGAGGGGGGACATGATAGCAGTTTTCAGGTATCTAAAAGGGTGTCATAAGGCAGAGGGAGGGAACTTGTTCTTCCTTGCCTCTGAGGATAGAACAAGAGGCAATGGACTTAAATTGCAGCAGGGGAGGTTCAGGTTGGACACTAGGAAAAAGTTCCTAACTGTCAGGGTGATCAAACACTGGAACGAATTGCCAAGGGAGGTGGTAGAATCTCCATCACTGCAGATATTTAAGAAGAGGTTAGATAGATGGCTTTCACGGATGGTCTAGAAAGTGTTTGGTCCTGCCATGAGGGCAGGGGCTGGACTCGATAGCATCTCGAGGTCCCTTCCAGTCCTACTCTTCTATGATTCTATGATTCTTCAGCCTAAGGGCAACTTACAAGAATGTAAACATAGTATGATACCGTACGGTATAGTATAGACTAGCAAATTCACTATGCATCTGTCATATACTGCAGTTACTTCCCTATCCCTAGGGGTATGTCTTTACTTGACAGGCGATCAGCACTACTGCAATTGATGCGGTACACATCAATTTACCAGGTCTGGTGAAGACACGCTAAATTGATTGGAGAGCATTCTTCCATCGATCTGTGTACTCCACCTCCACAAGGAGCGTAAGGGATGTCAATAGGAGACACTCACACATAGACACAGGGCACTGGAGCCACCACAATAAGTGGATCTAAAAATATCCACTTCAGTTACATTTATTCATGTAACTGAAGTTGCACAAATTAGATGGATTTACCACATTAGTGCAGAAAAGACTTAAGACATCCCATATTCTGATGGAAACATGAATGTCATCTAGAATTCACTCAGCATTGCAAGAGAGCAAAGCCAGTTGTAGGGTTGCCTGTATCTGAACTGGCTTTGAAGTAAAAGTAGGATTCTGTTAATTTTGTAGGACTAAGAAAATTACCCAAAAGTTAAACCACCAAGTTTTGACATCAATATCTGAAATACAGGAGAAAGAAAAGCACCAGTGTCCATGAGTGGGAAGAACAGAAACACATAGTCATAATTGACTACTGTGTACTATTTCCAGAGATAATCCTTATGTCAGAGTTGACTAGTCAACTAGGTATTACTAAGCTGAAGACAATTTTAGCTCTCTTCAGTATCCCTGATAAGCTAGTGACTCAATATGCCACAGCTTGTGAGTGATGAATTTCAGAGGTTTCAGAATGAATCCTACAGTATATTATACATGTCATAACAATTCCACACTCTCCAGAAGTTAGTAGTAATGGAATATATCACACAGTTTGACAAGCAAATCTCTCAACAAGATCCACTTTTATCTCATATGACCTACAAAGTGACTCCTATCACAACAAATGGAGCAAGTCCAAAACAACTCAATGTGAAGACAGACTGAGACAAGTCTATCTATATAAAGGAACAAGGATGGGAGTAAGAAAACAGGCTAAAGATATATGTGCTTTTCCTTATTTTTAAAATCTATCTTAACTCGAATCAGCATACTGCCAGCTAGGTGTAAAAAAAGAAATGGAGATGCCAGCAACTGATTAGCAGAGAGATGAGGTCCAAAATCTTGTGTACGGTATATGGTACAAAAAAAAGTCCTGATAATGAGAAAATGGTCCTTATTTCTAATTCTTGCCAGAAGTAACCAAGGCAACAACAAGAGGTAAGACTGATTCTGCAAATAAGAAAAACATCAAACAGTCCAGAGAGCCAGCTGCAATAAGCCTCCAAAACACCAGCTGTTTTTAAATAGCTTATATGTATTTATTGAAATCTCTTTGGTCTAGGAATCAGACTGAAAAAAAGGACTATACCCTCATACGCTTGGAAAACAACCTCATATGCTTGCAAATGAAATGAAAACTATTGTTTTAAAATTATAAACCACCGTTTGGTGTGTATGCTTAACCATGGCCCAACCCCACTTGAGGCAACACAGTTATTCCACTCTCTTCAGTGGAAATCTGAATACACCCAACAACAGCACCATGTGCCCATGTGGTCAAAGTTTGAATGGTGAAGGCATCACAATTGTGATTAAGCAGACTGAGGGGAGAGGCCAGAAGGCAGAGATTTGTTTGTCTTTCCTACTGTTCAAGGAAATCTGATCTTCAGAAAGAGATACAAAGCCAGTTCTTGCAAGCTTTTGCTATGTAACTGATGTAAGGGGAAGTCTATTTTTGTGATGGGGTGGAAAATTGTTTTTTGTCAGCATTATTTATTTTACAGTTTACCTAAAATTATTGCAAATGTTCCCAGAGACGATTAAGTAGCTGATATTATCCATAATATATATACACACTATTTTATTTACTATAGTATTATTTAAATGTTATGATGTCTGGTATATAGTAATAAGCAAATAAAATGCATCGCTTTTGCCTGGTTGCACCATAATTGGCATTCTGCATGTCTGGAGACAGATGAAGTTGAGCAGGACACACTCACTGAAAGGAAGAGGACCAGGAGGAACTCCATAAAGCAGGAAGTTTCTGTTCCATACCATGTGTTCAGTGTGGAACCTCTGAAAGATATCTCTCAAGGTCCAGCGGGTCCAAGAGAACAGAGAAATGCATGGAACCCTCTTGTTGATGACAGCTTGGTCCAAACTATATGAAAAGCTTGTCCACAAAGAGCTCTTTAACTGTCCAAAGAAGATGCACAATCCCTGTTGAGATTCAATACTCGGAAGAATTGAGAAAACTGCAAGGGAAAAATAGACAGAAAGATGGTGTTCAGTATTCCCAGAACCAAGACACAAAATGTTATGCTAAGATTGTATTGGCTTCTGAAGTCAAAACAAAAATCTTCATGAGTATGTATGTCCCTGGGATGGTGTATGACATTGTATCACAAGATACTTGCAGATAATAGATGACTTCAGAGAACTTGGAAGTATGCTAAAAAGAAGTTCAAATGATCTTTTCTGAATACCTTGCACAGATGTAGGAGAACAGAAATCAGAAGATTTTGGAAGTGAACCACTGACTTGTTAAGAAGGGTTTTGATTTTGTGGAGCATCGTTCTGCCTACTACTGGGAGAAAAGAAGTGTATAGTTTGGATACCACCTCAGCAGAAGGTGAATCAGTGCCCTTGGGACAGGCTGGCTAGAGTAGTTAGATGGCTATCACAATAATAACAAAAGGGGAGGGTAAAAACAGAGAAGATATGAACACTTATTTGGCACAGAACCACGACATTGAAAACAGAATTGATCAAGGAACTAAAAGTCAAGAAGATAAGAAATTACTTGAATTTCCTATAAATCAATGCTAGGAATTTGCTAACGACAAGAGGGGCTTTATTTCTGAGCATAAATTTGATCTACTAATATCGTTGAAACCTGGTGGGATGATTCACACAATTGGAATGTTAAAAATCAATGATTATAACTTATTTAGGAAGGATCAAGGCACTAAGAGGGGAGAGGGAATTACATTCTATCTCAAAAATGGCATTACCTGTTTCCAAGTCACTGACAACTAAGAAGAGAATGATCTTGAATTCCTATGGATCAGATAAAGTACAAGATGTGGTATTAATTAATGTGTCTACAACATGTAGGAGAAAAAGCCTTGTGATCTTCAGGGACTTCAATTTGGGTGAGCACATGCTCTCATGCTGCCCTTTGCAAAACATCTTTGCAATTTTTTAAAAAAGATGTAGATGATTATTTGTTCCTAGCTCAATACATGTTGCAGCCAACACTGTATTACACCTCGTCTTGACAGATACAAAGGACCTGATCACAGACTTACAAATTAATGGTAGCTTAGGCACAAGTGATTATGACCTAATCATTTCTATAATGTGTGAGGAGCATAATGTGCAAACCAAAAATTATGTGCATGTGTGTGTGCACAAACTCACATGCACTTAATGCTTCTAAATGTCCAGATTCACAAAGTTGAAAACAATTATGAGCCAAATAAACTGAGAGGGAGAATTTAACTGGAAAATATGTGACTAAAAATTGGGAACTGTGTAAGCAGACATTATTAGATGACCAAAAACTAGACTGCGAGTGAAGGTCTTCCCAAATGGGAAGAATGGGCTTTCGAAATCAGGGGATTGTTCTGAAAGGCCCCCAGCTACACAGGTGGTGGGCATTTTGAAAGCAGCACTTTTGAAGCTTGTGCGACCGCCATTATGCTAATGAGGCACTGCATCTTCATGGCAGCATCTCATTAGCACCTGTCCAAGCGCTGCATTACCCTGTCCCTTCCGAAAGGAGGGGCTAGTGTGGCCACAGCCTTAAAGTTGACAATGGGAAAGTTCCAGAAAGCTGTAAGAAAACTAGCATTGTGTCAATACTTTTTGCCTTTCCTAATTATATTTTTATCCATAACTTGTCAACATTTATGCTCTTTTCTGTTTTATTCAGCAGGATTTAACTTCCGGTTTTTAACAGATCCCTTTTTGCATCTCACTGTTTCTTTTACTTTGCTGTTTAGCTACAGTGGCAATATTTTGGCCCTTTTACTATGCTCTTTAATTTAAGGTACACATTTAAATCGACTCTCTATCTTTTAAAAGTTTCTATGCACTTACCCCTCTGCAGCTGTATTGGAGTGGGGAGTTGCAGGAGTACTGTCTCTGTGCAAATTTGCAAGCAGAGGGAACACTTTTCAACAGTCTAAAGCCCAGCTGCACAGCCAGTTTGCCAAAATAGTAATAAATAAATAAATACCCAGCCTGATTTGACCATTCTCCAGTTTCTCACTGCCTGACAGTAGGATCCTACTACAAACTATCCACGCTGCATATTTATCTGTTTAGATGAAGTGGAAACAGAAAATCGAATCATAACAAAGAGGGATAAGAAAGCGTCTTGAGTGATAGATTAGGTGTTGTATGTAATTAAATTGTCAGGGTGACAAAAGGAACACAAAATATATATCAGAGGGTATCAACATCATGGAGGAAAAGAGAGGAGGTGGTTGCATTTCTGGGGTGGTGGTAGGGAGGATACCCACATTGCTCTTTTTTTTTTTTTGGTCTAATGAATAAATCATCTCTGTCCCCCCTTATGCACCTGCTGCTTTGAAAAGCCCCGCGCACACCAAATGAACAGCAAATGCCGCTCAATGCCTCAAATGTTGCTGGAGTGATGCCAGCAAAAATTACCACTCTTCAACCAAGATAAACATCCTATTACTTCATTACCCTTTTAAAACATATGCTAATTAAATCCATTATTCTTTTTTCTCACAGAAATGAAGTTTGTTTGGCTGGAATTCAACGGCTCCCTTTGTCATTGCTGACCATGAATGGGTGAACTTCATGTAGATGATGCCCATTTCCCATCTCTGAATCAAACATTAATACCATTTGACAGTAATAAATAACAGTTATCACAATGGGGATCTAATAATGATTTTCCCACTAAGCTCGCTCATCAGAACCTATCAGCTGACAACTGCATAAATGAGATTAGCATAACAGCTGCCTATGACAAATGTATCTAAATCGTTTTAATGCCAGCTCGCTCTTTGATCTCCCTATCATGTTGTTGCCAAAGCTAAATCCGTTTCTCCGAGCTACATGTTCTTTATAATAGATACCTGTGCATATTCTACAGCATTATGGACTCTTAAGCAATGAAAAAAAATGGTGTGGATAGGACATCATCCTGTACTGTGAAGCTGCAGCACTGCCCATCAGAATATCATTCCTCTGCCTAATTTATATAATTCTTTTGCAGAATTCTGAAATGTAAAGTATCCGTTTACGCATTTCCCCAGCATGTAATATATGTTTAATGCAAATAAGTTTATTAGTTTCACTATGGCTACGTCTACACTACTGAGATATTTCAAAAGAAGCCCATCTGGAAGATCTCTTCCAAAACACCTTCTTTCCAAAGGGTGTGTCCACACAAAAAAGAGCGATCTTCTTTTTTGCAAGAGAGCATCCACACAGCCCGCACTCTTTTCAAAGAACGAGCCAGGGGTCAAAAAATCAGGCCCCATGGGGACTGCTCTTTTGAAAGAAGGGCCCTGAGGAGCATCTACACATTTTCTTCCAAAAGAAGCTTTAAAAAGAAGGCCCCCTTCCTGAAACGGCAGTGGAAGAGTTCTTTCGAAAGGAGTGCCACATTCTTTCGATTTACTTTTGAAAGAACACTTTTTGTGTGTAGATGTTCTGCAGGATCTTTCAAAAGATCCCCCTTCTTTTGAAAAATTTTTCGAAAGAACTTGCTAGTGTAGATGCAGCTGTGTCTACACATGCATTCCTCTTCCAAAAGAGGCATGCAAATGAAGGACATTGAAAATGCATATGTGGTCCTGATTTACATATCTTTTGCACAATGTCTTTTACAAAGAGCTTCTTTTGAAAGAAAGAAAGAAAGAAAGAAGTGTAGATGAGACTCTTTCGAAAGTAAACCCCATCTTTGAAAGAATCCTTCTTCCTGAAACAAAATAGGAAGAAGGGTTCTTTTGAAGATGGGGTTTATTTTCAAAAGAGCCCCATCTACACTGCTTTTTTTCTTTCGAAAGCATCTCTTTCAAAAGGATATTATGCAAATCAAGCATGAGATATGTAAATCAATGCCTGATTTGCTTTTTTAATTTCCCTCATTTGCATGCCTCTTTCAAAAGAGGCATGCAAATGTAGACACAGCCACAGTGACCTTATGGCTGTGGCCACACTTGGCCAAAACTTTGAAATGGACATGCAAATGGCCATTTCAAAGATTACTAATGAGGCACTGAATTGAATATTCAGTGCCTCATTAGCATAAGGACTCTTCTGGCTGCGGCGCTTTGAAAGCGCTGCTTTCGAATGCTCACGGCTTGGTGCGGCTACATGTGGGGTCCTTTTCGGAAGGACTCCACACCTTTTGAAATCCCCTTATTCCTCTCAGGGGATGGGAATAAGGGGATTTTGAAAGGTGCAGGGGTCCTTTCAAAAAGGACCCCTGTGTAGCCGTGGCTGGAAGCATCCTAATGCTAATGAGGCGCTGAATATTCAATTCAGTGCCTCATTAGTAATATTTGAAAGGCCATTTTGAAGTTTTGGCCAACTGTGGCCACAGCCTATTTTCTTAACACACCTAACCCAGCCTAATGGATGAGATTTTGAAAAATCACCTATCTGGTCCAGGAGCACTGCTCCTGTTATTAAAAATATTTCAGTGAGAGTTGTGCTCATAGGCCACTTGGGGACAGATTTTTAAGATATTTACAGCAAATAGAGGCCTAGTGGAATTTTCCAAAACACCTACTTTTTATAGGTGCCTGCCATCTAGGAAGTCTGGCTCTGACTCTCAGAGCATTCCATATTGTAATGACAGCCCCATGGATGATACAACATCTTGGGCACACTGTGAAATATTAAGAAGTTTCACCACCGAATATAAATGTCAATTCTGAACATCCTGGATCAAGTCTCAGACTATCTAAGATGCTACAGGACTCCACATTATTTTTATCCTCCACTATGTTGACTTCTATCAGACATGTAGATACAGGTTGAACATCTCTAATATGGAACTCTCTCAGCCGGCAAGCTCCATAATCTGGTATGATTTTAGTTAGCTGGATGATCACTTACCATGGGTCTGGCCAAGTTTCCCCATGGGTCCCATAACATTTGTCTACAGCCACCAGTCCTGGCTCTTAGTGTTCTGTGATGTTATTTAGCTGTAATTCACCCCAAATTGTTTTCTGAGAGCCCAGTAAGCAGTGGAAGTGTTGATAATGTGCTAGAAAATATTGACCTGCCATAGTCCAGCAAATTCTCTCATCTAGCACTTGTCAGGCTCTGAAGGTGCCTGATAAGAGAGGTTCAACATATACACTCATTTAGATCATGATCCAAACCCACCAATATCAGTAAAAATAATGCTTCACTCAGGTTTATGTTTATTTTTAGTGCATGCCTATCTCCAGTAGGATCCAGAATGTGCCACCTCACAGTGAAGGCGATTAAATGTTCAGGTGTGCATATGTATTTCTCAATGACAGGATGCCGCCATGTGCGTATGAGCAATACGCCAACCTTCCAGTTCATCATCAAAAATGGCATGTACTTTCCTCAATGTTTGCAGATAACTCCCAACTCTTGATAGGAATTACATGAACATATGCGAACAACAAGAAGTCCTGTGGCACCTTATAAACTAACCGATATTTTGGAGCATGAGCTTTCATAGGCAAAGGCCTGCTTTGTCATGCATCTGACAAAGTGAGTCTTTGCCCATGAAAGCTTATGGTCCAAAATATCTGTTAGCCTATAAGGTGCCACAGGACTTGTTGTTCTCGAAGATGCAGACTAACACAGCTACCTCTCTGATATTCATGAACATATGGGATTACTCTCCCTATGATAATTTTCTGGATAGGCCAAGTTGGGACTAAGTGTGATTTTTATTTAAATTGAAAATCAACACATACAGGGTCCAATAAACTTTAGGTAAAACCACAAGCATATTTCCATTGTCTTCAGTGGGAGCTACAATGGCCCTTTTGATGAGAGAATATAAGCACTGGCCTGATTTCATTAAACTAAGTGGCAACATGACTGACTGGCCCATATGCCAGGATCAAGACTGAAGTATTTTAACATTTAGTCTCTAATATATCATCTGAGAGTTTTACATAACATTGGCACCAATATTGATCTATGGGAAATAATGAGACTATAGGATTAGAGCTGTTACAGTGCACTGGTTAAAATCTTCTATAACAAATAGCTTGCCCGCTAATGCTATTGTATTCAGTAGCACTTCATTCTTTCTAATATTTTCAATTAGAATTCATGTGATATTTTCTCCACATATTCAACAGCACATTTTGCAAGCATTCCTGCATTTTCCATATCTTAGAAAAAATTCTGGTCATTTATTTTTCATGTAAGATGAGCAGAATGTATGGTCTTTTGTCCAAGCCTTTTGTTTTGTGAAGCAGGTCATTTTTCATGGAACAGAATGAGGTATACACACTAAATTTTGACAGCATTTCTTATCATTCCCTCCAGTTAACACTGTCATCTTTCATTATTTTATTTTGAAGTACAAGGAAGGCTGATTTATATCCACAATGTATAATTACAGACAGACTCAGGGTGTGCAAAGTAAAAACACTACTGAATTAGAACTGAAGTAAATGTCTTCATGCTACCTACAAAAAGGCCTCCAAGCGACACCAAGTTAAAAAAAAATGAATTAAACGAAGCCATGGTTTTGTAAGCACTGTTAAATGAAACCGAATTCGCAACTAGTAAGTCCATTGGTTGTGGCTGCAAGGTAATTTAAAATATTTCCGAACAGAGTTGATTAAATGTGTTTATAATAATCTATATGGGCTTTGAATCTGCCCATGGTCAGATAGGTTCCCTTTGTATCCTGCACTTCACTTGGAATCACACTGAGACAAGTTCACTCCGCATTTTGAAGAGGGAGGCACTTTCTGCAGTTCTTTCATATGATAATATACAATATATTTTCAGCCTTCTTCTTTTGTTTAAAGTTTAAACAAATGTAGGCCTTGTTAAGAAGATATTATAATTACATGCAGCTATTTTAATGTCTCTTATCTGAAGAGAAAGCAAGCAATTAGTTCAGAACATAAATTCATTCAAGACATTACAGAACAAGAGGGAATAGACCAGCAGGAGATAAAATAGGCCCACTTCAATGTTTCATTCTCTCTGAGCTTTGTTGAAAGAGAGTAAACTTATTCCAGCAAGTCTAACAGCATCTAAATATATAGCTTGAGTAATTTAAATTCTAATACTTGCAAAGCTAACTGAAGGAAATCTTTTCAATGTTTCTGAGAAATTTCAAAAGTATAGACACAAAACCTTTCCCAACAACCCACTGTGGAAAGTAGAAAATGCCCATTAAGGCAGGCAACAACTGAAATGTTGACCAGGTGCAAACAGACACAAATCTACTTACATCAATTGACACCAGCAGGCAAACTGGCCCATTGGTTACCTGAAATCCAAATTTACAATCTTTCAGTTGTGGATCACTGAAAAGTAGAGACAAATAATCATAATGAATTCCTTTGCTTCATGCTGGATGCAGCCAGCAAATGAAGTATATTTAGAATATTATTCTGTATTCATTAAGTGCTCAATCCTGCCAGGTGATAAACACTATGACCTCCACATCCAGGAAAGCACTTTAGCATGGGTGTGTTTCTTAAAACACGTTAAGTCTGTACTTCAACAAAACAAAGCAACAGAAATGGAGCACTTTACAGTCTAACAAAATGATTTATTTGGTGATGAGCTTTCATGAATAAATAAATCATTTTGTTAATCTTTAAAGTGCTCCATTTCTGCTGCTTTGTTTTCTTAAAACATGTAAATAGTCTTGTTGAAGCGAATGGGACTGCTGATAAGATTTAAACAGGAGCTTAAATGCTGTTTTGGGTCTGGGTCAGTGATTATGCAAGACAGAACCTTAAGAGAACGCAGTGGCTGAACCAAACATAAAAGTGGCCAAACTGTTATACAGTCATACCCCGAGATACTCCCATTTGGGTTACAAGAATTTGACTTTACAAGGAGTTTCATTTAATACCCATACTTTGGCTTATGAGGCATTTCTTCGCATTTACGAGGCCTGATTTGGATTTCGCACACTTCAGCGGAACGCGGCTGCCCTGCAGTGGGAAAAAGGCTGCGACTTCTGGCAATGGCTGCTCACAGCTGCTGCCCACCCGACACATCTCTCCACAGCGCCCAGTGGCAGTTTCCCAGAGCCCCCGGCTGGCCACAACAGACACCCACCTCCGGAGCCAGGAGGGGAGGGGACAGCACCCATCTGCAGAGCCACCGCCCCGGGCACCTCGGCCCACCCCCACCTTTACTTTGACACTGCTGTGGCTAATCTGGGTCTCCACCTCAGTGCTGAAGCAGCGGTGCACCCCAGCCCAGCTGGTGGCCACGGGCTCCGTGCACTCCTGGCGGCGCGGGCCGGGGCCGGGTGGAGTCTGGCGGCTCTGGTAGGTGAGCACCAAGGGGATGGAGTTGGCCGTATCAGTCTTGATGAAGAGGCCATGCAGTGGGGCAGTGGCACGGTGCAGGGAGGTAGACTTGTCCGAGTCCCGACAGTAGATCATGCCGCTCTGCAAGACATGGACACTGGGTGCGCAGCTCATCACGGCCCCATGGCTGCCACTTGCCCCCCCACGTGGCTAGGGGGCCACCACCACCCCCCTTGTGCAGCTGTGCCTCGGGCGCCACTCACCACCTGTGGCGTTCCGTCCCATTTAGCGCCTGGCTCGCCTGCCGCTGCCACCTCAGCCTTTGCTGGCAATGCCTCTCATCTGCAGAGCCCCGTATGAGCGAGGCATCGCCCCTCAACAGCCAGGGGTCCCCTCTGCCTGCCTAGCTCCGTGCACGGCCAGCCCCCTGCCACTGCCCCCTCCTTGCTTAACCTAAGCTGCGCTCAGGCTGGGCTGCATCCCAGTGCCCTGCTCTGCCTGCCCACCCACTTGCACTGGCCCTGCTTCTGCAGCCGTGGGCAGCTACCTGGCTTTGCGCCCCCATCCCAGGCACTCTTGGATTTCTGTTCCCCTTACAGCCCTGTCTCTGCACCTGGGACAGCGCCCCAAAAGCAGGTAAACAGCCATATTATGGAGTAATTATTGAAGGGAAAATGCCTTATTATGTTGTGTTATGATAACTAATATTAACTATTGACGTAACTGTGTTCATTTTAATGGGATTTTGTGTTGTTTTAGCATAAATGGGTGTAAATTTTGGGGCTCAGGAATGCATAAAATTTTTCATGTTGAAATTAATGGTAATTACGTTTTCGACTTACGAGAATTCTCCCTAAGACGGGTTTTTCAGGAACAAATTACCCTCGTAAGGCAGGGGAAGACTGTATTTATATTTATTGAGTCTTGACACTACAGTGTTTGATGTGCTGTTTGTTTCTCTGATTTCTCTCCTAAATTGAGATTACCCAGCTCTAAATTCTCCAGACTTCTCTCACAAGCAAAAACATTTCTCATTTTTAAATGTCCACACATTTTAGATTTCTTCTACTATTCCATTCAAATCTGAAACTTTCTATGAGAACTTCTTGAAGCTCCCTTGGGATCATGGGGGACTTGCTCAGATGTTCACCAAGGTCAGAAAATAAATGTTTTGATAGGAACCTGAAGTATATTTTTATGAATTCTGGACGTTCTAGTGAATGATCTTAACATGCTGTTGCCAGATTGTCTAAGAACACCAGTACAGTACAGAATTGTTCTAATATTTCTTGACTTTGTGTGTTTCTGTTTTGACATTTAAAAGCAGTATTGGGTAACTACTGGATTTTTCAGATGTCTGGCAATTTAAAAAAATGTACTGGCCAACACCACACCAAACATGAACATTTTTAAAAGTGTTAGCCAAGGAAAAGTTAATAAAAATCAAAGTTGAACAAATCATTTTGTTTAATCAAAAATCCCAAAGGTGTTATTCAATGTAATTAGTTAATTTTTTTTTAATTTTAAAAATAAAGGAAATTTTGAAACAAATTATTTCAAAACAATCAAGCTGTTTCTTTAGAAAATGTCACTTAGCCCTTCTATAGTGTTATTCAGATGTAGATCTCTGGATGATGAGTTCAATATAGAGAAGTAGTCACCCTTTAAATTCTTTCCTTTCATAGATATGAATTTGTGAAATGTTTTGGTTTGCCAAATGTGCATTTTTCATCCCAAAATATTTCATCTGAAAAATTGTGTGGAGCTCTATTCATGACTTTAATTCAATAATAATTGAACTCCATGAGCTCCTAACATTCTCTTCTCCCCTTTCATTACAACAGTCACAAGGAAACAAAGTAGGTACAATATAAGAAAATTAGCATGAGATTTTTAAAATTATTTATTTTAATATGAAAGGAGTTCAAGGTACTTCTCAAACACCCTAGGTGCTATAAAAATGTGTGCAATTGTCTTCACATAATGGGATTTGTTGTAGCAAAAACATAAATAAGGAAAACAAGCTATTCTGACAATGTGTGCCTGAATTTATGTACACTTTCAAAATTATTTAATTATTTAGGCCACCAGATGTTTTTTGACAGAATAACAAGCCTTCTGGATAAGTAGGAACACAAGATGTGGTATACCTAGACTTTAGAAAAGCATTTGATATAGTTTCACATGATCTTCTTATAAATAAACTAGGGAAATACAACCGGAGCTATGACAACTGGGTGCATAACTGGTTTGATAAGCATTCCCAGACAGCAGTTATCAACGGTTCACAGTCATGCTGGAAATGCATAATAAGTTGTACTGCAAGGATAAGTTTGGGGACCAGGGCACCAGTTCTGTTCAATATCTTCATCAATGATTTAGAAAATTGCACGGAGAGCATTCTTATAAAGTTTGCAGATCACACCAAGCAGGGAGGGGTTGCAAGGGCTTTGGAGGATATGATTATAATTCAGAATGATCTGGGCCAACTGGCGAAATGGTCAGAGGTAAATAGGTTGAAATTCGATAAGGACAGATGCAAAGTACTTCACTTAGAAAGCAACAATCATTTTCATACATACAAAATGGGAAGTGACTGTGTCAGAAGGAGTGCAGCAGTAAGGGATGAAGGCGTCACAAAGGACCACAAGCTAAACATGTGTGGACACTTGCAAAAAAAAAATCATTCCGGGATATATTAACAGGAGTGTTTCAAACAAGACAGAAACAGTGTCCTGTGGGAGGGGTAGCTCAGTAGTTTCAGCATTGATTTCCTAAACTGAGGTTTCTGAGCTCAATCCTTGAGCAGGCCACGAAGGGATCTGGGGCAAATAGACTTTAAAAATAATAAATCTTTCAAAGAAGATGATAGGTCCTACTGTGAGGGCAAAGGACTGGACTCAATGACTTCTGAAGGTCCCTTCCAGTTCTGAGAGATAAGTATAGCTCTATATATGTAATTTTTCCACTATACTCTATGCTGATTAGGCCTGAATTGGAGTATTGTGTCCAGTTCCAGGCACTATATTTCAGGAAAGATGTGGATAAATTGGAGAAAGTCCAAAACAGAGCAGCAAAAATTATTAAAGTTCTAGAAAATATGACCTATGTGGGAAGACTAAAAGAACTCAGATTGTTTAGTCTAGAAAAGAGGAGATAGAAGGTATGTGATAGCAGCTTTCAGGCACCTAAAAGGGTGTTACAAGGAGCAGGGAGAAATATTGTTTTCATTCACCTTTGACAATTAGACAAGAAGAAATGGACTTCAACTGCAGCAAAGAAGGATTAGTCTGGACATGAGGAAAAACTTCCTAACTGTCAAGGTGTTATAAACACTGGAATAAATGTCCTAGCGCTGTTGTAGTATCTCCAACACTGGAGATATTTATGAGCAGGTTAGACAAATGCCTGTCAGGGATGGTCTAGATCAGGTATCTGCAACTGAAATAGTGAGAAGAGCCATTTTTTTTCAAATTCAGTTACAAAATCAATACTTCAAGAGTTGCAGTGTGCATGAATATGAGACAGGCCTTAATAAATAACATCAAACCATACTTCTTGTCACCCCTATTTTAAGAACAGTGCACAGACAATAGCTCCACCATGAAGCCTCTAGGAGTTCCATGCCTGGATAAAGAAGGAAGGTTGGTCAGATGACTGATGATGCACTGACTGTGAAAAACAATATGAATGAAATCTGCTGCCAGTACAACTAAATTATAAAAGATGCCGACTCGTTCGTTGCCTGCATCAACAAGGTCTGTGACACCAATCAAGTAATCAGTGTTGGGTTGATAAGTTGGCTACTGAAAGAAAATTACAACTAACACATATACTATCAATTAGAATGTACAAACACTGTGGGAAACTAGAAAATTAAACCTGCTTTAGAAGGAGATGGAGAGCTATCAATGTGATATACTTGGACTGGCAGAGATACTTCGGATGGCATTGGGAGAGATCTGTGGTTGCAAAGTCTTCTGATCAGGGAACAAAACAAACCATGAGGCAGGATTCAGATTCCTTCTCAGTAAATGAGCTAGAGGACCATTCTTAGAATACAAACCAGTGAGTGCGAGATTCAAAACAAAGCCATTCAACATCTCAGTCATTCAGGTGTATGCACCCACGTCGGACAGTATGGACGAAGAGATAGAGCTATTCTATAATAACTTAACAAAGATGCTGGAGGAGATACTGAAGAGAGATGTGTTGATCATGTGAGGAGATTGGAATGCAAATGTCAGAACAGATAACAAAGGTTGGGAGAGATGCATGGGAAGGTTTGGATATGGAGAAAGAAACAAACGGCATGAGAAACTGCTAGAGTTTGCTATGGAGCACAAGATGGTGATCTGCAGAATGAGCTTCCAGCAAAAGGACTGTAGGAAGTGGACATGGTGATCAATTGACAGGAAGTCCAAGAACATGATAGATATGATTTTGAAAAGAAGAAAATGGGTGACATCAGTACAGCAGGCCTGAACTTTCCAAGGAGCGGATATAGACTTGGACCACAGCCTAGTCATTGCAAAGATCAAGATGAAACTCAAGAGAAAGTGTAAGACACAGTTTAAGAGAAGAGATGTGGCAAGGCTAGGCGTGGAAGAAATGGGGAATGCATACAAGCAGCTCTTGAAGAGAAGATTAGAAAAGTGGCCACAGAGAAGGACCTAAATAAAAATTGAAAGGATATCTATGGCAATAGAAGAGGCAATTGAGCAGACTGTTCCAGAAGAATAGAAGATCAATAAGAAGTGGATTACGCAGGAGACACTGAAGTTGATCCAAGAAAGGAGAATGCTGAAGAGCAGAAGGGATGTTTCCAAGAGGGCAGAACAGCAATACAGGATGAAATGGAGTGAGGTAAGGAAAGCATCCAGAAAGAATAAGTTAAAATGGTTAGTGGAGCAGAATGAAGATATAGAGAGGTATTACAGCAAAAGTAAGACCAGGGAGGTATATAAAATTATTAGGAATATTAATAGAAGCAATTGCTCAAGCTGGTGGTGATCAAAGACAAGAACAAAGAGGTGCGCATGAACAAGGACAATATTGTGCAGCGATGAACAAGATATTGCACTAATCTATACAAAGCACAGTTGCACCCAAGTGTCTCAGAGAGACTGACCAAGAATTAAAGAGATATCTCCACTGAGCATCAAAAGCGAGACCAATATTTCAAAGGAGGAAGTAGAAAGAGCAGTTAAACAAGTAAAGAACAAAAGCCCTGGAAATGATAAGGTCATGGGAGAGATGATTAAATATGGCAGAGAAGTATGATCCAGAAGATACACCAACTATGTAATATAGCATGGAAAGAAAGGAAGGCACCTAAGGAAGGGACAAGATCCATGCTAGTGACAATATGCAAGAAAGGCAGTGCATTGGAATGTAAGAAATACACAATGATTGCCCTAACAAGTCATCAAGGCAAGGTGCTGATGATGATGATGACTGACAGTAGCTGCGTCTACACGTGCACGCTACTTCGAAGTAGCGGCACCAACTTCGAAATAGCGCCCGTCGCGGCTACACGCGTCGGGCGCTATTTCGAAGTTAACTTCGACGTTAGGCGGCGAGACGTCGAAGTCGCTAACCTCATGAGGAGATAGGAATAGCGCCCTACTTCGACGTTCAACGTCGAAGTAGGGACCGTGTAGACGATCCGCGTCCCGCAACGTCGAAATTGCTGGGTCCTCCATGGCGGCCATCAGCTGGGGGGTTGAGAGATGCTCTCGCTCCAGCCCCTGCGGGGCTCTATGGTCACCGTGGGCAGCAGCCCTTAGCCCAGGGCTTCTGGCTGCTTCTGCGGCAGCTGGGGATCTATGCTGCAGGCACAGGGTCTGCAACCAGTTGTCAGCTCTGTGTATCTTGTGTTGTTTAGTGCAACTGTGTCTGGGAGGGGCCCTTTAAGGGAGCGGCTTGCTGTTGAGTCCGCCCTGTGACCCCGTCTGCAGCTGTGCCTGGCATCCCTATTTCGATGTGTGCTACTTTGACGTGTAGACGTTCCCTCGCTGCGCCTATTTCGATGTTGGGTTGAGCAACGTCGAAGTTGAACATCGACGTTGCCGGCCCTGGAGGACGTGTAGACGTTATTCATCGAAATAGACTATTTCGATGTCGCAACATCGAAATAAGCTATTTCGATGTTAGCTGCACATGTAGACGTAGCCAGTGACTGAGATCACAGAGAGAAGAACATCTAGCGGATGAGCAAGAGGGGTTCAGGGAAGATAGAAGTACCATACAGCAGATATTGGCACTAAAGACTGATAACAGAGAAAGCATGACAAAAGAACTACATCTAAACTTGCTTCATTGATTTCAGAAGGCATTTGACAGTGTAGATCAGAAAGTGACTTATGCGGTGTTGGAGTTGTACAGAGTGGATAGCAGACTGATCTAGTTGTTGAAGAATATCAGAGACAATGCAGAAACAGCAGTGAGAACATGCAAAGAGTTGGGAAGTTGGTTTAGAATGAGTAAAGGTATGAAACAAGGAGATCCGTTATTGCTGAGTATCTTCATCATGCATCTAGAGAGAGTGATGGACAAGATTAAGGAAGAGATAGAAGGAATATTTTGTGCATGGGATAAGAATTAACACCTGGAGGTTCACGGATGATATGGTTATCACTGAGAAAGATGAGGAGAAGCTAATGAAAATGGTGCAGGTGCTAAACAAGGAAGGGAAGCAGTATGGACTGGTTATGAACATCAATAAAACAGTGGTATTTGGAGATAAGTAATAGGAAGGAAGATCAGTGTAGATGGGATTGAACTAGAGAAAGTAGAGATGTTCACATATCTGGAGAGCGACATAACACATTATCTAGACTGTAAGAAGGAAATAGCAACTAGACTAGTGAAAGCAAAGAGCAAGTTTGAAGGCGATAGATAAAATCTGGAAAAGCAAAGCAATTAGCTTAGGCACAAAGCTTAGCATCTTGAAAATGTGTGTATTCAGCAGCATGTTGCACAGATGTGAGACTGGTGATAATGAAAGATATGAAGAGAAGAATATTAGTGTTCAAAAGGAGTTGTTATAGAAGGATACTGAGAATAGGATGAGTGCAGAAGGTCACCAATGAGGAATCATATAGAAGATACAGCCAAAAGAGAACCTATTGCAGAAGGTTATACAACAGAAGTTACAACTATCCAGACATATTTGCAGAATGAAAGATGAATGAAAAATCAAGACCCTGGTATTTGGCATAATGGAAGGTTCGAATAGGAGAGGCAGACCCCACAGAGAATTGGTAGAGGATATAGTAGATTGGTGCAGAGCTACTCTACAGAAACTAAGCCACTCTGCACTGGACAGGGAAAGGTGGAAGGAAATAGTGAGAGAGGCATCAGACACCAACAGGCGCTGAGCCCATGGTTGTCGCTGCTGCTGATGCATACAGATTGATTTCTACCAGTTAGAAAGTTATTACCCCATCTCCAGGCTTTACCTACCTCAGTCTCCAAATCCACCTTCATATCTTTGAGCTTTACCCTCCCATCCTGCAAACCCACCCCGATCTCCAGGTTTAAACTTTCTCAGCCCCCAAACTTTCCCAACATCTCTAGGCTTTTTCTGCCTCAGCCCCAAACCCACCCACCCCCATCCAAAGGTTTAGCCCATCTCTAGGCTTTACGTGCCTCAACTCTCAGCCCTCAAATGTGACACTCCATCCCCAGGATTAGCCTGCCTCAGCTTGTGAGCTCTTCTAGCTATGCATGGTACTGCTGCTCCTCTGAGGCCACCACCTCCACCCGACTGCTCCTCCTCCCTGCTTCCTTCTCAGTGCAGGGGCTTCACATTTTCCTCAGGGTCAGATTCAGCCAGCCCACCCCCACAGCTCTCCTACTCACTTCCCCCACCTGCAACACGGGTGGCTGCCTGCTCTGCCATGCTGAAATAATGGAACAAATTTTAATTGGTTTAATGGCCAGATCCTTCCCGCCACCCTGCTGGTTGTTAAACCAATTATATTTAGTTCCATTATTTCAGCATGGCAAAGCAGGGCAGGGAGCTGCAAGAGGAGTCAGCGGCAGCAGTGTCTGGAGCTGCAAGTAACTCCTTAAAGGGGTTGCTGACCCCGGTCTAGATGGGGCTTGGTCCTACCTGAGTGCAGGGGACTGGACTTGATGAGCTCTCAAAGTCCCTTTCAGTTGCAGTATTCTTTGATTTTAAGCTGAAAGGTATGCAAGTTCAATAACACTTTGTCCCTTGCTTTCTGTTTATAGATTTTTATTGACCCCTTCAAAGAACTTCAATAGACTAATAAAACATGATTTCCCTCTACAGAAACCATGCCGGCTTTTCCTCAATAAATTATGTTGTTCTATGTGTCTGACAATTTTATTCTTGACTATGATTTCAACTAATTTACCCGCTACCAATGTTAGACTCACTGGTCTGTAATTGCCATAAGAGTCTCTAGAGCCTTTTTTAAATATTGGTGTTACATTAGCTATCTTCGGCTACGTCTACATGAGCCCCAGACTTCGAAATGGCCACGCAAATGGCCATTTCGAAGTTTACTAATGAAGTGCTGAAATGTATATTCAGCTCTTCATTAGCATGCGGGCGGCCGCAGCACTTCGAAATTGATGCGCCTTGCCGCCGCGTGGCTTGTCCAGACGGGGCTCCTTTTCGAAAGGACCCCGCCTACTTCGAAGTCCCCTTATTCCCATCAGTCCCCTTATTCCCATCATGGCCATTTGCGTGGCCATTTCAAAGTCTGGGGCTCGTGTAGACACAGCCTTCCAGTCATTGGGTAACAAAGATGATTTAAAGAATAGGTTACAAACCACAGTTAACTGTTGTGCAGTTTCACATCTGAGTTCTTTCAGAACTCTTGGGTGAATGTTATCTGGTCCTGGTGACTTGTTGCTGTTAAGTTTATCAATCAGTTCCAGAACCTCCTGTAAAGACACCTCAGTCTTGGACAATACCTCAGATTTGCCACTTACAAAGGATGGCTCAGGTTTGGGAATCTCTCTAACATCCTTAACCATGAAGACCAAAGCAAAGATTTCTTTAAGATTCTCTGGCTATGTCTACACTTGTCCCCTTCTTCAAATAATCAGGATAATGGGATATTACTAATGAAGTGCTGTGATGCATATGCAAAATTTTGGGGAGTAAAGGCACTTTGAAGAAGCTCAGGCACTTAGAGGTGCCCGCAGGTCCATGGCATGCCAGCACTTCTAAGTTTGACACTTTAAAGTTTCCATGGGGGAGAATTTGCCTCAGGAAGTGCTGCATATGCATCACAGCACTTCATTAGTAATCTTCCATCACCCTGATTACTATGCCCCCTTCAAAGAAGGGGGCAAGTGTCGACATAGCCTCTTAGTAATAACTTTGCTAGCACCTACACAACAAAATCTCTATTTCAAAATAATTTCAAAATAGTGGTTTTGTTTATTTCAAAATAGGTAAACCTCATTCCATGAGGAATAGCAGCTATTTCGAAATAGCTATTTTGAAATGGGGGCTGTGAAGACAGGGAAGAAAGGCTTTTTCAAAATTAGCCATAGTATGCCCAGCAATTTTATTTTGAAATAGGCTGTATCGTGTGTAGATGCTGTATTTCAAAACAGCTGAGAGCTATTTCAAAATGCATTTTGTGTGTAGCAGCATTATTTTGGAATAAGCTATTCTGGCAAATCTCTTCTGGAAAACTTTATTCTGAAATAGGGCTGCTGTGTACACATACCCAGAGTCTAAGTTTCTTTGCTTTTGTACAGTTTGATTGGATTCTTAAGTTTCTTTTAATAAATGCAACATTATAATTTATGTAAAGTCACTGCAATTTCATAATTAATGACAATTTTGCACCTAATGCCCAGTTAGACAGTGTTCCCTTTAATGTATCTTAATAACTTGATTATTCATTGGGAGCTGCAGGAGTTACTGGTCAACTTATATGGTTCCTGAAAAGAACATTGTAGTTATAGCTGGGTGAATACAGCTGAAATGTATTCCCAAATATTCATAATAATCAATGTCCTGAACTACCAATGCATATGAATAGTTCCACAGACTCCAGTGGAATGTTACCACCTGATAACTGGATGGCTTATGTGCTTGAAATTAAACATAATATTAAGTACCTTGCTGGCTCAGAGTCAAAACTCAATCAGCTCAACGACAGTCACAATGATTTTTACTCATTCATAGCAACATTCCTGGAAGTGATTAAGAATGAAATTAAGAGCTTCAAATACTTATTTCTATTATCTTTTTAGTAGCACAGGTTCTCATGCAGATCATGAAAGTTCTTTATGGGTTAGAAAGACCAGGTGGCACATTAAGAAGGCAGGTTTATTGGGTACACAGCATTTCCTGCTGCATAATTTCTTTTCCTGAAAATACCCAGCAAGTCAGGTTTTATATATAAATGTTTTCAAATAATTAAAGATAGGTCTTGTAGGTTTATTTTCTTATGACACATTTGCTGATGGACCTCTCTCTGAATCATTCTTTCAGGACCCCAGTGATTTGTGCTTTCAAAGAGATGGATGGAATGAAGCTCCATTTCCAATGCTCTTTCATCTGTATGTCAATCTGTGTGTGTGTGCATTAGTGTGCTGAAGGAAAACATAACAACGTTTGTACTCTGCAGATCCAAAATTTAGCACAAGTAGAAAGATTCCAATCTCACTGGGGAATTGGAGCAGACCTGACGTGGCAAACCTACTCTCTGGGAAAGGCAAAAAGGGTGGCCAGCCATCCAGACCTAAGCTAACGTGGGAGTGTGACTAATAAAGGTTAATGCCCTACAGCAGGGGTGCACAAAATGGGGAATGGGCCCCCGGGGGGGGCATGAAATTTCATAAGGGAAGGGGGCTCAGCATAGTCAGGTGCTGGGCCTCAGGCTCATCCATCTCATTGAAAGTGTTGAAATATGTTACTGTTTTTATGCATGTGTATTCACATTTATATACCAATTAATAACCTTTTTACATTCTCCAGAATTGTTTTCTTACACTTGCTGAAAGGGGTTTTTTCCTTTGAACATAACCAAAATTTCCATTGGTATGGATTACATTACACAGGTTGGGGAGCAGAGGCTGCTAATTTCAGGGCCAAAAAGTGGGGCATAATGTAAGAAGTTTGCTCTCCCCTGGCTTAGACGACCATGTAGTAGGTTGGAAGCTCTAGGTCAGTTGGGAAGAGAGTTCATAGAATGAGGGGTAAAGCTATGGAGATCTTGTAGGAGAGGGTGCCCTTCAAAGAATGGAGTTGGAGCATTTGGTGAAAAGGGAAGTGTGGTGTTAACTCCCCAGTCTGCCACTCAAGCTACATCTACACTTAAGAGTTTTGCAGAGAAAACTTGGTTCCTCCGCCAACAGCATTCTTCCTCTCCACAATGAGAAATAACACCTCTGTCAACAGTTTCTGTTGACAAAAAAGACATAAACCCACCAGGGGTTCTTTGTCAACAGATGGGGCTTCCAGGTCACCAGGCAGCCCTGTCTGCTGTGCTTCTAGTCAGCCATTCTGTCAAGAGACAGCCAGGCAGACCAACTACTCTCTGTTGGCAGGGCAGATGGCTTTTTTTGATTCTCTTTTGTGTGTGAAAGCACCATGTTGACAGAAGTTTTGTCGGAAGATATCTTCGAACAGTAACTTCTGTCAACAGATTGCTGTAGTGTAAACATAGCCCCAGCATTGCCAGAACAAGTTACACTGGTAGGCTGTGCCTACACTGGAGAGTTTTGTCGACAAAACCCACAGAGTGTCCACATTCCCAAGGCGTTCTGTCAACAGTAAAACAACATAATGTGGCTCTTTTGTCAACAGCATTCTGCCACTCCCCCATGAGACAGAATGCTTCTATTGACAGAAAGCCAGTCTGGATGCTCTTGGGAGGGACTTCGGTCAACAAACAGGGCTTCTGGGACACTGCGCAGCACTGTCTGCTGGGCTTCCAGTTGGCCATTCTATTGATAGAGCGGCTGGGCAGTCCAGGCTCTCTCTTTCAAGAGAGTGAATTGCTCTTGCAATCTGCTTGGGAATTTGGCCACAATCTGTTGACAGAAGTTTTGTCAGAAGAAGTCATCTGACAGTAACTGTTGTTGACAAATCACTGTAGTGTAGACAAAGTCTTAAGATCTGTGCTTCAACAGAACTCGATGATTTGAACGTTGGACGGTAACTTGTAAGTAACTTCCAGCCATAATTCTTCAAGATAATATTTCATAAGAATAACCTGCAACAGTTAGTCATGACAATTAATCACAATAGTGAAATGCTTGTCAGCAATATTGTCTTATGACCAATAACACATAGCTACTGGATCATCTTTTACAAGAGCAGAAATGGACAGCAGCATATTGTGTTTTTAAGGGATGGTTACATGGGCTGAAACATGGAAGCTACTCACCTCTTTGAAGCTGGTGAGTCTTTGGGTCCTTGTCTCAACACCATTATATGATTTCCACAATAACTTCTCAGGTACGCTAGGCTAGTCATGTCTTATTGAAGAGTTAATCTACTTCTCATTTATATAACTACAGTGCTGCTTAACTGCAAAATATTTTTTTCTTTATTTGTGCTTTTAAAAACAGCTTGGCACTATTTACTTTAAAATGGGACCAAACCTTTGCCAAATGTGATATTTATTTGTTTACCAAGATTACTGTACTAGCTTAGGAAAACAGGCTTTATATTTTCCTCCCCATTTCACTGTAAGCACTATTAGATTTCAAATATGTTTTCTTTTCACAAATTCTTTTATAAGTCCAGCAAGTCTTCAGTCTTGTCATGCCATATCTTCCTAGCAACCCTAACTTTGTAGGTACTGTACATAATTATGCTATCTCTATTTATGCCAGGCCCACTGACAGGGAGGGCTAAGGGGGAGTTTCCCCAGGGTCTGGGGACTCAAAAAGTCCCAGGACTCCTGGTTGCTCCTGCCACTACTACAACAGCAGCAGCAGCTGGAGCCTTCAAATTGCCACTGGAGATCTGATTAGCTCTGAAGACTGGCTGCCCCATTCCACGCCTTCTACCCAAGGCCCCACCCCTTCTGAGTGTACAGAACTGGCTCCCCACACACACACTTTACCCAGAGACCCATCAATGCAGCCTCCCCCACCTAACTTATGCTTAATATGGTATGCTATTTGTTTTCAAATTCACCTACAAATCATACATGACCAAACAAGAAAACAAATAACTTGGATGTTTAAAAATTACATAACTTAAATTATAATTAAATAGTTTAAGCTATAGACCCACACACACGCATCAGAAAACCCCCAAAACCCAAGATTTGTGCAGATAAAGATTTTACATCTCTGCTCCTGGACAGAATATGGCATTTCTACAGGAGGCAAAAGAGGAATGTGAAGGTGAGTCTTAACTTTGGAGAATCTTCATCCTTATTTATTAATGTTCATAAGAACATAAGAATGGCCATACTGGGTCAGACCAAAGGTCCATCCAGCCCAGCATCCTATCTGCCGACGGTGGCCAATGCCAGGTGCCCCAGAGAAGGGGAACAGAAGACAATGATCAAGTGATTTATCTCCTGCCATCCATCTCCTGCCCTTGTTCTGAAGGCTAGGGCACCATACTTTATCCCTGGCTAATAGCCATTTATGGACCTAACCTGCAAAAATTTATCAAGCTCTTTTTTAAACCCTAATAGAGTCCTGGCCTTCACAGCCTCCTCGGGCAAGGAGTTCCACAGGTTGACTGTGCGCTGTGTGAAGAAAAATTTCCTTTTATTAGTTTTGAACCTACTACCCATCAATTTCATTTGGTGTCCCCTAGTTCTTGTATTATGGGAAAAGGTAAATAATTTTTCTATAGTCACTTTCTCCACACCATTCATGATTTTATATAGCTCTATCATATCGCCCCTCAATCGCCTCTTTTCCAAA
Organism: Carettochelys insculpta; assembly: GCF_033958435.1. NCBI lineage: Eukaryota > Metazoa > Chordata > Testudines > Carettochelyidae > Carettochelys > Carettochelys insculpta. The sequence continues at coordinate 13,568,639 of NC_134150.1, read as the reverse complement.
CTGAAAAGTCCCAGTCTCTCTAGCCTCTCTCCATATGGGACCCGTTCCAAGCCCCTAATCATCTTAGTCGCCCTTTTCTGAACCTTTTCTAATGCCAATATATCTTTTTTGAGGTGAGGAGACCACATCTGCACGCAGTACTCAAGATGTGGGTGTACCATAGTTTTATATAGGGGAAGTATGATATCTTTTGTCTTATTATCGATCCCTTTTTTAATAATTCCTAACATCCTATTTGCCTTACTAACTGCCGCTGCACACTGCTTGGATGTCTTCAGAGAACTATCCACTATAACTCCAAGATCCCTTTCCTGATCTGTCGTAGCTAAATTTGACCCCATCATGTAGTACGTGTAATTTGGGTTATTTTTTCCAACATGCATTACCTTACACTTACCCACATTAAATTTCATTTGCCATTTTGCTGCCCAATCACTCAGTTTGCTGAGATCTTTTTGTAGTTCTTCACAATCTGTTTTGGTTTTGACTGTCCTGAACAACTTGGTGTCATCTGCAAACTTTGCCACCTCACTGCTTACCTCATTTTCTAGATCATTGATGAACAAGTTGAACAGGATCGGTCCCAGGACTGACCCCTGGGGAACACCACTAGTTACCCTCCTCCATTGTGAAAATTTACCATTTATTCCCATCCTTTGTTTTCTGTCTTTTAACCAATTCCCGATCCATGAAAGGATCTTTCCTCCTATCCCATGACCACCTAATTTACATAAAAGCCTTTGGTGTGGGACCGTGTCAAAGGCTTTCTGGAAATCTAGGTATATTATGTCCACTGGGTGCCCCTTGTCCGCATGTTTATTAACCCCTTCAAAGAATTCTAATAGATTAGTTAGACACGACTTCCCTCTGCAGAAACCATGCTGACTTTTGCCCAACAATTTGTGCTCTTCTACGTGCCTTGCAATTTTATTCTTTACTAGTGTTTCTACTAATTTGCCTGGTACTGATGTTAAACTTATCGGTCTATAATTGCCAGGGTCTCCTCTAGAGCCTTTTTTAAATATTGGCGTTATATTGGCCGTCTTCCAGTCATTTGGTACCAAAGTGGATTTAAAGGATAGGTTACAAACCACTGTTAATAATTCTGCAATTTCACATTTGAGTTCTTTCAGAACCCTTGGGTGAATACCGTCCGGTCCTGGAGACTTGTTACTATTCAGCTTATCAATTAACTCCAAAACCTCCTCTAATGTCACTTCAATCTGAGTGAGTTCCTCAGAGTTGTCACCTAAAAAGGCTGGCTCAGATTTAGGAACCTCTGTAACATCCTCAGCCGTGAAGACTGAAGCAAAGAAATCATTTAATCGCTCCGCAATGGCACTGTCTTCCTTGATCCCTCCTTTTATATCTTTATCGTCCAAGGGCCCCACTGCTTTTTTAGCGGGCTTCCTGCTTCTAATGTATTTAAAAAACATTTTACTATCGTTTTTTGAATTTTTGGCTAGCTGTTCCTCAAAATCTTTTTTGGCTTTTCTTACTACATTATGACACTTAATTTGGGAGTGTTTGTGTTCCTTTCTGTTTTCCTCACTAGGATTTGACTTCCACTTTTTAAAAGCTGCCCTTTTCTCTCTCACTGCCTTTTTAACATGATTGTTTAGCCATGGTGGTTCTTTGTTAGGTCTCTTACTGTGTTTTTTTATTTGGGGTATACATTTAAGTTGGGCCTCTAGTATGGTGTCTTTAAACAGTTTCCATGCAGCTTCCAGGGATTTTAGTTTAGTTACTCTACCTTTTAGTTTCTGTTTAACTAGCTTCCTCATTTTAGTGTAATTCCCCTTTTTGAAATTAAATGCCAGAGTGTTTGACCGCTGCGGTGTTCTTCCCAACACAGGAATATTAAAAGTTATTATATTGTGGTCACTATTTCCAAGCGGTCCAGTAACAGTTACCTCTTGGACCAGATCCTGCGTTCCAGTCAAGACTAGATCGAGAATTGACTCTCCCCTTGTGGGTTCCTGTACTAGCTGCTCCAAGAAGCAGTCATTTAAGGCATCAAGAAATTTAATCTCTGAATCCCGTCCTGAGGTGACATGCACCCAATCAATATGGGGATAATTGAAATCTCCTATTATTACTGTGTTTTTTATTTTGATAGCCTCTCTAATCTCCCTTAACATTTCAGCATCACTATCACTGTCCTGGTTAGGTGGTCGGTAATATATTCCTAATGCCATATTCATATTAGAGGAATGAATTGTTATCCATAATGATTCTATGGAACATTTTGATTCCTTTAGGATTTTTGCTTCATTTGATTCTATATTATCCTTCACATATAGTACCACTCCGCCACCCGCACGACCTGTTCTGTCTTTCCGATATAATTTATATCCCGGTATGATAGTGTCCCACTGATTGTCCTCATTCCACCATGTTTCTGAGATGCCTATTATGTCAACTTCCTCCTTTGATATGAGGTACTCCAGTTCACCCATCTTATTAGACAGACTCCTAGCATTAGTGTAAAAAACTTTAAAAAACTACCACTATTTATATGTCCGCCTTTCACAGACGCGTTGGATTTTTTTATATGCGATTGTTTCACATCTGATCTTGCCCATATATTATTTCCCATGTTCCCTATCTGACTAACTTCTAGGGAATCCCTATCTATGGAGCCTCGTGTAAGAGAAGTCTCCGTCCGATCCAGGTGCTCCACCGCACCAATCGGCTTTCCGATCTTGCATGTGCAAAAATCAGTAGAAGCTATGCAGCTTCCACTGCAAAGTCATGCTAAAGTGTCTTAAAAATGAAATATAAGTAGTTTTTGTTAAATATGTTGGTTTCTCTTTGGTTTGACCTTTCCCTGAGGCAATTTCCTGTAGCATAGAATATCTACATGCTTATTGGTTACTTTGCAGGCCACATATATAATGCTAATAACTATTTAACACGCTAACAAATGCTGCCTACATTGTACAAACAGTTAATTAACTCATTAAAACAAGCCTTGTGAACATATTTACTTCCCTAATGTAGCCCATCTGTTAGAGCTGTGTTATGATTTTAGGCAGTAGGCTGTGAACTTCAACAGTTCAGTGCTGCGTGACTACCTCTTGTCATCCTACCTGTGCCTCAGAGACCCAAGAGTAAGCATATGTAGATCAGAAGTGATAGCAGCCTGTGGGCGGCTGCCAAGGGAGTGAAAGAATGAGAGATGATATTTCTGTACTTCATATAAACAATTGGAGTAGATGTAGATATTCACACCAGTGCAGAATCACTGAGAGTGTAGCACCTTAGCACCCATTCCAAATCTAAGAATCTCCCTGTGGGCTAAGTTTCAAGGAGGTTGCCATTTTAGTCTGTTTCAGCAAAACAACGAGTCCAGTGGCACGTGAAAAACTAAGACATTCATTCAGGCATAAGTTTGCATGAGCTGCAGCTCACTTTGTCAGATGCATGAAGTGCAAGAATCAGATGGCAAACAGATGGACATCATACCAAATAGACTCCTGGTGAAAAATCCATTGCAACTGACATATTATACATACTAGAGTGAGAGATTGTGCCACACACTCTCAAAGAAACATGAAATCATCTGGTCAGCATCCTGTGCAGCAAATGAGACAGAATCAACAATGAGCTCTCAGAACTGAAGAATCTCATTTGAAACCAACCTTTTGTTGTATAAAGCCTCTGTGCAGTACAATGCAGGTGTAAGTCCTATCATCTTCTGTAAGCTTTGATTTGTAGCAGCTACTAGGTCTATATTAAGTATTATAAGTTAGTAAGTAATTGTTTATAGATACTGTAAGTCTTGTGAGAAATCCTTACTGTTACTTTGTAGAAGTAATTTCTTTCTCTAAAGTGTGCTTTCATTTGTGTGAATGAGGAATGTGGAGAGGGGCGGGGGTATGATGGAATCAGTCCCTGAAGCCAGCATGTCACAAAAACCAGCTGCTATCAGCATCTTTCTGGCCAGAGAATAACAGGAGCTGAGCCCTGCAAAAGAATCCATTGAAGAACAGGAAAGGGGCCCCATCAATCATAGAATTGTAGAATCATAGAACAATAGAGCTAGAAGAGACCTAAAAAATCCATTGAGTCCAGCCCCCTGCTCTAAGCAGGATCTTCAAGAGAAGATCAAAGTCCCATCTGCTGTTAGCTGATGACTTATGGTCAGAGTCCTGAGACAGTGGCGATGTCTCATGGTCATACAATATCCTCAGGCAGTGGGACAGAACAATTGCTATTGTACTGAAACATATAAAAAGATGGGTGCAAAGCTATAGGAGTTCTTTTTCTTGCCATCAGCACTCAGCAGGAGTTAATCTCAGCTAGCTGGGGAAGCAGGACAAGGCCTGGTGCCAAGGCCGAGGACCTCTTCCCATCTCCCCAGGATGGATAATACTGACAAATTTATCTGGGTTTCCCCTTTCAGTAAAATGGGATTAAGAATACCTTCCTAACTCCCATGGATGTGATGTAGCTTATTGATTATGCTTGACAAACACTTCGAAATCCTCACCTAGAAAACCCTGCGGGTGCAACTGGAAAGCTGATTTGCTACAGGGCATCAGGGACAGGCACAGAACAAGCAATGCATTTACTCTGCCCAAGCTGAAAATTAGCTGTAACGTTGCAGAGAGTATGCAGAGCACCCTACCAAGCAGCCACCCTACTGGGTCTCAGCACGGTAATATAGCCCACCAGGGAGATGTGTCTACAGATGTGTGCAAGGTGAATGGCTCTGTTTACAACATGAGCCCACATATAGGACCTGGCCTGTAGAGGACAGTAGGGCAAATCAAGTCACTTAGTGCTCTTCCTCCTATCTGATTCAAGCGCTTTGGGACAGCTACATGAGTTCCCTGATGTCGATACAAAAGTTAAGAATGAGCATTAAATTCTTCAGCTTCATAGAGCTTTGGGAGGCAAAGTCTCTTTATTTGTTCCTTGCATGTCCATAGAGTTGAACACTAAGATGGGGCATTCTGACACAAAATGGCAATGTGACATCATGCCTCTGATGTCCTAATGCAATTGCTTTCACCTAATAGATGGTATAAAAGGTGGAAACCCATATTCTGATACAGACAGACTGTATGTGGAACTATCCAGTTGTTTTATTTTTATTGTAGCCAGGGTTTAATTAATGCCAAGGCTCATTAGCTTATGCTGTGGCACCTGTAGCTTACTGCGTCAGTCACAAAAGTTGAAATTGCTTGAGCTCCAGCAATTCTTTCATTACAAAATAAGACCCAGTGGCACCTTCACGCTCTGTATAACAGATAAACCATCACTACAGTCACCCAAAAATTTTATTTGAAGATTTTCTATTTTAAGCTGCAAAGCAATAATGCACAAAAAAACAAGTTAGGCAAAATTCAGCTTTCCATTGGTTTCCATGGCATGACACCAGGGTGAATTTAGATCATTGTTTTCAGTTCTGGGATCATCCAAGTTGCCCACACCTCCTGGGCTATGCATCTTGTGAGTAATGGGGATAATTAACCTTACACATCACTTAGGACACATAAAACAATAAAGGCCAAAAGGAAATGGATTGTAATAGCATGGGAAAGAAGTCAGAAGAGATCTATACTTCACTGTAAATAAGGCCTGACAGGCAGACGACATGCACGTGTGTTAGTTCAGCAATGGAAAGCTGTTTCTAGCTGCGTCATTTTTATGTATTTTTTCATGGAAAACATCTTACACAAGACATGCCCCATGGTGTCTTAGATGGCTTTCAGAGCACATCTGTAGGTCATGAATTTTGATGGGAATCTAAACAAATTAATCACTCGCCGTTTCAGTCAATAGGCTTTGCTAAACTAAAGGAAGCATTTACTTCTGCATTGGCTTGCCCAACCAGCCAGAACCACTGAAAGTAGCCAAGAGTAGCTTCAAAGTGGGAGGGATTCAGGAGCCAAGGTGGGAGGGAGTGGCTCCAAGGTGAATGGCACTAAATATCTAATGATTCTAGTACGGCTGGAGGGAGCAAACGCTCTTGCAATCTTTTCAGGGTGCCCAGAAAAAGAGAATTGCTGATAAATCCCAGGAGATGAGATGGATTCTTTTATCCCATTGCAGCATTTTATCTGAACTTGAGTAAGGGAAAACATGAGAGACAGGCACCTCAAAAACAACTTCATGGCTGGAAAAATACAGCACAGCGTTGTGTATGGCATGATGTGTCAAGGCCATACTTTCCACACAGGCTTTTCACCCCGCAACGTTTTGTTCTGTTTTTTTTAAGTTTGTCATCTAATTATTCTGATGTATTTTCTATAGCAGTTTCAACAGGTGTCACTGGAGAATCTGTCCTATACCTATCACTCTCAAATAGCCTTTGCAAAGAACTGAAATCTTTACTCGTATTCTACTCAGTACATACTCAATAAAACATCAACTGATTTCAATAGGAATTTTGCATCAGTAAGAACTGAGGATAAACCACTACTATGGCCCTCTATCTATTCCAACTCTATCCCCTCTTAAACTTGTCAGTTGCATACAAATCTATTATTATTTAACACATATATTACAGAAATGTTAGCAGGATAATTGGCCCAAGTCAGGGTCCAATTTATGTTGTATAGAAATACATGAATACACAGCACCGGGCCTGAAAAGCTCATAAACAAAAAAGCAAAAACTAACATTCCCAGCCTTGAGTGTAATTGTGAGAAGGACTGAACTGGGTGATCCAGGAAGTCTCTTCTCTCCTATCTGTGAAGCTCTCTGTTGTATTTGTAAATCCAAAGGCCTTGTAAATCCAAAAGCTTTCTTGAAGTTGGAGTCAGCTATGTCTTCTACTTCCTTGTCAACTTGATGCCTCTTCACAGATATAAATCAAGACAGTTAAGCATGATCGCCCTGGGGGTAATGCTGTGATGACTGTTTCTAACCCTTCAGTACCTGTGTTAAGTGTGTGTGGACCTTAAATTAGGATAGAAAATTCATGGAGAGAGAGAGAGAGAGTGACAAAGAGATCTCTGTTTAAAAATTAATGGATCCATTCTCAGCTTGCTCATTCATGCTAGTTAATGATTGAAGCTGGTTTATTAATGCTCATAAATTACATTTTTCATTTTGGAAGCCCATCCCCCTTTACACATTTAGGTTAAAGATACTCAGGTACAAAGCCATTCATTGTCCATGTCTGCCTGCCCAACCATAATTTCATACATATAATGTAGCACTTTCAAAAGATAAATTACTCCCAGAATGTTATTACAGAATGCACCTACATATCCATAATGCTATGTACAAGTCAGAGGATTCTTCATATCTCCCTATAAAATCAGCTTCTTAGGAACAATCTACTTAGCCTCATATCATTAATAGTTAAAATGGAACACTGGGGCTACGTCTACACTAGCCCCAAACTTCGAAATGGCCATGCAAATGGCCATTTCAAAGTTTACTAATGAAGCTCTGAAATGCATATTCAGCGCTTCATTAGCATCTGGGCGGCCGCGGCGCTTCGAAATTGATGCAGCTCGCCGCCATGTGGCTCGTCCCAACAGGGCTCCTTTTCAAAAGGACACCGCCTACTTTGAAGTCCCCTTATTCCCCTCTGCGTCAATTTCGAAGCGCCGCGGCCGCCCGCATACTAATGAAGCACTGAATATGCATTTCAGCGCTTCATTAGTAAACTTCGAAATGGCCATTTGCATGGCCATTTCGAAGTTTGGGGCTAGCGTAGACCTGGCCTGGGTGTGATAACTTGAGTGACATCTTTCTTAGCTGGTCTTTTTTGTACATGTATTTTGTGGCTTTGCAAATCCAGATTTTCTTTGAGGGCTCAAGGTAATATATATGCAGTATACAAACCCTGTTCCTTTTTTAGTATTCCATTTGACCAGATAAGGAACAATGCTGAATGACAAGAGTGGTTGATTTATTATAGAGAAATGCCACAAGGGACCAAGACCATCACATTCATTTCACTTCATCTGTGATCTCGTGCAGAGAAATTTGTTGGGAAAAGAGCATTTGATCTCTGTGAAAGCGTTCGTGAAGCTGAGACATGTAAAATTTATTAAATTCAGCTTAAGACTGGTTAAAACTGATTTTCAAATGCAATGGTATATGTGTCAGGGAGTAATAACTGGCTTGCAATAAACACAAATGGATATGAGAAATACCTTCAGAAAATGCCCCATAATTTTCTAACTTTGTTTTAGCTGTAAATAACGCTTTCTTTATATTGACCTTCTGAAAAGTTGGAAACTCTAAATTATTTCCAGACCAATATTTTCCATTCATCACATACATATAGGCCAACATTTTCCAAATTTGGGTAGTGCAAATGAATCACCTACATCCACATATTTAGGGTAACCTAATGAATACACCTGAGCCCAACTACTTGCCCTTTGGGGTGCCTCACCACCTTCTTCTGCAAAGCCAGAAACTCTGGTCACCCCCAGCCAGGGCAAAGAATTGGGGTAACAGCCTCCAGAGCAGAGTAACACAGATGCTGAACCAACTCAGCTCTGGGATGGCTCAGTTACAGGGACATGTCTGCCCCCAGAGTCAAAGTCTCAAGAAGAACAAAACCCAGATAAATCCACCTTATTCTGAATAAAAAGCTTACACAGAGAAAGTTCATAAATTCACTCTCTTTATCAATGAAAAACAGAGATGTACATCTGTGGCCTTTCTCCCCTTCCCTGGTAACAATTACGTACGTTGGGTTTGATAATAAACAAAAATGTTTTATTAAGCATAAAAAGTAGGATTTAGCAGATTGCAAGTGAATTGTAAATTGTTAGGCCAAAATGAACAAAACATGCCACCTAATCCTAATACACTGAGAGAGATGGTTACAGATCATCATTCTCATCCCAGTCCTTGTCTCAGATGCAATCCTTCCAAAGCTGGAGTTTATCTTTCTCTGGTTCTGCTCTAACAGTCACTTCTGTATCCTCTGTGGGTGAGATGGTGGGTTCAAAGGCCAGCTGAAGACACAAGATAGATTGTTTTCAATTCCTTAAATAGACTTTGCCCAGAGCAGAAAAATACCAGATTCAAGATGGATTCCAGTACCTGGTGGCAAGGGCATATGTCTCTGTAGGACAAACCATAATATGGCCTTTCAGGTAAAAGAAAGCTATTCAAAGGTCATTGGTTTGAATACTGAGCCATTATGTTTCTGGAATATCACAAATGGACCTCCATTAGCACATTTAGAATTATAAACTGATTCACACTTCATATTTCTAATTTCACATACAAGACTGATACATATTCAGAAACAGATTATACACTTTCAGCAGATTGTGACTTTAAAAACGATATGTCACAGGATGCATTTTACCTAAAGTGTCTTTGACTTATGTATATTCATATTCATAAATCAATTTTCATAAAGCTGGGGGAGAGAGATTGCTATGCATCTATGATTTCCAATGAAGTCAATGGGAGCACAGTAGCAATGGCCATTTTCAGTTGTGACCTTGACATGAGACCTCTGAAAGTCTTAGTGTCAATGCATGCTGCTCTACAGGCAGACCAAAAGACAGACTGTGGCTCATCTACATTGCAAGATAAATTTGAATTTAAGGCAGTTAGCTCGATACCACCATATTACTATTTTCACTTTAAATACCATTAGCTCGATTTTGGGAGCACTAATATTGAGATTACAATATCGCCGTCACCTGATGGATGGAGCGTCAAGCTCAAATTCAAAAGTTCTATTAAAGGCCAGTGCAGAAGCACCACATCTTAAAATCAAATCTATTAACCTCCAGAGGTGTCCTGTACATAACCCACAATGCCCCTCAGTGTTCTGCTCTGGCCACTGCTCTCCAGGTGCACAGGAATTAGGTAACAGGAAGACCGTGCAGCAAGAAGGAGCAGCAAGCCTGTGGCTGTGGGCTTATGTTTGTATGACAGCCTGAGAAATGTCTGTCTTTCTTTGCTATTAGGGCTGTGAGCACATCTACTCATTACAAATAGCCCCTGCAGAGAGTTTGTGGTTCTGAAGCTACACTTGCAATTTTTTTCTGCGCTGCCTGGCACCAGCTGCTGCCCCACCACACTCTGTGGCAACAAGGTTGTTGTGGGCGTTGTGCTCGCAGAAGACACCAAGAAACTTCTTCTCAGTGGTTTACATTTGTCACGAACTCCCTTCCCTGCCCGACAGGTGCCATGTCAAGGTCTTTCCAACACTCAGGCTACGTCTATACGTGCCCCAAACTTCGAAATGGCCACGCAAATGGCCATTTCGAAGTTTACTTATGAAGCGCTGAAATGCATATGCAGCGCTTCATTAGCATGCAGGTGGCCGTGGCACTTCGAAATTGATGCGCCTCGCCGCCGTGCGTCTCATCCAGACTTGGCTCCTTTTCGAAAGGATGCTGCCTACTTCGAAGTCCCCTTATTCCCATGAGCTGCCTACTTCGAAGTAGGTGGGGTCCTTTCGAAAAGGAGCCCCGTCGGGACGAGACGCGCGGTGGCGAGGCGCGTCAATTTCGAAGTGCCACGGCCGCCCGCATGCTAATGAAGCACTGAATATGCATTTCAGCACTTCATTAGTAAACTTCGAAATGGCCATTTGTGTGGCCATTTCGAAGTTTGGGGCACGTGTAGACACAGCCTCAGACACATCACATGGGTAGCCCCCCACCCCATAAAAAGGCATACCTGCCATTCAGTGCTGACCATGCTGCCAGACAGCACCATGTCCTAGCTTGTGTGCATTTAGGGCTCCAAGCACAGGAAAGAATTTTGGGGGATTGCAGCTGCTGGGCAGAAGTTTCCCCACAGCAGCTGAGATAGTTGGGGGGAGCACTTCAACTGCCCCTTTGCCCCCCGTACGCCTAGCAAGGGACCAATGGTGCCTGTAGCCACCAGGGGCAGGGGAAGTATCCCCTGGTGGCTAAGACAGTTGCGGGGACATCTTCAGGTACTTCAACATTCTAAGCAGTTATAGTACTATATGGCCATACACATCTCATAGAGCTGGAAGGGACCTTAGGAGGTCATTGAGTCCACTCCCTGCCCTCTTAGCAAGACCAAGCACCTTTGCTTTTTTTTTTTTTAAATCTAATTGCCCAAGATTCCTAGATAGCCCCCTGAAGTATTGGGATCACAATCCTGGGTTGAGCAGGCCAATGCTCAAACCACTGAGTTACCCATCTTCTGCAGCCGCAGACCACAGCAATCCCCACATCCCCGCAAAAATATTTTTGGGGGCTTTCTGGCCATTGCAGACACCCACTGGTTTGTTATTTCAGTTATAAAATCGTTTTGCTAACATCTCCTATCTGTCTTCATGCTTTGACCCCTCAGAAACACAGGGGTGGGGGCTAGTTGAGATTCCTGCTTCCTTTGTAAGTTCTGTGCATGATATTTCACTGCCATCTGTACTGGCAATGTGTGTGTATTGAAGAGGGCAGTGAGCAATGTTTTTTCCTAGACTGTTCTATTATCTTTGAGAATACAGTCAGGGTCCCTGTGTTATTTTCGGGGACCAGATGCAACCATGGGAGGGGGGAACACTCTGGCCATGTCTACACATGCACGCTACTTCGAAGTAGTGGTGCCAACTTCGAAATAGCGCCCGTCACGGCTACACATGTTGGGTGCTATTTCAAAGTTGAAATTGACGTTAGATGACGAGACGTCGAAGCCGCTAACCCCGTGAGGGGATGGGAATAGCGCCCTACTTAGAAGTTCAACGTCGAAGTAGGGCACGTGTAGACAATCTGCGTCCCGCAACATAGAAATAGTGGAGTCCGCCATGGCGGCCATCAGCTGAGGGGTTGAGAAACGCTCTCTCTGCAGCCCCTGCGGGGCTCTATGGTCATCGTGTGCAGCAGCCCTTAGCCCAGGGCTTCTGGCTGCTGCTGCCGCAGCTGGGGATCCATGCTGCATGCACAGGGTCTGCAACCAGTTGTCGGCTCTGTGGATCTTGTGTTGTTTAGTGCAACTGTGTCTGGGAGGGGCCCTTTAAGGGAGTGGCTTGCTGTTGAGTCTGCCCTGTGACCCTGTCTGCAGCTGTTCCTGGCACCCTTATTTCGATGTGTGCTACTTTGGCATGTAGATGTTCCCTCGCAGTGCCTATTTCGATGTGGTGCTGCCCAACGTCGAAGTTGAACGTCGACATTGCCAGCCCTGGAGGACGTTTAGACGTTATTCATCGAAATAAGCTATTTCGATGTAGCGTGCACGTGTAGACGTAGCCTCTGTGGATGGCCCATTGAGAAAACGGATGTTGCATAGAAGCCTTATAGTGTATCAGAAAGCCAAAGACACTCCCCTCAGCAACTCTCTTTTTTGAAAAACTTTCCTAACTTCTCTTTCTTCAAGCTTTTCAGGGATATTTCACTGCCACCACCCGTGTTGGCAATGTCTGTGTAACGAAGAGGGAAGTCAAAAATCTTTTTTCCTAGACTTTTCTATCTTCTTTCTTCTAACTTTGAGAATACATTACAGGTCGCTGTGTTATTTTCAGGGATCAGATGCAATCACAGGAGCAGGAACACTCAGTGGATGGCCAGTTGAGAATTCTGTAAGCTTTTTTGCCATCTCTGTGGACACCCTGCTGTTCCTTCTTTGCAATGACAAAAATAGACATTTGCTTACCATGGGAGGGGGATGAGGAAAATGCAATGTGGGAAAATGATCTCAAAGATCAGTGAGCATACCCAGAATGCTATGGGGATGAGGGATCGGTGGGATAGGTGCCCACAATGCACTACTGCAACAGTCAATGTTTGCCAGCTGAGTGCGGCAGCAATGTTAACTTTGTGGGGAGCACTTGGGAAGGTGAGGCTGGTCAAATTCAAACTTAAAAATTCCAGAATTACAAAATCAATATTAACAAATTTGAATTTATCACATAGCTTAGACACAGCCTATGACTCTGCTCTCCTCTCCCAGGCTGCTACCCGTAATCAGCGAGCAGATTCAAGAAGAAAGGAAGTGTCTTCATGCCCCCTCTTGCTCTTGCATGGATGTAAAGCTAAGTCACAGTCTGGTTACTTGTATCATGTGTCTTAAATGTAGATTTAGATATCCAAGCTCTCTAACACTCTGATGTGGGGGGAGGGGGGAGAATGCCTTTTCAACTGCAAATGTGACAACCAGCTTGACTGTGAGCAAGGTGAGCAACCAGGCATCTAGAAAGAATTCTCTGTATCACCTCAGCACCATTGTCCATCCCAGTTAAATTGTGTCTCTAGCCGTGGCCAGTCACTCAAGAATCAGAGGAAGGATTGAAAAACAAAAACCAAAATACTAGGGCTATTGATTGACCACCTTTAACTCAGATGATTAACTCAGAAAAGTAACCGCAATTAATTGCACTGTTAATAGAATACCAGCAGAAATTTATTAAATGTACATGGCTTGCTTTTTTACATTTTCTGTCTTGATTTCAATTATATCCCAATACAAACTGGACAGTGATCACTTTATATTATTGTTTTATTACAAATACTTGCACTGTAAAAATGATAAATAAAAGAAAGAATATTTTCATGTAAGTACCTAAATTCAATCTCTGTATCATGAAAATGCAACTCACACATGTAAATTTTTGTTATACACCTACACACAAAAGAAAAACAATGTAATACTTTAGGACCAACAAGTCTATTCAGTCTGTCACTCACTAAGCAAACAAGTTTGTTTACACTGAGAGGGGATGCTGCTGCAGGCTTCCCATTTACAATGTTACCAGACAGCTAGAACAGGAATTTGCATGGCAATTTTGTAGCCAGCATTGCAAGCTATATACTATCAGATATGCTCAATGTTCCTATGCCCCTTAAGGCTTTGGCCACCATTCTCAAGGACATGCGTCCATGCTGAAGATGCTCTTTTAAAAGCAATGCATTGATTAAATTTGTGACTGAACTCCTTGAAGGAGAAGTGTATGTGTCCTGCTCTGTTTCACCTACATTCTGAAAAAAATCAAAATACCAGTGTGAGATTTCTAAAATCATTAACAAGCAGAACCCATCATCAGCACAGACTCATGTCCTCTGGAATTGGAGCATGAAGGGACATAAGTATCTTTAGTGCATCTAACATGTAAATGCCTTGCAAAACCAGCTACAATAGTGCCATGTGAATGCCTGTTGTCATGTTTAGGTGACATAGCAAACAAGAAGCAAGCAATATTATTTTTTACAACAGCAACCAAACATGTTTGTTTCAGTGACTGGCTGAACAAGAAGTAGTACTGAGTGAACTTGTAAGCTCTAACGTTGTATATTGTTTTATTTTTCTATGCAGGTTTTTATGTACATAGTTCTATATCTGTAACTCAACTGTCTTGATAGAGAGTGTACTGCCATATATCTATGAAAGTAATTGAAAATACTATTTTTGTTCTTTACAATGCAAATTACTCTCGCTGATAGGAAACCGAATTTTATTTCAGGGTTGAATTTGTACACCATCAGCTTCAAGTCACTGGATCTTGCTTTGCCTTTCTGAGAGAGATGGGCAAGACTTCCTCCAATTATATATTTTTCATGTGTAAGTATCTATACACAGTGATCAGATCAGCTCTCAGCCATATATTATGACTGAGTAAGCTGAGCTGTAAAGGTTTTTCCAGCTGCTGGATCACTTTAGTCCTTCCTATGTATTCTCACCAATATTCCAGTATCCCTGGTGAAGTATGGACACCAGAACTGGAGAAAGTTTTCTAATAGCATTTTTACCAATGCTACAGAGGCAAGGTACCTTCCCTACTTCTGACTGATAATCTCTTTTCTATTCATCAAAAGATTGCATTTCCTCTTTTTGCCACAGCATTGGACTGAGAGTCATGGTGAGAAAGTTATCTATGATGATGCCTGAATCCTTCCCTGAGTCCAAGACAGTCTCCCACTGTGTGGTCTTTGTTCTCAGATGTATTACTTTGCATTAGGCTCTATTTTTGTAACACACTTTGTTTGATTATTTAGGAGAGTCAAACCACTCTGCAACAGTAACTTGTCCACCTCATTATTTACTACCCCACCAGCAAAAGTATGAAGCCAAGAGCCAGGTGCTGGGACACTCCACAAGAACTGACCTTGTTTATTGATTTCAACCCCACTAAGCTAAAGATATTTTGAGATCTGTCAGTGAGTTTGTCTTTAATCCATGTCACATGTGTCCTGGTAGTTCCATATAATGCAAGCTTTAATCAAAATGTCACGTGCAATTGAATCAAATGCCTGAGAGAAATCCAGAAATACTATACCAATACAGTTGCCTTTATCAGTCAGGTCTGTAATCCCGTTTTTCTCCCCACCCCCAAGAAAGGATGTGGGGATATTTTTATTTATTTATTTATTTACAAGATCTGCCTTCCATGAAACCATGTTACCCAGAATTAATTATATTGTTAGCCTTTAATCCTCATGTCATAGAGTCCTGAATTAATCACAACCTTATTTTGCCTGGGATCAGTAGCAAAATACTTAGTCCTTAGGTCCAGAGGGTCATCCCTTTCACCCTTTATAAATGTTGGAGCTATGTTGACAGACCTCCAGTCCTTTAAAATGGCCTGAATTTTTCAAGGTATGTTAAAAAGTAATACTGATGGGTCAGCTAGTTCTTTTAATAATACTGAATACGAAGGAGCTGTTGAAAACTTCTAAGTTCAGTAGATATGGCCTCACATCTTCCTTTGTTACAGATGATAAACTTTCTATTCCATCCAAAACATTATATGGGATGGATATAGCTTCATGCTTTGCTACAAATACAGATGACAATTATCTGTAGAACAGTTCTGCCTTTCCTGTTCCACTGCTTACAGTTTAATATCTGCTTCTAGCAACAGACTGTTACCTGATCTAGGCTTTGTCTACTCTACAGCAATCTGTGAACATAAGGTTACTATCAGAAGATACCTTCCAACAAAACTTCTATTGACAGGTTGTAGCCACTCATGAAAGCACATTGCTCTGTCAATCTGCTTTGTCAACAGACAGCAGCCAGAGTGCCTGGACGGGCTCTAGTGACAGAATGGCCAACTGGAAACACAGCAGCCAGGGCTTCTGGGTCATCAGGCAGCCCTATCTGTCAACAGAGGGGAGGCCTCCAGATCATTAACATGGCTTTTTTGTCAACAGATTCTGTTGAGAAAGGGATTCTGCCTTTTGGGGGAGAGTAAGAAGTCTGTTGACAAAAGTGCTGAGTTCTGTTGATGGTATGTCAGCAGAACACATTTTTAGTGTGGCCGCTCCATAAGTATTGTCAACGTAATGCCAGATTTGTCAACAAAATCCTCTAGTGTAGATGTGGCCTTGTGTTCCTTTTATTTGTAAGCTTTAAAAATGCCTTGCTGTCTTTAGCCCCAATGGCCACTGAGATGTCTTAGATTTCTTTAGCTTCTCTTCCCTACATTTTTAATTCCTACCTCATATTCAACTTGTCTCAGACATCCCTTCTGCATCCATGGGAACTGCACTCATTTATTCAAGACCATAACTCAGCCATAATTTATGTGCACTAGGTGATTTCAAAAACCAACGGTACTGTTGTGAGTCTAGTGGGACCACCACAAAATGTCATGTCTTTAACTTGCAGCCATAGTATACCAACACTGATTACATCCAGAAGCTTCAACATAGTCTCTTAATGCACACAAAAACTGGAAGCTCAAATTAAATCCAAAGGTCTTCCACTCAATGCTGAAGACTTTGCTTGTCAGCCTTCTACTGGAATGCCTAAAATTGCACTAATGTTCATTTGGAATAACATGTTTACTTACCTTTCTGGAGACCTATCTTAAAATAACCTTAAGAAACATATTGCTCCCATCTTGCACCTTGTGGTGCTTCAAAACACAGCAGTATGGTTTACTGTCGTCCACTCATATATTTAATTGCAGCTCCTACATATTGTTTTGTGATAATGGTATTGGCACACATATTTGCAAATTTTGGTGGCCATGACAGTGGTCTGTTTACATTTTGTCTATGCACACAAAATCTGCATATGCATTTTTTTGAGTATTACATCTTTTTTGCACAGTCTTTACCTGCATAGGCAGATTAAACCACTTCTTCCCATAAATGACACTGGCAAAAAATAAAGTGCCCATATTAAGTACGTATGTAAAATTACTCATTCAAAACCAGAGGCAATCCCTGTAAGGCTAGGCAAAATAAATGCAGTTTAGAAATATATATTTTAAGCCACTATTCTTTGTCATATGAGACTCAATAACACTGTCACTAAAACTGCTTTACTCAGTCCAAAGAGATGCAGGACTAGAGACAAACTGAGTAAGACTGTTCACAGAATGCATTGACATCTACAAATTGATTGTAGTGGTTGTTATGCAATGCTTTTTTATTAAAAGTAATATACTGGATCATGGGTGACTCTTACTTCAATTTCTGAAGTGACAGAATGGCTGGCATACTGCAGATACCTACCTGCATTTAACTAAGGACAGGTATACCATGTACATCACTATTATTGCAACTATACCATTTTGTTTCTTCTTTCCTTTTAAATCATTATGGCTGTGTCTACACAGGCACAAATCTTTGAAATAGCCATGCTAATGGCCATTTCGAAGATTACTAATGAGGCGCTGAATTGAATATTCAGCGCCTTATTAGCATTAGGACGCTTCCGGCCGCGGTGCTTCAAAAGCGCGCAGCTCGGCGCGGCTACACAGGGGTCCTTTTCAAAAGGACCCCGCACCTTTCAAAATCCCCTTCTCCCGATCACTGATCAGAATAAGGGGATTTCGAAAGGTGCGGGGTCCTTTCGAAAAGCAGCCCATGTAGCCGTGCCGAGCTGCGCACTTTTGAAGCACTGCAGCCAGAAGCATCCTAATGCTAATGAGGCGCTGAATATTCAATTCAGCGCCTCATTAGTAATCTTCAAAATATGGCTTTTTCAAAGATTTGTGCCCATGTAGACACAGCCCATGAGATGTAATCTGCCGACCTTCCCTAGTTTTTCTCAGGAAGCAAAGTCAATGCACTGAAATCAATGGGATGTTTCACTGAGTAAATTCTGCAAGGTTCCCCTGTGTTTCTGAATAAGCATTTGTAGCTCAGAAATAATCTGATTATTCTTCTGGTGTTACGTTATTAAGTACTTAATCCCTATAGATAACTGACAGATATTACAACCACTATCAGTTGACGGTACTCTTGGAATATTCATGGCCATATTCCATAACTTGCAAAATTATAATGGGATTTAGGTACAATATTACATCCAAGATTTATTTGGAAAGTTATCTTGCTACACATAGGGACCACCTTCCCAAAGTCCTCCATACATACACAAAATCATTATAGCATTTAAATCACTAGACACTCCTTCCTCATCTTATCACCAAGTAACATGATCCTCTAGATTCTCCTGCACACCTTCTGGTGCAGTACATCTCTTACACATACACGTGGTTATTGTTTCACAGGAAAAGACATTTTCAGACCATTATTTCACTTATTAATGCTAATTGCACATCACATTTTTGTCCTAAGAGCTGGATTTGAAACCTTCGATAATACACCACAGTTCATAAGAACACAAAGAAACAAGAGACAGTGCTTACAATACATCAGTCTAATAACCAGTCTTGATGGCAGGTTGTGCTTGAATGCTGGCTCAGCAATAGAATTTCAAGTGCCACACAGAAAAGAAATTTGCATTCTTTAGTATTCTGTTTAAATGGGTGACTATAATGAGTACATAGACTTGCTGAATACAAAAGAAAACACTGGCAAATAAAGCATTCGCTCTTTGAGCTTTTAATAAATTTATTTAAAAGTAGTTTCTGCTGACTCAAAGATTGCTGTTCTAGATTAAAATGCACAATTCCAATGTACACCATGAGAAGCCAACAACTTTTTCTTGAATTCTGTAAGTAGGACAGAATTTAAGCCCACCTACTTTTTTAGCTGGGCTATATAAGGGTTCAGATCTCTCAGGATCTGCAGAAAATGTAGCCTTTGCTGCAATAATATAGTCATAAATATAGCCACATGAGAATTTGTGTCTACCCATTTTCAGTCATGTAAACATGTGTCAATTGTACAGACCTGTAGGAGAAAACAAGCTGTTTCTCCCATTTCAGCTGCTGTTCAGAGAGATGCTGCTTTGCCTTCAGAGCTTTGCTGTTGCTGCTTTGAGCAAGATTGTGCTCCATTGTTAGAGCCTGTCTTTTCATAGGCTGCTAGGCAATGAAAGGATGGTGCAGATGGTAAATAAACCTGCTTTATGGTCTTTGAGCTTATACTGAGAAAATCAGATTCACTTCTGAACTCTGGAATGCCACTGAACAAAAAGACTAGCCAAATTTATCACCAAGTTGATCCTCAGTTTTATATAATCTCCCACCATTATTTGTAGACTTTTCGTCTTAAATCTTGCAATGCTCACTGATAAGCTTTAAAAACCCATCAGCATTTTGTGCATTACATCAAGATATTTGATTTTGTACATTCTGACAGGTCAAAGTCATCAGATAGAGTAAACAAACATATTTTTATCAACTGCACTGGAGCCACATCCATTTATATCTGTCCCACATATGGACTATTCATATCAACAATTCCTTTACTGAGCAACTGTTGCTCAGAATCCTCATGTCATCCTAAACCATGAGGATGATTACCTTGGTTTGGTGTATCCTTCAGCTAGTTTTCAGTCTGACCACAGTCTCTTTCAAGGCAATTTACTCTAGCAGAGAAACTTGTTCAATTCACAATTTAGATACATTTTTTCCAAGTCAGTGCATGAAGACAAGACACCTTTTGTAGTTTGGATTCTACTGGGAACAGTAACAACATTTCTGCCAGTCAGAATAAGAACTCCTCCAAAGATGGTTACTCACATTCCTTCCAGTTTGGGGATTTTTTTTTTGGAAGGTTCAGGAGGGTGGAGGAGGTAGTAACAAAACACAGATTCTGTGAAGAAATGAGAGATGGATTAATAGCACAAAAACTACAAATATTAGTTTAAATTATTTAACAAATTCACTTAGACTGTATTCACATTCCCTTGGGATTTGGCCTGCTATAATATGCTAGTATGCATGTTCACTTGTGGGAGTGTTAGTTGAATAGCCAGTTTTAAGCAAAAATCACAATATATTCCAAAAGCAAAACTTCAAATGTGTCATAGCAAGTATTCTTAGCGAGAAACTGGTTCAAAGACTGTGCTTAAACAGTCAGGAAGCAAGCTTACTGTGTGGCCATGCGTCCAGAAAAAATATGTAATATTCTGAATACCAAGTACTCATAGCTAACAGCACACAAACAAACTAAAAATTATTCCCTGGATGTCAAGCCTACCACATTTGGAGGCCAACACAAGGCATATGAACCACTTCATATTATCTTAAGGGTTAGATAGGTAGAACCCTCCTCTCCACAGTGAATAGTAAGCCCACAGAAGACAACAGAACTTCTGATGGAGTCAGATTATAAATATTCGTAAGGCTATCAGAATCTGGCTCCAAATGGATCTCAAGGATCTTGTAATGGCCTTAAGCACAGGGATGGGCTTCACCCTCAAGTAATTTGACAAATAATTTATAATAATGAGATGGGTGCATTTGAGACAGATCCAAAAGAGAAAACTGAGCAACATGCGAATGGATTATTTATTATCAAACTGCACAAGAAATTGAGGAGCTGAACAACATCTGAGTCTACACAAATCAATAATGGAACTAGCAATTGAGATACATAAACTGCAAGATAGTAATGTATTATATATTTTACTTCCACAGTTAAAACCTTGGCATGGACCTTTCTAAAAATAGGGGGGGTTGGGGGTTCTGTTTTGTTTTGGTTTTTTGCTCATTAGAGCAAGTGCTGATATTGTCTTCCTGAGTCATCTGCTTATTGCTGATTTGGGCACTATTTTTTCTTTCTGGTTCAGGTTAAGGGTTCAGTGAAAGAAGCACTGTAGATAGTAGAAAAATGTTACAGCTGATCTCTTCAGGTATCGATAATTTCCTGACCAAGGCCTATTACCTAAGGAATTTTGAAGAAGTTATTGTTTCCATTTTATTATTTGGGTTTTTTTAGATATTTTTGTTTCTAATTAAAAGCACCCAATTTAGTTTGCATGTCCAGAGAGAAATTCCAAACTGCAATACCAAACCACCCCCAGGTTCTTCTGGCTTCTCCATTAAAAAAATGACTTTTTCATGCCACAGAGAACTGTTATCCAGTTCATAAGTGAATGGAGCAAAGGTGATATTTTGTGGCAAGACGGAGGCATTTAATTTTATTAGTCCTATTAATTCCTGTGTGTTTTTATCATTTTTGTGCTACACACTTCTCCAGAAAGTTCAAAAGGTAATAAAGCTGTTCAATCATTCATGTACTCTTATTTGCACGAGAGTAATAACATGGAACATTGACAAATGGAGTTGAAAAGCAGGGAATAAGTAAACACGTATGACCTTAAATTGTCTCATTGGATTATTTTGAATGAAAATCTAATAATAAATTATTGCATGAAGAAAAATCAACACTATAATAATGCACAGCAATCAGATTCTAAGATGAGGGGATTAGCTGCATTCACCTCAATGCTTTAAGGTCCATATTTAATACCAGAGCTTACTCCCACTGAAGTCAAGACTGACAATCTAACTGCTCTCCAAAACAGCTAATGTTGGGCCCTGTCTTGAAAGACCTGAACACTTGCAAATTCTTCAGAACAGGGACCACCTTTTTGTTCCAGGTATACAGCACCCAGCACAATGATCCACATCTGGTGTCCCTAAGCCTTTTGTCAGTAAAAAGAAACTACAATAACTTTACACATGAGGATGTGCATCAGTTCCAAGGACCAGACACCTAATCAAAGACAGGGTGAGCCTGGTTGATGATTATACCAGAAAACAAATCTGTAGATTGAGAGGCGCACAGCCTTCAAGGCTTCATTGACTTTAGAGGAAGCTAAGGACCTTCACTGCTCATTCAGGACATCCCACGATCAGACAAAATAAAATGAAAGAAGCAAAATAAAATGTGCGTCACTCCCTCACTATCTTATTCTGAGAAACTGTTACACCATCATTATTTTTTGCAGTGTGCCAGATGGAACTCCAGAAAGAGTGCCAGGGAACTAGATTAGCTGACGCGAGGTGGCCTGGGATGAGGAACACTGAGGAACATAAATTGGAGATAAGCCACTATCAGACAAATATAAGCTTCTTCTCATGTAACACTCGCCTCGTGCATGCTCGTGTGTATTAAGAACAGGTGGGGCCCGGGAAAACACAGTCATGTGGGGACCCTCCCAATGCATTGTAATTTGCAACTACAAAGGCATCTCGTTACTAAGCATCACAGGCGAAGCATTTGCCCATATTGTTCTCAAACACCTCACAGATCGAGTCTATCCAGAAACATAACATGGCTTCAAGGCTGGAGGGTCAACAATAGATGTGATTTCCCCGCGTTGATAATGACAGGAAAAATGCAGAGAACAAGGAAAGCCATTATTCATAACATTTGTGGACTTAACAAAGGCATTTGACACAGTTAGTAGATCAGGACTACACAGAGTATTAACCAAGATTGGCTTCCCACCGACCCTGCTCAAGCTCATAACAGTTTCTCAGAAAAAAAAAATGAGGGAGTGATGCTCATAACATACTTTCATGAAAACATGAAAGCAACAGTGCAATATGATGCATCTACATTGGAACCATTTGCAATGACCAGATGAGACAAATAAGGTTGTGTTCCTGCCTCTACCCTCTTCAGCGTATTCTTTGCAGTTCTACTATATTGTGCATTTCAAAATTCACGCAGTGATGTATTTCTCCACACAAGATTAGATGGTTCTCTCTACAACCTGGCAAGACTCAAGGCCGAAACTAAGGTCAAGAAAGTCCTCATTAGGAAACTTCTCTTGGCAGATGATGCAGCTCTCATCACTCCTAATGAAGACACAATGCAGTCACTGATGGATTCTCTGTCCAGAGCCTGCAAGTTGTCTTCCCTTGACATAAGCATGCAGAAAACTGTTGTATTCACTCAAGGTACATCTCAGCGACTCAGTGTCATTCTGGGTAACAGCCCCTTAGATGTGGTTCAACAATTCTGTTACCTTCGATCTGCTGGCACCACAAACCTATCCATGGACGAAGAACTGAACATCAGAATCAAGAAGGCAGCTACTATTTTTGGCAGATTTAGGAAACGAGCACGGAACAATCCTAAGCTCACAGTGAAAACAAAGATACCATCTATCAGGCATGTGTATTGAGTATCCTGCTATATGCTTCTGAGGCATGGACCACCGACTCGAACCAGGCGAAAAAATTGAACAGCTTCCCTCTTTGCTGCCTCTGCAGAATTATGAATATCAACTGGCAAGATAAAGTTTCAAATGCAGATGTCTTGTCAACATCTGGCATATGCAGCCTCATAGCGATCCTTAACAGCAGACTACGATGGCTTGGTCATGTGAGGAGAATGGGTGATGAATGTCTTCCCAAAGAAATCCTCTTCAGTGAACTGTCATGTGGGTGGAGAAGAAAGGAAGACCAAAGCTAAGATTCAAGGATACATGCAAAAATGCCATAAAAAAATTCAACATCAATCCACGATCCCGGAAATCTACATCATCAGATTGAAATACCTGGTGACAATTGCTACGACAGGGCACATCATCCTTCAATAGTATATGTGCAAGCCAAGCAAAAGAACTTCGTCTTAGAAGGAAAAGTTCTCAGACTCAAGAATTAGGAAATAGACTGACGTGGTTATTGCAATCAACTGTGCAAATAAGTCACAAGAGAAGCCGCAGACTCAAACATTAACCATAAATCCTCACCGATGCTGCTAACTACCATCTCTGGATACAAAAAGGTGCCATAATTATTCACAATTCTCTGAATTTTTATCAAATTGAAGTCACTTTACATAATTTTATTATACATGTAGAATTGACACCACCAAAAAACTTTTTTACAGGGCAATTTCCTCATATCACCACAAACAGGACCATGAAATAGTTTTTGCTCATCTTGCCCTTCTCGTCTAAAGTTTATTTCACAAGTTGAGGTCAGAGACATCTATCTTAGTGCCTTCTCTAACAAAACAAACAAACAAAAAGCCTAAGCACTGTTTAATTAGCCAGTCATTTTTTTCTAGATTATTCCAAGTCATTTGTTCTTCTTTATGGTACTTTGAAATTTGTCATGTGACTCCTTCGAAAATGTATGCCCCTATAAATCTTCAGGACAAGAAATGTGAATTACTCTGTGCCTCTGTTGTACCTTGGACCAGGAGGATCGAGGGCTAATTGAAGTTTCTGGAAGCTACTGCATTACAAATGCAACAACCATGTGACCAGCGTAAGCATTCCTTATTCCTCCAGTGATGAACTGCACTGAGGGTTGAACATGTGCAAAATGGTAATAAAAGTGGTGCACAGGGTTTCTTCATGAGGAAAGCTACAAATTTACCTATTGTAATACAATTCAAAGCTACTGAATATGGTCGCATAGCAGCTTGGTCTGGCCTGCTTATCAAAACTTCCCCAGTTAGGTGCGATCAGATACTAAACCATGAGCTGGAATGGTGAAAGAAAAAAGCAGGCATCACACTGGCCACAGAATGCTTTACTTTTAAGGGCACTGCCCACCAGCAAATGATGTTAACATCCGGTTTTGAGCCAAACTTGGCCCTCAGTTACTGCTCTGTTCGCTTCCTGCCTTTACAAAGTTTCATGGGCGTATGAGAAGGCTGGATACTGTCCCAAGACCACAAATGATTAGGTTTATGAGTAGGCCGAAGCACCATGATTTACATTACATATGAGTCATTTGATGGTAAAAGTACTGTTAAAAACACTTTCATTGCCTGAGGAAGATGAAGATATCCTTCTAACATAATTCCTGGTTCTTTTGCTTGTTCAGTTCTTTTATCAATGTGCCCTGGAGTCTATTCTTTGCGCACAATAGCTAGCTGTCCAGTAAAGCTGAACACATCTCTTGTAATGCACAGTTTTCTGTTTATGATTAGGTTTTCCCCTTTAGTTAATCTTTGAAGTCTTCTCAGAGACAGAATCTTTTGCACAATGCTGTCCTGGCCAAGATGACCAGCACTGACTTCTTTCATTTAGCCTGAGCAAGGAAGGGGGGTACCCTTTTATAAATATTACGGCAAAGTTTTCATTCTGCTGTCACTCACTTTTGTCTTACATTAATCTCCACGTCTTCAATTACGTCTTTATTTTAGAGAGCTAGTGCTTTCTGAAAGCACAATGGCTGCTGCTCAGTGGACTGTCTCCTGTCAGTCCTTGATTGCCTTGTGCCTTTTATTCATCAATGCTTCAATTTAGTCTTGCTATATGTGATCAAAGCTCAAAGGTGAACAAAAAGAGGAACATGAGACTACTATTGGTTGATTCTTTTCAAAAGTTTATTTTTAAGATGGCTTTGTTCTTAGAGGTGTGTTGACATTTTGAAACACATTACCCAGCAAAAATCAGACCATTTGGGAGGGTGGTAGAGAAGATGAGACATCTGGCCAGCTACAATCATTTGAAAACACAATTTCTTTTTCTGATGATGTTGAAGCTACTGCTACTTTGTAACCATGCATATTTCAGTCTTTTCCCTTTAAAATTTGTCTTGCCTTTGTTAGCCAAGCAGGCAGATGTTCACTTGTATATCACTGGGTTTTAACTCTTCCAACATAGTTTAAAAATAGAGTCAGATTGTGGCTACCAGTTTTCATATGCAAAAGAGGAGAGATAGTGAGTCTTTTCCTGCAGCCCTGAGGAAAGACCATCCACAGTCCCAGCCTTTGTACTCACTGTGCAAAAGCATCAGGAGAATATAGCACCACCATTGAAACCAGAAACACAAAAGGGAACAGGGTCATGTCCCCATTCACTTTCTTTATTGGTCAGCACTGCATCTTATTAAATGTAAGTAGTGAATGTGTTTGCTCTTGCACATGCTGAAATCACTGGTTGTGAACTTAAAAGTCAAATAGAATAATCGAGGAAGCTCAGACTATAATTCTCCTCAGTATATTGTGAGAGCACATATATGCAATATGTCTTTGGGGAAGTGATTTTCCATAGATCTGCAACAAGATCCCAAAGTAGAAA
Source organism: Carettochelys insculpta (assembly GCF_033958435.1). Taxonomy (NCBI): domain Eukaryota; kingdom Metazoa; phylum Chordata; order Testudines; family Carettochelyidae; genus Carettochelys; species Carettochelys insculpta. The sequence goes on along the minus strand of NC_134150.1, from coordinate 13,542,578 downwards.
TTGTCAAAAAAAATCAGCATTTGCTAAACAACAGCTACTAGCAGGGGTGCAAGGGGAAGTCATGATTCCACTGTATAAAAGCTGAATAAAATTACTAAAAATATTTTCCAATGCCCCTTCAAATAAAGAAAGAAAGAGAATCTGGGGCTACAGTATTTGTAATTGCAACTCTTCTTATTTGTTTTCCATGGTCATTCCTGCAGGTGAATTTTTATTCCAAACAATGTTGCCAGAAAGTTGAACTGCACAAACACTATTGTTAATAAAAATTTACCAAGAAGTCTGAACAACACTACTGGATTCTGGGGGGTCACCGCTATGCACCTAAGGTCAAGCTGCTGACTCAAACTATCAGCAATGTACTTCTGGATGGGGAATAAGAGTTCCCATGGTAGCTGTAGGCTGGCTACCTGAACTTTGAGTCCAGCTCTGCACAAGTAAGCAAAGCTTCTTATTCCTCTTCCAGAGCCAGTCTGAGGGAGGGATGTGAAGAATGTAGTGGTAATTTACTGAAGATAAAGACAGCAGTGAATTATTACCATCCAGAGCAAGGAGGAACCAGGAGGAGTTATCACAATGGCTGTGTCTACACTAGAAGCATTTTTTGACAGAACTTACTGTCAACAGAGAAAGCACGACAGAACCTCTTGCTATGTTTAAACTAGCCCCCACCTTTGGAAAGGGTGATGCCAATGAGACACTTTAGGACATGCTAATAAGCTGCTGTCATGAATATGCAACACCTCCTTCGCATAATGGGAGCTGCAGCGATTCAAAAGTGCCGCTTTTGAATCGTGCACCACCTATATACACAGGGGCCTTTCGAAAGGACCCCCCAGTCTTCGAAAGCCCCTTCCTCCTAAAACCAGAAAAAAAAACAAATAGGGGGCTTTTGCAGACTGGAGTGTCCTTTTGAAAGTCCCCTGTCTACATGGGCAGCACACAAGTCGAAAGCAGCACTTTCGAATCACTGTGGCCACCATTATACTAATGAGGTGCTGCGTATTCATGGCATCTCATTAGCATATCCTGAAGTGTCTCATTAGCATCCCCCTTTCAAAAGTCATGGATTAGTGTAGACATAGCCTCTGTGAACAGATTGCTGACACACACAACTTTACTCAAGATGATCCAATCTTTCCACGAAGACATGAGAGGAACCATCCAATACAACAGCACATTATCAGCTGTTTTCGGCATCATAAGCGGTGTCAAACAAGGATGCGTCCTTGCTCTGACATTGTTCGGGATCTTGTTTGCACTCCTCCTGAAGCACGCCTTTGGATCTTCAACAGAGGGCATCTCTTTGCACACAAGATCTGAGGGGAAACTGTTTAATCTTGCAAGGCTGAAAGCTAAGTGTAAGGTGCGGGAAGTCCTCATCAGAGATATGCTGTTTGCAGATGACGCTGCTGTAGTGTCACACACAGAAGACCAGCTTCAGAAACTGCTGGATCAGTTCTCCAAAGCATGCAAGGACTTCGGGCTTTCCATCAGCCTAAAGAAGATAAACGTACTTGGTCAGGATGTTGCTGAACATCCATCAATCAGCATTGACAACCATTCGTTAGAGGTCGTCCACAAGTTCATTCACCTCGGATCCACCATCACTGACACCCTGCCATTGGAGACTGAGCTAAATAGGAGGATCAGAAAAGCGGCCACAACTCTGTCCAGACTCAGCAAGAGAGTGTGGAATAACATCAAATTGTACACCCACACCAAAATGCAAGTCTACAGAGCCTGCATCCTCAGCACCCTCCTTTACGGCAGTGAGTCTTGGACCCTGTATGCCCACCGGGAGAAGAGGCTGAATGTCTTCCACTTGCGCTGCCTAGCCATATCTACACGTGCACGCTACTTCGAAGTAGCAGCACTAACTTCGAAATAGCGCCCGTCACGGCTACACGCGTCAGGCACTATTTCGAAGTTAACTTCGACGTTAGGCGGCGAGACGTCGAAGTCGCTAACCCCATGAGGGGATAGGAATAGCGCCCTACTTCGACGTTCAACGTCGAAGTAGGGAATGTGTAGTCGTTGCGCATCCCGCAACGTCGAAATTGCGGGGTCCTCCATGGTGGCCATCAGCTGAGGGGTTGAGAGACGCTCTCTCCAGCCCCTCAGCTCAATGGTGGCCGCATGGAGCGGCCCCTTAAAGGTCCCCTCCCGCTCCCTTCCTGTGCAGGAAGCTGAGGGAACGTGCAGGCGGCAGCCCAGACACGCGGCCAGCCTGCACGTCCCTCAGCCATCCAAACCAGCCACCCCACCTGCGATGGCTGCCCGGCAGCCCCCCCAGCGCCCCCAGGGGACCCCCCCCAAGGGGAGCCAGGGCAGCCAGCCCAGCCAGGCGGGCAGCCAGGCTGGCAAGCTGCAGCGGGGCCCCTCCTGGATGGAGGCCGAGCTGCAGGACCTGCTGGGGCTCTGGAGCGAGGAGGAGGTGCTCCAGGTAATGGGGAGCAAGAGGTGGAACGCGGATGCGTTCGCTCGGCTGGCCGACGGCCTGGCTGCCCGGGGTCACCCTGCCCGCACTCCTGATCACGTCAGGAGTAAGGTGAAGGAGCTGCGGCAGGGTTACTCCCGGGCCTGGGATGCGGCCAGCCGATCTGGGGCCGCCCCTGTCACTTGCCCCTTTTACAGGGAGCTCAGGGACATTCTGGGCCCCCGGCACACCTCCTCCCCTCCGGCCACCCTTGACACCTCAGCCGACGAGCCCCAGCAGGCCCTGCAGCCGGAGTCCGCCCCGGAGTCCACCCCCGGGACATCGCGGCAGGAGGAGGAGGAGGAGGAGGAGGAGGGGGGCTCCTCCTCCACAGAATCTGGGCTGCAGATCCTCCTCCTGCCATCCCGGAGCAGCAGCCGGGCCTCCGCCCCCTGGGGATCTCCAGACCGTGGGAGTGGACCGACAGGTATGTACCCCCCTCTGGTGTACACCCCTGGGCTTGAGGGGTGGGGGGTAATAGATATGTGTCCCGGGCCCCCCACATGCTCACAGGGCCATGGCCCCAAGGACAGCAGGGCCATGGCCCTCACAGCAGTGCATCAGCCCCTGCCCCCCGCACCCCGCACGACAGTGCCATGCCCCATCCCCGGGGCAGGGGGGAGCGGAACCTCGAGGGGCCCCCGGGAGGAGGGGGTGGGACACCCCGCAGCAGCAGCAGCAGCATGTGATGGAGTGGGGGGAGTGCAAAAGGGAGACTCAGGCTAGATATGAGCAACAAGAGCCGAATAGCTCCCAGGGGCAAAGGAGGATCCTGGGGCTACAGCTGGCAGGTGACACCTCTGCCCTGAACAAAGAGGAGGGAGGAGCTGAGCTAGCTTGGAATTGGGGGGCGAGGGCGGGGGCCACAGGTAGAGTCTAGGGGAAGGGAGAGCTGGAAGGCAGCCAGCCTGAGGAGGGGGAAAGCTGCATCCCAGAGGGGCACCCCTTGGGGTCTTCTCCCTAGGGCGGGTTGGAAGGACTGTCTCTTCCGACAGCTGGTGCTGTCACTCCTGGGAGAAACTGGGCATCTGTGGCCTAAGAAACCTCTCCTGTCAGACCCTGCGGAGTGAAGTGAGAGTCGCTCCCACCAGGGGACGGGGTGCAGTGCAGTGGGACCCCTGAACCCCATCCATCACAGCAGCATCTCCCGGGGACGGGGATGGGGAACCTGCAGCACAGGGCTGGGGGGACAAAGGCCACGGCTCGGGGCCCACACTAACGCCTGTCTCCATTCTTCTTCCCCCCGTCCTCTCCTGTGTCCTGCACCTGCACCATCAGAAGGACCGGAAGAAAGCGCCGGCGAGGCATCAGTGGTCCCGGAGAGCCCTCCGAGGCCATCGCTCCAGGCAAGCCCCTCGGCCGAGGACCGACCGGCCCCACGGCGGGCTAGACGGCGGACCCCGCGCCACCACCAGCTGACGGCGACAGACCCCCAGCTGCTGGCCATCCACCGTCGGCAGCTGGAGGTCGCGGAGCAGCACCTGCAGCTGCAGGAGCGGGCGCTGGCCTGGTGCCAAGAGGCATGGGGGCCTACATGGAGACTTTCAACCGCCTGGTGGACTACCTGGCCCCCCCATGCCACACCGGCCGCCGCAGCGCCCGACGTGCCTGCTCCACCCGCCGCACCACCAGCTGCTCCGCCCATCGCCGTCCCGTCCGCCGTCGCCCCGCCACCCACCCCCGAGGGCCGGAGCGCCGAGGGACCCCTGGAGCCAGCTGAGACTCGCCGGGCATATCTTCCGGTCCAGCCCACCCCCAGCCAGCCCTGGACAGGGCTGCAGCCACGGCGGGGCTCCTGGCCGCCCACGCCCAGTGCCGGACTTTAGGGACGAGGGGCCTGGTACGTGGCACCCCCCCTTGTATATAGTTTGAACTTATTATTTTGTGCCCCCCGTTTGCCCCGTCCCCCCCATGTAAATAGTTCTCCCCTTTATCCTCCCTGGTTTTCTTTTTATCACTGACCACACTTTTTTCTTACTATTGTTTTATTTGTACATATTTCTTTGGTTCCACACGTTGTATATAGTTTGTTCTTGTTTTATATATTTATAGTTAAAAAAAAAAAGTTCTCAAAGAAAAAGCAGTTTAAGTTCAGCCACAAGTGTGTGCTGTCATTTGTCCAGGAAAAGTGGGAGGCGGGGTGCGGTTGGGTGCTTCATGGTGTGGGCGTTGGGGCAGGAGTGTGGTGGAGGAAGGGGCGGGCAGTGGGGGGCCTGGCAGAGTTCACCCCGTGGCCTCATCATCGAAGTGGGCCCGCAGGGCCTCCCGGACCTGGGTCCCTTGGGGGTCCACCTGCCGACTGGGGGCAGCGGGTGGCTGCAGGTCGGCCCTGCTGGCCTCCACAGCCCAGCCCTGGAAAAAGGCCTCCCCCTTGCTCTCCACCAAATTGTGCAGGGCGCAGCAGGCACCCACAATCTGGGGGATGTTGTTGGGGCCCGCATCCAGGCGGGTCAGGAGACATCTCCAGCGTCCTTTCAGGCGGCCAAATGAGCACTCCACCACCTGGCGTGCGTGGTTCAGGCGCTCGTTGAAGCGCTCCTGGCTAGTGGAGAGATGGTCCGTGTACGGGTGCATGAGACAGGGCCGGAGGGGGTATGCCGCATCTGCGATGACGCAGGGGGCATGGTGGTGTCCCCCAGAGGGATCTCCCGCTGGGGGATGTAGGTCCCCGCCTCCAGCCAGCGGCACAGGCCCGAGTTCCAGAAAACCCGGGCGTCGTGGGTGCTGCCAGGCCAGCCCACATAAATGTCCTGGAAACGGCCCCGGCTATCCACCAAGGCCTGGAGGACCACAGAATGGTAGCCCTTGCCATTCAGGTATCGTCCTCCACTGTGATGTGGGGCACGGATGGGGATGTGAGTTCCATCCAGAGCCCCTAAGCAGTTGGGGAAGCCCAGGGTGGCAAAGGCCGCGATGGTGGCATCTGGGTCCCCCAGCCTCTCAAGCCTGTGCAGGAGCATGGCATTGATGGCACGCACAACCTGCAGGGAAAGCACATGGGAGAGCACCAATGAGGGGTGAGCAGGCTGTGCGTGGCCCTGCCCTCCCCTCCCCTGCCCTTCCCTCCCCTGCCCTCCTCTGCCCTCCCCCCGTGGGTCCTCTTACCTCCATGAGGACAGCCCCAACGGTGCCTTGCCGACACCAAACTGCTGCCCCACGGATTGGTAGCTGTCTGGAGTGGCCAGCTTCCAGACAGCGATGCCGACCTGTTTCTCCACTGGGAGGGCACGCCGCATGGCGGTGTCCTGGTGCCTGAGTGCGGGGGTGAGCCACTGGCACAGCTCCATAAATGTCTGCCGGCTCATCCTGAAGTTCCTGAGCCAGCGGTCGTTGTCCCACTCCCCAAGCACCAGCCGCTCCCACCAATCGGTGCTGGTGGGGTAGCTCCACAGCCGCCGGCGTGTGAGGCGGGGGTGGGGGCGGGGTGCTGCAGGGTTGGGGGTTGAGCTCTGCTGCCCTGGGGGCAGCTCCTCCTCCGGTGTACCAAGGAGGTGCTCAGCTGCCTCCCGCATGGCATGGATCAGGGCAAGCCCTGCTCCTGCCGGGAGGGCTGGGTGGACCTCTGGCTGCTGCTGCTGCTGCTGCTGCTGCTGCTGCTGGGGCTCCATGCCTGCGTCCCCCAGGGTCTGTGTGCCTATGGCTCCTCAGACCGCGTGCTGTGCAGGCTGAGTGTGTCTGGGAGGGGCCCTTTAAGGGAGCGGCTAGCTGTTGCCCCGGAAGCGCTAGTCCGCCCTGTGACCCTGTCTGCAGCTGTGCCTGGCATCCCTATTTCGATGTGCGCTACTTTGGCGTGTAGACGTTCCCTCGCTGCGCCTATTTCGATGTTGGGCTGCGCAACATCGAAGCTGAACATCGACGTTGCCAGCCCTGGAGGACGTGTAGGCGTTATTCATTGAAATAGCCTATTGAAATAAGCTATTTCGATGTAGGCTTCACGTGTAGACGTAGCCCCTCAGGCACATCCTTGGAATATCATGGAAGGACAGAGTGCCCAACACCACCATCCTTGAGCAAGCTGGAATCCCAACCATGCACACCCTCCTCAGGCAGCAGCGGCTCCGCTGGCTTGGCCACTTCCACAGGATGAATGATGGAAGGATCCCAAAAGACATCCTGTATGGCGAGCTAGCCTCTGGCAAAAGACCTCCCAGACATGCTACAAAGATGTTTGCAAGAGGGACCTCAGTGAGGTAGACATCGAGCCGGACAGCTAAGAAGAGCTGGCAGACGATCACAGCAGATGGAGGCAGGAATTACACAAGGGCCTTCAGAAGGATGAGATGAGTATCAGACAGCTAGCAGAGGAGAAGCGAGCCCAGAGAAAGCACAGTAAGGACCTGTCAGACACCCACTACACATGCAACAGATGCAGCAAGGACTGTCACTCTTGTGTGGGCCTTCACAGTCACAGTCGATGCTGCAAATGATGATCCCAAATGGAACTACGAAGGTGCGATCCATAGTCTACATAGACTGAAGAATGCCTTACTACTACTACAACTTGCTCTGTCGACAGAGAACTGCCAGGCTGTGCTGCCCTCTGGTGACAGAAAGCGGAATGGCAGCTCTGCAAACAGGGCTAACCGGAAACCAGAAACCTTCACTGTCCACAGAAGTGGCTATATGACTCTGTCGACAGAGTGTTCTTCCTCAAATTTTTGGGCTATGTCTACACTAGAAGCATCAGTCGGTGTCTACACTGTACTGCTGTCGACAATACTCTGTCGACAGGGTATTGTGCCTCAAATGTTTGATGGACGATACAGTTGAGGCAAATGCAAAGCTCTGTCAAGACTCTGTCAACTATCCTGTCAAAACTTGCCTGCCCGAGAAGAGTCATTAACCTCATACACTTGTTCCATGATGACATGACTGGCTTTGTTCTTTCAAATGGCGAGTACTCAGATCCATTTGAGATATCCAATGGAGTGAAGCAAGGGTGCGTGCTGGCCCCAGTGTTATTCAACCTCTTTTTCACGTGCGTCCTCAGCCACGCAGTTAGGGACCTGGACCATGGAACCTACATAAAATACAGACTTGATGGGTCACTTTTCGACCTTCGTCATCTGAATGCTAAAACCAATATGCTTGAGAGGCTCATCCAAGAAGCCTTTTTTGCTGACAACTGTGCACTTATGGCACACAAGAAATCTGATCTCCAGCTCATCGTCAACAAGTTTGCTGATGCCACTCACCTCTTTGGTTTGACCATCAACCTAGGAAAGACTGAGGTACTGTTTCAACCTGCTCCAGAATCTGCTGTTCTCCCTGCTTCAATCTTTATTGAAGGAACAGGGTTAAAACTGTAGAGGAGTTCAAGTACCTTGGCAGTGTGATAGCCAATGATGGCTCCCTTGACAAAGAAATCGATACCAGAATCTGCCAGGCCAGCCAGGCACTAGGATGTCTGAGAGCGCGAGTGTTGAATCAGCACAATATCCGACAGTCCACTAAACTGAAAGCGTGCAAGGCTGTAGTCCTGACCAGTCTCCTGTATGGCTGTGAAACCTGGACCTTGTACAGAAAACATATAAAGTTGCTGGAGCACTTCCACACATGCAGCCTGAGGTCAATACTGCTCATTCGATGGCAGGACAGAGTTACAAACCTGGAAGTACTGGACAGAGCAGGAACCACGAGCACCAAAGCCATGATTCTGAAAGCCCAACTTCGCTGGACAGGGCACGTCATATGACTGGAGGAGTCAAGAATCCTTAAGCAACTCCTCTACAGTGACCTCTCCCAGGGCAAAAGGAATCAAGGTAGGGCTCACAAGAGATATAAAGACTGTGTGAAGGCCAACATTGCTCATGCTGGTTTAAAACCAGATCAGCCACAGCAGCATGTGAAAGACCGAACAGGCTGGCGTGCTCTCATACAACATGCATATGACAACTTTGAAGAACAGAGACGTGTACGCCTCATTGATGCTCGTGAGAGGAAGAAAGCAACGGCAGCAGCCACACCAACAGAGCCAGGACAATTCCCTTGCTCCCACTGTGAACGCCCATGCTGTTCAAAGCTTGGACTCCTCAGCCACATGTGAGTCCACAACCGATGGGCCTGTGCAAGCTCAAGATGTCATCGTCAGACACAATGGACTACCTACGTACATACTGTCGAGGCAAATGCAGAGTTCTGTCAAGACTCTGTCGACAGAACGCTTTATGTGTATCGACGCTCCCTGAGTTATGTAGACAGAAGGCCCCTTCTGTTGACAAAACTCTCCAGTGTAGACACAGCCAATGACTGCTTGTATTAGTGGGTGTGACACAATTTATGTTCTTCTCCATGCTCTGGGTAATGTCAAAATCTCTTAGCAGCATAACTAGTCCTCTCGTTGCAGCAGGAAACGATCCTGAACTGAGGTGAAAAGTGGTACCTACATACTCGTTAATTCTGAACAGTAACAGAGAGGTAGCCATGTTAGTCTGTATTCTATCAAAACAAAAAAAGCAGTCGTAGCATTTTAGAAACTAACAAACTAATTTATTAGGTGATGAGCTTTCATGGGACAACCCCACTTCTTCAGACTGTTGGCTTAACAATCTGCATCCCACCATCAACTTCAGCCCTGACCACTCCACTTGAGAGATACATTTCCTGGACACTACCGTACAAATCATTGATGGGCAGATCAATACCGCTCTCTACCAGAAACCTACTGACTGGTACACTTGCCCACATGCTTCGAGCTTCCATCCTGCACACACCACACAATCCATCGTTTACAGTCAAGCCCTGAGATACAATCGCATCTGCTCTGATCCTACTGACAGAAACCGAAAACTACAAGATCTCAACCAAACCATCATAAACATTAACTACCTACTGGCCTACTGGGAGAAGTAAAAAACTTAGTTGGGGTTGATCCTGCTTGAGGCAAAGGGCTGGACTAGATGACCTCCTGAGGTACCTTCCAGCCCTATGATTCTACGATTCTATGAAATTGACAGGGCCAGACAAATACCCAGAAACCAACTCCTCCAAGATAGCTCCCCCCAAAAAAAGCAAAAAACAAAAAACTAATATCAGAACATCACTTATTGCCTACAGCCCCCAACTCAAACCACTGCAACGCATCATTAAAGACCTACACCCTATACTAAATCATGATAACACACTCCAGAAGGCCCTAGGTGACATGCCTGTTCTCTCCTATAGACAGTCTCCTAACTTTATGAGTATTTTCACTAGCAACCAAAGGCTATACCATGATCATTCTAATCCTGGAACTTTTATTTGCAACAAGCCCCATTTCCAGCTTTGTCCACACATTTATTCTGGAGATACCATCACTGGACTTAACCACACTAATTACAAAATCATGGGCACATTCTCCTGTTCCTCAACTAATATCATATATGTCATCATGTCCCAACAATACCAACACACCATGTATATAGGACAGACTGCAACCACTATTCAACAAAGAGTGAATGGACATAGAACAGACATCAAAAAACTCCAAATACACAAACCTGTCTGCTAGCACTTTAATGGAGTGAGCCATTCTGTTAAAGACCTGAGAATTTGTGTTCTGCAGAAAAGAGACTTTAACAACTGTCTACAGGGAGAATGTTCAGAACTAACATTCATATTCAAATGGATATATTAACACATGGTTTGAACAGGGACAGCAATTACCGGACCCAGTATAGGGACTCTTTTACATACTTTGATGTTTGACCTAACACTTATTTCCCCACCCCTCACCCCCATCTCTGCTCTTCTATCTGATTTGCCAACACTGCTAACAATTTTTCTGATTTGTCAACCTTGATAACAATATTAGACCTCTGTGCTTTATATATTGAGTCTGTTCTGGTAAGGCTATAGATCTGAAGAAGTGGGTCTGTCCCGTGAAAGCTCATCAGCTAATAAATTATTTTGTTAGTCTTTAAAGTGCTACATGACTGTTTTTTTGTTTTCCCCATTGGTTAATATTGGTGTCCTTAATAACACTACAAACTCTAAATGCAAGAGTGATGGGTGCTCCAATTAGTAGAGGCCCAGGGGTATGTAACAGTCAGTTCACCCAGGAATTGTACTTACACACAGGGGAACATAAAATAAACATACTCTGGAGAGGGAGAGAGGGAGTCAGCTTAATACAGTTACAATGAACAGAGTGAAAACAATGACACAAACCAGAGGCTGAAATAGATTCAAAATATGTTCATTTAATAACAAAAATAAGTGACAATCATAATTTATTCTCAGAAAATATTCAAACATACAAGACAGCTAAATTCACAGAATAAGTCATCTGCTCTCAATAGTTTGCCCTGTTGTTGGAGGAGCTATTGGCTGACATTTGAAAACCAGTCACTGTATAACTTCTTGGATGTCCTTGAATTGTTGCTGCAAATTCTAGTAGTAATTGCAGGCTGTGCAATATGCTAGAGACGGCATCTTTCCCTTGGATTTGCAGAAAGATTATGCATTTTACATAGTTATTTGTAAGTTGTATCTGCGTACTCAACACAATTCCATGTATTTAGATTAAATTAAATTAAAGAAGAATTCTCATATTTCGACATACTGAAAGGATGCGACTCTATTGTGTATTATTTTGAGTACTCCCATGTGGAGAAATGTTGGTTTTTTTCCGGAGACGAGCTGTTGTTCTTTGGGTACCGCACCACAGGCAAAGGAAAGTGGGGGAGGGTACAAAACATCTCTTCTCCATCCTGATGTGATTATTAGAATTCTAATGTTTCCTTTGTGTATAAATATCAATGTTTTTTGTAAGTCACCCACAGCTCTCATTTGTGACTTGGTTGCTGCAAACCTGGTTGAGCTACCCACACAACAGCTCCTTTCACAGCATAGTCACTTTTTGAAGCTGCTCCCCTGGGAAGTCGAGTGCCCAGAGAACAAAGAGGCTTCTGCAGCACTGCCTTATAGGATGTTTTACCTCAATGAGAAGGGAGAAAGGCAGACTAGGTAAACCAGTTATGCAAATTCATAAATTTTAAGGCCACAAAGGATTATTATGATTATCTAGCCTGACCCCAAGCATAACACCAACCACAGAATTTCTAATGCCTGCATCAAAAGCAATTACTTGTGGTTGAGTCAGAATAAATCTTTTAGAAAAATAATCCAATTTATTTTAAAGATTTCAAATGATGAAAAATCTACCACATCCCTGGAGAAGTGTTCCAATGGCTAATAACCATTTTCATTCAAAATAGGCTCCTTATTTTCAGCACAAATTTGTCCATTTCCAAATTCACATCTTTGGAATCTATGGCTGTGTCTACACTACAGTCTCCTTTCGAAAGGGGAATGCAAATGAGGCAAATCAGAAATGCAAATGACACATCGATTTATATATCTCATGCTTCACTTACATATTTGCCTTTTTGAAAGAGAGTCTATCAAAAGAAAAACAGCAGTGTAGATGGGACCATAGTGTAGATGCTGCCTGTATGTCTGTCAGATGAAACAGACTCTTATCAAATATCCCTGGCACAACAGAAAGGTCACAGCTTAACATTACCATAGAGTATCATGAATGAATAGAAAACAATGGTGTACCAGCTTACATTTCTTAAAAGGATAAACTTACTTAACTCCCATGGTAACTGCCTGAGTCTTAACTAGATTGTGTGTAGAATCAAGCACACCACATACAGGTTACTAAGTCGGTTAAAATTTGTAGCTTACACAGTCCTATTTCCCACCTAATAAAACTCCAGATTAATCTCTTCCATTAATCCAAGCTAACACAGGCAATGTAATGTTGTAACAGGGTTTAGCCTTTATTACAAAGCTTTCCATGCAGTGTGAATCCCTTAATGAATGTGTAAATGACTCACATGTAGCACAAGTTGTATCACCAGACAAATAAAAAAAAGGTTTTGGAAAGATCACACACAAAAAAAGGCCCCATGATTCAAAACAAAAGTAACACTATAACTTTGAAAACATATTGATATAAAAAAACCCCACGAGACACAGGGCCACACTATTTAGCCCAGGGAAACAGGAGTTAAGGTCTTCCCTGTAATTATGAAAGTCACAGTAGTAATAATTACTATCAACAGCTGCCTCAGGAGAATGCTAAATATCTCTTGGGAGGATAGGTGCAGAAACACTAGTGTCCTGTACAAGTTGACCACGGCCAACATTGAAGACATTATCATTCATCAACAATTTCATTGGACTGGTCATGTGGTCTGATCAGCACATTCCAAAACAGATTGACTATGACTACTCTCCAGTTGCTATTTCAGGATACAAATGTATCCCAAAATAGCAACTCCATGGCTAACCACTGTACTCAAAATAGCAGTGCAATTTTGAGTGTGGTATTCTGGTTCCAGTAACCCACATCATATGAGGGACCGTGGAAACTTCAAAATAGCCAATTATTTCAAACTTCGGTGCCATGTGCACAGTGCCAAGATGAAATAAGTTAACTCAAAATAAATTACACAATTTGCGTTGAGCAAATTGTGTCTGTTATTTCGAGTTATAGCTACAGGGTAGCCCTAGCCATTCTGTTTTTGGAACTGAAGGAAGGGCAGAGGAGCATTCAGAGGCAGAAGAAGTGATATAAGGACATGCTGAAGGCACACATGAAAAAGTGCAGCATCGACATTTGCGAGAATCTTGCCCAGGACCATCCCCCATGGAGAGCAGTAATCTGTGAAGGGGTGATCCAATCTGAGTGGTCCTGCTGCCATGCAGACGTGGAGCTGTGGAGAAGAAAAAACAATAAAAGCTGCTCTGCACCCCTCCAACAGCTAACAATACCTGTTTCTTCTGTGATATCTGTGGTTCCAGAATCGAGCTGGTCAGCCATCAATAAACTCATAAATAGGAGGGTGACATGAAGACTTCCTACTCATTATTGAGTGACTGCTAAGAAACGTACTATATATTCAGTTACAATACTTGATTAAATTTTTAGAAATATATCAAAATCTAAAACTGTTTACATGAGGAATCAGGCTGACTGTATAAGAACTGAGTCCAATAGTGTTTTAAAACACACCTTTTGGTCTAAAAATGCCTTCCTTCACATTGGAAGCATGAAGACAATGGAGAATTAAATGAAATGCAGGACCCTCTGAATAAATAGCATTCAAGATAGGACAGTGATTTGGGAGATCATATTTGACATTTGGATTCTAATCTGCACTAATTCTAATTCTAATTCTGCACGATTACCTGTGAGACTTATGTTTATGGCACACAAGAAGTTAGATAAATGTACATTTTTCCTGTCTGAATTTATCTAGCTTCAAATTCCAGCTCCACGATCATGTTAGATCTCTCTCTGCTAGATTGAAGAACCCATTATAAATATTTTTTCAGGTGTAGGCGCTGTAATAAAGTCATCCCTTAATACTATCTTTGTTAAGCTAAATAACAGGAGAAGGGGTTATTTTATCTCTACTTATGGCACTCTACAACAAGTCCAGGAAATGTGACCAATAGTGGTGTTCACTATTGAAGAAGAATGTTGTTGGGACAGCTTCCCAAAAGTCATCATGGGTTCTCCAACACTGGCAATTTTTAAAGATTTTTTTTTTACCTTGGAGGAATTAGTTCAGGTAGGTTCTATGGCCTGTGTTATACAAATGACTGGACTTTCGTAATAGTCTCTTCTGTATTTATAAACTATGAAACTGGGTAATTTTTGAGTTTGAAACTTTTGCCCTCTTTTCTGTGTACTCTGTTACCTGTGAACATTGACCAAACCACCCTACGCACTATGGGCAATAGTGTCAAGAACTTGATCTAATGTCCTTCTTTTGTGTCCAGCTGCATCACACTAATTTCCCACGTAAATAAGCCCTCAGTTATCAGCCTTAAGCAGGGTTCTAACACATGCTAACAGTGGGTTAGCATAACACACATGCCAGCCTGTTCATCCACTAATTAGGCTTGAGCAAAAGGAACAAATAAGTTTTAATCAGCAACAGGAACTGCACTCCTGTTCCTAAAAGTGCTGAGGTGCAGAGCAGCAGTATAACTGTGGACAGCTAGTCTGGACCATTGTCAATTTACACCACAACTTGCTGTTCAGTAAGTGGCTACACAGACAAGCCCACATTTTGGGAAGTGAATTAACCTCAGCCTAGGTGTAACAGAGGTGGAAGTGGGTGTCCAGTTTGACAGTGCTCAGGTAAAAGAGGTCCTGTCGGGGAACCGTACAGATAAGGTTTTAGGTGAAGTTTATGTTGTGTTGCTGTTTGTGATCTACCAGCTTAGCCATAGTGATTATTTTGGAAGCTAACTCTGGGACAGTGTGCTTCAAGTATTTGCCATATTCACTACATCTCAACGTAAATGTAAATAATTATTGAGGGCGAGGAAAAGTACACTACGAAAAACATGTACCCGATACGAGACTTGCTGCCACGAGGAAGCAAAGGGAGAAAGAGGGAATTGATCATAATAATCATCTTGGGGCTGGCCTGTATTTTTAGCACCTCTATGAAGAAACTGCCAAACAATCTAGCCTTTGCTCTTGCAATACATCTGGAATTGTTAATAAGAATTTTTAGATCTGAAGAAGTGGGTCTGTCCCATGAAAGCTCATCACGTAATAAATTATTTTGTTAGTCTGTAAAGTGCTACAGGACTGTTTTGTTTTGTTAGACTGCAGACTAACATGACTATTTCTCTGTTACTGTTGTTTCATTGTGCAAGAACAGAAGACACAAAAGAAGGACATTAGATCAAGTTCTTGCCACTATTGCCCATAGTGTGTAGGGTGGTTTGGTCAATGTTCACAGGTAACAGAGTACACAGAAAAGAGGGCAAAAGTTTCAAACTCCAAAATTACCCAGTTTCATAGCTTATAAATACAGAAGAGACTATTACGATAATCCAGCCTTTTGTATAACACAGGCCATAGAACCTACCTGAACTAATTCCTCCAAAGTAAAAAAAAAATCTTTAAAAATTGCCAGTGTTGGAGAACCCATGATGACTTTTGGGAAGCTGTCCCAACAACATTCTTCTTCAATAGTGAACACCACTATTGGTCACATTTCCTGGACTTGTTGTAGAGTGCCATAAGTAGAGGTAAAATAACCCCTTCTCCTGTTATTTAGCTTAACAAAGATAGTATTAAGGGATGACTTTATTACAGCGCCTACACCTGAAAAAATATTTATAATGGGTTCTTCAATCTAGCAGAAAAAAATCATTTTGGGGCTGACCTGCATTTTTAGCCCCTCTATGAAAGAGATGCCAAACAATTTAGCTTTTGCTCTTGCAATTTATCTTCAATCATTGATAAGAATTTTAGACAAAAATAGTAGAAATTTAAAGCAGAACTATGTAAATACATTACAAATGAACTATTTATGAGTACTTTTGTGCATTATTATTTGAACCATTAATAATAACAATATCAGAAAAGGATAGCTCTGTACTAAACACATCTAGGAACTGATATCAATTATTTGAGGTCCAACTTGTCTTTAATTTTAATCATGCATGTGCAGAAAGAGTAAAGGTACCTTACCAAGGTCCATTTTAATAACATAAAAATGTTTCATGACTGATCATTATACATATCATATTCCAGTATGAGATCATACATAATGCCAGCATGAGATAACCTATAATAGCAAGATGAGGGCATTGCTCAGGGGTTTAGTGTATAGAAGGCATAAATCTAACAAAAAATCAGGGACAAAAGGTCCACAATTAGAAGCACCTTTTGAAATGAAGGAATAAAAACTCAGAAAGTGGCATGTTAAAGTGCCTCTGAATATGTTTTAAACTTTTATTTCATTGCTCCAGTCCCAGTTTTTAATGAGACTCACCACAGATGAAAAAGGGACAGAAATCATTTTGAATGAACAATCATGGGAGTGTTTGAAAAATCAGGAACACTTGAGAGGCTTTATGGAAAGAGCCTGTAACTCTGCTGTGCCACAAAATGTTCAAAACAGGCTTTTACGTGCAATTTAACTTTGGAAATGATAGCAATTTTTGTCTCTATCTTACATAAAAATTCTAAGCAAATAAAATAATGCTCTTGAGTTAAAATTACAGTTTAACCACAACATGAATATGTAAGACCAAGAAATACTATTAATTGTAGATTTGCCTTCAAAAATTATTTAGTGGTCACAATTAAAAAGAACAGCTTTGCCCTTTGCTATTATACATGAGGTGCTGCATGATTTCACTACTATGAGATAAGTGTAGTATCTGTTTCATTTCAGTTCAGCATTAATCTCTGCTTGAGCTGCTACAATACTCCACAGGAGTGATGGAGCTGGACAGAGCTACATCTTCTTTGATGCAATGTAGTGATTCAATCAAAGAGAAGACGATGGTCTGTTCAGGGAGCCCCCAATAGGGTTAGGGAAGAATGGACTATGAGGCAACCAAAATACAATTCCACTGAGTCAGAGCAGTTGGCAGTTCAGTATTGCTCCAAGCCGAAAATAAGCATTTCAATTCAGTGCAACAAACCAAAACATTTTGTTTTTCCCAGGAATGTCGAAACATTTTTGGAAAAATGTCAGAACGTTTTTTTGTCTGATCTGAAATCTTTTAAAACTTTCCACCCTCTGAAAAACTGAAATATTCATTTTTGTCCCATTTAAGGCTGAAAATAAATTTTGAAATATCAGCCTTTCCCATAGTACAGAAATTCTGATTGTTGACCAGCTTTGAAATTTTTTTTACTGTCCCTATTTTATAATACGTGACTCAAAAAATCTCCAAAAGTGTGTAATGCTTCTTGCAATTTAACCACGCATTTGCTGACTTGGGTAGAAACATAATCAGACTCGCACTCAAGCAACACAACAAAGCTTAATTACGCTGCCATTTTTTGCACTAGAACTTGCAGCTCTTCATTACATGTTAAAATGAAAACCTTTCAGTTACCCAAAAAACACGCCAAATCCCTTTGCTTATTTTATGACATATGGCTTAGAACTCTCAGTCAGGACAGTTCATAGACCACGTCACTACTGAAACCGAGAACACAACAGCACATCACAACAAAAGGCAAATTTCATGTCATTAATTTGCAAGAACGCTGACAGTGGGTTTATAAGCAGTTTCCATTTTGTTATCTTACACATACAATATATTCTTTAGCCCATAAGTAAACTGTGACATTTTAGTAAGAAATAATTATAACATCAACACCAAATTAAAACGCTATGGATCAGTATAATTCACTCATAGGGTCCTGGCTCCAAAATCATCCAGGGAATGTCACAAATCCCCTATGATATTGCCAAATGCTGGGTTTTCGATTTAGGTCCCTTACACATCTGAAAGATGTGTGAGACCTCCTGTAGCAAAAGCATCCCCTACATGTAGCTTAGGTGAGTAAGCTAAAGAGCACGAAAGCTTTTGTGCTGATAGATGTACATGGGCACACACCTTTCTTCTCCTCCCACTCTACCTTAGCCTGAAGCAGGTACGTGTCTTGTAGCTCATTGCTGTTTTGCTTCCTAGACATGGTGTAACTGATTTGTAACTCCAAACAGTGGCATTATAAAGCCATGCTCATTATTTTAGCTGCTAAATATGTTTGAGTGGAATGTAGGATATAATGCTATTTTATATGCACTTCTTTGCAAGTTTTCCACCACGTTGCTGCTATTGCCACATTGTTTCTTCTGGAAACAATGGATGCTGGGACATAAAACAGACATCCAATGAACATAGACAAGATCAACAGAAGGGAGCAGCTCTTCAAGAAAAACACAAGATCACATCAACTCCCTAATGAAAAACAAAACCCATTATCCATTTGGAATTATAATATTTCTGAAAGTTTCAAACATGGTGAAAAAACCATTTCACTATTTCAGTGAAGAACATTTTCAGTAAGGATGGGACAGGACTGTAAGCTAAAAATATAATAAACTTACTCATATAGGGTGCATCTACACTAGCCAGCTACTTTGAAGTAGCCAGCACAACATCAAAATAGCACGCGTCGCGTCTACACGCACCATGTGCTATTTCGACGTTGAAATCGACATTAGGAGGTGAGACGTCGAAATCGCTATTCCCATCCAAAGATGGGAATAGTGCCCGACTTCAACATTTGATGTCGAAGTAGGAAGTGTGCAGACAATCCGCGTCCTGCTACTTCGAAATAGCGGGGTCCTCCATGGCTGCCATCAGCTGAGGGGTTGAGAGATGCTCTGTCCATCCCCTGAGGGGCTCTATGGTCATCGCATGCAGCAGACCTTAGCCCAGGACTTCTGGCTCCTGCTGCTGCAGCTGGGGGTCCATGCTGCATGCACAGGGTCTGCAACCGGTTGTTGGCTCTGTGGATCTCATGCTGTGCAGGGCAAGTGTGTCTAGGAGGGGCCCTTTAAAGGAGCGGCTTGGGGCTTTGCTGGCCCCTTATTTCAACAGGGAGCGCTTGTGTCTGTGGACGCTCCACATTTCCTTCCAGGCAGCTCCTTTCAATGTTCCCCGTCTCTACTTCGACGTGGAACGTCAAAAGTACCAGCCCTGGAGGAAGTGTAGACGATACACATCAAAGCAGCCGATTTCAATGTCCTTATTTCGAAATAGGCTATTTTGACATAAGCTACGTCTACACGTGAAGCCTACATCGAAGTAGCTTATTTCGATTTGGAGACATCGAAATAGGCTATTTCGATGAATAACGTCTACACGTCCTCCAGGGCTGGCAACGTCGATGTTCAACTTCGACGTTGCGCAGCACCACATCGAAATAGGCGCTGCGAGGTAACGTCTACACGCCAAAGTAGCACACATCGAAATAGGGATGACAGGCACAGCTGCAGACAGGGTCACAGGGCAGACTAGTGCTTCCGGGGCAACAGCCAGCCGTTCCCTTAAAGGGCCCCTCCCAGGCACACTCAGCCTGCACAGCACGTGGTCTGAGGAGCCATAGGCAAACAGACCCCGGGCGATGCAGTCATGGTCCCCCAGCAGCAGCAGCAGCAGCCAGAGGTCCACCCAGCCCTCCCGGCAGGAGCAGGGCTCGCCCTGATCCATGCCATGCAGGAGGCAGCTGAGCACCTCCTTGCTACACCGGAGGAGGAGCTGCCCCCAGGGCAGCAGAGCTCAACCCCCAACTCTGCAGCACCACGTCCCCCCCCCGCCTCACACACCGCCGCCTGTGGAGCTACCCCACCAGCACGGACTGGTGGAAGCGGCTGGTGCTTGAGGAGTGGGACGACAACCGCTAGCTCAGGAACTTCAGGATGAGCCGGCAGCCATTTATGGAGCTGTGCCAGTGGCTCACCCCCGCACTCAGGCACCAGGACACTGCCATGTGGCATGCCCTCCCTGTGGAGAAACGGGTCGGCATCGCTGTCTGGAAGCTGGCCACTCCAGACAGCTACCGATCCATGGGACAGCAGTTTGGTGTCGGCAAGGCCACCGTCGGGGCTGTCCTCATGGAGGTAAGAGGACCCACGGGGGGAGGGCAGAGGAGGGGAGGGGGGCCCGGGCAGAGGAGGGCAGAACAGGGCAGGGCAGGAGAGGGCAGGGCAGAGGAGGGCAGGGCCACGAACACCCTGCTCACCCCTCATTGGTGCTCTCCCATGTGCTTTCCCTGCAGGTTGTGCGTGCCATCAACCCCATGCTCCTACACAGGCTCGTGAGGCTGGGGGACCCAGATGCCACCATCGCGGCTTTTGCCACGCTGGGCTTCCCCAATTGCTTCGGGGCTCTGGATGGGACTCACATCCCCATCCGCGCCCCGCATCACAGTAGAGGACACTACATCAATCGCAAGGGTTACCATTCTGTGGTCCTCCAGGCCTTGGTGGACAGCCAGGGCCGTTTCCAGGACATTTATGTGGGCTGGCCTGGCAGCACCCATGACGCCTGGGTTTTCCGGAACTCGGGCCTGTGCCGCCGGCTGGAGGCGGGAACCTACATCCCCCAGCGGGAGATCCCTGTGGGGGACACCACCATGCCCCTCTGCGTCATCGCAGATGCGGCGTACCCACTCCGGCTCTGGCTCATGCACCCGTACATGGGCCATCTCTCCACCAGCCAGGAGCGCTTCAACCAGCGCCTGAACCACGCGCGCCAGGTGGTGGAGCGCTCATTTGGCCACCTGAAAGGACACTGGAGATGTCTCCTGACCCGCCTGGATGCGGGCCCCAACAACATCCCCCTGATTGTGGGTGCCTGCTGCGCCCTGCACAATTTGGTGGAGAGCAAGGGGGAGACCTTTTATCAGGGCTGGGCTGTGGAGGCTGGCAGGGCCGACCTGCAGCCACCCGCTGCCCCCAGTCGCCAGGTGGACCCGAAGGGACCCGGGTCCGGGAGGCCCTGCAGGCCCACTTCGATGATGAGGCCACGGGGTGAACTCTGCCAGGCCCCCCACTGCCCACCCCTTCCTCCACAACACTCCCTGCCCCTATGCCCACACCACGGAGCACCCAACCGCACCACCCCCCAACACTTTTTCTTGACAAATGACAGCACGCACTTGTGGCTGAACTTAAACTGGTTTTTCTTTTAGAACTTTTTTTTTTTAACTATAATTAAAACAAGAACAAACTATATACAAGACCTCTTCTAACAAAAGTATTCTGTACAAATAAAACAATAATAAAAGGGATTGCACATAACGGAGACGTTGGTCAATAAAAAGAAAACAAGGGATGATAAGGAAGGGAAGAACTATTTACATGGGGGGGACGGGGCAAAGGGGGGGCACAAATATAAATGAAATGGGTCAATAAAACAATCCTCTTCTCGGACATATATAACTATATACAAGGGGGGGGGCCACGTCCCGGGCCCCACACCCCTAAAGTCCGGCACTGGGGGTGGGCGGCCGGGAGCCCTGCCTCAGCCACAGCCCTCTCCGGGGCTGGCTGGGGGCCAGGCGGACCGGAAGATATGACCGGCGAGTCTCAGCTGGCCCCAGGTGTCCCTTGGTAGTCCGGCCCTCAGTGGTGGGTGGCGGGGCGATGGCGGACGGGACAGCGATGTGCGGAGCAGCAGGTGGTGCGGCGGGTGGAGCAGGCAGGGCGGGTGCTGTGGCGGCCGATGCGGCATGGGGGGCCAGGTAGTCCACAAGACGGTTGAATGTCTCCATGTAGGCCCCCCATGCCTCTTGGCGCCAGGCCAGCGCCCACTCCTGCAGGTCCAGGCGGCATTGCTCCACCCGCAGGCGCTGCTCCGCGACCTCCAGCTGCCGACGATGGATGGCCAGCAGCTGGGGGTCCGTCGCCGTCGGGTGCTGTTGCGGGGTCCGCCGTCTAGCCCGCCATGGGGCCGGTCGGTCCTCCGCCGAGGGGCTTGCCTGGACCGATGGCCCCGGAGGGGATTCCGGGACCACTGATGACTTGCGGCGCTCTCTTCTGGTCCTTCCGATGGTGCAGCTGCGGAACACAGGAGGAGCGGGGGAAGAAGAATGGAGACAGGCATTAGTGTCGGCCCTGAGCCATGACCCTTGTCCCCCCAGCCCTGTGCTGCAGGTTCCCCATCCCCGTCCCCGGGAGATGCTACTGGGATGGATGGGGTTCAGGGGTCCCCCTGCACTGCACCCCGTCCCCTGGCGGGAGTGACTCTCACTTCACTCAGCAGGGTCTGACAGGAGAGGTTTCTTAGGCCACAGATGCTCGGTTTCTCTCGGGAGTGACTGCACAGCAGTCAGAGACAGTCCTTCCAACCCGTCCTGGGGAGAAGACCCCAAGGGGTGCCCCTCTGGGGTGTGGCTTTCCCCCTCCTTAGGCTGGCTGCCTTCCAGCTCTCCCTTCCCCTAGCCTCTACCTGCGGCCCCCGCCCCGATTCAAAGCCAGCTTGGCTCCTCCCTCCTCTTTGTTCAGGGCAGAGATGTCACCTGCCAGCTGTAGCCCCAGGATCATCCTTTGCCCCGGGAGCTATTCAACTTGTTGCTCATATCTAGCCTGAGTCTCCCTTTTGCACTCCCCCCACTCCATCACATGCTGCTGCTGCGGGGTGTCCCACCCCCTCCTCTCGGGGGATCCTCCAGGTTCCGCTCTCCCCTGCCCTGGGGATGGGCCATGGCACTGTCGTGTGGGGTGGGAGGGGGGGCAGGGGCTGATGCGCTGCTGTGAGGGACATGGCCTTGCTGTCCTTGGGGCCATGGCCATGTGGGCATGTGGGGGGCCCTGGGCACATATCTATTACCCCCGCCCCTCAACCCCGGGGGTGTACACCACAGGGGGGTACATACCTGTCGGTCCACTCCCACGGTCCAGATATCCCCGGGGGGCGAACGCCCGGCTGCTGCTCCGGGAGGGCGGGAGGAGGATCTGCAGCCCGGACTCTGCAGAGGAGGAGCCCCCCTCCTCCTCCTCCTCCTCCTCCTCCTGCCGCGATGGCCCGGGGGTGGGCTCCAGGGGGGGGCCCCGGGGTGTGGGGCTTACCTCCGGGGCAGACTCCAGCTGCAGGGCCTGCTGGGGCTCGTCGGCTGAGGTATCAAGGGTGGCCGGAGGGGAGGAGGTGTGCCGGGGGCCCAGGATGTCCCTGAGCTCCCTGTAAAAGGGGCAAGTGACGGGGGCGGCCCCAGATCGGCTGGCCGCATCCCGGGCCCGGGCGTATCCCTGCCGCAGCTCCTTAACCTTACTCCTGACATGGTCAAGAGTGCAGGCAGGGTGACCCCGGGCGGCCAGGCCCTCAGCCAGCCGTGCGAATGCATCCGCGTTCTGCCTCTTGCTCCCCATTACCTGGAGCACCTCCTCCTCGCTCCAGAGCCCCAGCAGGTCCCGCAGCTTGGCCTCCGTCCAGGAGGGGCCCCGCTGCCGCTTCCCAGCCTGGCTGCCGGGCTGGCTGGCCTGGCTGCTCTGGCTCCCCTGGGGGAGGCTCCCCTGAGGACACTGGGGGCGCTGCCGGGCAGCCATGGCAGGTGCTGGCCCTGTTCTGGGTGGCTGAGGGACGTGCAGGCTGGCCGTTTGTCTAGGCTGCCACCTGCACGTTCCCTCAGCTTCCTGCACAGGAAGGGAGGGGGAGGGGACCTTTAAGGGGCCGCTCCATGCGGCCACCATTGAGCTGAGGGACTGGAGAGAGCGTCTCTCAACCCCTCAGCTGATGGCCGCCGTGGAGGACCCCGCAATTTCGACGTTGCGGGACGCGCAATGACTACACGGTCCCTACTTCGACGTTGAACGTCGAAGTAGGGCGCTATTCCTATCTCCTGATGAGGATAGCGGCTTTGACGTCTCTCCGCCTAACGTCGAAGTTAACTTCGAAATAGCGCCCAACACGTGTAGCCGTGACAGGCGCTATTTCGAAGTTAGTGCCGCTACTTCGAAGTTGCGTGCACGTGTAGACACGGCTATAGTGTGCTAATGTAGATGTAGCCATAGAGGCAGATTTCCAAGTGCTCTACACTCAGCAGCTCCCATTGTTACTTACATGGTCATTTAACCATAGTACTAAGCTCTTTTGAAAACCTGCCCTCAATTGTGGGTACTGAGCCCTTCTGAAAATTTCCACCATACGTCTTTGTCTTCCATTCCTGACCTTTTCATAGCTCCATTGACATTAATGTAACCTTGGTGATTCAAGGTTGAAAATCCCACTAGGAATTTATGCTATAAACTCTTATAGCAATGACCAGTTTTTTTTCTTGCTACTATTTAGGTCTTAAAGAATCTTAAATATTAATGAACATAAATATAAATAAAAAGCTGTAAAATAGGTTAAAAGAACATTGTCAAACTTTACAATCCATGCATTAAAGTGCTTCCCTGATCTTGCAAATCCACACTATTAGCAAAACTATCAGCCCTAAGGAAATATATAAGTAACATTTCAGAGAATACTCCTCTAATATCTTTGTTGAGTTTTCTCCTATAAATTGATCTGTGCACATTACATGTGGTGCATTGGCTGGTTGCAATCATATTCCAACCCTCTCAAATCACAGAATTGCCAAAAAACCTGAGGCAGATGTGACATTGACAACTGCAGAGAGCAATGGCTCCTCCGCTTCTGGCATTTCAAATCCACTTTAACTTGTCACACTGAGATCTAATGTGGTTTCTTTGCCAAATCAATATCTCTGGAACACTTGCTCCTCTCTGAGGTCTAAAAATGAATGCCTAAACGTATACACTCTTTTGCAGAGATCATTTCTTCAGTGTTGCCTTTTTAGCAAAAGAAGCCAGCCCAGCATTATTTGAAAGCAGATGAGAAAATAAATCAATAGTAAACATTTGCATGTTTTATCCTATTGAAAATTGATTGATTTCTTATCTATGCTCTTTAAGCCGTCTGCATTTGTCAGTATTTAAATGAGACATTATTTTCATTTCCAACATAGTAAAACAAAGAAATGTAACTCCGAGTAACTTAACAAAACACATTAAGTGATTACAAGGCATATGGGCTGTAGTTGTGATGCTCAATCTACATTTACTGCTCTGTGATTGCTTTTGCAGATGCCTCTAAGGAAGCAATTCCCAGTTTTTCACTGTCTAAATGAACTGTTGAGAAGTTCAGTGAATCTTGAGGTAGCTTTGATCACTTATTAGATCTTGAGAGACATAAAACTAACTCTCTGACAAAGCTACAACTGAAAGTAGACAAGTGAAAGTTAAAAAAAAAGACGCAATTCACTACAAATCCACTTGCAGCTATTCGAAGTCTTACATGAATAGACCCTTCTGGTGCACGCTAAAGGTTCTCTGGACTTGACTTGACCTGACTAACTTAAACCCTTGTATTCTGGGTGGAGTGCAGGTCATCTACAAGTCTCCTCCACTTCACTCTCTCTCAGGACAAAACTTCCAACTGCCCCCACTCACTCTGTTGATCTTCTCCACATTACCTGAGGTCCTCCTCTTTTGTGGTTTCCTTGCAGGTTCCATTAGAGAGCTTGAAGGACTATGCTCGGTGATGGATTTCTGAGAGTGTGAAACTAGCCATCCCCACTTTCTTCTCTTGATTTGAACGTCAAGTGGTTCTTGTCCTGCTCTGTTCCAAGCACCAAATTCATAACAAAACCTTGCCATTTGATGCAAAGGATGTACCTCAGGAATCTGTTTATGAATGTCTGTAGCTTGTGACTGAAAGACTTTTTCGTATGCCAGGTCTTGCATCCATGCACATGTGGCAAATGGACACTGCGGTATGGCGATTCAGCTCTGGAGCCACATGCAGCTCTTGGAGCCTTTAAATGCAGCTCCACCTAGAGCCACACACAAGTGCTGCCTGCCTGAGCACGCACCCCACCACTGGTGGGACAAGTGCGTGGTAGCTCCAGAAGCAGCAGACCCAGCCACTTCTCCATGCACAAGGGCCACAGCCACAGTGGTGATGCCAGCTGCTCTTCCAGCCCTGGCTGCTCCAGCAGCCCAAGCTGTGGTGGCAGTCCCAGTCACAGTGGTGTGTCCTCCAGCCCCTGCGGTGGCGGTGGTGCAGGCTCCGGCGGCTCTGATGAGTCACCAGCATTTATTTAGCGGAGAGGTCTGGGGGAGCCTGGCTCTGGGAGAGGGCATGTATTGGTGGGGGGACTGGAGGAGCCTGGCTCTGGGAGAGGGCATTTATTTGGGGGGGGTTCTTGGGGAGCCTGTCTCTGTGGGGGTGCTGTGGTGAATATAGAAAGATGCCAACCACAGGTGTGGTGATCTTTCAATTCCCATTGAACACACTATTCCACATCATCCCTTCAACAGTGTGATGGTGCTGTTGAGCCTAACTGTCTTGGTTCCCTAGTGCTTTCAATGTTGTACTGTTTCAAGAAGCACATACCAGCAGGTGTCTGCACAAATCAATTCATGGATAGTACATCAGGATTCTTTAGAAATCACACCTCCACAAGATGCACTACCTTACTAGGTAGACAAGCTCTTGCGTAAGCTGATCCTAGGAGTATTGCCTTGGGAAAGCAATTCTTCCTGGAATGACTTTACAGTGTCAGATCATTCCTTTTGGTACTTCAGTGTTAGGAACAGAAATACTGTCCCATGCTGTATGATCCAAAATGACATTACATTCAAGGGGGGTGGTATCAAAGTCAGCTGTCACCATTTGTGCCATGCATGTTGCACATTGTGCCATGCACAGACTGGCATGCACATTCATACGCCAGATTAAATAGACGGGATTATTTGCTTCATAGAACTCATGATGTCTCTAATGGACAATAAACATGTCTGATTCAGGGGGAAAAAGCAGCTGAAATATTATCCTGGTTATTAAGATACTGAAAACCCAAAGCTCTAGGAATAGGAATGTTCCTAAAACCAGAAAATTTAAAAGTTTTTGCTAATGAAATTATAGAGACAAATGGACAGAAGCCAAGCTCTGAAATATACCACCTGCAAGGATTAGAGGAATACGTCTAATATGTTTGACTGTAGATGAGCAAGTATACCACACAGGGAATAAAGATGAGACATTCTGGGTACAGCTACACTGCAATATCAGCCCTAGGTTAGAGGAATGCAAGTCAGCAAACATTGGGTTTGAGAACCTCAGATTTAAGTAGCTATGCCAGTTGCTGAATTTTTTAACTTGGATCTCAGCCTGCAGCTCCATCAACCACACTCCAGCTCCAGCTAAACACACCCCAGCCTTCCTAGTTTCCTCCAAAATGAGGCCGCTTTAGCCTTTTGTTCATTGTGCAGGACCTTTTTGGTGCATTCGGTATATTTACATTTGCCAATATGTATCAATGTTTGTAAAGAATATTAAACATGTATTATTGGCATACTGCACAAATTCACGTATTTGACATATTTTAATAAATTCAAGACATTCCAATTTTAAACCAAGCTTTGAAACTGAATTTCTGTACTCCTATAGCTTAGTACTAAAGATGTGGTTGTAAGGGGGAAAAAAGCTCCAAAAGTGTTTGATTTTAAATGCATATTTAGTGCTACAAGATTCACATCTTTAAAAAAAACCCTTGAGGTGTGTTACATTAAAATTCCAGTCACAGTCTACATTAAGACAGCTCATTGTTTTCTCCTTAATAAAGGAATTACTGCAACTTGGGAACTGTTTGTAAATTTAAATATGGTTTCTTTACAGAAGCTTCATGTTTTATTACAACTGTAGAGCTTAACAAAATCTTATACTGTAATGTTTAAATATTCCCCTGTCCCCCTTTCCATAAGGAACAATAGAAAGAGCTAGGAGAAAAAAAAGTAGTGATGTAGTCATTAGACAGCCTACAACTCAGAGTTCTGGAGTTGATTTGCCAATAGGTATGTCATTCTTCATACATTCTAATACCAACCATGTGATTGTATAAACTTGATTAGGCCCTATGACATTTTCTTCCAATAGTGTACGGGAGGCATGTCAGAGCCAGCCAAAGTTACTTGAATAGTCTGTGGTACGCCATAAAAAAATCAGTCTTTTGAAGATGGGGTTGTTGCAAAGTTTTATGGGCAGCAGGTATAGCTTAAAAGAAAATATTCGGTTTTCTCAGATGCAAAGAGAAAGGTGGAGAATTTATACAAAAACTAGGTTGGATTTAACTACTCTTACAGCTCAAAGAATATTACTGACAGAGGTATTGGGAAGATTTACAGTATGAGGCTTTTTATTTTCAGAGCAGCACAAAGTCTTATGGCACAAACCGCGGTTTATGAAAGTACTGCTTGACAAGCCCTCCAAGGCAGCAAACTCCTTTCTGCACCAGTCAGGTGCTGGACAATTTCCCATAAAACTCCATATCCCAAATATATGGTTAGTAGATTTTCTTTACGTCTTTTATCATGGTTCTGTCCTCTGTCTTTGTTCTCTTTATATTTCACAGGTCTCTTATTGCATTGAAACAGAAGGATGTATAGTCCATCGCAGGTGAAGAATGGATTTTAACATAATTTTTGTATACTGTACACCCTGAAAAAACTGGTGAATTGAATTGTCTTTATAAGCTGTACCTTCATTTATGAGTGTATGAATTCAGGTGTTACTACCTGAAAATAAACTATAGCTGAGGGGATGGGGAATGCAGAATAATAAGTCTACAAACAAAGAATAAAGAGAAGGTTGTGTCTGCCGAAGGGAAGGGTGCTCCAAGTTCCTTCCCAAGATATAAATTAGTAATTTACTGCTGTGGGCCTGTAGTAGGGCACTATTAGAGTGCTGGTGGTGGTGGTGGGCAGGCCAGGCCTGCCTACCAAAGCCCCTCCCCAAGCCTAGAGGGAGGGGTTACTGGACCCAGACTCAACTAAGTGCATGGGACAAATTAGAAAAAACTAGGGACAGGTGGTGATGGTCACAGGTTTAAAATGAGGAAACCAGAAGAGGACATTGAGCAAAGAACCCTGGACAGCACCACCTATAGTGGGGTGGAATGGCCACCC
This sequence comes from Carettochelys insculpta, assembly GCF_033958435.1. Taxonomy (NCBI): domain Eukaryota; kingdom Metazoa; phylum Chordata; order Testudines; family Carettochelyidae; genus Carettochelys; species Carettochelys insculpta. The sequence continues at coordinate 13,513,853 of NC_134150.1, read as the reverse complement.
ACTGACCCAGACTAAGAGTGACCCCTCCCAGTCCCCTAACTAGAAGTCAGAAGATGGGGCCAGGACTATAAAAGCCAAGCCTGAGGGTTGAGTTCAAGCCAGCCTCCAGGAGAGCTAGAGGTTGGCCCCATGCTCCCTGCCTGGGAGGCTGAGGACTGGCAGACAGCTGCCAATTGGCCTGGACCTCCCAAACCTCAGGTGACCCTGGAAACACCCAGAGACTGACAGGACTCCCAGCTATGTGCCAAGGGAGAGACCAAGAGTGCCCCGGGGAATAGAGAGGACTGTTAAAGGGCTTTGGGTCAGCGTGCTGCAGTTTCGATTCCTCACTGACCCTTGCAGCAGACCATACTGCTGCAGCCAGGGTCTCTGGGTCAGGACACAGTGGAGTGGGTGGGCCTGCATTTCCCGCCCGACCCCATCTCCCCCTCTCTGCCAGCACATAAGAAGTGCATGTGCCCTTCAGGAGACTGTTGGGTTTGCTGCCCTATCCTTAGCTAGGCCTTGGGCTCTCTTGAGACGGTTTGTTTGCTGCCCTGCCCTGAGGTAGGGCCAGGGTCTTCTGAGACTGTTGGTTTGTGTACTCTCCTCACGTGGGCCAGGGCCTGGGCTTGGTAACTGGAAATAGGACTGTGGACTTGGGCTAATTTCCTCCGTGCCCACCTGAAGCAAGGCTGGGCTTCTGAATGGTCACTTCTCACCCACCTGAGGCAAGGTGGTAATCCAAGAACTATTGATGTTGGGGGTTGTGGTACCCTTGGCAGTGGGGCTGAGTGGCCGCCTGCTGACCCGGAGTGGGAGGAATCCCTCTGGGAGCCAAACTGGCTACACAGCCACATATGCAGTTTTCTGTGTGTTATGGGGGTCGCATCCACACAGTATATATACTACTTGTATGTCCTTGTGGAAGGCACATGAGCTGCACCTGTGTGCTACTCAGACCTCAAAATGCCTAAGGACAGCATCTTGAGCACCACTGCTGTAAACCAAGACAACCCAGAAAGTCTGAAGCACAAAATCACCTATATCCCAATAAGTTCTGTAGGAAGTCTCACATATTCCACAGTCTCCTCCAAGGACTAAATGTTTAGAAAGAATGTTTATTACGTGTCAAGATAGAGGATGAAAGGAAAGTCATCACCATTATACATTTTAAATGTTAAAAAACAGATTTGTATCTGTATAAATAACTCCTCCTCATTCTGATCCTGCTCAGAGGGTGAAATTCATCCCTGCATAGAGGACAATACGAAGCTATGCACTATATAAGTCATCAGCCGTGGACTAACATATGACTGAAATTCTGGAGAGAAGCAGAGGGATGAATTTCAGTGAGTCCAATCCTACTGCCATTCAAGTTTATTAATTCAAAACAAAGATAGGTACTTTAGATGGTGCTCATCTGAAAATTACATTATGAAGTATACTGATTAAACTGACTTAGTTGAACTCCTCAGAGTAGGTTGAAGCGCACAGGCATGGAAAAAAAAACCCACCATCACCACCATTAGGCTGCAGGCTCAACTGACCTAGTGTACCACATTTTCACAAACCATTAATGAACGGTTTCCAAATACAGCCCTAGATGTACACAGACAGCATCAATGACCCACTGTGGTGCATTGTATAAGTCATTAACCACTCTCATTTTGACCTTTGATTTTTACCAATGGCATTTTTTATAGTTTTAGATTTTTTTAATACAAGTTTTAAATTTAAATGTACACATTCTGGAGGACCCCTATGTTAGCAAAAGGGACATTTTGACACTAATTTATGTACTGCTTTAAACAATAGGGTTAATTTTACAAATTTAGTCAAACAGTGGTTCATTGAAAGATAGGATTTTCTTATTTGTAATATCCTGTTGAACGTTTTAATTGTCCCATTTGCCAACAAATTTTAAATTCACTTGGAAAATGGGCATAGCATATAAATGTAGGTTGTAAAAAGTGTGGTCAATACTCTTATTTCCATAACATAGCTTGCCACTATCCCAAGTGTGAGCCAAAGGAGGTGATCACTCCTGAAATGGGACATGCCTGTTTGAGCTAACTTTCTATATAAAATTAGGAGTTAGTCAATATACCAGACACAGACACCCTATAGTTTGTTATGAACAGAGAAAGGTCAGAGAGTTAGAGTAAGGAATAAAGAGTACAATAGGATCTGCAGTTGGACACAGCAGGAAATGGATTTGCATATTCAGTTAAAAGATAAATATCTAGGGAAAAGGAACATAAAAAAGTGCATTGAAAGTGAGTTAAGAACAAAGATCAATAAACAAATTGTGGCTAAGAGACACAAATTGGCTAGGAAGAGGATGAGGAAAGGGAAGGCTGTCTTTGAATTGGGAATAAGGTAATAGGTGCAGAGTGTATTTTAGAGATTCCATAGGGAGCATATCCATTAAAAAGGCATCCATTTGTTGATGAGGTGGGAGTGTTATGTGGACATGGTAAACAGAATACAAGTGCTTCTCAATTTTAAATAGTGTTGATCAGATTGAAGTGACGATGAAAGATATGAATATGGCTTCAGTTGCATGAGCAGTGCTGGAGAAATAGTAACAAAGAGGTAGCTGTGTTAGTCTGTTGTACATTGGTAGAAGCTGAGATAAGTAAGGAGGGTGAAGATCAGGAGATTAAGAATAGGTATAGAAAAATATGAAAGGTGGGTAGCAAGAAGCAGTCTTTGGTTTGACGCTATGCCACAAAAAAGCTTGGTATAAATTTTATCAGCGACTCTTTGGAAATGATAAAAGATGGTTAGCACATATTATGGGAGAGCCAGACAGGGCTAAGTGTAGTATTCCTCTGAATAAATTGAAAGGTATCAAACAGAGGTATTAGGGGAGGCTGGACATGGAAATATGACAGTAGCTGTGTCTACACGTGCACGCTACTTCAAAGTAGCGGCACTAACTTCGAAATAGCGCCCGTCGCGGCTACACGCGTCGGGAGCTATTTCGAAGTTAACTTCGACGTTAGGCGGCGAGACGTCGAAGTCGCTAACCTCATGAGGGGATCGGAATAGCGCCCTACTTCGACGTTCAACGTCGAAGTAGGGACCGTGTAGACGAGCCGCGTCCCGCAACGTCGAAATTGCCAGGTCCTCCATGGCGGCCATCAACTGGGGGGTTGAGAGATGCTCTCTCTCCAGCCCCTGTGGGGCTCTATGGTCACCGTGGGCAGCAGCCCTTAGCCCAGGGTTTCTGGCTGCTGCTGCGGCAGCTGGGGATCCATGCTGCAGGCACAGGGTCTGCAACCAGTTGTAGGCTCTGTGTATCTCGTGTTGTTTAGTGCAACTGTGTCTGGGAGGGGCCCTTTAAGGGAGCGGCTTGCTGTTGAGTCCGCCCTGTGACCCTGTCTGCAGCTGTGCGTGGCACCCTTATTTCAATGTGTGCTTCTTTGGCGTGTAGACATTCCCTCGCAGCGCCTATTTCGATGTGGTGCCGCGCAACGTCGAAGTTGAACATCGACATTGCCAGCCCTGGAGGACGTGTAGACGTTATTCATCGAAATAGCCTATTTCGATGTTGCCACATCGAAATACGCTATTTCGATGTAGGCTTCACGTGTAGACGTAGCCAGTGTGGCCTCCTAGATAGTGGGGCAATGATATATCACTGAGTCTGATCTCGGTGGAGGTGGAGAGGGATGTATTGAGAAAGATTTGGAAGGATAGTGCCCCAGGCTAGGTTAAGGTTACTGTTTAGGATCTTCAGGAAAGTTTTAATTTGGACTGTTACTTGTTAAAATTTGCATGTAGATGTTCCAGGGGCCCTTTTAAATAACAGATAGGATAAAAGGATGGATCCACTTTTATGTGTAGATGCAGTCTCTTGACAGAAGTTTTGTTGGAACATCTCTTCCAACAGTAACTTCTGCAGACAGATGTTTCTACTGCAGACATAGCCTGAGAGCAAAGTGAAAAGATTGATGTCTGTGGCTGAATTTTATTACCGCTGCCGTTTGTGAGGAAAATATAGCAATTTTAGATCATTTAATTAAAGGAGATGAATGAAATGAACAGAATTTGGCTATTGTTTTTGTAAATTTGTCCAAAGCATTTGACCCAATACAGCATGGGCATATTATGGTGGGTCTGTCAAGATATGGGATTAATGGGGAATTATAGATATTGCTAGGGATATTTATAGTATTTGTATCACTAGGATTTGGGTGGGTGACAAGTACTCTTAAGACCATTGACATAAGGAATGGGGTCAAGCAAGGCAACCCCTTATCTCCAATGCTATTTAATGTAGTCACTGATCCTTTTGTGGTTAAGTTGGAGAGTGAGGGCTTGGGGTTTAATGTTCAAGGGAAAAGTATTATGGTCTTGGCTTTTGAAACTTATCCCAAAACTCATGATTTTACAGACAAGTGGGGTATTTTAGAATTTGCTTTAAATTTAATCTCCTCTTTTGTTTTAGAATATTTCGATGTTTTAGTCAGGAAAGATATTAAGAAGATTTTACATCTCCCTCAATGCACAATTGACAGGCTATATTATGCTAGAAGAAATGATGGGGGACATGCATTTAGTACTGAAATCCCGAATATGCTATTTTGGAAGTGGAGAAGGCATATTGTTTTACAAGATGGTTTGGTAGATTTATTGTAATTTATGTGCCAAGAAAAATTTAGTTGATAAAATTAAAATGTGTAGTGTGGGTATCCCAAACTCGCACAAGTGGAGGAAGATCGAATTTGAAAGGTGGTTTACCTTAAGATGCCAGGACACTCAGATTAAGTATTTTAAAAATGACCCAATTAGTAATTATTTTGATTAGAACACATATGCCTAAATCCTTTTCCTTTGTCACTGCACTACAATTAAGAGCTAATGTTTTCCCAAGAAATCACACCAAGCTCAAAGGAATGATTTTGTTTTGGGGGGAGGAGACGTTTAAGTGGCTGGGAAAAGAAGCCTTCTCAAGGGTACCTGAATAGCCTTCTGCAGTGATCCATGGGGCTGGAGCAACAGGGTAGCCTTGTCTTCCCTCCCTGCATGCGGGGACCACAATGACGGGGGATGGGTGACCTCTGCTCAGGGGAATCCAGCCAGAGGGTATCAGCTGATGCTCTGCTGGGCTGGGAGTTCCTCTGCAGCTGCAGCAAAGAGCACAGGACCTCCTTCTGCCCAGTAACAGTCTGTATGAACTTTGCCACAACCTCAGTTTGCTTTGCCGTGCTCTCAGTCTGCTTTGCTGAGGTTTCATTCATCTTTGACAACTGCTGCTGCTGGAAGTCAAGCATTCTCTCATTAAAGTTTGCTTGACACTGGTGCCATTCAGCTGTACTGTGATGCCACTGAGCAGCGTCCTTTGTCAGGTTCTTGTTCTCTGCCTCAGTGTTTTCCATGTGCTGCGGGATCAGATCTTGTTTGCATTTCTTGCATCTCCTGGTTTTCTCTGGAACGCTGGGCACTGGGTCAAAATTAAGATACAATTCACATAATGCGCTTTGAAGTGCAGTGAATGGGTCTCTGTGTGTACTATCACTGAACGTATACTTTTGAAGGACACATGGGTTATTAAGGATGGGATGGTAAGTGTGCACTTCACAATACCTCATTTGCCATTGCTTATCCAGCACATTGCTTTGTGGACATGGTAAGTTATAAGCAACTGTCCTCTTTTGGTGGGAGTGGGAAGGTCTGCAAAGCGGGGGCAGCTGCCAGGTGTCCTGGCCAGGTGTCCTGTGGCAGTGAAAAGTGCACAGCTGCATGTGGTGGTTCGATGCACAATAAAAATAATGTAAAATAATATCCAAAGAAAGGCTGGAGGTAAAGAGACATGGGAGGGGAAAAGCACAGCCAAGGACTCCCCCGTGTGATGCAAAGGATTCCTGAAAACTGAAAACAAATGGTATTTGGAAAGGGACACGGGAGGTGAAAGGCCCAGCAGAGTCCAGCAGCTGTGTGGTGCCAGAGAGTCCTGGAAAAATAAAAAAAAAAAAAAAAAAAACCACTGGGAGAAGGTGGACGGGGGAGGGGGGCGGGAAATGCCCAGGAGCGCCCAGCCACCATGGGGGCCTAGGAAAATGCAAAGAAATGCTGAGGACATGGCGTGGGAAAAGCACAGCAGAACCCAGCAGTGGGGGAGTCCTGAAAAACTAAAAGTAATGCTGGAAAAGAAATGCTGGGGGAAGGGAACATGGGATGGGAAAAGCCCAGCAGAACCCGGCAGCCATGTGGCACTGGGGAGTCCTGCAAAATGCAAAGAAATGGTGGAAAGAAAATGCAGGGGAAAGGGGACATGGGATGAGAAGAGCCCAGCAAAGCCGAGCAGCAGCAGCATGGTGCGGGGAAGGGGTCATGAAAAATGAAAAGAAATACTGGTTGGAAAGGGATATGGGTGGGGGACCCCTTCAGAGCCTGCAAACCATTGTGTGGGGTGGAGAACGGAGTGCCCACTGGCTGCTGCAGGCCAATGTAAAGGGGCAGGAAGCATGTTAAAAAAAAAAAAATCAGATGTGAATTCCCGTGCTTCTGCAGGTTGCCAAAGAAGACATCACCCTCCTAAAACTAACAGATATGGAGAAAAAACAGCTACTCCTGCTATGTGACCAAGAGCCTGCTAACATGCTGTGTGGTGCCATGACACCAGATCGCTATGTCATTGCGTGGAGTGACAAGGTGTGCTACCGTGGAAGCTGCAACAAGTCAGGCCTGCTCAAGAACCTTGTGAAAAAAATATGAGAATGCCTGGATGAGGCCTTCAAGGAGATCACCAAAAAGGAGAAGGGGGCGTTGATCCTGCTTGGGGCAGGGGCTGGCCTTGACAATCTCTTGGGGTCCCTTCTGGCTCTGTGATTCTATGATCCTATGATCCCAAGAAGCTTTAACATGCTGTTCTCAGGGGCACAGAAGCACAGCAAACAAACCTGTACCTATAGACAACCCTATAGCTATACCCACCCACAAACTGCTTCTAGCATGCAGAATAAATACTCACCCAAACTGCTTGCTCCAGGGAGCTCAGGAACTGGCATGGAGGGGAGTGCCATGGAGGGGACTGGTTCCAGGTTGATGGTGAAGAGCTCCGGGCTGTCTGAAACAACTTCCTCTGTTCCCTGCTCATTGCTCCTTTCCTCCTCTCCATTGCCCTCTTCCTCCAGGCCATCCTGCTCCTCCAGACTCACACCGAACTCCATACTAGGGCCTCCACAAGTGTCATAATTCAGTCTGGATTTCATGGTAGGGTCACTCCCCATAAGCATGTGGAGCAGTTGATAATAGCAGCAGGTCTGTGGAGCCACCCCTGAGCACTGGTTGGCTTTCCAGACTTTTTGATAGGCCTGCCAGAGTTCTTTAGCTTTCACCCAGCATTGCATAGAGTCCCAGGAGTAACCTCGGGCAGCCATCTCACGTGCCATCTGATCACAGATGGCCACATTTCTCTTGGACACTCGAAGTCTCCTCACCACCAGTTGGTCTCTCCAAAAGGCAATGAGATCAAGAATCTCCTGGTGAGTCCAGAATGGGGCTCTCTTGGAAGCTTAAGAAGTGCTAGTCAGATCACTACCCTGAGTGCTCATGATTGCAGTATAGGGCTACCCATAATTGCTAGTGATGCAGTGCGATGGCTACCGATGTGGTGCAATGCACCAGAATTTGGTGGTGATGGGGGCCTTCAGCTATCCAGGTATATGTTGGGAAACTAATACAGCAGGGGACAGACTGTCCAATAAATTATTGGATTGCATTGCAGACAACTTTTTATTCCAAAAGGTTGAAAAAGCTACCAGAGGGAAAGCTGTTCTAGATTTAATTTTAACAAATAGGGAGGAAATCATTGAGAATTTGAAAGTGGAAGGATGCTTGGGTGAAAGTGATCATGAAATCATAGAGTTCACAATTCTAAGGAAGGGTAGAAGGGAAAACAGTACAATAGAGATAATGGATTTCAGGAAGGCAGATTTTGGTAAACTCGGACAGCTGGTAGGTAAGGTCCCATGGGAAGCTAAACTGAGGGGAAAAATGGCTCAGGAGAGTTGGCAGTTTTTCAAAGGGACATTATTAAGGGCCCAAAAGCAAGCTATCCCGCTGTGTAGGAAAGACAGAAAACATGGCAAAAGACTGCCTTGCCTTAACCAGGAGATCTTGCATGATGTCAAAATAAAAAAGGAATCGTATAAGAAATGGAAACTAGGACAAATTACAAAGGATGAATATAGGCAAACAACACGAGCATGCAGGAGCAAAATTAGAAAGGCTAAGGCACAAAATGAGCTCAAACGAGCTACAAGCATAAAGGAAAACAAGAAGGCTTTTTACAAATACATTGGTAACAAGAGGAAGACTAAGGAGAGGGTAGGGCCATTGGTCAGTGAGGAGGGAGGAACAGTAACAGGGAATTTGGAAATGGCAGAAATGTTTAATGATTTCTTCGTTTCGGTCTTCACTGAGAAATCTGAAGGAATGCCTGACATAGAGAATGCTAGTGAAAAAGGGGTAGGCTTAGAAGTTGAAATAAGAAAAGAACAAATTAAAATTTACTTAGAAATATTAGATGTCTGCAAATCACCAGGGCCTGATGAAATGCATCCTAGAATCCTCAAGGAGCTGATAGAAGAGGTATCTGAGCCTTTAGCAATCATTTTGGGTAAATCGTGGGAGATGGGAGAGATTCCAGAAGAGTGGAAAAGGGCAAATATAGTACCCATTTATAAAAAGGGGAACAAGAATAACTCGGGAAACTACAGGCCAGTCAGCTTAACTTCTGTGCCAGGAAAGATAATGGAGCAGGTAATTAAAGAAATCATCTGCAAGCATTTGGAAGGTGGTAAGGTGCTAGGGAACAGCCAGCATTGCTTTGTTAAAAACAGATCATGTCAAACCAATTTAATAGCTTTCTTTGATAGAATAATGAGTTTTGTGGATAAGGGAGAAGCGGTGGATGTGATATACCTAGACTTCAGTAAAGCATTTGACACGGTCTCACATAATATACTTATCAATAAACTACTCAAATACAACTTAGATGGGGCTCGTATAAGGTGAGTGAACAACTGGCTGGATAACCGTACCCAGAGAGTAGTTCTTAATGGTTTTCAATCCTGCTGGAAAAGTATAACTAGTGGGGTTCCGCAGGGGTCTGTTTTAGGACCGGTTCTTTTCAATATCTTCATTAACGGTTTAGATATTGACATAGAAAGTACACTTATTATGTTTGCAGCTGATACCAAGCTGGGAGGGGTTGCAACTTCTTTGGAGGATAGGGTCATAATTCAAAAGGATCTGGATAGACTGGAGAAATGGTCTGAGGTAAACAGGATGAAGTTTAATAAGGACAAATGCAAAGTGCTCCACTTAGGAAAGAACAATCATGTCACACATACAGAATGGGAAAGGACTGCCTAGGAATGAGTACAGCAGAAAGGGATCTAGGGGTTATAGTGGACCACAAGCTAAATATGAGTCAACAGTGTGATGCTGTTGCAAAAAAGGCAAACATGATTCTAGCATGCATTAACAGGTGTGTCGTGAACAAGACACGAGAAGTCACTCTCCCGCTCTACTCTGCACTGGTTAGGCCTCAGTTGGAGTATTGTGTCCAGTTCTGGGCACGGCAGTTCAGGAAGGATGTGGAGAAATTGGAGAGGGTCCAGAGGAGAGTAACGAGAATGATCAAAGGTCTAGAGAACATGACCTATGAAGAAAGGCTGAAAGAATTGGGCTTGTTTAGTTTGGAAAAAGAGAAGATTGAGGGGGGACATGATAGCAGTTTTCAGGTATTTAAAAGGGTGTCATAAGGCAGAGGGAGGGAACTTGTTCTTCCTTGCCTCTGAGGATAGAACAAGAGGCAATGGACTGAAATTGCAGCAGGGGAGGTTCAGGTTGGACATTAGGAAAAAGTTCCTAACTGTCAGGGTGATCAGACACTGGACCGAATTGCCAAGGGAGGTGGTAGAATCTCCATCACTGGAGCTATTTAAGAAGAGGGCTACGTCTACACGTGAAGCCTACATCGAAGTAGCTTATTTCGATGTAGCGACATCGAAATAGGCTATTTCGATGAATAACATCTAGACGTCCTCCAGGGCTGGCAACGTCGACGTTCAACATCGACGTTGCGCAGCACCACATTGAAATAGGCGCTGCGAGGGAATGTCTACATGCCAAAGTAGCACACATCGAAATAAGGGTGCCAGGCACAGCTGCAGACAGGGTCACAGGGCGGACTCAACAGCAAGCCGCTCCCTTAAAGGGCCCATCCCAGACACAGTTGCACTAAACAACACAAGGTCCACAGAGCCGACAACTGGTTGCAGACCCTGTGCATGCAGCATGGATCCCCAGCTGCAGCAGCAGCAGCCAGAAGCCCTGGGCTAAGGGCTGCTGCACACGGTGACCATAGAGCCCCGCAGGGGCTGGAGAGAGTGCGTCTCTCAACCCCTCAGCTGATGGCCGGCATGGAGGACCCCACTATTTCGATGTTGCGGGACACGGATCGTCTACACGTGCCCTACTTCGACGTTCAACTTCGAAGTAGGGCGCTATTCCCATCCCCTCATGGGGTTAGCGGCTTCGACGTCTCACCGCCTAACGTCGATGTTAACATCGAAATAGCGCCCAACACGTGTAGCCGTGACGGGCGCTATTTCGAAGTTAGTGCCGCTACTTCGAAGTAGCGTGCACGTGTAGACACGGCTGAGGTTAGATAGATGGCTTTCAGGGATTGTCTAGAAAATGCTTGGTCCTGCCATGAGGGCAGGGGGCTGGACTCGATGGCCTCTCGAGGTCCCTTCCAGTCCTACTCTTCTATGTTTCTATGAATGCGTGGGCAGAGGGATCTTTTCATAATGGACACCCTTTTTATTTGCAGGGCTGGGCTGTTGAATTCCAATTCAAATTTTTATTCAAATTTAAATTCAATCAAAAAACTTTGTGGGCTTACTTTGACCTTCTTCCTGCACACCTGACAGCAGTACACAATGAAGTGGCCATACCTGTAGGGTCACCGCATAGCTTTGCAGGATACATATGAGACACTTCTGGAAGCTAACAAATTCAAATTAAGCACATGGTGCTTCCACACTTGCCTTGATTTGAGATTTTAAATTCAAAATCGACACTAGACCCTTCTCGTAGCATCAATATTTTGTAATTGGTATTATGGCTGAATAAATTGAATTAACAGTATTACGTGTGAAGGCAGTCATGTTTTAATATCGAGCTCAAGTCTTGAAATTTGAATTTATCTCATAGTGTAGATGCAGCCTTAGAAAGAAAAGCATTTTCAAGAAAATTTACATAGACTCCTATTGTATGAGATTACCAACATGATGGCCAGGTTCACAATCCCAGCGCTCCATTCCAAGTATCCTATTATATTTATATCACGTTTCTCCATATTTTTACTTTGTTTTTTTATCATGGATTATTACTTATTAGTACCTTGATATCCATGGCTACAGTGTCACCTGTCCTTTCAAAAATGAAGGTATTAATTTATTTAGTAAATACTTAACAATTTATTATTATATTGTAAGTTATATTTTTTTTACTTGATATGACCGCAGACTGACTGCAAAGAGTAACAAGCACAGGGCGGGTAGCCACACCTGAATATACATAGCAAACGTGACATAACTAAGACTGTCTGATGTGTGATGTGACCAAGCCTCTTAACTAAAACAAACAAACAAAGGGCAAAATTCTCTCCCTACTGACTTCACAGAATACCAGAATTTCCCTCTAAGAGCTTTAAGGGATGTGCCAGAGCTTGTTAAAAAGAGCCTGTGTGTGACTTCAGTGCACTGTCTTTGTTCAAGTAAATACAGGACTGTGACACCAGGGATAGAGGATGAACATACATAGGCAAGATTGTGGCATGGGAAGAAACTTTCCCAAGTTTTGTCTGAGTTGAATATATGCATTTCTCTCTCATGGGCACAGAAGGCATTAAAGATAAATTATTTAAAAAAAAAACTAAAGCTTGTCTACAGCATATTGGAATCACAGTGGTAGCTCAATGGGGGCAATTTTATTTGGGAAATCTTTTGAGAATTGTGTTTAGAGCACATCATGGAATAGGCCCTATTATGAACTCCTTCTTCTCCTTGTTCCTGAGATATAGTGCACTGTGCCAACTAAAATGTTTAGAATTATAGCACACAGTTCCATTCTGCTTGTAGTACAAATACACAAGCACATTCAATTTTTATTTTAATTACGTTTTTATGGGGAAAAGAATGGTCTGATTTATTACTAAGGCAGACTCCAAAGGCAATATTATTATAGTTGTAATAGATGAATAAACTAATATATTTCTTCAAGACATAAAGGAGCTAGCTACAGTTAGGCTACAGTTACACTACAGAGCTCTGTCAACTGAAGTCACTGTTGGGAGAGAGACTGGCTGGCTGCTCTCCAGATGAAAAAGGCACCCGGAAGCACAGCAGACAGGGCTGCCCATTGTTATCAAAGCCCTGTCTGTCAAGAAAAGGGCCCACCAGAGCAGCCACACAGCCTTTTTTGTCGACAGAATTTCTCAACAGCTGCATTATGCCTCAGAGCTTTGAGGTGAAAGTGCTGTGTTTTGTCCTGATACTGTTGACAAATCCCATTTTGTGTGTAAACATTCCACAGGTTGTGTCGACAAAAACGGGGTTTTGTCAGCAAACCCAGTAATGTAGCCATAGACTTAGAGAAAATGGACCAAAAAAGCTGCAACAGGAAAGTTTAAATATGAATAAGGGACCTCATTCCACAGCTATTCCAAGAAAGATAAAAGCTCTAAATGAGAGAAAATCCAGCTTAGCTTCTCTCACTATCTAATCAGTTTCAAAATCTGAGGATATTCTTAAAAACTTGGAATTCAGTCCCTAATCTACAATAAACTATGGGGAGCTTTGATAGGTATATTTGATTAATTGTATACTTGACGTTTTGTTTAAAGGGAGTATTTGTGACCTCACAATCTCAAATGAACACATTAGCGTAGTCCTGTATTGCAAACTGAAAAGATCAATAACAGATCAATTTTGTAAAAATTATGGCTATTTTAATGTGTGATCAGAACAGATCTGCTAGTTTAAAGTTTATTTAGGTTGGTGTGGAGGGAAAGTGCAGAAACAAGAGACAAGTTTATCATCCCATACACAGGTAAGACTGGTACACTGAAATGATGATTTCACATCCCAAAAAAAAAAAAATCAACTACCATTACTGGCTACACTTAGGACTTTTTCTCATTGGATAGCTTCTGCACACTTCCCAAAAATGAATTGAGCTCAGAACTCTTGTATGAGGCAGATAAGGAATAATTTCACTCAGTGAAATGGAGACACTTCTGGAGTAGAACATGGCTACTGTTTGACAGAATACACAGTTTTTAGGATGTAGTATAAAAAGATACTGTTATTCTTTTTAAATTTCAGCGGCCAATTACAGAACTTAATTATGAAAGTTGGAAGCTCTCCAGATAACCAGTAACCTTTCAGCTTTTAAAACAGTGCCACATGTTCCATAAGCTTATGGAACTGACCCACCACTGCGCTAAAGCACAATTTTTTTTAACAGTTGAAAGAGAAGCACCACTTCAAACACTATAATATCTCTTTTCCTTAACAGTCTCTGATCCAAATACTTCCTTATTGCCAATTAGTTTGTTTCATAATGTGTAAAACAGCTCATGGTATAGTGGCTAAGTTGCAATGCAGTTTTGTTAGTGGGAAGTAAAACCTTAGAATGAGCAAACAAAACTCCTTTGACTTAAGACTTGTACTACCTATGCCTGAGCCGAATTCAGCCCATAGAATTCATAGCATGATTAGGCTGTAAGTATTAGTTGAATGAGACACAATGAAAATATTGAGCACTAAAAGGGCAGTGATATTAACCATACATGAGCAATGAGAAAAGTATGCTCTATACTCACTGGTCATCTGTCAAAGACCTCCTGTTATAACTGTAACAACAAAAATATATTCAGAGTGACACCAAAATTCCACACGGTGAAGACAGAAAACTCTGGAAGGAGGTTCTTATAAACAAAGAGCTCCAGAATACTATTTTTCTTTCTTATATGATTTTAGTGTCTTTATTTCATCTGCATAACACAATTACCAGACTACCGTAAGACTAAGTGATAACATGCCCAACTCAATTATGTTTTAGGTAACTTAATGGCTATGTCTACACTAGCCCAAAACTTTGAAATGGCCATGCAAATGGCCATTTCGAAGTTTAATATTGGCTACGTCTACACGTGCCCCAAACTTCGAAATGGCCATGCAAATGGCCATTTCGAAGTTTACTAATGAAGCGCTGACATGCATATTCAGCGCTTCATTAGCATGCGAGCGGCAGCGGCGCTTCGAAATTGACGAGCCTTGCCGCCGCGCGGCGCGTCCAGACGGGGCTCCTTTTCGAAAGCACGCCACCTACTTCGAAGTCCCCTTATTCCCGTGAGCTCATGGGAATAAGGGGACTTCGAAGAAGGTGGCGTCCTTTCGAAAAGGAGCCCCGTCTGGCCGCGCCGCGCGGCGGCAAGGCTCGTCAATTTCGAAGCGCCGCTGCCGCCCGCATGCTAATGAAGCGCTGAATATGCATGTCAGCGCTTCATTAGTAAACTTCGAAATGGCCATTTGCATGGCCATTTCGAAGTTTGGGGCACGTGTAGACACAGAATGAAGCACTTAAATATATATTCAGCGCCTCATTAGAATGCTGGCAGCCACAGCACTTCAAAATTGATGCGGCTCACCACCGTGCAGCTCAGCCAGACAGGGCTCCTTTTTTGAAAGGACCCTGGCTACTTCGAAAGCCTATGGGTGCATCTACACTTGCATTCCTCTTTTGAAAGATGTATGCAAATGAGGTAAATCAAAAATGCAAATGATGCACAAATTTGCATATTTGGAACCTCATTTGCATATTCTAATTTCAAAAGAGCTTCTTTTGAAAGAAGAAAGCCAGTGTAGACGCTGCTCTTTCTAAAGTAAACCCCATCTTTGAAAGAAATCTTCTTCCCTTTATTTAATGGGAAGAAGAATTCTTTCGAAGATGGGTTTACTTTCAAAAGAGCAGCATCTACACTGGCTTTCTTCTTTCGAAAGAAGCTCTTTTGAAATTAGAATACGCAAATGAGGTTCCAAATATGCAAATTTGTGCCTCATTTGCATTTTTGATTTGCCTCATTTGCATACCTCTTTCAAAAGAGGAATGCCAGTGTAGACGCACCCTATGTGAGCAACAAACTGTCTAGAGTATAGCTTGGATGCTTCATGATCAGTACTCGATTTTAGAATAGCGTAATAGCATGCCAATCCACCAGTTCCCCTTAGGAAAGTATATGTTTTTAATTTAAGCCTTGTCTGTACGCTCACATAGTTTGCAACAAACTTGGGTGTAAATCCAACTCATACTAATATGCTAGGCACTGCAAGTTCTCTTGCACATGTTGATCTTACCCAGTTCCAAAATGGAGTTTATCACAGCCCACAGGAAACTTTTAGTGCCCAGCAGTAGGGCCCACACGGATATTCAGTTTAAGACTGGCTATGGAGTGTAGATTTACTTACTAGCTTAACACAAACTATTAGTTCATATAGAGATTCCCTGATTCGCCTTCGTCCTCAAAATATAGCTCAGAGAAGAAAAGGTGTGGTGCAACCTCCTAACTCTGAATTCACACACTGCTCTGACTCAGAAATCCTTTGTCTGTCTCTATTTACAAGCCATTATTCCCAGAACATTAGTTTTAGTAATGATGAGCCAAGGCTCTGGAAAAAATCCTTTGAACACAGACTGACCAATTATGCATGAGACATTCGAATGTATCAATCCAAACTCAAATCTAAATGACTGGTTTGTTCTTGAAGTTGCAGCTGGATGAATCCCCGGCTTTGCAAAGCTACTCAACCTACGCTTTAAAAATGTGTAACTTGAACAATGTTTGCTTCCAGCCTCACAAAAAAGAGCTATTCATATTTGTTGATTCTTGAAAGCACTTTAAATATAAAAGAAGACATGGTTCCCTGGTGCTTCCATTTAGACCAATGCCATGGCTCCAAGCAATACATCAGCCAAGTGGTAACTTGCTGATGATGTGTCACAGGAACATATCCTTATGTGGGAAATGCTCTAATGATCTGTCAGGGCATTGACTCACTACAGAGCTGTCATTCTGATGATGTGTTACTTAGAGATATGGCTCTGATCTAAAGCAAACACCAAGAGACCCAAAACAAAAAAGCAGTCAAGTGGCACCTCAAATACCAGCACGGCTTTCTCCCTGTCACTAATCAAGAGACCCAACAACTGGGAAATTATATTTTTAAGTGGTGGGGATTTTGGATATGAATAATAACTATCCATGAAGGAAAAACATGACAGTTTACACCACTGGATGGCTAGCCTCTCACTGAGCTGTTTTTGAGTAGGTCTCCTCAGATATTCAATAGGGAGGCAAATTAAGGAATTCCTCCCTCTGAAAAATGCATACCCTGACATGGCCAACTAGTGTACAATACTATGTATAAAAATAAAACAAAATTAAAAACCCTATATTAAAAGAACATTAAAATTGCAAAGCCAAGTATGTAAAACCTAGGAATGGCCAGAATGCCCATGCACCCTTAATTTAGCCCCCTTGTGCATGTGTATTGTAAGACAGTTTTCAATTATGTGATTTCTTTTTTTGCCACAGAACACCCGCCTCATTCATTGCACAAGATGGACAGTGTTCACTCAATGAATGAAATACTTTGTTTTATTGCCACTGAGCAAAAAGTGACCACTGCCTTATTTACTGCATGCTGTTCAACCCCTGCTCTGAAAAAAGAACTAAGAATTTCCTCATGGCCTTTTCTATAATGCTCATTATTTAGGTAGCTGAGTGCTTCACAAACATTAATTTATCTTCACAACACCCTTCTGGGCATGAAAAGTTTGTATTGTCCTCATTTTACAGGTGGGGAATTGAGACACAGATTATGATCAAAGTTATTCACTAATTTGAGATGTTTTATTTGTGACACCTCAGATCTGATATTAGAGAATACTTGGCACTACACAGCACTTCTTATGTTCAACATACACAAGAACATAAGACCATACTGGATGAAACAAATGGTCCATTGAGCCCAGTCTCCTGTGGTTCAGCTATAACCATTGCTGCAAGCTTTAGTGACCAACTCCTGATTCACTACACATCTTCCAGCCTCTGCAACAAAGGAGGCCAGAGGCCTACAAACAGCATCTCCTTCACACTGCACCTTGATTCTTCTCTTGAGCAAGTCCAGCCTGTGCACTGAAGGAATAATGTATGTTCTGAAAAAAAACAGAATGTGGTCATGTAGTCGGGCTGACAGATTTGTCAGGATCCTGGGCAAGGTGGGAGGTGTGGGAGTAGTAAACGCACCTGGAAGGGGCAGGCCCTCAGCCGGAAGGGGCAGGGCTCAGGGTAATCTCCCTCCTGCACCTGCTGGCTCTTCTGTGGAACCGTAAACACATTGCATGGGGCTCCAGCAGCAATTTAAAGGGACCAGGACTCTGGCTGCCGCTGCTAGTGTAATAGCAGTAGTGGCAGCCATAAGGCTCAGATCCTTTTGAATTGCTGGGCCTGGGGGCAATTGCCTTCTTTGCTCACCCTCATTGATATGCCTGCAATCATATAATTAAAGACTCTTTCATAATTCATTATGTAGAAAGGAGATTAAGTAAGTTTGCACATTTAACATGGAGTCTAGCATAGCTGATCATGTGAGTGTTTGGCAATGTTATTTTATCAGCTTTTTCTGTGTGCAATTGTCTGTTTTTTCAAGCGAACAAAAAGCAGAAATCCCATCATGAGGCATTATATTGTCATCCACATGGTTCACCAGCAGGAGTCCCTTTTTTGTGGGAAGAAGTGTTCTTTTGAAGATGGGGTTTACTTTCGAAAGAGCTGTGTCTACACTGCTTTTCTTATTTTGAAAGAAGCTTGTTCGAAAGGAGAATATGCAAATTAGGTGCCATATATGTAAATCTGTACCTCATTTGCATTTTCAATTTCCTCATTTCCATGACTCTTTTGAAAGGACAGTGCTAGTGTAGACACAGTCTAACAGGTGTTTGTTCCATCTGTTCTTAGAATTCTCTAGTGACAAGAATTCCATAACTTCCCATAGAAGCCTATTTTAGTGCTTAACTTTCTTTGTAGTTAGAAAGATTTTCCTACTATCTAATCTAAATTGCCCTGGCCTCAGATTAAGCCAATTACTTCTTCACCAGCCTTCGGTGGACATGGGCAACAATTGATCCCTATCCTCTTTGTCACATCCTTTAACATAGTTGAGGATTTTCAAGTCCCCTCAGTCTCCTTTTCTCAAGGCTAAACATGCTCAGTTTTTAAAAAAAAAAAAAAAAAAACTTTCCTCAAAGTTTTCTAAACCTTTTATCATTACTGTTACTCTTTTTTGGGCTATCTCCAAGTCATCCATATCTTCCATAAAGTGTGGCAGCCACAAATGAACTCAGTACTCCAGCTGAAGCCTCACCAAAGCAGAGAAGGGCAATTCCTTCCCACATCTTAAATCCAATACTCCTCTTCATACATCCTAGAATGAAACTAGTCTTTTTGCAACTGCATCACATTGTTGATTCATATTCAATTTGTGGTCCACCAGAACTGAACCTTTTCAGCGTTATGAGTGCTTGGCCAGTTATTGATTTTTTCTTCTTGCTAGTTTCTTTCCCAGTATCAAAGTTAGCCATGCTCCGGCATACTTTCCTAGGTCCTCTTTCATCTCCTTTTTAAATTAAAGTATTATATTTGCCTTTCCCCAGTCCTCTGGGACCTCGTCTCTGCTCCATGAGTTTTCAAAGATAATCACCAAGGTTTCCAAGATTGCTCCAATTAATTAGTTCATTAAGTACTGGATGGGTGCATTTCATCAGGTCTGCTGACTTAAATACATCTACCTTATCTAAAAATCCCTTAGTTGTTCTTTCCCTGTTTTGGGTTGCATTCCTTCCCTCCTATTAATCATGTTAAATATCTGGTCACAATTTACTTTTTTAGTGAGGGCTGTAGCAAAACAGTCATTAAGCAGCTTTTCAGTTTAATGTCATCTATTACTGGGTCTCCTTCCTAGCCAAGTTGAGGAGCTGTACCTTCCATCACCTTTCTTGTGAGCACCTCTTCTTATATTGTCTTACATGTTTTTGTTAGGTGTATCTCGCTTTGCCTCTTAGCCTTGCTTACTTTGTCTCTGCATACTTGTGCTATTCTTTTGTACTTACCCTGAACAATCTGTTCATATTCCTAATTTTCACAGGATTCCTTTTTGATTTTCAGGACATAGCTTCACCTCGCCTCATTATCAGAGACCATCAAACTGATTCAGTTGGTATTTTCTGGAGAAATTCAGCTTAGAAAGTTTCTATCCAAATGGCTGAAGTTTACCAAATGTGACAAAAGCTCCTCCTCAAGCTTGGTGGGTCCTGTACTTTGCTGGCGTTAGAGGCTCACAGCCACCCTCAGTTTGTTACCTTCTCTAGGGCACCAGCCTGCTGCTTGTTGAGATACTGTCATCATTGGCCAGCATGGGGAAAAGTGAGGAAACCAAATTCCTCAGTCTCCATGGCCCTTCCAAGTGGTACAGGGAAGCACAAACCCCTTT
Organism: Carettochelys insculpta; assembly: GCF_033958435.1. NCBI lineage: Eukaryota > Metazoa > Chordata > Testudines > Carettochelyidae > Carettochelys > Carettochelys insculpta. The sequence goes on along the minus strand of NC_134150.1, from coordinate 13,494,231 downwards.
ACCAAAACCAGCCCTGTCCTGTGCTGTAATGGGCAGAGTGGGTGAGTGGAATCCAGGCCCACCCTCTTCTCCAGGCTCCAGCACAGTACCCTATGAAAGTAACTGCCTGCAAAAGTCTCTAATAACAGCTGCATGAGAGCAACAATGCCCTCAGTCACTCCCCCACTGTCTTCCCCAGCACCTTCCTTACCCACAGGTTCTTCTTGCTGGTACCTGCTTCAATCTTCTCCTCCCAGACCTCCACACATTCTCTCCTCAGCTCCTTGCACACACTGAACTACCAGAAGAGGAGCCCTTTTTAAACAGACTCAGCTGGTTTTTAATTGGTCCCAGGTGTTCTGGTTAATCTGTCTAACTTGCCTCTGGAAACATCCAGATTGGCTCAATTGCCCTGATTTGCCCTGGCAAATTCCTGCTAGTTCTAGACTAGCCTCTGTTAGTTTACCCTGGGGAAAGGAACCTATTTAATCTAGAGCTAATATATTTCCCTTCAACTACTCTCCTGTGTCCTTCTGGTCTGACTCTGTCATGCAGCATTATAATCAAATGAAAATGGAATCTTACAGAAAGAAGTGTCAGGCAATCTTAAAAATAGGAAGATGGTTAAGTAGATGGGATTAGACATTTAATAGCCACTTCAAAACCTGTAAATTCCATATAATTAGGAAATAAATATCCTTCTTGAAATTACTTTGAAAGTAAATATTTAAACTCAGACCACCTCTTGCAATGGTAATCCATGAACAAAGAGAATTATTCATCACAACTAAGTAGAGATGGCCTGAACTATTATTCTGGATTCAAATCCAGGCATTCCAGTAGTGGGTCAAAACTTCCCACATCAGCTGCTAATATAACTGGAGCACCCAATGTTCCCACGATTAAATATGAAGTTAAAATAATGAATGAAACCACGGCACATGCAAAGATTGCAAATTCACCTCTTAACATTGACAAATCTATGGCTCTGGTTATTTCTACTTTTGTTAATGAAACTGATCTGAAATCAGATAACAAATCTCAGCAGCTATTAATAAAAAAACCATACAGCCAAAATCTTGCCATGAGATACATATGTGAAGAACTCCAACTGAAGTAAAGGAGGGTTATTTTTCTGGATCAAGAGGCAGACTTTGGCTCTTTATAGTTTAATAAGAATAATGGGAATAACAAAGAGACATGTTTGAAATCAACGAGATAGATGTACAATTAGCAGCCAAGGCAAAACTGATATAACTTATGATTATGCTGATAGCAACAAATTTGCATTATTCCACAGTAAACTACTTCTTCTATCCATTAACTAACAATTATGTGACAAGTGACTCAGCCAATCTTTCTCTTGAGTTCTGATACAGGCAGTAAGTCCACAATACCCTAGATATGTCTTTGCTGCTTTTATTATTTTGTTTAATAGGGAGTGACTAGAATAAGCAACGATCTGTCTTGCTCTCTCACCATGTAGTGGAGAACTGATTTATGCAGGATATCAGGTATAGATGGAAGATAAGTGTGGGAATCTTAATTCCTTTAATTTTTAGCTATGGAATAGGGAAACGTGTGACAGGACAGAAAGAAATCTAGCCAGAGGAGTAATATTCCAAGCATCTAACTATGACAATAGATTGATAATACTATTTAAATCTAATACTTAATAAAATTTTGTTTGCAAAAATGGATTCTCATATTTTATCAATCAGATCATTTGTATACTAGATCAAAGAATGCAAATGGGTTCCATGCCCACTGAGGCTATGTCTACACTACATGATAAAGTCAATTTTAAGGCAGTTAGCTCAATTTTTACAAGGTCAGCATCTTCACTGTGAATGCCATTAGGTCAATTTTAGGGAGCACTGAAGTTACTATTATTACATAGACCATGCGCGTCAGAGTAGTGTCAAGTTTGAATTTAAAAGGTTGGATTAATGGTAGTGTGGAAATGGCATTTATTTAAATTGACTTTATTGGCATCCCATATGTATTCCACAGTTCCCCATCGTTGTCCACTTTGACCGTTTCCATCTCCTCTGCTCTCACGGTTAGAAGGAATTAGGTAACAGGAATTCTGCAAATTTGAATTCGGCACCAGGAAGCCAGGGAAATTGAAGTGGACACCTGGCCATTTTGAATTCGTTTTTTAATGATCAGTGCAGTGATCACATCTAGCCATTAAAAAAATAGCCACAGCAGGGGTGGCCGCTTCTTCCCTGCACAGGACGCAGCAGGAGAGGCTGAGATATTTTTCAACCCTTGCACCACGTGGCACCTAGGCTGTGGGTGTTGTGCTTGTATGAAAGGCCAAAAAACTTCTTTTCTGTGGTTCACATTCATACAGCGACAGTCCCCAACCCCAGACACCATGAAGTTGAGGGTCTAACCCCCACTCAACTACATCACATGGCGAGTTCCCAACCCAATAAAACCATGCATCTGCAGTGCAGTGCAGACCATGCTTCCAGACAGCATCATGTCATGGCTTCTGTAGTGAAGGCAGAAAAGATTTTCAGGGGCTGCCTGTCGCCAGGGGGGAAAGTCTCTCCCCATGGCAAAGGCTTTCAGTGGCTGGCTGTCACTGAGGGGGAAGTGTCCCCCCGTGGCAAAGATTTTGTGGGGCTGGCTGATGGGAGGGGAAAAGTCTACACCCGTGGCAAAGATTTTCAGGGGCTGACTGTCAGGGGGGAGCCAGAGATCCTGAATGGCCCCTTGGAGGCAATGCAAGCCAGGGAGCTTGGCCTTTGCTAAGTTTTCGATGGGGCAGCACATGCCAAAGGGCTGGCAGAAAGCCCCTGAAGGGACCATATCAACAAGTTCCTCAACTACAACCCCCACCCCTCAATGTCTGTAGTGGGGGACCAGCCCCTGAATTCATTGATATTTGGGGCTATCACCCCAGTCTGAGAAACCCCCTGAAGGAACTGGTTGCCTGAAGGGACCATTTCAACTGGTTCCTCAGGTTTCATCCCAACCCTATAGAATGAACCATCCTACCAAAGTAAGCTTCAGAAATTTGGCTCCTTTTCAAGAAAGCACTTTTTGTTTTCAGTGAACTGAATTGTTTCCATTATTATTTGCCATTCAACCAGTGAATCTACAGCATGTGATTTTAAGTTGAATTAACACTGCTTTCTTTCAACAAATAGCTCTTGGGAAACCAAGATGTGTCCGACCATACTGTGGTTTCAAGAGGGGAAAAGTAGCTGAGGGACCAGTTGAGATGGCACAGTTACCTGCATGATCCCAGGGCACAGAGTCATTCTGGCATGTGAGTATGACAGTCCCCTGCCTCACACGCCAGTTGGTGGATCAGGCAAAAATTATACCTAAAGAGAATAATGTGAAAGAAAGTGGAGGGAGGGACAACTCAGTGGTTTGAGCATTAGCCTGTTAAGCCCAGGGTTGTGCATTCAATCCTTGAGGGGCCATTTAAGGATTGGGGCAAATAGATGTCAGGGGTGGTGCTTGGTCCTCCCAAGAGGGCAGGGGACTGGGCTAGATGACCTCCCAAGGTCCCTTCCAGCTCTAGGAGATGTGTGTGTCTCCAATCAGGGGAAAGCAGCTGAGCAACCAGTTTACATGGTTCAATCACCTTCTGAAATCAGCCTGTGTCGTTTTCTTTCACTTAGGGATTCCCTACTTTTCCTTCTTTTCTTCTGAAAAAATGGCCATTTGCATTGCCCTCCTTCCCTTCCCATGGAAAGCAACATAAGAAGATGGCTTACATAACCACAACTACTTGTGGGGCATTTTTTCCCATGCTGCACCAGTGAAAAAACCCAGAATGCTACGGGGCTAAGAAAACTGTGGGATAGGTTCCCACAATGCACCGCTGCAACAGTCTGGCAATTTAGCATGGCAGCACCAACTCGACTTTGTGGGGAGGTGAGGAGATTCAAATTAGGATTTATAAAATCCAGCACTAAAAAATTGAATAGTCAAATTTACCTCATAGCATAGACGTAGGCTGAGACATTGTTTTATCGTGTGAAATAGGCAGTTTTATTCACATGGTGCATGGCTTAGTCAGCCTTTGTGCATTGTTTTACTACAGAGCCACTCAGTGCTACTGACACCCCCACAAAACAGCCTTTTTGTGTAAGTTCTTGTTAACCAAGAAGAAACTTTTACATTCAGCTTCCATGTATTCGTGACATAGGGATTGTTTTCCCTCCTGACGTCTGTTTGTGGTAGCATCCTTTGAATTGGTGTAAATGAATTTACCCCTGAAACTCTCCATTCTATTTAGGATGGCAGAGAAAATAACAGTGGTAAAAGTAAATAGTACTGTGCTAATGTTTACCTCATTTTTTTCTGTTTCCAGTCTTCAACAGCTGAAAAGGAAAAGGACTGATCACAAAGCAAATGAAGTCCTCAGTAATGTATAACATAAAGTATACTGGCAAAGAAAAAATACAGTTTATTCTATGTATACATTTGTATAGTCCATCATACTACAAATGCATGTACAGTAAGCACGGGGTGGGGGGGTGTAAGGGGTGTGCCCCCCACCAATGGGCTGTCCCTTCCTTGTTCTGCCCCGACCCTGACCCTGGCCCCTTCCCTGATCAGCCTGGCTGGGGATTACCAGGATATGGGGTGGGCAGGTGGTGGTAGTAGCAGCTGCTGGAAATCACCTTACTAGCCCTCCCCTCCACCCCTGAACTCACTGCATAGTGCTGAGCCACTACCTCCTGGTCTGCAGAGCCCTGCTAGGTGGCTGGAGGCCTCCCAGCTACCTGCAAAGAAGTGAGGCTCAGCAGGCTGGGAGGCTGAGGCAGATCTCCAAGTGATGAGTCATGGGAGGCCATGAGGAGGAGGTCCCCTGCAGTGGTTACTGTCACTACCTGTCCCCTGCCCCAGGTAATCATCCTGCTCCAAGGCTGAGCAAGGGAATCTTTAGGGCAAGCTGGGGTGGGGTGAGGGATCCTTGGGTGGAGCAGGGAGTTGGAGGGGTTCAGGCTGAGGAAGGAACTGTGTTGGGGGGGAATGTTGAGACTCTGTGGGGGGGAGTTCAGTCTGGGAGGGAGTGACCACGTGACCAGTCCAACAAAGTTGTTAATGAATGATAATGGCTTCAATGTGGGTCATGTTTGACTCTTCCAGGACACTAGTGTTCGTGCACTATCCTCCCAAGAGATGTTTAGAATTATCGTGAGGCAGCTTTGATAATATTGTTCAAGTGCCTTCAAATGACAGTTGTGTGTTGTCCAGGTATCACATGCCTACAGTAGTGTTGGAACAACCAGTGCACGGTATACAAGGAGCTTTGTCTTGAGATAGACGTCCCGGTTCTCAAAGACCCTTTGTCTCAAGCAGGCGAAAGCAGAGTTTGCACAGCTCAGATGAGGCTGGATTTCCTCCTCAATGTCAACTTTAGCAGAAAGATTAATTCCAAGGTATGGGAAATGCAATGAAGTATTCACATATTAGCAGCTCTATACCAACTACATTGCTTCTGTGACTATATTGTCCCTCTGGAACAGGACTGAGACCGATTGGAATGTGGAAGCATATGCCGTCTCTCTTCCTGTGATGCAACTTCTCTGTTCAAAGATATGGTACTTCAGTCTGGTACCTTTCCTGAGCTCTACAAGTCATTTATATACATGTATGGTTTATGAGGATTAAGATTAATTGAGTAAATGCTTTCACATGTTGTGCTAATAATTGAGACTCCTCTTCTGTTCCCTTTGTAGCCCACTATTTTTCCTGAATACACCTTTTTTCTTCCTGAGATATTTCAGAACCATTTGCATTTTTTTAAAAACTTGTCTATGTGAAAAGACATTAAAATTCTATAGATACAAAGAGAAATGTTTATGGCCTTTATAACTATTGCTGAAGTGGGTCTGTAATACGTTTTTATATATGTGTCTATGTTCTAATATTCTAAGATTCATTTCTGGGGGTGAGAATGAGATTAATAAGAATCTACTTACTGAATAGTAACAGAGAGGTAGCCGTGTTAGTCTGTATTCTAACAAAACAAAACAGCAGTCCTGTAGCACTTTAAAAACTAACAAATCACCTAATAAATTATTTTGCTAGTCCATACTGAGAGTGCTAAAATATTAATGTGCAGTTAAAGAGCTAGCTCTCATGACCCCAATATTGAACCAACATTGAACCGCTCTTTAGGTAACTGCGGTCCCTTGACAAGGCTGTGAACAAATTTCCCTGAGGAGTAGCCATAGTGCTAAATGCCTACAAATGCACACACAGCAATCATGCCCCAAGTCCCTGATTGGATGTACAGGCAGCAGTCTCATTGGGTATCTGGACTACATAAAGGCCTCAACAGGATGGGAAAGAGAGAGCTGTATGAGCAACAGACTATAGCCTGCTGGTTACTGCCTAGACCAGGCTTTCCAAACCTATGGGTCAGGATCCAAACATGGGTCGCGATTACATTGGAAAAGGGTCGCCTGCTTGGCTGAATGGCTCCAGAGGTGACTCTTAAGAGGCCCTTCACACCAAAGTGGTTCTCATCTTCTTAATTGGATTAACAACCATCAGACAGTTAAGCCAATCAATTAAATTGAGAACCATTTCAGCTGCAGGGCAGAGAACTGCATACCTGAGGAGCAGCACCTAGCTCAGGTGAGGTGGGGTCCTGGGTCCAAGGTTGGAAGGGAGGGCAGAGCTGGGTCAACTCCCTGGCTTCCAGTCTCTGCAGGAGGTAGGGTCCTCCCCAAAGCCCAGCAGGGTTCCCGTGGCTGGCACTGCCAGCGCGGCTCTGCCCCAGACATCTTCCAATGGTGGGGAATTGGAGTCTCCCCTGGCGCCAGCCGGGGTTCCCATGGCTGGTTCTGCTGGCCAGGACTCTGCCCCAGCCAGCTTCCAGCCACAGAGGTCGGTGCTCCACCATCCCATGCCCAGCCAGGGTTCCCACGGCTGGTTTCCAGATGTGGGGAAGGGGGTTCCCCTCCTGCCAGCTGAGGGTCCCATGGCTGGTGCTGATGCCAGCTGGCTTCCAGCTGTGGGGGTTGGTGTTTCCCCACACCCAGGTGGCTGGCGCTGCCAGCCAGAGCACCACACCCCAGCCAGCTTCCAGCCGTGGGGGTCCCTGTGGCTCCCTTAGCCCCCTCCAGCCCCTGAGTGACTCCTAACCCCTAAGCGTGACTCCTCTAGCCTCCTCCAGCCACTGAGCATGACTTCCCTAGCCCCCTCTAGTCCCTGAGTGTGACTCCCCTAGCCCTAGCCACAGCCACCACAACTGTGATTAACTATAGTAAATTTAGTGTTATTATTTTATTAATATATTTCCCCTTTTCTATGAAATAACTATTATGAATACATAAACATGAGGGGGCACAATTTTATATTGTAGTTACAGCTCTCACCTTCCCTGCCCCCCGTTTTTGAATGGCCTTTGGTCACCAACTCTTCCTGAATTGTCAAAATGGGTCCCCATCTGGAAAAAGCTGGCCTAGACCTACTGCCTCACCAAACCCTAACTTTTTGCCTTGCCTGATCCTGCCTTGCCATCTCACCTGACCTTGACCCTCCAACCCAGTAACCTGGCCCCTTGGAGTGGATCTTCTGAACCGTGTGAGAACTCTGACCATTGCACGTGAAACAGAGGGATCTCTCCACTACCTGACCACCTGCGCACACCATACTACTGTGTACTGCCCTCCACCCTGCCTGCCCTAGGCACCCGGCATTACACTATCCACTTTTGCTGAATAAACAAAGCTTTGTAGAATTGGCAAGAACACTTAAAAATTAAGCAAGTAACATAGTTCTAAATAATCTGTGAAGGGCAAAAAAAGAAAAAAGAGGAATCAATAGTTACAGTTCAATTTTTTAAAGAAGTGAGTCCAAAACTGTTGTGTCACCATCAGCAATCTACAACAGGGATGGGCAAAGATGCTGGGGTGCTAGGTTATTTTGTATACCAGGCACATCCGCAGGCTTGGAGCCCCTCAGATCACACTGACTGTGGTTCACCATTCTTGGTCAAGAGACCTGCAGGAAGCAGTGAAGGCCAATAGATTTGCTGATTGTCACTGCCCGCAACTCCTGCTAGCCAGGAATAGTGAACCATGACTGCTGGGAACTGAAGGGCTCTGGCACACCAGCGGTTTATCCTGAGCGCCCAGGAGCCAAAGTTTGTTAATCCTTGAAATACAGAGTCAGCTTATGAAAAGGTCGCATAGGTTTTATCATTTTTATCAATGCATTCTTGTGGGTCAGCTTATAAACGAGCAGGCTAATGAATGAGTGTATAAGATACATTGTTTAGAATAAAAAACATTTGTTTATCCTAGAGAATATGGAGCTGCAGAAAAGTAAAATTTGTCCCAGGCCTTTTCATGACCATTGTTTATGTAGGGAATGTGGCAGAAGGAATGCAGTGCTGCTGAAGGCTGGGAGGAATGAGTCTCCCAGAGGTCATCTGCATGAGAATGCAAAAGGTGTGCATGTGTGATACCTTTTCAGGCAAAGCCTAATGGGTAGCAAGTAAGCCATGAGATTTGGTCTATTGTAAACATGTAGTTGTAAAATCACAATTTAAGCTGACACTTAATGCGGGAGTTGTGAGATCTCACCAATGCTCTGGGTTGTTGTGGGGGACAGGGCAGTCGCCTTAGCTGTGTAAGACATTGATTACACAGGGCTCCCTGGTTTAAAGCATTGTGAGAGGGAGGGGAGGGGTATTGGTTGAGCCAGCTTGCTGAGTGCCTTGGCCCTGCCTATGCCTTGGCCATATAGCTATAAGCCTGGCTTGACTAATCCTCCCCACCTGTTGAAAGATAGAGCTGGATACTAGGGTGTTTGTGAAACCCCACACTAGAGATACCAAGAGCTGAAATCACAGAGTGGCAGCTGAGGCCACACAGAGCTGAAATCACTGGGTTCTGCCTTAGGGCAGTCCCAATCAGTGGGGTTAGGACCGGCAGACAGCAGCAGGACCAGCGGGTGGCTGGTAGGAGCGGTGGCGGACGACGGTGACTGGCGGGCGGCTGGTGACAGCAAGGGGAGGCTACAGACAAGTGGACAGCTAGTATTGCCCTGGTGATGTATCTGTGGGCTTTGAGTTTGGGACTGCACCGCAGAGGGTACACCCTGTAACTGTGTGTGTGTGGAAAAGGGCCAAGAGCCCCAGCAAGAGACTGGGTTCTACTGCATATGGGGATGGTATCTGGGTAAAAGGGGTTTTGTCTCTTCTGTGCTGAGATATACTGCGTCTGTCGCTGTAACCTTGGGGTAGGTTATGGTCATTAAACAAGCCATTTCTATCTCAGACTCTGTGCTTGCGAGGTGGGGGGAGAACTGCCTTACAGGCACCCAGCATGGGGGTGAAATTGTCCCAGGCCACTGGGTGGGGGCTCGAGCCGGTTGGTTGTATCCTTGATAGGAAAACCCCACAAGAGTTGAACCCGGCCCTTCTGGCAGGCATCTGGCGTTAACAGAAGGGTTACATAAGTAGGCATCTGGCGTTAACAGAAGGGTTACATTTATATTTGAAAGTTACTTTGTCAGTTACTTTTAGAAAAATGTATATTCTTTCATACGCGTGCGTCAAAGTTAAGTATGCTTAACTGAGTCCTACCTTGGAATAAGACACTTGAAGAAACAGAAGAAAAACAACTGAATGAAAACTATTTGGTCAAAACAATTTAGTTTACCATGTTCTCAGAACTCCTGCACCTGGAACTTTTAAAAATCACATTCTGGCTACATTTAGAATACCAGTACTTTCTTTTTTTGTGCCGGTATTTGCAGATACTGAGTACTGACACCTCAGCAGCCCCAGACATGGGATTGGTTGGAGGGAGGGGGTGGGAAGCTGGCTGAGTACCAGCACCGTTTTATTTTATTTTTTTACAAAAAGGCACTGAGTAATACTTTCTGTATATTAAGCACTAAATCCTTACCAAAAATATAGCATTATGATTGCTGCACTACATAAACAAAATTAGGCTCATAATACACCACGTATTTGATATGTAAGAAGCAAAAGACACTGACAGTGACTTAATAGCTCTCTGGCGGTTTCAATGCCTAGTGCTTGTGTATACATATATTTTTCAGAGAGACTACATTTGGATTGGACTAGCTAGAATACCGTCCCTGTATTTGTCATATAAAACTACAAATAATGTATCGGAGAGGTCCTGCCGTAACTGAACTACTTAGTCATAGAACATAACAGTCTGATGTGCACAGTCCTTCAGATGCAAAAATATATGTACAAAACTAGATACACAGCACAACGCTATCCACATGCTGGGAAAAGCCCAAAGAAGTAGCAAGACAGAGTCAGTTTTAGAACACATTTACATCTTGATTTATCTTGGATAGACTTTTGCTTTTATTATATTTCCAAGACTAACGTTGCTATAGCTTAAATATTCCCCAACGATTTCTATGTACTTATAAAGGGTTCCTTTAAAAAAATGCCACTGATCATTTTCTAAGACAGTGTCTCTTCTTCCTGACAGTTCAATTTTTTGTTGAAAGAAATTCTGGTTCATTTTCAGTTTGTTCAGATTTTAAAAAAAAATGTTTTATATATTCAGAACAAAGCCTATTCCTAGTAACAGAGAAGTAGCAGTGTTAGTCTGTATCCTAACAAAACAAAAAAGCAGTCATGTAGCACTTTAAAGCTTAACAAATATTATTTCAGGTAATTTTAGTTTTGTGGATAGTAACAGAGAGATAACCCTGCTAGTCTATATACTAGCAAAACAAAAAAGCAGTCCAGTAGCACTTTAAAGACTAACAAAATAATTTATTAGGTCTGTCTGTCTCCCTTCTGTCTGTCCCATGAAAGCTCATAGGCTAATAAATTATTTTGTTAGTCTTTAAAGTGCTACTGGACTACTTTTTTGTTTTGTTAGTTTTTTGGGGGGTTTTAATACAGGACTATTTGAGATAAGAACATTCTTATAAGTTGCAGTTGCTCATTTAAGCACTCCTGTTTTCCGGGTTGTCTATGAGGACATTTAACTGAAGATATTACACTGTAGCTGGATAACTAAGCCTACAACTATCTCATTTACCTAGAGCAATTTATTCAAGGTTCCATCATTGTGCTGCTTTGAAGCTCAAGAAGAAAGAGGTGATACTTAAAGATGGCTATTTGAAGAGTCCAGGTTGCAGCTGCAGCCTCTGCAAATACAGTACTATAGACAGCGTATACTGTATTGTGATGTAGATTTGCTTCACAGTGCATCTGCAACAACAAGATCATTTCCCAGGGTCTTCACTGTATTTCTTCCATTATTCATAGAAAACAATGTAAATTAAGCTATAAATTATACCACATACTAAATGTGGAAGGAAGATAATGGAAATTGTGAATTATGAATGAATCACTGTTATTGCAATTCCTCAAGGATTCTAATGCAGATTATTATATTTATTCAAAGACACTAGCTAAACTTTTATATTTTAACAATGATTCTAAGATTATAATTAGTATATACAATTCATGGATTTGTTTTTCATATCAATGCCAAATATAACCAACCATCAAAAGACAATTACATATCAATGCTACCTAGGGGCAGACAAGTACTTTTATATTTGGGATTACTGAATTGGGGAGAGAATGATAATAGCCTTCAAAAATGTGTTTCCTAGCTACCCACATGTGTTCTTTCATATTTAAATGAGCCACAGGCAAGCTTCGTGGGTATTCTGCAGCGAGTGCATTTAAATGCCAGGAAATAAGCAATAAAACAAAATTTTCCTTCTTTATTCATGGGTGGACTGAATCAATCAAAACATTTTTAAATGGAAAGATTCCACTTCCAGACGTAATGCAAAAATCCACACATACATTTTTGCTACATTTGTTTTGATGACAAAGGATGCTGGTCCATAACTACTCTCTAATCGATAATGAGCTGTTGTCCTAACTTAACCATAGAATGAAAACCAGGGACAGTTTTGGTTTGATAATGATTAGAAATTATTAGAATTACTTTATTGATTCTATTTTAGATAGATCCTATGGAAAATTTCAAACATAATTCAAACCAGCAGTAACGCTGACTGTGCCTTGAGGCAAAGATAGTTCTCATCCTGCAAAAGTAATTCATGTTTAAGAATGTGTGTGCTACAATACAGTTCTTAAAGGGCTATCCTACAGTCCTTACTAATTACAGTCACTGGCTTTTGCTCACATAAGGGCAGAATGATTTTGCCCATAACAATTATCTGGAGCAAACATATTAGCCATTTGCTTTCCCTGTAAATACCTAATAAAGGCCTGGTCCTATGCTCCTACTTCTCTGAGTAGTTCCACTGACTTTAATGCGGTGGTTCTCAAACTTTTTGAGATGCAGACCCATTTTGACAATTCAGGAAGACCTTGTGACCCAAGGCAATTCAAAACAGGGGTGCAGGGGGAGAAAAGGTTCTCTCCTGGGATAAATGTACCCCTCCACCCCAGGTTTAAACCCCTCTCAGCCCCAAAATTCCCCCTGCAACCCAGCTTAAACCCCTCCCAGCCCTCCCCTCTAAGCTCCCATCCCCCCTCCCCCAAACCCCACGCTGGCTTAATCCTCCCTCAGCCAGGGTTGCCACACACAGGATCCCCAGCCAGGGCTGTCTGCCCCACATAAGATTTCAAAACAACAGGGAAGGGGGCAGGGGCCAGGACCCAGCAGCCAGGAGCTGGCTGAAGTGCTGAACCCTGGCTGGCTGCGCCAGCCGCAGGATACCCAGCTGGGGTGGGGGTGAACCCTGCAGCTCCATGGCTTGAAGCTGGCTAGGGCACTTAGCCAGCAGCACCAGCCACAAGATCCCAGGCAGGGAGATGGGCGACCCTGCAGCAATGCAGTGGAAGCTGGCGAGGGCATGGAGCCCTGGCCAGCTCTCAGCCCCCTCTGCCCACCCCATCCACAGTCTTAAACCTGTCTTACCCAGCCCAGTCCCCACAGCGACTGATGCTGACCCCAGCTGCTCCCTCACTGGGTCTCCTCCTTCCCTGCCTGCCTCCCTCCAGCCCTCCTACTTCCTTCCCCCACCTGCAGCCTGGGCAGTTCCTTGCCCTGCAGGCTTAAATGGTACTCAGTTTAATTGAAACAAAAAAGCAATCAAGTAGCACTTTAAAGACTAACAAGATAATTTATTAGGTGAGCTTTCGTGGGACAGACCCTCTTTTTCAGACCATAGCCAGACCAGAACAGACTCAATATTTAAGGCACAGAGAACCAAAAACAGTAATCAAAGTTGACAAATCAGAAAAAAGAAATGATCAAAGTGTCAAGGGTCTAAATTATCAAGGGTCTAAATTAGGGTCACCACATCTGAACTTTCGAAAAAAAGGATCCCCCTGAGAGGGCACTTACCTCTGTCCATATCTACCCACTCACAGCTTACATCTACACTAGCCCCTTCCTTTCAGAAGGGGCATGGTAATAAGCGAGTTGGGAAGATGCGAATAAGGCGCTTCCATGAATATGTAGTGCCTCATTAGCATAATGGCAGCCACACGTGATTCAAAAGCACCACTTTCAAATCACATGCCACCCATGTAGACAGCGGGCCTCTCGAAAGGACCCCCTGACTTCGAAAATCGCTCCTTCCTATTTGGTTTTAGGAAGAGAGGGTCAACCTGTATCACCAGGAATAAAAGAATAATCATCTGTAAAGGCTGGGTGAACCCTATGGGATCTGTTTTGTGGGATTTACATGAATCAGACCCTGCATTGTTTTCTTCGTGGAAGTTGGGAGTAGAACCAACATGTTTGGCTCAGTTGGCTGTTCATGTGCTGAGAGATGGGCTGGTACACTCTCATAAACACTCTTTGAAGCCCTGTTAGAAGTAACTAGAAGAGATGGGATATGGGAGATGCACGTGAGGTAGCAGCAGGAGTTAGTTCACAAAACTGGATGAATGTCCACTGGGTTGAGCAGACTCCAACAATCAACCTGATTTCGGGAAAGTTTGGCTTCATACCTGAACTAGTACATACAGTTCTGTTAACTTCTGTACATCAAGGTGAGTAGTAATCACAACAGGACAGTTTCTCCCACTCTTACTGGTGAATTGTACCTTTCTCCATTATGTCACTGTCAGGATGGCAGAATCTGAGGACAAGAAGAAAAACTCCCACTGCAGTATGTTCGGTGTATTAAAGTTTCACTCCCAGGGATCAATGGAGCATACTTCAGTGGCAGGCACACCAGCCCTAATGGGCTTGATGGACTATTGATATCATCCAGTGTTTTCTGAATGATTAAGTTGGCTTTGCCATATATACATATTACAGAGAAAAGAGCTATGTGAAATGAACATTTCTGAGGATGCAAAGTCAAATGCACAAAAGTTAGGAAAAGCCAGAATTAAGGCTTTAGTGCATTATGAAACTGTCTTCAGTTATATGCTCATATACTCTTTTTTCCACAGGATTTCTATTTCATTTGGCTGCAGACGTTTACTGAGCTACTATTCAATATTTTGTTTTATTCTCATTGTTCAGTGTTTGGCTGCATGCCTTATTCAAACCCTGTTCAAACTGGAAACAGAAGTAATTATTTACCCTAACGGCTTTTCTCTAAATCTATCTATCTGATAGCACTGCTTCACAAATGTTAATTATCTTCACAATGTCCCTGTGAGGTGAGAAGCTGCTACTATCCCCATGGCACTTAGGGGGAACCGAGTTGCAAAGATTGTCAAATGTTTCCACTAATTTTAAGTTCCTGGTTTGAGACATCTCCTCCCTGATTTTTCAGAGTGCTTGGCATTGCATAAGTTTTCTGTGTGTTCAAAGCACAGCTCCTGTTCACTTCAGCTGCAGCCACAAGTGCTCATCTCTTCTGAAAGAGAGACCTCAGTTCAGTGAGAAACATTCTATTAGTGGCCACTTGTGAAAAGTTGACTTTTAAGTCACTTGGCCAGGTTCACACAGGTATGCAGTAGCACAGGCAGGACTAGCTCTCTAGGGCAGCATTCCAGTCCCCAGGGCCTCATGAATATGCACAGTAGCTGTGTAAATATGCAAATGAGCCACCATTTGCATTTTCGAGACTGCTTATTTGTATCAAACTGTCAGCACGAGGGCTCAATATAGACGCAGGCTAAGACTAAAGGGAATGAGACACACATTTGTCCGAGGAGTTCAGCGAGAAGAGGAATTGTGAGACTTGGGAATGCTGGGTTGCATTCCAGATGTTGGAATATGTGTCCCCTAGTGGCCAAGCCTCTTCTGCACATCATCTCCCAAGCTCGCTCCTTTCTACCAGGTTCTCTCCAATGTGCTCTGGTGCCTGTCTTTTGTCTCTCCACTCCTGACTCCTTGTCCCAAGCCCATGTGCCTTGTACACCTAGTTGCAGTCTCCGCTCCTCAGGCTTCTTGTGCCAGGCCTTTGCCCATCCAGCACCAGTTACTCTTGCTTTCTCTCTCAGGTCCTTCTCACTAAACATCTTTCCCTCTCGCTGAGTCCAGCTTTTCTCCCCTGTGTATTTGAGGTAGGTGGCTTCCCTCTCCACATTATCCGGATGTCATCCTGGATCACTAAGACCAAGGGAGATGACCAGTTTCCTTTCCTAAACCTAGCTTAGTGGCAACTGCTGAGGAGGAACACAAGAGGGGCACCAACCACATGACTGCCCCTCATGTGACTCATCCCTGTGCCACCACTAGCTTGAGGGGGGTGCTGTACCTAATAGTGTGCAGGGACCAGGGCAGGCGTCCTCTGTCCCAGACTTCACCTCTTTCTGCCTTGTGCCCATGCCACCGATTACCACCCTGCCCCTCCTCCACCTATCCCAGCTCTTCCCACTCCTGCTCCTTCCATGCCCTGCCTCTTCTCTGCCCATTTCCTAAGTCCTCTCCCCAAAGCAATAAAGCCTGCTGGACTAGTGCGGGGGGACTGGGGGCTAGCACAGGCAGCAGGGGTTACCCTGCCCCTGCACTCACCAGTGGTGTCAGGAGACAGAGTGACTTTGTCCCAGCTCATACTGCTTCCCCAGCTCCCATGTTGCTTCATTTTCTGCTGCCACCAGAATAAAGAGCGTGGCATGGCTATGGAATTGATCTGAGCTGGGAGCCAGAAACTCTTGATTTCTCTTACCAGCAATGACTATGACTTCTTGTGGAGCATGGTTCCCTTCCATCTCAGTTTCCACCTCTGTAAAATGGGTGGGAAAGGAGGGGAGAAAAACCACTTTCCTTTCTTTCTGAGTATGATGTGAGTTAGTATGTCATTAGCTCACATTCACCTATTATGATAAACGTATGGGGCTTGTCTACACTAGCTCCCTACGTCGAAGAGAGCAGGGTAAGTAGGGTGTTGGGAGATTATTAATGAAGTGCTGCACTGCATAAGCAGCACTTCATTAACCTAATTCTCCCCCATGGCAATTCCAAAGTGTTAACCTTCAAAGTGCCTGCTCCCTTGTGGCTGCGGCTCACCCACCAGTACTTCAAAGTGCCTGGACAACTTCGAAGTACCAGCGGGTTAGCCAAAGCTACGCGTGAGCTGGCACTTCAAAATTTAACACTTCGGAGTTGCCGTGGGGAAGAATTAGGTTAATTAAGTGCTGCATATGCAGTGCAGCACTTCATTAATAATCTCCCAACACCCTACTTACCCTGCTCTCTTCAAAGTAGGGAGCTAGTGTAGATACAGCCATGAAGAGTCATATAAACACTGAATATCATCATGTGGAATCCAAGATGAATGTATATCTGTTTAGATCGTCATATATTTTATATCATAAGGAGGAGCAGAGCAGTTCAGAGTTGATGAATCGGTAACTCAGTGTGCTTTTACAAAGAGCTATTACAGTGAAAACCAATGGACTCTGAATACTGCAGTTGGGTGGGTGCATTTTACGAGGTTTGTAGAGAGGGATGCTGTCACTGAATGGTATTACTTACTTCTATATTGTTGTATAGAGAGTACTTAAATCAATTTAATCACTTTCATTTTCTACTTTAATGATGCTAAACTAACAAATGTTTACATTTTACATTTTTCCTTGAGTCTCATTCTTAGTAGAGTTTTTGAGACAATTTATGCTTTCAGTGTGTTACAACCTGAACTCTACCATAAATCACCCTGGAATACTGCTTGTTTGCACCTTTATTCTTCTGTGCTATTGCAAGGGTTATTCTAGTCAGAAAAAGGAGTGTGTCACTGGTACATATACAGAGTAGCAGAGTTAGCCTCTCCAATAAATCCATATCATGGTCTGAAATGGAACAAAATATCAGTAAAAGACATACATAAGAGACCAGAGACATAAGAGACCAGAACATGAGCTAGTGAAATCATTGTACATACATAAGTCAAGTTTTTTTTTCTTTTCCCCTCCTTTACATCCAAAATTATGATCATAGGTAGATTATCATATATAATTATGGAATATCATTGTCAAAAGGAGAAACTGACATGTCTGTGCAGTTATCAGTTTCAATTCTTTGTCCATTTTAATATTTTTTAAATAACCTCAAAAGACTCTAGTCACCCTTGGGACCTGATTGTTGCCAAAACAGATAACTTGCTGGATGACAGGAGGTCAGTATTTTCTGGCACATTACAAACACTTGCACTGCTTACTGGGCTCTTAGAAGACATTTAGGAATAAATAATAGCACAGAACAGGACTGGTGGCTGTAAAGAAACTTTAAGGGACCACAGGAAACTTGGACACACCCCTGCTAAGTGGTCGCCTGGCTAACTAAAAATCATGCCAGATTACAGATGCTGCCAGATGAGAGTTACTGATTAGTATAAGTATAACCACAGCTGCTACTTTTATCTATGCACATAGCCCATGCTTTCTTGCTGAGCTATTTGCCACATTGTGGTCCTGATCACAAATTCCCACAACTTAATTTTTTGCTATCATTTTGCCTGTGTCCTCTCGCCCTCATATTACAGGAACACAGGAACAGCTAGAGAGACTGCTCCATAGCACTTATGTGGTCAGGTACAGTGCCCTGACTCTGAGACACAGGGGGACTCCCAAAACACTTGTGCCCTGCACCACAGCAAGCTGCACCTGGAACTGGAAGATTCTAGAGCTGGGGCCCTGGTCTCAGTCAAATGCCAGCCTCCAAAAGAGCAAAAGCTTGTAGCCAGGCTCCTTCAAGCCAGAGCTGAAGGGCCGGCTCCAGACAACCAGGCCAGCTCCAGTAAGAGCCCCCGGCCAGCCGCCCTGACCCAACAGGCTACAGCAAAGTCTAGCTTTGGCCCAGTACCTGGACTTATCAGACCTACTGGGGCCCTCGGGCCTGTGACGAGCCCCACGCGCCAAGGACCAGCCTGAGCCAGTAAGCTTGTCCGCTGCCACCTAACCCGAGGGCCCAGACCTGCCTGCACCACAGGGTCCCCCCGGCACAGGTCACCCTGAGGACAAGGAATGGCCGGAGCCTGGGACCTTACCCACCTCCAGTAATCCTGAGCCCTCTGACCTGTCATAGCCTGAGGTCCTGCCTCCAGTGTGTTACTCAAATGATGTGGAGATGCCCAACTGACTGGATTTGCCCACGGCTACCTATCCAAAGACCCTGAGTGGGGACCAGCACTGAGGGAAACTGAGGTAGGAAGTGGCCCAGGGGACAGTGCACTGGAGCCCACATCAGTGTGTTGCGGTCTGGATCCCCACTAACCGGCTCCTCATGGGAGCTGTTGCTAGGGCCCCGGGCTTGGGCACCATGGAGTGGGTAGACCTGTGCCCTCCTATCCCTTCCCTTAGGAAAGCCCCATCTCAACCCTTTTCCCACCTCACAGTACATGACTGGTGTGCTGGTTACTTGCCCTGCACTGGGGCCAATCCCTGGGACCATTTTGTCCACTAAGACTATAGGATAAAAGTTTGAAGTAGGCCATGATATTTGCTAGGAACTACTGCTCTGAAATGGATCCTGGTAAGCACCCCCCATCCCAGCCATCTGGGGAGGGCATCCCAGCTGATGTAAATAACTCCCTCGTCAGCCACATTCTAGGAAGAGACCCTGAGAGGAGGGTAATTGGACTATAGTTAAAGGGTGACTGACACAATTCTTTCACTAACTTCTGCTTTGATTCTGCATTGCCCACTTGCTTTGATTCTGTAGAGATAAGACGAATGATCATGTCCACACGAAGATTATATCAGGATGCCAGACAAGACATCACTGCTTTACACATCAGTGAATTACAGATGAGATATCACTTTATACATCGGGGTTGAGGACTGCACTCTTCAAAGGACTTGTTGTTTATAGATAAAATGTTCTGTAAGCTGCACAAGGAAACTCTTTGTAGCTCCCAGATTGTTCACTAATTCATCTGGATTGCTCATTGATTGCTTATTGATTATGCTCATTTCCTTATTGTCTGCTTCTATCCCTTCCTCTGACTCTCAGCTCTCTATATAACCAATCATAACTTGGTGCCTGTCAGTGCATTCTGAAACTCAACCAAGTTCAGAATCACTCCACCAGCTGGTTGTAATAAACCTTTGTCGCTTCACATACAGTATCCAGACTATTCCAACAAAGACACAACGTGCAAATGTTTGCTACCCCATCCTGAGCCAGGGCCTGGGCTTTCTACCAACTGTGAGGGTTTGCTGCCCTTTTAGATGAAAATGACGAGGACATCATGAAGATCTAGAGGAAAAACAGCACACATTTCTGCTATGGCAAAACGATCAGCCCTCAATCTCCAAATGTGATAATTTTAAACACCTTCAGAGCCAGGCGCAAATGGCACTTCACAAAAATGCAAGATGAGTGGTGGGAGAGTAAAGCTGATGAAGTCCAATACTATGCTGATACCAAGAACTCTAAGATGTTCTTCAGTGCTATCAAAGCTATATATGGACCTTCAAAGCCAAGTACTACACTGCTCCTGTCTGCAGATGGCATGACCCTTCTGAGGGAGAAGAACAGCATCAACAAAAGGTAGACAGAGCACGTCAGCAACCTTCTCAACAGACCCTCCATTGTTGACCTTGTGGCCCTAGACCAGATCAGTCAGAAACCCACAACAGACAGTCTTGACCTCCCCGCTACAGTGGATGAGGTCAAAAAGGCAATCAGTCAGACCAGCTCTGGCAAAGCCCCTGGGATGGATGGCATCCCTGCTGAAATTTTCAAAGCAGCAGGACCAGTGTCACTTGAAGCCTTTGACAACATCTTGATCGGTAGCTGGGAAGAGGAAGAAATGCCCAAAAACTTTAAGGATGCCACAATCATCTCGCTGTTCAAAAGCAAGGGCAACAAAGCTGACTGTGGCAATTACTGGGGCATCTCCCTTCTCTGTACTGCTGTGAAGATCTTGGCTCGAGTCATCCTCAACCATCTGATCACCAGCATCTCAAAGGAGAACCTACCAGAGGCACAGTGTAGTTTTCACCTAGGCCACAGCACCATTGACATGATCTTTGCTGTTCGTCATGTCCAGGAAAAGTGCATAGAGCAGGACTTGGATCTGTGTGCTGTCTTTATAGACTTGACGAAGGTGTTTGATGCCATCGACAGAAAAGCCCTGTGGATTATCCTGTCAAAACTTGGCTGCCCGAGATTTGTTAACCTCCTATGTCTGTTCCTCTATGACATGACTGGCTTTGTTCTTTCAAATGGCGGGTTCTCAGCTCCATTTGAGATATCCAATGGTGTGAAGCAAGGGTGCGTGCTGGCCCCAGTGTTATTCAACCTCTTTTTCACGTGCGTCCTCAGCCACGCAGGTAGGGACCTGGACCATGGGGTCTACATAAAGTACAGACTTGATGGGTCACTTTTCGACCTTCATCGTCTGAATGCTAAAACCAATATGCTTGAGAGGCTCATCCAAGAAGGCTTTTTTGCTGACAACAGCATACTTATGGCACACAAGGAATCTGATCTCCAGCTCATCGTCAACAAGTTTGCTGATGCCACTCACCTCTTTGGTTTGACCATCAGCCTAGGAGAGACCAAGGTGCTGTTTCAGCCTGCTCCAGGATCTGCTGCTCTCCCCGCTTTAATCTTTATTGAAGGAATAGAGTTAAAAACAGTAGAGGAGTTCAATTACCTTGGCAGTGTGATAGCCAGTGATGGCTCCCTTGACAAAGAAACCAATGCCAGAATCTGCCAGACCAGCTGGGCACTAGGATGTCTGAGAGAGCAAGTGTTGAATCAGCACAATATCCGACAGTCCACTAAACTGAATGTGTACAAGGCTGTAGTCCTGACCAGTCTCCTGTATGGCTGTGAAACCTGGACCTTGTACAGAAAACATATAAAGCTGCTGGAGCGCTTCCACACACGCAGCCTGAGGTCAATACTGCACATTCGATGGCAGGACAGAGTTACAAACCTGGAAGTACTGGACAGAGCAGGAACCATGGGCATCGAAGCCATGATTCTGAAAGCCCAGCTTTGATGGACAAGGCACATCATATGACTGGAGGAGTCAAGAATCCCTAAGCAGCTCCTCTACGGTGAACTCTTCCAGGGCAAGAGGAATCAAGGTAGGCCTCTCAAGAGGTATAAAGATTGTGTGAAGGCCAACATTGCTCATGCTGGTTTAAAACCAGATCAGCTAGAGCAGCGTGCAAGAGACTGAACAGGCTGGCGTGCTCTCGTACGACACGCGTATGACAACTTTGAAGAGCTGCGATGTGTACACCTCATTGATGCTCATGACAGGGAGAAAGCAACAGCAGCAGCCGCATCAACAGAGCCAGGACAATTCCCTTGCCCCCACTGTGAACACCCATGCCGTTCAAAGCTTGGACTCCTCAGCCACATGCAAGTCCACAACCAGTGAGCCTGTGCAAGCTCAAGATGTCGTTGTCGGACATGATGGACTACCTACAGTGGGGAGTAGACTTCGGGAGATTGCTGTGCACCCATGGCCAGGCAGCCCATGGACTCCAGGGAGGTGCAGGGGGCCCGTGGCCCCCAGAAAGGATGCCCACCCCAGGTCACCTCCTCTACAATTTATTAAAATATTCTTCCCATTTACACACACAAAAATGCTATGTTCAAAGAACACTAAACTCACATAATCAAGCATTCAAAAGTTGGGAAAATACTGGAACTGAGTTTGCTCACCCAGCCTCGGTTCTCTCTGCATCGAAATCAGTCAGCTTTCTCACTATTCGTTCTGGCCCCAGCAGTGTAATGGAGAGCATAGACACACAGTGTAACTGAAGGAGAAAGTCCTGCATTGTGCCATGCTAGAGAATGTTCAGGGCTTATCTTCATTACTGGCTTGATTAATGGGGATGTGATGGAGCCAGTGGGGGTTGATTTATTGGGTCTACAATAGACACAATAAATCAAGCACTGATTACTCTCCTGTCTCGACTCAATTACTTGATTCTGGTACTCCACCTTAATGACAAGTGCAAGGGAAGTCAATGGGAGAGCATCTCCTACCAATGTACTGCAGTGAAGACACCATGGTAAGTAGATCTAAGTACACTGACCTTACGTACGCTACACACATAGCCAAAATTATGTAACTTAGATTGCTCTCCCCCTGTAGTACACATCTGCCTTTAGCATGCATTACATCTTGGGGAAATTTAGCTGCTAAAATCCACAGATCTTTCAAGGTCTTGTATGTTGGTCAAATATAGGCAAATTTACAGAAGGAAAATCCGGGATCCGTTCCTATTGCCCTGTCAAATTTCAAGCCCTATTCCAAAGTGGTGGTAGGTGGGGACTAGAGCTGTTTGAAGAAAATGTCACCACAATAATTTTAACGTCAACAGAACAATGTATTTTCCCTAGCCTAGTTCTCTGAAATGGCTGAAATTTTGGGAGTGAGGTTTTTTTTAAAAGATCACCCAGGCATATACTTGGCATGAAAAATTTCAGCCAAGACATTTAAAACTTGGCACAGAGTAAAGAGAAAACAGTCTCATAAAGGGAAGCATTGGTCATTGTTAAGAATAAGCCATGCCACCAATCTATATCCTCTTAGGTTTTCCTTTAAAAACTACTTTCAAGCATGTTAACTTTACTTCATTTAGAAATATTTCTCTCTTGCACAAGCCATTTGTCATAACCTTCATGTTGAAGATTCTAGCATCTGAAAAACCTGAAAGCCCGATATCATCATCATCAACAACAACAATAACAATGACGATGGACTCAGCACCGATTGGTGTCTGATGCCTCTCTCGCTATTTCTGTAGGCTAGCTAAACACCAATCTACTATAACATCTACCCATTCTCTGTGGGGTCTGCCTCTTCTATTCAAACCGTCCATTATGTCGAATACCAGGGTCTTGATTTTTCATTCATCGTTCTTTCTGCAAATACGCCTGAATACCTGTAACCTCCATTGCATAACCTTCTGCAGTAGGTTCTCTTTCAGATGTATCTTCCTATATAATTCCTTGTTGGTGCCTTTTTGCATCCATCCTATTCTCGGGATCTTTCTATAACAACTCCTCTTGAACATTAATATTCTCTTCAGATCTTTTATTATCACTCATGTCTCACATCCATACAACATGCTGATGAATACACGTTTTTCAAGATGCCCAGCTTCAGTCCTAACGAAATCACTTTGCTTTTCCAGATCTTATCCATCACCTTCAAACTCACTCTTGCTTTTGCTATTCTAGTCACTATTCCCTTCTTACAGTCTAGATCATACATTAGGTTGCTCCCCAGATACGTGAACTTCCCTGTGTTCTCTAGTTTGATCCCGTCTACTCTGACGTGCCTTCCTATTTCCTTATCTCCAGATACCATTGTTTTTGTTTTATCGATGTTCATAATCAGTCTGTACCGCTTCCCCTCCTTGTTTAGCACCTGCACAAT
This sequence comes from Carettochelys insculpta, assembly GCF_033958435.1. Taxonomy (NCBI): domain Eukaryota; kingdom Metazoa; phylum Chordata; order Testudines; family Carettochelyidae; genus Carettochelys; species Carettochelys insculpta. The sequence continues at coordinate 13,470,504 of NC_134150.1, read as the reverse complement.
TTTTGTGAGTTTCTTTTCATCTTTCTCAATGATAACTATATCAGCTACAAACTTCAGGTTGTTAATTCTTACCCCTTCCACAGATATCCCTTCTATCTCTTCCTTGATCTTGTCCATCACTCTCTCTAGATGCATGATGAAGATACTTAGCGATATCGGAGCTCCTTGTCTTGTACCTCTACTCATTCTAAGCCAGCTTCCCAACTCTCTGAACATTTTCACCACTGCCTCCGCATTGTCATTGATATCCTTCAACAACCATATCAGTCTGCTATCCACACCATATGACTCCAACACCGCCCACATCACTTTCTGATTTCTACTGTCAAATGTCTTCAGAAAATTGATGAAGCCAGTGTAGGCGTTCTTGTTCTTTTGTCAAGGTTTCTCTGCTATCAGTCTTAGTGCCAATATCTGATTTATGGTGCTCCTATCTTTTCTGAACCCCACTTTCTCATCCACTAGATGTTCTTCTATCTGTGATCGTAATCTCTCCATCAGTATCATCATCAGCACCTTGTCTAGGGGTGCATCTTCACTAGCCAGCTACTTCGAAGTAGCCGGCACAACATTGAAATAGCACGTGTTGTGTCTATGTGCACCATGCACTATTTTGGCGTTGAAATCGACAATAGGCAGCAAGACTTTGAAATCACTATTCCTATCCGAAGATGGGCGTGTGTAGATGATCCACATCCAGCTACTTAGAAATAGTGGGGTCCTCCGTGGCAGCAATCAGCCGAGGGGTTGAGACGTCTTGTCCAGCTCCTGTGGGGCTCTATGGTCCCTGCGTGCAGCAGCCCTTAAAGCACCACGTACCCAGATTTCTGGTGGCAGGAAGCTGAGAGAGTGCAGGAAGCAGCCCATGCACGTGCTAGCCCTGCACGCTTTCCAGAGGCCCCAGTCTGCACATCCACCAGCCATGACATCGAGTCAGCCCCCAGAGCACCGCCAGGGCTCCCTCCCCGAGAGGACCCAGGTAACCCTGGCAGCCAAACAGGGGGACAAAAAGCGGGGGGGCCCCTCCTGGTTGGAGGCCAAGCTCCAAGATCTGCTGGGGATCTGGGGTGAGGAGGAGGTGATCCACATGATAGCGAGCAAGCAGCAGAACACGGAAGCATTTGCCTGACTAGCCAAGGTCCTGGCCGCCCAGGGTCACCCTGCCTGCACTCCGGATCACTTCCGGAACAAGATGAGGGAGTTCAGGCAGGGTTATGCCTAGGCCTGGGATTTGGCCAGCTGGTCTGGGGCCTCCTCCAGCGCTTGCCCATATTACAGGGAGCTCAGGGCCATCCTGGACCCCCGGGACACCTCCTCCCCCCAGGCCACATTGGACACTGCAGCCGAGGAGTCCCAGAAGGCCTCAGAGCTGGAGTCCGGCCAGGAGGCCAGCTCTGCACCCTGGGGCCCACCCGAGGAGCCACTCCTTGGGACAGTGGAGGAGGGGTGCAGCAGCAAGGAGGCGGAGGCTCCTCATAGACCTCCCGTCCCGAAGCACCAGCCGGGCGTCCACCCACTGGGGTTCCCCCGCCTGCAGCAGTGGATGGTCAGGTACATACCCCACAGGGCACACACCCACAGGCCACGGGGCGGGGGCACCAGACATGACCGGGAGCCCCACACATCCCAAGCGGACCCCAATCCACAACTGTCCTGCCACAGCATGGTCCCAGGACAGCAGCACGGCCATGAGCGCCTGCCAGCACCCACACCCGTGGACAGCACTGTTCCCTAACCCTGGGAGGACGGGGACCATGCAATGGGGACACCCAACAGGGACACCACACCCACTGATGGGGATGGAGTCCCAGCACCCAAGGGGGGATGGGAGGAATGGGACACAGGCCAGGGCACAGTACAAACCAGACTTCCTCTCCCTCTCCACAGCTGCACCATCTGAGGCCCCAGGCAACCAGGCTCCCTCCGTGGTCCCCAAGAGCCCGTTGGAGGTCCAGGGACACCTCAAAGGCCAGCAGGACGGGCATGCCACCACCGGATCCAGGGGATGGCCCCCGTGGACTCCCAGCTCCTGGCGGCTGTCCGGCAGCAGGTGGAGATGGCTGAGGAGAGGCTCAGCTTTGACTGGGAGGAGTCCACCCAGTACTGGGAGGCATGGCAGGAATTCATGGGCATCTTCCAGGACATAGCCAGGTCAATCCAGGAGGCTGTCATCCAGCTCCCACTCCCCACTGCCTCCCCTGCTGCCCTCCCCGCTGCTCCACCCAATGCGCCCCCTACCGCCCCACCTGCCTCACCCGTCACCCCACCTGCCATGCTGCCTGCCTCACCCCACCTGCCACCCCACCTGCTGCGCCACCTGTCATGCTGCCTGCCAGCCCCGCAGGACCGGAGCCCACCGTGGCTGAAGACCAGCCCGTGGAGGCATCCTGCCCGTACTTGCCGGTCCTCTCAGCCCCCAGCTGGCCATGCCGGGGACCGTGTACAAGGGGGTGGCCACGATCCCTACCGGCTGGGGGTTGCGCCCCTCTACACCCACCCCAGATTAATGGGCTGACAGCCAAGCCATTCACTGGTCTCCCATTTGTATATACTTGTCCCCCTTGTATATAGTTGTCCTCCTTTGTATATTGGTTCCAGTTTTTGTTGTGCACATAAGACAGTTTATCAGTTTTCAATAATCCACAGTTTTATTTTCCAAAGAACCTGAAAAGTGTGCTTGCTGGGGGGATGGTGTGTGGGTGACTGGGGACAGTGTGTAGGCACTGGGGGCAGTGTGTGGGAGGCCCTCCAGGAAAGGCCAGGGAGGGGCTCCGGGGTCTCCCTGATCGAAATGGGCCCACAGGGCCTCACAGACCCATACCCCCTCGCAGTGGGCCTGGCGACTGGGTGCGGCGGCTGCCTGGGGGAAGCCTGTGCCAGCGTTGACTGCCCATCCCTGGACGAAGGCCTCCCCCTTGCTCTCAACAATGTTGTGGAGTGTGAAGCACATGCCCACAACCTAGAGAATGTTCTGGAGGCCAACGTCCAGGCGGGCAAGGATGCACCACCAGCGGCCCTTCAGGAGGCCGAAGGTCCTCTCCACCACCTGGTGGGTGTGGTTCAGTCAGGCTTTGAACCGCTCCTGGCTGGCGGTGAGGTGGCCAGTGTATGGGCACATGTGACAGGGCTCAAGGGGGTAGGCCATATCCGCCATGAGGCAGAGGGGCACAGTGGTGTCCCCCAGAGAGCTCTCCCTCTGGGGGATGTAGATCCCTGCCTCCAGCCGGCAGCACAGACCTGAGTGGTCAGGGTCATCCCCATCTGCCCCCTGGGAGGGTCCCCCTGCTAGGAGCTGCTGGACGGCCTCCCATGCAGCACTTAGCAGGGCACTTGCTCCCTGGGTGACTAGCTGGAAGGCTTCCAGGTGCTGCTGCTGCTGCTGCTGCTGCTGCTGCTGCTGCTGCTGCTGCTGCTGCTGGGAGTCCATAGCTGCTGTGAATCAGTCCGCGAGGGTGTGGCTACTGCTCTGCAGACTTTGTGCTGTGCAGGCCGTGTGTGTCTGGGAGGGGCCCTTTAAAGGAGTGGCTTGCTGTTGCCCCAGATGGATTAGTCCAGCCTGTGACCCTGTCCGCAGGCCTTCCTGGACCCTTATTTCAATGGGGAGCACTTGTGTGTATGGATACTCTGCATTTCCTTCCAGGGCGGCTTCTTTCGACATTCCCCATCGCTACTTTGATGTTGAACATCGACAGCAGCAGCCCTGGAGGATGTGTGGACGATATGCATCGAAGTAGCCTATTTCAATGTTGTTACTTCAAAACAGGCTACTTCAATGTAGTGTCCTAGTGTAGACGTTGCCTCGATGCCTTGTTAGGGCAAGAGTTCTGTAGATCTTGCACTCCAATGCGCTTGTGCAATATTTCATTTATCACTGAACAATATTGTGCTTGTTCATGAGCACCTCTTCTGGGGTTCCATGACAGTCCCTAGCCTGGATAAAAGAGGAGGGTTGGTTAGATGAGTGATGATGCACTGACTGTGAAACAACAATACAAATGAAATCTCATGTCAAAACCATTGAACATCTTGGTCATTCACTTGTCTGCACCCTCATCAGACAGTACAGTGGAAAAGATTGAGCTATTCTATAAAAACTTGACAAAGAGTTTGGAGGAGATTCCAAAGAGAGATGTGTTGATCATCGCAGAAGATTAGAACACAAAGGCTACGTCTACACGTGCACGCTACATCGAAATAAGCTATTTTGATGAATAACGTCTACACGTCCTCCAGAGCTGGCAACGTCGACGTTCAGCTTCGACGTTGGGCAGCACCACATCAAAATAGGCGCTGCGAGGGAACGTCCATACGCCAAAGTAGCACACATCGAAATAAGGGTGCCAGGAACAGCTGCAGACAGGGTCACAGGGCGGACTCAACAGCAAGCTGCTCCCTTAAAGGGCCCCCTCCCAGACACAGTTGCACTAAACAGCACAAGATCCACAGAGCCGACAACTGGTTGCAGACCCTGTGCATGCAGCATGGATCCCCAGCTGCAGCACCAGCAGCCAGAAGCCCTGGGCTAAGGGCTGCTGCCCACGGTGACCATAGAGCCACGCAGGGGCTGGAGAGAGAGCGTCTCTCAACCCCTCAGCTGATGGCCACCATGGCGGACCCCGCTATTTCGATGTTGCGGGACGCAGATCGTCTACACGTGCCCTACTTCGACGTTCAACTTCGAAGTAGGGCGCTATTCCCATCCCCTCATGGGGTTAGCGACTTCGACGTCTCGTCACCTAACGTCGATTTCAACTTCGAAATAGCACCCAACACGTGTAGCCGTGAGAGGCGCTATTTCGAAGTTGGCGCCGCTACTTCGAAGTAGCGTGCATGTGTAGAAGCAGCCAAAGGTTGGGACAGATCATAAAAGTTGGGAGAGAGTCATGGGACGGTTTGGATACAGAGAAAGAAATTAATGAGGCAAGAAACTACTGGAGTTTGCTATGGAGATGATGAGATGGTGATCTGCAACACAAGATTCCAACAAAAGGACTGTAGGAAGTGGACATGGTGATTGAATGACGGGAAGTCCAAGAACATGATAGATATGATTTTGATAAGAAGAAGATGGATAACATCAGAACAGCAGTGCTGAACTTTCCAAGGAGTGGATATATACTCAGACCACAGTCTAGTGATTGCAAACATCAAGATGAAACTCAAGAGAAAGTGTAAGACACAGTTTAATAAAAGAAGAGACATGGCGAGGCTAAGCGAGGAAGAAATTGGGAATGAGTCAAGAGCAGCGCTCGAAGAGAAGATTAGGAATGCGGCCACAGAGAAAGACCTAGATAAAAGAGTTGAAGGGATAGCCACAGAGATACAAGAGGCAATTGAGCAGACTGTTCCAGAAGAAGGGAAGATTAGTAAGAAGCGGATTACGTGGCAGACACTGGAGTTTCTCCAAGGGAAGAGAGCATTAAAGATCAGAAGGGATGTTTCTGAGAGGGTGGAACAGCAATATAGGGTGAAACGAAATTAGGTAAGGTAAGTAGCCAGAAAGGATAAGGCAAAATGGTTAGAAGAGCTGTGTGAAGATATAGAGAGGTATTACAGCAAATGTAAGACCAGGAAGGTGCATAAAATTATTAGGAATATTAATAGGAAGTGGCAGCCAAAGCAGATGGCAAGCAAAGCCCAATATACTTTGAGAAAATTATGGCCCACTTTCAAAATTGCTTTAATACCTCAAGGATCAGAAAAATGTAAAAATAAAACAAAGAAAACATTACATCTTTATTACTTTTTCCCTGTGATGTTCACTGTACGACTAAAATTGGAATGACTACACAGAACATAAAATTTGTATCTCTCTGTAAACATGGCCTTTGATGTTGTAGAGACATATAGATTAGCTCTCCCATTTAATATGTAAACAAAATGTTTGTTTACTTGTTGAAGTTCCTCTGCTATTAAACCAATATAAGCAAACAGGCACTTGATGCTCAGAAATGCCATCTGTAATTTAAAAATAATTATTTATAAATAGCTCCATACCACACAAAGTGTTTATATGACACATAACTAAGTGCTTCTTTAAAATCACTGTGCATAAACTTAAAGAGAAAGATGTTTCTTGCTTCTTTGTCAACCAGGATTGTCTGCTGTGCATGTAGAATTAACTCTCATTGTACTCAGATCTGTCTTTGATCTATTTCACCTCACCAGACGAGAGGTTGATGAAATATCCCATGGCAATAATGTGCCTTCATGAACAAGGTGTGTCAGAACCCACTCTGTAATTCAGTATAGGTCCAAATCAAAATCCCAGATTCAAACACTGAGAACATGGAATGGAAGCTCTGGTCCTCATTTGAGTCTCATCTCTAAAACAGGTCAAACTAAAACTTCATCTTTGATTCAGTTCAGTCCTGGTGGCTCATGCCCACCTTTATTCAGAACAAGCCAATAGCAGTTGCTGGCCTTAGATTAATATTCTTTCAGTAGTCAGAAAAGGGGAGAAACTTCTGTAACTCTCTATAAGCAAATACCCTTTTAGATTTAATGGGATCCCTTTGCTTAAATTATAAAAATAAAACTGGTATTTTTGAAATTAATCTTTAGGGATATAGGATGGTTAAAATCAAAATCTTTAAGTATATCAAGTTGGATCCATTAAATATCACAGTTTTGGCATTTTTCTTTAATCCAAGAAGTCAGCCAGAGTTGCCCCACACACATTCATGTTTAAAGTAATAATTCAAACAGCCTCACCTGCAGCTGCTCTGGATCAGAGGATTTGATCACCATTCTTTTGACATCCCTCTTGTCAAATCCCACCTCTAGAAGGTAGGAGTAGGAATGGGCACTTCAAAGCATCAGCCCAATCAGAGCTGTCTGAGACTTTACTATTATTGCCAGAAATCTCTCTTTACCAAGTTTGCCTGGGAATTATGATAATGACCCATTTGTAGGTGAGGAAATGGTAGGCTGAGTCCTAAATCCCAGCCTTTGACACTCACCATTGGACTCCATTTGATGCCAGGCTTATGTTCATGGTATCGAAGGAGAATGGAGGTGAACACACACACAAACAAAACAGGGAAATAGCTGTACCAGAAAAGCTCTGCATTTGCATGTGCAAATACATATTTGCAAGCTAAGAAAAAGTAATTACACACTGCAGGCCCATGCCCATTTGCATCCAAAAATTTGTACATCTGCAGGCACACCTGTTGTGGCCTCGTTCAAAATAGGACTCTAAGGCTACGTCTACACGTGCACCCAACTTCGAAATAGCTTATTTCGATGTTGCGACATCGAAATAGGCTATTTCGATGAATAACGTCTACACGTCCTCCAGGGCTGGCAACGTCGATGTTCAACTTCGACGTTGTTCAGCCCAACATCGAAATAGGCACAGCGAGGGAACGTCTACACGCCAAAGTAGCACACATCGAAATAAGGGAGCCAGGCACAGCTGCAGACAGGGTCACGGGGCGGACTCAACAGCAAGTCGCTCCCTTAAAGGGCCCCTCCCAGACACACTTTCATTAAACAGTGCAAGATACACAGAGCCAACAACTAGTTGCAGACCCTGTATATGCAGCACGGACCCCCAGCTGCAGCAGCAGCAGCCAGAAGCCCTGGGCTAAGGGCTGCTGCCCACGGTGACCACAGAGCCCCGCAAGGGCTGGAGAGAGAGTATCTCTCAACCCCCCAGCTGATGGCCGCCATGGAGGACCCCACTATTTCGATGTTGCGGGACGCGGATCGTCTACACTTCCCTACTTCGATGTTGAACGTCGAAGTAGGGCGCTATTCCCATCCCCTCATGGGGTTAGCGACTTCGACGTCTCGCCGCCTAACGTCGATTTCAACTTCGAAATAGCGCCCAACACGTGTAGACGTGACGGGCGCTATTTCGAAGTTACTGCCGCTACTTCGAAGTAGCGTGCACGTGTAGACGCAGCTTAAGGGTGCAGCGTTATCACAGACCTTCAGTGCTACCAGAATAGCTTCATTTTTTAGCTTTGCTCAGATTTAAGTTACAGCATATACTGCTGCAGAGATGTTGTTCTATTACTGCTATTTGTACATTGTGTTCTTTTATTTTACATTTTTTCTCCAGTTGTCCAGAGTAATCCATTTTGTAAACATATTGGCAGTCTTCTAAAATGTGATTTATGGAACCATTTAAGCACTTATCACTTGCTGTTCATTTTTCCCAGCACACCCAGCTGTGTTATTCTTCAAGGCTGCAAAATAGTAAGTATATCAGCAAAGCAAATACTTTTCATATATGGCGGTTTTTATTTTTCCATTCAAAAATATGATAGCCCCTGCATGTCGTGTATATGACAATATATAAAGCATACTTTCCCATGCATTTTATAGCAAAATTCCTCATTGCTCATTTGCAGGACAAAGCTTTGGGCTCCACTCCTGAAAACACTTAAGCACTTGCTTTATTTTAAGCATCTGAGTATCTTTTTAGGGGACTACTTGTTTCCTTAAAATTGAGTGCATAAGCATTTGCAGCATCATGGTCTAATTTGGTTCCTTATTCTTCCACTACTAGCTTTTGAAAAGATTGTGGGCCAGATTAATTCCATCCATTCCAACGATGTTAACTAGCTAAACACAGACTGGCACACAACAACAGTGTGTTCTTCCAAGGGAAGGTGGGAGTAAATAAGAGACTTGGAGCCAGAGTAAACTACAAAAGCAGAGACAGTTCTAGAAAGTTGAGGTCTTTTTTGTTCACTTTTCTCATATCCACCACCTGGACTTGCTGACATCCCTCTGTACTCAGATGCAGGAACTCACTCTTTGCAATAATAAGCCTGAAGAGGAGCAAGGGGTGGAAAAAAGTGGTAGCCCTTATCTTCACTGAACTTCAGTTTTGGATATAGAACAAGCATGACTCAGATCGAGCCATTGAAGTATTTGGCCTATTGTTATTTCAACAGACATAAGTGAGAAATACCAGGAGATAAGTCCAACAGCATTAAATTAAAAGCAGTTTGGTTCAGAGGAAAGGAAACTGTTCACTAATGAGATGAGAAGGCTAATGCATCCTGAGATACCTAGTAACCTTTGCGTGCATTGTGTTACCAATCTGTGACAGAGATTCCATGAGAAAAAGACATTTGAATAAATAGCTAAGGTTGCTGAGTACAACAATGTATTTAACTAGTACATCATTTACAAAACCATATATTTTATAACAAGGAAATTAATAGTTAAGGCCATCTTAAATCTTACACAGTCAATATAATTCATACACTATTATCAAAAAGTATAAATAAATGCATCACAACAGAACATTCTAATGGTGTGGGGCAGAGACAAGTTAAACTCTTTTATTTTTCTTCTCTGTAAGTAAGCAATGGATTGCATATTTAAAAAATGGAATGGTCAGATAACCAAATTATTTAATTAAAAGAAGGTAGAAATGACTAGAAACCAGTCAGATTTTCCTGCTAGTTGTAAGCTGTTATAGAAAGAACCACTCAGTCAAACACGCCATCAACAAGCAACATGTACGTTTGTAAGTGTCACTAATGCAAACACATTGTATAGGAGCTATTACCTATGTTTGGGTCAATGAGATAATCCATTTCAGACAGGAACCATAATAGAATATATTCTCTTCTGGCTTATTCTTCTGTCTGGAAGCTTCAATGGTGGAGAATCATATTTCATTTTCAAATAATTTCCTAAACATCTTACCATTACTGCCTTCAAAAACTGCCTCTAAGAGGAGCTGATGAAAAAAAAAACCCTGTATTTCAATTGCTGTAGTGTAGTGTGATTTTATTGGACAGGCACATAGGTATGCACAAAAATATTAGGCCTTTCTCAAAAATTTCAAAGAAGAGCCATTTCAAGTCTTAAAGTATTTAATTCACCCATTTTAGAATATATTCTAGATGTCAAATATTTAAAAGCAGGAAGGACTGTAATAAAAACTTTTAAAGTTAGCTTTGTAATGGCACTCTGATGGCAATATTAGCTATAATACATCACACACACTTTAAAATCTGGGACTAGAACTAAAGGAAGAACTAGGAAGCTATGAAGAGAACCTACTAAGGTTATACCTACACTACAACAGAAGCTCAACCCACTCAGGGTCAATTTTCCAGGATTTGATTTTACACATCTAGTATGGATGTACAAAACTGACCACTCAGGGATCACAGTTGACCCCTATAATCCTCATGAGATGCCAGGAGTAAGGGAGGTCAATGGGAAAAACTGTCTCGTTGACCTTCCCCTGTATAGACAGACAAGTTAGCCTAGTGCAGATACGTTAGTTTTAGTTATGCAATTGATGTAGCTAGAATTGCGTATCTGCAGTCAACTTAGTCTACTGTAGACATAGCCTAGAAAAGTATGCTGAAGTTTCTGCCAATTTTGAGAGAGAATCCACAGAATCAGTATTTTCAAGTATAGCAGAGAGTCTTTCTCAGAATTTTTTTCCATTTTGAAGGATAATCAGTTTCAGAGTAACTGTGCTTAAAGAGGCAGTTAACAGCAGCCACCAGAAACTCACAACAAACAGGAGGAAATAGAGGTCCCGGCACAGTCAAAGAATTATGAGGTGGTTGGAATAATGGAGACTTGGTGGGACAATTCACATAACTGGAGCACGGTCATGGAAGGTAATAAACTGTTTAGGAAGGACAGGTAGGGGAGAAAAGGAGGGGGAGTTGCGCTCTATATGAGGGAGCAGTATGATTCCTCAGAGCTCCAGTATAAGGAGGGAGAAAATCCAGTTGAGCATCTTTGGGTTGAGCTTAGAGGCGGAAGTAACAGAGGTGATGTTGTAGTTGGTGTCTGCTATAGACCGCCAAATACAGGAGTTGAGGTAGATGAGGATTTCTTCAGACAACTAAGAGAAGCTTCCAAATCACAGGCCCTGGTTCTCATGGGAGATTTTAATCACCCAGACATTTGTTGGGAGACCAATACAGCAGCACACAAACAATCCAGGAAGTATTTGGAGAATGTTGGGGATAACTTCTTGGTACAAGTGTTGAAGAAACCGACCAGGTGCCTTGCACAACTTGACCTGTTGCTCACAAACAGGGAAGAACTAGTAGGAGAAATAGAAGTGGGTGGAAACCTGGGCTGCAGTTACCATGAGATTGTAGATTTCAGGATCCAGACAAAAGGAAGAAAGGTGAGCAGTAACATACAGACCCTTGATTTCAAAAGAGCAGACTTTGACTTCCTGAGAGAACTGATGAGCAGGACCTCTTGCAAAATGAAGATGAAGGGGAAGAGAGTTCAAGAGAACTGGCAGAATTTTAAAGAAGTCTTACTGAAGGCACAGGAACAAACTATCCTGCTGCATAGTAAGAAATGCGAACATGGTAGGCAACCAGCTTGGCTTACCAGGGAAATCTTTAGTCAGCTTAAACTCAAAAAGGATGCATACAGAAAATGGAAATGTGGACAGATGACTAAGGAGGAGTATAAACATATGTCTGGAGAATGCCTGGGTATAATCAGGAAAATGAAAGCACAATTGGAACTGCAGTTGGCAAGGTATGTGAAGGGTAACAAGAAGGGTTTCTACAGGCATGTTAACAATAAACGGATTATCAGAGAAGGTGTGGGACCGATATGAAATGAGAGAGGTAACCTAGTGACGGATGATGTAAGAAAAGCTGAAGTACTCAATGCTTTTATTGCCTCAGTCTTCACAGACAAAGTCAACTCCCACACTACAGTCCTAGACAATTCAATATGGGAAGGTGGGGGGAGCCATCTGTGGGGAAGGAAGAAGTTCTGAGCTATCTAGAAAAACTAGATGTATACAAATCCATGGGTCAGGATTTAATGCATCCAAGGGTACTGAGGGAATTGGCAGATGTCTTTGCCGATCCTTTGGTCATTATCTTTGAAGACTATTGGAGATCAGGAGAGATCATGGATGACTGGAAAAAGGCAAACGTAGTGTTCATCTTTAAAAAAGGAAAGAAGGACAATCCAGGGAACTATAGACCAGTCAGTCTTACCTCAATCCTTGGGAAAACAATGGAGAGGCTCCTCTAGGAATCCATTTTGGAGCACTTGGAAGTGGGGAAAGTGATCAAAAATAGCCAACATGGCTTCACCAGGGGCAAGTCATGCCTGACCAAACCGATTAGCTTCTATGATGAGGTAACAGGCTCTGTGGACATGGTGAAGTCATGGGGAAGTGGATGTGACATACCTTGACTTCAGCAAAGCTTTTGATACGGTTTCCCACAACATTCTTGCCAATAAGTTAAGGAAATATGGATTGAATCCTTGGACTACACAATGGATAGAAATCTGGCTTGATGGTCGGGCCCAACGGGTAGTGGTCAATGGCTCATTATCTGGATGGCGGTCAGTTTTAAGCAGAGTGCTGCAAGGCTCAGTTCTGGGGCTGATGTTGTTCAACATCTTTATTAATAACCTGCATGAGGGACTGGATAAACTGGAGGATTGGGCCAAAAGAAATCTGATGCAGTTCAACAAGGAGAAGTGTAGAGTACGGCACCTGGGGGGGCGGAAGAATCCCAAGCACTGTTACAGGCTGTGGACCGACTGGCTAAGCAGCAGTATGGCGGAAAGGGACCTAGGGGTTATGGTGGATGAAAGGCTAGATATGAGTAAACAGTGTGCCCTTGTAGCCAAGAAGGCTAATAGCGTACTAGGGTGCATTTGGAGGAGCATTTTGAGCAGATATAGCAAAGTGGTTGTTCCCCTCTATTCAGCACTGGTGAGGCCACATGTGGAATATTGTGTCCAGTTTTGGGCCCCCAGTATAAAAAGGATGTGGATGTGCTGGAGCAGGTTCAGCGGAGGGCAACAAAAATGATCAAGGGGCTGGAGCACAAGACCTATGAGGGTAGGGTGAGGGATTTGGGCTTGTTTAATTTACAGAAGAGAAGAGTTAGGGGTGATTTAATAGCAGCCTTCAACTTACTGAAGGGGAGCTCTAAAGAGGAGGCTTAGAAACTGTTCTCAGTGGTGTCAGATGGCAGAACAAGTAGTAATGGTCTGAAGTCAAAGAGGGAGAGGTGTAGGTTGGATATTAGGAAAGACTACTTCATCAGGAAGGTGGTGAAGCATTGGAATGCGCTGCCTAGAGAGGTGGTGGATTCTCCATCCCTCAAGGTGTTCAAGTCCTGGCTTGACAAGGTCCTGGCTGGGATGACATAGTGGGGGTTGATCCTGATTGAAGCAGGAGGCTGGACTAGATGATCTCCTGAGGTCCTTTCCAGCTCTATGATTCCATGAACTCTTGATGTTTCATAGTTCTGATCTCCCCAGATTCAGACTGACCTTTCACAGCTGAAGTAACACTGCCACACCTCTGAAATCAGAACCATAGTGCCCACTAAAGGCAATGACCAAGAAATTTAGCCCTTTCATATTAATGGTAGACCATAACTAACCATAGCAAAAACCTATCAACTTAATTGTGTTCTATTTTCTTCACACATACTGGGCATAAGCGTGCAAGGAAACTTAACAAACTGAACAAAGTTTGAAAGGGTGGATAACCAGACATTTTTTAAAATTACACTAGCCAGAGACAATGTTTGACAAAAGCCAGCTCTTCAGATTAAGGTAGTCTCTCCTAATGACATGTAATTGAGAAAATTTGACCATTTTTGCCCTTCCTGCACTCCCCAACCTCTTTTGCCTTTAGAATCGTATTGGTCATTTTTAAGCTAAAGGAAATTTCCATCTCAAAGTTATAGGGAGGGGAGAGTAGGGTTGTAAAACAGGACTTCTGTAAGGACACCAGCATAACCTAATATATAGGTTTAAAATGCATTTTTTCTTCTAAGGTTTTCATGTAAATTTTTCCCTTTAAAGATGAAGATTCCAGAAGATAAGCTGGCAAGACTACTGAAATCCAATCAAACTAAGTTTGCAAGAACAAAAACAAGATTAATTATAAATTGTTCCAATTAATTTTAAATTTTGCTGATGGATGAAAATTCAGTGACTGACTGTTGCAAAAGAACCACAGTGATCATCTCATTTTATTCTACAGTATGTCCACCCTCCTATGAAATGATGGCACAATGCCATCAAGACCTTAACCACATATGGGTTGTGTATACACTAGCCCCAAACTTGGAAATGGCCATGCAAATGGCCATTTCGAAGTTTACTAATGAAGCGCTGAAATACATATTCAGTGCTTCATTAGCATGCGGGAGGCCTCGACACTTCGAAATTGACGCGTCTCACCACCACGTGGCTCGTCCCGATGGGACTCCTTTTCGAAAAGACCCCGCCTACGTCGAAGTCCCCTTATTCCCATCTGCTCATGGGAATAAGGGGACTTCGAAGTAGGCGGGGTCCTTTCGAAAAGGAGCCTGGTCGGGACGAGCTGCGTGGCAGCAAGGCGCTTCAATTTCGAAGTGCCGCGGCCGCCCGCATGCTAATGAAGCACTGAATATGTATTTCAGCGCTTCATTAGTAAACTTTGAAATGGCCATTTGCATGGCCATTTCGAAGTTTGGGGCTAGTGTAGACACGGCCATGATCTCACATATCTGCATTTTTGACATTTTTGGATAGTCACAGATTTACAGTAGCTGTGATCTGCAGAAGAGTGAAAGCATTTTAAACTGATGTTGTAAGTGGTACATGTCCAAGTTAAAACTTTCACATGCTGTCCAAATTTGAACCTGATTGGACTAGGTTGCATAGCTCCAATGTATGCCTCATAACTCATTTGTATGAGGTCCTTGGAAACAGGTGCTAAAATAAGAGCAAATGAAGTTCATAAATAATAAGAACATAACATAAGAACATAAGAATGGCCATACTGGGTCAGACCAAAGGTCCATCCAGCCCAGCATCCCATCTGCCGACGGTGGCCAATGCCAGGTGCCCCAGAGAAGGAGAACAGAAGACAATGATCAAGTGATTTATCTCCTGCCATCCATCTCCTGCCCTTGTTCTGAAGGCTAGGGCACCATACTTTATCCCTGGCTAATAGCCATTTATGGACCTAACCTGCAAAAATTTATCAAGCTCTTTTTTAAACCCTAATAGAGTCCTGGCCTTCACAGCCTCCTCGGGCAAGGAGTTCCACAGGTTGACTGTGCGCTGTGTGAAGAAAAATTTCCTTTTATTAGTTTTGAACCTACTACCCATCAATTTCATTTGGTGTCCCCTAGTTCTTGTATTATGGGAAAAGGTAAATAATTTTTCTATATTCACTTTCTCCACACCATTCATGATTTTATATACCTCTATCATATCGCCCCTCAATCGCCTCTTTTCCAAACTGAAAAGTCCCAGTCTCTCTAGCCTCTCCCCATATGGGACCCGTTCCAAGCCCCTAATCATCTTAGTCGCCCTTTTCTGAACCTTTTCTAATGCCAATATATCTTTTTTGAGGTGAGGAGACCACATCTGCACGCAGTACTCAAGATGTGGGCGTACCATAGTTTTATATAGGGGAAGTATGATATCTTTTGTCTTATTATCTATCCCTTTTTTAATAATTCCTAACATCCTATTTGCCTTACTAACTGCCGCTGCACACTGCGTGGATGTCTTCAGAGAACTATCCACTATAACTCCAAGATCCCTTTCCTGATCTGTCGTAGCTAAATTTGACCCCATCATGTAGTACGTGTAATTTGGGTTATTTTTTCCTACATGCATTACCTTACACTTACCCACATTAAATTTCATTTGCCATTTTGCTGCCCAATCACTCAGTTTGCTGAGATCTTTTTGTAGTTCTTCACAATCTGTTTTGGTTTTGACTGTCCTGAACAACTTGGTGTCATCTGCAAACTTTGCCACCTCACTGCTTACCTCATTTTCTAGATCACTGATGAACAAGTTGAACAGGATCGGTCCCAGGACTGACTCCTGGGGAACAACACTAGTTACCCTCCTCCATTGTGAAAATTTACCATTTATTCCCACCCTTTGTTTTCTGTCTTTTAACCAATTCCCGATCCATGAAAGGATCTTTCCTCCTATCCCATGACCACCTAATTTACATAAAAGCCTTTGGTGTGGGACCGTGTCAAAGGCTTTCTGGAAATCTAGGTATATTATGTCCACTGGGTGCCCCTTGTCCGCATGTTTATTAACCCCTTCAAAGAATTCTAATAGATTAGTTAGACATGACTTCCCTCTGCAGAAACCATGCTGACTTTTGCCCAACAATTTGTGCTCTTCTACGTGCCTTGCAATTTTATTCTTTACTAGTGTTTCTACTAATTTGCCTGGTACTGATGTTAAACTTATCGGTCTATAATTGCCAGGGTCTCCTCTAGAGCCTTTTTTAAATATTGGCGTTATATTGGCCGTCTTCCAGTCATTTGGTACCAAAGTGGATTTAAAGGATAGGTTACAAACCACTGTTAATAACTCCGCAATTTCACATTTGAGTTCTTTCAGAACCCTTGGGTGAATACCGTCTGCTCCGGGAGACTTGTTACTATTCAGCTTATCAATTAACTCCAAAACCTCCTCTAATGTCAATCCAATCTGAGTGAGTTCCTCAGATTTGTCACCTAAAAAGGCTGGCTCAGATTTAGGAACCTCTGTAACATCCTCAGCCATGAAGACTGAAGCAAAGAAATCATTTAATCGCTCCGCAATGGCACTGTCTTCCTTGATCGCTCCTTTTATATCTTTATCGTCCAAGGGCCCCACTGCTTTTTTAGCAGGCTTCCTGCTTCTAATGTATTTAAAAAACATTTTACTATCATTTTTTGAATTTTTGGCTAGCTGTTCCTCAAAATCTTTTTTGGCTTTTCTTATTACATTATGGCTACGTCTACACGTGCACCCAACTTCGAAATAGCTTATTTCGATGTTGCGACATCGAAATAGACTATTTCGACGAATAACGTCTACACGTCCTCCAGGGCTGGCAACGTCGATGTTCAACTTCGACGTTGCTCAGCCCAACATCGAAATAGGCACAGCGAGGGAACGTCTACACGTCAAAGTAGCACACATCGAAATAAGGGAGCCAGGCACAGCTGCAGACAGGGTCACGGGGCGGACTCAACAGCAAGTCGCTCCCTTAAAGGGCCCCTCCCAGACACACTTTCATTAAACAGTGCAAGATACACAGAGCCAACAACTAGTTGCAGACCCTGTATATGCAGCACGGACCCCCAGCTGCAGCAGCAGCAGCCAGAAGCCCTGGGCTAAGGGCTGCTGCCCACGGTGACCACAGAGCCCCGCAAGGGCTGGAGAGAGAGTATCTCTCAACCCCCCAGCTGATGGCCGCCATGGAGGACCCCGCTATTTCGATGTTGCGGGACGCGGATCGTCTACACGTCCCTACTTCGATGTTGAACGTCGAAGTAGGGCGCTATTCCCATCCGCTCATGGGGTTAGCGACTTCGACGTCTCGCCGCCTAACGTCGATTTCAACTTCGAAATAGCGCCCAACACGTGTAGACGTGACGGGCGCTATTTCGAAGTTACTGCCGCTACTTCGAAGTAGCGTGCACGTGTAGACGCAGCCTATGACACTTAATTTGGGAGTGTTTATGTTCCTTTCTATTTTCCTCACTAGGATTTGACTTCCACTTTTTAAAAGCTGCCCTTTTCTCTCTCACTGCCTTTTTAGCATGGCTGTTTAAGAATTAAGGATAATACCAAAACAGCTCACTTTTGGGGCTAACAAGCCACTTAAGGGAGAACTGATGTTCTAGAATCCCTAAGGCAGGTGGCATTGGGAGGAATGAGTCAGACCTCGTTGTTGTCAACTCCAGCCTTAGCTTAGTCCTTCTATGTACTTGTGGGAGACCCTCCCAGTGAGAAGTGCTGTGCCACCATCATCAACATTGGGCTCCTGTAGCCAGACAAAAGTCTCCGCCTTACAAGCCAGCTTGCTCGCTGCCCCCCCACCCCCCGAGGTGCCTCACAAGCACACAGGGCATGGAAACAGCTGCTGACAGCACAGTCTTTGATGTCTCTCACTGAGGCCCAGATGTGCTAGCTCGTCGTGACCCTGAGAAACAGAAAGTACAGATAAAAGGCTTCTGGCCAAACTGTCAACAAGAGAAGGGGGGGGACCTCAGGAAATCACCCCAGCTGGCATTGATGGATTTGATGCACACACACATACAATCCCAGAAGAGGAAATCTCCACCCCTGCAAAAGAATGTCTCGTACTCCCATATTGCTTATCTCCTGTCTTAGAAGTGCAAATTAAGTAAGAATTGCCCTTGTAAAAACTGGCATCACAAAAGACAGACCAGTACGATCTGGCACCATGGATAAGAAAGAGAATATGTAGCCTAAAAGGGGGTATAAAGGTGAGCCCAGCAGAACTCTAACTCTGAGTGCACCTCCACCAACTACCTGCTGGTCGGGTCAGGTGATTGCCTCCCGAGGTCCGCAACTGGGGACGCCCAACCTCGTATTCGTCTGTCCGTGGAATTGTGTGACTGATCCGGCTTGGCTACGCTGGTATCGAGAGAAGCAAGGAGGGTAAGATATACCCATGCAAGGTCTCCTTTTTTTGGTGCGCACAGTTAAAGAATTAGAGCTCTGTAACTAGATGTCATTGTATCAAGATATCATTGTGTTAGATGGTAACAGATATCTTTGTATTGGATTGTAACGTCACCTGTTAACACCTGTACTTTGCTAGCATATAAGAAGTAGACAATAGCCTTTTGTAACCGCACACTTATAAATGTAGCTTAATAAACTTGTAACTAGTTAAGATCTGAGCCTGACTGTTGTTACTCTTTGTCACTGCAACACAGCCAGCACAATAAAAAGAACTTTAACCATTTGGTTACCACAGCCTGGCCATTGGTGAGAGCGCTAGGAGCTCCCTGCTCCAGCAGTAAAAAACTGGGTTGTTTAGGACCCAGGGGAATACCTCACCTCACATTACCCGGCCACTGGCTAACAGAATTGGCGTAGTCGGCAGGATTTTGACAGGCTGTACTGCAGTGACAAAATGAAACCAGTCACGATAAACAACATGGATTTCCCCAACATAGAGAAGGAATTCACCCGGGAAGGATGGGGTGACCCTAAGGGGACAAGGAAATGTTGGAAAAGAACTGGGGACAATCAGAGGAATTATGGTTGCAGTTCTGTAAGCAGAGAACTGCTTGTAAACTAAAAGGGAAAAAGGAATATTGGAGCAGTTGCATCTGGTTGTGAGAAACAGCTTCTTGGACAAAAGCCCAGATTATAAGACCTTGAAGAAACTGCCCAACTCTGAAAGCTTTAGTTCAAGTTCTTAACTCTTTGTGGTGCAAAGTGTAGTTATGTAAACATTTATGTTGTAGTATATGTGTATATGTCATGGAGTTTTGTTTAATGTTGTTTGTTTGTCTGTCTGTCTGTTTGTCCTGCTGGTGCATCCATAAGGAGGGGACGCCTTCCAATATGGACACCTTCCAAAATAGGAAAACCAGTAAGTTTAGGTATAAAAGATCTAAATCCCTTTTGTAATACTTAAAATGGTAATATCCAATAAAACGGCACTTTGGAAAATAAGCATGTGATTTGAGGGAAAAAGTAAGTGAGTAAGTCCTTAACTCTGAAGTGTCTGAAGAAAATTCAGAGTGAGTAGCCTGCAGAGTTTAGAAAGAACTGAGCATATTTGTAAAAGGAGTATTCCAAGATGTAACCTGCCACCAAAGTGGGTAGAAAAGTATTCTTTTGTCTTTCAGAAACACAGGAAAAGCTGGTAGTTACTGATGAACAACCTAAACATCACGAATCTCCTTTTAAAATGAAGAATGTGGTTTTGTATTTTATGTTTGTGCTTATCTTATTAATAGCATTATCAAATTGTCTATGTTGGTAAGTTAAAATATACATGGGCTCACAAATTAAAACAAAAGTGGTCTGTATATTGCTGCCTTATTAAATGCCTTGGCTGACACAGCAGCTAAAGCTGCAGACCTTTCCCCTCTTGGGCCACTTCCCTGTTTCCCATTTTTACAGATTCCCAGTCTCCTATTGCAACCCTTATTGATACTGCACTATTCCAAGATCAGGCCCTAAATTCAGAAAAAACTACCTGGAGACTGGATGAATGCCTTTTGCATCCTGAACACTTTTGGCGCTCCCCGGACGGCCGCCTGGTTGCGCCCAAGGTCCTTCTCCCTTATCTTGCTTGCATGCACCACAGCCTAACTCATGTAAGCGAAGCAGGGGGATGATTACTGCTGTTCAAACAAAATTGGTTTGTTTCCAAATTCTCCTAAGTGGCCCAAACAACTGTCTGGCTTGCCCTGTCTGCCAAGCCCACGACATGGGCAAACCTGTAAAGACAGTTCTGACAACCCGATCTCTGCCTTTAGGACTGTTCCTGAAGTTATAAATGAACTTCATTCAGCTACCCAAATGTAAATCTTTTAAAAATGTCTGGTTATTGTTTGTTTGTTCTCAGGGTGGGTAAAGGAATGTCCATGCCGGAAAGCTGATACCGCACAGAACTCCACCTTAATCAAGGAATCCCCATGGAAGGTGGGAATGCCTAGTGAGTACCAGCATGCCACCCAGCAACCCCTAAGTATAGGACATGTGTCAGCCCACCAAAAGAATACCACCCCAGCTGCACAACTAAATAACCTGGCAGATGCAGTAGCCCAGATCTCTGCCACCCAAGTAGATTGGGAACGTTCGTACCTATGGCTACATTGAGACTCTGGGGCACACAGGGAGTAATGAGCTGGTGCGGCGAGCACATATCAGGGGGTGGCCTATCACCCACCAACAGGCCAGAGACCTGGTGCAAGCCTGTACTATCTGTGCTAAAACCCGAAAACACATAGCTGAAGGACAGAGGTTTGCTAGGCTAAGAGATGGGAAAACACTATGGGCAACCTGGCAGGTTGATTACATTGGCCCACTTCCTGCTACCAGACAACGGTGGAAATATATTTTAACTGGAGTGGAGGTTGTTTCAGGAATAGGGTTTGCATACCCCACCCAGGGGGCAACAGGACTTTCCACCATCACGGAGCTAAATCGTGTAACCACGATAGTCCCTACACCCCGAGAAATCCAGTCTGACAACAGCTCACACTTTAAAAACAAAGTAGTACAAGAGTGGGCTACTAAGCATGGAATTCAGTGGACTTACCACCTCCCTTACCGACCCCAGTCCAACAGCATAGTCGAGCGCTGGAATGGGCTGTTAAAGGGCCACTTGAAGCCCACGGATGGCACTTGGGAAAACAGGCTGGATGAGGTGATGCAGCGACTAAACAACCGGCAGACCCCTACAGGAAGTCCAATCAGCAAAGGATTCTTCCCTACAGGGAAAAATTCCTCGACCTCGGCTGCACCACTCAAGGACTCCAAATGTAATCCTGGAGATACTGTTGTAATTAAACACCCTAGCCTGGGAACACAGACTCATGTACTGCACTCATGCAAAGGTGGGGGTGTGGACTGCTTTAGACTCTGAAAGGAACCAATAACCATTACCAAGGCTTGGATTACATCCAAGACCAGCTGACCTTGTGTTTTCTCTCCAGAAAAGAAGGAACCACCTGGAATGCACACCTCCCTGGGAGAAAGCAAGGCAACAGCCACCTGTAACATCAGTACGCACCAAAGAACTTTAATGTACATAATATATGTATGCTGCTAGATGCCATATTAATATTAATAGACTCTTAGTAATTGCTGTAGGCCTAGTTGTGTTGTAGCTACCTTCAACCCAGATGGCAGCATGGCACCTCAACTCCTTGTCATCTTCCTGACTACCTCGCTGACCTCTGCCATACCTAAGCATCCCCTCAGGAATGCCATCCAGTCCATCGTCTCCACCGCTGGTGCCACGGATTGCTGGATGTGTACCCTGCTAAACTCCTCTACCAGATTGGGAATTGAGTTTGTCCCTCTGAACCTGAATGATTGGTGGGACAAGAGCGACATCTTCCGGTGGGGACCAGTCTGGTTTGATGACAGAGACGACCACTCCCACCTTTGCCATGGCACCTGGGGTTCATGCTGCGATAGGGTGAACTCCTCCTTGGATAAGGAATCTGGAAGTTCTGGTTCTGGTTCTGGTTTTGTTATCGTACCCTGTAACGGGATGAGGCTTGCTGGGATTTAAGTTCCTGACAACCTTGTCGTCCCGAGTGCTGGGAGGGTGGAACTGAGTGTCTTGCTTGTAATTCCTCAGAGTGGAAGCCATCGCGTGCGAGGAAGCTCCAAGGTTAGGTTGGGCCCTTCTGTCCCATCCTCCTAGCCAAGCTGGTGTGGGTAGAGGTAACTGGTTTAAACTTTCGTGGTCTGAGTGTCTTGCTTGTAATTCCTCAGAGTGGAAGCCATCACGTGTGAGGAAGCTCCAAGGTTAGGCTGGGCCCTTCTGTCCCGTCCTCCCAGCCAAGCTGGTGTGGGTAAAGGTAACTGGTTTGAACTTTCTGGATTAGACCATAATTCCCATTTTCCTTCCTGTCTAATTGTTCTCTGTCTGAGTGTCAGCAAGGGATGGGTGGGTCTCAAAGTATGCAGTCCTGGCCCAACAAGGAGGAGTATGTGCTGTAATTAACCAATCTTGATGCTTTTAGTTAAACACTCAGAACAGATTAAACAGGATGTATCTGCCATCAAAGATGCAGTTAAAATCTTACATGCTGTAAGTAAGAATGAAAAGATCTCATGGTTAAAATGGCTAGCTCAACAATTAGAATTTTCTCTTACTCCATTCCTGCATTCTATTGTAACCACTATTTTGGTTGTTCTTATCATAGTAGTTGTGTTTTGCATAACTCTGTGCATCGTTAGGCGACTAATTGATGTGGCTCTCTCCTCCACGCAAATCTGATACATGGAGCTGACAAGTGATCCTAGCCAGTTCCGCGATTCCCCACGTACTGATCGGATCATTGGGTAATTTTAGATTTCCTCCAAGGAGGGTAAGAGGTGCTGGCATCACCACCACCTTGCGTTCTGGGATGTAGTGTGGTGCATCAGGGGGTGGAATGTAGCCAGACAAAAGTCTCCGCCTTACAAGCCAGCTTGCTCGCTGCCCCCCCACCCCCCGAGGTGCCTCATAAGCACACAGGGCATGGAAACAGCTGCTGACAGCACAGTCTTTGATGTCTCTCACTGAGGCCCAGATGGGCTAGCTCATTGTGACCCTGAGAAACAGAAAGTACAGATAAAAGGCTACAGGCCAAACTGTCAACAAGAGAAGGGGGGGACCTCAGGAAATCACCCCAGCTGGCATTGATGGATTTGATGCACACACACATACAATCCCAGAAGAGGAAATCTCCGCCCCTGCAAAAGAATGTCTTGTACTCCCAAATTGCTTATCTCCTGTCTTAGAAGTGCAAATTAAGTAAGAATTGCCCTTGTAAAAACCAGCGTCACAAAAGACAGACCAGTATGATCTGGCACCATGGATAAGAAAGAGAATACGTAACCTAAAAGGGGGTATAAAGGTGGGCCCAGCAGAACTCTAACTCTGAATGCATCTCCACCAACTACCTGCTGGTCAGGTCAGGTGATTGCCTCCCGAGGTCCGCAACTGGGGACGCCCAACCTCGTATTGTCTTTCTGTGGAATTGAGTGACCGATCCGGCTTGGCTACGCTGGTATCGAGAGACGCAAGGAGGGTAAGATATACCCATGCAAGGTCTCCTTTTTTTGGTGCGCACAGTTAAAGAATTAGAGCTCTGTAACTAGATGTCGTTGTATCAAGATATCATTGTGTTAGATGGTAACAGATATCTTTGTATTGGATTGTAACGTCACCTGTTAACACCTGTACTTTGCTAGCATATAAGAAGTAGACAATAGACTTTTGAAACCACATGCTTATACCTGTAGTTTAATAAACTTGTAACTAGTTAAGATCTGAGCCTGACTATTGTTAATCTTTGTCACTCCAACACAGCCGGCACAATAAAAAGAACTTTAACTGTTTGGTTACCACAGCCTGGCCATTGGTGAGAGCGCTAGGAGCTCCCTGCTCCAGCAGTAAAAAACTGGGTTGTTTAAGACCCAGGGGAATACCTCACTGCATATTATCCAGCCACCAGCTAACAGCTCCTTATTGTAGTTCCAGAGGCATTTACTCACCCCCTTTAGTCTCACACATCTAATTTTTCTTTTTTCTGTTCTTGTTTTTATTTGGCTGAGAAACTTCTCTGCCTTTTTTATTCTTAGGCTGTGTCTACGCTAGATCCCAATTTTGAAGGGAGCATGGTAAGTAGGGTGGTAGGAGATTACCACTGAAGTGCTGCAGCGCAACTTCAAAGAGGCAAACTTCAAAGTGCTGGCTCGCATGTAGCTGCTGCTAAACTGTGGGTATTTTGAAGTTCCTGGGCAACTTCAAAGTCCCTTTACTCCTCAAAATTTTGAAGGTTAGCTGTGGCTACACGCAAGCCGGCACTTTGACACCTCAAAGTTGCCGTGGGGGAGAATTAGCTTAATGAAGTGCTGCATATGCACCGCAGCACTTCATTAATAATCTCCCAACACCCTACTTACCCTGCTCCCTTTGAAGTTGGGAGCTAGTGTAGACACAGCCTCACAGTGTAAAAGTAAAAATGTAGCTGTGTGCTCATCTGTGTTGGAGCAGCCATAAAACCCACAAAGGGAAAGACTTGCAAGAAAAGCTCCCCTGGTGAGCAGCTGTACATACTGTCATATAGAATTGTTCATTAGAATGCCTTCTGTGTCTGAAAGGCCTGAAAAACTTCAAATTGTCATTTTTCATATATGAGTAGCCAAATTTTGTTTAATCAGAATGTTTTATTAAAGTCTGAATTACAACCTCTCTGTTGGGGGAAGGGGAGGAAAGAGTCAACACACAAGAACTGAAGTCAAAGGAGAAAGCTTTACAATGTTCTCTGAGGTTGTGGGTCACATAATTTGGTGTCAGAATAAAAATATTTACCTATTTATGGAATTTATAAATTGGTATGACTTTGGTACAGTTCTTTAGTTGGAGTTCACAGACAGTGCAGTCACCTCTTTTGGGACATCTTTAGAATTTATATGGGTTGATATTTTCCCTGTTAATCTGATTGTTTAATTCTAATTCAGTATTAAGATTAATTGATTTAACCTTGATTTGATGTTGATTGTTGTATTGCTTTCTTCTTACTATTAATAATAGCTAATATTTATTGTCCAGAGTTAGGAATTTGATTAGGAATATTGTTTTGGGTGTCGACTTGCCTCCAGTTTGCTCTCCGCCATGGACTACAGATATTAAGACCTCAAAGTGCTCAGTGTCTAGAGGTAGGTCTCAGAACTCGCAGGAATCACACAGATACCATGATAAATAGCAAACCAGAAGAGTTTTATTACAACTCGATTAAGATCTCACACAATCAAATGCCTAAAGCAATCAACACACAACGGATTTGATTGCCCTAGTTAGTTACACATTTGCAGCTTGAGTATATAATTGCAAATGCCTAGTGTAACACCTTACTTATGCTCCCTCCTGAAGACCTGAGGAGTGGACAGACCAGCCTCACTCTGCTGGTGGTGAAAGAGTAATATAGCAGAAGAAATTTAAAGATTTAAAGACGTATTTGTGCCAGTAAACAGAGTCTGAGGCAGGAAAATACTTTCTTGGAGAAAGAAAAATCTTTGTTTTGAGGAAGAGGAATCTGTCTTCACCCTGTCAGCCATGGTGTGCTACAGGCCTTTCTCCATCACTTCAGCCCAGCCTCCCAAAAACAAAGCCAGACTTCCACACCCTAAAAGTTTGAGGGTATGCACATTTGATTGGAGGATTAAACTAAGACACCCCTTTGAGTATGCTTGAGATGTCATTTCACTCTCTCATGGACAAACTCCTAAAGTAGGCATCTGTGGTTAGAATGCCTAGAAGTACCCCACAATTACCCTGGGTGACTCTCGCCTCTAGTTTATGATAAAGCAGGATGTCCAGTCTGACAGGGCCATTGTATTCTTGGCACCTTCACATATCACACAGATAACATTGCATTCTACATCAGCACAGAGGTCCCTTTGTGGTTAAACTAGATGAGTTAGCAAGGCTAGAAATTTCTGCATGCTCACATTTGCCTAAATATAAAAGAGTGCTAAAGCTAACGTCTTACAGAGTGTGATTCCCTGTAGGCCCCTTGCATACTGATAAAACAGACTAAAACAGAAAAATTTAAGAGACTAGATAGGCTTGAATATAGGCTTACAAGCTATAAATCAAATATATATGTATCCTTATAGGCTACAGCTTTGATCATATAAATTCTTGATTATGATTTTGTTTAATAGTTTTTATGCAATTTCTGAAACTGGTTCTGAGTCATTTCTTTCAGTAATGAAGGAGGGTCCAGATTCTGTGGGGCCTTTATAGATACCCCGCTAATCAATCTAAAAGCTTTACCAGCTCCTTCTAATAATTCATTGGGTTACATACTTCATAACGGACTCTGGTTGGAACCTCTGTTGTGGAGAAACTACTGCTTCTCAACAATGTCATGCACCACAAGGCATGCGATACAAGTATCATGCTGAAAGTTAAAGATCACTCCGGCAGGTATGTTTTTAAAATAAAAATCAAGCTTAAAGCACTATACATACATTCCAACTAATATTAAGTCTTGTATCTGAAAAACTTGTGACCTGTCTTGTGTACTCATCAGATATTTACCACAAAAATATATTAGTACAGCACATGGAATTTTAGTCAAGGTGGTGATGTGGAGGTTCACATTGGCTACGTCTGTACTAGCAGCATCTGTCTGCAGAAGTTACTGTCAAAAGAGATGTTCTGACAAAACTTCAGTAGACAGATTGCATCTATACATGAAAGCGAATCGATCTTTTGATCTGCTCTGTCAATGAAAGGGTCTCGTGGAGCACCTCCGTGGCTTTTTCGTTGACATTTTCTGTCGTCAAAATGCATTTTGTGTGTAGACATTCCACAAGTTCTGTCACCAAACCCCAGTTTTGTCTACAAAACTCTCTGGTGTAGACAACCAGTAAGTGGAGAACATGGAAACTTGGGTGATGGGTCAGAAATGGGAGGCAGCATGGGCAACAATGTCAGAGTAAAAAGAGGGTCAGGGCAAAACAGGGAGGCAAGATCAAATCAATATCTTAGATGCCTGTATACAAATGCAAGAAGTATCGGTAATAAGCAGGAAGAAGCAGAAGTGCTAGTAAATAAATATTACTATGCAATCGTGGGCGTCACAGAAACTTGGTGGCATAATACACGATTGGAATATTGGTATTGAAGGGTACAGCCTGCTTAGGAAGGATAGACAGGGAAGAAAGGGGGGAGGTGTTGCCTTATATATTAAAATTGTATACACTTGGACTGAGGTGGAGATGGATGTAGGAGATGGACGTGTTGAGAGTCTCTGGGTTAGACTAAGAGGGGTAAAAAACAAGGGTGATGTCCTGATAGGCATCTACTACAGGCGGCCTAGCTACGTAGAAGAGGTGGATGAGACTTTTTTCAAACAACTAACAAAGTCAAGCAGGGCCCCAGATTTGGTGGTGATGGGGGACTTCAACTATCCAGATATATGTTGGGAAATTAATACAGTGGGGCACAGACTATCCAGTAAGTTCTTGGATTGTATTGGAGACAAATTTTTATTCCAAAACATTGAAAAAGCTACCAAGAGGGAAGCTCTTTTAGATTTGATTTTAACAAATAGGAAGGAATTGGTAGAGAACTTGAAGATGGAAAGCAGCTTGGGTGAAAGTGATCATGAAATCATGGTGTTCACAATCCTAAGGAAGGGTAGAACAGAAAACAGCAAAATAGAGATAATAGATTTCAGGAAGGCAGATTTTGGTAATCTCAGAGAGCTGGTAGGTAAGGTCCCATGGGAAGCAAAGCTGAGGGGAAAAACAGCTGAGGAGAGTTGGCAGTTTTTCAAAGGGACATTGTTAAGGGCCCAAAAGCAAGCTATCCCACTGTGTAGGAAAGATAGAAAATATGGAAAAACACCGCCTTGGCTTAACCAGGAGATCTTGCACGATCTCAGAATAAAAAAGGAATGGTATAAAAAATGGAAACAAGGAAAAATTACAAATGATGAATATAGGCAAACAACACAAGAATGCAGGAGAAAGATTAGAAAGGCTAAGGCACAAAATGAGCTCAAACTAGCTACAGGCATAAAGGGAAACATGAAGGCTTTTTATAAATATATTAGAAACAAGAGGAAGACCAGGGACAGGGTAGGGCCATTGCTCAGTGAGCAGGGAGAAACAGTAACAGGGAACTTAGAAATGTCAGAGGTGCTCAATGACTTCTTTGTTTTGGTCTTCACTGAGGAGTCTGATGAAAGAGTGCCCAACATAGTAAATGCTAGTAGGAAAGGGGTAGGGTTAGAAGTTGAAATAAAAAAAGAACAAGTTAAAAATCACTTAGGAAAATTAAATGTCTGCAAGTCACCAGGGCCTGATGAAATGCACCCTAGAATACTCAAGGAGCTGATAGAGGAGGTATCTGAGCCATTAGCTATCATCTTTGGAAACCATGGGAGACAGGAGAGATTCCAGAAGACTGGAAAAGGGCGAATATAGTGCCCATCTATAAAAAGGGAAAGAAGAATAACCCAGGAAACTATGGGCCAGTCAGCTTAACTTCAGTGCCAGGAAAGATAATGGAGCAAGTAATTAAAGAAATCATCTGCAAGCACTTGGAAGGTGGTAAGGTAATAGGAAACAGCCAGCATGGGTTTGTAAAGAATAAATCTTGTCAAACTAATCTGATAGCTTTCTTTGATAGGAGAACGAGCCTTGTGGATAGGGGAGAAGCAGTAGATGTGGTCTACCTAGACTTTAGTAAAGCATTTGATATCGTCTCTCATGGTATTCTTATAAAAAAACTAGGCAAATACAATTTAGATGAGGCTACTATAAGGTGGGTGCATAACTGGCTGGACAACCGTACCCAGAGAGTAGTTCTTAATGGCTCTCAATCCTGCTGGAAAAGTATAACAAGTGGGGTTCCACAGGGGTCTGTGTTAGGACCGGTTCTGTTCAATGTCTTCATCAATGATTTAGATATTCACATGGAAAGTACGCTTATTAAGTTTGCAGATGATACCAAGTTGGGAGGGGTTGCAACTGCTTTGGAGGATAGGGTCATAATTCAAAATGATCTGGATAAATTGGAGAAATGGTCTGAGGTAAACAGGATGAAGTTTAATAAGGACAAATGCAAAGTGCTCCACTTAGGAAGGAACAAGCAGTTTCACACATACAGAATGGGGAGATGCTGTCTAGGAATGACTACAGCAGAAAGGGATCTAGGGATTATAGTGGACCACAAGCTAAATATGAGTCAACAGTGTGATGCTGTTGCAAAAAAAGCAAACATGATTCCGGGATGCATTAAGAGGTGTGTTGTGAACAAGACACAAGAAGTCGTTCTTCCACTCTGCTCTGTGCTGGTTAGGCCTCAGCTGGAGTATTGTGTCCAGTTCTGGGCACCCCAGTTCAAAAAAGATTTGGAGAAACTAGAGAGGGTCCGGAAAAGAGCGACAAGAATGATTAAAGGTCTAGAGAATGGGACCTATGAAAAAAGGTTGAAAGAATTGGGCTTGTTTAGTTTGGAAAAGAGAAGATTGAGGGGAGACATGATAGCGGTTTTCAGGTATCTAAAAGGGAGTCATAAGGAAGAAGGAGAAAACTTGTTCTTCTTGGCTCCTGAGGATAGAACAAGAGGCATCGGTGTTAAACTGCAGCAAGGGAGGTTTAGGTTGACCCTTAGGAAAAAGTTCCTAACTGTCAGTGTGGTCAAACAGTGGAATAAATTGCCAAGGGAGGTTGTGGCATCTCCATTGCTGGAGATATTTAAGACTAGGTTAGATCGACATCTATGAGGGATGGTTTAGATCATGGGTGTTCAACCTTTTGGCTTGCCTGGGCCGCACTGAGTGAAGAGGAATTGTCTTGGGCCGAATATAAAATATATAATATAGTTAATGTATATAAATCACATAATAATGTTAAAAGTTTACAATCTTGTGGAGCCGCATTATTAGCTGTCCAGGGCCACATGTGGCCCGCGGGCCGCGGGTTGGACACGCCTGGTTTAGATAGTAGTTGGTCCTGCCATTGGGGCAGGGGGCTGGACTTGATGGCCTCTCGAGGTCCCTTCCAGTCCTAGTGTTCTATGATTCTATGATTCTATGAATCTTAACAAGCTTAAATATTCTAAGGGATCAAACCTCTGTACCCTATCTTTTCTTTTATTCACTGGGGTTCATTAAATTGAATCAAAAATATTCTAGTAGTTACTATGGTTTCACTCACAATCCTGTTTCAAAGGCTTCTTGGAAACAGCAAAAAATGTCTTCTGGGCTCTAACATTTGGACTAAGGAGACTGCTAAAAGGAGTCAGAGGGAGAGAGACAGACTAAGATATGGAATACTGTAAGCCTATTTTTCATGTGGTTCTACAATAAATTGTTCTTATTCAAAACCATGTATCTGGAATAGACTCACCAATCAGCTCTGACTCCTTTTCACTTAGTAAATGGACTACCCAGGACTCTCACCAAATAGCTCACTATCTGAATTGGAATCCATTGAGGTGAATATTAGTACTGCAAGGAAATCTTACTTTGTGGCAAGAAATCTTCCTCTGTATCTTATGGAGTCAGCAGATCCTGCTCCTTCTTCTTCACTCTTCTTTTCCCCTCAAACCCAGGCACAGAATGTCTGGCTCTGGGAATGCTTTGAAGGCTCATATTTCCCACCACATAAAAATGTTGCAGCAATATGGTAGTCCACAGCTAGGTTTAGGATAGGAATTAGCAAACACAGCAATGCTAGCTTTAACCCAGTAGGCTTAAAGTAGAAGTGAGGATGCTGCAGCATGATCTTCAGCCCAGGCTAGCAACATAACCACATATCCAGGGTCAAATGTACTACTGCAACAAAGGGATATCCCTCTCCCAGTCATACCCCAGCTATAGGACAGGTACATCCTTAATGCAGCCATCATTAAAAAGTCAGTATTTCCAGTGGCAAAATTAGCTCCTATTATAGTCATAGGGAAAATAGTCACATCCTCTCAGATGCCACCCTCTCCTTTAATTATGTTACTCTTAATTCAAGGTCTGCTAAATTCAGCGGGGAGATTTCCCGTGAACCCCATAGATTCTGTCTCTTACACAGAGTGAAATCTGTCAGAGAGAGAATATATGTCTCTGTGTGTACATATGTACATATACAACACATTCCTCACATTATATATGCATGCGCGCACACACACATGCACGCACACACGCGCGACACACACACAGAGCAACTCAGAGCCTTACATTAAATGGAAAGAGATAAAGAGGAGTACTTTATGTATTTATGGCTCAGGGTGCAAGAAGCTTAAATACCAGTTTAGCCTTCAAATGACAGTTATATCTTGTCTACCACTTGGGGATTGTCTCCATGGCATAAACAACATACACTTCTTCATTTTTGATCCACGCTTTTATTTCTCCAACTAAGCACTTGAGGTTTCCCCCCAGTTTTATTTCTCTGAATAGTATGCCGTTTGTTCAGGGGACTAGTTAGGGACAATCAATTATTATTACTTTGTCTACATCTGTATCAGTGTGTATCTGTCTGTCAGTGTTACGGTCCTCAAAGTGTAGGAGCTACAGCCACAAAATTTGGTATGCAGCTTCCTCTCACCCCAACTTTGGTTGTGCCTGGGAAAAGAGAAGTGATGGGAAGAGGCTGTTTTCCAGAACACAGAAAAGGAGGGGGCAGAGACAGCCGCAGACCACCCCCACCCAGTCAGCTTGAAAAGCTGGGCAGGGGGACAGCTGGACAGGTGGCAACCTCCTGTAGCCTGGCCACCTCAGACTGCCTGCACATTGCATGAAACTGCTAAGGGGTCAGCCCCCTGGAGTCCGGCTCCCCACCAGCCCCTGGATAACCTACAGACCACAGGAGGGGCAGCTAGACAGGGGTAGCCCCTGAAGTTTGGTCCCTTCTCAGGTAGGCTACAGGCCACAGAGGGCCTCACCCAGACAGTCATCAAGCCACAGGGGGACAGTTGGAGGGAGCAGCCCCCCAGCACCTGCATCCCTGCCCCCAACAGCCTACACACTTCAGAGGGTGTTGGAGTGGGGCAACCCTCTCAGAGCCTGGCTCCACCCTGACAGCCTGCAGACTATAGGAGAAGGGGAGTCCCCTGCAGACGGGGGCAGCTCCCAGAGACTCACCCCCACTTCAGCAGCCTACACAGGCCATAGCATAGGGGACCTCTAGAGGAAGAGGCAGCCACCCAGAACCTGGTTCCTTCCCTCAGACAGCCTGTCGGCTGCAGGGGGCACTGAAGATGAGGGGACAGCCCCTGGAGTGCCCCACCAAACAGGTTGCTGAAGGTGAGGGAATCCCCCAGACCAGTGCAGGGGTAGAGGGGCCAGCTGAAGGCTGGGGTCCGCCCACAGGGCACTGCCCTCCCCCCAACAGGTGGCAGGACAGAACAGCCACTACTCTCAAGAAAAGACACCCTGCAGCAGCTGCAGGCCTGGGGGCTGCCCAGCATGCTTCCCCCGACAGACAGGCTGCAGGCTGGGGGCAGGGCAGCTGGAGGCTGGAGCCAACCTGCACAGCCCCATCCCCCACGCAGCAAGCATGCAGCCCCATACCCCTTCCTACCTCTTAAGAGGAGTCGCTGGCCCTGGAGTGCAGCCCCAGCCCTCCTCAGGAGCACTGCCCTGGCCACCCGGGAGGAGCTGCCACTGGAGCAGTACCACCCTCATCACCATGGGTGGTCCCAGTAACACCCTTCTTACCAGCCCCCTGTCCTGAGAAACCTGCCCTAACTTCTGCATCTCCCACCTGCCTTAACTTCTGCACCCCTAACCCCCACCAACCCCCTGCCTTTAGCCACTCACCCCCTGTCCCTCCTCACCCCTGAATCCTCACTCCAGTCTTCATTTTTTCTTCATTTTTGAAAAATGCTATCATGGGGAACAAGCATGTACATTTTTCATGTATTTTCAAAAAATTCCTTCGCTTAAAGTCCTGAGCAAGGCCGGGTACATCTGCTAGTAACAAAGAACCTAAAGCTGCCCATGACTTAATGTTCTGTTTATAATTGCAGGGAGTGTCTGCTGACATTCTACTAAACTGAAACAGTTGTCTGTTGATGTGTACTAAGGAAACTGTAGACAGCGGTGCTTGGGTTTTAAGCGTGTTTGCTTATTTTAAAGCAAGCATGAAACAATCCCATGAAACAGCAGCTTTGTTAATTTTTTGTTTTTTGTTTAAAGAAAGTTGCGTGTGGGTTCTTCAGTCCTGCCTTTAAGGTATTCTCAGTATAAATGTAGAATGTCACTCAGGGAACGTCCATACATTCCAACAAAAACTCCTTTCCTGCACTGACACTGCACCTTACAGACCATTCAATGGGTTTCAAAGGTAATGTGGATCTTATAAATATTAATCCCAAATATTAAGTGAGGCGAGTTTCGAACTGTCCAGCACATGAAGCATGGCAAACCTTCAGATAAGTTCTCCAAATTTATGAGCTCTCATTTAATTTACATATGCAATATTATTCCGCCTACATTAAGAGCTACTCAGCCAAAGCAGGTAAAATAACAAAATCCTTGTTTTCTTTCAGGCTCAGTCCCTAAGGAATGCTAAATGTTACAGGTTTGATTAAAACCAACGAGAGTAAAGAAATCGTTTGCCACTCTCTTTAATTCCTCAAGCTGTACCCAAGTATAGGGGGTATATAAAACCAAAGAGAAATGTAGGTTTAGATCTACAGACACAAACTAGATCCATGGTAATATCACATCTCGCTTTTTGATCTTTATGCACAATATTCCAGCAATGAAGCACATTGGAAAAGGGGACAAGTAATGGAGGCCACATCTGCGCCTACAATTAAGAAATGGTACAGATGACTGCTCAGAAACCAGCCTAATTGACTGCCCTGGGAGTGCACTCAGATGGGGGAGGTGGAGGGGGCTGAAAGAATTGCTGGGCCCCTGAGGAAGGTGGGGGAGCTCTTTGCTCCCAGAAGGGGCAGGGCCTTGGGCGGAAGGGGTGGGGCTGAGAGCAGCCAGCCCTATGCATTGCCTGGAGTATTCTGTCCAAGACTCCAGTGGCAATTTAAAGGGCCTGGGGCTCTGGCCACTGCTGCTTCTGGCACATCAGCAGCTGTAGGGAGCCTTGGGCCCTTTTGAATTGTCAGGCCCCAGGGCAGTTGTGCCCTTTGCCCCTCCCCTTGGGTGGCCTGAGTCAAATAGCCATAAAAATTCCATTATATTTGTCTGCAGTGAAATGTAAGAGCAAAAATAAACCTGTTAATCTGGTGCTCCAGAACTGAGCAATCCGAAGACTTTTGTTTCTGTTTCTGGTAAGAGAAGAGTCAAGGACTGGGAATTTGCACCCAGATTGCATGGACATCTCTCTATATATTGGGATGAACCAGAAAACTGCACCTTCCTGTCTATGTTTTTAATTTGTCCATTGGAGTAAAGCCTCCTAGTTGTTGAAACAAAGCAGTTGTTTATTAGCACACAGCAGCAGAAAGATTCCAGGAAGCCCTGTTGAAACAACAGAGAAAAATTGGGCGGGTAAAAAGCAAATCCCTGGATGGGAAGTTGATTTGGAGACTGGGTTAAAAATATTCTTGCTCTTGCAAACGGTGCCAGAGAAGATTTAAGGAAGACTTCAGGTTTCATGTCTCATTCAACGTATGGCTCCACCATATTCAGACCATCATAATTGTGCAAGCTTCATTCAGAGAGAAGTTAGCCACTCACAGAATAACCCATTTCCTCAACTGTGCAACTAAGGTGTGTTTTCAGTGTGTCTCTTCAAACCTTCTCTGGCCAGTGACAAGAGAGATGCTGTTGAGGGCCTTATTTTGGAAATGGTGGGGTGAAATAACTTCACCAGCTGGGTCTCATAGTCAGTGATTTGTGAAGCCAGTCTATGCCCTCTCCATCGCAGATCGATTCAGCAAATCCATAGAAACCCCCAGCAACAGGAATTATCCATCAGTTAGAAACCTCTCAGCAATATCTGTCAGGCATACCACTGCCCAGTGCTCTCAGACAGCTCTGGCCCTTGCTTCCTTCCTTAGACAGACACAGCCAGGATTTTGGAGCCCTTAGGGGGATCTTTCCTTTTTACATTGCTAATATTTGCTCCTGCAGCCCATTTGAGGGACACACATATACAACTCATAGAGCTGGAAGTGACCTCAAGAGGTTGTCAAGTCCAGTCCCCTACCCTCCCAGCAGGACCAGCCACCATCTATTACAGATTTTTTTTAAATCTAACCTATTTGCCCCAGACCCCTAAATGGCCTCCTCAAGGAGTGAGCTCACATCTCTGGGTTTATGAGGCCCCTGCTCAAACCACAGAGCTATCCCTCCCTATAGATAGGTTATGCCTGTAGATGGCACTACCATCTGTAACAGTGTGTCTCACTTATTAAAGTTTACATACTATCAAAAATACTACTA
The DNA here is from genome assembly GCF_033958435.1 of Carettochelys insculpta. Lineage (NCBI taxonomy): Eukaryota > Metazoa > Chordata > Testudines > Carettochelyidae > Carettochelys > Carettochelys insculpta. The sequence goes on along the minus strand of NC_134150.1, from coordinate 13,435,120 downwards.
CTAAGGGAAAATATAACGTTCCATGAATGTATATTGTATATGAGGAAGTCAGAGTAAAGGGAGGGTCTTAACAAGAAATAAGATGTCAATGATAACACTGTTCAGTGAGGTAGCAGTCAACAGTTACATATAGTCCAGAATTACTTGTCAAATTCACGGCTGCATAAGAGCAGAGCCACAATGTCAACTTGAAGCCTCTTCAGTTCCTCATTGATGACAGCGGTCTTTTGGGTGTCGCTGATGTCCTAAAGATCTTCAGTCAGACCTGTCAGAATTGTCTGCACATTCCAGCAAGCAAGCTTAAAACTTTGATGGTTTCCTTTTCTTGTTGGTTTTCTTATTGGTTTGCCTGGTGCGCAGCTTTCAGGTCACTTGTCAGGTTTGGGAACCTTAAGCCTCACGCACCCAGTGAGACAGGTGAACTGTGGCAGGACAGTACCCTATTGGCTGGGGGCTGCCCAGCTTGAGGTGTGCGGTGACTGTCCAGTGAGATGCAATGATCTCTCCCACCATTGGAGGCAACCCCTGGCGCTCGTTCTCTATGCCAATCAAGCAAGAGCTTATAACCGGTATCTGTTACCTCCCTTGTTGGTTCAACGCTGTTAGCGATGCTGGAGTACCTCTCCAGGCATGAGCTTGGGCTATTATTGGGACCATGGGCTGCCCAGACGCTAGTGTTCCCCTCTCGGCTTTACTGATATAGTCCAAAGGAGAGGATAACCTCTACGTCTGGTACCAGCTCAGCTGCAGGAGTTGCCAGGTCAATGCCAGAAGTTGGCACAGAACCACCTTAGGACTCCCCTCCGGATTTTCTGTCAGGGTTTACTCCCTTAGCCTTGCTCCTTTCCAGGATAACCCACAAGGCAGTATTGCCACAAGCATGTAAAGTAAATTAGAGTATAATGCTACCTTTGTCTTATCTAAACATTCCTGTCAGAAGTCTACATGTACCAGAGGGTTAGCCGTGTTGGTCTGAATCCACAAAAACAACAAGAAATCCTGTGGCACCTTGTAGACTAACAGATATGTTGTAGCATTGGCATTCATGGGCAAAGATCCACTTTGTCAGATGCATCTGTGGGATGCCTTTACCCACAAAAGCTTATGCTCCAATATATCTGTTAGTCTATAAGGTGCCACAGGAAGTCTACATATGATGACTATGCAAAAAACTAAATTACCAGAACAGACCAGAACAGAATTACCTACTTCCAAACTCAGAGAGCGAAATCCTAGCTCCACTGACGTTAAAAACAGTTTTGTCATTGACTTCAGTGGGGTAGGATTTCATCAAAGAAATATTGTGAGCAATCTTGGTGATGTGTCTTTTCTGGGAAAGGGTTACCAAAGTTCTTGGCACACAAAATGCATTTGTTGGAAAATCATTTCCACCATAATCTTCTGGATAATATTTGAAATTATCTTTACATCCCCATTTTAAGAGGCTTTTTTCCCCACTGCTGTGTTTAGATGCAGCTCCCATTCTGTTTCTAAGCACAGTTTCAGGTGAATTAAAATGGACATGTATGGCAGCCCTAAAGTATTATATAAAAGTCTTATTGTATTAGTCATTTTTTCTGTCATTTTGTATTAGTCTAATGAAATACTAACATTATGCTGAAATGTCAGCATATTACAGATTCCTCAATGTGTCAAGTTTGTACCAGATCATGTTATTCTCTACTACATATTTTTGTGAGAAATAAATGAAACTGCACAGGACTTTAGCAGGAAACATGAGGCTGAGGTGTGTAGAATTCTATAAAGCAGAAGTGGCCAAATTTACTAATCCCCTGAGCCACATATGACAATCATCAGAAGTTTGAAAGCTGGGGCGAGTTGCAAGGCATGGGGTTTCAGCCCCACTCCTGCTGAAACCCAGACCCCTGGCAGAAGCACCCTATGGGGCTGCAGCCCTGAGATATCCCACTCTCCACTTGGCAATAGCCTCTACTTGAGCATACCACTGTAATGATAGGTCCCAAGCTTTCTCCACCCTGTCTGGGAGATGGAGAATAGAGGAAAAATCTGGGGAGCTTTGCAACTTGCACGTTAATTATAAAAGACCCATAGTTTAGCCACCTCTGGTATAAAGATTTCGTACGAATATTAATATTTCGTGTGCCAACAGCCTAATTGTAAGGCTACAGCTACACTGTAGCCATAACTTGAAATACCTTATACAATTTGCACAACACAAATTGTGTAAGGTATTTTGGGTTAACTTCTTTTGAACTCGGTGCCACACCAAAGTTGGAAATAAGGGGCTAGTTCAAGGCTTCCTTTATCCCTCTCATGACAAGAGGTAGTGGAAACAACATATTGAGCTCGAAATAGTGCTGCTATTTCAAGCATGGTGTTTAGCCCAGCGTTGCTATTTCGGGATAATAGTTGAATCCCAAAATAGCATCAATAGTGTAGCCATAGGCTAAGTGAGCATCCAATATATTTGATTCAAACTATAGCTTTTTTGGAACAAGCAAGGTTTTTCTTTTTGTTTTACACAGAGATTGAAATTCTGCTTAAACTGAAGAATAAACGTTGTAAGAGAAGTACATTGTTTACGTCCAGTCCGGAAAAAGGGTTGGCTTTCCTTCTGAACCTCCCATACTTTTAATTAAGAAAAACAAAACACAGTAACTTAGAAAAAACACATAGTATTGCATAAATATGGGTGATTCAGGCCCACCAGCTGGTAGGGCAGTAGGCAAAAGGGGCCATTGCCCAGGGCCCAGAGATTCAAAGGGGCCCAGGGCTCCCGGACACTGCCTCTGCTACTGGGCCCTTTAAATTGCTGACAGAGTGCCACTCTGCATGTGCCACATGGTTCTGAGAGCTGGGGGTTTAGGGCCAATGCCATGGTCCCAGCAGCACTGATGGCTACCTCCAGCCCTACCCATTCTGCCTAAAGCACCTCCTCTTCTCGTGCCACAGAGTCAGCCCCCACACACAATTTGTCTGGGGGCTCCGCTAAAGCTGTCAGGATGAGTACTGTAACACTGGCTTAGCATAAAATGGGAAATAGATTATAGAATTGTGTACCACAAAATGGAATGCTGTGACTCAGTTTTCCTGGTCAGTTACTGCAAGACCGGGTCATGGTGACAAGTGAACTCTGATACAGCTACCAGTAACCAATGGCACAGTATGGATAATGATTCCTTCATGGCTAAGAACTAGCTTTTGACAGCTGTAAGGTTAGGATTCTGAGTGTTTTCCAACTGTGTAATCATTGCCCAAATTAACTGCAAAAATGCCAAGGTTCAGGTGCAGGTTAATATTAGTTGTGAGATCAGATTGTGTAGATTCAGTGGGACATACTCCTAACTGATATGCGCAAATAAGTGATGCCTCACTCTTCTGTAGCATTTTCAATCAGTAGTTCTCAAAGTGCTTTACAAAATAAGCCAGTACCATCATTATCCCCACCTCACAGATGAGGATCCAGGCCCCATTGTGCTAAGTGTACATACGCATAGTTAGAGAATTCCTCACTCTTCAGTGACTTACAATTGAAAGAGACAACAGAAAATATGTAACAGAGGAAGCCGTGTTAGTCTGTACTTTTGTTTCGTAAGATAAAATATGGGTAATGATAAATATTATCATTTTTTTATTTTACAGCCAGGAAAACTGGAGCACAGATTTACCCAAGATCACACGTGGAGTTAGTGGCAGAGCCAGGAATCTCCCAAGTCTCAATCTATTGCATGAAACTACAAGACTAAGGACTTTACAGTGTATCCAATTTTTTAACTACATACACATGAACATGTGCGTGCGCACACACACACACACACATCTTTCTGTTCACCTTAGCTGTGGCATAGCAGTGGCTTTCCTTGCAGTTTGGCAGTTCTACACTGTGACTATTTAATGGACGTGCAGTTTTGGCTTTTACACTTTTGTGCATGCACAAAAATCCATATTTGTGTGTGGGGAAATCCAGCAACATACATTTACCAATGTCATTTCCTTATATAGCTGTGATTTCAAATATTGTTAGTGAAGGCAAGAAGTGGGGTGGAAAATGTACTACATAGTCTTTCTATAAAATGAACTAAAAAGCTTCTAATCTACATTTATCACAAAGCCTGGGGAATACGGAGCTATTCAAAGATAAGTTTGACCATTAGCTTTGTATTCTCTTGTGTTTGTGGGTTTTATGTACAGAATGAACTCTGAGCATGTGATTTGATGAACAGAGTTTTATTGAATTTGGAGAAATATGTAAAGCTTTTTAGAACACCATGTAAATCACATAAACGCAGGTTTGATCAAACTGCCATCTACTGGCGTTCCCTGGTATTTAACAGGAAGAAAAAAATCTGTGAAAATCTAATTTTGACTAGGTTTTTGCCACCTCCTTCCCTCCCTACCCCATTTGTTAAGTCAGATTTGAAGAGATGGGTCACATGAGTCCCAGTGAAAATATTATCTGAAATAGCAGGCACCTGTGCAAACACACACCACTACCTCCAAGTTATCTGCTCACTCTGAGCAGGTAAACATCCAACTTTTTGGGCATAGTTCAACTAACAGGTGCTTCCAACTTCCCATTTGATTTGAGCGGAGGTGACCAAACAGTACTGTGTCTATAGAAATACCAAGTCCTAAGAATACAAATATATTAAAGGATTTATTACTGTTTTTCTCATCAAGAAAACTATTTTAAGTGTACAATGATCCAGCACATTAAGAAGTCAACTAAGAGTAATAATGAATTACTTCAAAAACATGAAGTCCTGCAGTACTTTATAGACGAACCGATATTTTGGAGCATAAGCTTTAGTGGGCAAAGACCTGCTTCGTCAGGTGCATTACTTGAAGGACCTGCATATAAACTAGCTATATCACAAAGGGTTTTGAGAACAGCTAGTTCTAGAGCACACAAGAGGCTAAACTCGTCTGCTGGTTATTCTTAAGTAACATGGTGGAATTTGTTCACGAAGTAACTAATAGTAACTATAACAGAAATAGGTTCAAAATCCTCAGGGAAGGATCATGCTGAAAATACACATTGACATACTAAAACTTCAGAAAGAAAGTTGCCAAATAAATGAGGAAGCTAATCAACAGAGACACCAAAGTCAAAACATGAGGGAAATTAAAAGCTTTGCATTCAGTACAGAAGATTCCTAAGGACCCAGTGCAGAGTAGTGGGCAACAGAGATGCTATGCACGCACAAAAACAAGAGAGAAAAAGCAGTATAAAAGTACAAAGTACAAATGTATAAGCCAACCACTAACAGCCATTATGTACTAATTATGCCGTAAGAGATTTATTGCACCTCCTCTGAAGTACCTGGGATATTAAATTACTGGAGATGCCCATTACACCCTGGAGATGATTAATTTATAATCGTAAGGATTAATTTAGTCTTATACTTAGATTGTAAGCTCTTTGGGGGCAGGGACTGTTTGTTTAGTGTGTGTTTGTACAGCACCTAGCTCTGATCCATGACTGGGATACCTAGGCATTATAAATATATAAATGAGAATAATAATAAGGAAAATTGTATAGTCCAGCAAAAAAATTGCAAGTAAGTACAGGCTGAACCTCTAAAAACCATGACTCTCTGCTCTGCTAACATCTGTGGTCCAGCAGAACCTCTGATGTTTCAGTATCAGAGAGCCGCAGCACCTGGGACTTGGGCAACAGGAGGGCCTGTGGCTGGCAGCACTGCTGGGGCTGGGCGTCTGGCCAAGTCAGGTTGCAGTGGAGTCAGCAGCTCAGCCACAGCTAGCAGGGAAGATCCCGGCCAGAGCAAGTAGCCCAAGTGGGTCTGGCGGATGCAGGGCCAGCAGCCCAATTGGGGTAGGCAACCTGATGCTGGGAGACCAACAAGGGATGTCAGCAGGGAGGCAGAAACCTATTCACTGTGCTCATGGCATTGGGCCAGCAGCCCTGTCGGCCAGAGCTCGAAATGAAGCTGGGCCAGGGCTGGGGAGGGGCACCCAGGGCCCAGGAGTGGAGGCAGGCAACAGGGCCAGAACTGACCACCCCAGTCTGGCAAACTCCCTCCTACGGAACCAGTCTGGTCCCAAGGGTGCCAGACCTGGGAGGTCCAACCTGTACTGGCAAAAGTTTGGATTGTTTTTCCTTCAAGGTGGTAGATACTGAACAGATTGTTTCACCTCTCCCTATTAGGATTGCAAAGCAATCCTTTTCGCTGCAATCGGTTGTGGAAACCACGACTTTTGTTGGGAAGTGTGCAGAAGGATCAAATACATTCTTCAGAAATAAAGATCTTATTTTCATGCAAAACAGTCCAATAATAGAAATGAGGTGAAGCAAAACCACAGCTTCTGTCTGATACGTAGGCAGAAAAGTTAGTTAAACAGAATGTGTTTCAAAGTTTTTTCTGCAGCATCAGCCGCTCTTTAATTTCTCCAGTGAGTTAATTCATATTCTGTCCCCTACCCCAACTTCCTTTTTGCATCTGATGCAGTCTTTGCCATAGGTCAGACCAACAATCATAGGGGATACAGGTTCTCTAAAGCTTTAGAATTGTGAAACTGCAGACATCTTTTAAAAGTTTATGTTTTTGCCAGAATAGCAAGTTCATATGCATTTCTATCTCATCAGAGAATGCTAACCTAATAGCAGAGAGCTTCAAACTGAAATTTCCAAACCCTTTTGGACCCTGCATTTATCTAAATTATCACTATTTGAAATCACCCATCCCAATCACTTTGGTAAATGACAACACTGAAGGTCATCCTGGTCTTCTGGTTCACAAACTATTAGCTATGAGTGAATACTGAAAAAATACACAAATCTGCTTCTAGAATTATTTAAATGACTGTTTTAGACATGTTTATGCCTTCTTTTGGGGCGGGGGGTGGGTTGTGTTAATCACCGAGGAAAGAAATCAAGATTTCCTAATACGAACACTTACAGAAAGTGACTATTATGATTACAAACTAGGATGTTAATGGAAGTCAAACCTTAGATTTTAGCAATAAGCCCAGTCCTCCACACTGCATGGGGGTGAGCCCTCTGGGACACAGAAAGAATTGGAACGAAGGGTCCTGTGGCAGCTTATAGACTAACAGAAAAGTTTTGAGCATGAGCTTTCATGCTCATGCTCAAAACTTTTCTGTTAGTCTATAAGGTGCCATAGGACCCTTCATTGCTGTTACAGATCAGACTAACACGGCTACCCCTCCCATACTAGAAAGAATTGGGTGAGCCTGAGAAGATGAAATTCTCATACAGTGAGGCACTTAGCTGCACATTCCTTCTCACACAGGGCCTTCTCTACATACTTACTGTGAGTATCCTGGTATATAGTTGAAGGGGTGTAACGCCATTAACGCGGATGCAGTTATGTCATTGTAAAGAAACTGTACACAAGAATATCTACTCCAGCCCAGGAGGAGTAGCAGCTATACAGGTACTACAGACTTTAATCCCAACATACAGATGTCGTCACTAAAGCTTATAACAGAAGGGCTGTATAGATTAAAAACTCACCTCTAACCAACATAGCTGTTTTGTTACATCTTTCAGGTACAGATTACCCATTAGGACCAGTCTTATTCCTCTTAATGGTCTGAAGCAACTTGGTAGCCACACATCAGCACTCATTAACACAAGATCCGGTTCCTTCAACTTTTTGGGTATGTCTACACTGCGAAGTAGGCCCACAGTTAGTAGAATCTGAAGTAGCTCATGCTGGGTTTGTTAACCTTGGCCTTGAGCATCTACTGTCATTTGTAACCGAACCAATTTGAACTGTTGAATCCTGGGTCACAATCTGGGGCTCCAGTGTCTACACTGCATTATGTGGACCTGAGTCTAACCACGCATATGCCATATTTCCTAACACTGTCCCAAAATGTGGCTACTCTAACCCTTTATTCACTGTGTGTTATGGGAAACCATGACTGTTCACCACATTTGTTTGGCCAGAGGACAAAGCTTGTGAGATAGTTTGGTGGATGTCCAGAGCACAAAGACAGTGGGCCTGTACATACTACAAACCAACAGGCTTGAACCCTGGACTCCAGCTCGATTCAAGTTTGAACCTCCCAAAACCTTCTGAGGTTCTGAGAACCTGGGAGTGAGTTCGAGGTTAGTGCAATTTGTGTGTCCATGAAAGTGGTGCTAGACTTAAGCCTAAACTCCAACCCAGGGCTTACACTGCAGGGCAGATGTGCCCTTTTGCCTGGTCATCAGCACCCAAAATCAAACTGTGGTACAGGTTGAACACCTCTAATCCAGAACTCTCTCAACTAGCAACATTCGTAATCCAGCATGATTTTAGTGAGCCAGATGACCACTTATCAGAGGTGTGGCCAAGTTTCCTGTAGTCCCATGAAGTTTGTTTCCAGCCACCTGTCCTGACTCTATGTCCTGTGCTGTTATTCAACTGCAAATTACCCCTAAATGTCTTCTAAGACCCCAGTAAGCAGTGGAATTGTTGGTAATGCTGCCAGACAATATTGTCTTCTCATAGTCCAGCAAATTCTCATGTCTGGCACTAGTCAGGTCCCGAGGGTGCTGGACAAGAGAGGTTCAGCCTGCAATGAAGTGGCTGTATTGTGAGGTTTAGTGAAATTATACATCCATGCAGAATATATCAGTTGGTCAAACACCTTGGGAACCTAAAGGAAGACAGCTGCTCTATAGATGTATATTTTGCCAATAGCTATTTCACTCACTGATATTTATTTGTTCACAGTCTCACAGCCCAGTTTTTCCTGCAAGGCAGAAATGGAAGTGCAGGCTACCTTCAGTTATACTCTTCCCAAGTTTATTACCCAGAGTCACAGTGGGTGATATTGAAGGAGCAATGCCAGTTCCTATGTGCCATGGTTTGCACTCGATCAAACTGCAGACTAAGGACTTTCTAAAGAATTACACCATAATCATCTTCTGGACAGATGTTCTCAAAACCTGAGCCATGTTAGTCAGTCAGTAAGGGCCCATTAAATTCTCCGAGACCTGCAGGAGGAGGAACTGCACAAATTGAAACAGAAAATGCCAACTCCATAGAATCAGTGCAAAAAGCCAGCCATGCGTACACAGGACATATATCATAGGCTTGAGGTAAGTGGTGCTCCACGCCTTTAGTAATAGGGGTTTAGGAAGCGTATGTGTTCATTATTCTTTACAGCTGGTTACTTGTGATGTCAGGGAAAATGATGTTTGTCCTCTTAAAGTACCTTAGGAGAAAATATCTGCACTGAGATGGTCATAGGGGGTGTGACCGAGGTTTAAACACTTTGTCTTAGTTTCTTAATCTCCAGTCTGGTACTCAGACAAGTTAGGGATAGGAAAAGTTTCTCTGAGCTCGGTGGTTGATTATGCACAAGCACCGACTAGGGCAGCAGTGTCCAATAAGCATTGCTTTTTTCCTAGAAAAAAAGGTGGTAGAACTCAAGTCCCTATTCCCCCCACCTCCCTGCCCTAAGGCCCAACTCCCACCCCCTCCCCCGCCACCTGGGGCCCAAACCACCCAAGGGTGGTTTAACCACCCCCCCTCCAACCTCATCCCCTGCCCCCAGAGCCAGGTACCCCCAGCCACCTGCCTCCCCCACTTTCACCCAGCAGTCACTGCCCTAGGCAACTACGACCAAAATAATTTTTCCAAACTAAGTTGTTACTTCACTCTGACAAAAGTGCTTCCAGCTCAATGATAGCTCTTCTGTGGAATGACTGACCAGATGGTTATAACATGGGCAGTAAAAAACTGTATTTAAAACCCTTTGTAAACTGCGATGCTGCAGAATTCCCATGGACGTATTTGTATTTCCATGCATGCTGGAATGATCAGCTCAGTTTCTGCATGTGTGCTTCGGTCAGACACGCTCTAGCTGCCTTCACACTACCTAATGCCAGTGCACCCACTGCTGGGGCATGTAGTTGCAGACCCTCAGCACTGCTTTGGCTTTGAAAGAAACATTTTTTACTTCATATTGTGCCAAAAACGAGTCAACTGAAGAGATTTTCTTGTTTTTCTGTCTTAAATCACAACGATTTCATTAATTTAATTTATAAATAGTGATGAAGAGCCTTACCGATGTTCTTAACATTTATTAGCATGAGATGAACAAACATTTTGAACTGACAGTATTTGTATATTCCACTCAGTATACAAGTTCCTACAAAAATATTTAGAGTCCTTGCAAATATTTAGAGTCATTGTAGGGTATATGAGCTAGAAAAATCTACCCACATTGTTTATGAGTGTTTTAATTGCCATTAGCTTCTGATCTGAAACCTTTCAGATAGCTTTCCAAAACCACTAACTTTTGTTTTTACTGCAGCTGAGATGCATTTTTGTCACTCAGGACTTATATGTAGCATCGAGTCCAGTTCCCTGCCCTCATGCCGAGACCTATCTCCATCCAGACCATCCGCAGTAGATGTCTATCTAACCTGGCCTTAAATATCTCCAGTGATGGAGAGTCCACAACTTCACTAGGCAATTTATTCCACTCTGACAATTAGAAATTTTTTGCTAATGTCCAACCTAAACCTGCTGCAATTTAAGGCCATTGCTCCTTGTCCTATCCTCAGAGGCCAAGCAGAATAATTTTTCTCCCTCCTCCTTGAAACTCTCTTTTAGGTACTTAAAAACTTCTCTAGTGTCCCTTCTCAGTCTTCTCTTTGCTAAACTAAACAATCCTAGTTCTTTCAATCTTCCCTCATAGCTCATGTTCTCTAGAACTTTAATCATTTTTGTTGCTCTTCTCTGGACCTTCTCTAATTTTTCCACATCTTTCTTGAAATGTGGTACTCAGAACTGGACACAGTTTTCCAGTTGAGGCCTAATGAGAGCTGAGTGAAGCAAAAGAATGACTTTCCATGTCTTCCTTTCAACACTCTTATTAATGCATCCCAGAATCAGGTTTGCTCTTTTTGGAACAGGATCACACTGTTGGCTCATATTTAGCTTGTGGTCCACTGTGACCCCTAAATCCCCTTGTGCAGTACTCCTTCCTAGACAGTCGCTTCCCATTTTGTATGTATGAAGCTGATTGTCCCTTTCCAAGTGGAGTACTTTGCATGTGTCCTTATTAAACTTCATCCTGTTTAATTCAGGCCATTTCTCAGTTTGTCCACATCATTTTGAATTGTGACCCTATATATAGTCACATAATATAAACATTAAACAATTAATGCTGAGACAAACCCTGAACTCCTTAAACCAGGAAAAACTTTTCTTCAGGTTGGAATTTTGACTGCATGGAAGTGAATAAAGATTTCCGTATTTGTCTCAGTGAGTCAGAATATTTTCATAATAACAACTCTCCAATATACTTCTAAATCTTAATCTTCCACCAGGCACGCTTTTGTGTATTCCATCTATGTGCATATAAATTCGTTATCTTACTGGTTGATTCTTACCCCAAATATATAAATGAAAATATACTGACTATAGGTTCTGACAGGGAAGTATATCTGTACTTTGAATTACTTACCATGCTTCCAAGGAAAGATTACTAAATGATTCCTTTACATTTCAGTTCCCAATCAACCAATCTTATGCCAAGATATAAAGAAACAATGGAAACAGTTTAACCCTAGTACCCATAGTGTGCTGTATTTTTGCATTACAAGAATAGTGCTAGTCATGTGAGTTGCTCAATGTAAGTTTCTGACCACATTAGATCTTGGCCGGATCCAAGAAACCTACAATATAGAGGAAAAATGGGTAATGTAACAGCAAGGGTTGTGAAACCCTTTATACAGTAGTATATAATAGGGTGATAGTGAGGGTACCCTGATTGCTTTAAGCATAGCTGTGGGAGAAAAGAGTATTTGGTCACTATTGATAAGTTATTAGAAAGAAAGATACCGGTTATATCACGGTTTCCAGATACACTATAACATAAATATTCATCTTGTCACATTGCTGTATAAATACATGAGGTAAAACAACATGGCATTTGTTGTACTTCAATTACTTTCTTGTATAATGTCAAGAAGTAAAAGCTAACAAACCATAACTTTTCCTGACATTTCCTCCCTCCAGTGACCAATGATGGATGTGCCCTGAAAAGGCATTCATCATTTTACAGAACAGCATAGACTGATTTTTTAGTTAATGTTTAAATAGAAAAGCTCAGCTCTTATCTACAAAGATGTTAACCCTGACAGAAAATGTTTGGTGCATTTCCAAAGAGGCAGATGTTGGGAAACACAGAGCAGATATTGTGTTACACACACACACACACTCCCTACGACTGGAAGGGACCTCAGGAGGTCATCTCGTCCAGTCCCCTGCCCCTGTGGCAGGACCAAGCACCATCCCTCACATCCATTTGCCCCAATCCCTAAATGGCCTCCTCAGAGAGGCCCTGCGTTTAGCACAACCCTGCATTTAGCAGGCCAATGCTCAAGCCACTGAGCTATCCCTCCCCCAAGTTCCTCTTACCCAACACAAGTTGGTCTAACAGGATGATTATAAAAGTTACAAAGGTACTATGAGGACATGTCCTGCAAGGTTCAGGGCATTTCTGGGATGTCCTGGACACCGTTAGTTCTGTTAAAAGACAGTGGGAGCATTTAGCAGCAGAAAGTAATTCCATAGGCTTGAATGCAAATATGCTTTCTGTGCAGCAAAGAATGCAAGTATGTCCTTGAGCTTGAGCATGTGGGCAAGTACTTTGCTAAATAGGGTTTGATTTTTTTTATTGCTAATTATTTTTGCTTTTGCAGTGTTCCTGTGGAGAAAGTAACTCCACCTAGCAAGAAACACACAGGAACAAAATGGCAGAGTTGCCATGGATACCACAAGTTTCTCATAGATAAGTGAATACAAAAAAATTGGAAAGGGAAATGCTGAATATACATTCTTCCTGAGCTGGTATATTCTGATAACTACTCCTTTTTGTCTTATACACACATATCATCAATGGGTACCACTGGGTATTTGCTAAATTACACACAAGGCAATATAAAAGCCCTTTATGTGTTCTGTGGATAGTTTAGAGTCCTCAGAATAACCACAGAATTCAGAGGTTGTATAACTCATTCATTGTACCTGATGTAGTTTATACCTCCATAAAGGAATTGTGTGTTCCATCCATTTAAAATTAAGCAACTCATTTAAGAATTAGGCAGGTGGTTGCCTGCTAGGAATTCTGTGGGTGATATGAGACAAGTTGGATGAGTGAAAGTGACCATTAGCTGCTCTTGCAGGTGCTAGTAGCAGGTCGTGTGTGTGACACATTCAGAGATTGTGACTAGGATGTAAACAGGAATAAATCTGAACAAATATGATGAATGATGCCGATTGTTATGTTCCAAATCAGAGGAATATGCCATTCCTTTTGCAGTGTATATGGCCTTCCAAGGCCAGATTAAGAAAGGGGGTATAGGAACTGCATCCCAGTGCTCAGAGACCACTCAACCTAAGACCCTGGGCTGCAGCCTCTAAAGTCCCTGGATTCCAGGCCAGCACTTTCTGCCATTCCTCACCCCCTGCTCTTAGAGGATGGTGCCATGTCGCTGCGAGTGCTGGAAATCCTTGTCCCCATATCACATTCCCTTGGCGGCTCTGCCCCCACAGCTCTTATTGGCTGTGATTCCCAGTCAATGGGAGCTGTGGGAGATAGTGTCTGCAGGCACGTGCAGGGCAGCTCAGACCACACAGACCCACTGGTCCACCACCACCACCACCAAAGGGGATCTGCAACTGCACCAGGTAAGCATCCACACCCCAACTCTCTGCCCCACCCCTGAGCACCCCCCTGCACCCTAATTCTCACCCAGACCCTGCACTCAGCTTTGAGCCCCTTCCCACACTCTTAAGTCCCTAACTCCCTCCCATACCCTGCAATCCAATGCTGAGCACCTTTCTGCATGCTGACTCCTGCCCAGATGCCACACACCTACCCCAGCCTCCTTCCCTTTACCCCGCTCCTGCACTCCAAACCCCTTGGCCCCAGCCTGGAGCTTCCTCCCTCTGGCACCCCAAATGCCTCATCACCAGCTCCATCCAAGATCCTCCATCCCCCATTGGAGCCCCCACCCCTTCCCTCACTCATTCTTCTGCCTCAACCCACAGTCCCATCCTATACACTGAACCCTTCAGTTTTAGCCCCATCCTGGAGCCTAGGGAGACCTGCAAAAATCTAAAAGCCCTGGGCCCCCAGAAAAGTTAATCCAGCTCTGAAGCTGTCACATGGTATTTGCTAAGGACAAACATAATGATCTGGATGGACGGCTGTGCCCAGATATGTTGTCTGGCTCATGATGTAGAGACTATTTTGCATTCTAGATGTTCAACCTAGGCTGTTGGTTGCCAGTGGGAGCCAAGCACCTGCTTATTTTGTAATGGGTGCTTCAGCTCTGGACCTCCCAGAGAGTCAGGACCTATGGGAGAGGAAAGGAAAAGTCCCACCTTTCACTGAATCTATTGTCGCAGGCATACAGACACAGAGGCTACGTCTACACGTGCACCCAACTTCGAAATAGCTTATTTCGATGTTGCGACATCGAAATAGGCTATTTTGATGAATAACGTCTACACGTCCTCCAGGGCTGGCAACGTCGATGTTCAACTTCGACGTTGCTCAGCCCAACATCGAAATAGGCACAGCGAGGGAACGTCTACACGCCAAAGTAGCACACATCGAAATAAGGGAGCCAGGCACAGCTGCAGACAGGGTCACGGGGCGGACTCAACAGCAAGTCGCTCCCTTAAAGGGCCCCTCCCAGACACACTTTCATTAAACAGTGCAAGATACACAGAGCCAACAACTAGTTGCAGACCCTGTATATGCAGCACGGACCCCCAGCTGCAGCAGCAGCAGCCAGAAGCCCTGGGCTAAGGGCTGCTGCCCACGGTGACCACAGAGCCCCGCAAGGGCTGGAGAGAGAGTATCTCTCAACCCCCCAGCTGATGGCCGCCATGGAGGACCCCGCTATTTCGATGTTGCGGGACGCGGATCGTCTACACGTCCCTACTTCGATGTTGAACGTCGAAGTAGGGCGCTATTCCCATCCGCTCATGGGGTTAGCGACTTCGACGTCTCGCCGCCTAACGTCGATTTCAACTTCGAAATAGCAACCAACACGTGTAGACGTGACGGGCGCTATTTCGAAGTTACTGCCGCTACTTCGAAGTAGCGTGCACGTGTAGACGCAGCCAGAGAGTGCTAATACTATGCTTTGTCAAGAATAAAACTAGTTGGGAACCTTTGCTACTAAAACAAGTCTTGCAGTCTTATTGAGGAATTCAGTCAGTGCCTGCTGTATGAGCTGTCTGGCTAACTACACAACCTATTCTTTGCATCCACAAGAACACTTTTTAAAATGATAGCTGTGGTTGTGATGGACTCACATGAGTCCAGGATTTAAGCCCATAGTGCAGATCTCTTAATTATCAACGCCTTGACTGTCTCATTCACAAAATGTAGAAATCAGTCAACAAATCAGTGCAGTTACATAAATTAAATGATTGTGCTATGATCTAAAATTCCAGTATTAGGGTGCCTCTACAAAATGGCATTGTAAAGATAGGTTGTGACCAGAGCAGTGCAAAATATTCATAATCCAATTAAAGATATGAAGGATACTTGGACATTCTGATGTGTACATATTGCTTTGAATTAAAAAATGACATTTTCATGAAATTTCTTTGAATTGCCTATTTCTACGAGAAAATAGGACCATTTTTGAGTTTGCATGATTCTGATAGAAAATTATTGAATACTGAAAACAAAGTTAAATTTTACCATGTGAAAACTAAAATGGATAATCATAAACACAATTGTGAATTTTGCACAATTCTAATTAGAATGTTTTCAACACAAATACACATTCTCAAATGCGTTTTGCCTCTCTCTACTATGAAGAGCCATAGAAACTAATTCTAGGATCATAATTACTAAATAAATGTAATCCTACATGGAATTAAACAAAAACCAACTTCCCAAGAGCTGTTGTCTGAGCCAGATGCTTGTTTAAAATACAAAATACCAAGCTGAATTCAGTACAACACTTTTGACTATTTAAGCGTAAGATGGGGAAAAAATCCTAAAAACTTGTTTTCTACAATATATCTTCCAACTCATCACAGATAGAGAAACGAAAGATTTAAATGTGTCCCATTCAATTGATTTTGACAAGCTTCCAAGCATTAAAATATCGTCCTTTTTAGTAGTAGATCCACCAAAATGAAATAAATTTCAGGCTTTCAGAAGAGATCGCAGTGAAGAGGGGTGACTCATCATGGGCTGGGAAAGACAAGAGAGAATTACTTTCTCCTCCTGACTCCAGTATTACACAAAAGGTATTTTTATTACATGAAAATGCTGGCATTATGAAACTGCTTTTTAGATAGTTTTCAAAGTTGCAGAAAAAATAAAAAAAAATGTGCAAAGCTCAGATTTAAAAATACTTATATTTGATACACTAAATTGTATAATTGCCAGCTGTCTATATAAATGCTTGATAAGATTTATTTGTATTATGGTGAACAGAACTAAGGCATGACATTTCTTATATAGCTTATTTCTTATATAGCTTCCTATATTTGCTTTTTTCCACATCTTCTACTTAAATATTATGTCCAAGATTTTACAAATGCTTGAGTTCAAATTAATATGAGGGTCGCAACAGAAAATAAAATCTCTTTCAGAAGAATGTCACTCGGGCTGTGTTTACACTAGCCCCCCCTGCTTCGAAAGGAGGATGCTAATGAGACACTTTGGGATATGCTAATGAGGACATGCAATGAATATGCAGCAGCTCATTAGCATAATGGCAGCCGCAGCACTTTGAAAGTGCCGCTTTTGATTGTGCACGGCTCGTCTACATGGGGTGCTTTTTGAAAGGACCGCGCACAGATTGAAAACCCCTTATTCCTATAACCAAATGCCTCACCACCAGCTCCATCCAAGATCCTACATCCCCCACTGGAGTCCCCCCACCCCTTCCTCACTCACTCTCCTACCTCAACCCAGAGCCCCTTTCTATACATTGAACCCAAAATAGGGGTGATTCATGATCCCACAGTACATGAGATGGAAAGAGTTAACTGGATGAGACAGTCGAAGCAACGTTTTTCCAAGCTGAGCAAGCAGCAATAGAAGACTTAGGCCTGGTGTACACAATGCCTCTTCATCCCCCATTGATCTAGAATGCAATTTATGTAGCCGAAGTGGAGGTACTTTGAGGTACTTTCAGTCAGAGCTGCTGCAGGGGGGAAAAGGGGAGGGACAAAGGAGGCAATTGCTGCAGGCCCCATTCCCCTCTCCCTCCACTTCCACTCTACCCCCTTTCGCCCTCCCCAACCAACCCCACCAGGGATTATCTCAGGCTGCGTCTACGTTAGGAGATTAAATTGATTTTCATTAAAATCGATTTCTTAACTCTGCATTTTATCCATTTGATGTACAGCATCTTCACCTTCCCACATGCTCCCCACAAAATCGAGTTACTGCTGCCATACACAAGTTGCTTAAATCAAGTGGTGCTGCAGTGTATTATGGGAACCTATCCCACAGTTCCCTGAGCGCTGTTGCATTCTGGCCACGCAAGTAGATGTGGGTGTATGATGCCATCTTCCCATATTTCATTCCCCTCTTTCCCCTGCCATGTCAAGTATGTTTAATCAGCCACAGTTGTTACTCTGAAACTCGAGTGAATCATCTCTAATGGGCCAGGGTGTCTAAAAGATAGTACTCAGTTGACAGCCACGCAAACTGTGACTGCTCACAGAGTGCCTCTTTCAGGCTTGGAGCTGGATTTAGGCTGCCTGCAAAAGAAGACCCTTATGCCCAAGTAGACACAGTTGTTACACTGAAAAGTGAGTGAATCATCAGGCTAAAAGTCCCCTGACTACAGCCAGGTTTGCACATGGAAAAGAAGACCCTTAGGACACGAATATTCCCCACTGCAAACTTTACTTCGACAACTGTGGTAATTGTATAGCTAATACATTGCTTTCATTGGGACATGTATGGCTCAGGGCAGCTACAAGATCCCCAGCTACAGCCAGACCCTGAAGATCGTAACCACTAAGGGAACATTCCCCGAGTGGCTAGAAGAGCCCCAGGTAGAGCCAGCCCCCAAAAATCATGAACTTCACCACACACAAGCTGCCTGGCATCTTGCACAGCACATGCTTTTATTGGTTTGGGGTCAAGCCTCGTGATGCAGCTCGGTGCTGGAATATTCCAGACTGTGTGGCACCTCTGGGGGGAGGAAAGGAGGGGACATGGGGGTCAGGACAACATGTAAACAGCTGAAAAGAAAAAGCAGTCAAGTAGCACTTTAAAAACTAGCAAAATAGTTTATTAGGTGAGCCTTCGTGGGACAGACCCACTTCTTCAGACCATAGCCAGACCAGAACAGACTGTTCTGTTCTGGTCTGGCTATGGTCTGAAGAAGTGGGTCTGTCCCACAAAAGCTCACCTAATAAACCATTTTGCTAGTCTTTAAAGAGCTACTTGACTGATTTTTGTTTTGATAGTGTATAGACTAGCACGGCTTCCTCTCTGTTACTATTCAAGCTGAAAAGAAGTTTCTCATACTACCAGACAAGCCCGACCCCCACCCACAGCCTAGCTGACATGTGATACGGGTGGCCAGCAGCAGATGCCAGGCAGTGCAGACAAGAAAGCAGCTCCCAGGGGTATACAGAGAACCACAGACCCCACAAGTGAGCTCCTGGCAAACAAAAAGAAAGAAGATTTGTCAGCCTTGCATGACCCTACAGCCATGGGCTTCCAGGTGCTGAATTGTAGTGGTCCTGTTGCCTAATTCCTATGCAATTGAGAGCAGTGGAGATGTAAGAGGCCAGAGCGGAGAATAGTGGTGCATTGTGGGGCACATACGGGACATCTTTGGAAGCTAATGAAGTCTATTTAAAGATGTGCCACATCCTCACTTCCCTTCATTCAGATTCTAAAATTCGACTAGAACGCTACACTCATCTGCTTAGTTTGATTTTAGGATATCGATATCATGTCGATTTTAGTGGTCCATAAATCGAGCTAATGGAACTTACAGTGAGGACCAGCACTGGAAAAAATTGGGGTAACCGACTTAAAAGTGATTTTATCTCGTAGAGTAGACGCAGCCTGAGGCAGGATGCAGCAGTGGGCAGCGGCAGCAGGGGGTTGCCTCCTCTTACCCACCCCCACATTCACCATGTGGCCAGCACAAGTGGTGGCCTGCTCTGCTCTGCTCTGCCCCACCTTCCCATCCCACTGAGCCATACTTCTGTGCAGGCACTGGGGAGCCGAGATAGCTTCCCACTGCCACAGAGAAGCAGGGCTCAGCAGGCCGAGAGGCCATTGTGAAGCAGAGCAGGATGCCACTCATGCTGTCGGCAGTAGTGAATCCAGTGGGAGCCCCCCTCTGCTGCCGTCACCTACCACTGTGCCATGCCCAGTTAACCCTCTCCCCAACTGCCTATAGGACATGTGCCACGGGGCCTCAAAACCATGGGACCTGGGACGGCCACCCCAGTTTGTCCCATGGAAGCTCAGAGGTCAATTTACATGTCTAAGCAGCATCAATCCACTGTGTCATAGAAACTAGTCCTATGAAACAGTATAGACTGAGGGAAAAGTTGTTATGTACAGAATACAGATACCCTGTCATTTTGAAGGTAGAATTCAACTGCACAAACAAAATCAAGCACCAGACAGTAAAAACAGCCAGCTCAGGTTTTTAACACAATAAGGCTGTGTCTACTCTAGCAAAGGAAGCGCAGGTCACATCCAGGTGTCATGGTGCTTGAGGGCTGGGGTGAGCCAGTGGCACAGCTCCTTGAAGGTCTGCCTGATCATTCTAAAGATTTTCAGCCACAGGTTGTCACCCCATTCCCCCAGCATGAAGTTGGGGGGGTACAGACAGCGTCACCAAATCGGCAGAGCCATGGAGGCATTGAAGTAGCCCCTGGCAGACGGCCTGCAGGAGGGTGACGATGCGAATGGCCCTCCAGTGCTGCTGGTGGACAGCGGCAAGCAGCATGGCCAGCAGGCTGGCCATGGCCCAGATGAACTCCCCTCAGGGAGCTGGTGGGGAGACATTTTGAAGGGTGTTCTTTCAAAAAGTGCATTTAGAAAGGGATCCTTTTGAAATTGTGGTGTAGTGTAGACATACCCAAAGGGTGAAAAACCTGAGAAAATAAAACACTTAGCAAATGCCATGACTGCCTCACTCAAGCATGAGTGCATCTTAATCCACAGGGCAATGCATAATTTCAGAGCCATACTTGTCTCAGTTCTACATTTGGATATCCATGATAAAGCAAAGCCAGAATAATTTATTCTGTCTTCACCTGTCAAGAGGTTGTATCTCCTGCTCTTAAACACACCTGGCTACGGTAATCCACATCTGTGGAAAATTTTAACTGTTTACTCAGGGCTAGCAGTGACAGCTGAAGCCAGATAACTTGTTTTCCAAGTGCAATGGATACAGTCAATTTGATCCCTAGAGCATATGTGATTTCTACATGATACTGCCTCCTCATTCAGCTTCAGTCTCATGGATGACATAGACATTTAATCAATAATTCATACCTTAAAAGTGTCCTAGTAATACAAATATACACATATAAAGAAAACATAAAAACACTATACTCCGTCACAGATTCTTTATTTCTGAGTCTTGGGAAACAAAAGGGGGGAAAGTGATAAATTGAGGGTTATTAGCATTTATTATTTGTATTGCCATAACATTGGAGCCATAATCAAGAACAAGGATTCCATTATGCCATAACCATTATTACTCTGGTAACTTTTTGCTCCCTATTTAAACATCTGGTGTTCAGCAGTAATACTCAATGCTGGTTAATTATCTATTCAGGACTCTCCAATTTACCATTCTGCATCTGTGCCACCACAGAAAAGTTTAGATCCCAAGACACAGAAAAGAGATCAGACTCTCTAAAACTACATTGTTCATATTTAATTAAGACTTTTAGAAGGGATCAAGCAATCTGAGAAAACCATAACGACCCAAATTCTATTCTCATCTACACTTGTATAATACCCAGAATAATTGAATCAATATCGTTGGACTTTGAGTTTGTTCTAGGTTAATGTAGTAGAAAATATTCAACAGGCAAATTCATTTCATGCTTGTAATATGGATGCTAATAAAACAGAGCCATTTCTCTTCTCATTTCAGTTCTATGTGCATATGCATACATAAACTGCCTACATTAAAGACCCTTGTTTATTGCTTGGACATAGACTTCATGAATTTGTTTATGATATTCTAAAGAGCTGGCCAGAAAAGTGCAAACTGTATGTATTTAACAGTGGCTCTGTTTTTGTTAGCGCACCAAAGACAAGGGATTTGCCTGATTAAATGGTAATCCTTCAGCGTGCTTGCTGTATTAAACACAATATTAAAGCCATACTAACATTGAAAAAATAAGTAAAACTTACTAATTTTAGCTGTATTCACAAACCTTTAGATTCATCATTCATGAACATTTATAAAAGTGATTTTTTTTGCAATATGTGGCGGAATAAAAGTTTGCCGAAAGGGTAATGCTAATGGTTCGGGCAAGCATCTTGAAATCTTGTTACTTCATTTCAAATTTAAAACTCCTGTTTATAAAAACTTAATTTGCCTAATTACATGACTGACGTGACAAAAGAAAAATACTACTTAATCAAAAATAATAGTTTACAAACATCTTGAGGGTGAAATATGCTTACTGAAATAATTCTCAAGACAATTCTGGGAACATAACATTAATTTAAAAATTTATTTTTATTTAATTCACAAAAAGGGGCAACATTAGCTCTAGTTGTAGTCTAAAGTGATAGTAAATTTACCTTAAATGTTAAAACATTTCTGGAAATTCTTAAAATAGTCATAACTTTAAAAAAGTATTTCAAAGTCTAATAATAATTGACTCTTTTAGAAAGACTTGGAAGGGTAGCCATGTTCGTCTGTAGCTTCACAAATAACTAGCAATCTGGTAGCCCCTTAAAGACTAACAAATTTAGCTTTCCTGGGTATTTTAAAATGAAGCTAAGATTGAAGATAAGACTGTTAATTTAAGGTAATACATATTACAGGGAAATTTGAAATGATCAGAGAAATAAGCATTATGAAACTAAGAATCTCAGCATTAAGGCTGAATTTAACAGAAATACAAACGTTTTAAAAAGTGACAGACCGTCTGGCTGCAATAGTCTGGTGGGAGGTAAATACACGGGCCATTGGATGAATAGTTTTCCGTTCCTGAAGTGACCAGTCTAGGGACTACTCCAGAACCAGTCTGGACTGCACTAGAAATTGTCAGACAGACACTCTAAGACCCCTGGAGCCAGTTAAGAACTTGCTACAAGCAATTAAGAGAGTCATGCTAACCGGAACATCTGCAGCCTGTTAAGTACCTGCTGGGACTAGTTCTAAAGGCTCCCCTGCAGGGACGATGGTGTGCTAGGGGCTGGAAGTAAGATGATGTGTTGTGGGAGAGCTGGGAGTCTGAGTGTGGTCAGGAACCAGGAGAAAAGTGCTGGGAGGTGCCATTTGGGGAAGTGACCTAAGGAAGGACTATAACTTTGGTCATGGAGGAAAAACTACCTGTTGCCACTGCCATTAGGGTCCCTGGGCTGGAATCTAGAGTAGAGGATGGGCCCTAGTTCCCCCTAACCTTCCCCACACCACTGCAGAGACACTCCTCTGAAAAGGAGACTGAGACTAAGGAGGGTTCTCACACCAAACCCATTCAGTGGCTTATGATGAAGGTGGTTCAGTAGGCTGTGACCCTTGTCTCCAGAAAGGCTATGCTGAGAGTCACAGGGAACCTCTGAGGCAAGCCCTGAGTGCCTAAAAATGTAGGAGGCCTGAGGCAAAGCCAAAGCTCTGCCATGGAAGGTACAGAAATTCACAAGTAGGACATACAAACAACCTTAACTCCAATTCATGGCTACACTAGTGGGGTTTGTGCACGCACATGTCTGTGTGAGGAAGGTGACGTTTTTAAAAAAATTTAAGTAATGCTATCAGTAATATAAGACACAACCACAATACTAAAATGCCTAAACACTGATTTTATTTTTTATTGTATGGCATTTAGTAAGCCAGGATAAAACTGGTAACCTAATTGTGCTTTTCTATACTATAACATGTTTGAGTTCCTTTTAAGTGTATCCTTAGGTGAATTTCCTGGGTTTCTAGTGCATCTTTCAGAGAAAATTACAACGAGGTATATTTTATCTGAAGTTATTACTTGTTATTTAGTATTACTTCCTTCTTAATGTTGCTTTTGTTCCAAATATGTCAAAGCATGTTACCATGTGATAGGTCTAATTTGGAAATGGAAATACTCAAAATCTATTTATTTAACTTTGAAATAGGGATTCACTTGTATGCTCTGGCTGCCCAACTCCATCTGAAAGAGAACAAAACAGCCTGACCATGCAGGTCAGGTACACTGAGTTTAGAGTTGCTTTGTATCACCTGAGCTCCCAAGCTGCCACAGTGTACACACCAACTTCTATGATTCCTCCTGTTCTCTATATTGCCTAATGCACATCATTTTCCCTCCAGTACCCAATGGTATTCTTTTACATACACACAACCTCAAATCTCCAGTTCCCACATTGTCCTGCTGGCACACACCTTACTGTTACTCTGTAAAAAGAGTAAAGCTACCTTCACAGGAGACAGTGATCCCCTATGCTCCAGAGACAGAGGAAAATGTGAACCAGCTATCTTTGCCAAGGCCAGAGTGTGACTTCAGTACCAAACTCTCTATTTAATCTGGCTCAGCCGTGCCTCTGTTGCCCCTGAATGTTCTACCATAGCTACGTTGCTTTTTCACCCTCAGGGTAGCTCAATGCGAATTACCATAATACACGTACACAAGTGGGTGAGGAGGGGCAGAAATCCTAGCTCCGAGCATAAACATAGCATAGGAGAAGACGGAAAACTAAATCAGTACATTATTAAGATCATTAGAAGCAGAAAAATTACAGGAAATGCAAAATTTCTTGAAAGATCCATTTTAATTCCTTTCCTCTCAAACTAACTGAACTAATTATTCATAAAATTCTCAGAACATTTATTCTGTACTCAACAAAGTCATTAATATTGGGCGAGATATGCTACACGTTTCATACCTAGCTGAATATCTCCTTTTAGTGCAAAACCCAGATCAGCTCTTACAATGGTGTCACACTTCCAGTAATAGATAACAGCTGTGTGGAATTGTAGTTGATGGTCATGATAATGAACCACAATAATACCATTTACCTTCTTGACAGCAATTATTCAGTTTGTGTAATATTCAATGATGTTATTTTAAACAGGCTGTTGTAATACCAAGGTATTTCTGACACCTTAATGAATGTGTTCTCATGACCTTAGTGTGAAAACTGAAGAAACAAAAATTGGTGATTTTATAGCATAGAACAGGGGACAGCAACCTTTCTGAGAGGGACTGATAAAATTTGACTTTTTGACCTCTATGTACAGTCCAAGTGCCAGTGATAATTTTTAAAGTCACTAATAGTCCTACTTACAACAGCTTCATTAATAAATCAATTAAGATGCAGAGCTTTACCATTTAGGGTATGGTTGGTAGCATTAGCTGGTCGTTTGTTGATCCACAAGGAGCATGGCTTTGAGCAAGCTCTCGGCTGAATGGGTGAGGAGGCAGGGCTGAGATCCCACCTCATGTGCTGATGAAAATTGGCTTGCATGGCACTCTTTGCACCCATGCTGGGGGTTGCTGACCCTGGCATAGAGAACTGGCTGCCCCACTCTCACACAGAAGGGGTTAAAGCAGACTGGTGAGGCTGGGTAGTATCCCAGCCAATCAAGGGAGAGGTTATTGGGACCCAGTCAGGAGAAGGTTTCCTGGAGCAGCCCACATATCTGAAGGGCTGCTCAGCAGAGTAGGGGACAGTCTCTCCCTTACACGCTAAGTAGAAGGACTGGCTACCTAGGAGCACTTAAGAGAGTGCAGAACTGGACACGACAAGATAATTTCAGAGATAGGGAGGACTCTGGACTGATTGCCGAAGTGGGGCCCTGAAACAGAGATGGTGCTGGGGTTATGGAGAATTGTCCCAGGAAAGCAGGCAGTGGAGGAAGCCAGTAGTTGACTGTTGCCAGACAGTTCCTAGGTCAGAGTCTGGGCCTCCGTCTTCATTCCCCCAATTTGCCAATGATGAGAGCATCTAAGTCAGACTACACTTTGCCCTTGGAAGAAGGGGCTAGACTGAGGTGTGCAGTGAGCAACTGAAGTGAGTTGAAGAACCAGGCATGAGCCAGCAAGGTGGGCACAGTCCTGTGCCCTGAAGAGGATGCCATGGTCTAGGAGAAACACAGGTCCAGCTGAAGATGGTGGAGAAAGTGACAGTAGCAGTGAGTGAAACCCCAACAGTGAAGGCACCCAGCTAAACGAGCTCATTCCCAAAGTGACCAGCAGGAGGTAATGCTAGGGTAAGTCTGCCCCCATCACATATAGTGATAAAAATTCTATCTGGATAATAATGCTTAAAGCATATTTAAATTGTGTGTAACATGAAAATGAGGATTCAGTCAACTGACCTGAATTTCCAGACAAAAGTCTTATATAATTATCATATCTAATTTGAAATGCTTCTAAAATTTGAGGAACTTGATTTTATCTTACAAAAACATATGAGAAGCAATGGAAATGTATTGTAAATGTCAGCATCATATTTGATCATGTGTAGGTGACCTTAAAATGCCACCTCATCCACTTTAATTTAACAAGTGGATTTCCTAAACTATCAAATATTTGATATAAAAGAATATATAGTGAACCACTGGAACAAATGGTTGAAAATATTTTAGTTGTCATTCTTGAAATGACTACAATAAATGTAAGGGAAAAGGGACTTTTCTTTTTCGCTCAACTTTGTCTTTCATGTAAGAAAATTTCTGCCTCACCACTCTATCAGGAAACTTTCAGACTCCTTAAAATCTGATTTTTCTGAAAAATGGGGCAGTTTTTCTAATAGTGCATACAGATTGTATACAAAATGCACAGAGGTTATTACTGGAGTCCAATATTCTCCTAACATATTTTAGCTGAAGACATCATATATGAAACTTCTCCACAAAGCTTCTAGGGGTTCCATGCTAGCTCCAAGCCTGGATAAAGGAGGACGGTTGGTCAGATGACTGACAATGCTCTGACCGTGAACCAAAAGAAGACCAAGAGCCCTGGAAATAAAAAGATCACAGGAGAGCTGATTAAATATGGCAGAGAAAATATGATTCAGGAAATACACCAACTATGTAATACAGCAAGGAAAGAAGGGAAGGCACCTAAGGAATGGACAAGATCTGCAGTAGTGACAATACAAAAGAAAGGAAGTGCACTGGAGTGCAAGAACTACAGAATGATTGCCCTAAAAAGTCATCTGGGCAAGGTGCTGATGATGATACTGGTGGAGAGACTAAAATTGCAGATAGAAGACCATCTATCGGATGAGCAAGTGGGGTTCAGGAAAGATAGACGTATCATACAGCAGATATTGGCACTAAGATTCAGAGAGAGAAAGCTCAGCGAAAGAACAAGAACATACACACTTGCTTTGTTAATTTTCAGAAGGCATTTGACAGTATAGATCAGAAAATGACTTGTGCAGAGTTGGAGTCAAACAGAGTGGATAGCAAACTGAAATGGTTGTTGAAAGAGATTAAGGACAATGTGTAGGCTGCAGTGAGAACATGTGGAGAGTTGGGAAGTTGGTTTAGAATAAGTAGAGGTATGACAGAAGAAGGTTTGATATTGCTGAATATCTTCATCACATATCTACAGAGAGTGATGGAGATCAAGGAAGAGGTAGAAGGGATATCTGTGCATGGGATAAGAGTTAACTACTTGAGATTCATAGATGATATAGTTAACATTGAGGAAGATGAGGAGAAGCAAGTGAAAACAGTGCAAGTGCTAAACAAGGAAGGGACATGATATGGACTGATTAGGAACATCAATAAAACAAAACCAATGGTATTTGGAGATAAGGAAATAGGAAGGAAGATCAGCGTAGATGGGATTGAACTGGAGAACACAGACAATTTTATGTATTTGGGAAGCAACATAACGTCTTGCTCTAGACTGTAAGAATGAAACAGCAATTAGAATAGCAAAAGCAAGAGCAAGTTTGATGGCAGTGGATAAGATCTGGAAAACTAAAGTGATTAGCTTAGGAACAAAGCTGAGTGTCTTCAAAATGTATGTATTCAGCAGGAAGTTGTATGGATGTGAGATATGGGTGATAATGAAAGATTTGAACAGAAGAATATTGGCGTTTGAGAGGAGTTCTTATAGAAAGATCTTGGGAATAGGATGGATGCAGAAGGTCACCAAAGAGGAATTATATAGGAAGATACAGCCAAAAGAGAACCTACAGCAGAAGGTTATACAACAGAAGTTACCACTATTAAGGCATATTTGCAGAATGAACAATGAATGAAAAATCAAGACCCTGGTATTCAGCATAATGGATTATTTGAATAGGAGAGGCATACCACACAGAGAATGGGTAGATGATATCATAGTAGATTGGTGCAGAGCTAGTCTACAGAAACTAAGCCACTCTGCACTGGACAGAGAAAGATGGAAGGAAATAGGGAGAGAGGCACCAGACACCAACTGGCACTGAGCCCATAGTAGTTGATGATGATGATGATGGATGATGATGATGATATATGACCCCATTTCTGGACAGTCTGCATGCACAAAAGTTCACTTCTAAGGTCAACTGAAGGATTGGGCTTTCTCCAAATTATATTGATACTTTATATTTTAACAGTGCCTTCCATCAATGGCAGAATGCTGTACTGATATAATATCCAGTGTATATTTTGGTTTGTTGCTTCATGTAACTGGAACATGAATTGTGAGCTACCTGGATTTCAGTCACTAGTATTTAAAATCTTCAGCTTACTGTTAAGGTTTGGTTCTCCCTTAAAAATAACAATATGTTATATCTCAAATGCAGAAATATTTAAATCTGGGAGCTGTTTGGGGCCTTTACAATAGAAGCTGTTCAGTTACACTGTCCAATGCCTACTTCAATCACACTGTGTTAAAATGAATCCAGAGTTACATTTAAATCAGTGAGACTCTGGCCGCATATAAGTACAGAGAGAAGTATGAATCATAGACACATTCTGCAATTCTCATTAGCCTTAGGACAAAATGATTGTCACCTATACTATTTACATTGTAACATTACAGATTTCCAGCTCACTTATATGCTACTTTTCTGTAGAAGCACAAAGAGAGATGTATTAGCTGATCTGATTGTTCACAAGGTCAATGCTGTCTAAGTGTTAAGAAGAGGAATCAGAGCATCCCTGCTTTTTTTCCCTCCATTTCTGTCATAAAATAACATTGTGATGGGCAAGTCATTTAACTGTAGTTTTTGCCTCTGTCATATATATTATATTCGTTGGTATACTCAGGGCTTATCTTCTCAATGGAGGAGGTCAATGCTGCAGTAATTAGTGCAGTGGGAATCAATTTGGCAGGTCTAGTGAAGATCTGTCAAATAGATGGCACAGTGTTCTCTGGTCAACTCTGGTACTCCAACTCTCCAAGAAGAATAAGATAACTCATCCTGAGAGTGATTCTCACTGATAAAGCTCTGTGAAGATACCACAGTAAGTTGACCCAAACTATGTTGATTCCAGCTATGTAATTATTGTAGCTGGAATAACGTAACTTAAGTCAACTCATCCCAGCCCATTAACATTTGCAAAATTCTGCTCTTGAGATTCTTGTATGAAAAGCACTATCTAGGTGAAATGTATTATTTAACTGGGAAAGTACATGTTATCTGCTGTTAGGAATAAGGGGACTTAGAAGTAGGTGGGGTCCTTTCGAAAAGGAGCCCCGTCTGGACGAGACACACGGCGGCGAGGCACGTCAATTTTGAAGTGCCGCGGCTGCCTGCATGCTAATGAAGTGCTGACTATGCATTTCAGTGCTTCATTAGTAAACGTCGAAATGGCCATTTGCGTGGCCATTTCGAAATTTGGGGCATGTGTAGACACGGCTGATGTGTGGGGAAAATGGACAATTGTCTCTCCAGTCCTGTAAGGGTTCCCTATACTAGACAACATATCAGTTTGTTCAGTGATCAGTTATTGTTTTCACCTTCCCTTCCAACAGAAATTAAAGCATCTAGCAATTTTCTCCCTGTCATCATTGGTTAATGATTTATAATGTCTAGATTTTCCTTAGAGTATCTTTAAATTGTTGAAATTGACAACACGGTAAAGCATCTGTCATATCATGAAAATAACTAAAAACCATTCTTTTCTATATATTCAGGTAGTGAAAAATGTCTTAGTTGAAGAAATGTGTCATTTGAAGGCACATTATATTTAAGACTGGAAGAAGAAATCTGCAATGACAGACATAAGGCAGAATGCCCACTTATGCACTCTCCACATTGTATCTACTATGCTGCTTCATAATCCCTGAATTTTTGAGGCAATATAGGCATGGCAGTAAAGTGTGTTTGGAAAATTAGCAGCACTATTTGTTTGTTATTCAATATCTGATGTTAATTATCCCAGCTGATCATTGATAAGAGAGGAAAGCCTAAAGGTGAGTAAGTCTGCAGAGAAAGAGCATAAAAGGACAAAATGACAAAACTTCCTTTCTACTGGAACAGCAGAAAATCCCTAAATTTCTTGTTTGTGATTCACTTTCTAAATGTTGCAGGGAAGTATATAAAAAAGTATATAAAAGAGTAATCCAAAAATAAAAGATTAAAAAGATGTTCACTTTCAAATATTATAATACTTCACAGAAGCATAAGGCCCAATTTTCTGCCTCTGGAATTTGATAGCATACCTATTACTGATTTTGAAAATAGGCTCAAACCCATACTGAGAAGACCTGGAAAAAGAAAGTCAGAAGAGCGGCAATCTATAATTTAGCATCAGCTATTGCTGGAATTACTATTCAGACTTTCAAATGATACTTCATAAGGCATCCATGAACTTTACAGACACAGCTTCTCATTTTACTATTTTTTGTTGCTTCTATAGCTGCTATTTTAAGTATCTTTCTATGTCCTCATGAAGTTTTAAACAGGTTGAAAGAATGGCTACATGCTTTTGCTTTTGTTGTGAAATGAAACACAAGGAATGAATAGGTTGGAAGAGGAGAGGATGGGCTGTTTGTTTTAAGAAACGCTGGACAATATTTCATATGCCTTGCTGAAATGCTATATTATCATTTGTCGCTAATCTACTGAATGCAACCTACTAACGAGCGAGTTGGTTTCAATAAAACAAAAACTGTTCCAAATTCAAAACTCAGACTGAGCTTGAAACTTATTTTTCTTCTAATATTAAATAGGTTTTGTGAATTTTGCAGCAGGCAGGAGAGAGACAGGGATTTTCATTGGCTTGAAACACAGACACATCCAAGATCAGAATTAGAAGTGCCAAATTAACAGAAATCATGTTGGTTTTCATTATATTTCTGAGGCAACAGGAAGGAAACAAGACCAGAAATCTCAGGAAAAATTAGAGAAGTGAAAAATAAATGATTTTCTATCTTCTCTTTCACACACATGATATTACTATCATGAAATTCATTTTCTTTATTTCTTCACCATAGGCCTTTGTTGACATGGAAGCATGCACACATTCATACTTTATCATGTTTTCATCTGAAAGTTGATGGGTTTTCTGTCTGAAAAAAATGGTTAAAATGTTGATATTTGTCACCAAAAGCAGAAAAATCTCTTAGGCAATTTGTACTCATTTTCACTTGAAAAATATGCAAGGTTATTCCTAAAAGTCACTCTATTTTCAAAATTTTGAAAATGTAATGTGAATCTCAAATTTTAAAGTTTCAGATATCAACAAGAATGTTTTACACACACATTATGAAAGCTTGCTGAACAGTAACAGAGACGTAACCATGTTAGTCTGTATTCTAACCAAAAATAAATAAATAAATAAATAAATAAATAAATAAAAACCAGCAGTCATGTAGTAATTTCAAGACTAACAAAATAATTTATTAGGTGACAAGCTTTCATGGAGCAGACCCATTTCTTCAGATCTGGAGATACAGCATTTCCAGTGCGGAAGAACAGTTATATAACACAGAGATAGAAAAAAATTGAAATAAAAACTGATAAATCAGATACACAGAGCAACCATGGGTAGGGTGACCATCCATCCCATATTTGGCAGGACAGCCCTGTATTTGGGGCGTCATTCTGGTGTCCTGATTTATTTTGCAAAAGAGGCTAATTGCCCCATATTTCACAGGGTTCACCGGTTTCCCTCACCTGGAAGAGCTGGGAGCCAGACCACGTGGTGGCTCAGCTGCCACCCAGTTTCCCCTCACGGGGACTGGAGCTGAGCCAGGATGCAGGAGTTGGAGCAGAAGCCGTGATGGGGGTTGAACCAGGGCTTCAGTGGGCTTGGATCCGGGGCCTGGGTGGCAGGGGTTGGAGCGGGAGCCAGGATTGGAGCTGGAGCCAAGGGGGTTGAGTGGGGCTGCTGGAGCCGGGGTCTGGGGTTGGAGCTGGAGCCCTGGGAAGTTGAGCTGGGGCTGCAGATGCTGGAGCAGGAGCCCGGGCGGTGGGGGGGGCGGGGTTGGAGTGGGGCCACTGAAGCCAGGGCCAGGGCTGGGGCTAGGGCCAGTGGGGATAGATACTGAACTTGGGAGGTTGAGCCAGGCTGCAGAGATTGGAGCAGGAGCCTGGGCTGGGGGTGGGTGCTGGAGTGAGGCCGCTGAAGCTGGAGCCGTGGGGGATTGAGCTGGGCTGTGGAGTTTGGAGCAGGAGCCAGGGCTGGGGGCGGGGGGGGAGGGGTGCTGCTGGAGCCGGAGGCAGAGCTGGGGCCAGGGTGGCTGGAGCGGGAGCAACAGCTGTTGGGGGTTTGAGCGGGGAGTGAACCATGGCCACAGCGCGGTTGGAACCGGAGCCACCTGGCTTCCCCTAGCCAGGGCAGCTGAGAGCTGGACTGTGTGGCCACGTGGGCTGCCATCCACAGATCAGGGAAGCCAGGAGTTTCGCTGAGGGGGTGGCAGCCCTGCTCCTGGTGCCCCAAATAGGGTGACCATCTGTCCCATTTTGGATGGGATGGGGACCATTCCCCATGTCCCGTATTTGGCCAGGGGAGATATGGTCACCCTAACTGTGAGGGGAAATGCTGACCCCACAGGATACCATTTGTGTCAGGAGGCAGCTGAAATGCTGCTCCCTGGCCCAAATGAGCTGGTGGGGAGCCCACCCCCCGCCCCCGCTGTGGTGAGAGGGAGGGAGCCTGTTGGAGCTGGAATGTGGTTTAAATGGAGTGTCCCAGTTCCAATGGACTGGCAGGCAGGGGAACTGCTTCCTGGAGCCACCTTCCACACCCACAAGTAACCGAGCGGCCACTGAAATTTCCAGTGGTCACTCATTTAATCAACATCCCTAGCGTGGCTTTGGGAAGATTTTGAAAATGTGTCTGCGCTCGCTGTTGAAGACTATGGATTTGAAATATTACTGATTTGATCCTTGTTTAGCTTGTCGTATGCACTACTATGCTGCAAACCTCTCTAGTAAAACCGTAACCACAGTAAACGTAAGTAAATGTGATGTTTAGCAGCAATCGATTCAGCTGAAAAAAGTGGGTGTGCTGTGGAATTGTTTGTCCCATTGAAGTGTGCTGTGTTACCGAAAGGGCTGGGAACCACCGATCAAGATCAACCCTGACAGGCGTTTGTTGAACCTACTCTTAAGAATCATCTCTGAGGGAGATTCCACAGCCTCCCTAGGCAATTTATTCCAGTGCTTATCCATCCTGACAGGAGGTTTTTCCTAACGTCCACACGAACTCTCCCTTGCTGCAATTTAAGACCCTGGCTTCTTTTCCTATCATCAGAGCTGAAGGAGAATGGTATTTCTTCCTTCTCCTTGTAACAACATTTCAGATATTTGAAAGCTGTTACTGTGTCCCCTCTCTGTTTTCTCTTTTCCAGACTAAACAAACCCAGATCTTTCAGCCTTACCTCATGGGTCATGTCTTCTAGAGCAGTGGTTTTCAACCAGTGTGCCATGAGAACTGTCCAAGTGGGCTGTGAAATTTCATCAATTTCCCCACGTCGTGGCTCATTGCAGAGCCACAGTGAAGGGAAATGCAGATGCCACAGGACCCCATTCATGCCAAGAGGCAGCTGAAATGGGGGAAGGGGGAAGGAGGGAGGGCAGGAGCTTGCTGGCTCCGGGATGTGGTTAAAATGCCACAGCCTGGCTCCAATGAGCTGGCGGGGAGGGGAGCTGCTTTCAGTGGTTACTCATTAATTCAGAATCCCTAGCATGGAGTTGAGTGTATTTTGAAAATATGTCTGTGCTGTGTCTAAGACTGTGTATTCTGTGGTGGATTTGAGATATTAATGCATTTGAGCTTTGTTTAGCTTGTCCTGTACACTTCTGTGTTGCAAACCTCTCCAATAAAACTGTAACCATAGTAAATGTAAGTGAATGTGATGTTTATAAGCAATTGATTCCACTGAAAAAAGTGACTGTGGGGGCCTAATCAGCACAGAGGAGAGTGGAAGAATTACTCCATGTCCTACTTACAGCTCTCCTGTTAATACATGCCAGAATTGATGTTTGGTTTTTTTCCAACAATATAACACAGTTGACTGAAAACTGCTGGAGCGCTTCCACACACGCAGCCTGAGGTCAATACTGCACATTCGATGGCAGGACAGAGTTATAAACCTGGAAGTCCTGGACAGAGCAGGAACCATGAGCATCGAAGCCATGATTCTGAAAGCCCAGCTTTGATGGACAAGGCACATCAGACGAATGGAGGAGTCAAGAATCCCTAAGCAACTCCTCTACAGTGAACTCTCCCAGGTCAAAAGGAATCAAAGCAGGCCTCGCAAGAGGCATAAAGACTGCGTGAAGGCCAACATTGCTCATGCTGGTTTAAAACTAGATCAGCTAGAGCAGCGTGCGAAAGACCGAACAGGCTGGCGTGCTCTTGTACGACACGTGTCTGACAACTTTGAAGAGCAGAGACATGTACACCTCATTGATGCTCATGAGGGGAAGAGAGCAACAGCAGCAGCCATACCAACAGAGCCAGGATAATTCCCTTGCCCCCACTGTGAATGCCCATGCCGTTCAAAGCTTGGACTCCTTAGCCACATACGAGTCCACAGCCGATGAGCCTGTGCAAGCTCAAGATGTCATCGTCGGACATGACAGACTACCTACTAATACAGTTGACTCATATTTACCCTGTGGTCCACTATGACCCCTTTGATTCTTTTTATAGTACTGATTCCTAGTCTGTTCATTTCCCATTTTGTATGTGGGATTATTCCTTCCTAAGTGGAGTACTTTTGGCATTTGTCCTTATTGAATTTCATCCAATTTACCTCAGATCATTTCACCAATTTGTCCAGATCTGTTTGAGTTATAATCCTATCCTCCAAAGTATTTGCAACTCCTCCCATCTTGGTATCATCCACATACTTTACAAGTATATGCTCTATGCCATTGTCTAAATTGTTGATGAAGATACTCAACAGAATCTGACCCAAAACTGATCTCTGCAGAACCCCACTTGTTATGCCCTTCTCCATTATCTTCCAGATGTTTGCAAATTGATTCTTTAATTATTTGCTCTGTTATCTTTCCAGGTACAGAAATTAATCTGATGGTCTGTAGTTTCTGGGTCGTCCTTATTTTCATTTGTGTAGATGGGCACTATGTTTGCCCTTTTCAAGTCTTCTGGAATCTCTCACATCTGATATGACTTTTCAAAGAGGTTAGCTAATGATTCAGATATGTCCTCAGCGAATCCTTGAGTATTCTGCTTGCATTTCATCAAGCCACAGTGACTTGAAGACAACTAACTTTCCTAAGGGTGAATCTATACTTCTGGAAATATCGATACGCTGCAGTCAATATTCCAGATTTTGATTTTGTGCATCTGGTATACATGCAGCAAAATCAACTTTTCTGGGCTTGGCCATCAACCACAATATTCCACATTATTGCATGGAGTAAGGGATGTCAGTGGAAGACTAAAGAGGCTCGGACTACACTAGGGAAGAATGTTGATTCTGATACGTCAATTCTAGGCACGCAAATAGCATAGATAGAATTGTGTATCTGAAATTGATTGTAATGCCTAGTGTAGACCTAGGCTAAGTAATTGTAACTCATTCTCTTCCTTTCTAACTTCTGAACCTTTCTAATCTTCTCCAGCATTCACTATGTTAGGTAACCAATCACCAGCAACCTTTTTGGTGAAAACCAAAACAAAAAAGTCATTAAGTACCTCTATGAATCCCACATTTTCTGGTATTGTCTTTCCCTCTTTATTAAGTAATGGTCCTACCCTATCTTTTCTTCTTGCTTCTCACATAGCTGTAAGGTGTTTTTTGTTACCCTATATATATCGAGCTAATTTGTGCTTGTTGTATGCCTTGGACTTTCTAGTTTTGCCCTACAACTTGTGTTATTTATTCATATTCATCCTTTGTAACTGTCCTCAATTGTTTTTCATCTGAGGCTTGGTCTACACTAAACCTTACATATGACAGCAGATACTCAATTCTATCTATTTGCTCATGCAGTGTCTTCATAAAATATACAAATATGAAATTTAATCTGGATACTCAGCTTCTAATATTTCAAAAGATGTCAATTTAAAAGACAACATACTCCAGTTACAATCTATTAAGGAATTCTTCTGTGTCCCATTCTAGCGCATATTAAATAAACTTCCAGCTGAAGAAGAGGTGACAGTTAACAACAGGTTTCTCTAAATACAAACAAACAGTATCACCAAAAAATTTGGTCAAAAACTGCAAAAAAAAAGGCCAATCTTCAGTCACTACAGAAATAGCAGATGCTTTTTACTTTGTATAATTTCATGGACATTTTTTTCCAAATGATAATTTTTGTTCACTTTTTTCCTTCAATTATTACAACAAAAACTCTTTTCAAGTTCAAGAAAATTGTGCTATTTTCTTCCTGGTTCAAGCAGCACTTTGACAAAAAGTAGCAGTGATACTAAACATCACCCATGATTGTTATGGAAATATATTTCTCTGTATCCTGTTGTCATGGCAGCTAAAATCAAGGCATGAATGCTTCATACAGTAATTTATACCAAATAGAAAGAATGTTTGGGGAAAACATTTAAATTTATAGTATGATATTTGAAACTATAATCCAATTTAAAAAGACGAGTTAGAAGAAAAATATATGAGATGTGTATTTCAATCAATATTTAGCTTATTCACAGACTTCCTTTAGTTTTTAGTTCACTGGCAATTTTATCTCTCAGACACACTATTTCTGGCATCAGTCCAATTTCAGCAATGTTCCTGACCACACAAAAGGACCTGCAAGGTGATATTTTGTTTCTTTTTAGTTAAATAATATTGTCTGTGTAAGACCAAGTCATCTTTATTGTAGTGCAATTGCCTACTCTCATAAAAAGGTAGAGATTTTAGTTCTCTCACTATGAAACATAGAACTACTATTCATTTTCAAGTTACATTTGGAATGTTTGTTCAGCCATTTGCTTCTAAAGCACTATCAACAGAGCAAATAGTATATATCAAAATATTTTAAATAATAATGATGCAGCCCTTGAATATTTACAAAGAAAGTGGGACTCTGCGTAGGAGTGGTACGACAAAATAGCTTCTGCACTTACGCAACGTTAGTGAAATAATGGATTTTGCTGGTATGTAACATAGATCTAGAACAGAGTCTAATCACACGTGCTGTTCTCTATATAAGGAGACTGGATAAAAGAGAGGCCATGGCAGACTTCAGAATTTTTTTATTTTTGTTTGTATCCGG
Source organism: Carettochelys insculpta (assembly GCF_033958435.1). Taxonomy (NCBI): domain Eukaryota; kingdom Metazoa; phylum Chordata; order Testudines; family Carettochelyidae; genus Carettochelys; species Carettochelys insculpta. The sequence goes on along the minus strand of NC_134150.1, from coordinate 13,398,334 downwards.
GGTACGTTTTTTGTAGTTTATGTCCCTTTCACTTCAATAATTTATTTAATCAAAATGAGAGTCTGACCCAAATATCTACCCTCGCACATGTACAAACTTTGGGCACTTTGAAACCTGCATCTGGATCTAGATGTTGCCATTTTTTGTTTTCTAAACATATCTCTGTGGATTTTCACTGAATTAGCTTTCCAAGCAGTTAAGATCATAATGAAGGATGGAAGTACTTCTCCAGATAAACCAGGAAATAGGGCTGTAGAAAAGGACTAGTAGGAAAGACTGACAGCAATGGAGAAAGGAGCCCTTATACCATGCAAGATCGGCTGGATGTGAAGTCCAGAGTGAAGGATACTCCATTGCAAATGTTCAGCCATCATATTATGCAATAATGTAGTACATCACTTTGCTGTGATTGTATTATGGAGTTAAGACTATGTAATAAAGGAAAAGAAGCAGATATTACAAGTCAAGCTAGCATCAGCCAGGGCCAGGTTCAACATCTAAGGCATGGGTGTCCAACCTTTTGGCTTGCCTGGGCCGCACTGAGTGAAGAGGAATTGTCTTGGGCCGCATATAAAATATATAATATAGTTAATGTATATAAATCACATAACAATGTTAAAAGTTTACGATCTTGTGGGGCCACATTACTAGCTGTCCAGGGCCGCGGGTTGGACACGCCTGATCTACGGGTTCCTTTCAATTGATATAACACAGAAGCAACTCAAGTCTCACCTAGCAACCTGGGAAACTTACACACCGCCCATGGATACCAGTAGAGGCAATATAACCCCACTTGCACGCGCACAGTCTGAGTGTAGAAACTAAACTAAACTAAACATTGTACTAAAAACAAGCAGTAATTTGGCACTAATATGACACAAAACTGTAAAGAGTTTATAAAATTAAACCACAGGCAAAAGATCCACTCCCAACTAAATTGGACAGTGTCCTTTTCCCCTCAGGTTCTTAAGTATGGCAACCCAAAAGTCCATTTCACATGCCCAACCTGTCTCTGCAACCCACTCACAGATGCTGTCCTTGGTCAGTGCAAACCCAGAGTCAAAAGGGACATCTGTAGAATTTAACCCCCACACTTAGTGGAGAGTAGGGTAAGAGACTCCTTACTTATTCCACTGCTTGAGCACTCATTCGCCACCTCTCTCTATGGGCCTGTGCTCTGGCTCTTTCTGCCAGCTGCTTCCCCAGCCACTTGTAACCTTCTGCAGCTACCTGCCTCTCTGATGTGAACTCTGCATGAGTCTCTTAGTAATTTTCATCGCTTAACAGGCTGGGCATAAACACAGCCCCATCTCTGTCCTCCAGGAAAAATATTGCCTCTAGTCTCTTTTTGTCAGAGGCTGGAAACGTATTACCTGTTCTGTTTACTCCCTCTGGGGCATCTGGGATTGGCCACTGTCAGAAGACAGGATATTGGGCTAAATGGATGTTTGGTCTGATCCAGTAGGACCAAAAGAGCAGGATAGATAGACATCTGTCAGGGATGGTCTAGATGGTGCTTGGTCCTGTCATGTGATGGGACTGGTCCCAACGACATCTTAAGGTCCCTTCCAGTTCTAGTGTTCTATGATTCTATAATTCTTCCACAGCCTGTCCAAAAACACCCCTTTCCTTCCTTTTTCTTCACAAAGCATCATGGGAGTTGTAGTCTCCAAAGCCAGATTGCTGCACAATCCTCTCAGTAAAAGGTTTCTACAGAAAGAGGGGCCTATATACACATGCTTTAATTTTAGCCATCTCAAGCCATATACAGAGCTATGGAAAGATGACAAAACCAGCACACAAACCCCTGCCTCAATTTCCTTACCACTTCAAGAGTCTTTTGAGATTTGCTCAGCATCCTGATAGGGGACCCAGGAATCCTCCTGCTCCTAACACCAGATAGGAAGAAGGGGCTTTTGAAAACTTTCAGAAGGTCCCCATCTCCACAGGTGGTGTGCAATTCGAAAGCCACACTTTCTAATTGCTGTGGCTGCCATTATGCTAATGAGGAACGGCGTATTCATGGCAGCGCCTCACTAGCATCTTTTGAACCCACTAATTAACATGCCCCTTCCAAAAGGAAAGGGCTCATGTAGACCCAGCCAAGAAGTATGAAGCAAGGAGATAGTGAAAGACAACAATACATACAGAGAGTTCATAAAATCAAACTAGAATTTGTAAGTCCACTAAGGTTCCCAACTCCAGTAAGATGAAATTGATATCACATGATGTCTAGTGCAGTGAGCTTGTTTGGCACTGTAATTTCCTCTTGTAATTGTTTCATATTACCATTAAAAATGGACTCCCTGGGATGAAAAATGTTACTTAGAGATTAGAACCTCACATATGTCTGGCATCACCATAACATGTTTCCCATGAACTTGCCTGAGAATGGCATATTCAAAGACATTAATTAAAATTGATTTGTCTTTGTAACCTCACGTCATGATGGTATGGTAATGACATTATAATTAGTAGATCATAAAATTACATTAAAATCATTTGGCTTTGTTAATTTACATTGTAATAGCATCAAAGTGACACTGCAATGGATTCCACTCTGCACACAGTTCAACTGAAGCTGTTTTGGCATAGTAATATCAAACATTAATGGAATGATAATGGGATCATATTATAGTCTCTATAGGCTTGCTTTGAAATTCTTCTGTAATTATAATTTTACCTTGTAATGCCATTATAACATAGGTTCATAGCACCTTGCAGCAGAGCGGCCTTACTCCTAGACTTCTATTACTGCAGGAATTGGTATGTCTAAATGACTTCCTTCAACTCAAGAAAAAAGTTTAGCCTGGTTCTTTGTAAGTCAGTACCCTTGGACCACAAGAGCCTATTTCTCAGCTCAAGAGATACAAACAAAAGTGTGCCCATGGTTGTGAAAAGTTACCACAAATGTGAAAGCAAGCCACTAGTTAGGGCACTTAGCATTTGTATGCTTGTTTAATTCCATGTTAATAATTGCATACATTAACAGCTGCACTTTTTCCACTGTGACCTCTACTTTCTGGCCCTTAATACATTTTTAAGAACAGAAGAGTGGCTCTGTTAATTGCCTAGGTATGTTTGGATTCTCAGGCTTCTCATTTGTATATACATATGGCAATGGAAGTACCCAATCAGGGGCATGTATTTCACATAAACAGCAAGTGCAGTGACTCAACTAGTCTATTTATTCTTGTCTAACAAAGGACCGAGGAGACTATCTACACATTTCAACTTAGATTTTATTTAAGCTCATTTGGGTTTGGGTTTAGGTTTGATTGCATTAAAATCTAACCTGTATTGCATGATATCAGCCATAACTGGCGAGAATTTCATTAGAATTAGCTGATTTTATGATTAAGACCCCTTATAAATGATGAGTTTTGTGGAGATTTTTTAAATTATAGATGTGTCCTTTGGTAAGAGGAGTGGCAGCTGGTAACACACCCATTGTCTTCATGTTTGCTCACCCTCCTCCACGTAGTGCTGATGTGGTCCTCTGAGCAGCTTCAAAACTCTGCCACTCAGGACAGCAGCCCCTTGCAGCTAGTGAAGCAGCCCATAAGTAGCCTGTTGTTACCAGGCAGAACTCAGGTTGCGTGTGTGTCTAATTTCTTGCCAAAGATCAAAAGAGCAGGAAAATGCTCTCAGAGAGAAAGAAGAAGCTAAGATGGAGTCTAGGTTGTTTGGGCTTTCAAGATGGCATAACCATGCTGCGAAATACTGGAATTAATTTTTCCCCTACAAGTAGACCAGTCTTATTCCAGAAACTGTTGGGAAGGTGGCAAGCCAGTTCCCCTCTCACAGAGTGAAGGTCACCACATGACACTGGCCTTTATCCCAGGCTGCTGCTGGTGCCACTGCCAACCCCACCTCACAGATGGGTAAGACACCACGGCTACGTCTACACGTGAAGCCAACATCGAAATAGCTTATTTCGATGTAGCAACATCGAAATAGGCTATTTCGATGAATAACGTCTACACATCCTCCAGGGCTGGCAACGTCAATGTTCAACTTCGATGTTGCGCGGCACCACATCGAAATAGGCGCTGCGAGGTTACGTCTACACGCCAAAGTAGCACACATCGAAATAAGGGTGCCAGGCACAGCTGCAGACAGGGTCACAGGGTGGACTCAACAGCAAGCCGCTCCCTTAAAGGGCCCCTCCCAGACACAGTTGCACTAAACAACACAAGATCCACAGAGCCGACAGCTGGTTGCAGACCCTGTGCCTGCAGCATGGATCCCCAGCTGCCGCAGCAGCAGCCAGAAGCCCTGGGCTAAGGGCTGCTGCCCACGGTGACCATAGAGCCCCGCAGGGGCTGGAGAGAGAGCATCTCTCAACCCCCCAGCTGATGGCCGCCATGGAGGACCCGGCAATTTCGACGTTGCGGGACGCGGATCGTCTACACGGTCCCTACTTCGACGTTGAACGTCGAAGTAGGGCGCTATTCCGATCCCCTCATGGGGTTAGCGACTTCAACGTCTCGCCGCCTAACGTCGAAGTTAACTTCGAAATAGCGCCCGACGCGTGTAGCCGCGACGGGCGCTATTTCGAAGTTAGTGCCCCTACTTCGAAGTAGCGTGCACGTGTAGACACAGCTCACAGGAGCTGAAACTAACATTGCCACTTGAGCATGAGAAAGTGTTTGGACACCCAACAGAGGGAGTGGGGTGAGACAAGGATCCTGCCTCAGTCCCATCCCCCTCACACTCTTGTTTGTGCTCTAAGCCATTAAAATAAGAGACATATTTGCTAAACATTTACAAATGCAATGTTTTTAAAAATGTCACACTAAAAAGGTAGCTTAAAAGTAGCTCAAATTCATCCTTTTTTCCCCTTCAACTTCACTGTGACCAAACACCTGTCTCTTCCTTAGTCTTTCAGTTTCTCTTCTTGTATTCATCAGCTGTGGCCTGGTAGCGGCATAACTATTTGGGGGTGAACAACTGTCCATGGCCACTTAGGTCTGGTGTGGTTTGGAGCGTTGGTCCCAAAATTCTTTGAACATTTGAACATCCTCTGAACCTTCTAGAGTTTATATGGATTTTTAAGGGATGTCTACATAAAACTATGCAAACAGAAGTAATATTGACCAAAATCAAGTGGAATCACAGAGACAACATGGAATTAAAAATTAATACATAGATTGCTTATTATATGTAGATTTACACTTACCAGCCATGCTTTAAGATGTGGAATTTGCAGCTTAATTCTAGAAAGAAAAAGAAATGCGAATAGTTTACATCTCTGGGGTGGGGAGAAGATCCACTGTGACTACTCTTTGATCAAAACCTGAAATGCAATTTTATACATGTAGTTACACAGAAAAATATGCATCCACAAAAGGCTTTATGTGAGTCAAAAGTCTGGCCTCTGTTATTCAAGTGTAAGCACTTTAAGGCCTTTTATCCATACTTTTTCTACTCATTCAATTTACAGTTTATATTAGCTCATTATTGTTAAGTCTGTTTAAATTGCAGTGATCTTCCTATTCCTTTTCCCTGATATGTTAATAAATGGTCAAACACACAACATTCTCTCTTTATAATGAGACATTATTAATGGCAAAATGCCAGTCATAGGAAAATAATTCTTGCCTTTATACTAAATAAATGTATTTTAGAAGGTACTAAGATAGCAAAATTAATTTTGAAGTGATCAATTCCTGAATTTTAAATGAATGCAATTATGTAATCATTAAATTATTTAATGGGCTTCATTAGGCTTATTTCTCATTTTGATGTCACATTTTTCATTCCAATTCACTCACCAGCTACGATTAACTTCATGTTACTAGTAAAAGTAAAGATCAGAGCCAAGATTCACACTGCCTGACTTTGCATAATGCCATACGGTGTTGAAACTGATCCTTTCATCAGTATGAATACTGATTCACTGTTTCCATACAACTACTGCAAGTTCTAAGTAATATCATTATCAGCTACACTGTTTAAAAGTCAAACTATGTGGCAAATCTAGTCAGACAGCACTGCACTGAAATATTTGATGTTCTTCAGGCAGGCAGATAACAGAAAGAGGCCTTACAGAGACAGTGCTGTCTCTAAGAAATTCACAGAACATTTTAGGTTTGTATATGTCTGTCATATTATTTCTGAGTACTACCAACTACTCACTAATCCTTCCTGTCACAGAGTATGTGCCAGTATGCAGGGGTTCACAGTAACATGCGAATTAACAAGAAAATGTAAGTAAGGCAACATTTTAGAAAAGTGAGCAAGTTTCATTAGCGATAGTGAACAAGGTAGGTATTGCTATGAACTCTGTGCATCTAGCAGCTTTATCAACTGTAATAATGTAAGACAGAAAGACTGTTTCTGTTGCCATGTTATCTGTTTTGTGTGTCTGATATGAAAAAGAATGCCAGAAACCATTAAAATTAAATAAAACAGAAACAGAATCCTTTTGTCATCTAAATTCTACATATAATTTTAAGGTGACATAATCTGAAATTTGTTATGAAACACAGATTAGATCTATAAACAATGCAAGTTCCCTAAATCAAATAATTCACTGCAACAGAATACAAATTTTGACACATTCTATATGCATATTTTAGATAAATGTTATTACTGCTCAGAGGTTGCCTATTATACACATATCCAAGCTGTACACTTATTTCAACTCTTATCTACTAAAGTGAATTATCCTTGTCATTTTATGTTTGAGTAGATAGCCACCTGTTGTCAATGGTAAAATGTAAGTGAGAACACAAGAAAAATGAATTTTTATATGAAAGGATTGGAAAGCACTGGAATGTGTTACCTAGAGAGGTGGTGGAATCTCCATCCCTAGAAGTTTTAAGTCCCATCTTGACGAAGTCCTGGTTGGGATGATTTAGTTGGGGTTGATCCTGCTTTGGGCAGGAGGCAAGACTCAATGACCTCATGAAGTCTCTTCCAGCCCTAGGATTCTATGATTCTATGATTGCTTAAATATTCTCGTGGAGCCTGACTCTACAAGCTGCTGAGCCCCTTCAGCTCACATTTAAGTCACATGAGACTGATGTCAAAGGACCAAACTCAGAAGCAATATACAGGAAATCTTAAAATGAGCTATTCTAACAGTAGCTCTTATCCACTTAGGGTCTATCAAGAAGATTGGGATGACTGGGCCTATGTTACAAATTTTATCCAAAAGCATCATAGAAATGTAGGGCTAGAAGGGACTTCATCTTGTCTAGGCCACTACATGGAGACAGAACCAGGTCAAATCAGACCATTCTTGATAGATGCCTGCTTAATCTATTCTTAAAACTTCCCAGGGATGGGGATTCCTAGAGTTAGAAAAATTTTCCTCATATCTAATTTAAAATTATCCTTGCTGCAGATTATGCAATTACTTCTTGACTTTTGGTGGCCACAGAGAACAATTGATCACTAATTCTTTATAACAGTCCTTAGACTACCCAAAGGCTGTTATTGATTCCCTTCCTTCTCACCATCTTCTTTTCTCAAGGCTGATCATGTAACTTTTCCTCATACATAACATTTTCTGAATCTTATGTTTTTCATTGCTCTCCTCTGGACTCTCTCCAGTTTGTCCAGATCTTTCTTAAAGTGTGATGACCCAAAAGGGACACAGTACTCCAGCTGAGGAGTCAGTAATGCCTCAGAGAGAAACATAATTACCTCCAAAGTCATAAGAATATCCTATTAATACACCCCAGCATCAAATTACCCTTTTTAGCAACTTCATCACACTGACTCATTCAAATTGTGATCTACAAAATTCTCCCCTATAGTTTTCAGCAGCACTACAACTTAGCCAGTTTTCTCCCTATTTTGTAGATGTGTCTTTGATTTTTGCTTCGTAAATGCAGTAATTTGCAGTTATCTTTACTGATTTTCATCTTGTTGGTTTCAGACTAACTCTCCAGTAGGTCAATAATGTTATGAAGTCTAATCCTGTCCTTTAAACTGCTTGCAACCCCTCCCAATTGGTGTTATCTTTAAATTTTAGAAACCTACACTCTACTCCCTTATCCAATTCACTAATGAAAACACTGACAAGTCGTGGATTCAGCACTGAACCTCAGAGGACCTCACTAGATACATTTCCGCAGCTTCACAGAAAATCACTTATAACAACTCTGGGCATGGTCTGTCAATTAGTTTTATACCCACCTGATAATAATTTCATCTAGACCACACTGCCATAGTTTACTTATGAGAATGTTGTGTACAACTGAGACAAAATATTGCTAAAAATCAAGAATTTGAGGTATTCAATCTTTTTCTGGAAATATACTACATGTTGCTGAGGAAGAAAGATATTAATACTGTCCCAAGCTGTTCAATAACTAATTCGTATTTCCACTGCATTGGTATTTGACACAAAGTAATAGCTTTCCATTTGTTTTCCTACAGTGCTAAGAACATCAGTGCAACATTGTATAAAATCAGTGTAAAATAATTGTACAGAAAAATTCTTCTACAGCATGGTTTCAGTTTCTTAGATATTTGAATAATATCTTCCAATGTTGATTTATGAGACAGCATGCAGGGATCACAAGTTTTGCAGAAGATAGAAGGTGAGAAATAGAATTCACAATGCATTAAAATACATGATACATTGAAATATCTCCAATTGTATCATTTTCCACAGATACAATCCCTTATCCATTAGTCTGACATTAGTATAAATTCTCCATTCAAGAGCCCAAACGCCATACTTAGATACATGAGTGTAATCCCACTCCAGGTTATGGGGCCACACTCGCACAACTGAAGGGTATGTCTGTACTAGCAGATTAATTCAAATTTGTTAAGGTTGACTTTTTCACTCCCAGTTTTGTAAAGCTGAGAGTACAGGTCCCCACTGGCACATGAAGTTGGTGGAGTGCATCCCCACTAGGGTTAGCACCTTCAACTTTGTCAGCAATGCACTGTGGCTACCTATCCCCCAGTTCCTGCTGCCTTCTTACATTGTAGGTTAAGCTCCCATTGTCTGATGGGACAAAAAAGGGTCATGGTGGTTCTGGGTGTGTGTCATCTGTATCCCATAGTGCACTTATCTCTTCCCCCTACCTTTGGAAAGCAATAACAAAATGTGTTTTCAGGCCCTTTTTTCACATCTGTGCAGACGCCATTGCAAAGCTAGTATGGAACCTGTTCATCTTCAAATTCTTGTAGCAAGTATTATGAGCACCTCATGCATTGTACTGCGGTATGTGAAGAGACTAAGCAGCCATCAGAGTGATGAAGATTCTGAGAACACAAACATACAGGAATGTGAAACATTGGAGAAGAGGAACAGGGAGATGCTAGCTGTACTCCATGATTTGTATACAGTGAAGACCCAGTTCCAGTGCCATGGAACAAGCTCAGACTGATGGGACCGTATTGCTCCACAGGTGTGGGATGATCAGCAGTGGCTACAAAATTTCTGAATGTGTAAGGCCATTTTCATAGAATGTTGTGAAGTGCCACTCTGAAGAAAGAAATACCAAAATGACACCTGCTGTGACATTTCAAAAAGTGAGTGGTAATTGCTCTGTGGAAGCTTGCTACACTAGACAGCTACCAGTCAATGGGCAAATGGACAAATCTATAACTAATCTATCTAAAAACACCGGTAAGGGACAAACTTTTTCACAGTTAATTGTAAATAGAAGTGCCTTCAGTGTTCAAATATAGATCAGCTGCTATGATCCAGGCAGCCAAGGCAATCAATACCCTTCTGCTATAAAAACGAAAAGCAGTCAAGTAGCACTTTAAAGACTAGCAAAATGGTTTATTAAGTGAGCTTTCGTGGGACAGACCCACTTCTTCAGACCATGGCCAGACCAGAATAGACTCAATATTTAAGGCACAGAGAACCAAAAACAGTAAGCAAGGAGGACTAATCAGACAAAGATAATCAAGGTGAGCAAATCAGAGAGTGGAGGGGTGAGGGGGAAGGTCAAGAATTAGATTGAGCCAAGTATGCAGGCAAGCCCCTATAGTGACTCAGAAAGTTCCCATCATGATATAAACCATGTGCTAATGTGCCGAATTTGAATATAAAAGCCAGCTCGGCTGTTTCTCTTTCCAAAACGGTGCAATAATTCCTTTTCAGTAACACACATACCTTTAGGTCATTGACAGAATGCCCCATTCCATTAAAATGTTGACTAACTGGTTTGTGGATCTGAAGTGTTTTGATGTCTGTTTTGTGCCCATTGACCCTTTGTCTATCACTGGACCTAACCAGGTTACTCACAGAATCACGGGCACTTTCTCATGCTCCTCTACTAACATCATATATGCTATCATGTGCCAACAATGCCCAGATGCTTTGTATATTGGACAGACTTCTAACTCCCTTAGACAAAGGGTCAATGGGCAAAAAACAGACATCAAAACACTTCAGATCCACAAACCAGTTACAATGCAAGAGGTCCCAGCCATGTGCAGCGGAAAAGCTCTAGCCAGAAAATGGGGGCAGCTCCAGCCATAGGAAGGTTCCCCTAGCTGTGGAGCAGCAGGAGTCCCACCTGCAGTGGTGTTCCCCCTGATGTAAGGCAGCGGAGTTGGCAGCTTCAGCTGCCTTGGCAGGCTCCAGCTGCTCTTCCAGCAGTGGGTGGGTTCTGGTAGCTTCTTCAGCAGTGGTGACTCTTTTGGTGAGCCACAGGCATTTTGTGGGGGGAGGCGAATAGGGGTGGGAGAATCTGGTGGGGATGGGCGGACAGTAAGCCCTCGATTTAACGGACTTTTGGCTTTAACAGACACCCCTCTCTGCATTAGTCCATTAAATCGAGGGTTTACTGTATTTTCTTTAAAACTGAACACCCTAACCCCCATGAGGCATCATCAGACTTGAGTTTCAGCACCATATTTTCTAGAAAAAAGCACTGTGTATTATGCACCCTGTCATACCATCACCATGTTGGCTCAACAATATATTCTGTGCTTCTCCCAAAATCCTTTGTAATTTGTACCTCGGATGTTTGTTGGTACATTTGAAGCTTCCATGAGGACCTAGTGATGGGTTCAAGTATTTTTAACCAATCCATTTATAGCATTGCTTTGAGATAATCAGTTCTACCCTTTCAGTTTAGAAAGAACATTGGTTAAGAAGAAAATCAACATTGGCCTGATGGTTTATTTTTAGCCAATATGCACTAAAAGCCGTGGTACAGGATTACTAAACTTAAAACTTCATGAAATCTAAGCAGTAGTCTAACAATTATTACCTCTAGCAATTTGCTGGCTTTGGCTGCTTCTATTTTCACTAGGGTTTTTTGTGCTTCTAGTTGTTCTGAGAACCCCTTTTGTTTCATGAGTGGTATTGAACATTAGTAGATTGAAGATGAAAGATGAAAAGATGGAAGATGGAAGATGAAAAAGAAGTATATGGACAGTAACGTCTCTTGCCTGCTGATAAATATTTTGCTAATCTAAGAGATCAGCAATATTTTTTTAAATATTTGTACTCAGTGTTAGGTTCTAAATATCTTAAATAAGGCTGCACGGGACCCCCTAACAGTGTAGGTCCACTGGTCTGTTTCTGTGACAGCCAGTATCTGTCACCTGGTGAGTGTTACCTTAAAAATAAAGAAAAGGGTTCAATTTTATGAAACCCAAACAGGGGAAATGTATTGGGGGGCAAATTTACAAGTAAAAGGAAGTAAAGGGGTAATTGAAAACAGCATGAAATAATGAACTGAATATAGTAGTCAGTTCCAGAACCCAATATATATTAAAAAATCCTTGGCTGAGGAAATGAATAAGGTAAGTAGAAAAACAGTTCATAAAATCCTTCTTCCTAGCTCCTGTAGTGTGCTGAGGGCATCTGATCCATTGGCTCCTGGGAAGCCTTCAGAGAGGAACTCTGAGTGATCACATGGAGAGTTGTCTCAGCAGTGGCAAGCTGAGTGGTGAAGTGGCAGGCTGGAATGGAGTCTTCAATTGGCTGGATGGTTATCTGGAGTCTGTGAAGTGATTTTGAATGAAGACCCTCACTACTCTGCCACTGTGATGGGAAGGAGCTGAACTAGATCTGGCTCCACCTTATAAACATTTTATGGCTGGAAAAACCCCTGACAGAAACCCTGTACAATTTGCTCCTGTGGGGGAACCCCGGGGGACTTCTGCCTAAAACCAGTTTGAACTGGAATTTGTTTACTACAAAGAAAAGGTGGGAAAACATAATGGACAAATGGAAAGTCACATGACCAAGATGCCATTTTCTTATACAAAATGGATTCCCTCTCTTAAAATGCATTCAACAAATCTTAACAGGAAAAACCTAGACTTTACATCCTTAACACTAGTGATCTGTTCATATATAAACATTGTTTAGGTACCTGGCCTCAGCCCGGTATTAGCCCCTCTGATGGGCTGGATTGCTGCTGTTGGTCCAGATATTTCCACATAGTGATAAGAGATGGATGTTACTAACTGTTTTGTTGTACCTTAACCTTTGGCAGTTGCCAAGAGTGCCAAACCAGCTGTTCTTTTCAGACAGGGAATTAATAATGGGTTTGGTGCTATTTCTCATTAACACAGAATACACACTTAGGCTACGTCTACACGTGCACCCAACTTCGAAATAGCTTATTTCGATGTTGCGACATCGAAATAGACTATTTCGATGAATAACGTCTACACGTCCTCCAGGGCTGGCAACGTCGATGTTCAACTTGCTCAGCCCAACATCGAAATAGGCACAGCGAGGGAACGTCTACACGCCAAAGTAGCACACATCGAAATAAGGGAGCCAGAAATAGAATGTATTATACAACAAACTCTGCATAATGATTTATTAGGCTTCATGTGAACTGCAGTTAGCAAATATCATAGACGTCAGATTTATTTTTTACATGTTGTTTAGTTCAGTGTTTTGGTCTAGCAACAGTGCAGCAGGCCATGGTGTTGTACAGTATAAACAAATCTAACTAAGTCAGCTATCCCTCTCTAAAGCTGCGTCTACACGTGCACGCTACTTCGAAGTGGCGGCACCAACTTCGTAATAGCGCCCGTCGCGTCTACACGCGTCGGGCGCTATTTCGAAGTTAACTTCGACGTTAGGCGGCGAGACGTCGAAGTCGCTAACCTCATGAGGAGATAGGAATAGCGCCCTACTTCGACGTTCAACGTCGAAGTAGGGACCGTGTAGACGATCCGCGTCCCGCAACATCGAAATTGCTGGGTCCTCCATGGCGGCCATCAGCTGGGGGGTTGAGAGATGCTCTCTCTCCAGCCCCTGCAGGGCTGTATGGTCACCGTGGGCAGCAGCCCTTAGCCCAGGGCTTCTGGCTGCTTCTGCGGCAGCTGGGGATCTATGCTGCAGGCACAGGGTCTGCAACCAGTTGTCAGCTCTGTGGATCTTGTGTTGTTTAGTGCAACTGTGTCTGGGAGGGGCCCTTTAAGGGAGCGGCTTGCTGTTGAGTCCGCCCTGTGACCCTGTCTGTAGCTGTGCCTGGCATCCCTATTTCGATGTGTGCTACTTTGACATGTAGACGTTCCCTCGCTGCGCCTATTTCGATGTTGGGCTGAGCAAAGTCGAAGTTGAACATCGACGTTGCCGGCCCTGGAGGACGTGTAGACGTTATTCATCGAAATAGACTATTTCGATGTCGCAACATCGAAATAAGCTATTTCGATGTTGGCTGCACGTGTAGACGTAGCCCAGCATTGCAAGGGAGGGGTGGATGTGGGAGTGATATCACAAATGCCCGTTGCAGGACCTCAGCCTATTGCGGGGTGGTAGTGGAGTGGTGATGACCTCACAGAGAGACCTGGACAGCCAGGCAGCACAGAGGTGCAAGGCAGGAACAACCCCAGAGAAACCACCATCACGGCTTTGTGGAGGCCATCCCAAAGAAATGGGGTTGGGATTGCTTTCAAACTGATCTCCTCTGGTGGTGACCTGGGTCCTCCTCTGGGACACGCTTCCAGCCTCCCACTTCTCAGTCTCAATGCTGATTGGCCCAGCAGGGGGCTACTGAGAGGGAGGAAGAGTTTTCTCAGTTTCTCACCTATGAGCCATGGCTGTCCCTTCCTTTGCAGGCTCTGTGCAAGGCCTTGTGTGACCTCAAGCATGCCATGCTGGGGAAGCAGCTGCCAGAGTCCCCAGACAGGCTCCAATACATCTTGCAGGTGCGCATAGTCAGGAGGGGCAGGGGACACTTTTACCCTAGTGCTGGGAAGAATTGGAAAGGAGAGACTAGAAAACCATTTTCCTGTCTGTCCTCCTAGCCTGCACCCCAGTGGGCCATCCTTGGTCAGAGCAGTCAGGGCAGTGCTATTGGAACCCACACACATACTGGGTGTGGTTCACTGTCCCACGTAGTGGCACCCTGACCACTTACACAGAGCAAGAATGAATCTCTTCCAGGCCCTTAGCTGAGCACCAGCTGGCTTTTAGCTCGCACTGTAGAGGCTCCTGCACTAAGCTCCAGAGGTCCCAGGTTTGAATCCATCTGTGGCAGTTACACTATGTTGGGCCCTTCCTCCTTCAGGGACAGGGGAAGGAGATGGAACTTCAAACAAGGGTCCTGGCTGGCCGTGAGAGCCTCAAATCCCCTGTCCAACTTCCCCTGCTCCCAGCATGAGATCCTGGAGACTCTCCCTCCAAGAGAACCAGGTGGCCCTGCAAGGAATCAGCTCTTCTCTCCTGATGGCACAGATTTGCAAGGGTGTGTGTGGAAATTGTCCTCACAGTAATTCCCTTCCTCTGACCAAATACAAATTGGGGCAATTCCCTTCTCAACCACCATGACCAATTAATCTGATATTCCACCCTGAGCACATGTGCACCAGTCTGTTGATCTTCACCTGCCTCCTTCCCCCAAATCAAAACATCTCCCTCTCTGTTACCCTTCCCCCACAGTGTTTCATCTTCTGCATCAGATCCAGAGAGTCCTAGGAGAAAGCAAAGGCTGTATGGAGCAGCAGAGTTCCCCTGAAGAAATGAGCCACTTCCCATCTGAGCCTGTCCCACACTGGGTAATGGAAGCCCTGTTGAAACTCACCAATCACCAGAGATTGGCCCTAACTGGAGGATGAGTCTGTCTCTTTCTTTCTCCCGCTACTCCATTTAGGATCAAACCGCACTCCTCAGGCACCAAAGATACTCCACCCACCATAGGGAGCCCTGCTATTCTGTGGGGCCAGAGATCCAGCCCAATGGGAATGGAAGAATACAGCCACCAAACAGAGACAGAAAAATCTGAGAATGATAAGCTGCTAAAGAACAGTTGTCGCAGGAAGAAGGAGGGAAAGGAGGCAGGAGCTCCTCCTACAATGGTCTGGTACTTGAGGGACTGGCACTGGAGGTCACTAGAGAGGAAGGTGATGCCATCCCAGGGTACCAGTTGCCTCAACTGGTGAACTGGATGGAGGGCCAAGGCCTCAGATCCCCATCACTAAGCCTATTTGATCCCACGCCTCCCCTTATCCCCACTGGAGCTGCTAAATGAGAGGCAGCACCCACAGGATCCTAGATCTTCTCCACAAGGCATGGGAGGAGCCAAGCCCCAATAACAATCAACCTGGTACAATCTGTGTTCTGTCAGAGGGAAAACTTGGAGCCCCTTCATGTTTGCTGTGAGAGAATGTGCTGAAATTTCAGAACCAGGAACAGGCTGACAACAATGGGCCCAAAGGTGAAAATTTAAACCCAGTGAGAGGGCTTGTTGTTGTAGCCACCCTTGAATGGAAACTGCTGACCGAGTGGGAGGTTATGAACAGGCAAAGGCAGCTGATGAAATCCACTGTACAGGGAAGAGAAGTAAGACCGAGGCTGTACTGCACAAATCTACTGAAGACATGAAAAGACCAAGAGGGCCACCTCATCATGCCTTTTTCTACCAGAAGCTGACCTTGGGCTTCCAGTGCCCTTCATCCATGATGCTAGAAAGAAAAGAAACAGAAAATACAATGAATTGAAGACCTCCCTTTGGTGTTCATAGCAGGGGGTCATTTCAAGACTGGCACTTTTGAAGCACACCTGGCTGCTATTATGCTAACGAGGCACTGCATATTCATGGAAGCACTTCATTAGCCTCTGCCAAAGTGACTCATTAGTATGCGCCCTCCAAAAGGAGGAGGTAGTGTGGCTACAGCCTATGTCTTTGAGGTGCCACTGGACTCGTTGGTTTTGTGGATACAGATTAACACAGTGACTGTGTCTACACTTGGATTCCTCTTTCAAAAAGGGAATGCAAATGAGGGAAATCAAAAATGCAAATGAGGCACTGATTTACATATCTCATCCTTCATTTGCATAATCGCTTTTTGGAAGAGATTCTTTCCAAAGAAAAATAGCAGTGTAGATGGGGCTCTTTCAAAAATAAACCCTGTCCTCCAAAGAACCCTTCTTCTTATTTTGTTTCAGGAAGAAGGATTCTTTCAAAGATGGAGTTTATTTTCGAAAAAGTGACATCTACACTGCTTTCTTTCTTTTGAAATAATCTCTTCCAAAGAGATTATACAAATGAAGCATGAGATATGTAAATCAGTGCTTTAGTTGCACTTTTTATTTCTCTCATTTGCATTCCTCTTTTGACAGAAGAATGCAAGTGTAGACACAACCTGCTACCCGTCTGATTCTCATAAACTGGAAGTTACACCTTAGCAATGGACTACCAATTTTCAAAGAATTAGAATACAATAAAATGATTAAAGAACAAAATGGTACACAAGTACTCACCAATCCAGTAATTGTATTGCATTGCAGATAAGTTAGTTTATTGAAGCACTTGGGTTCATACAATAGGTTTTCTTATGACACTACAAAGCACTATGGGCAGTGCATGTCATGACCCAGATCACTGGAAATACATTAATACTAAAACTATGCTGAATGTAATTTCATATTTCTTTGATAATTCAGAAAGCAATTCAGGAACTTGCAGTGCCTCAGGGTCATCATTATCAACATCAATCATCATTGTACATGTAAAAGGTTGAACTGAAATGACCCTATCACATGCCCTAGAAGCTGCTTTTTTAAATAAAATCCTGATTTAAGCTTACTTATTTGTCTTCTGCCTATTTTGCATAAAGGTAGAATGCAGAATGAACAATTCCATAATGTGCTGGACACCATACTAGTCCCGGGTATTAGATTGAAGATTTCTATTGGGAGATATCAGAAATGCCACTTAATTGAGCTTTGTGGATAATTAAGTGCCAGGTAACAGAGCCTTTATTTGGAATTTTTGTTCAAGATATAAATGTAAAGTACCTAGGAAAGTGAAAAGGGGATGCTGCTGCAGTCTCTGTGGTATTAGGCTCCAATTCAAAGCTTCAGAATTGAAAGATATGTGAAATATTCAAAAGGAGTAAAATTGGTTTTGGCAAAATTGTTCAGTCAGGGTGTGCAAGGAAACAAAATATACGGTCAAGTCCCTAATTTCTTTCCATCAAGAATTTCTCTTGAGTATCCATTTACTTAGTTCTACAGGTAACAGTTGTAAAATTGTTGGACTTTCACATCCCTAAAGATAAATTATTAGTGCATATTCAATGATATTCCACTTTCATTTCTAACTCAGAGGAATCACACTACAAAAGCTATCCAGGAACTTCAGCTGAATCTCAAAGATCTCACTCAGTTGTCTTATAGAGGGAGAAAATGTCTTACTAGAAAAAACAATCATAATATTTTTTCATGCTTTGACTCTGCATAAGAGATTAATTATTCCTGCCATACTCAGGCTACCTCTACACTTCAGCAATCGGCTGACAGAAGTTACTGTTATAAGATATGTTCCGACAAAGCTTCTGTCTACAGGTTGCAGCCGCACATGAAAGCAGATTGCTCTGTCGATCTGCTCTGTCAACAAAGAGCAGCCAGACTGCCTGGACACTCTCTCAACAGAACGGCCAACCAGAAGCACAGCAGACAGGGCGGTCCAGTGACCCAGAAGCCCTGTCTTTCAACAGAGGGTC
This sequence comes from Carettochelys insculpta, assembly GCF_033958435.1. Classification (NCBI taxonomy): domain Eukaryota; kingdom Metazoa; phylum Chordata; order Testudines; family Carettochelyidae; genus Carettochelys; species Carettochelys insculpta. The sequence continues at coordinate 13,380,427 of NC_134150.1, read as the reverse complement.
CCACCCCCTGCCTGGAGTGTCCACATAGCTCTTTTGTCAACAGGTTCTGTCGAGAAAGGTGCTCTGCTTCATGGCAGAGAGGCAGAAGGCTGTCGACAAAAGTGCCAAGTTCTGTTGACAGTATGTCACCAGAATACATTTTTTAGTATGGATGATCCATGAGTTTTGTGAACAAAAGGGGGGTTTTGTTGACAAAACTCTCCAGTGTAGACGTAGCTTTACAGTGAACGATTTAAATAGGATTTCTGACTGAATGAAAGAGTGGGACAGAACAAATATCCTTAAAGTCCAAAATGATACCTGAGGTCAGTGGTTAGTACCATATCCCCTGAGCCGCAAGACTAAGCAGAGCTATAAAGCTACTCTTATATTTGTCTTCTGTTATGGAGATTATGGACTAAAGTGGAATTTGATCTGGATATAGTCTGTGGACTAATGACACTTCAGTACTTGACAGATGATCTTTTTACTACAGGTCAGGCAGCTAGCATGAGACTAAAACATTTAGTGGTAGAGAGTGACCATGTAAGGGTCTGTGTGAGACACAATAAGGGAACTTAGAACTATAAGCACAAATCTCCTATGGGAGACTGACAGTCATCTACAAGATGCATTTCTTAGTTGAGTTGACAAAGCAGCCAGGATACCAAAAGTCAGAGCAAACATGATAGGACTCCAGAGGTCACTAACCCCAATAAAATTAAGCCATGACTTTGAGTGTGGAATGATTTAGTTTTCTCTAAGGACTGTCCAATAAAAGAATGAGATGTGAGGAATGTTAGATCAATAACTGTATTTTATAATAGAGAGGCTGGAGAGAGAATTTGCATTGGAGAGGAAAACAATTCATTTAAGCAGATGAGTATCTTGCCCCAGGGGTGGTCCCCAAAAGGGGTTTTAATGAGTTTACACTTTTACACTGCCTGTGCTGTCCATGAAGGAAGTCTACTAATGATTGTTTGGACACTTTACAGTGGTTAGTGTCTTATGCCTCGCAAGTTTAGATAAATTAGATAATTAGGGATTGTGGGGAAAGCTTGCTAATGACTGAAGCAGCTATTGAACCAGCTATTTATTACTCTTACATCCAGCTCAGTTTCACCTGTTTGTTTTCAGATCTGAAATTAAGTATATGTGGATCATTGTATGCCAATGGGCATTTTGGTTTCTCTGTGCTGCTTGAAGTTTTCATGCATGGGAAGAATGATTAATATCTGTCTAGAAGGTTCAGGAGATCCTTGGTATGATGCCAAACAGAGATGGTTGAGTTTGCAATTCATTAGAATTGTGTCTCTAAGCAGAAGTGGTTACGTTTTCTAGCCAAAGACAAAAGCTCTTGAGAGAGGCAAGAGAGCACAGGCAGAGGCAAGATGACAAGATGTGAAGCAGGGATGGGGAACCTACATATTTGCCTAGATCCAGCCTGTAGTGTGATTCCAGGCTTCTCCTGTAGCAGGATCATAGAACCATAGAATCATAGAAGAGTAGGACTGGAAGGGACCTCGAGAGGCCATCGAGTCCAGCCCCCTGCCCTCATGACAGGACCAAGCACTTTCTAGACCATCCCTGAAAGCCATCTGTCTAACCTCTTCTTAAATAGCTCCAGTGATGGAGATTCTACCACCTCCCTTGGCAATCCGTTCCAGTGTTTGATCAACCTGACAGTTAGGAACTTTTTCCTAATGTCCAACCTGAACCTCCCCTGCTGCAATTTAAGTCCATTACCTCTTGTTCTATCCTCAGAGGCAAGGAAGAACAAGTTCCCTCCCTCTGCCTTATGACACCCTTTTAGATACCTGAAAACTGCTATCATGTCCCCCCTCAGTCTTCTCTTTTCCAAACTAAACAAGCCCAATTCTTTCAGCCTTTCTTCATAGGTCATGTTCTCTAGACCTTTGATCATTCTCGTTGCTCTCCTCTGGACCCTCTCCAATTTCTCCACATCCTTCCTGAACTGCGGTGTCCAGAACTGGACACAATACTCCAGCTGAGGCCTAACCAGTGCAGAGTAGAGCGGGAGAATGACTTCTCCTGTTTTGTTCACAACACACCTGTTAATGCATCCTAGAATCAAGTTTGCCTTTTTTGCAACAGCATCACACTGTTGACTCATATTTAGCTTGTGGTCCACTATAACCCCTAGATCCCTTTCTGCTGTACTGATTCCTAGGCAGTCCTTTCCCATTCTGTATGTGTGACACTGATTGTTCCTTCCTAAGTGGAGCACTTTGCATTTGTCCTTATTAAACTTCATCCTGTTTACCTCAGACCATTTCTCCAATTTATCCAGATCATTTTGAATTATCACCCTATCCTCCAAAGAAGTTGCAACCCCTCCCAGCTTGGTATCATCTGCAAACTTAGTAAGTGTACTTTCTATGTCAATATCTAAATCGTTAATGAAGATATTGAAAAGAACCGGTCCTAAAACAGACCCCTGCGGAACCCCAATAGTTATACTTTGCCAGCAGGATTGAAAACCGTTAATAACTACTCTCTGGGTACGGTTATCCAGCCAGTTGTTCACCCACCTTATAGTAGCCCCATCTAAGTTGTATTCGAGTAGTTTATTGATAAGTATATTATGTGAGACCGTGTCAAATGCTTTACTGAAGTCTAGGTATATCACATTCATCGCTTCTCCCTTATCCACAAGGCTCGTTACTCTATCAAAGAAAGCTATTAGATTGGTTTGACATGATCTGTTTTTAACAAAACCATGCTGGCTGTTCCCTATCACCTTACCACCTTCCAACTGCTTGCAGATGATTTCTTTAATGACCTGCTCCATTATCTTTCCTGGCACAGAAGTTAAGCTGACTGGCGTGTAGTTTCCCGGGTTATTCTTGTTCCCCTTTTTATAAATGGGTACTATATTTGCCCTTTTCTAGTCTTCTGGAATCTCTCCTGTCTCCCATGATTTTCCAAAAATGATTGCTAAAGGCTCGGATACCTCTTCTATCAGCTCCTTGAGGATTCTAGGATGCATTTCATCAGGCCCTGGTGATTTGCAGACATCTAATTTTTCTAAGTAAATTTTAATTTGTTCTTTTCATATTTCAACTTCTAAACCTACCCCTTTTTCACTAGCATTCTCTATGTCAGGCATTCCTTCAGATTTCTCAGTGAAGACCGAAACAAAGAAATCATTAAACATGTCTGCCATTTCCAAATTCCCTGTTACTGCTTCTCCCTTGTCACTGACCAATGGCCCTACCCTCTCCTTGGTCTTCCTCTTGTTACCAATGTATTTGTAAAAAGCCTTCTTGTTTCCCTTTATGCTTGTAGCTAGCTTGAGCTCATTTTGTGCCTTAGCCTTTCTAATCTTGCTCCTGCATGCTCGTGTTGTTTCCCTATATTCATCCTTTGTAATTTGTCCTAGTTTCCATTTCTTATATGATTCCTTTTTTAGTTTGAGATCATGCAAGATCTCCTGGTTAAGCCAAGGCAGTCTTTTGCCATGTTTTCTATCTTTCCTACGCAGCGGGATAGCTTGCTTTTAGGCCCTTAATAATGTCCCTTTGAAAAACTGCCAACTCTCCTCAGCCGTTTTTCCCCTCAGTTTAGCTTCCCATGGGACCTTACCTACCAGCTGTCTGAGTTTACCAAAATCTGCCTTCCTGAAATCCATTATTTCTATTGTACTGTTTTCCCTTCTACCCTTCCTTAGAATTGTGAATTCTATGATTTCATGATCACTTTCACCCAAGCATCCTTCCACTTTCAAATTCTCAATAATTTCCTCCCTATTAGTTAAAATTAAATCTAGAACAGCTTCCCCTCTGGTAGCTTTTTCAACCTTTTGGAATAAAAAGTTGTCTGCAATGCAATCCAATAATTTATTGGACAGTCTGTCCCCTGCTGTATTAGTTTCCCAACATATACCTGGATAGTTGAAGTCCCCCATCACCACCAAATTCTGGGCCCTGGATGATTTTGTTAGCTGTTTAAAGAAAGCCTCATCCACCTCTTCCACCTGGCTAGGGGGCCTGTAGTAGACACCTAGTAGGACCTCATCCTTGTTTTTTACTCCTCTGAGTCTAACCCAGAGACTTTCAACCCGTCCATCTCCTATGTCCATCTCCACCTCTGTCCAAGTGTGTACATTTTCAATATACAAGGCAACACCTCCTCCCTTCTTTCCCTGTCTGTCCTTCCTAACCAGGCTGTACCCTTCAATACCAACATTCCAATCATGAGTATTATCCCACCAAGTTTCTGTGATGCCAACGATATCATAGTTGTATTCATTTATTAGTATTTCCAATTCTTCTTGTTTATTTCCCATACTTCTTGCATTTGTATATAGGCATCTCAGACATTGATTTGGTCTTGCCTCCCAGTTTTGCCCTGGCCGTCTTTTTACTCTCCCAGTGTAGCCCATACTCCCTCCCATTTCAAGTTCATCTCCCAGGTATCCATGCTCTCCACTTACCTGCAGGCTTTGCTCCCTTGCCCCCATTGAACCTAGGATGAGCCAGCCCCACAGTGAGTCTCTGTGTGGCTGGAGCATGAGGGAAGCAGCAATGAGCTGGCACAAGAGCATGGCTGGTTCTGGCTGGTGGGGGACAGAGGAAGCGGTTCTGCATGCCACTTTTCCCTCTTCCCACACCCGGATGGGGGTGCAGTGCAGGAAGCTCTGTCCTTGCACTCACCTGCAGTCTCCACCACTGTCATTCTAGTTGGCTGGGAATTGCACAAGAGATGAATTTGAAAGCAGGAGGGAATTAGTGGAGACATAAAGAACAAGAACTCCATTAAACTTAATGGTGATAATTTTTTTTAATCCAGACTGTTGAGTCATCAGAACAAACTGTTCTTGAGAAACTCACCAATTTTGTTTTAAAAAATTGAGCTATTTTCTGAGTGAAAAAAAAAAACCTTTTTGAAGGAGTTTTGAAAATTTTTTTTTGAAATTTAAGATAATTTATCACAAAAAAATGGTCACACTCTCAGCAAAATATTTTGGTCCATCCAGTAATCAAAGTAGCTGTTTGTGTCCGTGACGAATGCCGCAGGTATAAGGAACAAGATTTCGGTACCAAGCAGGTTTTCTTTGACTATAGGCATAGAACCTAACCTTACCTAGGGACTACACCTTGTTATAGGGGAAAGGTCTGTGCGTCCCATTGACTATGCAAGCTATCGAAGGTTCACCCAGATTAGACAAGTCACTGGGCAGGAACTAGATCTGGTTGGAAGTCTTCCAAATAAACCTAGTTTTAACAATTTGAGGCAGTCAGAGGAATGGGAAGAAAAGCAAGCGGTGTCCTAGTACTTCTGGCTGCTGCCCCCTCTTCCCCACACATGCACATACACCATCCCAAAATGATGCCTTTAAAGCAGAGGAGTAACTATGCGCTATTCAAGCTGCAGAAGCTTGGAACAGCTAAGCCTATACCCAAGATCAGAGCAGTCCTAAAGGGAAGCCATGAAGGGACACAAACTAACATGGAAATTCCACTGTGAAAGGCCACAGACACTGAGAAAAAAAATAGAACCTTAGGCCCCATTTTAAGCTTATTTCAGAATGCAGCCTCAGCTATGGAGCATGACAGAACCTCCATAATATTGTGATGAATTGGGACTATAAAGAGAAAATAATCACTTTTGGACTGACTGGGGGAACAATTCTATTTTACTCATACTTATCGCTTCATAGAATGCTAACCAACTTCAGGGAGCCACCCGGCGTCTGTAAGATAAAGCTTTTCCTTTTCAGTCCTTGCCTCCAAAAGCTAGTAGAACTGCGTAGGCTTGGGCATAATCCTAACAGTGTGATGAGTGCATACATTGAAGATGGGATGTACAGAAAACTTTTTCATAGCCAGCATTCTATCCCCAGAACTCTCAAATAACCAGCATTTCAGCCTTAAGTACATTTTAGTTACATGTTCTATAATTAAAATACAGTGAAATTAAATACAAATAAATACAGCAAATACAGGATAAATTTACTGTGTGCAAGTTGGTAAATAAAGTACTCTGCATACATTTTTGTTTCTTAACATCTAATCTTGTTTTTCTTTAGTGTTATTCATTGCTAGGTATATCTCTCTGTTATCCAGAATATTTGAATATAGAGCAACTTACCAGTCCCTAGGCTGCTGAATATGAGTTTACTGTATTGCTCATCAGGAATGTCAAAACAGATTTTAGCACCAGACTACTGGCATCTCCCAATACTTAGCTGAGGTTTCCAGTACTGACTGGGGAATTTTGTATGTTCCAAAAAATTGTGACATTTTTATATTTTATTATTTTAAAAGCACACCCACACAAACACACATTCACACACACCCACATTTGCAAATTCACTCACATTACTCGTGACACCTTCATATAATGTAAAATGGATTCTTATTAGATGCAGGTGACCATTCAAGTTGCAGGAATATTGAAAAGATTTTAGATCTTGCACCAAATTACTCATTTTGCCTCTCCTTCCGTCTCCCTGCAGCTGACCTCATTTAGCAGGGTGGAACTCTGCTTTTCCTGGTCTATTAAGACTTCAATAAAATCACCCATTTATAGTTAACTGAAATAGTATTCACATTTAGACCTGAATATTAATTGACTGATAATGAGATGATAAAGCTGCTTTTCTCTGCAGGTGTACCAATCAATTTCAATGGAACTGAAAAAGTGAATGTTTTTCCCTTATTGCATCCGAAATTAAAAAGTGATTTATATTTTCTAATAAAGTGCTTTTCATTGATCTCCTTCAAAAATGTATGGTTTCATTTTCACCCTTTTAAATTATAATAGTTTCCATTTATATAAGAATGATTTTCCAATATATTTTTGGCTCAAATTGATTAGCTTTAATATGGCTTTGAAGGATAAAAACCTTACTGAAGAAATCTTTTTACTTTTAATAAACTTTAAAATATTCAGTCAGCAAAATCTTTCGTTTTCAACACAATGGTGTCAGAGTAAATTTTTACGTTCATTTTCCTAGGCTTTTGCATTTGTGCAAATAGATTTCCGTTATTACTTGACAACACATCTGCAGATTAATGTGCACAAGGGTGCTATTTTGGCTGCTACTAGTAAAATTCCAGCTTGGGGCCGCTCGTAGAAAGAACACTGCTAGTTATTGAAATGGGCAGATGTTGGTGTTAGTTGAGCAATTAGACTTCACTTTAATTTGGTATTATTGTATTTCATGATTACTTATGATCATTTGGAAGGGAGGCTATATTCTCAATATATGGTTAAGACTTAGAAACAGGTGTTGTGAGATCAGGGTAGAGGTTGCTTATCTCTGTGCCAGAAGGTCCCAAGTTTTCTGTCCAAATGAGAAGTTGAAGAATCTCCAGCTAAGAGGTTGATGGCAGTGCTTCGTATGAATTACTTTTTGTAAAAGGACCATATGCTTGTTCTTCTGTCCAGAGGTTAGATTGCAGGATCTGTTTTGTTTTATTCAGCTACTGAATGTGTTCACACCATGGTTCTGAAATTAAATTTTTTTACCTTTTATTAGGATCTCATTTCTGCAGTCCGTTAATGAAGATTACTGTATTACTCTCAAGTCTAGATGCCCTAGTGATGGAAAGGGAATTTGCTATACTATAACTCTTTACATACAACAAAAAGACCATCCCTGCCCTACAATTTAAGCATACAGAAAGATGACAATTCCTATCATTTGAAATTTGGTGTTTTTCATAAAGTTCCGCTTCTCAGTGCTGTCATATAAGAGGGCCAAATTCAATCTCGGGATATGGTTAGACAGTGCTGAATCAGATTCAGCTTCTGTCATGTATTGAAAGAATAAGAGCAAACTTTAGCTTGGTAGAAAGTAAGTGTTCCTCCTGAACAACCACAAACATTAAGGGCTTGTCTACACTTGCCCCCAACTTCAAAGCGGGCATGGTAATCAGGGCCATGGGAGATTACTAATGAAGTGCTGCGGTAAATCCGCAGCACTTCATGGTAATCTCCCATGGCCCTGATTACCATGCCCCCTTCGAAGTTGGGGGCAAGCGTAGACCCAGCCTAATCGTCATTAGACATTAAAGCATTCCACCCAAGGTCAGAATATATAAGGATTGGAATCCATCTCTTTCATGGTAATTAAAGAGATGTTTACAACTGAGTGGCAGGGGCTGAGTGACAGAAGGTACCAAGTCTCATAATGACTTCTTCTCTAAAATTACTTTAGAAATAATTTTTCAATTATGGTAGTCCCTAAAACACAGTAGCTCAGGGGCCCACTTTGATAGGCATTGTACACACAAATAACAAAAAGAGAAAGTCCTTGTCCTGGTTACAGTCCAAGTGTCAGAAAGAAATCTTTGGCGTCTCTCCCACCCCCAACTTCCTTAAACAAAAATAATCTTTACACAATGTCACACAAAATCAGTCTTCAGGATAAAGAGATGCCAAGTTTGTTGGAGTTTTGTTTCTTACATTTTTAGATTACTTATGCCAGTTGTTTTTAACCTTTTTCCATTTGCAGACCCCTAAAGGATTTCATATGGAGGTGTGGTCCCCTTTGGAAATATTATATATAGTATGTGGACCCCAATTTGAAAACCACTGACCTATGAGTTGTAGGAGCAGACACCCTAGAAACAAACAAACAAAAAAAAACTCTAAATAAGGAACCTGCTCTTACTTAAGACAGTTCTCTAAATTGCTTCTTGTGAATACTAATGCATTGTGACTAGTTTACCTCCTAACACTAACTTCAATGACGACAAGTCTACACTAAGCAGGTAAGTCGATTTAGATATGCAATTCTAGCTACAGCAGTTGTGTAGTTAGAATCAACTTATCTGCAAGTGACTTATCTGGCTGTCTTCACAGAGGGAGGCTGATGACAGAACGTCCCTGGTTGACCTCCCTTACTCCTCGTGGAGTATGGGGTCAACTGCCGACCCCATATAGATAAATTCTGTGCCTCTCTACCAGGTGCATGAAATCGAACTTTGGAAAATCAACCCCTAGCTCTTCCATGTAGTCTAGACACAACCTGAGTTTCTGTGGACTAAGTGGGTCTGTCCCACAAAAGCTCATTACCTAACAAATAATATTGTTAGTCTTTGAGGTGCTACAGGACTGCTTTTTTTGTTCTGTGGATTTTAAGTTCTTATTGAAAGCAGTGAGTGGAATAAAAAGTGACTACCAAATAGCAGAAACCACATATAGTTCACAGTTCATTCAGAACTGGATGGACATGAGAGAGAAGTGGCTCTTACAGCAGCCTGCAATTTTTGGACAGTTTTGTTTAATTCACTCTAATTACATTTTTAAAAATCAACATTAAATTCAACATTACTACTTTCATTTAATACGGGAGTAAGATAATTAGTGCTTCTTTCCTCTAGTCTAGCTTCAAGATTTCCTCACTTCTTTTTTTTTAGTTCTCTAGCTGTACTTAAACACACATGAATAAGTCATCAGTATTTTTCCTCTGTGGTATAAATTTATTTCATATGAGGAATTTTTAGCTTCTTAATGATATCGTCTAGCCTTACCATATTACCGTACATTTACAAGTAATTAGTTTTCTGGCTGCAGTATAAGAGGGTGTGATGCATTTAAATTAAAAATGATTTTTTAAAAAAATCTACAGTATGTTTCTATTGGTGGAAATAAAGGTACATTTCTTCAATTTGTTACAAATAATCATTTTAACTCAGAAAAAGATCTCATTATGGATGATTCTTGACATAATTTCAAAGTATTTATTCTGGTGCCAGAACAGAGGACTCTTTGCTAGATGCTACATATGGCTGCATAGAAATCTAAGATATGCAATATAGATGAAAGCAATCTAAAATCTTTGGCCTTCTATGGACTCCCAGGAGTGCTATGGCCAACAGGTAATGCTGTACCTTCTGAAGGGTAGCACAACCCCAAATCCCCATCTTAAAACATCATAGCATTATTGATAAAGTTTTCATAACTGCAGTGGCACTTTTAGCTAAGACAAGAAAAAAGGGAAGCAACCCTCTAGTTTTAGAGATCGCATGTATCTTGCTGAAGGGCTCTACGCAGGGTGCCACTGCCATACCAGCTCATCTTACCTTTGTTTAGAACCTATTGAACTTGTTTCTGTTAGTCCTGAAAGCCAGTGGTGAAGTCTTTCAGTTATTTTGATTTAAAACTGCTGTTTTAAATCCTTACCCAAGAGCTTAGTTGATGGAGTCCCATCCCCGCTCAAAATCCTTTAGGTCTAAATACGCTTCTTTCACATTTGAAGCTACAAAGTGTGGTCCAAATTAGACAATAAAGACTATACAACAGAAAATAAATATTTAGAATAATCATCTCAAAAATACTGCATTGTCTAACTCCAGAGTTCATATTCATTAAAACACCGCACTATTTTACTTCACCTCAGAGTATAGAGATTTTTTTTTTAATATACAGATCCCTAGAACTTTGCCTATGAATAGAGATGGAAGAACCATGTAAGAACACCTTTTCCATTGAGTACTGGTGCAAAATAGTCATTACATTCTCCAGTAGTTCTTTCATTCTCTTAATTCCTTTTACATCACTGCCCTCTAGTGTTACCGTATGTTAAACAGAAATATTTTCTCACACAACTGAAGCATTGTTTTGCCTCAGTGGTGAAACACATTCCTAGAATTGCAGCATTTATTTGTGCTTTCTAAATACTTCATATGCATCAAACTTTTCATGGGTAAAGAAGAAGGAGATGCAGATTTCTCACTCCATAGCTGTGTCTACACGTGCACGCTACTTCGAAGTAGCGGCACTAACTTCAAAATAGCACCCGTCGCGGCTACACGCGTCGGGCGCTATTTCGAAGTTAACTTCGACGTTAGGCGGCGAGACTTCGAAGTCGCTAACCTCATGAGGGGATCGGAATAGCGCCCTACTTCGACGTTCAATGTCGAAGTAGGGACCGTGTAGACGATCTGCGTCCCGCAACGTCGAAATTGCTGGGTCCTCCATGGCGGGCATCAGCTGGGGGGTTGAGAGACACTCTCTCCAGCCCCTCAGCTCACTGGTGGCCACGTGGAGCGGCCCCTTAAAGGTCCCCTCCCCCTCCCTTCCTCTGCAGGAAGCTGAGGGAACGTGCAGGCTGCAGCCTGCACACGCGGCCAGCCTGCACCACCCTCAGTCCCACAGAGCTGCGATGGCTGCCCAGCAGCCCCCCCAGCGCCCCCAGGGGACCCCCCCCCAAGGGGAGCCAGGGCAGCCAGCCCAGTCAGAAGGGCAGCCAGGCTGGGAAGCGGCAGTGGGGCCCCTCCTGGACGGAGGCCGAGCTGCGGGACCTGCTGGGGCTCTGGAGCGAGCAGGAGGTGCTCCAGGTAATGGGGAGCAAGAGGCGGAACGCGGATGCGTTCGTTCGGCTGGCCGACGGCCTGGCTGCCCGGGGTCACCCTGCCCGCACTCCTGACCACGTCAGGAGTAAGGTCAAGGAGCTGCGGCAGGGTTACTCCCGGGCCCGGGATGCGGCCAGCCGATCTGGGGCCGCCCCCTTCACTTGCCCCTTTTACAGGGAGCTCAGGGACATCCTGGGCTCCCGGCACACCTCCTCCCCTCCGGCCACCCTTGACACCTCGGCTGACGAGCCCCAGCAGGCCCTGCAGACGGAGTCCGCCCCGGAGGTAAGCCCTGCACCCCGGGGGCCCCCCCCGGAGGCCACCCCCGGGACATGGTGGCAGGAGGAGGAGGAGGAGGGGGGCTCCTCCTCCTCAGAATCCGGCCTGCAGATCCTCCTCCTGCCATCCCGGAGCAGCAGCAGGGCCTCCGCCCCCCGGGGATCTCCGGACCGTGGGAGCAGACCGACAGGTAGGTACCCCCCTCTGGTGGACACCCCTGGGCTTGAGGGGTGGGGGTAAGAGATAAGTGTGCAGGGCCCCCCACATGCTCACGTGGCCATGGCCCCAAGGACACCAGGGCTATGGCCCTCACAGCACTGCATCCATCAGCCCCTGCCCCCCTCACCCCGCATGACAGTGCCATGCCCCATCCCCGGGCCAGGGGGGAGCGGAACCTCGAGGGGCCCCCGGGAGGAGGGGGTGGGACACCCCGCAGCAGCAGCATGTGATGGAGTGGGGGGAGTGCCAAAGGGAGACTCAGGCTACATATGAGCAACAAGAGCCGAATAGCTCCCAGGGGCAAAGGAGGATCCTGGGGCTACAGCTGGCAGGTGACATCTCTGCCCTGAACAAACAGGAGGGAGGAGCCGAGCTGGCTTGGACTTGGGGGGCGAGGGCGGGGGCCACAGGCAGAGGCTAGGGGAAGGGAGAGCTGGAAGGCAGCCAGCCTGAGGAGGGGGAAAGCTGCATCCCAGAGGGGCACCCATTGGGGTCTTCTCCCCACGACGGGTTGGAAGGACTGTCTCTTCCGACAGCTGGTGCTGTCACTCATAAGAACATAAGAACATAAGAACATAAGAATGGCCATACTGGGTCAGACCAAAGGTCCATTGAGCCCAGCATCCCATCTGCCTTCCAGGTGCCCCAGAGAAGGAGAACAGAAGACAATGATCAAGTGATTTATCTCCTGCCATCCATCTTCTGCCCTTGTTATGAAGGCTAGGGCACCATACTTTATCCCTGGCTAATAGCCATTTATGGACCTAACCTGCAAAAATTTATCAAGCTCTTTTTTAAACCCTAATAGAGTCCTGGCCTTCACAGCCTCCTCGGGCAAGGAGTTCCACAGGTTGACTGTGCGCTGTGTGAAGAAAAATTTCCTTTTATTAGTTTTGAACCTACTACCCATCAATTTCATTTGGTGTCCCCCAGTTCTTGTATTATGGGAAAAGGTAAATAATTTCTCTATATTCACCTTCTCCACACCATTCATGATTTTATATACCTCTATCATATCGCCACTCAATCGCCTCTTTTCCAAACTGAAAAGTCCCAGTCTCTCTAGCCTCTCACCATATGGGACCCTTTCCAAGCCCCTAATCATCTTAGTCGCCCTTTTCTGAACCTTTTCTAATGCCAATATATCTTTTTTGAGGTGAGGAGACCACATCTGCACGCAGTACTCAAGATGTGGGCGTACCATAGTTTTATATAGGGGAAGTATGATATCTTTTGTCTTATTATCGATCCCTTTTTTAAAAATTCCTAACATCCTATTTGCGTTACTAACTGCCGCTGCACACTGCGTGGATGTCTTCAGAGAACCATCCACTATAACTCCAAGATCCCTTTCCTGATCTCCTGGCAGAAACTGGGCATCTGTGGCCTAAGAAACCTCTCCTGCTCTCAGACCCTGTGGGGTGAAGTGAGAGTCACTCCCACCAGGGGACGGGGTGCAGGGCAGGGGGACCCCTGAACCCCATCCATCACAGCAGCATCTCCCGGGGATGGGGATGGGGAACCTGCAGCACAGAGCTGGGGGGACAAAGGCCACGGCTCAGGGCCCACACTAACGCCTGTCTCCATTCTTCTTCCCCCCGTCCTCTCCTGTGTCCTGCACCTGCACCATCAGAAGGACCGGAAGAGAGCGCCGGCGAGGCGTCAGTCGTCCCAGAGAGCCCTCCGGGACCATCGCTCCAGGGCAGCCCCTCGGCCGAGGACCGACCGGCCCCACAGCGGGCTAGATGGCGGACCCCGCACCACCAACCGCCGACGGCGATGGACCCCCAGCTGCTGGCCATCCACCGTCGGCAGCTGGAGGTCGCGGAGCAGCACCTCCAGCTGCAGGAGCGGGCACTGGTCTGGCGCCAGGAGGCATGGGGGGCCTACATGGACACATTTAACCGCCTAGTGGACTACCTGGCCCCCCATGCCGCGCCGGCCGCAACCTCGCCCGCCCTGCCTGCACCTGCAGCCCCACCACCAGCTGCTCCGCCCATCGCCGTCCCGTCCGCCGTCGCCCCGCCACCCACCAGCGAGGGCCGGAGCGCCGAGGGACCCCTGGAGCCACCTGACACTCGCCGGCCACCGTACCTTCCGGTCCAGCCTGCTCCCACCCAGCCACGGACCAGGCTGCGAGCGCGGCGGGGCTCCCGGCCGCCAACGCCCAGTGCCGGGCTATAGGGGCGAGGGGCCCGGGACGTGGCCCCCCCCTTGTATATAGTTGGACCCTGTTTTTTCGGCCCCCAGTTTGCCCCGTCCCCCCCATGTAAATAGTTCTCCCCTTTATCCTCCCTGGTTTTCTTTTTATTATTACGGACAGTTGTTTCTTTGTATTGTTTTATTTTTGTACATATTGCTTTTGTTCAATGTTTGTACCTACTTTTTGGTTTGTGGTTCACATATTTATTTACAGTCAGAAAAAAAAAAGCTTCGGAAAGAAAAAAAAAATTTACTTTCAGCCACAAGTGCGTGCTGTCATTTGTCCAGGACAACTGGGGGGGGTGCGGTGGGGTGCTCCATAGTGTGGGCATTGGGGCAAGAGTGTGGGGGAGGAAGGGGCGGGCAGTAGGGGGCCTGAGCAGAGTTCACCCCGCGGCCTGTTCATTGAAGTGGGCCCGCAGGGCCTCCCGGACCCGGGTCCCCTCGGGGTCCACCTGCCGACTGGAGGCAGCAGGTGGCTGGACGTGTGCCCCGGCGGCCTCCGCAGCCCAGCCCTGGAAAAAGGTTTCCCCCTTGCTCTCCACCAAATTGTGCAGGGCGCAGCAGGCACCCACAATCTGGGGGATGTTGTTGGGGCCCGCATCCAGGCAGGTGAGGAGACATCTCCAGCGTCCCTTCAGGCGGCCAAATGAGCGCTCCACCACCTGGCGCGTGTGGTTCAGGCACTCGTTGAAGCGCTCCTGGCTAGCGGAGAGATGGCCCGTGTAGGGGTGCATGAGCCACGGCCGGAGGGGGTAGGCCACATCTGCGATGACGCAGAAGGGCATGGTGGTGTCCCCCAGAGGGATCTCCCGCTGGGGGATGTAGGTCCCCGCCTCCAGCCGGCGGCACAGGCCTGAGTTCCGGAAAACCCAGGCGTCGTGGGTGCTGCCAGGCCAGCCCACGTAAATGTCCTGGAAACGTCCCCGGCTGTCCACCAAGGCCTGGAGGACGACAGAATGGTAGCCCTTTCGATTGAGGTATCGTCCTCCACTGTGATGCGGGGCGCGGATGGGGATGTGAGTCCCATCCAGAGCCCCGAAGCAGTTGGGGAAGCCCAGGGTGGCAAAGGCCACGATGGTGGCATCTGGGTCCCCCAGCCTCACAAGCCTGTGCAGGAGCATGGCGTTGATGGCACGCACAACCTGCAGAGAAAGCACATGGGACAGCACCAATGAGGGGTGAGCAGGGTGTGCATGGCCCTGCCCTGCCCTGCCCTGGCCTGCTCTGGCCCCGCTGCCCTGGCCCCCATGCCCTGCCCTGCCCTGGCCTGGCCTGGCCTGCTCTGGCCCCCCTGCCCTGGCCCCCATGCCCTGCCCTGCCCTGCCCTGCCCTGGCCTCCCCTCCCCTGCCCTGCCCTCCCCCCGTGGGTTCGCTTACCTCCATGAAGACAGCCCCGACGGTGGCCTTGCCTACACCAAACTGCTGGCCCACGGATCGGTAGCTGTCCGGAGTGGCCAGCTTCCAGACAGCGATGCCGACCCATTTCTGCACTGTGAGGGCACGCCGCATGGCAGTGTCCTGGTGCCTGAGTGCGGGGGTAAGCCACTGGCACAGCTCCAGGAATGTCTGCCGGGTCATCCTGAAGTTCCTGAGCCAGTGGTCGTCGTCCCACTCCCCAAGCACCAGCCGCTCCCACCAGTCGGTGCTGGTGGGGTAGCTCCGCAGCCGCCAGCGTGTGAGGCGGGGGGGGCGGGGTGCTGCAGGGGTAGGGGTTGAGCCCTGCTGCCCTGGGGGCATCTCCTCCCCTGGGGCAAGGAGGTGCTCAGCTGCCTCCCGCATGGCATGGGTCAGGGCAAGCCCTGCTCCTCCCGGGAGGGCTGGGTGGACCTCTAGCTGCTGCTGCTGCTGCTGCTGCTGCTGCTGCTGCTGCTGCTGCTGCTGGGGGTCCATGACTGCGGCGCCCGGGGTCTGTGTGCCTATGGCTCCTCAGACCACGTGATGTGCAGGCTGAGTGTGTCTGGGAGGGGCCCTTTAAGGGAGCAGCTAGCTGTTGCCCCGGAAGCTCTAGTCCGCCCTGTGACCCTGTCTGCACCTGTGCCTGGCATCCCTATTTCGATGTGTGCTACTTGGGCGTGTAGACGTTCCCTCGCTGCGCCTATTTCGATGTTGGGCTGCGCAACGTCGAAGTTGAACATCGACGTTGCCGGCCCTGGAGGACGTGTAAACACTATTCATCTAAATAGCCTATTTCGATGTCGCCACATCGAAATAGGCTACGTCGATGTAGGCTTCACGTGTAGACGTAGCCCATGAGTGTTTTTGATTTGTACTATATTTGTAACTGTAGATGGGAAAGATTGCTCCTAATTTCAAAACTGTGGTACATATAATCACACAAATTCCAGTTCAGATCACATATTTGCGAAATTTGTTCTCCACTCTTGCCATCTCTGTGGTATGTCAGAATGTGGGATTTTAGTGCAGAATAGGCAAGTTTTTCTCCCCCATGATGTGCAAGAACATACCATTTCTTCTACATGGAATGAAAACTTTTCATATATACTCTATACTTTTCATATATTCTAGGCAAATGGCTTGTAATTAACCACATGTCAGTAATGAAAGATCATAGAATCACAGAGCTGGAAGGGACCTCAAGGGATCTCGAGTCCAGCCCCCTGCTTCAAGCAGGGTAAACCCCAACTAAGTCACCCCAGCCATGACTGTGTCAAGCCGGAACTTAAAAACCTCTAGGGATGGAGATTACTAGGTAATGCATCCCAGTGCTTCACCACCCTCCTGGTGAAGTAGTTTTTCTTAATATCCAACCTACTCCTCCCCTTATGTAACTTCAGACCACTACCCTTTGTTCTGCTGTCTGTCGCCATTGAGAACAGTTTCTCTCCCTCCTTTTAAGACCCCCCCCAGGAATTTGAAGGCTGCTATTAAATCACCCCTCAGTCTTCTCTTCTGCAAAGTAAATAAACCCAGATTCCTCAGTTTATCCTCACAGGTCATGTGCTCCAGCCCCTTAATCATTTTTGTTGCCCTCTGCTGAACCTGCTTCAGCACATCCACATCCTTTCTACACTGGGGAGCCCAAAACTGGACGCAATACTCCAGATGTGGCCTCACTAGTGCCAAATAGAGGGGAACAACAACCTCTCTAGATCTGCTTGAAATGCTCCTCCTAATGCACTCCAATATGCCACTGGCCTTCTTGGCTACAAGGGCATCCTGTTTACTCATATCCAGCCATTCATCCACTATAATCACAAGGTCCCTTTCTGCTGTACTGTTGCTTAGCCAGTCAGTCCCCAGCCTATAACAATACTTGGGATTCTTCCATCGCAAGTGCAGAACTCTATACTTCTCCTCGTTGAACTGCATCAGACTTCTTTTTGCCCAATCCTCCAATTTATCTAGGTCACTGTGGATCCTATCTCTACCCTCCAATATATCTACCTCTCTCCCTAGCTTGGTGTCATCCACAAACTTGCTGAGGGTGCAATCCTGTCCCTCATGCAGGTCATTAATAAAGATGTTGAACAATACCGGCCCCAGAACAGAGCCTTGGGGCACTCCACTTGAAACTGACAGCGGTCCAGATATTGAGCCATTGACCACTACCCATTGGGCCTGACCGTCAAGCTAGCTTTCTATCCATCTTATAGTCCATGTAACCAATTCTTACTTCCTTAACTTATGGGCAAGAATGTTGTGGGAGAATGTATCAAAAGCTTTACTGAAATCAAGGTATATCACACATCTACGAATTTCCCCATGTCCACAGAGCCTGTTACCTCATAACAGAAGCTAATAAGATTGGTCAGGCAGGACTTGCCCTTGGTAAATCCATGTTGATTACTTTTGATTACTTTTCCCTCTTCCAAGTGCTCCAAAATGATTTCCTTGAGGATCCTTTCCATTATTTTTTCCAGGTACTGAAATAAGACTGACCAGTCTATAGTTCTCTGGATTGTCCTTCTTTCCTTTTTTAAAGATGGACACTATATTTGCTTTTTTCCAATAATCCAGAATCTCTCCTGATCTCCAAAAGACTTCAAAAATAATAGCCAAATGCTTGGCGATGACGTCTGCCAATTCCCTCTGTACCCTTGGGTGCATTAAATCGAGACCCATGGATTTGCGTACATCTAGTTTTTCTACATAGTAACAGAGAGGGAGCTGTGCTCGTCTATACACTTTCAAAACAAAAAAGCAGTCAAGTAGCACTTTAAAGACAAACAAAATAATTTATTAGGTGACCTTTCATGGGACAGACCCACTTCAGACCATAGCCATACCAGAACAGACTCAATATGTACCTTAAATATTGATTCTGTTCTGGTATGGCTATGGTGTGAAGAAGTGGGTCTGTCCCACGAAAGCTCACCTAATAAATTATTTTGTTAGTCTTTAAAGTGCTACTTGACTGCTTTTTTGTTTGATAGTTTTTCTAAGTAGCTCTTAACTCATTCCTTCCCCACCAAGGGCTGCCCTCCACCTTCCCATACTGCATTGTCTAGCACCATAGTGTGGGAGCTGTCCTTGTCTATGAAGACTGAGGCGAAAAAAACAAAAAAACAAACATGGAGTACTTCAATTTTCTTACATCATCTGTCACTAGGTTACCTCTCTCATCCAGTAAAGGTCCTACACCTTCCCTGATAACCCTTTTACTGTTAACATGCGTATAGAAACCCTTCTTGTTACCCTTCATATACCTTGCCCGCTGCAGTTCCAATTGTGCCTTTGCTGGTCTGATTACTGTCCAGCATTTTCCAGACATATGTTTATACTCCTCCCTAGTCATCTGGCCCAGTTTCCACTTCTTATATGCGTCCTTTTTAAGTTTAAGAATAGCTATCTCATATGACAATATACACAGTGCTGCATTTGATAAACTTATATTCAAGAGAAGTCAAAAATATCAAGAGATCATAGAGTAAGTATTTCTGCAGGTGAAAAACAGCAGATCAAGGAACAAACAGTATATAAGGCAGATTGATATAGGCCAGATGGGGCTAGCCAAAATCGGCCTTTCTTCCCTTGAGTGTTTTCAATAGAATTCACCTATACCTGGAGCCTATGAGTACTAGAGTTTCTTATGGTCTGCATCTAAGGGTAGAAAGAGTTAGTGTCATGCCCTCTATCACACCCTAATATTTACTGTCCTCTGACTGGGATATATTTTTGTACAAAGTTATGTCTTTTCAGATATCATTCTAAAAGTACTGATGTGCTAAACATTAATCTCTCATTGGAGTGTACGTAACAGAGGTAGCTGTGTTAGTCTGCATTCTAACAAAACCAAACAGCAGACACGTAGCACTTTAAAGACTAACAAAATGATTTATTAGGTGATGAGCTTTTGTGGGACACTTCTGAAAAAGTGGGTCTGTCCCACAAAAGCTCATCACCTAATAAATCATTTTGTTAGTCTTTAATGTGCGACATGACTGCTGTTTTGTTTTGTTGGATTGTACATGTTATTATTGTCCGTGAGGTTATGATGTTTAGCTGTGTGTGTGTTATTGAAACATATTGTAAGATTCAAGACACCCACAAGTCACCTTTCAGGTACAATAGTAAAAAAGGCCAAACAACATTAATGGCTTATTGAAAAAACACACACAAGCACAAGGAACTGTCTACAAAAGAAACCTCCCAGAGGTGACTAATTACAGCACTATATAATGGGAACTGTGGGACCCAAATCACAGCAGAAGAGCTCTCCAGTCAGCAGGAAGTAGATATAAAAGGGGGAGGATGACATCATGAGAGGATCCCACTCTCCCTATACAACCACTCCTGGAAACACATGAGGAGCAAAGACAGAACTGTGGGAAGTGATGATCCCAGGCTGGAAGGATTTTTAATCCATATAAGACAACTAAGGTAATCCAAGGGAACTTGTGCCTTAAGAATGTGCAAGTCTGTCTGTCTGTCAGGGAAGAATCTGCTAATTAGTGTCTTATGCATCTAGGGGTGATGTGAGGAGGAGTCACATGGGGGAGCAGTCAGGTTGTCTGTGTTCCCTTGTGTCCCTCCCCAGTAGTCACCTATGCTCTTCCACACTGTCCCAAAAGACTGTCTGGCTCCTGAGGGCGGGGCACATTCACACTCCTCTCTGGAAATGCTGCTCCCAGGGCCACTCCTGCTTGCTCCTTGATGCAATCCATGACTTTTATAAGAAGCCACAATATACTGTAAAGATGGTGAGAATGTGAAAGATACTGATATTTTATTTGTAACTCAACCAACATTACCATAAAAATCCTTTGTAAAAATAAAGCCCTTCAGCATGACCCAAAATGTATTGCACGGTGCTTTCCAATCTACCAGTTGAAAGCACTCAAGCCATTAAAGTTATAGACACTAGTGTAATAATCAACTTCAGGGAATAAAAATATAGCATTCAATTTTTTTTATTAAAAAATAAGTGTCTGCACATAAGGAATGAATCTGGCCGAATGATACAAGAATTTAAACCAAACCTCTTTAATTTTAGATTTAGAGCCCTTTCGCTGAAATGTGTTTTAACCACTAGCCACAAATATATTAGTAAGTCTTACACAATCAGGTTCCATTATTGCATTACTACTGCATCAATTTTTTCCATGCTCTCCAAAGCTGCGTCTACACGTGCACGCTACTTCGAAGTAGCGGCACCAACTTCGAAATAGCGCCTGTCGTGGCTACACGCGTCGGGCGCTATTTCGAAGTTAACTTCGATGTTAGGCGGCGAGACGTCGAAGTCGTTAACCTCATGAGGAGATAGGAATAGCGCCCTACTTCGACGTTGAACGTCGAAGTAGGGACCGTGTAGACGATCCGCGTCCCGCAACGTCGAAATTGCTGGGTCCTCCATGGCGGCCATCAGCTAGGGGGTTGAGAGATGCTCTCTCTCCAGCCCCTGAGGGGCTCTATGGTCACCGTGGGCAGCAGCCCTCAGCCCAGGGCTTCTGGCTGCTTCTGCGGCAGCTGGGGATCTATGCTGCAGGCACAGGGTCTGCAACCAGTTGTCAGCTCTGTGTATCTTGTGTTGTTTAGTGCAACTGTGTCTGGGAGGGGCCCTTTAAGGGAGCGGCTGGCTGTTGAGTCCGCCCTGTGACCCTGTCTGCAGCTGTGCCTGGCATCCCTATTTCGATGTGTGCTACTTTGACGTGTAGACGTTCCCTCGCTGCGCCTATTTCGATGTTGGGCTGAGCAACGTCGAAGTTGAACATCGACGTTGCTGGCCCTGGAGGACGTGTAGACGTTATTCATCGAAATAGACTATTTCGATGTTGGCTGCACGTGTAGACGTAGCCCAAGAGAGCCAGCCTCATCCTTTTTGAGGGGGCCTGCAAAATAGTGTTCAAGGTCTGTGTCAGTGAAATCTGAAATTCTCTCATCTTGTAACTCCGAAGTGTAAGGGAAGTTGGATTAGGTTTTAAACATTTTAACAGCATGCCTTTACCAGAAGAGCAGTAACTTAAAGCTTTAATAGCTCCTTATCTGGAGGCATCTCCAAGTACTCATTACAAGTTATTCCATCCTGTAGAGTTAATAATTAGTCAGAATCAGTGAAAGGTCACTGAAAATAAGTATTTTTTAAACTATAGTCAAAGGAAAAGCAAAGATATTTCTGAAGTCAAAAGGCAATAATTTCCAAGTGCATAGTAGCTATAAGTGACCCATGACATCCATAAATAATAGCTGCATTTCAGAGACCTCAGATGACACCCAGTACAGTAAGTAGGTCTCATATCAAATAAATATATCATTACAATAAATTTAGTTCGGAGAAACATTGCATGGATCAAGAGCTCTACATCAGTGTTTCCCAAACTTAAAACATCCTCATACCCTTTTTTAGACTTTGGCCTTATCTGTTCCATCCCAATGCTTATATCCTGATTTTTAGTAACTTATTTTCTGCAATGTACCCCTTGAAATCCTTTCACATACCACCAGTAGTACGCATGTCACACTTTGGGAAACATTACTCTAAATAAAAGGAGATACCAAATTTTAGGAATTTTTCACTAGCAATCAAAGACCAACGTCATAAATGGAGGCATGAACTTCAGAAGCAAGAAAAAAATTGATTACTGCCCTCAAGATCGACAATTCATGGTGGGACTTCATCAGAAATGAAGGAGGACTACATTAATCAGTTTTTCAGTGACCCAGTGCTACACAATGCTAGCAACCTCAACGACTGCTGTAGATGATCAGGAAGCTAGGACGTAGCCCTGCTGCCCTGACTCCTGAGCCCCCAGCTCTCAGCCCTGGGCCCCACAAGGACCCAGATAACAATGGGTAAATCCTCTAGTGTATTATAAATGGAGAGTGCATGGATAAGATTCTGGGAAATAAGTTATTGGCCAGCAACTGCACAATAGCTCCTTGACTTCACTACGCATGAAAGCTTTTGAATCTAAAGAGCTCTGTTCAGAATCTATGTGTGCGCATGCACATGCACACGCACACACACACACACAGACTTACAATGTAATTCTAATGTCAATGTAAGCCTCAGTATTTTTATATTTGCATTTTGCATTTGGCCCCGACCCCGGAGGTTCTAAAGTCAACTGGGTTTTCACTGTTTCCATGAGTTAATCTAACCCTCTCTGTTAGAGACATCTAGGTTTAAACAAATTATTCAGTGAGCTATGGGTTCATACTTTGATAAAAGAAAACATTTTTTATCTGCTTGCTGTATCTCATTCACTGGCAATAAAGTACTTTGCAAGGTGCTCTGCATAAGCAGCCTCATTCTCAGTTTGCACAGTGAGAGGAGATGTATTGTGTACCTTTGTGACGCTTTCCTGAGATTCAGAAATTATCATCACTACCAGTGTGATGTGGCCGAAATCAAGCTCAGTAACAGACTGCTGAATTAGGGTTTGATCCTGCCAAGACAAAGCATTTCCAGGGAGTGTGACACTCCTGCAATATCTATTGCCCGCATAAGTATTTGCGGATGGGCTGAATTGTCCACAGGTGCTCAATATATCTTTTGGATTGTTGGGGTTGTTGGTTTGTTTGGTTGGTTTTCGTGTAGTTAAATCCTGTAGGTTGAGAACAGCTCCAAAGCAACAACTCTACCATCTGTTGAGTTCCAAGAGTAGTTAACTATTGAAACAAACAAACAGCTCACTCCTAACCCTAAACCACTACAGGCAGATGCTCAAGTGACTGCATGGTACAATAAAGGCAAAGGGTCCTTTCAAGAGAGGTCTTCTGCTATGTCTTTTCCATCTTAAAGTTAATACAGTCAGTTTAAACAGGGTCACAGCTTACTACGGCTGTGCCTACGCTGTCAAGTTATCTCAAAATAACAGCAGTTATTTTGAAATAACATTGACAGTTCACGTTATTTTGAAATAAATTCGAAGTAGTGGGTGTGTTATTCCAATTGCAGTAAACCTCATTTCCTGAGGAATAACGTCTATTTGAAATAGGCCATAATGTGCTCCAATGGCACTATTTCAAACTAGCACTATGGACCCAGAAATGCGACTTTGAGATAGCTGGGTGCTATTTCAAAATGCATTTTGTGTCTGGTTGTGTTATTTCAAAATAAGTAATTTTAAAATAGTTATTTTGAAATATCTTATTTTGAAATAGGGCTGTCGTGTAGATGTACTCTGACTCAACAGAAGTTTGGTTTAGCTTTATACATCTTTAATCATACATTGGAGAGCACAGAGCACATTTGTGAAAGATCATTTAGGTCTCCATCTCAGAGTCCAACAAGAGCTCTCCCATAAATGTTGTATGTGTACAGTTGGTTAATGACCATTGGTTCTGCAAGACTGGATCAGCAGTTAGGAAAGCTAGCAGGGCCTGGAGCCATCATTATTACTGCCAATCTGTAGGCTTTGGTTTTGATTGCAAAACAAAAACTTCAAAGAATGCGAAATTCTCATCACTATCTGGTAGTATTGTAGCATTTCCACCTCATTCATTTCAAATGAGCGGTGTACCATATCATATCCTACAGATAAGTACAAAGTCCAGCGCTGTATTGTTTGGGTAAAATGTGTGACTTGACAGAAAAGGTCAATTTGGTGGAATACAAATAAATAGTGGTAGGTAAATGCAGTGGTTTACATGCAGAGTATTTTCATCTCAAGGCGCACCATAATGATGCAGTGCATTTAATATTTTTTTTTATTTTTGCCTGGGTGACTTGGTGCTTAAGGAAGATGCTAGGCTGACGGTCCATATGAATGCAGTCAGATTTATCTGCAGAAAAGTTGTATTTTACACAAGCTTGCACAGCTACTGCCATGCACTTCATCCATTCAATCAAGAGTAAAAATGTATAAGAGCTTGTAAAGCCTACTTAGTCCTCAGGCACCCTGCAGAGACTGTGCATAACAGCATCAATCAGTAATGCTAACAAAGAAAAGTCTGAGGTAAGGCTTTTCTTCCAGTAGCAATTAGACTGATTCAGACAGCTTTCAGATGATCATTAGTAACTTGGACTTGAATTTGAACTTGTGAAGTAACATAACTAATGCGATGAACCAGGCAGCCTGTTTTGGGAGAACCCATCGTGCTCGCTGTGGATAAGAGTATATAACATTTGAGGCTGTATATAAACATAGTATTCTTAAGACACTGTACTGGAATCCAGGAAATCAGAGTGTTCTGCCGCTGACTTCATAGATGACCTTGGGCAAGTCATTTCATCTCTATGTGCCTGTATTCTCCATTAATAAAATCTGAACAGTGTTTCCTTGTTTGCAGGAATGTCATGAGGAGTCACTCGCTCTCATTACTGCGATACTTGAATATCCTGTGATGAAGTTACCTAAAGTACCCAAAGAAATGAGTAAAATTCACATTCCTATTGTGAAGTTCAAGGGGCTTTACATTTTCCAGCCTTGATATATTTTACAAATTATCTTTCTGCTTAGTAAAGGCTTGATCCAAGTAAAAGAATATAAATCAAGTTTATTAAGAGGAAGTTGAATCAAGCCTTTGTTCAGAATGCTGTTCATTATGCTGGGTCTGGCTATACAAACCCAGATTTTAAAATGGTTTAAAAGTTAAAGTAAAATATAACAATGTTGTCCCTAGGGGACAGGATTTACTGCATCAGTCCAAAAATGGCCCTATATTTCAAGTTAATTGTAACTAGCACCAAACAAATTGGATCATTCACAATATCTATTTTCTATCTAATTAAAAATCTCTTTCAATTAATATTCACAATAAATTCTTTTGCAACAGTGTGAATGGCCACATACATCTGACAGGGACCCAGAACCACAAAGTAATAAACCTGAGCTGAACGAACATCCCTCCTGCTTCTCCACCCATGCAAGCAACCTCCTTCAACTCATATATGCTGTAGCCTACATACTAATTTTACCTCTGACCTACCACTGTCCAGATCATCTTGCCCTCACTATTAGTTGTGGATATTTGATTTGGTGGTATTTGGATGGATATTTTATAAATGATCGCATGTAGAAGAGAGTTTAAAATTTGGCAATCTGGGAGAAAAGGAGTGGATAGGTAAACATTAAGACTGGGGCTTGTTGACTATTGCATATAATCACTGGGTAATCACAGAATCATAGAACTGGAAGGGACTCCAAGAGGTCTTCTTGTCCAAGTACACTGCCCCCTAGCATGGGCTAAGTAATATCTGTGCCATCTTGGATGAGTGTTTGTCTAACATGCTCTGAAATTTTCCAGTGACAGCAATTACACAACCTCCTGAAGCAACTTAACCACTCTGTTAGGAAGTTTTTTAAAACTTCTAACCTCAACTGCCATTTCTGCAATTTAAGTATATTAGTTTGTGTCCTATCCTCAGAGGTTAAAGAGTTTTGTTTTCTCCCCTCCTCCTTGCAACATCCTTTTATGTATTAGAAAACTTACATTGCCTCAATCTTCTCTTCTCCAGACTAAATAAGAACAACTTTTCTCCCCAATCTTCCCTTATAGACCTTTAATCTTTTTTGTTACTCTTCTCTGGATTTTGTCCACTTTATGTAATATCTTTCCCAATATGTGGCACCCAGAGCTGCTCCACATAATCCATTTGGGACCTGATCAGCATGGTGAATCATAGAAAAATTACTTCCGATCTTCCTTACAACACCCCTGCTAATACATCCCAATATATTGCTTGTTTTTGCAAGTGTTGCACTGTTGATTTATATTTGCTTGTGATCCACTATGAGCCCTAGACCCCTTTCTGTTGTACTCTTTCCTAAGAAGTCCTGGTTAAGTGCATGCTTCTGATGAAGAAGTAGAGGGAATATGAAGTGTTTAAGGCACTTAATAGTATACTTTTCTGTGGATTGGTGCCAGGTGTAGTGTATGTTGGTATAGAAGGGTACAGTTTGATCAGGAAGAATAGGTGGGGGAAAAGGGTAGAAGGTGTTATCTTGTATATTAAAAATGTGTATACTTGGACTGAGTTTGAGAAGGACATAGAAGACAGACTTGCTGAGAAGCTTTGGGTTAAGTTAAAAGGGGGTAAAAAGCAGGACTGATGTCATGATAGGGGCCTACTACAGACCACCAAATCAGGAAGAAAAGGTGGATGAGACTTTATCTGAACAACTAAGAAAATCATCAAAGCCCAGAAATTGATGTTGATTTGGGGCTTCAACTATCCAGACAACTGTGGGGAATACAACACAGCAAGGCATAGATTTTCCAACAAGTTCCTGGAATGCACTGGAGATCATTTTCTATTTCAGAAGTTAGAGAAAGCTACTAGGGTGGAAGCTGGTTTAGATTTGATTTTAACAAATTGGGAGGAACTGGCTGAGAATTTGAAAGTGGCAGGCTGCTTTGGTGAAAATGATCATGAATGATGGCGTTCATGATTCTAAGAAGTCATAGAAGGTACAAGCTGTAGGAAGTAGCAGGTATCCATTGAAAAACAAAGCCAATGGATTTCAGGAAGACAGACTTTAGTAAACTCAGAGAGCTGGTTGGTAATATCCCTTAGAAAGCAAGACTAAGGCTATGTCTACAGTTACTGGGAATGTTGACAGCTGCTACTCTATTTTAGGTATGCCAATTGCTTTTGATTTTGCAGCCGCCAACACTGGTGCTTATCTTTACTGTGAAATCTCAAGGGAGAGCTCCTCCTGCTGACATTCGTTAATCCTTGCAGCTCGCAAGGAGTTCCAAGGTCGACATTGACTTTCGAATGCGACGTTTCACACATCCAAAAAATGGCGCCCCAGAAGATTGAACATAAACATTTGATCTTCAACAGTCAGTGTAGACCTAGAGGAAAAACAGTTGAAAAAAGCTGACAGTTTTTCAAAGGGATATTACTAGGGGTACAAGAGCAAATCATTCCTCTGCATAGGAAAGATAGAAAAGGTGGCAAAATACCAGCTTGGCTTAACTAGCAGATTTTGAATGAACTAAAAATCAAAAAGGAATTGTATAAAAGGTGGAAACCAGGTGAAAAATGCAGAGGAATAGAAACAAATAACAGGAATATAAGGCAAAATTCGAAAGATGAAAGTACAAAATGAGCTCAGTCTAGCTCAAGACGTAAAGGGAAACAAGAAAACAATAAGCCAGTATATTAGAAGCAAGAGGGTGACTAAGGACAGGGTAGACCCATTGCTCAATGACGAGAGAGAATCAATAACAGAAAACTTGGCAATGGCAGAGGTAAATGATTACTTTGTTTCAGTCTTTCAGGAACAATGATGGAGACTGGGTGCCTAATATAGCGAATACTAGCGGAAATGGGATAGGTCAAGAACGTAAAATAGCAAAGGAAAAAGTTTAAAATTACTTAGAAAAGTTAGATGTCTTCAAGTCACCAGGGCCTGATGAATTGCTTCCTAGGTATCCAAGCCACTAGCTATCATCTTTGAAAAAAATCATAGAAGTCAGGATTGAGATTCCGGAAGACTGGAGAGGGCAACTATATTGTCCATCTATAAAAAGAGAAATAAGAACAACACAGGAAATTACAGACCAGTCATCTTAACTTCAGTGTCAAGAAAGATGATGGAACAAATAATTAAGGAATCCACCTGCAAACATCTGGAAGATATTAAGGGGATGGGTAACAGTCAGCATGGGTTTGTCAAGAACAACCACGTCAAGCCAACCTGATATCTTTCTCTGGTAGGAAAACAAAACTTGTGGATAAAGGGAAAGCAGTGGATGTGGTATACCTGGACTTTATTAAGGCATTGGATGCAGTATCACATGACCTTATCAATAAACCTGGAAAATGAAACCTACATGGGGCTACTATCGGATGGATGTGTAATTGGTTGGACACCCATTCACAGAGAGTAGCTATTAATGGTCCACAGTCCTGCTGGAAGGTGATAACAAATGGGGGTCCACAGGGATCAGTTTTGGGGCCAGTTCTGATCAATATCCTCATCAATGATTTAGATAATGTCATAGAGAGTATGCTTATCAAATTTGCAGATGATGCAAAGCTTGGAGGGGTTACAAGTGCTTTGGAGGATAGGGTTATAATTCAAAATGACCTGGAAAAACTGGAGAAATGGTCTCAGACAAATAGGGTGAAGTTCAGTAATGACAAATGCAAAGTACTCCACTTAGGAAGGCACATACAAATGGGAAGTGATTCCCTAGAATGGAGTACTGCAGAAAGGGATCCAGGGATCATAGTGGACCACAGGCTGAGTATAAGTCAACAGTGTGACACTGTTGCAAAAAAGCAAACATGATTCTGGGACAACAAAAAGTCTTGTGACACCTTATAGACTAACAGATGATTCTGGGATGTATTAACAGGAGTGTTGTGAGCAAGACAGAAGTAATTTTTCCACTCTACTCTGTGATGATTAGGCCTCAACTGGAATATTGTGTCCAGTTCTGGGCACCACATTTTAGGAAAGATGTGGAGAATTGTAGCGCTTCTGGAGAAGAGCAACTAAATGATTACTGGTCTAGAAAATATGACCAATGGGAGAAGATTAAAGGAACTGAGTTTGTTAAGTCTGGAAAAGAGAAGGCTGAGAAGGGATATGATAGCACCTTTCATGTACCTAAAAGGGTGTTACAAGGAGGAAGGAGAAAAATTATTCTCCTTAGCCTCTCATGATAGGACAAGAAGCAATGGGCTTAAATTACAGCAAGGGAGGTTTAGGTTGAACATTCGGAAAAATTTCCTAACTATGGGAGTAGTTAAGTACTAGAATAAATTACCTAGGGTGCTGTAAAATCTCTATCACTAGAGATATATAAGAACAGGTTGGATAAATATCTAACAGGGATGATATAGATGGTGCTTGGTGTCGCCATGAGAGCAGGGCACTAGACTTACTGACCTCTTGAGGTCCCTTCCTGTTCTAGTATTCTATGATTCTGTGGTCTGCGTCTACACTACAAAAATAACTTCGAAGTTGCTTACTTTGAAGTACAAATTTGAAGTAACAGACTTTGAACTTGAGCATCTACACACACCCTACTTTTAAGTTAAACTTTGAAGCAGAGCACTACTCCAGTCCCAAGAATGAAATAATGCCTTCAGAGTTGGGCTCCCTTACTTCGAAGGTTACTTGGAAGTAAGGGAAAATGTGTGTACACTCTCTGCAGGCTACGTCGAAGTAACGCCTAACTTTGAAGTTAACTTTGACGTTAATTCCTAGTGTAGACACACCCTATGTGTACCACTATATCTGCTTCACAACAAAAGTTTAAGGCATTTTGGGCTAGAGCAGACTTGTTAGGAGTAGAAATACAGTTTCTGATAAGTACTTTACTCATCATACAGGAACACTTCTCATCACATCATAGGGCTGGAAAGGACCTCAGGAGGTTATTGAGTCCAGCCCCCTGACTAAAGTAGGGTCAACCCTTACCAAATCATCCCAGCCAGGACTTTGTCAAGCTGGGACTTAAAAACCTTAAGAGATGGAGATTTCACCACCTCTCTCGGTAACACATTCCAGTGCTTCACCACCCTCCTGGTGAAGTAGTTTTTGCTAATATCCAGCCTATACCTCCCCTTCTGTAACTTCAGATCATTGCTGCTTATTCTGAAATGCCATTATTGAGAACAGCCTCTCTTTAGAGCCCCACCTGCAGGAAATTGAAGGTTGCTATCAAATTGCCCCTCAGTCTTCTCTTCTGCAAACTAAATAAGCCCAAATCCCTCAGCCTCTCCTCATAGGCCATGTGCTCCAGCCCCTTAATCATTTTTGTTGTCCTCCGCTAGCCCTGCTCCAATGCATCCACATCCTTTCTATACAGAGGGACCCAGAACTAGATGCAGTACCACAGATATGGTCTCACCAGTGCCAAATAGGGGAATAATAACTTCTCTGGATCTGCTGGAAATGGCCCTCCTAATTCACCCCAATATCCCATTAGCCTTCTTGGCTACAAGGGCACACTTCTGACTTATATCCAGCCTCTCATCCACTATAATCCCCAGGTCCTTTTCTGCTGTACTGCTATTTAACCAGTTGGACCCCAGCCCATAACAATGCTTGGGATTCTTCTGTCCAAGTGCAATACTCTGCACTTGTCCTTGTTGAAACGCCTCAGATTACTTTCAGCCCAATCCTCCAATTTATCTAGGTCACTCTTTACCCTATCCCTAACCTCCAATGTATCCCTTAGCTATTCTCCTAGCTTAATGTCATCTGCAAATTTGCTGAGGGTGCAATCCGTCTTCTCATCCAGGTCATTAATAAAGAAGTTACACAATACTTGCCCTAGAACTGACCCTTGGGGCACTCCACTTGAACCCGACCACCAACCAGACATTGAGCCACTGATCACTACCCCCGGGCTTGATCATCTAGCCAACTTTCTATTGACCTTACAGGCCACTTATCCAATCCATACTTTCTTAACTTAAGGGCAAGTATATTGTGGGAAACTCTATCAAAAGCTTTGCTAAGATCAAGGTATACCACATTCACTGACTTGTCCACAGAGCTAGTTACCTCATCATAGAAGCTAATTAGATTGGTCAGGCATGATGTGCCCATGGTGAATCCATGTTGATTACTTTCCCCTCTTCCAAGTGCTTCAAAATGGATTCCTTGAGGATCCCCTCCATGATTTTTCCAGAGACTGAGTCTGGTAAGGCTGGCCAGTCTATAGCTCTCTGGATTGTCTTTCTTTCCTTTTTAAAAGATAGGCAGTATATTTGCCTTTTCCCAGTCATCTGGAACCTCACCCAGTCTCCACAAGTTTTCAGAGATAATGGCCAAATCTGCAGTGACATTTGCCTATTCCCTCAGTACCCTTAGATGCATTAAATCTGGACCCCTGAATTTTGTGTATGTCTAGCTTTTCAGAATCGCTCTTAACCTGTTCTTTCCCCACGGAGGGCTGCCCAGCTCCTTCCCATACTGTATTGACTAATGCAGTAAGTCTCAGAGCCGACCTTGTCCATGAAGACAGAGGCAAAAACTTTATCAAACTCTGACACATAGTGTTAGCTCCTCATGCAGAAGGTCTTGTGTGCAGCTGCCTTGATTGACTACTGAGGTTTCGGTTTACACACACTCCCTTCCCAGGTTTGGAATTCATGTGATGTGC
This sequence comes from Carettochelys insculpta, assembly GCF_033958435.1. Classification (NCBI taxonomy): domain Eukaryota; kingdom Metazoa; phylum Chordata; order Testudines; family Carettochelyidae; genus Carettochelys; species Carettochelys insculpta. The sequence continues at coordinate 13,348,937 of NC_134150.1, read as the reverse complement.
AAACAGTTACAATATAACTACAAATAAACCTTAAGTCTTATGAAGAGTTGATAGACTTTACCAGTGCCAAGAAGTTTCAGTATTTCAGATGATAGAGAATTAACCAACTTTGATTGGGTTCTTCTTAATATGTCATCACGTACCCCCTATATCACCAATGAAAGAGGTTTAATACAGACTTTCTCCAATCTGAATATTTAGTGTTAGAGCTGTCAGTTGCATAGCTTGATACAAAGGGACTCAAAACACAAATCACAGATATTTTAGTAATATCGTAAACACTTTCATATCCAGCAGCCACGGGACCAGGAGGCTGCCGGATATTCAAATATTCTGGATAATAGAGTTGTATACCTAGCAATGCATAACACTAAAGAAAAATAAGATTAGATATTAAGAAACAAACAAAAATGGATGCAGAGTACTTTATTTACCAACAACAGTAGTAGTGGACACTGTAAACTTATACTGTATTTGCTGTATTTATTTGTATTTACTTTCAGTATATTGTGCTTATGGAAAACATAACTAAAATTTACTTATGGTTAAAATGCTAGTTATCTGAGAGTTCCAGATCATAGAATGATGTATATGAAAGAGTTTACTGTATTGCCATTTATGAGCATTATTTAAATAAGATATTATAGCATTGAAGCAAATCAAGAACAGAATTGCTCTTGACTGTGGTTTAACACAAAGGGTTATTTTTTGCAGCCTCTGAGAATTGTGTAAGAAACCTTGTGGCTTTAAGTTAAAAGTTAACTTAGAGGCATGTTGAAGCTTGCATGCCCCAGTAGGGGGTTGAGAAAAGAATTTACTGATAAGCCTGGAAGAGCCTGCCAATATTTTCACTCATTTTGAGTATTCTCCCCTCATGGCAGACAAAACAATCTCTGTTTGAAAGGATAGCAACATGAAAATCTATGTGCCCAATTTTACAGTTTTCAATCAGTTGAGTAACTGCAACTTTAACTAAAAAGCCAAGAGGCTTTTTAAGTGAGTCGTGTAAAATTAGTCCACATTTATCAGCTTGATTTATCAGAGTTAGAAGCTGGTCTAGAAACTTTGAACAGTTAATTGGAATACACAAAGTCTCTGTATCATTACTGTTTGCCACCAGCACCAAAACAAAATAAGGGAAAATAGTTTGTTGCTAGTATGGCATACTTTGCAGAACTCTTAAACTTCAATAATTCCAACCTCCTTTTTGCATCTTTTAATAGGACTTGCTTACTTAGCATAACATTAATTAAAAATAAATGTCCCCAACAGAAAAAAAGTATTTTTTGCAATATTTCTGATTGAGAATTCTACATTAACTATATTTTAAGACTAGAAGGTAAAATAATTATCCTCCTGTATAGAATTCATGTATAAGAATGGTCATGCTTTCTCCAGAAAATCATAGTATTTTCACCAGTGTAAAAAACACTCAGTACTTGTTTACAGTCTAGAACTAATCCATTTTTACACAGCGCAGGACAATGGACTTGACCTCCTCTGCTTCACCAGCTTTTCGAAAGTAACTACCATGCAGTCATACTGGAAATAACACTGTGGCATATAAAAATATTTTTGGCCTCAGTGTTTGATAGTATATCGGATGGTCTTTCAGTAACTGCAGGTTACCAACTTACCTAAGTCAACCACCTGGTCCAATTCATCTCCCATTTACATCAAGTAAAACTAGGAGTCAAATTAAGTTATACCAACATAAACTATCAAAAGGGAGATTGCTTTAAAAACTCATAAATCATATATATTTTGAAAGACCAAATGGGACTATTAGACCAAAAGAGACATTTAATTTTACGACAATATTACTCCTGCGCAGTGAAAATGGATAATTGAAAATTCAGTTCCTTACACGCACTTTTTACTGCATTTCTTTTCTGCCTCCATATATGGCAAGGGTTACGCCAGTCGCTATCCACTCTTAGGCTAAGATTACACTATAGTTTCTATTTCAGGATACAAATGTATTCCAAAATAGAAATAGCCTGGCCAAACACTGCACTCACAGTAGCAGGGCTATTTCAATCATGGTGCTCCCTTCCCGGTAACCCTTGTGATATGAAGATTACCATGAAACTTGAAATAGACCCTTATTTTGAACCCCAGTGCAGTGTAGCCTGCACTGGGTTCGAAATCAGGTAGCTTGGAATAATTTACGCAATTTGTGCACAGCAAATTGCATGTTATTTCGAGCTAGGATAGAGAGGAAATCCCTCTTCACAATCACACACACGCACACTACTATTCTATGATGTTTCAAATTGAGATATCAATATTTATTCAAATCTTAGTGCAGAGCATTGTGTGTTTAAACAGAAAGTAGCCAGGCATACATGTATCTCTTCTGGAGTGTTAAAATAATTCTTCATTTGCACTGGACTAAAACATAGTAGGCAAATAAATTGGCCCTATCTTACCACTTTTTGGTGATAAGAAATTTAGACTGAGCTATGAAACCAATGATTGTCACCCCATACAACTTTATTTTAAGAACATTTATATGAGTTAGTAACATTTTAACAAATTTTTGCCCTTGAGTTATTAGTATTACAGATATACATAGTAAACAAGGAACAAAATGCAGGCCTACTATCATCACAGAAGTCATCCAGGTGCAACAGGAGTAAAATCAAAACTCTGTTAACGCAACTCTGCTGGGTCTGGTCACAAAGGCTTTAAATGGAATATCTGCTGAAAAATATTGTTTAATTATTGAATGGCTGACAGAAATGCTTGAATTTCTTGCAAATATTAGGCTACATTTAGACTGCATGTGTATTTTGAAACAATTTACACAATTTGCACAATGCAAATTAAGTAAATTATCTCAAAATACCTTATTTCGCACTTGATGTCATACAAATGTCACCAAAGTTTGAAATAAGGAGGAGTAATTCCAAAAGTTTCGTTAGCCCTCTCATGACAAGGGGTAGCAGAACTGGAATACCACTCTCAAAATAGCAGCTCTATTTTGAGTGTGGGAAAAAGCCACTACATTGATATTTCAGGATACATCTGTATCCTGAAAAAACACACTCCATCTAACCATAGCCTTACAGAAAAGGTGTCCCAAATCCTTGGAAACAAAAACTATGAATTTGGGTTTAAGAGTTATCTCCCTCCATGCAGTAGAAAGGAATCATACAAGAACCTTTACGTGCCCAGCCAAAACAAATTTCCTTTCAGGTACTGAATACATAACTGCCTGAAGATGATCTGCGGAATTATTCTCAGGAATTATTCTCAGGAATTTGATTTTGAATTATGAATAATTAAGAAAATTCCAGTTTATGGACAATTCCTAAACAGAAGAGGAAAGTTTGTTTAGAGGTTTGTTAGTATTAAAGAAAAAAAAATCATGTTACTCAAGTTAATATAGTTACAGTGTAAATTCTAAAGAAATGAAGGAACTCCACAATGCTATTTAACCATCCAGAAGATTAATTTTAACTGTCATCCTTCCCCCTCAGACAAATACAGACATAGTTAATACGGCTGGAAGTTAACTTTTCCTCTGGAATTAAATAGTCTTGTTAAAGCACAAATAAGGTTTTGAGAATTTGATATGCCTTTCAAATATTGAAAAGCATACAAAGTGAGGAGGTTCCAATCTTATACTCACAATTTTAATAGTGAAAGCAGAATCAGTAACCATCATAGCTATAAAAATTAACTGTAAATAATTACATATGCCAGCTTGAAAATTGTTATTGGCTTGAAATATTATTAAAATTTCACACAATCCACCAAGTACCATGTTAGAGTTTTCCGAAAAGTCATTAATTAGTTAACATTACCAAGACATCATGTTTAAATTATTATAAAAATGAAATGCATTGTCCTGCCATGAGGGCAGGGGGCTGGACTTGATGGCCTCTCGAGGTCCCTTCCAGTCCTACTCTTCTACGATTCTATGATTCATACACACTCCAGGCATATTTTAAATTAGTAAACTTGAGGTTTTAACTGGAAATAGACATGTGAAACCAAACCTATTTCATAATCATAGGATTAAAATGTAGAATTATTTTGATTAGTTTGGAGTCTTCTACTGATGTCAAAGTGAATTTGCTTCAGATCTGCCAAAGTCTCCAGAAAGTGGCATGGTTGATTGGTTCGTATCCCATACAGAAGTGTGTAGATTTCCTTCAGTGTTCATGAGGAAAGAGCTCTCTAATTTCTCCAGATTTAGTCTAGTTACATGAGAAAATTTTACATCACTAGTGGTGTACAGTAGGTACTTCCAGAAAGATTCCTTGAGGTTCTCTATTAAAGATTTTATCCAGAAGAAATCCTCTTTCCCAGCCCCCCTCCACTGATTCTCAGTTTGCAGGGAAGAAAGATGACGAAATCTGTGTGCTCCAGCCAGGAACATCCATAAAGAAATTGCTTATTTCACAGTTACATTCTGTTTGGAGCACAGTATTTTCCAAATTCAGCTTGTTATATCTGAAACACCATCCTTAATAGCTGAATTATGGATGTCATTTCCAGTTGTTTCAGCAGCTGCATCCTGATTCTTATCTTCCCCCTCAGGTTGTTCTCCTGGCTTCTGAGCAGATTCCACCACTGTTGTACCTTTACTGGTGTTGCAGCCCATCTTGGTATTAAGTTTCCAAAGTAAGTAAGCAAGTGCTGTTTCTGTACGAAAGTCTGTAGCAGAGATCTTATACAATCCCTGTGCTTTAGGACTGAAGAAGGAAGAGAACTCCAAGCTAAATAGCCCTTCTGATTGCACTGTTAAGAGCAAGAATGTTTGGTTTCTGTGACAACCTACCAATGCTGCCAATCAAGCGCTGTATAAAAAGACCTATAGCATTCTGCAGCCAGCAGAAGGCAGGTTTGTGTGCTAAGAAGCTTACTTTTATTAGCAGTTGTTCTAGCCCAGTAACTCACATTTATCTTGCCCAAAGAATTCTGTTTAATTTTAACTTTAAAAATACCCTGGAGCTTTCTTGCCAGGAAATATTGGCAGGTTGCAGGAAAGAAACCTATGTTGTCACAGCAACAAACTTGTCCTACCTTGTAAATATTTATAGCATCACATTCTGATATCTGTGGCCTGCCACAATATTATCACAAGAAGTTTATTTTACACATAATGTTTGTCTGAATAGGTTTGTTGTTGATTCAACATTATAGGTGTGATTTAACAGTCTGAGCACAACACACAAACCAAGGTTCCACTTCTACCTTAGATTCAGACTTTGTCCCCTAGGAGAAACCAGCAAGAAGGAGTGTACCCAAACGTGGTAAATTAGGGTACTTACTACAGTTGTGACATACTGTAGAAATTTCTGACGCGCTTTTAAAACAAGGATTTAATACTGTAATTCATTGAGAGCCCTCCCCTTGTTTGTCTAGAGGTTTGGCATTCAGAGGCCTGAGTTGACACCTTCGGCAAAATCTTCCACCTATTAAATCCTCTCAAGATGTCTTAGTAGGTTTTATGTCCCTTTGGGATCTTGTATTTTAATTTATCTGTTTATATTGTTTTTAAAAATTTTGTAAGTTGCCTTTAATATTTTAAATAGAGAGGCAGGGTAAAAATATTTTAAATAAATAAATACAGTAAACCCTTTCATATCCAGCATTGTATTATCCACAACTCTCAGATAACTGGTTTTTTAACCATAAGTAAATTTTAGTTATATTCTCCATAAATCACAGAATTACAGAATCACAGGGCTGGAAGGGACCTCAGGAGGTCATCTAGTCCAGCCCCCTGATTCAAGCAGGATCAACCCCCACTAAGTCATCCCAGCCAGGACCTTGTCAAGCTGGGACTTAAAAACCTCGAGGGATGGAGACTCCACCACCTCTCCAGGCAACACACTCCAAGACTTCACCACCTTCCTGGTGAAGTAGTTTTTCCTAATATCTAACCTACACCTCTTCAACTTCAGGCCATTATTCCTTGTTCTGCCATCTGACACCACTGAGAACAGTTTCTCACCCTCCTACTTAGAGCTCCCCTTCAGTAAGTTGAAGGCTGCTATTAAATCGCCCCTAAATCCTCTCTTCTGTAAACTAAACAAGCCCAAATCCCAAATCCCTCAGCCTGTCCTCATAGGTCTTCTGCTGCAGCCCCTTAACACAGTATAGTGAAAGTAAATACAAATAAATATAGCAAATACAGTGTAGCTAGGTCTACACTTGAAGCATTTGTTGACAGATAAATCTTGACAAAACCTCTGTGGGCAGATTACATCTACAACTTGCTCTGTCAGAGAACTGCCAGACGGCACTTCCCTCTGGTGACATAAAGTGGAACGGCAGCTCTGCAAACGAGTGCCCAGCAACTGGAAGCCCTCTCTGTCGACAGAAGTGTCTACACTGTGCGTGCGTCTGCACTCAGCTCTGTTTCAAAAGGACAGCTTTCACTATAGAACATCGAAAGATGTCCTTTCAAAACAGAGCATCCACACACGCCAACGGGGACCCAAGGTTCGGTCCGTTCTGCTGAAAGGCCCGCAGCACAATTTCAAAAGAGAGCGTCCACACATGCCAGAGCGCTCTTTCGAAAGAACAGGGGTAGGAAGCACCACGGGCAGGGTCGCATGGCAGATGAGCCCTTCCGGGGCCACTGCCCACCATCCTCTTAAAGGGCCCCCCTGCAGGCCTCAGTCTGCACATGCAGAGGGCCAGCAACCTCTCCCCAGGCATTTCGAGAGAGAGAGAACAGAGGAGGCATTCCAGGACCCCATGGACCCCGAGCAGCATCCCTCCCAACAGCGAGGCTGTGGCCAGCACACTGGCTGTGGTCTTGGCCACTGTGCTCCAGTGGCTCCGGGTGGCCACTCTACTAGCCGCCCTGCTGGAGGCTGTCCTCAGCGTGCAATATCCCCAGCCAGTCCCCTGGGTCATCCGCCACTTGTGGAGCTTCCCCACAAGCAGCGACTGGTGGGACAGGCTGGTGCTGGAGGACTGGGGCGAAGACCGGTGGCTACAGAACTTCAGGATGACCAAGGGAACATTCCTGGAGCTGTGCCACTGGCTCTCCCCAGTCCTCCAGCACCAGGACACCCACTTGAGGCTGGTGCTCCTGCTACAGAAAAGGGTGGCCATCACCCTGTGGAACTAGCCACCCCGGACAACCACCAATCTGTCGGCCACCAGTTTGGGGTGGGCAGGGCCACCGTCAGGGCTGTCCTAAATGAGGTAAGCCATGGCTGGGTCACACTCATACTGCATGAGGGGAGCAGCGGGCAGGAGATACCCCAGCAAGGGGCACTATGGGGGACCAGTGGGGCATCCCCTACCAGGGACAGGAGCAGGGAATTGTGGGCAGGGCAGGTGTGCAGGCTGCACCCCAGGCCACACTCGTGAGCATGTCCCCAGCCGCCCCGCAGGTTGTCCATGCCACCAACAAGGTGCTCCTGCGGCAGCTGATCTGCATCAGGGACCTGGACAATGCCATGCGGGGCTTGCAGGAGCTGGACTTCACGAGCTGCTTGGGGGCCCTGGACAGCACCCACATCACCATCAGGGCCCCCAGAGCACATTCGTGGGGCCTATATGAATCAGAAGGGCTACCACTTTGTGGTCCTGCAGGTGCTCATCAATGCCAACGGCCAGTTCCAGGACATCTGTGTGGGCTGGTCCAGCTGTGCCCTGGATGCCAGAGTTTTCAGGAACTTGGGACTGGGACGCCACATGGCTGAGGGGACCTTCATCCCCCAGTGGGAGCTGCCCATAGGGGAAATGCCACCACATATTGTGGCTGATGTGGCCTACCCCCCGCAGGCCTGGGTCATGAGGCCATACACGGGGCACATCCAGCCAAGCCAGGACCGTTTTAATGAGCTGCTGAACCGGACCCGCAATACTGTGGAGCTGGCTACTTCAAGGGGTGCTTTAGGTGCCTCCACAGGAGGCTGGAGGTGGGCCTGGCCAACGTCCCAGCAGTGGTCAGGGCCTGCTGCACCCTGCATAACCTCATTGAGGCCAAGAATGAGCCATTCATATAGGGGTGGGCTGCTGAGCAGGGGCACGGGTATGAGCAGCCCCCTCCTGCCCGGTGCCACCTGGCCCAACAGGATGGGATGCAGATATGGGAGGTCCTGTGCCAGGCCTTTGAGCAGGGGCCTCAGTGACCCCTCCACCCTGCATGCACACACACACACACACACACACACACACACATGCACAGGGGACATGGAGTGGAACACAAAAAAAAACTCTTTACTTAAAACAACTGAATCCAACTATTTTTAGAAAACTATTTACAAGGAAGGTGGAACAGGTAGTGGGGGTGGGGTAACGATTTACAGGGGCAGAGCAGCCCCAGGTGGGCTTCCAGGGAGCCTTAGGGGGCCGCCATGGAGGGGGGCATCATTAGCCCTCCAAGGGGCTCAACAGGCGTGATCCCCCTGGCTCACGCCCTCCCCATCCCCCCCTCCATGTCCGGGGACCACATGGGGGCTGCACTGGAGCCAGAGGCACGGGCTGGTAGGGGTGCAGCTGGGGTGGGACTGTGCAGGGTCAGCACAGGGGAGCAGGAGGCAGGAGCTGCGGCCTCTCCCTGCCCAGCCCTGGCCAACTGCATGTGGGCCAGCTGGACAAGGTCGGCCCGGGACAGTGGGTCAGGACCAGGGAAGCGAGGTTGGGCATTTGTTGGGGGTTCACCGTGGGGGGTGGGGTTGGAGGGTGGACTGGGGATGGGGAAGAGGTTGGAAGGGGGAAGGTCGACTGGGGGACCAGGGAGTTAGGGGGGGAATCAGCAGACAGGGGATGGTGGGGTAGGGGCAGGAAGGACGGCTGCAGGAGTGGGTGGTGATGGGGTGGCAGTTGGGGCTGACCAGTCATGGCCTGGGTCAGGGTGTCCAGGTTGGCCGCCACCCAGTACCAGGCATGCAGCTTCATGGCCAGCCACTCCCACAGCATGCTGGGAAGGTCTCACAGTGCTGCAGTTTGGGCATCACCTCCAATTTCCTCCTCCCCAACCCGGTGGCACTGGCAGACGGCCTGGCAGTGGGCCTGCTCAGGGATGGCACAGGGTCCGGTCTGCTCCCCTTTGCCCTCAGTGGTCAGGCCAGTCCAGCCACTGGCTACAGGAGCTGTGGAGACAAAAGGGGAGACTAGGGAGAGGCATCAGCCCCAGGCACAGATTCTTGTGCCCCCCAAATGACCTGTGATGCCCATGTCCCAGGGTTCCCTGCATGGGTGCAAGCCACCTCCCAGTCCCTCCACAGCCAGCCAGTCTGTGGTGCTGTCCTGTCCAGTGGTGCTGAATGCTGCACATTGGCCTGTCGCTAAGGCCCAGGGAACGCAGCTGTCTGGGGTCCGCAGGCCCTTGGGTGGCGGGCATGTGGGAGGGCTGTGGCCACTCAGGGCAGGACCAAATGCCCTCTCCCCAGTCCCTGGGGTGGCTGGTGTGCAGGCCACCTGCCTGTGGGTCTCTCCAGGAAGTCGGGCGAGGTACGGATGGATGGAGCCTGGCTGGACAGGACGTCGATGACGAGGGCCCCCTCGCTCGAGCCCTCGTCATTGCTGGTGGTATCCAGACTCCGTGGACGCCTGGTGCCAGCCGCAGGTCTGGGACAGTCCTCTCCCTCAGTCCCTGTCTCGGGCTCCTGCTCCGTCCCCAGGACTGTGGTGTCCAGGAGCATGGCTGGGGGTCCCGCCTCCTTGGGCCCAAGGAGGTGGTCCAGTTCTTGATACTAGGAGCAGCTGGTGGGTGCTGCCCCGACTGCCCAGCCATGTCCCGGGCCCAGCAGTAACCCTGGCACATCTCCTTCACCTTGGGCCTCACCTGGTCTGGGGTCCAGGTGGGGTGACCCCAGCTGGTGAGGCCCATGGCAAGGTGCTGGAATGCCTCCACTTTCCTGCGCCGGACCCCCATCTGATGCAGCACCTCCTCGTCTGCCCAGAAGGCAAGGAGGTCCCGCACCTCAGCATCAGTCCAGGAGGGGGCCCAGTGCTTGGGGGGCTGGTTCCCTCCTGGGAGGGCTCCCCAGTTTCCTTGGGGGGCCCCTTGGGTAGGCGGGAATCAGGGGTACTGACCATGGTGCTGAGGAGGGCGCTTGACCGGACGGAGAGTCATTGCAAGGAGCAGGCTGTGCATCCGCGGGGGCTCCCTGCTGCCTGCATGCACTCACCTTCCTGCCTGAGGGTTTCCATACGTGGCTGGATGCTGGAGCCATAGAGATCCGCTTGTGCTGTGAGCGGTGCTGCTGCCTGCCAGCTGCTCACAGCCATGGAGGACTTCCTCTTTCGAAAGAGCAGGCCGTGGAGCATCTACACTTGCTCTCTTTTGAGATAATGTTTCAAAGGAGAGAGCTCTTCCCATCCGAGGAATGGAGGACTGACTTCCAAAGAACAGGGGAGTTCTTTTGAAATTAATTTCGAAAGAGCGCTGTGTATGTGTAGACACTGCACAGGTTCTTTTGAAAGAACTCAGTCTTCTGACCTGGATTTTGAATGTCCTTGCTAGTGTAGACGCAGCCTGTACTTCTGTCAGCAGTACCATGTCGACACAGCATTATTCCTCAAATTTTCAAGGGATAACACTGTCGAGACAAATGCAGAGTTCTGTTAAGACTATTTTGACAGAATGCTTTGTGTGTGTAGATGCTCCCTGAGTTCTGTCGACAGAAGGCCCCTTCTATCTACAAAACTCTGTAGTGTAGACATAGCCTATAAGTTTACAGTGTCCAATACTATTGTTGTTGGTAAATAAAGTATTCCGCACCTATTGTTATTCTGCTCATAGGAATAAGGGGACTTCAAAGTAGCTGGGGTCTTTTCGAGAAGGAGCACTGTCTGGACAAGCCGCACGGCGGCAAGCCATGTCATTTTCGAAGTGCTGCGGCCGCCCACATGTTAATGAGGTGCTGAATATGTATTTCAGCGCTTCATTACTAAACTTCGAAATGGCCATTCGCATGGCCATTTCGAAGTTTTTGGCTAGTGTAGACGTAGCCATGGAGTCTTAGGCCGGGTGTACACTTAGAAGTTATATTGCCATAGTTATGTCAGGCAGGGGAGTGAAAAATCACACCCATGCATTGGGGATTTTGCCAGTATAGCCTTGTCAACTGAAGATGGCTTCCATCAAAAAAGCTAGTTTCTCTGGACACCTGGCATTGTTGAACTGACTGAACTGTGTGGGCTGCATCTGTGTAACTGAGTTATGCTGGTAAGTCTTCCATAGCCCAGACATACCTTTAAACTACAGAAAAGTAAGAAGGGGTGGGGTGGGGTGGAACCAAACAGCTGTCAGCAGTAAGGAGAACTGTAAGTTCAGCCTTTTTCCCTAGGGCCTTGAAGAATCAGTGGAAAATGTGCAACATCTTTCAAAGATCAAGACTAAACAGTCTACCTGAAACTCAAGCATGCCATATAGAATGTACCAATATTAGGATGGGTCTACATTTAAGGTGCTACAATAACTATGCCTCTCTATCACCATAGTGCAGATGCTTCCTACAGTGAAGGAAGGGAGTTTTCTTTAGCACTCCAGTGACTGTAGATAGACCCACAGAAGAGATCTCCTGTTAGCTGACATCCATCTACATTGGTGTTAGGTTGGCATAGCTTTGGCATTGGGGAATATAGCGCTTTAGCTACACCGACCTAACTTTAAAGTACCGGCAAGGCCTGAGTCTTCAGCAGGTAGCAAGGAATGATTCACTTGTGTATAATTATAAAATGCCAACTAGAATTCTATCCCAGCAGATAAAAGAAGAGTTCTGAGTAGGCAAGAGTGGTGTATAATTAGCTTATAATAGATGGATGATAGTAATGATCAATCCACTACTAATTATAAGCTAGTAATGCCACAGACTGTATATAGTGTAGCATTGCAAATACCTCTGCTGAGTGCACTAGAGCTTCAAACTACATTTGTATAATAGAATAGCATGCAAGGGTAGTAAGCCTCATGATTATACAAAAGTTGTACAGACTCCCGTAAGAGATCACATTTCTCCTGTACAATGATTAAATTGTGATAGGGGTATATTGGGAAACAGTTCAAGAATGTTGGAGATGCAAGATCTGATGGACAATGTGGAAAAGCAGGGCAGACCTGGCTAGAGGAAATAGTACATAAGGCAAACGTACATCTCAAAAGGCAGGAAAGGCAGAAATCCCAGGCAGTAGAACAGCAAGAAGGAAGGGGAAAGGAAGTGCTTTGCCTTGCTCCTTAATCAACCTTCATCAGATTTTGGAGAGATGGCGTGAAAACTCAACCAAACAAAAAAACTCAGGAAAAAGGGTGTGCAGAGGTTACTTCGCTGAGCTCAAGCCCTGAAGCCCTGGTTGCCTTTCGTAAGCAGATCTAAGGCCCCACCACACCCATGAGCAACAGCAGAATGTCAGCATTAGCACACCTAAAAACTGACATCCACAGCTTTTCTTCCCTAATGAATATAGTTCATACCTACAACCACGTTACTTTGGAAGAACCAGAAGGGAAGGTTTTAGGAATCTTTATCTTCTTCTCCATGACATTAGTCAAGACGGGGAGTCTTTTAAAGTAGCATCACTCAGGTTCATCATCACAGGATCATTATTTCACAGTTCCTTGCTGCTTTCTAGTCTGTGTGGATTTTAAATCTCTGTCTTCCACAAGACATGTACTACATGTGGAAATAGCTTGAGAAGAGATGGGCCTGAAATCACGAAGTTTATGAAAGTTCAGAGTTGGGATCCAACATCCTGGGTATCTGGCTTGGCAGTTCTGTTCTGTATTTTTTTCTGCCATGTAAAATGCTCCACTGTCTTCAGGCAAAGCCATCTGAAACCACTGTGCAACTACCACTCAGAACAATCCAGATAATGAAGTTTTCTCGGATGCAGAGGCAGAGGAGAAGAGAAGTCTCTTGGTCTTTATCATAGTCACAGGACAGCTATGTTAAAAACCTATGCTGCAACAGGACAAATTTACAATGTCTACTACTAAGCCATGAGTGTGTGTTTTAAAACTTTCTGCATACAGCTGGAATATTTTGAAATATAATCTAGTCAACACCTATGCATTTCTCTGTAATATTTTCAAAATGGCTTTGGTCAAAATACAATACAATAAAATTACTTGAGAACAGGCCTCTCTAATATGAATTTTGACTGTTCAGTCCTCTAACTTATAGTTTAGCCAGATGCCAAGTTTTCTTCTGCCAGAATTGGCTGCTTAGCATTACTGTGACCTACCTTGTTTATAATTATTAGAACTCAACTGTCAAACATGAATGCATTGGCACACAATTTCTCAGAGAAATCTTTATTCCTAAGAATTTTCCTTTTCCCAGGGCGGGGGGAAGTTGAGAGAAGAGGGATGAAGAGAAACTGTTCTTAAGAGATAAACAATCTTCTTAGCTAAAGTTAGAACTTAGGGCATTGCTTTTGACTATCAATTATAATACAAGAGCTCCAGGAAACCATGAACTTCTGTACACAGTCAACAAACTCTACAAAGAAAGGTCTAGTCTTTGGAGACAGTGTTTAGTTATTTAACTAATCAAACTGACCCTCCCTTGGTGCCATGGCAGGAAAAACGTGCAAACAAATACTCATAATTATCATGCTATGATTTGCACGGCAGCTTGCCACAACATTGTGTATTCTCCTTTCTGTTTCTTCTGCTGTTTGTAAAGCACAGTTGCTAAGTAATTTCTCTATCCATTTAAGCAGACAAAGGAGATAAACATTCTCTTCTTAGATCAGTAGTCAAATAAAAATGGGGAGGTTCTGTTCTAAACTGACCATGAAATGTGGATTCTCATTTGTTCAACTATTATGTATTTCCTTTCAAAACTGGAACTACAGGATGGAAAATTAGTTATGTTGCTATGGAAACAATAATTGGCTGAAGCCAGCCAGAGCCTGGCTGTTGCTGAGAGAGTTGTTGGTAAGACATCAATAGATGAAAGGCTCTTTCTGTAATATACACCAGAAGCAGGATGAAAGAAGCCAAACGCTTTAGGATTGTGAAATAAACACATTCCAATAACAAACAAAATAGCCCATGCTTCAGAAAATTGCTGACAGAAGGGCAATAAACATTAAGGGTACAGACAGCAAATATAATTTTAGGTCACTTACACAAAAGGATAATAATACTTTCTTAGCTGAAAAATTTAGGGAAAAAAAATAAGCTCCTCCAGAAATGGACTATTCAATGCAACTAGTGAAACATCTTTTTTCTTTTTCCCATGTTGGATGCACAAGAGATAGTAATGAATTTCAGGTGCGAAGATGGAATTCTTAAGAGTTAAGACTTTTCAAGTGAAAGACTTTAAAACATGGGTGAGAAAAGAGTAATCTTTGTGTGAATGGTCATCTATAAAGTCCTAACCTTCAGAGGGGAAGGAATATAACATGCTAGCAGTGAGAAATTAAGAGATATTACCAAGGAGTACTTGTACACAAAATTTGCTAAAGTCAGACTTGCTTACAATAAGCATTACAGAAACAGTGCGCGGTCAGACTGAAATACTCCTTCAACACGTTGCCTTAAGAAGCAAAATACTGTGGATATTTTGTTTTATTTAAAAAATGGAAGTAGTATTGCAGATTATGTATAAGAATTAAACACCCAGCTTTTAAAGAGGCCTCTGATTTTGATTACCCCACTTCCTGGGTGCCCAATTTCAAACAAAATGTGATCATCAGTTGCTGAGCTCTCACAATGCACAAAAATGTGTGTAAAGTCAAAGGAAATTGCAGGTGTTGTAAAGATCATTCATAATATTGCCAATTTATTTCAAGCAAAACTGTCCGCAATTCTTATAGCCAACCTTACAGTAATGCAGAAGTAACCATTATGTAAAATTTGAATTTCTGAAATAACTTCAGTTATTGTGACAATTCTACTTCATGCCTTAAAAAAATGAGACCACAAGGTCTCCAAAGGGTGGGAGACATGGAAAAATAATAGAAATGCAGGCTGAAACTATATTTCAAGGGAATATAGGCCTACTCTTTCCCTGAAGAGAAAATGAAGCTCTGCCTAAAAGATGGATGTGAGGGTCCAGCTTGTGGGGCTGCCATCATTAGAAAGGCTTCGAGCCAGGTGTTCTTTACTTCTAGGGTGATCAGATGTCCCAATATTATCTGAACCATCACAGTATTAGGCGCTTTTTCTTATGTAGGACTATTGCTCTCACGCCTTCCCATCCCAAGTTTTCAGACTTTCTACCTGGTCACCCTGCTCTCTTCAGGTCTAATATGTAATATGACAATTGGTTGTCTGGGAAGTAGTTTTCCCCATGACTCATACATCATGTGGTTTCAGTTTCAAAAAGATGTTGCACAAAATACAAGACTTTATCCAGATTTCTTGGTCAGAAATGGGTCTAAGGCAGAGGAACAATCTTAATACAATTGACCAGGCACAGCCTAAACTACAGTGAGTTTATATAGGCATGAGTTTTACTTGCTACAGCTAAGCATAGAACAAGAAGAATTAAGGCAGTTGGAAGTCCCCTTTTATAACCTTTGCTCTGAGTGTTCAGTGCCACGGTGGAGTGGTCAGGCAGTCTTAACAGGCATTGCTTTTCTACATATCTTGGAACTTAGAAGCCTGAGAGGCCTCTCCTCCCCTCCCTATGCCCTCATCCTAGCACTGCTCCCAAAACAGGAAGATAGTTTAAAGAAGGATGTATTTTTTTAACTATTTAAACTAAGTAATTGAAAAACACTCAGTAAGAACAAATCCTACATAAACCGTTTATATGCATATTATAATCCAGAAGTTCCAAGAAATACAATGGGGACACATTGTATAAAGGCTAAAAGTTTTGGACTCTTCTTTCAAAATTCTGATGAATAGAAACGTAAACAATGGCAAGTGAGAACTGAGATCAGTGTCATCTCAAGGACAGTCCTGGAAACTTGTATTTTCTGTTCCCTATCTGTAGAGATTCAGACTGTAAATAGTTACATTTTCTCACTTTAAAAAGAGTGTAAGAATGTTGCAGGCCAACCAAGGACTATCATATAACACTGAAGTATTAATGTTGTTAAAGGAAGAACTAGTATTCAGTCACCACCTAGTGGACTGTCTTGGGAAAGCATTCCACAAATCCTGAAGTGACTGGAAAAATATTCAAAAACCTTTGGTGTACATACAAGCCAATCTAGCCAAATCTTTCTACTTGTAGCTAGAAGTCAAACACCAGCACTTATGATATAGCTATGAAAGGGAAAGCCTTTTTTATATGAACATGTCAACAAATGCAAGAAAGCAGCATGGCCAAGTGGATAAGGCACTGCTCTGGGAGTCCAGAAACCTCAGTTCTATTTCTAGTTAGACTAGCAATTTGTTGCATGACATTGGGCAAGTTGTATCACATACACCTCTGTTTCCTCTCTCTGTCACAATGCAAGACCTCTAATAATAGACATAAATAGGAAAAAATGCCTCCCAAAAGACAGTGTGGAACTTGAAGACACAAGTTGAAGACTAGGCTGGTTGTAAGGTGTACTTAGGCATGTAAATCCTATTGCTTGCACCCACAAGTGCAGGTACAAAGCTGTGATAAGGTAACTCAAAGTGGCTTTTTTTCCAAAATCAGAACCATTATCTACTATATATTTTAGAAATTGTGTCTGTCTGTCTATCTGTCTGTGAGTCTATTTGTTCAAGAACACCTCCTAAATGATAAGAGTTTTGGTATGATAAGAGGAAGCTGCATAACTTAAAGCAAGGTCAGGTTTTAGTTGTGCTAGGATCATGGGATTTGCCTGGAATTTGATTGTTTCTCATAAAATGAAAAGGGAGGGAGTCTGGTAGGAGGGACAGTTATACTGCAGAATGACCACAAGGGGCAGCAAGGGGCCAAATATGAGGACCAAAACAACTATTACCCCATTGGGCCAACTGGGCAGGAATGGAGAACGGGACACTATATACTAGGGCTGTCAATTAACCTGAATTAACACCTGTGATTAACACAGGGCAGACTTAAGGGGTTAAAAAAATAATGTGCATTAACGCTTATTGATTGACAGCCCTAATTTACACACTTCCCAAGGCCTGAGGCTGATGTAATCCAAAGCAGAGATAAGGCGCTACATGAATGCTTTCTTTGTTTTGCAGTAGAGTTTGCTTTGCATTCCCTTAGACCATTTAAATGCTACTTTTGCAAGCCCTGACTTGCTGCAGCTTTCCCATGTCATTTACAACCAATAACAAGAAGGTTTTGTGTTGATTGGAAAATAATTTACTTTGTGCTGGGGGAGGGGCAGAGGGTGAAAAGGTGGAGGTGCTGGAATTAACTCATGGAAAACTGCTGGCTTGCAGAATGGCAGCCATGCAAATACTTTGGTGAAGGTGCAATATATTGTCTAGTAAACTAGAAAGAGCTCTCGATAAACTTAAACGTTGTGACTGAATTTTTCAAAAGGCCTGGAGCACACCAATATCCTTTGTAATGAGGATTACTGGAATGTTAAGCTTCAGGTCACAGGCTGACAGCTCCTAGGTCTCAGGTAGAAATTCCCCTTACTCCTGTCCCCACACATGGGCCAGGTTCATGCTGGCTGGTTCACTGTCCTGTGTCAAAAACAACGAGAAGTCCTGTGGCACCTTATCGACTAACAGATTTATTGGGGCATAAGCTTTCATGGGCAAAGACCCACTTCATCAGATGCATGTAGTGGAAATTCCAGAGGCAGGTATAAGTATACAGGCACATGAAAAGAAGGGAATACCAATCAAGAGGAAGGCCAGAGTTAATGAGGTCAACCTTCCACACAAAACTTGTACATGGCTGGACTTTATTAAAACAAGACAGGAGATTTACAGTGCACACTTCACTTTTCTACAGAGGAAAAACGACCGTAAACTATCTAAACTCATACTTGCCACATGGGGCAACAATAGTGGTACCCTTAACTCATCCAACAATATCATTAATCTATCCAAGCACACACTCAGCCTGGGAGAAGAGTAGGCCCTATCTTGGGGACTTTCTTTTTGCCCCACCACCTCTACATACATTGATACAGTTCTGAGGTGATCTGGAAGCCTCCTTTCACCATCTCCAATGTAAGGAATACTGTCAACACAACACTGAACAGTGCATTGACCTACAGATATCCTCCTGCCAACAGTACAAGAAGAATTCTGCATGGACTCCTCCTTACAGTCAAAAAGACAGACTGGACCTATACGTGGTGTGCATCCAATGACATGCATAGGCAGAAACTGTGGAAAAACAACCTTGCTTGCCCTATAATTTCAGCCATGCAGAATGCAATGCCATCCGCAGCCTGAGAAACAACTCTGACATTATAGTCAACGAGGCTGACAAAGGAGGTGCGGTTATCATGAATAGGTCAGAGTACCAAAGAGAGGCTGTCAGGCAACTCTCCAATACTAGATTCTACAGGCCACTATCCTCTGATCCCATTGAGGAGCATCTAAAGAAACTACACCATCTGCTCAAGCTAGTCCCTACAAAAGCACAGGAACAAAACTATACAGACATGCCCCTAAAGCCTGAACCAGGGTTATTCTATCTACTACCCAAGATTCACAAGCCTGGAAATTCTGGATGCCCCATCATCTCAGGCATTGACACTCACTACAGGATTATCTAGATACGTGCACTCTCTACGCAGACCCTATGCTACCAGCACTCCTAGCTACCTTCGAGACACCACCGACTTCCTGAAGAAACTACAGTACACTGGTGATCTTACTGAAAACATTATCCTGGCCACCACGGATGTAGATGCTCTCTGTCCTGATATCCCACATGAAGATGGACTACAAGCTGTTAGGAACAGTATCCCCAATAAGGTCAAGGCACATCTGATGACTGAACTTTGTGCCTTGGTCCTCACCTTACAACAATTTGAGATTTTGGCACAATTTATACCTTCAAATAAGTGGCACTGCTATGGGTACCTGCATGGCCCAACATTTTATGACTGACCTCGAACAATGCTTCCTCAGTTCTTAGCCGTGTCTACACTATCCGGCTATTTTGAAGTAGCCGTGCCAACTTCGAAATAGCACCCGCCGCGTCTACACGCGGCGAGTGCTATTTTGAAGTTGAAAACGACGTAAGGTGGCGAGATGTCGAAGTCACTATCCTCATGAGGAGATGGGAATAGCGCCCTACTTCGACGTTGAACGTCGAAGTAGGGTACTTGTAGACGATCCGCATTCCGCAACATCAAAATAGCGGGGTCCTCCATGGCGGCCATCAGCTGAGGGGTTGAGAGACTCTCTCTCCAGCCCCTGAGCCCTATGGTCACCGCGTGCAGCAGCCCCTTAAAGCTCCCCGCCCCCTTATTTCCTGTGCAGGAAGCTGAGAGCTCGTGCAGGCAGCAGCACAGCCACGTGCCCAGCCTGCACATCCCTCCGCAGCCTCAGTCCAGCACCCTGCACCCCATGGCAGCCAGCCAGCCCCCCAAGCGCCCACAGGGCACCCCTCCCAAGGGGACCCAGGGCTCCCAGCCTGCCAGCCAGAGGGAGAAGAGGCAGCAGGGACCCTCCTGGATGGAGGCCGAGATCCGGGACCTGCTGGGGCTCTGGGGCGAGGAGGAGGAGCTCCACGTAATGGGGAGCAAGAGGCTGAACACGGATGTGTTCACTCAGCTGACTGAGGGCCTGGCTGCCCAGGGGCACCCTGCCCACACTCCTGACCACGTCAGGAGTAAGGTAAAGGAGCTGCGGCAGGGTTACTCCCGGGCCCGGGACATGGCCAGCCGATCTGGGGCCGCCCCCACCGCTTGCCCCTTTTACAGGGAGCTCAGGGAAATCCTGGGCCCCCGGTACACCTCCTCCCCTCCGGCCACCCTTGACACATTGGCCGATGAGCCCCAGCAGGCCCCAGAGATGGAGTCCACCCCGGAGGCCAGCCCTGCACCCCAGGGCCCCCCCCAGGAGCCCAACCCTGGGACACCGGAGGAGGAGGAGGAGGGGGCCTCCAGCGACGGGGGGCTCCAGATTGCCCTCCGCTCCCGCAGCTCAAGCAGGGCGTCCACCCGATGGCTGTCCCCCGACCATGGGAGCAGAACGCCAGGTATGTACCCCCCGGTGCACACCCCCGGGGTTAAGGGGTGGGGACAAGAGACATGACCAGGGCCCTCCACACACCCAGATGACCATGGCCCTGAGGACAGCAGTGGCACGTCCCTCAGAAGAGTCCATCAGCCCCTGCCCCCCAGCAGGACAGTGTCATGACCCATCCCTGGGGATGGGGGGAGCGAAACCTTGGCGGGGGAGGTTGGACACCCATCATCATCAGCAGCAGCATCTCCAGGGGACGGGGATGGGGAACCAGCAGCGAAGGGGTGGGGGGACAAGAGCCACGGGTCAGGGCCCAGACTAACGGCTGTCTCCACTCTTGTTCCCCCCCTCTGTTCTGCAGCTGCACCATCGGAAGGCCTGGAGAGCACAGGCGCAGCGTCTGTCGTCCCGGAGAGCCCACCGGGGCCATCCCACCAGGCCAGCCCCTCGGCAGAGCACAGACCAGCCCAGGACGAGGCCAACAGTGGCAGGGCCATCTGTGGGTGTCCACGGACCCCCCATCTGCTCGCCACCCTCCGGCGTCAGCTGGAGGTGTCTGAGCGGCACCTCCAGGTGGAGGAGCGGCGGCTCCACCTCCAGGAGTGAGCGCTGGCCTGGCGCCAGGAGGCTTGGGGGGCCTTCATGCGCACCTTCCAGGACATTGCGCGGCACTTGGCCACCCCGCCACTCCGCCCGCCGCTCCGCCCACCGTCCCTCCACCATTGGCCATCCTGGGGCCTGCCACCGAGGGGGACCATGGGCCTCCGGACACTGCCCGGCCGTATCTGCCGGTTCTCCCGGCCCCCACGCAGCCTCAACCAGGCCTCTGGCCGAGACGTGGGTCGCGCCCCCCAACACCAGGCGCAGGACAATAGGGTGCGTGGCCGAGGATGTTGCCCCCATGGCCCCCTCCTTTGGACTCATTCCCCCCATGTTTGTGTAAATAGTTTTTGTTCTACCCCTGTTTTGTAACTGCCCCCCCATGTACATAGTTCCCCCCTTATTCTTCTGTTTTCATATTAATAATACAAAGGGTTGCAGGGTTTTGTTTGAAAAAATTCCATTTTTTTATTGTACAGAAGTGGGGAGGGGGTGTGCTCTCGGGTTCTCTGTGGTGTGGGCATGGGGGCAGGGAGTGTTGGAGAGGATGGGGGGGTGTAGTGGGTGGCTCACCCGCATCTGGCCCTGCCAGCGTTCACCCCGCAGCCTGGTCAAAATGGGCCTGCAGGGCCTACCGGCCCTGGATCCCCTCAGGGTCAACCTGGCGACTGGGGACAGTGGGTGGCTGGACGTCGGCCCTGCCAGCCTCCACAGCCCAGCCCTGGAAGAAGGCCTCTCCCTTGCTCTCCACCACGTTGTGGAGTGCGCTGCATGTGCCCACAACCTGGAGGATGTTGGTGAGGCCTGCATCCAGGCGGGTGAGGAGACACCTCCAGTGCCCTTTGAGGCGGCCAAAAGTGCGCTCGACCACCTGGCACGCATGGTTCAAGCGCGTGTTGAACTGCTCCTGGCTGGCTGTGACATGGCCCGTGCAAGGGTGCATGAGCCAGGGCCGGAGGGGGTATGCCGCATCTGCGACGACACAGAGGGTCATGGTGGTGTCCCCCACAGGGATCTCCCACTGTGGGATGTAGGTCCCCACCTCCAGCTGGCGGCACAGGCCCGAATTTCTGAACACCCAGACATCGTAGGTGATGCCAGGCCACCCAACATAAATGTCCAAGAGGCGGCCCCGGCTGTCCACCAAGGCCTGGAGGGCCACAGAATGGTATCCCTTCCTATTGAGGAAGCGTCCTCCGCTGTGCTCCAGGGCATGGATGGGGATATGGGTCCCATCCAGAGCCCCAGAGCAATTTGGGAAGCCCAGGCTGGCAAACCTCGCGATGGCAGCATCCAGGTCCCCAAGCCACACGAGCCTGTGGAGGAGCAGGGCATTGATTGCGCGGACAACCTGCAGGGGAAGGACACGAGAGAGCACTGGTGAGGGGTGTGCAGGGTGTATCTGGCCCTCCCCCCCGGGCTCCCCCCTGGGCTCTCCCCCCTCCCCCTGGTCCTCTTACCTCCATGAGGACAGCCCCAAAGGTGGCCTTGCCCATGCTGAACTGCTGCCCTACGGATCGGTAGCTGTCTGGAGTGGCCAGCTTCCAGACAGCGATGCCGACCCATTTCTCTATGGTGAGGGCACGTTGCATGGGGTGTCCTGGTGCTGTAAGGTGGGGGTGAGCCACTGGCAGAGCTCCAGGAATGTCTGCCGGCTCATTCTGAAGTTCCGGAGCCAGTGGTCATTGTCCCACTTGCTGAGTACCAGCCGCTCCCACCAGTCCGTGCTCGTGGGGTATCTCCACAGCCGGCGGCGTGTGCGGCGGTGGGGCGGGGGGAGGGCTGGGAGGGCAGCAAGGTCTGGGGATGCTTCCTCATCCCCCGAGGACAGCTAATCTTCCTCAAATAAAAGGTGGTCAGCTGCCTTCTGCATGGCATTGATCAGGGCAACCACTGCTCCTCCAGGGGCCGGTGTGTGGGCCTCTGGCTGCTGCTGCTGCTGCTGCTCCTGCTGCTACTGCTGGGGGTCCATGCTGCTTCCATGGGGTGTACATGCCTGTGGCTCTGCAGACCACGTGCTGTGCAGGCTGAGTGTGTCTGGGAGGGGCCCTTTAAGGGAGTGGCTAGCTGTTGCCCCGGAAGTGCTAGTCCGCCTTGTGACCCTATCTGCAGCTGTTCCTGGCACACTTATTTCGATTTGGGCTGCTTTGGTGTGTAGACGCTCCCCTGCAGCGCCTACTTCGATGTAGTGCTGTCCAACGTCGACGATAAACGTCGACGGCACCAGCCCTGGAGGATGTGAAGACATTATTCATCAAAATAGCTTATTTCGATTTCGCTACATCGAAATAAGCTATTTCAATGTAGCATACCAGTGTAGACGTAGCTCTTGTTCCTTAGTGCCCCTCCTCTACCAGCCCTACATTGATGACATCTTCACCATCTGGACCAATAGGAAGGAGGATCTTGAAGAATTCCATCATGATTTCAATGGTTTCCACCCTACCCTCAACCGCAGCCCAGCCCACTCAACACAAGAGATCCATTTCCTGCACACTACAGTACAAATAAGTGATGATCACATAAACATCACCATATACCAGAAACCTACTGACTGTTATGCTTACCTACAAGACTCCAGCTTCCATCCAGGGCACACCACATGATACATTATCTACAGCCAAGCACTGAGGTACAACTGTATTCGCTCCAATCCCTCAAACAGAGACAAACACCTATACAACTTTTACCAAGCACTCTTAAAACTACAATACCCACCTGAAAAACCAAGAAGTCCTGTGGCACCTTATAGACTAACAGATTTATTGGAGCATAAACTTTCATGGGCAAAGACCCACTTCATCAGATGGATGTCACATGCATCTGACAAAGAGAGTCGTTGCCCACGAAAGCTTATTTTGTTGTTTTTGTAAATACAAACTAACATGGCTATGAGAGCCAGATGTATACCCAGAAGCCACCTGCTACAAGACAGGCCCAACAAGGAAAAAAAAGAGAACACCACTGGCCATCACATACAGCCCCCTATACATCATCCCCGCCTCCAATGCATCATCAGTGATCTACAACCCATCTTGGGCAATGATCTCTCACCCTCACAGATGTTGTGAGGCAGGCCAGTCCTCACTTACAGACAGCCCGCCAACCTGAAGCAAATTCTCACCAGCAACTATACACCACACCACAGTAACTCAAACTCAGGAACCAATCCTGCAACAAATCTCAGTGTCAACTCTGCCCACATATATACACTAGCAACACCATCACAGGACCCAAACACACCACCCACACCATCAGGGGCTCTTTCACCTGTATATCTACTAGGCCGCATCTACACAAGAAGCCTCTGTTGACAAAATGCATTCACTGTGTAAACACTCCATTTTTTTTTTCCAGCAAAAGCCCAGTTTTGCCAGGAACAGCTGGTCTTGTAGACATAGCCCTAATGTAACATATGCCGGCATGTGGAAGCAATGTCCCTCTGCTGTATACCTTGGCCAAAATGGATAATCTCTATGTAAAGGAATAAAAGGACACAAATCAGATATCAGAATAGTGACATATAAAACCTGTAGGAGAAAATGTCAATTTCCCCAGACATTCAGTAGCAGATTTGAAAGTAGCCATTCTGCAACCAAACAAAAACAAAACAAAAAACCCTTCAAAAACAGACTTCTAAGAGAAACTGCAGAGCTCCAATTCATTTGCAAATTTGACACCATCAGTTTAGGACTGAACAAAGACTGGGAGTAGCTGGTTAACTACAAAAGCAGTTTCTCCTTTCTTGGTGTTCGCACCTCCACATTAGCCACTGGAAGTGGGCCACATCCTCCCAGATTGCACTGACCTCATTAACTCAGGCCTTCCTCTTAATTGGTATGCTTTTCTTTTATATGCCTGTATATTTATACCTGCCTCTAGAATATCCAGTCCAATACATTTGAAGAAGTGGTATTTGCCCATGAAAGCTTATGCTCCAATAAATCTGTTAGGCTGTGTCTACACTTGCATTCTTCTTTCAAAAGAGGTATGCAAATGAGGGAAATCGAAAATGCAAATGAGGTGCAGATTTGCATATCTGGCACCTCATTTGCATGTTCTGATTTTGAAATAGTTTATTTCGAAAGAAGAAAACCAGTGTAGACATTGTTCTTTCAAAAGTAAACCACATCTTCGAAAGAATCCTTCTTCCCGTAAAAAAGGGAAGAAGGATTCTTTCAAAGATGGGGTTTACTTTCAAAAAAAGGCTATTTTGAAATAAGAATATGCAAGTGAGGTGCCAGATATGCAAATCCACACCTCATTTGCATTTTCAATTTCCCTCATTTGCATGCCTCTTTCGAAAGAAGAATGCAAGTGTAGACACAGCCTTAGTGTATAAGGTGCCACAGGACTTTTTGTTGTTTTTGCGAATATCGACTAACATGGCTACCCCTCTGATACAGTCTTCCCCCACCTTACGAGGGTAATTCGTTCCTGAAAAACTCCTCTCAGGGTGAATTCTTGTAAGTCGAAAATATAATTACCATTAATTTCAATGGCAAAAAATTTTATGCATTCCTGATCCCCAAAATTTACGCCCATTTACTCTAAAACAACACCAAATCTCATTAAAATGAACACAATTACTTCAATAGCTAACATTAGTTATCATAACACAACCTAACAAGGCTTTTTCCCTTCATTAATTACTCTATAATATCTCTGTTTACCTGCTCTCATTAAGGATTTTTGCAGCTATTACACACCATACACTTAAGAACTAGTAGGTAGTGCAGCCTGGGGAGCAGAGCCCGGGGCGGGGAGGCTATCCCAGCTGCAGAGACAGGGGAACAGAAATCGAAGAGTGCCTGGGAGGGGGGTGCAAAGCTGTGTAGCTGTCCGTGGCTGCAGAAGTGGGGCCGGTTGCGAGGGGGCAGGCAGGGCAGAGCAGGGCACGGGGAGGCAGCCCGGCCTCAGCTCAGCTTAGGTTAAGCAGGGAGGGGGCGGTGCCAGGGGCTGGCCATGCGGGGAGCTAGGCAGGCACAGGGGGCCCCCAGTTGGCAAGGGGCAATGCCTCACTCGTGCAGGGCTGCGCAGTGGAGAGACCCCACTGGTGGCGGCCGAGGCTCTAAATGCACAGGAACACCTCAGGCGGCAAGCGATGCCCAAGCACAGCTGCGCAGGGTGGGCGGCAGCGGCCCCCTAGCCACCCAGGGGACGAGCGGCAGGAGTGGGGCCGGGATGGGCTGCACACCCAGCAGCCTCGTGTCACAGGAGCACCTGGGAGCCACAGGTAAAGGCTGGGCCGGGGTCTCCGGGAAACCACCATTGGGCACTGTGGAGAGATGCGTCGGTCCTCGTAAATTCGAGGATATGCCTTGTAAAATGAAGTAGAGGTTTTAAATCAAACTCCTTGTAAGTTTGAATTCTCGTAACCCGAATGGGCGTATCTTGGGGTATGACTGCACTTATTTCCCGAGTTAGAAACTGGCTGGAGGCACAATACCAAATAAAATCCTGGTTCTACCATGAGAATGACCTTTATAGATGCCTTTTTCTCATCCTCGGACTCTGCATGGGTCTACATTAGCAGATCTCATTGTAGGATTAGCACTCACAGGAAATCCTGTGCACATTGGGCAAAACTGCACGTGTTCCAAAATTATCTTGCAGGCAAAATTTTCAGAGGCCACAACCCAATCCAGTTTTGCACCTGCATTCAACTACATGACTCAGTTTTGTAACTGCACTCAACTAGGTCACAAATGATAAGGGTTTAAAACCTATACATCTAATTTTTAGACAAGCTCCTTCGAATCAGGTATCCAGATATCTCTGCACCAATAATTGAATGTAGATGCAAGACTGTAGGTAGTTTTGAAAATGTACCACCGTGCACATGGGTCTACTGGAGAGTATCAAGGTTAAAATATTAACATGATGTTGTTTAGTTGAACACACTAGATGGAGCTCCAGGGACTTGCTGGAATTCTTGTGTTGTTTCTACTTTCTCTATGTCATCTTATGGTATGACAATACTTTCCACAGTGTTTCTTGCTGCAGTTACAATTACCACTTTACATAAACTGATCTTTGCCCGTATCCATGTGGATCATACTATTAATACTAGTATGCATTGCCATGTCTGTTGATGGCTGTGCACACACCCAGTCTGCCTTTATTCTCCCCACTTGAAGATACACAGGGACTCCTCACCCCAACAGTCACTCCATTCCTTCTGCTGCCGCTGGCAACCAGTGGTAACTCTGTGCTGCCCTTCTTCTTGTATCCAGGGCTTCAGTTTAATGTAATCCGTCTCCCAATTTCTCCTCTGCTTTCCTTAATTTAGGGTGGCAAGGTACAAAATTTACTGTGTCTCCTGTATGGCAAGAGAGACTTTTACTTAGGCAGCATTAACCAGCAACTGAATGTCATTTTAACAGGTCTGCCACAGCACATTTAACAGACTTAGGACACTGTCTTCCTGTTAAAGGCTTTCTCCATTTATTCATTTTCCTCACCCTGATGACAGAAGACTGATACATGTCTGCCCAATGGTGAAAATACTGCCTCTTACAGAAGATTTTACACATACTGGTGACTGACCTTACAGGTTGCCTGTTTGAACCTATGGACAATTGTTCTCATGCCATTTTTCTTCAATTTGGAATTTTCATAATCATTACTTCTAGAAGAATTGCTCAGATACAGACCTTAATAGCAGGTCCACTTTATAAAGTGTTCCATAGGAATCCAGTCGTGCTAAGACATCATCCTAAACTCACTTCAGTAACGGTCACTCACCCATCTGAATCATTCCCCAAACACCACTCTAACCTAGGAAGGCAACACTGACATTTTCAGTGTCCTTCAATATTTACACAGAACGAAAACCTTTAAGAAGTCTCCCAAGTATTCTAGGCTTATGACAGTAAGTCTCCATGAAGAGGCTAAGTGGGTAAGATAGCGCACCCATGAGTTTTACACAGCAGCAGGAGTACTTTCTCAAGTAGGAATTATGGTCCATGAAACTAGGGCTAACATTGCATTGCATCAGAATTTCCAGATCTGAAGAAGTGCTATCATGGGAGAGACCCACATCACCTAATAAATCAATTTGTTAGTTTTTAAAGTGCTACAGGATTGCTTTTTTTTGTGGAGATACAGACTAACACAGCTACCTCTCTGACTCATGCATCCTCAGCATGTCTGAGAGATCTTCCTCTCACCCCCATGCTTTATGAAAATTGGTTTATGAATATAAAGATGCTTAACTAGAAGATACTTCAAGCAAAATACTTCACATAACATACAAATTTTAGAGTTGCAATCTGCTGAATGTGCACATTCTATTTTTGTGCATGAATTATTCTGCGAAGTTAGAAATAAAAGTATGTGAAGTTAGAAATAAAAAAGTATGAATCTATTTATAATTCAAAATGTGTTAACGTGGGCCATTAATGATATTGCAGAAACACATCCTCCAGCTGCCCATGGAGAAGCGGAGCTAAGAGGGCCAGGATGCAGCAGCAGAGCACCACATGGTGAGTGGGGGGTTGGGACCCCAGGGAGGTGAACCCCTCAGGCTGATGCTGCCACAGCCACCCATTCCCTGTCCCAGATAATCACTGTCCAGACTGCTCAAGGAAGAGGCCAGAGGTCAGGATGGGAGTAGAGCAGAGAAGGGGTGGGGCAGCCCATGTGGGACATGAAACACCCCTCACACACACACACCCATGTATGGGCCATTAGCAGACATATGAAGTAATCTCCTGTGTAGCAAAATAATGCTACAATGCTAGTAAATAAGGTTCAACCTCATGCCAAGGTTCCAAGACCTCACTGTACACTGATAAATGTGTAGCTGGAAACCTGCCTTATGATTGTTAAAGTAGTTATTAGATTTATAAACGTGTTAAAGTGTATGAAATGCTTGTGAGTTGCTGTACAATTTCATTTATAATATTTGTATCCCATAGTACAACGTAATATTTGTGTTTACTTTAAAACTGCAAACCCCCATAGCCAGGAGCTAAGCATTACCATCTATGAAAAGCTAGTTTACCACAAGAGTTGTCGTATGTTCTACAACAAAAGAAAGCCCATATACTCCTGACAAGCCAGATCGGGGACAAAAGACTTCGTTGATTTCTCCTCCACCCGCAACAAGGAGACATGCACAGACCCAACACTTTTCCTTGCGACACTTAGGTGGTGAAATCAAAGTACAGCTCTCCTGGTCAATTTGTGGCTTTTGCCCAGATTTCTAACATTCTGCCCTGGGACTGGTACTCATGTCAGCGAGCCACTGCAGACAGCTTGACAAATGTATCAAGTCCTAATGCGCCAGAGCACGTAGAAATAATGGTCAGAGATTCTCCCTTCCAGTCTGGAGGAGTGGTGTGGCTCTTACCCAACTCTACACTTGGGTAACATTCAAGTGTGTCAAACTTCTGTACTTCTAGAATGCAAACTGCAAGTAAGAGTGAAAGGGACCACAATGGGTCATCTCATCCAGTTCCCTACACTCAAGGAGGGACTACACCATGATTAGACCAGTTATGAGAAACCAGGAATAGTGACTGGGCCACTGTGTCCCAGTGGGCCACATAATCAGTGGTGGGCAGCCTGCAACACGTGGCCCCCTGGGGTGCCACTTGCAGCTCTCCTCCCACATGCCCCTCTCATGCACTGGAGCTCCACACTTCCTGTTCATCCCGCTCCCTCTCTGTATTTTCAGAGTATCATGAATACTCTGATTTGTGCTCTGTCCCTGCTCCTCCCCTGCCTCCCAGAGCCGCAGACTGCTAGGTTGTCTCATTCAAGTTCTAGGCAGGAGCTGGAGGAGCAGGGACAAAGTGCAAAGCTGCAGGTTCATGGCTCTGGAAGTGCTAGGACGACAAGGGAGGAGCAGAAAGTGCAGTATTCCAGTGCCCCAGTGCAAGACAGGGGTGGCACAGGGCAGACAGGGGTCCTCAGGCTGCAGGTTGCCCACCATTGATTTAGACAATTCCCAATGAGTGTTTAATTTTAAGAAACCATCTCATAACAGCAATCCCACAACCTTCCACAAGCAATTTGTACCAGTCTTTAAAGTACGGACAGTGTTTAAAGTTCCCTGAAACCAAGTTTTTCCTAATGTCCAACCTAAACCTTCCTTGCTGCAGTTTAAGTCCATTGATTCATTTCCCATCTTCAGAGATTAAAGAGCATTATTTTTCACCCTTTTGCTTGTAACAAGATTTATGTACCAGAAAACTATTTTCATGTTCCTCTCAGTTTCATCTCCAGACTAAACAAACTCAGCAAATATCTTCTAGACAAAATACAGATTCTTTTTGGAAGCTACACCACAAAATATACTTGAGGGGGGAAAAAAGACAAGCAAATCTAACATAAATGAGAAAATTGGAACTATATAACAGCATGGTATTCTTTACATGAAATATGTGGCAGTGTAATTTAAAGAAAAAGAGATATTTAAGTATAACCAATTTCTTACTTAAAAAGCACAAACATTTGCCTTCTAGGGACATTCTTTTGCTTCTCAATTAGTTTTTGGAGGTTATTCCCAATTCTTTCCCAATTCATATTTTCCATTGAATTTATTATGTATGTAACAAGAATATTACTAAGGGTAGTAGCAAAGATTCAAAATCTGTACAGGTTTTTTTTTTCTTCAAATTTGAAGTCAGTCCATCACCACACCTGCCAACTTTCACAAAGGGGGAAAATATCTGATCTAATTTTCATAATAATGTGCACACACCCAAGTACACACTCATTGCCTGTCTGTCCTGCTCACACCCAATCCATGAATTACATATATCTCAATTAATATTCATTACACACCCACTTCTACTCCAGCCTCTCTCTCCAGTAATACTCATTATATACCTACTTACCCAAACACAGCCTACACTGCCCGTTCTATTCTGCACCACACATGTAGTCACTCATTTTATACACCCATATCCACACTTGTCCCTACCCCTGGTCACATATCCTCTTGTACACTGGTCACTCAGTGCATAAACACCATCACTGACAGTAGTTCAACATACATGAGCATAGGAAATACACAACATAGACTCTACTGTTTTCAGGCCAAGCCCATATAACACTGACAGACCCAGGTGGCTGTGCACCAGGGCTAGAACCTGTGAGCATAGGGTCTAAAGCCCTGCAATCTCCCATGTGAGCTAAAGGCCAGCTGGCTCTCAGCTGAGGCTTTAGAGCAGAGACTTTGCTCACCCCAGATGAGGTCTCAGTGCCTATGGGTACTACAGGAGGATGATATTTGCACATATTAGTGAAAGTCCCATTCCTCCAATAAACACCTGGACTGACATTTGCTTCTGTCACTATCTCCATTTTTTCTGGGCAAGAAAAAACTGCCATAGCCCTTGTTCCTGAACAGACCAGTTCTCACCAGAGTTAAAATCTGGCTCTTCTTTCCCTGGACAGAAAATCACCTGTCCCCATATTCCAATTTGCCATGACAGCTCCATCCCCAATCAAAAGTTCAGCTCCATCCGGTTGCCATAAAATCCCCAGCACCCACATCAGACAGAAGCTCCCCATACTCACCACAAGGAGGGGCCTATAAGGCCCATATCAGAAGCTGAGTCTCCCAGAGTCCTTAGCTGCCCCTGAAAAGGCAGCTGTTGAGGAACCCCAGGTTTTTTTTGCCTCTTCTTTCTCCCATACATGCCTGTGGTAGTGAACCCCCAGACCCAGTTATTCCTCCTATCTAAGGAATGCACTGGGAAAAGCCCTGACTGCCTTCCCCTTTCATCTTGTCATCAGAGGCCATCCAGACACCCCTCCATTTCCAGGATTTGGATGTTTGTAAGGAGGAAATGGCTGTGGTGTGGCTGCATCCCCTTGCCTTGAACAGCTCAGCATCTTTTCAGTGGGATTGGAGGGTAGACTATGAGCTCAGCTCCTGCCCTGCTGGAGTTACATCTCACGGGCACAGTCTCCTAGTGGTAGGGCCTTTCCCCAGCAGGCAGCTGGGAGCTACCCTAGGCCAGCAGAATTGGAGTAGGCCACTGAGCTACTCTGCCTGTGCACATTCTTCTGAAGATCCTAGAGGCATTTCTGTGGAGCTGGGAATCAGTAGGTCTCCATCATTATGAGCGCTCAAGGGGGAAGCGGAGAGAACAACTAGTTACCCCTTAAGGCCAGGAAAGAACAGAGCCTCTTGAAACCAGTATATAGAATAGGTTGTCATGGCCTTTCCTAGAAGACACACAAAATAAGATGGAGAGCTCTGCCTTAGGCATCAAAGGGAGAGGCTGGAGCCCACAAGAGCTGCAGAGCCTGTAGGTAGTAGCAGACTGAGCCACTCACTAGCTGTGTTGGTTGGGTGGGGGAGATTGAGCTCTGTACACGATGCAGCCTGAGGGGCCAGTCCAGCAATGAGTAAAGTGGGCCGCATGAGTAGCACTCCTTCATCTCAGTAGGGTGCAGCAGCTTGCAGCCAACTGAGGTTCCACCTGCAGTTCATGAACCTTCTGTCTGCCCCCTTGCCCCCAGACTAGAGCCCCGTAATTCCTATGCCTCCTACTCCCCACTCCAGGAACTTTAGAGCACCACAAATTGCCTGATTTGCATGCCATCCTGGCTCCTGCCTCTCCCACCCACAGCTTGAACAGCTACAAACAGCTGACTGCTTTGAGGAAGCCCCTTATGATGGCTCCAAACCACATTTCCTCAATTTACAGATAAAAGTAGTACTTTTCTTTCAATATACGGAATACATACATTCTACCTGACGTATCTACAACAGAACTGTAGCAAGTTAATTTCTGGAGCTTTCTTCTTGCTTGTGATAGAAAAGGTGGATAGAATTCACTTGGATATCCCTATACCGGCTGAGCTTGGAGGGATGTTTTGTAGATTGCTTACAATGAATCCCAGATCTATTAAATTTCTATTTTGACTCCAAGAATCCTTCTCTAACCACTTGAGTGCTACGTCCCCTTAATATAAGCAGCTGGACAGGGCCTCCTGCTCCCTCTCTCATAAGCAGCAGGCAAAAAGACTGATCAAGCCTGCTGCTCCCCAATGAACACTGTATGAGCTTTGTATAGTGCTTTCTAGAAGGCATATTTTGGAGGCAAAATCTCTCCAAGCTGCTGCAGGCTGGCTTCTAGAACTTGCCTCCTACTGGAGCAGCAAGAAGCACTGCTAGCCTTGCAGACCAGGCCTGAATACATGATATATAAACAACAACACAAGGAAGCAGACAGCTACAAGAACTGTCTGGTTGCAGGAGTGACTAGTAAAAACATGGGAGAAGATACAGAAACTGTGTTGCTTCCCTATAAAACTGCGTACTCCTGTGAATTTTAGCTTGTGTTTATTTTTAAAAAGGCAATACTAAATCTATGCATATAACATTTCTTTCAGCTAAATAGCTCATTAGCTGTGTCAACATGCGCACGCGACTTCGAAGTAGAGCACTAACTTCGAAATAGCGCCCGTCGCGGCTACACGCGTCAGGCGCTATTTCGAAGTTAACTTCGACATTAGGCGGCGAGACGTCGAAGTCGCTAACCCCATGAGGGGATAGGAATAGCGCCCTACTTCGACGTTCAACGTCGAAGTAGGGACCATGTAGTCGTTGCACGTCCCGCAATGTCGAAATTGCCGGGTCCTCCATGGCGGCCATCAGCTGAGGGGTTCAGAGACGCTCTCTCCAGCCCCTCAGCTCACTGGTGGCCGCATGGAGCGGCCCCTTAAAGGTCCCCTCCCCCTCCCTTCCTGTGCAGGAAGATGAGGGATCGTGCAGGTGGCAGCCTACACATGCGGCCAGCCTGCACCTCCCTCAGCCCCCAACCCAGCTGCGATGGCTTCCCGGCCGCCCCCCCAGTGCCCCCAGGGGACCCCCCCAAAGGGGAGCCAGGGCTCACAGCCCAGCCAGAAGGGCAGCCAGGCTGGCAAGCGGCAGCGGGGTCCCTCCTGGACGGAGGCCGAGCTGCGGGACCTGCTGGGGCTCTGGAGCGAGGAGGAGGTGCTCCAGGTGATGGGGAGCAAGAGGCGGAACGCGGATGCGTTCGCTCGGCTGGCCGACGGCCTAGCTGCCCGGGGTCACCACGTCAGGAGTAAGGTGAAGGAGCTGCGGCAGGGTTACTCCCGGGCCCAGGATGTGGCCAGCCGATCTGGGGCCGCCCCGTCACTTGCCCCTTTTACAGGGAGCTCAGGGACATCCTGGGCCCCCGGCACACCTCCTCCCCTCCGGCCACCCTTGACACCTCAGCCGACGAGCCCCAGGAAGCCCTGCAGATGGAGTCCGCCCCGGAGGTAAGCCCCGCACCCCGGGGGCCCCCCCCGGAGGCCACCCCCGGGACATCGCGGCAGGAGGAGGAGGAGGAGGGGGCTCCTCCTCTGCAGAATCTGGGTTGCAGATCCTCCTCCTGCCATCCCAGAGCAGCAGCAGGGCCTCCGCCCCCCGGGGATCTCCGGACCATGGGAGCGGACCGACAGGTAGGTACCCCTCTCTGGTGGACACCCCTGGGCTTGAGGGGCGGGGGTAATAGATATGTGTCCAGGGCCCCCCACATGCTCACATGGCCATGGCCCCAAGGACACCAGGGCCATGGCCCTCACAGCACTGCATCAGCCCCTGCCCCCCCACACCCCGCACGACAGTGCCATGCCCCATCCCTGGGCCAGGGGGGAGCAGAACCTCGAGGGGCCCCCGGGAGGAGGGGGTGGGACACCCCGCAGCAGCAGCATGTGATGGAGTGGGGGGAGTGCAAAAGGGAGACTCAGGCTGCATATGAGCAACAAGAGCCGAATAGCTCCCAGGGGCAAAGGAGGATCCTGGGGCTACAGCTGGCAGGTGACACCTGTGCCCTGAACAAAGAGGAGGGATGAGCCGAGCTGGCTTGGAATTGGGGGGGGGAGGGCGGGGGCCACAGGCAGAAGCTAGGGGAAGGGAGAGCTGGAAGGCAGCCAGCCTGAGGAGGGGGAAAGCTGCATCCCAGAGGGGCCCCCCTTGGGGTCTTCTCCCCACGATGGGTTGGAAGGACTGTCTCTTCCGACAGCTGGTGCTGTCACTCCTGGGAGAAACTGGGCATCTGTGGCCTAAGAAACCTCTCCTGCTCTCAGACCCTGCGGGGTGAAGTGAGAGTCACTCCCACCA
The DNA here is from genome assembly GCF_033958435.1 of Carettochelys insculpta. Taxonomy (NCBI): domain Eukaryota; kingdom Metazoa; phylum Chordata; order Testudines; family Carettochelyidae; genus Carettochelys; species Carettochelys insculpta. The sequence goes on along the minus strand of NC_134150.1, from coordinate 13,314,255 downwards.
GGGGACGGGGTGCAGGGCAGGGGGACCCCTGAACCCCATCCATCACAGCAGCATCTCCCGGGGACGGGGATGGGGAACCTGCAGCACAGGGCTGGGGGGACAAAGGCCACGGCTCGGGGCCCACACTAACGCCTGTCTCCATTCTTCTTCCCCCCCTCCTCTCCTGTGTCCCGCACCTGCACCATCAGAAGGACTGGAAGAGAGCGCCGGCGAGGCCTCAGTCGTCCCGGAGAGCCCTCCGGGACCCTCGCTCCAGGCCAGCCCCTCGGCCGAGGACCGACCGGCCCCACGGCGGGCTAGACGGCGGACCCCGCGCCATCACCAGCTGACGGCGACGGACCCCCAGCTGCTGGCCATCCACCGTCGGCAGCTGGAGGTCGCGGAGCAGCACCTGCAGCTGCAGGAGTGGGCACTGGCCTGGCGCCAGGAGGCATGGGGGGCCTACATGGAGACTTTTAACCGCTTGGTGGACTACCTGGCCCCCCATGCCGCGCCGGCCGCCGCATCGCCCGCCTTGCCTGCTCCACCAGCCCCACCACCAGCTGCTCCGCCCGTCGCCGTCCCGTCCGCCGTCGCCCCGCCACCCACCGCCGAGGGCCGGAGCGCCGAGGGACCCCTGGAGCCACCTGAAACTCGCCGGCCATCCTACCTTCCGGTCCAGCCCGCCCCCAGCCAGCCCCGGACAGAGCTGTGACCGCGGCGGGGCTCCCGGCCGCCCATGCCCAGTGCCGGGGTATAGGGGCGAGGGGCCGGGGACGTGGCCCCCCCTTGTATATAGTTGGACCCTGTTATTTGTTGCCCCCCGTTTGCCCCATCCCCCCCATGTAAATAGTTCTCCCCTTTATCCTCCCTGGTTTTCTTTTTATTATTGAGGACACTTGTTTCTTTGTATTGTTTTATTTCTGTACATATTATTTTTTCCCACATGTTTGTACATAGTTTGTTCTTGGTTCCTATATTTACAGTTAAAAAAAAAGGTTCAGAAACAAAAAGAAGTTTAAGTTCAGCCACAAGTGCGTGCTGTCATTTGTCCAGGAAAAGTGGGAAGGGGGTGCGGTGGGGTGCTCCATGGTGTGGGCGTTGGGGCAGGAGTGTGGTGGAGGAAGAGGGGGGCAGTGAGGGGCCTGGGCAGAGTTCACCCCGCGGCCTCATCATTGAAGTGGGCCCGCAGGGCCTCCCGGACCCGGGTCCATTCGGGGTCCACCTGCCGACTGGGGGCAGCAGGTGGCTGGACGTCTGCCCTGCCGGCCTCCGCAGCCCAGCCCTGGAAAAAGGTGTCCCCCTTGCTCTCTACCAAATTGTGCAGGGCGCAGCAGGCACCCACAATCTGGGGGATGTTGTTGGGGCCCGCATCCAGGCGGGTCAGGAGACATTTCCAGCGTCCTTTCAGGCAGCCAAATGAGCGCTCCACCACCTGGCGCACGTGGTTCAGGCGCTCGTTGAAGCGCTCCTGGCTAGCGGAGAGATGGCCCGTGTAGGGGTGCATGAGCCACGGCCGGAGGGGGTAGGCCGCATCTGCGATGACGCAGAAGGGCATGGTGGTGTCCCCCAGAGGGATCTCCTGCTGGGGGATGTAGGTCCCCTCCTCCAGCCGGCGGCACAGGCCCGAGTTCCGGAAAACCCGGGCGTCGTGGGTGCTGCCAGGCCAGCCCACATAAATGTCCTGGAAATGTCCCCGGCTGTCCACCAAGGCCTGGAGGATGACAGAATGGTAGCCCTTGCGATTCAGGTATCGTCCTCCACTGTGATGTGGGGCGCGGATGGGGATGTGAGTCCCATCCAGAGCCCCGAAGCAGTTGGGGAAGCCCAGGGTGGCAAAGGCCACAATGGTGGCATCTGGGTCCCCCAGCCTCACGAGCCTGTGCAGGAGCATGGCGTTGATGGCACACACAACCTGCAGAGAAAGCACAGGGGACAGCACCAATGAGGGGTGAGCAGGGTGTGCGTGGCCCTGCCCTGCCCTGCCCTCCTGTGCCCGGGCCCCCCTCCCCTGCCCTGCCCTCCTCTGCCCTCCCCCGCCCTGGCCTCCCCTCCCCTGCCCTCCTGTGCCCGGGCCCCCCTCCCCCCGTGGGTTCTCTTACCTCCATGAGGACAGCCCCGACGGTGGCCTTGCCGACACCAAACTGCTGCCCCACGGATCGGTAGCTGTCGGGAGTGGCCAGCTTCCAGACAGCGATGCCGACCCATTTCTGCACCGTGAGGGCACGCCGCATGGCGGTGTCCTGGTGCCTGAGTGCGGGAGTGAGCCACTGGCACAGCTCCATAAATGTCTGCCGGCTCATCCTGAAGTTCCTGAGCCAGCGGTCGTCGTCCCACTCCCCAAGCACCAGCTGCTCCCACCAGTCGGTGCTGGTGGGGTAGCTCCACAGCCGCCGGTGTGTGAGGTGGGGTGGGGGCGGGGTGCTGCAGGGTTGGGGGTTGAGCCCTGCTGCCCTGGGGGCAGCTCCTCCTCCGGTGTAGCAAGGCGCTGCTCAGCTGCCTCCCGCATGGCATGGAGCAGGGCAAGCCCTGCTCCTGCCGGGAGGGCTGGGTGGACCTCTGGCTGCTGCTGCTGCTGCTGCTGCTGCTGGGGGTCCATGACTGCGGCGCCCGGGGTCTTTGTGCCTATGGCTCCTCAGACCGCGTGCTGTGCAGGCTGAGTGTGTCTGGGAGGGGCCCTTTAAGGGAGTGGCTAGCTGTTGCCCCGGAAGCGCTAGTCCACCCTGTGACCCTGTCTGCACCTGTGCCTGGCATCCCTATTTCGATGTGTGCTACTTTGGCGTGTAGACGTTCCCTCGCTGCGCCTATTTCGATGTTGGGCTGCACAACGTCGAAGTTGAACATCGACGTTGCCAGCCCTGGAGGACGTGTAGACGCTATTCATTGAAATAGCCTATTTCGATGTCGCTACATCGAAATTAGCTATTTCGATGTAGCGTGCATGTGTAGACGTAGCCATAGGCATCTATAAAAGAGGAGAAGGGCACAGGATAATCTTCCTTGCGTGGAGTGGTAACATTTGCATGGCATTGAAAGATTGTATTGTTTTTCTCAGGGAGGCTGTAGGGGGAGCAAGAAATTGATTTTCCTGTTTGATCCCAGGCTGAGAAAAAATTCATATCCCCATACCTAGTTCACCATTCTCCAATCTTATTTGAATAGTCCCATACACCATGGGTCACAATATATTGGAGACAGCTGCTCCTCCCTAAATTCAGCCCTGTCCCATTACATACCCAGCACCATTGGCCCTTTCCCTCCACCACACATCCATTTAGAAGCATTTGTTCTCAACAATCCCCAAGTGTCATTTCTTTTCCACGTCTTTTCAAGTGGATGAGGTCCTCTGGTGAAGTCTGAGGAATTGCCATGATGGTGACGCTAGCTCATTAGTGAGCTGGGATGTGGCTGCAGACCCAGCAATTAGAGATATTGAGAGTCTGAGCTATCCACACTTGCTGCAGAATAAAAGAATTGTCATTCTCACTTCGGATTCCCCAGACCTTAAGACACCAGTAACTGAGGATTAGGTTTCACCAGGGACACATGTTGGAGGCAAGACCCTTTCTGGTTCTGACAACCTTTCTCGAGGGAACCGCAGTCATGGTTTTATGTCCACCAGGCAGCAGGCGCTAGGCTGACTACTGCTTCCTCTCGGGTCCTGCTATCTGCTTACCGTCTGCTTCTGGCAACCCTTATGGGGGCATAGGTTATAAGGTATTGCAGGCTGTTCCTCTGCATCTTCTTCTGGAGCCAAAATTGGCTCTGCGGGGTCCTGAGGTGGAGTTTGGTCCACGGGTGACAGTGCTTTCTTACACTGTGAAGCGTGAATCCATGCTGCGATGCCGGATAATTTTATAGCTGTCTGGGTAATGAGCAGTACCTGGCATGGACCTTTCCACCAGGGTCCCAATGCATGCTGTGGTGGCTACAGTGCTCAGGTAGGGGGGTAAACCCTGGGCAACAGGATCCAAGGTGGCAGAGAAATAAGCTACTGGGCGATTTTTGTCACCATGCTCTTGGGTAAGGACTCCGAGTGCACAAGCAGATTGTTCATGACAGAAAAGGGTGAAAGGCTTGCAATAGTCAGGTAATCCTAAGGCAGGGGCAGAAGCTAAGCTCTGTTTAAGAGAAGTAAAGGCAGCATTTGCTTCTGGGGACCACAGCATGGGGTCAGGCACAGAGAACCAAGTAAGCTCCTGGAATGGTTTAGCAAGAGAAGCATATTGGGGAATCCATTGCCTACAGAAACCTGTCATGCCTAAAAACTTTCTGACCTGGCGTGGAGGGCGAGGTTGGGGAAAGCTAAGTATGGCTTGAACCCAGGTGGCAGAAAGTGTATGGGAGCCCTGGGAAAGAAGAAAGCCAGGGTATGTGCCAGAGGTTTGGCAGAGCTGCAGTTTAGAGTGGGAAGCCTTATGGCCCTGATTTGCTAAAGCAGTAAGGAGCACCAACAAATCAGTTTCTAAGGCAGACAATGAAGGGGAACAGAGGAGTAAGTCATCTACATATTGGATCAGTGTAGATTCTGACTGGAAAACCAGATCAGCAAGATCCCTGGCTAGGGCTTGGGAGAAGTAAGATGGGCTCTCTGTATACCCCTGGGGAAGCGTAGTCCACGTGTATCGCTGACTCTTATAAGAAAAGGCAAAAAGATACTGTGACTCAGGGGCTACGTCTACACGTGCAGCCAACATCGAAATAGCTTATTTCGATGAATAACGTCTACACGTCCTCCAGGGCCGGCAACGTTGATGTTCAACTTCGACGTTGCTCAGCCCAACATCGAAATAGGCGCAGCGAGGGAACGTCTACACGTCAAAGTAGCACACATCGAAATAGGGATGCCAGGCACAGCTGCAGACAGGGTCACAGGGCGGACTCAACAGCCAGCCGCTCCCTTAAAGGGCCCCTCCCAGACACACTTGCACTAAACAACACAAGATCCACAGAGCCGACAACTGGTTGCAGACCCTGTGCCTGCAGCATAGATCCCCAGCTGCCGCAGAAGCAGCCAGAAGCCCTGGGTTAAGGGCTGCTGCCCACGGTGACCATAGAGCCCCGCAGGGGCTGGAGAGAGAGCATCTCTCAACCCCCCAGCTGATGGCCGCCATGGAGGACCCAGCAATTTCGACGTTGCGGGACGCGGATCGTCTACATGGTCCCTACTTCGACGTTCAACGTCGAAGTAGGGCGCTATTCCTATCTCCTCATGAGGTTAGCGACTTCGACGTCTCGCCGCCTAACGTCGAAGTTAACTTCGAAATAGCGCCCGACGCGTGTAGACGCGACGGGCGCTATTTCGAAGTTGGTGCCGCTACTTCGAAGTAGCGTGCACGTGTAGACGCAGCCAGGGTGAACTGGGACAGAGAAGAAAGCAGAACATAAATCCACAAGAGTAAAATGGGTTGCATCTGGCAGAATAGAAGCCATATTGTGGCTGGACTAGGGACTACTGGAAAAGTGGGTATGACAATGCGATTAATAGCTCAAAGATGCTGAACAAACCACCACAATTTACCATCAGCCTTTCAAACTGGAAGGATAGGGGTGTTACAGGGGCTGGAACAGGGAACAATAATGCCTTGTTCTTTCAGTGCAGTTATAACTGAAGCAATACCAGCCTCTGCTTCAGGATTTAAAGAGTACTGAGACAGGCAAGGCAGAGGTTTGGAATTGTCTACAGTAATGCGAAAAAGGTCAGTGTTTAATCAGCCCACTTCAGACGGGTGTGATGGGCATAGAGAGGACAGAACCTGTGAAATCAGGTGTTCAAGGGACGGGACTAAGGGGCAACAAGGAACCGGTGTGGAAAGGGAAGTTTCGGACAGCAGGGAGGCTGCAGAATCACACAGGGAAGACTGAGGAATTTGTAGATAGACACTGTCTGGGGAACAGTAAATAGTATAGCCAAGTTTACATAGCAAATCCCAACCCAGAAGATTTACAGGAGCGGAATCAGAGAGAAGGAATGCATGGTCCTCAGAGAGGGGGCCAACCTGAACCGATAAAGGTTTTGAACGGGGAAAAGAGGTAGGGATTCCCTTAATGCGCACAGCACACACAGTTTTTCCAGATCAGGGAACCGCAGGTAGGTCAGTGGTACGGACTGTAGAAAGAGAAGCTCCAGTATCAACAAGGAAAGGGAGAGAAAGATCATTAATAGTCAGGACACATTCCCCAGTAGGGGATAGAGGTAATAAGGGAGCTAAAATTTCCTGAGGTTCCCCAGCATCCCATCATTGTTGCGGCACAAAGTAGGGTTGGGGATTAGCTGACGGGACCAGCAGAGAGTTTAGCTGGTTTCCTGCATGGTTACTAGGTCGGCTTGGACACTCATTCTTCCAGTGTCCAGGCTGCTTACAGTAATTACAAACCCCCGAAAGTCCAGCCCCACGGCCCCCCCCCCGATGACTGCATCCCCGTCCCCGGTGCTGCCTGCTGTGCCCTGAGTAGTGCTGCATTTGCAGAGCCTTTAACCTTTGGGAGGACTGTTCCTCCTTCCCCTTTGAAGTGCGGTAGCAATGCTCTGCTACTGCCTGCAATTTGTCCATGGTCTCGGTCTCCCACCCGACACTTATTCATTTTAACACGCTGCCTATAGCAGGGAGAAGGCTGTCAACAAATGCATGTGCCAGGGCTCCCTGTCCATTTACATCAGGCTGTTCTATTCCTGAATGTTGTAGGAAAATATCAGTTAGCCGGGTTTGATAGTCTCCCGGGCTCTCTCCTTGCCCTTGTTTACAGCAGTGTGTGGCTGTCCAGTTTGTTTTTGGGGACCACACTTTAGGAATGGCTTCATACAGGCAACTCCAAAGAGCCCTACATAGGTCTGTATATGCAGTATCTGAGCCAGTACTTTTCATTGTTGAATGGCATGCCTCAGCGGCCAGTCTGCGGCAGTCAACCATTTTTCATACTGACCGGTAGAGGCTAATAGTTTACACAGTTGGAGGAGCTCTGTCTCAGAGGGTTCATAGGTTTCACAGATTAACAGAAACTCCTCAGCAAATTTGATAGGATTTTCCTGTGGCTTAGGAAAACCTTTAATTATCGACAAAAGTTCCGTTCGGGTCCAGGGTTTATAATTCCATACAGGCCCACTTCCTTCCATCTTAAGGACCCATAAAGGTGCCATAACATTTTTATCAGAGTCCTTTTTCAACCTCCCATCAGATTCTCTTCTCCAGGTAGTGAAATCAGGAGAATTTTTTGCGGTCTGATTTGGGTTGTCTTTTCATAACATTTTGCAGGGCTGCGAGGCCAATGAGGGTATCTTCCTCATTCTCATCACCGCTCTCATCATTGGTAGTTACCGAGGGCATTTCTTTCCCTTTTCCTTTACTAGGGCAGGAGTACGGTGGGGGTCAGGTTTGATCCGGATCATTACACAGAACTGGGCAAAGGGGAGCTCTCGGACTGGTGGTGGGAGAGACTGCATCCAATTGGCCTTTTAATTTATCAGTAGAATTTCTAAGAGAGGTGAGCTTTCATTCAGTCCATCTGTGATTTGCCTCTTCCCACCACTGCATGAAGCAGTCTACCTCTCCTTTAGCCAATTTAGTTTTTGGGAGGACGAGTTTGTCTTTTAAGGCGTTCACTTGGTCCTTGTCCCAAGAACCTAACAGTGGCCACTGCGATTTGGGGTCTTCCAGGGTCAGTTTAGACCATTTCTCAAGAAAGCTACAAGAGTATGGACCCTTTCTAAAATACATAAAATGAGCCAGCGTCCCCTTAGGGAACTGTTCTACCTTAGATGTCCGGTTACCCATACAGGAGGACTTCACAGACCACTCACACAAGAAGGAAATTCGGGCTTGTCAGAGCGGTACCCGGTGCAACACACAGAAAGGAGCCCACAGGCTACTGCCTCAATCGCCCTTGCTTTCACACCAGGGGTTATACCCAAGTTGTGGTGCAGCTGCAATTGTGCAGATTTCACTTATCCGGACCGCGGGGATGGGAACCCCTTGGTCAGCCAGTCCCTGGACGGAGACGGCATCCAGACTCACACACACCACAGGAAGGATAGATAGACCAGAGACAGGACAGTCCTCAGACTGGTCAAAACCCAGAAAGAATAATTACCTGATCAGGACCAGATTCCAGAAGTTAGATCCCGGGACCCCTACCAGCACAGAGTGGGAAACAACAGGTTAGATGGCATAGACCACGCTGCGGTTGTGCACATTTCCATCTCGCGGAGGACTGCTCGGACTAAACGTCCAGGTGCCGGCTGCCACGGTCATCCCGCAAAGCAGTCTGGGATCACACAGCCCCAGTGAAGACGTTTGCCATCTCAGTGGAACCTCCAAATTGTCAAAGTTAGACTCGAGACTCACAATTTGTCAGACCACTCTGTTTATTAGCAAAGCTGCTCTGCTAATACATTCAGAAAAAGGTGAGCCCCCCACCCAGGGCTCAGGTCTCTCAATTTATACAGACAAAAGAAGGCAAGTTAATAAACAAAGAAAAATCAGACACGTAGCCACCCCACATAGCCCCTGACACCAGTCATGAATCTTCATTTCCATATCACCTTCAGCAGTCTCCTGTTTATGACTCTCTGGTTACCTTAATTAATTACCATCTAGCACCTACTGCTCTGGTTCCTGGTTTCCCAGGCACACAGTTGGAGCCTCTACCGGTCAGTATGAAAAATGGTTGACTGCCACAGACTGGCCAGCTGAGGCACGCCATTCAACTATGAAAAGTACTGGCCCAGATACTGCATATAGAGACCAGTGTAGGGCTCTTTGCAGCCGCCTGTATGAAGCCATTCCTAAAGTGTGGTCCCCAAAAACAAACTGGACAGCCACACACTGCTGTAAACAAGGGCAAGGAGAGAGCCCGGGAGACTATCAAACCCGGCTAACTGATATTTTCCTACAACATTCAGGAATAGAACAGCCTGATGTAAATGGACAGGGAGCCCTGGCACATGCATTTGTTGACGGCCTTCTCCCCATTTCTCCATCCAAACCCACCCTACATTCCTACACACAGCATCAACATAACTTCCCCTTCTTGAGCTCAGAAGCAACGTTGTATCATAGTGTGATTTTTACAATGTAACTCTTACACTTCCACACTCTAAACCTACCATCTTAGGCATTTCTGCATCAGACTTCTTCATGAAGACCAAAACAAAGAAGTCATTAAACGTCCCCTGCAATTTCCAAATTTCCTGATATTTCTTCCTCCTCACTGAGCAGTGGACCTAGCCTGTCATTGGTCTTCCTCTTGCTTCTAATGGATTTAAAGAATGCCTTTTTGTTACCCTTTATGTCTGTAGCTAGTAGGAGTTCGTTTTGTGCATTTGCCTTTCTACTCTTGCTCCTCCACAAATATAGGCTATGTCTACATTTACAAAAAACTTTGAAATGGCTATGCTAATGGCCAAATTAAAGAATATTAATGAGGCACTGCAATGAATATTCAGCGTCGTATTAGCATGTCGCTGGCCACAGCACTTTGAAAGTGCCGTGGCTCGCTCACCTGCAGCTTATCTACACGAGGGTCCCTTTTGAAAAGACCCTGCCAGCATTGAAATCCCCTTATTCCTATCAGCTGATTGCTCACAGTCAGGGAAGAAATAGCAGGAGGAATACAAGTGGATGGCAGCCTGGGCTGCAGCAGTCATGAGATGGTAGATTTCCAGATTCAGACAAAAGGAAGGAAGGTGAGCAGTAAAATACAGACCCTTGATTTCTGAAGAGCAGACTCTAACTCCTGTCAACTGATAGGAATAAGGGGATTTCAACATTGGCAGGATCCTTTTGAAAAGGACCCCTGAGCCGCAGGTGAGCGAACTATGGCACTTTTGAAGTGCCGTGGCTGGTGGCATGCTGATGAGGTGCTGAATATTCATTTCAGCACCTCATTACTATTCTTCAATTTGACCATTAGCATGGCCATTTCAAAGTTTTTTGTAAGTGCAGACATATATTCATCCTTCATAATTTCTCCTGATTTCCATTTTTTAAATGACTCTCTTTTTTTTTTTGAGATGATGACAGATCTCCTGGCTAAGCCAAGGTAGTCTTTTACCATACCTTCTATCTTTCCTATGCAGCAGTATAGTTTGCTTTTTGGCCCTTAATAATGTCTCTTTGAAAAACTGCCAACTCTCTTCAGTTGTTTTTCCTCTTAGTCTTGCTTCCCATGGGACCTTACCTACCAGCTCTCTAAGTTTAACCAAATCTGCCTTCCTGAAATCCATTATCTCTATTTTGCTGCTCTCCCTTTCACCATTTCTTAGAATATGAACTCTATGATTTCATGGTCACTTTCTCCCAAGATCCCTTCCACTTTCAAATAATCAGCCAGTTCCTCCCTCTTTGGTAAATTCAAATCTAAGACTGCTTCCCCCAGAAGCTTTTTCCACCTTCTGAAATAATAAATTGTCATCAATGCAGTCAAAGAACTTTCTGGATAGTCTGGGCCTCTCTCTGTTAGTTTCTCAACATATGTTTCTCCATCACCACTAAATGTTGTGCTTTGGATGATTTTGTTAGTTGCTTAGAAAAAGCCCCATCTACCTCTTCTACCTGGCTAGGTAGTCTGTAGTAGACGCCCTAGCATCACATCATCCTTGGTGGTTTGTTTGTTTTTTTTATCCCTTTTTAACCTTATCCAGAGATTCTCAATGCATCTGTCTCCAGTGTCCATCTCCACCTCCATCCAGGTGTGCACATTTTTAATATATAAGGCAATACCTCCTCCCTATTTACTCCACCTATCCTTCTTGAGTAAGCTGTACCCTTCTATACCAATATTCCAGTCATGTGTATTATCCCACTAAGTCTCTGTGATACCAATTGTCATAGTTGTGTTTATTTACTAGGCCTTCAAGTTCTTCTTTTTATTACCGCTACCTCTTGCATTTGTATATAGACATCTAAGATATTGATTTGCTTTTGCCTCCCAGTTCTGCCTAGTCCCTCTTTTTCTGCTATTATAGCCCATGATCACTCCCATTTCCAACCCACTTTCCAGGTCTCCAGGTTTTTTACTTACCGGTTGGCTTTGGTCACCTGTCCCCTTCAAACCTAGTTTAAAACCCTGCTCACTAGGTTAGCCAGTCTGGATCCAAATATGGTCTTCCCATTTCTCAAAAGATGCACCCCATCCTTGCTTAGTACTCCTTCTTGGAATAGCATCCCAATCTCCTTGTGTTTAGTCCATGAGCGGAAAGTGAGGCTTTATTTTTTTAAATCTGTTTCAATTATTCACTCAACTCTGTTTTTTATAAAATATCCTCAGGTTTACTAGTATAGGAAATAAAATAATAGCTACAACCAAAATAACTGAATAAAGTACATCATAATGCACTTTTTAAAAGATCATGGGTTTGCCAACTCTGACTCACACTAGGCCTCCCCTTTATCAGTGAGAAATAAGCATAGTTCCACTGAATGCTGATTACTTAGTACATCAGTGTACTATATTTATTCCTAAATGTGGTCAGTAATCTATGCAAAGGGACAGATCTTTGGCTATGTCTAAAGGGGGCAGAGAGGAAGGAAAGGAACTGGCTTTGCACCATTCTTCTGCTCCTCATATGCTGGTACGTGGCAGGGATTAGTGCAGTCTTGGTAAAAGTAAAAACTGCCTGAACAATTTCCCCAAGTTACTCAATTTTGTTTAATCAATATAACATGAGTTTAGACAAGTCTTTCACATCCTCCGATTTTTTCCCAAAGTTAAAGTATTATTTGAAAGTTTCTATCTGCTTAGTCCCAGTTAGGCTGTTAAATTCTCTTTTGGGGGGTGGAAAGACTAGGAGAAGCACCCACACCTCAGGTTAAAAGGACAAAAAGAGCAATAACTTTGCTGCTATTACTCTGCCAAAAACTGTTTGGCCACTCTGGATTAAAAACACATCTATTTACACTGTGACAACTGCAACTTGTTGCAGCACTTATATACCCAATCTAATGTCAAATTAAATTTAACTTTTAAGATTTATTAAACTGTATATGTTTTGTTTTGGAGTGCATTTATTACAGAAGGCATATTACTGACTGCCACCCACCTTGAGTAAATGTCATAGGACTGGAATGGACCTCAAGAGGCATCAAGTCCAGCCCCCTGCACTCATGGCAGGGCCACACACCAACTAGACCAGCATTTCCCAATCTTTTTTTTTTTAAATGATGTACCCCTTTTAAAAAAACTACCAGCAGTTCCCACAATTTTCAGACACATAGGCTACATCTACACTACAGAGTGTTGTAGACAAAACTCGCAGAGCATCTACACACAAAATACATTTTGTCAACAGAAACTGTCAACAACAAAGCTGTGTAGATGCTCTAGGGACCCTTTTGTGAGAGTGGATCAGAAGATCCGTCCACTTTTACGTGTAGATGCGATCTGTTGACAGAAGTTTTTGTTGGAACATATCTCCTGACAGTAACTTCTGTAGACAGATGTTTCTAGTGTAGATGTAGCCATACTGTACAACTATATAGACATAACTTATTTTATAGCTATACATAACACATGGCTCAATCCCTGCACCCCTTCTACAGAGCCAGGCACCCACAGCGTCTCTCCCCTTCCCAGGCCACTCTAACCCAATGCCTAGGACTCACTGGAGCTGCCACCACATGTTTCCCTCTAAGGACTGAGACACATATGTATGCAGAGCAGCTGTTACCACTTTTGCCATGGGACTCCCAGCAGCAGCCGCATTTTATTGTCCCTAAGGATATGAGTTTCACTGGTTGAGAAACACTGACCTAGACAATCCCTGCCAGGTGTTTGTCTAACATGCTCTTAAATATCCAATGAGAGAGATTCCACTGCCTCACTAGGCAATCTATTTCAGTGCTTACCTACCCTGACAGGAAATTTTTCCCAAAGTCCAAACTACACTTCACTTCCTGCAGTTTAAGCCCACTGCTTCTTGTCCTATCATCAGTGGTTACAGAAAGCAATTTGTCTCCCTCCTCCTTTTAGGTATGTGAAAGCTGCTATTATTTTCCCTCTCAGTCTTCTCTTCTCCAGACCAAACAAGCCCAATTCTTTCAATTTTCCCTCAGAGGTCATGTTTTCTAGACCTTTAACCACTGTTGATCTTCTTTGGACTTTTTTCAATTTTCTCAACTCTTTCCTAAAATTTGGGGCCCAGAACTGGACACAATACTCCAGTTAGGCCTAATCAGCATGGAGTAAAGCATTGTAAGTAATTCTTCTGCTCTTTTCAATAAATTCCAGAATGGAGGTGTCTCTGTGTTGCAATAGTGTCACACACTGCTATTTTGCTTGTGGTACACTATGACTTGCAATGATAATGTGCAATTAAGTCTCCACATATGTTGTAGGACTTCTCATATTTCATATGTGCAAACCTTTTATTTCTTTACCCAATTGCTGGTGAACTGAAATTGTTTGGAACCTCCCTGGTATGTAGTCCACTAAGGCTATGACGAAAAAAAAAGACACTTTGTCAACAAAACCTGCGAGGTGTCCACTTTCCCAAGGCGTTCTGTCAACAGTAAAACAGAACATGACACTTCTTTCAACAGCATTCTGATGTTCCCTGATGAGTGTCAACGCCTCTGTTGACAGATTCTGTCGACAAAAAGCTGGTCTGGATGTTCCAGGGGGGCCCTCTGTCAACAGACAGGGCTTCCAGGACACTGGGCTGCTCTGTCTACTGTGCTTCTAGTTGGCCACTGTGTTGCAAGAGTGGTGGGGCAATCAAGCAGACCACTCTTTTGATCTGCTTGTTAGTCTGGCCACATTCTGTTGACAGAAGTTGTGTCAGAGGATATCTTCCCACATAAACTCTAGTGACAGATCATTGTAGTATAGAGATAGCCTTAGTCTACAAGTCTTCACTCATTTCTGAAATTAACCAGGTTTGTCTCTACCCATACACTTTTATTAAAACCAGTTATGAACAAGTGGTGACTTCTCTACTCTAGACAAGGCCTACTTCTAGAGATTTCTTTTCTTACTCTAAGCCCAAATTTGTTAAATGACTGGCCCCAAGTCAGTCAGCCAGTCAATATGAGACCCAGGATTAAAGCACAGGAATTCTTCTTTCATCCGTCTTTAATGCATGAGACAGCTCTTAAATTAATGTAAATCAGTAATTTCACTGAAGTCAACTAAGTATCAGCTTAAGACTAAAATGAGAGCACAATCAGTTCCACAGTATCTCATAAGAACCAAATTCTTGACATTTTTTATATAAAAGACAAAGGTAATAAATTTAAGTATTAATGGCTAGATTTTCAATGGATTTCTCAGTGGGTGACCCATACAAAAATCTATCCTTCCTAACAGAAGGAAAGCTGCCACATTTGGCTGTACTAATACCAAATTGGCTACAGCTTCTATTTGCATAGATTTGCAATCAGAGTTCTTGTACAATGGAAGTTAATTTTGCATATTTTGTAATTTTTTTGTTTGAAATATTTGACTGATAACCAAGTAAAGGAATTTCGTAAGAAAAACAGCTACCTTTTAAAACTCACTTCCCTTCTGTGTATCACAAGGGTCTTGTAAAACAGCAAAATCTCACTCCATACCATTTTATGGCAAAAACTAGCCATACAAATATACACTATTTCAAGTGGCAGTATATCTGGGAGGTTATAGTCCTTAATAGTAAAGTTATTTCAGAGTTCAGGAGTGTTTGCTTTTTTTTGAAAAAGTAAATGCTTTACACTGATTAAATCTGCCTAGTATGCTGTAGTATGTAGGCATCCTTCAGTCTGCATAGACTATGGATCGCGCCCTTTAAAGTTTCAATTGAGGACTTCATTTACAGAGTCTATTGTGACTATAAAGACCCACACGAGAGTGACAGTCCTTGCTGCATCTCTTGCAGATGTAGTGGGTGTCTGGCAAGTCCTTATTGTGCTTTCTGTGTGCTCGCTTCTCCTCTGCTAGCTGTCTGATCTTCAACTCGCCCTTCTGAAGGCCCTTGTGTAACCCCTGCCTCCATCTGCTGCGGTCATCTGCTAGTTCTTCCCAGTTGTCCAGCTCGATGTCTACCTCTCTGAGGTCTCTCTTGCAGACATCTTTGTAATGCAACTGGGGGAATCTGGGAGGTCTTTTGCCAGAGGCTAGCTCACCATACAGGATGTCTTTTGGAATCCTTCCATCGTTCATCCGGTGGACGTGGCCAAGCCAGCGGAGTCGACGCTGCCTGAGGAGGGTGTGCGTGGTTGGGATTCCAGCTTGTTCGAGGACGGGAGTGTTGGTAACTCTGTCCTTCCATGATATTCCAAGGATGCGCCTGAGGCAGCGCAAGTGAAGACGTTCAGCCTCTTTTCCTGGCGGGCATATAGGGTCCAAGTCTCGCTGCCATAAAGGAGGGTGCTGAGGATGCAGGCTCTGTAGACTTGACTGCTTTGTGAGCTTACAAGACAGTTTGCTTTTATTTAGTGAAACACCACAAGGGGGCAGCACGAGCTCTTAAGTGATTTGTTGTTGAAGTCTGAAACTTAGAGGAACCTTGCATGTTTTAGGTTCAGAGGTTTGAGTCATGCAGTGTTTAATGTACCAGAGCTGAGACCTGGCATCTGTGGGCTTGGCAGTTCAGAGCCCCAGCAACTCTGGGTTTGGCACATTGGTTATGAAAGTAAAAAGTTGCTCAAACCTTTTTCAAACTAAGCACTAGAATCATTACTATTACTCAGTCATGATCACTATATGAAGTAGCAATCAGATAAATGGTTCCTTGCTTTTTTTGTATAAAGTAAGCCTAAACCTTCACACTTATGATTGGACTGATGGGCATCCTCTGATCAGATACTTAGGCTGTGTCTACACTAAAAAATAACTTTGCAACTTCGAAGTTGCAGACTTCTAAGTTGAGTGTCTACACACACAGGGCTGCCCAACCTTACTTCAAAGTAGGGGCCCGGTATTTTGAAAGGAAGCATCTACACACCACTCATCCCTACTTCAAAATAAGAGGCCAGGAAACTATGTGGATAGAGATCACATGGCCGACAAATCCTTCTGGGCTCACAGCCACACACTCCTTTAAAGGGCCGCTCCCCAACACCCATCACTCTGCACATGCTCAGGGCTGCCAGGCTGACTGCAGCTGGGCAGACTGCATACTAGGGAGTAGACATAGACAACATGTCTCGCCAGCTGCTCCCCTGGGGGATCTCCTCTGCCGACCATGGTTCTTGCTGCTGTGTTTCCCAATGGTGGGACCAGCTCGTGCTGGGGGACTGGGATGATGAGCGGTGGCTGAGAAACTTCTGCATGACCAGGTGGACATTCAAGGAGCTCTGCCACTGGCTCACCTGAGTCCTCCAGAACCATAACACAAGAATGCAGCCTGCACTCCCTGTGCAGAAGAAGGGGGCAAGTGCGCTGTGGCCAAATAGGAAACAATTACCCCTTTTTAAAAATAAGTTGGGATGCACCCAAAATATTTGGCACTGTCCTGCCCAATATGGGGTGGATGGTCACTCTACGGAGAATCCCCAGTCTGTGGTCTGGATTCTGCCCCTGGGTTGCCTGGATAAGACCCATGAAGCTCAGGGCTTGTCTCTTCATCATCTGGCCACCTTTGGAGTGGGGGTGGAGGTATGAAGCCCAGACCTTCACAGGCTAGAGTCAAGCAAGCTGGGCCAGATCTTAGCCCACAGGCTCTGCCTAGTGGTGGCAGGAAGCAGTGCCACATGCCACAACCATTCCCCCTCCCCCCAGCTCAGGGAAAGGCAGTGCAATGGTGCCTGGAGAGGCTTTTCCCTGCCACCAATCAGAGCAGTGGAGGGCAGTGCCCAGGAGCAGTGTCTTTGGGGGTGGGGGAGAGGCACAGTGCCAGGTAAGTGTCCCCCCCAATCTTGCTCCTGCACAACCTCTCCTGCCCATCCTCCCCACCTCAGCCCCTCCTGCTCCACAGCAGCCCTCTCCTGTACTCTGAAACCCCCATTTTTGAGAAGTGTTAGTCTGCACTGGGGGAAGCCCTGGGCCTCAGTTCCTCCTTCTCCACTCCCTGCCTGTGAGATTGGAGTGTGAGGGGAATGAGATGTGTCAGTCAGGCCACATCAGTGAAGATGGTAGTGGGGGCTTGGCTTTCTCACTTGTGTGGCCTTGGGTGATGAGCAATGTTTCTTTGCATCAGTGGCCTCTGGTCCAAAAAAGTTCCCCACCCCTGTGCTATAGGCCAGGGGACCAAGCATTCCTAAAAGCCTGGAAACCTTAAAGAAGAAGAATGAGGTGGGAGTCATGAAGGTGGAAGGCACAGCTTAAGTAACTGATTCAAATCTGAAAATGTAAATGTTTTCTTAACTCTAACTCCAGCCATCAGGAGAGCTGCACACTGTTAAAACTGCTAGGAGACATACTGAACTGGGAATTTTCCCAGAAGGGGAGTCCAAACCTCTATGACTGACAAGTCCAGCCTCCTGGACCTGCAAGCAGAGGAAGCCCCACTGAGGGAGTGACTAACCTGGGTATAATGAAGAACGTGTCTATAAATAGGGTATTTGAACATCAAGGGCTGCAGCTTGGCTTGTATAAGCCTGTCATTCCACTGACTTCCAATGGAGGATCTGGCTCTGAAACTATCACTTGCACCCACAAAAATATAAATGAAAGAATATCACCTGAGCCCATTTAAAAATTTGGCAATACAAATGATTTCATAAACTCACCAGCATTGCCATTCTCTACAGCTGCAACTTAGTCTCTGAAAATCCCTGTTTTTTGTAATTGTCATATATTCAGAACTCACGTCTATTGTAAATAATATACGATACACATTATGTATATATATACTATATATAAATATATGTATTATATATACTATATGATATATTGTATATTCCTCTGATCTAGCTGTTTGCTGTTAAACATTCTACCACCACGGTGTCCAATACGCTTGCATATGGGATGAAACGGACACCATAATGTGGCAAAATGTGGCTCCTTAGAGCCACACAAGTGGAGCACCCCCTGCCCACTCCATGCACATGCCCCACCATTTGGTGGGACAAGTGTGGGATAACAGTGACAGCAGCTCCTCCCATGCCTCTTGCTCCAGTGTAAATCTTGTGGCTGCAGACCCAGCACCACGTGGCTCCTCTGGCTCTGGCACGGCCTCAGGCCCAGCAGCAGCTCTGGTGAGTCGCTGGCAGTTTGCATGGGTGTGAGGTGGGGGGGAGGTTGCCTGACTCTAGGGGAGGGAGAGGACATTGTTAGAGCGTGCGGGGGGAGCCCTGTGGTGAATACAGGACGACAACCACAAATGTGGTGATCCTTCAATTACTGTTGGATACAATTCTTCTACTATATAAACTAGTGTATAAGGATTATTTAATAGTGGTTGATTTATTGTGCCAAAAGATAAGCAAAATATGGAGAGGGCAGAGCCAGACAAAATCTCCCCACTACAGACCAGCTTTTGCCTCCCCTCTAAGGTGCCTCAGAGCACACAGGACACTGAACAGCAGTTAAACAGCACAGTCTTTGGTACCTTCCTAAAAGGGCCCAGATGTGCTGGCTCATCGTGACCCTGAGGAACAGAAAACACAGATAGGAGGGCAAGCAGGCTAACCGTTAACGAAGGGCCTCAGAGAACTTGCCCTTGGCTGGCATTAATAGAGTGATGCACCCACACAGTTATCCCAGAAGAGAAATCTCCACCCTTGTAAAAGAATGTCCTGTACTCCCAAATTCTTTATCTCCTGTCTTACAAGTGCAAATTAAGTAAGAATTGCCCTTGTAAAAACTGGCGTCACAAAAGACAGACCAGTACGATCTGACACCATAGATAAGAAAGAGAATACGTAACCCAAGGGGTATAAATATGGGCCCAGCAGCACTCTGACTCTGAGTGCATCTTCACCAGGTACCTGCTGGTCAGGTCAGGTGATTGCCTCCTGATGTCCGCAACTGGGGACGCCCAACCTCATATTCATCTTTCTGTGGAACTGAGTGACTGATCCTGGCTTGGCTACGCTAGTATTGAGAGATGCAAGGAGGGTAAGATGTACCCACATTAAGGTCTCCTTTTGGTGTACACCGTTAAAGAATTAGAGCTCTATAGATAGATGTCATTGTATTAAGATGTCGTCGTATTGGATTATAACGTAACCTGTTAACACCTGTACTCTGCTAGCATATAAGAAGTAGACAATAGCCTTTTGTAACTGCACGCTTATAACTGTAGCTTAATAAACTTGTAACTAGTTAAGATCTAAGCCTGACTGCTGTCACTCTTTGTCACTCCAACACAGCCGGCACAATCAAAAGAACTTTAACCATTTGGTTACCACAGCCTGGCCATAGGTGACAGTGCTAAGAGCCTAGCATTGAGTCATGCTGCCTTCATGGGGCAGACTCCTGAGGCGCCCGTCAGTCAATCCTGGCTGCCCGCTGCGAAGGAGCTGCCTGCTCTAGCAGTAAAAGACTCGGCTGTTTAGGGCCCTGGGGCATCCGTCAGCCTTGCCCAGGCTGCCCGCTGCGAAGGAGCCCAACACTCTAGCAGTTAAAGACTTGGATGGTAACAAGGGCATAGTTGGTACCTCACCGCACATTACCCGGCCACCGGCTAACAGAGGGACATATGTATAATTTACTTTTATACACATTTAGGGAAAAGGATACACAATACAGAAAGGAAACTGTATGTCACAGAGCTAATTTAGTAAATTCTTGCTTCCTAAGGCGTAAGTATACTGGAGCAGATTAGATGGATTTAATTCAATTGCATGTAGTAAAATCAGATCAGTACTACTGCAACGCAACTAGTGCACATCTGGGTAAATCTGCTAGTATTAAAAATATAATGAGGTGATTTTAACAGTTGTGTGAGTCTAAGAGCTGGGTTTTTAAGACTTGCTAAATAATTTTATTTCAATAGCATTTCAGAGCCTAATTCAAAGCTCATTAAATTTACAGAAAATTTGAGGATGAATCAGCCCAACTCTAAGTTTGGTTCTACAACACTGATTTTTGTTCATGTTTTTGTAAACTCCAGCCTAGTTATTTATAAAGAGCAGGCATTTGCTCACCAGAGTGGCCAGCCTGGCTTTAAGTGTAAGTGATTTGCTGGCTCAGGGTTCAGAAGCTCTTAGGCAGATAGAACAAGGTGTCAGTATGTGGACAAGCTTGGAGAAGGTAGGTTCTTGAGATGCAAATACTCTTTGCCAGCTTGCCAGGAGATGCACTGGCCAACCCAGGCGGGGTTCTATGGTCACTGCCGGACATGTGAGAGGAAGCAGCTACCCAGCAACCCCAGAGAGAAAGTTGAGAATGTGACAGAAGGAGGAGGACCATGAGCTCCATGCTGCACAGCCCCTTCTCAAAGCCCCAGCTGCCAACCACATCCCCTGCTGGCCATAGCATCAAGGCAAATCCTCCCTGCTTCCCCCGCCCCCACTTCCCAGAACCCACTGTCAAGACTCCTGCAGGCTCACAGCAGCCAGGCAAACTGTGCCCAAAGAGGGGCTCCTCACGGACTGAAGCAGAATTGCAGGATCTCCTCAGACTTTGGGGGGGATGAGGAGGTCCTGCTGTACACTGGGGCTTGCCAGCACAATGCAGATGCTTTTGACAGGCTGGCCGGGAGTTCACTGCTTGGGGCCACCCCATCCAGACCAGGGAGAGCAGCCAAACAAAAGTGAAGGAACTGTGTCAGACATAATACCAAGCAAGGGACACAGCCGGCTGCTTGGGGGCATTGCCTACTCCCTGCCTTCATTTTGGAGAGCTGCACCAGCTCCTGGGGCCACCATCTCATGGAAATCACTGCCCCCTGCCCCGCACAGACACACACAGGAGACAGTGGGTCCACTGGACACCACCAGCTGGTTTCTGTCTACTCACTACAATATTGTGGAGAGCACAGCAGGTAGTAACCACTGCAGGTCTGTTTGGGAGGCTGACATCCAGCCTCCAGAGGACACAGTGAAACCTCCTGAACACCCGCTCAACAGTGCCCCTGGCATGGTTGAGGCGGCTGTTGAAAATGTCTTGGGACAGGGTGGTGCATCCTGTATAGGGCGACATGAGCAGCAGATATGTGGCATCAGCCATGATACGGGGGGGTGGAATTGTGATGTCCCCCTGCAAGAGCTCCTGCAGGGGGGACATGGTATTCTCCTCCATCTGGTGTCCCAGTCACAAATTCCAGAACACCTGGGCATCATGGGCCTTGCCGGACCACCAGACACAGATGTCCATGAAGCAGCCCCTCGCATCAACCAGGACCTGGAGGACCACTGAGTGATACCCGTTCCCGTTCACATAGGCTGTGAATGTTGGGGCCCAGACTGCAATGTGGGTGCCATCCATCACAACAAAACAGTTCAGGAACCCCAGCTCTGCAAACCCAATGAGGGAGACATCCAGGTCCCCGACACTGATGATACAGCACAGGAGCATGTTGTTGATGGGCTTGGACAACCTACGGGGTGGATGGAAGACGTGTCCATGAACGCCAAACTGTGTGGTTCCCTTCCCCACTCCCTGGCAAGGCCTCTCTCTCCCCTCCCCCATCCCCAGTAGGGTCCCTGTCCCCCTTGCCCAGTAGCCCCCTACCCAAGATGAGTCTGTGGTCTGAGCCAGGCTTACCTCAAGCAGGACTGCCCCAGTGGTGGCCTTGCCTGCCCCAAACTGATGGCCAATGGATTGGTGGTTGTCTGGGGTGTCCACCTTCCACAGCAGGTCACATGGGCCCCATCATGCAGACTCCGGGCTAGTCCCTGCTGCCTCGGCCCTGGCCCCCCATGACCTGGTGCTGATGGGCCTTCCCCACCAGCACAGAAAGAGCTGATTTTAATCTGTACCCAAGGATGGAAATCAGCCCTGCCCCTCCTTCCCCATGCAGCCAGGAGCTTGCTCAAATCCATGCTTCCTGTGGATTAGCAGAAGACCAGCTAATGCTACCATCACCTAAATGGCAAAGCTCTGCATCTGTTGCTGTTGTAGGACTAGCATGCACACTGACCACACCCCGATAAACTGCTTTGACAGGCAGTTTAAACCAGGTGAGGGTAGCAAACAGGTCTGAACCCTTTCCTGAGATACAGATTGTCTATCCCATCATGCAAAGTTGGCTCCGGTGGACTGGACTGATGAGATCAACAGTGAGATCCAATGACCAGGAAGGTGGCTCTGCAATGCTCTGTGGAGAGCGAAGGGCATGACAAAGCACCAAAGACAGCACTGCAGCCTAGGAAGTCTCCAGCCATGATGACTTTTAGTACCACTGGAACCAGGCTTCTGAGGCTCACAGAGTGGAACTGCCCCTGTACATGCTTCTCCACTTTAAACATTCTCCCACACAGGTTCTTTGCGCATTCTCATCTCTCTGATCAATCTACAAATGGATGTGAAACCTGGACCTCGTACAAAAAACATGTGAAACTACTGGAGCACTTCCACACATGCAGCCTGAGGTCAATACTGTACATTTGATGGCAAGACAGAGTCATGAACCTGGAAGTCTTTGACAGGGCAGGAACCACAAGCACTGAAGACACCATTCTGAAAACCCAGCTTTGCTGGACAGGGCACATCATACCAATGGCAGAGTCAAGAATCCCTAATCAACTCCTCTATGGTGACCTCTCCCAGGGCAAAAGAAATCAAGGTAGGCCTCGCAAGTGATATGAAGACTGCATGAAGGCCAACTTTGCTCACACTGGATTAAAGCCAAAGAAGCCAGAGCAGCATGCAGAAGACTGAACAAGCTGGCGTGCGCTCGTACAACATGCATATGACAACTTTGAAGAGCAGCGATGCGTACGCCTGATTGATGCTCTTGAGAGGACGAAAGCAACATTAGCAGCCGCACTGACAGAGCCAGGACAATTCCCTTGCCTCTACTGTGAACGCCCTTGCCATTCAAGGCTTGGACTCCTCAGCCACATGCGAGCCCAGTCGATGAGCCTGTGCAAGCTCAAGAGTCATCATTGGACACAACGGACTACCAAGGAAGAAGGAAGGAACGGTGCTGACAGTCGCACTCCTGAATTGGAACTGGATGACTAATGCCAATCTGAAATTATTATAAAATACCTTCTTTCCCTGGGTAAGAGTTTGCACGTCAATTCCAAAGTGCTGCGGCTGCTGGCATTCTAATGAGGCACTGAATACATATTTCATTAGTAAACTTTGAAATGGCCATTTGCATGGCTATTTCGAAGTTTTGGGCGAGTGTAGACATGACCTTAAATTGCCATAATTTGTTGTATTTGTATATTAACTTAAGACCTATATAATATTCTAATGTGCATATAATGAAATTTAATGGAACTATTCAAAAACTGCATGCCAGTCTTTAAAATTACATTACCAAGGTCATTCTATACAGATTATACATGGCATTAAAAGCATATAAATTATTTAGATACTGGAATAATGCCAAATCTCAATCTAGAAGACATTTTACACAGGAGCTGCAGCTCATAGAGTAAAAATGGTAGTTTTATATCATGGTTTGGGAGACCTATAATTTAAGGCATTTTCAGATCTCATACGATGATGCACATAAACTTATTTACACATCAAGTATTGTCTGTTTAAAAAGGTGATCATGGCTTTTGTAAAGCCCTGAGAAATATGGTTGAAATCACACCCTGTGGGCACACAATTAAAGAAATATCGTTTGTTTCTACACGTGCAGAGCTTTGCAAAGACAAGTATGGGCCCTGACACATTTGCCACCCAAGGGATGGAGGGAGGTCATTTGAAAAACTACCCTGAGAGCAGCCTGAGGATGGAGGCTGGTGCCCGCATTCTCTCTAACCCTGGCCAACAAGCAGGGCTAAATCGCTTTCTTACACCTCCTTTCGAACGAGAGGCAAGCACGGGGCCGTTTCTTTTGCTGGACAGACAGAGCCCGAGAAGACACTTGGCAGAAAACATTTGTGCGGCGAGCCCGGCCCCAGCGCCAGCAGGGCCCGGTGCCGCTGAAGCGATGACTCCGCACTCGGCAGATCGCTGGGGGCGCCCGTCAGCCACCGGGGCGCTGCCCTGCCGCTTCGAGGTGACTGCAGACTCCGCCGCTTGTGAGGAAGAACAGGTTGCGGGGGGTGTCGGGGCGAGCGCCGCACGTGAGGGTCCTCAGCCCAGGAGGCGAACCCCTCTTCCCGCCCGGGGCACGGCAGGTGCCAGAGCCATGGCAGCAGGACGGGGAGCGGCGGGCGCCCAGGAAGCCGCAGCCGCCAGCAGCGGCAAGAGGGCGCCAGTGTCCGTCGGAGCGCTCCGCTCGCGGCTCGGCTTTCCCCACCAGCGGGGCCGACCCAGCATCTAGCTCTCTGCAGGAGTCTCCAGAGTAAACGCGTCTGGGATTGGCTTCTGGCGGCGAAGGGGGCCATATTGGATCAGCTCATTGCGCCTCGCACGCACCATTTTATCAGCGGCTCCGATTCCTCCCTCGTCTCGGCTTCTCCAGCCGCCCCCGCGCCCCCCCGCGTAGTGTGAGGCGAGGGTGTGTCAGGAAAGGAGGGAGACCCGCGCACCCCCTCCCAGCCCGACGCCTCCGCCGCGTGCACACACTTCTCCCGGCCTCACGCCCATCGCTCATTTCTCCTCGGCTCGCAGACCGCTCCCCCCACTGACCCCTCCCTTCCCGCAGAGATGCCGTGTCAGCCAGCGGCGGCGGCCCCGGCCAGGCGGCCAATCAGCGAGTGGGTGACAAATATGCAAATATGCTCCCCCCAGCCGCCCGCTCGGGTTCGCTGGGGCTGCTCTGGGGTCGCGGCGCGGAGGTAGTGAAACTTCGCCAATATCCCTCCCGTTTCCCTGCCCGGGCGGGGGGACGAGCGAATCACGCCGCGCCGCCTCCTCCCGCTCCTCCTCCCGGGCCTGTGCCTGCTGCCCGGTAAGTGGTGCCCCAGCCAGCGGCTGCCTGCGCACCACGCGGGCCGGAGAGGCAGGGGATTCCCTGAGGGGGAGGGGAGCTGCCCCCCCCCCCCGCTGTCTGGCCGAGGCCGGCGGCGGCAGGGAGCTGTCAGGCGCGGGGCACCTCCCAGCCTCACGCGTGCCGGCCAGGCGGCCGCTGCCGTGTAATGGCGAACCCGGCGGTGAGTGCGTGCGAGGGGACGGGCCGCTCCCCGCCGGCCCCGGAGCAGGCCGCGCTTCAGGTGCCAGAGACACGGGCTGGCCCTGGCGCCTCACCGCGCCCACGCGAGGGGACGGCGTGGCCGGGCCTGCTCTCGGCTGAGCCTATTTCCGCCACATCGCACGGCGGGCGCGGGCGACTGACAGAGTCGGGCTTGCCCGCGTCAGGCGTATGGCGCTCTGCCCCCTCACCGCGCAGCGTCTGGGTCCGGGGAGGGGGGTGGGCTGGAGCCGGCCCCAGCCTACAGTAGGTCGGCGGGGCTGTTTCCGAGGCAGGAAAGCAGTTGGGCGGCGGCGGCGGCGGTAGTAGGCTTGGAGCTGGCTGGTTCTCCGGCAAGTGGGCGAGGCTGGGGGAAGGCAGGAGCTGGCTGCCCGCTGCGGGGGCGGTGCAGGTGGAGAGGGAGGCCGAGGTTGGAGCTGGCTGCCCCGCGGGGCGGGGGAGACGCGGCCAGGATGGAGCTGGCTGCACGTTGGGCAAGGGGTGTGTTGGAGCTGGGTGCCTGTGAGGCAGAGGAGGGGTGTGCGTCGGGATGCGGGCAGTGGAGGTGGCTACTTCTCCAGGCAGGAGGGCCAGGGCGCGGGTGCGTGGGGTAGAGATGGGAGGCTGGTTTTACCTGGGGTAGACAGAAAGGGATTCGGAGTGCAGACTGGGTTTGTGTGTGTTTGTGTGTGCTGCCTGGCTAGTGTTGCATAGGAGCTTAACTCTGGCCTCCTAACAGGCAAAGGGGTGGGGGTGAGGTGAGGTGGGGTGGGGTATTAGCTAGGCTGTGTCCCTGAGTGGCAGGGTGAGCATTTTGAGGCTGATTCCCTTTTTGGTGTACTAAATGGACTGGAACAATATGTATCAGAAGCCTGTCTCTGCTGAAGGTGGAAGGGTCGTGACAGATTTCTGCTGAAGCAAAGAGACGTACTACAAACAGAATAGTGTCAGGCAGATTGGTGGGAGGGGAGGAGAGGAAGAGAACATTACAGAAGTCTCTCTTTGTAAGGCAACGACAAGACCCACATCTTTTTCATCCTTCTTATTCACTTTAGCATGCAAAAGACCATGCCATATCTGCAGTAACTAAAAACTTTAACGAAAGCTATGTCACCACACCATGACAGGTGAGACTGTGGAGGAGAGAGTTGGAGAGCATTGGACTAGTAAGCATGGTTCCTGGGAAGAAAATGGAGACGGGACAGAGAAAAGGGAAGGACTAGTAAATAAAATGCTGCTACAGCCATGTTCTTGGTAGAAAGGGTTGTGACCTCCTCTGCCCCATATTTTCTGAGGGTTTGTGAATTGCTTCTAAGAGTAGCTGTCAAGAGTAAGCCTGCACCGCAAGAAAAGGCTTATCTCTCTTGGCAGTTTCCGTATCCTTTCACTTTTGTGCCAATTCAGAAACACCAGTGTGTCAGTGAAAGCTTTATTCCATCTTTTACATTTAATTTCATCGTCACAGCCGAACAATTATGCGTAAAAAGACTTGGACTTTGTAGGGAAATAATTTCTACTTCCTTTAATATCTTTGAGCAGTCACAGGATTTCCATCTAGTATGAGTTATGAAATTTAGTGTACATCTGTATTGTATTTCTGCTGATTTCCATCAAATAACAAACAGAATCTTAAAATCTGTGTGTTTTACCTTAGATTTTGTTAGTTACCTATGTGGGACAGCAAAATAATATCTTGCTTCTTTCCTGACAGTCATATGATCTCCACCCAAAAAGACAACCTGGTATGTTCCTGCTTGCAGATATCTGCTAATTCTTTAACTGTTCAGACACACCTGCTTGACGGGGCTCCATAATACCACTGACTGATTCCTTTTTTAACACGTGACAAACAAAAATAAATTATTATGCTTATATGATAAGTAATTCAAATAGCTGTGCTTTTGACATTAATGGGTATTATGACAACCATCCACGTGAAAAACACTTCATAGTGAAATTGTTACTTGTAGGATATCTTCAACTAAAACTTGTCAGCAACAATCAATTTCCTGCCAATCTAGGAACATCACAATATGTGCTTGCCAATTATACATTGCATGAAGTTGGAAAAAAATGGGAAATATTATGCCAAAACTTACCTTCATTAATTTTGAGCTTAAAGACATGCTTAGAGGTGCTACAATCATTGTTAGTCAATGTTGCTTGAGTTGCTCATGTTCAGCTACATACATAATGTGTCGGCAAATGGTTCAGTGTGGAAGCTTCTCTTTACAAGAGTAACCCAGCTTGCATCCTGAAGACTTGCTGGAGCTCCATTTCATCATTATTATGACTAAAGAAATCTCTTCTTAAAGATGCTGGATAGTTGCAGTTTCCATTGATTTCAACACGAGCAGTGGATGTTTGAGGGCCTCTGACAATCAAGCCAGGAATTCCTAGTCTTTGGTGATTAGGTAAATTATACAGGCTCAGAGTGGGGAAAAATTATATTTGAAGAGAGATTTGATGAAGACCACCACACAGGGTCTATAGAAGCCTTAAAGCAGGCATTTGTCTCTTTCCTTTCTGTAAGAAAGGAAAGTGTCAATGTCTCAGAGAAATTAACAATGAGACTGACATAGTTTGATTATATTGCTCTTTTTCTGTGGTCTTAGATAGTGTTTTAATTTCAGTGTGCTTCCAGACATCCGATGCAGTGTGGGAAACCTAGTTATTCTTTATTTTGTATTACTTATTCATTTAACATTCTGCTACAAACTTCATTTTATGTGAACTGTAATTCATACTTGAAATATTAAGTGAATAGGTTGGCCACACACCTCTGTACGGGTCATCATGTAAGACTTCTTAATGTGTTTCCCTGTTCCGCATATATCATGCCTGCTGTATACATTCTTGTGTCTACCTCAAGTAAATGTCTAGATTATGAAGCTCTGCGTTATTTTGATAGGAATGATGAGGGGTAGTTGGAGCAGAAAGAGAATGCAAAGTTTAATTCAGTTTTGCACAGTGATAGGTTACAATTATGGTTGTGATTCCTTGGCTACCCACAAAACTGAGTCCTGAGTAAATTTTATATGCTCCTCTTACTTTTCATATATTCATTAGATATTAAATTCCTTACTTGTTTAAAATTAATTTTTTTCTTTCTTTTGTCCCATGTCAGCTAGTTACAGTTTCTTGATAATTTCTTCTGACTTACCTCTCTAATCATTCCTGTTACAGCCACTGCTCCTTGCAGACTAAAGAGCAGACTGCTCAGTATACTCATGGAAATCTCATATTTTCTTTCAGGCTCAGATTGCATTCTCTTTTTGTCCTTTTCTCCCAGTCAGCCTCTTTCTCAAACTAGAGGCAGGGCTTTCACAAATGGGAAGTATCTAAGGTTGCCTACCAAAGCCGTCATGGGATTTTGTGGTCCCAGAGTTCTAAGAACTAGCAGCTAGGGTCACACTGTCATTTAGACTCCCTGTGGGGTATCTCACCTGTTCAGCAAGAGGAAGGAATGAAGGTTTTCCTTTGTCTTCAACATGTTGAATTTGCACTTAATTCAAGTATGATCAGAACATGCTGATAACTGTTTATTTCTCTAGCCAGGTCATATTGGCAAGAGAGAGCTCATTTGGCTGTTGGTCTTCTAAATGTAGAAAATGTCCTTTTTAATGTAAATACTGGGCATTTTGCTTTTCTGCAACATCATTCCCACAAAAATACATAATAAGCTAGATACTCTTGACACCTTTAAAAGTTCATAAGTTGGAGAACTTGGTATGATATTGAACTATAAAACGCAAGCAAAAATAAATTTTGGTTTTAGAACAATGTGGTAAGTAAAAGCATATGTTAGGCATTTAAGCATTCACACCTATAGTGCATGTAAAGAGAAGTAAATGTTTAGAAGTTCTGAGTATTGTATGGGTATATTTTCAGCATGTGCACATAGATACAAAACTACGTTTTAGTGACAGCTCGTTTAGGGTATTTGTGTTACCTTTTTTCATGTTACCCTGCCATCAGGCTTCATTTATAAAAGTGTGGGAGCCTGCCTGGATTTAGTCTAGTTTTTGCTCAGTTCTTGGCTTGTTTGACAACAAAGTTGCCAATGTGACATAGACAACAGTTGCACTGAGACCTCCAACTTGATTCAGACTGGACCTTAAATGGATGTCAGATACAGTAAACCATCGAGATACGTGCAATCAAGTTGGATGTGTGTCGGGTTAACGTGCCTGCCACCCCAACAGGAGCGGGAAACAGCTTCTCTCGTGGCAGCACTGTGATTGTTACCGCCCCTGACAGAAGCGGTTCCTGCTCCTGTCAAGGGCAGCCGCTGTGACTCAGCTGCCGTCCCTGACGGGAGCGAGGGGAAACCAGTCCTATCAGGGACAGAGGCCTGGTTCATGGCTGCTGCCCCGACAGGAGCAGTTTTCTGCCGGGGTGGCAGCCACAAGTCAGGCAGCCATACCTGACAAGACACTGGTTGCAGCATTGGTTCTCAGTTAGGAGAACCGGCACCGCAAGCAGCTGTCTGCATGCTGGGCTTCCCAGCTGAAGAGCCCAGTGGGCACACAGCTGCTTGCGGAGTGGTTTTTCAGAAACTGCACTACAAGCAGCTGTGTGGTCCTCAGCTGGGAGAAGCCGGAGGCTTCATGGCTGCCTCCCACTTCTGCAAGCTGCCCACTTCCCCAACCTTGCCCCAGTTTACACAAAATTCGATTTATGCGGAGGTTGCCCAGAATGCAACCTCCACGTAAATGGAGGGATTACAGTATTAACACCTTTGGTTACTATGTATGACTTTGAGTGAATTAGATTACTTGGGCTTTTTTGTTCTGTTTTTGCTCTGTTGATTTGTTTGAAGTTCAGAAGTAGTATTTGTGATCACCTAGTCTAACCTGAAAAACTCTTGACACTTGAGGTTTTTGTTAACTTATGAAATCAGGCATTTCAAAGCTTTTACATATTGCATCTCTTGGTCTGGCATTCTTAGAACTTGAGTGGTCCTGAACCAAGGATTTTACTGGACCCAGAGAGATTAATACTCCTGGTTCCTGGCTGCCAGCTCCCTGGACCTCCAGCTGCAGTTCCCTGCCACCGTTGCAGTTGCAAGCCCTGTTGGACCATGGATATTGTCAAACCACTTAGTGCTGGATTTCAGACGTTCAACCCATATCTCCATTTCAAAAAAGCGGAATCTATAAGATGAGGCCATTCTGTTCTGGTCAAATGCCAGTTTTGACTGTGCTTCATCTAACTAGCAGAAAATTTACTTAAAGTGAATACTAAATTGATCTTGTGCAGAGTGGTGTTATCTATTCTCATTTATGTAACATGACACAAGGGCTGTGTCTACACTACAGTGATCTGTTGACAGAATAGTAACAGAGAGATAGCTGTGTTAGTCTGTTGACAGAAGTTACTGTTGAAAGAGATCTGTTAACAAACCTGCTGTCGACAGGTTGTAGCCACATGCAAAAGTGGATTGCTCTGTTGAGCCACTCTGTCAACAGAGAGTGGCCGGACTGTCCAGCCACTCTCTTGACAGATCTGGAAACACAGCAGATGGGGCGGAGGGCCCCCTGGAACATCCATGTGGATTTTTGGTGACAGATTCCGTCAAGAAAGGCATTTTGCCTCATGGGGGAGAGGCAGAAGGCTGTCAATAAAAGTGATGCGTTCTGTCAACAGCACGTCAACCGCAGTACATCGACAACGTATTTTTAGTGTGGATGCACCCAACAAAACTTTCTAGTGTAGATGAGGTATAAAAACAATTTTCTGTGCTTGATATATTAGAAGCTTAGGTGATATCTCAAAAGTTCATTCTAGAAAATTGCATAGGGTTTTGCTAATATTTAATAGCTTCATAATTATTTTAAAATATAACATCACCAAATGTCATAAGAGAAAAACTTGTACTAATGTCTGAAATCTTTTTCTCACATTTAATGACCAGATGGTCTACTCCTTTAAAATAAGATGAATAACTTGAACTTGCTGTAATTTCCGTATGGGTTGATATACATTGCCAGTTTGAATGAGTATAAATGAACATGCTGGATATCTAGATTTAAATAATCAATTTTAATAATTTTGCATCCACTTCATTATTTTCCTGAAGAAAGGTGGATTTTTACTGTATGGCAACCATTAAAACATGTTGAACATAATTAAACATAGTCTTTATGCTAAATGTAATGCTTCTTTTTGCTTAGGAGGAGGAGGATCCTATGTCTATATAGTATCCGTAGCAAGCAGAGGCAGCCCACTGTGCCACTGTCTGTACCACTCTGTCTGCGAGCTGCCTGACATAAGCAGTGCCCAGCCAGAGTCCATATCCAGAAGTCCTGCCCCAGCCCAGAACCTAACACCTCTACCCCAGGCTCCTCTTGCACCCAAACTCCACCCTAGAGCCTACACCCTGAATACCCTCCTGCACTGCACCCCAGGCTTAGCCTGGAGCATTTCCCATACTCCAAACCCCTCAGCCCAAGTGACTGTACCCCAACCTGCAGTTTGGTGAAAGTGGAAGAAGGGGCAGAATGAGCAGTGTGAGGCCTTGGAGTAGGGATGGGAATAATGAATAAAAATACAAGCCTTCAATTTTCTAAAGAACAGTTTCAAAGGGGATCGTCCATTAACATGCACTCACAAATTTATTAATGAAGGTTTACTCAGCTTTATCATCTTATTTTTTGAAACTTGGGGCAGGTGGTCTCCATGTGCTCTCCTTGCCTGCAGGTACTGTACTGCAGCTCCCGTTAGCCAGGAACAGGGATACACAGCCAGTGGGATATATGCTGCAAGCAGCTGCCCGCCCACTGGCCTCCCCAGCTGGGGAGCCCAGCTTACAGACAGAGGCTTGCAGGACCATGCTGGGGGAAACCACGGCTGTGTGCCCCCCAGCTGGGAGAAGCCAGGGGCTGCTTGGCTGCCCCGCCATTTTTGCCAGCTGCCTGCTCCCCCAGCTAGGTGAATTCCAGGGATCTCTCTCTTCCCCACCCCCATCTCCCAATTTATGTGAAATTCAGTTTATGCAGCGGTTACCCAGGACGCAACTGCCACATAAATCAGGGGATTACTGGAGTGAGTAAATTTAGTTTTCTTGTGATTTTTCAGCTCCTGGTTTTTTTGGTAGCTGTTTGAGGGAGCCAGTCACTGAACTAAACTAATTACATAAACTGAAATAAAGTTTTTTTTTTTTTTTAGCACCTTCAGAAGAGGCTACTGCTGTCCAGAAACTGATTTAGCACTTCAGCAAATTCATATTCCAGATGCTTAGCCAACAACTTCCACCAATTAAGTGGTTTGCCTTTTTTTTAAATTTACTAACAAACATATCACATACTTTATTTTGCATTTAGTTTAAATTGTTTAGTAGATTATGAGTTAAAGTTCTATTAATATAGATTGTCAATTTAAAAATACATTTTTAATTTTTTTACGTAATTGAAATTACAGCTTTCTTCTTGATTTTTAAACAAAAAATCATTTTACTTTCTTTTATCCATTATCATTGAAAGTGAACTTATGCCTTGTTCTCTTCAAACAGTATAGTATCTCAGGAATAACAGCTTTGAAGTTAGAGAATTAAGCAGGTAGTAAAACACATTTAAATGTGAAAAGAATTAGATCTTGGGTTTGTGTGTTTTGAAAGACCATATATAGAAGCCATTATAAAATGGTCTCAAATCTAAAGCGTTTGCCTTCTGAGAAATTCACAGTTCTAATCCTTGGAACCCTCTTGTGAATAGGTATGTGTTACCAATTTACTGATGGGTAGAAGTGAAATAGGTTGTGACAAAGGGGTGTGGTGCTAAAATGGACAAGAGCTTAGGTGTTCTTACCTTTTCATTCCTGTGCACAAATGACAAGAATCCAAGAAGTCGTTCTGAAACCACTATCTGTACTGAAATCATAAATGTGCAAGATACTGAAAATTTCATTAAGATACTTGCCACTTAAGATAGTCACTTTGTCTTTCCTAACTTCAGGCTGGGGCAGGGGCTCAGGCTTGTATGGTGGCAGTGGACTCTGTTAGGCGAGCTGCGCTGGGCCCTGTGCTGACTGCGGGGATGGGGGTGGGAGGAGCTCCATGCGGGAGTTGGGCCGGGCCCTGTGCTGGCCAGGGAAAGGGGCTGAGGCTGGCACAGTATGGGGGTACTGTGTTAGGGTGCTGGGCCAGGCCCCACTCTGGGTGGAGGAGGAGCTGGCATGGTGTGGGAGGGGAAGATGGGGGAGCATGGTAGACCCTTGCCCAGATGGACAGACACAGCACAAATAATATATATGAGCAACGTGGTTATCTCAAACTGAAATATATAGTGTTTTCCACTCTTTACTAAGCTATACTGATAATTTAAATTGAATGAAGGTAGGTTGTTTATGATTCCAAAGGATTTTTTTAAAATTGTGATGCTTTGGTTGCATCAAGAGTATGCTAGGGGTTCTCTGAATTATACTGCTTGTAATAGAGGTGTGTGTAAACCTGTGCAGGAAAAGAAGCCTTTTGAGGGGTGGAGAATAGAGGTGTATTGGTATTTTACAAAAGAACACTGGCTTACTTATTGGGGTAATGGCAGATCATTTTGGGGTGTTCCTGTAGGACAGATTTGTTCAAGTGAGCCAAGTTTAGGAAAAAAACCTTTGTTGCAGATCATGTTGATTAAATTGATGTCTGCAACTTATATAACTCAAGTTAATGCCATCCATGTATTTCAGGACAAACAATAGTGTTCCCTTTTAAACCACAACAGTTTTACTGAGCTTCTTTTGTGCTGATGCATCATTTAACACTGTTTATAAGTTTGGCAAAATCACTAAATGACAGCACAAAGAAAAGAAATACTGCTTAAATAACCAAGACATGGGAATGAATTGGATCCCTTTCTTTTTTTCTTTTGAGTGACTAAACTGTGTACGTATAGCTTTCTGCTTTTTGAGTAGATACTTATATGAGTTATCTGTTTTCATAGGTTACACTTTTTAATGCATTGATAATGCAATGCCTTGTTTTTCTTGTTACGTCATCCTTTACGTTTCTCTCTTCTTTTCAACACAAGGTTCTTCAAAGCCACAAATACTCCATGGTTGTCTTAATATTTGAGGCTGGTCAAACAAGTGGTTAGTTTCTCTTGGCTTGAGGAGTGAGAATCATCTGTTTCCTGATTCTTCTGAGTTATTGACAGAATCAGTTTGAGGAAAAATTTGTGATTGACAGTTGTTTCAAATAACAAAACATTTAAGGAGCTGGTGTTTGCCACAGTTGGTAAGTGTAGTTACTACAGTTTTCTGTAGTTGGAATATTTTAAATTTGTAAACTAGTGCAGAGGAAAATGTTGGATTGCAAGATCATGTTTTTTCCCCCAGGTTAAATTAAATAAAGTTGAAAATAAATATATTTAATGTGTGTATTACAAAATCTTATGCTATAATAATTTTGCACTTTTGTGGTACTTATTAACCAGTGAAATCTTTAATTATTAGGAAAAGTTTTGTTTGTAGATTTAGTAATACTTGACTGTTAAAGTCCCAAAACAGTGGTCTGCAACTTTTTAAAGCACAAGATCACTTTTCCAATTGAAGTGCAATCAATGGTCTACATAAGATTCAAATATCCTTGCCCTGAAACCTTTCCTACCCCTCTCCTTGGCCCCCTTCTGTCCCACCGCTTCTCCAAGGCTCCACACTGCTTATTCTGTCCCTTCTTCCACTTTCACCAAGCTGGGGGTTGGGTACAGGTATTTGGGCTGAGGGATTTGCAGCGTGGGAGGAGCTCCAGGCTGAGCCTTGGGTGCAGTGCAGGAGGGTATTCAAGGTTCAGGCTCTAGGGTGGAGTTTGGGTGCAGGAGGAGGCTGGGGTTAGAGGCGTTAGGGTCTAGGCTGGGGCAGGAGTTCTGGATATGGACTCTGGCTGGGAACCGCTTATTAGAGGCAGCTCGCGCGTGGTGGTGCGATGGGAGTAAGGCAGGCTCATCCCTGCCTTCATCCCAAAAGTGCCAGTATGTCCAGCAGCAGCTCTTTGGGGAGAGTGGGGCAGGTGGCTCCACATGCTGCCCGCTGCATCTGTAGGTGCTTCCCCCTGTACCCCATTGGCTGTGTTTCCCTGTTCCTGGTCAACGGGAGCAGCAGTACAGTACCTGCAGTCAAGGACAGCACGTGAAGACCACCTGCCCTACTAAGTTTCAAAAAATAAGATGATGTAAAGTTGACTAGAACTTCGTTAATAAATTTGTGAGTGCAAGTTAAAGAAAGATCTCCTGAGAAACTTCTTTAGAAAATTGAAGGCTTGTATTTATTTCAGTTTAAGGCTGCTATCTGCTTGGGAAAAGGATCATGTTTGGTATGCAAAAATCGATCCATAAAAGCATATGATATAGAATGTAAACCCACTTATTTCCCATTTTTTTCCCCTTCCCATTCAGCACTGGGGAGGGGGATGGTATGCTTCATTGTGTTTTCTCTCTTGCAGGGATCCCAGAAATTTTATGTCTCCCCTCACCCTTCCCTTTCCCTGCAATGTGTTTGCACACTTGGTGCCCCTTCTAGGCTCCGTGGTCTCCACTCCCCGCTATGTCCAATGGGGGATTGGAGCATGACAGTTGAGTAAGTGCACTAACCCCAGTTCAGCAGTATTATTTGATATTGGCAAGTACATGTTTTAAGCCCTGGTGTGTAACCACAGCAACCCTTCTGCTATCAGCTAAATAGTTGAATGTATAAGTTTAACCCTCAGCCCTTAAGATCAAGTTTATTCAGTCTTGAAGATTATTATACTCTTTCTATTCAGCGCTTTTAAAATAATAAAAATTCAGAAACCTACACCACAAAATCTGTCTACATACCTATTACAGTGACAGTCCTTCCTCTTTTCATTTCAGCCTGTTCCAGTCACACTAAAAGAAAAAATCACTTCTGTTTGTAAGTGAGCAGATAGAAGTCTGTGAAATTGCTTCAAAAGCTTCCTTATTTGCGAATATGTATAGAGTCTCATGTTTCCTAAGTGATCAGTGCCACAGAATATACTCAGTACCGTACTTTAATTATTA
Source organism: Carettochelys insculpta (assembly GCF_033958435.1). Lineage (NCBI taxonomy): Eukaryota > Metazoa > Chordata > Testudines > Carettochelyidae > Carettochelys > Carettochelys insculpta. The sequence continues at coordinate 13,278,228 of NC_134150.1, read as the reverse complement.
GATGTTAAGGTATGGTCTTGAAGCGTGTATGTGATTTGGCTTTTGTTACTGCGTTTTACTTTCAGGTCCCTAATGATAATGAGCTACCTATTTTGGGATGAGCCTTACCCTGAGTTGCTTAACACTTCACAAAGAATACACACTAGTGATTCATGGGTAAGGTTTTTTGTGATTTTTGACTTTTGTCATTTTATCAAGTATCTTACAGAATGAAGTAAACTTGAGGAAGAAGATTTCACTTTCAACAACTTACTTTTCAGATAGTTTGTTAATCAGGGAGTTTGTCACAATATCATCTAAGAGTTCTGATTATCTTGTAGTAATTTTGAACCTGTTTTGACTAATATAGGCACATTATAGGCACGGAACAATCTCTTAACAAGTATCAGTGTCTTAACAAGCCTATCTTGGTGATTTTCAGATCTAGAGGAACTGACTAATTATGTTTATGTAAAAATGTAAAAGATGATCTACTTTTATCAAGTGTAAAATAAACCCATTTTTTGCTCTGGGAAACAGCTTGCAATTTTAGTTAAGAGATTTCAGGTAGAAGGAGATTCTCTTTTAACAGGAGATCTTGTATATACTTTCAGTCTTCCAGGTAAAGATGGAGAGACTGAGAACTTCACAAATATTTTTTGTTTTTTATTTAGCAATTAAGGTGAACTTTTTAATGCTTTGAACAAATATAATCAGAAACGAATTGCATGCATATTTATATTCATTTACTGAGCAGTATTATATCTGCATACAGTAGGAGAATATGACTATAAAGAATGTGAAATGCACTTATTCACATTTTGTTGTATTTCTCCAGTGCTTTTCCTATTTAAAAAAAAAAACAAAAACAAACAAACAAAAAAAGCCAGAACTCATCCAGCTCCCTGCCCCTGTCCCCAAGCCAATTCCATGGCTGGGGTTGTTGAGGTGCTGGTACTCAGTACTGGCAAAAAAAAGAAAAAAGGCAGCACTGTATTTCTCTAAGTATTTGTTAACCATGTTTATATGTAAGACATTGGTTATGCTATCCTGGAATCTTGGATTTAAAACAAACAAACAAAACTTCCCATCATATTATGAAGGCACCATGTGCAACTCCATATTAAGTAGCAGTGATGCTACCACTAACTTTCATTTTTATATGTATAGGGATCCCCACTGTGTGTTGCAGGTATGTTTCAGGAAACTGGGCCTTTTTTAATGAAACAACAAAAAGTGGGGAATCTTTCCCCAGTACAAATCAGTGTAAATAGGTGGGGATATATTCCATTGGGTCCTCTAAGTTGCCTATGAGATGCAGAGTGGGGAACGTTGTCCCATAGGAAACAGTGGCATACGGAAGGATTAGATATGTAATGCTGCTGTTCTGAGCACATTATACCGAATAACCAAAACAAAACTCAAACTGCACACGTTGTTTTTAAAACATTTCATTCCTACTATTTTAAATTGAACACCATTTTTATTAGCACTTTAAACAGCATTTTAAAAAACATTTCATTCACACTTATATCAAAAAATATTTTTATTAGCGCTTTTAACCTGCATTTTCTTAAAGAACATTTTAATGTTCCCGTCATTTTATTAGCATTTTTGAAAAGCACTTCAAATTGATAAGTGTATTTATTAGCATTCTAAAACAGCAATTTAAAAAAAAAATCCTACTTTCTCTAATTTTCATGTCCTCATGCAGGCTGATGACATTCTCTGGAATTAGGGCAAGGCTGATTGGGGTGTTGATTTTTATCGAGATCCTTCAGCCATATAGCTAGCATCCATACCATATTTTTTCCATTTTAGCACTTCTTTGTCGCATAATCTTTATAGAGGTATACTTTGAAGTATGCTTTACTTTTCTCACAATGTTCTCAGCATTCCTTGTGATAGTATGCACAGGTGTTGAAGGCAAGCCATATCAAGAAAACATTTACCTTTTTTTTTTTTTTTTTTTTTTTTTTTTTTTAAAAACTATGCTTTATAATAGGTCAGCAACCACTGGCACACGTGCCACTCTCAGCACATGGGCTGATCTAGAGAGCATGTGGGGAGCTTCAGCCCCGCGCCTCCTCCCGCATGCTGCATGGGAGGGGATGGGAGCACAGGGCTGGGCCAGAGCCCTGCTGTGGCACGTGATCAGGGCTGGAGCTCCCACCAGAGTGCAGGAAGGGCCAGGGCCCAGGGCTGGCGCTGGAGACAAGCAGTGGTGCAAGGCCCAGAGCCTGGCGTGCGGGGCTGGGGCATGGGCCCCCGCTGCAAAGTTCCCACCCCACCTCAGCACAGGACTGGGATGTGGGGACCTCCATCACGGTGCCGGGCTGGAGCCTCCAGCAGGTGGAGTGTGGGGCCTTCACTGAGATGTAGAGCTTACACTTTTGTGTCCCTTCCCACAGTGGCATCCTTGCCCTGCTATGGCATAGGGTTGGATTCCACATGGTCAGGGCCCAGAGTGTGGGTCCCTTCTGGGGCTGAGGCACAGAGCCCACACTCTTGGGGTTCCCACTCCCACTTGCCATGGTATCCCTGCCACATGGTGGCATGAGTCTGGGGCTGGAATCCATGGAGCTGGGCCCCACATTGGGGTGCAGAGCCCCTGTTGTGGAGTCCCCACCATGGCATGTGGCTGGCAGTGCAGGAGTGGGGCCCCCGCCAGAGTGCAGGGCTGTACGCCCAGGAGTTCAGGGCCCCAGCCGAACTTAAAAAGTATTACTGGCACTTGGACCATACAAAGAAGTCAAAAGGTCAAATTTTAGTACTCTGTCTCAGAGAGGTTGCTGACCCTTGCTTAATAATGCCCAGTTTTACATGCAGAGTCACAATGCTGTTGTGCTGGTTGCATTCAGTAACTCCACTCATTCTGCTAGCACTGGCACTTAGAACTTGTAGTTTCCAGTGGAAAGGCTGGGGGCGATGCATCAGAGAGGCATTCTGCATGCTTCAGGACCATTCCAGTGTGAAATATGAATTAGGTGGGTCAGAGTGTGGGGAATGTAAGGCTGTTAAGTAGCACGGTTCTGTCCTCTGAGACTCCTTTTAGGCTTGGCTTGCAGGATGGAACCCCGACTCCTCACTCAGTCAGCCTTCCCTGGTCAGTAAGACTGACTTGAGCCACTGTGGACTGTTAACTATGCACCCTGTTAACGTTAGGACATGTGTGTGTATGTCTTCATAAAGCATATGCTAACTACGTTTCTACTGTATTCTCAATAAACGTGGCATATTGCCTTTTCCCCTGAAAAAGAATCCTGTGTGCTTTTTATAAGCATAACACTATTGATGGAGAATTGCAAAAGGGGGAGACAACATATGAAGAATGAAGCCTTTGAGAACCAGTGGAAAAGTGGTAAAAGGAGAATATAGTGCAGAAGTGTTTAACTGTGGTGATAAGTGTTTTATACTGCAGAAATATTTTAGGGATACTGAATTAATCGATCATCAAGGTGTGCACAACGCTAGTTGCAGAAGCCTGGTTAAAGGGTGGAGGAAAATGAGATTTTTTGTTCCCCCAGTTGTAGAGTTAGTGGCACTAGAAAGAAGGGAGGAAAATTAGATTTCTTGCTCCAGGAAAAGAAATATCCTCTTAAAGGTATATGCACACTAGGTCATAGCAAGTCTGAGTAAGGAGTGGGTTTAGTAGTCTACTCTCCACCTCTAAATGTGGGAATAATTTAAAGGTGGTGTATACCTTGGGCTCTAGCATGACTGAGTCCAAAAGAATGAAGCTTAGCATCTCTGTTCTACCCTTGTCCTAGGGCCCTAAGAGTACAGGACAAATAAGGAGGATTGTTAAGGGCTGGAAGATGTTCAAGCGTAAGCAGTGTTTGTAAGGAGGCTCCTGGAAGGGAGACTGAAAAATTGACATTTGTAAAAGAACACATCTCTTGAACATATCTTGCAAAAATTTGGACATAGCCGTTGGTCTGATCAAGGACTAACTGATGTCCATATTAAGAAGATTAAGAAGACATGTTAGCTAAATACATATTGATATATAAGGCCTCAACTCAATAAAAAAAGAGGCAGCTGCAGTTTGGCTGCGTCTTACAGCGAAGAGTACCTTCACATGAGAGAGACAGAGAGAAATAGAAGCTATAGAACTTATAAGCAAGTTATATATACATGAAATTATATCTCATACTTAGTCTCATAATTAATATGTGCTACAATATACATTTTTGCTACACACCAGTCCTGCTCACCACTCTCTGTCCCCTCAGATGTGTAGCTGTCAGCCAGTCCTATTCCCCTGGCCTGTTATCCATGTGCTGGATAACAAGAATTTTGCCAGGAACAGAGAGGAAGCCGTGCTAGTCTATACACTATCAAAACAAAAAGCAGTCAAGTAGCACTTTAAAGACTAGCAAAATAGTTTATTAGGTGAGCTTTCGTGGACAGACCCACTTCTTCGAACCATAGCCAGACCAGAACAGACTCAGTATTTAAGGCATAGAGAACCAAAAACAGTAAGCAAGGAGGACAAATCAGAAAAAGATAATCAAGGTGAGCAAATCAGAGAGTGGAGGGGTGGGGGGGAGGCCATTCTTGCGTAATTCTTGACCTCCCCCCCCCCCACCCCTCTGCTCACTGATTTGCTCACCTTGATTATCTTTTTCTGATTTGTCCTCCTTGCTTACTGTTTTTGGTTCTCTGTGCCTTAAATACTGAGTCTGTTCTGGTCTGGCTATGGTCTGAAGAAGTGGGTCTGTCCACGAAAGCTCACCTAATAAACTATTTTGCTAGTCTTTAAAGTGCTACTTGACTGCTTTTTGTTTTGAAGGTTTTTACTGTACTTCAAAGCTGTTACACTTCCCCTCCTCAGTCTTTCAGTCTTGCCATATAAGTCATGTTTCCTTGACCTCCCCCCCCCCTTCTCTGACCTTTCTCGAATTTGTCCACATCTTTCCTGAAATGTAACACCCAGAACTGGACAATATTGCTCCAGTTGGTGTGGAGTAGAGTTCCAGAATTACTACTTGGCTACGTCCTATACTAAGGCTGTGTCTACATTACCACCTGCCTTCGAAGGAAGGATGGTAATGAGGCTGTTTGGAGTGTACTAATGAAATGCTGCGGTGCATAGGCAGCACTTCATTAAGCAAATTCCCCCCAGTGGCGACTCCAAAGTTTTAAACTTCGAAGTACCGGTGCGCATGCCAGTACTTCAAAGTTTAAAACTTCGGAGTTGCTGCGGGGGGGAATTTGCTTAATAAAGTGCTGCCTATGCACGGCAGCACTTCATTAGTAAACTCCGAACAGCCTCATTACCTTACCGCCTTCCTTCGAAGGAAGAATGGTAATCTTCAAAATAGCCATGCCATGGCCATTTTGAAGAATACTAATGAGGCGCTGAAATGCATATTCAGTGCCTCGTTAGCATGCTGCTGGCCACGACACTTCAAAATTGCTGCATTTAGCTCCCGCGCTGCTCATCAGCAGTTAGGAATAAGGGAATTTTGAAGTTGGTGGGGTCCTTTTGAAAAGGATAAGCCACACAGGAGCGAAATGCGGCAATTTCAAAGAGCTGTGGCTGGTGGCATGTTAATGAGGCACTGAATATTCATTGCAGAGCCTCATTAGTAATCTTTGAAATGACCACTTCGAAGTTTCGTGCCAGTGTATCCACGTCCCTAGTGTCCTGCTTATGACACTTCTGCTAATATATCTCAGAATGTTTACTTTTCTTTCCAACAGTGTTAGACGGTTTACTCATATTTAGCTTGTTGTCCTTAATGACCCTCAGATGCCTTTCTGCAGTGCTACCCCCTAGGCAGCGATTTCTCGTTTTGTGTACGTGCAACAAATTGTTCTTCCTAAATGGAGTATTTTGCATTTGTCCATATTGAATTTTGTTCTAATTATCTTAGACTGCTCCTCCAGGTTGTTCAGATTGTTTTGAATTTTAATCCTATTCTCCCAAACACTTGCAACTTATTCCAGCTTGGTATCATTCGCAAGCTTTAAAAGTGTATTCTCTCTGCCATTATCTAAACCATTGATGAAGATACTGAACAGAACCAGTCTCAGAGCTGATCCCTGTGGAACCCCGCTTGTTAACGCCATTCCAGCATGACTGTGAATCATTGATAACTACTCTTTGAGAGCAGTTGTAACTATTCTCTGTGAAGGTTAGTTTTACTCACATTGAGAGTAATAGAAGAAATGTACTCTTTTTTCAAGTGTCCATTTTTTGTGTGTAATTGTCTTTAGTAGGACATCCTGTGTATGTATCTTTAGATTGAAGGTATGAATTATGAAGAATGTCAAAAATGCACAGTTAATCCTAAATCTTGCTGTCCAAAAACTACTACTTGAATCAGGTGCTCTCAAAAGAGAGGTTAGGGAGGGGAGGGGAAAACTGGAGCCTCTTGAGCACAGGGGGTACAGGGAGTGTAGGATGGAGTAAAGATTCTGGGTGTGAAGTGGAGGGAGGGGGAAACTGGGTGTACACATGTACACTTTCTGCTGCTGGCAGTTGTGAATCCATCTTGAATAGTTAGCATAGTCTGTCTGCTTTGTACTGCTCCATCGAAACATAAAGCGGCCAGGATGTCCTGGTGAATATAAGTTACCTATCTTGAATTCAGGTTTTGTGTCTGAATTTTTTGATTAAAAAGAAAATTCACAAGTGTATATGATAAAGGGATTATGTAATTATTTCAAAATAAGCATAATCAATGCAGAAGAATTAGTGTTAATGTATATCTGGACTTTTTAAATTTCAAGGTATGGAAATACACAAGTTGCATACACAAGTGACATGTCTTTGCTCTGTAATCATTTCATGGAGGAGAAATACCAGCTTAATCTGAGTACAGAAAATAAAATGCTTTATGGTTATAGGATGGTAGAGTGTCAGGGCAAAGGTAACCTAACTAGGGGAAGGCTTATCTGTGCATTTCTCTGTCTTAAGGTATCAATAATATATTAAACTATATACTTAAGGTTTTATTTTAACTCTGAGTTTCCTCAGTGTAGAATATGTGCAAGTGCTTGGTCGTATCAATTCAAGTTAAGTGTGGGTGCATCATGTGCCTCACATTTGAAAAGTTTTGCCTTAGCCTGCTCCCACCGGGTTGGCTGTGGAGCCCCCTGGAATGGTACTATTGCAGAGTCTTATATATGACCCTGTTGACCCAACCTCTGCCCAGTGCTTCTTATCGCCAGCGTAGTCTGTCAGTTCTGTGGTGGACTATTTGTTGCAATCCCACATCTCCCTTGCTTTCTTGACGTGAGGTGGGAGCTTGCCTCCTACATTGAAAGGACTGTGCCCTTCCACAAAACCTTGCAGCTCTTTGCAGCCATCACTGAGTGTATGAAAGAACTGGTTTCGTTGCAGGGCGTCTCTACCTGGATCACGTCATGTATGTGAACTTGCTACAACCTTGCGAAGGTTACTTGTTGTTTATTACAGCATGTTGAACATGTGCTCAAGCCTCTTCCACTGCCTTCCTGGCTCATGTGTGTCTCCAGGAAATCTGTTGAGCTGTGACATGATCCTCTGGATACAGTTTTACGACATACTGTGCTTTTGTACAGGAGCGTAGACAGGATGCAGCATTTGGGGCTGCCATCCTTGAGTCAGCTGTGCGTTGACTCTGATACCTTCTCTTGGCTATGGCTTGTAACTCACTTAATGAACAGATATAAGCAAGCAGTTAAAGAAATAAAAATGGTTCCTCACCTTCGTAACTTCTGTTTTTGAGATGTGTTGCTCATATCTATTTGATACCCACCCTCCTTTCCCCGCTGTGAGAAGAGCTGGCAAGAAGGAACTTACTGGTGGTTGGGTCGGCAGGGTCATATATAGGGCTCCACATGGGTGCCACTCCAGCTGACTCCACAACCCACCCAACAGGTAGCAGCTAGGGTAAAACTTTCCAAGAGTTAATGCACGTGACATGTGCAAATCTTAGCTTGAATAGATATGAGCAACATATCTCGAAGAACAACAGTTAAAGGTGGCATCAGGGACAAATACACTCATCTCTCATTAAATGAGTACTGTACTTAGGAGTACTTGCTTAAATGAGGGACACGTATACTTACCTTTGCTCACTAGATGGGTGAAGCCCCCCGGCTAATATGAGCCTTACCCCCTTCCCCACGGCCGCAACCTGCTGCAGTCTGAAACCCCCCGCTGCCTCCCAGCCCCTCCACTCAGTGACCTGGTCCAGTCCCCTAACTGCCTCTCCTGCAGGTAAGTTAAGGACCTACTGCTGGGGAGCTGCCGGTACCTCCAGCTTTGCACGTCAAAGTGGCTCCTGCCACGTGGCAGGACGGCTGCGTGCTGTGAAGTGGCTCTGGCCACATGGTGGGGTGCCTGCAGCCATGCGGTCAGGCACCTCCAGCCACACTGCACAGCTTCCCCCTGCACCCTCCAGCCCAGCCTGTTCCCAACAGCCTCCCCCGAGCTCGCAACTACCCCCGCTCCCTCTGGTCCAGCCCGCCACCTCCTCCACTGGAGCCCCTACCAGGTTTTAACCCTCCCTCCTGCTCATGGCCCCAAACTGCCTCTAGCCTTTAACCCTCTCCAACCCTGCCCACCAAACCCAAGGTTCACTTACCTTTCACAAGCAGCACCACATGCTGCCTCTCCTTCGCCAAGTTAGGAGCACTAAGAATGAATCAGAGACTTTAACATGTATTCAGTGATAATTTAGTGTCCCTCTTATGAATTTTCGCCTATGAGCAGAAAGTTGGGAACCCATTGTGCTCGTGTAGCGAGGGATGAGTGTGTACCATTCCTGTCAGTTTTTGTAATTGTAAAATATTGTTACATACACTCAACATGAAATCTATCTTAGTATAATTTTTCTTTGGAAACAAAAGGGAAGAATAACTTTACATTAATAATATGATAGCTCTTCATATTAAGAGAACAAAGTTTTAAAATGTCAGTTTATTCCTGCACATATAATTTGCAGTAGACCCAAGACTTACGTGAACGTGTAGTTTGCATATGCCTAAATCAAATTTCGTGCAAGTTGGGACGGGGTGGGGTGGGGTCACTGCCACCGTGAGGTCCGCTGTTCCTGGTTGTGCCTGGCTCCCTGTTCGCTTGAGTGGTGGGGAGCTGGGAACCAGGTGTAGCTTGGCTCCTGGCTCCCCTCTGCTTGCAGGAGTCAGGAAATTGGCTGGTGCTGTGGAGGGGAGCCATCTGGTTCCCAGCTCCCCGCCACTCTCTGGGGCCAGGAAACTGACCAGTGCAGCAGCTGGTCAGTTTCCTGGCTCCTTAAGTGGAGGGGAGCCAGGCTGCTGACTGGATCCTGGCTCCCGCCCCCCATGATGTTGACTCGTGTTACTGCAAGAAACACATCGGTTGAAATCGTGTAAGTCAAGGGTCTACTGTAGGTTCTACTTTGCTACTACTTATGTGTCTGGTATTGAGTACTTTTTGTCCAATCAATGACTAAGGCAGTGATTCTCCCCCTTTTTCATTTGAGAACACAGAGTATTTCAGATGGAGGTGTGGGCCCATTTGGAAGTCTTAGACATGGTCTGTTAACTACAGATTGAGGAACAACTGGACTGAAGGATTTGACAAAGAACACATTTTCATGTGTCATATACAATTTAATAAGCTATAACAAGAATAACTCTTCACTGTCTCTGACAAACTTCTGCCCATTTAGAAACAAGTCTCTACTATATTTTTAGGCCAATTCTTGAATTTGAGAAAATGAAACTTTTTCTTTTCTCCCCTCCCATTCTGTGCCTTTCAAACTTCAGTTCTTCCTTCCTGGGTATAGGTCTTAGTGTTTTACAGCAAATATTATCTCATCATGCTTTCATCCAGGTTTCTACTGCTGTCACATTTGCTTGTCACAGTGAAATGACTGGTTTTTCTATATGTATAAAGACTTTCTCTGTATTTAGAGCTAAAAGCATTTTGTAAAAGCTTTCAAGAATTGACTAGATCAGGGTCAAATTTCTTTGCAATTAGAATAGAGTGGGTCAAGAAATTATCTCCCCACTAGAAATGTGTTTTGTGTGAAATATATTAACTATTCTTTTAATTTGATCTTTTATGATCATTGTTCACTCACCTTTTAAAAGTGATTTGAATTTTGTTGCAATATATCTGTAACTTGCTTTTTAAAACCTCTTACGGCTTCTGGAAGTGGATGATGATTTTCACATGGACAGTAACTGATGATAGAGGTTTCATCACTTCTGGCGGGGTGTGGTTTTACTTTTTAGTAATCTCTCTGGTTAGGGCTAGATTACAGCCCTTTTCTGCAATGCTGGAGGTCTCTGGGAAAAGGTCTGCAATGTCTGACAACAGTTCTGGCAAAGCAGATACATTGTGTCACCATCCCTGTAAACCTCATTCGCTGAGAAAGAAGGGATGGCCTGACAAAGGAAGCTTTTTTGAAATTTGGCACTGGGTAGGACAAACCAAATTTCAGAAAAACCACTTGTAAGAGGATGGGGTTTCTGGGCACAGCTAGAGAAATCCATCCAAGGTAACTTTGCTTAAAATCTGGGTTACTGTCAACCCCAAGATGGGATTTCCTTCTCACTAAGACAGCCACAAGAGCACTTTTGCCAGCACCCTGGCCACCCAGAAGCAAACCCACATTACTTCCCAGCTGCTATACCAGCCCAAACCAACAACCCCAAATTCAGGTGAGAGGCGCTTAAGCTTGTTTCCTCAACTCCACAGATTCTTCTTGGCCCCAAAGGGTCCAGCCCCAGTTCCTGGTCAATATATACTTAGATCTTGCCCCAAAATAAAATCCTCGCCCAAATCCTTTTGATATAAATATCTAAATATTTATTAATAAAAAAGAAAAAGAACCGGGTTAGTGAAAAGAATTGTTAAAGCAGTACTTTACATACATCAGTTTCCATTATTAACTCAGGTGAGGGATGTTACTTGCTGATTCTTGAAAGTCTCTGACCCTCCATTTTAGGTCATATCGTTTGTTACTGGAGCATAGTAGATCTGGCCTGCTGGGATCCACATGCTGGAACATGGACCCTTGGAGATAGGCACAGGTACCAAAAAAACCAAAAGATCTGAGATGGAGGTTGCTAAGTCCACACCCTCCTTTTTCATCCAGGGACAAAGTCCTTTCTTCTTCCCATAGTCCCTTGAGGGTCTTCCCCCACCTGACTCAGCTGGGCTGTTGTGGCAAACTGTCATTGGATGAGTGCCAAGCAATATGTCTTAAATTTCTGAAATGGGCCTCTTCCTTTGTCTCAGTCCAGGTCACCTGACCAGTGGGCTGCATTCCATTGACACGTCTCAAGCATCTGGGGTGTGGATTTGTCATCTGAGCACCTGGTTTCCATCTTATTGTTTAGCCCAGTGAGGAATCCTATTGTGAAGCTTGACACTAAACCATTTTCTAATACAGCTACATAGCTAAAATTTATAACTTTACCTACGTACACAATAAAGATATATAAGTAGCATACATAGATTCAGGGAATCATCAGCTTTCATTAGACACCTCCCAGGCCCCCTACCCCCTGTACAATATTTGGGGCCGGTAGCCACAATGCGCATTAAAATGGCTTCCAGACCCAATATAAAAATCCTGCATTGTGTTACCCCTCCTGACAGGAAAGCAGAAAAAGATATGCAAATTGTGCACTGCAATTTATGTATCTCTTTTTGACATTTCTTCATAGTGTTGCTTAAGCCTCAGTGCGGCTTATTTACCTTAGGCAAAGTGATGATATTGTGTTTGGCTATGGAGCTCAATGTTTACTTGATATCTTCTAGTGCAGTGGTTTCCAAAAGCAAAACACCTGATTGCCACATGCCCTATTCCAGCCAGGCCTCTGTCTGCCACTCTCCTGTAGCAGGCGCCCTACCCCCCTGCTCCCGGTGACTCACCAGAGCAGTGCAGCCCAAGAGCCACGCTGCTGGAGCTGCCCATCCTCAAGTTACACAGCCCCAAGAACTGCTCAGTGCCCAAGGAGCTGCTGTGGGAGCCCTGGAGCTGCCACCTGAGCTGCCACACCAGCCTGCCAAGCCACATTTGCCACTATATGTGGTGAACAGGGAGCATATTGGATACCGTAGTTCTAGTTTAAGGACTGAGCTGTAGTCAGGAAGAATAATAATTCCTCTGTCCAGAGAACCCACTGTCTCTGCAGTTCAAGAATTCTAACTGCTCCACTGTCTTTATGACAGCCTCTCTTTAATTGGGATGCTGTTTATCAACTTTCCATTTAATAAAATTGTAAAGGTATAATTTGCTCTGTCTTGCATTTTTTACACTCGCTTCCTCCTTGGTTTCACTCGTGTGTTCCCTGCACCCCACATCCTTGCAACTTTTTTTTCTTTCTCTTGCTTCGTCTGTATTATGTTCTGTTTCTTCTTCGCTGTTTTCCCCTTCATTCTTCTCCTATTTTATTTCACCACATCTTTGGCCAACAACCTTTCTACCTTTAATGTCTGTTTCTCTTTGCTGAGTTATTTAACAAATCCTTCATCCCATCCTTTCTTATTTCTCACAAAATTTACAAAACACACAAATCTGAGGATGGCACAGTCCAACCGAAGACTGACCAGGGGCATTGTCTATATTGAAAAGCCCAGCTTCCTTAGCTTCTGGGAAAATGCAAATTGCTGGTTTCCTTCCAGGCTTCCAGTGATCCATATACCCTGCTTAGGATGTCTATATATTTTCACAACTTCTGATTAGTTTGAGTATGTTACGTTTTGAAGCATGCACACGAACCCCCTTTCTGAATATAATGGATAAACTGTACTCTGTGTATTAGCCCTTCCTCCTCTGTAACATATGTGCGGAAAAAATACTTGACCTCAGTCTCAGTCTGGTTGGCTCCTCCTCTTAGTTTTGATATTTGCCTCTTATTCCTCTCAGCTCTTTTTGTAAGCAACAGAGTGGAAATGATCTCATCATTTCCAGTTTTATTGCTGCTCAAATGGCTCTGAAAATCATCAGCAAAAACTAACCTAAACTGCAATGAATATATAGGCAAGTGTTGGTAAGGGACTGGAGCTGTTTGTGGCCAGGCTGAGAGGAACGACACTTAATTATTTCATATCCTGTTTTTATTGGAAAAACTTTGTTTTGTTTCTTCCCTTACAGATAAGGGTTACCACACTCATTTGATTTTTCAGTGGTAGTTTGAGTTGTGCTGAAGGCATCACCACACCACCTGGGAAAATTTTGTGCTCATTTTATAACCTGATTGAAAAGGCAACTTTTTTTTAAATCTGAGGGCTTAACCTCTGATTTGAAGAAGCTGTAAAATCTGAATAGATTGTTTACTTGCTTTGTTTTCTGGCCAATGACCACCTCCCACCTTTTCTTAAAGACAAAAATATATTTACATGTTAAATTTTAGGTGTGATTTCATGACTGAAGATGACAGATGGCAAAGTATGTTAAAGACAAAGTTATTGCAAGTAGCATCCTGATTATTCATTTTAGGTGAAGTGGTGTAATTATTCTGGAATAAAGTTGCATTCGTTTTGGAATAGAATATCTGCACAGCATTACTCTGGAACGGCTGTGCTAATCACAGCTTCTAAATGGAGCCAAGTTCTAAAAAAGTAATTTCCAAACTTTTCGGCATCATGCCCCCCTTTTGATTTTTGAGAAACCCTCATGACCCCCACCTCTTCTTTACCATCACCCTACCCCACTTTTAACAAAAAATTCAATTCGTAATTTAAAATAAACACAAAATCTTGATACAAAAATGTTATTAAAATAAAACAAGCACAAATGGTTTTTGTTGGCCCAAAAGTTTAATAAAAACGTAATTTAACATCAGAAACAAATGAATTCAATGTGAAAGATGATGCTGCATTTTCTTCATAAGTTGGGGAATCCTAGGAGACTGACTGTGGACCATCCAGGCTAATGGCACAGGCCCCACCTTGTGGGTGCCTGGATCAGCCCAAGCTGGCCTGCTGCTTGAGCCCCGCACTGCTGGGACCGCCCACCTGAGCTGTGGGCCAGCTGCCCCAGCTGCCTGTGAGCCACCCACCCGAGCCCCTCCCCTCCCACAAAGCCAGGCACTGCCAGCCCCCCATCTAACTCTATCCTCCTACCTGCAACCCACACTCACTCACCTTTGCAGGCAGCAGCTAGCTCCATGTGAGCCTTTGCTAGCTGCCTGCTTTTTATAGCGGCGGTGCCAGGTTGCCCATGTGAAATGGCAGGGGCTGAGAGTTGGAAACAAGGGTTGGCTCTGTCTTGGGGTCAGGGGAGTGATGAGGCGGGTGGCTGGGTTGCCTCGCGCCCCCCAGGAATTTCTTCATGCCTCCCACTTTTGGAAACCATGATCTAAATACTGTGTTTGTGAAATTAAATCAGAATAGGACACCCACTGCTCCTTATATTTATATTCTGTGGATTTCACTGAGAAAATTATGGAACTATTTTAGATTAAATTGAGTTAAAATGCCACTTTTTGGTTTAAAAATGAATTGTGAGAGATCTGAAACGATAATCGATCAAATGTGCATTAATACTAGCTAGTAAAGAGGTAATGACCTTTGAAAACTTAACAAGAATGTATTTGTCGTCTTGGCTAGTTGTCAGTTGTAGTAGAGGATCTGTACAAAAGCCGAAAACCCCCTCAACCTTAAAAAAGAACTTTGTCATCTAAAACATGTAATAAGTTTTATATCAAACTAACACTAAGCCTTGTGCAATAATGATGCACCACTATTGGGGGGAAAAAAAACCCTAAAACCTCTAAAGTCATGGAATTCAGAGAGGTTTGCAGACCATATTGAACTTTGTCAAAAATACTACATTTGAGTATACACCGGGTTCCCCAGGAAGTCATAACTTTCAGTTGCCTTAAATCTGGAATTGAAGTTTTCTTTTGAAATACTGTGTGGTCATATGGTTTTGCCTAAATGAAAGAAAAGTTAAAGAATAAAGGAACAGAAGAGAGATAAAAGAACATGTACCAATTCATTTTAACTGTATCTTCCATATTCTGCTTATCATAGAATCATAGAACACTAGGACTGGAAGGGACCTTGAGAGGCCATCGAGTCCAGCCCCCTGCCCCAATGGCGGGACCAAGTACTGTCGAAACCATCCCTGATAGACATCTATCTAACCTGTTCTTAAATATCTCCAGCGATGGAGATTCCACAACCTCCCCTGGCAATTTATTACACTGTTTGACTGCCCTGACAGTTAGGAACTTTTTCCTAATGTCCAACCTAAACCTCTCTTGCTGCAGTTTATGCCCGTTGCCTCTTGCTCTATCCTCAGAGGCCAAGAAGAACAAGTTTTCTCCTTCCTCCTTATGACTCCCTTTTAGATACCTGAAAACCGCTATCATGTCTCCCCTCAATCTTTTCTTTTCCAAACTAAACAAGCCCAATTCTTTCAACCTTTTTTCATAGGTCCCATTCTCTAGACCTTTAATCATTCTTGTTTGCTCTTTTCTGGACCCTCTCTAGTTTCTCCACATCTTTTTTGAACTGCGGTGCCCAGAACTGCGGTGCCCAGAACAATACTGCAGCCGAGGCCTAACCAGCGCAGAGTAGAGTGGAAGAATGACTTCTCGTGTCTTGTTCACAACACACCTCTTAATGCATCCCAGAATTGTGTTTGCTTTTTTTGCAACAGCATCACACTGTTGACTCATATTTAGCTTGTGGTCCACTATAATCCCTAGATCCCTTTCTACTCTAGTCATTCCTGGACAGTCTCTCCCCATTCTGTATGTGTGAATCTAATTGTTCCTTCCCAAGTGGAGCACTTTGCATTTGTCCTTATTAAACTTCATCCTGTTTACCTCAGACCATTTCTCCAATTTATCCAGATCATTTTGAATTATGACGCTATTCTCCAAAGCAGTTGCAACCCCTCCCAACTTGGTATCATCTGCAAACTTAATAAGCGTACTTTCCATGCGAATATCTAAATCATTGATGAAGACATTGAACAGAACCGGTCCTAACACAGACCCCTGCAGAACCCCACTTGTTATACTTTTCCAGCAGGATTGAGAACCATTAAGAACTACTCTCTGGGTACGGTTATCCAGCCAGTTATGCACCCACCTTATAGTAGCCTCATCTAAATTGTATTTGCCTAGTTTTTTTATAAGAATACCATGAGAGACGATATCAAATGCTTTACTAAAGTCTAGGTAGACCACATCTACCGCTTCTCCCCTATCCACAAGGCTCGTTCTCCTATCAAAGAAATCTATCAGATTAGTTTGACAAGATTTATTCTTTCAAAACCATGCTGGCTGTTTCCTATTACCTTACCACCTTCCAAGTGCTTGCAGATGATTTCTTTAATTACCTGCTCCATTATCTTTCCTGGCACTGAAGTTAAGCTGACTGGCCCATAGTTTCCTGGGTTATTCTTATTTCCCTTTTTATAGATGGGCATTATATTTGCCCTTTTCCAGTCTTCTGGAATCTCTCCTGTCTCCCATGATTTTCCAAAGATGATAGCTAAAGGCTCAGATACCTCCTCTATCAGCTCCTTGAGTATTCTAGGGTGCATTTCATCAGGCCCTGGTGACTTGCAGACATCTAATTTTCCTAAGTGATTTTTAACTTGTTCTTTTTTTATTTCAGCTTCTAACCCTACCCCTTTCCCACTAGCATTCACTATGTTGGGCATTCCTTCATCAACTGTTACTGCAGTTTCAGTCACTGAACATGCTCAAGGCTAGAATCCCTACTCTATTTGTTAAGTTGGGCATGCAGCACTAAAGAGGAGGATTAGAATTTCTAAACTTCCTCCTTTAAAAATTTCTCTGTATCTTACCTGTCACAAATTGGCAGTGTTACCTAACATACTATTTTGAGAGCAGGAAGGGGGGGCAGCTAAAAAGATTAAGTAGTGCTTAGCACAGTGCTGCAGGTACATTCCTAACCACCTGATGTTCGAGAAGGAGAAGCTTTGCAAAACATTTTGGTTTGCATAAATGGCAAGACAAGTTTGAAAAATGCTGCGGAGTATGTTTCTAGGACACAGAGGTTACCTCTAAAATGAAAGGTAGTTTTTTGTTTTGTTTTTTTTTAAACATTTTTTAGCACAAACCATGGTTAGCTTTATCCATTTTAAAACTACATTTGTCCTTATCTTTTTTGGGCATTAACATGGAGTCTTATGCAGTTTCTTCGTCAAGACTTCATAGTGTTTAAGCGTTCAGGTAGATTAAAATATTAGTGTGGGGCAAAACATAAGAATTCTCTCTCAAGAATGTATGTGTCCTGAAGGGATAATTTGTGCCTACTCATCCATGAAAGTTGGTGGTTTGAGAAATGTGGAACGAGATAAGACCTGTATATGTGTAAGTAATACTCATTACTGTAATTTGTATTTTCACTTTAATCTGTTGTATGACAGTCATCTGTAAATAAAGGACTTTCCTTTTATTTCTTCACTCCCTTTTTGAGGGGGAATTTAGTATTTTGATGTTGATGGTGTTGGGAAAACCCCATGGGTATACTTTCATTTAAAACATGTTCAATGATGAAGACATTTAAAACTGATTATTTTTTCTCCAGTTCGGGAGTCCTGGACTGACAAGCAGCTAATAAAATGTAGTAAACTTTACCATTGATTTAATTAGTCCCCTTTGAATAGTCAGATTGAATAGATATATTTACGACTAGCTATAGTACTGGTACATCCTACTTAATTTAACTTGATTGTATGTTCACCTGTGTTAGTTTCTTCTATCCCCTTATCTCAGCCTCTTCCTTGGTAAATAATATAATTTCTATTTTATATTATATGCTTATGATTGTGCAAAATGGAAAATCTGATTATTAGCAATGCTTTTTAAAAATATGCTGTTTATTACACATTTTGCTTACCACAGGTGAAGAAAAGTTAATCTTCATAATGTTTCACTTCAGAATACTGAAGTGTGTGATTATAATTTTCTGTTAGCATCATTTATGTGAAATCTAATAGAAGAAAGTATATTTAGCTTTTCTTCCAAAGCAAAACTGGTTAGAATGGAAAAGACGAGAATATAGTTTAGTTTTGTGGAGCATTTAGGTGGTCCTACCTTTCTTTTTCTTTCCACCTAATAATTTTCTGAAAATAATCTGATCCTGGTTCCTTGCACATCTTTTGTTTGTTTAATGAAATGCAAGATCAGGGCTTGCCGATGTTGACGTTGCCTAAAGAAGGAGACCAGTTAGCAATAGTGAAGTAATTCAGATGTGTAAAGACTGTAGAAACCCTAATTTACAAATTAATCTTGCATGTAAGAATTCATAACGTTGCATAACATAACATCAAAATCATGTGTATGATGCCTAATATAAGGAATGGTGTATTGTCTTGTGTTCTTACTTTTCAAGCCACTGTAAGCAACTTCTGCTGTACTGAAGACAACAGAATGTGGTGGGGTATCAACTTGTCATTGTCAGCTTGGACTGTGTGATTTTTTTTTTTCTTTCTTTCTTCCCTCAGGAAGAGCTGGGAGTGGCTTGTACAAGTGATTATTTGTAAAATTGAGGGTCTGGTGAAATAATTTCTTAAATAACTAAAGTTGCCTCAATATTGACACACGATAAAACAAGGAACAGTGGCACCTTAAAGCCTACAATTTTATTATGGTATAAGTTTTCATGGGTTTCAACTCACTTCATCACATGCATGAAATATTTCCTATAGCATGGAAATTTAAATAACCTGACTTTAAATAGTAAACAAAGTGTGTACAGTTTTGGAATGGATGCAGGAGAAGCCTTTTATGATTAATTCTCGATCACTTTACATTCTGCTGGTTGTATTTTTAGCATATAGCATACAAAGCATACTTCACATCAATCCTTGTTCAAACTATTTAGTTACCTACACACAACGGAGGGCTCTGTCGAAAAGAAAAAAAAAATCGAACCTTTGGGTTGTCCTAAGAAGACCACAACGGTTACTGTGTGGCGTTCAAGTCCACAGAGTCAGTCATTGAAGGGGAGCACTTTAGGGAAGCCTGGGTAGGTTTTAGCAATTGTAGGTTTCAAGAGTTCAATTTTTTTTCCCTCCATCTGAATGTTAGTGCTCGACCAGTGCATGTTTTCAAGTGATTGCTTCGCTGTTCTTGAAGACTAAATTTTCTGATTACCATATATCGTAGGGATAGAACATATTTTCATTGAAGTTTGCACATTAAACGTTGTGTTGAACAAAATATGGGTATGTTGTATTTCAGGGATCTTTTGAACAGCTCAGTTTTAACAATAGTTTTCTAGCTGATTCTGTTCAAAAGCTTAATGACTTGTGCATGCTCTCTCTCTCTTTGGCATATATATCCTCTCCTCAAGATATTCTTTATGGGTTTGATCCTGCCAGGTATGTGATTGTTGAATTAACCTTTAGTTGGGGTTTGACCTCAGGAGAGGGACGTTTTGATTACAAATACAGTAAAAGTTGTTCAATAGTTATGCATTGGTGGATTCTTTTATGTTTTGGTTACATAGGTTTAAATGAAATTAAACATAATTTAATGTTTCTTTAACTTTGTTAATTTGAGCTGGTGAGTAATTACCCTTTACCCACCTCTTACTTAAGTACAAAGAGAGAGGTTTTCACTATTGCTTACACACAATTTGTATGTATAATGTAGTGACTGCATTTTGTGCATGTGTGCTCCTCTAAAAAACATTGACCCCCAATTTAAATTTTAAATTGAATTTTAAAAATATTAAAATATTGAAAAACAATGTTGTTAGCTATTTCCTGGGTGCCATTTTGCAAGCACACAAGACATGAGCAGTGTGCGAGTTAACCATTGCGAAATGTCAAATAATTAAGATTTTCATTAAAATGACTGAGCACTCATTCAGTTTGATGGGTGGAAATAGATTATCTGTGCTCCATCTTACTAAAGTTATTTCCTGATGCTGTGTGTCTCAGTTGTCTTGTGTCGTGTTTCCTTTCTCCTCTCAGATATTTCTTGATTTAGCATTTTCAGAATCATTACACATGATATTACTTATTCTGCAACTGTATAAAATACATTTGAAAAGAAATAAATTAATAGTATGTACTTGTTTTATTTGTGGGACACTGATATAAACTGAAGCAGCCCATTCTTGATTAGAATTTGACAGTCTTTCTGATTTAAAAAAAAAAAATCAGATTAGACTCAACTGTTCTGTAGTTGATCTAAATATAAAGGAGAAATGGCCAACCACTAACAAGGGGAGGAGGAACTAAAACTAAGTAAAGCAAAACTCTGGAAAAATAAGTTTAATAAATCATTGCTCTTATTCTGTCTTCCCTAGGATGGTTTTACAGTTTAAGGCATACATTTCTCCAGGACCACTAATGGATTCTGACACGCATTGGATAAGCTGGTGACCTCTGGAAGTAATCTGTTGCTGCTTGTTGCAGAGGGGTAAAGTTGACTCCATTTGGAGTTTAAAGACAAAGCGGTGTGGACATATCAAGATGACTGATCCTATGATGGATTTTTTTGATGATGCAAACCTTTTTAGTGAGACATTGGAAGGTTTGTCGGATGATGCCTTTGTACAACCTGGACCTGTTT
Organism: Carettochelys insculpta; assembly: GCF_033958435.1. Classification (NCBI taxonomy): domain Eukaryota; kingdom Metazoa; phylum Chordata; order Testudines; family Carettochelyidae; genus Carettochelys; species Carettochelys insculpta. The sequence continues at coordinate 13,257,738 of NC_134150.1, read as the reverse complement.
CACTTGTTGATGAATTGAATTTGGGTGCAGAATTTGAGCCTTTACACATAGACTCTTTGAACCATGTGCAAGATACTCAAACTCAGCAAAAGATGAATGAATTTGAGCAGTTAAATCAGTTTGAGTCACTGAAACTTCAAGTAAATCAGTCTTATGGTAGTCCAGCTGACAGTGTTTTATCACCACACACTCAATTTAATTGCTCACCAATCCATCCACAAAACCAGTCTAATGGAATGTTTCCTGATGTGGCTGATGGTAGTCCTATGTGGGGTCATCAAACTACCCCGACTGTTCCAAATCAAAATGGGTCTCCTTTTCACCAAGGACATTCTCAGTCTATGCAGCAAAATAAAACTTTTGTAGCACACCATGACTTTGCCTTATTTCAGGCCAACGAACAGCAACATCAGCGTGCCTCACTACAGTCACAACAAAATAGAAACAATATTAACACAGGGCAAGACGCTCTGAGTCTGCCAAAAAACTTTATGGAGGTTAATGTATCTGCTCCACACCGGGCCAGTGTTACCCATCCACCTCAAATTGCTAATCCATCTACTTCACAGCAGCCTCTCTCTGTTCAACAGTTTTCTCAAAATCCCAGTGCTTCAATACATTTTTGTGGAAATCAGGAAGGAAACTTTGATGGACAGTCTCCAGCTATGACTCCTTGCTCTGTTAATAGTACACAGCAGTTTTCTTCTCCATATTCCTACTCTAATAATCATGTTTCTCCTTCCAGCCTCCTACAGTCATCTACTGCTCTTTCTGCTAGCCAACAAACGCATCCTTTATCTGATTATACTGGAAGTGATGCCTTTACATCTCAAACAGGGAACAAACAAGAAACCACCGAGCACCTCTTGAATCCTAATACACCGTTGAATTCAAATAGTTTCCAAATGTTGCATTCAGCACATCCTCAGGGCAGTTTCAGTAGTTCAAAACTCTCTCCTGTGAACATTAATTTTCCAGCATCTGCTGGTTCTGCTTCTCAGATAAGCCATTTCAGTGATCCTATAGAAAGCAATGGTTTTTCATCGTTGGATGAGAACTTACTTCATCAAGTTGAGTCTCAAGCTGAGCCATTTACTGGACTTGATCCAGAGGACCTCCTTCAGGAAGACCTTCTACCCCAATTTGATGATTCAGCATTTGTTCAGGATGCTTCAAGCCACATATTAGAGCATGACATAGAACACCATATTACACAGTCATCTGATATTGTTCAGACACAGTCTCAAAGTCAGATGCATCCTTGGCATTCTTCAGTTTCTAATCGGCATTTACAAGACAGAAATCGTCTGGCCTTACCAGGGCAGGTATGTAGCCCTTTTTTGGGACGGTGTAACTGAATTACTCCATTGAACTTAATCACACTGGAAGTAATTTGTTCTTTGTCTACAGGTAACTCTAAAATCTCTGATCTGTTTTTGGTCATTTGTTACTAAAGAATATAAATAACTGTTCTATCCTTAAAAAGAAATTAGAACCCATCTTTAAGTCAAACCTTATATATACAACTTTAATTATTATGCTGAAGACTTATAATTCATACTCCTATCTAAATGGATAAATATCTATAATTTAGATTTCTTAGGTACTAAAATGGTTAATACAGAAATAGTTTTAGAAATACTACTATAGTATTTGCCTGGAGCAAAGGATCAGTGGGATCTACATTTAATTTTTGGTGCAGTAAGAATTTGTCACTAATGTGTACTAAATATGAATGTATTTTAAGTTGTGTAGTTTTGCCTCAGTACAAAGATTAATTATATATTTCAAACTCTGAGGGGCTTTTTTCTTCATAGTCACTTTACTACTTACAGTGTAACTAGAGTTGTCTGTATTTCCCACAAAACAAAAAAAGCAGTCCTGTAGCATCTTAAAGACTAACAGTATTGTTTATTAGTTGATGAGCTTTCTTCGGAAACACCATCACCTAATAAACAATATTGTTAGTCCTTAAGGTGCTACAGAAATGCTTTTTTTATTTTGTGAAGATACAGACTAACATGGCGACCTCTCTGAAATATTTCCCTCTTGGTGCCTCTTTGACTATGTTGAGTCAGTAAAAAGACAAAGGTCTGTCCTGAAAGCTATAATGGTGATTGAATTTTAGGGAACTAGGAAAAAAATGTTGCTTCATTAAAAGCTTGAAGAACTCTGTGATAAAGATCCATGTTTTACCTAACCTTTAAGTGCCAGAAAAGGTAAATCCTCCCTGTTGCCTGTTTGTTGCTAACCTTCTCCGTGGGAAGCCCAAGAAAAGTGGATTAGAAAGTCATCTTCATTTTCAGCACTTTGTTGGATATTTTCAAATGTTGAATAGATGTTTGAAAATTGAGTAAAAGTCACTTCTGTCTTTGATTTTAATCAGCTTCTTTGTTCATGTGGTTTCATATATTTACTATTTCTCAAAATATCCCTTCTGGGAAAACAAACCATGGAAACCAGCATAAGACCTGAAGTTTATGTTCTCCTGTTAACCCAACTTTTTAGAAGACCTCACTCTATGGCTTGCCGTGCCAAAGGTATGCACTCACCATGCTCCACTGAACTCAGTGGTGGAACTTAAAAAGCTTTGAGAGCAATTTAAACTCAGATTTGTAAGGTCAGAAGGGAGTGCTATGATGATCTACTCTGAATTCTTCCATAACACAGGCCTACACCACATTCAGTAATTTCTGCATCAAGTCCACAAGTGCTGTCTGAACTATCACATACCTTTTAGAAAGTTATTGGCTGTGTCTAGACTAGTTCTGAACTTTGAAGGGGGAGCATGGTAATTAGGCTGTCAGGAGTTTACTAATGAAGTGCTGTGGTGCATATGCAGCACTTCATTAGTTAAAATCCCCCTCTCCCCCTGGCAACCTCGGCATAAGGGACTTCGATGTATCACAGGCAGTTCGAAGCACCTGCAGCTGAGCCGCAACTACATACAAGCCGGCACTTTGAAGTTTCACACTTCAAAGTTTACGTTGGGGAGATTTTGACTAATGAAGTGCTGCATATTTACTGCAGCATTTCATTATTAATTTCCTGACACCCTAATTAGCATGCCCCCTTTGAAGTTGGGGGCTAGTCTAGACACAGCCATTGAGTCTTAATGATGGGTTTGAATTGTCTAGGACAGGATGCTGTTTGTAACCATTTAATCTCCTTCGCATTCTTTTGTACTATCAGAAACCTCTTTCTCCTGTAGTTTCGTATAGACCGTGGTCAAGTCATCTCTGAATTGTCTCGCAGATCTCTCTAGTCTGACATACTCTCATCTGGCAACATATTTGATCTGGCATGATTTTAGTTAGACTTACAGATTTATCATGGGTGTGGCCAAATTTTCATAGTCCCATAAAGGTTGTTTCCAGCTCCTAGTCCTGGCTCTCAGTGTTCTGTGCTGTTTGTTTAGCTGTAATTTATCCCAATTGTCTTCTAAGAACCAAGTAAGCAGTGGAACTGTTAGTAAAGCTGTTAGACAATATTAGCCTCCCATGGTCTGGCAAATTCTGTTTTCAGAACTGGGCAGGTCCAAAGGATGCCAGACTAGAGAGGTTCAACCTGAATAGATTGAGCTTTAGTGTCTCAGTATAAGGTACGTTTTGAGATTTAAACCATCCTTGTAGCTCTCTTATGGACTCTTCCTAATTTTTCAACAGTTTTGAAGGTTTAGTTAGCATCCTTTTTAATTGCACTGATGATTTCACTAATGCTGTGTATGCAGGTATTACCACTTTAATCCTACTTGATATTCCCCTGCTTATTCATTCAAGAATCACATTTGCCAGTTTTAGCTATAGCATTGCACTGGCAGCTTATATTACCTACCATATTCCTTTTCCCCTCTCCTGAAGCCTTTATAAGCCCTCTTCCATCTTATAGGTATGAATTACGTTATTTGTTTTTTAAACGCGTGACTTTGCTTTTGGCTATATTGTAAGGTGTGTTGTTCAAATGAGTCCTTCATACCAAGCAATCTATGTAACTGCCCTGTCCTTATCTTTTATTCTGTCATCAAGTGTTGTATCTTCTTCATATTATACCATAAAATTTTATATACAGTGTATTTACGGGTATAAGGCTGAGAACAACTACCTGCAAGACTAGTAGAAGCACCCGTGACTCCCCATTTGTAGCTAATCTTTGTAGTCTTTCAATGAACATTCTTAAACTGTTGAATATATGCTACATTGATTATGTGCATAAAAGATTATTATCAGAATTATTTATGATTAAGTTACCATTAGCACAGTTATCTTGATCATTCAATCTTGTGATCTTATTTATTTTTTTTTAGATTTAACTTTCTGTAATATCATGTTGATTGGCATTCAGAATGCAGCTGTCCTTTTAATTCTTTGTTGATTGCATTAGAAAACAAGAATGGCCATCCTGGGTCAGATCAGAAGTCCATCTGGCCAAGTGTCCTGTCATCCAATAGCAGCTAAGGCCAGGTGCTTCAAGGGAATGAACAAAACAAACAACCATTGAGCGATTCAACCCATTGTCCATTCCAGCTTCTGGCATTGGAGTAGGGATACGCAGAATATGGGGTTGCATCTCTAACTGTCTTGACTAATAATTATTGATGATCTGTCCTCCATGGAATTACGAAATTCTTTTTTGAGCCACATGTAGTTTTGGCCTTCACAGCATCTCCTAGAAATGTATTCCACAAGTTTTATGTTGGGTAAATAAGTACTTCCTAAATATTCGTTTTAAATCTTCTACCTGTTAATTTCATTTGGTGGCCTATGGTTCTTGTCACATGAATGAGTAGATAACATTTCTTTATTTGCTTTTTCTGCATTGTTCATGATTTCTTAGACAGAGTTTTGTTATAGTTGTGCAGAATGTATTAACTGAGTAGCTCCACAGTGCTTAACTTGAAATCACAGCAGTGGATGACAAGTGCGTAGATAGGTGCTTGAAATAAGCAAGCTTTAGGTGGTAGAGTAAAGGGGAGTTGGAAAATGAAGTCCATCCCTGTCTCATCTGGACAGAGCGCATCGACCTTTGACCCTCTCCCCAGCCACTATTACAACTTACATGTTAGAATAACCATTGCAGCACTCCGTGCAGTATCAGTGCGTATTGAGGCTTCTGAAGGCTGGTCTACACTAGGGATCAAAGTTGCTCCCAGATACACATTTCTAGCCACTCCATTAGTGTAGCTAGAATCAGTGTATCAAGATCAACTTTGTACCGTGTAGATGAAGGCTCTTCAGGCTCACACTGACATCCTGTAATCCACAGTACAGCATGGAGTATCAGGGTCAGCGACTGAGCCCAGAGAGATATTCACTGACACAGCAAAATCAAACTCTGGCAGATTGATCGCAGTATGTCAAAACCCTTGTTAAGTATAGACATGCCCTAAAATCCTGGAACTGTAGATTCCTTGCTCTTCTCTAGTCTATTCTTGTAGCCTTTTTGCCAGGTTATCTGGGACAACACAGAAATCCTCTTCTTGATAGGTGGAAAGCGTACAGATTTCTCTGCAGAGTAGCCTATGAATGTTCCCACACAATCTTAAACCACAGATTAAATCATTCAGATTCCCATATGTCATGGCTCCTTCCCCACTCTAGTAAGATAAATGCAGAAGTGGGAGCCAGCAAAAGTACCTTCAAAACCATACCTACCAGGTTTTGGTATAAACTTCCCCCCAAAAAATCCTAAAAACCTTAGATTTTGGGGATAAAATTCGCTGCCACCACCCAAGTAATAATAAGGAAACCAGGGAGAGACTACGTGGGAAATCTCAGCCCCACAAGTAAAAGCCAGTACACAAACATTAACCAATACCAAGTTAATAAAAAGAAAAAAAGAGAACTTTTTATTATTGCAGCAATATTCGTGTTGCAAGCCTCCTGACTAGATGGAAGAGTCGCAAAGTAAAACACATGGGGAGTCTCCACCATGGGCCGAGAACTTAGATACAAGGAGAGTAAAAGAACATTTCTAAAAAGTGCACAGACATCAGATCCCACTTCCCATACCATAAAACAATAAAGCCTAACGGATCTATCTAAACTTTACCCTACTTACAGAGGATTGGGGGGCCTGTTCTTGGAGAGAGAGATTCTGTCTCTCCCTCATGGGTGGAAAGAAGAAGAAGGAGGAACAGAGAACAGAAAAGGGAGGAGCCAAAATTCAATTCTTACCTACATTCCTATAGGCCAGCTCCACCTGGCTAAGGAAGTTAACCCTTTCTCTCCCAGGCTGCTGGCTCACCCTCATGATCATGACACCACATGATGGCCATTTTTGCCAGTGGTGGAAAAAGTACTGCCAAAAGTTACTTGAATAAAGTTACAGCTCCTTTGCAAAAAAAAAAAAAAAAAAAAAAAAAGTAATTAAGTAAAACTCAAAGTCTCCTTCTGGAAAGCTACTTGAGCAAAAATACAGAGGTGTCACATCTCAATTCTACTCAAGTATCCAGAAGTTAAAAAAATTAGCCATCCTGTGGAAATCTGTGGTAACCATCCTGACTTATCCTAGGACTCCATTATTTCTCTCTCTCCCCCCACCTCCCCCACACACAGAGTGCATTTTTTTGTGCTGCTACTTGCTGCTACTGAGTACCGGCACCTTGTCAGACCAAGCCATGGGATTGACTGAGCATGTGGGGCGCTGGGAAATTGCTATGTACTAGCTCCTCCCTTTTTTTAAAAACAAAAGAAGGCATGTATATGTGTGCAGCCCCCCCCACATAGTATGCATATGTATGTATGTGTTTATACACATATACTATGCATTTGTATTTCAAATCTGGAATTTAAATGTAATTGTAGCCTTCATTTATAAAGTGAAAGAGTGACCAAATTAACTACAGGAGTCCAATTACAGAAATTCTAAAAGGACAAAAAGCTTAAAACATAATACACAAAATTATGAAAAATAAAGTGCAATCCACCAAGTCTTTTTATATTCCAGGACAGCAGGGGTGAAACATTGTAGGGGGCATGGGGCAGTTTTAGTGGATTCCTCTGAGTTTTAGTGCTTCCTTGAAACTGCAATCACAACAATCAAACCTTATCTTCAGATTCTCATATTAGGAATCCCAGTGACTTCTAATCATGAAGAAGGTTTGCAGGTTAAGAATGGTGCAGAGAAAAATTCCTTGTTAAACTTGATGCAAGAACAACACTGTGCTCAAAAATTTCTCAGATCAGGGAGATTTAACAAGGCCCGCTGATCTGAGAGGTTTGAGCATAGGGATAAGTACAGCTTGTGAGAATGTAAACAAAGCCTAAGGGTGTGGCTAAGACATCAAGAATTGAGTGAAAGGTAAACGCATTTCAGCCATGCAGACAATCACCCACTGTGACTCATTTCCCTAGAAGACTCCTGGGAGAGCTGATTTCAGTAACAGTTACCTCCTTTGCACCAACCCACTTGCCCCATGTTGGGGAAGTAGCAGCAGCAGCCCCCACCGCATCCACCCCAAAAAGTGAGCTAAACTTCTATGCCAGCAAGGGGAGAAGCAGGAAAAAAGCATCAACTGCTGATAGTGTAAGGGCACAATTGAAAGGTTCCTACCTCAACAATTCAAGTGTCATACCCCACTCCCCATCTTGTAGCCCAGCCCTCCTCTTCAGTTCCCCTGTGGGGCTCTTAGGAGGAGGTGGGGGTGGACCCAGACCTGTCCATACTAACACACACACACAGATAGCAGGGTTGCTCCAAATCCCAGTCACCCAGCACACAGGGAAACCACCCACACTAATGCCCCCCTCCCCCTCAAGCCAGCCAGCCAGCCAGAGCAAAGGGAACACACACACTCCTTCAGTCCCCACCGAACTCAGCCACCCACCCTGCCTCTGAGCTTCTTCCAGCACAGCCTGCTCCACTCTCTTGACATAGGGCTTCTTTGCGGGCTCTCTGTCACAGGGAGACTGGGGAACCCCTGCCTTTGGGCACCCACCTTGCTGGTGCTCCCACCAGAGAAGAGGCATTACGTGAGACAGTGTAAGTGCTACTGTCCTCCCTGCCCTTGGCTGAGATGCTGAATCTCCCCTCTGACCTAGCTAGCTGGCTGCAGGTAAAGTCATATGAGACTCTTCATATGCACCCCTCTCAGTATGGCCCTGGGCAGCAGCCCTGGTTGCTCAGGTCTAGGGCTGGTAGTGCCTGCATAGATACTGTTTTTGATTGAAAAGGTGTTGATGTAGGTATGAAAAGGGTGGTTCTTTGGCGGGGTCATTGTGCTTGTTGGTTATTTATTTATTTATTTTTAAATTCACTGCATGATTGGATAATTGCACATGCAGCTGTGCTTTAGCAAATTGGAATACTGGCTTGCACAACTGTTAGTGGTGTGATGAAAGCAGTAAGTGAGCGCTTTCGGAAGTGGTGGGTGAGTAAAAAGTACAATATCTTATTTTAAAAATACTTGAGTAAAAGTACAAGTTGCATGAAAATAAATTACTTGATTAAAGTTCAGATCCGGGAAAAAAGTTGCACTTGGGCAGTGTGATGAAGTACTTATACTTACATTCCACCTCTGGTTTTTACTGTGTGTGAGCTTTAGCCCATAAGATTAGACCGTTGTGAGGCTTCTGTATACAACTAAGATTGAGAGGGATTTTGAAAATACTGATGTGGCACTTATCTATTTTGGGTATTTACAAGGCACCTACTACCTTGTCATCTAATCTGTTATTACTCACACGAAGTCAGTGAGTGGAAACCTTCCAGTTACAGGGAATCTCTTTGGCAGGGGGGAAAAGGTGTTGTCACTGGCCTCTAAAAATACTCACATCTATTGAAAGGCAGAACATGAAATCTAATTTTACTTGAATGCTTGCAGTTGAGGGACAGAGACTTTGCACACAATCTATTTTTGTGACCAGGAATTTCCAACTCAGACTACTACTGTAACATTTTACATCCTGAATACCTTTTTAATCCTGTGATCCCACATTCCCAATGAGAACCTCCATCTGTGTGGATTAATGTCTTCCTTTCATGATGACCATATGAAAAGTGTAAAAATTAGACGTGAATTACTGTCCTGGCATGGAATTGCTTCTTTTGTGTGGAGGATAATCTGGTTAATTTTTCTTTAAAAAAAAGCCCCAAAAGAAAAAACTTTAATTTACTTTATAAAAAGAAAAAACTTCCTTTCTCTTTCTTGTAGGGGCCTGAACACACTAAAATGATTTATCAGGTTCTCTTGCCCAGGTTGGAATGGATATGAGTGGTCCATCCAAGTGGTACAGGCCTTTTTGTGCCATTAAGTCTTAACCAGAGTAAGGGTTGGGAACCTATGGCAATGAGTAAGATCTGGCCTGCTGCTTAACTTCATTCAGCCCACAGCAAGTCTCTGTGCTGTGGGCTGAGAGCTTGCCCCACTATGTGTGGGGAATCAAGGGTTGCCTAGGTGTTCAAAGTCTGGTTGGCACTTCACAGATTCTGGAATCGGCCAGCCTGGGCGCAGGGGTACTCAAGGACCTCCTTGGGCTGCTTACACCCCTGGGTGTGAGCTCTGCAGCTTTCATTGGCTGGGAACTGTGGCCAGCGAGAGCTGCATGGGCAGTATGCGGAGCTTCCCTGAACGCCCTGATGCAGGAGTCTGCAACCTTTGGCTCTTCAAGGACTTCATTGTGATTCCTAATGCAATAATTGCAAAGGAAAAACATCGCTTCTGATAATTTTTGATAAGTGTTGAACGTCCTGCAGTAAACGTGTATCACATTACAAATCATTGTGTGCACTATTCTTAAAATAGGGCGTACAAAAAGTATGTTTTGACGTTATTTATTAAGGACCGTCTCATATTCACGTGCATTGTGACTCTTGAATAGATTTTTTTTTCTTTTTACTGAATTACCAAAAAAAAAAAGGCTCCTCTTGCTGTTTTGGTTGCCGACTCCTGCCTTAGTGTCTAGGGCTGTGTTCGTGTTTCTGGGAGCCAGGGCAGGCAGAGAACCTTCCTTAGCCCCATTATGTTATGGACTGGGAGCTACCTGAGGTTAAGCACCGTGTTGCTGGAATCTGTACTCTGAGTCCTGTTCTTCGCCCCATCCCCCTGACCTACACCTGCATCGGTTCTTGCACTCCAGATCTCTTGGCAGCAGCCTGGAGCCCATCCCTCACCCCCATCCTTCAGTTCCATGTATTTGATTTGTCAGTTTTTATTGCCTCCCCCCCTTTTTTTTTTTGGACCTCTGTGCTGTATAACAATCTGGACTGGAAATGGTATAGATCTGAAGAAGTGGGTCTGTCCCACTAAAGCTCATCACCTAATAAATTATTTTGTTAGTCTTTAAAGTGCTACAGGACAGCTGGTTTGTTTTGTTAGAATACAGGCTAACATTTGTTTTGTTGGAATACAGACTAATACAGAAACAGTAACAGGGAACTTGGAAATGGAAGAGATGCTTAATGACTTCTTTGTTTCAGTCTTCACTGAGAAGTCTGATGACGGAATGCCCAACATCGTGAATGCTATTGGGAAAGGGGTAGGGTTAGAAGTTGAAATAAAAAAAGAACAAGTTAAAAATTACTTAGGAAAATTAGATGTCTGCAAGTCACCAGGGCCTGATGAAATGCACCCTTGCAAACTTGTTCTTCTTGGCCTCTGAGGATAGAACAAGAGGCAACGGGCTTAAACTGCAGCAAGGGAGGTTTAGGTTGGCCATTAGGAAAAAATTTCTAACTGTCAGGGCGGTCAAACAGTGGAATAAATTGCCAAGGGAGGTTGTGGAATCTTCATCGCTGGAGATATTTAAGAACAGGTTAGATAGATGTCTGTCAGGGATGGTTTAGATAGTACTTGGTCCTGCCATTGGAGCAGGGGGCTGGACTTGATGGCTTCTCAAGGTCCCTTCCAGTCCCAGTGTTCTATGATTCTATGGCTACCTCTCTGTTGTTGTTCAAACTTTTTCAGGTAGGCTTCAAAGGGAAGTGATTTAAAAAAGCTAGTAGTTCTCAAACAGCAGTTGGGGCACCCTGATGTGCTGTGAGTAGGTTTCAGAGAGTCTGCAAAGCAGGGCCAGCATTGGACTCACAGGGTAGAAAGCTGAAGCTCCACTGCATGAAGCTGAAGCCCTGGACTGTAAGGCCCACCACTTGGGGCTGAAGCCCAAGCAATATGGCTTTGGTGTGGACAGGAATGTTAACGATTAACCAGATAACTGGTAAGCTTCACCCTAAATGGATGAGGTTTACAGGTTACGGTTCGCTGGGAGGGGTTGGAACAGTTCATTGCCTGCTGCAGAGGTTTGCTCCAGCCCTTTGGGATTGCTATGGGACCATTGCTGATGGGGTTCTCCAGCATGTCTAGAGCAGCCCCTGCTTACAGCAGCTGTGGAGGGGTGCAGTGGGGAGACTGCTCCAACTCAACTAGATGGCTCCAGCACTCGTTCCCTCTCTGCCCCCCATGTGCAGTGCAGAGAGGTACATGGAGTAGTCAGCTGTTTTCAGCAGCCAGGGGCTCCAGCAGGCAGGGAGTCTGTCTGAGAATCCCACGGGGTTGCAGGCCAAAAGCTGCCTAAGTAAACACCTCCTGGCCAGAGTCTGCCTTTGACATCCCACTCTCTCCCATACCTCAAGTCCCTGCCCCAGTGTGTGAAGGGAATCCCAAACTCTCTGTACCACCTCCCCGCCCAGGTCACAGTTAGAAACCAGACTCTTTACCCACTTCTATAGCCTTTTCCTAGGCCTGAATCCTGTCCTGAACCCATATACCTTCCTGGACCCTGCACCCCAGTCCCCTCCCACACCTCCTCAGCCTTCAGGCTCCCTTCTGCACCCAGCCTCTGTCCCAGACCCCACATCCCCTCCATAGAAAAGTGCAGCCCTTACCCACTTATCAAAATTTTGGATTGTTGCTGCCTCCCCCCTACTGATTATTGCCCACCCCTGTCACACACAGGCCGTGTCTACACATGCCCCAAACTTCGTAATGGCCACGCAAATGGCCATTTTGAAGTTTACTAATGAAGCGCTGAAATGCATATTCAGCGCTTCATTAGCATGTGGGCGGCCGCGGCGCTTCGAAATTGATGCGCCTTGCCGCCGCGCGGCGCGTCCAGACGGGGCTCCTTTTTGAAAGGACCCCGCCTACTTCGAAGTCCCCTTATTCCCATCTGCTCATAGGAATAAGGGGACTTCGAAGTAGGCGGGGTCCTTTCAAAAAGGAGCCCCGTCTGGACGCGCCGCGCACAGCGAGGCGCTTCAATTTCGAAGCGCCGCTGCTGCCCACATGCTAATGAAGAGCTGAATATGCATTTCAGCTCTTCATTAGTAAACTTTGAAATGGCCATTTGCGTGGCCATTTCGAAGTTTGGGGCACGTGTAGATGTAGCCACAAAGAGGTGGTTAGTCCAAATTGAGTTTGCCAGTGTGTGAGGTATCAAAAGTTTTCCCCTCCTTCCATCAAGGACACCTCCGCTCTCCTGCTTCTGTCTTCCTGTCTTGTCATTTCTCTCGGGTGGAGTCACACGTTTGTATCACTTTTGACTAGGGTATTTCCAGATTGAACTGCTCCACGTTGATGCAGTTAACTCTCCAGAAAACTCAGTTTAAGAAGGCCTGCTTTACTTTTCCCCTCAGTGCTGATAGTATTATTACTAGTACATTCATCCCTCGCTATACGAGCGTAACTAGTTCCCAACTTTCTGCTCACAGGCAGAAACTCATAAGAGGGACGCTAAATTACTATTAAATTACATGTAAAAGTCTCTGATTAGTTCCTAGGGCTCCTAACTTGGGGAAGGAGTGGCAGCAGGTGGCACTGCTTTTGAAAGGTGAGCGAACTTTGGCTTGGGGAGGGTTAAAGGCTGGGGGTAGTTTGGAACTTTGAGTGGGAGGGAGGGCTAAAGTCTGGTGGCAGGTTGGGGTGGGGGGTGAGTTCAGGATGCTGCTGTTTGGGGCTGATGGGGGTCAGGCTGTGGGACTGCGGGGGTTACAGGTGCCGGGGGGGGGGGTGGGGGTGTCAGGCTGCTGGGCCATGGAGATTACAGGTGCTGGGGTGGGGCGAGGTCTGGCCATGGGGGTTACAGGCGGCAGCAGGGTTAGGCTGTGGGGGTTCAGGCTGTGGGGCCAGTAAGGGTGTCTGACTGCCATGATTTAGGGCTGCTGTGGGGGGTGTCAAACGGCGTAGGGGGGTCTGGCTACGGGGTTGGCAGGGGCATCAGGCTGCTGCAGTTTGGAGCTGTGGTGGGGGTTCAGGCTGCGGGGCCAGCAGGGGGGTCTGGCTGCAGTGGGTTGGGGCTGTGGGGCTGGTGGGGGGTGTCAAACTAGAAGGTTGGAGCCGCGGGAAGGCTCGTATTAAGGGGTGGGAGTTCACTCATAGAGTGAACTAAGGTAGGTAAATGTGTCCCTCGTTTAAGCGAGTACTCGTAAATAAAGTACTCGTTTAACGAGGGATGAATGTAGTTATACATTACCAGACAGCACTCTCTATGCGAACCTTTATAGTTAAGGTAATAGCACTGCTGAAGAAACAGTAAACAATAAAAGAACCTGTGTGGCTGACAATATATTTACAAGCATTCTCCCCCCCCCAACCCCCCCATTGTCTTCAGCGTCATTTCTGGCTTCTGGCATGTGTCAGTCCTTCCATCCTCTTTCTAAGGATTGGGACCCTTAGTGAACTGGCAGTCCTATCCATTTGCTGGATCAGAACAAAAAGCTCTGGGTCTTTTTAAAGCCAAGCTATTTATCTAAAAACACTTTCTGTTTTTTCAAAAATATATCCTTTAATTTTAGGCAAAAAGCCAAAGAGCATCTATAGAAAAAGTGTCAGAGAGGTAGCCGTGTTAGTCCGTAGCTTCGAGAACAACAAGAAGTCTTGTGGCAATTTATAGACTAACATATTTTGGAGCATAAGCTTTTGTGGGCAAAGACCCGCTTCATCAGATGCATGAGTGGGGGGTGGTGGTTTCAGAGGGTTATTTAAAGAATGGGGTCCCAGAAAAAGGGAGGGCCAGAGCTGACAAGGTCTATTCAGCAAGGTGGAAATGGCCCATTATCAATAGTAGGTATCAAAAGAAGAAAAAACAAGTCAGATCAGACGGGGATATGAACCACTGTCAGAGTCTAATGGGGAGATCTTAACACCCAGGGCAGAGAAGCTGCCTTTGTAAATTGTGAGCCATTCCCAGTCTCTGTTTAATCCTTGGTTAGTGGAGTCAAATTTGCAGATAAGTTGCAGCTCAGAGATTTCTCTCTCCATTCAATTTTTGAAATTTCTTTGTTTCAAGACTGCCACCCATAAATCTGCCACTGAGTGTTCAGGGAGATTGAAGTGTTCCCCCACAGGCTTCTGTACGTTACTGTTCCTGATGTCTGATTTTTATGTCCATTTATTCTTTTACATAGAGACTGTCCAGTTTGGCCTATGTAAATTGCAATGGGGCATTGCTGGCACGTGATGGCATATATTATATTAGTAGATGTGCACGTAAAGGAGTCCCTGATGGTGTGGTTGATGTTAGGTCCTGTGATGATGTCATTGGTGTAGATTTGCGAAGAGAGTTGGCAGCAAAGAACATTGCAGGGGCTGGTTCCAGGCCTAGAGCCACTGTCTTGTGATTTGTAGTGGCTGGTGAGGATTTGTTTAAGGTTGGCAGGCTGTCTGTAGGTGAGGACAGGCCTGCCTCCCAAGGTCTGTGAGAGTGAAAGATCATTGTTCAGGATGGGCTGCAGATAGCTGATGATGCATTGGAGAGGCCTTAGGTGGGGGCTGTATGTGATGGCCAGTGGTGTTCTCTTGTTTTCCTTGCGAGGCCTATTGTGTAGCAGGTGGCTTCTGGGTACCCATCTGGCTCTGTCAGTCTGTTTCAGCACTTCCTTAGGTGGGTATTGTAGTTTGAGGAAAGCTTGGTAAAGGTCTTGTAGATATTTGTCTCTGTCTGATGGATCAGAGCAAATACGGTTGTACCTTAGTGTACAATGGATTGTGTAGTATGCCCTGGATGGAAGCTGGAGGTGTGTAGATAAGCATAGTGGTCTGTGGGTTTTCGATATAGGGTAGTATGTATGTGACAGTTGCTTATCTGCACAGTAGTGTCCAGGAAGTGAATCTCTTGTGTGGACTGGTCCAGGCTAAGGTTCAAGGTGGGGCGAGAACTGTTGAAATCATGGTGAAACTCTTCAAGAGCCTCCTTCCCATGGGTCCAGAAGATGAAGATGTCATCAGTGTAGTGCAGGTGGAGGAGGGGCGCTAGGGGACGAGAACTGAGAAAGCGTTGTTCCAGGTCAGACATCAGAATGTTGGCATACTGTGGGACCATGCGGGTGCCCATAGCAGTGCCACCGATTTGAAGGTATAATTTGTCCTCAAATCTGAAATAGCTGTGAGTGAGGACAAAGTCACAAAGCTCCATCACCATTTGTGCCTTGGTCTCATCAGGGATAATGTTCCTAACAGCTTGGAGTCCACCTTAATGTGGGATATTGGTATAAAGGGCCTCTGTATCCATGGTGGCCAGGATGGTGTTTTCAGGAAGGTCACCAGTTTCCTGAGGAAGTTGGTGGTATCTTGAAGAAAGCTGGGGGTGCTGGTAGCATAGGGTCTAAGTAGAGAGTCCACATATCCAGACAATCCTGTGGTGAGGGTGCCAATGCCTGAGATGATGGGGTGTCAGGGATTCCCAGGTTTGTGGATCTTGGGTAACAGGTAGAGTAAACCTGGTTTGAGTTCAAGGGGTGTGTCTGTGTAAATTTGTTTCTGTGTTTTTATAGGGAAGGTCTTAAGCAGATGTTGTTGTTGTTTCTTTGTGTATTCCTCAGTGGGATCCTTGGACAGAGGCTTGTAGAATGTGGTATTGGAGAGTTGCCTGGCAGCCTCCTTTTGGTAGTCTGTCCTGTTCATGTTAACAACAGTGCATCCCTCGTTGGCCTCTTGGATGACAATGTCAGAGTTGTTTCTGAGACTGTTGATGGCGTTGCGTTCTGCACCGCCGAGGTTATGGGGTAAGCGATGCTGCTTTTCCACAATTTCTTCCTGTGCAAGCTGGCGGAAGCATTCTATGTATAGGTCCAGTTTGTCAGTTCAACCATCAGGGGGAGTCCATGAGGAATTCTTTTTCTTGCACCGTAGGTGGGAGGGTAGCTGTGGGTCAGTGTGCAGTTCCATGTCATGTTGGAAGTATTCCTTGAGTTGAAGTCGGTGAAAGTAGGCTTCCAGATCACCACAGAACTGTATCAAGTTTGTGGGGCAGAAAGAGAGCCCTCGAGAAAGGGCAGATTCTTCTGCCGGGCTGAGTGTGAAGTTGGATAGATTGACAATATTCCTAGGTGAGTTAAGGGTACCACTATTGTAGCCCCACATGGAAAGTAGGAGTTTAGGTAGTTTACAGTCCTTTTTCTTCTGTAGAGAAGAGAAATGTGTGTTGTAAATCTCCTGTCTTGTTCTAGTAAAGTCCAGCCATGTGGAGGTTTGCGTGGAAGATTGTTCATTTATGAGGGTCTCCAGATTAGAGAGCTCTCTTTTGATGTTTTCCTGTTTGCTGTACAGGATGTTTATCAGGTGAGAAAATGTTTTCTGTGTCAGGAAAAAATGCTTTTACAGAATTGTCCTTTGCCTTACTTACTATTTGCATTTGGGATGCGACAATAGAAAGTGAAAGTGTTTTTGCACCAGCACAGTTCATCTTTGTTTCTGTGTTTGCTACTTTATTACAGGTTGCACCTCCAAAAACCAGGATTCTTTGGTCTGTCTGGAACATGAATGTTACTGGACTAGAGAGTCCCATATTGGGAGGTTTGTAGGGGGAGGACTGGGTGGAGCTTGTTGATAGGGAGATCCAGTGGCCTTAGGTGGTGGTGGGATGGCTGGAGCTGACAGCCCTGGGCAAGGTGGGGTGAGCTGTGGCCATCTGGTAGTCAGGTGGGGTCAGGGTCCCACGGGGCTGCATCCCGCAGCCTGCCTGAGGCTGGGCTGTTTTTGGCAAACTGGCCAGGGCTGGAGCCAGCATCCACAGCTGGCAGCCCTGGCATGGTTGTGGTGAGTGTCAGCCCAATAGGACTGTGACTGGTCTGGAGGGAAGGGGGTGGGCCTGGAGTTAAGGGGTCCAGTAGGAGAGAGGTGCAGCCAGCAGCACAGAGGAGCAGGAGACTGGGGGGCCTAGAGGCAGTGGACCTCCCCACATTTGGCAAATTTCCTCATTCAGGTCCCAAGAGTGCCAGACACAGGAGGTGCAACTGGTATTAATCTGATTGTTTGTGTACAGATTTAGTTCTGCATTTCTATTCCTGCAACATTTTTTTAAAAAGTTGCTCTTTGTAAATACTATTATAGATATGGTACAAAATGTGTGTGTATATTTCTACGGTTCATAGTCGTTTCGTGAGCTAAGATAATAAATAGGTGTTTTTTTTAATGTTTAGATGTGTGTTTTTAGTAACATAGTAGCTTTACGGTTAGGGGAGATAGCCCACATTGGCTAATTTTGTCACTTCCGTCAGCTCTGTCTTAGCAAAAAAGCCTCTATAATCTGGAAATGCATGGAATGGCAGCCAGAGATAAAGTACGATCCTAGTTACTATTCTGTGGCCTGTACTGCAAAGGGAGCAGAACTCTGAGTGCCGTGCCAGGAGCCTGAGTAACAGCAACCAGTATTAACAGGAGCTTTCAGGCTATTGGCCTTTTGTGTGCGTACTGAAAGTGAAGGGTGAACAGGAAGTAGACTCCAGGAAAAGTGGGAGTGGAGTTGCGAGAAAATTCATGGATTAGTCTAGTATGTGAGGAGCATGTGGGATCCAAGCCAGACTGAACTTTTGAAATTATCCCTGCTGCTGAGACTGTTGTGTGCTTCAGAATCTTTAAAGAATACTCCAATCTTCAAGTGAGACATTGATTACAATACAGTGTTTTGAAACTGGCATAATTAAAGCAAAGGTTTTGAGATCTACCAAACATTTATCTCTTTAATTATGAGAACCAAGCACTTTACCTTGCTTAACTTACCAGTCTTGCCCGGAATCTTGTAATAAAACTAGCAATACCACCTGTTAAAGAAGTAATTTTACACAGCACATGTGTAGTCTGAACATAGATGCGTAATATGGATTCTGATTTCTCTTTAACATTGCAAGCTTTTGTTTGCTTCAATAATAAACTGGTTTTGTAGTATTGGTTGCAGAAGAACCACAAGAGACGTTTTGTGACAGAAATAAAGCTAACCATTTAGAGTTTTTAAAATAAATATTTAGTAAAATCTGCCTTACTAAACAAGTGAAATTTCTGAAAGTAATTCAGTTTTTCTGTTGTCAGACACTATTATTAAATATATAAAAACTAATAAGATTGTAGTTGAAATTTGTGGTGTATAATTCTGTAGTTTTACAGAAAGTACTGTCCAAGAGAAGCTTGTTTTACTTGCAAAATGCTGTTCAGAAACACTTGATATCCTGTTCTCAGATGGCTGTTTCTCATTGAAATTGGAGTAGATTTGGATGGGGGTCTCCATGTGTGGCCTCTTTGTATATTATTTAAATATTGTGATGTAATGCCCAGACACTTCTTTCCTTAGTTATGAGTATGTTAACTTGGAATATTTTAAAAATCTACCAGTTGCCTCGATTGTTTTCACTGGTTTTTGTGAACGTGGATAGAAAAAATACTATTTCGAATTGATTTTTTTAATAAAACTTTTGTTTACTATAGTTATTAGATAAAGCATGAAATTCAGGGGGAAATAATCAAATAGTTGTAGGTTTGGATTCGGCTTTTAAAATTGATTTTTAAATTTAGGGGAAAAGGAATTGCTTCATGTGGCTTATCATTTGAAAATGCTCATTTCAAATGAAGTATGTTCACAGGAGTGTTACTTGTGCATCATTTGTTTTAAAGCAAATTAGTTTGCATCTTTTCTTTTTATGCAGATTAGTTTCCAAAACTTAGTTAAATGCAGTTAAAAGCTGGTATAATCTAGAATGTTGAGGTCATGGTGTATTTTCTGTGCGGGTTGTAATTTGATCACAGCAAGAGTGAACCAGTATTATCTTTAACCATAAATCTTATAGCTTTCATTAATGCATATTTTATTATATATCAGTGCAATAAGAAGAAAATACAAAGGGATATTGAGTGACAATTGTGGAGACATAGTTTTAAGTTGTTTAACTGAACTTGTGCTAGTTTTATATTGAATTCTCCCACCCCATTACTTTTGCAATATTTTAGGAGTTAGTAAGATTGTGTATGATACATTGTAATAAGTTCAGTATGACAACTGGAGAATATATTTGTGGCATTTTAGTCCATTAATGCAAGAGATGATCTTGGAATTTGAGAACATCTTAAAAACTTAAAATGTAAAGCTCAGAATTGTATCTGTACAATGTTAAATATACCTGCTGTGATGCTGCAAAATACCAGTGTGATGCCTACAACATACGTTGATATCAAAGATAATTATATCCTCTAGAAAGTTTTAGTTTAATATTTTTTTTTTAAATTTGAAAGTAATTATACAAATCGAGTTGTCATGCCGCTGCCAGCACTGTGATGCCACTAGAGGAGCGTTCTTGCATGCCTCAGCCCCACTGTAAGCCACCTCCAGCCCAAACTTTCTCACAGAGCATGCCCAGCTCCTCACCAACCATACCGTTAAGGGGATTTTCTGTACAAGTCAGAAGTGCTGGTTTTTGAGCTTGCTGGTGGTTCAAGTTCCAGATAAAAAGGCTTTTGCTGTAGCTTTCACTTCTGAATGCTTTCTTTCAGGCTAAAATTCCGAACTTTAATGTGTAATAGTTAGTGAATTATAAGTCTCGTTTTCATTTTTCTGACTGACTAGGAAACTAAAATTAGATTTGTGTTGGTGAGCACAAGATCTTAACTGTACTTGCTTGTCTTCTTGTTACTAAGCAACAGGTGACACTTGTTGCATTTGTAAACTGAATTTGTCATGTCCTGGAAAAAAGTGAATGAAATCTGAAGAGTTGTAGACACTGCTTTTAGTGGTGAGAAGTATCGGAGAGATTGCCCAAAAAGCTTATGCTCCAAAATATATTAGTCTATAAGGTACCACAGGACTTCTTGTTGTTCTCGAAGATACAGACTAATGTGGCTAAGTCCTGTTTCATCAGATGCATGAGTGGTGGTGGGGAGGTTTCAGAGGGGTATTTATTTCTAGGACAACTTGTTGCTTTTAGTGGGGTGTACATTATTAGTGCATGCATATATGTTTGTCAGTGTGTGTACACTTTTCATATGTGTACGTTGTATTAATATCAGAGTGAAATCCAGTCCATCTACTTAAAGCCTAAGAAATTGGGCTTTATGCAGTGGGGTTACAGAGTTGAAATCTGCACACCCGGATCACAGAACTTCAGTTTTGTATTGGAATAGTGGCTACAGCTTAGCATTAGTTGCTTGGAGTCTTGGTGCCAGTGGATTCAAGAAAATGTTGTTCTGTCATTTATCTATGACGTATATGTATCCAGTATGGCTATTCCATTTATAGACCCATTGCATAATACCAGTCTATGATATGTTCAGAACTCATTTTGTTCTTCTTAACCATATGCAGTATCCACCCATAAAGAGCTTATATGAGAGAATAATATACAACAATTCTGTAATACCTGTGGTAGACCCAGTGAATTGCTTCTTTGATGTGTACAAATACTGCAGATATGGCCAAAGATCTATTGCAACTGTAGGATATAAACAGGAATATCAAGTAGGAATAGGGAGGATATATTACTTCTGTATATGACACTGGTTGAATTGTTAATTTAATTCTGTTCCTGGTTCTGTTACCTACAGTTCAAGAAGGATGTGCATTAAATTACAGAGGCCTTGGAAGAGGTGTGATAATGATTAAAGAATTAAAAAAAATTTGCCTTATAGCTGTTAGACTTAAGGAGCATGATCTCTTTGGTGTAGCACAAAGGGCTAAAGGATGAGTTGGTTATAGTCTACTAGCAAATGTAACTGGCATTAAAAACCTGAGCAGCTAAAGTAATTTTATTTTAAAATAATTGAAAAATGTACATGCTTTATATCAATGGTGGTATTTTGCAAAAATGAAGACTAGAATGAGCTTTCAGGGGGTGAGAAGGGGAGAGGGTTGAGAGGTGGGGGCTGAAGGCAGGTGGGGGGGTTCAGCAAGGGGTGGGGGTGCAGAAGTAAAGGCAGATGGAAGCTGCAAGGCTCACGGCAGAGGACTGTGGGGTGGGGCAAGGGCTTAGAAGTGCTGTCTGTGGTGGTGAGGGTAGTGCTGCTCCAGGCTGGGGCTATGCAACCCTGGCTGCAGCTCCTCCTGGGGCTATGCATTTGTCAGATGGGACAAATGGATCAAGTGTCCCCAATCCTGCCTGCAGCCTATCTGAGGTTGAGGCAGTGGTCCTCCCTTCTTGCAGCCCACTTAGAGAAAGAGGATGGTGCATTGCAGTCTCCAGTTGCCCGTGCAGTTGGCTTGGGTTGGGGGAGAAATTCAGGGACTGCTTCCAGCCTCCAACAGCCCCCTCCATTCTGCAACCTGTTTGCGGGAGCTGGGGGTGTTCCAGGCCTGCTGCCAGCCAGCAGGGTGTGGGTGGGAGAGGCTCTGGGGACTCCCCTGCTCCAGGGGCTCCCCCACAGCCTGGGCTTAAGTTAGGATAAGAGGAAGTTGCATGCTAAATTTGATGATCCTAGCTCTTACAGTTTAGGAGGAGTTCTTGAACAAATTGGCTCAGATTCAGAGGCAGACTCAGAGAGACAGTCTAATATATATAGATAGATAAACACTAACTACATGAGGAAATAAGTATTTATTAGTGGGGTGTTCAGTCTAGCAGCGAGTGATAGAACAATCTAATATTTGGAAGCTGATGCTGGGCAAATTCAAACTGGACATTAAGGTATTAATAACAGGTGGGGAAATTAATCATTGGAACAGTTTACTACCACTAGCAGTTCTCCATTGTTGGCAATTTTAAAATCAAGATTCAGTTTATTTTTAAAGATGTCCTCTGTTAATTATTTTGGGATGGTTAAATGGCCTGTGTTAAGTAGGAGGCTAGACTAAACCCTTTTGATCCTAGAATCTATGAATCTGAACAATGTGTTGTCAAGTATCCAGAATATGCAAATAAGAGAGAGTGCGGTAGTGAGACACATTCTAATGTTAATCAGTAGTGTTACTTAAACACTTGAAATGTGACTTTTTAAGTTCATATCAATTTAGCTAAATGATATTAGTACATTTTTAGTCTTCATCTATATGTTCAGGCCATACTGTGTCACAGAAATATCAATGACTCGAAATCATCCTTTCAAGTTAAAAAGTCTCAGAGGTGTAGCTGTATTAGTTGATTTCTTCACACACAGCAAACAGTCCTGTGACACCTTACAGACTAGGAAATTTATTAAGTTCTGAACTTTCATGGGTAAAAAACACACTAACAGCTGGGCTTAGTGGTCATGATCTAATAAATTCCTTAGCCTTCAAGGTGCCACAGGAGTCCTTACAGGTTAAGTGAAAAAAGTATGTTCTATAGTTTTTATGTGGTTGTAGTTACAGTAAAGCAAGCCTTCTATTACTTAATTTATGAAGTTCTCATAATTCCAAAAGTCTCTTCAAATTCAGAAACATAAGTTGAATGGATATTAAGAAAAAGAATGAAAAAAAATCTGAAGACAGCTAAAATCAGTTCAGTGTACTTTGTATTTCATATGTCTCTAATTCATCTGTTGTTTGTAGTTTTTTGTCTAAAGTTATAACCTGAGAGATATGTATTTGACATGCGCATATCTCCCATTAGCATGATTGGATGGGGACCATGGAAGCTCCACCCCCAGGCAGCTGCTGTGGCACAGGGGGAGCAGATCCCCCTGTCAAAGGGGAACAGAGCTGGTGCAGCCAGCTCTTCCCCTGAGTACCATCGCTGGAGCGGGAGGGTTGGGGGATCTCCATGTTAAAAGGCTGCTGGCTGAAACGCTCCGCCAGCTGAGCCAGAAGCAGATGTTTCTGCAGAGGCACAGGTGGAGATCTCCCTGTCAAAGCAGCTCTTCCCCGAATGCTGTTGCTGGTGAGAGGTCAGGTTAGGGTTAGGGATCCCCGTTAACAAGGGGATCCAACAATCCCATGATGGCACTCGGGGTAAGAGCTGGCTATGCCATCACTGTTCCCACTTGACAGGGGCATCTACTCTCCCCTGTGCCTCTGCGGCAGGGGCTGTGTCTGGATCAGCTGGTGGAGCTTAGCTGTGCCAGCCAGCAGCTTTTTAACACAGGGATCCCTGTTAAAACGGGGATCCCCTGACACCACCCCTCCCCCCACAGTGATAGCACTAGTGGAAGAGCTGGTGACACTCCAGGCCAGCTGCAATCCCATTTAACCGGGGGATCGCTTCCACCCGCACCCTGAGCTGTGGCAGTGGCTGCTGCGCCTGAGCTGGCTGCCAGTCAGCTAGCAAGCAGCACTTTAAATCCGGGATCCCCTTTAACAAGGGGATCCCTGCCCTCTCAGCTGTGGCGGCGACTGCTGGTGCTGAAGTGGCAGCCGTGCCTCCTCAACTTTGAATTTCAAGTTACGCCCTGGTTTTCTAGGAATGTGAGTCTTGCTCAAATCAAGGGTCTACTGTATTAATATTTTATATGGAAAATGTGTGCTATTGTGCAGTGTTCATCTGGGAAGAGACAAAGAGAGTTGGAGTTGTAATAGCCTTCTATGAGGATCATTCTTTTATAGCATCTGTGTTCAGTGTTAGATTTATGCAGTTGGTGCTGCATTATTTATCCATCTAATAAACAGATGGCAGGCATTAAAAGAGTCTTCTGTCAAGACGTTTGCCGACCTATATCACATATACCAGTGAGACTAAACCAGTTGCCCAAAAAGAATAATTTAGAAGTTAGTCTTTAAATTGTTGTTGCAGAAGAGTGCTGCAAAGGTACAACTAAATATATAAATATTATTAGGTGCAACAGATGTCTGGCTAACAGCATTCAGAAAACTATCAAGTAATTAAGTTATCTGAAAAGTGCTAACCTAGTGATAGTCATGTGCTGTTTATGCAAGTTCAGTAGCTGGAAGAAGAGCTGTCTAGCTAGAGAGGAAACGTTGTCAAGCATATCTTGGATTATTAACTAAATGGAGCATGCCATCAAAAGTAGTGTCCATTTGACCCATCTGTGTGTCAGTCCACTCCAGTACAAAATGGTCAGAAGTGGGCTGTGTAGGAATCTGAATCAGATGTCCACTAAACTATTTTGCAACATTACTTCTGAGACTTGGCCTATCAGTAGCTTCCACTTAGTTCCTCCTTTCGCCTCCATGACCCCAACCCCAAAATTTTGTTAAAGTAATGCTTTTCAAAATGTGGGATTTCCTCTTAAATGCTCAACTGTTCCAAAACTCATTTGGGAAATATTCACTCCTGATCAAGTCATTAAGAGTAGGATATCTCAAGACACACAAGAAGGCTAGTCACTGCAGCACTGTATTCATTCTGAATCTTTTATTGAGATACAGTATTTGATTCATGCTCTAAAATTTTGTGATATGACTTAAAATCAGATCATTAAGTACTTATGTGTCTAAAATATATTTGTTAGAATTTTTCTTTAATGTTTATAGTGGAACTTATAGCTATTTACAATGCTATTCACGTGGAGGGATATGAAAAATACCAACATTCTTCATCAAGGAGTGTTCCTTGTGGGTGCGGCACGTTAGGTGTTTTGGCCCCTGCACTTGCAGTTGGAAGATTTTTAGCAGCAGTATCCCTGCTGGCAGTGCATTTGCTTGCTCACAGAGTGGCTGTTAACTGTCACATGCCACCTGCCTCCCCTCAGTTACTTCTCTACCACCTTTGGCTTAGGTTGGAATTCAGCAGCTCCCGGTTACCTTCTTTCATAGGTTTTTTTTTTTTCCCGCCTTACAATTCTTAGTCCCACATCCAAAGGAAGAAGAAAGTTCATTTGCTCTAGTTTGAAGAAAAATAATGGGTAGACTGTTTACTGCTAGACTTCCTTTGATTATGCCTGTCTCTTCATGATTCAAAGTGTTGTTCATATTCTCTCTATACTAGTACCAGATGGACATAAGTGTATACCTTGTTTAAGTGACGTGCATGTCTTTCAGAAGTGTGCTCATTGCAAAAACTCTCAACGAGGTTTTTAAAAGCCAGAGACCTCCAGGTACAATAGATTCTTATGGAAGCATCTCTGAGAACCACATTGAACCCTCACGTGAGCTCCCCACCAAGACAAACTTTGCCTGCAGTAACCTCTGATCAAGAGCTAGCTAAATCTAAAATGACCAAAAAGCACAGGCTGTCCACCTTACTACATAGAGACTTGCCAAAGAAAAAGTATTCCCTGAAGCGTAAATCTCTCTCAGTACTGACAGCACAGTCAACTCTGGATCTTGAGGCAATGAGTCCATTTGGTATGCAGGTGAGCCAAGGGGACAAGACTAGAGAGAAACCTGCCCTGACTACTGTGGTACAGCCAAAAAAACCAGGCAGCTATGACCATGGAACAAGTTGGCATGAACCGCTCAGAAACCACCATAGCTTAAATTGGTCCTGGTACCGACCCCCCAGACACTCTTGGCACTGGCAGTAGTACTATCATTTGTATCATGCACCCTGGGTGCCTCGGTACTGGCACCAGCCAAGCCATCAGCGCTGACGGTCTCCACATCACCTCTGCTTATCACCCGAGTTGACCTTGTGCTTACATTGGTATTGGGTACTTCACATTTTGGCAACAACATGACTCTGATGCATCATTCTCTGATGTTGGTTTCCACACCTGCAAGCTCAGTGCTGTTCTACCTCTTGTTGAGAAAATCCAACTGGTACTGTTGATACCAAGACACTCTTCTCCCAAATAATCAGCGACACCCCCGCTGGTATTCACATAACAGTGACCTTCATTTTCATGGATGCTGTTGGTACCGCTGCCTCACGCTTGGCCAACATGGGATCTCTGCGGGCAGTTTAGACACCAAGCCTGGCTTCCCCATCAGAAAGTTATGACACAGCAATCCTCTCCTTTATCTTTATTCCAACAAGACACTGAGCAGGAAGAAGAAGAGAGTGGAGATCAAGGAGACCAGACTGAACAGGAGAGTGTGCTATGCACACACTCATCTCATCATCTCTTGGTGAGACCATCATGCCCTCTCCAACCACTAAGGAACATGACTTCAAATACTTCAATATTTATTCAAGTGAGTGGCTGATTTCCTGGAAATCTCTCTCTGAACTCTGTGAGCCACAACACAAATTAACCAACATATTATACTCCTAGTGCTGAAGTGGCTCTCCCTGTTAAGGACACCGTAATGCAACCTGCTAAAGAGCTGTGGCAAATTCCAGCAGCCGCAGCACCAACAGCCAGATAGGCTCATAGAAAATATTACATGCCACCAAAGGGAGCGGAGTTATTGTTTATTCATCCTACTCTCAACTCCTTTGTAGATGCTGTCCATAGAGGGGTAAAACAGACCCAATTTTGTTCTGCCCCATACAACAAAGACTGGAAAAGGTTGGACCTTCTTTGCTGCACATTGTATTCCTCAGGATCCCTACAGTTCAGAATTGTGAACTACTCAGCTCTCTTAGCAAAGTACACATAAAACATTTCAGAATATTAATGTGTTTATTGAACAGCTGTCAGAGGAATATATGTTACAGTTCACTGCCAACTTGGTTGAAGGGTTCTTGATGGCCAGAACAGCTCTCCAGGCCTCTCTGGATGCTGCTGACACTGCAGGTCATTCCCTGGCCACAGCAGTCATAATGAGGCAAGACTCCTGCCTCCACTTGTCCAGATTCCTAGAGAAATACAAGCCAGAATTGAGTATTTTTCTTTTGAAGGCAGAAGTTATTTGCCACCTCCATAGATGCCTCCTTACATACTGTAAAGGACTTGTGTAACACCCTCAAATCATTGGGGATGTATGTGCCCAAAATTAAAAAGAAACAATGGTTCTACTTTACTCAGTGCTTCCACCCTTTGCCCCATCAGCAATCATGTCCCTTTGACCGTAGGAAGAGACAGACACAATCAAGGAGACAGACATAACAAGAACAATCTTCATCTTCCCAACCCTCTACCTCAAGGCATTTGTTTTGGGATGTTGGTCAAGGGTTTGACAGATCTCCATTTCAAACAGCCTCTGCTCCAAAATATCTGTTAGTCTATAAGGTGCCACAGGACTACTTGTTCTCGAAGATACAGACTAACAGGGCTACCTCTGTCATACTTGCACCACCAATGTTACCACCATAGGCTCCTACCCTTTTACCCAGTCTGGGAATCCATAGCATCAGACAAATAGGTTTTACAAATTATTTGCAATGGCTGTTGCATCTCTTTCATTTCTAAGCCCTAATGCAACCCCCATCCCTCTTCAGGGACCCTTCTCAAGATTCTTCTAAAGCAGAAAATTGCTGGAAGGAACAGAAGTTTGACACCGTGTACAGTCAGGCTTTTATTATTATGCACAGTTGGCAGACTGTCACTTCGCTTTTAGGCTCAGTGAGACTGACAAACAGCTGATTACAATGGATTACATAGAGTGCTGATGGGTGGAGAGAAGCGATGGGGTGGGAGTTCCCAATTGCCTAGATAGGTTCTAGCGGTAGGGCAGAATGAGCACAATAAGCCAGTAGTCTAAAGATTACATGAGTGCTCTGGCCATGGCTCAGGTTTACGTGTGTTATTTAGATAGGTATTATCCCTCAAGTTTTGTCATGTAGAAGATAGGTTAAATTCCATTTCCAGGTCTTTAGCAATAACAGGTGGCACCTTCTAACAGATTTTTCCTGCAGGTACATTCCTGTATAGTCTTGAGACAAAGAGGAACAATAAGCAGTACATAACATTCACAATAATACATGATTGTCAGTGCCACCCATTTTTGGACTCTGATTGGCATCTGTCAGGGATGGACACGGTCACTCATTCTGATATGTTAGACCTTTTCCTGAACTCAGGGTTGGTATTCAGAGAGGACACACTGTTATCTCTCCCTGAACTGGGAAGCAGACTGAGGACCCTTTCAGTAAGTTATGGGTTTACAACTCAAGTTAAGTCCCAATTACTGTTTTTACACGCAAGGTTATGCTGTCTCTGCTCTTGTTTTATGCCTAGTTATACAATCAGAAGTTTTGTTTTGCTTTCTTTGCCATACCATGCCTATTGTTCATCAAGATCTCAGGCCTTCAGGCCAGGCTTGCCTTATCTGGGCATACGTTAAAGATTCTGAACAAAGACTGTAGTCAGATTCTTGCATAGTATAATTGGGATTTTGGCCCTTCATTGCCCATCTCCTGCATATAGGAGCTATAGAAGATGTGCCCGACAAAGGCAAGGGCTTTTACTCCAGCTACTTTCTCGCTCCCAAGAAAACCCAGAGTTGGAGGCTGATTCTCTATCTATGTGACTCTCACGTTCAACAAATGCATCAAACAAGAGGTCTTCAATATGTCAACAATGGCCATCATCAACCCTTTATTACGAAAAGGAGATTGGCTGTCATCCCCCTACCTATAAGATGCTTACTTTCATATACCCATAGGTCCATCTCACTACAAGTTCCTATGTTTTAGTCTGGGTCACAAACATTACGAATGCAGCCTCAGAAATCTAAGGCTGGAAGGGACCTCAGGAGATCATCTAGTCCAGCCCTCTGCCTACAGCAGGATCGACCCCAACTAAATCATACCCGCCCATGACTATATCAAGCCGGGACTTAAAAACCGCTAGGGATGGAGATTTCACCACCTCTCTTGGTAACCCCACCTCTTCTAGAGTCCTTCCCTTCAGGCTTACCACAGCATCCAGGGTCTTCATGAAGATATTCACAGTGGCAACAGCACATCTGGAAGAATAGGGAATGAAAATAGTCCCATAACTAGATGATTGCTTAGTAGTGGCACTTTCACTTGAGCAGTCAATGGAGTATGCAGTGTGCACTCAAGTTCTTCATGAAACCTGTCTTTCAAATCAATTTTCAAAAGTCTCAGCGACATCTTTCACAGCAACTTGACTTTATAGGAGCCCACTCAGACTCAATCAAAGCCATGGCCGTACTACCAACTCCTTGAGCTGAGACGTTAATGTGGCTCATCACCGCAATCACACAAAGCCCACAGATTATGGTGAAACAATTTCTTCAGCTGTTGGGGCACATGTCTACCACAATATGTGTTATAAAATATGCATGTGTAAAACTGAAACCCTTACAGGCCTGGCTGCGGACAGTGTACAGGCCACAAAAACATTCCATAAACAAGAGTCTCAGCATGCGTTGTTTCATCCAATCCACCCGCCAGTGGTGGCTGCAATCTGGTAACAGGCATCCCATTCCAATAACACAATCTGCTGCACTTGATCACAATGGGTACCTCTTTTCATAGATGGGGAGCACACGTGACCCCTTATTCAAGGACTATGGACCACTCAAGAGATGCAGTTATATATGTCATCAAACTGAAAGCAGTCCACAAGGTGTGCCAACACTTCATACCAATAATCAAGCACAAAGCCATCAAATTATCTATAGACAGCATAGCCTGCATATACTATATCAGCCGAGAGGGTGATGCTCGTAGTCATCAATTATGCAATGAGACAACCCTCCTTTTCTAATATTTTAGATTACTTGCTACATCTAAAACAACATGGTTTGGTTAACTCGTCCATAAAACATCACCTAGTGGCAATTTCCATGCATCATGTTATAGTCGGTGGATGCACACTTTTTACACATCCTACTTTAAAAAAAACAGTATTAAAGGCTTTAAGACATGTCTGTCTGTATGACCTCATACACCAGCATGGGATTGAAACAAAGTCCTTTGTGCACTCCCTTCAAAACCCTTTGAACCAATGGCCACGTGCTCCCTACTGCACCTGTCCATGAAAACAGCTTTCCTAATAGCAATAACAGCAGGAGCAGTGGGTGAGCTAGCAGCCCTTATGGCTGACCCACCTTATACTGTTTTTTCGTAAGGATGAAGTGATTCTGAGACTGCTCTCCAAGTTTCTGTCCCAAGTCACTTCCCTTTTTCCACGTCAGTTAGCTCATTTGCTTATCTGTTTATTTCCGTGAACCATATACCAATCCCGAGCATGAGCCTTTTACCCACAAAGAACAAGAGCCCACCATAAATCTTCATGGCTTTTTTCCCACAACAGAATGTTCCATGGGACAAATGCTCTCTAAACAAAAGCTGTCCAAATGGATGTCTCAATGCATCAGATTGTTACCACATAAATATCTCCTCCGCAATCAATGTGGACACATCCTACCAGAGCTACTGCCGCTTTCTGGGCTTTCATGCAAGGAACTCCAATAGAGCATGTCTGCAAAGTGGCTACATGGGCATCAATACATATTTATATTCAACATTATATCTTAGAACTGCATACATTGGCTGACACTGGTTTTGGACAGTATGTCCTAAGTGTGGTGCAATGCAAAGACCCGAAGTCCCGCCAACAACAATACAGCACTGCTCCATAGTAAGCTAACGTGATATACCTACAGGGACGTGCCTTGAAGAAAAGATTACACACCTTCTGTAACTGATGTTCTTTGACATCGGTGTCCCTGTGGATGCTACGCAACCCATCTCCCCTCCCCTCTGTCTTGGATCTCACGCTGGGCTGGGCTGGGCTAGAGAAGGAACTGAAGCATGGCAGGCAGTGTGTGACGATTAACAGCTGCTCCGTGCACTAGCCATGTACTGTGTATGTGCCCCCTCTGGGGGTACCGCTGCTAAAATTTTCCAACTGCGAGCACAGGGTGCTGAAACACCTAATTTGGAGCACCTGCAGGGACACCCATCTCAAAGAATGTTGGTTCTTCTACAAGTGTCCCCGTGGGTGCTGCACGTTAGGTGTCGGGCTCGCCCTGGCGCCGCAGGTCGGATCTTTCCAGCAGTTTCTGCCGGACCGCGCATGCGCTGGCGCGCGCTGCTCCCTTGCACGCTCCCGGCCACGTGCGCGATCCGGTCCCTGCCAGTTCCTTTTAACCGCCATCGGCTGCAGACGGAATCCGCTCAGGCTACGGCCAGAGTCAGCGTATTTAACGTTCTTAAAGTGTTTTAGAGTTTCTTTTTCAGTCTTTTAGATTGTTAGCTTGTTATTGTTTTCCAAAAAAAAAAAAAAGAAAAAAGAGGAAGGAGTAAAGCTTCCAGTCTTAGTAACAAGCGGAGCACCGGAGGCCCGGGGACGTAGGGCCATTAAGCCTCCTGCCACGGCTGGCTGAGTCAGAGAGGAGAACAGGCACAGAGAAGGTGCTAAGTACCCTATTAACATCTCAAAGACTCACCATAATGTCCTCTTCAGGATTCAAAAAGTGTGAGTTATGTGGTGAAGCGATGCCGGCCTCCGACGGGCACAGTCAGTGTATAAGGTGCCTTGGGGAATCTCATGTCACCCAGACATGTTCCTTCTGCGCTAAGCTCACAGCCAGAGCAAGGAAGGACAGGGAGATGCGGCTCAAAATGCTGCTCTTCGACAAGGCCCTCCAGCCAGACGTGCCAGAGCGGCCGCAGCAGGAGGGACCCGCAGGGGCCCATAAAAGGAAAGCTGCCTTCCTCCCCCCATCAGCGCAAAAACGGAGGAAGCTCTCACCAACCTGATCCCTGCCGGCAGCCACAGCGAGCGGGACGGGTGGAGCGCATAGCTCCCAGCCGCAGTTACAGCTGAGCGGCGGCGGCGCGGAGACGCACATGGCAGAGGCTGAGCCTCCGAAAATCAAACAGCCGCCCCGCACCGCGGGCAGGGCGGTGGCCAGGCAAGCGCCGGAACCGGCGGCAGAGCAGGCATGCGGCCTGCAGGCACCGGGGGAGAACACCCACGTGGCACCGCAGTGGAGCGTGCTGAGCGCGGCGCAGACAACGGGGCCGAGATCCCCGACACGAAAGGGGGCGGAGCCAGCCCCGCAGGGGAGGCGAAAGACACCACAGAAAACCCGGCACCGCACCCCTTCTCCAGACAGGGCTGCAGGACTGCTCGCTCTGAGCCCTCTGCTCATGCTGTGGACCCCAACAAGAAGGCAGGCGTCACCCCCAGCCTATCCTGAGCCCCCATCCCCGTTCCTACAGCCAGCCTCGCCATGGCTCGGACCACCTTCACCCTTTTTGGGCTTTGAACGTTTGGAGTACTACCAAAAGTCAGTCTCTCCAGTATCTCAATTATCCAGACGATCTCGCTCCCCCAGGCGCAGGGGTATGCGCCTCGAGAGTGGTCCAGGTCCCCATCTCAGGAGCAGTGCCCATGTTGCCATGGTCGCCCGTATCACGCGGAGCATAGACACCATAGGCATACTCCCAGGGACAGATCCTCCCAGACGGTTCAATATCCCCGAGGGCAATCGCGGACAGGGACGGAAACGCAGATATCTCAGGGGGAGTTGATTCTGGAAGCCCGAGATTTTCCCTTGCAAGTATCTAGCGAGAGGATGTATCACCGTCAACAGGACCCAGAGGGGTCCAGAGAGGCTTATCCTAGCGGTTCCTCGCTATCTTCTCCTGACAAGGCCACGGCCCCAGGGGACGTCCATCATCCGGACGATCTCAAACAGTTCCAAGAGCTGTTTAAAAGGGTGGCCTTCACGCAAGGTATCCAAACAGCAGAGGTGCAGGAGAAACACCATAAGCTCCTTAAAAACCTGAGACCTCCGGCCTCTTCCAAAGTAGCTATTCTGCTTGATGAAGCAATCATGGAGTCCACCACCATAATATGGCAGACCCCTGCGTCCACTCCGCCTATAAACAAGAGAGCGGATAAGAAATACTTCGTCCCGGCGAAGGGCATAGAGTTACTGTTCAGCCACCCACAACCAAATTCTCTGGTGGTGGAATCGTCTCAACAGAGGTCGAAAACTTCTCAGTATGAGACAGGGGTAACGGACAAAGATGCCAAGAAGCTAGAGTTGTTCGGCAGAAAGGTCTACTCCTGCTCTACTCTACTGCTGAGAATGGCGAATTACGCAGTGCATCTAGCGAACCATAATTTTGACAACTACTCCAGGCTGACTTCCCTCATGGACTCGCTTCCAGAGGACAAGAAGCCAGTGCTGAAGGCCATCGTGCAGGAAGGCTACGCAGCCTCGAGGACGGGAGTTCAGATCGCCCTAGACGTAGCGGACACGGCAGCACGCTCAACAGCTACAGCAGTGGTCATGAGCAGGGAGTCCTGCCTCCAAACATCGGGTATCCTGAGGGATTTGCAGGCGAAGATCGTCGATCTCCCCTTTGACACGCAGAAGCTGTTTGCTGAATCAACCGACTCGGTCTTTCATTCCAGTAAAGATTCAAGAGCTACCCTTAGGACCTTGGGGATTTACACCCCTCCATACAGGAAGAAAAAGTATTACCCTCAGCAAAGACGGTACCAGTATCAACCACAGCGTCCCCAGTACCACAGGGGTTACGAGCAAGGGTGACATCAACAGCACCAGCAATACAGAACTCCCAGGCGACGTTCCCAACAGAGCCGTGCGTCCTCGGGGCAGAGCCAAAGGCCACAAGTTTGACACACAGATCCAGGGCTGCACCATCACTACCATCATGCAATGTCATCCGAAGCTATTATTCCACCATCACCTCCGACCATTCTACGACCAGTGGCAAAGGATCACCACAGACAAATGGGTACTGGAGATCATAGCCACGGGGTACGCGATCCCCTTCCAGTCGCTCCCACTGCCACAACCTCCACCGAGGCCCCACCTAAAGGATGCCTCCCACGAAGCAAGACTCAAGCAGGAGGTAGACCATCTTATACTCATAGGGGCAGTGGAAAGAGTGCCGGAGCAACTTCGAGGGAAAGGGTTCTACTCCAGATATTTCCTCAGGGAAAAAAAGACAGGAGGCTGGAGGCCCATCCTAGATCTTCGGGGCCTCAACCGGTACCTGTGCAAGCAACGCTTTCGGATGATTACAGTCGCCTCTATACTTACGGCACTGGACGATGGAGATTGGTTCGCAGCCCTCGAATTACAAGACGCGTATTTCCACATAATTATCCACCTGGCTCACAGACGCTTTCTCCGGTTTATGGTAGGCAAAGAACATTTTCAATACAAGGTTCTGCCATTCGGCCTCTCCTCGGCCCCCAGAGTCTTCACCAAGCCCTTGGCAGTGGTGTCAGCCTACCTGCACAGACAGGGGGTGTTTATATTCCCATATCTGGACAACTGCCTACTGAAAGGGGCCTCGAAGGAGGAGGTACTTTGCATGATATGCGTCACAGCAGGCACGTTCTCTTCGCTGGGCCTGGTCATCAATCTGGCAAAATCAAAGATAGACCCCACACAGGACATAGAGTTCATTGGGGCACGTATAAATTCTATCACAGAAAGGGTTTATCTACCAAAGACACGCTTTTGAGCCATTGGTTCCCTCGTGCAGGTCAGCACCTTCAGCCCGACGGTGCCGGTTCTGACGTGCTTACAGCTGCTGGGCCACATGGCAGCAGTGACTTTTGTAGTACAAAACACCAGGTTACACATGTGCAGCATGCAGCACTGGCTGGCGAGCGTGTACAAACCGGCAGCACATACCGTTCACAGGGTGGTGTCGCCCACGACAGAGGTGCGCAGATCCCTGCAATGGTGGGTGAACCCCAAGAACATGCTAACAGGGGTGCCCTTTCACCAACCACAAATATCGGTTTTCCTCACTACAGATGCCTCCCACATAGGGTGGGGAGCACACATGGGCGAAGAGGTGACGCAAGGACTGTGGTCCTGCACGGAACAGTCACTGCACATAAATATACTGGAGCTCAGAGCAGTGTTCAACGCCTGCAGACACTTTCGAGACCATATACAAGGCAGAGTAGTCGGGATTAGTACAGACAATACCTCCACCATGTTTTATATAAATCGGCAAGGAGGAGCTCGGTCCCGTGCCTTATGTGCGGAAGCAGTCTGATTGTGGAACTGGTGCATCGCCAACAATATAACCTTGAAAGCCTCGTACTTACCAGGAGTTCACAATGTGAAGGCAGACCAGCTGAGCAGGCGTTTGGCACTCACGCACGAGTGGCAGATTCGTTCCGATCTGCTACGACCGATCTTTCACGCATGGGGTTTTCCCCAGATAGACCTGTTTGCCACTCTACACAACAAGAAGTGCCCACGATACTGCTCCAGGGCAGGACTGGGACGGGGGTCCCTGGGGGACGCATTCGCGATCTCCTGGAGGGGCCCCTTGCTTTACGCATTTCCTCCCACATTGCTTATCCACAAAGTCTTGCAGAAAGCCAGGAGAGAGGGAGCCCCAATGATCCTAGTAGTCCCAACGTGGGATCGACAGCAATGGTTCCCCTTACTCCTGCGCATGTCGGACCGTCCACCGATGCCCCTCCCGGTGGTGCCGGATCTGCTCACGCAAGCTCAGGGGTCCATAGTGCATCCACACCCCCGAGGCCTACGACTACAGGCATGGTTAATCCATGGCTCAGCTCCCTAGAGAGCACAGGTACGGAGGAAGTGCAACAAGTCCTAGAAAGTAGCAGGAGGACTTCCACCAGGAAGACCTACAAGCAGAAATAGACTCACTTCACTGCATGATGTTCTACCAAACAGTTAGCCCCCCTTGCTGTGCCTCTACCTGTAATATTAGAGTATTTACTGGACCTCAAGAGAGAGGACTCTCCCTATCCTCGTTAAGGGTCCACCATGCCACTATTTCGGCTTTCAGACATGAAGAGGAAGGGCACACGGTGTTTGCCCATCCCGTGGTTACCAGGTTCCTCAAAGGGCTGGTAAACCTATATCTCCCTCGGAAACCACTTCCACCTTCGTGGAGCTTGGATCTGGTGCTTAGTGCACTAACGGGACCACCGTTTGAACATTTAGCCACGGTTTCCCTCCGTCTCCTTACGATAAAGACGACCTTTCTTCTCGCAATCACGTCAGCTCGCAGGGTGAGCGAGCTTGCAGCAGTTATGGCAACGCCACCCTGCACAGTATTTTCCAAGGAGGCGGTAAGCTTAACGGCTGCATCCAGCCTTTGTTCCCAAACTTTCTTCAGAGTTTCATATTAACAAACCTATAGTTTTACCCTTGTTTTATCCAAAGCCTCATAACTCTCTAACAAAGAGGTGCGCTTACACCTCCTGGACGTGAGGAGGGCGCTGGCTTTCTATATAGACAGGACTAAGTCCTTCTGGAAAACGGATAGACTCCTAGTCTCTTTTGCTCCCAAATCAAAAGGAGAAGGTCTCTCTTCGCAGAGAATCTCGAAGCACATCGTATCCTGCATAAAAATGTGCTACGAACTCAGAAAGACTCCTTTACTGGCCCCGCGCAGGGCTCACTCCACTAGGGCGGTGGCGGCATCAACAGCCTTTTTAAAGGGCGTTGCGCTAAAAGACATTTGCAGAGTGGCGACCTGGTCATCCTATGACACCTTCGCCAAGCAATACGCCCTTCACAGGGTATTCCAAGAGGATACCCATCTCTCAACAGTGGTCCCCTCGGGGACAAGCTGCACATAATCCGATTACCCACCTCCTATCTTGGGTTAGTGCTGGGTAGTCACCTAACGTGGAGCACCCACGGGGACACTCGTAGAAGAAACAGAAGTTACTCACCGTAGTAACGGTGGTTCTTCGAGATGTGTCCCCGTGGGTGCTCCACCAGCCGCCCATCCTCCCTGCTTCGGATCTCTGTTTAGTGTTTTGCAGGAGCATCCGAGGCGGTTGGTCAAGGAACTGGCGGGGACTGGATTGCGCACGTGGCCGGGAGTGCACAAGGGAGCGGCGCGCGCCGGCGCATGTGTGGTCCGGCAGAAACTGCTTGGAAGATCCGACCTGCGGCGCCTGGGCGAGCTCGACACCTAACATGGAGCACCCACTGGGACACATCTCGAAGAACCACCGTTACTACGGTGAGTAACTTCTCTTCATGGAAGGTTGTGAGCCGATGGTCAGGTGAGATGCCACTATGCCCTTGTATTAATATGAGATATTAACTGCCAGAGCAGAGCTCACCACTGACCAGGCTAAGAGCTGCTGAAAAGCAGCTTGGTTCTTCTGTTTTTTGTGTTCGGGTTAGCACAGTAACAGGAGGAGTCAGATTACCAGTTAATCAATTACTTTGTTTATTTACCTAACAAGTTAATCTCTTAGTGTTACAATGTTCCTTTATTTGTTACCTAGCGAGTTAAGCTCTTGTGGTTACAATTGTTACATGGTTTATACTTTGATTACAAATGGCTAGCATACACTCTAGTTCATAGATCTATACTTGTTAAATGCGTGCAAAAGAAATAAAAAGTAAAATACCTAGCAGGTCTTATCACCACCCCTGCATTACAAAAGTGGCTTGGCCCATTTCCTCTCAGTCCCTTCGGAAGAAGTTCCTTTTTGTTCCTTTTTTCCAGGAGTCGAGCATCCTCGGGGACCTGGGGAGACCCCCACTCTCCTGTCCAGCAGGAAAGATGATTGGAGCTCTAATAGGGGGTCTGCCGGACCCCTCTTTATACCCATTGGGTCACATAGGCTTCTGCCTTGGTTTAATTGAATTAAACCCTCTGATGCTGGCTCTCACAGGCAGTTCAAGGGTGTAGTTCACACCTGTGAGGTGGAGACAATTAGGGGCATTTGTGTTTTAATGGGCCGGAGATTTTTCCTCTGCAAGTCTGGGACCATGTGGGGGAATCAACTAATGGTAATTAGCCCAAGGCAGTCTGAGGCTGTTAATTAGCCCATTGTTCTTTGCTCAGGAGCTTCAAAGGCTGTGGCTAAGATAAGCCCATCTGTGCTCTGGGGCATTCCAGGGCTGGGCTATTCTTTTTTAACCCTTTCATGCTCTGAAGCACCTAGGGAAGGCAAGATGGAGTAGAGCAAAAGGGGGCAGGGGGCTCTGTCTGGCTACAAAGGTAAGTAACCTCTTTCAAACTCCTAAAACAATTCTGTTTATAAAAATCTGACATTCAGAATTGCACAACTGTAGTGTAGTTTATATTTATTTCTGGCAGTTGTATTAAATAAGCAGTATACATGATTGTTTCACTAAGTGAGAATAAAGTGGCCCTTCCAAGCTCATGTCAATAAAATTATACCATACACACATGTATATGTGCAGAAACAAATACAAAATTACCTGACTTTAAAATCTGTCTTCGTGCACGAGCACTCTCAATTTTTTAAAGAATATGACTTGTGGTGGTCTGTGCTTCAGTTCTTGATTCAGCTCTAAGTTAAGTGGCTTTTTAAGAAATTGAGCAAAAGAAGATATTTTTATGGGATTATACAAGTTAGGGAACAAAGAGGTGATGGGATGTGGAGAGGAATATGTGTCTTCCATCCAAAGCAAATTTTTCTTGATTAAAAAGTCAGCAAGTTTCTGTCTGAGATTGTAGAAGGAATCATGCAGAGGGAAATCAGAAAAAGCTACCACGAGTGCTATTACCTACAGTTTCTAGATGGCAACAGCCTATAGGTTTGCATCTTTATGTCTTCCTTAGTGGCACTCTTTAGTCACAGTGATCACCACCTTCAATAAAAGAAGAAAATAATTATGGAAACAACAGCCTATTAATGTGCTGCTATAGTTCTTCCTTCTTTGATTCCCGCCACCCCCCCCGCCCAAAAAAAAAAAACCTCAAGGTGGTGACATGCCCCTTTCCCCTGTAAGGGGCACTGCCACTCCGCCAGCAAACAGAATCTTGCAAGTCTTCTGAAACAAAATGGTCGGAGCAGGGGTCCGACAAGAGCCGTTCTTTTTCAAATTCAGTTACAAAATCAGTACTTCAGGCGCCGCAATACATGTGAATATGAGGCAGTCCTTAATAAATAATGTCAAACCGTACTTTGTCACCACTATTTTAAGAACAATGCACACGCAATGATCTGTATCAGGTAGAAAGTTGTCTCCCCCATCTCCAGGGTTTACCCTCTTCAAACCCCAAATCCACTCCCTCTATCTCCAAGCTTTACCCCCTCATCCCGCAAATCCATCCCCTCCCACATCCCCACATTTAACTCCACTCAGCCCCAAACTTGCCCCCCAACTCCCAGCATTTACCTGCCTCAGCCGGTGAGCTCCGTGCACTGCTGCTCTCCTCCATTGGCCTCTGCTTCCCATTCTTTTGCTGCTCTCCGCTGCTGCCTCCTCTTCAGCATGGTGCAGGGCTAGGCTCAGCCACCCCTCCCCGCCCCCCAGCTCTTCTGCAGTCTGACTTCCCCATGTGGAGCGCATGAACGGGTCCCTGCCCTGCTGGCTTTCTCTTCCTGGACACTCTGCACTGCCTGTTTCCCCTCCCTGCCGTAGCTGACTGCTCAGTGGCTCTGGAGGCTGCTGCCACTTAAAACATATTTTAGTTCTTTTTGTTTAGCTGCAGGCTTTAAGTGATGGCAGCCTCAAAAGCTGAAAGTGGAGTCAGTAGCAGCTCCGGAGCCCAGGTTGCGAACCCCTTTGTCAGTGGATCTTCTTAAAGAATGAATCTGGGGCCATTGTTCCTCAAAACCACAATTTTATAGTGTATGCTCCTTTTACTTTAGAATGTGTGAGTCATTCAGAGGCAAAACAGATGGAACTCAGGGCAAAAAATTCCTTGCATTTATATATGTGATTAGTTCAGATGGCTGCTTATGTTTTGTCCCACATACAAGATACTTCCCGTACCTGTTACATAGATAAATAGGCCTTGGCCTATGTTTTGGAAGCAAAGGTCTTCACTGGACCATAAATTCAACAGTGTCTGTCTGATTGTATTTCAGAAGTACCCTATAGTGTCAAATGTAGTAAGAATAGTTTGTTTATCCATAGTCCATACTAGTCTCAGCTTGTTTATAGAAAAGCAAGAGGTAAAACATTTTATTTATATAAAGCCTGATAGTTAAATCATATCTATTAATTTTACATACAGGGGACTGAGACACATATCAAGGTACTTGCTCATTATAATAGGAAGTTTGGGGCAGGACTGAGGGTAGAACCCAGATCTTCACAATTCCCATCCAATATCTTAACCATAACAACCTGCTTTCCTTCTGCACTGAGTTTACGAACAAATAGCCACAATTTTTTCAAATGTGAATGGTTAAAGTTAACATTTAAATTATCGTTTGTCATCCAGCTTTTAGAGGTGCTGAGCAACCATAATTTTTAGGCACTGAAGAAGTTGAGCACCTTTGAAAATCCAGCCATTTTTGTATAGTCAGTCCATTTGACAATACAGATGTATGTGTTTGCTTTAGTCTGCTTAATTTTTTAACACAGTTACAAATTTGTAACACATTTTATTTGAAAACTGAAGTGCTCATGTGTACTTTGATTGACACTGGTCGTTGGTAATCCTGGTTAGGTCTTAAAGCTCTTATTAATTGCCAAGCTATCTGTTAGAATCAGCATAACCACCTAGTATGGAACCAATTATATGAGTTTCAAAAGGCAGCCAGTGTTCAAGTTTTCATGCGATGAGTTTTGTTCTTAGAGAATATCCCTGAGTAGGATGATGATGTATTAGATGATTATCATGATTGAGAATGCTGATGCTAATAAGTCCCTGAAAAATGAATCTAGGGATTTAGATTGTTTCTTACTCTGGTCTGCACCTGGGGACAATGCTGACCTAGGGTACGGAACCCTAGCTACATCAGTAACATAGCTGCAGTTGACATACGTTACATCAAGTTGCTGTGGCATCCCGACTGCAGGGATTGCTGGGGGGCAGTTGATGGGAGAAACTCTCCTGTCAACTCCCTTTTACTCTTCCTGCACCGATGGAGTACGTGAATCTATAGAAGTGTGATCAGTGATCTATTTACTAGGTCTTTACTAGGCCACTAAGTCGATCCCTGGGAGACCATTGATTTCCTGATATATATAGACAGTACCTTAGTTAACAACTGATACGTACATTGCCTTCTTGAAAGTTGTTGGCATTTTTTTTGTTTGTAATAGGAATTGATTATTCTCTTTTTCATTAGTGGCAGCGTCTGTCTTGTGATTTTTGTTTGTGGTATTTCTCCTTCATGTTTTGCAGATTGAAATACCAGACTTAAAAAATGGTTCGGTATTCAAGACCCTTTTCGTCAAACAACCTATAGGGTTAGTGACAAGAACCTCTTCCTGTGGTTGTTAGGGTGGGATGTTTGTCTGTGTATTTTTGAAACAATATGCTGCAAAACAGAATACTTGTTTTTATTTAAATTTTTCAAAAAAAAAAATCCTTTAGAAACTGGCACCAGTTTTTCAGACAATGGAATACAATTCCGATATTCAGAAAAGAAATTACTTACAATAATTTAATTTCAGTAGGAAAAAAAGCTGTCCTGCTTTCTGTGACTTGCTCCATGCTCTTTGACTAAGATTGCCACTGTCCTAAAAGGGGTAAGAAAATAATTCTAAAAGAGATTTTGCACCTTCTTAAGTTAGGTTCCTTCTGATTCACTAGATCTTAAAGCTACAGCTGCTGTGGTCTTAGCATTGCTCTGACAGCTTGCTGTGGAAATTCTGTTAAATTACTGAAGTACATGTTGGTGAGGAACAAGGTTCTTATGAGCCTTGAAAGCAGCTACCAGCTGCTTCAGCTAAAGAACACCAGCTGTCAAAGAGGAGGTACGTAAACTAAAGTGGAGGAATACATATATAATTATACTTGTTAAACTGGATGAAGGTAAAAGTGAGGGTTAAATTGCCAGGAAGGGAGAACTTCAAAGAGCTGGGCAAAGCTAGTTGGGTGAATATAATCATATAAACTGAACATTTCCCCAGTTAGGTCCACACTTTCAAACTTGCAGAACGTGCAATGTGTGCTTGAAATTCAGGATTGTGTATATGCAACATTTCTCAGTACAAAATTGTGCAGTTTTCATTTTGTACGAGCATGTTAAACTCATTCTTTTGAGAATGTTAGTGTTTTTAAATATTTAGGCAATCATTTTGTCACCCAATACTCTTTTCTGACTGAACTGTAGATTTGACTGCCTTGAGAATTGGAGGTAAGGTGTTCTCAGCGCTCCAGTTTCTCTTCCTGTTGGTCCGACAGAGCCCAGGTCTGCTGACCGTCAGGGCACTGTTGAAGGATTGTGAAGGGAAAGAAAGTTCAGTGGGTTCAGTCAGTGCCTTAGAAAAGGATCAGTGGAGTTAAGCCCGCTGAATAGCCTAAAGAGGTTGCAAAGGGCTAGTGAATCAGAGAGGCTGCAAGGAGCTGCCCACCAGGGCCCAACAGAGCCTTATGAAGAGGAGTTGCAGTGCCAGTGACAGGCAGTTCCATGCTGAAGCTATAGGAGTGGAGGTGGTGTTGCACACTACCTAGAGGGAACTGCAGAACCACAGATGGCTCTGTGCTGGCAGAGTTCAGGGAGACAGAGAAGAGTTTCTGGATGGCTGCTGGGCCTGAAGAGTAGACCTGAGATAATGGCTTATATACAGTAGGATCTCAACATTTGCGAGGGTTCGGTGTTGTGAACTCTTGCGAATGTTGAATTTTGCAAATGTGGGGAAGCTGCTGCCACTAGCACTTCTGCCTGGAACCCTGGCTGGGGATGTTCCTGCCCAGAGTCCCAGTGAGGCAGCAGCTGCTGGTGCTCCCCACCCAGAACCCCGGTGAGGCTGTGGCTTCCTGCCCAGAGCCTTGGTGCTCTCTGCCCAGAGCCCCAGCCACCTGGGGCCCGGGGAAGTGGTGGCCACCGGCGCTCCCTGCTCTGGAGCGCCAGGCTCGTGAATAATTGAATTCACAAACCTGAAGTTTGTGAATGCAGGAACGTTACAGTCTTAAGCATGGTTGAAGTCTGGGGTCACAGGGAAGCAAAAGCAGTTTTGCTAAACATAGTCAGAGGTGTGAAACTGAAATAGCAAGAAGAGTCATTTTTTTCAAATTCAGTTACAAAATCAATACTTCAGGAGCAGCAATGCATGTGAATACGAGACATTCCTTAATAAATAATGTCAAACTGTACTTTTCATCACTCCCATTTTAAGAATAGCACTATACAGTGATTTGTACCAGTTAGAAAGTTTTTACCCCCATCTCCAGGCTTTATCTGCCTCAGCCCCAAATCTACCCTCCTATCCCAAACTTTGTGCCCCATCCCACAAACCCACCCCCCATCCACAGGCTTAATCCCTTTCACCCCCAAACCCACATGCTTATAGTTAGTGGGATCCAGTGTTCCTCACTGTTTGGGGCAATTAGTATTCTCAAGACCCTGCCTGCTGTGTGTTTCTGGCAGTTGACCCACCCAAGAGCT
Organism: Carettochelys insculpta; assembly: GCF_033958435.1. NCBI lineage: Eukaryota > Metazoa > Chordata > Testudines > Carettochelyidae > Carettochelys > Carettochelys insculpta. The sequence continues at coordinate 13,214,600 of NC_134150.1, read as the reverse complement.
GTCTATACTGCCTCAGGGAATTACACATTCTATTTGGTCTGACGAAGTGGGTCTGTCCCACGAAAGCTCACCTAATAAACTATTTTGCTAGTCTTTAAGGTGCTACTTGACTGCTTTTTGTTTTGATAGTGTATAGACTAGCACGGCTTCCTCTCTGTTACTATTCTATTTCAGTGTGAAATTTGCCACTCCTCTGCCTCTTGTCTTGGGAATGCACATTCCACAGTAGCAACCTGATGGAGCTCTCCATAAATTCCTGGACTGACCTGGAATCCTCCTGTTCTTTCTTGTCAGCTGGATCCTTTGGGCAGTACTTTTTCAGCTTAGGAAAGTGAAACCTAAGGACTCCACAAAATGGACATGCAAAGAGGCAGTGAAATGCCCTCAGGAGGGAGATATAAAGACACAGTTATGCCTTTATTTAAGCCATGGCTGGGAATGCTTTGTTTGGTTCAGCAGTCCAGAAAGCTGTAGTGCAGAGCATGTCCTTGCATCCACCTCCTCAATTAACACAGCTTGGGAGTTACCTACAGCGAATATCCTTGAGGACTAGCACTCAAAAAAGGAAACAAAAAAGCACTCCTGTAGCACTTCAGAGACTAACAGAATAATTTATTAGGTGATGAGGTTTCATGGGACAGACCCACTTCTTCAGATCATAGCCTTACCAGAACAGACTCAATATATAAAGCACAGACGTCCAAAAACACTGCTTTAGAAGAAAACATAAAAGCAGTTACATAGCACTTTAAAGATTAACGAAATAATGTTAGGTTATGAGCTTTCATGGGGAAGACCCACTATTTCCAGAACTGAAGAAGTGGGTCTGCCCCACGAAAGCTCATCACCTAATAAATTATTTTGTTAGTCTTTAAAGTGCTGCATGACTGCTTGTTTGTTTTATTAGAATACAGACTAGCATGGCTATCTCTTGTTACTGCTCTGGAATAAGGTTAGTTACCTTTATATCTTAACAATTACAGCAAAATATTTAAGAATGAATTTAGTGTTGGTATTGATACGAGATGATAATCCCAGTATTATTTTAGTATCTGAGATGGCATAACATGTCATGATTCAAAATAAATTATATATGCTGATTGTATGCTGGGAATTGCCAACTTTCTGGTGATATCAATCAGCACTTAGTTTATACTCTAAAATTTGGTGGTTTAGTAATGCTTTCTTGGCTCTAGTCCAGTATTAATTGTGGCAAATCCCATGTTTTAGACTAGAGTAAAAATTATCCGTTTACTCCAGATTGTCTTTAAGATACTGATTGTAGAGAATACAGTGCTAATGAGGTGGTAATAGAAAAAGGCTGTCTCACCTATTTGCTCGAAAAATAAATAGGAAAATTAAGTGATACAGAGGGAGAAAGATATAGAGAGATGGTCTGTCTACCAAATGGCCTGTGCCAGCTGCTGAGGCTGTAGGGCTGTTTCCTTGCTATGTAGACTTCCACAAAGCCCCATAAACAGCAATGAAACAGCCCAAGCCATGCTAGCTGCGTATCTGTTGTGTAGACATAGCCAGAGAGAGAGAGTGTGTGTTTCTAGAGTGCAGTAATAAAATCAGAACTGATTTTAATCTGTTTTTCATTCTACTAAGTATACCCTTGGATGACGCAGATGAACAGGAATATAATTTGTATGGTTTTGCTACCCTGTTTCATAGCATCCATTTCGTGTAGGTGGGGGTTCTAATGAAGATTTCGTTTCTCGTTTTTGGAAGTAAGTCAACCAACCAATCATTTGCCCACAAACTCAGTAAACCTTATTAATAATTTTTTTACAGGTTTCACCTCTGAAAATTGATATTCTGTGGTCTGTCAGCATCTCTCAGCTGGCAGGATGAGGGATGCTCCTGGACCAGAGGGCTGGGGCACACCAGGCTGGCCTCCCAGCAGCCCTGCAAAGGGCTGTGCCAAACAAAGGCCTGGGTGTCAGCGTCTCCTGGCTATCCTGCATGGGGCTGGAAGCCTGCTGTGGCAGGCTAGTGGGGGCAGCCAGGGACCATTCACAAGCAGAGATAATGAAACTTCAATGGATACTGAATAATTTTAAGCATATAAAATATTTCTATCAAATCCACTTTTCTTTGGGACGCTAGAGTTTTCTGGAGGGTGTACACAAGAGAACTGAGTATTGTTAAAATTCAGTAAAAAGGGATGGGCTTGAAACTAAAGGTGGCAGCTATAGGGATGATAATATCAGTAAAGGAGGGGGTTACATCAAGACCTATTTTAGAGTCTCATGAAGATTTGGGAGCTCTGGATAGTAGGAAAGCCCGTACTAGGCAGTGGCATCCAGAGGTTTCAGGGACAACTGCAGGTATCAAAAGAAGTATGGTGAGGGGTTACAAGGTGAGGGATCAATAGAAATGTGTTTAGGGACATGGCTTGGAAGACGAAGGGAAAAAGGCTTAGCATAAATGAACAATCATGCTGTGCTAATAAAGCAGCCTGGATTGAGCCAAGAAGATAACATACAAAAGCAAGACCACAGCCAGTGGAAGCTAAGGTGTTACTCAGTTCTCTTCTGTAGTCCCTTCACTCCACCACCTACTCTGTACCCCTGGTAAGGAGATGGTGGGTAGTGGAGGAATCTCTCATGTTTCTCATATTTAAGTTAAGAAAACTCTGTTGTCCCAAAGGAAGGTGGTTTTGATAGAAATATTTTTAAATACTTAAAATTATTCAGTACATTGAAGTTTTATTATCTCTGCTTGTGGATGTCTTTCAGTCCAGTTCATGGTAGAAAATCAGGCACAGGTTTGGTTGCAATGAATTGGAAGTTTTTCCTGTTCACTTAAATGGAAGAAGCAGTGTACTTTGCTGGTTTTAAGTGAGGTACATACTATATATGTTTGGAATGTGGGAAGGGGATTGGGGGGAGTTTGTTTTAAACTAATTTGCTTTCCCTTACCATTTCATTATGTAGAAAGACTCTCTTATATGTTCATGAGGGTGGTAATCTGCACTCGTTACCTGAGAGAGCTGAAAATCAAATTGTTAAATTCTAGCTATGACTCTTAGGCTATGTCTACACTCGCCCAAAACTTCAAAATGGATGTTTACTAATGAAGCACTGAAATACATATTCAGCACCTCATTAGAATGCCGGCAGCTGCGGCACTTTGAAATTGACGTGGCTCATCCAGATGGGGCTCCTTTTTGAAAGGACCCCACCAACTTCAAAATACATTCATTAATAATGACTCTTGGGCTACGTCTACACTAGCCCAAAACTTTGAAATGGCCATGCAAATGGCCATTTCAAAGTTTGCTAATGAAGCACTGATATACATAGTCAGTGCCTCATTAGAATACTGGCAGCCGCGGCACTTCGAAATTGATGCAGCTCACTGCTGTGCGGCTCGTCCAGATGGGTCTCATTTTTGAAAAGAAGCCCCATTTGGACGGGCCACACAGCGCCGAGCCGCGTCAATTTCAAAGTGCCGCGGCTGCTGGCATTCTAATGAGGCGCTGAATATGTATATCAGTGCTTCATTAGTAAATTTTGAAAGGGCCATTTGCATGGCCATTTCGAAGTTTTGGGCTAGTGTAGACATAGCCTAAGAGTCATAGCCAGAATTTAACAATTTGATTTTCAGCTATCTCAGGTAACGAGTGCAGATCACCACCTTATAGGAATAAGTGGATGTCGAAGTTGGTGGGGTCCTTTTGAAAAGGAGCCCCATCGGGACGAGCCGCGTGGTGGCTTCAATTTCGAAGTGCTGCGGCTGCAGGCATTCTAATGAGGTGCTGAATATGTATTTCATCACTTTATTTGTAAACTTCAAAATGGCCATTTGCATGGCCATTTGAAGTTTTGGGCTAATGTAGACATAGCCTTGGTGTTAAGGAATACAGTAGAGCCTCAGAAGTATGAACACCAGAGTTATAAAGTGACCAGTCATCCACAAACTCACTGGAACTGGAGGTACTGAATTGGGCAGCAGCAGAGATGGAGCAGGGGGAAAAAAGGCAAAGTGCAGTACCCTGTTAAATGTAAACTCTTTAAATAAAGCAGGGGGCAGGGAGGACAATTTAAAAAAAGATTTGACAAGGTCAGGGGAGTGTTTTTGTGCTTGTTTAAATTAAGATGGTTAAAAGCAGCCTTTCTCTTCTGCATAAATTTTCAAAGCCGTATTAAGTCAATGTTCAGTTGTAAACTTTTGAAACGACCATGGTTTGTTCATAATTTGGAACATTTCAGTTACGAATAACCTTCATTCCCCAGGTATTCTATGAATAAGGGAAAGGCTACCATACATGCCTTTTGTTCATTCAAAAGTGGGTTAAGTAGTATTTGTTTTATATGTAGCTAATCAACAACAAGAAATAAAAGCTTTTCTTTGGACAGCTCTCCAACTAAGAACAGCCCAGGGCATAGTTATGGTTATGTGCATTATGTTCGTTGGGGAGGGATAGCTCAGTGGTTTGAGCATTGGCTTGCTAAAACCTGGGTTGTTACTTCAATCCTTGAAGAGGCCATTTAGGGCTCTGGGGCAAAAAGATTTAAAAAAAAAAAAAAGGCAGAGGGGATAGTGCTTGGTCCTGCCAAGAGGGTAGGGGACTGGACTCAAAGACCTCCCAAGTCCCTTCCAGCTCTATGAGAGGTGTGTGTATTTCTGTGTATTTATTCATTATACAGGCCTCAACGTAGATAGCTTTCATGTCAGCTGAGTTCTGTTGAGAGGAAAATCACTAAACCTTATGTTCGTACCTTTTTAATTTTTTTAAACAAGTTGTACAAACACATGTAAGATGAAACACAATGGATATTAACATTCAGGCATACATACTGTCCAGTTTTGGATGAGACTGCCTCAGCTGTATCACACTGTTCTTGGGTATTTTTCATTCCTAAATAACTGATTCACATTAAAGAATGATTTCATCTTCCACAACTTTTTTTTTTTTAAATGCATCCTCTGTTCTGTTTGTCTGTATTTTCCTGGTCAGCTGGAAGTGGCTCTTTTTTGTAATTGTAGATTATGCAAACTCAACCTGAAATCTGAATTTGAAGCTAAGTTCCTTGATTCTCAAATGTATATCACCTGCTCTAAAGGCTTGTCCAATACTGTTGTAATGATTCCTTTACAATCTAGTTTTCTTCAGTGGAATTGAAATATGCCATCTAACAGAATTTAGCTCACGCTGTTAGCTCTGGTGTTCTGCGGCCATACTATAAATAAAAAGGACTACAGTAAACTCTTTCATAGCTGCTATTCTATCATTTGGAACTCTCCAATAACTGGCATTTTAACCATAAGTAAATTTTAGTTACGTTTTCCATGAAAACAGTATAGTGAAAGTAAATACAAATAAATACAGCAATACAATGTAAGGCTGCAGTGTCCAATACTACTGTTGTTAGTAAATAAAGTACTCTGCAAATATTTTAAATTGTTCTTAATATCTAATCTTGCTTTTTTTTAGTGTTGTGCATTGCTAGGTATACCTTGCTGTTATCCAGAATATTTGAATATTGGCCTGGCTATGGAAGAGTTTTAAACTTATTTGTATCAGTAAAATTGACAGCTCTGACTGAGTGCACTTAAAGTAGCAGACTTGTGCATTGTCACTTCTGCAGGCCTGCCCCAGACATACGTGCCGCTGCAGAGGGGAGATGCTGAGACAGAGTGACGCAAGCTCTTGTTGGTTCTGTACTGAACTGGGATACTTATTCTTGGGTATGCTGCTGTAGCAGCAGAAGAGGCAAATTTGCTCCTGTAGTCATATGCAGTTGGAGAGAACAGACGGTTCTTCAGCAAAAAGGGGAGAACAGCATAGGAGTGTAGTTTCATCTATTTCATGACTGTGGGTCAGGCCATCACTTGGGAGTTCCCTGTGTGTTGACAGTTTGACATTAAGAAGCACAGGCTATGTTTGATTGTGACGTAGAGTGAAATAAAGAAGATGGGGGGGGTCTGTTCTGTTTAGTATTGGTAGTGGTGGGTTTGGGGGTTGTTTGGCTTCAACAACCTTAATGAATCCCTCTTCAAGCTCATTACCAAGTGACTTGTGTTAGAAGAGTAGAGAAATAAAACAGAAAGGAGTAGGAGAATATTACTAACAAGAAATTGAGGGTATTCCAGTGGAGGAGAGACAGTAAAGCCTTGTTGCCTATTTTATGTGGAGAAGAGGGTTTTAGGTGAAATCTAGTATTCTCTCATGAGGGAGGAACTCTGCAGTTACTACTCAACCCTGCTCTTGCGGAAATTATTAGAAAACATTGACTTAATAGAGTAGCAATAGACTGGGAATCATGAAATATGGGTTATATTCACAGTTTTACTACTGGTCTTCTTTGAGAGCCAGAGCAAGTAATTTCATCTCTGGATGCCTCAGTTTCCCAATTTGTAAAATAAGGGAATTGAGGCTTACCTCCTTTGTTAAAATATTTGAGGTTTTCAGATGAAAAATACTATCTAGTTTTATTTCTTTGCCTCCATGGAACCCACAGGTGCTTTCTTCCCCGTCCCCTACCGTCCATTTTCTGTTTTCCTAGCAAGAAGCTGGATTAACATAAGTGCACACAAGAAAGTCTGTTCAGGGATGGGTAGCCTCTTTAGGCTCAAAATTTGGATATGCAAGTTCTTTTATGCTGATATCACCAGAATATATACATAGTGTGCCTAGCAGCTGACAATTGAAAAATTCTTTGGACTGTTAGTTTTTTTTTTTTTCAGTTAATCCTAATAATATTTTAACATACTAGTGGGTGTGGTTGATGATGTTTAAAATAATGTGCTCCCCCTTTCTCCAATCAAACCCTTGTGTATTAAATGAGTGCTGGGGGAAACATTATGGGTTGTGAGAAATCATCCAATTTGTTAGAGGACTCATAAACATGTCCTTTCATTTCCCCACACTATTAAGTCCTGTCCATCAATGTGGGCCTCAGCTCTATGCCCGTATCTGGTGAGAAGACACAGATGTGGCTCAGGTGAGCTGGTGCTGGCGTCCCATATGAGTGGAAACAAGTTGTAGGCCTGTTTGTCTTTCTCCTGTTCAATTTTCTCTTCCCTCCTTACTCTTGGAATGCCTTTCAATGTGGGTGCCAGAGTTGTTCTTTGTGAGTGGGCAGGTTGCGTGAAGATGAATCAGGCTGCTTTGTTCTTTTCCATGATCACCCCAAAACTAATCTTTCAGAATAGGGAGTGAGAACACCAGTAGGTGCAACAGTAAAGAGCATGAGAAAAGGCCATCTCTGACACACACAGAAGTATACCAGAGATGGCCTTTTCCCTGTTCTTCATTGGCCAAAAGCATGGATGACAGGTAACTGTCCCAGCTGCCTAGGCTGGATCAGCCTCCTCAGCTGCCCCCCAACCCATTTAATTGCTTAACTGGTTAAACCTGGCATTTAACTAGTTAATCGGTTAAAATGGTATTTTAAATCCCTGTTTTGGAGTGGAGGCTGCCTAAGGGGTTGCAGTGGAGAGACACCCCTTGCTGCCCTCTGTCCCTTGTAGAAGCATCTGGGCTAGGGGACAGGCATCTCTTTGCAGCCGCAACTGTGGCCCAGCAGCTTAGAGGGAGCTTAGATATCAATTTATCTTGCAGGATCGGTAAGCAGAAGTAGCAGAGAATGTGCTTCAGGAAAAGTGGTGCTGATATTTTAGTTACTTAGTCAAAATAATGTGATGTATAAATGTTAGCATCTTTATTGCACCCTTTTTTTGCAGTTAAATTGTTTTCTGTTAAGAAGACTATAAGCAAACTATTGGGTAAAAATCAAGCAGCACAGTTTGATCACTTTCATGTCAATGCACAGTAATATCTTGAGTGCTGAAACGGCAAGATAGGAGATTTAATACTTGAAAACTCAAGTTCTCTTCTTGTATAAGCAGTACTGTACTTTAGCGCCAAGAAATGTAGGGCTCTCAAAGGTTGGATTAGAAATAGGGCATATGCTTACCTGGCCTATTTGGGTTGATACCATTTCTTGTTTGGTTTTATTGGTTTTTAAAATTATGATTCAGTGGATTGCCTGTGAAGATGAACGTAGGACGATGAATGGAAATTTCGACCACCTTACGCCCAGTTGTTGAGTAATGCATGGTGACTTGTAGTTTTGTGTCTTAAGCTCATGGCTTTTATTTAGAGAGGATACAAATTATTTAAGTCAATTTTTATTAGAATCAGATTTTTTAATTTAAATATTTAATTATGAATAGGCTTATTTCTTTAAAAAAAAAAAAAAAAAAGTAAATGACTTATATTGACTGTAAATTTACCATAATGTTATACATCAAATCAACAACCTCTTGTTCTTTTTTGAGGATCCCCATGGGTGCTGCACCTTAGGTGCACCAGCGCTGCTTCTCTGTGTTTAAAGTCGGGTACATGTGTATGTTTGCAAGATTGTGGTTAACTTTGTATTTCGTAAACATTGATACTGCTTTCAAAATTAGGAAGTATTAAGGCTACAACTGCATAGTTCTTGCATAGGAATTGATCAGAGAATACATTGACAAAAAATAGGCAGCATCTGCTTCTGCCTTTTCATTCTCAGCATTATTATAACTGTATTAAAGTAGATTTTAGTACTGAAGGTTATGATTGGGAGCTCAGCTTTTAGGGGAAGAAAACCAATTCAGGGCTCTCCAATTTCACTCGAGTTAAGCAACCGCTTTCAGCCTCTCGGCGCAGCTGATACAGTGGAAATAGCTGGGGTAGATATCTCGCAAGAAAGGGATCAGAAGACAACCCCATGGATTGTAAGGCATGGAATGTGCAGTCCTAGGGATGCGGGGGGTCTATGACCACCACCCCAAAGAAAAGAAGACGGGTTGTGATGGTCGGGGACTACCTCCTAAGAGAGACGGAGTCATCCATCTGCCATCCAGACCTAGAATCTCGGCACGTTTGCTGCTTACTGGGAGCTAGAATCTAGGATGTTACAGAGTCTCTTCCAGAGTCATCAGACCTGAAGACTGTTACCCCTTCCTACTTCTCCATGTAGGAATTAATGATACAGCCAAGAATGATCTTGATGAGGTCACTACGGATTACGTAACCCTAGGAAGAAAGATCAAGGGATATGGAGCACAAGTGGTGTTCACATCCATCCTCCCTGCGGAAGGAAGGGATCCAGGTGGGGATCATCGAATCACTGAGGTAAATGTGTGGTTGTGTACGTGGTATTGCAGAGAAGGATTTGGTTTCTTCGACCATAGGATTCTGTTTCGTGAACAAGAATTGCTGGGAAGAGATGGGATCCACCTACTGAAGAGAGGAAAGAGCAGACTTGCAAACCTAGTGAGGAGGACTTTAAACTAGGTTCATCAGGGGATGGTGACGCAAGTCCAGAGGTAAGCGGGGAAGGAGTAGGTAACAACAAAGGATTCCTGGGTGAAGAGGAGAAAGTGGGCCAAGCAGCCACTTTTCCTAAGATGCTTGTACACACATGCAAGAAGCCTGGGAAACAAACAGGAAGAATTAGAGACCCTGGTATAGTCAAAGGAGTCTGAGGTGGTTGGAATAGCAGAGACTTGGTGGGATGATTCACAGAACTGGAGCATGGCCATGGAAAGGTTTAAACTGTTTAGGAAGGACAGGCAGGGGAGAAAAGGAGGAGGAGTTGCGCTCCATGTGAGGGAGCAGTATGAGTGCTCAGAGATCCAGTATAAGGAGGAAGAAAATCCAGTTGAATGTCTTTGGGTTAAACTTAGAGGCGGAAGTAACAGAGGTGATGTTGCAGTTGGTGTCTGCTGTAGACTGCCACATAAGGGAGATGAGGTGGATTAGGATTTCTTTAGATAGCTAAGAGAAGCTTCCAAATTACACGCCGTGCTTCTTATGGGAGATTTTAATCACCCAGACATTTGTTTGGAGACCAATACAGCAGCACACAGACAATCCAGGAAGTTTTTGGAGAATGTTGGGGATAACTTCTTGGTGCATGTGCTGATGAAACTGACCAGGGGCCATGTACACCTTGACCTGCTGATCACAAACAGGGTGGATCTAGTAGGAGAAATAGAAGTGAGTGGCAACTTGGGCCACGGCAACGATGAGATGGTAGACTTCAGAATCCTGACAAAAGCAAGAAAGGTGAGCAGTAAAATACAGACCCTGATTTCAAAAGAGCAGACTTCGACTCCCTGAGAGAACTGGTGAGCAGGATCCCATGGGAAATGAAGATGAAGGGGAAAAGAGTTCAGGAGAACTGACAGCATTTGTCTTACTGAAGGCATGGGAACACACCATCCTGTTGCATAGTAAGAAATGAGAATATGGCAGGCAACATCTTGGCTTAACAGGAAAATCTTTGGTCAGCTTAAGCTCAAAAAGGATGCATATGAGAAGTGGAAATGTGGACAGTTGACTAAGGAGGAGTATAAATCTGTGGGAGGAGATTGCTGGGCAGTAATCAGGAAAGTGAAAGTGCAGTTGGAACTGCAGCTGGAAGGAATGTGAAGGGTAACAGGAAGGGTTTCTACAGGCATGTTAACAGTAAGAGGGTTATCAGGGAGGGCGTGGGGCCATTATTGGATGAGAGAGGTAACCTAGTGACAGATGATGTAAGAAAAGCTGAGGTACTCAATGCTTTTTTCGCCTCAGTCTTCACAGACAAGGACAGCTATCACACTAGGGTGCTAGACAGTGCAGTATGGGAAGGTAGAGAGCAGCCCTCTGTGGGGAGGAATGAGTTCAGAGCTACTTAGAAAAACTAGATGTATGCACATCCATGGGTCTGGATTTAATGTACCCAAGGGTACAGTGGGAATTGGCAGACATCATTGCCGAGCCTTTGGCCATTATTTTTGAAGACTCTTGGACATCGGAAGAGATCCCAGATGATTGGAATAAGGCAAATATAGTGCCCATGTTTAAAAATGGAAAGGAGGACAATCCAGGGAACTATAGACTAGTCAGCCTTACCTCTCCAGTCCCTGGAAAATAATGGAGGGGATCTTCAAGTAACCCATTTTGGAGCACTTGGAAGAGGGGAAAGTGATCAAGAGTAGTCAGCATGGATTCATCAAGGGCAGGTTGCGCCTAACCAATCTGATTAGCTTCTATAATGAGGTAACAGGGTCTGTGGATGTGGGGAAGTAAATGGATGTGATATACCTTGACTTTAGCAAAGCTTTTGATACAGTCTCCCACAACATTCTTGCCCGTAAGTTAAGGAAGCATGAATTGGATCCATGGACTTTAAGAGAGATAGAATTCTGGATGTCGGTCAGTTCCAAATTGTGTGCCGCAATGCTTGGATCTGGGGGCCAGTGTTGTTCAACATATTTATTAATGACCTGGATGAGGGGCTGGATTGCACCCTCAGCAAGTTTGTGGATAACTCTAAGCTAGGGGGAGCGTTAGATATGTTGGAGGGTAGAGATAGGATCCAGAGTGACCTGGATAAATTAGAGGATTGGGTCAAAAGAAATCTGATGTGACTCAACAAGAAGTGTAGAGTGTACTGCACTTGGGATGGAAGAATCCCAAGAATTGTTAGAGTGGGGACTGACTGGCTTGGCAGCAGTACAGCAGGATTATGTTGTATGAAAGGCTGGATATGAGTAAACAGTGTGCCCTTGTAGCCAAGAAAGCGAGGGGTATATTGGGGTGCATTAGGAGGAACATTTTGAGCAGATCTAGAAAAGTTGTTGTTTCCTTCTATTTGGCACTTAAAGGAAGGGAATATTGCATCCAGTTTTGGGCTGTCCAGTATAGAAAGAATGTGGATGTGTTGGAGCACGTTCAGTGGAGGGTAACAAAAATGATTAAGGGGCTGGGGCACATGACCTGTGAGGAGAGGCTGAGGGATTTGGGCTTATTTAGTTTGCAGAAGAGAAGACTGTGGGGTGATTTAATAGCAGCTTTCAGCTTCCTGAAGGGGAGTTCTGAAGAGCATGGAGAGAAACTGTTGTTAGTAGGGACAAATGGCAGAACAAGGAGCAATGGTCTGAAGTTACAGATGGAGAGGTTTGGGTTGGATATTAGGAAAAACTGTTTCACCAGGAGGATGGTGAAGCACTGGCATGTGTTGCGTGGAGAAGTGGTGGAATCTCCGTCCCTAGAGATTTTTAAGTCCTGGGTTGACAAAGTCCTGGCTGGGATGACTTAGTTGGGGTTGACCCTGCTTGAAGCAGCGTGCTGGACTTGATGAGCTCTTGAGGTCAATTCCAGGTCTATTATTCCATGATAGGATAGCTAATGGACCTAAAGCTTGATTCAGACAATTGAGTTACTACCAAAAGGAAATGATGACTTATGCACTTGGTTGCAAATATTGTTCAGGGAAAATTTTACATTTCTCAGGGGTATTCAAGGCTGAGAGTCACCTTATTAGCACCTCATAGAGTCTTGCTTGTTCCAAGTTTGGTGTCCATTCGTTATGGCTACCAGTCTTTCAGTGACTCCCTTATAGGCTAGCGGTGGGTGCATCCCAGTTCCTGTGTCCCTCTGGATTGTTCCCCTGTGATATATTGCCCCCAACACTGGCTGTTCAGAAATCCCAGTTCTTCTTTGAGTGGCCCCTGTGGGTGCTGTGCCCTAGTGCTGCTCATTAGAGAGTCTTCAGAGCAATGGCTGTTGTGCTGCACATGTTCACTGAGTGCCTCTCACTTCTGCTGCTCAGTAGAGTGCATGTGTGGCATGAGCCTCTTTAATTCATTTTCAGGTGTTCCTGGCTGAAGACTGATCTCAGAGCCGCTTCTTTTTCTGATAGAAAAATGCAGAACTTTACTATTAATTTTGCTTATTTACCTCAGAGATTTAATTATACTAGTCTTTTAATGCTACTACCTTAAAAAAAATGGGGCAGCTGCCATGATGACAAGTGGCTTTTTTCCTTTCAACATGCTGGACTCACCTGGTTTTAAGAAGTGTAACTCATGTACAGCCTCAATGCCCATTTTGTAAAATGCTTAGGAGAAGTGAGTGTTACCAGCAAGTGCCCTCATTGCCTCAACATGTCGGCAAGGGCCAGGGAAGACCGTGAAATGGGTCTGAAATCTACTGTCTGGGAATAGTCTCTTTTGCCACCGAGGGACAAACCAGGTGAGATGCAGGTGTTGGAAAAGCCTTCTGACAGGGCAGCTTTATCACCCCACAAGGACTACCAAGTCACTAAGGCTTCTCCAGCACACTCTTTCTCAGTGTTGCCCAGAGCCCTGCATTCCCTGATGCCATCATTATCTTTCACCACAGAGAAACTCAGGTCAGCCTCAAGCAGGACAACTGAGGTGGAGACCAGAGTAACCATATTGGATGGCATTACTGAGGCATGAGCGTCAGAGAAACTACATACGCCTTCATCACCAGTTCCAATACGATCCCCTTCTGTGCCAGAACAACCAGCACCACAGCACAAGAAGGCTTGGTGTAAAGGAGCTCATCATGACACTCATCTCCTTCTCCATTACAGGTTTCATGGTATTTGTATCGGGGTCTTTTCCTCCAGTAGCATCCCATGTGAGCCAACCAACCGTGTCTGTATGTCCCACAGCAGTTTCCACCACAGTGGGGCCCCTCAGAGGCATGGCAGGGCTACCGTCCACCTTCTTCCCATACCTACCATTCCAGGCATACTACACCTCAATAACAGCACACCTCCAGGCATTCACTCACAGTCTCTGCACACTCTTCACCTGCTCACCTGCCCTCAGTCATCTCCCAGTCGGGCTCCAGTGACCATGACGACTTAACTCATTCAGACTCAGAGTGGTCCTCACATGAGCCTAGATCCACACAGGACAAAACACTATTCCAGATCTCATCCTCTCCACCAGTGGATAATCTGAAACAATTTCAGGAGACCTTTAGACATGTAGCCAAGTCACAAGATACTACATTACAGGAGGTTCAAGACAAACAGTATAGATTACTCACAATACTACAACCCACATCATCCTCAAAGATAGCGTTACCCATCAAAGAGACTATCCTCAAACCTTTGGATGCTCTCTTGCGGAACCCAGCCTCTGTCCCATCTATAAATAAGAATGGACAGAAAGTATTTTATCTCTGAGAAAGATAGGGACTTTCCCTTTTCACATCCACAGCCAAATTCACTGGTAGTGGATTCTGTTAATCACAAGGCTAAGAATCCACAAGTTAAATCTGCCATTACTCACAACGAGCACAAATGGCTGGACACCTTTGACCACTGAGTATACTTTTCCGCTGTGCTCCCATTCCATATATCAAATTATACTGCCCTCCTGGCTAATTATGACCATGCCAGTTATGCTAAATTGCAAGATCTGATCCATGATCTCCCTGATAATAAACGACCAACTCCTCCAGTCCATTATTAAGGAGAGTTTATCAATAGCCAAAATAGCTCTTCAGACATTTATGTATATTGCATACACTGCGACTAGAGCCATAGCCATAGTAATGCATAGAGCTGCATGGCTACGGTTGTCAGGGATCCCCTAGGGAGCCACAAGCAATGGTGGAGGATCTCTCCTTTGATAGGAAACAACTTTTTACTAGCAATACAGATGAGATCCTATGCTCTATAAAAGACTCACGTGACACTCTGTACTTTGGGGATGTATACACCACCTAACACACACATATACTTCATATCACAGACCTAGGGGTTATAAGTATGTCCATGACAGGCAACCACAGAGGCAATGTGATAGGCCCAAACAGTGTCCACACAGGAGGAGAACACAGCAAACCTACTCCTCTCTATCTCTTTCACATCTATGCCCCTTACCCATCTCCCTGCCCCATTCCTTCTTAGGGACCCTCTCACAATCCTCTACTACAAGTGGAGGTGCAAAAAGTGTTTGCTGTAGGGGCATTGGAACCTGTCCCCAATGAACAGCGGGGCAAGCGGTTCTGCTCCCAGCTATTTCTTTACAGACAAAAAGGGGTGTGTGGGTGTGGGTGTGGGTGTGTGTGGGGACCAATCTTAGATGTCAGGGAACAGAACAGATTTATTCGTAATGCAAAGTTCACAGTGATGTTCTTGGCAACCATCATACCAGGATTGGACAAGAGGGGACTAGTTCTTACCCCTTGACCTCCAAGGTGCATATTTCCACTTAATTATCCACCCATCCCACAGAAGATTTCTCATGTTCATTGTGGACAACCCCTCTACTTTATGCCTTTCTACCTATCCTGCTCATCTCCAGAGTGATCATCAAGATCTGATTGGACCATGGTAATGATGATTGCCTCAGCCTGTCCGAGACATCCTTGGTTCCCCTATCTACTCTATCAATCAATAGATCAGCTGATCCCTCTTATGATGCTTAATCTCCTGATACAGTACTGGGACAAAACATGCCACCTCAACATCAAAACCATGAAACTCACAGCGTGTCTTCTCCATGGCTCCAGAATGAAGAACTCACCTTCTCGGACAGGGTCAAACGTATTCTAAACAGCCATCATCCCTCCACCAGAAGCACCTACCAGATTATCTACATCCCACTAACTGTCCCTATATCTACCTTGCTCGAATACCTCATGGGCCTCTTTATCAGCTCCATCAGAATACACCTAGCAGCGATTGTGGCCTTCCATGAATCGGTAGACTATTCCTCCCTGTTCACACAGCCCGCAGTAAAAGTTTCCTCACAGGCTTGCAGTGAATGCACACAACTCTGCAGCAGATTTTGCATTCTGAGACCTCAGTCCGGTCCTCTGGACGCTCTTACCAGACCACCCTTTGAGCCGTTAGCTAATACACCACTGGAATATCTGTCTGTCAAGGTGGTTTTCATAGTAACAATAATGTCTGCTAGAAGGGTAGGAGAAATTGCAGCCCTCGTGACGGACCCACATTTCACCATTTCTTCTAAAGACAAGGGCTTTGTCTACACTAGAGAGGATCTTTCTTATCCCTCTGTCATATTGGAATAGTTACAGGATTTGCCCTATCTGTGAATGGAAACCAGTCTTACATCATTCTGTTTTTTATCTTTGAGTGTTCAAGTACTTGCAATTGTTTCTGATGGTTTCCTATTGAAAGATTTGGGATTTGACAGAGCTAAACAATTGAACCTTGCATTGCATCCCCAGCTAAACAGGATAGTATTAGAACTCTCTCCTGTTTGAGTGGACCCCCCATGATGCATATTTTCCCCTTGGCAGTTTACGCCCCAGCTCCACAAAGCATCTTAAAACCTTGTACTCAGTGGAACATACATCATCTACAACTCTCCTCCACTTCACTGTGTCTCAGGATAAAACTTCTACCTGGCTTCAGGAGTACGCCAGTTGTTGCCCTTCAGTCTCAGTAGATCTTCTCCATGTTGTCTGAGGTTTTCCTCTTTTGTGTTTTCCTTGCAGATTCCATGTGAGAGCTTGACAGACTATGCAGAAAACAGACTGTGTTTCTGAGAGTGGGCCCTGGCCATCCTCACTTTCGTTTCTTGATTTGAAATTCAAGTGGTTGTTGTCCTGCTCTGCTCCAAATCTCCTCATCTGTGACCAAGTCTTGCCATTTGATGCAAAGCTTATACCTTAGCATCTGTTTATGAATGTCTGTAGTTTGTGATTTGAAGAGTTTTTAGTATACCATGTCTCACATCCATACAAGAGCACACTCTTCACATTTGTGTTGAAGATCTGCAATTTCATCTTCACAGATATTATTTGTGATCTTCATGTAGGACAAAGAGTCTTAACTGCAGCTGTTGCTTTCCCTGTGCTGGCATCGACACCCTTGTCTGTTCCTCCATCTCTGCCCATAATACTCCCTAAATAAGTGAACTGCTCCATATCTTCCAGGTCATCCCTTCCCAGTGATATGGTGGTGGTGTAAGCCTGGTTGATCTTCACTGTCTTGGTCTTTCCCTTGTTAATGCTCAGTCATTAAGGCAATTTTGTCCAGTGTTGCAGCCTTTTCTTCCATGCACCTGTGAAAGGAGGGTGACATTGTCAACAAGATCAGTGTTCTCTAGCTGTTTGAAAAGTGTCCACTGAATGCCCCTTTGGTGGTCTATTGTCACCTTTCCTATTCTTGATCTCAATGAACTGGATTATGAGCCACAAATATATATAAATACATTATTCCTTAAGTATTACTTATGCATACGTCTAGCAATGATTGAGTCTTGATACCTTACGAGCTTTCTGTAGATACTTTACATGTTACTCTTTATGAATATAAGTATCTCAAGATGTGTTCGGTGTGGTGAGTTGAGGTCAGTTTGCAGATAACAAGGGGGAGAATTCTTTACCTAGGAGTTGCTTGTTTCTTTTAAGGTTCTCCATGATGCAGCACCAGATACCTACCACTACAGGTTGTACCGCTTTAATAACTCTCTCATCTGGTAATATCCGTAATCCAGCATGAGTTTAGTTAGCTAGATGACCACTTACTGTGGGTATGGCCAAGTTTCCCATGATCCTGTAAGGTTTGTTTCCAGCCACCAGTCCTGACCCTCAGTATTCTGTGCTGTTTAGCTGTAATTTACCCCAAATGTCTTCTAGGAGCCCAGTAAGCAGTGGAAATGTTGATAATACTGTTGGACAATATTGACTTCCCATGGTCTGGCAAATTCTCTCATCCCATCACTGGTCAGGTCCCAAGGGTGCCGGATTAGAGAGGTTCAGCCTATAGTGTGGTCTACAGAGGCAGTGCCATGATGAGTTTTCCTGTCAGCCCAGTGCTCTCAGCTCCTGGAAAAGAAGAGGTTTATATCACAATTCTGTACCTGGTCTGTACATGGGGAATTAGTTGCTTTGTGTTATTCTGTTATCATAAATGTTATCTGTGTCATAACTGATGTAAAGTCTAGTAGCTTGGAGACAGAATGCCAGATCTTGTTGTCACTGCAGAGGGCTGAAGTTTGCTACCTCTCCCCTGATGGTGAAGTGGGTCATAAGAAAGGCAGTCTCTTCTGTAGCTTCACTCCACTCCCAGCGTTTTGTTTTGTTTGTTCTGGTCAGTGAATAATTGTGCCTTGTGCCTGCTGTTGCCGATGGCTCTTCCAAGCCTTCCCAGCATATGAAATTGTCATGATTTTTGACAATTTCATTGCTGCCCACAGGATCTTGAGTAGCAGCAGGGGAACTGACTAGAGCCGTGTTAATTGCACACTGCTGGTGCTTGGCAAAGCTGTTAGTAGGAGCAGATAACCTGTAGCAGTCTGTTTGTAGACTCAGGAAGACAGCACTGCTTTGGTTTATATTCAGCTAAATCTGGAGGATTGTTTTTGCAACCATAAGTACTAGACAAGTATTTTTCAAATTACTCTTAAGTTCTGAATGTAACACCTCTCCCTTGTACATTTTCCAGAGAAGTCTTACTCTCTGACCATTGGAATGGTAAAGGAACAACTTTTTAAGCCTTGGACAAAACGGTATCACCATCTAGAGTGCAGTCACCAGTGACGAAAGGGGTGTATGTGAAGTTTTGGTTTATAACATAGATTTGCAGGTTGTGGATACATTTTTCAAATTCTGTGCATTATGTCCCTTGAGTTAAAAGTTGGAATACTGAAATTTACAGAAAATTAAATGGCTAATAGGATTAGTATGTAAAAATAAAACTAGTTTTGTTTTTGATTATTTTTAATTTGGTTGCAAAGTTCCTACACTTTTGTTGTTGTTGTTGTTGTTAATGCATAGAGGGTGCGTTTGTGATATTGTCACTGCCACTGTCCATCCCGATGATATGTTTTCATCTCCTTTGATTTTGGTGTCTGTCAGATTAATCATTGTCTCCCAATAAAAGTTTACATTCTGGTTTAGTGTGACCTTTATTTAGCTGAGCAGAACTGGCTGGTGTTTTCCTTCCATTCTCAGAATACCTGCTCCAGATTGGCCAGAGATGTTGCTGTAGAACAGTAAAGTGCTCTCTCAGTTCTCTAGGTACTAAGCTTGCTCCTTATGTAGTGTTCTCTATAAGCCTGGAATGCATGAATAACTCCCTGATAAAATATGCATTGAAATGAATAGAAAGACTGCCATCATGTTCAGTAGCCAATTTCATTGGATCAGATCCTAAAAATTACTGAGACCCCAGTAGCAAGAGTGCTGTGCTTAGATAATTAAAAATGGACAGAAAAACAAGTTTGGTACAGTGTATTTTATCAAATTTGTAAAATAACTTTATTAATGATAAGTTCATTGTAATTTGTATTACTGTATGTATTGTTATAATGCATAAATGTTTTGTAATTTAAGTAAAACTTTCAAATTATTTAAGACTCGGGGGCCGTGTCTACGCTAGCACCCCCCTTTCAAAAGAAGGGTGCTAATGAGATGCATCGGGATGAGCTAATGAGGTGCTGTACATTTATTGCAACACCTCATTAGCATAATGGCGGCTGCAGCACTTCGATAGTGCCACTTTCGAACACACAGGGCTCGTCTACATGGGGTCCTTTTCACAAAGACCCGCAGACATCGAAATCCCCTTATTCCTGTTTGGTTAAAGGAATAAGGGGATTTCGACGTCTGTGGGGTCCTTTCGAAAAGGACCCTGTGTAGACAAGCCACATGCAATCAAAAGTGGCACTTTTGAAGTGCCACGGCTACCATTATGCTATTGAGGTACTGCATATTTGTTGCAGTGCCTCATTGGCATATCCTGGTGTGTCTCATTAACATCCCCCTTTCGAAAGGAGGGGGCTAGTGTAGACATAGCCAAGGAAAGGTATTCGATTTAAACAATAGAATAATTGTGTTGACAAAAACAGTAACTTACTTTTGTCTATATGACTTGTATTTTCAACAGCCAGGGAAGTTAATTCTGAAGTAAATAACCTATTTATGAATTAAAGTATGCTATTAATAAACAATAAAGTAATGTGAACTCTTAAAAGATCAAAGTCATTGCAGCATTTTAATGAACATTTAGATGAAAAAAAACCCATGAAGCATGTCTTCTTTTATGGTTTTCACATTCAATAATATTTGGGGAAATGATAGGCCTGACTGGTATGATTTTTGTTTTTTTTTTTGAAGGGGGTAGATGATTTTGAAAAGAATAGAATAGCCTGGGAACAAGGAACAATTATGTTCTAAATTTTTAAATAACCTTAAAAATCAGTGTACCTGCTCACCTATTTTGGCTGAAATAATGAGGCTAATTATTAGAAAGGTACAAGATGTCTTGGACTACGTCTACACTAGCCCCAAACTTCGAAATGGCCACGCAAGTGGCCATGTCAAAGTTTACTAATGAAGCGCTGAAATGCATATTCAGCGCTTCATTAGCATGCGGGCGGCTGCGGCACTTTGAAATTGACGCGCCTCGCCGCCGCGCATCTCGTCCCGACGGGGCTCCTTTTCGAAAGGACCCCTCCTACTTCGAAGTCCCCTTATTCCCATGAGCTGATGGGAATAAGGGGACTTCAAAGTAGGTGGGGTCCTTTCGAAAAGGAGCCCCGTTGGGACGAGCCGCGCGGCGGCAAGGCACGTCATTTCGAATTGCTGCGGCCGCCCGCATGCTAATGAAGCGCTGAATATGCATTTCAGCGCTTCATTAGTAAACTTTGAAATGGCCATTTGTGTGGCCATTTCAAAGTTTGGGGCTCGTGTAGACACAGCCTTAGTGTGGCATTTTAATTTTGAATGCTAAAATAAAAATATAAAATATTCCATTAGTGTTGCACAAAATTATAAACCTTTGAGTAAATAGGAGGCCATTATATCTTATGGTTCATCTAACTGAAAGCTCTCCAGCTCAAAATATTTTTTCATTTCTTCATGGGAGTTGTGGGGAGCTTGGGGGGAGAGAGAGTGCAAGAAAAGGAATGCTTCCATTATGTGTTCTAGTGATCTGTTCATTATGAAATCTCTGTACTGAAATACTTAACTCTCAACGTCTAAAATAAAGTTTACTGCACAGTCTACTTTGCCTATCTTTTAGTTTTTGTGATAAATTTGTTAGTGTCTTGATACTTCGCTCTATAATATATTTTGTTCTCTGAACTTAAGATTTTGGTTATTTTAAATAAGTTTAGAAGTGATTGTTTCTGTCTATGTAAAATACAGTCTTCACTGTGAGAGGTGGAAGAGTAAGGGTTAACTACTGTACTACATGTAGGGAAGAGCAGTCCATTGGGGGTTAAATTGCAGAGTCTAATGGAATAATAACTGGTAGCACCATCTGCTGGCCTACTTCCGCAGAAGGAGTCAGTATTTTTAACGACATCTCTAATATTCATGCTGATGCATTTTGATGCTTTGTGCATTCATTTCTTTCTGTGCTTTGTTGGAATCTGGCTATCTGCTTACAGCTGTTGTTGAAATTCTGTTGTCTAGGGCAGGTTGACATTCTTTGTCATACCTGAGTAGGATGAACAGTGGATGTATACTTCTCAAGGAAGAAATATGTTGATAAATCACAATATGTATTTGTGGAGGGTTGTGCATATCTTGGCTGCAGCTTGCTAAATAGGCCATTTAGCAATCTTCTTTCAATGCTTTTCTCTTGAGCACTGCCTGGGGTGGTGAAAAAGCAGAGGGTAAGCCTTTGTTTGACACCAAAAATGTCTTCAGTGAAGAGGCCAAGAGGAAGGGTAAGTGAAAGCCTGAATGAGTGGGAGGAGGAGGGGTTCTTTGGGCTAAAAGGCTAATGGGATTGAATAACCTTCCTTATTACTGGCTGCTGCTGCGGGAGTCGTGCTGCATCGCCATCTTGAGCTTGTTGCTGTTTTCTCCGTCTTGGTTATTTGTTGTAGCCTGTAGGCCTTTAGGAGGCATTTTAGTGAGCGATCCTGAACCCTGTCTCCTCCTCAGTGCTGCAGCACTGCTATTAAGCCTTTGATGAGGCACATATAGAAAATTTATTCAGTGAAGCGCACTGGATTTGGCCTGAATATGTGTTTGGAAATTCCTGGTGGCTTTTCCCCATGCTGTAGTGAGAGGCACATTTACGGGTGAGAACGTAACAGAAGTGTTATCTATTTTTTGTCTGTTTTCAATAGGAAATTCTTTCCATTCCTTAAGCTTAAACAACATACCTTCTAATAGACTGTTAATTTGAACGTAGAGTTCCTAGTTCTAGCATAAAAAATTTGTACAGTTACAACAGTAACAAAGAAAACATGTTAGTTCCTTCAAGTAACAGTCAGACA
This sequence comes from Carettochelys insculpta, assembly GCF_033958435.1. Lineage (NCBI taxonomy): Eukaryota > Metazoa > Chordata > Testudines > Carettochelyidae > Carettochelys > Carettochelys insculpta. The sequence continues at coordinate 13,192,574 of NC_134150.1, read as the reverse complement.
TGTAATTTTTAAATAAACTAAACGTGTGCTTCCTAACCACTTTATTGATGCAGAAAACTACCCAATCTCTTTGTTTTGAAAGCCTTTGTTTGTTCATTTCCTGTCGTAAAATAATGCTGTTGATTTTATATTAAACTGTAGCATAATTATTCATGTTTTGATACTATTATCAGGGATGTATTGATGCTATGTCTTTTATTAGTTCCCTACTTTTTCAATAGCTAAGGGAAACATCGTCCAAATTCATAACATTTTTGGAGGCTAAGAACTGATGCATCTAATTATGGGGGTGGTAATTTGTGAGAACTTCATAAAATCTATTTCTCATTGATTTATGTATGTAGGATCAGTTTAAATTTAAGAATTGGTGTACTTTATTCTGGAATTCTTGCCATTGTGGAGTAAAACATGATAATTTCCCTTGTTTGTTGCATTTATATAATAATCTTGATTTTCTTGAAATAATTTTTTTTTTTTCCTTACAGCCTCCCTCCTCTAAGAAGACTGATGTTTCAGGGACATATACTAAATTGCAGAATTCCCAGGTGAGGGGAATGTCTGAAAAAAAACAGAAGAAAAAAGTAGAAACGGAAAGTAAGCAGGAGAAGGCTAATCGAATAATATCAGAGGCAATTGCAAAAGCAAAAGAGAGAGGAGAGAGAAACATTCCACGAGTAATGAGCCCTGAAAATTTCCCAAGTGTTTCAGCTGAAGGAAGAGAGGAAAAAAAAGGTAGAAAACTTAAATCCAAACCAAAGGACAAAGAGAGCAAAAAACCGAAAACTGTTTCCTCATCAAAAATTAAAGACAAATCAAAAATTGGGTAAGTAGGCTGAAATTTCCTTTTAACTCCCTTGAAATTGCAAACATTTAATTGAAGCAGAAACCTCATAGTAATGAAAGATGTTTGTCCTCTATATTACATTCATCTGTTTTTGTTTACTAAGGTGTGTTTTGGTTTGTGTTTTTACATTTTAGTTGATGTATTAAAATTCTATTTTTTGTTAATCTCAGTATTGCTTTTGATGTGAGAGCCATGATGCTTTATAGAGAGAAGGCAGACATCTAATTACCATACTAGCAAACAAACATTAATGCAGATGCCTGATTAACTGTGGTATACACCTGAAGGCCAAAACATAACAACTTTGAGGTCATTTTTTTGTTAAATTACTCTGTATTCTGCATCCACACAAACTCGTTCGGTCATTCCTTGAAATTTAGCAGGGTAAAGAATGGGTCAGGACTTTGAGGAGAAAACTCCACATGACACTTGATTTGTTGTAGAAAGTGCTAGTAGGGTTTCGGTAGATGGCCCTCCTTCCTCTGATTTACTACTGAACCAGTTCTCCATTATAATCTTAAAAGAGAGGCTTTAATTTGAGGTATTAACTTTCAAACAAATCTTAAAACAGCGGTTGTGATCACTTGTGTTCTTTTTAAAAAGATACTCTTTTTTTTGTAAGAGTAGCAGTATTTAAATCAATGCCTTTATCTGTGCTTGAATTTGGTGGTATTATAGTCAGATATGGAAATACCCTTTTTAGGTCATCCAGTTAATCTCTCTGAAAATGTAAAGTTAATCTCTGTTGTACATTTTCTATAATTTTCTGCCTTCTTGTTCTAAAATGTTCCATTTACCTTGGGGGTCTATTCCACAACATTAATAATAATATTCTTATGAAACTTATTTTTTTGTTCAATCAAACTTTCTTGGTCTTAATCTCTTCCCCAAATTTCTTGGTGTACCATAACGAATAATTACATTCCCTTTTGCTATCCACTATTACCACAATCTCTTTTGACATTGGTTTCTAGGTTTCTCCCATCTTTTTAATAACTTATCCATTCAATAATTTTTTTCAGTCTATTTGAGCTCCGAGCTTACCAAGTTGAAACACATTCCATTGTGTTTTGCCCTTATTTCTAATCTCTTGGTAGCTCTTTGTAGCTCTCTTTACACCACTACACCCATCCCTCTTTTAACGAGTACTTTACTTACGAGCCCTCGGTAAAGTGAGGGACATACATACCCACCTTTATTCACAGAAGGAGTGAACTTCCCCTGCTTATATGAGACAGGCATGGGGTCCCTGGCCTGGGGGAGGAAGACCTGCAGCTCTGTGACTGGCTCCACTCCAGCCATGGGGTCCCTGGCTGGGGGCGGAGAGACCTGCAGCCCCATGGCTGGCTCCGCTCCAGCTGTGGAGTCCCTCGCAGCTGGAGCAGAGCCAGCCAAGGGGTCCCTGGCCAGGGGCTGGGGAAACCCACCGCCCTGCAGCTGACTCTGCTCCAGCTTCAGGATCCCTGGCTGGGGGGCGGGGAGATCCCGGCACTCCCCCGGCCTGCAGCTCCCTGTGCATTCCCTGGACCGGCCACCTCCCAACACTTCCCTGGTCCACTTCCAGCACCTACCCCAGCCCAGTCCTCGAACCCCCCTGGCCTAACGCACCCCCCACAGGCAGCACTGCTGCAGCCCAGAGGAACGAGCCACCACCTGCTCCACCAGAGCTGCCACCAGGTTTTAACCCTCCCTCCCCACCATCATGGCTCCACACTGTCCCCAGCCTTTAACCCTCTCCAGCACACTCCCCACCCCCCCCGGTTCACTTCCCTTTCAGAAGCAGTGCCACATGCTGCCAATCCTTCCCCGAGAGAGGAGCGCTAGGAACCACTAGGGGACTTCAACGTGTATTTAATGGTAATTTTGTGTCCCTCGTACACATTTTCGCCTACAAGCAGAAAGTTGGGAACCAGTTGTGCTCATATAGCAAGGGAGGAGTATATTAGCAACTCCTTCTAGTTAAATGTTAGTATGTGAATATCTGTTTACTACCCTTCTGTGTCATCAGTGTATTAAGACCTTATCTAAAGCTAATCTGTGTGGTATACCACCCTAGACTACTTCCAGTTATTTTATTTATTTATTTAGATTTATATAATAATAAGTTGTCATTACCCTTTTATTTACAATTTTTCAATCCATTTTCCGTTCATAAAATGATCTATCAATGCCAATGTAGATTAATTTTTGGAAAAAAAATTCTTGATGGTGTCAAATGACATACTAATCCAGCTATACTGTAACACATTTCATACTGTACTTCTCTCTTTTGGCAGCCTGTGGTATTGACTGGTCATGAATATAGAAACCTGCTAGACTGGGGGGGTCCCCTCTGGTGGCACCAGAGGGGCTGGCATTGACTGATCAGGGACTGAGGCAGCCCTCAGGGGAAGAGGCGAGGTGGATGTGTATGGAGCCCAATGGCAGCTGTGCTGTGCTTCCAAACTGTGTTGCAGGACAGCTTTCCTGGTCCTTGGCATTGGGACTCTGCAGTCCCCCTGCCTCTTTCTTTGAGCATTCCTGCTTCACTCCTTTCTTCTCTCCCCTCCTCCAATCTGGAGTGCCACAAATGAGTAAACTCTTTCATATCTGGCAGCCCCAGGACCAGGAGGTTGTCGAATATTCGTATATTCTGGATGATAGGAGGTATACTTAGTAATGCACAACACTAAAGAAAAACAAGATTGGCTATAAAGAAACAAATAAATAAAAATATATGCAGAGTACTTTATTTACCAACAACAGTAGTATTGGACACTGTAAACTTGTACAGAATTTATTTGTATTTACTTCAGTATACTGTACTTATGGAAAACATAACTAAAATTTACTTATGGTTAAAATGCTGGTTGTTTGAGTGTTCCAAATGATAGAATGCCAGATATGAAAGGGTTTACTGTATCTGCAGCACCCCCAAAACTCTGGGAGGTCGTGGGGGAGGTGCTGAGCACGGGGCCTGGCTTTTCCCTTTGAGTGCTTCAGCCTGGGAGCACTCACTGGGAAACTGTAACATGGATGGTGCTGGATTGTGAAAGCCTGGACCATAGAGGTCAAGCTGTATTCAAAAATGTACATTTATTATGGTTATTTGAGGCCCGGTTCAGAGTGTATTGAATTCTTTAGGAAGAACTCCTATTTACTTAAGTAGACTTTTAGTAATTTGGCGTTTGAAAATGGAAAAGCAGTTTGTCTAAGTGGGACTTACAGTTTAGAAGCTTTCTCTTTATCATAATGAGCCTGTTAGCCAGCCTAATCATGTTTCTCAACTGGAGTCCCAGATAGTTTGTTTATTTTATGGAGCTATTGCTTCCTATATTAATCTGTTGTGTAGTGTTGCTGTGTTGTATTCCAGAGATGGTTGTGTTTTACTGGAATCATCTCTGTATAACTTGCTTGCAAGAGTACTTTCTCATCCTTTTGGGTGAAATGAATTAGCAAATTTTAATTGTAGGTTGTATAAAGAAGACAACTTAATGTGGAGAAGGTAAAAACATTCAGGATTAAAACTGAAACTCTATCCATGGCTTAAAAATGTCAGCCTTAATGGTGCATATCATAATTTTATAATTATGAACTAATGAATTAATATGATTAGAAGATTGCTTTTATGAATGAAGAGTGTATGGAGTCAAGAAATAAGAACGTGTAGAACTTTTTATCAGAATGTTATGCCTGTTTTTTTATATATAAGAACCATGAATTTGTGGTATTGAAATGCCAACAAGAAACAAACATCTAGGCTATGTCTATACTACAGAGATCTTTCGAAAGAAGCTGGATCCACATCTCTTTCTCTCAGCCTTGGCCAGAGTAGCAGGGGGAGGCCAGGCATGGGGTTGCGTCTGCGTCCACACAGCCCCTGCTTCTTTCAAAAGAACAGGCCAGGGATTGAAAAATCAGGTAGCATGAGGACTGCTCTTTTTTGAAAAAAGGGCCCTGCAGAGATCTATGCATGTTTTCTTTCTAAAGTAGCTTTCAAAAGAAGGCATTCTTCCTGGAATGGGAGTGGAAGAGTGCTTTTAAAAGGAGTGCTGCATTCTGTGTGTGTGTGTGTGTGTGTGTGTGTGTACGTACACACACCTCCGCAGGATCTTTTGCAAACTCTTTTGAAAGAACTTGTTAGTGTAGACGCAGCCCTAAGTGTACTAATTTAGACCCTAATCCTGTGCATGTTGCCACATATGCTTGACTTCAAACACAGAAGTAGTCTTGTTCACTTCAGTGAAACTTGTGCATGTACTTAATATATTAAGCATGAATGTGTTTGCAGCATATGGACCATGAATTAGTATTTTTTTCATTCTCTGTCTACTCATATATTTAAATACTTTCTGCTGAAGATATCCATAAAAATGCACTATTGGGCAGAAGCCATGCCAGAAGATTTTTAGCCCAAACACTGAAATTTTGGAAATCTATGCACAGTTAAAAGCAGCACTAGAATGGAAGTTCTTGAACAGTCTTAATAATAATAGCTGTTGTTTCTATTGTATTTTGTGTGTGTGTGTGTGTGTGTGTGTGTGTGTGTGTGTGTGAGAGAGAGAGAGAGCGCGCCACAAGGACCAGACCAAGCCATGACGCTCGGCCTAGCCCTGCAGGGACTGGCTGCAGCTCCGTTAGGGTCAAGGTGGCTGTGCGGGGTCAGAGCTGGGCTATGGTGTCTATGGTGTGGAGTCTGGCCCTGCCAGAGATACGTACGTTGGGTGGGGCAGCCAGGGGTGGTGACAGGGATCATGGGACCTGGGCTGGGCTGCAGTGCTGGGCCCAGCCCTGGCCTGAGCTCTGGAGTCAGGGTGGGGGAAGGAGGGAACCCTGGGCCACGGCACTGCACCTGGCCTCAGGTTAAGCCAGGCTGCGGCTCCAAAGTGGCGGTGCCTCGGTCTTGTGCCTGACTGCTGCCACAGCAGTGGGCAGGGAGGCTGGATCAGTAGCTCTTTCTCCCAGCCCCTTGGCTGGAGTAGCAGGGGGAGGCCAGGCATGGGGTTGTGTCTGCGGCTCTTTACCTTGGTCAGTGGGTGGGGGTTGGGGGGGACAGGCATTGCTCCTGGCCCTGGCAAGAGTGGATGGGGTGTGGGGCAGATGAGGCCGGGTTAAATACCAAATTATAGGGGGAGCTAGTAGTGACTCCTGTATTTAGTTTAGTTTGCTATGCTCTTTCCATTATTTAAAAATAAAAATTGTGGTCTTTACTTGGAGTTCTCATAACACTGTTTGCAGCTGGCTTTTGATGTTTGTCAGGTGGTTAGACCTGAGGCTACAGAAGTGCCATTTCTACATCTCACAAAATTATATGTTAATTTTTCTAAGATATAAACTGTTAAAGTTCGTCATTCATATTTGAGTAGTGTCCCTGTGGATGTTCCTCTGTAAGTTTGCTGGTGTTCCTGTGCTGCTGATTGGAGAATTTTGGTAGCAGAATCCATTTGGCTGGTACATAGCCTGTCTCTACTTGTGCAATGCCACAAGGCTAACTAGTGCTCATCTAGTTAAATCTCTCATCCCCAGTTCCTCTCTGACTTTCAGGAAGAGCCAGGGTGTCCTCCTTTTGGACGGAAGCACTAAAGCAGCCTTTTTGAGACATCGACCCATTTTGACAATTGAGTTAAGACTTTGTGACCCACGGCAATTCAAAACCGGGGGGGGGGAGGGGTGTTCTTAAACTCCTCACAGCCCCAGACCACCCCCCATACCTAGGCTAAAACCCCCTCAACCCCAAACTGAACCCTCCACCTACCTCATTCGAGCTCCCTCTGCTGCTGCTTCCTCTGTGCATCTCCCTGCAGCCCTCCTACTTCCTTCCTCTGCCTGCAGTGCAAGAAGTTCCTGGCCCTGTTGTGCTGATGTGGGACTTAATTTAATTAGTGTAATGGCTGGATCTCTCCTGCCAGCCATTAAACCATTTAAATTGAGTTCCATTTCCATGTGGCAGGGCAGGGACTGGGGACCGGAGGAGGAGTCAGGTGGCAGTGTCCAGAGCCACAAATGGCTCGTTAAAAAGCCACATGTCTCAGAGCTGCCCAGCTGGCGACCCTTACCAAATCTAATTGTACCTCATGCTTTGGTTGGGACGCATAGGTTGGTAATCCCTGCCCTAAAGTTATGGAATTGGTACAGTTCCCACAACATCATATTATCAGCATCCTTTGTTCCCTGAGTCCAAAACTTCATGTTGTACAGTCTTGATCACAAGTTCCCTCATGACCATGAATGGGAGATAAACCCAGCAGTGCTTTATGATTTGTTCATGTGGTGGGGGACACTTACCACAGATCTGTTTGCCTTATCTGAACAAGAAATGTTCACGCTTTTGCTGCAGAGCAGGTATGGGAAAGTACTCTGTGCAGATAGTCGTCGTCTTCAGTGGCACAAGGACTTTCTCTCTGCCTTTCACCCATTTTTCTTTGTTAAGTCCTTTTAAAAAATTAAAAAGAGAAGGTGTTCATGTTATATTGATTGATCTCAGATGATTGAGACAGACCTGGTTCCCTTATTTCTTACTACTGGTGACATGCTTGCCAGTCTTCCGTCAGCCATCTCCGTACCTACTATCTTAGAACAAAGATGTAGTACAGTAATCCCCTGGTATGCATGATTTTGATTTCCACTTAACTTGCATTAACGTGAGTTAACTGCAAAGTGAGAGCACTTCAGCTCCCCTAGCTGGGGGAAGCAGGGGAGAAGCTCTGCTGCAGTGGCTGTCTGCCTGCTGGACTCCCCCAGCTGGGGGAGCTGGGAGACAGAGAGCTGCTGTGGTGCAGCTTCTCCCAGTTTGGGAGGCTGGGATTTTGCTGCTGCATCAGAAGCACATTCTTCACTGGGGGCACCTGGGAATTTCTGAGGCAGCTGCAACAGGGGAGGTGGTGGATGGAGAAGAGAGGTAGATAAGTTTCCCTTAGTACTGCACCTGAAGTATGCCTCCAGTTGTGCATACCCTCCTCTATATGTGCAACCTGAAACAGGAGCTCCTCCAATTCCTGCAAAGAGAGAGACTGCCTGTCATTTGGCCCCATGTCCAAGCCCCCCAAGCTACTGTATGTTGCCCTCCTGGTGGTTTCCTTTCTGTGGTAACGTTCTCCTGCTGCCAACTACTGATGTTAGCGATTAGCCTGTAAACCAATAAACCACACTCTTAAGTGGATGAGGCTTACCAATTCAGGGGCAGGGGCACTCAAGCCCAGCAAGATCAGTTCTTGTCTGTGGCAGCCTGCGGGGCGAGGGAGGGGGACAGCCTGGAGCTCCCCGCCAGCAGTGTGCCAGGGATCTGGGCTGCTCTGGCCTGGCTGGTTCGTCCTTGCCTGTGGCTCTGTCACTGGTGAGGGATGCTCTAGCCCAGCTGGAGCAGCCCCCATCTGCAGTGGCTCCAAGCAGGGATGCTCCAGCTGTATGGAACAGCCCCAGTCTCTGGCACATCACAGATAGGGTTGCTGTAGCCCAGGTGAAGCAGCCTCATAGCAGGGGGGCCTTTCCAGCCTGTCTGGTCTGGAGTGTCTTGTCCAGTTGCCTCCTCCCATTAATTGATTTCCCTATTAAATGGGATGTTACATGTTTACCGACAGTTATCATCTAATAATTGAAATTGTATTATATGTTGCAGTGATGAAAGTTTAAGGTTCTAGCCTACTGATGATTGAGGTATTGTTACAGTTACTTGTAATAGTATTGTTAGACTTGCATGAGAAGCTTCAAACAAGGCTTTTCTTATCTTTAAAAAGCTTAATGCAACCAAGATTGCATTTTTCTAACACACTTTATAATATGTAATATAGAAATAAAAAATTATATGGGAGAAGAAAGTTTGGGAAAGAACTTGTGACAATTTTAAGCAAAGTGAATATTTAAGTGAAACATAATTCCATGATCCCTTGCCAGCAGTGCAACAATTGTTACCATTATTGTAGCAAAAGTAGTACCTAGCATATAAGTAATAAAATGACTATTCTTAAAACATTTTCCAAAAAAAAAAAAATTAGTTATGAGATGAAAATCTGTTTCTAATGTAATCTAAATTTTCATTAGTTGCTTTTGGTTTTCGGAATAAGAGACTTTCTAAGACTGGGAGGTCCTTTCAAAAGGCCCCTGTCTACACGGGTGGTGTGTGATTCGAAAGCGGTAATTTAGAATTGCTTTGGTCGCCATTATGCTAATGAGGTGCTGCATGTTCATGGCAACACCTCATTAGCATATCCCAAAGTGTCTGATTAGCATCCCCCTTTCTAAAGGCGGGGGGCTAGTGTAGACATAGCTCCAGTGTGAAGAAGCCAAGAAAAAAAATATCTCCTGGGATGGAGTTCATAGTGGTGGTGTGCTTACTCAGTATGGATGTACTGGAGCCTACTCCACAAACAAATAGTAAATGTAAATAAATAAAAGCATTTTAATATCAGGAAATGCAAACAGTGTCAGGAACTGACAGGGTAATGTGTATTTAACGAATTATAGTACTGTTGTTTCATTCGTGTTGTCTAGGTCTTCTTTACCCATGGTCTGTTCTGTGCCTGTGTTTCTGCTTCGAATTTGCCCATCAAAATCAAGAAAGATCTCCTTTACATTCTGGTTGACAACACTTTGTCGTTTCTCATCGGAGTCTGTTTTAGTTCCTCAGCTGCTTTGTTGGCTGGTGCATAAGATTTCACATTCAGTCCCTTCCACACTTTGGTGTAGAATTGGGCTGTGATGATGCGTGGTGATACTGCTGTCCACTCCCGTAAAGCACCAGATGCCTCTCTTGATAACATCAAGCTCATGCTTTCTGTGTGTGGTGCACCCCTCTTCTTCATGTCCTAAGTAGATGATGGTTTCACCTGTTGCCAGGCATAGCTGCCCAGATTGTGTCCATCTTATCTCTCACACAAGCCCAAAACTGAAAAGTTGTACTGTGTCATCTCTGCTTCAGTCTGTGCTGTCTTCGCCCCCTTGATACGTGGTCTGGACATTCCACATACCAAACTGGTTGGTTGTCCTGGATGAGAGAAGGGTCATCCGTGGGACATCTTCCTTTTGGCTTTCTCTACCACAGTTCATACTCGATCCATGAGGATTGCCATCTCCTCCCAAGACTTGTGTAGTTGTAGGTTTCTTTGTGGATGTTTCTAAACTGCCTCAGTGATTGGACTGAGCATCAACAGTGGAAAGACCAAGACAGTAAAGACCAACCAGTCCAACAACACCACCATCACACTGGGAGGACATGACCTGGAAGATGTGGAGCACTTCACTTACTTGGAAAGTGTTATAGGCAGAGACAGAGGAACAGACAATGATATCAGTGCTGCAATAGGGAAAGCAACAGCTTCATTCAAGGCTCTCCATCCCATGTGGAAGTTACAAAAAATATCTGTGAAGGCACAACTGGGACAAGTGCGCTTTTGTATGGATGCGAGACCTGGCGTACTAAGAATTAGTCTTCAAATCAAGCTGTAGACATTCATAAACAGATGCCTGAGGTACATCAAATGGGAAGACTTGGCCACAAACGAGGAGATTTGGAGCAGAGCAGAAAGAGAACCACTTGATGTTCAAATCAAGAGAAGAAAGCGAGGCCACACTCATATCCAGCAGTCTGTCAAGTCCTCAAATGGAATCCACAAGGAAAACACAAAAGAGGAAGACCTCTGACCATGGGGAGAAGATCTAAGGAGATTGAAGGACAGCAACTGGGGTATTCCTGGTGTCAGCTAGTTTTGTCCTGAGACAGAGTAAAGTGGAGGAGACTTGTAGATGATTTATGCTGCACCCAGAATACAAGCAAAACAAAAAGCAGTCAAGTAGCACTTTAAAGACTAGCAAAATGGTTTATTAGGTGAGCTTTCGTGGGACAGACCCACTTCTTCAGACCATAGCCAGACCAGAACAGACTCAATATTTAAGGCACAGAGAACCAAAAACAGTAAGCAAGGAGGACAAATCAGAAAAAGATAATCAAGATGAGCAAATCAGAGAGTGGAGGGGTGGGGGGGAAGGTCAAGAATTAAACTGAGCCAAGTATGCAGACAAGCCCCTATAGTGATTCAGAAAGTTCCCATCACGATTTAAACCATGTGTTAATGTGCCGAATTTGAATATAAAAGCCAGCTCAGATGTTTCTCTTTCCAAAACGGTGCGATAATTCCTTTTCAGTAACACACATACCTTTAGGTCATTGACAGAATGCCCCATTCCATTAAAATGTTGACTTACTGGTTTGTGGATCTGGAGTGTTTTGATGTCTGTTTTGTGCCCATTGACCCTTTGTCTAAGGGAGTTAGAAGTCTGTCCAATATACAAAGCTACCAGAGGGGAAGCTGTTCTAGATTTAATTTTAACAAATAGGGAGGAAATTATTGAGAATTTGAAAGTGGAAGGATGCTTGGGTGAAAGTGATTATGAAATCATAGAGTTCACAATTCTAAGGAAGGGTAGAAGGGAAAACAGTACAATAGAGATAATGGATTTCAGGAAGGCAGATTTTGGTAAACTCAGACAGCTGGTAGGTAAGGTCCGATGGGAAGCTAAACTGAGGGGAAAAACGGCTGAGGAGAGTTGGCAGTTTTTCAAAGGGACATTATTAAGGGCCCAAAAGCAAGCTATTCTGCTGCGTAGGAAAGATAGAAAACATGGCAAAAGACTGCCTTGGCTTAACCAGGAGATCTTGCATGATCTCAAACTAAAAAAGGAATCTTATAAGAAGTGGAAACTAGGACAAATTACAAAGGATGAACATAGGCAAACAACACAAGCGTGCAGGAGCAAGATTAGAAAGGTTAAGGCACAAAATGAGCTCAAGCTAGCTACAAGCATAAAGGGAAACAAGAAGGCTTTTTACAAATACATTGGTAACAAGAGGAAGACCAAGGAGAGGGTAGGGCCATTGGTCAGTGAGGAGGGAGGAACAGTAAAAGGGAAATTGGAAGTGGCAGAGATCTTAGTTTCGGTCTTCACTGAGAAATCTGAAGGAATGCCTGACATAGAGAATGCTAGTGAAAAAGGGGTAGGCTTAGAAGTTGAAATAAGAAAAGAACAAATTAAAATTTACTTAGAAAAATTAGATGTCTGCAAATCACCAGGGCCTGATGAAATGCATCCTAGAATCCTCAAGGAGCTGATAGAAGAGGTATCTGAGCCTTTAGCAATCATTTTTGGTAAATCGTGGGAGATGGGAGAGATTCCAGAAGACTGGAAAAGGGCAAATATAGTACCCATTTATAAAAAGAGGAACAAGAATAACCTGGGAAACTACACGCCAGTCAGCTTAACTTCTGTGCCAGGAAAGATAATGGAGCAGGTCATTAAAGAAATCATCTGCAAGCATTTGGAAGGTGGTAAGGTGCTAGGGAACAGCCAGCATTGCTTTGTTAAAAACAGATCATGTCAAACCAATCTAGTAGCTTTCTTTGATAGAGTAACGAGCCTTGTGGATAAGGGAGAAGCGGTGGATGTGATATACCTAGACTTCAGTAAAGCATTTGACACGGTCTCACATAATATACTTATCAATAAACTACTCGAATACAACTTAGATGGGGCTACTATAAGGTGGGTGAACAACTGGCTGGATAACCATACCCAGCGAGTAGTTATTAATGGTTTTCAATCCTGCTGGAAAAGTATAACTAGTGGGGTTCCGCAGGGGTCTGTTTTAGGACCGGTTCTTTTCAATATCTTCATTAATGATTTAGATATTGACATAGAAAGTACACTTATTAAGTTTGCAGATGATACCAAGCTGGGAGGGGTTGCAACTTCTTTGGAGGATAGGGGGATAATTCAAAAGGATCTGGATAAACTGGAGAAATGGGCTGAGGTAAACAGGATGAAGTTTAATAAGGACAAATGCAAAGTGCTCCACTTAGGAAGAAACAATCAGTGTCACACATACAGAATGGGAAAGGACTGCCTAGGAATGAGTACAGCAGAAAGGGATCTAGGGGTTATAGTGGACCACAAGCTAAATATGAGTCAACAGTGTGATGCTGTTGCGAAAAAGGCAAACATGATTCGAGGATGCATTAACAGGTGTGTCGTGAACAAGACACGAGAAGTCATTCTCCTGCTCTACTCTGTGCTGGTTAGGCCTCAGCTGGAGTATTGTGTCCAGTTCTGGGCACCGCAGTTCAGGAAGGATGTGGAGAAATTGGAGAGGGTCCAGAGGAGAGCAACGAGAATGATCAAAGGTCTAGAGAACATGATGTATGAAGAAAGGCTGAAAGAATTGGGCTTGTTTAGTTTGGAAAAGAGAAGATTGAGGGGGGACATGATAGCAGTTTTCAGGTATCTAAAAGGGTGTCATAAGGCAGAGGGAGGGAACTTGTTCTTCCTTGCCTCTGAGGATGGAACAAGAGGCAATGGACTTAAATTGCAGCAGGGGAGGTTCAGGTTGGACATTAGGAAAAAGTTCCTAACTGTCAGGGGGTACGTCTACACGTGCCCCAGACTTCGAAATGGCCATGCAAATGGCCATTTCGAAGTTTACTAATGAAGCGCTGAAATGCATATTCAGCGCTTCATTAGCGTGCAGGCGGCAGCGGCGCTTCGAAATTGACGCGCCTTGCCGCCTCGTGGCGCGTCCAGACGGGGCTCCTTTTCGAAAGGACGCCACCTACTTCGAAGTCCCCTTATTCCCATGAGCTCATGGGAATAAGGGGACTTCGAAGTAGGAGGGACCCTTTTGAAAAGGAGCCCCGTCTGGACGCGCCGTGCGGCGGCAAGGCGCGTCAATTTCGAAGCGCCGCTGCCACCCGCACGCTAATGAAGCGCTGAATATGCATTTCAGAGCTTCATTAATAAACTTCGAAATGGCCATTTGCATGGCCATTTCGAAGTTTGGGGCACGTGTAGACACGGCCAGGGTGATCAAACATTGGAATGAATTGCCGAGGGAGGTGGTAGAATCTCCATCACTGGAGCTATTTAAGTAGAGGTTAGGTAGATGGCTTTCAGGGATGGTCTAGAAAGTGCTTGGTCCTGCCATGAGGGCAGGGGGCTGGACTCGATGGCCTCTCGAGGTCCCTTCCAGTCCTACTCTTCTATGATTCTATGATTGTTGGCACATGATGGCATATATGATGTTAGTAGAGGAGCATGAGAAAGTGCCCGTGATTCTGTGAGTAACCTGGTTAGGTCCAGTGATGGTATTTCCAGAGAAGATATGTGAACAAAGCTGGCAGCAGGCTTTGTTGCAGGGAAAGGTTCCAGGACTGGTATTCCTGGAGTATAGACTGTGGCTGTTAGTGAGGATCCTCATGAGGTTGGGAGGTTGTCTGTAGGAGAGAACATTATCTTTTTCTGATTTGTCCTCTTTGCTTACTGTTTTTGGTTCTCTGTGCCTTAAATGTTGAGCCTATTCTGGTCTGGCTATGGTCTGAAGAAGTGGGTCTGTCCCATGAAAGCTCACCTAATAAACCATTTTGCTAGTCTTTAAAGTGCTACTTGACTGCTTTTTGTTTTGATAGTGTATAGACTAGCACAGCTTCCTCTTTGTTACTAAGCAGAATACAGGGTTTTAAAGAAGAAGAAATTGTGGCATTTTTAAAAAGTAGTTTGTGGGGAAAAAAAGACAACGGGTGTTGTCCCACCACCACCACTCCCTCCTCCATCCAAGGATATAAATTGTTTCATTTCTTGGTTTCCTTGCACTGTGCTTTGCTTGTTTAGTGTACTTGTATTGGGGAAAGAGTATCAGAAAACCAAGTTTTTAGATCACTTGTTTGTTACTCAATTATTTTGATATCAAGTTATGACAACTTACAGATAAAAATTGTTGTTATCCGACTACTGGAAGTGCAGATTCAGTATGTCAACCTGGGTCTGTTTTTCCTAATCCTGAGTGGCTCATACACAATTCTGAAGATCATATTCTGTCCAGAGTGACTCTTGCAATCATTAATGATTCCCTCAGGTATAACTGATTGGAATTTACCAATCATTTTAATAGGCAAAAACCAATGAGCTCTATGTTACAGTTTCTCCAAATTTGAGGAGCAACCTGTTTTTTCTTGGTAAATTATTAAACATAATTTGGGATGTAATTTGAGGCTTAATGTAGGCTTCATAAACCTTAACAGCTTCTGGAAGTTCTACTTCTGCCATTCAAAATTTAAGTGTGATTTTTTTTTTGTTCTAACTTTAAAGGGTTTTTGCCACTGTTAGATATACATTTTAAGGATATACCTGTAGACAGATTATTTCCCTACTTCAAAAGGGTCTCAACCAGTGTTACCCTTGAAGTCAGTAGAAGGACTCCCATTGAATTCAGTGGGCATTGAATTGGGTTCTAAATCAATTACAATCCAAATGAATAAATTTGATTTGTTACTCTAATACAGTGTCCACAGGAGCACCTGAGAGTTTCCAATCTAGGATTGCCAAAATTAATTTGATTGTTGAGTTCTAAGTAAATTGTTTTGTGGGTTGATTATGGAATCTAATTAATTAACATTGTATTGATATGCTTATTGTACAGTAATAATCTGACTGCAGAATCATTTCCTTCTCTAGGTTTTCAGAAAGGTGTTTGATAAGGATTAAATTCAATTTCCCTTTGCTTTTGCTCTGACTTAACATCTTTTTATTATGGGCTTCCTTGCTGACTAAATATGGAATTTGAATATGATGACAATCAACATTAGTGTCGAAAAGTGAAATTAAGAAATTATGATCGTCTAGATTTCTTTCATAGGTGTCATGAATTACATGCGTTTTTATTTGCTTTAAAAGAAAAGGTATGACTGACATTTTGTAGCTCCATTAGAGCTGTACACTCATACATAAACTTTGGAAAGCATCAGAGAGGTAACTGAGTTACTCTGTATCTTTAAAAACAACAAGAAGTCCAGTGGCACCTTATAGACTAACAGATATTTTGGAGCATAAGCTTTCGTGGGCTTCTTTATGCATCTGGCGAAGTGGGTTATTGCCCATGAAAGCGTATGCTCCACGATATCTGTTAGTCTATAAGGTGCCACAGGACTTCTTGTTTTTGAAGAGTATGTGAGGTTAATGAAAAGCTTTTCAGTATTGATGCAGTGAGGTACAAGATGAGACCTGTGGACTGTCATTAAGAGTTAAATTCCCCAAAAACTTCACAGGTAATATTTTGAAGTTGTTAACTAATGTCACATTGAGCACAGTAATTGTCACATTCAGCATTTCCCTGTACTATAATAAACTATGCATTGTTGTGTGCCCTAAAAAGAGCTAGTGAGAATGTTGCATTATTCTTCATTTTTTACCTTCAGATATGTGTCAGATTGTACTGCCATTCCTGCATGGCAGGGTGGATCGATTTTTAAATTGCCAGAAATACTGATTTTAAATCAAGCTTTCCAGTGATACTATCTCACATTTCTTAAATAATTTCTTAAACAATTTACAACTCAGTACAGCATTTTACAGTATGTAGGAGTGTAATGCTTTGTGTAATTTTTTAGATGAGTTCATTTTTATTAATTTAAGAAATAGCATATAATTCTTGTCACCTGTGTCCAGCTGCAGGTGAAGTTGCAGTACATTATGAGTGGTAAAAACTAAATCATACAAGTACACACAACAGCATTTACACTTTATTAACTTAAATCTTAAATGTTTTCACATTTGCGAATGCAGCAGTCTTGTGAGTTGCTTGGCCGACAGCTGTCCTCATGCTCTCTTTTGAAAAAAATTATGTATTGTAACAGACATATCCTCAGAATACTAAATGTATGGTGTGCTTAAAACTTCTACAAGTAGTTCTCATCTTCCCCACTTCTTCTGTCATTTTGATTTGTGGATTGAAATAAATGAGTTTTCCTGCTTTTTCAACTCAGTCTTAAATTTGTGTGAATAATACCAAATGATGACAGCATTCTTTCTGTGCCTGCAGAGGAAGCTACTGCCGTGAAAAGTTGGCTTAGCAACTGAAGGAACTCTGTTTCAAGGTGTGTGGCTAATGATAACCTACAATTCAGAGGAGTGGCCTTTTTTTTCCCAAAACATCAGTAAACATATATTTATTATACGGTTTTGCTCCAGCTCTGAAATTTAGTGTGTCTGGCATAACTGAGGAGTGATTTTTGCGAGACCCATGCCATGGCATGATCATTGTCTTCTGGAGTTAGGCATCTACCTTTAAATCTGGAGTTAAGAATGTTCACAAGAAAATGAGGTGAAGTTAGTGTTTGGTCCCTTTGCTTCTTTATTGCTTGTCATTTAACTTTGGAGGGAGATAATCAGTGTCTCTTAAAGCACCTTCCAAATTTCAACAGCAATGCAGTAGCAATTTCTCTAAAGTTTGTTTAAGGCTATAGATAATACATTTCGGTATACAGGACATATTATCTGCATTCCTCTTTAATCCTTTGTTAGATACTTTGGATGAGATACTGCCATTATTTAATCAGATTTCTTTACAAAATTTTATAAGAATAAACTTCTTAATTCCTTGTTCAGAAAACAGTCACCACTGACTTCTTTTGAACATTCTGAGGGAGAATTAGTTTGAATCATATTTCTTCAGTGATGCTGAAGCAAAATGGTTGTTATGGATGGAAGTACTGCTGCTGCTTCGAAAAGTCATGGACATCAGGGCCGCGTCTACACGTGCACGCTACTTCGAAGTAGCGGCGCCAACTTCAAAATAGCGCCCGTCACGGCTACACGTGTTGGGCGCTATTTCGAAGTTGAAATCGACGTTAGGTGACGAGACGTCGAAGTCGCTAACCCCATGAGGGGGTGGGAATAGTGCCCTACTTCGAAGTTGAACGTCGAAGTAGGGCGCATGTAGACGATCTGCGTCCCGCAACATCGAAATAATGGGGTCCGCCATGGCGGCCATCAGCTGAGGGGTTGAGAGACGCTCTCTCTCCAGCCCCTGTGGGGCTCTATGGTCATCGTGTGCAGCAGCCCTTAGCCCAGGGCTTCTGGCTGCTGCTGCGGCAGCTGGGGATCCATGCTGCATGCACAGGGTCTGCAACCAGTTGTCGGCTCTGTGGATCTGGTGGTGTTTAGTGCAACTGTGTCTGGGAGGGGCCCTTTAAGGGAGAGGCTTGCTGTTGAGTCCACCCTGTGACCCTGTCTGCAGCTGTTCCTGGCACCCTTATTTCAATGTGTGCTACTTTGGCATGTAGACGTTCCCTCGCAGCACCTATTTCGATGTGGTGCTGCCCAACGTCGAAGTTGCCAGCCCTGGAGGACGTGTAGACGTTATTCATGTCGCTACATCGAAATAAGCTATTTTGATGTAGCGTGCATGTGTAGACGTAGCCCCGGAGAGATTCTGGAAGACTGGAAAAGGGCAACTATAGTGCCCATCTATAACAAGGGAAATAAGTACAACCCAGGAAATTAGACAAGTCAGCTTAATTTCAGTGCCTGGAAAGATGATGGAGCAAATAATTGAGTAATCCATCTGCAAATGTGGTAAATAATGTGATAGGTAACTGAATGGATTTGTCAAGAACAAATCAGGTCAGACCAGCCTGATAGTTTTCTTTGATAGAATAACAAGCGTTGTGGATAAAGGTGAAGCGGTGCATGTAGTATACCTAGACTTTAGTAAAGCAGTTGATGCTGTTATCACATGACCTCACCAGTAAATGCAATCTAGATGGGGCTACCATCATGTGAGTGCATAACTCGTTGGATAACTGCTTAGAGAGTAGTTATTAATGATTCACAGTTATGCAGGAAGGGAATAACAAGTGAAGGTCCACAGGGGTCAGTTTTTGGGCCAGTTCTGTTCAATATATTCATCAGTGATTTAGATAATAGCGTAGAGAGTATAATTAGCAAGTTTGCGGATGATACCAAGCTGGTACGAGTTGCAAGTGCTTTGGAAGATAGGGTTAAATTTCAAAATGATCTGGACAAACTGGAGAAATTGTCTGAGGCAAATAGGATGACATACAATAAGAACAAATGCAAAGTGCTCCATTTAGGAAGGAACATATAAAAAGAGAAGTGACTTCCTAGAATGGAGTACTGCAGAAAGGGATGGAGGATCGCAGCTGACCACAAGCGGAGTATAAGTCAAGACTGTGACACTCCCCACCCCCCCAAAAAAAAAAAAAATCAAACGTGATTCTGGGAAGCTATGACAGGAGTGTTGTGAGTAAGATGGTAGAAATAATTCTTCCATTCCATTCTGCATGGATTACTTCCCATGGTGTATGTTCCTGCACGTGTGGGTAGTTGGCTCAGTGTCAGGATAAAGCATGAAAATCCAGGATTGGGGCATAGGTGCTGGAATCCTCCTGTCTTGAACTGATTTGAATCAAACTGGAAACCCTGACTATAAAAGAAAAGTTCTCAGCACCCTCAATATAAAAATTGGTCAAGTAACCCCTGGGATTGGGGCCCCAAAGAAGTTCTAATTATTTCCTTCAGATTTTTGAAGCAGACTTTGCTCCCAGATTTAGTACTTGCAGTGTCTTATTTCAGACTTGGAAACAGCCAGAGAACATGGCGAATCAGCAGGTATCACAGAACCTTCCCTGCTGTTTGCGGTGCTTAGAATCAGCTCCTAATCTGCAAAAAGGAATTGAGTTGTGGTGTGGGTTTTTTTTTTTGGGGGGGAGGAGGGGGAGAGAAGCAAAACCTCTAATGATAAAAGGAAAGGAAGCTGGGCTGCATGCCTGCAGAAAGGGAAAGTGACTCTGCTAAGAAGGCTTATGAGTGGATCCAGTGTGCTTGCCGCTTGGGCCTCTGCCCCCTTAAGAAGCCCCATGGACTGGATTGTTGGAAGCCTGGCTGCTGGAAAGCTTTGGGGCTCACTGGTTGCTAACTCTCTGTATATGTAAACCTGAAGAGGACAATATGAGTTATTGAAATAGATGGGACTACTTGTAGAGCAAGGTACCACTCAATGCTGGCAGAAACCGAGGTTTAGGTACTTCTAATCTAATGGATTTCCCTAATTACTGTTGTGTTCTGTACAAGACTAGGATTTAAAGGTATGTTGTTGGGCATGTTAGGTTAGAAGTTTAGTGAGGACAAGACTTCATTTAATGTGCTAGTTTAAGTCCAGGAGAGAGTCAAGGTTTTAACTCAGTTGCTCTCAACCTTTCTAAATTATTGTAGCCCTTTCAGGAGTCTGATTTGTCTCGTGTACGCCCAAGCTTAACCTCGCTTAAAAACTACTTGCTTACAAAATAAGGCAAAAACTACAGCATTATCACAGCACGTCATTACCAAAAATGCATACTTTCACATTTTAACATATAATCAATGAATTTGACTGTTAAGTTTTGTACTTACATTTCATCATATAATATATAAAAGTGTAAAAAAGTAATTGTATAAAATTTTAACTTGCACTGAATTGCTAGTGTGTTTTAAGTAGCTTGTTGCAAAGCTGGACATACCTAAATTAATTGATTTACCCTGTAAGACCATTGTACTCCTGAGGGGTACACATACCCAGAGTTGAGAACCCATTGCTTAGCTGAATCATCTAGCATATGTTAAATGCAGTGAACTTTGTCTATGCTATATTTGTAAAACACGCTAAGAAATGTGCTAATGTCATATCTTGAAGTCTAGACAAGGCCATATGTTGTAGTAACCAAGTCAAACACTTTGCCATAAAATAGACACCATTAGGCAGTCAACCAGGGAAGTATGAATAAACAAGTTTCGGTGATCAAAGATCGTGCATGAAAGGAAATGAAACTGGAATACCCTGGAAAAGTCCATTCATCATAGGACAAAAATAGCTTGTTCAGCCTCTCAAGTTTGAGTACAGTAAACTTTCATATCCAGCAGCTCTGGGACTGGGAGGTGGTTGGATATCCAAATATTTTGAATAATAGAAAGGTGTACTTAGCAATGCATAATGCTAAATAAAAGCAAGATTAGATGTAAGAAACAAACAAAAATGTATGCAGAGTACTTCATTGGCCAACAGTGGTATTGTACTTTGTAAACTTATACTGTATTTTGCTCTATTTATTTGTATTTTTTTCCACTACACTGTACTTTCAGAAAACATAACTAAAATTTACTTATGGTGAAAATGCAGGTTATTTGAGAGTTCCAGATGATAGAATGCCAGATATGAAAGAGTTTACTGTAAATACTTACACCGTCGTTAATATTCACAAAGGTTGCATCTACACTACCTTCCCCTTTGGGAAGGGGAAGGCAAATATGGCCGATCAAAAATGCAAATGAAGTGCTCATTTATGTATTGTGTGTCTTGTTTGCATAATAGCAGCCACTTGCGGTTCCAGAAGTGCTGTTTTCAGGGGAGGGGAGAATAAAACAGTGTAGACACAGGGTTCCTTTGAAAGGAAAGAAAAAAAAAATTAAAAATCCTCATATTTTTTAGAAAGAAGAGTTCTTTTGATAACGGGGTTTGTGTCAAATGAATCCCGTCTACACTGCTTGACTCCCCCCCCCCCCCCCCGAAAACAGCACTAACGGAACAGCAAGTGGCTGCCATTATGCAAATGAGGTGTACAATATGTAAATAGTGCCTCATTTGCATTTCTGATCAGCTGTATTTGCATTCCCCTTCCAAAAGGGAAATGTAGTGTAGACACAGCCAACCAAAGGGAGAAGAAAGCAAATTAAAGTAAAAGCTTTTTTATTTAGCATGTTGGGGGAATTGGGGTACTGATAAGTGGAAAACTCTGGTTAGCTAAGAAATGAGGTTGGGATGTGGGAGAGGATGTGGAGTGCAAACTCTGGGAGGGAGTCCGGGGTGATTAAAAGGTTCAAAACGGTGTTACTTCATGGGAGGGGTTTTCGGTGCTGGATTCAGTGGATGCTCTGGCAGCTCCCTGCAAGTGGCAGTCTGGCAGAGGCATGACTAGGCAGTTCTGCAAGCCGCATCTGTCAATAGGTGTCACTTCAACAGCTGCCATTAACCCAGTAGGAGTTGGGAACCTGGTAGGGGCTGCATGCAGAACCCGCTAACTGTACCTCAACCAGGAGCAAGTTCCCCCCTTGTGGGGAGCCGCCAGATCTGAATACCCACCTTAATCCCCACCCCAAACTCCCTCCCACACTCTAGCCGTGTCTACACGTGCACGCTACTTCGAAGTAGCGGCACTAACTTCGAAATAGCGCCCGTCACAGCTACACGTGTTGGGCGCTATTTTGATGTTAACATCGACGTTAGGCGGCGAGACGTCGAAGCCGCTAACCGCATGAGGGGATGGGAATAGCGCCCTACTTGGACGTTCAACGTCGAAGTAGGGACCGTGTAGTCGTTGCGCGTCCCGCAACATCGAAATTGTGGGGTCCTCCATGGCGGCCATCAGCTGGGGGGTTGAGAGACACTGTCTCTCCAGCCCGTGCGGGGCTCTATGGTCACCGTGTGCAGCAGCCCTTAGCCCAGGGCTTCTGGCTGCTGCTGCTGCAGCGGGGGATTCATGCTGCATGCACAGGGTCTGCAACTCGTTGTCGGCTCTGTGTATCTTGTGCTGTTTAGTGCAAGTGTGTCTGGGAGGGGCCCTTTAAGGGAGCGGCTGGCTGTTGAGTCCGCCCTGTGACCCTGTCTGCAGCTGTGCCTGGCACCCTTATTTCGATGTGTGCTACTGTGGCGTGTAGACGTTCCCTTGCTGCGCCTATTTCGATGTGGTGCTGCGCAACGTCGATGTTGAACATCGACGTTGCCAGCCCTGGAGGACGTGTAGACGTTATTCATCGAAATAGGCTACTTCGATGTCTCCACATCGAAATAGGCTACTTCGAAGTAGGCTTCACGTGTAGACGTAGCCTCTAACTCCCAAAGTTTGTGCTCCAGCACATACTTCCTCTCACACTCCAAACCTCTTGTGGTTGTTCCTCCACCTAGAAGCAGCAGGGACACATTGACACTTCTGGGGCACTATGGAGCCAAACAGGGAGCCTGTCGGCCTGTGCCAACCAGACTGTAAACTAGACTTCCTTCAAGGATTAGAAATGGTGATTTATAGAGTTTTCTGGTTAGTACAGGGACAGATAGCACAGCCTTTATTATGTTTTGAAAATCACAATATTAATTTTTAATATTTTTTCCTTCTAATAATGAAAAACAATGTTTTTGGACATAAGAATTAACTGAAAAACTTTGATGGAGCAGAAGTGTGAAGAAGCCGTTAGCCAATTTCTGTCAGATAGACATGTGCAAGCAGTTTTCATTAAACTTAGAATTGCCCACCCTTAGTTAATTCCAGTTAATCGTGCATACACTTTGGTTTGTATTAGAAATCAAAATTGTATAGCAGAAAACTTCTTGATAAAAGCTTTTTTTTACCACCTTCCAGTAAGCATACTTTTTGCTGGTTGGGTATTAATAATTGGTTGGATATTAGTAATATTAATATTAATAATGGTTGGTTGGTTGGATATTAATAATTGGTGAAAAGTGTTGAAATGCAGCTGTGCTATATATTTTGGGAACTATTGTATTAACACCATCAGTAGTGAATTGATAATCATTGTTTCAGAAATTGCGTTTTATCCAGGGACCTTTTGAAGATGCACAGTATTTACTATGATCAGCCTGACTTATTTTCCTCCTTTTCAATGCTTTTTACTTTTTTTTCCAATTTCATATTGTCAGGCTGCTTTGATATTAAACAACTGTACTGCTTTGAATAAAGTCCAAGTTCTTGTCTTTAGTTAGAGCCATGGAGGAGGAGGTATTTGTATGCTAAAGCAATTTTCTCACTGTTAATATAGTATACAATTATCAAATCTATATTATATAAAGTGTATATTTAATTACATCATTTTATTCATGATTATTTGTTTGTAATGCACTTGAAGAGTATCACTGGTCAGATTCCAAAGATAGGAAAAAGTTGTATTGTCACCCTATCATTAAAAGCAAATAATAATATTGCTTCTGTGTGAATTTAGAATTTAAATTAAGAAATAATTAGTACTTTTCCAGTAGAATTGTAATTTGCCCACAGCCCTGGTCATCAACAGTGTTTATTGATGAAATCATTGATGATAAACTTCATCATTGTCATCAACAACCACCATGGGCTCAGCGCCAGTTAGTGTTTGATGCCTTTCTCACTATTTCCTTCAGTCATGATAAACTTAGGCTTCTCTAATTCTTGCTTTTGTGAAATCACAAGAAGTCAAATTTTGCAGATTTATATTTGCATATTACAATATTTGCCTTAGAACATGTAGTATAGCTACAGTTGTCAAACTAAAGTTTCTTAGTGTATGAGTAAAGGTATCAGAAGTTCCACGTTTCACAGAGAGAGATTACTGCAGCTAAGCCAGGGGATACTGTAATTTGGAAGAGGTAGATATGGCAAATTTTTGTCCTCTCTTTGAATTGTCACCATGTTGTGGTGAGTGGCCTTCTGTGTTCCAGTGAATCCAAGACTGATGCCATAGGGAATCTCGTACTCCCAGCAGGATCACCTGTGGAGGCAAAGTCAAAGGGGAGGGTCCAGATGAAGGACGATCCTAAAAGTCCTCAACTGCAGAATAGGTGGAGGACAACTAGGAGCAGAAGGCGGAGGGTACACATTTTTCTGGATCAGCAACGAAGGGTCCTGTGGCACCTTATAGACTAACAGAAAAGTTTTGAGTGTGAGCTTTTGTGAGCACAGACTCACTTCATCAGGTCCAGATGTTACAGATCTAGACTAACATGGCTACCACTCCGATATCTTTCTGGAAAGGAACCCCACAGGAAGAATGAATTCATGAAGTAGTACTTCCCATCAAAAACGAACTGAAAAAGACCCTAGTTGAAGTCCCTGTCAGCATCAGTGAGTGTCTCATGGCTCTCTGCTTGAAGCTTGCCAAAAACTACCAAATTGTCATCAATGCTTATGCACTGACTCTAGATGCTGAAGATGAAGCGAAGGAGAAGTTCTGCACCCAATTGGACGCTGTCCGAAAGACATCCCCAAAGAGGACAAGATTATTCTCTTGGGGCATTTTAATGCTAGATTCGGAGAGACGCAGACCTCTGGCAAACTACCACTGGGAGAGAAGGAGTTGTCAATAGCAACTCCAGTGGAGTCGTCCTTCTTATGAAATGTTCAGAATATGAGCTTGTCATCATGAGCACCCTCTTCCGCTAGAAAAACAAACAAGACCTCATGGCAACATCCTTGATCAAAGCACTGTCACCTCATAGACTGCATCATCATTTGTACTTGGGCTCAGCATGATGTCCTCAAACATGGAATGGCTAGTGCTCATGACTGCAGGACCATTCACTGCCCTTTATTTGATCCACAATGGTGATTAGGATTTTCACCAAATAGAGAAGTCAGAGGAAATGAATCTGACAAAAGATCAAGGTATCAGGCTTGAAGGACCCCATCAGACAAAGTGACTTCTAGTTAGTGGTCCAAAGGAAGCTGCTGACAGTACACCCTGCAGATGTGGAAGAACACTAGTGTCAGCTGAAAAATACCATAGTTGGAGCTTGTGGAGAAACCATTGGCTACCAGCCCAAGAAACATCAGGACTGGTTTGATGAGAATGATGTGGAAATTGAATGCCTGATTGAGGCAAAAAGAAAAGCCTTTGGGCCTGGCAAAGCAACATCAACTGCACAATGCAGAGAGAAGTGTATGCCGAGGCAGATGTCCAACATAAAACAAGGACTCTGAAAAACCATTGGCAGAGTGAGAAGGCACAAGAAGTCCAGCATCTTTCTTATCTCAATGATACAAGAGGTTTCTTCAATGCTACCAAAGCTGTTTATAAACCAAGATACCATGGAATCAGTCCCCTGAGATCAAAGCCATTGCTTCTTGCTGGAGGGAGCACTATTATGAGATCGTGAACCACCCCTCCATCATAGTCCTAGAATCCCTTGACCAAATCCCCCAGCAACTGACTAGGGATGATCTTGCAACACTTCCTACCCTGAGTGAGGTCAGAACTGCCCTGTGGACCATCCCCTCAGAAATGGCTGCCCCAAAATATTCATTAGCATATTGAGGCTGCTTCATGACAATGTGATTTGCTGCTCAGTACTGTGGCAGTGGATCCCAAAGCAACCCTTTTCAGGTCAAAATGGAAGTCAAATAAGGCTGGGTCATTGCCCCATCACCATTTGGCATCTTCGTTGCCATGAACCTTAACCTCATTGATGGTAAGCTTCCAGATGGCACGAAGATTGTCTATAGAATGAACAGGAAACTTTTCAATCTCAGGAGACTGAAGGATAAAAGCAAGATCTCCATGACCTCGATCATGGAGCTCCAGTACATAGATGACAACATGGTTACTGTTCTTTCTCCCGCAGCCCTTCAGATCTTCTTAAGTGTCTTTACTGAAGCATAGAAGAATCTTGGCCTCATACTAAACATTAAAAAGACTAAGGTGCTCCACCAGCCCTTGCCAATGGGACAATCTTGTGTACCTTCTAAAGATGCTGGAAAATATGGAATGCTTCCCATACCTTGGAAGTTATCTTTCCACTAAAGTTGACATTGGTGCAGAACTCCAGAATCATCTGAGTTTTGCAAGTTCTGCTTTCATCAGCTTGAGACAAGGGGTCTTCCAGAACTGGGACATCGATCCTAAGACACAGCTACTTGTATACCTTGCAGTGGTTGTTCCAGTATTATTGTATGGGTGTGAAACCTGGACAACATACAAGCATCATTTGAAGACTCTTAACAATATCATCTATACTGTCTCAGGAATATCCTAAATATTGTTGGGAGGATAGGCGCACGACCACTAGCGTCCTGGAAAAGTCGAACATGACCAGCTAGGAAGCCATTATAATTTATCAACAGCTTTGTTGAACTAGTCACATGGTTCAGATGTCTGATCATCTCCCAGAACAGAAGAGGACAGAGGAGTGTTGGGGGCCAGTGGAAGTGATTCAAGCACATGCTGAAGGCACACATGGAAAAAGTGTAGCATCAGTGTCTACATTTGGGAGAACCTTGCCCAGACGGTCCATAGTGGAAAAGAGTAACCCAAGAGGGGATGGTGGAATTTGAGAGGTCCCACCATAGTTCAGATGAGGAGAGGTAGCGAAGAAAAGAGCATCAAAAACTACCTGGCAACCCTTCAACAGCTACCAGCACTTGCTCCTTCTTTGATAAGATCTGTGGCTCAAGAATCAGACTGATCTATCATCAACAGACTCACAAATAGGAAGGTTACAAGGAGATGTCCTGCTTGTTATCAAGTGACTGCCAAGGGAGTTAAAAGAACCCAGTGAATTCAGTGCCATATTTAGTTGTCATACATTTACTTTTAAATATTTAAATAAACATATTAATGCTGTTGAGGAATGCATGAGATATGTGCCTCTGGAGGCAGGGAAGGGGGAGGGGAAAGGTGTTTCCACTAGACATTTGGGGATTTAATCAGTAGTTATAACAAATCTTAGCTGTTGTAGAGTTGCATCCGTGTTCTTCGGTAATAACAAAAAGTCCCAGTTTTATACTTCCTTTGAAGTCAATGGCAAAATTTTCAGAAGTAGGTCCGTGTTTCTGCCTCTCATTTGTGATGTAGTGGAGCTCTGTTGTCTTGGTAGTAAAAAGAGTAAAGGAAATTGAAGTTGTTTTGTTCTTCAAGTTTCCCAAACATTAAATTCAAAATGCACAAGAGTGCATAAACATATGCATTGTGTTAATTTTGTTCTTACTTTTGTTTTGAAACAGCAAGCTTATAATCACATTGGGTAAAAAGCAGAAGAGAAAGAATGAATCTTCAGATGAAATGTCTGATACTAAGCAGACTCCACAGCAGTCATTTAAAGATGAGGACTCTCAGGTCAGTATTCGTATTTTTTTCCCCTCTTGAAGATTTTTCTGAAGCCCAAAATATTGTATTTGTACATTAGTGAGGTTTACTAGTGAATGTAGAGTTGTTTTTACCTTCTTTTCGTTAGGAGTTGTTTAATACTTTTTTGCAGCACACCTTCAAAAGTGTTATTCAGTGTGCAAGGTAGATTAGCAGCATTAATAAACTTCAAATGATGATTGTTTTCTACCAACTTACATCTGTAAATCTTAGCATAACCTTACAAATCAGAGTTTGGTGCTGTGCTTCTTGTAGAAAGCTATCTGATATGTTTGTATTCCTAAGAAGAAGAATGTTTGAGGACCCCTGATGATAGGTATCATCAGAAATTTTATGGTGATGTGTACTTTTTATTTTGTAATAATCTGCTAATACAAGTCTAGAATAAGTTTATATTTATACAAATGTTTCTCTCTTGTTTAAGGAAGAGTATTTGAATCCTTGGTTTACAGACATTCGGTCTTGTATTGTACTCATTTAAAAACAGAAATCACAAACATCAGCTTGTGTATAAAATAAATAAAAACAACATAGGCTTGGATGAATCCATAACTGTAGCAGTACTAGGGTAATGAGCCCTTATTTGTGTGAAAATGTCACTGGTATTTGCTTTAAAAAGAGAAAAGTGTTGTTTAGTTTTAATATAAATATAAATACTGTTTAGAATGGTAGGTTTTATTACAAATAAAATTATTTTTCTACCAATTTTTCAGACAATTAATGGTGATTAATCATGTGATTAAAACACTAATCAGTATTTCTCATGTTATTAAACAATAGTAAGAACACTACCTTGAAATATGTCTGGAATAGTTCAATAAATTCTTCTGTATAATCAGTATATTTGTGCCCTGTTCAGGAGTCCTTTTTTATCTCAGCCTCAGCTATGGGTGGCACAGAACCTGGGGTGGGGAGTAGATTCTGCCCTGGGCGGAGTAGATTCTGCCCTGGGCAGTGCAGAATTTGTGGGGCTTGGTACAGCCCCTAACTGCAGGTAACACAAGTGTCAGGAGTCAACCCCCAAGCTTAGGGAGGGGTCAGCTCCTGGGCTGCAGGGGTAGGCCCAGTGCAGAGTTTGGGAGAGGGGGCTCAGCCCCAGAATCAGATGTGGGGGTAGGGTCAGTCCCAGTCCCAGCCCCAACCCAAGAAAGCAAAGAGAGAGTGGCTTGGGCGAGCCCTGCAAGGGTGGGGAGTGGCTTGGGCAAGTTCTCTGGGCTGTTTTATTTTTAAAAATACGGTCGTTTGGGAGGGGAGAGGGACGGGGATGAGGTTCTTTATTTGTTTTTCCTCTGGTGGAGCTGGGTCGTTTTTCTGTGCACGCTCTAGTGGTGGTTTTCATTACTGCACTTTACCAGAGAGGTTTTCCGGAGTAGCTCGTGCTGGTTTCCCAAATCTGCGATTAACGCATGTTAATTTTTTAAACGCGTTAATTCTGCCCTGCGTTAATCGTGGGCGTTAACACATGTTAATTGCTGGCCCTAGTGATATCAGTTTGTATTAATTTGTAGTTCTTTAGTGTACAGTAAATGCTATTTTCTTTTCTTGGTCTGGACATTGTTACAGAAGAGTCACTCATCGTATACGTTAAATAAAAGGTAAAATACTCTGACATTGCAGGTCATAATATTTTAAGTTATGTATTTTTGTCCCGAAGGCTTCCCTTCTTGGAACTGATCCTTTTCATTGTGTTGCTTCAAGACCATAAATTGCATAGGAATGTCAGTGAAGGCTAGAAAGAAGTAGAAGGCAGAGGTCTACTCCTCTTGATAATCTTCCGTTGCTGAATGCAGTGATAGGATTTCTTCAGTGAATTACAATGAAATATATCTACAAGCTAGCTACAGGCCATACAAATAAATTCCCAAACTTTTCTTCTCAAAGGAGGAACAGAGCTTACTTGGATTTTATTATTTAGTTAATGCTTCAGGATAGTTAGCTAGAAATGCTTCCAGCACTTTCCCTTGTGTAGAGGAATAGGAGAAGGAAGAAGCAGACAAACTAAGGGCTCATCTGGGTTCCATGAAGATCAATTCGGTGTGGGTCAATCATCTGGAGTTTGATTTCTCGCATCTGATAAAGATGTGCAAAACTGATCTGTCAAAATTCAGCAGACAAGCCCTGAGTAAGGGAGGTCTGTTCCTTTGTGGAGACGGTTACAAAAGTCAATTTCCAATCGGCTGATTCTAGCTAACCAATTGCTGTAGCTAGAATTGTGTACCTGAAATTGACTTTCAGGTCTAGTGTAGGCCTAAGAAAGTGCCTGGAGTTGTCAGCAGTTAAATGTTTTCTGTGTTTTACAAAAGAAATGTATTTTTCTGTTTTTGATTATCTGTTTCTGCCTTATTAACCAGTGAGTGGGTCAACATTTTAATCAAGACCTCAGAATGATAAGACGTGGGGTATTCTACCAACAACTAACCCTAATCTTGTTTTCCATGTAGTAGTCTCTTTCAGATATTTCTGCTTGTTTCCTTTCTTTGTCTGTGACCACTGTTTGGGCTAACCCCAGCCTATATTCATGGTTCAAACTGCATCATACTAAATCAAAATGTCTGTATCTGATGGTGATTTTCGGTGATAGATTTTACTTACTGGTGCAGTCGTGCCCCAGAGCGCTAATGGGCTCTGACCAAGGCCCCAATTAACAAGTGTAGGCCAGGGTGATCCCCTTCCATACTTCCCAGAGAAGTGTAGAACCACCCAAGAAGAGGCCAAAATGCTGAAATAAAGGACATCTGTTGTGAACTCTGTCATCAATGGGATTTTATGCTGTAGCGCTCCACCAGACATTCTGTAAGGATCATCCTTGTTTCAGTCTTTTTGGGAACACATGACTACAGAAACATTGATACTAGAAGCCCTGACATCAGACTGCCATTTATTTCAATTCCATCCCCCTCACTCTTTCCTCCCGTCAGCCCTTCCTCCCCCGCTTGTCCCCACTCCTCTTCTGGGACTTTTTTTTTATGAGGCTCTACTAAGGCAGGAGGTTCAGTCCTCTTGTTCTTGAGACAAATGAACCAGCTCACTCTTTTCCTGGTGTCTAAAGAAAAAAACAGGGTGGAGGTGAATCCTGGATTCTGAACACATTCATCCAAATTCAGAGAGAGATTCAAATGGTTACCACAGCAACAATATCATCATTAGAGCTAAGAGTCATTTTGTGACGCTTGCCCTTCAGGAGGCATATTTTATGACATTGCATCTACCTCGCAGATGCTTCCTGACATCTTTCCCTTCAGAATGACTGACTCTTCAAATGACGTTCCTTCCCTGAGGTTGCCAGAAACCATCAACGTCCTAGTTCTCTTCTGCTTCCTGGGTCTTTGACTCAGTGTATTTAAAAAAAAAAAAATCTGTCTTGATACCTGTCCAGCACACACACTTCATAAAGGCCACCCTGGATTCCACAATCATCAGGGTGTATTGGCCACAAAAAATATGGGTTTGCTGCTGTCCACCTTTATCTCCACACTACCTCTTGGCCATGAAACAGTAGTAAAGGATTTCATCTTCTGGGCTAGATGGTAGCCTATATGTTAGTACCATTTCATGCCAGACTCCATTCGTAAAGCCTTCAAGCCTGGCTCAGAATCCTTTACTTTCCTAATATGTGCAACCTGTTCAAGCATATGTCTGTCATTCAGAAATTTCTCAACTCTCTCTTGATGGAAGGATCCCCTCAGAGTTTGCATGAGGATTCCTTCCTGCATTCACACAATCACAAATAGCTTCATGGATTTCTTTGTAGTAGGTTTGGAGGCCCCATTGTGAGGACTTCATAGAGCAAGGCTCAGGAGTCTACTCTTTACGTCAGTTTTCTTAGTTCAGAGCAGTTCAGTGTACATGAAACAACATTCTCCTTGAGATCAACGGCCATTTGATCAGTTGTGACAGACAACAATGATCCTGTCCTATATAAACTGTCCGGGAATAAAAACACAAAAGCAGTCATGTAGCACTTTAAAAAAACTAGCAAAATAATTTATTAGGTGATGAGCTTTTATAGGACAATGCCCACACACTTTATAGATAGGGCAGACTGCAAACAATCTTTGCCAAAGAACGAATGGACATAAAGCAGACATCAAAAATCTCCAAATACACAAACCTGTCAGCCAGCACTTTAATGGAGTGGGCCATTCTGTTAAAGACCTAAGAGTTTGTGCTTTGCAGAAAAGAGACTTTAACAACCGTCTACAGCATGGGTGTCCAACCTTTTGGCTTGCTTGGGCTGCATTGAGTGAAGAGGAATTGTCTTGGGCCGCATATAAAATATATAATATAGTTAATGTATATAAATCACATAATAATGTTAAAAGTTTACGATCTTGTGGGGCCACATTACTAGCTGTCCAAGGCTGCGGGTTGGACACGCCTGGTCTACAGAAGGAATGTTCGGCATTAGCACTCATATTCAAATTTGACACATTAACATGTGGTTTGAACAGGGACAGCAATTACTTGACCCACTATAAGGACTCTTTTACATAGTTTGTTGTTGTTCTAATACTTCCTTCCCCACCCCTTACCCCCCTCTCTCTGCTCTTCTATCTGAATTGCTAACATTGCTAACAATTTTTCTGATTTGTCAACCTTGATAACAATATTTGGACCTCTGTGCTTTATATATTGAGTCTGTTCATGGAAAGGCTATAGATCTGAAGAAATGGGTCCGCAAAAGCTCATCACATTATACATTACTTTGTTAGTCTTTAAAGTGCTACATGATTGCTTTTTTGTTTTGATAGAATACAGACTAACACAGTTATCTCTGTGTTACTGTCCAGCAATGTTACCAGTCTTTCTGCAAGGAAGCAATAAAACTCTTAATTTGTTCATAGCCACCAAATTGAAATTGAACAGTACATCTGCACAAACCATTGCCAACAAAACTAAGCAGACATTTCTTCTAGACTATAAATTGGAGCAATGCTGGAGCAGTCCTTTCTTCGGAAAAAATTTTTCTTTCCTGGAGCCTTTTGGAGATAAACCTCTTTGCAACACCATCCAATGTAAAGTATGCACAGTTCTGCTTGGGAGCAGGGTGCATTGGCAACTCCTTAGGAAGGGCATTCCTTATACCTTTGCTTCAGACTCCATTATATACCTGTCCCTCAGCAGTGTTGCTTCTTAAGGCCCCTGAACGTATTGAAATAAGAAAAAGCTGTAATCATTCTCATAGCACCAACTTGCGTATGGCATTGGTACAGTTCCTGGACCTAATTCACTTATGTCTATAGCCATATTTTTGCCTTCCTCTGACCACAGAGTTGCTGGCCCAAGAATAGAGCACAATGGCTCACTTGAGTAGTGCCATGCCACATCCCAAGTCCTGGCTCTTCAATGACTCATGGGTGTAGAAATGAATTGTTCTTTCAAAGAACAGACTGTGCTCTGGAATAATAGGCTACCTTTCTTGAGTAAGACTTACGCTGCTTCTACACATGCCACCTCCCATTGGCATGCCATTGGAGGTGCCATGGTAATGAGACAATTCTAAGCAGGCTAATGAGGCATTAACATGCATATTCAGCAGCTCATTAGCATAATGGCAGCCACACATATTTCAGAGTGCAGACTTTGAATTGCAGAGAGACAGTGTAGATGGCAGCAGCTTCGAAATAAGCACCCTACTTAAACATTCCCTTATTTCCACAAAACTAGATAGGAGCAAGGGCATGTCAAAGGGTGGTGCTTATTTCGAAGCTGCCGCCATCTACACTGTCAATCTGCAATTTGAATCTTCACATTTGAAATTCATGTGTCTGTCATGCTAAGGAAGCACTGAATGTGCACATTAGCACCTCAGTATCCTGCTTCAAATTGCCTCATTACCAACACACCTGTGACGGGAGGTTGCATGTGTAGAAGCAGCCTTAAGGTGCAAAACTGAAAGCACTTCCACTTCTAGTGCATCCAGTGGGCATTGTCTCTTTCTGATTAGCATAGTAAAAGAGAGTTAGCCATGTTAGTCTGTACTCCAACAAAACAAAGCAGCAGAAATGTATCAGTGGTAGCCATGTTAGTCTGTAGCTTTAAGAACAACAAGAAGTCCTGTGGCACCTTATAGACTAACAGATATTTTGGAGCATAAGCTTTTGTGGGTAAAGACCCACTTCATCAGATGCATGAGTGCATAGTATGAAGTGGGTCTTTGTCCACGAAAGCTTGTGCTCCAAAATAGCAAAAATGTAGTACTTTAAAGACTAACAAAATGATTTATTCACTGATGAGCTTCATCAGCTCTATCTCATTTCCAATACAGACTGACATCAGTACAGAGGTCCAAAAGAAATTTCAATAAAAACTGACAAATCAACTACATAGGATTGAAGGAGTGGGTTGAGGGGTGGGAGATGTTAGGTGTCCTGCCTCAGATAATTATGAGCATCAAAGGAAGGGAAACAGTCCTTGTAATGTGCGGGTTAAATGGTGTCTATATTCAAATTCAACACGTTAACACTTAGTATGAACAGAGACACCACTTACCTCATGCATTACAAGGACTGCTTCTAGACATTTAATTTCTCCCACCCCCTCCTTCAGTCCCATATACTTTGTTAGTTTTTATTGCAATTTTTCTGGACCTCTGTACTTATGAATATCAGTCTGTATTGGAATGAGATTGATCTGAAGAAGCGGGTCTGTTCCATGAAAGCTCGTCACCAAATAAATACTTTTGTTAGTCTTTAAAGTGCTACATTTCTGCTGTTTTTTGTTTTGTCTGAGTAGCATGTCATTCATGTGTTCAAATATCCTGGGATTGTCACTGAACTCTGTTGGAGTCCGCATGGCTCTCTTAACAGCTTTTCGCTTATCTGAGGGGTTTCAGTATGTGACTTCCAGATTCATTAACCTTTTTCTTTATGTCAAAGAGCTTGCTCTGTCTTGGCCCCTTAATCTAATTCTCAGCCCATTTACCCCTTTCTTCTAGAGCTAAATCCTGATTAAATCAGCTGGAGACACTGCTACTGTGGTCAGCCCAACAAATCCTCTCTACACACATACTACACATTGTTTGAAAAGTTATTACATCTCCCTGAAGTTGAGCTACAACATGAAGCTGTCTAATGGTGTGGTAAACATAAAAACGGGGATAAACAATGGCACAATCAGCATATTAAAATGGCCACTTTGAAATATTTGTTTAATAACTTTGTGTATTTCAAGACATGAAATTGTATTTTTTTGTGATGTCAAAACCTCACAACATCTAAAACAAATTCTACTTAAAAATTTGCCACACAGGCAATGTAATAGCACTTGTGATATTTGTAGTCATCATTATCCATCATCTTGTTTGTCATGTTGATCATTATGGTCTCTGTTGAGAGTGCCTGGATTACCAGAGTCTTCATTGACTTGGCTTGTACACGGTTCTGTGCAGAGCAGATTGCTCTTCTTATAGAAGCAGTTAATTATCTGAATTTTTTTCATGGCAGTTTGCATGTGGAAGTGTTGTAGATGTTTTAAAAATGCTGCACAGTGTATAAGAGACCCTGATACTCAAGGGGAGAAAACTACTGTTCTTTCTCACACTTCGCTGATATTTCTTGTGATGCTTGAATGGCTGCAAACTTCTTGAAATACCATTGTACCCATTGAATAGAAGGCATTCTTTCAATTGTTTATTTCTGCATCTATTTTTATATGATAATCTCTTTCATGGATGAGGTTTCCACTGGCATGAGGTTGTACAATTCCATTTAGAATGAAAGCACCTCCCCAGAGTATTCCCTCTTCAGTTTTTGTAGTGCTAGTGGTGAACTGCTATAGCTTATTGTAATTGATGTAATGTCCATGAAGAAGTATGACAGTTAAATTGCAAGACCCAGACTCATATTATAGTTGTGCTGAAAGGCTTATGTGATCTGGGCTACGTCTACACGTGCACCCAACTTCGAAATAGCTTATTTCGATGTTGCGACATCGAAATAGGCTATTTCGATGAATAACGTCTACACGTCCTCCAAGGCTGGCAACGTCGATGTTCAACTTCGACGTTGCTCAGCCCAACATCGAAATAGGCACAGCGAGGGAACGTCTACACGCCAAAGTAGCACACATCGAAATAAGGGAGCCAGGCACAGCTGCAGACAGGGTCACGGGGTGGACTCAACAGCAAGTCGCTCCCTTAAAGGGCCCCTCCCAGACACACTTTCATTAAACAGTGCAAGATACACAGAGCCAACAACTAGTTGCAGACCCTGTATATGCAGCACGGACCCCCAGCTGCAGCAGCAGCAGCCAGAAGCCCTGGGCTAAGGGCTGCTGCCCACGGTGACCACAGAGCCCCGCAAGGGCTGGAGAGAGAGTATCTCTCAACCCCCCAGCTGATGGCCGCCATGGAGGACCCCGCTATTTCGATGTTGCGGGACGCGGATCGTCTACAAGTCCCTACTTCGATGTTGAACGTCGAAGTAGGGCGCTATTCCCATCCCCTCATGGGGTTAGCGACTTCGACGTCTCGCCGCCTAACGTCGATTTCAACTTCGAAATAGCGCCCAACACGTGTAGACGTGACGGGCGCTATTTCGAAGTTGGTGCCGCTACTTCGAAGTAGCGTGCACGTGTAGACGCAGCTCTGGTGTGGTAATTTTGAACTGGTTGAATGCTATCCCTTCTGGAACTGAAACACAACTTTTTTTTAAATGTCTTCAGAAGGATGATACTCTGATACTGGCTGAATTACATGCCTCTTTGCACATCAATTGAAGGACAAACTCCTGTACCATTTGGAACATAAAACTGGCTGACCTCTATAAACTGTAGTTTCATTGCTTTGGATAATATTTCATTTGGTTAAGATGAAGAGGAGAGATGTTTAGAAGTCCCTTTGTTAGTGTGAATGGAACTTACTCCTAAATTGGTTAGGCACTTTTGAAAATCTTACACAAGGAGTTTCGGGAGTTACTGAAGTTTTTTATGGCCTGTGGGAATCAGCATAAGAAGAATGCTATTTCCACTCAAAACCAGTAAAAATTGAATTGATTGTGTGTTGAGATCATGCTGTAGGTAGCACCAGTAACAGTTGATTCTAGAACTGGTAGTGTTTGGGCTATTGTGTGGTTAATTTCAGTTCTAGCAGGTAATAGTAGTTAGCCACTTGGAGTTGTGTTTTATGAAGCAGTAACCTCTTCGCTTGGCATCTGTCTCTGTTGTTCCCAGAGAGTACTTCAGTTATTGTAGAATGGGAATTCTTCAGACCACATTCTTGGGTGTGTTATTGCTAGCTATTTGCACACATGCAGAAAAATACAGAGGTCACCTCCAAAGATTACTTGCTAGAAAGTATGGCTTTTAATTAATGTTGCTTCTTCATACTCTTAGTATTTCTATACCTTTCTTCTTTTCTCTGCATTCGAATTTGGTAAGTACTCAGAGGCTTTACAGAAGAAATTGAAGCAGTTTGTGACCGCATGATCTCTTACAACATTGATTCCAAATACTTAGTAATCTGAGGGTGAGGTTCCAATTGGCATTGCATTTCTAGAAGATTTCTGAAATCTGGGTGTATCAAAAGATAGAGGTGACCCTCTCAAAGATCCCCAGTTATTGTTGGAGTAGGCTTTATTTTTCTTCCTTAGGTCCTGTGAAGTGTTTCCCTAATTTAATTTGTAATAATGCAACTCATTGTTTTATGTACAGTTGGTTGCTTCCAAGCTTTTCAGTTCACGTGCATATCTGGAACAAAATTTATAACTATTTTGCTTTAAGATGTGAAATAAAATGGCAAATGGTTGTCAATATCCTATGCTCCAAGATGTAGGAGTGGAAGAATCTCACTACCACTGCTTGGAAATAATCATCATTTCTGTTTTAGGGCAATTTCATCTTCAAAGGATAAATCAAGGATCATGAAATGTCATCCAATGAAATGTAATCTCTGTATCCAAAGGTTTTTCTTGACTTGATTATAATGTCAGAAAATGGCAATGAAAATTAGTTGATCCTTTTTTAGTACTTTGTAAATATTCTTTATGGTCCTGAAACACTATACTAGAGAAACCAAACAGTTTGTTTCCCAATCTAGCTTCTGTTATAGGTTTAGCTGAAAACCTGCCTTAAATAAAGCTTTCTGCTTATGAGTGACTGAATGAAACATTTCTCAGTGACTTGTCATAATGTGAAAAATCTGATCAGAATAGTTTTTAGTTTTTGGAAAATCAAAAAAGACTAGCCTTATCAGCTCTTAAAGTTCAACTACAGAAATATAAACATAATGGAAACCTTTACTTGTAGTGGACAACAGGTTGCCGCATTAGAAGTTGTTTATGTTAGCTGAGATCCCCTTGTTTTTATTACTCTTTTGCTAGCCTTTCATTTTTTGCTTTCAAAGAGGCAGGGTTGACCGAGCTCTTTTAAATTTAGCTTTTAGATTTTAACTTATGAGGCTCTG
Organism: Carettochelys insculpta; assembly: GCF_033958435.1. Classification (NCBI taxonomy): domain Eukaryota; kingdom Metazoa; phylum Chordata; order Testudines; family Carettochelyidae; genus Carettochelys; species Carettochelys insculpta. The sequence goes on along the minus strand of NC_134150.1, from coordinate 13,154,634 downwards.
CCTTTGGTGTCATTCTCTGCTGGACAGGAGCAGGTCCTAGGACCCAAGGTGGTCTCCATGCTGCTGACACAGATGTCTGGAGTGGTCGCTGGCATTTTCCATGTTGGATTGTTCCTAGTACCCAGTGGGTTAGAGCTCCCAGTTTCTGTTGTGGGCATTGTGAAATCTCCATTTGGCAAGGGTAACCTTGGACTCAGCCTCCATCCCTCCAGCTCAGTCCTCGAAACTGCTCCCGACACTGCCGTTGGTACTGTTGGTCTCTTTGCAGGGCACCCCAGGCCCAGTGGCCATCTCAGTGATATCATTGGATCCAATGGGGCTTCTCTGTGCAGCCCCAGGCAACCCACTCCATCACGGGGGTGTTGGAAGTACCTTCAGCAACTCATGAGAGCCGCATTCAGGGCTTGGAAGTGATTACCCCTCCAGTGGAGTAGTGGGCAATCCTCCACAGTGGTTGGAAGAGGGCCAGCTGTCCTAGGCAGCAAGGCTATTGTAGTGTCTCTGAGGTAGGTGGTGAAGGAGGAGGGAACAATCAAGTGGGTTTCCTGGGTGAAGAGGAGAAAGTGGGCTAATTGGCCCCTTCTCTAAGATGCTTGTACACTAATGCCTGAAGCCTAGGGAAAAAACAGGAAGAATTAGAGGCCCAGGCACAGTTAAAGAAGTATGAGGTGGTTGGAATAACAGAGACTTGGTGGGACGATTCACATAACTGGAGCACGGTCATGGAAGCGTATACACTATTTAGGAAGGACAGGCAGGGGGGAAAAAGAGGGGGAGTTGCACTCTATGTGAGGGAGCAGTATGATTGCTCAGAGCTCCAGTATAAGGAGGGAGAAAATGCAGTTGTCCCTTTGGGTTAAGCTTAGAGGTGGAAGTGATGTTATAGTTGGTGTCTGCCATAGACTGCCAGATCAGGGAGATGAGATAGATGAGGCTTTCTTCAGGCAGCTAAGTGAAGCTTCCAAATCACAGGCCCTGGTTCTTATGGGAGACTTTAATCACCCAGACATATGTTGGGAGACCAATACAGGAGCACATAGACAATTCAGGAAGTTTTTGGAGAATGTTGGGGATAACTTCTTGGTACAAATGCTGAAGGAACCAACCAGGGGCCGTGTACAAATTGACCTGCTGCTCACAAACAGGGAAGAACTAGTGGGAGAAATAGAAGTGGGTGGAAACCTGGGCTGCAGCGAGCATGAGATTATAGATTTCAGAATCTGGACAAAAGGAAGAAAGTTGAGTGGTAACATACAGACCCTTGATTTCAAAAGAGCAGACTTTGATTCCCTGAAAGAACTGATGAGCAGGATCCCTTGGGAAACGAAGATGAAGGGGAAAAGAGATCAAGAGAGCTGGCAGTATTTTAAAGAAGTCTTACTGAAGGCACAAGACCAAACCATCCAGCTTGGCTAAACAGGGACATCCTTAGTCAGCTTAAACTCAAAAAGGATGCATACAAGAAATGGAAACGTGGACAGTTGACTAAAAAGGAGTATAGACATATGGCTGGAGAATGCTGGGAAGTAATCAGGAAAGTGAAAGCACAATTGCAACTGCTGCTGGTAACGGATGTGAAGAGTAACAAGAAAGGTTTCTACAGGCACGTTAACAATTAACGGGTTGTCAGAGAAGGTGTGGGGCATTACTGGATGAGGGAGGTAACCTAGTGACAAATGAGGTAGGAAAAGCTGAAGTACTCAGTGCTTTTTTTGCCTCAGTCTTCATGGACAAAGTCAACTTCCACATGAGGGTCCTAGACAATGCAGTATGGGAAGGTGGAGGGCAGCCATCGGTGGGGACGGAACAAGTTCTAAGCCATCTAGAAGAACTAGATGTACTCAAATCCGTGGGTCTGGATTTAATGCACCCGAGGATACTGAGGGAATTGGCAGAGGTCATTGCTGCACCTTTGTCCATAATCGTTGAAGACTGTTGGAGATCTGGGAAGATACCAGATGACTGGAAAAAGGCAAATGTAGTGCCCATCTTTAAAAAAGGAACGAAGGATAATCCAGGGAAATATAGACTAGTCAGCCTTACCTCAATCCCTGGGAAAATAATGGAGGGGATCCTCAAGGAATCCATTTTGGAGCACTTGGAAGAGGAGAAAGTGATCAAAAGTAGCCAACGTGGATTCTTCTTCGAGTATCCCCGTGGGTGCTCTGCATTAGGTGTCGGGCTCGCCTGGCGCCGCAGATCGGATCTTCCAAGCAGTTTCTGCCGGACCGCGCATGCGCCGGTGCGCGCCGCTCCCTTGCGCGCTCCTGGCCACGTGCGTGATCCGGTCCCCGCCAGTTCCTCTTAACCGCCGTCGGCTGCAGACGGAATCCGACTAGGCTACGGCCAAGTTAGCGTATTCAATGGTTTTAACTGTTTTTTCTTTAGAGTTTTCAAGTTCTTAGGCTACTGTTAAGTTAGCCAGTTTTTATTTTCAAAAAAAACAAACAAACAAAAAAAAAACAAACAACAAGCGGGACGGCATTCAGTCCAGTCCTAGTAACAAGCGGAGCACCGGAGGCCAGGAGCCTAGGGCCATTAGCCCTCCTGCTGCGGCAGGCTATCGGAGAGGGGGAAAAACAGCACAGAGAAGGTGCTAAGTACCCATTAACAACTGAAAGACTCACCAACAAAGTCCTCTTCAGGATTCAAGAAATGTGAGTCCTGCCGAGAGGCAATTCCAGGGTCTGATGGGCACAGTCTCTGCATAAGGTGCCTGGGGGAGTCCCATGTCACGCAGAAATGCTCCTGCTGTGCAAAATTAACAGCCAGAGCAAGGAAGGACGGGGAGATGCGGCTTAAAATGCTGCTGTTCGACAAGGCCCTCCAGCCAGACGTGCCGGAGCGGCCGCAGCAGGAGGGACCCTCCAGGGCCCATAAAAGGAAAGCCGCCTCCCTCACCTCATCAGTGCAAAAACAGAGGAAAGCCTCCCCAGCCCGATCCCTGCCGGCAGCAACAGCGAGTGGGACGGGAGGAGCGCACAGCCCCCAGCCACAGCAACAGCTGATCGGCGGCGGCACGGAGAGCCACGTGGAGGCGGCTCAGCCTCCGATAATCGAACAGCCGCCCCGCATCGCAGGCAGGGCGGCGGCTAAATAAGCGCCGGTACCGGCGGCACCGCAAGCAGCGGCACCGACCCCCGGGGAACCGGCGGTGCAGAGCGCGCAGGCACACAGCCTGCAGGCACCGGAGGATACCTCCCGTGCGGCACCGCCCATGAGCGTGCCGAGCACGACACGCACGGGGCCGAGATTCCCTACACGTCAGGGGGTGGAGCTACCTCCTCAAGGGAGGGGGAAGGCTGCACACAAAACAAGGCACCGCAGCCCCTTTCCAGACAGGGCTGCAGAGTTGCTTTCTCTCAGCCCTCCGCTTATGCTGCAGACTCCAGCCAGAAGGCAGGGGTCCCCCCTAGCCTACCCGGAGCCCCCGTCTCCATTTTTACAACCAGCCTCGCCCTGGCTGGGACCACCTTCACCCTTCCTGGGGTTTGAGCCGCTGGAATACTATCACAAATCGCTCTCTCCAGTGTCCCAGATCTCTCGATGATCTTGCTCCCCCAGACGCAGAGGGTATGCACCAAGGGAGTGGTCTAGGTCACCTTCCCAAGAACAGTGCCCATGCTGCCATGGTCACCCCTATCACGCGGGGCATAGACACCACCAGCAGTCTACCAGGGAAAGATCCCCACAGACGGTCCCGTATCCCCGAGGGCAATCACAAACGGGGACAGAGACTCAAGTATCTCAGGGGGAACTGGTTATGGAACCCCGAGATTTTCCCTTGCAAGCTTCCAGCGAGAGGATGTACCATCACCAACAGGAACCGGAAGGGTCCAGAGAGGCATACCCTAGTGGTTCCTCGCTCTCGTCCCCGGACGACGCTACGGCCCCGGGGGATCGTCCATCCTCTGGACGATCTCAAACAGTTTCAAGAGCTGTTTAAGAGGGTGGCCTTCACGCAAGGCATCCAGACAGCAGAGGTGCAAGAGAAACACATAAGCTCCTCAAAAATCTGAGACCTCCGGCCTCCTCCAAAATAGCAATACCGCTTGATGAAGCATTCTTGGAGTCCGCCACTATGATATGGCAGACCCCTGCTACTATTCCGCCTGTCCACAAGAGAGTGGATAAGAAATACTTCGTGCCGGTGAAGGACATGGAGTTCCTGTTCAGCCACCCACAACCAAATTCCTTGGTGGTGGAGTCGTCGCAACAAAGATCAAAGACATCTCAATTCAAGACGGGGGGAACAGACAAAGATGCCAAGAAGCTAGAGCTGTTCGGCAGAAAGGTCTACTCCTCCTCCATTCTACTGTTGCGAATGGCAAATTACGCAGCGCATTTAGCGAACCATAATTTCGACAACTACACTAGGTTAACCTCCCTCATGGACTCGCTTCCAGAGGGCAAGAAACCGGTGCTCAAGGCCATCGTGCAAGAAGGCTACGCGGCCTCGAGGACGGGAGTTCAGATCGCCCTGGATGTTGCGGACACAGCAGCACGCTCCACAGCTACGGCAGTGGTGATGCGAAGGGAGTCCTGGCTCCAGACTTCGGGTATACCGAGGGATCTGCAGGCAAAGATAGTCGATCTTCCCTTCGACTCGCAGAAGCTGTTTGCTGAATCAACTGACTCGGTCCTTCATTCCTGTAAAGATTCAAGAGCCACACTTAGGACCCTGGGGATTTACACCCCTCCATACAGAAAGAAAAAGTACTACCCTCAACAGAGACGGTACCAGTACCAGCAACAGCGTCCCCAGTACCACAGGGGTTACGAGCAAGGGCGACATCAACATCACCAGCAGTACAGAACTCCCAGGCGACGTTCCCAACAGAGCCGTGCGTCCTCGGGGCAGGGCCAAAGGCCACAAGTTTGACACACAGATCCAGGGCTGCACCATCACTACCATCGCACAAAGTCATCCGAAGCGGCTATTCCACCATCACCTCCGACCATTTTACGACCAGTGGCAAATGATCACCACAGACAAATGGGTGCTGGAGATCATAGCCACGGGGTATGCCATCCCCTTCCAGTCGCTCCCACCGCCACGACCTCCACCCAGGCCCCACCTCCAGGAGGCCTCCCAGATAGCGAGGCTCAAGCAGGAGGTAGGCCATCTCATGCTCATAGGGGCAGTGGAAAGAGTGCCGGAGCAACTGCAAGGGAAAGGGTTCTACTCGAAGTACTTCCTCACGGAGAAGAAGACAGGAGGCTGGAGGCCCATCTTAGATCTTCGAGGCCTCAACCGGTACCTGCGCAAGCAACGCTTTCGGATGATCACAATCGCCTCCATCCTTACAGCACTGGACGATGGAGATTGGTTCACAGCCCTCGACTTACAAGACGCGTATTTCCACATAACTATGCATCCGACTCACCGGCGATTCCTCTGGTTCATGGTAGGCAAAGAACATTTTCAATACAAGGTCCTACCGTTTGGCCTCTCCTCGGCCCCCAGAGTCTTCACCAAGACCTTGGCAGTGGTGTCAGCCTACCTGCACAGACGGGGTATTTATATTCCCATATCTGGATGACTGCCTACTCAAAGGGGCCTCGAAGGAAGAGGTACTACGTATGATACGCATCACAGCAGGCACGTTCTCTTCGCTCGACCTGGTTATCAATCTGGCAAAATCAAAGATAGACCCCACACAGGACATAGAGTTCATAGGGGCACGCATAAATTCTGTTACAGCGAGGGTGTATCTACCAGAGACTCGCTTTCGGGCCATCGGCTCCCTTGTGCAGGTCATCAGCTTCAGCCCTACGGTGCCGGTCCTGACGTGCTTACAGCTGCTGGGCCACATGGCAGCGGCGACGTTCGTAGTACAGAACGCCAGGTTACACATGCGCAGCATGCAGCACTGGCTGGCGAGCGTATACAAACTGGCGGTACACTCTGTTCACAGGGTGGTGTCGGCCACAGCAGAGGTGTGCAAATCCCTGCAATGGTGGGTAAACCCCAAGAACTTGCTAACAGGGGTACCTTTCCACCAACCACAAATATCAGTTTTTCTTACTACAGATACCTCCCTCATAGGGTGGAGAGCACACATGGGTGAAGAGGTGACTCAAGGGCCGTGGTCCTCCACGGAGCAGTCACTGCACATAAATATACTGGAGCTCAGAGCAGTGTTCAACGCCTGCAGACACTTTCAAGACCATATAAAAGGCAAAGTTGTCGGGATCAGTACAGACAATACCTCCACCATGTTTTATATAAATCGTCAAGGAGGAGCTCGGTCCCGTGCCTTATGTGCGGAAGCAGTCCGGTTATGGAACTGGTGCATCGCCAACAATATAATCTTGAAAGCCTCGTACTTACCAGGCGCTCACAATGTGAAGGCAGACCAGCTGAGCAGGCGGTTTGCACTCACGCACGAGTGGCAGATCCGTCCCGATCTGCTACGACCGATTTTTCACCCATGGGGTTTTCCCCAGATAGACCTGTTTGCCACTCAACACAACAAGAAGTGCCCATGATTCTGCTCCAGAGCAGGACTGGGACGGGGGTCCCTGGGGGACGCATTCGCGATCTCCTGGAGGGGCCCCCTGCTTTACGCTTTTCCTCCCACAGTGCTGGTCCACAAAGTCTTGCAGAAAGCCAGGAGGGAAGGAGCCCGAATGATCCTGATAGTCCCAACGTGGGATCGACAGCAATGGTTCCCCCTACTCCTGCGCATGTCAGACCGTCCACCGATGCTCCTTCCGGTGGCGCCGGATCTCCTCACGCAAGCCCAGGGGTCCATAGTGCATCCGCACCCCCAAGGCCTGCGACTACAAGCGTGCTTAATCCATGGCTCAGCTCCCTAGAGAGCACATGTACGCAGGAAGTGCAGCAAGTCCTAGAAAGTAGCAGGAGGACTTCCACCAGGAAGACCTACAAGCAGCAATGGACTCGCTTCACAGCATGGTGTTCTACCAAACAGCTAGCCCCCCTTTCGGTGCCTGTACCTATGATATTCGAGTATTTACTGGACCTCAAGAGAGGAGGACTCTCACTATCCTCGTTAAAGGTCCACCTTGCCGCCATTTCGGCGTTCAGACACGAAGAGGAAGGGCACATGGTGTTCACCCATCCCATGGTTACCAGGTTCCTCAAAGGGTTGGTAAACCTATACCCCCCTCGGAAACCGCTTCCACCTTCGTGGAAGTTGGACCTGGTGCTTAATGTGCTAACGGGACCACCGTTCGAGCCCTTGGCCACAGTTTCCCTCCGCCTCCTTACGATAAAGACGACCTTCCTTCTCGCAATCACGTCAGCTTGCAGGGTGAGCGAGCTTGCGGCAGTTATGGCAACGCCACCCTGCACTGTTTTTTCCAAGGAGGCGGTAACCATACAGCTGCATCCAGCCTTTGTTCCCAAAGTGTCTTCTGAGTTTCACATTAACGAACCTATTGTTTTACCCTTGTTTTATCCAAAGCCTCATAACTCTAACAAAGAGGCGCGCCTACACCTCCTGGACGTGAGGAGGGCGCTAGCCTTCTATATAGACAGGACCAAGTCCTTCCGGAAAACGGATAGACTCCTAGTCTCTCTCGCTCCCAAATCGAAAGGAGAAGGTCTCTCTTCACAGAGAATCTCGAAGCACATTGTATCCTGCATAAAAATGTGCTATGAACTCAAAAAGACTCCTTTACTGGCCACTCCCAGGGCTCACTCCACTAGGGCGGTGGCGGCATCAACAGCTTTTTTCAAGGGCGTTGCGCTAAAAGACATTTGCAGAGTGGCGACCTGGTCATCTTTTGACACCTTCGCCAAACATTACGCCCTTCACAGGGTATTCCAAGAGGATACCCGTCTCTCGACAGCGGTCCTCTCGGGGACAAGCTGCACATAATCCGATTACGCACCACCTATCTTGGGTTACTGCTGGGTAGTCACCTAATCTGGAGCACCCACGGGGACACTCAAAGAAGAAAGAAAGGTTTCTCACCGTAGTAACAGTGGTTCTTCGAGATGTGTCCCCGTGGGTGCTCCACCAGCCGCCCATCCTCCCCGCTTCGGATCTCTGTTTAGTGTTTTGCAGGAGCATCCGAGGCGGTTGGTCAAGGAACTGTCGGGGACCGGATCGCGCACGTGGCCAGGAGCGCACAAGGGAGCAGCGCGCACCGGCACATGCGCAGTCCAGCAGAAACTGCTTGGAAGATCCGATCTGCGGTGCCGGGCGAGCCCGACACCTAATGTGGAGCACCCACGGGGACACATCTCGAAGAACCACCCTTACTACGGTGAGTAACCTTTCTTTCACCAGGGACAAGTCCTGCTTCACCAATCTGATTAGCTTCTATGACAAGGTAACAGGCTCTGTGGACATGAGGAAGTCAGTGGATGTGATATACCTTGACTTCAGCAAAGCTTGATTCTTGTCCATAAGTTATGGAAATATGGATTGGATCCTTGGACTATAAAAAGGATAGAAATCTGGCTTGATGGTTGGGCCCAATGGGTAGTGGTCATTGGCTCAATATCTAGATGGCGGTTGGTTTCAAGTGGAGTGCTACAAGACGCGGTTCTGGAGCCGGTGTAGTTCAACGTCTTTATTAATGACATGGATGAGGGACTGGATTGCATGCTGAGCAAGTTTGCAGATGACACAAAACTACGGGGAGAGGTAGATGTGTTGGAGGGTAGAGAGAGAATCCAGAGTGACCTGGATAAATTGGAGGACTGGGCCAGAACAACTGTGATGTGGTTCAACAAGAAGTGTAGTGTCCTGTACCTGGGGCGGAAGAATCACAAGCATTGTTGTAGGCTGGGGACTGACTGGCTCAGCAGCAGTACAACGGAAAGGGACCTAGGAGTTAGGGTGGATGAAAGGCTTGATAAAAAAAGGGATAGAGAATAAGACGAAGAATATCATACTTCCCCTATATAAAACTATGGTACGCCCACATCTTGAGTACTGCGTGCAGATGTGGTCTCCTCACCTCAAAAAAGATATGCTGGCGTTAGAAAAAGTACAGAAAAGGGCAACTAAAATGATTAAGGATTTGGAAAGGGTCCCATATGAGGAGAGGCTAGAGAGACTGGGACTTTTCAGTCTAGAAGAGAGGAGATTGAGGGGCGATATGATAGAGGTATATAGAATCATGGGGTGCATTAGGAGGAGCATTTCGAGTAGATCTTGAGAAGTAGTTGTTCACCTCTCTTCGGACTTGCTATTTGGGGTCTTAGGCCAAGCAGCTCTGGCAGAGGTTGCCCTTCCACTATAGGAAGAGGTTGCCAGGATCGCTAGGTCCCTCTGGCAAATCTTGTCATCTATTCTGCCTATTTATGTTAAAGAGAATGGAAAGAAAATATTTCTTGCTTGAAAGGGGTATGTGAATATCTGTGCTCCTACTTGGCACTGAACTCCCAGGTAGTGAAGTTAGTAAACCATAGGGAATGCCAGGTGCCAAACTGCTCTCACCCCTAAGAATAAAGGCTCAAAGCTCTTGGACTTATATGGTTGCAAACTTTATTCAGTGGCCAGTGTCCTATTGCAGGTGAGACATTAACAGGCACTCACTGCCCGCTACAACTTCTGTATGTGGCAGGCAATGTCTGAATTTGAGTCCCTGCTTCCTCTGGGCTCCAAAAAGGATTTTAGCACCCTTACAAAGAGGGTTCCTCAATGGCCAGGGCACCATTTGCAGGAGGCCTCCATTGTGGTACACTCTGCAGCCAGGTCTGTGAGTGCCAGGAGAGTCTCAGGGCTCCTTCTGTTGGGGTTGTGCCCAGAAGCACAGTACTCCGTCCAGGACCTCCCTTTCAGTGCTTCAGGGATGAAAATATACTACCATCCTTCTACCCTGGCCACTCCCTAAGCAAAGGAATAAAATGATGTATATTATTTATTGTGTACTGTATTTAATAGCAACATTGTTGATCAACTTGATAATTTTTAGAAAATACAATTTGTCTCATTGTTACAATATCTTCCTCTTCTTGGTGTTTCATTTTTTTTCTTTTCTTATGACGTGTCTTTCTTTGCACTGTGCTTGTTTTTGTTGCCTATCATCAGTTGTCTAAGAGCTCACTTAAATAAAAAGCAAAACACCAAACACATTACTTGTTCAGAAGTAGGAAGTTTCTGAGCTTCCCAATAATGTATTATCCCTAAATTTTGCTCAGGAGAATTTTCTAATTTGTATCAGCCTAGGGGTAGTAACTGCATCTTGGAGGCATTGCCTTCTGAAAACACAAAGCATCCCCCATGGAGTCCACTTACATTTCAATTTAAGACCTTCATTCTTATTTTGAAGTCTATTTCTGGATTAGGATCCTGCACTTTCACTACATCCACATGTGCTGTCTCTGGGGCAAGACAGCTCACAAAGCCCAGAGAAAAAAATGTCACAGCTAGAGATACAGTATTTTTATTTGAGGCCTTCACGATTTGGAGCACACTGCCAGAGGAACTCTTATTAGTTTTGAGGTCATTTGGCCACTATCTGCCTTAATCAAATATTTAAACTAGTCCTCTTCCCTGCTCATCCAAAAATTTCCCTCCCTGCCTTCACTATACATTCAGTGCAAGTTAAAACAGTTCTGCTCACTATACTAGTTATGAAAGATTCCAAAGGGTCCACAGGAGACCCCATCATACTTTGTATCTGCTTAGTTACTGTTGCAATAGGGTCTATGAAAACCCTTTAGAATAGGTAAGAACCTCTTGGCTAATGCAAAAAGCTAGTCAGGGACTATCGTACACCTCATTCTGCTTAATGAATAGCTCCAGTTCCTTTTTTCCTTGTTTTTCATAGCTTTAATGTTTTGGATAGCAGACTGGGGCTTTGTCTACGTTCTAAAATTAAAGTGCAGCCACAGCAGCATTTTACAGTGAAAGTGAGGGCACGACAGGAGGGCAAGGAGAGAGGTTTCCTAGTGCTCTATGTAAGCCAGCTCCATGACGGAATAGCTATTAGCACTGGGAACTCATTTACACTGGTGCTTTACAGTGCTGTAACTTGCTGTGCTCGCAGGAGAAAGGAGGGAGTTCGTGCTCCTGATCCAGAAAGTTGCAGCACTAAAGTGACACTGTAGGCTTAGACTCTGCTCAGTTTTCACTATGATGTAGTAGTGTTAAATTTTGCAGAAGCTGTTGGCGTTTGCTATATTTAGTATAAGGGCATTCTCCCTCACCCTACAGCTTTGTTGCTTGCTTGCTTGCTTGCTAATTAGAGCAATACCTTATTGATTCGTTCACAGTACGTGTCTGTGGTTCAGTTCTTTGCTGTCAAGATCAGTCAGATATGATTTTATTAATAACAGCTGTACATAGTATTTCTATACTCTTGCTGGTTCGTTGCCCCAATAAGTGATTTTTCTTAGATTCATGTTTTCAAGTCCATTGGTTTTCAAGACAGTGTGTTAATCAGTTATATTGATTGTTGTTGCCTTTGTTTCGCCCAGTCTTCTTCCTGTCAGTAATCAGTTCATCAAAATAATTAATGGACTGTAGAGATGGTATTATCAGTAAAATGGGTAAAAACACAAACTACGGCTAACTGTGTAAACTTTCCAAAGATTTGAAAGTTTCACAGGTGAGATCTGTTATGCTAGAATACGCTTCCAGAAGCAATGATTAAGAGCCAGAGAGATGGTAATGGAATGGACAATACACTGTAATAATAAAGAGAAAACCATGCACATCTGTCAAAACAAAAAGCAGTCAAGTAGCACTTTAAAGACTAGCAAAATAGTTTATTGAAAGCTCACCCAATAAACTATTTTGCTAGTCTTTAAAGTGCTACTTGACTGCTTTTTGTTTTGATAATGTATAGACTAGCACGGCTTCCTCTCTGTTACATACACATCTGCTGTGTCAGTGGCATCTTCCCTCTGTTTCTGAAAATCTTCATGGTATTTTATATTAAAAAGACTTTTTATTTTATAAGAGTTGCTTTAACACATTGAATAAATCTTCAGTTTGTAGGTTATTGATTTAGATAAATTGATAGCTGGGACAAAGTGGGTTGAGTGAGGATTTATTTCCCTGGTTAGGTTGCATGTGTTTCCTAAGGTTTGAGAGGATTTTATTTCCCTGGCTAGGTTGCATGTGTTTCCTACTCTCCTTGTAGCAACCTAGCATGTTTGCCTCAATTTCTCTAGGCCCTGCATCAGTGCATGGTGGTGAAAGGAGTTTTGGTGTGATGACCTCACACATAGGCCTCCCCCATGCTCTTTCAAATGTAGGCAACCAGGTAATACCTTTTTTCTCCTAGAAGCAAGACAAAGAAGGGAAGAGGGGCCTGGCTGGTTTGAATTGTAGCTGGGCTGTTGAGTGGGGCAATCTCATCTGGCTGGAGAGGGAGGAGGGAGGTAAGGCCCCCAGCTTGGGGGCCCCATTTGGGCCCCCTCTCCCTAAGGTGGCTTGTACTGATTGCTTTTGGTCTCTGTGTTGACAAGTCTTTCCTGTGCTCTATCCCTGTCAATTAATAAACCTTCTGTTCTACGTGATGAATGGGAGTCACATCTTACTGTGGATGGGGTGCAGGGCCTTGTGATTTCAACACTCAGTGAGAGTAGCACACAGTGGTCTTCTGTATTTATTCTTACAGAATTATTGTTGGGGAAAAACTTACAATGTAGTCATGAAACAAAGTAGCTCTCACTTGAATTTTGTTCCTAAATACCCAGAAGACATTAGTCCAGTTTTGTTTCTGAGCTGTAAATACAGACAATGCCACTTACCTACTTCTATGTTTTTATTATATATAACTTAAATATTAACCAATTTGCAGGTCTAAAACACAGCCCGCCCTCTTGTTGTTTCACAGTTGCTTATTTTTCTTTAAATTTCTGTAAACATAAACACATCAACATTACTGTTCAGTAAATTTTCTTTAGTAATATATAGTGTAACTTACTATTTATGAAAAAAATTCAATATAAGCAGTTCTTGCTAAAATTTTCAGAAAATTATTATTTTGCTGTTACTGTATTGCAGAAGAGAAGATCAAATCGTCAAGTTAAAAGAAAAAAGTATGCTGAAGAAGGAGAAGGAAAACAGTCGGAAGAAGAGGCTAAAGTTTCAGTGAAAATCAAAAAGAGTTCTGCTCCTTTGCCTGCTGAACAACCCTTACAGTTATTTGTGGTAAGTAAAAATCTAGAACTGTGACGTAGTGTGAATCTTGAAACTAACTTCAGTAGTGTCATGATGAAAGCTAATTTTATTAGCCTTATTTGGCTGACTTAGGTCAGTTACCCAATAATTATGTATTACTGCAGTTGCGCAGGTTCCGCACAGTTATCTTCCCGTTTCCAATTTTCAGCTATCTGGTATCTGTAATGCAAATATCATGTTTTGGAAAGCTGCACTGAAAACAGTTCATCCATTATTGAGAACAGGCTTAGCGAATACAGTAGTCCCTTGATTTATGCAAGGGTTACGTTCCCACTCACCCTCATGTAACTTGAATTTTGTGTAAGCTGGGGAGTGGCTTTTTCCCCAGCAGAGCATGTGTTCTGCAGCCAGGGAAGCAGCAGTTTTTGAAAGGTAAGCCAGGTTGTGGGCTGGGCCTGCAGGAGGGGGCAGGGCATGGCACACAGGGCAGCTGAACTGAAGCGGGTGGGGGTTGAGCTAGGGCCACATGCGGGTGGTGAGCTGGCCCGTGGGGGGGAAGGGGTTTGAACTGGGGCCGGCGGCATGGAACTGGAGCTGCATGGTGGGGTTTGAACCAGTATGGGGGGGAAGAAGTTAAGCCAGAGCTGTGCTTGGATGGTGAGCCAGTGGGGGTTTTGAGCTGGAGCTGTGCATGAGGGATGGTGAGCTGGGGCTGGGTCGGGGAGGCAGATTGAACCAGGGGCAGAGAGGGGGAGTTGAGCCAGGGCCAGGTTAAGCACAACTTGACATTGCATATTTCGAGGGTTTTTACTGTACATTGTTGTGCCAGTGTTTATAAAATTATTGCATTGAGAAGTTGTGGCACCTTATGATTTTTAGCAGTGACTTGAAATATGGCAGGTAATGTATCCTAGGGTCTGAGAAATGCCATTGCTTTCATCTTTGAAAATCAAGCCTAAGTTAGCCAAAGTCTGACCCTCTACAAATTACCAGGCTCACAGGCTCCAAAGAGGTTTGTTTTTCTGATATTTTCTGTACGTTTCATGTCCAATGAGCATGCTACACATCCACAGAACTGCTATATTCAAGCCCAGAGCTGAACTAGACTTTTCCTGTATTTGCTCATTCTGTGTGTTGATTACTGCTCTGATGGTGGGGACCAGAGCTGAGAATGACGCCGTTTCTCTTGTGTTCACAGAACTCTCCCTTTTGGAGCAAAGAGGAGACAGAAAAGGCCATCTTTCTTGAATTCAGATGGTTAAGTAATTGAGTGAGGGCAAGAGCAGTCCATTGGTCGACAGGCACAGGGGATGAAAAAAGTAACAGGAACATAACGGGGGAATAATGTCCTGCCTTTGGGGTTTGGAGGGAATGTTTACAGAGCTAACATCTCCATCATGCTGCAGGAGCAGTTCCAGATGTGGGGTGGCTGGGTTCTGATCCCCACTCCAAGTGTTTAGCCCACCTGTCTCTTTGGCATGATCACAGGTAGCTGTTCAGGCTAAATTTAAGTAAGTGGTACTGTGTCAGAGGGTCTGGTTTGGATCTGACCTGAAGAGTCTGGAATAGGTAGCTGAACCAAGGTAGCCCCAGTGGACAGGAGCCAAGGGTTATGTCACATTTGTGTGTTAGCTGTAGTTTTTTAGTACATACTGTGTTAATATGGATATATTATTTATTTGAAATATTTAGCAAATTATATTTTTTTCACTAAAGCTGTTTGCTACATCGTGACAGGCCATCAAGGTTTACAAATGAATCCTGAACACATACAAAATTCAGAGCCTTGGCTTAGCCAGGGACAGGAGTAGAGTAAGTCTGTTTTGTTCAAAGAGTAATAGACAAGTGAATGACAAGAACAAGTCTTTTTACTCTCCATGTATGGAAGCTGTTCCACATTTTGTTGCCCTTTTCCATACCTTTTCCAACTCTAATATATCTTTTTTGAGACCAAGTGACAAGAACTGCGTACAGTATACAAAGTGTGGATGTACCATGTATCTATAGAGTGTCATTATGATGCTTTCTTGGCTATTGTGTATTCCTTCATTATTTATTCCCTCTGTTTATATATCCTTTTCCTAATAGTTCCTAACATTCTCTTGAAACTGTTGAGGCACGCTGAGGAGTTGTTTTCAGAGAACTATCCATAGAAAGTCCAAAATCTTTCTTGAGTACAGCATGAGCCTCTTAAATACAGTACACTCAAATCCAGCAACAGATCTCTGGTTGTAGGACCAGAGTGTCCCGGTGCTGGGACACACCTATAGGACAGTGGCTTGGGCCCGAGCAGTGGCAGGCAGCCTGACTGGGGCCAGATCTGGAGCCCCCACTGCAGAACACCTGGGGAGAAGGGGGGTGGAGCTCCTGCCAGATTTCAGGGCTGGTGCCAGAGCCCCAGAGTGTGGGGCTGGTGCCGGGTGCTCCCATGTGCTAGAGCCCTGTGGTAGACCCAGGAGCATGGGGACAGGGGACAGAGCTCTGTGGCAGTTCCAGGAGCCCAGAGTCCTAGAGAAGTAGAAGGCTTGGTCTGCTGGGGTCAGTAGCCTGGACCTCCCATGTTCCAGCAAATTCTGTCATTTTGTTCCAACCATGCCAGACCAGGGAGGTGCAACCTGTAGTAATAACTAGTTTAGACCACATTATATTGTATGTAGAGTTAGGATTATTTTTCCAATGTACACAACTTTGAACATAGCAGCATTGAATTTCATCTGCCATTTTGTTGTCCAGTTTAGTGAAAAACCTTTGTAACTCTTAGCTTTAGACATTACTTAAGTAATTTTGTATTGTTGCATATTTTGTCATTTCTCGGTTCACTTCTTTGAAGATGTTGAACATCATAGATCCTGATACAGATTCATAGGTGGGGACTAGGCTATTTATTTTTCTGCTTTATAAATTTTAACCATTTATTCCGAGCCTTCATTTCCTGCCCAGTCCCAGGTTTGCTGATGGCACATGTATTGGTTGATCTCATATCATGTTACGGAATTTTTGTTTTTCTGTTATCTCAAAAGAAAATCAACCCTCCCCTCCTCCCCACACATGTTTTGGCAAGAGGTTATATGAAAAAAACATGTAATTAAAAATTGTATTATGATGTATGTAAACAAGGGGGACAGAATTATGGCTGCATAAGTAACGTTAATTCTGATCCTATTGAACTTCTGAGTGGTGGACTTTGCAACCTTAACTTTTTTTTAAAACAGTGATTTTTTGATTGTGTATGTATTTATATTTTGTATACTGTAGCTTAAGGTATGAAATATTTTTCTACTAATTAGGGGAATTACAATACAATTTTTCTTTTGCATTTTTGTCTTTTTATGAACTGCACACATCCATGCAATTCTGCCTCTCTCCCCCACTCTTTTTTTCTAATTTTTGTCTTTTTGCCATTTTCCTTTTTCGTTCCTTTGCCTTACTGATACCTTTTTTTAACATATTTTTACTTCTTTAATTTTTTTTTTGTTTCTCTTCACCCTTATTTTCCATTTCATCGTCTTGCAGAGTTGACAGAACTGCAGTGCTTTACACGCTGCCTGACAGCATCCTAATCAGTTTTGGGTTTCATTTCTTCTGTGGTTCATTTAAAGACCCTTTTCAGATACCAAGAGCAGTCTGCTAAGTAAAATGGTGCGTGTGTTTGCCACAACAGTATACTTTCTACCTCACTGTATAAAATTTTTGCTGTTGAAGCAACCTGCCTAGAATATAAACTTTCCTGTTCAAGTGCTATGGAGTAAGCTGCAAAGATAATTCAGTATGTAAAGTGATGAAGTATTGCTGCTACTTTTTATTGCATGTTTGGCAACAAGGCTTACTGAGGGTTTGATCTGATGCCCATTGAAGCCAATAGAGGTATTCCATTAACTTCAGTGGGCTTTCTGTTAGGACCTCCTTATTCTTTGAGTAATTATTCCTGTCACTGCTCCTCATGTCTGTGTGCTTCTGCTCAGATATTTTGGATAACAGCGTCCATAATGCTGCTTCTTCTTCGAGTGGTCCCCGTGGGTGCTCCACCGTAGGTGTCGGGCTCGCCCCGGCACCGCAGCTCGGAAAATCTTCAGCAGTCTCCGTCGGGTTGCGCATGCACCAATGCACGTCGGCTCTTCGCACGCTTACGGTCACATACGCGATCCGGTCCCCGCCAGTTCCTTCTCAACCGCCAACGGCTGCAGACGGAATCCTCTCCGGCTCCAACGCTCGAAACAGATAAACTCTGTTTTATTCGTTTTACTAGTTATAGTTAATAGTTATTTAGTTATTATAATATTGGTCTACTGTGTATATAGTTTTGTTCTAGAAGCAAAAGACTGTTTTAGGGATTGGAGCAGCCACCTCAGGGCAGGCCCGCCATTTTTCACAAGCCTTCAAAGGCTAACAGTTGCTATTGTTTGGCAAATAGACTGTTAAGTGCGCTGTTAGCACTTAAGGACTCAGAGAATTAAACTCTAATAATGTCGTCCCCCAGTTTTAAAAAGTGCGAATCTTGCCAGGAGGCCGTACCTGCTTCAGATGGCCACAGCAAATGCATCCGGTGCCTCGGGGAGACCCATGTTCCCCAGAAGTGCTCTCATTGCTCCAAATTAACAACTAGAGCTAGGAAAGATAGAGAGATGAGGCTCAAAATGCTTCTCTTTGACAAAGCACTTCAGCCTACCACGTCGGAGAAGCCCCATAAGGAGGGCTCTTCAGGATTGCACAAGAGGAAGGCTGCCTCTTTGACCTCCTCTGTGCAGAAGAAGAGAAAAGCTTCTCCAGCTCAATCCCTGTCCATCACTTCTGGGAGTGGGACGAGCGAGACAAGGGGCCCGGGCCCGCTGGCTTCTTCTGCTGAGAGAGCTGCGGCGCATGTACCCGCGCAGGGGCCTGCTACTCTTAAGGAAACGGCACCGAGGGCCGCGCAGGCGCCGGAGAGATCGGCACTGGCTGCTGCGGCACCGAGAGTTTCGGCTCCAATGGCACCGGAGTGTCAACACCCGGCACAGAGCCCTATAGGGCCAAGTGAAACACCCCGAGCGGTACCGAGAATGACGGCACCGAGCACGGCACCGGGGCCAGCAGAAACCACGGCACCGACTGAGGTGCCAAGCTCTCCGGCACCGATCAGGCCTCCATTGGTACCTGAGAGAACGAAAGCCAAAGCAAAGACCCGGCACCGCAGTCCCTCCCCTTAGGTAATTGCGCTGCCATTATCGCCGTGATCCCCCCCCGGAGATTCAACGAGCAGCAACACCTTCAGCCTGCCACAGGCTCCCATCTCCCTTTCTCCAACGTCCATCTCATGGAGTTCCACGCTTCTCACCATCCTTCAGCAGAGATCCCTATGAGTATCATCACAGAGGATCTCCCCCTACGTCGGTGTCATCTCGACGATCACGTCACTCCCTGCATGACCCTTCCGCCTTTGGGCCGTGGTCCAGGTCCCCATCACCGGGACTCTGTCCCTGTTGCTATGACCGCCACCAATATACGGGACATCAACATAGGAGTTCGGCATCTCGTCATAGATCTCCGTCAACTCCTCCTCAGCATCACAGTGCACAGCTTCCACCTGGGGGAACACCACAAGTTTCCCAATCAGAGGCGGGTTCAAAGGATTTTGAACCTCACTTCGAAACTTCAAAAGTGCAACCATATGAATACAGCCAGGATCCAGAGGACCTGGAGGAGAGATACCACAGTGATGCCTCCTCATCCTCCCCAGACGAAGCGGTTGTTCCTAGGGACATATCTCCCCCAGATGATCTAAAACAATTCCAGGAGCTGTTCAAAAGGGTGGCTCAATCTCAGAACATTCAAGTGGCGGAGGTACAAAAAAAGCACCACAACCTCCTTAAAAACCTCAGGCCCCCTTCTTCCTCTAAAATAGCTATACCATTGGGCGATGCAATTATGGAGGCAGCCACTAACATATGGCAAACTCCGGCCTCCACTCCTCCTACCAACAAAAGGGCAGACAAAAAGTATTTCGTCCCTGCTAAAGGCATGGAGTTTTTGTGTAGTCATCCACAGCCAAATTCGCTAGCGGTGGAATCTTCTCAACATAGAGCCAAGACATCCCAGTATAAATCTGGGGGACTGGACAAGGATATAAAGAAACCGGATCTCCTCGGTAGAAAGGCTTACTCATCATCTACCCTGTTGCTTCGCATGGCTAACTATGTTGCCCATTTGTCGAACCACAATTTCGACAATTACTCTAAACTTACCGCTCTTATGGACTTCCTCCCGGAGGATAAGAAGCCAGTCCTTAAGGCAGTCATACAGGAAGGATATGCGGCTTCTCTAGCGGGAGTCCAGATTGCCTTAGATGTAGCGGACACAGCGGCTCGTGCAGTAGCCACTGCAGTTGTAATGCGCAGGGAGTCATGGCTCCACACCTCAGGCATTCCCAAGGATCTGCAAGTAAAAATAGCAGATCTTCCCTTTGAAATTATTCGCCGAATCAACCGACTCAGTCTTGCACTCTAGTAAAGATTCCAGAGCGACACTTCGGACTTTGGGGATATACACCCCACCATACAGAAGGAAAAAGTTTTATCCTCAACAACGCCGTTATAGTTACCAACCGCAATGTACCCATTTTCAACGGGGGTATGACCAGGGGCGTCGTCAACAACCACCGCAGTACAAAGCCCCTAGGCGTCGACCTCAACAAGGCCACGCCCCCTCAGGGCAGAATATAAGACAGCAGGTTTGACGGGTATATCGGGGGCCACGAAACCAAGACCGTATCTCAGTGCCAATCTCAGTACATGTTCCATCATCGACTCAAGCCATTCTACCCACAATGGAAAAGCATCACTTCGGACAAGTGGGTATTGGAGATTGTAGCCACGGGGTGCACGATCCCCTTTCAATCATTACCTCCACCAAATCCTCCCACCGCACTCCTTCTCAGGGACCCCTCTCACCTAACGGAACTAAGGCGGGAGGTGGACCACCTCCTCTTCATAGTGGCGGTGGAGAGAGTACTGGAAGAATTTCGAGGCAAAGGCTTCTATTCCAGATACTTCCTGACAGAGAAGAAGACAGGAAGTTGGAGACCCATTTTGGGTCTACGGGTACTCAACCAATATCTGCGCAAACAACGCTTCAAGATGACTACAATGGCTTCAATAATCACGGCATTAGACTACGGAGATTGGTTTGCAGCCCTTGACTTACAGGATGCGTATTTTCATATTACAATTCACCCAGCGCACAGACGCTTCCTCCGGTTCATCGTGGGCACAGATCGTTTTCAGTACAGAGTCCTTCCATTCGGTCTCTCTCCGGCACCCGGAGTTTTCACCAAGACTCTAGCGGTCGTGTCAGAATACCTGCACAGACAGGGTGTTTTCATCTTCCTGTACCTGGACGATTGCCTGCTAAAGGGAACTTCCCAGGCAGAGGTATTGCAGATGATACGCATCACCACAAACACATTCACCTCACTGGGCCTCCTCATCAACTTCTCAAAGTCAAAGACCGAGCCCACGCAAAATATAGAATTTATAGGGGCTTGGATAGACTCCTGTCACGTCAAGGGTATATTTGCCCGATGCCTGTTTTCGCGCCATCGAGTCTCTAGTACAACAAATAACATACAGCCCCATTGTCTCAGTCCTAATGTGCTTACAATTACTGGGGCACATGGCGACCACCATGTTTGTGGTACAAAATGCCAGGCTACACATGCGAGGATTGCAGCATTGGTTGGCAACCGTATACAAACCATCAATCCATACCATTCACAAGATGGTGTCATTCACAACGGAGGCGCGAAGATCACTAACATGGTGGGCAAACCCCAAGAATCTACTAACAGGGGTGTCTTTCCACCAACCACAAATTACTGCTTTCATTACAACAGATGCATCCCATACGGGATGGGGGGCACACATGGACAACAAAACCACTTGAGGTTTATGGTCCCCTGTAGAGAAGACACTGCATATAAACATAGTAGAACTCAGAGCAGTGTTCAGTGCGTGCAGGCATTTTTGGAATTATCTGCGCAGAAAAGTAGTCGGTGTAAATAGCGACAACACCACCACGTTTTATATAAACCGACAAGGTGGGGCCAGGTCTCGTGCACTCTGTGCGGAGGCGATCCGGTTGTGGAACTGGTGCATTGCCAACAATATAACCATAAGAGCTTCATACTTACCGGGTGTCCACAACGTGAAGGCGGACCAACTTAGCAGACACTTTGTGCCCACACACGAGTGGCAGATCTGTTCAGACCTGCTTCACCAAGTGTTCTGCAAATGGGGGTTTCCCCAAATCGACTTGTTCGCCACTCACAGCAACAAGAAATGTCTCCGATACCGCTCCAGAGCGGGCATGGGACAGGGATCCTTGGGGGACGCCTTCATGATCCCATGGAAGGGCCCTCTACTCTATGCATTCCCTCCCACAACACTCATACACAAGGTCTTGGAGAAAGTCAAAAGGGAGAGAGCACACGTGATACTCATAGTCCTGACCTGGGATCGGCAACAATGGTTCCCACTGCTTCTACGCATGGCACAGCATCGGCCGTTTCCCCTACCAACAGTACTGGACCTTCTCACACAGGCTCGAGGGTCAATACTGCATCCGCACCCGCAGAGACTTCGGCTACAAGCATGGTTAATCCATGGCTCAGCGCCCTAGAGACTACATGTTCCGAGGGAGTGCAGCAAGTCCTGGAGTGTAGTTGGAGGACTTCTACCAGAAAGACTTATGAACATAAATGGTCGCGTTTTTCCGCTTGGTGCTCTTCCAAGCAATTGACACCTCGGGATGCCACCATACCTATGATTCTGGACTACCTGCTACAACTCAACAAAAGGGACTCTCTCTATCCTCCATAAAGCTTCATCTTGCGGCTATATCAGCTTTTCGACATGAAGAGGATGGATCATCCATATTTGCCCATCCTGTCGTCACACGCTTCCTAAAGGGGTTGGTAAACCTGTACCCCCCTCGGAAACCAATACCGCCATCATGGAGTTTAGACTTGGTTCTACACACGCTTTCGGGACCGCCCTTTGAGCCATTGGCTATGGTCCCCCTTCGGCTACTTACCATGAAAACGACTTTCCTCCTGGCAATCACGTCAGCTCGCAGGGTGAGCGAGCTCGCAGCCATAATGTCCACACCACCCTGCACGATATTCTCAAAGGAGGCGGTGGTCTTACGTTTGCACCCAGCCTTCGTTCCAAAGGTCTCTTCAGATTTTCACATTAACGAACCTATAGTACTGCCCTTGTTCTATCCTAAGACTCACAGTTCGAGTAAAGAGGCACGGTTGCACTTATTGGACGTGAGAAGGGCGCTGGCCTTCTACATCGATAGAACTAAGCCTTTCCGGAAAATGAACAGACTCCTGGTGTCCATTGCATCCAGGTCAAAAGGGGAAGCACTATCTTCTCAGAGGATTTCAAATCACATTGTGTCATACATAAGACTGTGTTACGAGCTTCGCAAGACTCCTCTGCCAGTTCCGCCCAAGGCCCACTCCACTAGGGCAATGGCGGCATCGACGGCCTTCTTCAAGGGAATCGCGCTGAGAGACATCTGCAGAGCGGCGACGTGGTCTTCCTGCGACACTTTCGCCAAGCACTATGCCATGCACAGGATGCTTGATGAGGATACACGCCTGTCGACAGCAGTCCTTTCAAGGGCAAGCTGCGCATAAATCGGGTACCCACCTCCTTTTTCGGGGTGGGGGGGTTACTGCTGGGTAGTCACCTACAGTGGAGCACCCACGGGGACCACACGAAGAAGAAAGAGAAGTTACTCACCTGTGTAGTAACGATAGTTCTTTGAGATGTGTCCCCGTGGGTGCTCCACTACCCACCCGTTCCTCCCCACTTCGGAGCTCTGTTTGTGTTTTACAGAGACGTCCAGAGTGGTTGATCAGGAACTGGTGGGGACCGGATCGCGCACGTGACCTTAAGCGTGCGAAGAGCCGACGAGCATCGGTGCATGTGCGACCCGACGGAGACTGCTGAAGATTTTCTGAGCTGTGGCGCCGGGGCGAGCCCAACACCTACGGTGGAGCACCCACGGGGACACATCTCGAAGAACTATTGTTACTACACAGGTGAGTAACTTCTCTTTGTCTGCACTTTGTATACTCTCATACCCCAATCCAAGGGCATATAAGGCAAAGCAGTCCCAGTGCTGCTCATGTTCTTTCTTCACAGTAAAATCTAGGTATCCTCTCACAGATAACTTCCTCTTTCCCCCATACCCTTCCTGCTATATAAACCCTACATTCTGTATTTCTGTTTCAAATCCCATCTAATGAAGTGGGTTTTAGCCATGAAAGCTTGTGACCTAATAAATTTGTTAACCTCTTAAGTGCCACAGGACTGCTTGTTATTTGTAAAGAAGGGTATGACTTTAGAAAGTAAATAGTCGAGAAGAGCCGATGTCCTGTTTTCACTCTGAGATCCTAAAAAAGCTGAGGAAGAAAAGACAAATATCTTAGAGATAATTCCTTACTGCCTTGGTTTTTAACTCTCCATGAGGTATTAACATATGCTTATGTGTTCTCTAATGTACAAACAAGCATATTGCTGATTCCAGCTGACCTTTATGTGAAGATGAGTAATCTAACAAGTATGTATAAAGATGTTTTTGGAAAAAAATTATTGGTAAGATATCCATATCTCTTGTAAGATCAATTGTGCTGAAGAATGCCACGTCTTATCTATAATAAAGCAGGCTTAACCTGCAGGCAAAGTGGTTAGAAATTGAAACATGGTTACTGTTTAAATGCAGCTGGCATCTTGCTAAACTTTCATGAATGCTTATGAGCTAAACAGCCCACCACTAATGCATTCCTTCTATGGCAAAAATATTAGCCATCATAATTAAGTTACAGATAAATATAAGTACCTATCAAAAGTTGTGACCTCTTACATGCAGCATAAAAAGGAAGTTGATTAAAAGGTTCTGTATTAAGTTCAATATGGCAATTTCATGAATATATAGAACCCAGAGGGGCTTTGGTGACTGAGCTTCACAGAAGTATACTTTCAATTAAAAAAAAAAACACAACTATTTTATAGTTCTTACTGAAAGAAGAACTAGTGCGATAGATCAGCAAAATGCTAGAACATGTTGGAACTTCAGCATTACACCCTTAAAGTTTTGACCAGAGAAGAACCACTGGTCTGGTAATACAGCAAATAAATTGTTTTGATCTCACCAAACTAATATAAATGATTACTTTAAAATACATTTTAAAAATACTCATTTCTGTTCATCTGGATTTTTTAAAATAAAGCTGGCAAGTCAATAACTGGTCAAGGGAAAATGTAGTGAAAGGTTTTTGTTCCTGTTTGAATTGAAACAAAGCTTATGGACTTGTCTACACTGGTCCCCTTCTTTGAAGGGGATGTGGTAATCAGCCCCAACGAGGAATAGCAGTGAGGTGCTGTGATGCATACACAGCACCTCATTAGGCTAATTTTTGCCACACGAACTTCAAAGTTGCACAGGTACTTCAAAGTGCCTGCAGCTACACGGCTTGCCAGTGCTTTGAAGCTGTGTGGGTACTTCCAAGTGCCCGCGGCTACACACAGCTTGACAGCATTTCAAAGTTATCAACTTCGAAGTCCGTGCAGCGAAAATTAGCCTAATGAGGTGCCGTGTATGCATCACAGCAGCTCATTGCTATTTTCCACTTGGGCTGATTACCATGCCTCCTTCGAAGAAGGGGGCTAGTGTAGACCCAGCCTATGTATGTTAAGGAAAATCAAGAAAGAAATTGTTTTGCTGTACATGCTGGTCTTTAATATACCATTTTCTTCCCAGGCTTTTTCAGCCTTACACATTTCTAAAGAGACTGCCTTACATTGACTGTAATCATTGAATTATTTTTCAACATTTATTAGGAGAATCCAAGTGAAGAAGATGCAGCAATTGTAGATAAAATTTTATCCTCCAGGATAGTGAAGAAAGAAGTGAGTAATTTTGACTAAAATGAGGGTGGTGTCTGCATGAGGGAATTATTTATTCTAAGATGTGTTTTAAATGTCCATTTGTCTAAAAGTCCTGAACTTACTTTCTTAGATATCTGAGGGAATGACAATGGAGGAAGAAGAATTTTTTGTAAAATACAAGAACTAGTAAGTATTATAGTTAGTTGCTCCAGTTGAAAAAGTTAAAAAGCAATAGAAGTCTTCTAGTCTTTATCTGTTTATGCATTGTAGGTTGCATCAATTAGTAACATTTTTAAAACCACTTAGAACCAGATTTTGACGTTGTCCCTTGTGTTAAATAATTTCTTCACAAGTGCTTCCGTTAATTTTTTAAAAAGTAAATTATTCTGTGTATTCAATTCTTACATTAACTCCAGGCACGCACATTACTAAGAGTCTTATGCCTAGAACATAACCAGTGTACAGTAGTATTTTTGTCAGCTTTTAAGACAATTATTTTAAAAATGTCAGTCTCTGACCTCAGCAGAAGTTTGCATGTAGGTCAGATTTTGCAAGAGGTAATGTTAAGTTTAATTTCATTGGTTTTATATTATGTACAGGTGAAGATGTTTGTTTTCTCAATACTCATCTGTTCCTTCTTGACTCAGTAGTTGACAATTACTTAATATCTCAGAATGAAATTCTTAACTCATATGAGAATAGGTTGAATGCATATATGCACAACGAACAGCACTTTTTAAAAAAATCAAATGAAATCACATTCCTATTTATTTAAACAAAAAATGAAATATTCGTTAAATTCCAAGTATTCCTGAATCTTGGCTTTCATTTAAGAAAAAAATGTTTTTAGCTTTTAGTTGATGAGCAAAGCTGAGTATGTGAACATAAGGTAAGCCACAGAGGTTCTGTCTTCTTGAGTTTGTAGAAAGCCTGAAAAAATGCTTTTAAGATATGTCATGTGCTGCATCATCTTAAATAAGTATGTTCAGTACTACATATTTTTGCTTCTGCAGAACACGGGTTTCTTCAATTCAGGAAATTCAGAATTTTTATTGTGGAATTTTAATTTTTGCAACATAAATCTCCATACCACATTACCTGTGGCTTTGCCCTGCTGAGTTCTGCCTATAGCTGCCTGTTGATTTCCACCTTTCTCCTGTAACAAGGAGTTAATTGGAGGCAGTGCATGTTCTCTGCTCTTTTGCTTGGAGTCATGCAACAGAGCATTAGGGAACCCAATTCAAATTTCAGCTTGCAGAACAAAAGTTGAACCAGATGTGCAGCCTTAAGGAGTGGCACAACTGCAGTTATGCACAAGCTCCCCCTTTTCATTGGCATATTTGAGATGGGTGGAAAGTTCTGAGGTGGATGTTCTGTAAAACATCACAATAGTCAAGACCTGTGGAGTCAGGCTGTCAAAAAAGCTTGGTGGAAAGTAGTGTAAAACATAATTGTTGCTGAAAATAATGACTGACAAATTCTACATTGAGTATTTTCAACTAGGAATCATAAGGAGTGAGAAGACAGGATGTAGAACAAAATAAGATTGCCATCAAATTAATGAAGGCTCGCTGTAGACTTACCCAGACTTGTCACAGAATTTATACTTGAAAAAGAGTACAAGGAGCTCTGCAAAGCCAAAAACTAAGCCATATAAAATGTACAAAGCTTATCCAGCAAAAGCTTGAATTCAAAGTGGAAAATAGTAAGGGTTGATGATGAAAAATAAGCTTTTGTCTTATGACTTATGTCCTTTCCTCTCTTTACCAAGCTCTTTAAATTGTAAAGATTTAAGCATGTGAATAATCTCAGTACTCGGTGTAAAACTGCAGAATTGGGGTCCAACTGTTAGGGTTTTACGTTTTGTTTTTTTTTTTTTTTTTAATTAAAAACTGAAACCTATTCAGCAAGGTTTTTTTATTTTAGGCTTTGTCTGTGAAGATGTTAATTATTTTACTGCTGTGTGAACAAAAGTCCTAATCTTACTGACAAGGTGTGTGAGTGAACTGCTACAGCTGTGTAGGGTTCCTTTATTTTCATTGGTGACAAGTGTCAGAGAGGTAGCCGTGTTAGTCTGTAGCTTCGAGAACAACAAGAAGTCTTGTGGCACCTTATAGACTAACAGATATTTTGGAGCATAAGCTTTCATGGAAAAAGACCCGCTTCGTCAGATGAATGTCATTCATCATTCATGTGACGAAGCGGGACTTTGCCCACGAAAGCTTATGCTCCAAAATATCTGTTAGTCTATAAGGTGCCACAAGACTTCTTGTTGTTTATCTTCATTGGGATTCCATGCTCTTGTTGAGAGCAGTCCGTGCACAACACATTGCAGAATTGAGGCCCAAGATATTTTTTTCAGAAAAGATGATTTGAACATATTCATTAAGAGCACTGTAACCATACTGGTTTGATCTAAAGGGAGTGTACATAAAAAGAGGGGGGATAAACTGAACAAATGGTTGAACATATTATGTACATAAAAATCTGTGTAAAGATATGGTGCTGACCTCTTTCAGTGACGATTTTATATCTATATTGCCCATTTAAACTACCTGATAAAATAAACTTTAAATAATATTAATGTTTTATAATTTTAGCTCCTACCTTCATTGTGAATGGGCCACAGAACAGCAGCTACTGAAGGATAAAAGAATTCAGCAGAAAATTAAACGGTTCAAGCTGAGGCAAGCACAAAGAGCCCACTTTTTTGCAGATGTAAGAAAAATACAGAATAAAGTAGATTTTTGCTTTCTGGAAGCTTAACAAATTCCATCTTTATTTTTGCATTTATTATGATTTGCCTGGTTGAATTTTAATGCTAAATAAAAGGGAGGTTGGATTATCTGTTAAATTTATTAGATATAGACCTTTGATGCACAAATGTCATCTGCAGTTATTTAAGTAATTGTATCTTTTAAAGTCAAGATGAATTAGATAACTGAGATCACGAGAGATTGATACTATTGATGTTTGGGTAGGACTCCATTTTGCAAGTTTCCTGACACAGTTATAGATCGGAGTACTTCAGTCCTAAATTAAGACGCATCTTCTATTCATGAGCTAGGTCTTTCCATGGCATCAGTTGTGGCTGATGTTTTGGTGATGCTGTTTTTATTATTTCTGTTGTTGAGTGCCTGGGGAGCCTCGTCATGGACTGGGCTCTGCACAACAAAAACCAAGAAGTTAGTTAATGCCCCAGAGGAGTTACAGTCGAAGAATAAAATGAGACTGCAGAGGACCACGGACAGGCTGAAAGAGAACAAGGAAGTAGACAAAATTGGTCAGCATAATAAGATGTGATCTCAGTATAGCCATTGTTAAGTTTTCTGTTGGTACCAGAGCAGAGCATCCTTCTTAAGTAGCTAATAAGGGCAAAAGCTCCTGGGTATTAGATTGAGACTGCTTATTCTTTACCTCTTTATTCTAAAAGTTCCTGGGCATTAGATTGAGACCATTTACTGTTTATCTGTTTACTCTAAATAGGTAAAAACTGATGTATTAAATCACAGCAGCACTGATCTCCTGTCTGCATGACCCCAGATTATTAATTATATTTCTCTTGAATTCACAGATTACTAATTACATTACTCTTGAATTGCAGATGGAAGAAGAACCTTTTAATCCTGATTACGTTGAAGTGGACCGGGTGTTAGAAGTCTCCTTTTGTGAAGATAAGGACACTGGCGAGGTAAATATTTGACCAGACATAACTTGAAGTAAGCCAAGAACACATATTTGTTTTGTGATTCTATCACCTGTTTTCATTTCAGTGACCTTCAAAATAAAATCTTAATGATGTAAGTCCCATCAGTGGCTTTTACTAAAATATTTGTATGTGTATATAAGCTTTTAATTTCTTTTGTATTTTGAGCCCACTGAGGACAATAGAAACATCATGGAATGCAATGCCTGCTATTTTAATTGGAAGCATCCTATCCATAGGATGGCATGGGTTGACTGACTGAGGTCCTGCACTTTGGAGGGCCCTGCAGCAGCTGCCTCATCCAGACTGTGGATGAACGAATCCCCCATGTTGGTTGCAGGGCCTGGGAAGGCCTAGAGGATTAATTGGGGGGGTTTCTGGCATGGGGTGGCAGCAGTGCCCGGCCACCCTGTACTCACTGCGATAGTGGAAGTCAGAACGATCCGGCATTTTGCTCTGCTACAAACATCATCATCTCCCAGCCAAACCTTTCCATTTCAGCTCAGCAGCAGGAAGCAGAGTGCCTGAGGCCTGACTCAGGATAGCAGAGTGCGCTGGGCTAGGACCAGGGTGCTCTGATTTCTGCTGCCACAGTGAAGCAGAGCGACCCAGCTCCTGGGGAGATAGCAGTGGAGTGGAGCAGGTTGCTGGGTCACTCTGGCTCTTGCTACCACAACAAGAGTGGGGTGGCACAAGCCCTGGTGCTGCTCTGTACCCCCAGCTATTTCCCCTGGTCATATCTCTCAGGGAGGGGGTGCAGTGGGGGCAGAGCTGGGGTGGAAAGAGGCTTGGTGGGAGGTTGGGGTGGGACTTGGAGGAAGGGGCGGAGTGGGGGTAGGATCAGGGCAAAGGGAAATTGCCTCAAGCCCCATCTTCTGCACCCACCCTGATTTTTATGAGTATTAATAAAAGTGATAGCAACATAGATATTCAGGGAAGAATGGGAAAAAAATGAAAACCCTTACAATCAAAACAGAACCATGTGATGACTTAATAAAGATGAATGTCAAGAAACCTGTAAAGAGAATGATGACATTAAGCTCAGCTGTAAAAGTCATGTAGTCACAGATTTTTATTTTTTTAATGTCAGAAGAGACCATCATGACATCTAGTCTGACCTCCAGCAGAACTTGAGCCATAAAACTAATTTTAAGGATTTTTTCCCCCTGCAGCCTGTTGTTTACTATCTAGTAAAGTGGTGTTCATTGCCATATGAAGACAGCACTTGGGAGTTAAAAGAAGACGTAGACCAGGCAAAAATAGAAGAGTTTGAACATCTGCAAGCTTCCAGGCCCGACTCAAGGAGATTGGTAAAAATATACCTCATTTGTTAAACAGGATTTTTCCCTTCCAGCTTTGGAACCTTGAATGTTTTTATTAAAATACAGTACTGGTTGAGAATCCCAAATTCGACATTTTCTCGTCCCGCAACGTATGTGGTCCAGCAGGGCCACAGATCTTGCAGGACCACTGAGTCCTGGGGTTGGGAAGAGAAGGGGCCAACAAGACCAGCAGCAGGAGCTCAAGGCAGGGCAGTCACAGCTGGTCTGGCAGTGGGGGGAAGGACTGGGGCTGGGGCTGGGGTTGGGGTTGGGGAGCAACAGCCCAGAACTCCGGCCCCTGGACATGGAGTGAAAGATCCTCGCTTGAGGCTTGGAGCAGTGGTCAGTGGTGGCCAGTTGGGAAGCCACAGTCTGGGAAGCTGCACCTGGGGCTGGATGGAAAGGCCCATGCTGAGGAACATCCGTTCATGGAGCTCATCCATGGGGTCTGGCAGAAAGCCATGGCAGGAACTGGTCGAGAAGCAGCGGCAGGAGCCATGTAGGAGACTGTGGTCAGGGCCGCGTGGGAAGCTATAGCTGGAGCCAGGAGCCAGCAGCAAGGGAGCCTGTTGCGGGGGAGGGTGGAGTCGGGGAGCGTGCAGATGACAGCGGGGAGCCTAGGAGCAGGGGCTGGGGGAAAGCAGGGGAGCAGGAGTGATCTCCCCAGTCCAGCAAAATCCCTGGTCTGGGACTGCTTAGGTTCCGTGGGTGCCAGACCAGGGAGGTTGAACCTGTATAGGTTTCACTGAAAATCTAAGGTATGCTGAAAGTACACAATGGAGTTTATGCAGTAAACTCTTCCTTTAACACCAAAGGTCCATAGATATATTATAGTCTGCATCATGGAGTGTCTTGAACTGCCTGCCTGCCTGCCTTTACAGACGCAGAATTAAAACTGACTAGATAAGCAAAGACATCCTCTTCTTGTCAGTGACAGACATGTTTGGTTCTTCTTTGAGTGCTGTCCCTATGGGTGCTCCACTGTACGTGCTGGGCTCATCCTGGCGCCACAGATCGGAGACTCTTCATAGCTTTATCTGTCCGGTCTGCCCATGTGCTGATGCCACATCTCTCCATTTGCGCTCTTTTGATCATGTGCACGGACTGGCTAACGCCAGTTCCTCTCAACCGCCCCAGGCTGCAGACACAGCTAACTGCCTCTCTTCAACTTGATACTGAATATTCTTTTAAAATTCTGTGTATAGTTCCTCTTTATACTCTAGTTTTTGTCCGTTAGTCATTCCTTTAAAAAAAAAATAAGTTACTGTTTGTTAGACTTAAACCTTTAAAGTGAAGTTTTTGTTGGACCCTATCTATATCAGTTTATTGTAACCAGTTGCATAACCTCAGCTTAAGGACTGACTCACGTGGAACCCCTGCACCATGCTGGGCTCACAAGGGTTTAAGAAATGTGAACAATGCAACAAAGCAGTGTCCTCCTCAGATGGCCACTCTAAGTGCCTAAGGTGCCTGGGAGAGGGCCATATCCCTCAGAAGTGTCCGCATTGCACGAAGCTAACTGCCAGAGTTTGGCACGATTGCGAAATGCACCTGAAAATGATATTGTTTGCTACGGTTCTTCAGCCCTCTACTGAAGAGCTCAGTGGAGCCCAGGAAAAATCTACACTTAAACACAGGGCCTCCTCCTCAACTACTGTGCCCTCCAAGAAATCTCAGACCTCATCTACCAGGTCACTACCTGCTATTTTGCAGAGCACTCGTGTGGTCACAGCCAAGCCTAGCACTTCTGGCACCTCCTCTGTAAAACCTAAGGCTGCCGTGAGTGGCAAGGAATCAAAGTCCGCGGCACTGAAATCTAAGCCCACGAAGCCTTCAGAACCAAGAGCACAGACTCCTTAGCATGGTGGTGCAAGTAACTTCCTCGGCACTGACTGCTGCCATGGTGCTGACGTTGGCACTGTCTTCTCTGTGCCGATTCTTGCCACCACCACCCCAGTAACCAGAGGCCCCTTGCAATTCCATACCAGGGAAGCTACCAACTAAGGCATGGCACCAAAGTCTTTCTCCACAGTCACCAACCTTTTCTCTGGCCTTTTCTCCATCTCTGATGGGTCCAGCGCTGAAATCACCCCATCCGTGATCAGGACTGCTAGAGAGGTATAGTCCACGATACTACGAACTACGTGTGCTGTCCTCCCCCTTTCTAACTGCCGCATATGATGACAGGGCGTACCGTCGTATGTCCACTTCACCGTCTCCATCTTCCAGGATGTCCTGCAAATTATTTTACTCTTATCGCAGAGATCCTTCCTGGCATGAGCGCAGATGTTCCTGTAAATCATTATGTTCCCACCACTGCAGCAGCTGCCGCTATGATGATCACTGCCACCACTACTCTCCTATGCAATATTTCACCAGCCAGGATTCATTTGACAGGTCTCCATCGTGGGGTCGGTCTATGCCAGGCCATTCGTCTCCTTAAGTATCACCCCTTTCAGCTCCATCTCCCCCGCCGTAGTCTCCATCACTCAACCGGTGGAAGCGGAGATGGCACTCGAATCATATATGGAGGAGTGGGAACCTGCCACTTCCCCCCTCATCCAGTCATCCTCGTTACTGCATACAGCCATCATTCCAGGGGACATTATGCCCCTAGATGATATAAAACAATTTAACGAGTTAAGAGGGTGGCTGTTAGCCAGGGTGTCCCCCTTTCTGAGGTTCAGGAGAAATGGCACAGACTGCTTAGAAACTTACAGGCAGTGCAGTCTTCCAAGGTACCCATACCTATGGAAGAGGACATCCTAGAGGCGGCCGACGAAATATGGGAGACCCCTACTTCTGTATCTCCTACTAATAATTTGTATAAGAAATACTCTGTTCCCCCAAAGGGGATAGAGATTTTATTCACTCACCTACAACCATACTCCTTAATAGCTGATGCTGCGCTATGTAGATCACGCATATCACAGTTTAGGGGAGCAGCAATGGACAAAGAAGCCAAGAGGCTCAACATCCTTGGTAGGAAATTATATTCTTCAGCCTCTTTTACTCCTTTGTATAGCAAACTGCATGGCTCTCCTTTCAAACCACAACTTTGAAAACTACTCTAAATTAATGCCACTCTTAGAATACCTCCCGGAATCTGAGACATATCCTTAAGTCAGTGGTTAAGGAGGGCTATATCACCACCAGGACAGCTGTTCAGCTCACCCTGGATGTAGCTGACACAGCAGCAAGAGCCACAACCACTGCAGTTATGATGTGGCATGTTTCTTATCTGTAAGCAGCTGCCATAACTAAAGAAATGCAGGCAAAAGTTGAGGACCTGCCCTCTGATAAAAAGAAATTGTTTGCTGAAAATACAGGTCCCATCCTCCATTCTAGTAAGGACTCTCATACGGCACTGCGTACTCCAGGTATATATACCCCCTCCCTACAGGAGGTGATGGTATCACCCTTTCTAGAGGCACTACGAAATCGGCTTTTATAAATCCCACCCTTATCAACTGACCAGGCCTTACAACCAACCTCATTCTCAGCAGAGATTGCAAAGGCACAAAAATAAAGATGGAAGTAATCAGTCTTTTCAGTCCGCCAGAAAGTAAGTTTGATTCATTGGTCAAAAGCAACAAAGTTGCCATTGTCACCTCACAGACTCCCAATGTGTTCCACCACCCGTTGAGGCCCTTTTTACATCAGTGGGCCTCCATGACCACCAACAGGTGGGCCCTGGAGATTGTGCAATCAGGCTGCGCCATTCCATTTGTCTACATCCATCTCCCATGCCACTGACCCTGTCCCTTCTCAGGGACTCCTCTCACAAGAGTGTGCTGCATGAGGAGGTGGACCATCTCCTTTCTATAGGAGCAGTGGAACGAATTTCCCACGACTTCAGGAGCAAAGGGTTTTACTTCCACTACTTTCTCATGCAGAAGAAAAGTGGTGGTTGGAGACCTGTACTGGACCTGCATCTACTGAACTGGTACGTGTGCAGACAACAGTTCAAGATTGTGACCTTGCCCTCAGTAATCTAAATCCTAGACCTCAGTGGTTCGTTTGCTGCTCTCGACTTCAAGATGCCTATTTTCTTATCACTATTCATGCTACTTATAGATGGTTCCTACGATTCACAGTGGGGATGGAACTTTTTCAGTATAGAGTCCTTCCATTCGGTCTCTCAACAGCCCCCAGGGTGTTCTCCAAAACCCTGGCTGTAGTGGCAGCTCTGATACTTCCCTGTCTTGATGACTGCCTAATAAAAGCCCCCTCTCCTATGGAGACCACACACGGTGCACACTACATAGTCATTCTTTCATTCTCTAGGCCTTCTCATCAATGAGAAAAAGTTGACCCTTTAACCTACATAGCATCTAGAATTCATTGGGGCTCGACTTGGTAGGACCATTGCCAAGAGCATATTTGCCGCTCCACAGGTTCCAGGTGATTCAGTACATTGTAGAGATTCTCAGGGGAAGCCCCGGAGTACACGTGATGGTATTTCTCAAGCTCATAGGCCACATTGCGGGAACAGCCTTTGGGGTGCAGCATGCAAGACTCAATTTTTGTACATTACAACATTGGCTGGCTAACTTATACAACAGCACTCACTGCAGCCTTCACCCCTCAGTGGTACCTCCACCTTGCATCCTTATGTCTCTTCTCTGGTGGCAGAGCAAGGAGAATCTTCTTTCTGGGGTCCCAGTTCACCCCAAACAACCATCCCAACTCATTACCCTGGGTGCCTGCCTACTAATGTGGGGAGCTCACATGGATACTCTCCCCATTCAAGGGCGATGGTTCCCGCAAGGATGCCTAGTACCTATCAATCTACTAAAACTCAGAGCCTTTCTCAGGGCCTGCCAGCACTTCCCACGATACATTTGGGGTGCAACGTAGAAAATATTAATTATGTGGCGACAATGTATTATACAAATCTCCAGGGAGGGGCCCACTCTCACTCCTGCTGTGCATTGTCTGTCTGACTGTGGAATTGGTCCATTCACAACAGCATCACGCTTGTGGTGTCTTATTTACCTGGACTCAACAGTGTTGCGACAGACTTTCTGAGCAGATGCTTTGCGCCAGACCATGAGTGGGAACTCCATAGTGGAGTAGTCTGCTCCCTCTTCCAGCATTGGGGTGCTCCCCTCATTGACCTCTTTGCCACCTGCCACAATAAGAAATGTCTCCTTTATTGCTCCAGAGTGGGAGTGGAGCCGGGATCGTCAGGCAACACATTTTTAAGGTTGTGGAGGGGCCCTCTCCTGTACGCATTTCCCCCTACAGTTGTCGTCGCCAGGATACTTCAAAAAGTCAGAGCAAATAAAATGAGGCTGCTATGATATTAGTGGCCCCAGCATGGGCACGACAGCACTGGTTCCCCCCCTGCAGCAAATGTTGCTATACTCTCTCTGTATCCTTTGCCCCTCTTATCAGATTTGTGGACAAAGGAGCAGGGAACCCTACAGCATCCTCAAATATGCAGGCTGTGTCTTACAGGTTGGTTCCTACTTGGTTCAATGAGTCCAAATTCCTCTGTTCCACATGGGTCAGGGAAATCTTAGAACACAGCCAGAAGCAAACTACTAGAACTACTTACCTCTCCAAGTGGCACAGGTTTGCTGGTTGGTACTTAGCACAAGAAGTAGAACCGATGTTGTCTCCTTTTAATGCTATTCTGGACTACATAGTTCACCTCAGGGACTCGGGTTTGGCACTAACCTCCCTAAGCGTGCACCTTGCAGCTGTTACAATGTTTAGGGGCCCCATTGATGGATTCTCAGTGTTTGCCCACCCGATTACTAAGAGATTTCTCCAGGGGCTCACAAATGTGTACCCCTGTGCAGACCATCTCCTCCTCTGTGGAGTCTTGATCTAGTACTATGGGTATTGATGAAACAACCATTTGAATCCCTGGCTTCTACCCCTCTTAAGTTATTTACCATGAAGGTATTCTTTCTTCTCGCCATTACATCTGCCTATAGAGTCAGCGAAATATCAGCTCTCATCAGCTTTCTGTACATGATCTTCACTAAGGACGGAGTGATCCTCAGACATCATCTGGCTTTCATTCCTAAAGTCTCTTCTGAACTTCACACGAACAAACCAATAGTCTTACCTTCGTTTTATCCTAAACCACATTCATCACCCCAGGAAATGGCGCTATATATTCTGGATGTTTGCAGGCTCTTGTCTTTTATATAGACAGGACAAAAATATTCCAGAAAACAGAACACCTGATGGTCTATTTGGCGGAGCATTTCAAGGGTGAACCTATATTGTCCCAAGGGATAGCTCATATCAGTACTGCGTTCATCACCCAGTGTGATTCTTCCAGTCAGATGCCTCTCCTGACACAACCACAAGCTCATTCCATGAGAGCAGTGGCGACTTCGACGGCCTTTATCAAGGGAGTTCCCTTAGACACATCTGCAGAGCAGCTGCCCGGTTATCCCATGGCACTTTCATGAGGCACTACAGTATGTGGGACAGATGAGCTATGGATACTTTGCTAGCCACGGTGGTTCTCTCTGCTCCTTTCATACGGTGGCTCCGTTTTCTTTCCGTCCTCCAATTATTGGGGAACTTCTACACAGTCACCTACAGTGGAGCACCCATGGGGACATCATTCAAAGAAGAAAGTGAAGTTACTCACCTTGGTGCAGTAACTATCATTCAAAATGTGTGTCCTCGTGGATGCTCTACAACCCTCCCTCCTTCCCGCTTCGGAGTCTGCCTAGTCTGTCTGTCCTTTTTCGCAGATTCTGGAATGGTTTTGAGGAACGGGCTTGAGCCGATCTATGCACATGATTGAAAGAGCGCAAACAGAGAGATGCGGCTGTAGTACATGCGCAGACCAGCCAGATACAACTATGAAGAGTCTCTGATCTGCGGCACTGGGATGAGCCCAACGCCTACAGTGGAGCACCCACAGGGACATGCATCTTGAAGAACAATAATTACTACACCAAGGTGAGTAACTTCACTTTCTGCCTCCAAAGATGGAGATAGGGTGAAGATTACTGTACTAGATCTGTGAACCTTATTACCCAAACACAGTATTCTCGGTTAATTAGGAACACCATGGGAATGGATGTTTGTAATTCCAAAATGTTTACAATGCTGAACTTTGTGGTTGTTCTTTCAAAAGATTACAAGAGAACATTAACTTAATACAGCTTTCAGACTTATTTTTTAGTGATTGCATTATCTGGCCCAGGATTATTGTGGCCTTGGAGGTGACCAGGAGGGTTTAGTGTGCAGCAGCACTCCCCCAGCCCTCCACATTCTCTCTCTCTCTCTCTGCTGTGGCAGGCATTTCAGGGAGGCAAAGCAGAATGAGTGTGTTTGGCAAGTGCGCCCTGCTTCTGCACAGGTCCTGCTGCTGCAGTGAGTGCAGTGGGGCCAGACTGCTGCTGTAACTCCATGCCAGGAACAGTCCCCCCCGCCCCAACCTTTAAGGCTGTGATCCTTGGGAGTGAGGGTGACATGGTGGGGAGAGGGCAGGCCGGGGGCAGGAAGGAGCAGAGGTTGGGAGGGCAGGTTGCACAATTGTTCCTGGTGAGAGTGGCCCACAAGCCAGAAGTTTGAGATCCTTGTTTTAGTAGTTTAACAGTACTGCTCTGTGTTTGCCTATGTGTGCTGTTTGCTGCCTTTTGGTTTTGGTTCCATATGAGTGGTGTAGTTGACTTGTTACATTGTAACTCTGTGATGTGACTATAAATGTTCATATTCTGATGGGTATTGTAGGGGTAGCCGTGTTATTCTGTATCTGTTAGTCTATAATTGAATTTGCGATTGTTAAATTCACGAATGTTGTGACCTTCTTGTATAGAAAGAAATTAATTTTGTTTGAAACATTTGATAAAGTCACTTCCATTCCATGTCACTGAATGAAGAAAAACATAATTTTTATTGAGTGAGAAGCCATATTTGTCATTGTGACAATGCACTGTAAAAGGCATATAAAGTAAAATTCTGGTTTTATTTTATGACAGAATAACCAGGGAGGTCAGGATGCCTTTTGTTGCAATGGATTTTTTTTCTTGTTACTTAATGTGTGGTCTTTGCATTTTGTTTATTTCAGAAGGCCATATTAACCTTTTTTACTAGTACTTTGCTCAGTTCTTCTAATACATGTTTAAAATAGTGAGAGAGAGATAGCTGTGTTAGTCTGTATTCTATCAAAATAAAAAAGCAATCAAGTAGCACTTTAAAGACGAGCAAAATAATTTATTATGCGATGAGCTTTCGTGGGGCAGACCCACTTGACTACCTTTTTGTTATGTTTAAAATGTTATGTTTTTCTGGAAGTGTTTTATGTATCTGTTACCTAATTCTTTTGGGAGTGGGGCGTGGAAACATTGAAATGGAACAAACCTGATGAAAGTGGCATCAGAACAAACATTTAGTAGGCCTTTTCAAACTGTTGAGACTGACTATTTTTTCCCCTTCATTTAATATTCAAAGCAATCTTTTTATCGTTAGCATTTATTTCTAGGAAGTCAGTTACGTTTGATTTTGATTTGTTTTTCAATTTATTAATAAAGCATTTCTGATGATCTATAGTCATATGTAAATAAATGTGACTTCGTATACATTAATTAATTCAATCAATAGCTACTAAAAATAACAAGAAACTTCCCAAACACAGAAAAACAAGCCAACTCAGAATTCTTCATGTCACTCCCTGAGGAAGACTATATACAGATATGTTGGAAACAAGAAAATGCTTATGCTTAGTTAAAGTGTTTTTGTTTTTTCTCTTAGGACCGACCTCCTCCTAATGCCTGGAAGAAGATAGAACAGTCCAGGGAATATAAAAATGGCAACCAGCTTAGGGAATACCAACTTGAAGGACTCAACTGGCTCCTTTTTAACTGGTACAATAGGTAATGGCACTGAACATTTTGATGTAAATTTAACATGCAATACAAGTGAAATGGAATGATGCTTTAGTTTCATTTTCATTGACTTTTCTAAATTAAGCTGAAAAGTTGCACACAGAAAAATACCAAAGGGTCTTTTGATTGAAATATAGAAGTTGTCCATTTGGATATGTGCATCCTTTCGCAAGTCTTTGAGATTTCAACTAAAAATCAAAAAATTCTGTATCTTTTTCATGTAACTAAACATCAAATACTGCATTTTACTGGAAGCAGGATTGCAGAAGACAGTGAAGTTCACAGGTCAAAAGTGCATCATTTATGCAGGGAAGACAAAAAGGGCCATATCCTTACTGGAGTGTCAGAGAAAGGGGAAGTAAAAAAGAAAAGTTAGGAGATGGGAGAAGGCAAGCTCAGGCTAATTCAGAAATAAGTCATGAGCAAGATTTTGAAAACTTATAGCTCAGAATGGAGTGCAAGGGAGCTATACTGCTAGCTTCTGTGCTTCAAAAAATAATAAAGCAAACATAAGGACAGAAAAGTTGAAGAAAGAACATAAGGAAATACATATATTAGCGCATTCCAGGAGCTTTCTTTACTTTGGGAAGAATACCATTAACCCTAGTTCACACAGCCTCAGCTCTGATTATCTGTTTTAGACGTATACTTATGAACTTTAATTGATTTCAGATGTTGTCCTTTTGAGTATAATTGCAACATACATGGTTTCCTTTATCCTAATAACAAATGCATTTGTAATTTCAGACGAAACTGCATTTTAGCAGATGAAATGGGTCTTGGCAAAACCATCCAGTCAATTACATTCCTCTATGAAATTCTCCTGACTGGTATACGAGGGCCTTTCCTGATCATAGCTCCACTTTCCACGATAACCAATTGGGAAAGAGAATTTCGCACATGGACAGATCTTAATGTTGTGGTATATCATGGGAGCATGGTTAGCAGGCAGATGATACAGCAGTATGAGATGTACTTCAGGGACTCACAGGTATTGTAATGATGAGTTTGTATATGTGCTCATTTTTAATTGAGTTTAGGTAATGAGGAAAAGCATGCTGTGGAGATCAGCAATATATGTCTTAATAAAAGCCATTGTATATTAGAGAATATTTTCAATTGCTATTTGTTGGTCTTTAATGTGTGCTACTAGATGAATTATTATATAGGATAGGGCAATACTGTTATTGTTTCAGTTGTTCTGTATCATTGAGCCACTCCAGTTTTGCACTTGGCTGTGAAGGGTGTACCTCAGTACTGACTTTGGTAATGCTCCATATGGAGACAAGGGTGTACCCAAATATAGTCAACTGAAGGATCAAGTATTGGCCAGGCAGCTCCCATTGGCTGGTTTCCAATGTGTTGGGAGTGGGGTCAGTGCACAGAGCTTTCATCCACCATGGGGCATGTGCCCTGCAGAGATACATACAGTGGCCACCACAGCTAACCACTTTGAGTCGTGGCGGGGGGGGAATTCACAGGCAGGGAGCCTGTCTGAGGACCCTCCTGGCCCAGGGTATCATGGCAAGCCGGATCCAAAACTTTGAGAGGCCGGATTTGAACTAGGACTATATTTTGCTTGTTTATGTACTAGTGCACAATGATGTCCTATCCAGTATTGTGGTTGGCTGGCTAGATTCCATTTTGTGGATGGTTAAGATAGACCTTTTGTCTACATAATAACAATGGTCTGTTATGTAAACACTTATATTTGATAGGGCATGTGATGATTGGAAAGGAATGCAAATAGGTTAGAAAGTTATTATCTGTGTAACAACTTAGCATTACTGAAGATGGACCATTATTCATTTAATGTTAATTATAGACTTAGACAATGGTAGCAAGTCTCTGACAAGATAAAAACCATTTGTATCTTAAGGTTTAAAGCACAACTGGATAATATTTCAGTAGCAAAACTGGCCACTTGAGAATGAAAAATGAGAAGATTCAAGATAATGTGACAAACTGTTATGTTTGTTAATAAATCTCCAGGGGCGTATAATTCGAGATACTTACCGGTTCCAAGCTATTATCACCACGTTTGAAATGATTCTTGGTGGCTGTCCAGAACTAAATGCAATTGAATGGCGGTGTGTTATTATTGATGAAGCACACAGGCTGAAGAATAAAAATTGCAAACTCCTAGAGGGACTCAAACTCATGAATCTTGTGAGTGGCTGCATTTCATTTACTCATTTTAATGAGATTTCTTTCCTGTTAAGGAGAATACTACAATAAATTATAAGGCTGCTTTATTGTTAGTGTTGTTTTATGTGGGCAGTCTATGAAAGTTCTGTTATTCCACTACTAATTGATTTCTCAGCATAAGTTGTACAGCTTTCAAAAATCTTTTTCTGTATTTTTTGAGGGATTGAAATGCAACTTGTGTATATTGTAAGCAGAACCTATTTTGCTAGAGCTGTTTGTGATAGTTTACTGTACTTAGAATCAGGTTTAATGGAAATATTCCTCATTTATATCATGTTTTCAACTTCTTAATGTACACAAATATTAACACCTTTTAAAAGAAACTGGATGATGATATTGGTTATAATGTTTTTTGTTTACTTATTTAAGATGTACAAGTTGTAGTACCATATGCCTGAGGCCAGTGCCTGATCATCTGCAAGGTTCTAAAAGGAATTGATTGCCAAAGACCACTAATGTATATAAAGCACAAATGACTAGGCGCATTATGGATTTTTTGAGTTCATAGTTTTTGCTTTACTGTGAAGCATGAGATGTTGTTTTCTGTCAGAAGCACAGTACTACCACAGTTGTTTAATTCTTATTTATACTATTAACTCAAATAATTATTGAGAGATGCATGTATGAATATTAGAAAGAGGGAAATAAACTGTATAACCATTTCATTATTACTCGTCTGTAAAGGTTGCAGGTTATTAATGTAGTTTGAAGGTTTTTGACATAACACCTTTAGCCATAGACAGCTGGGCATATGATATTATTGTAAAGTTCAAAGAAAATTATGGCTGTCAAATAGTTTGCTCTCTGATGCTTTTTCTATTTATAAACCATCCAATCACTGGTGCCTGTGTACTGAAATAAAAAATAAACGTTTTGTTAACTGTGCACATAAGAATTTTATGTAACACCTCTGTCTTTATATAGGAGCACAAAGTACTGTTGACAGGCACACCACTGCAGAACACAGTAGAAGAACTATTTAGCCTTCTTCATTTTCTGGAACCTTTGCGTTTTCCTGCTGAATCTACATTCATGCAGGAATTTGGGGACCTTAAAACAGAGGAGCAGGTAATACATGTAAACGATTTATCTATCTACTTGCAGAATAAGAACTTGAGTGAATAATTTGAGGGGTGGAGGGTTTGTTTGTAATTTTTTTCTTTAATAGCATTGTTTGTAAATAGATTATATTTAAATACTTTCTGCTATCACTGCCCTTTAGTGGTCAATGCCAGTGTAATTCAGGTACTTAGGTTACAGTCTTCCCCTGCCTTATAAGGATAATTCGTTCCTGA
Source organism: Carettochelys insculpta (assembly GCF_033958435.1). NCBI lineage: Eukaryota > Metazoa > Chordata > Testudines > Carettochelyidae > Carettochelys > Carettochelys insculpta. Next base: position 13,112,242 of record NC_134150.1, on the reverse strand, counting down.
AAAACTCCTCTTAGGGCAAATTCTTGTAAGTCGAAAATGTAATTTCCATTAATTTCAATGGCAAAACATTTTATGTGTTCTTGAGCCTCAAAATTTACACCTATTTATGCTAAAACAACACCAAATCCCATTATAATAAACAGTTACTTAACTAGTTAATATTAGTTATCATAATACAACCTAACAAGGCATTTTCCCTTCATTAATTACTCTATCATATCTCTGTTTACCTGCTCTTGTTAAGTTTTTTTGCGGCTATTACACACCATACACTTAAGAACTAGTAGGTAGTGCGGCCTGGGGAGCAGAGCCCGGGGCGGGGGGGCTGTCCCAGGTGCAGAGACAGGGAAGCGGAAATCGAAGAGCGCCTGGGAGGGGGGTGCAAAGCCGGGTAGCTGCCCGTGGCTGCAGAAGTGGGGCTGGTGCAAGCGGCAAGCAGGGCACAGGAAGGCAGCCTGGCCTGAGCTCAGCTTAGGTTAAGCGGGGAAGGGGCAGTGCCAGGGGCTGGTTGCATGGGGAGCTAGGCAGGAACAGGGCGCCCCCGGTTGGTGAGGGGCAATGCCTCACTCATGCGGGGCTGCACGACAGAGAGGCCCCACTGGCGGTGGCCGAGGTGCTAAATGCAAAGGAGTGCCGCAGGTGGCAAGTGGCGCCGGAGGCACAGCTGCACAGGCCGGGGGGCGAGCAACAGGGGTGGGGCTGGGATGAGCTGCGCTCTCAGCAGCCATGTCTTGCGGGAGTACCTGGGAGCCTGCGGACGCCAGCTAGACCAGGGCGCGCTGCTTCTGCAGTGCTGAGGCGGAGACCCAGACCAGCCACACGTAAAGGCTGGGCTGGGGGCTCCGGGAAACCTCCATTGGGCGCTGCGGAGAGATGCGTCGGTCCTCATAAATTCGATGAAACGCCTTGTAAAACGAAGTAGAGGTTTTAAATCAAACTCCTCATAAGTTTGAATTCTCGTAACCTGAATGGGCGTATCTCAGGGTATGACTGTGCTTATTTACCATCAACCATCACACAAATCAACTCTTCAGATTGGAATTGCAATTAAGTGTTCTTGGCATCACAAATTTGATGTACAGAACAAACATACAGAAAAATGAAAGCATAACCTGTAGAAATACTTTTGCTATTTATTTGATAAGGATTTTTTTCAGTTTAAATAATGACTTGTGTGGCTATGAATAATAAAAGAGTCAGGTTAAATGACATCTAAGTGATCTATCTTTGAGACCCATGTTGTCTGCTAGCAAATGCTAAAAGATTTCTTTTTGGGATCAGAGCACCTTAAAATTACCCTGATGACTTATCTCTGAAAGTGAGAATATGTTCCTTGTAGGCAAATGTTTCACATAAATCTAACAAATAGGTAATATAGATTGTAAATATGTTAAATTAAGCTGGTTTGTTGCTTTTGCATATGCTCCAGTTAATAAGATATCTATGTATGTATGTTTTCTTCAGGTGCAAAAGCTACAAGCTATCCTGAAACCAATGATGCTGAGACGATTGAAAGAAGATGTAGAGAAAAAGTTAGCTCCCAAGGAAGAAACTATAATTGAAGTAGAACTAACGAATATCCAGAAGAAATATTATCGGGCAATTCTGGAGAAGAACTTTGCATTCTTGTCAAAAGGAGCTGGCCAAACTAATGTACCCAATCTTGTTAACACTATGATGGAACTCAGAAAGTGCTGCAATCACCCATATCTTATCAAAGGTAAAACATTGCAAATTAAAAGTCTGACTTTTTCAGTTGATATACTTTCTTGCTTTATGTCATTTTTAGGGAACTAGCACCTATATTCACCCTCTATAGGTTCAGCAAGGATACCCCCTAACTTTCTGGCTCTCCAGCAGTTGTCTCTCTCAGCTGAGATATGCATCTCCCTCTTGACCATAACATTTCCAGTATGCACAGCTAATCTCCCTAGACTGGGAATTCCCCAGCAGAGTCAGACTGCCTAAGTAAGTCTGCTTCCCCTTTTTTCCCTCAGAGCAAATAAACAACGTAATTGCCACAGTTCAGTAATTGCACAGCTGTTTCTAAGCAAGCATGTTTATTCTTAAGGTAAAAACATTGCAGAGAAAATACATTTTAAAACACATGTAAGCATGCTGATAAGCTTACCAGAGATCACCTCATCTCCAGCAAAGATTCTGACCTTTGGTCTCCTTCGGAGCTTTTCTGAGATTACAACTTTTTTGTTTTTCCTCAGAACAGGGTCACTTGTTATTCTGAGAGTTAATTTTTTAAACAGTTTTTGGGTCTTTGGTATGTCCTCATGTATAATATGGTCAGCAGACAAGTTTCCTTCCTGTAGGTGAAGCTTCAGTGACAGAGTTTTTGCGTAAGCACAGTAGGTGCTTTGCTTACCTCTCCTCCTAGTGATTTCCTGGGAAATCCAGTTAACTGTTCATTTTCTTTTTTGCCCATGGTTGGAAAAGAGTCCATTGATGCACATAGCACTTACCAAGGTTTCCTCTTGTCTCCTAATTGAGTTACATAGACCTGAAGTAACACATAACCATTTTTATTTTTAATACAGTGAATTCCTGAAGTGCATAATTCAGTAGGGTTTCTTCAAGATATTTCAGGAAATTGCTATACCTGTAATACTTGGTAAGAACTGTATTATTTGGTCTTGTGTTTTAGTGCTAACAAAATTAAAAGTAAGACATTATTTAAAGTTGTAGTGTAGCTGCAGGCCTACATGAGGTCTGAATTTTGAACTTCTTGATTTAAACGATATTCATGTAATATTCTGAAAATATTTTCTGAAATGGAGTTTTGATTTGCAAACATTAAGTCTCTAAAATTTAGCCATACTGAAGAAGAATAGAAATTCAGCATCTTTATTTTGAATGGCTCTTGCAAACAAATATGTAATATACTTTAATGTTCATGTGTTTTGTCATTCCTTTAGATTCATTTTTTCCCCTTTACTCGTAAGGAAATATATTCTGTACACTCAAAACCTGTTCCACAATATGTGAAGGAAAATGGTACTAAAATGTTTTTACAGTTCTCAGATGCTGTTTTAGATAACAGAATAAGATGTTTTGGGTTCTTTTTAGTTTGTTACAACATACTTTATAATTCCCGCCCACCTGCTCCGGAAGATATTTCCTGGAATATTGGGTCTAGAAAGCACCTCAAAAGGTCATCTAGTCCAATCCCAAGCACTAATGGCAGGGCTAAGGATTATCCAGATTATCCCTGACAGTGTTTTATCTAACCCACTGTTTAAAAATCTCCGGATATGGACATTCCACAACTTCCCTGGCCAGTTGTTCAAGTGCTTAACCATCCTGAGCATAAACGTCCTGACACAAAGTTTTTTCCTAAAGTCCCACCTAAACTGCCTTTTATGCAATCCTATTCTTAGGTTATTTCCAGACTGCAGGGTTTTGTTGACAATATCTGGGCTGCAGCCCCAGTGCAAGTATGATTTGTGGACAATAAATCAACAGAATGGAGAGGTTTTGTCGACAGCTATAGCCTGTTCACCATGAGGGAGAATGCCTTTCTCTCTGAGATCTCTCAACAGAAGGCATGTGTGGATGTAATGGAGGGTCTTCTGCCAACAGAGGAGGGCTCTGGGATGCCACACAGGCGTCCCAGTGGACACCTTGTTCACAGTAATCAGCGCTGTATGGTTCCTGTTGCCAGGCCCTCTTAAAGCCACAGGGAGGCTAGAGAACCCAGTGGCAGGGAAGCTGGTTTGGGGTGCAGCAGCCTGCCATGCGGCTCCCCACAGCCTCCCTCCAGCAGTTGTGGCTGAGCCACAAACCGCCCGAGACCACCTGTCCCTTCCAGGGAGCAACCGCAGGAGTCCCAGGACCCACCTATGGGGTCAAAGAACTGGGCCCTCTCTTGGTCCAGCCCTGAGATCTAAGCCTTCCTGGAGCTCTGGGCAGAAGAAGAGCTCCTCCAGGAACCCTGGGCCAGGAGATGCAACACGGACATCTGTGGTCAAGGCCCTGGCGATGTGGGCACCTCTTCCACACCCTGGAGCAGGCCTGGGCAAAGGTTAAGGAGCTGCGCCAGAGCTATGTGTGGGCCCGGGATATCATGGCCCACTTGGGGGCAGAACCCCCAACCTCCAGTACTACAGAGGGCTGCACCATATCTTTGCAGCAGGGAGAAACTCACGTCACTGCCCAGCCTGATGCTTGGCTTAGGTCTCAATGCCCCCCTCATCAGCCAAGACGAGGAGGTACCAGAGGAGGAGGGAGAGCCAGGCAAGGGGTAGCTGCAAGAGCTGGAGGAGGCAGGAAGCCTTACCATCATGCTGGAGCCAGTCACAGCCAGCCTCCAGGGCCCCTTTGGGTATTGAGGAGGGTTTCTCAGGTGAGTGCCTTGCTCATCACACACCCAGGACATGGGAAGCAGGCGCAGAGGGCACGGGGTGTGAACGTTGTTCAGCCAGCTTGGATTGAACACCCTGCTGCAGTCTCTGCACATCAAATCATGTGTAGTGTTAGTGTGCATCACATGAACCCAGCAGCCAACCACCAAACATGAGTGGCATTCTGCTGCCAGGCTTGCAGGAGGCCAGATGAGCATCAAGCCCTGGGGGGGAGGGCTGCGCCCTGACAGGCCCTACGAAAGATGGAAGCATCAGCATGAGCCTGGGCACTTGGAGGGATGGCACACACAGCTCATATGTCATGGGCCGTGTGTCTGGCTCCCCTGCCATCCGTGAGGGGACCCCACTGTTTACATGTTATCTGGGGGGCGGGGGCAGGGCAAGAGTGGGCAGCACAGTACCATAGGCACTTTGGGGCCCCTGCACAGCAGGCCCACTGTGCAGACCATATATGGCTTTGCTCTCAGGACATGCCCCTCCCCTGCCCCGAGGGGTGTTGGTCACTGCTCACGGTGGAGGGCATGCCCTCAGGGACTGTGTCTGCATGAAAGACTGACCATCTCTCTCTCCTTGTGTTTCTGTGCAGCTGGACCAGCCCTGACTGAAGGCCGAGCCACACCGCCCTCTCCTCCCACCACCCTTGGAGCTGGAGGAAGTGGGCCTTTGTCCAGGAGGGCATAATGTGCCAGCATGTTGCTGTACTGAGGGAGATACAATGGATGCTGACTTACAAAATCTAGGAGAACATGGAGTGGTGTTCCCAGGCCTTGGGACCAACTAATGTTCCACTTCAAGGCAGTGACAACAGTCTGGTGGGACGTGTTTGCCTACCCACCTGCTGGCACTCCCACTGCTCTCCACCCTCCTATCCTCCTGCAAGGTGCCTTTGACTCCTCACCTGCTCCCCTGGGCAATGGCCATGTCTCACCCCTGCCACTCATTCTCCCCCGCCAATCCAGCCCCTTCCCCAGCCCCCATCATGCATAGTTCCCCATGTTCCCAGCACCCAGCCAACCCTGACAGGGCCCCTGAATGCATGTCAGGAGGGGATCCTGAGGCTGGTACAGCTTGGGGTCCTGTTCCCCCCATATTTTAGCTCTCCACATGTCCGAAGCCACCCCAAGTCCTGAGGCCCTCCACCCCATGTCTCAAGCCCCCCCCAACACCAAGTTTTGAGAACCCCTGCCACTCCCCATTCCCAGCCGCCCTCCCCACACATACATTGTACATAGTTAGATATAATTGTTTTTTGTTGACACATGAATGAGTGGCTTAATTATTAAGGGCTTGGGGAGGGGAAGAGGGATGAAGGGAGGGGTCACGGTGGGGACTGGTTAGGGTTGTAAGCCTGAAGACTCCCAATGGGGGGCCCTGAGGAGGTTTACTCGAGTCCTTGGTAGAAGCTCCCTTTCAGGGTCCCCTGGATCTGCACCCTATCCCAATGGACCTGGCAGATGGCAGTTGTATTAGGCTGCTTGTAGGCTTGCAGCTGGCAGCCTCCCACAACCTCAGGAGGAAGGCTACCCCTTCCCCTCCACGATGTTGCGCAGAATATAACAAGCTGTCACAGCCTCCAGAATGTTGCGCTCCCCCAAGTTAAAGTGGGTCAGCAGGCAGCTGTACTGTGTCTTGAGGCAGCCGAAGGTGCACTCAGCCTGCATTCTGGTGGGGTTCAAGGGCTCATTAAATTGTTCCTTACTGTTCCTTACTGGGGTCCAGCTGGTATATAGTTTCATCAGCTGTGGCATGAGGGGGTAGGCGGCATCTACCATGATGTACACGGGCATCTGCGTGTCCCCAACTGCCAGCTCATGGCAGGGATGAATGTGTCCACCTCCAGGTTCTGGTACAGGCTGGATTTGCAGAACATGTGGGTGTTGTGTGGCCTGCCTGACTACCCAACGTAAATGTCCGGGAACTGTCCATGGTGGTTGACCAGGGTCTACAGCACAATGGAGAAGTAGACCTTCCTGTTGATGAACCTAGCTGTGCAATGTTCTGGGGCGTGAATCAGGATGTGCTTCCCATTGATGGCTCTGACGCAGTTTGGGAACCCCGGCATAGCAAATCCAGACACTGCCTGGTCTGGGTCTCCGAGATGGATGATCCTCTGCAACAGGATCAAGTTGATGGCCCTCATGACTTGCAGAGGGAGGCAAACTTAAACATGACAGGGAACGAGTGAGGAGTACCTGGGCTCTTGGGAGGTACCAGTCCCCTTCCCATTCTGTCCCAAACCTGGGACCCTGTCTCCTTTGTTCCGCTCCATACTAACCCGCTCTAACTGCCAGGCTTCTAATTCAGAAACAGCCAGGCTCCACCCTCTCCTTTGTTCTGTTTTGGGGGGTGGATGAATCAAAGGTTGTTACGTTTTCAGCTAGCTTACAAATAGCCTTACAGACAGCAGGGACTCCATGCCTTAGGTGAACTATTTGGCATATTGAAAACAACATCTCTCTCTCTCTCTTTAAACTCTGTGCCTTCTTGGGGCACGCATCTCCTCAGGCTGGATACCAAAGCTACAGGTGGGTGCAGGGAGGTGGCATTTCATGCTGGATGGTGAGACTATTCAGGGATGAGCAGGCGGACTGCACTCAGTTCCTTTTCAACTGCCTCAGCCGGAGATGGAGTGCTGGCATGTACAATTTGAGCATACTTGTCTTTACTAGTACTTTTGAAAAGGTTAAGAAAAGGTTTTATAGCTATTGTTAATTAAGATAGTTATATTTATTTTGATATACAGTGAGAGGTTTGTTCTACGGTGCTTTTTTCTCCCGTGGATGAGGCTTATTCTTTGCCTAGCAGTGCCTGCCTGGCTCTCCAAGTTTTAAAGATTGCCCCTCCTAACAAAAAGCATTGCTTTGCTCAGGAAAGCTTATGCTCCAAAATATCTGTTAGTCTATATGATTTCTCTAGCCACATGATTTCTCATTTTTGAAAATACATACTAACTTGGCTACCCCTCTAATACTTGTTACCTGCGAATGATGGCCACTCTGTGCACCCCTTGCTTGGAGGTCTCCCATGTCTTGCAGAAATGAAGTCCAGAGCTAGAAATATTAGAGAGATGAAGGTCAGGCTACTGATGATGGAATGTTCTTTCTGATCAGTTTCTCAGTCAGGTCAGGAGACAACCCTGTACATTTGTCTCCAGACACATCCAGTGCCCCTTTTGCCTCTGTGCAGGGTTTCACTAAGACAGGGAAGACTTTGAGGGTTTCCTAAAAGCTGAGTGTACACAGTCATTTTAAGGAGTGTGGTCTGGGGAAGAAACACACACACACGTCCCTGGTGAGGTATGCTCTCAGAAGCCTAAGCCTCTGGATTTAGTACTGTTCAGTACCATTGACTCAAAGGTCTCCACCTCAGTACCAGCCAGGTCATAAAGTCTGGGAGCACAGCAGAGAGAGAGAGTGCTTATAGAGTTTTGGTACCTCCTGCCTATAAAGACTCCAAGCATAGACACCCTGGGCTGGTGCTGTTGATCTCAGTCCAGACATTTGTACCCTAGCCTGAGGCATTCTTGGGACTGAGCAAGCAGTGGTGCCAGATACCATCAATGTCTACTTAAATACACCTCGTCATCGGTACTTTTGACTTCAACAGCTGTGATCTTGGGTATGGCATCAGTATTAATCCTGTCTTTAGTAGCACACAAGTTCAGCTGTACTGGGGACCTCTTAATGGATGAATTGGAGTCTCCACTCCTCATGGGTATGAAGCATCTCTTGGTGCCTAGACCCTAATCTCTGGTCCACCATCCTCAGTACAACAGGGCTCTCCACTCTTTTCTGCAGGTGCCTCTCCTTTGGGTGAAATGTAGGAGATTGAGGGAGACTTTTTCCATCAGTCTCTGTTTCTTTTCAGGGTTCTCCAACATATCCCTTCAGAAACTACTGTCTGAAAGTTATTAGGAAGATTGGACTCATTGTCAAGGGTGGTGGTGGAGCCAACCTTGTGTACCATTCCCACTTCTGTATGGCCCACTCCCATGGCCATACTGGCACCCTGTGCTGTCTATCAACAGTGCTTTGCCAGACTAGCAGTACTGTCTTATAGGAAGGCCAGATTTGTACAACCCCTCTTCTCCCCAACCAACTCATCTACGAGAGGAGATGGTTGAGGAGCAGGAAGCTGGAGTAATTAAGGAGGGCACCCTTCAAGCTCTTATTTAATCCCCACCTCTGGGTGAGGCAAATATATCTCTGCCACTGTCCATGGCTAGTAATTTTCGGCAGTTTCAAGACCTCATAAAGATGGTAACTGACACTGCTCTTGAGGAGATCAAGGATTCACAACACACGCTCTTTGATATCTTGCAGTGAGCAACATCCTCCAGGGTGGTAGTATTCATCAAGGAGGGCTCCTAGATGTGGCTAAGAGGGTGGGGCAGACTCCTGACATCCACATGTTAGCAGGTGGATAAGAGGTATTATGTTCTCCCCAAATATTTGGACCATTTGTTCTCCTACCCACCACCTGTTCGTTTAGTTGTGGATGTGATAATTTTACAGGGTAAGTGGCTGTTCTCTAAGTCTACCCCATATGAGTAGGACTAGAAAAGGCTGGATCTCTTTGGGCAAACAGCCTATTCATCAGCAGTCTTGCAATTCAGGATCATGAATAGCAGGTGGTTATGGTCAAATATAATTTTACAACTAATAACAGATTAATGGCATTTATTGAATATCTGCCACCACATGATAGGGAGCAATTCCACTCCATCTTAGAGGACTTACTGGCCACAACTGCTCTTCAAGCATCCTGAGATGCTTTGGGCATTGCTGCCAGGTCCATCTTTGTGGTGATGGTTAGTGATTCACAGATTACCTGAAGATTTGTATCCTGCTGAGTTTTCTAGTTTCCATAGATCCACAAACTACTCAGAAAGAGAGGAGGAGAGATGCGCAACCCTCTGTGGCTCCCTGTCCTGGGTTTGAATCCTCTTGCTTCTCTGGATTGACAGCTACTCCCATTAGCCCTTCTATCCTCCTTTGGATACTACCTGTTTCCAATACATTTGGAGGCAGATCACTATGATGAAGCGGGTCTTTGCCCATGAAGCTTATGCTCCAAAATATCTGTTAGTCTGTAAGGTGCCACAGGACTTCTTGTTCTCTATGTACAAGTAGATCATTGAATTCATAACATTAGGCTACATATCTGTTTTCAGTTACTCCCTCTCTTTTTTCCATCCCTCTTGATGGACTCCTCTCTAACTTTTATTGAGGCTATTCCAGTTTTTTTTTTTTTTCAGTTAGGACCTTATAAGGGCAAAGGATTGCCTGTTTCCTTGTGCCAAAGAAGGACAAAGGGTAAGACTGATTTTTACATCCAAGACTTCTGAACATGCTTTTAAAGGTTGAAAAGTTCAGAATGACAACTCTGGCAGCTGTAATTCTTTCACTAGAGGAAGATTTGTTCTTGGTTCTCAGCCTCCCTAATGCTTATTTCCATATAGAGACTTATTTATCAAACAGACAATACCTGCCTCAGGGTGTGGCTCCTGAATGATTCTTGGGATTAGAATGAAAATAAGGTGGGTGTAATTGAATAATAGAAAGAGATAAACATGCACTATTTACCTGCAGAAATGGAAGAGATCGTTGCATTGGTGGTGGTATAGCATGAATGCCACTTTGAGTCACCCTGGATTGTATATTGGATTTAAAGAAACTAGGTTCATAAATTTAGTGTGATCCATTTGGTCACAATATCAGCCTTTTATTCTCCAGAAGAAGGATTCTCTGTGTTTTGCTTTTCCAGTTTTGTGTGGGTTTGTTTAGAGGAAAGTTTTGTCTGCAAAGTAGAAGCTCTGCCTTAACCTGGGACCCTAACCTTGTAGTCAGTGACATTGTAGAACTTCCATTTGAACCCGTGGCAACCAGTCCTCTGTTGCATTTATCTATGAAGACCGCTTTTTTATTAGCAATCATGTAGGCTGTTGGGTCAGGGAGATGGGAGCCTTGATGTCAGATCCCTTCCCATTTCATAGTGTTCTTCAAGCACTGGGTCTTTTAATGTCCATCTGCTAAATTTTTCCCTAAGATTCTGTCAGATTTTCACCTTAATCTGTCCATTTACCAGTGTTTTTTTGCAAAGCTGACACAATTTTCTACAGGAATTCTGTTTACATGCTCTGTGTATTAGAAGGGCATTGGCTTCTTGGCTTCTACTTAGATAGGATGAAGAAAGTTAGGAAGTAACTTAGGTTCTTCATTTTCTTCACAAATACATCTGTGGAGTCCTTGATCTCTGTTTGCAGGCTAACTGGATGTGCTGTAGCTTGTTGCAATGCTGTAGGTACTCTCTTCCCCCAGGGTCCCCTGATATTAGCACATTCAGTCAAATCATAAACAAGGTCTACAACATTACTAAATAATGTACTAGGAGCTAAAATATATAGAGCCGCTGCATGGGTTTCAGTACATATGTTTTGAAAACGTTATACCCTGATCCATTCTGTCAGCTCTGATTTATCGCTTTCTGTAGTACTGACTTAAGTTCTGGACTGTTCTGAAGCAGCTTCTTCTATCTAGGAATATTGCTTGAAGTCACCTGTGATGGAGCTCTCATAGGAACGCTGCTCAAAGAAGAAGAGGTTACTCACTTTGTGTACTAATTGTGGTTCTTCAAGATGTCTACCTATGGGAGATCCACTGCCTGCCCTCTGTCCTCTCTGCTTTGGACTGTTGCTGAAGAGTAGCTTGGGTTGAGAAAGAATTGAGGGTGGTATACCTACATGCTTTATAGCCTTGGTATCTCGCAAGCGGTGGCACAAGGAACATTCGTGGTCTGAATGGATGCAGCTAGCAGAAAATCTCCAGTCAAAGGTTTGAGTGGTACACATCTTAAAGAACCTCAGTTACTTCACAAAGTGAGTAATCTCTTCTTTTCCATGCTCTTCTAGTTTCTAAAAAACAAATTTTTCAGCTACCAGTGTCTTTGTCTCAATTAGTATTGCAGTTGTATTGTGTATGAATGTTGTACAGGGGGTCCTCTTTATACGTGGCCTCAATGTACGTAGTTTCACACTTACATTGTGGACATACTGTGGCCAAAGATGTAAAAATTCCCCATTCTTACGTCATCCTTCCTCAGGGGAGATGGGGGAACATGGCCGGCTGCCCCGTCCCTGCTGCTTCCTTGGGTCTCAGGGAAGCGCTGCGGCTGCTGTGTCCCTGCCTCTGAGGCTTGGGGGAGAAGCACCTCAGCTGCTGTGTCCCTGCTGCTGAGGCTCGGGGAAGGCCGGGGAGAAGCACCTCAGCTGCTGTGTCCCTGCTGCTGAGGCTCGGGGAAGGCCGGGGAGAAGCACCTCAGCTGCCGTGTCTCTGCCACGAGGCTCAGAGAAGGCAGGGGAAAAGCGCTGTGGCTGCCATGTCCCTGCTTTTTCTTGGGGTTCCTGGGAGCTCTGGGGGCTGCTGTGGCTAGGGGAGAGTCGGGGAGAAGAGCCATGGTTGCCTCATCCCTGCTGCTTCCTTGGGGTTCCTCGAAGTGCTGAGGGTACTGCAGCTTGGGGCAGGTGGGCGGCTGCCGCCAGCTTCCAGCTCTGCTCACCACTTCACTGCACTGGGAGCCATTGGTGCTCCGGCTGGCGCCCAGCAAGGCCGACAAGCTGCCTGGTGAGCCTGGAGGGGAACCCCAGGGGCACCCTGCAGAGTAGCAGTTCACCGGGAATGTGGGAGGTCTGTGTTCCCCTGTATATACATGTATGCTTATGGGGGAAAATTCCCCTTTATACATCATTCTGCTTTGCATTGCAAATTCATGGTCCCTAACCATGACATATAAAGGGGGACCCCTTGTAGCTATAAATCTGTAGTGTGAAAATTTAGTTTTCTTTTAATACAATGTTTTTGAAATCTTTGTAAATTATTTCCAGTGGGTATAGTCAAATTTCATATGGTATAAGGCCTGCTGGTCCTTAAATCTCGTCTCTGAAACAGGATGTCCAAATATTATTTTTTGTTATAACTAATTTGAAAAATGAATTACTCCTTTTGGACCAGGTTTAACTTAGGTGAACTCCATAGCCATTGATGGAATTATATAAAATACAAATTTGCCTTGAAGGATTTAGTGCCAAAGATAAATGAATAAGTGTGATCGTGCTCTGTCACTTTAAGTTATAGTTGTTCCTTTGTGAATTTGGATGGAATGCCCTTGTGACCCTTTACTCAGCTTGGACAGCCCATCCTTGGCTACCTATGGGTGTCTGTGCTTCCAGAATTTCTGTATCACCCACTTCTCTTGACCTCAAATATGCTTGTGAAACTGCAGTCCTCAGCATGCCTCCAGCAACAGGGATTTCATTGACAGCCTTACGCAGGACCATTTCTAGGGAGTTCTCCCTAAGCTGGGTAAGGGAGCTTTTCTTGTCCGTTTGTGCTACCACATCAACAAGTGGGGGAAGGAGGAATTCCTATGAAGATTTCTATTTAAGCTATTTCCTGTGGATAATATTCTGTCTTCACACATTAACAGGCTACAGCTGTAATTAATTTTTGTTCTTAACAGTGGCATGGTGACAGGGCACAGAACTTGTCTCAGTGAACAGTGAAACAGGGAGAACAAAAAAGCAGTCCCGTAGTACTTCAAAGACTAACAAAATAATTTATTACATGATGAGTTTTCATGGGGCAGACCCATTTATTCAGATCTGGAAAATTCTCGTAAATGAAAACTATGAGGAAGAGAATTTAAGAGAAAAATAGAAGAAAATTAAATAAAAACTGACGAATCAGCTACATAGAACAGAAGGGAAGAGGGGGGAAGAAAATTTTTTATTGCAAAACAAAAAGCAGTCAAGTAGCACTTTAAAGACTAGCAAAATAATTTCTTAGGTGAGCTTTTGTGGGACAGGCTCACTTCTTCAGACCATAGCCATACCAGAACAAAAACAGTAAGCAAGAAGGACAAATCAGAAAAAAATGATCAAGGTGAGCAAATCAGAGTGGAGGGGAGGTTGGGGGAAGGTCAAGAATTAAATTAAGCCAAAATTAATCTAATTCTTGAGCTTCCCCCCACCACCCCTCCACTCTCTGATTTGCTCACCTGATCATTTTTTTCTGATTTGTCCTCCTTGATTACTGTTTTTGTTTCTCTGTGCCTTAAATATTGAGTCTGTTCTGGTATGGCTATGGTTTGAAGAAGTGGGTCTATCCCACAAAAGCTCACCTAAGATATTATTTTGTGAGTCTTTAAAGTGCTACTTGACTGCTTTTTGTTTTGATAGTATATAGACTAGCACGGCTCCCTCTCTGTTACTGTTTTTTGCAAGTGTCTGTTAAGTGGGCTGCCTGAGGTGACTGAATATCAGAGATAGGGCAGCTGTTCTTGTAATGCATAAGGTAACTGATATCTTTGCTGAGGCTGAAGTGTAAAATATCGAACTTCAATTCAGATGTCTTCCTTTGTAATCTGGTGTTTGTCTTTTTGTTTTAGAATGCAGGCTTTCAAGTCTTGAATGCTATGGGGTGCTCGGTTGAAATGCTCACTGCCAGGTTTACACATATTCAGATTCCTAATGTCTGTTTTGTGTATTTTCATTCTTAGGCAAAATGATTGTCCCGTTTGTCCAATGTACATAGCAGAGGGACATTGCTGGTACACAATGGCATATATTACATTGGTGGAAGTACAGGAATATGAGCCCCTGATTATATAATTGATGTGGTTAGGTCCAGTGATATGGTCTCCAGTGTAAATGTGTGGACAGAGCTGGCAATGGGGTTTGTTGCAGGGAAAAGTTGCAGGATTAATATTTCTGTGGTGTAGCTTGTGGTTGCTAGTGAGAATTTTCCTGAGGTTAGGTGGTTGTATGTAGGAAAGGACAGGTCTCTCACTCAGGGCGTGTGAAGTATATTATTGTGTTCCAGTATAGATTTTAGATTGCTGATAATGGGCTGGAGGGGGTTGAGTTGGGGGCTGTAGGTGAGAAGTTGTGTTCTGTTGTTAACCTTCTTGGGCCTATCTAGAAGTAGCTGATTTCTGAGTATTTGTCTGGCCCTGTCAATCTATTATTTTACTTCTCCTGGTGGGTAATTAAGTTTTAAGAATGCCTGGTAGAGATCTTAAATAGTAACATAGAGGTAGCCATGTTAGTCTTTATTCTAACAAAACAGCAGTAATGTAGCACTTTAGAGACTAACAGAATGATTTATTCGGTTATGAGCTTTTGTGGGACAGACCCACTTCATCAGATCAATAGCAAATCAAATACATAGGACTGAAGGAGGGGATTTGTCAGTTTTTATTTCAATTTTTTTGGACCTCTGTACTTACAGATGTCAGTCTGTACTTGAAATGCTATTGATCTGATGAAGTGGGTCTGTCCCATGGAAGCTCATCACTGATTAAACCATTCTGTTAGTCTTTAAAGTGCTACATTACTGCTGTTTTGTTTTGGTAGAGATCTTGAAATTTTGGTCTGTGTCAGTAGGATTGGAGCAGATATAGTTGTATCTTAAGGGCTTGACTATAAATGATGGATTGTGTGATATGTTCTGGATGGAAGCTGGAGGCGTGTAGGTAAGAGTAGCGATCAGTGGGTTTCCAATAGAGAGTGGTATTGATTTTGCCATTAGTGGTTTGTACTGTGGTGTCCATGGCAAGGATCTCTCTTGTGGAGTGTTCAAAGCTAAGGTTAATGGTGGGGTTGAGGTTGTTGAAATCTCTGGAATTCTTCAAGAATCTCTTTAACCCGGGGTCTAAATGATAAAGATGTCATTGATATAGCATAAGTAAAGGAGGGCAATAGGGAAACGTAAGTCAGCAATAAAAATGTTAGCATACTGTGTGGCCATGTGGGTTCCCATAGCAGTGCCACTGATCTGGAGGTATAAATTGTCCCCAAGTCAGAAATAGTTGTGGGTGAAGGCAAAATGATATAGCTCAGCCACCAGATTTGCTATGGTAACATCTGGGATATTGTTCCTAATCGCTTGCAGTCCATTTTCATGTGGAATATTGTAATAGTGAAATGGGGTGCAGTAATCAAACTGTGTAATCATTAACTTATAGTGTGGATAAAAAAAAACAAGCAGCAACCATTTCTTTTGAGATTACTCTGCATATTTATTATTTGATAGGTGCTGAAGAGAAAATCCTTGGGGAGTTTAGGGAAACGCATTCCCCAACTGCTCCTGATTTCCACCTACAAGCAATGATCCAGTCGGCTGGGAAATTGGTCCTCATTGATAAACTTCTTCCTAAAATGAAAGCAGGAGGCCATAAGGTGCTTATTTTCTCTCAAATGGTGCGCTGTCTCGACATCCTGGAGGACTACCTTATACATAAAAGGTAGAACACTACATATTTCATAAACTGTGTGTGCTATTGTTAATAGTGATATTATTTTGATTAGTATCCAGGAAAAAATTATTGCAATCTACTAAAATTTTGTATGCAAAAATATAGGGGAAAGATTTTGCATTTCATATATTTAATAACCTTTGTTATGCCATTTTTATTGAGGACCGTAGTTATATTTTTTCCCCGTGCTTGCTGTACTGATTAGCAAATACTGAATTCCTAATAATGCGTATCTTTCATTGTATCTTGATTTCAGTTCACCAAACGAGTTTTAACTTTGATATTGTTTAAAACCCTGTTTCTTATTCTGAAAGCAGGTAATACATTAGTGCAGCAACTGAACATGCAGAGTATTCTTTTGAAAAGTCACAGAAGTTTGAATTTGTTTGGCTTTGCTCTTTGTTTAGAATTGTCAGTTAATACATGACAGAATGCATGACACCTGGAGCATGGCTGATTGACAGAATGTCTGTTGATTATCTGCTATGCTGTTTTATGGCTGATCACAAGGAAAAAAAATGCTTTTGAAACTTCCTGTTGATAATTAAATACAAATTTTGCAGCTTATTCCGCTGATCACATGCAGAGAAATGTTTATATGGTTTAAGGTGTGGTGCCTCTTTATAGATTTTTTTTGGAGGGGCGGGGGTCAGGGCAGGAGGTGTGGGGGCCCTCTTGTAATTTTATTCTTGTTTCAGTTTGTTTGGTCTTGAGAGAAGATGAGAACAATATTACAAGTTTACAACTTAATCAAAGATGATTATATTGCAGTTCAGCTTATGTTTAACACCTTGCAGAAAATAGTAATCTAATCAAGTATAAACTAGGCTAAAATGTAAACAAAGACTAACTTATTTTAGAAGAAATATTTGCTCACAGTCCAATTATTTTTCAAGAGACAGTTATCTATATTTTGCTTTATATTCAGTTCTGAACCACATATGTGATGGAACATTTTAGCATGTGTGGCAGGGTCAGTCTCATTCCTGGGTCTCAGGTCCTCCGTTCAGTCCACTGGCCCCACCATATGAATCCCGTTACCCTTGCTTGTGGCAGGGGACAGTCTGGGGGGGGAACCTGGTCCCCACCCACTCATTCCGGGTTCCGGCCCAGGGACCCTGGATGGCCACTTCTGGTGAGGGGTGACTCCCTTCACCCTTGCCCCTGCAGCTCCTGTCCTTGGGCCACTTCCCCAGAAGATTCCTCTGGTACCACCTCCTACTAGTGGTAGCCATGGCAGCAAGTCCCCTCCTTTGTTTGGCTCCTCTGGCTGACTAGTTCCTCACAGTCTCTGGTTGAGCTGCAGGCCTCCCCCCAGGATTGGGGCAGTCCAGCCCCCCGGGTTGCTGAGGCTCCTCTCCTCTTTTGTGGTCTGTGGTGTTTCTCAAAGTCTCCTTCCCTCTCTTTGCTTGCCTTCCAAACTCCCCTTGCCCTGCATGGAGAAGGGCTTATAAAGGTAGCCCTGAGTGGGATCAGCTGGCCCTAATTGATTTAGGGCAGCCTACTTCTCAGCTGCTCCCACTTTAATTGTCAGCTCTGTCTCTGCCCTGTTTTTACTCCTGCCTCTCCTCTCCTGGCCACACCCTGCCACACTTTACACTACAAAACCAAAGTGTTATAATTTGCTTTGACTTTGGGAGCCTTGTTCAAGGGCATAGCCACAGGAGGGCCATGGCCCTCCCACTGCCTGTCCCAGATCTGCTTTTGCCACAGTGCTTATCCTGCTCCACCCATCTGGTGCGCCAACCACAGAGCTGAATCGGAGGGGGGTAGCCCTGCTGTGCCCAGCACTCCTAGTGGGGACTGGGATTGAGGAATAAGGGTTTTGCAAGCCTCTGACCCCACTTCTCAGCGGCAGTGTTGGGACAGGCAGAGTGTCCATTTCTTCAGCCTCCCTCATTTCCCTTGCCAGGCATTTATTTCTCTATGTGCACACTCCAGGGGAGCCTGGAGAGGGATAGAGAGGTGACCCTGATGGCTCCTACCCCTGTCCACATGTCATTGTCTGCCCACCCTACACTGGGGCCCACCTAGCTCTCCATCTGCCTACACCACTGGTCTTGATAGTGAAAAATCACCCATATGAGAAATAATACTGAGTTCTGGAAATGTGGGGGTGCTGCTCTGTTGTCCGCTCTCTATAATTGTATCATAGGAATTGTGTTTTTAGGATGCTGCAGGTCTGATTCAGCATACGTTTTAGTACAGAGGGAGTTCTTCCTATTGTGGTCAAATTGTCAGAGACCAGATTTTTTTTTTTGTTTTTGTTTTTGTTTTGTTTTCTTTTTCACCTTCCTGGTGGCATCATTGTTGTACAGTTCAGTTAAACAGGCTTATGATTTAGAAGTGAATATAAGTCATTTGTTGGCGCATCTAATTTGTTGCAGCTTGTGACCAGAATCAGTATGAGTAAAGGCCAAATGGCTAGCTCTCAAAGCTAAAGGAGACGTGGAATTTTGTTAGTGGATCTCATGCCAATGGGTGACGGGAGGATCTGAAAGCTTTGCAGATCAAGATTCCACTTTTGCTACCCTTTCTGGGAGTATGAGAGATGGTTCAGAAGGGTGGGCTGAGTTACAGGTTATGTGGTGGGAGCCCTGAAGTCGCCTTATTGGATCCAATTGAATGTCTCATAAATGCAAGTCAGGACTGCTAGCACACATCCCCAGTGTTAAGGTAAGAAAGTTGTAGCTAGATATCTAAATCTCATCCCTGTGTCTTATCTTCATTCACCTTTGAGTCCAGATCAGTACTATTCATGAGAGGTAAGTAGAAACCAAAGGTAACTTGTTTACATTATAAATAACAAATGGGCAACTGTGCTTTTGTACTTACTGTTTTTCTAAATAAAAACCCTCTGTAATGGGTTTCTTAGTGTTTACTTGTGGTTCCTTTTTCATTTTCTAGGTACTTATATGAAAGAATTGATGGGCGAGTGAGAGGAAACCTGAGGCAAGCTGCTATTGATCGATTTAGCAAAAGAGACTCTGATCGGTTTGTGTTTCTTCTGTGTACCAGAGCTGGTGGATTGGGGATTAATTTGACTGCAGCTGATACATGTATAATTTTTGATTCTGATTGGAATCCTCAGAATGATCTCCAGGTATATTAATTGTAGTTACAACTGGAGCTTAGAAAGGCAGTTATATTTAGTGTAAATTTCATAATTTCAATACATGTGGTTCTAAAATGTGCTGTCCTTACTTTTGAACTTAGATTGTTGTAACTTGTTTACTTTTTGATGAAATTTTCACAGAGGAAAAATACGTTAGAAAGCATTTATCAGCAAAGAAATATACCATGCTGTATACTTCAGTAATGAAGTGTATAAATAACAGAACTTTATTGTGATAGGATTGCAGTATACAAGTAGAAGATTAACTGTATTTGGCTGGGCTCTTTGATAATCACAGCTATGTTTTTTCATCCACATTTCCGTAATGGTATGAAAGTACAAGTACAGTAGTCCGAGTTATGTGAGGGTTGCACTCCCACACGCCCTAGCATAATTCAAATTTTGTGTAAGTCAGGGGGTGGCTTTTTCCCCAGCGGAACACACGTTCTGCAGCCAGGGAAGCAGCAGGAGCACCTGGGGCTCCTTTTCAAAAGTAAGTTGGGGTGGGGGTGAGGGCTGTTGGGGAGGGCTAAGCCTGCTGGTGAGTTGGGGCCATGAGAGGGGGTGGGGGGCTAAGCCTGGGGTGTGTTAGGGCTCCTGAGGAGCCTGCGGAGTGGAGTAGAGCTGGAGCCACATGCGGGGGGAGGTGGGGTGGGATTTGAATCGGGGTGGGGGTAGTAAGGTTGGCTGCAGGGGCTTTGAGCCAGGCTGCACCAGGGAGGGAGGGGAGGGGGTTGAGCTGGGGTCGGGGGGAGCAGGATTTTGGGTTGCGCTTAACTCACATTTTAAGGATTTAGTTTACAAATGAAAATTTTGTAAAGCTTCCTCCTTTAATTTTTCCTGTTTCTCCCACAAAAAGGGTAAAAATGAACATCTGTATTCATTTGAAAGTTATGTCTTAAACTGAATAAATTTGCAATATATAATGCGTAACACAGGTAAACTATGAGTGAGACTATAAAACTCAAGGTTTTGAGAATGTCACAGAAGACAATGAGGACAGATTTTATTCTTTCATATACTGATTTAGTTGAATGAACGTTAGTGAAGCTGCTCTGGATTTATAAAAGGAGAACTAGAGAAGATTCTGTGCTCACGCTAAGGTTCAGTTACTTCAGTGAAAGAGTAAATGGAAATGGCTTTCAGCAACTCTACCAAAAATCATAGTGGAAATCTAGTGGGTATTCATGATCACTTGAGAAAAATTCCTTAGTGTAAGTTATAGAAAAAAGCTAACTATGTATGTGAAGTATTATTGAGGTGAGGAAGTAGGATACCATCATGGAATTATTACAAGTATTGAAACTGAGAATGGTGAAGAAAGTGTCTCCTTAGTTACATGGTGCTCTCTAGATTATGGCTGAGATTTGGCATGTATTTCCGGGTGTACTGTGTGCATATCATAAAGAATAATTGAAGATTGCATCAAGAGGACTAGTTAGTATATAGAAGGGATTGTAGGAAATGCATAGAGAGATTTGAAATAATAAAATATGTTCAAATTCAGAAACCTGAGATTATTCATTAAGGACATGGGGGGAGAAGGATGACTTTGTTTTAAAAATAGATAAAGGAATAATGCAAAGATGCAGAGATTTCTAATCACTTACAAAAACTAGAAGTAATTTATTAAAATTGAAACTAGAAACATTTAGCTTAAAGTGGCACAAAAACGTTTCAGTTGTAAGATCACCTAGAGAATGGATCAAATTTAACTAAAATGAATTAAAATCAAAATCACAGAAATCCTCAAGTAACTTTTTGTCTAGCATATGACTAGACTGTTGTGGATATATCAGTATTGTGAAAAAATACGTATAGTTAGGATTAATTTATGAGATAAATACGATACAATTTAGACAACTTTACTTGCGTTCTGCCTACTAATCTGTCTTTTCAAGGCTACTTCTAACTTTTCAAACCTCTTTATTTTTACAGCTCCCACTTAAAAACATTGACTTGTTAGATTAACAAACAGGAGATTTCTGAGAAATGGGAGTATATCTTACTTCTCAGATGTAACCTAATGTTGTTTTTGTTCCTCTTTCAAAGGCGCAAGCCCGTTGTCACAGAATTGGTCAGAACAAAGCAGTTAAGGTCTACAGACTGATAACCCGAAACTCTTATGAGAGAGAGATGTTTGACAGAGCAAGTCTGAAATTGGGTCTGGATAAAGCTGTTTTACAGAGCATGAGTGGAAGAGAAAATAGTGTTGGTGGTGTATGTAGATTTTATTTGTTTGCTCTTGGTCAGAATTTTTAAAGATACTTTTGTAATTGCAAGGAACAACTTAATTAATTTTAACTCTTTCCTTAAGTTATTTTTAATTGTGTAGATAGCTATGTGATGCTTCTTAATGAAGGTGAAGATGAATATGTGGAAATATGTTCAAACGCTTAGCATAAATTTGCTCTGAACTCTTGTGCAGGCATACGTCATCTTTCCTTTTTAATCTTTGGGATAGATCATTTCCTTGATGATGTATCTGAAAGTATAAATATTTGGCTTGCCATATTTTTTAAATATATAGTCGTTGTTTCATTTTATTTGTACGGATTATGCCAAACCATGAAGGTTGAACCTTTCTAGTCCAGTACTCTGATTTGCCAACATCCATGGTGTGGAATGATTTTAGTTAACCAAATGTCCATATATGGGTCTGACCAAGTTGTTCTCTGCCCCATAAATTCTGTTTACAGTTACCAGTCCTGGTTCTCAGTGTTATTTGATGTCATTTAGCTGTACTTTACCCCTAAGTGTCTTGTAGGAGGCCAGTAAGCAGTGAAGTGTTGGTAATGCTGCTGGGCAATATTGACTTCTTATGGCTTGGCAAAATCTCTGGTTCCTCACCAGCCAGGTCCCGAAGGTACTAAATTAGAGAGGTTCAGTCTGTAGAATCATTAAAATATTATGCTTCTACGTCAGGGGTCAGCAAACTTTCTGAGGTGGAGTGCCAAAATTTGACCTTTTGACCTCTATGTATGGTCTGAGTGCTGGTGATACTTTTTAAGATCACTAATAGGAGCTTCATGAATCAATAAATTGATAGGCAGAGCTTTACCGTTTAGGTTGTGGTTGGTAGTATTAGCTGCTCTTTTGTTAAGCCACAGCTGGCATGGATTTGAGCAAGCTTCCAGTTGCATTGGGGAAAAGGGGTAGGGCTTTTGTGAATTTTTCATTAGTGTTTTCAACAAATTAAAATAAAAACACCTTCATTTATTTGTACAGATCCAACAGCTTTCCAAAAAAGAAATAGAAGATCTGCTTCGTAGAGGTGCCTATGGTGCTATTATGGATGAAGAGGATGAGGGCTCTAAATTCTGTGAGGAAGACATAGACCAAATCTTGCAGCGCCGTACAAAAACTATCACAATTGAATCAGAAGGAAGAGGTTCAACATTTGCCAAGGTATCATAGAAGCAAATTGTTTTCCATTTCATGCTACTCTGCCTTTTATATAAGAGATCTCTTATTGTTTCTTCGATTAAGAATGTGAAATTCGCAGAACTTTGCATTAATGAAGAATTTCTTGGGACTGTTTTTTTAACAGAGGCCCATATTGCAGCTGTTCTTTTGCACTTCCGTATGCTTTGCCTTTTATATATGTACCCCAAGGGAGAGTTTTCATGCTTCTCTCACGAGATAAAAACATATACAGATAAGTGCGTATAGAAAAAATTCTGATTGGCATGGTATACATGGAGCAAATTGTGTGCTCAAATGTATGTGACAAAGTGGTGGAAAAACAATAGGTATGTACTTCTGGTGTTACTTAAAAAATCAGGACCAGTATTTTTTGTTATAGAAGACATATAGATACTGAGAATGTTTGTTTTACTTTCCTTTATTCATACACTAAGCACATAAACTAAGACATTGTCATTGCAAGCATAAAGCACATATAAGCAAGAGGAAGGATAGTTTTATAGGAGAGGAAGTGAAGAGCTATAAAAGTCAGAAAAGAAAATGAGACTGTGGGAGAAGGATAGAATTGAGAATACTTCCGTACTAATTTCTTATTGGTACTTAGAGACTGCTTTTACATTTGAGATAGAAAGAAGAATATATGCTGCATTTGGTTATTGGCAAAGGCCATGCTTGAGCTGTTTTATTGCTACTTCTAAAAGTGTTTATCTAAACTACTTTGTTAAAATGCTGTAAAATTATTTTCAAGAGAAACGTGTTTGATTGCAGGAATGAATGTAAATTATGTGAATTTTGTGAAGTTGTAAAATTTGTCAAACTTGGTAGGGCCATTAATATCTAACACTCACTACAGCAGACAGAAGTGGCCGAAATAAAAAAAATGAAAAAGAGGGAGCAGGACAGAAAAACAACTTTGTCTCTCAATATAAACTTGCAGTTATATCTGTTGACTGAAGGTCCATTTAATTATTGTGGAGTTAGGTTTCTCTTGTGAAAGCTAGTCTTAGGAGAGAAGACTCAAGAGGCTTATCTTCTTTAGGAGAATAACCAAATAAGTATTTTTTCTTCTTCGAGTGATCCCCGTGGGTGCTCCACAGTAGGTGTCAGGCTCGCCCCGGCGCCGCAGATTGGAAACTTCTAGCAGTGTCTGTCGGGTCGCGCATGCGGCCACTCCCTCGCGCGCTCTCAGTCATGTGCACGACCCGGTCCCCGCCAGTTCCTTCTCAACTGCCAGAGGCTGCAGACGGAATTCGCTCTGGCTCCAACGCCTGAGACAAAAAAAAAACCTGTTAATAGTTATTAGTTGTTACTTGTTAGTTGTTTTATGACTGTTGAAACTGTTTAGTGCGATATACAATTTAAAAAAAAAAAAAGAAGAAGAGAGGAACGAAGGGGAGAAGAGCGGACAGAGGCGGCTGCCTTAGGCGGTCCGCTACCCCTGAAGGCTGTGAACGTTATCTGGCTACAGACTTCATTAGCCGTTAAGTACCCTATTAACATTTGAAGACTTACAAGCCTTGGCAGAGATGTCTTCGCAGAGCTTTAAGGAGTGTGAGTCATGCCGCAAGACCATGCCTGCCTCAGATGGGCATAGCGAGTGCATTCTTGGGGAGACCCACGTTACTCGGAAATGAGACTAAAAATGATCTTATTTGTTAAGGCCCTCCAACCTGAACCACCGGAGAAGCCCCAGAAAGAGGGGCCCTCAGGGTCGCACATGAGGAAGGCAGTTTTCCCTAACCACCTCTGTGCAAAAGAAAAGGAAGCTCTCCCCAGCTCGATCCTTGCCAGTAACACCAGCGAGCAGGACGAGCGGAACACAGGGCCCTGACCCACTGGCTGCTCATAGCGGGGATGCAACAGCACACAGGATTGTGCCTGGGCCTCCGACTGCTCAGCAGTCGGCACCGAGGGTGCTGCAGGTGTCAACGCGGCAAGCGCTGGAATTGGCAGAGCCGACTGACGCGGCACCGATGGCACTGGAGGAGGGGCACCCGGCACAGGACCAAATGGTGCCGGAGGAAGCTACCCGCGCAGCACCGCACATAGCAGCACCGACAGCGGCGCCAAGGTCCCCGGCTCCGGTGGGGGCGGTGCCTGCTCTGCAGGGGCAGGGGAAGGCAAAGGCCAAAACCCGGCACTGTAGTCCGGCTCCGGACGTCATTGCGCTGCCGTTATCACCTAGGCCCCCCCCCCCCCCAAGATACACAAACCGCGCCGGGCAGCCACTCCAACAGCCTGCTTCAGACCTCCCTCCCCGTTCCTCCAGCCACCATCGCCTTGGCTCAGACAATCCTCACCATTTTCCAGCATGGACCCTTATGAATACTGTCACAGATCATCTCCGCTGTTATCAACATCGTCACGGAGATCACGCTCTTCCAGACATCATATGTACACATTCCGATCGTGTTCCACATCTCCATCACTGGGCCCTTGCCTGTGTTTGTCATGGCCGTCCTTATCATACTGAACACCAGCATTGGGGGTCCAGATCCGGGGCAGATCCCCACCCATACCCTGCCAACACCCCCTCATACAATCTCGCTCTGTGAGAGGAACACAGCTTTCCCAGACAGACATTGGTCCAGAGTCCCGGGACCTTCCTTCACAATCCACAAAAGAGCAGGTATATCAGCAAACTCAAGAATCAGAGGAGTTACAGGGGGTATATCGTAGCGGCGCCTCCTCGTCCTCCCCAGATGAGGCGAGTGCCCCCAGGGACCTCTCCCCCCCCGGACGACCTTAAGCAATTCCAGGAGCTGTTCAAAAGAGTAGCACTCACACAGGACATTCAAATAGCGGAGGTGCAGGAGAAGCATCATAAACTCCTGAAGAATCTGAGACCCCCGGCTTCATCCAGAATCACCTTTCTGCTAGACGAAGCCATTATGGAATCAGCCACCAACATATGGCAGATTCTGGCCTCCATCCCGCCTACAAATAAAAAGGCGGATAAGAAATACTTTGTTCCAGCCAAAGGAATGGAATTCCTGTTTAGACACCCCAGTATAAATCAGGAGGGTCAGACAAAGATGTGAGGAAATTAGACCTGTTTGGCAAAAAGGTCTCCTCCTCCTCTACCTCATTACTAAGAATGGCAAACTATGCGGCACACCTGTCAAACCACAATTTCGACAATTACTCCAGACTGACCCCTCGTATGGACTTCCTCCCAGAGGACAAGAAACCAGTGCTGAAGGCGATCGTCCAGGAGGGCTACACAGCCTCGCGAACAGGAGTTCAGAGCGCCCTGGATGTGGCAGACACAGTGGCACACTCAACAGCCACAGCAGTGGTAATGCGCAGGGAATCCTGGCTCCAGATGTCCGGCATTCCCAGAGATCTACAAACAAAAATCGTGGACCTTCCACTTGATAAGCAAAAGTTATTTGCAGAATCAACCGACTCGGTCCTACACTCCAGCAAGGACTCGAGGGCCACACTTAGGACCTTGGGTATATATACCTCCCCATAGAGGAGGAAAAAGTTCTACCCCCGGCAAAGGCACTACGCCTATCAACCACAGCGTGCACAATATCAACAAAGCTACGACCAAGGGCGCCACCAACAGCAGCAGCAGTATAGGGCCCCCAGGTGACGTCCCCAACAAAGTCGCGCAACCTCGGGGCAAGCCCTAAGACAGCAAGTTTGACGGGTATGTCGAGGACTGCACTGTCAAGACCATCTCTCAATGCCACTCTCAACACGTGTTCCATCACTGCCTCAAACCATTTTATTCTCAATGGCAAAACATCACAACAGACAAATGGGTACGGGAAATCATAGCCACGGGTTACACGATCCCCTTCCAGTCACTCCCGCCACCGAAACCTCCCACCCAGTCTTCCCGCACGAACCTTTCTCACGAGACCAGGCTGAAACAGGAGGTAGATCATCTCATGTTTATAGGGGCGGTGGAGAGAGTACCGGAACAATTCCAAGGGAAAGGTTTCTACTCACTATACTTCCTAACATGGAAGGAAACAGGAGGCTGGAGGCCAGTTTTGGACTTATGGGCCCTCAACTGGTATTTGCGCAAACAGCGCTTCAGGATGACTACAATTGCCTCCATAATTACGGCACTGGATGATGGAGATTGGTTTGCAGCCTTCGACTTACGGGACGCTTATTTTAATATAACGATCCGCCCAGCACACAGACGTTTTCCTCTGCTTCAAAGTTGGCGAGGAGCATTTTCAATACAGAGTTCTTCTGTTCGGTCTCTCTTCGGCGCCCAGAGTTTTTACCAAAACCCTGGTGGTAGTATCAGCGTACCTACACAGGCAGGGTGTGTTCATTTTTCCGTATCTGGACGACTGCCTACTAAAAGGGGTCTCGAAAGCAGAGGTCCTACACATGATACACGTCACCACGAATGCATTCACCTCGTAGGGCCTGGTTATCAACCTTGCAAAGTCAAAGACCGAGCCCACACAAGATATAGAATTCATAGAGGCGCGCATAGACTCTATTACATCAAGAGTATACCTACCCGATGCCTGTTTCCGCACCATCAAATCCCTGGTACAAGTTATGATGTACAGCCCCACGGTGCCAATCCTAACACGTCTGCAACTGTTGGGGCACATGGCGGCCGCCATGTTCATGGTACAGAATGCCAGGCTACATATGTGAAGCCTGCAGCATTGGTTGGCGAGTGTTTACAGACCAATAGTCCATACCATCCACAGGGTAGTATCGCCCACGACGGAGGTGCGAAAATCGCTGGCATGGTGGGCAGATCCCAAGAACTTGCTAGTAGGGGTGCCCTTCCACCAGCCACAAATCGCGTTTTCTCTTACAACAGGCACCTCCCACATAGGATGGGGAGCGCACATTGGCAGCAAAGTTAACCCAAGGACTATGGTACCCCGCGGAACAGACACTGCACATAAACATACTAGAGCTCAGAGCAGTGTTCAATGCGTGCAGACGTTTTCACAAATACCTGCACGGCAAAGTCGTTGGGATCAATACCGACAACACCTCCACCATGTTTTACATCAATCGACAAGGAGGGGCCCGATCCCGAGTGTTATGTGCAGAAGCAGTCCGGTTGTGGAAGTGGTGCATTGCCAACAAGATAACACTGAAAGCCTCATACTTACCCAGTGTCCACAATGTGAAGGCGGACCAACTAAGCAGTCGCTTTGCGTTCATGCACAAGTGGCAGATCCGCTCCGACCTGCTCCGACACATATTTCACAAATGGGGGTTTCCCCAAGTCGATTGTTTGCCACCCAACACACCAAGAAATGCCCTCAGTACTGCTCCAGAGCAGGCATAGGACGGGGTCCTTGGGGGACGCCTTCATGATCTCATGGAAGGGCCCTCTACTCTATGCGTTCCCTCCCATGACACTCATCCACAAGGTTCTAGAGAAAGCCAGAAGGGAGAGAGCACACATGATACTCATAGTCCCAACGTGGGACCAACAACAGTGGTTTCCCCTGCTTCTGCGCATGTCATGCCGCCCACCACTGCCCCTACCAGTAGTGCCAGACCTACTCACGCAGGCTCAGGGGTCCATAGTGCACCCACATCCTCGGGCTCCGCCTACAGGCATGGCTAGTCCATGGCTCAGCGCCTTAGAGAGCACATGTTCGGAGGGAGTGAAACAAGTCTTGGAGTGCAGTCGAAGGATCTCCACCAGAAGGACTTATGAGCAGAAGTGGACGCAATTTACCTCCTGGTGCTCTTCTAGGCAGTTAGCTCCTCTGGACATCTCTATAACTGTAATTCTAGACTACCTGCTGGAGCTGAAATGAGACAGACTCTCACTAAAGGTCCATCTCGCAGCTATATCAGTGTTTCAACACAAAGAGGAAGGGCCAACCATATTCGCCCATCCTGTCGTCACAAGGTTCCTAAAGGGGTTGGCAAATCTGTACCCTCCTTGGAAACCATTACCGCCGTCATGGAGTCTGGCTTGGTACTCCACATGCTGTCGGGACTGCCCTTGGAACCATTGGCCATGGTACCCCTCCGACTACCTACCGTGAAAACGACCTTCCTTCTTGCGATTACGTCAGCCCGCAGGGTGAGCGAACTCGCAGCAATAATGGCAATGCCGCCCTGCACAGTATTCTCAAAGGAAGCAGTGACCTTATGATTACACCCAGCCTTCGTTCCAAAAGTTTCCTCGGAGTTCCACATTAACGAACCAATAGTATTACCGTCGTTTTACCCAAAGCCTCACAGCTCTAGCAAGGAGGCGCGGCTGCACCTGCTAGACGTGAGGAGGGCATTGGCCTTTTTACATAGACAGAACTAAGTCCTTCCAGAAAATGGACAGACTCCTGGTGTCTATCGCACCCAGGTCGAAAGGGGAAGGCCTATCTTCCCAGAGGATTTCGAATCACATTGTATCCTGCATAAGACTGTGTTATGAGCTCCATGAGACCCCTCTGCTAGCTCCTCCCAAGGCTCACTCCACCAGAGCGATGGCGGCGTCAAAGGCCTTCTTCAAAGGAATCCCATTGAAAGACATCTGCAGAGCGGCGACTTGGTCCTCTTACGACACCTTCACCAAGCATTATGCCATGCACCGGGTGTTCGAGGAGAATACACGTCCGTCAACAGCAGTCCTCTCATGGGCAAGCTGCACATGAATCGATTACCCACCTCCTTACTTGGGATCACTGCTGGGTAGTCACCTACTGTGGAGCACCCACGGGGACCACTTGAAGAAGAAAGAAGTTACTCACTTGTGTAGTAACGATGGTTCTTCGAGATGTGTCCCCGTGGGTGCTCTACCACCCACCCATCCTCCCCACTTCGGATCTCTGTCTGGTGTTTTTCAGGAGCATCCGGGGCAGTTGGTCAAGGAACTGGCGGGGACCGGGTCGCTCACGTGACCGAGAGTGCACAGGGAGTGGCACACATCGGCGCATGCGCGACCTGACGGCCACTGCTAGACGTTTTTGATCTGCGGCGCCGGGGCGAGCCCGACACCTACTGTGGAGCACCCATGGGGACACATCTCGAAGAACCATCGTTACTACACAAGTGAGTAACTTCTCTATACTTAATTTACCTTCTCATACCAGAGTTACTTATCTGTCTGCGTCTGGCATTAAATTGCCTTCTCACCCCCTAATTAAGTGATATGGCATTGGAAATCAGAACATTCCCTTTAAGTATTAATGTAAACGAAACCTGTGTGTAAAATGAAATCCTTAAGAGTTGGGGGAGGGAGGTGGAGTAGGAGGAGAGTTACCTCTTCAGAAAGTTCTTCTTTTTCATCGAGCGTCCCCATGGGTGCTCCACAATAGGTGTTGGGCTCACCCGGCGCCGCAGATCGGAAATCTTCCAGCAGTTTCTCCTGGATCGCACATGTGCCGGCGCGCGCCGCTCCCTTGCGTGTCCCCGGCCACGTGCACGATCCGGTCCCTACCAGTTCCTTCTCAACTGCCATTGGCTGCAGACGGAATCTGCTCAGGCTACGGCCAGAGTCAGATTAGACAGTGTTTTTAGGTGTAGACTGTTGTTTCTTTTTCAAAAAAAAAAAAAAAAAAAAAAAAAAAAGAGAGAGGACAAAGAGAATATAAAAAAAAAAAAAATAATGAGAGAGAGAGGGAGGAGCGGAGAAGAGTGGACGTGAAGGCCAGTAGGCCGCCCACTGCCTGCAGGCGGGTGTCCGCAATTTGGGGAAACAGGCACGGACTAGGTGCTAAGTACCCTATTAACAGTAAAAGACTCACCGCGATGGCTTCTTCAGGCTTTAAAAAGTGTGAGTCCTGCCGTGAAGCTATGCCGGCCTCCGATGGGCATAGTGAATGCATCTGCTGCCTGGGGGAATCATACGTTACCCAGAAGTGTTCCCACTGTGCTAAGCTCACAGCCAGGGCCAGGAAGGACAGAGAAATGCGTCTTAAAGTGCTCTTGTTTGATAAGGCCCTCCAGCCAGACGTGCCGGAGAGGCAATCAGAAGGGCCCTCTGGGTTCCACAAGAGGAAGGCAGCTTCTCTCACCCCCTCAGTGCAAAAACGGAGGAAGCTCTCCCCAGCTCGATCCCTGCCGGCGGTTTCAGCGAGCGGGACAGGCGGAGCACACAGCCCCCAGCCACATACTCAGGCAAGCGGCACCGCGGCAGCGCACATGGCAGAGGCTGAGCCTCCGATTACGAAACAGCCGGCACGCGCGGCGCCTAGAGCGTCAGCAAGGCAAGCGCCGGAACCGGCGGCACCACCACAGGCAGCACCGACCCCCGCGGTACCAACGGTACAGGGCCAACAGGCACGGAGCCCGCAGGCACTGGACATCATTATCCATGCGGCACCGCAGTTGAGCAGGCTGAGCGCGGCGCCGACAGCAGGGCTGAGATCCCCGGCGCAGGAGGGGCGGTGGCAGCCCCACAGGGGAGGGGAAAGGCTAAAGCAAAAGCCCGGCACCGCAGCCCTTCTCCGGACAGGGCTACACTGCTGCTGACAACAAGCCTTCTCCCTGTGCTGCACACGCCGCCCAGAAGGCCTGAGTCTCCACTGGCCTATCCACAACCTCCTTCTCCGTTCCTCCAACCAATGTCACCATGGCTTGGGCCACCTTCACCCTTTCTGGGCTTGGATCTGCTGGAGTACTATCACAAACCAGTGTCACTGCTATCTGTGTCATCGCGGAGGTCTCTCTCTCCCAGGCATCGGGGGTACACACCCCGAGAGTGGTCCAGGTCTCCGTCCCCGGACCCGTGCCCGTGCTGCCATGGTCGTTCTTATCATGCTGGACACAGACACCCCAGGCCTACGCCCAGGGGCAGGTCCCCACCGGCTGTCCAGCACTCCCGTGGGCACTCCTGTTCAGGGATGAAAACTCAGTTATCTCAAGGGGAGTTAATTTTAGAACCCCGAGACTTTCCTTCGCAATCCTCCAGCGAACAGGTGTACCATCGGCCGCAGGAACCTGAGAGTTCGAGGGAGGTTTACCCTAGTGGTTCCTCCTCATCCTCCCCAGATGAGGCCATGGCCCCCGGGGATGTCGCTCCCCCGGATGACCTTAAACAGTTTCAGGAGCTGTTTTAAAAGGGTGGCTTTCACACAAGGCATTCAGACGGCAGAAGTTCAGGAGAAACATCACAAACTCCTGAAAAATTTGAGACCCCCGGCTTCATCCAAAGTTGCTATCCTGCTGGACGAAGCCATTCTGGAGTCAGCCACTACCATATGGCGGACTCCAGCCTCCATTCCGCCTATGAACAAGAGAGCGGATAAGAAGTACTTCGTCCCGGCAAAGGGCATGGAGTTCCTCTTCAGTCACCCACAACTGAACTCATTGGTGGTTGAATCGTCCCAGCAGAGGTCAAAGACTTCTCAGTACAAACTGGGGGGATCGGACCAAGATGCCAAGAAGTTAGAGCTGTTCGGCAGGAAGGTACATTCCTCTTCCACCCTGCTATTGAGAATGGCAAATTATGCGGCACACCCAGCGAACCATAACTTTGATAATTACTCCAAGCTTACTGCTCTCATGGATTCACTTCTGGAAGATAAGAAGCCAGTGTTAAAGGCAATTGTGCAAGAGGGCTACGCAGCTTCGAGGACGGGAGTCCAGATCGCCCTGGATGTGGCAGATACGGCAGCACGCTCAACGGCTACAGCAGTGGTCATGCGTAGAGAATCCTGGCTCCAGACATCGGGCATCCCGAGGGATCTACAGGCGAAGATCATGGATCTTCCCTTTGATACGCAAAAGCTGTTTGCAGACTCAGCTGACTCGGTCCTCCACTCCAGTAAGGACTCGAGAGCTACGCTTAGAACCCTGGGTATTTATACCCCTCCATATAGGAATTAAAAATACTTCCCTCAGCAAAGACGCTACCCGTACCAACCACAGCGTGCACAGTATCAACGGGGCTACAACCAAGGGTGACATCAACAGCAGCAACAGCACAGAACTCCCAGGCGACGTTCCCAACAAAGCCGTACACCCTCGGGACAGGCCCAAAGCCAACAAGTTTGACAGGCATGTCGAGGGCTGCACTATCACTACCATCGCGCAATGCCACTCTCATCTCATGTTCCATCATCGCCTCAGACTGTTTCACTCCCAATGGCAAAAGATCACCGCAGACAAACAGGTGCTGGAGATCATAGCCACGGGTTACGCGATCCCCTTCCAGTCACTCCCACTGATGAAGCCTCCCTCCGGGCCCCACCTCCGGGACGCTACCAATGAGGCGAGGCTCAAACAGGAGGTGAACCACCTTATGTTCATAGGGGCAGTGGAAAGAGTGCTGGAACAATTCCAGGGGAAGGGGTTTTATTCATGCTACTTCCTCACAGAGAAGAAAACAGGAGGCTGGAGGCCCATCTTAGATCTTCAGGGCCTCAACCGCTACTTGCACGAGCAACGTTTTCAGATGATTACAGTCGCCTCCATACTCACGGCACTGGACGATGGAGATAGGTTTGCAGCCCTCGACTTACAAGATGCTTACTTTCATATAACGATCCACCCGGCACACAGGCGCTTCCTCTACTTCATGGTCGGCAAGGAACACTTCCAGCACAGGGTTCTTCCGTTCGGCCTCTCCTCGGCCTCCAGAGTCTTTGCCAAAACCTTGGCAGTGGTGTCAGCCTACCTGCACAGGCAGAGGGTATTCATATTTCCATACCTGGACGACTGCCTATTGAAAGGGACCTCGAAGGCAGAGGTCCTACGCATGATATGCATCACAGCAGACACATTTTCTTCGCTGGGCCTAGTCATCAACCTCGCGAAGTCAAAGACCGACCCCACACAAGACATAGAGTTCATAGGGGCACGCATAAACTCTATCACAGCAAGGGTGTACCTACCCGACGCCCGCTTTCGTGCCATCAGTTTGCTGGTGCAAGTCATTACATACAGCCCCACGGTGCCGCTCTTAACGTGCTTACAGCTGCTGGGCCATATGGCGGCAGCAACATTTGTGGTACAGAATGCCAGATTGCACATGTGAAGCCTACAGCATTGGCTGGCGAGCATCTACAAACCGGCATCCCACACTGTTCACAGGGTGGTGTCACCCACGACAGAGGTGCGCAGATCCCTGGCGTGGTGGGTAAACCCCAAGAACCTGCTAGCAAAGGTACCCTTTCACCAACCACAAATTTCTATTTTTCTTACTACCAACGCCTCCCACATAGGGTGGGGAGTGCACATCGGCGACAAGGTGATGCAAGGGCTATGGTCCCCTGCGGAACAGTCACTGCACATAAACATAGTGGAGCTCAGAGCAGGGTTCAACGCCTGCAAGCATTTCCGAGACCACATATATGGCAAAGTAGCTGGGATCAATACAGACAATACCTCCATTATGTTTTACATAAATCGACAAGGAGGAGCTCGATCCCGTGCCCTATGTGCGGAAGCAGTCCGACTGTGGAACTGGTGCATCGCCAACAACATTACGTTGAAAGCCTCGTACTTGCCGGGCGCTCACAACGTGAAAGCAGATCAGCTGAGCAGGCGCTTCGCACTCACGCACGAATGGCAGATCCGCTCCGATCTGCTACGACCGATCTTTCATACATGGGGGTTTCCCCAGATCGATCTGTTTGCCACACAGCACAACAAGAAGTGTCCCCAGTACTGCTCCAGGGCAGGAGTGGGGCGGGGGTCCCTGGGGGACGCATTCATGATTCCATGGAAGGGCCTCCTACTTTACGCGTTCCCCCCCACAGCGCTTATCCACAAGGTCTTGCAGAAAGCCAGAAGGGAGAGAGCTCGCATGATACTAGTAGTCCCAACGTGGGATCGGCAGCAATGATTTCCCTTACTTCTGTGCATGTCGGATCGCCCACCTCTCCCTCTACCGGTGGCACCGGACCTACTCATGCAGGCCCAGGGGTCCATAGTGCACCTGAACCCTCAGAGTCTGCGCCTACAAGCATGGCTAATCCATGGCTCAGCTCCTTAGAAAGTACATGTACGGAGGGAGTACAACAAGTCCTGGAAAGTAGCCGAAGGACCTCCACCAGGAAGACTTATAAGCAGAAATGGACTCGATTCACAGCCTGGTGTTCCGCCAAGCAGTTAACTCCCCTTGATGTTCCTATACCAATAATACTTGAATACTTATTGGACCTCAAGAGGGGCGGACTTTCCTTATCCTCGTTAAAAGTCCACCTCGCCGCTGTATCAGCCTTTCGGCCTACAGAGGAGGGGCCCACGCTATTTGCCCATCCTATCGTTACCAGGTTCTTGAAGGGGTTGGTAAACCTGTACCCCCCTCGGAAACCACTTCCGCCATCATGGAACCTGGACTTGGTGCTCAGCATGCTCACTGGTCCACCTTTTGAACCATTAGCCACGGTTCCCCTACGTCTCCTTACAATAAAAACAACCTTCCTCCTTGCAATTACGTCAGCTCGCAGGGTGAGTGAGCTCGCAGCAGTTATGGCCACGCCGCCCTGCACGGTGTTCTCAAAGGACGCGGTAACCTTACGGCTGCACTCAGCCTTTGTTCCAAAAGTTTCTTCAGAGTTCCATCTTAACGAACCAGTAGTTTTACCCGAAGCCTCACAGCTCCAGCAAGGAGGCACGCCTGCATCTCTTGGATGTGAGGAGGGCGTTGGCCTTCTACGCAGACAGAACTAAGTCCTTCCGGAAAACGGATAGGCTTCTAGTCTCTCTCGCTCCCGGGTCAAAAGGAGAAGGTCTCTCTTCACAGAGAATCTCGAAGCAAATTGTGTCCTGTATGAAAATATGCTACGAGCTTCGAAAGACTCCTGTGCTGGCCCCTCCCAGGGCTCACTCCATCAGGGCGGTGGCGGCGTCAACAGCCTTCTTCAAGGGCATCGTGTTGAAGGACATCTGTAGAGCGGCGACCCCGTCATCCTATGACACCTTCGCCAAGCATTATGCCCTACATCGGGTATTCCAAGAGGATACCCACCTCTCAACAGCAGTCCTTTCGGGGGCAAGCTGCATGTAAACCGATTTACCCACCTCCTTTCTTGGGTTACTGCTGGGTAGTCACCTATTGTGGAGCACCCACGGGGACACTCGATGAAGAAAGAGAAGTTACTCACCGTAGTAACGATGGTTCTTCGAGATGTGTCCCCGTGGGTGCTCCACCACCCGCCCATCCTCCCCTCTTCGGATCTCTGTGTAGTGTGTTTCAGGAGCATCCGAGGCGGTTGGTCAAGGAACTGGCGGGGACCGGATCGCGCACGTGGCCGGGGACACACAAGGGAGCGGCGCTTGCCGGCGCATGTGCGATCCAGGAGAAACTGCTGGAAGATTTCTGATCTGCGGCGCCGGGCGAGCCCGACACCTATTGTGGAGCACCCACGGGGACACATCTCGAAGAACCTTCGTTACTACAGTGAGTAACTTCTCTTTTCTGTTCTTCTTAATTAGTCGTAGAAATTAAAAAGCTGCAAAGACTACCTAGGATCACCTAGGTTTAGTGCTCCGTTCCAGGTCTCCTCTGAAGTTTAACGTGATATATTGAGGGATGAGTGTGGAGTTATAGCCATGGAGGCTTTTTATAAAATTGGTACATTACAAACTCTACTGAGTCATTTGCTTTACATACAAATATAAAGCTTTAACTCCTGATCCTATTGTGGGCTCCATTTAAGTGAAACCTGTGCCCAGATGGAGCTAAATGTAAAATCAGGGTCTTAGGTGATTTTGTATACACTCATCCCTTGCTATATGAGCACAGTTGGTTCCCAAATTTCTGCTCGTAGGTGAAAACTCATGAGAGTGACACCAAATTCCCATTAAAATGCATGTAAAAGTCTCCAGTTCGTTCCAAGAGCTTGTAACTTGGCAAACTAATTGAGTTTAAGTACTTTTGTGATGTATTTGAATTGTTTGGCACTAGAAATAGGATGTGGTGAATGTATGTAGAGCAGGGATTCCCGACCTATGGGTCGGGACCCAAACATGAGTCCCATTAGATTTGTTAAAGGTCGCCAGCTGCATGTGGCTGTTAAAGAAGCCATTTGCAGTTTCTTAACACTGCTGCCCCACGTGGATATCTGTCAGTAGCGCTAAGTGCTAAAGATGGCAGCTATCTGTATTACTAGGGACAGCAATTACCTTATGCCTAGGTGCTGAAACCTTAACACTTGAGTTAATGGCTGGAAGCAGGAGGGCTCGGGGAGCCACCCAACCTAGCAGCCCTGGTGAAGAGGCTGAGTGGGGGAGGAGGAGTGTCTAAGTCTGGGGCTGTTGAGGGATGCAGGGGGGGGTGGGGAGGGCCTAAGACTGGGGGAAGTTTGGGGCTGCAGGGAGCGTCTAATGCTGGGAGTGGTTTGGGGCTGCTGGGGGGCGTGTGAAGCTGAGGCAGTTTGGAGCTGCTGGGGGGTATAAGCCTTGGGGTAGTTAGGGGCTGCTGGGGGGCGTGTGAAGCTGAGGCAGTTTGGAGCTGCTGGGGGGTATAAGCCTTGGGGTAGTTAGGGGCTGCTGTGGAGATCTAAGCCTGGGGGTGGCTTGTTGGTGCTGGGGGTGGGGTCTAAGGCTGTAGGAGGTTTGTGGCTGCTTGGCGGGTTTAAGGCTGGAGGCAGTTTTGGACTTTGGGGAGGGGGCAGTTAAAACCTGGGCAAGGATGAGGTCTGCAGGGCAGGCGGGGGGTCTAATACAGTAAACCCTGGAGTTACCCTGGGGTTGTTCCTGCAACCCCTGCATAACTCAAATTTTCCTGCAAAGGGAGTGGAGCCAGGAACTTTATAAAAAAGAAACTATCCATCACTTTTCTGTATATGGGAATATTTTTGCTGCTACTGTTCTGCCATGATGAGTTGAATTTTCTGAACTCTCTGAGGAAGTGGGAGTATCTTCTAAACAGAAAAAACCCCTTTTAATTCTGCAAGCTCAGAGTTAGCATGTACATGTTATAGCAGTGTTTTTAGAACACAAATCAATAATGAACCTGAAACACACTTTGCAAGTGTTTATATTTTGCGCGACCTCTAATCCCTTAATAGTGAAGATATACTTGCTTAAAGTGCTTTGAGTGAATACCACGTTGATAGAGGTCGTGATGGTTTTATAAGAATCTCTTCTTTTTGTTAGCTGGTGGCTTAACTTCTTCTTCAAATGTTTGCGTATGTCGATTCCATTTTACATGTGTGTTCACCCACATGCACTGTTGACAGAAATGTTTTCTTTAGGGGTATCCACAGGGTCAGCCATTGTACCCCCTGAAGTGGTCAGCATCCCATGCAGCAGAATATTAGGTGCTAGCTGTGTGCCCTTTCAGTTCTTTCTGCCAGCTCCTGGTGGTTACCTGGAGCACCTTTCCTTGTCTTGTAAATAATTTGATGGTAGTGTTAGTAATTAGTTGTTAAGTATAGTTGTTTGTTAGAGTTCTGGCTGGGATTTTGCCCCAGGCTGTGGATGCTAAACTCGCCTGGCTGCAAGTTGTGTTCAACATGCAGCAGGCAAATGCCCATCAGTGGTCCACGTGACAGTTGTCTCAAGTGTCTGGGAGAGAGCCACAGGAAGGATAAGTCTTGTATGTGTAAAAGCTTTTGCAGTCATACCCAAAAAGTGCAATATATCAGTTGAGGGGGTGGGGTCTTCAGATAGAACTTACTTTCTGTCCCAGGCCAGAATCTAAGTCAGGGAACAGGGTGAATTATCTGGCCTGCCAAGACTTTCCGCCTCAGAGTCAAGATTGGGTCGTCCAGTTGTTGATGAACAATACAGCCATCATCTTCTATATCAACAGGCAGGTCGTCTACCCTATGCCAGGAGGCCTTGTGGCTCTGGGATTTCTCTCTGTAGCATAGCATATATTTCATTGCCACTCACTTTCCAAGGACTAAGAACACTCTGGTGGACTGCCTCAGCAGGTTCTTATCTCATGGATTGGTCTTTTCATCTGGAGGTGGTCTGTTTCTAGGTGGATCTGTTCAGGTCTAGGCAGAACAGGAAATACCAAGTCTTCTGCTCTCTTTGGGGCATGGACAAAGCATCCACCTTGGAAACTTTTCTGCTTCCATTGTTGGCATCCCTACTGTCTGCCCTTCTGCCATTACTTCCCAGGTTCCTCACAAACATCAAACAGGAAAGGTCATGGATCATCCTCTTAGCGTCAGCAGTAGTTCAGCACTCTGCTGGCTCTATTACTGATGACAACATTCCCTCTGCCCCTCAGATTGGACCTGTTGTCCCAATGCAATGACAGTTTGTTGCCTCCCAATCTGGCTCTGCATCTGATGGCTTGGCAGCTGTGTGATTGAATACAGAGGAGCAGCAGTGTTTGGCTGAAGTGCCTCTACAGCTTATTCTTAATAACCTTATACCTTAATCCCCAAAGGTTATCATCAATCCAGGTCTGTTTAGTGGCCAGTTTGGCCTTCCACCCACTTTTTGAGGGCAGGTTGGTCCTCGCTCAAGGAATCACGACCAGATTCTTTAAGGACCTTGGAGCATCTTTACCCACACATCAGGAATCCCGTCACACCATGGGACTTGAACTTGGTGGTGTTGGAGTTCACAGGTTCTCCCTTTGATCCTATGGCTTCGTGTTGTTTCCTCCTGCTATCTTGGGAGGTTGTATTCATAGTTGTGGTGACAGCAGCCCACCATGCTTGAGTTGGACACTCAGCTCCAAACTGCCTGTAGTATAAGAGGTTTCTCTGGACACAGCTGAGAGAGCCAAACCAGGGCAAATTGCTTAAAACAGACTACTTACAGCCCAAGACTGATGGTTCTCCACTATAAGATACACCAAACCAGTAACAAAGAGCACTCCTGTTGCCACTCTGGCCAGCAAGAGGTCATACAAGCAGTTCCCTCAGACACTCCAGTTTCCCTTGTGCCACAACCAGTAACCCTGTTTTACACAAATGGAGAGATTATCTCATCCAGTCTCACCAACTCCATTCAGGTTCTTCCTATCCAAAAGGACCAGCCACATTTCCAGGTCAATGAGCCCCTTAAGATTTTACCCAAAGAGCATGCTGTGCCAATCCTTTAGAATCTAAAATCTAAAGGTTTATTAATAAAAAGAAAGAGTAGGTTGAGAGAAAAAATTGTTAAAGCAATTAAATTACATAAACAAATCACAAAGCTTTTGATGCAGGCTGCAGCAGATGGAATAAGCTGCTGTCTTAAAAGTCTCTGGAGTACATCATTTGTTAGAATGGGTCAGCAATCCTTCCAGGCTCAGTTGATAGCAGAGATGCTCCTGAAATGATTAGTTTGATTGAAGACTGAAGACAAAATGGAGAAAATTCATGGTCCGCTTTATACCCTTGTCCATGTGGAGAGAAAATCCATTGTTCTCCCTTGTGTGGGAGTACGTCCGTGAGCAGGTCACCAGGCCATGTCCTTTTTTTAGCATTCTGCAATTGGCAGTCTCCCAGACTGCACATCCACACATGTGGATGACTCCAATCCAAATTCTTCAGATGTACATTAGAGTCAAGTGCTGCTTTACCTGGTGCCATGCCTTCTGTTGCAGTCTCACAGAAACTAACATTTCAAATACAAGCTCAGAGCCAATACTTATAACTCCATATGTAAAAATGATAAACATATAAGCAGCATAAACACATTGTGAATCACCACTTTCATTAGGCACCTCACTGGCACACTTGGCACAAGATTTGACACAGACTTAGGAAAGTGGTTATAATAATGGTTCTCATGTTCATTTTAAAGTCCAGTAAAGTTACACTGTCAAATACTATCTTCTATAAGAACAAAGTCCAGCTTGGACCAAACCCAACTTTTTTCCCCAAAGTCCTCTTGGTTTCATTGAATCAAGATATCTGCTTACCAGTTTTCCCAAAACTGCATAATCAGAGGAAGAGCAATAACAGATTTGCAATGGCACCAAAAGTGTGATTTCCCCATGCACAGTGGGGAGCCCTCTGGCTCTCTCCTCTCGCACCTCTCTGGTCCCTCCCCTGTGCTCCTGGCTGGCTGACTTAGAACTTCTTCTCACCTCGCCTTTGCCTGCCCAGACTATTTTGCTCCTTTCTCAGCTTGCTGCTGGCTGAGAGCTCCTCTCCACCCACCCACTGACTAGCATGCAGGCAGTCTGGTGGGGCTTGGAGAGGATCCTGACAAAGGGTCCATGGTCACTTCCTGCTCTCCTAGGGTCAGGAACTGGATGCCTTGGAGTGGAGCAGAGCCAGGAGCAGAGTGGACAGAGCTGCTTTTCATCTCTGAGGCTGCAGCATCAGAGGAAGAG
This sequence comes from Carettochelys insculpta, assembly GCF_033958435.1. Classification (NCBI taxonomy): domain Eukaryota; kingdom Metazoa; phylum Chordata; order Testudines; family Carettochelyidae; genus Carettochelys; species Carettochelys insculpta. The sequence goes on along the minus strand of NC_134150.1, from coordinate 13,071,873 downwards.
TCAGAAGCCGGGTGGGCCACTGGGTCCCTGTGGCACTGTCACTTTGCTGTCAGGTGTGAGTCAGGGATGACTGGGGAGCACCGATTTCAGGGTTCTGCACACAGGCAGTGTCCTGGAAATGAAGGTGGTGTTCTGGCATGTGTACTCTGGGGACAGCCAGCTGATCCTGTGGTTTCCAATCTACCTACTATAGGCTAGAAACTGCGGGATGGGATCAGCTGAAGTGTGCCCACCTGGACAGCCCAGCAGACAGGACTCTGTCCACTAGCTCCTCTCTTCCATTTCTGCCTCTTGATTTCCCACCCCAATTCCTGTTCCCTTGAGGCTTAGTCCTCCCATTTTAAAAAATGATGGCCCTTCCCCTAGTTTTCTGGCCCCACTGTTGGTGCTCAAGTATCAGTTTTCTTCAGTCACAAACCCTGACAGAAAAGGGGACCTAGCAGTGTCCAGTCCGATTAGCAGTGCTGAGAGGAAAAGAAGTCTGGTTACCCACACTCCATACTTCTAGCCCTGAGAGCAGGAAGCTGCTGCTGGAGGAAGAGCAGCTCTGAGAGAGAGAGAGAGAGAGAACTGGCTAAGACCAGCAATAGGGATGGAAGGCACAGATAGGTGACTCCAGCTTGAGCTGCTCTCTGGCTGTGCCACGCTGCTTCATGCTGGCGAGCATGGAGCAGTGCAGGCAGAGGTGCCTTGCTGCACCTTCCCTGTTGCTACCGGTGAGTGTCAGGGAATGGGAGCCTGGATTCCTGCTGCTGGTGCCAGCCCCAGTAGTCCCCCAGTCTGCCTTGGCTGGGAGAAGAGGTGTAGCGGAGCAAGGCAAGGAGATGTGGTAGCTGGAGTGGAAAGAGGTTGTTTCTACCCTTTCCCGGGATGGGGGATGGGCATGTGGCTGATGCCTCTCCTCCATTCTCTAGCACCGTCACTTTTGCACAGATCCAGGTCATTTTATAAGTTGACGCAATTGTTTGTTGTGATGGCCAACAGAATAAGTGGTTGCTCCTTATCCACTCAAAGAATTTCTTCTTGGGTCATGGCCTGCATTCGCTTCTGCTACAACTAAGTCACCGCCTATTTTATTAGGGTGCAGGACTTTTCTGCAGCCTTTCTGGTCCATATGCTGATTCAGGACATGTAGAGCAGCCACTTGCACTTGTCTCCACACCTTTGTGTGCCACTGTGTGCTTACCTGACAGGAAAGTACTGCACGCCACTAAGCTGTGAACTCACAGCCCCCGTCCATAAATGCTGCTTGTGAGTCACCTAAGTGTAATCAACATGAGCAAGTACCTGAGCAAGAAAAAAAAAGTTACCTACTTCTCGTAGCTGTTGTTCTTTGAGATGAGCTGCTTAGGTCCACTCCATTTCCTGACCTCCTGCCTTGCAGTTGAAGTTTGTGGCAAGAAGGAGCTGAAAGTGGGCAGGGCTGGTGGTGCCTAATATACTGCTGCATGGGAGTGCGTGTGCATGCACACCTAAAATGGAATGGACACATCTTGAATAACAACAGTTATGAAAGGTAGGAAACTTTTTTTGCTATAAATTTATGGGACTTTGAAGATTTTTTGATGAATACATTAAACACGTGGGGCTTAGTGTTTAAAAATAATTTGATGCATATTTAAAATAATTCAGTCTTACAGTTTTAGACCATTAATGGAATATGATTTTGTTTATTGCAGGCTAGTTTTGTTGCATCCGGAAATAGGACTGATATTTCGTTAGACGATCCTAACTTTTGGCAAAAATGGGCAAAAAAGGCAGAAATAGATATAGATGCGATCAGTGGGAGAGTAAGTATTTTTAGGTGTGAATATTTTCTTTTGTGTAAATGGTTTTTAATGGTCTGATTTTTGTTGTATTTCTCCCAATTGTGTTGCTTATGTGAATTGAAAATTCTGCAGATTGAATTATCAAGTTTCAATGTTTGGCCTTTCAGGATAGCATTGCTGCACTTATGAAACTTTTTCAACCAACATCTACACTAATCACCCCTCTTGTTATTTTAAATTTAATTTTGTTTAGTTGGTGCATTAGTTGGCAGTTTCAGGGCTTTTCTAATGTAAAACTGGTTCTCATATCACCCAGTAGACCATTTTAGTATCCAAGAATGGGGTGGAGGACAAGAGGCAGTCTGACTGACTGCTTTGTTTCCACTGGCAACAAACAACAATTCCCTCTAAGTTTTTCTGTTCACAGGTGGTATAAATTTTGTTATATGCACCAAGGCATGCATGTTTGTGCACCACTGCAGAAACACACCTTGGCCACTGTGGGGTGCTGTGGGTGCTCTTCTAATCAACTGGGCAGCCGCCAAAGTGCTTAGCTTACAGTGAACGCTAGTCACCATCCATTCCATGGGCACTGTTGGGTGTGGTAGAGAGCCATTATATCAGTTCTGCACAATCCTAAAACTACCGTTAGGGTGAAAGAATCCATAGGTAGTCAGTTTTAAGATGGCTTTATGTCTCCTTTGCATTGCAAAGAACGTAGGGAAGAAACTGGTTCCCAATTACTCTGGCAATATGCAGTGTAAATAATATATTACGTCCAGTTTGTAACTTTTTTGCATAAGATACTATAATTGGTTTATAGCTAATGATTTCTTGGATTTTTATGTAAAAGTTAATGGAATTTCATAAGAAATTGCCCCCTCAAAATTTGTCAGGTACTTCAAGAAAATGTGTACCCATGTCTTAGAATGTGTGTTAAAATTTTCAGAACAGCCTCGTTATTGATACTCCAAGAATTAGGAAGCAAACAAGACCCTTCAGTGCCACAAAAGATGAGCTGGCTGAGTTATCGGAAGCAGAGAGTGAAGGAGATGATAAACCAAAACTCCGGAGGCCTTGTGATCGCTCCAGTGGATATGGAAGAACAGAGTGCTTTCGGGTGGAGAAAAACTTATTGGTTTATGGGTAAAATATACTCTATTTTGTTAAACATATATACTGTTCATTTATAAATATACTAAATTCTACTTATGGAATATATATCTAGTTTTATAAACAACAGTGAATAATGGATCTTAAGATGTAAAATGGTTACATGCATTTTAAATGTTGCCAAGAGTTGAAATATATAAATATTAAAGTATGGCGGGTTTTAGCAGCATCACTCTTCCTTTTTCTTATGTATTTAAAGTCATTCTTCTAATATAATCTCAATGTATTTTTCATTCTTACCATCCCTGTTTGCCAAGAGGAATGCTTTCAGGAATTCAGATGAACGGCAGATCACAAATAATGCTGTCAAGCTACATAGCCAGTTTTTAAATCAGAGCTATGTACATGAGGCATGCTGGGAAAATTTGTTTGTGGTGGGATATTTGTTCTTTTACCTATATCAGTCTTTTCAGAAAGGTCAGAAAGGTTTAACAGAGTGAGAGTGAGTGTTTTTTTAAAAGACAGCTAGAAAATTTAGCAACTTTGTTCAGGTCCTTAACACAATTTTTGGTTTTCTTCACATAACTCCACCCCAGACCAATGATTTACATGGATGAGGGGTTCAATATGCAGGTTGTAGAGAGGACTACTACTCCAGCCCTCTCTCATCGCAGCTGCTTGGGCCCAGATGAGAAGTGGCTCTCCATGGCCACTCTAGCTCCAGCAGGCACAACTGAGGGAAAGATGCATGTCTCCCAGCTGGGACAGATCCAGGTTCATCTGCCCCATGTTCCCCAGCCATAATGAGGAATGCAGTAAACTTTGCACTTTCTCCTCTTGTCCTGATGAAGGGGAACAGAGATGTTCCCATACTAATAGGGGATGGGGAGCTTTAGCTCCCTTGCCCTCCCTTAAAGGGCACCTGGGAAGTGTGATGCTCAGGACTAGGGCAGTCCCAGACAGGGAGCATGCCTCCAGCCAGCCCCTGTCACTTGCCTGGGGACTCTCTCTTTTCTGTATGGTTTTATGAGAAGCAGTCCTATTCCAGGTGTATCTCATTTCCCTGGCACAACCAATCCCTTACCTTACTTTAAGTTATGATCAGAGGAAGCTGCATACTGAATGTGGTAGTCCTAGCTGTTATCGTTTTGGAGGACTTGTTGAACAAATGGACAGGCAAACTCTCCAAATCTGAGGAAGTGGGTTTTACCCACGAAACCTCATTAGTTAGTATTTTAAGGTGCTACAGGGCTGCTTGCATATAATAGATTGTGAGACACTTGTTAATCTGCAGATTATACATGAATTGTAAGTATTCATTGAAAAGAACTGTGTGCAATTAGAAAGGGCATCATATAATTCAGTTACAGTATGAGTTCTTTATAAAATCAATATAGAATAAAAGGACAATTTTCAATGAGATGCCTAAAGTTAGGATTATATATCCATAATTAGGTGTGTAAGTAACTCACTTTTCAAAAATACTAAGCACCCTCTAGTTCCAGTTGGCTTGAGTGGGATGCTCATCACTTTTGAAAATCAGTTCTATTATTTTAGCTAACAATTGAAAACAAAAATCGTGGCTATAGTTTACATAAAGAGAGAGCATGTAGTATTATAATCTGCAGTATTCTAATACCATTTTTAAAAGTCTGCACTAATAATCCATACTTGAGACATACATTCTTCAGAATTTCATTTCAAACAGTTTCCTTGTATTTACGTCATAATGGTGTCTGAAGGCTAAGTAATTAACAATCCATTGCACTCTGGTAGCTTAAGCTATCAAAGACACCAAAAAAGTGAAAAAAACACCGAGTATTAATAAGTTCCTTTTTTTAATAGTACTAATGTACAGAATGCATTTTAAAAATTCTGCTGGGTGTGTCACTTTGGACCAGGTGGGGTCGATGGAGAGAGATTTTGTCACACGGTCGGTTCAAGAGGCAACTAAATGAGCAGGACGTGGAGATAATTTGCCGAGCACTTCTAGCATATTGCCTTGTTCACTACAGAGGAGATGAAAAGATTAAAAGTTTTATATGGGATCTCATCACTCCAACAGAGGATGGCCAGACACGAGAACTCCAGAATCACCTGGGTAAGGAACTAAGAATGTCTGTAATTAGACAACATGATGTTTGTAAATTTGTGATAGAGAAACTAATGTTGTGACAAAAACTGCTACAATTTTATTTAAAAATTATTCACTAAAGAAAATGGACATTTCTGAGGGTATCTCAGAAGGTATATCAAGAAAGCAAATTCTCATCATTTTCCTCATTGTTTGCTATTGCTAGCTTTCTGTGGAGTTTTGGTATACTACATGTGAAGGAAACTTTCCACTTACTCCTTTCCTTGGAAACAACAGGCAGTGTCGTCTTTCTCTTTGTCCTAATGGTGCAGAGCATCTCCTAAAAATTCCCTTTCTGGCAGACCGAGGAACAAGGGCCTATAATGAGCCTGGTGTCCCATATCACATTTGAGGTCACCACATCAGTGGTGTTCGTCGTCCCCCCCGCCCCCTCTCTCTCTCTCTCAGGATATATTAACTTTAAAAGCAATACAAAGCATCTGCCAGTTGTACATTAGTGTCCATTGCTTTTTGTGTAGGTTTGTCAGCCCCTGTGCCCAGAGGTAGAAAAGGAAAGAAAGTAAAGACTCAGGCTAGCACTTTTGATATACATAAAGCAGAATGGCTTCGAAAATATAATCCAGAACATCTATTGCAAGATGAAGGATATAAAAAACACATAAAGCATCACTGCAATAAGTAAGTGTAAATATGTGGATATATTTTTAATTTCATATGAATTATTCTTTTTTTTTCTTTTAGCTCTTTGTTGCAATCTTGAAAGATTATAAATATATATATACACACACACTAAAGAAGGAAAAAAGGGGGAGTGGGATTTCTTTTTCCCCACTGATGATTTTCTGAAGATGCAGGAACAATAGAGCTCGACGTGGTAGTAGTACTAGTAGCAGTAGCATTTATGGCATCTTATTGTACATTTCTGTTGTTTGCTTTGTTTCTTGTTTGTCAACTTCTTCATCTTGCGAACAGAGATCGGGGAAGTCTGTTAGTTTTGTAGACCCACAGAATGCACCTCGTTGGTGCTGTGCAGAAAGAGTTATTAGCACCTGCTTGTGGGACAGGCTCATGCAAGGTGGCTTCACATATCTTGGTGAGGGTGTGGCACCTGCAGGTCTTTTGTCCTTTCCTATTAAGATTTCACCCAGTGGTCAGTGCCAAAGTTCTAACAAGCACACTGGGTTTGAATGGCTTGGAGCTGCCCATAAAAGGCAAGAAGGGGTAGAAGTAGCCATGTCTCCATCCACTTGCTGCAAAATCTGTGCTACTAAAATCTTACCACGAGTTTCTGTTTTTCTTCAGTTTGTGGGCTTGCGGTGCTGGGTTAAGCTGTATGTTGAAGTTGAAGGTATTAGAAGATACAGCCACAGCTCAGTTTTAAAACAGTAGCAAAGCATGGAAGCGTATGGACTTCAGTGCTTGTTTTGTGTTAGATTTAACTCAGTATGAAGATGTTAAATGGCTAGGCTCAAGCTGCAGAGGTTTGTGGGGGGAGAAGGGGAAGGAGGAACAAAGCCTCAGGCAGAAGGGATGGAGAGGCTATATAGGTTTGCTTGGCAATTTGAACTTGGAAACAAATGAGTTACTGGTAAGAGACATGGATGAAGGTAATATCTTTTGTTGGACCAACTTCTGTTAGTGAGAGATTAGAGTCCTAGTGGGGACACATGAAATCAAATTATCGGGGTTGCCAGTCAACCCCCGTGCTCCTCAATCTCGCGAGGTATAAGGGAGTCGACGGGAGAGTTTCTGCTGTCAACCTTATGCAGCGAGGATGGGCTGGTAAGTTGATTGTAGATAAGTTTATTCCTTCTATGCAATTGCTGTAGCTGCAATTGCATCTCTACAATTGACTTTAAAGTCTAGTGCAGACCTGGCCTTGCACAGTTCTGCATCTCTGGGAAAGGTGTTTAGAGGGACAACAAAGCCCATTTCCATGCTACCGCAGAAGATTACCATGCTCAGGGTTGATCTTCTGTGGTTTTGTTTCGCGCATATGTGAAACAGTACTTTCCAGGTCAACATCGACCCTGAAAGTCCCTGCGAGCAGTAAGGATTGAGGAAAGTCAATGGGAGAAATGCTTCTGTCAGCCTTCTTCTGTGAGGATAGCCCAAGCAGTCAGTTTTGCTCTGATAAGTTGATTTTAACTATGCAATTGACATACACAATTTTAGGTACCAGTGGTCAACCACTACGTCTCATGTAGACATAGCCTAAGACAGAAGAGATTAACTACGCATACTAAATACACATTTAATGGGTCATGGTAAGTGGCTTTTAGCTTGTAGTAATAAACCATACATTCAATGTCTTTATTTAGTCCATGATTATTAGTATGTAGCAAAGGATGCGTTTAAGCTCCCAGGCTCATCTTTTGAAGTTGTTCTACTTACTTCTGAGTGAGGAGTTCTGGTTGCGTATAATTTCCTCGCAGAAGTAGATGATCTATTTGCTGCATTCTGAAGGGTTATTGCGGGGGACAGGTTGGGGTACAAGGCCCTTGATCTTCCTGTTACTTTGGCAGCTACTATGCTACTGCTGTTTTCCTGACTTTGAATGTTATGCTGACAGACATTTTTCTTTAGAAATGCAAACGAAGGTGGGGGAAATGGTCATCTCTGAGTGGGGTGACCATCTGTCCCATATTTGGTGGGACAGTCCTATACCTAGGATGCCAAAAAGGTGTTCCTACTTATTTTTTAAAAGGGACTAACTGTCCTGTATTTGCCCCCCCCCGCCCCTCCCCCAGTATTTTCCAGACCTCCAGAGAGCACGTAGGTCACTTCTCCAAGCCTTGAGAAAGTGGGGAGGAGGGAGTGTAGGTGGCTGCTGCATCTGTGCTTCTTCCCTGGGGCTCCCGAGGAGGGCTGGCAGCTGCTGCATCCCTGCTTCATTCCCAGACCTGCTGGAGAGTGCTGGTGGCCGATGCTTCCCTGGGGCTCCGAGAGCACCAGGGGCTGCCACTTCCCCGGGGCTCGGGGAGGACCAGCAGCTGCCACCTTCTTCCCAGCTCCCAGTGTTTGGTGGAGCTGGGAGGAGCTACCCCTCCCCCCATATCTCCCTGTCCTGTAGTTGGGACAAGGAGTTATGGTCACCCTATATTTTTAACAAATTTATAACTCAGCCAAATCTGAACGGCATTTCATGGGACAAGAAGAGGCGTATTTCTAGCCTAAGGCCTATTTCCTTCTTGAGTGTCAAAGGCTTGTTGCAAAGAATTGAGATTTTAGAAGCTGTATGAATCTTAAATGTTAGGCAGCCTAAATATAGGATCAGTCACAGTGCCCCCTGTATTTCAGAACAGAGTAGTATTTCACTCGCTCGCGCGCACACACACACACAATTAGTTAATTGTACAGAAAAAAAATCCAAACGTAAACCTTGATAGAGTGCTAATGTCTTTTCTGTGTGTTTCTTTTTAGGGTCTTACTTCGAGTAAGAATGCTGTATTACTTAAAACAAGAGGTCATTGGTAATGAATGCCAGAAAGTGTTTGATGGAGTTGATTCCAGGTGAGCTACACTGAAGTGTGTTTGTCTTTAAACATAAACTATTAGGTAAAAATTCGGAATACCTGACAGGGAAAAACAACAAATGAAATGTATGGTTTTTGCCCATGAAAAAATTATTTTATATTTGCTTTTTTACCATTAGCAATTCTAAGTTTTAGGAAACGTTTAGGGCAAATATAAATTCACCTGATTTATATTTTCAGGAGGATTCTTATGCTGCTTAGTGACAGAAATCAGATAATAGGACTCTTCTTACTCTCATTGAAGTTAATGGCACAATTTCCATTGGTTTCAGAGCCATCAAAACAATTTATATCTTTAGAATCATAGAACACTAGAACTGGAAGGGACTTCAAGAGGTCATTGAGTCCAGTCCCCTGCCCTCTTAGCAGGACCAAACACCATCTAGATCGTCCCCAATAGGTGTCTATCTAACCTGCTCTTAAATATCTCCAGTGATGGAGATTCCACAGCCTCCCTAGGTTTAACCACCTTGACAGGGAGGAAGTTTTTCCAAGTGTCTAATATAAACCTCCCTTGCTGCAGTTTAAGCACATTGCTCCTTGTCCTATCCTCATAGGCCAAGGAGAACAATTTTTCTCCCTCCTCCTTGTAACCCTGTCTGAGGTACTTGAAAACCGCTATCACGTTCCCTCTGAATCTTCTCTTTCTGAACTAAACAAGCCCAGTTCTTTGTCTTTCCTCATCATAGCTCATGTTCTCTAGACCTTTAATCATTCTTGTTGCTCTTCTCTGAACCTTTTCCAATTTCTCCACATCTTTCTTGAAATGTTGTGGCCACAAATGGACATAATACTTCAATTGAGGCCTAATGACCACTGAGTAGAGCGAAAGAATGACTACTTCTTCAAGTGGTCCCCGTGGGTGCTCCACAATAGGTGTCGGGCTCACCCGGCGCCGCAGATTGGAAATCTTCTAGCAATTTCTCCTGGATTGCGCATGCGCCAGTGCGCGCCACCCCCCTGCGCGCTCCTGGCCGCGTGCAAGATCCGGTCCCCGCCAGTTCCTTCTCAACCACCATCGGCTGCAGACGGAATCCACTCAGGCTAAGGCCAAGTCAGATTGCTTAGTGGTTTTTTTTTCCATGTGTGATTTGTTGTTTTTTGGTTATTAAAAAAAAAAAGAGAAAGCAAAGACAAAGAGAATACCAGCAAAAAAAAAAAAAAGGGGGGGGGGAAACAGAGAGGAGCGGAGAAGAAAAGAGCGGACGTGAAGGCCATTAGGCCGCCCGCTGCCGCAGGCCAGTGATCACTCTTTGGGGTGGAAAGGCAGGGATTAAGTGCTAAGTACCCTCTTAACAATAAAGGACTCACCACAATGACCTCTTCAGGTTTTACACAGCGTGAGTCATGCCATGAAGCTATGCTGGCCTGCGTGGTGCATAACGAAGGCATCCGACGCCTGGGGGAATTACAGGCTACCCGGCCGCGTTCTCACTGTGCTCTGACCCACCCCCTCAGTGCAGAAACAGAGGGAACTCTCCCTGGCTCGATCCTTGCCGTGCATCTGCAGCGAGCAGGACGAGCGGAGCACACGGCTACCGGCCGCATACTCAGGCGGCGGCACTGGCACAGACCCCAGCGGTACAGGGGTGCCAGGCACGGAGCCTGCAGGCACTGGAGGGGGATACCCGCGCAGCACCGCAGCTGACGGTGCCGAGCGCAGCGCTTACAGCGGGGCTGAGATTCCCAGCAGGGGAGGGGGCGGTGCCGGCCCCGCAGCGGAGGGGCAAGGCAACATCAAAAACCCGGCACCGCAGTCCATCTCTGGACAGGGCTGCGCTGCTGTTAGCACCAAGCCCTCCCCCTGTGATACACACGCCGCACCGAAGGCCTGTCTCCCCACCAGCCCATCAGGGGAAAAAAAAACAAAAAAACCACCTCCTTCTCTGTTCCTCCAACCAATGTCACCATGGCTTGGGCCACCTTCACCATTTTCTGGGATTGGATCCCCTGGAGTACTATCACAAGCCAGTTTCACCTCTATCGGTGTTGTCGCGGAGGTCTCGCTCTCCCAGACATTGGGGGTACACACCCCGTGAGTGGTCCAGGTCTCCATCTCCGGACCCTTGCCATGCTTCCATGGTCGTCCTTATCATGCTGGACACAGACGAACCACAGGCCTTCACCCAGGGGCAGGTCTTGCCCCCGCCCGTCCGCTCAGTACCCCCGTGGGCGCTCCCGATCGGGGACGGAAACACAGCTGTCTCAAGGGGAGTTAATTTTAGAACCCCGAGACTTTCCTTCACAATCCTCCAGCAAGCAAGTGTGTCATCCCCCATGGGAACCCGAGGGTTCGAGGGAGGTTTACCTTAGGGGTTCCTCCTCATCCTCCCCAGACGAGGCCATGGCCCCCGGGGATGTCTCTCCCCTGGATGACTTTAAACAGTTTCAGGAACTGTGTTAAAGGGTGGCTTTCACGTCTGACATTCAAACGGCAGAGGTGCAGGAGAAACATCACAAACTCCTGAAAAATTTGAGACCCCCCGCTTCATCCAAAATTGCTATTCCACTGGACGAAGCCATTCTGGAGTCAGCCACTACTATATGGCAGACTCCGGCCTCCGTTCCGCCTACGAATGAGAGAGCGGATAAGAAATACTTCGTCCCGGCAAAGGGCATGGAGTTCCTCTTCAGTCTCCCACAACCAAATTCTTTGGTGGTCGGGTCGTCCCAGCAGAGGTCAAAGGCTTCTCAGTACAAATCGGGGGATCAGTCAAAGATGCTAAGAAGCTAGAGCTGTTTGGCAGGAAGGTATATTTCTCTCCTATCCTGCGATTGAGAATGGCAAATTATGGGCACACCTAGCAAACCATAATTTTGATAATTACTCCGGGCTTACTCCCCTCATGGATTCACTTCCGGAAGACAAAAAGCCGGTGTTAAAGGCGACTCTTCAAGAGGGCTACGCAGCATCGCGGATGGGAGCCCAGATTGCCCTGGACGTGGCGGACACGGCGGCACATTCAACGGCTACAGCAGTGGTCATGCGTAGAGAATCCTGGCCCCAGACGTCGGGTATCTCGAGGGACCTACATGCAAAGATTTTGGACCTTCCCTTTGATACACAAAAGCTGTTTGCAGACTCAACGGACTCGGTCCCTCACTCCAGTAAGGACTCGAGAGCTACACTTAGAACCTCAGACATTTATACTCCCCCATACAGGAGGGGAAAAATTTTATCCTCAGCAAAGATGCTACGCTTACAACCACAGCGTGCTCAATATCAACAGGGCTACGGCCAAGGGTGCTATCAATAGTGGCAGCAATACAGAACTCCTAGGCAACGTTCTCAACAAAGCCGTACGCCCTCAGGTCAGGCCTCAAAGGCAACAAGTTTGATGGGCATGTCGGGGGCTGCACTATCAATACCCTCGCTCAGTACCTCTCATCTCATGTTCCATCATCGCCTCAGACCGTTCCACTCCCAGTGGCAAAAGATCACCACAGACATATGGATGCTGGAGATCATAGCCACGGGTTACGCGATCCCCTCCCAGTCGCTTCCACCGACGAAGCCTCCCACCAGGCCTCACCTCAGGGACGCTGCCACGAGGCGAGGCTCAAGCAGAAGGTGACTCACCTGTTCATAAGGGTGGTGGAAGGAGTGCCGAAATAATTCCAGGGGAAGGTTTTTATTCATGCTACTTCCTACCAGAGAAGAAAGCAGAACACTGGAGGCCCATCTTAGATCTTTGGGGCCTCAACCATTACTTGCGCAAGCAACAGTTTCAGATGATCACAGTTGCTTTGATACTCACAGCACTGGACGACGGAGACTGGGTTGCAGCACTCGACTTACGAGATGCTTACTTTCATATAACAATCCACCCGGCACACAGACGCTTCCTCCGCTTCACGGTCGGCCAGGAGCGCTTCCAGCACAGGGTTCTTCCATTGGGCCTCTCCTCAGCCCCCAGGGTCTTCACCAAAACCCTGGCAGTGGTGTCAGCCTACCTGCACAGACGGGGGTGTTTATTTTTCCCAGATCTGGGCGACTGCCTGCTGAAAGGGGACCTCAAAGGCAGAGGTCTCACGCATGATACGCGTCACAGCAGACACATTTCTTCGCTGGGTCTAGTCATCAACATCGCAAAGTCAAAGTCCGAACCCACACAACGTATAGAGTTTATAGGGGCACGCAGAAACTCTATCACAGCAGGGGTGTACCTACCCGACGCCTGCTTCCACGCAATCAGTTCGCTGGTGAAAGTCATTACATACAGCCCCACGGTGCCAGTCTTAACGTCTACAGCTGCTGGGCCATATGGCGGCAGCGATGTTTGCGGTACAGAATGCCAGGTTGCACATGTCAAGCCTGTAGCATTGGCTGGTGAGCGTTTACAAACCGGCATCCCAAACTGTCCACAGGGTGGTGTCGCCCACAACAGGCGTGCGCAGATCCCTGGCGTGGTGGGAAAACCCCGAGAATCTGCTAGTGGGGGGTGCCTTTTCACCAACCACAAATTTCTATTTTTCTTACCACCGACGCCTCCCACATGGGATGGGGAGCGCACATCAGCGACAAGGTAACGCAAGGGCTATGGTCCCCTGCGGAACAGGCACTGCACATATCCATACTGGAGCTCAGAGCAGCGTTCAATGCCTGCAAACATTTGCGAGATTACCTACCTGGCAAAGTAGTCGGGATTCAATACCGATAATACCTCCATTATGTTCTACATCAATCGACAAGGAGGAGCACGATCCCATGCCCTATGCGCGGAAGCACTCCGATCGTGGAATCGGTGCATCGCCAACAACATACCGTTAAAAGCCTCGCACTTGCTGGGCGCTCACAACGTGAATGCAGATCAGCCGAGCAGGCACTGCGCAGTCACGCATGAGTGGCAGATCTGCTCCAATCTGCTACAGCACATTTTCGTACATGGGGGTTTTTCCCAGATCGATTTGTTTGCCACCCAGTACAAAAAAAAAAAAAAAGTGCCCCCAGTACTGCTCCAGGCCAGGAGTGGGGCGGGGGTCCCTGGGGGACGCATTCATGTTTTCATGGAAGGGCTCCCTACTTTACGCGTTTCCCCCGCAGCACTTATCCGCAAGGTCTTGCACATAGCCAGAAGGGAGAGAGCTCGCATGATACTCATAGTCCCGCTTGGGATAGGCAGCAATGTTTTCCCTTGCTTCTGCGCATGTCAGACCGCCCACCGCTCCCTCTACCCGTGGCGCCGGACTTCCTCATGCGGGCTCAAGGGTCCATAGTGCACCTGCACCCTCAGGGTCTGCACCTACAAGCATGGCTAATCCATGGCTCAGCTCCTTAAAGAGCACATGTACGGAGGGAGCTCAACAAGTCCTGGAATGTAGTCGAAGGATCTCCACCAAGAGGACTTGCAAGCAGAAATGGACCCGATTCACAGCCTGGTGTTCCGCCAAGCAGTTAGCTCCCCTTGACGTCCCTATACCTGTAGTACTAGAATACTTATTGGACCTCAAGAGAGGCAGGTTTTTCTCTGTCCTCGCTAAAGGTCTGCCTCGCCGCTATATCAACCTTTCGGCGTACAGAGGAAGGGCCCACGGTATTTGCCCATCCTATCATTACCAGGTCCTTGAAGGGGCTGGTAAACCTGCACTCCCCCTCGGAAACCGCTTCCACCATCGTGGAATTTGGACTTGGTGCTCAGCACGCTATCGGGTCCACCTTTTGCACCATTAGCCACAGTTCCCCTACGTCTCCTTACGATAAAAACAACCTTCCTCCTTGCAACTACGTCAGCCCGCAAGGTGAGTGAGCTCGCAGCAGTGATGGCAACGCCGCACTGCGCAGTATTCTCAAAGGAGGCGGTAACCTTCAGGCTGCACTCAGCCTTTGTTCCAAAAGTCTCTTCGGAGTCCAATCTTAACGAGCCAATAGTTTTACCCTCGTTTTACCTGAAGCCTCACAGCTCCGGCAAGGAGGCACGCCTGCATCTCCTAGATATGAGGAGGGCGTTGGCCTTCTACACAGACAGAACTAAGTCCTTCCGGAAAACGGACAGGCTTCTAGTCTCTTTCGCTCCCGGGTCAAAGGGAGAGGGTCTCTCTTCACGGAGAATCTCAAAGCACATTGTGTCCTGTATAAAAATGTGCTTCGAACTTCGAAAGACTCCTTTGCTGGCCCCACCCAGGGCTCACTCCATCAGGGCGGTGGCGGCGTCAACAGCCTTCTTCAAGGGCATCGCGTTGAAGGACATCTGTAGAGCGGTGACCTGGTCATCCTATGACACCTTCGCCAAGCATTATGCCCTGTCTCGGGTATTCCAAGAGGATACCCATCTGTCGACAGCAGTCCTCTCGGGGGCAAGCTGCACATAAACCGATTACCCACCTCCTTACTTGGGTTACTGCTGGGTAGTCACCTATTGTGGAGCATCTACGGGGACCACTTGAAGAAGAAAGAGAAGTTACTCACCTGTAGTAACGATGGTTCTTCGAGATGTGTCCCCGTGGGTGCTCTACCACCCGCTCATCCTCCCCACTTTGGATCTCTGTGTAGTGTTTTTCAGGAGCATCCGAGGCGGTTGGTCAAGGAACTGGTGGGGACCGGATCGTGCACGCGGCCAGGGGTGCGCAGGGGGGCGGTGTGCGCCAGCGCATGCGCGATCCAGGAGAAACTTCTAGAAGATTTCTGATCTGCGGCGCCGGGCGAGCCCGACACCTATTGTGGAGCACCCACGGGGACACATCTCGAAGAACCATTGTTACTGCAGGTGAGTAACTTCTCTTTCTTGTGTCTTGCTCACAACATTCTTGTTAATACATCCCATAATTAGCTGCATATTACCAAAGCTCTCTGTCTTTAGTGGAAAATTTGTCATTTTCATTCATGTTGTACTGTTTATGATTTACGCATCTATCATTTTTGTTTTCTGGAATGCCAGCTTTGAGTTTTTTTGTAAAAGAAAGAGAATGTGGCATTTATACTCTTCTAACCAACATGGAAACTGTGACTAAAAGTATGTTTACCTTGTTATTGATAGAAGATAGGTTGTGTGTGTTTGGACACACAGGCTGCCTCTAAACTACTCCTCCCTTTCGGAAAGGGTACATAAATGCTGCAGATTTGAAACGGTAATGAACACCGATATGAATATTCAGCACCTCATTTGCATAATGACAACCATGTGGCACATTGAAAGTGTTGCTTTCGAATTGAAAACTCGGCGTGTAGCTGGGATTCCTTTGAAGAGAAACCCCATCTACATGGCTAATTTTCAATTCAAAAGCAGCACTTTTGATGTTCTGGGTGGCTGTTATTATCCAAATGAGGTGCTGAATATTCATATTGACACCATTAGCATTTCTGATCCATGGCATTTACCTACCCCTTCCAAAACGGAGGGTAGCATAGACATGGCTGTAGAATTATTGCAGGTTTCTCTAAAAATTGAAGTATCAGTTTGAAATAAGATACAGTAATTTTATCCCTCATTTGTAAATTCATATTTGTGTTATTGGTGAACTTTTCAGTGAAGTTGATGTTTGGGTCCCTGAGCCAGAGCATTCTGAGGTTCCTGCAGAATGGTGGGATGCAGATGCAGATAAATCCCTCCTAATTGGAGTTTTTAAACATGGTAAGTAATGAGCGTGACTGGATAACAATACACTCATCCCTTGTTTAACAAGTGTTTTACTCATGAGTACTCGCTAAAACCTGAAACATGTATACCTACCTTTATTCACTATATGAATTAACTTTACCCGCTTATATGAGCAAGGTCCCTGGCCGGGGGCAGGGAGACCTGCAGCCCCATGGCTGAAGTGGAGCCAGCTGTGGGGTCCCTGGCCAGGAGGCTGGGAAACCCACAATCCTGTGGCTGGCTCCACTTCAGCCATGGGGTCCCTGGCCATGGGCAGGGAGACCTGCAGCCCTGCAGCTGGAGCCTTTTCCCTCCCTTCCCTCAGACATGCAGCTGTCTGACAGCCCTGAGGCTGGGGGAAGAGCGGGAGAAGGCTCTTAGCCTGGTTCCTTCCCCTGCAATGCCGGGAACGTGAAACTGACCAGCCATGAGCTGATCAGTTTCCTGTCCCACAAGCCTTGGGGAGATTGGAACCAGTCTAGACCTGGTTCCCAGCTCCTGTCACTCTGGGAGCCAGGAAACTGACCAGCCCTGTGGTGGTTCCTGGCTCTCCTCCCCTTGCAGGAAAATTCTAGTTATGCAGGGATTGCAGGAACAACCCTTGGATAACTCGAGGGTTTAGTGTATTAGACCTACCCCGCCCACCCGCCCCACAGACCTCACCCTTGGCTAAATTTTACATCCCCTCCTAGATTCCAAACTGCCCCCAGCCTTACAACCCCCCCTGCAGCCCCAAACTTCTCCCAGTCTTAGACCCCCCACTGCATCCCTCAGTAGCCCCAGCCTAAGACACTGCTCCTCCTCCTGCAGCCTCTTCACCAGGGCTGCTAGTCTGGGTGGCTCCCCCAGCCCTCCTGCTCCCAGCAATTAACTCAAGTGTTAAGGTTTCAGCACCTAGGCATAAGGTATGTGCTATCCCTAGTGACAGAGATAGAGACAGCTGCCATCTCCAGCAGCTATTGATAGATATCCACCTGAGGCAGCCATGTTAAGAAACTGCAAATGGCTTCTTTAACAGCCACATGCAGCTGGAAACTGCCCAGCTGGCGACCTTTAACAAATCTAATGGGACTCATGTTTGGATCCCAACCCATAGTTTGGGAATCCGTGCTCTACATACACACACTGCATCCTATTTCTGGTGCCAAACTATTCAAATACATCAGAAAAGTATCTAAACTCAACTGGTTTATGGCAAGTTACAAGCACTTGAAACAAAATGGAGACGTCTACATGTATTTTAATGGGAATTTAGTGTCGTTCTTTTTGCCTACGAGCAGAAATTTGGGAACCAATTGTGCTTGTATAGTGAGGGATGAGTGTATATCTATCTGACAGAGCTTTTCATCTTGTTTTCTTTTATGTTCTCTTCATAAAAATTACTTTTATATTTGTTGGTTCTTACAATTCAGGCTATGAAAAGTACAACACTATTAGAGCAGATCCTGCACTCTGTTTCTTGGAAAGGGTGGGCAAGCCAGATGAGAAAGCAGTTGCTGCTGAACAGAGAGCAAATGATTACATTGATGGGTATGAATGTTTCAATTTTGTTATGCTTGTTTGATGTGAACTGAACTAAATAGGCCTGATTCTCCTCTCACACTGTCTTTACACCATTGTAATTTGATTGATGTAAAGGGCATTATTTCTGCTCTAGTCCAGTGTAAATGAAAAGAAAACTAGGCCCAGGGTATTTATAGTGCAATAGTTAGACATAAGAGTTCATTGGTAATGTGAAATGTTAGGCTGTCTGTGTGGCATGATGATAATGCTTTGTGCTTTTACATGAGATGTGAGTTTGATTCCTCAGTAGTCAGCTTCAGTCAGCTAGTCAACTTTCTTCTAGAGACCAAGAATGCCTTAGTTTTGCTGAACAGCAACCCCTTTAAATAAATTTTAGTAGTATAGATTGCCTCCAAAGAGGCATAGTTTTTCATTTTTCATGAGCCAGAAGGCTGGCAATCACAACTCAGGGGCACAGATAGAAGACTTCTTTGAAAGATTGTGGGTCAGGAAAGAGGGAAAATTTAGAATTCATGATTCCTCTTGAAATGCTTTTTGCTCCTGCAAATTACACTAATTGAGATTTCCCAATGAAATATTAACCAGAGAATAAATTCATCTTGATTTAGAAATGTTTTGCATAATACAGACGGAATAGGATCTATTTTAAATAATATTATAGTATTTTAAATAGATTATTTTGCTGTGCTGAAATTTTGACAGGGATGTAGAAGATCCAGAATATAAACCAGCCCCAGCAATGTTTAAAGATGATATAGAGGTATAGTATGCATCTGTTTTTTGTTCTTTTGGAGTAATTTAATTAAATTAGTAATATTTAATATGAACTATTTTAAGCTATTAGTTTAAGTATGTCTCATAGAAGTCTTTGAAAAAGTATTTTGTGTGATCTTTCCATAGCCAGTTGTCTAAAATATATTATTCTTATTTCACTTTTTTTAGTTACGTACCCTGTGCATGCATTTTTAACTATAGCAGCAACGAAGGGTCCTGTGGCACCTTATAGACTAACAGAAAAGTTTAGAGCATGACCTTTCGTGAGTTAACTCACTTCTTCAGATGCTGGTCCTGGAAATCTGCAAGGCCAGGTATAAATAGGCCAGAGCAAGGCTGGGGATAACGAGGTTAGCTCAGTCAGGCAGGCTGAGTTGTATTGTCATCAGTAGATCTGGAGGTGTGAACTCCAAGAGAGGGGAAGCTGCTTTTGTATTTAGCCAGCCATTCACAGTCTTTGTTTAATCCTGAGCTGAGGGTATTGAATTTGCAGATGAATTGCAGCTCAGCAATTTCTCTTTGGAGTCCGTTCTTGAAATTTCTTTGCTGCAGGATAGCTACTTTTAAATCTGCTGAGCTACAATTCATCTGCAAATTCAATACCCTCAGCTCAGGATTAAACAAAGACTGTGAATGGCTGGCTAAATACAAAAGCAGCTTCCCCTCTCTTGGAGTTCACACCTCCAGATCTACTGATGACAATACAACTCAGCCTGCCTGACTGAGCTAACCTCGTTATCCCCAGCCTTGCTCTGGCCTATTTATACCTGGCCTTGCAGATTTCCAGGACCAGCATCTGAAGAAGTGAGTTAACTCACGAAAGGTCATGCTCTAAACTTTTCTGTTAGTCTGTAAGGTGCCACAGGACCCTTCATTGCTGCTACAGATCCAGACTAACACGGCTACCCCTCTGATTTTTAACTATGTCTCTGATGGATTCATGTTACTGATGTATTTGAAATATTGGATTTTTTTAGGATGATGCGTCATCACCAGGGGATCTAGTAATAGCTGATGGAGGTAAAGTAAATTAAACTGCATATATGATTATTATTGTGAATGTGTAGCATGCTGGTCTACATCATGCTGTTCTAGATGTATGTCTTGGTGCATCCCTGCCTTGAGGGTAATTCAGAGCTTGAGACACCATCAATAAATGACTTGGTTTTTGTTTGATTGATTTTCTTTTAATATAGATGGTCAGATGATGGAAGGAGACAAAATTTATTGGCCTACTCAGTCTGCTTTAACAACACGTCTGCGTCGCTTAATAACAGCTTACCAGCGTACTAGTAAGAACAGGCAGGCCCAGCAAATCCAACCAGTGTTTCCAGTTCAGGCCACTGTGATGCAACCTCCATATGAAGAAGCTGCTCTAAATCCAAAAATGGCTGCTAAGATTGAAAGGCAACAAAGGTTTGTGTAAAGTAAAAAGATTCTGTTTCAAAGTGTGATCCTTCAAAAACTTGAAGAGACTTTTCAACATTTTTTAAAAGCTGTGATCACTAATGGTCAAAGATGATTATATGAAAATGACTGCATATTCAAACTTGATTAATATCTTTTTTTTTCTTTTTATTGCCAATCAAGATGGACAAGAAGAGAAGAAGCTGATTTTTACAGGGTGGTATCAACATTTGGAGTGGTGTTTGATCCAGAAAGGGGCCGATTTGACTGGACAAAATTTAGAGCCATGGCTAGGCTACATAAGAAAACTGATGATAGTTTGGAGAAGTATTTGTATGCATTTATGTCTATGTGCAGGAGAGTCTGTCGCCTTCCTTCAAAAGAAGGTATGTATCATAAGAAAATAGAGTAGAGTATGTTCTTGAAATATTATTTGAATCATGTAGTTGATACTGATAATACAAAAATATCATTTCTTCTTTCCAAAAAGCTATAACTCTGTCTGCTTCCCAGAATTTTTGGGAGTCAGAAGAAAATGGGGAAAAGAATCATATGGAACATGAGGTCAGTGTTTTGTGGGACTTGGGTATTGTTTATCAATTACTTCTATTTGTTTTATTTTTATACAGAACTTGTAGACCCAACCATTTGTATCCAACCAATTACAGAGGAGCGTGCTTCTCGGACATTGTATCGCATTGAACTCCTGAGGAAGGTACGAGAACAGGCCCTCCGACATTCACAACTGTTTGAACGCTTGAAACTTTGTCAGCCAAATCCAGACTTGCCAGTCTGGTGGGAGTGTGGGGCACATGACAGGGACTTACTTATTGGAGCTGCTAAACATGGGGTTAGCAGAACAGACTACCACATTCTTCGTGATCCTGAACTGTCATTTATGTCTGCCCAGCGGAACTACAGTCAGAATAAAGTGGCGCTATCAAGGACTTCCACTCCACTTCTACATCAGTATCAGATGGCATTGTCTGCTTCTCCTCTTACCCCTCAGTCAAGATTGCCAGATACTAAAGGGAATACTCTTGAGGATACAAAAGTTAAAAATGAAAACCTTAAAGAGGACTCTCAGTCATCTGAAGAGGAATTTATGTCTACTGAGGAAACACAGACAGTGATGAAATCTGAACCTTTGAGCCCAAAGAATGGCATGCCATCACAGACTGTAGACCACAAACCTGGTGTGAAGACCGAAACTGACAGGCGTATGGTTGCAGCAAGAACAGAGCCCCTTACTCCAAATCCTGCTTCCAAAAAACAGAGAGTCAGCAAAAGAGGGTCAGACTCTAGCTCTGATTCTGACTCGGATTCAGACAGATCATCCTGTTCTTCCAGGTCATCTTCCTCATCCTCTTCCTCATCTTCTTCTTGTTCACACTCACGGTCAGGATCTAGCTCTTCTTCCTCTTCCTCTTGTTCTTCAGCATCTTCTTCCTCTTCGTCGTCATCATCTTCGTCATCGTCATCATCTTCGTCGTCGTCATCTGAAGAGAGTGACAGTGATGAAGAAGCACAAAAGCGAGGTAAGTAGCAGAAGTCTTGCTGGTACATCATAATTTAAAATACTGAGGAATACTGAAAAAAATCTAGAAGGCATAGGACTAGGAGTTTCCATAGTCAAAACAAAAGCAAATATACTAACAATTTTGCCTAATTTTATAGAGCAAAGGATTTTACAGCTGTTGCAGTTGTGACTGTTTCACATTGTGATAATTTTGGGAATAGTGATTTCCATCACCTCCTACCAAAGCATCTGTTGATTCAGAGAGAATTGTTGGTTGGGTCCATAGAATCTATGTACAGTATTTAACTCAGGTGTGGAGGAAAAGATGAATTGCTAGAATTTCTTTCCCTACTCTTCCCCATTTCTTTTCTTTTCTTCTTGGATCTAGGTTCTTTTGGTGCCTCTTCTGTTCTTCCCGCCTCATTCATCCCTTATCACACATCACTGAACCACAATTAGGTATCGCTTGGAAAACCACAACCCTGTGATTTGCCACAGATCATTGAGTAATTTGAGTTACTGTCTCATCACACACCTATGGGCATGAGAAGACCAATCTTGGTTACCAAACTTAGACATCTAGAGCAACAGGTCCTCCTTTTATAAAATCTCCCTTTTCGTTTCTGTGCCTCATGTCCCTTCCTTTTGTTTCCCTTACATTATTAGTCTCTTCCTTCCCTCCTCTTAATTGCCTGAATCAGCAAAGTATGACGTACCCTAATGCTTTCCCAACAGCAGAAAGTGTTATGGTGAAGACCATATTCTGCCAATGCATTAGCTGAAAGATTGTCACTATAGGAATTACACAAGGGGAGAAAGAAGCATGATTCCCACTGTTTTACACTTTACTCAACTACTTTGCTGTTAGGAATATTACCCTCTTCTGGTTTTTGTGATGCAATTAAAAATCCATTAAACATTGTAATATTAAAGTCCTGATTTAGATTGGTTTTCACAATGATTGTGGTAAATATTGTATATAGTCATAATTTAACTTTCTGAGTTCGAGTTTGGATTGTGAGAGTTAGGAGAGATTTCCCACCATGACATGTAAAGTTTTCAGCTACAGCATCACGGATCGTTTATGAAGTTGTGTAAATATGTAGTCTGTTACTATATAATAATACCATATTATATAAATGAGGTGTTCATATTTATTTATACTTGTATGACACAATGCGACCTATATGTGCATTCAGTGACAAATTTCCAAGCGTTTTGACCCTGATATTCAGGCCTGAAAATACAAAATATATTGTGGATTAGCGTAAGACCTAGGAACACAGAAGATAGAATTTTCAAAATCAGATGTGCGCGTTAGGAGCACTAGTTCCATGTTTTTTAAGTAGGATTTGTGTTTCTGCATGATGTAATTACCTTTGAAAATTTCACCCATAGCAAATATATGGGTACATTTTATATGGTAAAAATCTTGAGTGTAGTATGTATTTGTCTTAGCAATGTGAAGATGAACACTCAGCTAGATAGCATATTTTTGTCTAAAGTATTGTGACATCAGAAGTAAATCAGCTAGTCATCTCTTACCCTCTAGTTCATTTTCATACTCAATTCAGTTGGTCAAGTGAGTAAGCAAACAAAAGAGGCTGTCAGAACTGAAGAGTTGGGGTAGCATGGGAGTTCAGGACAGGAAGCTATTCTGGATCAGTTGTTGTCAAACTTATTTGATTGCACCAGCCCTTTTTTGTGGCTGTAGTTTATCTTCCCCACTCCTCCACCCCCATCTCTAGCCACCCAGCTCTAAAGGTACAATGGAGAACAGCAGATGCGGCTTGTCAGTAAGCCTGCCAACAGGGAAGGGCTCAGGGGACAGTTTCCCTGGGGCCTGCCAATTCAAAGGGGCCTGGGACTTCCAGCCACTGCCGCTATTACTGTGGCAGTAATAACAGTTGGAGTCCCAGGCCCTTTAAATCACTGCCAGAGTGCAGCACCACGCTCTCTGTGTGGCTCTGAGGGCTGGGTAGGTGGGGGCCAGTGCTGCACTTTGCATGGTGCTGAGGGATGGCTGCCCTGGCCCCATCCCTTGATTTTAGACTTTGACTTTCTGAGAGAACAGGTGAGCTGGATCCCTTGGGAAACGAAGATGAAAGGGGAAAGAGTTGAAGAGAACTGGCAGTATTTTAAAGAATTCTTACTGAAGGCACAGGAACAAACAATCCCGCTGCATAGTGAGAAATGCAAACATGGTAGGCAACCACCTTGGCTTAACGTGGAAATCCTTAGTCAGCTTAAACTCAAAAAGGATGCATACAAGAAATGGAAACGTGGACAGTTGACTAAGGAGGAGTATAAACATATGGCTGGAGAATGCCGGACAGTAATCAGGAAAGCGGAAGTACAATTGGAACTGCAGCTGGCAAGGGATGTGAAGAGTAACAAGAAGGGTTTCTGCAGGCATGTGAACAATAAACAGGTTACTGGATGAGGGAGGTAACCTAGTGACAGATGATGCAGGAAGAGCTGAAGTTCTCAATGCTTTTTTTTACCTCAGTCTTCATGGACAAAGTCAACTTCCACATGATGGTCCTAGACAGTGCAGTATGGGAAGGTGGAGGGCAGCCATCTGTGGGGAAGGAACAAGTTCTGAGCTAGCTAGAAAAACTAGATGTGCACAAGTCCATGGGTCTGGATTTAATGCACCCCAGGGTACTGAGGGAATTAGCAGAGGTCATTGCTGAACCTTTGGCCATTATCCTTGAAGACTCTTGGAGATTGGGGGAGATACTGGATGACTGGAAGAAGGCAAACGTAGTGCCCATCTTTAAAAAAGGAAAGGACGATGATCCAGGGAGCTATAGACCTGTCAGCCTTACCTCAATCCCTGGGAAAATAATGGAGGGAATCCTCAAGGAATCCATTTTGGAGCACTTGGAAGAGGGGAAAGTGATCAAAAGTAGCCAACATGGATTCACCAGGGGCAAGTCCTGCCTGACCTATCTGATTAGCTTCTATGACAAGGTAACAAGCTCTGTGGACATGGGGAAGTCAGTGGATGTGATATACCTTGACTTCAGCAAGGCTTTTGATACGGTCTCCCACAACATTCTTGTCCATAAGTTAAGGAAATATGGATTGGATCCTTGGACTATAAGATGGATAGAAATCTGGCTTGATGGTCAGGCCCAACGGGTAGTGGTCGATGGCTGAATATCTGGATAACAGCCTGTTTCAAGCGGAGTGCTGCAAGGCTCGGTTCTGGGGCCAGTGTTATTCAACATCTTTATTAAGGACCTGGATGAGGGACTGGATTGCACCCTCAGCAGGTTTGCGGATGACACAAAACTAGGGGGAAAGGTAGATTCGTTAGAGGGTAGAGAGAGAATCCAGGTGGACCTGGATAAATTGGAGGATTGGGCCAAAAGAAATTTGATGTGGTTCAATAAGGAGAAATGTAGGGTCCTGCATCTGGGGCAGAAGAATCCCAAGCATTGTTACAGGCTGGGGACCGACTGGCTCAGCAGCAGTACGATGGAAAGGGACTTAGTGGTTATGGTGGATGAAAGGCTAGGTATGAGTAAACAGTGCGCTCTTGTAGCCAAGAAGGCTAATGGCATATTGGGGTGCATTAGGAGGAGCATTTTGAACAGATCTAGAGAAGTAGTTATTCCTCTTTATTCAGCACTGGTGAGGCCACATCTGGAATATTGTGTCCAGTTTTGGGCCCCCCAGTATAAAAAGGATGTGGATTTGCTGGAGCAGGTTCAGCGAAGGGCAACAAAAATGTTTAAGGGTCTGGAGCACAGGACCTATGAGGAGAGGCTGAGGGATTTGGGCTTGTTTAGTTTACAGAAGAGAAGACTTAGAGGTGATTTAATAGCAGCCTTCAACTTCCTGAAGGGGAGCTCTAATAAGGAGGGTGAGAAACTGTTCTCAATGATGTCAGATGGCAGAACAAGGAGTAATGGCCTGAAGTTGAAGAGGGAGAGGTGTAGGTTGGATATTAGGAAAAACTACTTCACCAGGCGGGTGATGAAGCATTGGAATGCGTTGCCTAGAGAGGTGGTGGATTCTCCATCCCTTGAGGTTTTTAAGTCCCGTCTGGACAAGGTCCTGTCTGGGATGACTTAGTGGGGGTTGATCCTGCTTGAAGCAGGGGGCTGGACTAGATGATCTCCTGAGGTCCCTTCCAGCCCTGTGATTCTGTGATCCCTTCTACCCGAGGCAGTGCACCTTCCAGGAGCACAGGGCTGGGCCTCTCTACAGCTTGCCCAGGGTCTCAGGAAGCTATCCAGTCACCCATCTTTGAAGGCAGCACTGACACTAGCAGCAGTGGATAAATAAGGGTGGAATGACATGAGTATTGCTATTCTTCTTTTTCTACTGTTGATGGTGGCAGTGCTGCCCTCAGAGCTGGGTGCCAGGCCAGCACCTGCAGCTCTCTGGACACCTATTTCTGAATGAATGCAGTCAGTCTTTTTTTCCCTAAAGCAAGTCATGACCTTCCCCTCCCCCTCAAATACATTCTCCCTATCCAGTTGAAGAATCTCTGTTCTACATCAGGAGTTGTATTGGCAGAATAGAAATAAGGCTGGAGATCTGCAGTGTGGCTCCCTACACATTATGTCTGGCTCAGGCAAGATCATTTTATCTTTGTATACTTAAAAATGTTTCAGTAGAATCTCTCACCCTGGATTGTCAAGGAGGGAGATGAACAGGGAAGTCAACATGTGAGTGTTAAGGTTTAAGCTAGGGTTAGAATTATTCACTGAGTAACTACCGATGCTGTAATACTCCTCTACCTGCAGGACCAAAGAGGCATTGTCAGGTGGATGTTAAGAAGCTGATAATACAGTGGAGAAGAGATGAGGAGGAGAAAAAGTGGCTTATACAATTTAACTATAAAATTCAGTGTTAGTGGCAATATCCTACAAATTTACTCCAGGTTCAGGTAATAGAGAGTATATGCCTGCCCCTTCCACCAACTTCCAGTTTAGCCTATGTAACTAATGATGGGTCTGACTATATTGTTGTACAGTGTTAGCTGGAGAATATAAATCAGTCTGTCTGTCTCTTTCCGTTGTTGCTTAATTAGAAATGAGCATTTTAAAGATTTGGCAACTGCTGGAAGGGTCTCTTCAGTGCTATTAGTTATGTACAACACTGTAATACCTAAGGTTTTCTTATGTGGAAAATACCCTTCATTGCAGCTCTTGTGCAGCTGTCCTGTAAGTTGCACACTTGACAGATACTAGTATTTTAGACCTGTTGTATTCAAAGTGCTTTCAAGAGGACAACATTTGAAACAAGTACCTGAATATTTAGTGATTTTAATTTTGGTTACTAAACAGTTAATACTGCCATCATTTGTATAATGCTAGGCTATGCATGCTTTGCAGCTGTCCAATTGTGCATGACATCAGTACTTCAGTTGATGAAAGGGATAGCCAAAACATTTCTACCTGTACTCTCACTACAGGACTCTCTAGAGCCATGTTTCTCTCAACCTTTTTGATAACCAGGAACCTTTGTGCTACCTTCCTAAACTATAGCAGGGAGATCTCAGTGACTGGCACTTGTCCACAGGCCAGTCTTTGAGAAACACTACTCTAGAGAAAGGGAGTTTTTGGCTGGCTGTACGTATTGTAGTGATTTTTTGTTTGTGGGTTTAATTCCTAATTTAAGGTGTTTTATTGGCATATACATAATATATATTATTAACCCAAATGTAAATAAAAAAAAAAATCTGGTAAGAAGTGGAGAAAGTATTCGCTTGTCATCTAAGTGCCGTTAGTTAAGAGAAGAGTTGCAGTCAGAAGTAAGTAGGAGAATCAATGTAAGGAAAGCTCAAATTTGCCTGATATCATGGTAAGTCAGTGCTGGTGCTAATGTGGTCTAGCTACTTGGATGAGGGAACAAAAGGAGACATTTGTTGGGGTTCTAAGCTTTTTTCAGTTTATAAATTAGCCAGTTTTAATTTGTCAGTCAGAGTCCTGATATACAAATTACCTGTGGCATTCTCGCTAATATTTCCTGCCCCTCAGAATGAATTTTGTTATGTGTACTCATGTGGAGGTCACCTCCATATGGGTGTACATAACAAAATCAATGCGACAAGGGAGGAGCCAAGGTATTCTGAGTGTGGGATGGGACTCGGGGTGTAGAACTGTGATGGTGCTGCCTGTTTTGATTTAAATATTTTTTTGCAGATCCTGCGGTCAGTTTCTAATTTTTCATGGAGGTGATAAACCCTCTCTTAGCTCCAGGCTCCACTCCTGCCCTACCTCTTCCCCCAACGCTCCATCCGTACCCCTCTGGTTCTTCACCTTTTCCCCTCCGTGTGCCTTCACAGTCCCCACTCCTTTTCCTTCCTCCAGTGCCGTAATCAGGACCATACATGTGGGTGGGCCTGAACTTTAGGGGAGCCAGTAATGACAGGTGGTAGGAGTGGTTGGGGCCACCTCTCCTCTCCTTCCTCCTGCCAGTCTTGCAGATCAGGAGTGATAGACACTTTGAGCAGAAGACCCTGTAAAAATGTGCACCACTGTGCTTCCACCTGCTTCACCTCTCTAGGATTGAAGGCTTGCTTCGCTCAGTGCCTTAGCTGGGGGGCAGCATCAGAGACTTGCACTGCTCAGAGCTCCTGCCAGGGAGTGGGTTGGAGTGCAGGGGATTACCCCCTCTGCCTCCTTCTGCTCCTGCTGCGGAGTGGGCTTGAGGCAAAGGTGCTTGCCCCACTCTACCAAGCACTTCAGCCTGGCCTGGGGAGTAAGATTAACAGCTTGCCCCACTTTGCCTGCCCAGCACTCCTGCCAGGGTTTGGGGTCAGAGGCTTGCAAGTCCCTGCTCTCTGACAGGAGCACCATGCAGAGTAGGGCAAACCCCCATCTCCACCCTGCAGCTTGAGCACCAGTGCTGAGCAAGCCCCCGCACACCCTCCCCAGCCCGCGCATGCCCTGACTGGAGTGGGAGTTATTGATGCAGCAGGACAGGAATAGAGCTGGAGGTTGGAGGGATGGGCCTGGAAGCAAATGTGGGAAGATCTGTGGCCTACCCAGACCCACCTGTCACTCCCTTCCCAGCATCTCCTGCATACTGCTGCATGCAGGAGGAACAGGGGGAGAGTGGGAGGAAGTGGGGAGCGGAGGCAGCTCCAGAAAGCAGGATCTGGGTCCCATTAACCTGTTGAATCTGGCATGCGGCATTTAAGTTGCATCCTAGTTCCAACAGGCTCATGCCCTCCTTCCTCCCATCTTGCCACAGCAGGGAGGAGGACTTGCTCCTTGCCAGCCGATTCTGCCCAGGAAGCAGCATTTCAGCTGTGGATGGACTCCTGAAGAATTAGCAATTCCCCTTTCAGAGCCTCTGCAAAGAGCCACTGCAGGGGGAAAATGATGAACCTTGCCCCAGCTGGGACTCAGGCAGGCTTGCTACTTGATCCTTGTTTTCCCCTGGCTGTGTGAAGGGAAATTGACGCGCAAGGGGAAACTGACAAAATTTCAGGCACAACACTTGGACAGTTCTCAAGGCACACTGATTGAAAACAAATGCTCTAAGTACCTTAAGCTCTTCTTATTAAGCTACTGGAGCATAAAAATAGAAATAGATGTTTTATGAGGGAACGTATATTTAGCTCTTATTATAATATATGGAGATACACATCTCATAGAACTGGAAGAGGTCTCAGGAGGTCATCGAGTCCAGTCCCCTGTCCTCTTGGCAGGATCCAAGCACTATATCCCCCCCACCACCACTCCCCTTTTTTTTTAAATGTATTGGCCCCAGATCCCTAAATTGTTTCCTCAAGGGTTGAGCTCACAACCCTGGGTTTAGCATGCCAGTGCTCAAACCACTGAGATATGCCTCCCCCCAGTAAATCATCTTAATTTACCAAAATTCCCTCTTAGCACAGTAAAATATTAATTTACATCCAAAAGGGTTCAGCATTGTCTTTGTTTCTGGCAGGGGTGGGGGCCACTGACCCACAGAAAAGTCATTCAGATGCCTGGTGTAGCCCCCAACTCTGAAAATTCACTCCCCTAACACTACAGGGGAAGGGCAAAACCAAGGTTCAGAGCTTCCTACAGGCTAGAATAACTCTTCTAGGATCCTGGGACTTGTTGGTGTGGGCAAAGTCGCGGGCCAAGGCCACACTGACCCCACACCAGTATGCTGCTCAGATCCTCAAGAGGCCTGGGACGAGGATATGGAGGGGACGGCGGAGACCCGGCGATGAGTAGAGGTCGCCCCGCCCCTCTGCAGGCCGCCCCCACCCACCTCCGGCAGGAGGCCCTGGGGATTGTGCACTGGCCCTGTACCGCCATTAGAAAGGCTGGTAGATTTTTCCCTGGCAGGCAGGAGGCTGGCTCTAAGGGAGAGGGGTGAGAGGAGAAGAGGAAGGCTTGTGTAGGTGCAGACAGTTACAAAGTTTATTAACAGAACAAACAACAGGGAAAGGAGTAATGACACTTGTAAGAGTAGACAATTTTTTATAAAGTAACCATATATATATATATTAGTGATTACTGATAATGCATTGAATTGCAACAATAGTATTTCTCTAGACACTTGCAATGCTATACACTAAAGGGTCCATGAAGTGACCTGTATGATGGTTTTTATTAGGTTGGAGGCAAAACGGAAGATTAAAGAGAAATTCAAGGAGAGAGGTATAGGTAGTTTTATATTAATATAGCTCCGGGCAGGGGAAGGTCAATTTGCTTTCCCCCTTAATGCCCTGGCTGGTTCGCTACGCCAGCCTATTGGAGGCCTTGGGGCTTTGCCTGCCAAGGTCCTCCTCCCAGCCGAGTGAGGGGGAAGTGTAACCTCCCCGGCTGGGGCTCAGAGAATAGGGACAGGTAAGGGGGGTAAGGTAGGATGCAGGGTTTATAGGGTAACTGGGAGGTCAAGCCTCTACCAAGATGACCTGCCTGCTCCTTAAGTATATAAACACGTCGATTAAATAAATGCTATTGTTACAGTGTATGACTAATCACTTAGACAATCAATTATTGCTACTAGTACCATTTACTATAGCTAAATGACTAACTAATTAACTATGACTGTGAAACTATTAACACAAGTGTGCAGTTTCTAAGATGGTAGAGGAAAAACCTGGGCTGTTAAGCCCGGCCTTGGGGTTGAGCCCCTGGGTGTGGTCCCTCTTGGCCAGAAGGGGCGCGGTTCGATTCGCGACTTCAAACCCCCCATTGCGGGGACCCAATGCCCAAAGTATTATGATTTGTATAGCCTGGACTGGGCCTCAGGCCTATGGTAGTTCTTATCGCCTGGGCTGGGCCTCAGGCCTGTGGAAGTCCTTATAGCCTGGGCTGGGCCTCAGGCCTATAATAGTCTGTGTAGCCGGGGCTGGGCCTCAGGCTTGTGGTGTCCAGGTGATTGCAGTCTCGTCAGGCAGGTGGGTCGTGTCCGGTAGGTTGTGTCGTCACCGCAGGATGGCAGGCGGCGGGAGCGAGGGTGCCGCTTTGATGGCAGGCTCTGGGCTTCGACAGCTGGGCACGCAGTACCTCACCCTAATGGTGAGGCCAGTTCGACACCCAGCTGATTCATCTTGGAGTCTGCTTGCTGTTTAGATGGCAGACCCTGGGTTTCAACAGGCGAGCAAGCAGTACTTCACCCTGGTGATGAGGCCAGTTCGCCGCTCACCTGATTCACCTCAGGGCTGCTTGTCGCTCTTTTAGTGCTGAGGTAAAACTGCCAGCTGTCACCGCAGCAGGTGGGCCCTGCTGGGCGATGCTGGTGTTGGCTCAGGAGCCCTTCGCAAAGTCTTCTCAAGCTAGAGCGCTTTGCAAAGTCTTTGCTGCTTGTGAGGCAGCTAGCCTAGGGGCTGGTGGACGCCTCAACGGCCACCACCTCCCCGTACAGGTAGTGGAGTCGTATCCGCGCCAAGGGCCGGCAAGCGCGGTGCTGTGCCGCCTTATATCCTGTGATCTCATGCATGATTCATGAGGCTATTTACATGCGAGCGTTCTGAGGGCCTGCTTTCAAACAGGTCCTCTGGGCTGTAGAAACTTCTAGAAGCTTTCCACCTGTGCCCAATCAGGTGCCTGGATTTTAAACCCCAGGTCACAAGTTGTTTATGAGTTCAGGGTTACCGGGGAAACCAACTGACTCAGAGTGACCATTACAGGGGGCTGCTAAATGGCAGCCTATGTGATTTTAGGTTTTACCTGTACCCGTAATGATGTTTAATGGCCAAAGGCTTGTTTCCCCTGACCCACGGGGCGATAATGCCCGAGGGATGAAAAATCCCTGACAGGACTAATGAATTTTGTGGGGCCTAGGTTCTGTGATGGGGCCAGAAATTAGTGGTCAAGTGTGTGGAGGAGGCTTCTGGGTCGCTGAATGGAGATGGTGGGGTGTGGGGCATGGGCAGGAAGGGGGATACAAAGTCCAGAAGGGAGGGAGGATGCAGAAGTGTGAGGTCTGCCTGGCAGGTAGGTTGCAGGAGTGGACTGGGGATCGGAGGTCTTGGTGGATGCAGAAAGTGGGCTGAGGGTAGGGGGCTGACCCAAGAGGCTGGGTGCAGGAGCTGGCTGAGGGTTAGGAGTGTGAGTGGGAGGGGTGTGCACTGTGTGACCGGACCCGGAAGAAGGGTGCAGAAGTGGGGTAGAGGAGCAGGGGCTTTATGATAGAATGTGTGTGAGGGGGATGAGGGTGTGGGTCTGGGCATAAAGGGGATGGGAGGCAGTTTGCTCACCTGGCTCTTTGCTCCCCACTGCTCCCAGGCACCACCCCCTTCTGCATCCAGCCAATGGGAACAGTTTTCTGCACTGCCATTCCCCCTGCTCTGGGGTGGGACAGTGGCAACATGAGGAGCTGTCTCTTCCCCCCCCATGAGCTGGATCTGACCCATGAGGCTCCAGGACAGCCCCCCACCCCACCCCACCCCGCAGTGGGAGACTGGTGCTGGCATTCCAGCCATGCAGGGTGGCAGGCCATGGGGCTAGATTGCCAGCACAGGCTCCCCACTGCAGGAGGGATGGCAAGTCCCAAGCCTGTGGCCTGTCGCACAATGTTGTGGACCCCTAGTGGTCTGCATACCCCGCTTTGAGAACCAATGATCTGGGGCATACTCTTCCTTGTATTGTGGCTGCTTGGTGCTATACTGCAAGTAGATTCTGCTAAAATCCAGCGTAGACCGCATGAGATGATATTCCTTTCAATCTCCCTTCCCAGGGGGATCATCTGATGGTGTTCAGAGAAAGGAAACTTGCAAGGACTGCACTACGCTCTGCGTATGATAGGCTGCCTTATCAGTCCATTGGTGTTATTGACCGTGTCCTTCAGGCTGTGCTGAATTATACCTTGGGATCATCGTGATCCACGTCTGGCTCAGGATCAGGGAGTGGGCCAGCTCAACACAGAGACAAACTGTTGTTCTTACCATAGAAAACTTGGTATATTTTGGTAAATAAGGGGAGATAGTATTTTTATCAACATTTTGTTACTAGAGTGATAAGGGAAGCTACTTTTTTGTAGAAAATAGTGTTGTGATACACCTGCTTTATCTACAGACATAAAAAACACATGCATTCTCGCCCAGCCGTCCTCTGTAACTTAACCACACAGTGCATAAGTAAAACATATGGCATTCTCTGGTTTTAAACAAAAAAAGCAATGAAAAACTCCATGTTTAGCTCTCAATTATGTATACAACTGTTATCACAATAATTATCTAATGTAATTTTTTATTTTTTATTACGCACAAGTTTGAGTCTTTCAGAATTATCTCACTGCGTTTGCATCTGTACTCTGCGCTGCAGCACTGGCTGTTTTAAAAATGTCTGGGCTTGCTACCAGCAGATTTATACTATGCAAGTATATAGACATAATATGTCTGGTTTTCTTCTTCTGTTTGAGATGGTCTGGAAGAATAAGTAAATTAAAAAAAATGAAGGTTCAGATGTGGGCAAAATATGTGACAGTTGGGGAGACAAAATATTAGAATGTTTTAAAATGCATGTTTAAAATTGTATTATGTGCACTCATGATTTTAAAAATGTTTGGGAGTGGGGACAAATGGAGCCTTATATATCCCATCCAGTAAGGGAAATGGGCTACACATAAGTAGTATTCCTCAATAGATTTACTACAGTCTGGTGGCATCCACTTTGCTGTTAATGCTTACTTTTCTATTTAAAAATGGAATTGATTTATTTGTTTGAAATCACATTTTGTTTCACTTCAAAATGAAATATTTCTGTTCTAAAAGGTGCAGAAGGGATTTCATATCTCATTTAGCAAGCAACTAGATGTAAAATACCTGAATATTTCACACATTTAGCTCTAGAAAAGAGAACAGGAATATAGTTATGCACAGAGTAGTTGTTGTTCACAGTTACATGGAAAAGCTTCTATGCTCTAACTTAAAAAAAAAATCTCGACTATACACAAATGAAAAATTAATTTTTATTTTATATTCGTGTTTAGATTTTTCTTTCCCAACCTTTACACACTTTGAGTTTCTGAAAAAGGTGTATTTTTCTGTACAGCTTCAAGTTATATATAAAAATATATGTATAATACTTTTATTTAGCAGAAGGAAACTCTCACATCAAAGCATATGATGAAGAGAGCGTAGCCTCTCTGAGCACCACGCTAGATGAGACCCAAGATTGTTTCCAGTTGAACAATGGAACACCAAATTCCAGCTATCTTCTGCAAGGTGGATACATGTTGGCTGCATCCTATTGGCCAAAGGTAAGTTTATAAGACCATTTTCAAAAGCAAATGGTATAGAGCTGGTTTATATTTTCAGGGCTCTTGATGAGTTAGAATAGCAAGCTAGGGGTAAATCCTGTTGACTATGCCAATTGTTGTTCTGAGTTTCAGCTCAGACCAGTAAGGGGTTATGTTACTGCCTGGCCTGAAATTCTTCATATCTTAGATGTTATGCTGTTGTGACATATAGCCACCAAGAGCAGGCATACAAGCATGCAGAGCACAATCTGTCTTCCACCTCCCAGGTACATTTTGCAGAGTGGCCCCAAGACCCTCCCTGCCCTGTATTGTTCTCCAAAGTATTTGCCCTGTAGCATCCAACCCTTTCACAGAAAACTTAGCTTCTGTAAATTTGCTTCTCCCTTCAAGATGGTACCTGTCACCTTAGCTGAAGTTAACACTGAATTGGTGTATAGTTCAAGGAAAACAGGATTGTTAGACCAAAAAGTCATGGTTTTGTGAGATGCCAAGTATAAAGAAGGTATATAGATAGAGACGGTTACAAGCAAAGGGTGCTTCTAAGATTAAATCTTAATTTCAGCAAGATGCAGTTATTTCTTTAAGCAAATTTCTCATCTCTGTTCGGTTCCCAGAGATTCAAACTACTGAGTTAAAGACTCCATCGTTCTGTGATTTCAAGAGCACTGGCTTCCTTAGTCTCTCATGTGAACAAAGGCAAAATGGTTTTATCTTTATATATTCCCAAAGTCCAGTTATCGTGCTTCAAGAGGCAAGAAGGGGTGTAGTCTCCCATACCCAATCCATATGCGGTCATCTTTCCCCACTTGCTTTCCTGATAACTTGGTTTTATCATGCATATAATTATGCTTTTCTTTGTCTTTAGTCACACCTTTCTTAATTTCCACAGAAGCACGCTGAGGCAGTGTGAAAACACACAGTTAGAGCTGAGTCAATATCTGTAGCTTCCCTTAAAGATGTCCTGGCTCTGAAATCTGCAGAACAATCTGATACTTTGTTCACACCAAATGCATAGTATTTAGCAAAGGTGTATACAATTGCATCGGATGCAAAACTACACTGTCAGAATTTGTTTATCTTAGTGGTATCTGTAAAGCTGGCTCTTGCCCCTGCTTGCATCTCATGCTGATATATGACATGCCACCAGCCCTGAATTCTTTGTTCTTTCTTGACACCTGTGATGATTGATCAGAACACCTGTCTGTTTACATCTGTAAGTGTGATAGCAATTCTCTTCATTGCCTTACTGTTCCTTCATTGTACATTGTTCAAATTAGATAATGGGTATTATTTAGTTATTTATACAGATACCTCACCAGGGCTTTGTCCCAGGAATGGGACATACCCCAGTGTTTGGGTTTCAGACCGAGCTCTGCTTGCAACAGACTTAGGGCCATTTGTGACCCCCACCCTCCAGCAGCTTCCTGAAGTGTTGGGAGAGTTACACATGGAGTGGTGCAGAATTTGTAAAAATTTTTCACTGAGGACTCTGAAAGAACAAGACATATGTATTTAGCAGGCTTGGCTCACTGCTGTGGCTCCTCCTGCTGGTCAGCCCAGAAATTAGCTTCGTTTAAGGAGTGCACCACCCTCTGGCCATTGTCTCTTACTATCGCATGCTGTCTCCACCCTCAGGTTCTGGACCCACAAAGCTCCCTGGACTGTAGTGTCCTCTTTAGGACACTGTCTTCTGGCAGCGCTGACCAGTCCATTCTTGCCTCCTGTGGGATATCGCCACATAATTGAGTGTAATGGATACACCTGCCACTGTGAGACTGCAGACCCAAAGTCTATCCCCTGCCTCAAAGGGAAGCTTCACTCTGTAAGGCCACACTTCAGTGTGGCAAGGTGCAGTACAAGTGGGAAAAGTGGAGGCCAGGCCTGTCCACTACTCAGGGTCCCTGACCTAGGGGCCAGTGTTGATAGCCTTGTCTTGCCTCATGCTCACTGGGCTTCTTCCTATTGATCCTTGAACTTTCTCAGCCCTCGTATCAAGGCCCTAAGCCTGGGAGGTATCAGGCAGGTGGAGTGTCTCTGCAGCTCCCCTGAGCCTGCCCAGCACTGCTTTACCCAATGTGCTTTTCCCAGGCAACAAGTCCTTCCATTTCGTTAGTCAGGACCCAACTGCCGTCTGCTCTGCTGAGCAGCTCCTTATAAACAGGACTGCCAAAGCAAGCCACCCTTTCACTGAGTATCCTCTCTTGCAGCCTTTTTTAGGGCCCAGGCTGGCCCTGATTGGCCATCACTCACTGTGCCCTGACTGGCTGGGTTTGCACAGGCTCCATCCAGCCTGCTTTTAACCCAGAGCCATACTCATGGAGACTGCACTTTGACCTGTATCTGAGCATGTCTGCATTGGTGTGAAGTGCTCCTGGCGCTAAATTCTTCCTGACATTGCTCCCCCTCACCAGTGCCTAAAATGTACCAGAGGAAACTGATTGGCTGCTCCCAGCACTGAGTAAAGCGGGGCAGTGAGCAAAGGATGCTGTTTGGGATGCCTACCCAGTCTGTCCATTCAGACTCCTTAGCCTTCCCAGGGCTCCACTTTCCAAGAAGCAGTAGGGACCATGGTATATGGTAGGGCTTTTGACACATACGGTCTTCCATGCAGCTAGGTAACTTATTAACCCTTCCTGTAACACCTGTGTTGCTGTCATTGGTAGAGATCATTAAGACTTCCTCATTCAAGGGCAACTCTACCGTGGAATCACCTGAAAGGGCAGTGGAAGGTCACCAGTACCCAGAGCAGAACTACTGTTTTGTAACTACACAGTCACAATCCCTGGCACCACAGCCACAATCTCTGGTTAGGTGACCCAGATTTCCAGCACTGTGTTGGCACTCTACCATTGTGGCATGGATTGCCGGTTTCTGTATATTGATCTCCATCCTCCTGGTACTGACCTTCCCCTCTCAGTAGTTGACACATTTTAGCAAGTCAGCATTATCTAAACAACCGGCTATTCTGGGTCACTCCCCACCTTCACATCTCTGGTCCCCATTGACCTGGTACCAGTCTCTGGAGGGACATTGGTCACCAGCCAGTTGGCATCAGTCACCTCCTCTTGGCAGCCGTCATCAAAGGAAGGATTCCACTGAGCACCGAGAGCAGAGTCCTCCGAATTGCATTGTGAATTCAGCCCTTCTCTGCACAAGCAGTGATCATCTGAGGTTTCTGGATATCTCTTTGAGGCTCACAATAAGTTCATGGCAACAGGGTCACTGGCCAACTCAGTTGTCCTATTGGATTTTCCTATGATGCCAGTGCTGTAGTCACATCTCACCTCTGTGGCTGCCTCAGGGAAGCGACCCACCACACCATTGACACCAGGTTCAGACTGCAACTCAGGCATCAGTGCTGGGGCTGAAGAGTGAATAATGACACTGCGGGAAACCTCTGCAGCTGGGGAGACTGGGAGCTCCTCACACTCAGACCTTCCAGATGATTTCAGAGCACATCAAGTTCTGCTTAAGAACGAGCTTTCAACTTGGGACTGTAGGCTGAGGAGCTTGCAGAAACTTCAGATGCCCTATTTGATGTCTTAACTGTGGCAGTCCCAATGAAGATCACAATGCCAGAGCATAAAGGGGTCTTGGCAATCAGTAAGGCCCTTTTGCAAATCCCATCTTCTATTCCGCCAGCATCCAACAGAGTGGAAATGAAATACTCTGCCCCGGTTTAAATACTTACGCCCTCAACCCATTCCCTGGATCATTAGTAGTATCCATGGCTAATTACAGGGATAGGCAGGGTCAGGTAAGTACCATGATTTAAAATGACACGCAGAAGTTGGACCTTTGTGGGAGAGAGGTTTATTGGATGGCCAGCGTCCAGCTCTGGTTCTTACCAGTGTTCCTGTAAGCGAAGCGCTTTGGCAGCCACCCAGGAGATGTGCAGGTGCTGCCCAGGGGATTAGCAGAGTGTCTGCAGCCACCCAGCGTTGGCAGCATGTGTTGGTGTTGCACACCTGAATATGCCTTGGTGCATATCACAAAATGTGTTCTAACCATGGGTGGAAAACATTAGCGGGAGCCCTGGTTCTAACCACCAGCCCATGTGGAGGAGCTGCAATTTTACTTTGTGGGACTCCATCAATAAGTTTAAAGACTCTGTTTCCCAGGACCTCCGTTCAGAGTTTGGAACCATCGTGGAAGACTACAGAACATTGGTGAGAAGCTCTCTATGGCTTGGGATACAGCTAACTAGGTGACCATGGTTGTAGCTTCAGCCATAGCTGAAGACACAGTTCATCGCTTTTTCAGTTCTCTGGGCTCTCAAGATATGCTGCTGTCCATCCAAGACCTCCCAGTTATAGGGAATTCTCTCTTCTTGGAGCAAACTGGTACAAGGCTGTGTGGCCTAAAGGAATCTGTGGCGTGTAAGAGTCCCGAGATGCCCAGCCCTTGGCCTAGGGCGGGCGGCACCCAAAAAGGGGGTTAGAACACCAGCCCCGCACTCAGTTCGGGGTGGTCAGCAGTTCACCACTGCAATCCAATACAGGCCCCAGCCCTCAGTCTAGGGTGCGGCAGCAGTTCTCAATAGCAATACAGTACTGGCCCAGCCCTCAGTTCAGGGCGGGGCAGCAGTTCTCAATAGCAATACAGTACTGGCCCAGCCCTCAGTTCAGGGCGGGGCAGCAGTTCTCAATAGTAGTACAGTACAGGCCCAGCCCTCAGTTCAGGGCGGGCAGCAGTTCACAGCCGTAACACAATTCCGGCCCAGCCCTCAGTCCAGGGCGGGGCAGCAACACAAGGGTTTGAGCACAGGCCCCAGCCCTCAGTTTGGGGCGGGGCAGCAGTACAAGGGTTTGAGCATGGGCCCAGCCCTTAGTTTGGGGCGGGGCAACAGCGCAAGGGTTTGAGCACGGGCCCAGCCCTCAGTTTGGGGCAGGGCAACAGCACAAAGGTTAGAGCACAGGCCCAGCGCGAGCTGGCCCTGTCAAGGAGGGGGTAGGGGGTCGCAGGCCCTCCCACTCCACTGCGACCCAGCCCAGGGCCCTGGGGGTCACTCACACACGACCACGGTAGTGGGGATCCAGGCCGCAACACACTGCCATGGGTTCGGGAGCGTCGTTCCCCGGGCCACTTCCTACCTCTACCTCCGCTGGTGGAAGGTCCCAGTCCATCTGGTCGGGGGGTCCCACAGGGTCGGTCTCCTCCAAATCATCCACCTTCGGGAGCTCCAGCCAGTCGCTCATATCAATGTCATTGTCATTGGGCGGAGGTAACACGGTGGACCCGAGGCGATCCTGGGCCTGAGGGCTGCAGGGACCCGCCAGGACTCTGGGTCAGGCCGCTCCTGGGGCTTCTTCCAAGGCGGGGGGTCTTCGCCGGCGTGAGGGTCCTGGCAGGTCTGGGAAATCCAGGTGGTCCCCCGGGGCATCTGGATCTGGGGTTGTTTGGAGCCGCTGGGGGCTTGCTCCTTCGGCCCAGCCGGGTGGCGACAAGCCCTCCGCCCTTGGTGCCGGGGAGCTCGTGCAGGCGCGTCCTCCCTGCCCAGAGGCCCAGGCTTTAATGGGTCCCAAGCCCTGCCCTTGGCCTTTCTAGCCCTGGGCCCCGCCCTCTGAGGGGCAGGCCTCTGGTGTTCTGGTTCCGGGCCCACCCACTAGGGCCTCTGCGCAGCCTCCTCTGCCTCTGAGTCAGCAGGAGGCCATACTGACTCACTACATATTTTATGCTCACTGGGCCTTTATGTGCCCCAAGCTGCAAGGAAGCAGTTATGGCCACCTCCACCATGCAGATCTTGGGAGTCACCAAAATAACACTTATAGCGAATGAAAAATAGGGATGAAGATTCAAGTGCCATCATCCCACTTCATCTCTCTCATCCACAGAGTCTGATCCTGCAAGGTATCATGATACTTTGGTGGTGCTCCAGTTGAGTTTTAGGATCCACCACCTAATTTATTTTTCAATCGTTTCTGTCCTTTCTTGACTGCATGGGCTCAAGTGTCCTCAAACCAGTGGATGCTCAACACAGTCTCTTTGGGCAATAACCTGCAGTTCTCAGCCAAGCCTCCTCACTTCAGTATCCCCTTCATCATTCTTGTTCAGGGATGCTTCTCATAAGCAACTTTCTTGTTCAGAGGGAGAGAACCCTGCTGTGGCTGGGGGCAGCAGAAGAGGTCCATCAAAATATGAAGGCAAAAGTATTCTATACCTGAAATTTCCAAATGCCTGTATTGCCTTAACAGATATTTCAAGATTTTGGCATAGTCTCTCTGGACTCCATCATCCCCTCCCTGTATACAGGAGGCAGGTATAGCACCCTCAACCTGAAAGACACACATTTTCATATTTTCTTTTTCCATGCCCACAGGCAATTTCTCTGTTTTATGTTGGGCCAGTGCAATCTCCAGTTTACACCATTGTGCTTAGAATTCTCGTCTGCCCCCAAAAGTTTCAAAAAAGTGCATGGCACCAATGGCTGCTTAACTGACACATCAAGGAGCACAGATTTGTCCATATCCCTATGATTGGCTTGTCAAAGAAAGGTCTCAGGCCCAGGTGCAAAAAAAGCCTGGATCTGGTGCACTCTGCCTGTTGAGATATGTGCTTGCTAATAAATAAGAAATAAACTTTCACCCCCCTTTAGGGCAGTGGAATTCATAGGGACAAAACTCAACTCAATGCAGGCCAGAGCCTTTGCCACAGGCCTGTTTCCAGGCCACATCCAGCCTGATTTCCAACACGAGAGCCCACCCTCTCGTGACCATCCACATGTGCCTCAAGCTATGGGATCATATGGCAGCTTGTATTTAATGAGTTCTGGCATATACAGCTTCATCTCAGACTCCCGCAAGTGTGACCAGCGTCAGTCTACGTTTCTAACAGACATGATCTGGACTGGGTGGTCATGGTCCCAGAACACATTCAGTAATCTTTGGAATGGTATTTGGAATTCAGTGTTGGAAAGACTTGTCAGCTGCATCCTTTTCAATTATTCTCATCTTGAATGCTTCAGAACTGAATTGGGTAGCTCAGCTTCATGGCCTTGGCACATATGATTGCTCGTCTCAGGAAGATCACTGTCTTCCAAGCACTCCTGCACTTGCGGTTGTGATATCCTCTATCAGCAAGTAAGGTGGAGCCTGTTTATTAGCCTTCCTCCAGTAGGCTGTCTTTGTGAGACTTTGACATTTAGCATCTCATTTATCTTATAGTTTTGCACCTTCTAGAGGCCAAGATGTGCTGGCAGATCCCCTTAGCTGGACCATTTTATCTCACATAAGTGCCCACTCCATTTGGACATAGTAAGCATAACCTTCCAGAGGTAGGTGACTCGGTAGATCATGGTTCCCCAAACTGGTGGGGGGGAGGTTATGCTGAAATTCTGGGGGGAGGGGCATGGGGCGACCCAGGCCCCCCCATCATCTTCCCCCTCCCCCTCAAGGAAAGAGCTGGCCTTTGCTTCCGGCTCTCAGCCCCTGTCATTTTACATGGGTGACCTGGCACAGCAGCTATAAAAAGCAGGCAGCTGGCGAAGAACTACGTGGAGCGAGCTGCCTTCCGCAAAGAGGAGTGAATGTAGGTTGTGGGGGGGAGGAGAATGAGGTTAGATGGGGGGCTGGGAATGCTTGGTTTGGGTGAGGGGGATGCAGAAAGAATGGGGGGCTGGTGGTGTCTGACTTTGTGGGATGGGAGGGGCTCAGCCAGCCAGCTGGTTGTGGGATGCGTGGTGCTTGGGCAGCTAGCCCCGGCATTGCAGGGTTCAGGTGGCTCAGGATGGTAGCTGGCCCCAGCAGCATGGGGTTCGGGCAGCTTGGGCTGTCA
Source organism: Carettochelys insculpta (assembly GCF_033958435.1). Taxonomy (NCBI): domain Eukaryota; kingdom Metazoa; phylum Chordata; order Testudines; family Carettochelyidae; genus Carettochelys; species Carettochelys insculpta. The sequence goes on along the minus strand of NC_134150.1, from coordinate 13,030,114 downwards.
GGCAGGTGGCTGGGCCCAGCAACGTGGGGCTTGGGTGGCTCAGGATGGCAAGCAGGTGGCTGGCCCTGGCAGCGTGGGGCTTTGGTGCGCAGCTGGCCCACAGCTGTGGTGGGTTGCTGGTAGGTGGGCGGCTGGTCCCAGCAGCACGGGGCTCAGGCAGCCGGTGGGCAGGTGGCCTGGGCAGGTGGGCAGGCGGCTCAGGCAGTGCAGGTCTCAGCTGGGTAGGTGGCTGTCACGGTCAGTTCTGGAGGCTGGCATAGGGCTCAGGCAGCTGTCCAGCTGGGGCTGCACCAGGCACCTTCAAGGAGCCAAGATTTGTGCTTATTTTTAATTTTAAATAACATTTTTATATCAAGTGTTTGTGTTTATTTTAAATTACAAGTTGAATTTTTTATTAGAAGGGGAGTTGAATGATGGTGAGGTGAGTGGGGAGGGAGGTTTCTCAAAAATCAAAAGTGGGGCATGATGCTGAAAAGTTTCAGAACTGCTGCCCTAGATGGACCTGTTCATGTCCTGGCAGAATAGGACGTGCCACGCCGTCTGCTTAATTCATGGCATTGACAGAGCGTTCAATGCCTTTTTTGCTCCCATGGTCAGGAGCTCTGTTGTACACCTGCATGCCAGTGCCACTGATCCACAGGAGCCTCATGAAAATCAAGCAGGATAAAGTGAAGATAATCTGCATAGTTCTAGCATAGCACTATTAGCGCTGATTCAGCATACAGCTGGAGCTCTTAATATCAGCTCAGTTACAGCTACTACTCTGCCTGGACTTTCTACAATTGTACTGATTACTACATTCAAATCTTGCGATCCTGCACTAGACAGCACAGGCTGAATTCAAAGGAGCAAGTATGCTTGTCCCAAGTGCAGCAGGTTCCAGTGGGTAGTAGAAAGCCCTCCACCACTACAGTTTATCTCTCCAAGTGGAACTGCTTCACATGTTGGGCTTTGGACCAAAATTTTCTTCCTAAAGAGGCCTCTCTTCAGTGATTCTAGACTACCTCTTGCACCTCACACATGAAGACACATCCTTTTGTCAGTTATAGTTCCTTCTTGCCAGCAACTGGGATGTACTTGACTTGCACATCTTGAACAACAACAGTTATGAGAAGCAGGTGACCATTTTTTCTTGTTCAAGTGCTTGCTCATGTCAAGTCCATTCTAGGTGATTCTCAAGCTAGACTGGATGTAGTCTCCGAGTTCATTCATGATCATTCAGCTTGTAACTTTGCTCTGCTAAAGCTGATGTTATTCAGGGCATACTGGATGACAGAATAATCAGTATGGAGGTATGGATGGTGGATGAGGTAGTGGCCCTGCAGGCATCTTGAGTTGTCACCGAGGCCAGGAAGTCTGCTAATCAGCCGTGCACTCTGGTGGAATGGGTGGTAATGATCACCAACAGTGGTACCTTTGCCTGTTTGTAACAAAACCTAACTGTGGTATAAGAGGAAATACTTGAGCAGAACAAGGTAGGTAGCCTGTTATTCTGTCTGCTACTGCAATAAAAATATCAGCTTATGTCTGGAGCCATGCTGGGGCCGCTTGGTTCTGGGCCAGAGCCACAGGAGGAGCCGCTTCTGCCGTGTGCTTGCCCCACCAAGTGGTGGTGTGTGTGTGCGGAGCAGGTGGAGCTCCAAAGAGCTGCATTTCGCCACAGTGCTGTGTCCAGTTTGCCACATGTGGTGAATAGCAAGTGTATTGGACACGGTGGTTTTAGAAACTGGACCATCATGTCATGGGAATTAACTGACCTACCTGAATTGAAGGGCAGAAGGCTGAAATGATTGCCATGTGAACTTAGAGGGTGTAGGGTCAGTAGTAACACTTCATATTCTGGCACATGAGTGCGTAATTCCACAGGCTACTAGAGCCAGCCTTACGGATGCCACTAAGGCAGTGTTTCCCAAACTTAAAACATTTGCATACCCCTTTTGGGACTTCAGCTTTAGTGGCATATCCCATCTCCCGGTGCCATTGTAGGCAGTCTTATGACAGCCCTGGGTGATTATTTTCTGACAAGTGCCCCTTGAAATTCTTTCGCATACCACTAGTGGTACACGTTCCACACTTTGGGAGACACTGCAATAAGGTGAAAAGTTCTGGCAGTGGCACACGTGGGTATGTCCGTATCTGAAAGGGACTGGAGATGAGCAACACATCTCAAAGAACAATGGTTACAAGATATAGGTAACAGTTTTTTACTGTACTGTAGTAAACCTGTCCTCTTGCATGCACCAGTGGCTTCTCAACTGCATTCATGAAAAACTAAGAAGAATTTGATTTGTTAAAACGTATACTTAAAATATAAACTTTAATCCTAGTGATAAGTACTGCTGATAATTGCCTTCACAATGGAAAAGGTATTTAAGAGAGAGGTTAGATGAGTTTCAACAGTTGAAGTCAAAATCAGAGGAATACTTTGTGGAGTGTCTAAAGCCAATCTTTTTTTCACACTCCCTGGCTGTTACGGTTTGCAATATATCTGACTTATGTGACCACCACTTTTTGGAGTTATGAGCTGAATTTTAAATAGATGCAACTTCCTTTTTTAATTTTGGAATTTGTATTTTATTCAGTAGTTCTGAAGTTGTTATAATTTTCTAAAAGATAAGGGTCACTGGTATAATTCTTCTGCCTGCAACTTTACAATGTACTTCCCTCTCCAAAATTGTTTTAAAATTATGTAGATACCTTTATCAGTCTTAGGGTAAAATTTTGTTGCTATTGGTTTCTTAATTTACAGTGGTAAAGATCTCATTCACCGGAGGCAGGCATGGAATGAACTGAGGCTTGAAAACATGCAGCCAGATTGGAAGCTTCTGATGAAGGCAGAGTTTTCAGAAGTCAAGCACTTAGGAGAGCCTGAAAGGGAGCTTCATGACAAAGGAAGAGACAAAAAGGGTGGTGGAGCTGAGAAGAGGGAGCATAGTATTAGTATCTGAAATTCAGGAGCTTTTAACGTCCACTGCATTAATATCATAAATACTTAAAAAAAACTTGTTTCAATTTTTATGGTTTTCAATTTTTAAAAACGCCACTTGAGCTCTTAAATATTTTGTCTGATTTTCTTAGGGACGATTGAAAGCCCATTTAGAATGTGTCAAAATGGACACACAAATAGAGGCATCGCAAAATAACTATTTTGTTAAATGTAGGTCCTTGTTCTGAGTATGCTGATATAGAACATGATCAAAATTAGGAGAGAAATGTTAAGAGTATGTTGCATGTCGAGCATGTTTAGTGTTCACATTTCTGGGACAAATAGAAAACAAAGCACTTCTGTGGTCCTTTAAAGACTAACAAAATAATTTATTAGGTGATGAGCTTTGGTGGGACAGGCCCACTTCTTCAGGTCTGGAAATTCTGAACAAACGTGTGCACTAACTATTAGGAAACTTTATAGATTTTATTTTTATATTACATAGATTATAAAAAGGTACCCCACATTATATTTGGGAAATTCAGCATGTATCACATAAGCCTTAAGGTCTTTAAGTACATGTTTGACTTCAGTGGGACTGTTTGTGTCATAATTAAATATGTATTTTGTGCTTTGCTGGCTTGGAACCTAACCATGCACCTATATCCCATACCACAGAACTGTCTTAAGCTAGGCACTGCACAAATATGGTCCCTGCCCCAAATGGTGATGGCCAGAATTTGCAGGCACTTGCACGGTTTTAATTTTACCACTCATCAGCAAAGTGAAGCATGTGCTTTAGATTTGTAGGAACAGGACCTAAATAGACAAGGGTACCCTATGGATACAAAAAAGGAAGTATCACTTTGCACATTTTACAAATGTTTATGTGAGATACAGCAAGATTGTGATTTATCCAGACTCTCACAGGCAATTGTGTTGTAGAGCCAGGAACTGAACCCAAATCCTGAGTACAAATTCATGGTCTTTTCTACAAAGAAAAGAAAGGATGATCTTGTAGTTGAGTAAGATTTGCATTCTGAGTGGCATTATGTATACATTTTGTAAGCAGTACCTTTGTTTAAAAAAATATTTTTTTCTAGGATCGAGTTATGATTAACCGACTAGACAGTATTTGTCAAACAGTGTTGAAAGGTAAATGGCCTTCTGCAAGAAGAAATTATGACAGCAGTACAGTAGCATCTTTCTATACAACCAAACTTCTGGACAGCCCAGGTGCAGCTGCGGACAACAGTGAGCCTAGTGCACCGACACCCCCAACTGTAGGTGTAAAGGAAGAATATGATCAGTCACCACAGATGCCAAAGGTGAAGAAGCATGTGCGAGAAAAGGAGTTTACAGTGAAAATCAATGACGTATGTTTATTTTTATTGCCCTAGGACCTGATTGCGATTGCGGTGTGCGGCATGCTTTAGCTGCAAGTGGCTGCCTGCTCTCACTTTTACTTCTTTTGCTCATTAGTTTACGGGTATTTGGAAATATTTCTTTCGAGCATTCAGCATTTTAAATTTGCATAGCCTACAGAGGGTTCATCACTTATGTATATCCCTCTTTAAACATCTGAAATCCTTCTGTTAAGATGCTTCCTCACATTGTGCAGTTTCTAACAATCTGGCTAGTTGCATAAAAGTAGGTGTTTCCAGTGTGTTTGGCTTTTTTGAAGATTTTTAACATGCCCTACTCAAATTAGCACTTGTTTAATCCATGTGCTTTTAAAAAGGTTACAAGTAAATTTTATAGTTCCACATATGTACTAGAGGTGTAATTTGTTATATTTGCAATTTGAGACTTGTTGGTAGTAAGTAGAAATGGATAAGAACTCCATCCTAGGAATTGGATTTTGAATTTGCATCAGATGAGATCAGTGAAGTAGATGGATGTTCAATGTTTGAATGTTTTGGTTAAGATACTGGTTTATTCATAATTTGTATTCATAAAGATGTCATGTAAAATTTCTGATTAATTACTTGGAAGAAAAGCAAGGCTTGATTAAAGCCGCCTTCGATCTCATTTTCTCTCAACTCTTCTGTAATAGATGTGTAATTATATTATAGCCCTGTCTGTTTCAGAATAGAGTTTTTTAACCGTGGCATTTGTTTAACAGGAAGGTGGTTTGAAATTGACTTTTCAGAAGCAGGGGTTTTCTCAGAAAAGGCTATTTGAAAGTGAAGAAGGCATGTTAGGACAGCAACAGTACCTGGCTCGGCTACATGAACTCCAGAATGCTTCAGAGACTAGCCTTGTCAATTTTCCAAAATCCTTACCAGAATCAGGTAAACATTATGACTTGCAGTAGTGTCAATTTACGTAATGCTCCCTGGTCACAAGAATCTCTTTGTAGGGAAATAAACAAAGAACCATTATACTTTGCCGGTTTCTGTTAATTTTCTGTGCACTCTTTGTAAACTGTTTCCTGTGTCTGAAGCAAGTATAGAGTTTTGTGCCTTAGTACTGTGATCCTTAATAAAAATTGGAGTAAAACTGTATTATAGTTCAAGCAGAAATGCATATTAGGGCTACGAAGGTACAAATTTAAGATCTGGATCCACAGTTTTTCATACTGGGAATGTTTGTATTCAGGTATTTGTTTTGGATCCATTCCTAATTATAGTTATTGAGTTTTAGAGGTTAATTACATTTTTCAGGGTGAAAATTGTCTTTTATCCTATGAGGTTTTTTACTTCTCTATTTCATGAGATGCCTTCTTGTTGTAGTGATGGTATCAGGAGTTCTTTGGTGTCACTATGGTCTCATTGTAATAAACACATAGCTTTTTCTATAGCTGTTTAGCTTAGTACTCTTTAATAGCTTTATTATAGAAATAGGCATTAAAATGTCTAAACAGAGTATTATTTACCATAATAAAGTCTCTGTAAGAGTCAGTATAGTCTACAATGTTACAATTATATTTGCACACAAAGTTCTTAGCTGTTGCAATATATGTACTGTACTGACATTATGTACATTACAATAGCTTTCTAAGAACTATGTGTGCAGATAGAATTGTAACCTCATAGACTATAATGACTCTTAACAGAGACTTTAGAATCTCTCACGTAAATACCTGTGTCGTGCATGTGAGTAACTTTTATGAAAAGTAATGTTTGTAAACATGAAGCAGACACTATTTAAGATGTTCATAATATTGACCATTTGTTCACAAAGTGTTAAAAATGTAAGCCTGAGTTTCAGTATTTCTAAAATGCATTTTTAGCTTTGAAAAAGTATACATTTTTCATTTCTGTAGAATAGAAGCTATGGAAATCATGCTATTGAAATACAAGCTACAGACTTGGTATGTTAAGTTTCAGCTTAAAACAGGACAATCTATCTCAGATCCTTAAGCCTTTTCAACATTATGACAGTGTTGTCAGCGTGTATAATATTTGAGATCTTGAAGGGTCCCCATTAATTTCTTATTTTTTCTTCAATCTTACAAATTTTTGCCCTGATCTAAAATGGCTGCCATATTCCACTACCATCTGAATCTGAGGCCTAAGCTTCCCTTGGTAAGATGGGTTCTATAGCCATTTGACCATCTCAAATGGATATGACACTGCCCTTGGCAAAGATAGATGCCACTCTGTTGGTTTCCAGTGCTTTTGAAGCCTGGGTACCCTCATGGAAGAAATATTCCCTTAATCATTCTGTGAGGGCCAGGCAAGTATAGAGGTGTTAGGAATGGGACTGTAGGGACTATTAAGGAAAGAAATGGGTTAGAGAACTGGAGTAGCCATTGTGAATCAAAGGAATATAAGAAACAGAATACAGATGGGATTGGGAGTTACTAGGAAATGTTGAGTTCAGGAGAATGTGAATGAAAATTCATAGGTGCGTGTGTCTTTCCTGCTGGCTTTGGAGTGGTTGTCTGCTAAAAATAAAATTCTGAGCTAATTGTTAGTCAGGGCCAGGCTAACAGCACTGAATTTTGTTGATTCCCAAATGAAAAATAAAATGCAGTAAGCACAGCCAGCTTCTTTTCTGTTAGAAAATTAAATCATTTGGAGTTAAGAGATCTTTTCTTAATACAGTAAACACAGAAAAATTGTTGATAGTATGCTTTAATTTTAATAGTGCTAGCAACTGCAACTATGATGTATTTAGTTTTCTGTACTTGTTAGAGATTCTCTTTACCAGTAGATGATTTTTCATTTATATGTGGAAATTATCTATAAACTATTCTATTTCAAATTATGGAATTTTTTTGATGAATGTGTTCCTGATGATAGAACATATGTTTTATTCATTAAGTATATCGCATTATTAATTTGATAGATGCTTCCAGTCAGTTAACAGCTAGTGCTAATGGAATGATAGTCGACAGCCAGCCTGTAGTCAAAAAGAGGAGAGGAAGGAGAAAGAATTTAGGAGTTGACATTCTGTTTATGAATAGAGATAAACCACCTAACCACGTAAGTATACCAAAATACAAGTTCCATTGTACTGGGAATGTCTTCACTGAGCATATTCTACTGTGCACAAATAATTGCTAAACTATAGAATTCAAAGTATTTCATGTGGAATTACTAAGCATACATTTATAAATAAGGCCCTACTTAAGTTACAGTATTGTGGAAATTGTGAATTCTGCAATATTAGGCTTCCACTGCAGTTTTGAGAATGGGAGCCCTAGCTCCTTCTGTCAGCTCCAGATGGCCAACAGGAGAAACCTCTGCTCTCAGCCTTGGAGGACTGACAGTAGAAAATTGCAGAGATGTAATAATTACTTTATTACTTCAAATAATAAAGGTCCAGTATGACTTTTCTGTAATTTTCCTTGGCTTGTTCACAATTTTTTGATAATGATCCCATAATTCAAGTAGTGCCTTACTTATAATCATTTAAAAGTGAATGGAGAAGCTTTTTTTTTAATCAAGTACAAATAAAAAGCCACACCTATAATACTGCTTAAGGGAAAATCACTTATAAAGCTCTTTCAGAATGTAATTAGCTATGTATTTAACTTAATTGGAGACTGCCTAAAAATTCTCTGACATCAGTTTTCCAGTGCATTGCATATTTCTCACAACATTTTTTCTTTTTACAGGTTAATCCGAGCATGAACACCTCACAAGTTGCTCCAATAATAAACCAAACATTCACTTATTCTCAGTCGCAAGGTCTACTTGATACTGAAAGCCCTGTTCCTGTCATTAACTTGAAAGATGGAACAAGACTTGCAGGTGACGATGCACCAAAAAGAAAAGATTTAGAAAAATGGCTTAAGGAACATCCTGGTTATGTTGAAGATTTAGGAGCTTTTATTCCTGTGAGTATTCTTTTGAGCTCTGCTGTACCTAAATCGCAATTCTCATTCTGCCTCGTCATATTGTATTTAAATTTGTAATATATGCCACATAGGATTCCTCATTCTCTTCTATCAGAGGGGTAGCCGTGTTAGTCTGCATCTGTAACAGCAACGAAGGGTCCTGTGGCACCTTACAGACTAACAGAAAAGTTTTGAGCATGAGCTTTCGTGAGCACAGACTCCCTTCATCAGATGCTGGTCTTGGAAATCTGCAGGGCCAGGTATAATAAGCCAGAGCAAGGGTGGGGATAACAAGGTTAGCTCAGTCAGCAAGGGTGAGGCTGACTACCAGCAGTTGATCTGGAGGTGTGAACACCAAGGGAGGGGAAGCTGCTTCGCTAAATGGCTCGCTAAAATACAGAAGCAGCTTCCCCTCCCTTGGTGTTCACACCTCCAGATCAACTGCTGGTAGTCAGCCTCACCCTTGCTGACTGAGCTAACCTTGTTATCCCCACCCTTGCTCTGGCTTATTTATACCTGGCCCTGCAGATTTCCAAGACCAGCCTCTGATGAAGTGAGTCTGTGCTCACGAAAGCTCATGCTCAAACCTTTTCTGTTAGTCTATAAGGTGCCACAGGACCCTTTATTCTCTTCTGTTTTTCTCTCCCATTCTCACCCTCCTCTTTATTTTCACTTCAAGGAGGTGGTGTATGGGATGATCTCTTTTTTTCTTCCATATCCTTGCAATTTGTACACAAGGCCACCCCAAAATAATATTTAATGGCTGTGAAAAAATAACAAGAAGATAAATCATTTGTTGCCATTTTTATAGAGACTACTTATCAGTTTCAAAGAGTTTGTTAATCTGTAGCTGGACCAAAACCAAGCAATCCTGTAGCATCTTAAACACTAACAGATATCTGAAGAAGTGGGTCTTACTCCTGAAAGCACATTACCTAATAAATAAATTTGTTAGTCTTTAAAGTGCTACAGGACTGCTTGTTTTTATCAATTTCAAATATTTCTTTAATGAAAATTAGAAAATATTTATTCGTGAGATGTTTTATTAGTTATAAATGATACTGAAAATAGATATTTGCATTTTCACAATTATGCAAGAGGAGTAAGTTGGTTACTGTGAGATAAATATCATATGGACCTATATTTTAAGTGCTTAGTAGTGTCAAATGTGAAATAGATTTGCTCTTCTCACCTTGACATCTTTGAGCTTGCAATCTGCTGACCCATAAATCTGTACAGAACAGATAATGGGATCCGAGCACATTTATGGGATTAGAACCAAAAATGTTCTGCAGAGGTGTGTTAATGTTAAGTAGTACAGAGTAAAGAAATGCAGAAGAAATGCAGTCCTGAAAACTGACATTTCTTTAGTAGAAGAGGGGAAGCAGGGGGCAATGAGATTGAAATGGGTTTGTTTCGTTTTACACTGGCTTTACATAAATTTAGTTAAATTTTGAATTAAATTCTAATATTTCAGTTTAACAATAATTTCAAATAACTATTAGAAGATGAATAACTAAAAGTAGGCCTGTGTTCTCCAGTTATCTGTGTCATTGCCTCTTGACCACTTTTTCTCGTCGTCTTTGTGACTTATTCATGTCAGGTCTGTCCATTCTATTCCTGCCCTTGCACAGTTGGTAAACCTATCAGGATATTAGTTCTTCTTTGAGTGGTCCCTGTGGGTGTTCCACTCAGGTCTTACGGTGCCCCTGCACTGCAGATTGGCAGATTTCTCAGAGCAGTACCCTATCGCACCATGCGTCTCACACACTCTTCTCTCTGTGGAGTGTGCCCATGGCGCAAACCCCCCTTAGTTCCTTTTCTGCCATCCCCTGGCTGAGACAGATCTCAGAGCAGTTCTGTGTCCCTGACAGGGAACATAGAAATTTAACTTTTATTTTAGATTTTTATCTCAGAACTTTGATCCTAGATCTATACTGTTAGTAGTACAACGAGGGGGGAGCAGTGGCTGCTGCAGCAGCTTTTTTTTCTGCCATCATGTTGGACTCTCCCAGCTTTAAAAAATGAAATATATGTAGAGCCTTGATGCCCATGTCAGATGGACATGCCCCATGTACTGAGTGCTTAGGGGAAGCACACGTCACCAGCAGGTGCCCTCATTGCATCAACGTGACCGCAAGTGTAAGGAAAGAATGCAAAATGTGACTGAAATCTACTCTCTGGGAAAAGTCTCTTCTGTAAGGGACAGACCAGATGAGTTGTGGGTATCGCAAAAGTCCTCTGACAGGACAGTTCCATCACACTGCAAGGGCTCACAAACTGCTAAGGCTTCTCCTGCATGCTCTTTGTCAGCATTGCCCAGAGCCCCTCGTTCCCCGATGCCGTCAGGGTCTGGCACTGCCAAGAAACACTGGTCAGCCTCAAGCAGCATGGTTGAGACAGAGACCAGAAAAGCCATATCAGATGGCATTGCTGATGCATTGTCTTCAGAGAAGCTACGTATGCCTTCACCAGCAACAATCAAAGCCATACTCTGGGAAAAGTCTCTTCTACCATCAGGGGACAAACCAGAGGATGTGTAGGTGCTGCAAAAACCCTCTGACGGGGTGTCTTTATCACTATGTAAAGACACTCAAACCACAAAGGCTTCACCAGCACGCTTTTCATTAGTGCTGCCCAGACACTCTCATTCTTTAGTGTCATCAGTCACCTTGCAAAAACATAAGTCAGCGTCAGTCAGGAGAGATGAGGCAGAGGCTAAACTCAGCACAAGGGTGGTTGTTACCAAGGCTGCAGCTTCAGGGAAGCTGCCCAGGCCTCCATTGGGGGATATTTGCTATTTTTCCTTTTTTCTTTTTACCTCAGGTGATCACTTCATGTCGGTCCTCTCAGTCCCCTTCCCCTGCACTCATTCTGTTTTACCTCAGGCTTATAGCAGCTCCTGTTGCACATACTCTACTGTTCTTGCCTGCCAGACTTGAGCCTTTTCATCCACCTGAAGGGCAGGTGGAGGGGTTGCTGAGCACAAGGGGTGTTTTTAAGTGGCCCCTATTTTTTTTTCTCAGTGTTTTACACAGTACGGGAGTTTTTTCTGTGAAACACTGTTTTTCTTCAAGACTGCCAACTGCCCTCAGACAAGCATTCTCTCTCTGCTTGTATTCTTGGCAATCACGGCGGCCATGTAGAGCTAAGCCGTGCCCCCTGCCTCACATGCTGCCTGCTCTTTCTCTTCCAAAACAGAGGAGAGCACATTCAGCAGCTATCAGGGAATCTCTCTACATGACAAGGTAAGTGTCCGCAGCTGCAGTACTACCTGCCACCTGTGCCTTGCTCATACCCTTTTACCTCCTGGTTCCAGTTAAGGACAACCACAGTATGTTCCACTTTGGTTTTAGAACAGGTACCTCTCCATCACTGGCCATGCTGTATCCATCAAGCACGACAGTCCCTGCACAGTGAGGAGGGAGCAGTGTCTCTATCAAACATTGTCTTGCCTAGATGTCTCTCCCCTAGCAAAGGGACACGTCAGCCACGATCATCTGATACATCAGTGGCTCCCTAGCCGGTGGCAGCTACCTGGTATGTCCATGCCTCTTTCCTGGCCCTACTAGGATCCCTGGGCACCTCTCAAAACACATCAGCAGCAATAATGTAAACATGCTGCTCAAACCTTTTGAGGCACGCTTCAGACACATGGTGGATGTGTCTGAAGACTGAATTGGGTCAGACCAGTTCTTCAGTGATGATGTCTCCTATGATTTGTCACACACTTGATTGCAGCTCTCTTCCTCTGAGGATACGCTGATGTCACCGTCTCTCTCTACAGGTGAAGACTTCAGATTATTCCAGTGTCCTTTTAGAAGGGTAGTTGTCACACCAGAGACTCCACCAGCATCGTAGCCCAATACCCAACATAAACTCACCAGCATACTCCATGCCATGCTATTAGTAAAATTGCCATTGCCCTCATGGATCCAGCTAAACACGTATGGCAAACACCAGCCACCATTTTGCCAGCGAGCAACAAAGCAAACAGGAAACATGTTGCCTTGCAAGATGCGGAGTTCCTCTTTACACACAGACTAGCTGCATCTATATTATGAGATAAAATTGATTTTCATTAAAATCGATTTCTTAACGCTGGATTTTATCCATTTGATTTAGAGCATCTTCACCTTCCCATATGCTCCCCACAAAATTGACTTACTGCTGCTACACACAAATAGCTTAAATCAAGCTTAAATCGAGTGTCCCAGCAGTGTATTGTAGGAGCCTATCCCACAGTACCCTGAGCCCCATTGCATTCCGAGCCCACAAGTAGATGTGGGGGTATGACGCCATCCTCCCACATTTCATTCTTCTCTTTCCCCTGCCATGTTAAATATGTTTAATTAGACATGGGTGCTACACTGAAACAGTGTGTCTAGGCTTTATTTTGGGCGTGGATATTTATTGACACCTCCTGGGAAAGAGGGCTCTAAATAGACATGAGTCCTACACTGAAATTCGAGTGAATCATCAGTAATGGCTTAGGGCAGCTAAAAGAGAGTACAGTTTTGAAAATCGTGACTACCCACGAGGCCCTTTCAGGAACTTGAATATGGATTTAGGCCCCCTGCAAAAGAAGACCCTTATGCTTAAGTAGACATGGTTGCTACACTGAAACGCAAATGATTCAAAAAAGACCCCAGACTACAGCCAGGTTTAGACCTGGAAAAGATCTTTAGGACAAGAATATTCCCCACTGCAAGCCTTACTTTGACAACTGTGGTAATTGTATAGCTAATACATTGCCTTTGTTGAAATGTGTGGCTGGGGCGGCTAAAAGACCCCCAGCTACAGCCAGCCCTGAAAATCATGACTGCCAAGGGAGATGTCCCCTGGGTGGCTAAAAGACTCCTGGCTACAGCCAGGCCCTTGAAATTGTGACCGCTGAGGAAGACGTCCCTTGGGCAGCTAAAAGGCCCCCAGATAAAGCCAGCCCCCAAAACTTGTGACCACTGAGGGAGACGTCTCCCAGGCGGCTACAAGACCCCCAGCTACAGCCAGCCCCTGAAGATCACGACCATCACGACATGCAAGCTGCCTGGCACCTTGCGAAGCAAGTCCTTTTATTGGTTGGGTCGGGGTCAAGCCACGTGATGTGGCTGGTCGCAGGAATGTTCCAGACTGTGTGGCACCTCCAGTGGCAAAGGGAAGGGAGGGGATGTGGGGGTCAGGACAACGTGTAAACGGCTGAAAAGAAGTTTCTTGTACCACCAGATGAGCCCAATCCCCACCCACAGCCTAACTGACAAATGGTACAGGGGGCCAGCAGCTGGTGCCAGGCAGTGCGGAAAAAAGGCAGCTAGCCAGGGTGTACACAGAACCACAGATTCCATAGCTGTGCTATTAGCAAAGAATAGGAGAGAAGATTTTTCAGCCTCTCATGACCCTAAATCCATGGGCTTCCAAGTGCCAAATTGTAATGGTCTTTTTGTTGCCTAATTCCTCCACACTTGAGAGCAGTGGAGCTGCAAGAGGTTAGGGCAGAGAACAGTGGTGCATTGTGGGGGACATATGGGACACCTGTGGAGGCTAATGATTTTTATTTAAAGACATGCCACATCCTCACTACCCTTCATTTTGAATTTTAAATTTGAACTGAACACAACACCCATCAGGTTACTACGATTTTAGGATTTCTATATATCGATTTTAGTGGTCCATAATCAAGTTAATGGAATTTACAGTGAGAACAGGCATTTGGAAAAATTGGGCTAACTGACTTAAAATAATCTCGTAGTATAGATGCAGCCTCCTACTAATTCCCTCATTGTTGCTGCTGCCAGCCAGAGGGCTAAACAGCTTTTAACTAAATCCGTTCCTCCTGATAACTTGATAGCAACTTGATAGAATGGTTAGAAAGCCCTTCTTCTCTGCTTTCGTCCAGCTACATATATATATATATATATATATCAAACTATATAGCATTGGTGAGAAAATATATGAACCTCATAGCTGAACAAATGTCTGCCTTTATTGAATATATTCCAGATCATAAAAGAGAGCAATTTACAGCCAACACAAATGAGGGCCCATTCATAGCGAGGACAGCCCTGCAGGCTTCCCTCGAGTCCGCTGCCACTGCCTCGCGTTCCCTAGGAGTGGTGGTGGTGATGAGGACACCCTCATGGCTCCGCATTTCTGATCTTTCTTAGGTGATTCTGTCAAGGGTGGAAGATCTCCCCTTAAAAGGTACAAAACTCTTGTGAAATCCACAGACACTTCCTTGCACTCCCTGAAAAACTCCAAAACCGCCTTTCACACACTGGGCATTCAGGTCTCTGTGCGAAAACGGAAACAAAATAAGAATCATACTTACACAGTAAAGCATTTATTGCACTTCCAGCATTTCACTGATTAATTTCAATGTTTTTTCTATGCATTCTGCTTATACTATACATACAGTGATGCTAGATAATGCAGCTGCTGCTGTTCCAGCTGCAAGCTCTGCAACATCTAAACAATCTAAAAATGTAAATGTAGATGCTGACAAGGAGTTGCCTTCACCCAGCAGAGGGCGATTCCACAACTCCAAGCCTGTTCCATTCCCTGTGAGGGCTCCAGATGGGAGATTGCTGGGGTTGTTGTCACCTAACGTGCCCCAGAGATTTCAAGACCTGCCATCAGTGCCCAAACAGCTGGGCAAGCCTGAGACAAATGTGGCTCAAAACCCTAAAACTGTTGCATCACTGGCAGAAACACTGTGCCCACTACTGGCAAAATAGCGGGTCTAACAAAGCCCCATGCCTGACCCCATCAGCACGTGCGCTTGTCCTACTGCATGGCAGAGTAAAGGGTTCACAGCTACAGTACCAAAACTGGCTGGCGACACGTGACTTTCAGGATGTGTATTTCCGTGTTCCCGTTCAGCCCTCATACAGGAAATACCTCAGTTTTATGTTGGGTGGACAACGCTTCCAGTACATGGTACTTCCCTTCGGCATCTCCACCGCACCAAGGGTGTTCACCAAGGTGCTGGCAGTAGTGGCAGCTCATCTGATCAAGCAGAAGGTATTCATCACCTCATATCGAGGGGACTGCCTGCAAAACACACAAACAGCAGTTTGTAAACAAGTAAATCAAAGGTTCCAAAGTAGAGTAAAACTTTCCTAGATACACTCACCAGACCCCACTTTTGAGTCACTAGCCACTATGCCACCACAATACCTATCTATGAAGGTCGCTTTCATACTGGCAGTAACATCAGCAAGGAGAATAACAAAAATTGCAGCCCTCGTGGTGGACCCTCCTTTCACCAGGGACAAAGTGATACTCAGGCCCCATCCAAACTTTCTCATGAAAGATATAACCGATTTTCACATAAATGAGACCATCTATTTACCTACTTGTTTCCCTGAACCTCATGCCTCCTTCAAGGAGACTGTATTACTCACCCTTGATGCAAGGGGAACAGTTGCATTCTACCTTGAAAGAACTAGAGCAACCAGGAAATCAGATTCTTTGTGGCATGGTCAGGACCTTGTGCAGGAATGGCTGTTTTGGCACAATGCTTATCCAAGTGGATTGCAGGTTCCACCAACTCAGAGGCAAACAGCAACCACAGACTACCAGGGTTCCTGCCACACCAGACAATGACCACCACAACGGCCTTCCTGACTAATTTTCCTTTGTGCATCTGTATGGTGGCCATATGGTCTTCACACCATACATTTGCACAGTGTTATGCTTTGGTCCTAGACTCCAATATCCACCTCTACCTAACAGGTACTGCAATGGAGTCACCTGAGTGGAGCACCCATGGGGATCACTCGAAGGAGAAGTAGTTACTCACCTTGTGCAGTAATGATGGTTTTCTGAGATGTGTCGCTGAGGGTGCTCCACTACTTCCCCCCACCTCCACTCTACTTGGATTCTACAGGGACTTAAGGTAGAAAAGGAGCAGATGAGGGCTGTGCCGTGTGCACACTCTGAGTGGCAGCAGCTTGAGGTTCTAAGTGTGCACGGAGGGTACTGCTCTGAAAGGCTTTCCAATCTGTGGCGCCAGGACACACTGAGACCTGAGTGGAGCACCCTGTGCATTAACTAGTTCTTCGAGGTGTGTCCCTGTGGGTACTCCACTAACCTCCCATCCACCTTTCAACCTGGAGTCTACAGTGACTTTCAGTAGAAGAGGAACAGAATGGGGGTTTGCACCATGCGCAAGCTCCGTAGAGGGGCTGTAGCGCAAGGCACTCATTGCGCGTGTAACGGGGTACTGCTCTGAGAAATCTGATCTGCAGTGCAGGGGTGCCATGAGACACAAGTGGAGCACCCACCAGGAAACATCTCAAAGAACCTCCATTATTGTACAGGGTGAATTACTTTCCCTTAAGGGTGCTCTTTTTATTCAAAATGGCTAAGCATATGAATACGATCTGTTTGTAAATACAGGCTGAGCCTCTCTGAAGTGAAACTCTGTTTCGGCAACATCCAAGGTCCAGCATGATATTAGTTAGCCTAATGTCCACTTATCACTGGTGTGGCCAAGCTGCCTGCAGTCCCATAACATTTGTTTACAGCCACCTGTCCTGGCTCTTCATTTCATGTGCTGTTCTTTAGCTGTAATTTATCCCTAAATGTTTTCTAAGACCCACTAAGCAGTGGAAATGTTGGTAATGCTGTTAGACAATATTGATCTCCTGTAGTTAGGCAGATTCTCTAGTTTGGCACCAGTCGTGTCCAGAGGGTGCCAGACTAGAGAAGCTCAACCGATATTTAATATTTATTTCAGTATCTTGCCTGTGTGTATTAAACAATATATTATTAACTAACTTAATAGTGAAGTTTTCAGAACACTGTATGGTGATTGGTTCGTGAGTAACAAAAAGGTACGTTGATCATCTACGTGCTTCTCAAGTGCAGACCCTTCACTCTAGTAGGAAAGGTCATCTCTAATAAGTACTTTTTCTTGCAAAGTTATGATCTTGACTAACTGTGGCATTGGTATGTATATTATTAATAATATTACTGTATTACAATAAATATGTAATACATTTACTTCTGTTGTTATTGACATAGCCACAAGTCTGCTGCAAATTTGACTCATCCAAATGCTATTTCCAGTTTTTTGTTCAAATAGTAAAATTCAGTAGCCTGTATACTCTAGGGTGGATTGGTTTAAATCAAGGCAATTAAAATAATTAAATCATCTAAATCAAGATGATTTAAATCACCAAAAAAATTATTGATTTCAGTCAATTTACCAAAAAAACTAAAACTCACTGTGTTTAGAGTGCACTTAATTTTGGAGTGTAAGCCCCATTGTACTCACTGGCACTTTTGTTTTTATGTTGTTTGATTTTTTTTTCAAACAAGCACAGAATGGGTTTTCCTGGGACAAGCTGAATAGTTATAGCAATCAGCCTAATGGCCCGTGATTCCAAAATAAGGGTGATGTATTATGTAATATAAGAGAAGAAAATGACATGCAGTGGCAACTGACAACTCTAGATTTCTCTTACTGCAGCTTTCAGTATTGTATACTTGAGTGATAAATTCTAAATCTAGTTAATTAATTAAACAAGCCATAAGGATTAGCTAAACTAAACTTTTTTCATGAGCAACGTCCAGCAGAGCGAAAGGCAAAGAGACATATTGCAAAGTCAATTATTTAAGTTACTAACAAGTTGATCAACTTTAGCCATATCCATATAATTTTCTCCCAAAAAGCAATTTTCCTTACAATGTTCCATTCTTTCAACTAGCCCTGCATCCTATCTTACACTGCATACACTTGATACGTTTTCCATTTTACATTCAAAATATTCACAGATAGGGCCTCTCTTATGCCCAGAAGCCATGACAATTTTTCTGTGGCAAAAGCGTGGGAGAATATAGGAAGCTGTATGTGTGCTGAATAATGTCTTCCCTTTTGTTTTCTAGTTCACTCCACTGTCTTTGTCCTTTCCTGTATGTTGTGTGTCTGTCTCAAGACAGTATCTGAATTAATTCCTCTGTTGTGCGTGGCCAGGGTACACTACCACATAAGCAAAAAACAATAACATTTCTATCCAGCTTGGGTGTGTCTTTGCACATGTTGCTTTTTAGTCTAACGACCAACAAAAACTGACAGCCCAGAACTTTCAAGAACAAAGAGCTCGTAGTTAAAATGGACACACTAAAGCCATTAATTCATTTTTATGAGACTAAGTGTATGTGTAGCATGTATGTTGATGAAATTTAATTGTAACTATTATTTTAAATGAGAAATTGAGTATTGATTATTTTCAAGCAAATTAAAAATCCAATTTAAATAAAGTCTGATTTTTTTTTAAATTTTGTTTTAAAATCATTTTTATCCAACTTGGCCTAATTGATTTTTATGGTAATACTTAAAGACAATCAGTGATAGTGGTATACAACAAAAGTAGTAAAAACTCTTAAAAAGAGGTCAGGTGTGCCTCCCATTCTGGTCTCTTTCTGGGGCTTTATTGAAGTATATGGATTGGGACACCCTGTGTTGGTCCAGTATGTCCCTGTGCACTCCTTTGAGCAATTCCCCTCTAGAAGGGGCATGTCTGCAGAGATTCTGGGTTATGGTGCAGCCTATGGGACATTTTGAGGATTCTGCCATGAGTTAGTACAGAATTTACCATTTGTTTTAATGGTCTGTGTGTTTCTTCCACACATGGGTATGCATATGCCTGAACATGGCATTTTTGTAAGCATTGTCTGTTGGCCTGCATATTCTGTTTAGGCCTCCTTGTGCTCTATACTGTGAGCTTACCACTGCATGGTCTGAGTTGAAATCTTTGTACTCAAGTCCTTTCTACTGTATCAGTTCTGTAAACGTATTGTAAATAGTTCTAATAGTTTTCTCATATAGTTATTTCCCATTTTACTCTACGTGACCAGCCAAGGATTCCCCCACCCCAAAAAAACTGAGACTGTGCCTGAGATTGTGGGTAAGACTTACCTATCAGCCAAGTGCAGCTTCTGCCTCTCCTTTCACCTGGAACAAATGAGGATTGATAACTGAGGCTCTGGAAACATCTACTGGACAAAGCTATGAGACGCCAATCGGGTCCATGTCCGGGACCACATACTCACCCCCTAATACATCAGTCTCATCATGCATAAGTTCAGGAATGGAGGCTAAGACTCTTAAGCTTAAAAAGGAGGCTTCCCATTATAGTAAAGGGCACTTTCATTAGTGTAGGGACAAACTGTCTATATTGATGACTGCCTTGAAGAGAAAGGAGTCCTCCCCAAGCCCTCAAGTTCACAAGAGCTTGCACACACAGGCACCAAGAACTTGGACCTGTGTAAATCATCTCAGCAGGAGAGTGGCATGTAAGGATACAGAGCCACTGATTGTAGCATCACTTTTCCAAGACAAACAACCTCTGATGCTCCCATCCAGATCTAGAGCTGACTTGGTGCCTAAAGCAACATGACTTCAGCTCTGACAAAGGAAACTCTTGTCCCAGTATCTCCATCAGTGAATTCTTCCCATGCCTCCCAAAACTATACATCCCCAGAGGACATTGTTCTTCTCTATCCTGTCAAGATCCTGTTTATTCCAAGGAACTGTCAGTCCAATGGAAGAGGTTATCCCACAAGTGCACAGCAATTCTCTTACCACAATCTGCCAACCTCAGTACACAGCCTTTCATACTGTCAATAGTCCAGGGCCAGTCTTTTTTCTTACACATACACATTCACATAGTCTAGAAGAACACCTGCAACAATTATTACAAGGAAATACTTGTGGTTATATTATCTGTTTCCAATAGAGATGCAGACTGCCATCCTGTATCTTCTTTTTGGTATAATCAGTGTGTTCCCTGAGAAGACAGGTGAATCTTTCTGTTCCCTCAAGGACTCAAAGACTCACTCTTTGGGCATCTGTCCCATTACCTCAAGAGAAAACATCACGGACAGACATGTAAGCAACCCCTTTATTATCAATGTCCTGAGGAACCATTTCTAAAAGACAGAAGGTTCATAGGTTTAGGAATAGTCTTTGCAACATCCACTACTACATCTTACTCTAACCGTTAGTCCAAGGATTTATTTTGATGAGACTGTAGAGACCAACCTATATACCTTGATGATTGCCACATGGTCCCCCTCCTCAGATTTTTGGATGCCATCTTACCCGTTTTGTTATCAGCTGGAAAGCCTGAACTGTTGACAAATGCATACTGGAAGTTATTCATAGAAGCTATCTGGATTGACTTTGTGGCTACTCTTACCCACAAACTGCCTTCACAGTTTCTCTTCAAGAGACCATTCTTATGAGATGATTGTCCAGCTACAACTGGACTCACTTTTCCTTTAGCAGAAATGGGTCCACCAAGACATCAAGGGAGGGAGTCAACTCCCCTTACTTTTGATCCTTAGAAGGTTGGAGGTCCATTTTCAGTCTGTGATAACTAAATGTATTTTTGCAAAAGCTAAAATTGTGTAAGATTTCTTGGGCATCAGTAATTTTCAGCTCTCTTCATGGAAGATGCATATATCCACATTGATGTTCATGTGCCCTACGGAAGGTTCCTAAAGTTGCTCTTTGGTCAAGATCATTATCAATTCAGAATCCTCCCCTTAATACTAGCTACATAGTATCACAGTGTTGATAGCAGATTTCAGTAATGGTGACAACGTAGATGAGAATGGGATTCACCATCTTTTCATATCTCGATGACTGATTGGCTTCTGATGAGCAGATCCTACAATCTGGACAGTAACCTAATCATAGAATACGAGAACTGGAAAGGACCTCAAGAGGTTGTCAGGTCCCATCCTCTGCCCACATGGCAGGTCCAAGCAACGTCTATATTATCTAGATGTCTTTCATGACGGAGATTCTACAACCAGCATAAGCAATTTATTCCGGTACTTAACCACTCTGACAGTTAGGAATTTTTTCCTAATGTCCAATCTAAACCTCCCTTACTTCATTTAAGCCCATTGCTTCTTATCCTAATTCCTTTTCAAGGTGTTCACATTAACCTTGAGAAAGCCAGATTGACTTCCCCCCACCATCAGGCCCATAAACGTCATAGGGGTGTTGTTATACTTGGCTACAGCAAAAACTTGTCTACCTTTCAAGAGGTTTCAGGGTAGGTGAAGTCTCCTACCACCAGGTCACTATGGGACTTCAAACCTCAATCAGAACTTTCCTTCCTTGAACACATGATGTCACTTACTAGGCACCATTTTCATTGTCGGCAAGCCTGTTTTCTCTCTGTACTTACCACACAGAGAGGGAATGTCAGCAGCAAAGTGGCAGTTTCATCTAAGGTTTTGGACGCTCTCATCCATTGGATAAAGCCAAAATTTGGATAGGGATCTCTTTCATCACACTGACTCCAGGACAACCATCTTCACTGATGCGTCCCTTGTAGTGTGTGATGTTCATATGGGTAATCATACAGCACAGGGCCTGTGGACTCTTAAGGAATCCAGAATGCATGTGAATTTACTGAAATTCAAGCGTTCATTGAGCCTGCAGTACCTTTTTCCCCTCTCATCTTATCTTGATCTGTCCCAGTAATGTTGAACAATAGAATAACTATATTCTATATGCACAAGAAGTGGGACATGTGGTTTCCCTCTTTCTTTTGGTATAGAGACAGTCAACCTTTAGAACTGGATGCATCAGCCATCCCACAACTTTTCAAGAGTATGCTTACCACGGGTGCAGAATTCCCTAGTGGGCATCTCTGGACTTTTCTGCTAACTGTGAGTGGGAAAGTCATCATTTGGTTCTCAGCAAGATCTTCACTCAGTGGCAAATGGCATCTTTGAATCTTTTTGCCTCAACTTTATGAAAACTTCCCCCATCCTGTCCCAGAGCAGCCCTGGGAAAGGTCTCAAAGGTAGATGCTCTACTGCTATCATGGAAGAATCACCACAAGTATGATTTCCCTCCCATTCGATTAATACAACAGACTCTTCAGAAAATCTCTGACGACAGCTCAAGTTATCTTTACAGTGTCCAATTTACGTGCTTCCTTCTGGCATTGGAATATCTGACACTATAACTAGCCAAGACTATTCTGGTTTACAGATCTAGTGAAGTGCTCAGCTCAGCCACAGTAAACATCTGCCCATGTCCAGACCTTCTAACGCAACACAAAGGTATTTTCAGGAACCTCAGTTCTGAACCAGATCATAGTCTGGAGTTTGAATAGGTCGTGTTCCAGAATGGTGCAATCCGTCCTTCAGAAGGGAGAAAAGACTATCAAGATACATTATTCAGCCAAATGGAAGCATTCCACTTGGTCTCAGCAACACCAGAACTGGCTGAAATTCCTGCTCTTCTGAAATATTTAAAGCCTTAAGTTTCCAGGTTTCACTTTCAGTTCCTTTTTAGGTTCATTTAGCAGCTATCATTGTTTTTTGCCTTCTGGCAGATAACCTCATAATCTTCACTAATCCTGTCACACCTTGCTTTTTGAAGGGACTTACTTCTTAGATCCTTTTCTGCTATTGATGAAGTTCACACTGCAGTGGGATCACAATTTTGGTCTTTCATTTTCGTCAGCCACCCCACCAGCTTCTGGCCCCATGCTCTATGATCCATCTGTTTTTGAAGTTGACCTTTCTAATCACTAAAATATCAGCCAGACTATTCAATGATCTGGGAACATGTAAGGCAGACCTATCACATACTGATCCCCACCCCCATTTAATTCCTAAAAAAAAAGTGAGTTTCATGAGAGTCATACCATCCACTTACGGGTGATTTTTTTTCCTCTACCTGCCTCAGATGACATGAGGGGGCTACATTCTCTGGATAGCCCATGGCTTCGGTTTATCATCTGCAAAGAACAAAATACATTAGAGAGACATCTAAACTATTTGTTTTCACAGCAAAGAGATTGTGGAGCCAAGCTGTGTCTCTTTAGAGATTTTCAAATTAGATGTCTGGTTGTATGAGCCTTTGTGTTATCAATTAGCTCACGTTCCTCTTCCTAAAAGGGGTAAGGTATTATTCTACCAGAGCACAAGAAGCCTCTGATGCATCCCTGTCAGGTGTTTCTGCCCTGCCAGGAGGCTGGTACCTACTAGAGATATGTAGGGTGGTTGCCTGGAGTTCCTTGCATACTTTAACAATACATTATGCTTTGAGCCACCTTGTCTGGCAGGATGAACAAGTGATAGCAGTAGTAAAGTTATCTGTGACTTCTTTGTTCTTGCACCCAGCACCTGTTTGAGTATTGCTTGTTAATCTCCTACCAGTGGAATATACATAGGGATCAGGGAAGGGCAGACATATGAATAGTGGTAGTTTTTTAAAGTGCTTTTACACAAATGCCAGAAGTCTGTCTAATAAGATGGGTGAACTAGAGTACTTCATATCAAAGGAGGAGATTCACATAATAGGTATCACAGAAACCTGGTGGAATGAGGACAATCAGTGGGACACAATCATACCAGGATATAAAATATATCGGAAAGACAGAACGGGTCGTGCGGGTGGTGGAGTGGCACTATATGTGAAAGATAATGTAGACTCAAATGAAGTAAAAATCCTAAATGAATCAAATTGCTCCATAGAATCATTATGGATAGCAGTTCCTTCCTCTAATAGGACTATGGCACTAGGAATATATTATCGACCACCTAACCAGGACAGTGATAGTGATGCTGAGATGTTAAGGGAGATTAGAGAGGCTATCAAAATAAAAAATTCAGTAATACTGGGGGATTTCAATTATCCCCATATTGACTGGGTATATGTCACCTCAGGACGGTATTCAGAGATAAAATTTGTCGATGCCTTAAATGACTGCTTCTTGGAGCAGCTGGTACAGGAACCCACAAGGGGAGAGGCAATTCTCGATGTAGTACTGACTGGAACGCAGGATCTGGTCCAAGAAGTAACTATTACAGGACCGCTTGGAAATAGTGACCATAATATAATAACATTTAATATTCCTGTGTTGGGAAGAACACCGCAGCAGTCCAACACTCTGGCATTTAATTTCAGAAAGGGGAATTATACAAAAATGAGGAGGTTAGTTAAACAGAAATTAAAAGGTAGAGTAACTAAAGTAAAATCCCTACAGGCTGCGTGGAAACTTTTCAAGGACACCATATTAGAGGCCCAACTTAAATGTATACCCCAAATTAAAAAACACAGTAAAAGACCTAAAAAAGAGCCACCGTGGCTTAACAACCATGTAAAAGAGGCAGTGAGAGATAAAAAGACATCCTTTAAAAAGTGGAAGTCAAATCCTAGTGAGGAAAATAGACAGGAACATAAACACTGCCAAATTAAGTGTAAAAATGTAATAAGAAAAGCCAAAAATGATTTTGAGGAACAGTTAGCCATAAATTCAAAAAACAATAGTAAAATGTTTTTTAAGTTCATTAGAAGCAGGGGGCCCACTAAAAACGCAGTGGGACCCCTGGACGATAAAGATATAAAAGGAGCAATCAAGGATGATAATGCCATTGCAGAGAAACTAAATTATTTCTTTGCTTCAGTCTTCACAGCTGAAGATATTACAGAGGTTCCCAAATCTGAGCCGTCCTTTGTAGGTGACAAATCTGAGGAACTGTCCCAGATTGAAGTGTCAGTAGAAGAGGTTTTGGAACTAATTGATAAGCTAAACAGTAACAAGTCTCCAGGACCAGATGGCATTCACCCAAGGGTTCTGAAAGAACTCAAATGTGAAATTGCAGAGCTATTAATGGTGGTTTGTAACCTATTATTTAAATCAGCTTCGGTACCCAATGACTGGAAGACAGCTAATATAACGCCAATATTTAAAAAGGGCTTTAGAGGACACCCTGGCAATTATAGACCAGTAAGTCTAATGTCAGTACTGGGCAAATTAGTAGAAACAATAGTAAAGAATAAAATTGTTAGACACGTAGAAGAGCATGATTTGTTGGGCAAAAGTGAGCATGGTTTCTGCAGAGGGAAGTCGTGTCTTACTAATCTATTAGAGTTCTTTGAAGGGGTTAACAAACATGCAGACGGGCGGATCCAGTGGACATAATGTACTTAGATTTCCAGAAAGCCTTTGACAAGGTCCCTCACCAAAGGCTCTTATGTAAATTAGGTGATCATGGGATAGGAGGAAAGATCCTTTCATGGATTGGAAACTGGTTAAAAGACAGGAAACAAAAGGTTGGAATAAATGGTAAATTTTCACAATGGAGGGGGGTAACTAGTGGTGTTCCCCAAGGGTCAGTCCTGGGACCAATCCTGTTCAGCTTGTTCATCAATGATCTAGATCATGGGTGTCCAACCTTTTGGCTTGCCTGGGCTGCATTGAGTGAAGAGGAATTGTCTTGGGCCGCATATAAAATATATAATATAGTTAATGTATATAAATCACATAATAATGTTAAAAGTTTACGATCTTGTGGGGCTGCATTACTAGCTGTCCAGGGCCACATGCGGCCCACGGGTTGGACACGCCTGATCTAGATAGAGGGGTAAGCAGTGAGGTGGCAAAGTTTGCAGATGATACCAAGCTGTTCAGGATAGTCAAAACCAAAGTAGATTGTGAAGAACTTCAAAAAGATCTCAGCAAACTGAATGATTGGGCAGCAAAATGGCAAATGAAATTTAGTGTGGGTAAGTGTAAGGTAATGCACATTGGGAAAAATAACCCCAATTATACATACAATGTGATGGGGGCAAATTTAGATACAACAAATCAGGAAAGGGATCTTGGAATTATAGTGGATAGTTCTCTGAAAACATCCACGCAGTGTGCAGCGGCAGTCAGTAAAGCAAATAGGATGTTAGGAATTATTAAAAAAGGGATCGAGAATAAGACGAAGAATATCATACTTCCCCTATATAAAACTATGGTATGCCCACATCTTGAGTACTGCGTGCAGATGTGGTCTCCTCACCTCAAAAAGATATAGTGGCATTAGAAAAAGTTCAGAAAAGGGCAACTAAAATGATTAAGGGTTTGGAAAGGGTCCCATATGAGGAGAGGCTAGAGAGACTGGGACTTTTCAGTCTAGAAAAGAAGAGATTGAGGGGCGATATGATAGAGGTATATAAAATCATGAATGGTGTGGAGAAAGTGAATATTGGAAAGTTCTTCTTCGAGTGTCCCCGTGGGTGCTCCACCATAGGTGACGGCTTGGCCGGCGCCGCAGATCGGATCTTCCAAGCAGTTTCTGCCGGACCGCGCATGCGCCGGCGCGCGCCGCTCCCTGGCACGCTCCTGGCCATGTGCGCGATCCGGTCCCCGCCAGTTCCTCTCAACCGCCGTCGGCTGCAGACGGAATCCGACTAGGCTAAAGCCACATAGCGTATTCAACGACTTTATTTGTTTTCTCTTTAAAGTTTTTCAGTTCTTGAGGATACCATAAGTAACCGGTTGTTATTTTGTAAAAAAAAAACAAACAAGCTACGGAGGGACAGCTCAAGCCAGTCCCAGTAACAAGCACCGGAGGCCGGGAGCTAGGGCCATCAGCCCTCCTGCGGAGGCAGGCCATCGGACGGGGAAACAGCACAAAGAAGTGCTAAGTACCCGCAAACAAACTCAAAGACTCACCAACAATGTCCTCCTCAGGCTTTAAAAAATGTGAGTCCTGCCGAGAGGCGATGCCAGTGTCCGATGGGCACAGTCTCTGCATAAGGTGCCTGGGGGAGTCCCATGTGGCACAAAAATGCGCCTTCTGTGCAAAGTTAACGACCAGAGCATGGAGAGACAGGGAGATGAGAATTAAACTGCTGCTTCTTGACAAGGCCCTCCAGCCAGACGTGCCGGAGCGGCCGCAGCAGGAGGGACCCTCCAGGGCCCTTAGAAGGAAAGCTGCCTCCCTCACTCCATCAGCGCAAAAACGGAGGAAAGTTTCTCCAACCCGATCACTGCTGGCAGCAACAGTGAGCGGGACGGGAGGAGCGAGCAGCCCCCAGCCGCAGCAACAGCTGATCGGCGGCGGCACAGAGAGCCACGTGGAAGCGGCTCAGCCTCTGATGATCAGCCAGCCGCCCCGCATCGCAGGCAGGGCGGCGGCTAAGCAAGCGCCGGTACCGGCGGCACCGACCCCCGGGGAACCGGCGGTGCAGAGCGCGCAGGCACGTAGCCTGCAGGCGCAGAAGGACTCCGCACGTGCGGCACCGCCCTCGAGCGTGCCTAGCACGGTGCCGACGGGGCCGGGATCCCCCGCCCATCAGGGGGCGGAGTTACCTCCTCAAGGGAGGGGGAAGGCTGCTCACAAGAGGAGGCACTGCAGCCCCTCTCCAGACAGGGCTGTGGAGCTCTTTTCTCACAGCCCTCCGCTCATGTTGCAGACTCCAACCAGAAGGCAGGGGCCCCCCCTAGCCTACCCGGAGCCCCCTTCTCCTTTCCTGCAATCAGCCTCCCCATGGCTGGCACCACCCTCGCCCTTCCTGGGATTTGAATCGCTGGACTATTATGCAAAATCGCTCTCTCCAGTGTCTCGACGATCCCCCTCTCCCAGACACACAGGGTACGTGCAAAGGGAATGGTCAAGGTCACCTTTCCAGGAACAGTGCCTATACTGCCATGGTCGTCCCTACCACGCGGGGCATGGACACCATCGGCAATCTACCAGGGAGAGATCCCCACATATTACCTCGTACCCCCGAGGGCAATCGCGATCGGGGACGGAGACTCAAGCATCCCAGGGGGGACTGGCCGTGGACCCACGAGATTTTCCCTCGCAAACCTCCAGCGAGAGGGCGCACCATCACCATCAAGAACCGGAAGGGTCCAAAGAAATGTACCCCAGCGGTTCCTCGTTTTCCTCCCCGGATGAGGCCACGGCCTTAGGGGACGTCCATCCCAAGGACGATCTCAAACAGTTTCAGGAGCTGTTTAAGAGGGTAGCTTTCACGCAAGGCATCCAGCCAGCACAAGTGCAAGAGAAACATCATAAGCTCCTTAAAAATTTGAGCTCCCCGGCCTCCTCCAGAGTAGCAATCCCGCTTGATGAAGCGATCTTGGAGTCCGCCACTACCATATGGCAGACCCCGGCAACTATTCCGCCTGTCCAAAAGAGAGCGGATAAGAAATACTTCGTGCCGGCGAAGGGCATGGAGTTCTTGTTTAGCCACCCCCAGCCAAACTCCTTGGTGGTGGAGTCCTCGCAGCAAAGATTAAAAACATCGCAATTTAAAACAGGGGGAACGGACAAAGATGCCAAGAAGCTAGAGCTGTTCGGCAGAAAGGTCTACTCCTCCTCCACTTTAACCTTGCGAATGGCAAATTATGCAGCGCACTTGGCGAACCATAATTTCGACAACTATGCCAGATTAACTTCCCTTATGGACTCGCTTCCAGAGGACAAAAAGCCGGTCCTCAAGGCCATAGTGCAAGAGGGCTACGCGGCTGCGAGGATGGAAGTTCAGATTGCTTTGGATGTTGCGGACACGGCAGCACGTTCCACAGCAACTGCAGTGGTGATGCGACGGGAGTCCTGGCTCCAGACCTCGGGCATACCGAGAGATCTGCAGGCGAAGATAATCGACCTTCCCTTCGACTTGCAGAAGCTGTTTGCTGAATCAACTGACTCGGTCCTTCATTCCAGTAAAGATTCAAGAGCCACACTCAGGACCCTGGGGATTTACACCCCTCCATACTCAAAGAAAAGGTACTACCCACAGCAAAGGCGGTACCAATACCAGCAACAGCGCCCCCAGTATCACAGGGGTTACGAGCAAGGGCGGCATCAGCAGCACCAGCAGTACAGAACCCCCAGGCGACGCTCACAACAGGGCCGTCCGTCCTCGGGGCGGGGCCAAAGGCCACAAGTTTGACATACAAATCCAGGGCTGCGCCATCACCACCATTGCACAAGATCATCCGAAACGACTTTTTCACCATCGCCTCCGACCATTCTACGACCAGTGGCAAAGGATCACCACAGACAAATGGGTGCTGGAGATCATAGCCACGGGGTACGCCATCCCCTTCCAGTCGCTCCCGCCGCCGCGACCGCCGCCCAAGCCCCACCCCCAGGAGGCCTCCCATGTAGCCAGGCTCAGGCAGGAGGTGGCCCACCTAGAGTTCATAGGGGCGGTGGAAAAGGTGCCGGAGCAACTGCAAGGGAAAGGGTTCTACTCTCGGTATTTCCTGACGGAGAAAAAGACAGGAGGCTGGAGGCCCATCTTAGACCTTCGTGGCCTCAACAGGTATCTGTGCAAGCAACGTTTTTGGATGATCACTATTGCCTCCATCCTTACAGCACTGGACGATGGAGACTGGTTCGCAGCCCTCGATCTACAAGACGCGTACTTCCACATAACCATTCATCCGGCTCACCGACGTTTTCTCCGGTTCATGGTGGGCAACGAACACTTCCAATACAAGGTCCTACCGTTTGGCCTTTCCTCGGCCCCCAGAGTCTTCACCAAGACCTTGGCAGTGGTGTCAGCCTACCTGCACAGACAGGGGGTGTTTATTTTCCCGTATCTGGACGACTGCCTGCTCAAAGGGACCTCGAAAAGGGAGGTTCTCCGCATGATACGCGTCACAGCAAACACGTTCTCCTCACTTGGCCTGGTTATCAATCTGGCAAAATCAAAGATAGACCCCTCACAGGACATAGAGTTCATAGGGGCTCGCATAAACTCGGTCTCGGCGAGAGTATACCTACCAGAGGCTCGCTTTTGAGCCATCGGTTCCCTCGTGCAGGTCATCACCTTCAGCCCTACGGTGCCAGTCTTGACGTGCTTGCAGCTGCTGGGCCACATGGCAGCGGCTACGTTTGTGGTACAGAACGCCAGGTTGCACATGCGCAGCATGCAACATTGGCTGGCAAGTGTATACAAGCCGGCAGTACACACCGTTCACAGGGTGGTGTCGCCCCCACCTGGGGTGCGCGAATCCCTGCAATGGTGGGTAAACCCCGGGAACTTGCTAACAGGGGTACCCTTCCATCAGCCGCAAATATCGGTTTTCCTCACTACGGATGCCTCCCTCATAGGGTGGGGAGCGCACATGGGCGAAGAGGTGGCTCAAGGACTGTGGTCACCCACGGAACAGTCTCTACATATCAATGTTTTAGAGCTCAAAGCAGTGTTCAACGCCTGCAAACACTTTCGAGACCGTATACAAGGCAAAGTCGTCGGGATCAGTACAGACAATACCTCCACCATGTTTTACATAAACAGGCAAGGAGGAGCTCGATCCCGTACCTTATGCGCGGAAGCAATCCGCCTATGGAACTGGTGCATCGCCCACGATATAATCCTGAGAGCCTCCTACTTGCCGGGCACGCACAACGTGAAGGCAGACCAGTTGAGCAGACGTTTTGCGCTCACCCACGAGTGGCAGATCCGTCCCGATCTACTACGGCCGATTTTCCACGCATGGGGGTTTCCCCAAATAGATCTGTTTGCCACTCAGCACAACAAACAGTGCCCACGATTCTCCTCCAGAGCAGGGCTGGGCCGGGGGTCCCTGGGGGACGCGTTCGCGATCCCGTGGGGAGGCCCCCTGCTTTACGCGTTCCCCCCCGCAGTGCTGATCCACAAGGTTCTGCAAAAAGCCAGGAGAGACAAGGCTTGGATGATCCTGATAGTCCCAACGTGGGATCGCCAACCATGGTTCCCCCTACTCCTGCGCCTGTCGGACCGCCCACCGATGCCTCTTCCGGTGGCGCCGGATCTGCTCACGCAAGCCCAGGGGTCCATAGTGCATCCGCACCCCCAAAGCCTGCGACTGCAAGCGTGGCTAATCCATGGCTCAGCTCCCTAGAGAGCACATGCACAGTGGAAGTACAGCAAGTCCTAGAAAGTAGCAGGAGGACTTCCACTAGGAAAACCTACAAACAAAAATGGACTCGCTTCAGGGCTTGGTGTTCTACCAAGCAGCTGGCCCCCCTTTCGGTGCCTATACCTACAATTCTAGAGTATTTACTGGACCTCAAGAGAGCAGGACTCTCGCTATCCTCGTTAAAGGTCCACCTTGCCGCCATCTTGGCGTTCAGACATGAGGAGGGAGGGCACACGGTGTTCGCCCACCCTATGGTTACCAGGTTCCTCAAAGGGTTGGTAAACCTATACTCCCCTCGGAAACCGATTCCACCTTCGTGGAGCCTGGACCTGGTGCTTACCACACTCATGGGACCACCGTTCGAGCCCTTGGCCACGGTTCGCCTTCGCCTCCTTACAATAAAGACGACCTTTCTTCTTGCAATTACGTCGGCTCGTCGGGTGAGCGAGCTTGCGGCAGTCATGGCAACGCCACCCTGCACTGTCTTTTCCAAGGAGGCGGTAACCATACGGCTGCATCCAGCCTTTGTTCCCAAAGTTTCTTCCGAATTTCACATCAATGAACCTATTGTTCTACCCTCGTTCTATCCAAAGCCTCATAACTCCAGCGAAGAGGCGCGCCTACACCTCCTGGATGTGAGGAGGGCGCTAGCCTTCTACGTAGACAGGACCAAGTCCTTCCGAAAAACGGATAGACTCCTGGTCTCCCTCGCTCCCAAATCTAAAGGAGAAGGTCTCTCATCGCAGAGAATCTCAAAGCACATTGTATCCTGCATAAAAATGTGCTACGAGCTCAGAAAGACTCCTTTGTCGGCCACTCCCAGGGCTCATTCCACCAGGGCGGTGGCAGCATCAACAGCCTTTTTCAAGGGCGTTGCATTGAAAGACATTTGCAGAGCGGCGACCTGGTCATCCTACGACACGTTCGCCAAACATTACGCCCTTCACAGGGTATTCCAAGAGGATACCCGTCTCTCTGCAGCGGTCCTCTCGGGGACCAGCTGCACATAATCCGATTACCCACCACCTATCTGGGTTACTGCTGGGTAGTCACCTATGGTGGAGCACCCACGGGGACAGTCGAAGAAGAAAGAGAAGTTACTCACCGTAGTAACGGTGGTTCTTCGAGATGTGTCCCCGTGGGTGCTCCACTTCCCGCCCATCCTCCCCGCTTCGGATCTCTGTTAGTGTTTTGCAGGGGCAACCGAGGCGGTTGGTCGAGGAACTGGTGGGGACCGGATCGCGCACATGGCCAGGAGCGCGCCAGGGAGCGGCGCACGCCGGCGCATGCGCGGTCCGGCAGAAACTGCTTGGAAGATCCGATCTGCGGCGCCGGCCAAGCCGTCACCTATGGTGGAGCACCCACGGGGACACATCTCGAAGAACCACCGTTACTACGGTGAGTAACTTCTCTTTATTTACTTGTTCCCATAATATAAGAACTAGAGGACACCAAATGAAATTAATGGGTAGTAGGTTGAAAACTAATAAAAGAAAATTTTTCTTCACACAGCGCACAGTCAACCTGTGGAACTCCTTGCCAGAGGAGGCTGTGAAGGCCAGCACTCTAACAAAGTTTAAAAAAGAGCTTGATAAATTTTTGGAGGTTAGGTCCATAAATGGCTATTAGCCAATGGTAAAGTATGGTGCCCCTAGCCTTTAGTCAAAGGCTGGATACAGATGGCAGGAGACAAATTGCTTGATCGTTGTCTTCGGTTCATCTCCTCTGGGGCACCTGGCACTGGCCACTGTCGGCAGACAGGATATTGGGCTGGATGGCCCTTTGGTCTGACCCAGTATGGCTGTTCTTATGTTATCATTCCTTGAAGCAGAAATTGATGTTACTTTTCTGTAACTGGAGGTTCTTCAAGCTATATGGTCTCTGTATGTATTCCACTCCTCCTTCTCCTACGTCCCGTCTGCTGTGAATTATTTGGGATTTGAGGTAAGAGTAGGAACTGGAGAGTTATCAGCCCTGGCCACCCTTATGCCTTCAGTTCAGAACATAAGGAATGCAGTGGCATATATGCAGGCTAGAAGATGCTGCTTGCAAAAAATTCCAGGCTCAGGCATGTGGCGTTCATGCATATCCATATATGGAATATAAGTAGAGATCACACGAGTTAAGAGTTGGATTACACACCAGTTTCAGGTAAGTAGCCTAAATTTTCTATTGTCCTTACCACCACTCTTCTCCCCCAGTAAACTAGCAACTGAGAGTGACAGTTTAGTGTTTCATACTCATTATATCCCAATGAATGCCATTACTTTATCACATGTTGACCAACTGAGATGTAGATGCATAACTGGAAAAAATTAAATGAGTGTATTGATGCATTTTAAAGGAAGATACAGTAAACTCTTTCGTACCCAGCATTCTATTATCCAGAACTCTCAAATAACTGGAATTTTAACTATAAGTAAATTTTAGTTACATTTTCCATAAGTACAGTATAATAAAAGTAAATACAAATAAATACAGCAAATACAGTGTGCAATACTACTGTTATTGGTAAATAAAGTATTCTGCACACATTTTTGTTGGTTAACATCTAATCTTGTTTTTCTTTAGTGTTACACATTGCTAGGTATACTTCTCAATTATCCAGACTATTTGAATATCTGGCAACCTCCTGGGCCCAGGGCTGCGGGATACAAAAGAGTTTACTGTACTATAAAATTCTGGACTTTCAGACTAAGGGTTTGAAAGTTGTGAACAGGGTTTGGCCATGCACTGCTTTGAGACTGTCTCAGTTTTTAAAATTGGGGGGCAGCAGCTGCAAAGGTAAGTCAACTTTTGATGTTGGAAATATGAAAGGATTTACTTTTAAAGATGGTGGCTTATGAGAACATATCAACAAATCCGTCTTCCCAGCAATTTTAATTTATTTTAACAGAAGACTAACAATAATTCATTTCTAAATTCTCTCTAAAACAGAGAATGCAGCTTCATGATGGGAGGCCAAAACAAAAAAGGCATCGTTGTCGAAATCCTAATAAATTGGATATTAATAGTCTTACTGGTGAAGAACGTGTTCAGCTGATTAATAGAAGAAACGCTAGAAAGGTACTTGCACTACTGTGCCCATTCTCTCTTTGCTCAAACACAAAAATTACATGAAATGAAGCTTTATAGGAATTCCTTATGTACGGTCTAAAGTTTAAAGTTTTTTAAATGGGACATGAAGGGTAGTTGTAATATTGAAATCAGAATTTAGTAGTTGCTACAAAATTATTTGTGAGATGCTGTGCAAAATTATATACATTGTGTACGCAGGATTTTGTTTCTATCAGTTGAAATTCAGATAGTACAGAAGACACACACAATATTGTATGTGCTACTTCAGCCCCATGTTTAAAAAATTTGAATAAGTGTATAGAATCATGCAGGAGCTCCTGGCTCTGGAGTGAATTTCATCTGGTGATAGTAGAGTATTATATTGAGGTGTCATAAGAAGGAGTGAGTAAATTCCAAATGCTCAAGTACTATGAAAATACAATGGGATTGGAGTCACTGTGTGGAAGAAAAAATTGATAAGTAGGACCTGCTCTTATTGGGGGATATTCTTAAATTCATGTTTAAATACAATAATTCTTTTCACAGAACAGGGAAATCTTTTTTTATAGCTAAAATTTAGTTGTCAGCCCCCCTCTCTGTGTCTTGATAGAGCATCCCTGCCAGAGTTAACTTACCCTTAGCAATCACAAAGTAAAACGGAAGAGCAAATACAATACCATTGGAATGGATTAGATTGCACCAAGTGGAAGAGCTTGTTGGCTTACTCTTGGCTATATTGTATATTTATCTTGCTTTTCTGAAGCAAAGTATAAATATTGCCGTCAAATAATTTCATTAAAATGCGTCAAGTATTGTTGCCTCTTACTTGGGTTAAAAGCTTTGTTTAAATAGAAATACAGTAAACCCTCCAGTTACACAGGGGTTGCATTCTTGCAACCCCGGTATAACTTGAATTTTCACACAAGTTGGGGGGAGAGGGAACCAGGCTGCCACCTGGTTCCTGGCTTCCCTAGGCTTGAGGGGCCATGGCACAGAGCAGTCCACAAGGGCTGGCCAGTTTCTTGGCTCCTAGAATGGTGGGGAGCCAGGAACCAGGGGGCAGCCTGGTTCCTATCTCCATACTGATTGTTGGACCTAGTTAACTGACCAGCAAACCAGGTCAGTTTCCTGGCTGCTTTTCCCTGCCTTCCTCCAGTGGTGTGGAGGTCATTCTGACAGCTGTGCCTCTGGGGGAAGGCAAGGAGAAGGCTTTTAGCTAGCCTATCTGCCTGCAACTGCGAGCAGCTAGGCATGCTAAAAGCCCCTTCTCCCCTCTTCTCCCATCTGTACAGCTGTAACCCTGACAGCTGCGTGGCTGGAGGAAAGCAGGGGGAAGGCTTTTAACCTACTTAGTTGCTCACAGCTATGGAGAAGAGCAGGGGGAAGGGGCCACAGAGAAGCTTCAAGCTGTTGCATTTAAGAGAGTTATGTGCAACTTGAAGTTGCTTACTTTGAGGGTTTACTGTACTAATGACTAGATTTCCTGGCACCTCAGCCTTCAGTCTGTAAATACATCACCCTCTAACAGCTCATTAAAGGACGTTTCTCTCCATCCACCTGTCAGACTAGAGACAGCTTTAGAGCTCCTGGGTGTATGTTGAGGAAATCTACAAATTGGAGAGTTGAGTGGGCTGAATTGTCCAAAATTTTCTGCATGATCCAAAGTGTGAGTGCAAAAGTATTTACCAGGTTTGCAAACACAGGCACAGGCCTGATCTGAACCCAGTGGGAACCAGCTACAACTGTTGGATCCATGTCTGATGGGAAAACAAAAAGACCCTCTAGGTATTGGTTCAGGTCAGTTGTCCTCTTGCTCATGCCATTGTTGTGACAGCAGCCGGATGCACCACTTCTGCTGTCCACCACGTCCTCACTGGAATGTTGTAGTGTAGAATGAGTGTGGCAAGGAGCATAATTCCTCTCACTCCACAGAGCTGGCAGCACAGCAGGGAGCAGTGGATGGCATGTAGCTGCTGCCATGTTAATTCTTTGAACTGGTGGAGGAGGAGAATTGGCAAGATGTGACAGTGATGGTGCTGATTCAGGTTTGTAGGAAAGAGTCTGGGTTGGGTTGGAAGATGACTCACTCAGGTTAGGGTAGCGGGCTTGAGTCTGTGTTGGACCTAAAAATTAGACCATTGCCTAGCCGGTAGAATTTTCAATTTCCAGTTCAAAAATTAAATAATTCATTCAACAGACTGTTTATTTCCTGCAGAAGATGACCTGAAAAATCACAGAAGGGATGCTGTCCATGCTTCTGAAAGGGTTTCAAAACATGGCCTGATAGGTCAGGGAGGGCAATAGAAAAAAGGGAGAAGTGATCCAAGGACTCCATGGAACCTTAACAGTAAAGAAGAAAGTTACTAAAATTAAATTAAATATATTTACAATTGTTTAGGAAACTGTTTTCTAGTATTTATTATCTGTCCACTAAGAACATTTTTTTCCCATAATGAAGAATAGCTTCATAAACTACTTTGATATATGTTCAAGTTTTCCTTAACTGGAGTTTACAATAAGTCTCACCAATGTATGTGTGGTTGAAAGCAAAAGATTAAATGTGGCCAAAGCCTGCAAATGTTGTGGCTTTTTATCATAGGACACTGAAAATCTGCTCTACTAATAGACTAGCTCTTGATGTAGTTTGGTGGTGGTTCTGTAGATGTGAAGCCTCTGATGCTTAACACGTAATGATGATTTGCATATATAGTACACCTTTCATGGAGAAGGATCTCAAAGTATTTTACAAAATTACTTCACCTGTTATGAAAGTGTTGTACCCATTTAAAAGCCTTCAGGAACATAGATAAACAATTTAGTAATGATTCTTCATTATCCTTAATAGGAGTTCTGAAAAGATCGCAATGTCTCCAGTCCTGTTTCTTCAGTGTCTGGTGTTTTTGGGTTTTTTTGGTCTGTATAAATTCTCTGCATGCGTGATTTGTCTCAAACTCTAGGGTTGTATGTTCAATCTGTGATACCTCTTGATTCTTCTTCAAGTGCTGTCCCCGTGGGTACTCCATGGTAAGTGTTGGATTCACCTAGCATGACAGCACAGAGACTTTTCCATAGCGGTATTGAATGGGGCTGTGCATGCACTGTCCCAGCATGTGCTGTGTGCACTACTAGGTAGTGTGCACTGCCCCGTTCTCTCCTCAGCTGCTCCTTCGTTGCCCTCAGGTACACACACAGCATGGTCTCTCTCCTCTCCCCTCAAACCTGTAGATAGGATTTGGGTTATTGTTAGTCAGTTCTTGTTTCTTTCATATAGGTACAGCAAGGTCACGACATTCATGAGTGTGACATTCGCAAATTCAATTATTCACGAATGCTGCTTCCTCAGGGCTCCAGAACCAGAAGCGCCAGCAGCCGCCACTTCCCTGGGTCTCCGAGCCCCCCATATTTGCAAAATTCAGCATTCACACGAGTTCTTAACACCAAACCCTCGCGAATGTTGCAACCCTACTGTAGTTTATTGTTAACTGATATTTACTACAGTTATGTAGGAATAAAAGAGGGAAAAAAGTAAGGATGAGGAGAAGTGGGTACTAGCCAGTTTCATTACGCATTTTGTAAGTTTTCCGACTTAAAAAAAAAAGAGGAGGAAAGAAACAAACTACAACACTGAACTTCTCAGTATTAAGAAAGAACAGCATGGCATTGGTTGGTTGAAGTGCCAGGACCCCATGCCAGCTTCTGACTGGCACTCTGAATGCGTCCCTTGCCTTGAAGAGAGAAATATTCCACAACACTACTTTGACTGTAAAAGCCTAACAGCCAGAGGTGAGGGTAGACAGGGAGCTAAGGCTCAAAATGCTCATGTTTGATAAAATCCTCCAAGTGCATTCAGAGGCACTATCTGCAGGAAACATCCCTTCTGTCAGTGATACACCCCCCTTGCCTTCGGGGGACTCAGTCCCAGTCAAAACTGTCCTCCTAAAGTCCTTATCTAGAGTGAGCAAGGGGAAAAAGCCAGGTACTTGTGGTATTCAAACTAAGCCCAAGCCCACTCCTTCAAAATCTAAAAGCCACACTGCTCTCACAGTAGCTTCAACACCTGCGGCACTGGCTGCATCCGAAGTGGCACGGTAACAATTAACAGCATCGGCAGACTCAGTGGGAGCTGCCATGCAGCCTGCACAGTGAGCACCAGTAGAATCACAACTAATGTGGGTGCCTGAACAACGTGCAGTGCCGTGTTGTCGTCTCCGCAGCAGCAGAGGGACAAGCTCTTAACTGTCAGTAAGAGCAGTCGTGAGCTGCAACACCACGGAAGGCTAAGGCTAAAAGGAATAGGGTCCCTGCAGGGAACCATAGCCCTCGCTCTTTTGTCCGTTCACTGAGGGAGCATATCACTACGTCCACCACCCTTCCTTTCACAGAACCAATGTGGATAAATATCATCATGACTGCAGATCACCGAGGTACTGCCATTCTCTCCTTATTATTAATCTGCACAATATAGGGACCATTCGCCTACAAGTGCTGGTAAGTTTCATGAAGTCCTTTTATTACCACAGTCTGCTAGACTGAACAGATATTTTGACTGTAGAAGCACCATTTTCTTCACATCATTCATCTCCAAGTGCTGCCCCTAGGAGCATACTGGCACTATGAGTGTCATCATCATCATCATCATCATTACTCTCACGAATTGTATTACTCCAGGTCCCAATTACAACCATTGCCCTGCTGTCTCACTAGGGGTCATTCACAAGCAAACTCTGCTGTTTGACATCAGTCAGCTCTTGTTTTATCACCCTCTGTGCACACTGTGAGAGAGAGGGAATTGTATGATACACTCCTGCCAGATGATACTGAATCACGACTTCCCCCGGACTCATCACTGGCTGAATTGGCCATGTCGCATAGGGAAGCTCTTTCACCCATTCGCTAGACTTCTCCTCCTGATCTGAAGCAGTTCGAGGCTCTTGTTTAGGAGAATGGCTATCAGTCAAGAGATTAGATTGACTGAAATACCTGAGAAACAACACAAACGATTGAAGGATTTACAGCCCCCGTTAACTGCAAGAGTAGCCCTACCCCTAGATGAGGCTATATTGGAAGCAGCAGACAACATCTGGAAAACCCTGCCACAGTGTCACTAACCAACAATCAGGCAGAGAGAAAATACTTCATTCCAGCGAAGGGCATGGACTTCTTATTTCATAACCCACAACCTAACTCCTTAATAATAGACACTGACAGTCATAGAGCGAAGTCTTCATTATATAAAAATAACCTTCCTGATAAGGAGCACAAGCATCTGGAGTTATTCGATAAGAAGGTATACTCATTTGCTGCCATCCAATTGCATATAGGCAACTACTCAGCACTGCTAGACAATCACAGTTTCAATAAGTATTCCAAGCTTTCCGAATTAATACCTTACCTGCCTGAGGACAAACAATCCATCCTGAAATCTGTTGTTCAGAAAGGCCTCTCTGCAACAAAGACATCATTGCAGATGGCATTGGATTTCACTGATACAGACACCAGAACCATGGCCACCGCCATAACCATGCAAAGATCATCATGGATCCAGGCAGCAGGCATTCCAAAAGAGTTATGAGCAAAGTTTGAAGAGCTACCATTTGATACAGTGAAACTATTTGCGTTGAATACGAATGAAACCTTACATTCTAGCAAGGATACGAGAACTACCTTGAGTGCTTTGGGGATGTACTCTTTTCCATTCAGGAAAAGAAGACACACCCCTTACCAATGGTACAAAGACCAGTCATTTTCAGGATATTCCTACAAACTGTATCAGTACAATGCCAACAGACCAAGAAGTCAGAAGCGCAAAGCTCCAAACAACCACTCTGCCCTTCCACTGGCTTCGAAGCAGCAGGTTTGAAGTTTTGTTCGAGGGCTCATTGAACCTCTCACACTCACCAGTGTGCACTGATCAGATATTCACCACCACCTACGTCCTTTTTTTACCATCAGTGGACGTCAGTAACCACAGACAGATGGGTCTTAGATGTCATCACCCAGGGATACACTGTCCCTCTACTCTCCGTCCCCCAACATCTCTCCCTCACCCATCCCTCCGCAGGGGCCCCTCCCACAAGAACTTACTGTGGCTCTCGGAAATTGGAGCCATAGAAGTTCCAAAGAAGTACCAAGGGAGGGGGTTTTACTCGAACTATTTTCTACCACAAAAGAAAATAGGGGGCTGGAGACACATGCTAGTAGACCTATGGTGGTTAATAAATACATTCACAAGCAGCAATTTAAATATGACCACTTTGCTATAATTCTTGCACTGGATGAGGGAGACTGATGCACAGCCCTCGACCTCCAAGACACTTATTTCCATACCACTATTCACCCTGGTAACAGATGCTTCCTGCACTTTGCCCTCAGAGCACACTACAATACAGAATCCTGCCCTTCAGGCTTTCAGTTGTCTCCAGGGTATTCACCAAGGTACCGGCTCCAGTAGCTGCACACCTCAAACGGGAAGGCATTACCATACTCCCGTACCTTGATGACTGCCTCCTTTGGGGACAAGCTGAAGACATCAGCAGAGCCATAGTCCAGGCCATGAAACAGCTATTACAATCACTGGGGTTCCTCCAAAACAACAAAAAGTACTGTGGCACCATATAGACTAACAGGTATTTTGGAGCATAAGCTTTTGTGGGCAAAGACCCTCTTTGTCAGATGCATGATCTGACAAAGTGGGTCTTTGTCCACGAGAGCTTATGTTCCAAAATATCTCTTAGTCTATAAGGTGCCACAGGACTTCTTGTTGTTTTTGCAGATACAGATTAACACAGCTTCCCCTCTGATATCTGGGATTCCTGATAAGCATAGCCAAGTCTACCTTTGAATCTACTATATGCATCAAATTCATTGGAGCATGGCTCAGCTCCACAACTGCTCGAGCTTATCTTTCTATACAGCACCACGAGGCTATAAAGGGCTTGATATTAGAGCTTACCATCAGTCCCACGGTTCCTGTGCTGACGTGCTCTTCAGCCACATGGCAGCCCCCACATATGTTGTCCCCAGTGATCAGCTACATTTCCCCTGCCTCCAGCATTGGCTGGCATCAGTGTATACCCCCGGCAGACATCAAATTCACAGATGAGTGTTGGTTCCTTGAAAGGTAACAGAATCCTTATGCTCGTGGACCCAAGAACAGAACTCTCTAGTAGGGGGTCCTATTCCATCGCGACCAACCAGCCTATCAAATTACAATGGAAGCTTCACTTCTTGGCTGGTGAGCACATTGCCAACAACATTGTGTACAGGGTCAATTGTCCAGAGATGAGCAGAGTTTGCATATCAATCTCGTAGAAATACATGCTGTTTTCAGTACCTGCAAATGTTGTCTGCCACACATCCAAAACAAGACCATCCAGATCCTCACAGACAACACCACAACTATGTTCTATTCAATTGTCAGGGAGGAGCATGGTCACAATCCCTTTGCACAGAGGCTGTAAAGCTGTGGAGCTGGTGTATCAGACATAAGATCGTTCTCAGGGCATCATACCTGCCAGGCATGAGCAACACATTCGCAGACGCTCTAAGTTGCCACTTCTCCCTGGAGCACAAGGTGACTCAACACGTCTTCCAGACCTCTTTTCAACACAAGAAAATTCCAAATGCATCCAGTACTGCTCGAGGACAGGCAAGGGGTACAAGACTTTAAGGGACTCCTTTCTCCTTTTTTGGAGTACCCCCACCTTGTCTATGCCTTTTACACCTATTGTGATTGCTAGGGTCCTCAGGAAGATCCAGACAGGTGGAGCATGAACCATCCTCATTGCTCCAGTGTGACCCAGACAGATCTGGTTGCCTTTGTTTTCTCATATATCTCGTCATCGTCTTTACCTTCTTCCCAGCTTGGGCGTTCTCTACCAGAGCAATGCTTTCATGATTCACCCCAGACCACACACCCTCCATCTGATGGTCTGGTTTCTCTGTGGTTCCTAGCACACACATCACTTCTCCCAGCAAGTGAGGGAGTTGCTCTTATACGGTAGACAAGAAACAACTGGAAAAACTTATCTTTCCAAGTGGAGGCATTTTTGTCCTATTGTTGTGAAAGGGGCATACAACCCACAGAAGTCCCACTGCACCCAATCCTCAACTACATCCTTTACCTAGAAGAGGCTCATCTATCACTGTCCTCACTTTGGATCCACACTCACCTGTAGAAGGCTTCTCCGTGTTCACTCACCCAATTGTAAAGATATTCTGGAAAGGCCTTGCAGGCCCGTACCTCCAGTTTGGGACTTGGAACTGGTCCTTTACAAACTCATGGGACCACTTTTTGAGTTGATGGCCACATGCACTTTGGACATACAAACAATGAAAGTGCTGTCCTAGTAGCTATAACATCAGTTTGAAGAGTGAGTGGGGTAGCAGCCCTGACCAATTCCCCACCATATACAATCTTCCACAAGAACAAAGTTGTACTATGACCACATCCTGCAGTCCTACCGAAAGTGTGCTCTCAATTCCATGTCAACAAACCTATAATTCTACTTACCTTCTACCCTAAAGTGCATGCTTTCAATGTGGAGGCCAAATTGCACACTGTGGATGTCAGAAGGGCCCTATGCTTCTACAAAGCTAGAACAGGATCCTTGAGAAAATCACAGAGATTATTCTTCTTTATCGCACAGAGATTGAAGGGAGTGCCTCCGTCAGCCCAACATATATTGAGAAGTATATCTACATGCATAGTGCACTGCTGTTCCATCCAAAACAAACCACTACCATTGTTTCCAAGGGTACACTCCACAAGATTGGTAGCAACATCCGCAATCTTTGTAAAGGGAGTGACTTTACAGGACATTTGTTGGGCAGCCACATGGTCATCTAACAACACATTTGTGGTTCACTGTGCGTTATAATCCCATGCAGACAGAGACATGGCAGTAGTCAGGCAGTACTGTCCACGGTAGATGTGCCAAATCAGAACCCACCATCCAACTAGGGAGGCACTTCTGTAGAGTCACCCACCTTTGAACACCCACGGGGAAAGCACTCGAAGAAGAAAGAGAAGTTATTTCATGTTGTAATGGTTATTCTTTGACGTGTGTCCCTGTGGATGCTCCATGTGCTTCCTGCCTCCCCTTTACTCAGTGCAATAGCTATAGTTAGGGCATCAAAACACAACTGAGGAGAGAGCCGGGCTGCATGCGCTACCTCATAGCACAAACAGTGCGCACTAGGACAGCGCATGCACAACCCCACTTAATACTGCTATGGAAAAGTCTCCGAGCTATGGTGCTGGGCAAGCCCAACACCTACCATGGAGCATCCATGGGGGGGGGGCCGCATCTTGAAGAACCCTCGTTACAACATGAAGTGAGTAACTTCTCTTTTTTAGTCTCAAAAGATAGTATTGTGTGTTGTCTGATCAAGACTAGATCTCAACACTACACTTACCTGTGTTAAGTATATCTCACAAATACAGCTTGGTATTATAATGTTACTGTTTTGACATTGAATGGTATCCAAGATACTAAAGTTCACACCAATATTTAGAATAGAAAATAAGTGTGCTGACGGTAAAGCATCTCTTGGCAAGTGTTGGGCATGACTTTTGCTTTCAAAGACAAATCTCAGTGGCTTTTGATGGGTGATGCAGATGGAGGTCTTAGCTGGTAATTAAACAGAGAGAAAATAAACAGAAGTCCAATGGGAGTGTATTATACAGCTACTGGAAGTGATTCCTTAGTTGTGATTGTTGAGAATTGTGCTGTCAGCCAGTTAACAATTTTTCAGATGACAATTTACTGTTGTATGGAATTTTCTTTAATAAAAGGTTCACCAACTTTTCCAAATCAAATGCTTGAAAAATATCCCTTTGAAGTTTTGTCTTGGTTTACATACTTTTTATTTATTTATTTATTTATTTATTATTACTACTTGGGGTAAACCACCACAAACTCAAGAAATTCTGAACTTCACACATACTTTCTATTACATTTTAAACAAACTATTTTGAAGGTTTTAAAAAGTAATTTAATAGGTTATCTTGTGCTGAGACTACCCAATAGACTTGCTCAAATTTGTCAACTCCTTTTGTGTTCATTCTGCATTCTGATTCACCAACATATCTGTTATGAGTCCATTTGGCAGGTTTCATAGCAGGGTAAAGGGAGCTGTTCTGGTGGAAATATGAGGGTTGCTGTAGGGATGAGGAATTGCAAACAAATGGATCAAGGTTTGGGAAAGGCATGAAGGAATTTAGCTGGGTTTTCAGGAAGGGCAACGTGCAGGAGAACAGAGTGGGGGTAACACTTCTACATGTGGCAGCATGTTTGGAGTAATGAGAATTCCTGTACCCAATGAAGCACTACTGTTGAGAGCCCTTCATGTGCTGTTTCATCAATGCACAGATACTCAGCTTCTCTAGTACTGCAGCCTTGGCTCTCCAGCAAACCAAACATCAGTGCCAGGAAAATGGAGTTATGCTGCACATAAATATTAATGTGTCAATGAAGCACTTTCCCCAGCACAAGCTGCTGGCACAGTGACACTCTTTACTACAAACTGTAGTACCACTGTAAACTGCCTTTCCCGTTACTTTCTTTCCATTCCATTTCAGGTGTTAAATGATGATGATATTGACAGAGAGACTAAGATTGCAGATAGAAGAACATATAGTGGACGAGCAAGCTGGGTTCAGGAAAGATAGAAGTACCATACACCAGATATTGGTACTAAGATTGATAGCAGAGAAAGCTCGATGAAAGAACAAGAACAGCTACACTTCTTTTGTCTATTTTCAAAAGGCATTTGATAGTATAGCTCAGAAAGTGACTTGGGTGATGTTGTAGTCGTACGGAGTGGATAACAGACTGATACAGTTGTTGAAGGATATCAGTGACAATTCAGAGGCAGCAGTGAGAACATGTGGGGAGTTGGGAAGTTGGTTTAGAATGAGTAGT
Organism: Carettochelys insculpta; assembly: GCF_033958435.1. Lineage (NCBI taxonomy): Eukaryota > Metazoa > Chordata > Testudines > Carettochelyidae > Carettochelys > Carettochelys insculpta. Next base: position 12,985,237 of record NC_134150.1, on the reverse strand, counting down.
GGTACAAGACAAGGAGATCTGATATCACCAAATATCTTCATCACATATCTAGAGAGAGTGATAGACAAGATCAAGGAAGAAGTAGAAGGGATATCTGTGCATGGGAAAAGAATTAACAACTTGAGGTTCACGGATGATATAGTTATCAATGAGGAAGATGAAGAGAAGCTAGCGAAAATGGTGCAGGTGGTAAACGAGGAAGGGGGTGCTATGGACTGATTATGAACATAGATAAAATAAAAACAATGGTATTTGGAAGAAAAATCTGTGTAGCTGGGACTGAACTAGAGAACGTAGAGAAGTTGACGTATTTGGAGAGCAACATAACATATGATCTAGACTGTAAGAAGGAAATAGCGACTAGTGAAAACAAAGAGCAAGTTTGAAAACAATGGATAAGAGCTGGAGAAGCAAAGCGATTAGCATAGGAAGGAAGCTGAGCATCTTGAAAGCATGTGTATTCAGCAGCATGTTGTATGTATGTGAGGCATGGGTGATAACAAAAGATTTGGCGAGAACAATATTGGCATTCAGGGGGAGTTGTTACAGAAAGATCCTGAGAATAGGTTGGATGCAGAAGGTCACCAACAAGGAATTATATAGCAAGATAAAGCTGAAAGAGAACCTACCACAGATTGTTATACAATGGAAATTACAGCTGTTCGGGTGTATTTGCAGAAAGAACAACGAACGAAAAATCAAGACCTTGGTGTTCGGCATAATGGACAGTTCAAATAGGAGAAGCGCACCCCACAGAGAATGGGTGATAGAGTAGATTGGTGCGGAGCTAGTCTAGAAAAGCTATGCCACTCCACACTGGACACGGAAAGATGGAAGGAAATACTGAGAGAGGCATCAGACACCGATGGGCACTGAGTCCATGGTTGTTGATGATGATGATGTGAAAAGGGGGAGCTGTTGATGGCAATTTTCGATGACTTACCCAGTTCTTTCTTTGCTTATTATGGTTTGCTTGGTGGGATATGGGGTTTAGCAACTTTACCTAAAAATTTAAATTTTGATTTTTGTGGGGGGGGGGTGGGCTGCAAGAAAATAAATAGTTAACCCTGCCAGAAAGAGCAACTCTTATTAAACAAGAAGGATACATTTTGAAAAGCTGATTCAGGGGAGATAGGGTAGAGCTCATTCAGCAGCCACAAGATAGGAAATTTTTAATAAACAAAATCAGGCTATAAATGTTTCTTTTAAAACTTTGGCACCTCTTTTCACATATTCATTAATAGGGTGATGTGTTCCAATTTCAGTACACTTCTGAAATGAATCCTGGCATTTATACAACATGTTACAATACAAAGATTGTCTCATATTGAAGTTGCTATATGTGAGTTTGCTAACTAACATCTGGAACAAATTATATAACACCCATCTTGACAGAAACAAATTACAAATGTGGGGTGCAGTTTCACTTTCTAATGCTGTCAGTTTGTTTGATTTTTTTTCCTCAGAAGGACATAAGTGTAACCAGAATATCAAACCAGTAAAATCCAAAGTAAATTGGAAATGCCGCTTCTCAAATATTTTATTTTTTAGGTGGGAGGTGCTTTTGCTCCACCACTGAAGGACTTGTGCAGATTCTTGAAAGAAAATCCTGAGTATGGTGTAGCTCCTGAATGGGGGGATGTTGTGAAACAGTCTGTGAGTATTTCCAGGATGAATAGAATCATTATCTGTGCTGTGAAATCTGTTTTTTTTTTAAATTCTTTTTAGAGAGAGACCGACCAATACTACCGTTAGTTTCACATGCTTAAGTCAGGCAACTGTAATTTTTTAATGTACTTTTTAATAAAATTTTAGGAAAATTTGCCAGTCCATTCACAATCCCTTACTACCTATCCTTGGCCATCAAAATAAAATTACTTCCCCTAGGAAAGTAAGTAAAATTTTTGAAGGTTGATTTAATGGTAGTAGATATGTAAATTAAGAGTCAGCTGTTTATTAAAATAGCTATTATATTCTGCCTTTGATTTTCTAGTTCAGAACTGTACTGTTAGGTAGATTCCAAGTGTGAGCAAGATTTATGTCTGTCCTTGTTGAATAGAACAAGTGTTAAACAGATACAGATTTACAGTGACCAAGTTTTTAAAGTAGGCATTATAAATTAGATTTATGCCAAAATATTTTAAATTGTTTATGCCCATCTTCAAAATTAGGACTTAGTCTCCTGAATCAGTTGGCACTTTAGAAAATGTTATCCTAGTGTCTTGTGTCCTCTGATTCCCAGATACATGGTTTGCATTTCTCTGGCCTCATCTGTGCTGTTTCTTCTGCTTGATTCTGAACTTCTGCTTGTGCTGCTAGAAGTATGTGACAGAAGGAGCATGCTCCCCAGTGCCACTAGAGCAGCTTAATGCCAATAGTATGATGCATCCAGTGTATATTTTTCCCAGGTTGGGACTTCATTATCTAACTTCGAAAAATATGTATTTATTGCAACCCTTTCTGCATTGTAGAATAAATTTTTCAAATATAGTTCACAGAACTGCATTTTTAGCTATTTGGGGGCACACAGTTTGCATTCACCTTTGGAGATCAAATAATTATGCATGTGCCAACATGATTTGCTAAATTTAGACATGGCATATATGTCAGTGTACACACAAAATTTGTGTCCCTAATTCATGAGGCCACTTACAAATGTTCCTGTTTCTGTAGAATTAATAGGGAATATCCAAATTTCATGGGACACATGACACAGAAGGAGGAATCTACAAGATATTTTTATTTCTGCAATGAAAAACAACCCCAAAAAGCAAATCCTGTTGTCTGCAAAAAGTGACAGTGCAGTAGATCAATGTTTCTCAACCTTTTTTATAAAGGCCTCAAAATGTTGAATCACAAAATCCTACTCTTGGGAAACTTAATTCACCTTTCCACTCATGTCTTACATATAGATGAAAATAATTTCATGTGGTAATACTGTGAATTCTGGATATGCTCCTGCCACAAATAGTAGGCCTTGTACTACATTTGCTGTACACAGTCAGCTTAAAGCAGAACAGTTCATGGTTTATTTTAGGTTATGTATTTATTTTAGGTTTCTGCAGTTAATTATAAATTCTACAGTATGTAACAGTGATATCTTAGTTAACTCATCTAATTGCTACGTTAGCTGGAAGTTCTGAGCAGTTGCATGAGTGACCAAGTAATTTATAGTGCAAGTTGCACCTTCCTAAACTGTGATTCTGAGTCTGGCAACATCCCATGGTATGGCAGGTTCATGGATGTTCCTGGGTTAGAGAGCCCCAGTGGCTGGGACTCTGAGAGCTGGAGCCACAGCAGTAATGGCTGGGGACAGAGCTAAGGGCTCGGCAGGGCTGGGAGCTGGTTCCGTGCCCAGCCACAGCTTCCACAGCCCTAGCTCGCAGCCGTTCAGGGGAGCCAGGAACATGGTAGGGAAGCCAGAACCATGGCAACCTGGCAGCTAGCTGAGCCATGGCTAGGGGCAGGGCGGCCCATGTGTGACTGGCAATAGGGTGGGTGTTTACGGCCAGAAGTGGAGGTGGTGGAAGGCTGGTGGGGCCAGTGGCAGGGGACTTCCCTGGTCCAGCAAATTCCCTCGTTTGGGACTGGTCAGCTGTCAAGACTGCCAGACCGGGGAGGTCCAACCTGAACTTCCTGACTTTTTCTTGTTGTTATAGCAAGCATATAGCTACATTCTATTCTGGTTCATACTGCCAATAGATTAGGTATCACAACAGTAACTAGGAGCAGACCAGTGTAACAATGCTTACTGATATATATGAAAATTGAATTTACCCTGCAGAATTTTTGAACGGTAAACCTCAAACCAGAAAGAATAGAGCTTGATTTTCAAATCCTTCATTGAATATGAAGGCTGACAGTTCAGGCTAGCTTTTTTTTTTAAACTCAGGGCTCTTGTATACTGAGCAAATTTTATACTGAGTTATACTAAAATTTGAATCCTGTGCTCCCATATTTACATTCAGTTTTCAAGGCAGAACTGTTCTTTAATTGTGCTCTGGTGTTCTTTCTAGAGTCCTATCTTACCACTAGATAAACTCACATAGATTGCACTTATGTCACTCAAGGCCCCAAGAGAAGTGTCTTGGATTTCAGTTTACTTTACCTTCAATCTTTAGTAGTTTGTGTGAAATGTAAGGAAAGAATTTAATTTCAAGGAACAAAATAGATATTAGAATTAAAATGTTCACAGATCATGGCTCCAAGTGAAAATGCACAGTTGTTTTTCCTGTTAAACTAGATAGCTCTGTTACCTTTGTAATCATAGTAACTAGGCATTTAAAAAAAATCAAATTATCGGAATCTGGAAATTACTAGATGCTAAATCTTAAATTCAGTTTATGTAGGCCCAGTCCTGCAATAAACTCTGTAAGAATGGTCTTTTTGGCTTCACATGGGTATAGAGCTCATTGATGGTTGAATCTTGAATGAGGTACATTTTGATCTATGCTGTCACTTCCCAAACACCAGGAGTTACCTGATAAATCAAACTGCTGTGCTAAATTTTTAGTTAAAAAGAATGGTTTGGGGAGCTATTCTTGAGTTTTAAATTTTAACCATCATACCTTTAACCTTATCGTCCCGTAGCATCATTAATTTTCATATATTAATATAGAATATATCTGTTGCAGGGATTTCTTCCTGAAGGTATGTTTGACCGTATTCTTACCGGGCCTGTTGTACGAGAAGAAGTAAGCAGAAGAGGGAGGCGTCCTAAAAGTGAGATTGCCAAAGCAACAGCTGCAGCAGCTGCTGCAACAGCAGCAAATGTTTCTGTCAACCCTTTGCTAGCCAATGGATTACTTCCAGGAATGGATCTCTCTACTCTTCAGGCCTTACAACAAAACTTGCAATCGCTGCAAGTAACAGCAGGGTTAATGGGAATGCCTGCTGGACTAACTACTGGAGGAGAAGCTAAGAATATGGCCACCATGTTCCCCATGCTGCTGTCAGGAATGACTGGATTACCAAACTTGCTGGGTATGGGAGGACTCCTAACACAGTCTACAGAATCTGTTTCAGAGGATAAAAGGGGAAACGACTCAAAAGAGCCTGATGTAAAGAAAGAAAGGACCGAAAAACAACATGCAGATAATGGTGGTGAAGACTCTGTGTCAAGTTCTCCCTCTACATCCTCTGCTGCTGCCAACCCCTTAGCTCTTAACCCATTACTTTTGTCCAATATACTTTATCCAGGGATGCTTCTCACTCCAGGCCTTAATCTTCATATCTCAGCTTTGTCCCAATCCAATATTTTTGATGTACAGAAAACAGAAAACAATGACACAGGCTCAACCAAGCCTACAGAGAAAAAGGAGGAAAATTCTAGGGTTAGAGATCAGGAAGACAAAGGGGGAACAGCGCCAAATTCTCATAATGAGAACAGCACAGATGAGGGTTCAGAGAAAGCAGATGCTTCATCTGGATCTGACAGTACATCATCTTCATCTGAGGATTCAGATTCTAGTGATGAAGACTGACCCCTGCCTTTATACTTAAATTATGAATTGATTTTGAATTTATTCTTTAATTATTGCATTGTAAATAACCCAGTGTTGAGCGCATCAGATGATTTATTGACTGAACTTTCAGTATTTGTTTAGAAGTGCAAACTGCTTTCAGAGATGTTTTGCATGTAATATTTCTTGAAGTTCATAAGTTTCTGAACTTGTATGTACTATCAATACACAATGGTGTAAAATTACAACAAATGGCATAATTTTGTTGGGAGGTTATTTTATGAAAATAATGCTCAGTAAGAGCTGTATATTTAATATATTTGCAGTGAACACAGAATATTTTAGGCATATTATTGATTTAATTTGAATATAGTTTTACAGCCTCCTTGACACTTATAATTTACAGATCAAGACTCAGCAATAATTTGGGCAGCTAATGAATGTCATGAAAGCTGTAGAATCTACATCACCATCCATTGCTTTAATTACATGAAAATACTCTAGTGTTGCAATGCACTGCTGTTTCCAATTCAGGTACAAGTGTGTTTAAAAGGAGGAAAAAAAGTTTCCCAATCAGCCAGTTAAACTGGCTACCTGTTACCTCAGCTGAGTTAGTTTAGAAAGTTTACATTGGTTTCTGTACTTGTTTTCAGGTTTTGTTTTTCGTTTTGTTTTTAAACACACCCTCTATCAGATCATATTAATCAGGCAACCTATAGGACTGTTTTTTTCTTCGATAACAGTAAAGGGAAAGACAAAAATAGTCCTATATCATTCTACTTTGGCACCACATAGAACTTGTTCAGTTTAAACCTTGCAAAGTTTTGGGCTCTCTCTGCAGAAATACAGTGTCGTGATTTGAGGAGTAGTAACCCCAAAACTCAAAAAAGGCAAACTCCATGAAGTGCCACTGGAAAGACATTTCAACACCACATACTTCATGTAAAAATGTTTGTTTGCTTTGTTTGTGTAGATTTTTATTTGTGTTTTATGTAACAAAACCTCCTGGGATTACCAGATGGTAATGGTAAAAAAGAATATTGATCATTTTAAACTCATTTTGAGTTCAGACTTCCCTACAGGTTTAAATATGACTAAATACAAAATGTTACCCAAAATCATTCTTGAGGTTGTAGTTTATGATGCTGAGTAGCCCAATTTAAGGGAAAAAAGAAGCACTTTGAATAGTAGAGACAGATAAGTTATTCCTGAAAATAACAGGGCATAAGACATCTGTTCAAATCCAAATCCTTAGAACCCTTTACTGTGTAAAATCAATCCAATATTTGATGTGTGATATGATTCCTCTTTCTGCTGAAGCTGCTATTACTCTTACATGGTAGAGGCCCAGATTCACATTTAGATGTTTGAATGGAGATTTCAATTGACCTTACTTGTCTCATTTGTGGTCCAAGAATAGGCAACTGCTCAGAGAGACTAAATACAGGTACTAGAAGAAGTCATTGGGAAAAAAAGCTTTTTCAAAGGGATGAATTTAGAAAAATAAACTTTGTATATTTTGGTATCATTCTGTTGCTCGCTTTTATAGTAAACAAGACTTTGGGTTTGTTTGTTTTTTGTTTTTTTTACAAGAACATCTCCAAATACATTATAAGTTTCTATGTGCAAAATAATTAGCCCCATGATTAGAAGCAGTATTACCTGTAATTACACAATTATACAAGTCCCATTTAGATTGTGCTGGTTACTGTATTTTCCCACAGTAGTATTTATTCTGATTTTTGGCCTTTCATGCAGTGTCTTAGCAATAGTGAAAATTAAAACCTGCCAAGAGAAGGGTGTAGCAATTCTTCATCATGAAAGGATGTATTGCATATATAATATTTTTGCCCTTTGTAATATAGCACTTTTGTTTAAGTAGGATGCATCTATGAAATAGCCAAAGTTTTTCAAACACAGTTACTTAGTTTTCTGATGGAGTATTTCAACAATAACCTTTCCCCTCAAAACAAATACTAAATCTTGTGGCTAAAACCTAATTTATATCAAATTTATGAAATAAAGTATTTTCCTAATTATGGTCAAGTGAGTTTGCTTACCGTTCCAGTGATTCTTTCTGTGTAATAAGGCAATTACAGTTTCAAATAAGTAAGGTTGAGATAGACTTGAATATAATGTATTGGATTTATTTTTAATCATTATCAGTTGGAAGAGGAAAAATGTGTCCCACTATCAGCTAAAAAATATGCAAATATGGTTGTGTAAAGTTAAGGGTTGTAAGGAAACTTCAGTAGATTTACACTAATTCTGAAGTTACAGTTAAAAGGATATCCAAGGTGAGACAAAATGTGTGTTGGTAGTTACTAAAAGAACTTTAGCTGTTACTGCCTTGTATTTCTATCCCTTGTTCCAGGCTTCATGATACAAGTCTTAGTCCAGTTTTTCTTTTGGACATTGCAATATTTGCCAGTTGTGTTCTGTGTAGTCTGAATTTGCTTTCTGTAGTTGAACAAGCGTCCTAAAAAAGTCATTTGTAATTTATTGAATTACTTTCTATGATGTTCTATAGAGGAAATGGAAGTTTAATTATTTTTTATTAAACATATTCTTTGACTACCCTGATGTGAGCCTTGATACATAATAATTTTTAATATAAATGCAAGTTAAATTTATACCTGTTAGTAGTGTAGGTGAAGTTGTTAGTAAAATTCCAATATGTTAATATACATATTAAAATGCATTACAAAATATTAGACGTGATGTTATTCAAAGTTAAGAAATCAAGAGACGATCAGAGAAATGTTTTCATATAACTATGTACCAATTCTGTGAATTAGTTAATGCTAATTTTGCTAGTGTTCTTGCTTCTAAAAGAATCCATTTCATCCTATTTCCTGTAGTAGTCATATGGGTATTGTTCTGATTCTACCAGTGTTTTTTAGATGGAGTATTATAATAAGATAACTTGCTGAACCAAGAACAGGACAATTTAAAATTGTTACTCAAAAGCAAAACAATTTTAAGAAAGTTATTTTACCAAAAAAATGGCAATTTTAAAATAGGATATAGACACAGACAACTGGAAGGCACTACTTAATCTTATAGTATTTAATCTCTAATTTTTATGAATTTTAAGGGAAACTAACAGCCAAATTAAACCTCTGATCCTGTCAAAAATAAACCATTAATAGCCACATAATCTGTGAAATATGTCATGTGGTATTGTTGGTAGAAAAGAGGTATTAAGGTTTACGGCCAAAATTTGATTTCCTTTTAAATCATTTATTTCTAGTATAGGAAAATATTAGGCCAGAAGATGGATGTGACTGGGAAAGCCATAATAGCTATATTTAAATATGTCTATCAATCTGTTTTGCTTTTTATCCTGTGTTCCCTTTTAAATACTTGTCTAAATCTTTTGATTATGTTGACAGATGCAACTACTATTGCCACCTTTAGTTTAAGCCAGGGATTCTCAAACTTTATTGCACACAACCTCCTTCTGACACCAAAATTTACTATACTGCTCCAGGCATGGGACATGGAAGCCTGAGCTCTCCCAAGCCCCACAATCCCTGGTGGAGTGCCAAAGCCAAAGGGCTTCAGCCGGAAGCAGGTGGCCTGTAAACTTATCTTGCAACCCAGGGCTGATGCCCTCAGGCTTTGGCTTCAGCCCTAGCACTGGGGCTTGGGGTTCAGCCCTTGGCCCCACCAAGTCTAAGCCAGCCTTGGCAACCCCATCAAAATGGGTCGTGATTTGCAACATACGTTGAGGTCCTAATCTACAGTGAGAACCTCTGATTTAATCATGCAGGATAAACTTATTTTTGTACCCTCCCTGGAGTTCTGCACTGTGTTGTTTTAGTCTGCTACGCAGTTCTTACTCACTGTTGGTTCTCTGGCATCTATTTTATCTACTCTCATCTGAATCTTCTCTTTAGGTTTTGAGTGTGCTCTCTATGACCCCTTTTGCAGATGACTGTATAGGTAATTAATTTACATTTTAACTTTGGAGATCTTGCAGAAGCTCTGATAGCTTTCTTTTTAATTCACAAGGCATATTTGAGAATAAATTGATACATTTCAAAGCAGCAGATAAATAAAAACATATGATTTGTTAGCTATAAATCTTCTTTGGATGTAATCCTTTCAGATCTCTCACAAGTTAAACTAGAGAAGGTTCAGTATTTGAAAGAGATTTCAAAGGCACATAGTACAAATTACGTAGGCCATGTTATTGGTGATACGGTGAGTACCTCTGCATTACAGCTGGGACCAAGTTTCCCATCTTGAGTAGACAGACAGTTGCTGGCTCTTACTGAGCTAATCTACTAAAAATAGCATCATAGTGAGGGGTGGAGCACACTGTCTTGGGCTAATTGTCCAAGTACATCTCGAGGAATTCTGGATGGGTTTGCACTTAGATGGCTAGCCCGAACTGCCCCATGTTCTAATACACTACTGTTTTTAACCTGCTAACTTGAGCATAGCAAGCATGTCTATTCAAGCTGACAAGCATACTTGGCAGCTGCAGTGTGTATGTACAGATGAAATGACAGTCTTTTGTAAATTGATACTGAAACTAACGTCCTAACTAGAGCCTCAGGAAGCAGAGTGCAGCTAGTAAGTTGTGAATATCAGTGGTCAGTCTAGATTCATAGTGTTTGGTGTACCAGATGAGTTTTTAAATCTGTTTTGTCAAATTCTAGCCCAGGAAACAATGCTACCTAAATTCTCCATACAATCTCAAATGAAGATGGTCGTCTTTTCTTGTCTGCCCTAAATTATCAAACCAACACTACACTGTCAAAATGATGTTTCATCTTAATATTGCCTGCATTTAAGAGACAGATTAAATGATCTCTGTGTATGGCTTATGTGTCTGTGATATTTTATAAGGCACTTTGGGATGTAATGTATGTATGTAATACATTGCATTGTATACTTTATTATTAAAGATTGTGCACACTAGGAATTTTGCACTTTGCAGCTGTACCACAATTAATGTAGAAAATCTGCAATGGTTTTAAAGTAAGATTTGCAACACTGCAGTTTACCCCATATTCAGATTATACAGCGTTAGCTGTAGTTACATCAGTGCAATATTTCTTAATGTAGATGATCATGGATGGCTGCAAACAGTTCTTTTGATTTTGTAGCTAACACAGTAATGTGGTTTCAGTAAGCAGGGAAACATTTTTTGTAACAACCTGAGAGGAAAGGACTGAAAAAAAGTTTACCTAAATTGAGACACCACAGATAAAATTATTTCTGGTGACTAAATGTTTCTTACGAAACCAGTTTCAATTACAATTTCCTTGAAGAAGCAGAAGTTGTATATTGCAATTAAGCACTGCTCATATTTCAAATAATGGTTACAGTGTAATAATTATATTACAGATATAATTCACACTTTTAAGTATTGAACCCGATGTTAAAGTCTTAAATGAAAATATAAGAATTACAAGGGCAAGTCATAAGAGGGTTTTCAAAGGGTTTATTTATGCATTTATGCACCCATGGGAAAATCTTGGGCTACGGTTACACTACAGCAATCTCTCTACAGGCGTTACTGTCAGAAGAGATGTTCCAACAAAACTTCTGTAGGAAGGTGGCATCTACACATAAAAGTGTCTCGATCTTGTGATCCGCTCTGTCTACACAGCCTTTTTTCAACAGTTTCGGTTGACAAAATGCATTTTGTGTGTAGATGCTCCTGAGCTTTTTCTACAAAACTTGCTGTGTAACTGTAGCCTTGGAGTGTAGCACAAGAGTTTTGGGTCTGCAGGAAATCATTTGAATTAGACCAAGTAAGCACATTGAGACAGATTGTACGTTGCCTGTGTTGATGCATTCCAAGGGTAGGCAGAAATGCAGAAACGCAACTGGTTGCCTAAGGACGGTACCCCAATTTTGAATTACCGAAGTGCATTGTACTCCAGATGCACTTCCCCTGCGCTGCATGCTGCTGGGACATGTAGGAATTGGCTTTGTCGGCACTTAAGTCCTCTGAGAAGACACTTATGTGGAGGTATCCCTGAGTGAATATGTGTGAGGAATTTCCACTCAGGCAGAGTAAAAGGAGCCAGTTGAAATGGAGAATCTGTCCTAATAACTGTGTTCTGTCACTAGATCCTGTTTTAGTGCTTGAATAAAGGTGGTTGTGGTCTGCTCTCTAAAGACAAAATCCTATTGCAATCATGATAATATATAGTTAAGCACTTGGAGATGTGAGTGGCATGAACAAGGGCACAGATGGGTGGGCATAAGGGGGTTAGATCTTCAACCAAGTCAAATTGTGAAAGCTCTGACTGAAGTCAGTGAACTATGATATTTACCTCAACTAAGGATCTGCTCCCTGTGCAACTATTTAAAATTACTGGTTTTGAAATTATGCACAGAATTAAAATATACTTGCCAGGAAGACAAGAGAATTTCCGTCAAGAGTTAACAGTTAAAGGAACTTTCCTCAACTGAGTTTGATTGAGGTGATGTGGGCTGATGAACAAGGAGGTTATGGAGGTAAATATCTACATTGTGAATAATTTCTCTTCCCTGGAACTGCAGTGTCACTTCTGTAGTTTTAATTTGGAATAAAATTCAATATTGTGGACTCTACTTCAAACCAATTAGACGATAACTGAAAACAAAATTACCACTGTGCAAGAGCATCCTCCTCCATGACTTAGAATGAATTAGAAACTGTGGAATGTCCGCCTAGCAAGAAAAAAGTAAATTTAAATAAGGGAGATTGAGACTAATCTCCTTCTGTGTCTGTCATTGTCCTGAAATCAGGTAGCCTTTGCCTCATCTCTGCTTTCCTTCTTCCAGTTCCCCCAGAATGAAGGATGATGGAAAAAGAAGGAAGTCATACAAGAAGGAATTGAAAAAGAAGGAGGAGTCAGAAATCACAAGTGAAAGAGTCATTCTGAGTTTCTTCTCTGAAAGAACTTGGTTCCCTGCCTCACCTCTCCGACTCACCTCTGAGCAAGGTCTAAGGGTGCTGAACTCATGTGAGTGCCCCAGGTAAGATCTACATTGGGCATCCCTTTTACAGCTCCTTTCATCAATGAAAATATTTGGTGTCCCCCGCCCCCGAGTCTATCACTATTCTGTGTCTAATAGTAACAAAGAGGAAGCCGTGCTAGTCTATACGCTATCAAAACAAAAAGCAGTCAAGTAGCACTTTAAAAACTAGCAAAATGGTTTATTAGGTGAGCTTTCGTGGGACAGACCCACTTCTTCAGACCATAGCCAGACCACAACAGACTCAATATTTAAGGCACAGAGAACCAAAAACAGTAAGCAAGGAGGACAAATCAGAAAAAGATAATCAAGGTGAGCAAATCAGAGAGTGGAGGGGAAGGTCAAGAATTAGATTGAGCCAAGTATGCAGACGAGCCCCTATAGTGACTCAGAAAGTTCCCATCACGATTTAAACTATGTGTTAATGTGCCAAATTTGAATATAAAAGCCAGCTCGGCTGTTTCTCTTTCCAAAACGGTGCAATAATTTCTCTTCAGTAACACACATACCTTTAGGTCATTGACAGAATGCCCCATTCCATTAAAATGTTGACTAACTGGTTTGTGGATCTGGAGTGTTTTGATGTTTGTTTTGTGCCCATTGACCCTTTGTCTAAGGGAGTTAGAAGTCTGTCCAATATACAAAGCATCTGGGCATTGTTGGCACATGATAGCATATATGATGTTAGTAGAGGAGCATGAGAAAGTGCCCCTGATTCTGTGAGTAACCTGGTTAGGTCCAGTGATGGTATTTCCAGAGAAGATATGTGGACAAAGCTGGCAGTGGGCTTTGTTGCAGGGAAAGGTTCCAGGACTGGTATTCCTGGGGTATAGACTGTGGCTGTTAGTGAGGATCCTCATGAGGTTGGGAGGTTGTCTGTAGGAGAGAACAGGCATGTCACCCAGGGCCTTCTGGAGTGTGGCATCCTGATTAAGGATAGGTTGTACGTCTTTAATAATTCGTTGCAGTGGTCCGAGTTGGGGGCTGTAGGTTATGACCAGTGGTCTGTTCTTGGCTTTTTTGGGCCGATCTTGGAGTAGCGGGTCTCTGGGTATTCGTCTGGCCCTGTCGATTTGTTTTTTTACTTCTCCTGGTGGGTAATTCAGGTTTATGAATATTTGGTAAAGTTCTTGTCGTTTTTGGTCTCTGTCAGTTGGATCAGAGCAAATGTGATTGTACCTAAGAGCTTGACTGTAAACAATGGATCTAGTCACGTGTGCAGGATGGAAACTAGAAGGGTGTAGATAAGTATAGCAATCAGTAGGTTTTCGGTACAGTGTGGTACTGATCAGGCCATCCTTGGTTAGTACTGTAGTGTCCAGAAAATGTATCTCTTGCATGTTGTAATTGAGGCATAAGTTGATGGTGGGGTGTAGATTGTTAAAGTCTCTGTGGAATTCCTCTAGAGCCTCTGTGCCATAGGTCCAAATCATAAAGATGTCATCAATGTATCTTAAGTAGAGGAGTGGTAATAGGGAACGAGAGCTGAGGAATCGTTGTTCCAGGTCAGCCATAAATATCTCAGCATATTGTGGGGCCATGTGGGTGCCCATAGCAGTTCCACTAATCTGGAGGTATAAATTGTCCCCAAAACGGAAATAATTGTGTGTGAGAACAAAGTTACAGAGGTCAGACAACAGATTGGCTGTGGTGGCATCAGGGATGGTGTTCCTGATTGCTTGTAATCCATCTTTATATGGAATATTAGTGTACAGAGCCTCTACATCCATTGTGGCAAGGATGGCGTCATCAGGAACTTTTCCGATGGATCTCGGATATAGCTAGGACCCTATGCCACCAACGCTCCCAGCTATATCCGAGATACCACCGACTTCCTGAGGAAATTACAAAACATCGGAAAAGTTCCTGATGACGCCATCCTTGCCACAATGGATGTAGAGGCTCTGTACACTAATATTCCACATAAAGATGGATTACAAGCAATCAGGAACACCATCCCTGATGCCACCACAGCCAATCTGTTGTCTGACCTCTGTAACTTTGTTCTCACACACAATTATTTCCGTTTTGGGGACAATTTATACCTCCAGATTAGTGGAACTGCTATGGGCACCCGCATGGCCCCACAATATGCTGAGATATTTATGGCTGACCTGGAACAACGATTCCTCAGCTCTCGTTCCCTATTACCACTCCTCTACTTAAGATACATTGATGACATCTTTATGATTTGGACCTATGGCACAGAGGCTCTAGAGGAATTCCACAGAGACTTTAACAATCTACACCCCACCATCAACTTATGCCTCAATTACAACATGCAAGAGATACATTTTCTGGACACTACAGTACTAACCAAGGATGGCCTGATCAGTACCACACTGTACCGAAAACCTACTGATTGCTATACTTATCTACACCCTTCTAGTTTCCATCCTGCACACGTGACTAGATCCATTGTTTACAGTCAAGCTCTTAGGTACAATCACATTTGCTCTGATCCAACTGACAGAGACCAAAAACGACAAGAACTTTACCAAATATTCATAAACCTGAATTACCCACCAGGAGAAGTAAAAAAACAAATCGACAGGGCCAGACGAATACCCAGAGACCCGCTACTCCAAGATCGGCCCAAAAAAGCCAAGAACAGACCACTGGTCATAACCTACAGCCCCCAACTCGGACCACTGCAACGAATTATTAAAGACGTACAACCTATCCTTAATCAGGATGCCACACTCCAGAAGGCCCTGGGTGACATGCCTGTTCTCTCCTACAGACAACCTCCCAACCTCATGAGGATCCTCACTAACAGCCACAGTCTATACCCCAGGAATACCAGTCCTGGAACCTTTCCCTGCAACAAAGCCCACTGCCAGCTTTGTCCACATATCTTCTCTGGAAATACCATCACTGGACCTAACCAGGTTACTCACAGAATCAGGGGCACTTTCTCATGCTCCTCTACTAACATCATATATGCTATCATGTGCCAACAATGCCCAGATGCTTTGTATATTGGACAGACTTCTAACTCCCTTAGACAAAGGGTCAATGGGCACAAAACAAACATCAAAACACTCCAGATCCACAAACCAGTTAGTCAACATTTTAATGGAATGGGGCATTCTGTCAATGACCTAAAGGTATGTGTGTTACTGAAAAGGAATTATTGCACCGTTTTGGAAAGAGAAACAGCCGAGCTGGCTTTTATATTCAAATTTGGCACATCAACACATGGTTTAAATCGTGATGGGAACTTTCTGAGTCACTATAGGGGCTCGTCTGCATACTTTGCTCAATCTAATTCTTGACCTTCCCCTCCACTCTCTGATTTGCTCACCTTGATTATCTTTTTCTGATTTGTCCTCCTTGCTTACTGTTTTTGGTTCTCTGTGCCTTAAATATTGAGTCTGTTGTGGTCTGGCTATGGTCTGAAGAAGTGGGTCTGTCCCACGAAAGCTCACCTAATAAACCATTTTGCTAGTCTTTAAAGTGCTACTCGACTGCTTTTTATTCCACGTCTATGTTCTTCCTGTAACCTCTGCAATTTTCTTCTCTGGATAGTTCTCTGAAAATATCCACGCAGTGTGCAGCGGCAGTCAGTAAAGCAAACAGGATGTTAGGAATAATTGAAAAAGGGATAGAAAATAAGACAGTATCTTACTTCCCCTATATAAAACTATGGTACACCCACATCTTGAGTACTGTTTGCAGATGTGGTCTCCTCACCTCAAAAAAGATATATTGGCGTTAGAAAAGGTTCAGAAAAGGGCAACTAAAATGATTAAGGGTTTGGAACAGGTCCCATATGAGGAGAGGCTAGAGAGACTGGGACTTTTCAGTCTAGAAAAGAGGAGACTGAGGGGCGATATGATAGAGGTATATAAAATCATGAATGGTGTGGAGAAAGTGAATACAGAAAAGTTATTCACTTGTTCCCATAATATAAGAACTAGAGGACACCAAATGAAATTAATGGGTAGCAGATTCAAAACTAATAAAAGAAAGTTTTTCTTCACACAGTGCACAGTCAACCTGTGGAACTCCTTTCCAGAGGACGCTGTGAAGGCCAGGACTCTAACACAGTTTAAAAAAGAGCTTGATAGATATTTGGAGGTTAGGTCCATAGATGGCTATTACCAAGGGGTAAGGTATGGTGACTAGCCTTTTGTTGGAGGCGGGAGATGGATGGCAGGAGACAAATCGCTTGATCATTGTCTTCGGTTCACCTCCTCTGGGGCACCTGGCATTGGCTACTGTCAGCAGACAGGATACTGGGCTAGATGGACCTTTGATCTGACCCAGTATGGCCGTTCTTATGTTATGATTGCAGGAGATGACACCTACTTTATTTCCAAAAGCTGGGAGTCTGTTGGACAGTGGCTCTCTTCCTCCTCAGGCTCTTTTTTTTGCAGTTCATCTGTAGGTGCTACTGTGCTATTTCAGCTGTTTTCTGCTACTTTATCACAATTGCGTCTGTTCTGACAAAATAAATGGCTACAGCTTACCTGTGCACACTTGCAAACGCAGGATGCCTAGCGCTGCATAATTTCACACGAGAGAGCAGTTTTGGAGGGTCATTTTCTTAAGAAGCAATAGCCCTTCCTCAAAGCTAATCATCGTGTTCTCCTCGTGCTCTGCTGATAAGGCAGCCATGCTTCCTGTACTTTGTTTTAAGTGGAGAAGGCTCTTACTACAGACAGAAAGGGCACTTTCCAAACTCATCCTTTTAGCTAATTTTTATTCAAGGATTTACCAAGACTGTTCTGTCGTCCATGGCCCACCAGATTGTGCCTCCAGTTTTTCTCTAGTCTTAAAATTGGTTTAAGATATAATTGGAGATACACATCTCTTCGAACTAGAAGAGACCTCAGGAGGTCATCTAGTCCAGTCCCCTACCATCTTGGCAGGACCAAGCACCATTCCTGGCATCTATTTGTCCCAATCCCTAAATGGCCTCCTCAAGGATTGAACTCACAGCCCTGGGTTTAGCAGGCCAGTACTCAAACCGTGTCTTTTAATCAAATTCATTAGCCTCCAGAAGCTGACTGGCACTGTTGCACCTGCATCCCGACTGTCTGCCACTTGCAGGAGCCAGGAAACTGACCAGCGCAGTAGCCCTGGTCAGTTTTCTGGCTCCTGATGACACTGATGCACCTTTCTCCCGGCTCCCCGCCACTCGCAGAAGCCGGGAAACTAACCGATGTGGCACCTGGCTCCCTGCTCCCACAAGCCAGGGGCAGCAGCGCTCATGTTTCCTGGCTCTCCCAAGCTGCAAGGACCTGGGAACCAGGCAACAGGGTAAGCGCTGCTAGTGGTGGGGGGCATCTAGCAGGGCCAGAGGAGGGAGGGCACCTAATGCAAGACTGAAGAAACCGTGGGATAAGTTCCCATAATGCACTGCTGCAACAGTTGATGTTTGCCATTCAAGTGTGGCAGCACTAACTCAATTTTGTGTGGACTTTGTGGGAAGTGAGGATACTCAAATTCAAATTTATAAACCTCAGCATTATAGAACTGAATTTACCTGGTAGTGTATATATAGCCTTTGTCAGGAACAATTCAGTTTGCAACTATTTCATTCAAAGTGATTAAGCTTCAGGAAGTGAAACCCAAGAACAATGTGATACATGTAAATATCAAATTTATCAGCTCCCAAAGTTTCCATCCGCCCACTTCGTAGTCTTGTAAGAAACGTCATTCCCAGGGAACTTTCTGGGCTGCAAAGTGTATTATTACGTATATTGCAACAGCATCTGGGAGCTTTGTGCATATGTATCTTGATTTCTGTCTCTTAATATTTTAAGGGAGACTCTTTAGTGGAAATTATCACTAAGTATATTTATCACTAGATAATAAACTGATTAAAATATGCAGAATGCTTTGTTCTTGAACAATATCGTAGTTTAACTGGAAACTCATAAACAATTGCCCCTGGTGCACACCTTTCTGGCAGGTAAAAGCTAGCTGTGTAGACTGTGCTTTATTTAAGATGACTCCATTTTTAGACCTTATGACAATATTTTTAAGTGACTAACTTTCTAACTCTGAGGATTTTATTTTTGCAAATAGTTACTGCATAATTTTTAGTAAGTCCTCTTGTACATGTAGGGCCTAATCCTGCAGAGAATTATTAATGTGCTGCAATTTATGTATTGTGTGAGTAATTCCAGTGACTTTAGTGGGACTGCATACAGAACCCGATCTTCAACTTGTTTAAACTGCTATAGCTGTGCTAAAATGAACTGGACTATGTAAATTAACACAAATTAAGGTCCTGATTCTACAGATCCTCAAATTGAAAAGGTTTAGCCACTTTCAATGGTCAGAGCAAAAAAGTCAGCTTGCTCATACTGCGGGGGAGGGAGAATCACCCTAGTCTAAAATCAAGTACGGAAAATTTCAGTTAGGAAGGAGAAATTTTCAGTGTGTTATGAACATATGCATATAAATAAGGCCAACGAAAATCTTACTGTTCTGTTTTAAAAGGCAATGCTCTTTCCCCATTAGTCGTATTTTAAAGTAAATTTAATCTGAACTTCCAACTAGTCTATTATCAATTAGCCTGTTAGAGACTAGTTTTGTACAGTTTCATTCAGCTCCCACTGAAATGAATGGGATTCTGTTCCTTGACTTCAGGGAAAATTGGATTGGGCCTAAAATACTATTGACATTAATGACTGTTGGTTAGAATCACAGTAAATGTTAGCAAACACTGCCATGTAATCTTTCATGCTCTTCAGATTAATTCTCTGTTGCCATCTAGTGTTTTAGAGTAGATAAAAATGTCATGTCCTAGTTAGTTCTTGGAAAATAAAGTGTTTCAGGCTACACAAGTCACCTTTCACTGCTTTTCAGTTTTACTCTTTGGCTACGTCTATGCTAGAGAGTTTTGTTGGAAAAACTGATGGAGCATCCACACACAAAATGTGTTTTGTCAACAGTGCGTCAACAAAAGTTGGCACTTTCCCTGACAACCTTCTACCTCTCCCAGATGAGGAAGAATGCCTTTACAGTCTGTCAACAAAAAACGCTGTGTGGACGCTCTAGGGGCCCTTCTGTCAACAGACAGAAGGCATCTGATTCACCAGGCACCCCTGTTTACTGAGCTTCCAGTCCGATGTTCTGTCGAGAAGGCTGGACAGTCCAGCCACACTCTGTTGACAGAGTGGATCGACAGATCAATCCGCTTTGGTGTATGGTCACAATCTGTTGACAGACATTTTGTTGGAAAATCTCTTCCAACAGAAAAGTCTCTCCACAGATGCTTCAAGTGTAACCAGAGCCTTTATGTATAAAATCATCCCCAGTAGCACTAACTACTTTTGATGTAGACATGAAATTTGATTAGTACAAGACCAAAGAGAGACACCCTTCACAGCAAAAGTTCAAAATGCTTTCTGCACTTTCCTTGATGTTGAATTAAAATTTCATTTGTACAGAACTTTGAGGGGTCTGTTCAATTCTGATGTCTATTGTTGGGGAAAGGAACCCTGATAGTGGATTTATTTTATGTGGCCACTTATCCCATGAAAATGAAGACCTACCAGTTCATTTCATACTGACTGACAGTCTATGAACAAACAGACTGAAATCAGAAATCAGATTCCATGCTCTTGTAACTCCAGAGGCACTGAGACCACTGACAAGGGAGAGTGAAGTGTCTGTTCTACGGCCTTCGCTGGCACCTTTTAGTTCATGTGGTAGAGCACAGGGCTTTAGCTCCTGAGGTTGCAGGTTCATTCCCTCCTACCACCAACCTAGCTGCATTGGTCCTACACTCTGGTACTGCCAATAATAGCAGGTCCTATTCTTTATAAATAGAACATCAAATTCCACTGGCTTATTTCAACTTAGGTTGATAGATTCTGAGTTTGTGTTTCTCAGTTTTATGTAAATTAACTTTTTATCTAATTGAATGACTTAAAATAAAGGTAATTGTATTGTGGTTGTTACCTGTAGATCTGAAAGTATTTAGTGAACATCCATTAACTTCACAGAGCCCTGCAAGGTCTGTAAAAGTATAACTTCTTTACTGGTAAAAATTGGGTTAAGGAATTTGTAACTTGTCTAAACTTACAAAGCATGGTCCTGACACAGCCAGGTGTAAAACCTAGGGGTGGAGATTCCAAAGTTCCCGTTCTAATCAGGCAAGAGACCGACCCGCGAACTCACAAGGAACTGGGCCGGAAAGCTAATTGGAATCCAACCCGTTCGCTCCACCCAGACTTTCACCATCCCCACACAAAGTGTCAATAGAACATCCAGCTTCATCCCTGGGCTGGGAATCTGCGGTGCAGACATGATCTACGTTTCCACGAGAAAGTGCCGCCCTGCCGCGCAGGGGCGCTGCAACGATTTGCGTGCCGAGAGCCGCCGAACCGAGCCGAACCGTAACTCCTGCAGCTGACGGACGCCATTTCCACGCGGGCGGGCCTGCGGCGGACAGAGCGCCAGTCCCTGTGTCTTAAAGAGCAGCGCCTGCTACTTAAGCCGACGCTCTTCTGCGCAGGGGGCGCGGTCGGGGAGTTGTTTGGTGTCCCCGCGCGGTCCCGCTGTCCCGGAACAGCCCAGACACACGCTGGAGCAGGAAGTTAAACGGCAGTGGGGCCGCCACGTGGCCTTTGCCGTCACATGCGGCCAGCAGAGTTCTGGCAGGAGACGACTAGTGGGATCTGCCGCCATTCTCTGCAGCGCCTGAGCCACGCCGCGGTGCATGTTGGGGGTGGTACTTTTGGCTGCCGGCCGGAAGGGCGGGCTCGGCTCGCTGACTTACGCCACGGAGGCGCCGTCGGAGGAGGAGGAGGCGGACTGTGCCTATCCGCCACGAGCCTGTTGATTGGTACAGGCTCCCCCGCCTGTCCAATGAGCGTGTAGGGTGGGGCAGAGGGCGGGGGCGGAGCTCGGCGCCGGGGTGTTTGCATTCGAACGCAGCTTCCCAGCTCCGATCCGGCGCAGGCGCAGTGTGCGACAGGCCCGCGTTGCCCTCTAGTGACTGGGTAGAGGATGCCGGGCGAAGAGGAGGAGGAGGCCGAAGCGGGCGTCGGGGGCGCCGCCTCCTCCCCCGCGGCGGAGGAGTGGGGTACTCGGCAGCGCTATGAGGAGCTCTGTAGCAGCCTTAACATGGACGAGCGCGCCCGGGCCGAGGCCTGGCTCAGCTACCAGGGCATGAGGCGTAACTACACCCTGGAGGTGAGGGGCGGCGAAGGGGCGGCATAGGACTAGCCGCGGGGAGGGGGTGTTCCTGTGAGAGGCTCGGCCCAGACGCGGAACTTGCCCCCTTCATTGTTGCCTCTGCGACCCTCCTCTCCAGCGCCAGGAAACGGCTTAGTAGCGCCCCGTGCTGCGAGTCCTGAGGCCCCGCCCTCTACCGCCCCAGGTTGGGTGATTTTAAGAGGATGTTGTTGTTTGCCCCGTGAGGGAAGGAGGGCTGGAGTCCCCGCCCGTGAGGGGTTAGCCGGAGCGTCCCGCCTTTTCCTGATCGAGACCGAACCCAGTGCAAAGCAGGATAGTTCTCACCAGCTCTTCCGAAATTACCAGGTGTCCATTTCCGCAACATTTCTCAGCCCCCAGAAATTCCATAAATGGAGCCGAGTCTCTTCTTCGCTTTTTAACAACTGTTAGCAGTAGCCGTAGTAGTAAGGCTCTTCCGCTCCTTCCTCTTGGAGCATACGCCACTGACATTCACCAGTATCCCACCTCTAAGCAATCTTTGTTAAATAGATAAGAACTGAAGTGACTTTCCACAGCTTTGCTGCTTTTATAAAAGCTAAAGAGGAATATTTGCTGGTGAGTGAAGTGTTAGTATAAATAACTAAATTTAGGTAACAAAACTAAAGTGATACGTTGAAGGTAGTGGTTCGTGGTCTTTCTGTTGTGTCTTTTGGCTTGCTGCTTTCAGAATTCTGTACTTCTGTGAGCCAGTTTTAGAGATACGAGTGGTAAAGCCTTTTAAATCTAAAGGAGAAACAAACAATATGGGTTTTATTTTCAAAAAATGTGTGTACAGTTTGCTTACACAACTACTGTGATTCAATTTAAAAGGTAGTATATAAACCTACAAATATTGGGGTATGAATTGGTGCCTATTCATACAAACATCTGATGTGTCATGATAACAAAAGAAACTCTGTTCCGTCTAGCATATAAGCAGGCACATTCTTCAGCATGGACAGGTTCCAGAAAGAAAACACAACTTTTAAATTTGATCCTCCAAAAAAAAAATGACAGTGAAGAAAAGTGTTAATAACTATATCAACACAGGAGCTCTCTTTCGAAAGGCTAAAAATTGAATGACCGCAATCGAAATCTAGCCTTTCGAAAACATGCAAAGATTGCGCTGTTCTTTCAAAAGAGAGCATCCACACGGCTACAAGCGCTCCTTCGGACTCTGCTGACTCTCAAACGACACAGCTGAAAGGAGATTAAGTTTGGTGTTACAGCCTCAATCAGGAACCTTGGGGCCATGCCCCCAGGGATGACACCCACCCCACAGGGAAAACACAGGCATAGCATCCATGGGGTATTGGGGGGGACGTGGGTTCCCTGCCCAAGTGGGACTGTCCCCAGATGCAGTCCATCCCCACCTACCTCTTGCTGTGCATGTGGCAGACGGAGCTGTCCACAGCTCTGAGTGCTGGCTGTCACCAGAAGGCGTCATGGTGTGCTATGGGCCACAGCACTCCAGGATGTCTGGGTCTGGACTCCTAGACCTGTGTGTGGCCTGCTGGCAGCTGTCACCCCAGCCCCACTAGCCGGAGTGCATGCCCCACCATGGATGTACCATCAGGTCCCTTGACGAGCTCCGGTGATGTGTGGCTCCCGGTCACCCGTCGGGATGACCAGATGGGCACATTAATCACAAAGTCCCCCTTCTCACTTGACCACTCCATGGTGGTCCTTTGGCTCTAGCTCCCTTGCCTGGCTCCTCCTGGGCTTCTTCCTTGGGCTGGTGTATAGCCATGTCCCTGATATATAGCCATATATATATATATATATATATATATAGCCTATAGCCATGTCCCTGGTGGCAGGGAGCTGTCCCAGGGCCCCAGGATGGAGCAGAACTCCTAGTAGTAGGGGCAGGTAGAGGGACCTGCCCCTGAGTGCCCGCTCTCATCGCAGGCCTGGGCATAGCGCTGCCGGAGCTCTTCTACTTTGCTCCAGACTTGGTCGGGAGTATGCTTGGGGTGTCCCCCAGGTGCTGAGGCCATCGGTGAGGAGGCCGAATGCCACAGTGTTGTGGTGCTTCACCTTCATCTCCCTCAACACCACCTCCTCCTTCCAGAGTCCCAGGAGGTCTCTGGGATTCCTGCGGTAGGTGGCTGCTGCTGGCCATTGCTGTGCAGCAGTGTTCTGGGGGCCAGCATGCTCTTTCCTGCCACAGGATTTCTGGATCCATGGAGCTTTAAGAGCAGCCAGATGCAGTGATCATAGAGCCCTGCTGCTGTGGGCCAGTGCATCTCTGCGCTCCAGCTGACCGGCACCATGACAGATTCCTCTTTCAAAAGAGGAGGTCATGGAGCATCTACACATACTTTATTTCAAAAGGGGGTGCTCCAACTATTACAGGATTGGGGTCTGGATTTCGAAGTCTTAGCCACATTCCTCCGATTTCTTTCGAAAGAACACATTCATGTAGATGCTTCCTGCATTCTTTGAAAGAGGGCCTGTATTTTCGAAATTAAGTTCATGTGCAGACCCAGCTGCTGTATCTATCTTAATACAATAAGATGGAAATCAAATATATTTACATAATAAATTCTAAATTTAACTTACAGGCTGAACCTCTGTCATGGGGGACCTGACCCGATCCCAGGCAAGAGAATTTGCCAGACGACGGGAGGTCAATATTTTCTAGCACATTGCTTGCACTTCCACTGTTTACTGGGCTGTTAGAAGACTTTTGCGGTAAATTACAGCTAAAGAGCGGCACAGAACACTGAGAGCCTGGACTGGTGGCTACAGACAAACTTTATGGAACCATGGGAAGTTTGGCCACACCCATAATGGGTGGTCATCCAGCTAACTAAAATCATGCCAGAGCACAAGAGTTTGCCGGACAAGAGGGTTCCAGATTAGAGAGGTTCAGCCTACATATGCAAAATATATTTAAAGTGAAATTAAGATTACAAGCACTCAGCCAGCTCCTTGTGCTTTTTGCGCTCTGCCACCGTATGAGAACTTGATTCCTGTACTCAAAAGCTTGCAATACTAGCTTCCCTTATGTATATTTTATAAGTCAGTGTTTTAAAAAAAAATCACCAAACCACACAAACTGGAAATCCAAAAAAGCTGAGTTAAGGGGACATTTTCTGCTTCTTTTGAGGACCTTGTGTATCCCCCTCTTACTGTACATATAATTCTGATTTGTTTGGAACAGAACAGTGATGTGAAAGCACCAAATTTAAAATCAACATTTTGGTAATTTAGTAAATTGTTACTTCAGTTACAGACTTTTAAAGTTAAACTCAGTATGATGAGTGGATGAGGTGATGAGGTTTTATTTATTTATGGGAACAGCTTCTTTTGGTGGAAGGTAGAGGCTTTCAGACTTTTTTAAGAACTCTGTGTAGCCCAAAAGTTTGCCCTTTTGGTCAGAGTTTGTGCTTGTGAAAGATAATTGCCTTGTTCGCCTTGTCTCTGCAAAATTCTGTGACTAACACTGCTACAACGACATTGCAAACATGTCATTGTCTGCAGAACACCTTTTATTCATTGCTGTCTGTTGTATGCAGTTAGGAATTCCCTGTTTATACTTTATCAATTGAAGTCTTTGGATTTTATTTAAATTGCTGCCAAGTCTGTTTGGCATTTTTTTGGTACTGGTTATTTCTTAGGAATAGATTTGTCTCATATGCCTTCTTTCTGCATGCCAGAAAGCCCAGGAAAATTACACCTTATATATTAGCACGTGTAGTGTATATGTTGGCATTGGAACATTAATTACCTATAAAATATTTCCTTGTAGGACACTAAGGTATCTGTACCCATTGGTAGAAAATGCCTTGAATCTTATCTTTGTGACACTTTCAGTTACTTAGATAAAAATTATGTGTAGCCAGACCAAGTATATAAGTTTCTAACAATTGGGTTTTGGGTGCAGCCAAACTGTAGAGCCTGCTTTGAAAACTTAGTCTCAGCCCCGAGGAAAAAATAAACATGGTCTTTAGGAACCATTTCTATTAGAGTCAAAGGAGTTTATTTTTGTGAGGGTCAACTAAATGTGCAGTGGTTCAGTTGTGTAAGGTAGACATAGAAATAGAGGGAAACAGACTTGAATATACAGTTGCTGTAAATCAGTTTGGGGATGAACAATGTTGCAGTAGCAGATTTGATATTTGCAAGGTGATAAACATTTAAAATAAATGTCTTGGTAGAAGTAAAGAAATGCAGAATGCCCCATGATAAATTTGCCTTAAGACTTACAAATGTAATGTTTAATTTTGGGACTTATGATGTTACTTAATTAGAACATTTTTAAAATTTCTTAATTAGGTGATAACTAAATAGAGGTTTTGAATGATTGAGGTAAGTTTTGCAACCTTTATTTTTGAAATGTACTGGGTTATATTTTACTTTTTTCTCTAAAGTGGGTGCATGGCTGAAGTAAAAGAAACAGTTGTCAGTGTATCCTTCAAATGGTGTAATGTAATGTTTTAATTTCACAGGGGAATGATCTACATTGGCTAGCATGTGCCTTGTATGTGGCTTGCAGAAAAGCAGTCCCAACAGTGAGCAGAGGGACAGTCGAGGGAAACTATGTATCCTTAACAAGAATCTTGCGCTGTTCGGAACAGAGGTAATTTCTCTTTCAAAAGTGCAACTATGTTCATAAAATGTAAAAGACTACATTACACCTGCAAAGGTCTAGAAATTGAGTGTGAAAGTTGAAAATAATCTTTAACTCACTTATG
Source organism: Carettochelys insculpta (assembly GCF_033958435.1). Lineage (NCBI taxonomy): Eukaryota > Metazoa > Chordata > Testudines > Carettochelyidae > Carettochelys > Carettochelys insculpta. The sequence goes on along the minus strand of NC_134150.1, from coordinate 12,958,905 downwards.
TTTCCTGCTTTTTGATGCAGTGCCTAAGAAGAAGGGTATTGCAATACGTTGTATATACTTGTTCTTTAGCCCATTCATTTATCAGCTAGCCTTCCCCCTCAAGGTAAGTAGACAAAACATTATGATTCTAGCACATGGATTCCCAAACTGGGGGGCGGGGCTTGAAGAATTTCCAGGGGTGGGGCATGCAGGCGCGAAGCCATTTCACGTGGGCAACCCCATGCAGCCACTATAAAGTAGGCAGCTGGTGAATATCCGTGTGGAGTTAGCTGCCTCCTGCAGAGGTGAGTGAATGTGAGTTGGTGGGGGGATGGATGATGTTGGCTGGGGGTGCCTGGCCTGGGGGAGGGGAATGGGATTAGGTGGAGGCTAGGGGTGCCTGGAGAGCAGGAGGGGAGGGGCTCAGGTGGGTGGCTCACAGGGGCTCAGGCGACTGGCGCCTGGTAGTGCGGGCGCTTGGGCGCCGGCCCTGGCATTGCACGTGGCTGGCCCAGGGAGTTTGGGCGGCTGACCCTGGCAGTGTGGGCAGCTGGTCCCAGCAGCACGGGGTTTGGTGAGCAGACGGCTGGCCCTGGCAGCATGTGGCTTGGGTGGCTCGGTTTGGTGAGCAGACGGCTGGCCCTGGCAGCATGTGGCATGGGTGGGCAGCGGGCCTCGGCAGGGCAGGGCTTCGGCGGCTCAGGCTGGCAGGTGGGCAGCTGGCACTGTCAGTGCAGGGCGCAGGTGGGCAGCTTTAGCTGAAGCAGCTGGCTGGCCCAGACATCTTGCAGGCAGGTGGGTGGGTGTCTGGCCCTGGCAGTGTGGAGCTTGGGCAGGCGGCTCTGGATGTGCAGGATTTGGGCATGTGGGCAGCTGGCACAGGCAGCTCTGGTAGCTGGCATGGGGCTCAGGCAGCTGGCCAAGGGCTGCACCAGGCACCAGCAAAGGGCCAAGAAAAATGATTTGTGCTTGCTTCTAAATTTAAATAACATTGTATATCAAGATTTTATGTTTATTTTAAATTATAAATTGAATTTTTTGTTAAAAGTGGGGATGGATGATGGTAGAGAAGAGCTGGGGGGAAGTGAGGATTTCTCAAAAGTGAAAGCGGGCAGGGTGTGATGCTGAAAAGTTTGTGAACCACTGCTCTAGTATGAGCTGATCCTGTATCAAGGGATTGGCAGATTTCATTTCTCAGCCCCTCAGGGTAAGGCACTGGTGCACTGTGATATTTTGTTTACCTGTAGCATTTGTAGGCCTGGAGTCTTGCAGCTCCCAGTGTCTGCAGTTTGCTCTTCCTGACCAAGGGGAGTAGAGGGAAGTGGTAGCCAGCACGTTTCTGAGCCCTCACTGTTTTGTGCTGCTCCCATTGGCCAGGAAAAGCGAATAATATCCACAGGGAGCTAAGTGGCTCCATGCCTGCTGACACTCTGGGTAAACAAAATGTCCTTGGGTTTCACTGGCTTACTCTGACAGGCTCTGAGCTGAAGTTTGCTGACCCCCTGTTGTAGTTCACCAATGATGAAATGTCACTTCTTCAAGGAGTGTCCCTGTGTATGCTCCACTTGAGGTGTTTGCGGTGCCCTGCACTTTTAGTCATAAGTTTTTAGCAGCAGTGCCCTGGTGTGGCATGCATGCATGGTATACGTCTCTTGCGTCCATGAGCCATTACCCACCTTGTGCTGTCAACTGTCCCATAGTTACTTCTCTACCGTCCTTGGCTGAGGTTGGAACTCCAGCAGCTCTCTAATTTTCCTCTGTGAATAGTTAATTTATTGAAGTTAGCCTCGTTTTTCATCCAAGTTACCTAGCCCCCTGCATTATGTCATTTCAAAAAGAAATGGTTTACTTTCTTTGAGGTTCTGTCTAACAGCTGGTGCCCGTTGGCACTCCTGCATTCCCCTTAATCCTTCATTGCCTCTCATCCTCTTTAAAAATAATGGTTTTTTTCAGTAAAAGAAGCAAAGCAGAAGATAGCAGAATGCCAGGCTCACTGGGCTTTAGAAGGTGTACAACCTGCAGGCTCTCCAGTCAAGTGTCAGATGTATGCTCCCCATGTATTTGTTGTGTATGTGAGGCACATACCCCAAAATTGCCCACATTGCCAAAGAAGCTCTCTGCCAGATCACACTAGGTGAGAAACCTGCAACTAAAGTTAATTCTAATGGAAAAATCATTGAGACATACCTGGGCCTCTAATACCAGGGCTTCTCCCACAATGTCTCCAATGGTAGCATCAGAGAAAGGGACATCAAAAATTAAGCAGCCAACAAAACATAAGCTGCGAACTTCACCCACGAGAGAGTGGTCCAAAATGAAGCCTTTTCCCAAGAAGCCCCAGTACCAGTTGTACCGGACTGTGAAGCACTGGGACCATCGAAAGCACCAAAGTCCCAAAGAGAAAAAGTAGCTGCCAAGCTTCTCCTTGCTACAGGTATGCATCCGAAGAAGCCTACCCCATCCTCGCACCAAAACCTCCAGTCCTGATACCTCTCACAATCAGTACAGTGCCATCATCTGCAGCGCACACTGCATTGGCACCAACCCCGTAATCTACGATATGCACCGTGGTACCAGCATTTGTGGTACCACCACCACTGACGACTCATGAAAACTTGGCTCCCACCTCTTTACCAAGAACAACACTATTTGGTACTGAAGCTACTCCAAGCAGATTGGTACCCACCTTTGTTTTGACACCTGGCAGCTCTGAACCACCTGTCTCATCAGATGGAACCCACTCCTTGGATACCCAGACACTCTGCAACCATTGCCGGGGATGCCACCCATAGGCCATGCCTACCACATGGCCTTTTGGAGACCCATGAGCACAATTTAGGACATAAACCCAACATGCAGAGAATCCCCCAAGCCAGGGGTGCGTGTGTGTGCGCACACAGAGACAGTGTCTGATGACTTCACATCCTTCCAGGAGCTGTTTGAAAGAGTAGTAGATGCACTGGAGATATCACTAGTAGAGCTGGCAGAGCCCCAGAACAAACTTAAGAACATCCTGCAGGCATGATCAGCAAATAAGATAGCTTTACCCATTAATGAGGGTATCCTGGACCCAGCCAAAATAACATGGGAGACGTCTGCCACTATACCATGTATGTCAAAGAGGGAAGGTACGAAGTACCATGTCCTGGTGAAAGGTGCAGAATTCTTATTTACCCACCCCACACCCAACTTGCTGATCATGAATGCAGTACACCATAGAGGTAAACAGACACAGTTCAAGTCCATCCCTTACAACAAGGAGTGGAAAAGACTGGATTTGTTTGAGAGAAACAAATATTCTTCAGCCTCCCTCCAATTCAGAATAGCAAACTATTCCACTCTTGTCTCCATGTACACATTCAACGTATTTGAGGATTTAATATCCTTTATTGATAAATTGCCAGAGGAAGCAAGGGAGAAGTTTAAGGACGCTCTTGAAGAGGTTTTCCTCATTACACAGGCCACTCTTTAGTCTTCCTTAGACTATGCAGACACAGTGGCCAGGTTGCTTGCCATGGTAGTTGTAATGCAATAGAACTCCTGGTTACATCTCTTGAGATTCCCTAAGAAGATAAAGACCAGGGTAGAGGACTTGCCATTGGAGGGTAAGAAGCTGTTTGTGTACTCAACAGATGTCTTTCTCCACACATTTAAAAATCTTTTTGTCATGCTAGATGTGTGTATACTACAGCTCAAGAAGAGGCAAAACAGGTTCTGCAACCAAAAATTCAGATTCTTTCACTACTCTGTCTCAGAGGCCCTATGACCAACAGAGGAGTCTGAGGCAGCCACACAAACTCCGTCCACAAGATCGGTCCTCATCATCACAACCTTCAATGTCCAGACAGTCCTTTTGAAGCCTCGTCCCAGAGTTTGACATCTCTCCAAATATACACATCTTCTGCTTTACAGTGCTTCAGCCATCGCTCCCTCCCATATTACCCAGTAATGGCACAACATTACATCAGATAGATGACTATTGGCAGTAGTTACCAGGGGATACTACTCCATCCCTTTCCTTTCTATTCCCCCTACAGAACCACCCTCCCCATCCCTTTTCAGGGACCTTTCACACAAGACCCTCCTAGGAAAGCAGATCCAACATCTACTCCATCTAGGAGCAATAGAAGAGGTACTGGTACAAAACGGCAAAAAGAGTTCTATTCAAGTTACTTCCTCACCAAATTAAAAAGTGGAGATGGAGGCCCATGTTATGTCTACAAGATAATAAAAAATACTTTTGCCATGAACACTTCAAAATGGCAACACGGGAAACAACAGTCTCATTACTGAGCAAAGGAGATTGGATGTCATCTGTCATCCTTCAAGATGCCTATGCGCATGTCTCAGTACACCCGACATGCAGGATTTCTGCAATTCAACATCAAAGAGCAATACTTCTGATATCGAGTCCTCCCATTTGGACTAACCATGACCTCAAGGGTCTTTGCAAAAGTATTTGCATCAGTAGTCACCTACTTGCACCAAAAGGGCATAAAAATCTTTCTGTGCCTGGATGACTGGCTGATAGTTGCAGCCTCAGCCCAACAGGCAAAGGGCACAGACACATGCATTCTAATGTCCCTAGGTGTCTAGGTAAACTTCCTCAAGTCTCATTTCACCTGTACTCAAAAACTGGACATTATAGGGGCACACCTCAATACCATTCAAGCCAGAGCAGTGTTTCCACTGGAGAGATACTACAGCATGACTACCCTAATAAATATCATCCAATAGAGTCTTCGAGTCACAGCAAGAAAGTGCCTACAACTGCTTGGCCATATTTGTCAGCCACCTCTTATGTGGTGAAATATGCAAGATTCCATATGAAGTTCTTCCAGGCAGAGCTGAAGACTATCTACAAGCCCCAGAGGCAGTCTGTTCACAGAAAGCTCTAAACGGTACAAAGGGTCAGGCTATCACTAAACTGGTGGACTTTAACCCCTCAATGTCTGCCAGGGTAGCCCCTTTACTGCAAAAATGCTGACATTGAAAATTGCAACAGATGCGTCATTACAGGACTGGAGAACCCAAACACAGTAGCCTACAATTCAAGGATACAGGTCTCCAGAGGAGACAACACTGCACATCAACTTTCTAGAACTGAGGGTGGTGAGGAGAGCATGTGAACACTTCTTCCCACTGAAATCAATTGATGAGTAAAAATATTTACAGACAGTACAACCACTATGCATTATATAAGCAACCAGGGTGGAGCACACTCATACCAACTGTGTGAAAGCAATCCATCCCTGTGACTGGTGCATAAAAACAATATGCACTTTGCAGCTCCACACACTTCCCAGGAAAGCAAAAAACAATTGCTGACAAACTCAGCAGGCGCAGCCATGAATGGGCATTTGACCCTCAGGTAGAAAATACATTTCAAACTTGGGCTACTCAACTATGTATCTTTTTGCTATAGACAGCAACACAAAGTGCCCCAAACACTACTCAGGAGCAGACCTAGGCAAGAAGTCCCTGGAGGAGACATTCACAATTATATGGGATGCTTCCCTACAGTATGCTTTTCCTCTGATTCACATCATCCAGGGAGTGGTATACAAAATAAGACAGCAAAAACCTTAAGTCATCCTGATAGCTCCTCCGAGGCCAGAAAAGTCTGGTACCCATATCTGAAACAACTGTTGTTAGGTCTGTCTCTGTATCTCCCATGGACTCTTCGCCTGCTTACTTTGGACAAGGGCAGGACACTTCACTCACACATCGAGATCCTGCAACTGCAGGTGTGCTTCCTTCAGGGTTAACAACCCTGGGATTGTAACATTCAAGAGAAGTACGATCAATCCTCATTAATAGCCACAAGCCAAGCACCAGAAAGACGCATGACCAAAAATGGCATGGATTTCAGACATGGTGTATAAATCACGCAATATCCCCCCTGGTGTGCACCAATACCAACACTTGTTTACATAGTGCACCTCAAGCATCAGGGCCTTGTTAACGCATCCATAAAGGTATACTTAGTGGCAATTTCTGCCAAGTATCATGTAATATAGGGATGTTCATTTTTGCCCACCCTATCAGGAAAAACTTTATAGAAGGATTTAATAACATCTACATACACAGGAACCCAGGCAGATGTGATGATATTACACACGTTCACATGAAAGCCATCTGAACCACTTACCACATGCTCACTATTGCACCTGTCTATGAAGGTGTCCTCCTTCACCACTATTACATCAGCCAGAAAGGTAGGGAAAGTCGTAGCTCTCATGACTGACATGCCATTTATGATTTTCCAAAAGGACAAAGTAATTCTAAAGCCACATGCTAAATTCCTACCAAAAGTAATTTCTCCTTTTCATCTGAACCAACAAATCTACTTACTTGTGTTCTCCCTGAAACCTCAAGCAGATGCCAGGTATATTATTATTCTCACCCTCAGCGTCTGTGGAGCACTCACCTTCTACCTACAAAGAACAGACTTTCAAAAGGTCACCACAAATCTTCCTCTCTGCTACAGAGAGATCCAAGGGACAACCAGTGTCTAAACAAAGGTTATTGAAATAGATCTCACAATGCATAAATATTTGCTATGAACTAAACAATGTGCCCACTCCCAAGTTTTGTTTGCATGCCTTCCACAAGAGCACAAGTGGCATCGTGTGTCTTCCTTAACAATGTTCCACTGGAGAACATCTGTAAAGCTGCTACCTAGACATCTGTCCATACGTTTACCAAGCACTATGCTGTACACTAGTACACCATGCAGGCCAAAAGCTTTGGACCCTCCATTGTGAGCATTACAGTCCCCTAAAGTGGAGCACCCACGGGGACACTCCACGAACTTATATTGATCGTAAAATAATGTATTGTTCTTCAAGTGTCCCCGTGGGTGCTCCACGTTAGGTGTCAGGCTCGCCCCGGCACCGCGGGTTGGATCTTCCAAGCAGTTTCTGCTGGACCACGCATGCGCCGGTGCGCGCCGCTCCCTTGCACGCTCCTGGCCATGTGCGCAATCCGGTCCCCCCCAGTTCCTCTTTAACCGCCATCAGCTGCAGACGGAATCCGCTCAGGCTACGGCCAGAGTTAGTGTATTTAACGTTTTTAATTGTTTTAAAGTTTCTTCAGTCTTAGATTAAGTTAGTCGGTTGTTGTTTTCAACAAAAAAAAAAAAAAAAAACAAAGAAAGGGAAGGAATTCAAAGCTTCCAATCCAAGGAACAAGCGGAGCACCGGAGACCAGGAGCCGAGGGCCATGAGCCCTCCTGCCGCGGCAGGCTTTATCCGAGAGGGGAACAAGCACAGAGAAGGTGCTAAGTACCCTATTAACAACTCAAAGACTCACCACAATGTCCTCTTCAGGATTCAAGAAGTGTGAGTTGTGCCGCGAGGCGATGCCAGCGTCTGATGGGCACAGTCAGTGTATAAGGTGCTTGGGGGAATCCCACGTCACTCAGAAATGTTCCTTCTGCGCCAAGTTAACAGCCAGAGCAAGGAAGGACAGGGAAATGCGGCTGAAAATGCTGCTGTTCGACAAGGCCCTCCAGCGAGACATGCCGGAGCGGCCGCAGCAGGACGGACCCTCCGGGGCCCATAAAAGGAAAGCCGCGTGCCTAACCCCATCAGCGCAAAAACGGAGGAGAATCTCCCCAACCCGATCCCTGCCGGCAGCAACAGCGAGCGGGATGGGTGGAGCGCACAGCCTCCAGCCGCAGCAACAGCTGATTGGCGGCGGCGCGGAGACGCACGTGGCGGAGGTTCAGCCCCCTATGATCAAACAGCCGCCCCGCACCGTGGGCAGGGCGGCGGCCAAGCAAGCACCGGAACTGGCGGCTCCACAAACAGCGGCACCGACCCCTGCGGAACCAGCAGCGCAGAGTGCGCAGGCACGCAGCCTGCAGGCACCAGGGGAGACCGCCCGCGCGGCACCGCTGAGGAGCGTGCCGAGCGCGGTGCAGACTACGGGGCCAAGATCCCCGACGCGTCGGGGGGGAGCCACCCCCACAGGGGAGGGGAAAGGCAGCACAGAAAACACGGCACCGCAATCCCTCTGCAGACAGGGCTGCAGAGCTGCTTTCTCTGAGCCCTCCGCTCGTGCTGCGGACTCCAACGAGAAGGCAGGGGTCACCCCTAGCCTATCCGGAGCCCCCATCTCCATTTCTGCAGCTAGCCTCCCCATCGCTTGGACCACCTTCGCCCTTCTTGGGCTTCGAGCCACTTCAGTACTATCACAAATCGGTCTCTCCAGCGTCCCATGTCTCCAGAAGATCTCGCTCCCCCAGACGTAGGGGGTATGCACCAAGGGAGTGGTCCAGGTCACCAACCCAGGAGCAGTGCCCATGTTGCCATGGTCGCCCCTATCATGCGGGGCATAGACACCATAGGCATGCTACCAGGGACAGATCCCCACAGACAGTTCCGTATCCCCAAGGCCAATCGCGAACGGGGACAGAGACTCAGATATCTCAGGGGGAGTTGGTTCTGGAACCCCGGGATTTTCCCTCGCAAGCTTCTAGCGAGCGGATGTACCACCGTCAACAGGACCTGGAGGGGTCCAGAGAGGCGTACCCTAGCGGTTCCTCGCTGTCCTCCCCGGATGAGGCTACGGCCCCGGGGGACGTCCATCCTCCAGATGATCTCAAACAGTTCCAAGAGCTGTTTAAAAGGGTGGCCTTCATGCAAGGCATCCAGACAGCAGAGGTGCAAGAGAAGCACCATAAGCTCCTTAAAAATCTGAGACCTCTGGCCTCCTCTAAAATAGCCATACTGCTTAACGAAGCAATCTTGGAGTCCGCCACCACGATATGGCAGACCCCTGCGACTATTCCGCCTGTCCACGAGAGAGCGGACAAGAAATACTTCGTGCCGGCGAAGGGCATGGAGTTCCTATTCAGCCACCCGCAACCAAATTCTCTGGTGGTAGAATCGTCTCAACAGAGATCAAAAACGTCTCAGTTCAAAACAGGGGGAACGGACAAAGATGCCAAGAAACGAGAGCTGTTCGGCAGAAAGGTCTACTCCTCCTCCACCCTACTGTTGAGAATGGCGAATTACGCAGCGCATCTAGCGAACCACAGTTTCGACAACTACTCTAGGTTAACCTCCCTTATGGACTCGCTTCCAGAGGACAAGAAGCCGATGCTCAAGGCTATCGTGCAAGAAGGCTACACGGCCTCGAGGACGGGAGTTCAGATCGCCCTGGATGTTGCGGACACAGCAGCACGCTCAACAGCTACAGCAGTGGTAATGCGAAGGGAGTCCTGGCTCCAAACATCGGGTATACCGAGGGATCTGCAGGCGAAGATTATTGATCTCCCCTTCGACACGCAGAAGCTGTTTGCTGAATCAACTGACTCGGTCCTTCTTTCCAGTAAAGACTCAAGAGCCACTCTTAGGACCTTAGGGATCTACACCCCTCCATACAGAAAGAAAAAGTACTACCCTCAGCAAAGACGGTACCAGTATCAGCCACAGCGTCCCCAGTACTACAGGGGTTATGAGCAAGGGTGACATAAACAGCATCAACAATATAGAACTCCCAGGCGACGTTCCCAACAGAGCCGTGCGTCCTCGGGGCAGGGCCAAAGGCCACAAGTTTTGACACACAGATCCAGGGCTGCGCCATCACTACCATCACACAATGTCATCCGAAGCTGTTATTCCACCATCGCCTCCAACCATTCTACGACCAGTGGCAAAGGATCACCACAGACAAATGGGTGCTGGAGATCATAGCCACGGGGGGTACGCAATCCCCTTCCAGTCGCTCCCACCACCACGACCTCCACCCAGACCCCACCTGCAGGATGCCTCCCACGAAGCGAGACTCAAGCAGGAGGTAGACCATTTTATGCTCATAGGGGCAGTGGAAAGAGTGCCGGAGCAACTGCAAGGGAAAGGGTTCTACTCCAGATACTTCCTCAGGGAGAAAAAGACAGGAGGCTAGAGGCCCATCTTCGAGGCCTCAACCCGGTACCTGCGCAAGCAATGCTTTCGGATGATCACAATTGCCTCCATCCTTACGGCACTGGACGATGGAGATTGGTTCGCAGCCCTCGACTTACAAGACACGTATTTTCACATAACTATCCATCCGACTCACCGACGATTCCTCCGGTTCATGGTAGGCAAATAACATTTTCAATACAAGGTCCTACCGTTCGGCCTCTCCTCGGCCACCAGAGTCTTCACCAAGACCTTGGCAGTGGTGTCAGCCTGCCTGCACAGACAGGGGGTATTTATATTCCCATATCTGGACAACTGCCTACTCAAAGGGGCCTTGAAGGAGGAGGTGCTACGCAAGATACGCATCACAGCAGTCACGTTCTCTTCGCTCAGCCTGGTTATCAATCTGGCAAAATCAAAGATAGACCCCACACAGGACATAGAGTTCATAGGGGCACGCATAAATTCTATTACAGTGAGAGTGTATCTACCAGAGACTCGCTTTCGGGCCATTGGCTCCCTCGTGCAAGTCATCACCTTCAGCCCTACGGTGCCGGTTCTGACGTGCTTACAGCTGCTGGGCCACATGGCAGCAGTGACGTTCGTAGTACAGAACGCCAGGTTTCACATGCGCAGCATGCAGCACTGGCTGGCGAGCGTATGCAAACCGGCAGCACACACCGTTCACAGGGTGGTGTCACCCACGACAGAGGTGCGCAAATCCCTGCAATGGTGGGTGAACCCCAAGAACATGCTAACAGGGGTACCCTTCCACCAACCACAGGTATCGGTTTTTCTTACTACATATGCCTCCCACATAGGGTGGGGAGCACACATGGGCGAAGAGGTGACGCAAGGACTGTGGTCCTCCACGGAACAGTCACTGCACATAAATATACTGGAGCTCGGAGCGGTGTTCAACGCCTGCAGACACTTTCGAGACCATATACAAGGCAAAGTAGTCGGGATCAGTACAGACAATACCTCCACCATGTTTTATATAAATCGGCAAGGAGGAGCTCGGTCCCGTGCCTTATGTGAGGAAGCAGTCCAGTTGTGGAACTGGTGCATCGCCAACAATATAACCTTGAAAGCCTCGTACTTACCAGGCGCTCACAATGTGAAGGCAGACCAGCTGAGCAGGCGTTTCGCACTCACGCACGAGTGGCAGATCCGTCCCAATCTGCTACGACCGATTTTTCACGCATGGGGCTTTCCCCAGATAGACCTGTTTGCCACTCAACACAACAAGAAGTGCCCACGATACTGCTCCAGGTCAGGACTGGGACGGGGGTCCCTGAGGGACACATTCGCGATCTCCTGGAGGGGCCCCCTGCTTTATGCTTTTCCTTCCACAGTGCTGGTCCACAAAGTCTTGCAGAAAGCCAGGAGAGAAGGAGCCCGAATGATCCTGATAGTCCCAACGTGGGATCGACAGCAATGGTTCCCCTTAATCCTGCACATGTCGGACCGTCCACCGATGCCTCTCCCGGTGGCGCCGGATCTGCTCGCGCAAGCCCAGTGGTCCATAGTGCATCCGCACCTCCAAGGCCTGCGACTACAAGCGTGGTTAATCCATGGCTCAGCTCCCTAGAGAGCACATGTACGGAGGAAGTGCAACAAGTCCTGGAAAGTAGCAAGAGGGTTTCCACCAGGAAGACCTACAAGCAGAAGTGGACTCGGTTCACGGCATGGTGTTCTACCAAACAGTTAGCCCCCCTTTCGGTGCCTGTACCTGTAATATTAGAGTATTTACTGGACCTCAAGAGAGGAGGACTCTCACTATCCTTGTTAAAGGTCCACCTTGCCACCATTTCGGTGTTCAGACATGAAGAGGAAGGGCACACGGTGTTCGCCCATCCCATGGTTACCAGGTTCCTCAAAGGGTTGGTAAACCTATACCCCCCTCAGAAACCGCTTCCACCTTCGTGGAACTTGGACCTGGTGCTTAGTGCGCTAACAGGACCACCGTTAGAGCCTTTAGCCACGGTTTCCCTCCGCCTCCTTACGATAAAGACGACCTTCCTTCTCGCAATCAAGTCAGCTCGCAGGGTGAGCGAGCTTGCGGCAGTTATGGCAACGCCACCCTGCACAGTATTTTCCAAGGAGGCGGTAACCTTACGGCTGCATCCAGCCTTTGTTCCTAAAGTTTCTTCTGAGTTTCATATGAACGAACCTATTGTTTTACCCTCGTTTTATCCAAAGCCTCATAACTCTAACAAAGAGGCGTGCCTACACCTCCTGGACGTGAGGAGGGTGCTAGCCTTCTATATAGACAGGACCAAGTCCTTCCAGAAAACGGATAGACTCCTAGTCTCTCTCGCTCCCAAATCGAAAGGAGAAGGTCTCTCTTCGCAGAGAATTTCGAAGCACATCGTATCCTGCATAAAAATGTGCTACGAACTCAAAAAGACTCCTTTACTGGCCATGCCCAGGGGTCACTCCACTAGGGCGGTGGCGGCATCAACAGCCTTTTTCAAGGGCGTTGCGCTAAAAGATATTTGCAGAGTGGCAACCTGGTCATGCTATGACACCTTCGCCAAGCACTACGCCCTTCACAGGGTATTCCAAGAGGATACCCAGCTCTCGACAGCGGTCCTCTTGGGGACAAGCTGCACATGATCCGATTACCCACCTCCTATTTTGGGTTACTGCTGGGTAGTCACCTAACGTGGAGCACCCACGGGGACACTCGAAGAAGAAGAAAGAGGAGTTACTCACCGTAGTAACAGTGGTTCTTCGAGATGTGTCCCCGTGGGTGCTCCACCACCCGCCCATCCTCCCCGCTTCAGATCTCTGTTTAGTGTTTTGCAGGAGCATCGGAGGCGGTTGGTCGAGGAACTGGCGGGGACCGGATCGCGCACGTGGCCAGGAGCACGCAAGGGAGCGGCGCGCACCAGCGCATGCGCGGTCCAGCAGAAACTGCTTGTAAGATCTGACCTGTGGCGCCGGGGCGAGCCCGACGCCTAACGTGGAGCAACCACGGGGACACATCTCGAAGAACCACCATTACTACGGTGAGTAACTTCTCTACATCGATGCTGCAGCCATTAAAAGTTGCAAAGGCCTTTTTAATGACATAGGTTTGTTTGAAATGAATTCTGAGTGGTGCTGAAGATCTGCATGAAATTTGACCCATCCATTTCACAAAATGCTAGACATTACAAGCCAATCAGAAATATATAGTTAACAATAGTACTGTGGTACTGGTATCATTCTGCTACTTTGTGATTTTGATCTCTTCATGCATGTCAAACACTGGTGTTCATAAGTTTTGAGCCCATTTGGAAACATAATGCACTGAATCAGTGGAATTGGTAATAAAATTTAAATAGCCTGTTATTGCCAGACACATGCTAATGTATAGGACAGCTTTAAAATGAGCAAAGAACAATAATAATTTGACCATGATAAGGCAGGTGACATTCCAATATGTAGTCTTCCAAATCTATAATTTATTTTGTAAGATTTTAATAGCAATATTTAAAATGAACAATGTTGAAATCAAAAGAAAATGGTCTGCTTACGATGAAGTGAACAAACTTAAAATTGTTGAATGTGCAGAAGCAGACAGTAATTGTGCTGTTAATTATGAAGTCTCTATTAATGAGAAACAGATAAGAAAATGGTTGGGGGCGGGGGAACCTTTAGAGATATGGCAAGATGCAAGAAAAAATGTCCAAAGCACTGTGTTTCATTTCCTGAACTGGAGAAAAATCTCAGTGACGGGGTTGTTGAATGCTGCCAAAATAGGTACCTAATCACGTAAATTGGAATTTGTCTGCACGCTCTGCAAATGTTGAAGGATGACAAATACAAGTCAATAAAGCTATTAGTATTTGTCGCGTCAGTGGGTTGGTATACTTGCTTCATGAATCACTATGGTCTGTTTTCATCAGTGAGCAAAGCTAACACAAAAGCTGTCGAGATCTGGAAGAGAAAATTGAATCTTTCTGTAGGTTTATTGTAAAACATCAAAAAGAATATGAATGTGAGCTGTCACAAATTGAAAACATTGATGCCAAGAAACAGAACGGTAATGGTGTTGATTGGGAAAAGAAACAGTTTTAATTAAAAAACGGCCATGGAAAAAAAATCCATTTTACAGTGCGTTTATCATGTTTGACCAATGCATCAAAGCTCCTCCCATTATTATTTTTAATAGAAAAAACATTCCTAAAAACATGAAATTTCCTGCAAGTATCATTGCACATACACCTGAAAAGGAAGTTGGATGAAAGTGGAGACCATGGAATGGTTGGAAAAAGTGTGAAATAATAGACTAGGGGCATATCTTCAGAAGCCTGCTATGCTCTTTTGGGACATGTTCAGGGCACAAAAAATGGATCAGATAAAACATGGCCAAAAATTACAGACTACTTTGGCTTTAATCAGTGTTCCCTGTAACCTTTTCCATTGATGGGCAGAATAAATTGTGTTATGTTCACCGAGGCATGTGTCGATGTGCACCACGAATAGAAACGCATGCTGCTGATCAGTTGGGCAGCACCTAAAACTCTTCTGGAAAGCCACTCAAGTGCTCCTTTTTTAACAAACACTGTCTATAATACCTGCAGCCTTAGCTTCAGTTCTACTGCCACTTGATGTCTGACTGAACAAACTGTTTGAAGATAACCTATGCAAAATGTGTTGTGACTGGATGTGCTCAGCTTGGTGAAAGTGAAAAATGTCAGGCATTTTATGAATCCTAAAATCAGTCTAGTTGCCTAGTGGGTCAAGAATGAATGGGAGTCTCTTCCTTCAGAAATGATAGAAAAATAATTTTGGAAATGCTTCATCAGCCATGCACTTAGTAAGTCAGAAGATGATGCTATATTTGCTGATGACACAATTTAGGCGGATAAGGAGTCTGAAGACAATACTGATAACATCTATGATAACAATACAAGAACAGCAATGACTGAAGCCAAGTTTAATTAACTGGAGACTAATTCAGACTTTGAAGGATTTGAAGACTTTAAGTATGTTAGAATATGTGAGACTTTTAAAAATAAATAAATAGATATTTAAAATATTGACAGTATGGGAATACATATTTGTTCAGTTGTTTAATTTAAAATTTAAAACTTTTTAAAAATTTTAAAATTTAAAACTTTTGCATGTTTCTAGTGACTCCAGATTTTAAAATACAGAAGGGTCTGCAGACTTTGGCTCCCAGCCTGTCAGGATAAGCCGGAGGCATGCCTGAACATTTTGTATACCTGGAGCACTGGCAGGCATGGAGTCCTTCCATTCCCAGTGGCTGCAGTTCGCCAGTCCCAGCCAATGGGAGCTATGGGAAGTGGCACAGGCTGTGGAGTGTGCTGGCTACCACTCCCATTGGCTGGAACTGTCACACCGAAGCCATTGGGAGGTGAAGGGTTCTGTGCCTGCCAGTGCTTCAGGTACGCAAGATGTCCAGGCATGGCAGCAGCTTACCCCCGGCAGGTTTGGTGCAGATGTTGATTTGCCAGCCCATTGATGAGCTGATTCCCCCATTCTTTGGTGATTCACTTCTTTGCCACAAAAATTCTACTTATGAACAATTGTACACAATAATTTAAAACTATCATGAGTTAAAGACAATTTCTGTCTTAATAAAGACTTTCCATTATTCTGAATGAGAATTTTGAATTCAGAAAGTAAAACTTAACAGAGTTTTTTGTGATTTTAAGTTTGGTCAGAGTTCACCTGAGTCATTAACTCATTGTAACCACAATATTTTTCTCTCTGTGAAGCTGACATTTCAACCTCAGGAAATGCAAGCTGTGTCTTTGGGGGGCTTATACGGTGGGCTCAAGTAAAAGCTCAGCTACCCATTTAATACATAATTGTATTCTTATCTGGATTTTTCTCAATATTTAGTGGTAATAATCAAAGGAAAGTGAGACTTCATTAAGTTGCATTAGTCACATCAGAACACTTTCTTGAATTATGCACATTTATGTTTACATATACACTTTTTCTTTCAAACAATGAAAAGATGATGTCTTTGAGTTCTGTTCTTTGTGTATTCAACACTCTCCCAGCTCTTGAGACTTCAGATTTCTGAGGAGTAGTTGTTTTGCAGCTGACTGATTATTTTCCTTATTCTCCAAACTTAGAATATGAGTGGTGCGGCAGATTGATGCCTCTCCAGTTCTTTTTTTTTTTTTTTTTCCCCTGCATTCAAATTCTTCAGTGTCCGCAACAATCATCACATTGTTTCTACTCAGTTTGTAAACATATATTTATAATCTAAGTTTAGTTTTTCCCAGTTGGACCCAGGAACCCCTCTGAACACAAGTTCCACATTAGAGGCCAAAACCTGTAACCATTAGAAACCATTGCCTCCTGCAAGACAAAGGGGTATACTCATGAGCCTAAGGATAGATTCCCTTCCTGATCTACCTGTAAGAGAGAGGATCCCTAACTCATGCAAATCTTGTGAGCCATCATCCATGGGTCCTTATTTTTGGGACTCCATGAACTCCAGGATGGATTGAAATATTTATGCCACTCGAGGACATTTTCATTTTTCCGGAACAACCATATGTTTTCCTGTCAGGTCTGGTCCTCTTCCTACATACTCCACTATCAGAAGAAATCACTTTGTGGAGAGGGGATTCTCCCCTGGCTCCTGCACAAGCCATATTTTTCCCCCCTCTGTTAAAACATAAAACTACTTTCCTGTTGGCCATGTCCATTGTTTTAGACAAGCCATAGCTTCCTTCTAGGAAGCAAACCTGGAAGGAACCTCTAAAAGTCTTGGAGCCATCTTCTTCCCACATGCAACTATCCAGGGGGTCTATGGTAGACGATGTCTTGGTGTCTCCTTCATATTAGCACTGCTGCAGTTCATGGGCTCTATAGGTTAGACATCGCAGATCATTGCATAAATTGTACCTATCCTTTTGTCCTAGCTGATACTACTAAAATTTACTGGCATTGGAAAAAGAAATTGAATCAGATACTTCATTACCAGTGGTTCCGATGGTCGTATCATCCTCGTCACCATTGCTATCCCTGCTCAGGCTGATTACCATGGCCCCTTCAGAGAAAAAGGGGGCTAGTGTAGACAACCCCTCAGTATATTACGTTTAGCTGGCATGTTTTATTTTATTGTGCCTAGTAACTTACTTTGATTTGTGTTTTCACTTCATCCCACTTAGGTTCAACCTGTATAAAAAAAACAGAATTTTTCTTGACTGACATTATTCAGTGCTAAATGAGAGGTGTAGCATATTTAAAAGCATAGTAGAAATGACAAACATGTTCTGTTTTGTCCCTCTGTCGCTGTAGATTCTTTCATTACTGTGAAGAGTGTAGGGTTTTTCCCACTGTCAAAGTAGAGAAGTAGCTCAGGGGAACATGGAAAGCTTATATGCAGACTAGTTTGAGCCACTGCTCCTGACGGTACATAAGTGGGGAGAAAAGCCACTCGGGTAGTGTGTATATATAAAGTCACTGTGAGGACCAGCAAGTAATGCTACAATGTTCTTTTTGGGTGTCTGAACTTACCCTTGTTCAGTTTCAATTGTCTTGCTTGTTTGAAATAATTCAGTGTTATTAGACTACGTATGTACCATTCTTAGCAGTTCATGAAGTGTCAACCAAATTGTGCTTTTTGTAAAATGTTTTTTATTGTTTATTCTTCATGAAAATAAACTACTCGTCCCCATCTTTTAAATGTCCTCAGCTTGATTGAGTTTTTTAACAAGATGAAGAAATGGGAAGATATGGCAAATCTACCTTTGCAATTCAGAGAACGTACTGAGAGACTGGAAAGAAACTTCACTGTTTCTGCTGTAATTTTTAAGAAGTATGAACCAATATTCCAGGACATTTTTACATATCCTCAAGATGATCAACCTCGCCAACAGAGAGGAAGGAAACAGAGGTAAGATTTTTGTTACGTTTTTTCTAGCTAGTTTTAGAGCAATGGACATTGATAATATCTTGGGGCATTAGTTTTATATATATATTTTTTAATTTAGTTAGTCCACTAACTCCTGCATTTTCATTAATAGGTCACTGTTCTTTCTTCTGGGCATCTGTGTATGGTAGTAAATTTCTATTCTATTTCCTCGTTGGAAGACTAAATAGATTTTACATAATCAGATTTCTGTACATAATGTAACTCTCTTTGATTCTACACTTAAAATTTCATCTGCCTGAGTGTGTTAATGTATGAGTTCCCTTGATTTCCTTTAGCTGGTTAACCAAGCAGGAAATGTAACAGCAACGAAGGGTCCTGTGGCACCTTATCCTCAGTCAGGCTCTGGCTTATTTATACCTGGCCCTGCAGATTTCCAAGACCAGCATCTGATGAAGTGAGTCTGTGCGCACGAAAGCTCATGCTCAAAACTTTTCTGTTAGTCTATAAGGTGCCACAGGACCCTTCGTTGCTGTTACAGATCCAGACTAACACGGCTACCCCTCCGATACTTGACAAGCAGGAAATGTACCTGTTCATTAGTCTTCATCTGTGTATCATAGAATCATAAAACTAGGAGGAACCTTAAGAGGTCACCAAGTCGAGTCCCCTGCCCTTGCGGTAGGACCAGGCACCCGCCATCTAGATCAGGGTGTCTCAGCCTGTGGATCGGCACCCAAACATGGGTCACAATTACATTTCAAAAGGGTCACCAGCTGAGCTGGGTGCCTCCACAGGTGGCTCTTAAGAAGCCATTCACACTCCTGCAGTGGTTCTCAACTTCTTAATTGGATTAACAGGTGTCAGGCAGTTAAGCCAATCAATTAAATTGAGAACCATTTCAGCTGTAGGGCAGAGAATTGCATGCTTGAGGAGCAGTGCCCAGCTCAGGTAAGCTGAGGGCCTGAGTCTGAGGGAGGGAGAGCACAGCTGATCAGTTCCCTGGCTTCTAGCCTCTGCAGGAGGTGGGGTCCCCCCAGCCGGGTTTCCGCAGGACTCCTCCTGCCCCTTCCAGCCCCTGAGTGGGACTTCCCTAGCCCCCTCCAGCCTGAGTGTGACTTCTCTAGCCCCCTGCAACCCCTGAGTGACTCCTAGCCCCTATGTGACTCTCCTAACCCCTCTAGTCTCTGAGTGTGACTCCCCAGCCCCCTGCACCTGGAGTGTGACATCATTACCCCCTTTCAGCCCGAGTGACTCCTAGCCCTGTGTGACTCCCCTATCCCCCTCTACATCCCTCCAGCCTCAGTGTGACTCCCCTAGCCCCCTGCAGCCCAAGTGACTCCTAACCCCTCAGTGTGACTCCCCTAGTTCCCCCAACCTCTGAGTGTGACTCCCCTAGCCCCCTCCAGACCCTGAGTGATTCTTAGCCCCTCAGTGTGACTTCTCTAGTCCCTGATTGTGGGGGATAAACCAGGGGGAGCAGCTTGATGATGAGTTTCTGGATTTCCACCACCACAACTCTGATCAACTATAGTAAATGTAGTATTATTATTTTATTAATATATTTCCCCTTTTATATGAAATAACTATTATGAATATCTAAACATGAGGTGCACAATTTTATATTCTTGCCTCAGGTGTAAAATCGGCTAGTTACAGCACTCTCCTTTACCTCCCCCCCCCATATTTTCAAATTGCCTTGGTCACCAAGTCTTCCCGAATTGTCAAAATCGGTCCCGGTCTGGAAAAGGTTGGGAACTGCTGATCTAGATCATCCCTGATAGATGTTTATGTAATCTTCTCTTCAGTATCTCCAGTGATGGAGATTCCAGAACCTCCCAAGGCAATTTATTACAGTGTTTAACCACCCTGACAGGAAGTCTTTCCAGCCCAATCCTCACTTGGTGCAATTTAAGCCCAAAACGTGGACAGGGGTGGGGGGATTGTCAACATGGGGCTTGAATCCACAATCTTGTCATTATTAACATCACACTCTAACCAGCCCAGCTAGCCAGCCCACATCAGTGTAGCTGATGTATTCTTTGTCAGTTGTATGTATTCAGCCTTTATTTCATAGACTCATAGAACAATAGAGCTGGAAGAGACCGAAAAAGGCCGTCAAGTCCAGCGCCCCGCCCTAGGCAGGACCATACCCATCAGATCAGCTCACCCAGGGCTTTGTCAAGGTGAGACTTAAACACCTCCAGGGATGGAGACTCCACTGCTTCCCTGGGTAGACCATTCCAATGCTTCACCACCCTCCTAGTGAAAAAGTTTTTCCTAATGTTCAACCTGGACCTTCCCAACCGCAACTTGACACCATTATTCCGTGTTCTGCCATCCGTGACCACTGTGAACAGCCTCTCTCCAGCCTCTTTGCAACCTCTCTTCTGTAAGTTGAAAGCTGTTATCAAGTCCCCCCTCAGTCTTTTCTGCAGACTAAACAGTCCCAATTTCCTCAACCTTTCTTCATAGGTCATATGCTCCAGCCCCCTAATTATTTTGGTCACCCTCTGCTGGACCCTCTCCAGTGTATCCACATCCTTCCTATAATTGGGGGCCCAGAACTGGACACAGTACTCCAGATGTGGCCTCACCAAAGCCGAATAAAGAGGAACAATCACTTATCTAGATCTACTGGCAGTGCTTCTCTTGATGCAACCTAATGTGCCATTAGCCTTCTTGGCTACAATGGCACACTGTTGACTCACGTCCAGCTTCTCGTCCACTACAACTCCCAGGTCCTTTTCTGCTGAACTGCTACCAAGCCAGTCGGACCCCAGCCTGTAACAATGCTTGGGATTCTTCTGGCCCAAGTGCAGGACTCTGCACTTGTCCTTATTGAACCTCATCAGATTTCTTGTGGCCCAGTCTTCCAATTTGTCTAAGTCACTCTGGACCCTATCCCTACCCTCCAGCATATCTACCTCTCCCCCTAGCTTAGTGTCATCTGCAAACTTGCTGAGGGTGCAATCCAACCCCTCATCCAAGTGATTGATAAATATGTTGAACAGAACAGGACCCAGAACTGAACCTTGGGGCACTCCACTAGAAACCGACTGCCATCCCGACATCGAGCCATTGATCACTACCCACTGGGCCTGAATTTCTAGACAACTTTCTATCCATCTTACATCTTACATCTTATATACATCTTACATCTTATATGCATTTATCCAATCCACATTCCTTTAACTTGCTGACAAGAATATTGTGGCAGACTGTATCAAAAGCTTTGCTAAAGTTAAGATAAATCCCATCCATTGATGGTTTTTTTTCCCCCTATCCACAGAGACAGTTATCTCATTGTAGAAACTAATCAGATTGGTCAGGCATGACTTGCCCTTCATAAATCCATGCTGACTATTCCTGATCACTTCCCCCTCTTCCAAGTGCTTCAAAATGACTTCCTTTTTTAAAGATGGGCACTACATTCGCCTTTTTCCAACCATCCAGGATCTTTCCTGATCTCCACGACTTTTCAAAGATAATGGGCAAGGACATGTCAACGACATACGCCAACTCGCTCAGAACCCTCGGATGAATTAGATCCAGGCCCATGGATTTATGTACGTTTAGCTTTTTGAGATAGCTCCTAACCTGTTCTTTCCCCACCAAAGGTTGTCCACCTTCATCCCACAGTGCATCACTTATCGCATTAGTCCGGGAGCTGTCCTTGTCCGTGAAGACAGAGGCAAAGAAAGCATTAAGTACTTCAGCTTTCCCTACATCATCTGTCACTGGGTTACCTCCCTCATCCAGTGGAAACCCCACGCCCTCTCTGATCACCACCTTGCTAACATGCCTGTAGAAACTTTTCTTGTTATCCTTCACATTCCTCGTGAGTTGCAATTCCAGTTGTGCTTTCGCCTTCCTGATAACTGCCCTACATTCTTGAGCTATACCTTTTATGTCCCTCCCGAGACATCTGTCCAAGTTTCCACTTTTTGTAAGCTCTCTTTTTGTGCCTAAGTTTTCTAAGGGTTTCCCCAGTAAGCCAGTCTTGTTTCCTACCATATTTACTTCTCTTGCTGCGCATTGGGATGTTTTTTTTTCTGCGCCTTCAGTAGGGCTTCTTTAAAATACTGGCAGTTTTCCTGGACTCCTTTTCCCTTCATGGTAGCATCCCAGGGGATTCTGTCCATCAGGTTCCTGAAAGAGTCAGTCTGCTTTTCTGAAGTCCAAGGTGTGTAATTTACTGCTCTCTTTCCTTCCTTTGGTCAGGATCCTGAAGTCTACCATCTCATGATCACTGCTTCCCAGGTTGTCGCCCACCTCTACCCTCCCTGTTAGTTCCCTCCCTGTTTGTAAGCAGCAGGTTGAGCCGCGTACAACCTCTGGTCTGGTGCTTCAGCACTTGTACCAAGAAGTGATCCCCAGCATTCTCCAGAAACATCCTGGACTGCTTGTGTACCGCTGTATTGATCTCCCAACAGATGTCAGGGTAATTAAAGTCCCCCACGATAACAAGAGCCTGCGATCTGGAAACTTCTCTCCGTTGTCCAAAAAAAGCCTCATCTACCTCATCATCCTGATTTGGCAGCCTGTAGCAGACCCCAACCACCACATCTCCAGTGCTGTCTACACCACTAAGCTTGACCCACAGATTCTCAACAGGCTTTTCTCCCTCTACGTACTGGAGTTCCAGGCAATTATAGTGCTCTCTTACATACAGTGCAACTCCTCCTCCTTTTCTCCCTTGCCTGTTCTTCCTGAACAGTTTATACCCTTTCATGACAGCGTTCCAGTCATGCGAGTCATCCCACCAAGTCTCTGTTATCCCAGTCAAGTCATAGTTTTTGGACTGGGCCAGGGCTTCTAATTCCTCCTGTTTGTTACGCAGGCTTCTGGCATTGGTGTACAAACACCTTAGATAACCAGTCGATCTCCCCGCCCTCGCTGCTCAAACCGGGGTCCACTTTTGTTGTACATTCCTCTTTTCATTTCTTCCCAGCCTCCAAGTTCCTTTTTCCCCACAGGGTTTTGGTCACCGTCCCCCGGCAAACCTAGTTGAAAGCTCTCCTCACTAAGTTTGTAAGCCTACTTGCGAAAATGTTCCTTCCGCTCTTGGTTAGCTGGACCCCATCTCTTCCCAATAATCCTTGTGCCTGGAACAGCATCCCATGATCGAAGAATCCAAAGCCCTCTTTCTGACACCACCTGCATAACCATGCGTTCACTTCTTCAATTCGACGGTCCCTATGTAGCCCTTTCCCTTCGACAGAAAGGATGGACGAGAACATCACTTGCGCTCCAAATTCTTTGACCCTTCTTCCCAGCGCCACATAATCTGCAGTAACCCACTGAAGGTCATTCTTGGCCATATTGTTTGTTCCCACATGAAGAAGTAGGAAGGGGTAGTATTCTGAAGGCTTGAGCAGTTTTGTAAGGCTCTCAGTCACATCCTGAATTTGAGCTCCTGGTAAACAGCACACCTCACGAGATGGCAGGTCCGGTCGGCAGATGGATGGTTCAGTCCCTCTTAGGCGGGAGTCCCTCTTTCTATTTTTTTCTTTCTAACAGTTAATTTTTTCTAAGTTTTTTTTTATATTTAATGTATGTTTTTGTGATCACATTAGTACTACATTCAAAAACAACCAAACCTGACTCCATAAAGCCATTTGGGACTGTCCAAATGCTGGTTTTGTGTTACAGAAGATCAAAAAGTTATGCTGTAACACAGAGTTAAACCAGTTGAAACAGAACGAGCTATTAAAATGAACTAGTTGAATGTAACATGGAAGTAGAAGGTTATAGTAAGTCCCTTTTTTTTTTTTAATGATAAATCTTGTGAATTGCTTGCATGGATAATACGAAGAGAAGATCTAATATGATTCTGGAGATGAAATTAGAAAATCACATCGAGGAACATGTATGACTCATGCATCTGATGAAGTGGGTCTTAGCACATGAAAGCTTATGCTCCAAAATATCTGTTAGTCTATAAGGTGCCACAGGACTTCTTGTTGTTTACACTGAGGAACAGTCACACAAAAAATGGTTTGGAAATCTTTTTTAAAATAATTCCATCTATAGTCATATGGTGCTAACAGAACAAAAGCTGATTAAGACTTCTTGACTGGCAGCATCTAAAAAAGAATGTATTAAAGGAAACAGAGGAACTGGAAAAAGGAGAATTTTGAGATTAACTTGATTTTTTGATTTGTTTAAATAGAATTACTTAGAATTAACTAAGTTAGTTCTTCAAAACAGAAGAATAGGTTGCACCTCCCTCATTGGGCACCTTCAGGACCTGACCAGTCCTGAGTGAGGGAATTTGCCATATGGGGGAGGTCCCCACCTTTTGGCCCCCTAGCCTACTGCCAGCTCTGCTTCCCCTGTTGGTCCCCCTATCTCCAGCTCCCTACCCCCAGCCCTGGGTCACTCATCTCCTGCCAGGCCATGGCCCCTGCTGGGCAGACACTGGCCCCACCCACCACCATGACACAGCCCAGCTCCGCAGAGGCCATCTTTAGCCACAGCTGGGCTACCACTGTGGCTCAGCCCCAAGTGGGCTGCTGGCCCAGCTCTGGGATCCCCAGAGGCCACTTCAGCCCCACCCAGGGCTGCCGGTCCCCCAAGATCTCTGGGCTTTGCCTTGCTCTCCTCCTTGCATCCCGTACTGGGGCTCTCTGGTCCAGTTAACATCTGTGGTTCTACTGGACCATGGATGTTGCTGGACCAGAGAATTCCAGTTTTGGGAGGTGCAGTCTGTACTGTCAGAAGTAGAGAGATCAAGAAGTCCTACAAAGATTCCTTGTGTGTGAGCCTAATAGTCCTATTGTAGAAACAAACTTAGAAAACATTTAAAAAGTTTTCTGGCAAGGAAACCTGGGAAGCACCAATTTTTATTACTTTTTTCCTAAATTGCATAGCAAAATTCTATTATGCAGATGAGGTGTGGCATAAAAAATGTTAATTGGGGTGGTTTGTTTTGAGAGATACAAAAGTAATGGTGTTCCTTTATAAAGAAAGGGTAGTTCTGAAATAAATTGAAAGTACTTGCATCCTTTCATAAATATTCAGTAATTCAGGTATTAGAATTTTAGGTACAATAGCTGTAATGAGCTTAATGGGAAAATAAAAGAGGAATTATTCCACCTGGATTGATCAAGATATATGGCAGATCAAACTAAACATATGGAGACTGTTCAGAATAAAACATGAAGGCGAAATTGGAGATAATAAAATAAAAGAACTTTTAAACTTTTTGTGGAAATTTTGTTCCACAGCAAAGTGTTTGGTTTTCATTTTGCGTGACTTGGTTGAGTAAAATTGCGGTATAATAGTGGTACAAGGCATTAACTAATATGTGACCCTCAGCCAAGTTCAGACTCCTGCCTAGAAAAAGGAGAAAGAGATACCAAAAATAGTTAAGTGGCAATTGTCTTTTTTCAAATAGCAGAGTTGGTTGTTTTTGTGAACTTCGCTTTTCTGCAAGTATGTTGGCCTCAGCTGCTCTTAAATTTTGTGTTGCTATTACGGATGATAGGGGAGGCCCTTTGAACATATCTGGATTCTTTGAAACACTTGATGAGAGGTTCATAATGTCTGGAAAGTAAGATCTCCAAAGATTACAGTTAGGATCATTTGAATATGCAGAGATTTAATAAATGTAACAATACCTGTCTTTTTAGAAGTTAAGCAGAGTAGTTTGGCCTAATGCAAAAAGGAAGGAAAGGAATGTTTTTCTCTCACACACTTCCCTCTCCCCCAGTTTTTCAGGATTGCCAAGGAGCAGGAGAATACATTACATCCCAACTAGAGCTGCGTGAATGTGTGTGTTAATACTGCTCTCCCTATGCATAGGTATAGTTAGAGAGAAAAAGTCTTTAGCTTTACACTCCTTGAGAGACCTGTAAACATAAAGGAAAACTTTCTAAATAGCATTCTATTTTTAAAAATTACATTGACACCCTGTTGTTGTTTTTGTTGAGATTTCATACATAAAAGATTTTGGTTGTGGTCTTGATGGAGGAGGTCTAGATGCAAAGACAAGATGACACCTTGCGCATTCTCAGTAGCTGCTGGAAAGTGGGCGGGTGCTAGCCCACTCTTTAGTGGTATTAAGCTCTGTCTTGGTCACCTGGCTGGTGGCTGTTAACTCACACTGAAGTGTGAATTAAAATGATTGCGCAGTGTGTATCTTGGAGATGAAAGAGAGTTCCTTGCAAAGGTGAAGTATTGGTGCAAATGACTACTGTAATGTGAAGTGTAGGTGTTGAGGAGCCTGTCATTTTCTTCTTATGCATGTGTGCATGGACTGTCAAATGGCCCTTTGGTACATTCTAATCTGTGCCCTCTACATCACTGGAACTTCTGCTTGGTTATTCTAAGCTGTTGGATGACCCACTGACATCCACATAAAGCTGTTCTAAGTTAGGGCTGCTTTCTCACATCAGGACCCTCCTGGGCTCTGGAGCACCACAGAATATGGCACATTTACTGTTTTTTAAGTAGTTTACTTGTGGTATATTCAAACTAACTAGTTGCTGTGGCACTTCAGTCTGATGGTTGTCTCCATTATTAGGAATGCTAGAGAAGATATGCTTATTAGATGTTGCAATCCCCTATAAAATCACAGCTTATGAGGCTGAGAACTGCTATTTTACAACACTCATAATATTTGTTTTTATTTAACCCAGAGAATGAATATTGGCGAGGCAAAAGTAAAAAGAATGTGACAGTGCTAGCAACTGAGAGGTTTCTTAAATTTAAATTGTAAATAGTTTTATGATCCTAGGTTACAAAAATGAAAAAAAACCCATAACATTGGGAAACAATGGAATAATGTAATGCATAAATTATAAAATACCATTTGGGTCTAAAAGCAAAACAAAAAACATAGGTAGGCCGGTGTTAAACAAAATAGTAGCAGCTGTAGGGAAACTTTTGGTTTACATAAAGGCCTCATCAAAGAGCTGTGTTTTAATAGGGAAATTTTAATCTAGATACTAATTGAAGTAAGACAGTATGAAAACTGAAAATACTTTGCCTTATTTGTGGAATTGTATATGCACAATGTGTGACATTTTTGGAAGTGCACAATTGTAAAAATCCAACCTGCAATAAATACTCTTGATTAAACACCAGCCATATTGGGTTCTACTTTGTTTACAAGAATTTGCTGATAAACTTTACACACCCACCCATTATATACCTTGTAAGTAAGCTATTGGTACTCTGATTCTCCAAACACGTTGCTAATTATTACTATTTTCAGTAATTTTGCAACGCTTGATATACGTATGGAGATATAAATTTTTAAATCTGTGGTAAAAAGAAAACATTGCTGTTCAACTTGTATTTAACATTTATTGAAACAGAGTAACATTTACCTTTTGCTGTTGTACAGACTAAAACAAGCAGATACTGTTACAAACAAATGGCTTATTTAAAAAAAATAGGAAATTATTTTCACTCAACAAAAGAGCAGTCATGTGGCACTTCAAAGACTAAGGCTGTGGCCACACTTGGCCAAACCTTTGAAATGGCCAAGCTGACGGTCAAATCGAGGAATACTAATGAGGCACTGAACTGAATATTTAGCACCTCATTAGCATTTGCACAACTGCGCCGCTTTTGAACACACTCAGCGCAGCTATACGGGGGGGGAGTAAAGGGATTTCGAAATGTGCGGAGTCCTTTTGAAAAGGATCCCCACGTAGCTGTGCTGCGGCCGGAAGCATACAAATGCTAATGAGGCGCTGAATATTCAATTCAGCACCTCATTGGTATTCTTCGATTTGGCCATTAGCGTGACCATTTTGAAGGTTTGGCCAAGTGTAGCCGCAGCCCAACAAAATAATGTATTAGATGATTAGCTCATCAGCTAATATATTATTTTGTTGTTCTTTACAGTGCTACATGACTGCTTTTTTGTTTTGGTAGGGTACAGACTAACTCAGCTACCTCTCTGTTACGATTTTCACTGATTTTTTTTTTTTTTTTTAATTGAGTACCCTGTGAGAAATTAGTAATGCCCAGTGAAAGCACAGTGTGTGGGACCAAGGACCTTGGAATCATCCCTGTGCAGCTGTGCCCATGCTTAAGAGTATCTGTGGAAGTCAGTTCTTCAAGTCTTGGCTCTTTTCAAGTAAACTTATTGATGTCTGAATATTGTAGCTTTGTGATTCAAATGGCCAAGTAGAGATTGGGGTTCAGTTTATCTTCACAGATGACAGTCTTGTTCATCAACCCACTGTGCCACAATAAACTAGTATACTGTATTTTTGAAGGCATTTTGCTGCTCTCTGTACTTGTGCTTAATTTGACATCTATCAGTGGGACAATGTAAGACATGCTCTTTGGTAAGTGTGTGTATGTTGTTTGTTGCATATTATATTCTTATGTTTTTCTTTCCAAAAGACGACAGCCTTGCACAGTCTTTGAAGTTTTCCAGTTTTGTTGGGTGCTGTTTGTTCATGCAAAAGGTAAGAGATTTGTTAAGAATAACATTTGTTGCAGACTTCATTAGTAAGCATACAGTAGAGCTTGTAGGAATGAAAAGGAGTGATCCTTGAAAGCTTGGATAAACATCAAAAAATTCATATCTTAGTCCAAGAACGTCCATACATTTGGCCTGAGGGCCACGTCTTGGTTTGGAAGTTGTACGAGGAGCCGTGAGTGCTCACAAAATTGGGGAGTGGAATGCGGGAGGGGCTGCATGTTGGGCTTTAGGGTGGGGCCAGAAGTGAGAAGTTCAGTGTGGGGAGAGGGTTCTGGTTTGGGGCAGTGGATTGGAATGTGGGAGGGTATGAGGGCTCTGGCTGGAGGTGCAAGCTCTAGAGAGGACCAGGGATGAGGGCTTTAGGTGTAGAAGATGCTCTCAGCTGGATTCAAAGGGTTCAGAGGGTAGGAATAGGAATCAGGACTGGGATGGGGGTTAGGGGTACAGTGGTAGGGTAAAGGCTTCAGCAAGGTATGCGATCTCTGAGCAAGAGCAGTCTGAGGTGCAGTAAGTTGCTTTGGATTGGGATGGAGGGGTTCAAACAGTAGGAGGACTATTGGGGTGGGACTGGGTGTTGAAACATAGGGTGAGGGGGATGCTCATGTTTGCATGCCGTGGGTGGTGCTTCCCTCAAGTAGTTCCTGGAAGCAGCGACATATGTTCCCCGCAGATCCTGAATATAGGTATGGCCAGGTGGCTCAGCACAATGTCCCTGCTGAAGGCACTACCCCCGGAACTCCCACTTGCCATGGATCCCAGACAGGCTGTGTCTACACTATGAGAGAATATCAATTTTAAGAAATTTAGCTTGATTTTTACCAAGTGCCTGTCTTCATTGAAAATTCCATTAGCTGAATTTATGGAGCACTAAAATCGATATAATATTGATACCATAAAATTGTTGTAACCTGAAGGGTGTAGCATTCAGTTTGAATCTAAAATTTCAAATGAAGAGGAGTGAGGAAGTGCCATGTCTTTAAATGAAATCCATTAGCCTCCAGAGATGTTTCTTATGTGCCACACAGTGCCCCACAGTTCTCTACTCTGGCTTCTTCCATCTCCACTGTTCTTAGGTGCCAAGGAATTTGGCAACAGGAAGATTGTTTCATTTTGTCACCTACAAGCCCATGTCTGTTGGGTCGTGCTTGTATGAAATTTCTTTCTTTCCTTTCTATTAGCATGTCTGTGGTTCTTGTCTACCTCTTCTTGATGTCTTTTTTTTTTTTTTTTCCCTCCTGTGCTACCAGGCGCCAGCCGCAGCCCCCCTGCACCATGTGGCAGCTAGGCTGTGGGTGGGGGTCATGCTTCTTTCACAGGACAAGAAACTTCTTTTCAGACCTTTACATTTTGTCCTGCCCTGCCCCCCAGATCCCCTCTCTTCCCTCCCCCAGAGGTGCCACGCAGTCTGTACTTTCCCACACCCAGCCACATGGTGTGGCTTGACCCCGAACTGATAAAAGGATGTGCTGAACATGGAGCCAGGCATCTTGCATGTGGTGAGAGTCCTGGAGCTGCCCAGGGGAGGTCTCCCTTGGTGACTAAAGATACTCGGGGGTGCGGGGGGGAGGTTGGCATCTACTGGGGGATATGGCAACCGCCTGGGGAAAGTCCAGCAACTGTGATATTCAGAGGCCTTGCAGCCGCCTCGGGGAAAGTTTCTGGCAGCTGTGATATTCAGGGGTATTGCAGCTGCACAGGGGAAGTCTCCCTTGGCAGCTAATGTTCTGGGGCTGGCTTAAGAGCATCAAACACCTATAGTCAGAGGCTGGGAACAGATTTGCCCTCTAGTGGATCATTGTTAAAAGATTTAAACTGTACTCATTCCAATGTGGCAGGCGTTTCTCAGACTTCCTCTTCATAATTAACCCCGGTTCCCTGTTACCTATAGGCACAAGAAGTGCCCTCAAATTTAATTGGGCAGACATTCAGTGTAACGCCAGTGTGTACTTAGATGTACATTTCTAGATTATGGACTGGGTGCGAGGAAGTGAATTATTGCTCTGAAGGTCTTATTTGCCAAGTGATCTAAATACAGATCCAAGACTTTCCTTTGGGCCCACTTGGTGGAGGGGCAGGTGATGGGTCCTGTCGCAAGGTTTCATGGCCTCCGAGTGGCTTTAAGAAGGACCAGAGGCAGGCGCTAACATAGAACACTGATTACTGTGGCCAGGGTGTCCCCTGGGGCATCTGGAGGCCTTTTTGGTCAATAGAAGAAAAAACTTTGTCACTAGAGTAACTGTCCTTTGAGACCAAATATTTTTATGGGCTTGATCCAAAGGCTTTTGAAAGCAGTATAGTAGCTCTACAGTTACCACAGTTCTCCAAGTAAGTCTTGCAGCAACCAACAACAGATTTGATGATCCATTGCATTTTCGGTGTTTTGCCCATGTCTGCTACTTACACATGTATCTCCAGTTTTTGGACTGGGTGCAAGGATGAAAATCCTTGTTCTGAGGATTTCCTTTACCATGAGGTCTAAACCCAGATCCAAGCCTGGGACCTCTGGTAATGGGGCAGGTGGTGTGGGTCCTGCCCTGGAATATCAGGAGGCAACCAAAGCAGCCATAAACAATTCAATGATCCATTGCATTTTCAGCATAGTGCCTGTGTCTACTTACACATACCTTTTCAGGCACAAATTCTTATCTGAGGATCTCCTTTGCCAGGAGGTCTAAACGGACATTCAAGCCTGGGCCTGCTGGTAACAGGGGCAAATGGTGGTTCCTGCCGCAGAGTTTCGGCCTGCATTATGGGCCTGAATATAGCCCTTCATGCTCTCTGAGGCTTCTCACCACCCTGTTCTGCTGAGCCAGATCCTCAGCCAAGCCACAGAGTTGGTGCAACAGCCCTCCTGCAATACAGACCCTGGTCCATTCCAGCTCTGGAAGGTTACATCCAGAAAACCAACCCCCAGAAGGGATCAAAACCCCAAATAAATCCATCTCTGTGCAAAGGTTTTGCATAGGGAGGGCTCCAGGGAGGGCTCATCAGGTGAGCCCTCTTTACCAATGAAAGGAAGATAGGCTTCTGGGTGGCCCACCTTTCCAAGTAACAATTATTTACACTGGGCTTGATCATAAACAAGAGTTTTCATTGAGCATAAAGAGTACGATTTAAGTTGTTATAAGTGAAAACAGTTAAATCAAAGTATGTTACTTAATTGAAATGGAAAGAAAATGCATAGCTAGCTGTGATCTCCTTAAGAGACTTATTACATATAGATTCTTACCATAAAGATTTGTTCTCATGTCAGGTAAAATCTCCAAAACCAGAGCTGTTTTTTTGTTGTTTGTTTTCTTTTCCTTCCTGATGTGGGTCCACAGCCTTTCATAGTTCTTTGTTTCCTCTTAGGGTGCGTCTACACTTGCATTCCTCTTTTGAAAATGGTGTGCAAATGAGGTAAAAACGAACATGCAAATGAGGTATAAATTTGCATATTTGGCACCTAATTTGCATATTCTAATTTCAAGATAGCCTGCGTAGTCACTGCTCTTTCGAAAGTAAACCTCATCTTCGAAAGAATCTTTCTTCCCATTAAATAAAGGGAAGAATTCTCTCAAAGATGGGTTTACTTTTGAAAGAGCAGTGTCTACACTGGCTTTCTTCTTTTGAAATTAGAATATGCAAATGAGGCGTCAAATATGCAAATTTATACTTCATTTACATGTTTAATTTACCACATTTGCATATCTCCTTTAAAAGAGGAATGCCACTGTAGATGCACCCTTAGGGTGTGTCAGGCAAATTCCAGAGCAGGCTGAAGATCAGCACTGATAGCATCCCATTGCTTAGGTAGCCTTTTCTATAGGATAGGAAACCTTTGTTCTGGAGCCCTCTTTTCCATGGAAAAACACTGGCTCACAGTGGTGTTCAGTGCCAGGTATTATGGTCACATGTCTTTTTAGCACCAACTACCTTCAAGACCTACTAGACAGGCAAAGCTGTTTACAAGTTGTTAATTTGATCACTCGGTCCTTAGGGTTCTTGGCTGTCATCAGCACATTTAAAACTACAAACAGGCTTACATTGAATACTTGTAACTTCACATACAAGATTGATACATGCACTAAGATAGAGTATACAGATCCAACAGATAGTAATATTGAAATTGGTAGGTTACATGAGGTACTTTGTCCAAAGCATCTCTGAGTTATGCATGTTTATATTCATAAGACAGTTTTCATGAAAGTTGGCAATAGTGACAATCACAATGACTATCTTGTGGAAGAGAGGGAGTCACTTGTAATTTGTTTGATATTCAACTAATTGAGATGTACACATGGCCATAGCCATTACGATGAGCCCATTTTATAAAATTAATGTTCATTAAATCAGTTTTCATGTCATAAAGAACACTGGCATCATTGAATAGGTCAAGCATCAGCAACCTTCCTGAGATGGAGTACCAAAATTTAACCTTTTGACCTTTATCTCCAGTCCGAGTGCCGGTGATACTTTTTAAAGTCACTAATAGTGCTATTTACAACAGCTTCATTAATAAATAAAGATGCAGAGCTTTACTGTTTAGGTCAGCTGGACTTTTGTTAATCTACAGCTGGCACGGCTTTGAGGAAGCTCCCAGCTGCACAGGGGAGGAGAAGTGAGGCTGAGTTCCCACCTCGTGTGCCAATGAAAATTTGCTTGTATGCCACTCCTGGTGGGGGTTGCCACCCTGGAATAGGTTGCTCAGGAGGCAGGTACCACTTAAGAGAGCTGAAAGCTTTATCATGTACATTTTGATATCTGCCAGAGGGACAGTTTAGCAGGGATAAAAATAGGATGCAGAAACTGTTGTGGTTCTTTCAACTAAGCTTATTTTAGTGTGACTGTGAATCTTTTAATAGCTACACATGAAGTTGTAGCTTCCAATTTCAATTTGATAAGGACAGTAAAGGCACCCTTAGTCATTTACTTTGCTCAAGCATAATGAACGCTGGGTGATTGGTTCTTGCTTTTAGAACCATCTGAGTTTTCTTTGTCTCAGTCTATGTCTACAATAGACAGTCATTGACTACCAATTGTGTCGCTAAAATTGATTTATCTGCGGTCAACTTCCATGTCTGTCCATACGGTGGAAGGTCTACGGGGGAGTGCAGGGGCCAACATCAACCTCTGGGAGTATGGTTTTGAGCATGAGTGAAATGAAACCCTGTAAGATTGACCCTGAGTAGGTTGATCTTCCACTGTAGGGTGGCTCTAGCCTCAGACACTGCAAAAAGAAACAACAATGAGAATATGGTTTAGCTAGGCCACAGTTTTATTTAGGAGACATCTAGAATTATTCAGCAATAACTTGTCCAGTGCAGATCATCCTTTGCAATCTATTCTATGTGGTAGAAGGCTGCTGTCAATCCCCATCTGTCTGTTCCACTCATTGCAGAGCTGACACCAGTCCTACAACATCTGCCTGGTACCAGCACCATTTTGGGTCCCTCCACCCACAGTTGCTGGAATCTTTCATGCAAGGTTTATGGTAGGGGATTTTTTTCCTTGCATTACCTGACATTTGTTTACACATTTCTTTTTCTAATATGCTCCTTTTCCTTTTCTTTCTTTCTCCTGATTTTAGTCATTTTTCTAATCTGATTTATCCGGCAATTACCCATGCTTTCAATAAGTGAATTTTGTAATCTAACCTACTCCTCCATGGGTTGCTAAGAACCAAAAAAAAATCCAAAACACACCCAACAAACCTCTCTCCAAAGCAGTCTGACAGTGGGATAGAAAAAATTCTTTCCAAGCACAAAAAGGTAACTACAGGTTTCAGCTCCCTAAACTGGTACTCTCTGGTCCAGCAGCATCCATGGTCTGTCTGGGAACCAGGGCCATGGCAGCCACAGAAGGCTAGGAGCTGGAGCTGCAGGGATCACAGTGGCTGGGGACTGCAGTGTTCAGGGCCCTCCCCGGTCCAGTAAATTCCCTTGTTCAGGACTGATCAGGTCCTGATGGCGCTGGATCAGGGAGGTCCAACCTGTAGCACAATTCCTGGTGTTGAGCTGGTATTTTCAGTGGTGAGTAGCCCAGCTTGGTATGGCGAATAAAAGAGATTGGTGTGGATAAAAATTAACTTAAAAATAAAAAAAAAAGTTGTAGTTTAAATTAAAATGCATTTTTTAAAAATACACCTTTTAAAATTGAATTTAAGGTAGACTATACTGTAGTCCTATATTTACTATAATCTGTCACTAAATACAAACCATTGACATTTGAGGAGGGCTTCCTCATGCAAGATTAGTAAAAAAGGAGGCTTTTTACATTTAGGTAGAATCAGAGGGATAATATCTCTGACTCTGGAGGTGAACTCAAGTATACCAGTGTTGTACTGCATTAACTATAAAGTTACATTTTATTATTTACAGTAGAATAAACACAGTTTAAATTTTTCTGAATGTCAGTACTTACCATTTCTGTTGTGCAGAAATGAACTTGTCTTAATTATGTTTGGCTTTAGTTTACATGGTAGGTGCAAACAGAACTTTTTTTCATTTGGATTAGTTCAGTCAAGAACTGAGAAAACAGGAAAGCTTGTTTTCCTGTTCCAGTCTGTGAACAAAAACCATGCAGAAGAGGATGAGCGACCTGAATGACGTGGGGCCATGTTTTCAAAAGCGTACAAGCAAGGTTATTTGATTTTTTTTGAATGAGGACTAGGTATTTAGCCTGCTTAGACACTTACTGAAATCCCACTAGGTACCTGTCTTCATTTTTAGCTACCTAAATACCTTTAAAAATCTGTCTGGGGTGACCAGAATCAGTCAGTTAATTACCTACTACTGTTGAATAAATCAATTTGAAAGTAAAACCTGTTTTGATAGGTTTTTTCCTTATGTATTCAAAATAATTTGATAGTTATGTACAAAAAAAATGTATAGGTATAAAGTGTATTCTCCTGGGTAGCGAAAAGCACCAAATTTAGTATAAAGGTCAT
The DNA here is from genome assembly GCF_033958435.1 of Carettochelys insculpta. Lineage (NCBI taxonomy): Eukaryota > Metazoa > Chordata > Testudines > Carettochelyidae > Carettochelys > Carettochelys insculpta. The sequence continues at coordinate 12,923,779 of NC_134150.1, read as the reverse complement.
AGGCAGGTTTCAGATCAGCAAGTTTTTATGTTTATGCTAACGTACAAAATTGTACCTTTCAAATCAATATTTAGTTCCATGATTTTTGCTTTGTCTTTTAAAATATTAAAATTGTTGCTTTAAATTAATGTGGGTCCAGTACAGGTGTCATATAAGCTACTAGCTATATCTACGCTGCTCCTCCCTTTCAGAAGGGGTATGCAAATACAGCCAATCGAAAATGCAAATAAGGCATGGATTTGAATATCTTGTGCCTCATTTGCATACTCCCACGGGATGTCGCTTCCATAATGGCTGTTTTCGAAAGCCAAAACAACCATGTAGACAGGCTTCATTCGAAGGGAAGCCCCACTTTTGAAAGCTCCCTTCTTCCTGAAGAAAATTAGGAAGGAGAGTGCTTTCAAAAGCAAGGTTTCCTTTCCTTTCAAATGAATCCTGTCTACACGGCTGTTTTAGCTTTCAAAAACAGCTCTTCCGGAACCGTGATCCTGCGATAGTATGCAAAATGAGTCGTGAAATATTTAAATCTTTGCCTCATTTGCAATTCCAGTTGGCGGCATTTGCATGCCCATTCCTAAAGCAGTGTAGACACAGCTACTGTATACTACAAAGAAAGCGTTCAAAATTTTATAAACCTAAAACATAGAATTAGTAAATTCTGATATGAAAGTGGGGCGGCAGAGATTACTAGATTAAATTGACAGTCACTAAAGACTCTTGTTTTGAAAGTTGCTTATTTTGTTTTGAGGGTTGACTGTTATCCTTATCATGGCAACCGCATTGATGACAAGTTGGGGCTTGTCTGTGCAGCATGCCTCCCAGACTGAAGATCAATGTGTGCAACTTAATTTTCAAGTGCAGAAAATACAGCATATTTGCTTGTTTAAAACCCTTTTAGTCTGGAGCAAAGTAAGTCAGTGACCAGTTTCATTTACTGTGTAAGATTAATACTAAAATATTTTAATCTAACATTGTCGCTGTCTTTAACTTTTTATCTTGCTTGTTGGAGAATCACTCTTTAAACTATTTCACTTGGTTTGTTTTCAGTTAAAATGGAAATAGAGCTTTGTTTTTCTGCATGCATTGAGCAGAGTGTAACTTGGTTTTGCTATTTGATTTGGGAGCAAGAAATTAGTAGACCACTGTTTGAAATGCTCTGGAATGGGGAAATATGGTTTGGAATAATCTTTTGCTTCCATTAAAATTAGATTTCTTTTTGACTGTGATCCTGTCAGTGATTTTTGTTTTACTAAAAATAGGCTTTCATTTTAGTGCTGTGGCACAGCACCTAACTAATGAAAAAATAAACACAGTATCATTTCTAGGGCTTGTCGTCTTCTAACATTTAACTGCTTGCAAGTAGATCTGTAGAGAGCGTAAAACTTAAATAAAAATATAACATTGAGGATATACAGAATTGTAAGAGTTTTGGTTTGATTAATTTATTTTAATTAGCTTCTTGATTTTTCTGTCAAAGGAAACATCCTAATTTACATGTATTTGCTTTTATATACCTTTCATAATAAAAAATATAGTTTGCATAACTTTGAATAGCGATGACTGGCAGGGAAGACACTTAACTTAGAGGAACACCTATTCTGAACTCTTTCATTTTAATAAAATAAATGAAGTAGCTGATTAATTATTTAAGAACATAGTGATTGATTTTAAGTTCCATTCTCTTCTAGCAGCTAAAGAGCAATATGTTAACAACACCAAGAAATCAAAATATGATTCTGAACAAATACACCAAACATTTTACCTTTTTGGTATGAGCGAAAGCTGTATGCTTATCTATATATCATACTGACACCCCTAAGACTATGATTGCTTAAAATAAAGAATTGGATTTCTTTTATTTATGTCCCATTTTTAGAGCCTTTAGAGGTCAGGGCGCTCAAAATTTTCTGTGTAACTATAATGGCTGACAACCTTTCAGTGATTATCTAAGATTTTCTTCCAGGAGCTGGAGTTTTAATAAAAGCATGCAAGACTTGTTATTAGATTGAGAGATTTGGCAACAGTGTGTTTTAACAACTGTCAGGTGCGTACACCTATACGCGCCCAACAAACAAAAATTCAGAAAACAAGTGAATGCCTTATACACACAGAGAACCATTTTAGAGTGTGTGCATTTGTAAATGGCTTTTCTCCCTAAAGCAGCAGTTCCCAGACTTTTTCTGTTCATGGAACACTTGGATGTCCGTCATGGTGCTCTCTGCAGAGCACTCTCTTTTTTTTACATCATCATATTAACTATGAGTATAACATTACTTATGGAAAAAATTTCATAATAATATTAATAAAATTATTGTACCGAAACACAACTCAGCAAATAGTAATGAAACCAGACAGTAACAAAACAAATACAGCAGGGGCAACAGATAAAACATAAAATAAATCAGCATACTTACTTTGTAAATTTAAGCTATTAACAGACAGAGATGGTGACTTAATGAAGTAAGTACTTGTTGCCTCTTAACAAGCAGCAGTATTAAAAAAGAAATTGATTATTGTATAGTCATTTCGAGAAAACTGCAAAATCGAGAAAATTCCATCTCAAAACTTTTTATTTTCCCCTGAGAATGGGAAAGAGATCGCCAGTACTCAATTTCAATGGTGGGACACTTTGCCATAGCTCACAGAACACCAGTGTTCTGCTGGAACATAGTTTGGGAACTGCTGTGCTACAGGAATACAACTTGAAATGGAAGCTAGAGATTTAGAATATCTACTGCCTTTCTGATTTGCTTTAGCAATAGAAGAAAGCTAGAAGCTGAAAATATTGTAAAGAAAATATTGCAAAACATAAGAGAGAAACACAAAACTGAAACTCCAGAACAAAAATTGTTTCCTATGCAGATGACATTGCAATAACATTCATAATCCTTTTCTTCACTATCTGTTGTTCTGTGAATTAAACCACATTAGCTAGGCCTTGGATTATAAAATAAATTTTTAACAGTTGTCGTCAGTACTGATGAACTAAAAAACATAAGGGAAGTTCAAAATGTCCTGTCATTTCTGATGTGCCAGTATAGAGTTTGGGTACCTATTTCTATAGTGTATGAAATTAAACTCTCATATTTCTTTTTCGTCCTGTACGCTGTAGAGTTTTCTTTGGAAAGTTAGGTAGAATACTACTGGATTCTGGAGGGTCTTTTTAAGCCCTCAAGATTTTTTAGTTTGTCAGAAGAAGGGAAGGTACTGGACTTCTAAATTTGAGGGAATATTATTAGACCGATAACAACAGTTTCATCTTGGAATAAAGGAAACCAGATTTCCCACTGGATTCACTTAAGGAGAATGTTCAGTTTAAATTTTGTGCTCTCTTATAAAGTGAGAGTAAGGTGATAACTTCCATTATTAGGACTTGATGAAAATAATTGTTTTTTAGAGTGATTTACAGAATATACAGAAACTCCATTTACTTTTACTATGGAATTACAGAGAGCAGTATTGTGCATTTTGAGAGATGCAGCATGGTACTTGAACCCTGGCTGACAGGAGTGCATAGTAGGAACTTTTGCACCCTGCCAGTCATGGGCTGTTCCAGGATCTGGAGATATCCCTGATATAACTTAGGTGGCTAAGAGGGCCCCAAATAACAGCTGCCTCCCCAGTACACCATACGGACCTCAGTGCTGCCCAGAAATCACCCACTCCTGCCTCCACTACATTTGACAGGATTTCAGAGGAGGTCCTGGCTGCATCATCCCTGAATCAAAAGAATCCTACCCTGGTTCATTTGGTGCCTTTAAAGGTCCCTTTTTGCTACTCTGTCCCTTGTATGCTTTATAAAGGAGTCAGTGATGAGGATCTCAACCATCAGCGCTTAAATAATTTAGAAAGCAGTTAAAAGTGTAAAAGCATAAAATATTCCAAATAACTTCTTGAGAATGGGGAATGTATTACCATGATGAATATAAGAAACACCAAGACACTGAAATTTAGTTATGTAACAGTTTTGTTATTCCACATGAAATACTGTAACATAAACCTTCCTAATTTAGCCAATTTAAGTTTTGCATGCTTGGTAAAAAGAGATTAGAAGCATATTAGAGTAAACTCTTTTATATCCATCATTCTGTAATCTGGAACTCTCAAATAACTGGCATTTTAACCTTAAGTAAATCCTAATTGTTTTCTGTCAGTATAGTATACTGAAAGTAAATGCAAATAAATACAGTATAGGTTTACAGCGTACACTGCTGTTGTTGATAAAGTTCTCTGCATACATTTTTGTTTATTTTTTTAATATCTAATCTTGTTTTTCTGTAATGTTCTGTATTGCTAGGTATACCTCTTGTTATCCAGGATGTTTGCATATCTGGCGATCTCCTGGTCCCAAAACTGCTAGATATGAGTGTACTGTACATTTTGAAAAAAAATAAAAAACCCTATAATCTGAAAAATTATTAACAAGGCAGAAACTTCTCCTGTTTACAGCCTGACTTCAGAAGAAGAAGAAGAAAGGGATGAGAGAGAAGTGTATCCTAGGAGTAGTGCCATTACCTGCAACTTGATGGAATTTCAATAAATATTATGTTGATTTTGTTATACTACTGCAAGTCCTGCTTGGTATAGAATTTATAGTTTTGTGTTCCCCAAAATACAGATTTATAAGCAAAAAAAAAAAATCCTTAGAAGATTTTTTTTTATAGTCTTAGGAATAGCAAAATAGCGAATGCCAAAACAAACTTAAAATGTTATTTTTGTTAAGGAAACATACTGTAATGAGAGCTAGAAAGTCAGAGCCTTCTCTTACTTATAGGCTCCAAGTCAGCAAAACATTTATTTATTTGTTTAACTTAAAGCACATGAGTAATCCTATCCCTGTTCAGTAACGCAGTTAAGTATATTCAGTGACATTCATTTGCTTCATTAAATTGGGGCCTGAATACCTGGGTATGCTGAATACCATGGTCAATGGAAATAAATATTAGGCTTTTTTAAAAAATGAGAGTGCAGATATACAAGGCTAAATAATTGTCGTTCATATTTTCCATAAGTGCATTTGCCTCTCCTCTCCTGAAATGCAGGAAGGTATGAAATTAAAGGATGGGGTTCTTGAGTCTTAGTATTTTGAAGAATAAAGAACTTGTGAATCTCAAGTGTTGCTGGAGTAGTATGGCAAGAGTCTCTAATTGATTCTTTATGTGTGATGCTAATGTTGGGTATTCTATAGAAAATACATTATTTTACGGCTTGTGCTTTGTCATTTGACACTTTGAAATTTTGTGGTGTCTGTTTAAAACATGCAGAAAGAGGAGATGATAGCATTAGAAAATAATACCACTAGAGAGAGATTCAAGTAGAAATGAAAGTGATTCTGGAAACCAAGAATACTCATTACCATACAGTCAAGGATATTGACTTTTTTAAACCACAATTATGGGGACACCATCAACTTAAAAATCACACTTCTGATTATATACCATTGATACTAATACTACTGAAACCAAAGATTAGACTATTCATTTTTTTAAGTTTACTTTGTGGTTGACAGCATTTTGTGTACTGCTTTGACTATTTCCGTTTGTAGATACAAGTTTGGTGAGGTAATAAGTTTTAAAGGACCAACTGCTTTTGGTGGGAGACAAGTTTGTCTCTTTCATTAATAGATATTGGTCAAATAAAAGATGTTACCTCTTCTATCTTGTGTCTCTACAATCCTAAGACTGACATGGCTATACCAATGTGTCCATTTATAATTAGTTTAATCTGTGTGCTTCTTTCATGTAGCAACAGGGGAAGAAAATCTTTATCATCAGATTTCCTAGTATCTTTAAAAAAATCTTCAAATAATTGCATTACTGCTGAAACTACTTTTAAATCAGCATATTAAATTTATGACATTTCAAGTTGGCCACGTTCCTGTAAGCATCTCAAAATATTTCTGTGTGAGCAATTATGTATCTCAGTTTTGCAGGTGAGAAACAGAAGCTGTGAGAACTTAAATGCCATGTCCTTTAGTAGTCTATGACAAATCAAGAAATAGACCGTAAGTTTTGACATTTGTTCTCATCCTTTGGCATAAGAACAATAGCTTGGCCATAATGGATGAAACAGCTGGCCATCTAGCCCTGTATCCTGTCTCCCAGAAGGGACAATGCTAGCTAGTTCAAAAGGACTGAATAGAACTGGGCAATTATTAAGTGATCCATCCCCTGTTCAATTCAATCAGGCAGGGAGAAGCTCAGGAACACCTAGAGGATAGGGTTGTATCGCTGACCATCTTGGCTAGTAGCCACTGAGGAACTTTTCCTGCATGAACTTGCTTATATCTTTTGTGAACCTACTTATATCAATGTACAATGGGAGAGCCTACTTACATTTCTGGCTTTCATAACATCCCGTCAATGAGTTCCACAAGTTACTGCACACTGCGTGAAGAAGTACTGTCTTATGTTTGCTTTCTCTTAATTGTATTTGTTATGCGAATGGGGTAAAGAATACTTCCTTCGTCCCTTCAGTCGCACCATTTACAGTATTTTAAACCAGAGTGGCTGAATTTAGTGACCCTCTGAGCTGTATATGACAATGTTCAGAAGTTCAAGTGGCTGGAAACAACTGTCAGGACTCGGGGCTTAAGCCCCATCACTGGTGAAGCCCCAAAATCCTCTTCCTCCTGGGCAGAAGCCTCTACCTCACCACCCTATGGCAATGCAGAGGTCCTGAGCTCACCCCTGTAGTCTGGTACTGGAGAATGAGGAGGGGCCTGCGTGAGACACATTTGAACTGGGAAAGAGCTCATGTGGGCCACCAGCCATGGTTTGGCCACTCTGTTATATATCTCTCATACCCCACCTTCGCCATTTTATTTTTCAAGATGAATAGTCAGTCTTTTCAGTCGCTCCTCATATGGAAGCTATTCCACTCCACGTGCAGTCATTTTCTGACCCTTTTCCAATTCTATTGTATTTTTTTAGAGGAGTGAGTAAGAACTGCATGTATTTAAGGCGTGGACGTGCAATATCTTTATACAGCTGTCTAATGATTCTTACTATCTTGCTAGCTATCCCTTTCCTAATGGTTCATAACTTTGAATTAGATTTTTTAACTGCTGAACATTAAGCAACTTTTCAAAGAGCTATCCACAATGACTCCAAGATCTCTTTAGCCGTGTCTACACGAGCCGGCTACTTCGAAGTAGCCGTGCCAACTTCAAAATAGCGCCCGCCACGTCTACACAAGGCGACCGCTATTTCGAAGTTGAAATCGACGTAAGGCGGCAAGACGTTGAAGTCACTATCCCCAACAGGTGATGGGAATAGCACCCTACTTCGACACTGAACGTCGAAGTAGGGCATGTGTAGATGATCCGCGTCCCGCAACATTGAGATAGCGGGGTCTGCCATGGTGGCCATGAGCTGAGGGGTTGAGAGACGCTCTCTCCAGCCCCTGCGGGGCTCTATGGTCACCGTGTACAGTAGCCCTTAGCCCAGGGCTTCTGGCTGCTGCTGCTGCAGCTGGGGATCCATGCTGCATGCACAGGGTCTGCAACCAGTTGTCTCTGTGGATCTTGTGTTGTTTAGTGCAAGTGTGTCTGGGAGGGGCCCTTTAAGGGAGCGGCTTGCTGTTGCCCGGGAAGTGCTAGTCCGTCCTGTGACCCTGTCTGCAGCTGTTCCTGGCACCCTTATTTCGATGTGGGCCACTTTGGCATGTAGATGCTCCCCTGCAGCGCCTACTTCGATGTAGTGCTGCCCAATGTCGACACTGAATGTCGACGGCACCAGCCCTGGAGGACTTGTAGACGCTATTCATTGAAATAGCTTGTTTCGATGTCGCTACATCGAAATAAGCTATTTCGATGTAGCATACACGTGTAGACATAGCTTTTGAGTGGTAACAACTAATTTAAATCCAATCATATTGTATGTATGGTTGGGAGTATCTTTTCCAATGTGCATACTTCATTTATCAACATTAAATCTTATCTGCCATTTTGTTGCCCAGTTGAGTGAGATCCCTCTGTGACACTTTTCAGTCTGCTTTGGACTTCGATGTCTTGCATAGTTTTCTATCATCTGCAAACTTTGCCACCTCACCATTTACCTTTTTTTTGTACCGTGTGAATATTTTGAACAGAACTGGTGCCACTAGAGGTCCCTGGGGAAATCACACCATTTACTTGTCTCCTCTATAAAAGTTGACCATTTATTCCTAGCTTTTCTATCCTGTCTTTTAGCTACTTACTGATGATGCGTGAGATGATCTTCCTTCTTACCCATGACAGTTTACTTTGTATAAGAACCTTTTGTGAAGGAGCTTGTCAGAAGGGTTTCCAAATATCCAAGGTAGAGGGTGGGGGGTGGGGGGGGGTGTGTGTAAAAAAAATATGCCTATGTCCATGTGTTTGACCACTCCTCAAAGAATTCAGACAGACAGGGAAGGTATGATTCCCCATTGCAAAGTCCATGTTGGCTATTTTCCAGCAAATCATATTCCCCTACGTGTCTGGTAATTCTGATATCTGAGACTTGATTGGAAGTAGAACTGACTTTAAAATTTCTAGGGTAAGAACTTGAACTACCAGCTAGTCTTCCTTATAGCAAGCAGCAGCCCCAACATGCCCTTACCTCACATTCCTTCCTAGGTAATTGTGCCCCAGCATTTATCTCTTTCTTACTTGAATGCAGACCTTCAGCGGTGATCGTAGATGTATTATATACTTCATCTTCCCAGACAGGGGATATGACAGCATCAAATTGTTTTCCATTTTTCCCCAGAGTGTGGAGATCTTTTTAGCAGGTCCTACTTTCCCTTTCTTCCTCAGCTCACCTTTTCTTTCACCCTAGTCACGCCATATCACTAGCCCATCCAGCGAGAATAGGAAAAGGAGACAGGGGAAGCATATGCAATGAGGAGTTTTCTGTTGAGTAACGTACAAGGATAGTCAGGTATCGGAGGGGTAGCCGTGTTAGTCTGGATCTGTAACAGCAACGAAGGGTCCTGTGGCACCTTATAGACTAACAGAAAAGTTTTGAGCATGAGCTTTCATGAGCACAGACTCCCTTCATCAGATGCTGGTCTTGGAAATCTGCAGAGCCAGGTATAAATAAGCCAGAGCAAGGATGGGGATAACAAGGTTAGCTCAGTCAGCAAGGGTGAGGCTGACTACCAGCAGTTGATCTGGAGGCGTGAATACCAAGGGAGGGGAAGCTGCTTTTGTATTTAGCCAGCCATTCACAGTCTTTGTTTAAGCCTGAGCTGAGGGCATCAAATTTGCAGGTGAATTGTAGCTCAGAAATTTCTCTTTGGAGTCTGGCCCTGAAATTTCTTTGCTGTAGGATAGCTACTTTTAAGTCTGCTACTGCGTGGCCTGGGAGATTGAAGTGCTCTTCTACGGGTTTTTGTATATTGCCATTTCCGATATCCGATTTGTGTGCGTTTATTCTTTTACGTAGAGACTGTCCAGTTTGTCAATGTATACAGCAGGGGTTATTGCTGGCACATGATGGCATAAATTATATTGGTAGATGTACAGCTGAATGAACCCACGATGGTGTGGCTGATCTGGTTACGTCCTGTAATGGTGCTGCTGGTGTAGATATGTGGGCAGAGCTGGCAACGAGGTTTGTTGCATGGATGGGTCCCTGAGTTAGAGTGACTGTGGTGCGGTGTATAGTTGCTGGTTAGGATTTGCTTCAGGTTGACAGGTTGTCTGTGGGCAAGGACTGGTCTGCCTCCCAACCTGAAGCAAATCCTAACCAGCAACTATACGCCGCACCACAGTCACTCTAACTCAGGGACCCATCCATGCAGCAAACCTCGTTGCCAGCTCTGCCCACATATCTACACCAGCAGCACCATTACAGGACCTAACCAGATCAGCCACACCATCGTGGGTTCATTCAGGTGTATATCTACCAATATAATTTATGCCATCATGTGCCAGCAATGCCCCCTGCTGTATACATCAGACAAACTGGACAGTTTCTATGTAAAAGAATAAACGCACACAAATCAGACATCAGAAATGGTAATATACAAAAACCCATAGAAGAGCACTTCAATCTCCCAGGCCACGCAGTAGCAGACTTAAAAGTAGCTATCCTACAGCAAAGAAATTTCAGGACGAGACTCCAAAGAGAAATTTTTGAGCTACAATTCATCTGCAAATTCGACACCCTCAGCTCAGGCTTAAACAAAGACTGTGAATGGCTGGCTAAATACAAAAGCAGCTTCCCCTTCCTTGGTGTTCACACCTCCAGATCAACTGCTGGTAGTCAGCCTCACCCTTGCTGACTGAGCTAACCTTGTTATCCCCACCCTTGCTCTGGCTTATTTATACCTGGCCCTGCAGATTTCCAAGACCAGCATCTGATGAAGTGAGTCTGTGCTCACGAAAGCTCACACTCAAAACTTTCCTGTTAGTCTATAAGGTGCCACAGGACCCTTCGTTGCTGTGCAAGGATAGACATGCTCCTCCAGGGTAACCAGAGCCTGGTCTATACGAGGGGAGAAAATTGGTAAGATACACAACTCCAGCTAAGTGAATAGCATAGCTGGAGTCAGTGTACCTTACACTGATTTTTTGGACTGTCCCCACAGTGGGTGCTTGACAAGAAAAACTCTCCCACTGACTTCCCTTACTCCTCCTGACTGCCTGCGCTCTTGAACTATGAGGCATATCTGGGTCATTGGAGACATCAGCATTTAATTTAGTAGGTTCTTACTAGACCTGTTAAATCAAACCTGGAATGTCTATCTCTGGAGTGTTGATCCTCCAGTAAATGTAGGCAAGCCCTGAGATTGTGAGCTGTCTCATCACTACCTGCCCTTAGCATAAAGCAATCTTGTGCTTACAGTGGGTCAGCTTCTTGCAACCAACAGCCTCTTCACTGATTTCCAAGTCTTCACAGACCTCACTGCCTCTGTGCAGGCTTCTGTTAAGTATACATGAACTTGCTAGTCCTCAGAGTGCTCACTGTAGTGTCGACAACTTAACTACAGGATGTTCTGAGAAATACCAAGTAAGCTGTCTCCAGAGAAACAGTCTGTATGCCGTTTACTGGAGCAATTCATGATTGTTATTCTCGAACTGAAATATATAGTGAAAGCAATAAGAATTTTTTTTAAATAAAAATTAATTTGAGAGAGAGCAAGAGACTAGTGAAAACAGACCACTCAGTTTTAAGTATGCTGGCTCCAAGTTGGCTTCAGACTGTTTATTTGAAATCATAGAATCATAGAAGAGTAGGACTGGAAGGGCCCTTGAGAGGCCATCGAGTCCAGCCCCCTGCCCTCATGGCAGGACCAAGCACTTTCTAGACCATCCTGAAAGCCATCTATCTAACCAAATGCAAATGTGTAACTGCCATTATGTTTGGCTTACAGTGCTTACCCTGTGTATGAACCTAGGTAGATGTGAATGCACATCCTTTAGTAAGGCAAAAGCAGTTTTCATCTCTGCTGACGAATAACACCTTAATGTGCTCTGTAAGGTATAGAGGTATATACACATACTTTTCCTGTAGTCAGTCCATACATTTTGCAAGACTATCAATGAACAGATTGATCCTGGCTTTCATTTCAGATATTGCACAACAGTCTCCATAGACAAAGACTATGATAGCAAAGTGTTCAGCTAGTGAGTTTGTCAGGCCTGAAGGGGATTGCTGTTACAGAACAATGAACTTGTTGCCAGTTGGAGGAGTTCTTAGGGTTGTAGGTGGGATAGACGACAGTTTTAAGGCTACCTGATTTTAGAGTTAATGCTGGTTTTGTACTCTGACAGAAAGTTAAGAAACCTCCAGAACATGTGGAAAAAAAAAGGAAAAGACATGTAGCTGGCTCCTCTTTTCCCTACTTCCTTGTCTGCCGGTCCACTACTGAAAATGTCGAGGTTTAAAATCACATCTGCCATGAAAACTGCAGCTCTCATTGAAGAGCTGTGGTGATGAAATGATTATCTTTCAACAGCTATAAAACCTAGTGGCAGTGGTGGGGAGTAGAGAGGAGTTAATGCAGAATTTAAATAACATGGTAATGTAGTAGTGAGCTAGTACAAGCAAATACATCTTGGAAAGAAGAGTTTGAATTACGTGTACACATGCATCTGATGAAGTGAGTCTGTGCTCACGAAAGCTCATGCTCAAAACTTTTCTGTCAGTAAAACCTTTTACTTGGTGCACAGCTGTTTTGTATTCGGCATACGTTCTTTTCTCACCATACTCAGTGAAACATCTCAGAGCATAACAATCAAAAAGAAAATGTAATTAGCTTGTATTTAAGTTAGAGAGATCAATACTGAACATATTAAAATGCCATTGTATAGGTTGTGGTATGTTCTCATTTGGACTACTGTGTTCAGTTTCAGTCATCCCACCTAAGAAAGTTTATTGCAGAGAAAATCAGCAAGCTGATTGGAGTCATAGGCTATGTCTGCACTGCAGGATGAAGTTGAATTTAAGGCACTTAGCCCAATTTTACAATGTCATAGTCTTCACTGTAAATACCATTAGGTCGTTTTTAGGTAGCACTAAGGTGAATATAACACCATGAGAAGTGATTTGACATAGTGTCAAATTTGAATTTAAAAGTTCAGATTAAGGCTAGTGTGGAAACATTATTAACCTCCAGAGGTCCCATATATATCCCGCAATGCTCCATAATTGTCTGCTCTGGCCACTTCCAGCAAGCTGCTCTCCAGGTGCTCAGGAATTAGGAAACAGGAAGCCTGCAAAGTTAAATTCGGCACCAGGAAGCCCGTGGTGGCTAGCCTGTTGGCTCGTGCTTGTAAGAGAGGCTGAGAAGCTTTTTTCTTTCTTTGCTATCAGCACAGTGAGCATATCTGTCCATTAAAGATAAACCCAACACGGAGTTCATGGTTCTGTAAGATGAGCCCTTGGATTTTTTTTTTCCAGCACTGATGCTAGCCCCTGCCCCATTGCACCACATGGCAGCTAGACTGTGGCACTCATGCTTGTATGAGAGGCCAAAAAACTTCTTTTCTGTGCTTTACAGTTACAGAGGGGAAGTCCCTCCACCCCCGATGCCATGCAATTGGGATATTTCCTGTGCTTGACCCAATAAAAGGACATGCTTTCTGTTCAGTGTGGAGTTCTGCCAGACAGCACCATGTCCTCCTGGTTTGCACATGGTGAGGGCTCCAAGGGTGGCAAAGATTTTTGAGTGCTTGCTGGGGTGGGGTGTCTCCCCCCTACAGTTAAGATTTTGGGGGGCTCGCTGCTGCTGAGGGAAGTCTCCTTCTAGAGGCAAAGATTTTTGGGAGCTTGCCATCCTCGCCTTTGCAGCACTGAAGGGACCATTCCAACTGGCCCTTCAAACGACCCCACACCCCACGACACCTAGAATGTGATGGGGGGGGCTGGTCCCCCTCCCCCAGCCTGAACAACACTGAAGGGACCATGTCAACTGGCCCTTCAACCTAAGACCCCACACCCACTTCAGGCGATGAGGTAGCTCCATTACCCATGTTGTGCACCTCTTTGTAGTGAAGTGGGAGGCCAAAAATCCTGCATTGAAAATGTCTTTTTTTCCTAACCATTCTGATCCTCCTCTTTCTGCAGACTTTGCATTGTTCCTGTATTATTTCCAGAGATTATATTTCTGGAATCAAGGGGAAGAGGGGCAGTGGCTTGAGGGCCAGTTGAGAACAGTTAGACACCTGCTGCTTTTTGTAAAATCGTTTGATAATTCAGTTGTAAAAGCATGTGATGTTAGTTAATTTGCCAATCTTTGTTTATGCTTTCTTCACGATCTTCATTTCTTTCATGCCATACTGTGGTTTCAAGGGGGGAAAAGGTAACTGAGGGACCATTTGACATGGCAGAGTCATTTGCCTGGTCCAAGAGCACGTACATACTGTGATTCCCTACTTTTCCTTCTGGAAAAATGGCCATTTGCTTCCAATGGGAGGGGAATGAGGGCAATGCAATGCCATGCAATGCGGGAAGATGAAATCACGTACACATAACCACTTGTGAGGCATTTTTCACCCCCCATACAGGGCTGAGGGAACTGTGGGGTAAGTTCCCACAATGCACTGCTGCAACAGTTGATATTTGGGGATAGAATGTGGCAGCAATAAGTTGACTTTGTGGGGAGGCCAGGATAGTCAAATTCAAATGTATAAAACCCAGGGTTAAAAAAACCAATTTTAATAAATTGAAATGTATGTCTTATCTCATAGTGTAGATGTAACCATAAATAGACTTCCATAAGATGGGCATGAATATTGTTATTGTTAGGGCTCCTCACTTTGGAAGAGATAAATAAAAAACATACATAAAAGCGGAGATTATTAGGAAAGACTCTCCCCAGTGTGCATTGTCTGTCTCTTCTAACATACTCTGTGCTTCCTCAGTGTGGGTGAGAGAGCCTATCAGCAGCTATTCCTCCTGCTTGGCCGAATTCAGTAGTGATGTTCTCTGATCATATTGAGTGCTTTTTGCTCTGCTTCACTGCCACAAATGAGAACATCCAGTCTTTTCTGTCAACATTTTGTTGGTTTGATTTTCAAAAGTTAATGTTGTAATATATTATGAAACAACAGTAAAGTTAGCACTATTCCTAAACACCCCCAGTTTCGCCGTTCATTCCTTTTCCTGTCCGATATTTATGATAGTCACTGAAGAGAGAGATTTTCAGATATGATTCTGTACTATTATTATTATTTCTTATTATTTAAACAAATCTGAAGAGTGAATTGATTTCAGAATTCTGAAGCTGATATTGTAATTAATCCTATGTATATTTCTAATGACATAGGAAATTTTCCCATGATCAGTGATGACTTAGTCAATTCCTATCATCTCTTGCTATGTGCTTTGGACCTAGTGTATGGAAATGCTCTACAATGTCCTAATCGTAAGGAGCTTCTGAATCCTAACTTTAAAGGTATGTAGAAAAATAGTTTTTCTTCAATCCAAGACAATGAAAACTGCTAAAATTAAATCATTTTTGAGATTGTGTAGAATAGAGACTAAATAATATTCTCTTGAGCCGTGAAAGGAACTAAACAGCTTGAAGCTATTAAGTCTTTGCTCTAACTGCCAATACAGGTTAGATTTCCATTATACAGTGTATTCTGAAATAGACAACTGGAATTCATTAATGGTTCATAGAGAAGCCAGAAGTATCTTTTACAAAGAAAACACCATTGAGGAAGGCTAGCAAATCAGCCAGTGCTTTCTTGTTAAAGATGATAGCAAATGACAAGATATAAATTGACATGATAAACATGCAAATGATTAAATAGCAAGATATTTCCATTGAGTCAGTAATATATTTTTTCAGACCTCTGCTTTCTCTTTGCAATATAGTGGATATATGGCTTGTTTGCCTCTAACGTTTTCCTACATTTAGCTTAGTTTAAACATTGGTAAGGATGGGAGCCTTTTCTTAAGTACCACTTTTTTGGCTATATTTTACTAATTCTGTCAGCTCGTTTGATCAGTTTTCTGTTAGAAACTAAACAGTTTTACATGGTTGTTGCTACTTTTCTCTGTCAAAGATTAAATATGTTTACAAATGGTATTTGATGGTAATGTCTAATTAAGTTGATGTTTTCAGATTCATCAATGCTTTTCAAGGTGGCTTGTAATTTTTAGTCTTGCATTATGTTAATTCTTTATATAGGTGTATTTAGTTACCAGGACAGGAATTTATATAACTGAATATTTCTCTTTAAATTATAGGGCTTCCTGAAGACTTTCACAGTAAGGATTATAAACCATCCTCCGATCCTCCCTGCATCATTGAAAAACTCTGCTCTTTACACGATGGTTTGGTTTTGGATGCCAAAGGCATAAAGGAACATTTTTGGAAGCCATATATTAGGAAACTTTTTGACAAGAAGGTTTGTCTACAAGAAATCTTTTAAGTCTATTAGAGTGGGAAGAAATCTGCTGTAGTGGCTGGTTTAAAATGGCATGGTACTGAAATATTTGCATTTGTACTAAATTTTCTTACAGATTTTAAAAGGCAAAGAAGAAAATCTGACTGGATTTTTAGACCCTGGTAACTTTGGTGACAGCTTGTGAGTGTTTGTCTTTTCAAATTTCAGAACAAAAGCAATTGTACTGACAAAATGTTTTTATGTTTTGTACCTTTAATTGGCTTATGTATTACCACTCCATTTAATATTGAACTGTTTGGAGTCCTGAATTCTATGCATTCTTAGGTTTTGGGGTTAGGCTATCTCAGTTTCAGGCATATTCGGGGCTCATATTTGTTGAAAGATAATTTATTTGCTGGGCTCCATTATTTTAATATCCCTTCTAGCTTTGTAGAAATCAGAGTATCAAAAAGAGAGAGAGAGAGAGATTTTATTTTTGTTGTCTAATAGACAGTGTGTCGAACCACAAGCATTTATTTTCATATTGAGAACATGAATTAGAATATATGGAGGAGTAAATTCTTGATGAAAAGTCTTGTAAGACAAATTTTTTTCATTGGTCTGAAAGTGTTTGGGAGTGGAGGAGATTTATTTTAAACAGGTATAACATTTGTTCTAATGAATGTGCTGAATGAAAGTCTTTGAGGTAGAATCTATTTCTGTTATTTTTTAAAAGGCCATTGGCAAGCTAGGTAGTATTCAAACTGTGAAATGCATTGGACAATAAAAGTGCCATATGTTGAAAAGCATGAAGTTCATTTCCCTCAGATCTTCGTAAAATGATTGCCGATATCTGGGGTACTTATCTTTTCCATTCAGTGGTGCACGTATGGCCATGCCTCCTGGCAATTGCCACAGACCAGTGTAAAGGTAGTGTTAGAGCAAAAGTTCTGTCTTAGTACTGTCCCCATTCTCTCCAGCTGAAGAGCTTATGTTTATCTAGAAGTCCCCTCTAGGCTTAATTGGGAAGTGGTTCTGGGTCCAGAGATACATGGGACAGTGAAATGCCATTTGAAGAACGGCACATGCATGCAAGCATATTATTTCCAAATACACAAAGAGTTGTTTTCTAAAGTTTAGGCACATGGTTTCAAAATCATTTGTGAGTAAAGGGTCACATCATTATATAAGGGGAAAAGACTATAAAGGGGGTCTCTCACAAGAGTATTGAGGATTAGAGTGTTTAATTTTAGTGTTTTTTTGTGAGAGAAAAGATGTACATAAGTTAGAAATTTCATACTCTTCCTTTAAGAAAAGATAACGTGTATCATGGAATTACAGAATCCTAGGGCTGGAAGGAACTTCAGAAGGTCATCGAGTCCAGCTCCGTTCCTAAAAGCCGGGTCAACGCTAACTGAGTCATCCCAGACAGAACTTTGTCAAGCTGGGACTTAGAACCCTTTAGGGATGGATATTCCACCATCTCTCTAGATAACACATTCCAGTGGTTCACCACTCTCCTGGTGAAATAGTTTTTCCTAATATCCAACCTACAACTCCCACACTGTAACTTTAGACCATTGCTCCTTGTTCTGCCATCTGTCACCACTGGGAATCACCCTATCCTCTTTAGAGCCCTCCTTCAGGAAGTTGAAGGCTGCTATCATATTGCCCCTCACTCTTCTGTAAACTGAATAAGCCCAAATCCCTCAGCCTCTGCTCATAGGTCATGTGCTCCAGCCCACTAATCATTTTTGTTGCCCTTCACTGGACCTGCTCCCACATCCTTTCTATAGTTGGGGGCCCGGAACTGAATGGAGTACTCTAGTTGTGGCCTCCCTAGTGTCAAATAGAAAGGAATAATAACTTCTCTAGATCTGCTGCAAAAGTTCCTCGTAATGCACCCCAGCATGCCATTAGCCTTCTTGGCTACAAGGGCACACTGTTGACTCATACCCAGCTTCTCATCCATTGTAATCCCCAGGTCCTTTTCTGCTTCACTGCTATTTAGGCAGTCAGTCCTCAGCCTGTAAGAATGCTTGGAATTCTTCCATCCCAACTACAGGACTCTGCATGTGTCATTTTTGAACCTCATCAGATTGCTTTTGGCCCAATCCTCCAATTTATCTAGGTCATTCCGAACCTTACCCCTACTCTCCAACATATCTGCCTGTCCCTTTAGCTTAATGTCATCCACATATTTACTGAGGGTGCAATCCATCCCCTCATCCAGGTCATTAATGAAGATATTGAACAATACATGCCTTAGAACTGATCCATGGGGCACTCCACTTGAAACCGACCACCAACCAGATATTGAGCCATTTATCATTACCCATTGGGCCCGACCATCTAGCCGGCTGTCTGTCCACCTTACAGTCCATGTAACCAATTCATACTTCCTTAACTTGTGTGCAAGAATATTGTGGAAGACTATCAAAAGCTTTGGTAAAGTCAAGATATATCATATCCATTGCTTCTCCATGTCCACAGAGCTAGTTACCTCATCATAGAAGCTAATCAGATTAGTCAGGTATGACTTGCCCTTGGTGAATCCATGTTCACTACTCTAGATCACTTTCCCCTCTTCCAAGTGCTTCAGCATAGATTCCTTGAGGATCTCCTCCATAATTTTTCCAGGGACTGAGGTGAGGCTGACCAGTCTATAGTTCCTTAAATGATCCTTCTTTCCCTTTTTAAAGATGGGCTCTTTTTTTGCCTTTTTCCAGTCATCCTGGACCTTTCCCGATCTCCCGATCTTTACAAAGATAATGGCCAAAGACGCTGCAATGACATTTGCCAATTCCCTCAGTACCATTGGATGGTACTGTAGACTTACGTATGTCTAGCTTTTCTAAATAGCTCTTAACCTGCTCTTTCCCCACCAGCGCCTGCCCACGGCCTTTGCATAGTGTATTGCCTACTGCAGTAGTCTATGAGCTGACATAGTGTGTGATGACTAAGGCATAAAAAAGCACTGATTACTTCAGCTTTACCCACATCATCTGTCACCAGATTACCTCCCTCATCCAGTAACAGCCCCACACTCTCCCTGATCACTCTTCTATTGTTAACACGCCTATAGAAACCCTTCTCTTTACTCTTCACATTCTTTGCTAGCTTCAGTTCCAATTGTGCTTTCACCTTCCTAATTACTCCCCTGCATTCACCAGCAGCATATATTTATACTTCTCCTTAGTCAAAAGTTTCTGCTGCTTAAATTTAAACTCACCAAGGAGTTCCCTGGTAAGCTAAGCTCATATCCTACCATAGTTGCTTTTCTTACTGTGCAGAGGGATGGTTTGTTCCTGTGTCTTCCATAATGCTTCTTTAAAATACTGCCAGCTCTCCTGAACTCCTTCCCCTTCATATTAGCATCCCAAGGGATCTTGCCCATCAGTTCTTGCAGGGAGTTGAAGTCTGCTCTTCTGAAATCAAGGATCTGTATTTTACTGCTCACCTGTCATCCTTTTGTCAGGATCTTGAAATCCACCATCTCATGATCGCTACAGTCCAGGTTACCACCCACTTCTGTTTCTCCTTCTAATTCTTCCCTGTTTGCGAGGAGCATGTCAAGCTCTGCATGGCCCCCAGTCAATTCCTTCAGCACTTGTACCAGGAAGTTATCCCCTACATTCTTCAAAAACTTCCAGTATGAGTTACTAACCTATTTGTGTTACTTATAAAATGTGTTTTCCACGTACTTTTAGGTATACAGGAAAAATGTTTTAGAGTCTATTTTATGGAGCAAAACCATTCCTTGATGCTGCCACCAAAGAAAAATCTAATACACTTAAAAGATGGAAGGTGAGACATTCACAGGGAGCTAAATATTCAGATTACCTGTGTTCTTTTTAAAGTTTCACTCAGAAGAAAAGCAGTTTTACACCAGAATATTGTGGTTCTAATGATCTTCTTGCTTACAAAAAAAAAGTCTCTTCTTAGCTTGAGTTAGTTAATGTGAAGTAAAATCCTAGTGAAGACAAAGAACTTTATAGTTTTTCACACATGGTAAAATTTGTATTAATAGCTAGAACCCTATCATTTTTAACTTAACCTGCTAACTTGTGTGAGAATTACAAACATCCCTGTCTTCACTAGGCTTTTACTTCATGTTAGCTAACTTAACACACTTTTTTCTTAGAGAAGACAAAGCTAATGAAAGAATGCTCCTATGGTTCTGTTTTCTTGGTGTAGTTAGAAACCTTGCCCCTTTTCAAGAAAGAGCCAAACCCTTCTTCGGTGCAAAGAGGGGAAGGAGTGTGTGGAAAGTAGGAATTTGTGGAAATTGAGCCTGTCTTGCACCACATACCTGTATGAGCTACCATCTCTTTTTCAGACCGTGGGATATGTGGATACGTGTGTGCTTCTCTGAAGTGGGCACATGTGCTGATAATTTCCTACACAGCTGGATCATCTGCATTTCATTTAATTACAGCAGAAAAGGAGAAGGGTTCAGGATAAAGGTGTTTTTTCCCCATCTTTAGGCATGGGTTACATCCCACCACAGTTTAGAGCAATTCAGGTTATTCTCTTCTGCTCAGCTGCAGTGAGCCTCCAGGGACTGCTGTGGCAGTAGGGGTCAGTGGAATGCAGCAGCACTCTAGCCATGCCTCTGTATCATTCATCAGATATTACAAGGTGAGGTGACGTGAGCTCTTCAGTATCCAAAGATTTTCCTTACACTCAAGGAATCATTAGGTCGGCTGTTAGTACAATTTGTAAGTAGCTCTGAGGTGCTTGTTTTGTTATGAGGGACAGCTTATTGATAAGTATACTCTCTGTCCTAAAATATTCATTTAGACTTTTCATATTGCCCACTCCCAGTTTATTTTTTAATTCTTATTTGTCTTATAGGCTTCTGCAAACTCATATTTTTTAATTCTTATTTGTCTTATAGGCTTCTGCAAACTCATATTTATATAATAGTATCCTGAAAGTATATGTATCTAAATTTTAGTAAACAGCCTTTTTCATTTGCAGGGGGAACCTGCTGAAACTTGTATAATATCCTTCAGCACTTTTGAAAATGATTTATTGGTGGCACATGTGTCTTCAATCCTAGAATTGCTTCCTGATTTATGTTAGAACATAAGAACAGCCATACTGGATCAGACCAAAGGTCCATCTAGCCCAGTGTTCCAACAGTGGCCAACGTCAGATGCCCCAGAGGGAGCAAACAGTACAGTTAATCATCAAGTGATCCCTCTTCTATCATCCATATCAAGTCTCTAACAGAGGCCAGGGACATCATTCCTATCCACCCTGGCTAATAAGTATTGAAGTTTAGTTAGAAGTTGTATATAATTAGGAGGAACTCCCAGACGTAGAGATTTGTCAGTTACGGAGAGCTAGAGGAGCTAAGTGGTATGTCTTTTGCCAGATTGGATAGGAAGGACAGGTATATGCTTTTGCTGTTATCGTACTTGTGATACTATGGATCAAGACACAGATCTCAAGTATTAATTTAGGATTAAAGAAACTTAAGTAAATGTCCAACCATGCAAATGGCAGATAAATATATACAGTATATAAGTAAAGCAGCAACCCCATAGTTGTTGCAAGTGTAGATACAGCTTTCATTTTCTTCTGTAGCAAAGCCATCAACAAGGCCTATGAGGAGTATGTTTTGTCAGTTGGAAATCTGGATGAGCGGATATTTCTGGGAGAGGATGCAGATGAGGAGATTGGAACCCTGAGAAGGTGCCTGAACCCATCAACTTCAGGGATGGAAACAGCTGAAAGAGTGCAAGTGAAGTATAATCTCCAGCAGCACTTTGACAGAGTGAGTATGACATGGTGTGTGGGTATTGAGCTGAAATGCTCGTGAGAGTTGGATGCTAACGATAGAAGAGACTGTCTTAGGGTTCAAAGTCTGATTTGAAGAGATGGTAGAACTTTATTTCAGTAGTGAAGACAACTGATAGGAAAATGTTTTTAAGCCTACAGTGGCTTTTTTGTTTTTAATAATCTCTGCTCCTCTGTAGTTGAGCTGTTTCCTTCTTAGACCTTAACTCTGGTTTTAGGCTTTTTTTGTCCCTCCACCCACCACCCAACAAATAGTGTATGATTCCTTTCAAACTTCAGTTATTTGCAGAAGTGACTCCCAAACATTAGACTCTAGTCACTCAGTGTCAGTTCTTGGCTCAGGTTGCACCTACCTGTCATGCAGCTTTCTTTTTTCTAGTGGAATAAGAGAGATAAACAATGCAAACAGAAGGCTTTGGCCCCAGTTCTGTGGCCCACACCATTGATGTTAGTGTGGATCTTCCCAATTGAAATAAATGTACACCTTCTCATTCCCATTCTCAGTAGCCATATGTGGATGCGTATTGTCTTGTACTTGTCATATTCTGCACAGGGTATATATGAGCATCATGGCTGACTTCACAAAATATGCAGTGCTGTTTGACAGTGAGCAATCCTCAGAAAAGTATGAGAGTCTTTAAGGGAAGAGCTGGAAAGTCTTTTACATGGTTTTGTCAGAGTAATTATTTCAGAAGAGAGAGATATCTATCCTGCTGTACAGAAGGTAAGGCACTGTTAGCTTGGGACCCAAAAAAATAAAATATACTTCCAGTGTCTATGGATAGGTTATTGGCCTACATTCTAATATTATATATATTTCCCTTCTCTCTTGTCGATAGTGATAAAGGACACACATTAAGCTTTTCAAAATGAAACTAAAGAGAGAGGTGTCTAAATCCCTTCGATGGCTTTAAACATCTCAACTACAGTATATTCATAGTAATTGTTGAGATATTAGACTGTGTGCATATATTACACAAAGATGACACAGTTTGTTAAATTGTCAGTTAATAAAGGCACCTCAGTCCTTGTGATTCTTACATTACATCCCCATGAACAAACTTTTCAGTCAGTCACTTTTTCTGTACAGTCTGCTGAGTTTAGAACGTGTTCAACTGCAAATTAAATAGTACCTTTTTTAAATGTTTTACTAATTTATAAACTTGCTGCGTCTCATTTTAGTAGTACTTAACCACAGCAGTACTGTGTTAGAACTTTTTCTTCTTCAAGCGCTTGCTCGTGTTGGTTCCATTCTAGGTGTGTGCACACCCACATGTGCACTCATTAGAGGTTTTTGCCTTAGCGCTATCCATAGAATTAGCTGTAGCGACTCCTTGAGTGCTGTGTTCATGCACTGTTGTATTAGGTGCTACCAGCCCTAAGCCCTCTCCGTTCCTACTTACCATCTGTGACAGTTGATCAGAGCACTTCACCTTGCAAAAGAAGAGCCCCCTGGCAGCACAGGAGAAAAGGGCTTTGGGCAAAGGACCTGGTGCTTCACAGTGACAGTGACAGAGGACTGTGATTTCTCTTAGGACCCTCGTAAAGAACAAACAGGCTGGCATGGGCCTGGCACCAGACTCAGCTAAAATCCCAATACCTAAGGCCAGGCTGGTCACGGGCTTGCCCCCTCGGGCAGTGGAGCATCCTTAGTTCCTGAACCACAGGTGTAGATATCCATCTTCAAGGTCCCGTACCACACCCAGGTCCTTGATGCCACACTTGGGACATGAAAGGAAGAGAGTTATACTCTTGCTATTTCCTAATTCCCTAAGAATAAGCGGGCCTGGCACCATTTTGGACCTGCATCATCTCAACAAGGTGAAGCTTTGCACAGTTTTCCTGAACTACATCATCCTGTCCCTGGACCTGGGAGACAGGTATGTCACCCTTGATTTGTAGGATGCATATTTCCATTTTTCTAGGGCATGGACACTTCCTCCATCTTGTTCTGAACCAGCACCATTTCCTGTTCATGCTGCTGCCTTTTGGTGTAACATCAGCCCAAAGAAAATTCACAAGGTTCATAGGCCAGTGGCTGCTTACGTGAGATAACTGGCTAATAAAGAGCCAGTCCCAGAATGAGGTCCAGCCACCTCTCAATCGAGTTTGATCCACCTGCTGCAACCTAATTAATAAAACAGAATAAATTAAAAATGTTTGACCTTAATTCCAGCACAGCTCATGGAGTTCATTAGAATGGTCCTCAACTCTACTCAGGCCTGTTCCTCTGAGGCCCAGCTCCAAGCCATGAGTGACGTGATCTTGAACATGCAAACCCAGTTGCTCACCACTGTTCACATGTGCCTGCAGTTGTTGGACTACAGGGCAAGCTGTACTAATGTGGTCCCGTATGCATTGTTCTGCAAGTGGTCTTAGTCTACATCCCCAACAGACAGATCATAAACCGTGTAGTTATGGTCCTAGACTACGTGCTGTCGTTACTCAAACAGTGACAGAATCCTGCATTGTTGTTGCAGGGGATTCCTTTCACAGCTTACTTTACATCTGTGACCTACTTCTCTCTTGCCTCAGACCTGGGGTGGAGAGTTCACCTGGGCGATCTCAGCATGCAAGGTTGCTGCTTGAGTCACAGTTGCTCCTTGCACCTCAATGTTGGTGATCTCAGAGCAGTTTGCCCAGCCTACTAAGCTTTCCTACATCACATAAGAAGCTGGGTGGTCCAGTTGTGACAGACAATACAGTGGCTATGTTCTAGATTAACAGACAAGGTGGAGCCAGATCATTTGCTCATTGCCAACAAGCCCTTAAGCTTCATAACTTCCATTTACAGATCAGCATCCACCTGAGCCAGTCACCTCCCAGGGGCCAGCAACACTTTGGAAGATCACCACTGCAGGACCATCTCATCTCACCACGAATGGTCCCTCCATCCAGAAGTGGACAGAATCATTTTCCATCACTGGGGGACTCATTTGGATCTATTCATGTCTGAGGAGAGCAGGAAATGCCACATTTTGTGATCGATTCAGAGGATCGACAGAGGCTTTGTCAGATGCTTTTCCATTCCTGTGGTCAGGGGCTGTGTTGTATGTCTTCCTTCCAGAGTCATTAATTTACAGAGGCCTCATCAAGATCAAGCAGGACAGGGCAAAGGTGATCTTCATAATGCTGTCTTGGCCACACCAGCGCTGGTTTGGCATGCTGCTGGACCTATTTGGTGGCTACTCTATTACAGCTACTGCTCAGGCTGGACCTGCTGTTCCAGAACCTCAGGGATACATCTGTTACTTGAGCAGCAATTTAATGCATGATGAAATACACAGTGTAAGAAATGTCATCTGACATGTGAATTGTTCGATTTCCATTCCTTCCTGCCGTTACTTATCATTTTTTGTACAATTTGTTAACAAATTGATATATCATTTTGCAATTTTTGTCTTTTAGTCTAAATCGCTTATAATTACAACCCCTCTTACTGGCCGCAAGTATATTAAAGAGAGCAACCCTAATGTGACCCCTGTTTCCATGGCAACATACAGCTTGAGCCGTCTTCATACAATGCTGACAGGACTAAAAAATGCCCCCAGTGAAAATTTGGAACAAATACTCAGGTTAGTGTAATCACATGATTTTTCTGGCCAACTAATACAATTTTAAAATACAGAAATATATTGCTGTATTGCAGTAGCCACTGGTAAATCATATTTGCTGTGTTGGTCCTAGAATATTAGACTAGGGTAGTTGACGTAATATTGTTTATTGGACTTCACTGAACCAAGTCTTGTGGTGAGAGAAACATTCTTTCTAGGTACACAGAGCTCTTCAGGTAAAATCATGTAACTGTATCATGTAAATGTGTGTGGAAGCTACTGGCAGGTCGCTCTAGAAGGCCACGGGAGTCCTACAAAGAAGTCCTAGTCCTGGAATTTTGTTCTCATTTGTCATTGAAGTTAATAGAAATATTTTCACAGATAAGTACTCTTCATGTGACTAAGGGCTGCTTGATCAGACCCCTTTCAAACAAGAAAGTAGTAAGAACAGTATCTTAAAGTCTGTTTTCCCCCCGTACAAGTTGAACCTCTCTCATCTGACACCCTGAGGACTTGACTGGTGTTAGATGAGAGACTTTGCCAGATGACGGGAGGTCAGTATTTTCTAGCACATTACCAATGTTTGCACTGCTCTCTGGAATCTTAGAATACATTTAGGAGTAAATTACAGGTAAATAATAGCATAGAACACTAACAGCCTGGATTGGTGGCTGGAAACAAACTTTATGGGACCACAAGAAACTTACTTGGCCACACTCCGGCCAGGTAAAATCACGTAAAAACTAAAATCATGCCGGATTAGAGTTTGCTGGATGGGAAAGTTCCAGATTAGAGGGGTTCAACCTGTACCGTTTACTTAAACAAAAAAATTAGAACTGTTACATGCGAAGAGATTATAAAATATTATAACCTGTCACCCAATCAATATATTTTAAAACCCTTTTATAAAGTAAGTTGTGGAAAGATGCTAATTATAATATTAGGTCTTTATCTTGTATATATTAAGCAGTACATGTTTGCTTCCAAAATTTTAAAGAGAGACAAACCATAGAGCTGGTGGAATTTGCTGGCAAAGGATCAAAGCTGGTTGAAATCAAACCCCCAGTAGCTTCTTCTAAGGGTGCAGGGAGAACATTTTCTTTGAGTCCGATAACTAGATTGTTCAAAGATAAGAAATCCAGTTATTAGGAGAAAAAGCAGAACACTTATTTTCTAATTCCATTCTATGAATAAAAACTAAACGCAAGGGGAAGAGTTTTGTTATTTCTAAAAATTAAGGAAGCTGTGACCTGAAATAATCAGTACAATTCACTTGCCTTGGATAATATACTAAAAGCCCAGTTACCCAGCATTTGGATAACTGGCATACCTAGCTGGGACTGCCAGCCATGGGCCAACGTCCCAGCCAGGGCTGACTGCTCATTGCCTGGCTGGGATGGAGGGTAGAGCAGGGCCAGCTGCTGGTCCCAGCTCTACCAACTGGCACATTTTATTATGTGGCATCCCTGGTTCCCCAGGGATGCAGGATAATAAAGCTTTTAATGTACTACAGTGAAGTCTCAATATTTTTGAACTTAAGGTTCATGAATTCAATTATTCATGAGTGGCAGCAGTAGCTGCTTCTCCGGGGCATGGAGTGCTGGCAGCCACCACTTCCCCCGGGGCCCTGGGGCAGGGATTGCTGGCAGCCACCTCTTCCCCTGGGCTGGGAGTGCCAGCAGCCACTTCTTCCCCCCAGGGCCCCGGGCAGGGAGCACTGGCAGCCAGGGCTGCCATATTCTCGAAATTCAACACCTGCAAGGGTTCCCAACAAGGAACTCTCGTGAATATTGAGACCCTACTGTACTTTGTTTAATAAATTGGTTCTAAATGCAATAAATGTTCTTATACTTTTTTCTCTTAAGTATCCAGCACGTTTAAGGTAACTATTTAGTAAATTTAAAAATTTTATTGTGTTTTTGATTGAATTTCAATTTGAGTTTCAGCCTGACGCATACCGGTTTTTAAAAACGTTGTAAATGTGAATCATGCACTATTTTCTAACACAATAAAAATTAAATGTGAATAAATATGTTATTTGAGTGTTCCCTGGGAATGCTCCATATCAGGTGTCAGGCCAGCCCCAGTGCCACAAGTCAGAGGTTTGCAAAGCAGTTGCCGTTTGGTTCACGCATGTGCAGAAGGACATCAGGCCCTTCGCACACTTCTAGTCATGTGCATGATCCAGTTTGAGCCAGTTCCTCTCAATAGCTCTCATCTGTAGACAGATTTCTCCTGTGCTCCTCAGCAGCACATCTGAAAAACAATTCTTGATCTTTATTATTTATTGTTCATAGTTTTTAACAATTTTCTAATAGTAGCAGTTTTATATTTACTAGTTATAGCCTTTTAAAAAAAACTTAAAGATGTATAACAAGTTCTTTAGTAGTTAGTACATTTAATAGTTGTGTTACCAACTTGTTTGCAATTCTAAGAGCTAAGACGTTAACACTTCTGTTGTTCTGCTAAAATGCCTGCATCAGGTTTTAGGAAAAAGCAGTCAAGTAACACTTTAAAGACTAGCAAAATAATTTATTAGGTGAGCTTTCGTGGGACAGACCCACTTCTTCAGACCATACCCATACCAGAACAGACTCAATATTTAAGGCACAGAGAACCAAAAACAGTAAGCAAGGAGGACAAATCAGAAAGAAAAAGATCAAGGTGAGCAAATCAGAGAGTGGAGGGGTGGGGGAGGAAGGTCAAGAATTAGATTAAGCCAAGTATGCAGACAAGCCCCTGTAGTGACTCAGAAAGTTCACATCCTGGTTCAAACCGCGTGTTATTAACATGCATGCAGACATGGGCAACATGTCAGTCCAGGACTGGTGGTATCAATGGAAAATGTCCTTTCATATAAACCTTCTGGAACTAAGAGCTGTGTTCAATGCTTGCAAGCACTTTCTGCCCACATTCGAGGTGCCTAGTTAAGAATATTCACTGACATTGTTATCACAATGCATTACATAAATCAGCAAGGGGCGTGAGATCCCACTCTCTTTGTGCAGAGGCCATCCAATTATGGAACTGGTGCATACAGAATGGCATAACACTGGTGGCCTTATACCTACCTGGGGTAAAAAATGACACGGCTAATCTGCTGAGCAGACAATTTGCACCAGACCATAAAAGAGAGAGATGATCTGAAGTTCTCCGTCCTGTTTTTCGATCTTGGGGCACTCCATCCATAAACTTGTTTGCAACCTACAGCAACAAGAAATGCTGTCTTTATTGCTCCAGAGCAGGCATAGGGCAGGGTGTCTCTTGGCTTTTCTTATCCCATGGAAATGTTCTCTTTTATATGCCTTTCCCCCTATGGTCATCATCCACAAAGTATTGGAGAAAGCCAGATTGGAGGGAGCCGATACGATTCTCATAGCTCTGGCATGGGCTCAGCACTGGTTCCCAATCCTACAACGCATGTCAGCACGCCCTCCACATTCAGTCCCTATCATTCGGGGCCTGCTCACTCAGAACCACTGGTTATTGACACACCCACAGCGCACACGCTTCACCTCATGGTGTGGCTGATAATTGTTTCGATCCCTCAGAGGCCTTGTGCTCTGAACAGGTCAGACACATTTCAATTTATAGTTGGCAAACTTCCATGAGAGAGACATATATACAAGCGGGAACACTTTGTAGCAGGGTGCTCCACACAGAGTGTGCATCCGAAAGAAGCCCCCAAGTAGTCAGTTCTGGACTTCTTACTTTATCTTAAGCAAGAGGGACTTGCTCTGCCATCTTTAAAGGTGGATTTAGCAGCAATCTCGGCTTTCAGACACTCAACTAATGGGACGTCAGTATTTGTGCACCTGATCATGGCGCTTTTTGTAAAAGGTCTCACCAACCTGTAACCTCCACATAAACCTATTTCACTGCCTTGAAGTCTAGACCTAATTCTGGATACAATATCCAGACCTCCATTTGAACCATTAGCTACTATTCCATTACGTCTCCTTACCCTAAAAACAGTGTTTTTTCTGGCTATCACATCTGCTTGTCGAGTTAGTGAGCTAACTATCCTCATGGCCTCTCCTCCATATACGATATTTACCAAGGAGGAAGTGATGCTTCGATTACACCCTGCCTTTTGCCCCAAAGGTCATGTCTGAGTTCCACTTGAATGAGCTGAGCATACTTCTGTCTTTTTATCCAAGACCACATACTTCCAGTAAAGAGACAAGACTGCATTATCTGGGTGTGAAAAGAGCTTTAACATTCTACCTAGAAAGAACAAAGCCTTCCAAAAAACAGACAGGCTGTTACTGTCTCTTGCATGGAGATCTAAGGGCGAGGTGCTTTCATCACAGAGAATCTCAAATGTTGTTATGTCGTGCATAACTAGGTGTTATTCTTTGCGGAAGACAGCATTACCTGTCCCTCCTAAAGCTCACTCTACTAGGGCAATGGCAGCATCCATGGCCACCTTCAAGGGCATTCCTTTGAAGGACATTAGCTGAGCAGCACCATGGTGGTTTTATGACACATTTGCCAAACATGCCATACATTGCCAGATGGCTGAAGACATGAGTCTCTCAGCAGCCGTGCTCTCAGTGGCTACTGACATCTGACTCTGGTACCCACCTCCATGTTTCTCGGAGGCCCACTGCTATGTAGTCACCTGATATGGAGCACCCATAGGGACTACTCAGAGAAGAAAGAGAAATTACCCACCTGGGTGGTAACGATAGTTCTTCTTGACGGGTCCCTGTGGGTGCTCTGCTACCCACCTATCCTTCCCTCTTTGGAGTTTCCCTCTTTGGAGTTTGTCTTATGTCTTTCATGCATGTACTTCTGAGGCAGCTTCAAGGAACTGGCTCAGACCAGATAGCACATGTGACCAGAAGCACGCAAAGGGCCCAGTGTGCTTCTGCTCATTCACAATCCAAATGGCAACTGCTTTTTAAATCTCAGATCTGCGGTGTTGGGGCTGGCCCAACACCCAATATGGAGCACCCACGGGGACACATCTTGAAGAACCATCGTTACCACTCAGGTGGG
Source organism: Carettochelys insculpta (assembly GCF_033958435.1). Lineage (NCBI taxonomy): Eukaryota > Metazoa > Chordata > Testudines > Carettochelyidae > Carettochelys > Carettochelys insculpta. Next base: position 12,893,605 of record NC_134150.1, on the reverse strand, counting down.
TAACGCCTCTTTATCATTAGTACATCTTGGTTAGCAAGCAGAAGTACCAAATTTAGTGGCTTTATATAGTTGCAAATCATTATTATTTAATAGTCACTAATGAGTTACTTTTTGTTTAGGAAAATAGAAAGTAGTAATGGAAAACTGCGGTACAGTCTATTTAAATCAAGTCAAGGACTTCTCTTTGTTGACCTAAATCATTGGTTTTGAGTTGGTTGAAGGCAGGCCACCTTGAGTTGGTCTAGTCAAAGGGTTTGCAACCTGGAGCCACATGTGGACACTATAATAGCAAAGTAAAAACAAAAACAACCCCGTGATTATTTTTGATTAACTGTGAACATCTGAAAGCCCAAAAATGAACAACTCATCTAAATAGCAAACTCCCCCTATTGTCCTCCAGAGAGAGAGAAGGTTTGGGAGTGAAAGTCAGGAAGACAGTGGTATAAACACACATGTAAAGTGTGAGGAAAAAGAATATGAAAAGAGTTTGTGAATGTCCTGCAGTAAACATACCATTGTGTGTGCTCTGTTCTTAAAGTAAGGGCTGCAAAATGTGTGCTTTGAGATCATTTATTAAGGACCATCTTGTATTCACATTCATTGCTGCTCTTGAATTATTGAGTTTTTTACCAGATTGGAAGAAACAGCTATTCTTGCTATTTTGGTTGCCAACCCCTGGTCTAGTCACGCTGCATAAAGTCAGGCAATTGATTGTTTGAATGGGAGAAAATCTGCTTTATCACTACTATGCCAAAGATGTAGAAGAAGTAGATAATGGTCTGTCTGGCTTGCTGCTTGGTAAAGCATTTTGAAAAAAAAATATTTATTTTGCCAGGGCATGTTCCAGGGATCCTTCTAAAGCTATTGCAAACAGAGTGAAAGAAATGTATGAAGTGTATTGTCAGTCCACACAGGCTGAAGGAGAATTCAGTAATTTCTCCAAGGGTGAGATATTTTATTTATAAAATGTAAGAATTAATAATACCTTTAAAATACTTTAAAAAGTCATTAGTTGTTAGAGATTTTCATTTTGGTTCAAAATAAATCTAAGATTTCTGCAGAATATATCCTTTCTGTGCTATACCTTTTATGTTTTTTCCCTTAGGTCCACACTGAAATTTTACTTCTACATTAGATGTTACAAGTATGCTGATGGGAGACTTTTGAGAAGGAGGGGAGGGAATAGGTGCAGGTGCCACTTTTTTCTCTCAGTACTATACTGAAGAAATGCTCATCATGGCGTAATGGGCACAGTGCTTTTAGATGTAGCAGTCATCTGAATTAGAAATGAAACAGATAACCAGATCATTTTTTCTTTAAAAATCCCATAGCAATTTTAGCCCACCTATGGTAACTCTCAGGAAATAGGAAATAATTAATAGAAATAGTTAGGCTTGGCCAACTTTGGTTTTTATATTTGTTATAATTTTGACACATCAATGTTTGTTCAAGCACTTTTTCTGTTTGTGTGCATTTAAATTTTCATAGATGTGGGAGGGAGGGAGTGGTCAGACAAATTACTTAGTGACAGCTTCGAGAACAACAAGAAGGCTTGTGGCACCTTATAGACTAACAGATACTTTGGAGCATAAGCTTTCATGGGCTAAGACCTGCTTCATCAGATGCATGAGTTGGCGGGGGTGGTTCAGAGGGGTATTTAAAGAATGGGGTCCCAGAAAAAGGGAGGGCCAGAGCTGACAAGGGACCCCATTTTTAAATACCCCTCTGAAACCACCCACCCCCCACTCATGCATCTGATGAAGCAGGTCTTAGCCCATGAAAGCTTATGCTCCAAAATATCTGTTAGTCTATAAGGTGCCACAAGACTTCTTCTTGTTCTCGAAGCTACAGACTAACACTGGCTACGTCTACACGTGAAGCCTACATCAAAGTAGCCTATTTCGATGTGGCGACATCGAAATAGGCTATTTCGATGAATAATGTCTACATGTCCTCCAGGGCTGGCAACGTCGATGTTCAACATCGACGTTGCGCAGCACCACATCAAAATAGGCGCAGCGAGGGAACGTCTACACGCCACAGTAGCACACATCGAAATAAGGGTGCCAGGCACAGCTGCAGACAGGGTCACAGGGCGGACTCAACAGCCAGCTGCTCCTTTAAAGGGCCCCTCCCAGACACACTTGCACTAAACACCACAAGATCCACAGAGCCGACAACGAGTTGCAGACCCTGTGCATGCAGCATGAATCCCCCGCTGCAGCAGCAGCAGCCAGAAGCCCTGGGCTAAGGGCTGCTGCACACGGTGACCATAGAGCCCCGCACGGGCTGGAGAGACAGCGTCTCTCAACCCCCCAGCTGATGGCTGCCATGGAGGACCCCACAATTTCGACGTTGCGGGACGCGGATCGTCTACACGGTCCCTACTTTGACGTTGAACGTCGAAGTAGGGCGCTATTCCGATCCCCTCATGAGGTTAGCGACTTCGACGTCTCGCCGCCTAACGTCGAAGTTAACTTCGAAATAGCGCCCGACGCGTGTAGCCACGACGGGCGCTATTTCGAAGTTAGTGCCGCTACTTCGAAGTAGCATGCACGTGTAGACACAGCTACTCTCTGATATTAGTGACAGCTGCTCAGATTTAAAGCACATAGTCATTAAGACAATATATCAATATCACGTCAAATTATACATAGATGTCCTTCAATCAAACACTACATTCTCAAACAGTATTTTTCTTATTTGACTTACATGCAAATTTCTCATGTCAGTGTATATATTTTTTCATGACTTGTGCATATGTTGAAACTGATGTTACATTTACCAATAACAGTCTATTCCTTCCAACCCTAGAAATTATGTTTAGAATTTATATGAGAGAAAACTATTCACCATATTGAAAATTGTGGCAGATGTATTGGAAGCTTGTGAGTACAGTGCCACAACCAAAAGAGCAAGTTATATGCAAAATTATCAGAATGTTCTAAGTCAGAGTTCTATGTCAAACATTTCAGCTACTGAATAAGGACAAAATGTGAGAGAGGGAGAACCAACGATTTCACTTCATCAAAATGGGGACATTTTGTATCTACCAGTTGTTAAACCTGTTTCCTGTTTGTTTGTACTCAGCAATATAAATTTGAAGGAGTATCTGCATCTTGAGGTACTTGATGGTCTCTCTTCTGAACTTAATAGTGAAATTTACCAAAAAAAGTCTGTTGTAGATTGCAAGATTAGGGGTTATGGTTGGCTCTGGTGGCTCTGATAAAAAATTCCAGTTCCTATTGCAGTTACATTCCACCTTACTAAATTTCCACTAGGGCTTTAGTAGTAAAGGCTATTTTAAAAGTAGATTGAACTTAAATCAGATATACAGTGTGTTTAATGTAATTTTTCATTGTATCTTTTTCATCTTGAAGATAATGCTGGCAAACATTTTCGTCTTGCTGAGGTTCTTTACTACAAAGTATTAGAGTCTGTCATTGAGCAGGAGAGGAGAAGATTAGGAGACACTGACTTGTCAGTAAGTAAAATCAGTTATCAGTCAGATAATTTGCTTTTAAACTTTTTTCTGTCAGTAAGACTGCTTCTGTGCTCTCACTCTCCAGTTAAACGTGCCATGGTAATGAGGCAATTTGAAGCAGGCTAATGAGGCACTAATGTGCATATTCAGCACCACATTAGCATAATAGTGACTTTCAAAGTGCAGGCTTTGAATTGCAGATTGACAGTCTAGATGGGGGAGCTTCGAAATAAGCTCCCCACTTCAACAGTCCCTTGCTTCCGCAGAACTAGATCAGAGAGTGAGAGTGTACAAGCAGCCAAAGAATTAGTTGCACAGCATAGCAAATGCTGTTGAGGCATTCAGAATTAATAGAACACTGTTATGCTATAAAAGTAACAGCAAGGGAAGATAACCCCATAATGAAGTAATTCTCTTGGCAATTTCCATATGAGTTTGTTCACTTTGCAAGTGCAAAGATTAGGATGTTTATAACCGGCACTGCAGACTGCTGGATTCAATTCTGGCAGCAGAATTCAGGTGGCAATCTTGGTGATGATTTGAAGACAGAATGGAATTCAGTTTGCCCTTCATAGGTAGAGTTGTTAATTCATGTGATTATGTCAATTTAAACAAAATACTTGTTTTCAAAATATCTAGCTTTTTAAAGTCTAAATTGTTCAAACTAAAGATTACAGACAGTCCCCAACTTACAAACTGGTTACAGTCCAAACACCTGGTCGTAACTCGATTTGGTCGTAAGTCGGAAATACCCTTACACTGTAATCCCTCGATGCAAGGTATGCAAGGGTTGCATTCCACGCAGCTCTCATATACCTTGAATTTCACATAAGTCAGGGAGGGCTTGCGTTGGGGCCCTGGGAGGGGGCAGGGGGAGGATGCAATTGAGCTGGGGCTTGCAGGGGGTTGGGGCGGGGGTTCAGCCTGGCCAGGGGGTTGGAGCCAGGGCTGTGGGGGTGGTGGGTAGGAGGTTGGAGCTTGCACCCCACACGCAGGTTGTATCCGGAGCCCAGCATGCTGAGAAGTGTGAGCTGGGGCCGTCAGGGTTGTGGGGGGAGGTTGAACGGGGTGGGGAGGTTAGCTGGGGGTTTAGAGCCTCATGCACCTGCAGCGGCTGGTGGCTGACAGCCCAGCATGTGCTGGGCGGAGGGGGAGGGGAAGGCGAAGGGGTCAGCTGGGGATGTGGGGGTTGACCCTGGTGGAGGGGAGATTCAATGGGGGTGAATCGGGGTTGGGGTGGGTTGAGCTGGCAGGGGCGACGGAGCCAGAACCCCAAGTGTGGGGTGGGAGCGGGGTGAAGCTGGGGCCACAGGAGGGAGGGGTTGAGCCGGGCAGGGTGTTTGAGTGGAGAAGGGCTGGAAGCCCCAGGCATGGGTTGAAGTCAGAGCCCCAGGCATGTGCGGGGGAGCAAGGGCCATGGTGGGGTTGAGCCAGGCAGGGAAGAGGTTGAACGGGAGTGCACAGGGACAGGGTGCTTGACCTGGGGCCAGGTTGGAGCCCCAGACATGCTGATCTGGGGCACATGGGGGTTGTGGGGGTTGGAGCCAGGTCCGTGGGAGTTGGAGGGGAGCCCCAGGCATGCGACTGGAGCCTCCTGCTGGAGGTTGGTCATAAGTACAAATGGTCATAAGTTGATGTGTTCATAAGTTGGGAATTGCCTGTATTTATTTACTTTTATTCATTTTTAATCTAGAAATGTTTTTCTAAGATGGGCTGAAATTTCTTTTAAATATTTTTATTGCAGGCAATACTGGAGCAGGATGTATTTCACAGGTCTCTCCTGGCATGTTGCCTTGAGATAATTATCTTTTCATACAAACCTCCTGGAAATTTCCCACTGATTACTGAAATCTTTGATATACCTGTTTATCACTTTTATAAGGTAAAGGACTCTGATCGTGTGAAGTGATGATTACTAATCATGGTAAAGTTACTTTTGCAGTAACGCCACATAGCATTGTAGTTAGGTTCCTGGAAAAATGCTACTTTAAGTAAAACAAGCAAATTCAATTTCCACATAAGATTTAATATGTGTGTGTGTGTGAAGTTTTAAACAATATAATACTGTACACAGCAATGATGATTGCTTGGTTCACATGGTAGAGTCAGAGAGTGTAATTTTTACCAGGGACATCTTGCTACTAAATGATGAACTAAAGCTCAGCTGAGCCCTTGAGGGTTAACATGGTTATGTGGCCTCACAGCACACAAGGCAGCATGGAATGAGGGAGGAAACAAAATAGGTGCAAACAGTCTGTTGCAGAAACTGAAAATGATGATCACACACTATCCCCCGGAGTGTATTGCTGTCTCCTCTGGACACTGTGTACGCGGCTGCAGAGGGCCGATGGGAGTATACGTTCTGTAACTTTAAAGTACGCTTATTTTTTCTGGATTAGAACAGAGTGTTTTTCTGTCAGGATTAATGTGATATTTCACAAATAGAATATAAACCTGTTTGAAAGGGATTACATAAAAGGTCGTTCAGCTCTGAACCCACACTGAGACTCAGGGTAGACTCTCTCCGCAAGAACATTGAGTCTCTTCAGAGCAACACATGCAAATAGCTTCCCCACGGTACTGAGAAGGGAGATGCCACGATAGTTGTTACAGTCGCTTTTGTCACCCTTGTTCTTGTAGACAGTAACGATGTTAGCATCCCTCATATCTTGCAGTACGCTGCCTTCTCTCCAGCATTGGCAAAGTATTCCATGCAGCTCTGAAACTAGGGTACCATTGGTGCATTTGAGGATTTCTGAGGGAATACCATCTTTCCCTGGGGCTTTTCCAGAAGAGAGTGCTTTTAGCGCATCGCTGAGTTCCTCCAAGGTGGGCTCAGCATCAAGTGCAGTCATGGTGGACAGAGGCTCGATGGCATTCAGGGCTCTCTCTGTAACTACGGTCTCTCTGGCATGCAACTCTGAGTACTGTTCCACCCAGCGTTCCATCTGCTTGGTTCTGTCCTTCAAGACCTCGCCTGTGGCCGACTTAAATGGGGCAGTCTTTCTTTGTGATGAACCAATGGCCTGCTTGATCCCCTCGTACATTCCTCTCATGTTACCAGTGTCCGCGGCCTGCTGAATCTTGGAGCAGAGTTGGAGCCAGTAATCGTTGGCACACCGCTGAGCAACCTGCTGCACTTGACTCCGAGCAGACCAGAGCGCCTTCAGGTTCACCTCACTGGGAGAGGACCTGTATGCAGCCAGTGCCTGTCTCTTCTTCTCAATCAGGGGCTTCAGCACTTCAGTGTGGGCTTCAAACCAATCAGCAGACTTGACTGTCTTCTTCCCAGAGGTAGATATCGCAGTATTATAGATAGCATCCCGTAGTTGTTCCCATCTCTTGCTGATATCAGTGTTGTCTGTGCGGGGCAAGGCCTCTTCAAGTGCTTGGACAAACTCAGATACTTTTGAAGGGTCACAAGTCTTGCCAGTGTCAATGCGCAGCCTCTCTTCCTTTTTGGAGCGAAAGAATCTTCGCAGCTGGATGTGCGCCTTACTATACACATGGTTTTCTCTGTTAGGCAACTACAAGAAAAGTACAGGGAGCAGAACAAACCTCTGTATATTGGTCATCGACCTGACCAAGGCATTTGACGTCGTCAGCAGAAAAGGTCTGTTTGCGATTCTGGCTAAGATCGGCTGTCCCCCAACTCTGCTCAGCATTATTAGGGCCTTCCATGAAGGCATGAAGGGGACCATTGTATACGACGGATCCACATCCAAACCCTTTGAGATTCTCAGCAGAGTGAAGCAGGGGTGTGTGCTGGCTCCAACGCTGTTCGGCATCATCTTTGCAGTTTTGCTCAAATATGCCTTCGGAACTGCTACAGAGGGCATCTTTCTCCACATGAGAACGGACGGCAACCTCTTCAAACTGTTGAGGCTTAGAGCGAAGACCAGGGTGCTTATGAAGCATCTAAGGGAGTTCCTTTTTGCTGACGATGCAGCTATTGCTGCTCACACTCAGCAAGAACTGCAGTCACTCATAACTCGCTTTGCGGATGCATGTATGGAATTTGGCCTCACAGTCAGCTTAAAGAAGACCCAGGTGATGGGCCAAAACGTGGGTAATGAGCCATCTATCAACGTGCTAGACTACGAACTGGAAGTCATCCATGAGTTCGTGTACCTAGGCTCGACGATCTCAGACAACTTGTCACTTGATAGCGAGATCAACAAATGCATTGGAAAAGCCGCCACAACGTTCTCCAGGCTGACGAAGAGAGTATGGGCTAACAATAAGCTCACTGTACACACCAAGGTGCAGGTCTACACAACCTGTGTTTTGAGCACACTGCTGTACACCAGTGAAACATGGACTTTGCGCTCAAAACAAGAGCAGCGGCTCAACACATTCCACATGCGCTGCCTTAGGCGCATACTCGGTATCTCATGGCAGGACAAGGTCCCCAATAGCGCAGTGCTTGAGAGGGCAGGCACTGCCTCCATGTTCACCCTTCTCAAACAGAGGCATTTGCGCTGGCTGGGCCATGTCTCATGCACGATGGATGGCTGAATACCAAAGGACCTCCTCTTCGGCGAACTGGCGTCTGGAAAGAGGCCAAAAGGGTGACCTAAATTGCACTACAAGGACACGTGCAAGCATGACCTCAGTGTTCTCTCTATCAGTGTGAACACCTGGCATTTGCTCGCCTCAGACAGGCATGCCTGGAAACAGGGAGTGAAGGAAGCTCTTGTTGTGTGTGAAACTACCTTGGTGAAGGAAGCGGAAGACAGGAGAGCCTTCAGGAAGATCCATGCCCGTGATACCAGAGCGACATCTGCCTACTGCTGCTCACAGTGCGGAAGGGACTGCCACTCCTAGATTGGATTGCACAGCCATAGAAGACGCTGCTTGAATCAGTCCAACTGGGGCGCAAACCCATGATCCCTGGGGATCGAAGGATACATACTACTACATAAAAGGTGTAATTATCTCACTCGTACTTGTCAGACAATGTCCTGGTTTAAACTTAGTAACAGAGAGAAAGCTGTGCTAGTCTATATACTATCAAAACAAAAAAGCAGTAAGGTAGCACTTTAAAGACTAACAAAATAATTTATTAGGTGAGCTTTCGTGGGACAGACCCACTTCTTCAGACCATAGCCACACCAGAACAGACTCAATATTCTCAATATTTAAGGCACAGAGAACCAAAAATAGTAATCAAGGTTGACAAATCAGAAAGAAAAATTATCAAGGTGAGCAAATCAGAGAGTAGAGGGGTGGGGGGAGGGGAGTCAAGAATTAGATTAAGCCAAGTATGCAGAAGAGCCCCTATAATGACCAGAAAATTCCCATCCCGGTTCAAATCATGTGTTAATGTGTCGAGTTTGAATATAAAAGAGTGTTCAGAAGCCTCTCTTTCCAAAGTAGTGTGAAAATTCCTCTTCAGTAAGATGCAAACTCTTAAGTCATTAACAGAATGGCCCACTGGTCAGCCAACATTTTAATGGAGTGTGCCATGCTATTAATGACTTAAGAGTCTGCGTCTTGCTGAAGAGGCATTGTCACACTACTTTGGAAAGAGAGGCTGCTGAACTCTCTTCTGTATTCAAATTCGACACATTATCATGTGGTTTGAACCAAGATGCAAATTTCTGGGGCATTATATGGGCTCTTTTGCATACTTGGTTTAATCTAATTCTTGACTTCCCACCCACCCCTACCCCTCTACTCTCTGATTTGCTCACCTTGATATTTTTTTTTTTGATTTGTCAACCTTGATTACTTTTTTGGTTCTCTGTGCCTTAAATATTGAGTCTGTTCTGGTATGGCTATGGTCTGAAGAAGTGGGTCTGTCCCACAAAAGCTCACCTAATAAATTGTTTTGTTAGCCTTTAAAGTGCTACTTTACTGCTTTTTTGTTTTGGTTTAAACTTAGGGTATGTCTGTTGAAAAAGGAAAGCTGTTGTTCGTCACATTTGTGAATTTAACAAAGGCATTTGACACAGTCAGTAGATTACGACTATACAGAGTATTAACCAAGACTGGCTGCCCACTGACCCTACTCAAACTCATAACATACTTTAAAGAAAACATGAAAGCAGTAGTGCAGTATGATGGATCTACATCAGAACATGTGTAATGAACAGCCAAGAGAAACAAGGATGTGTTCTTGCCCCTACCCTCTTCAGCATATTCTTCTGAGTTCTACTAAATTGTGCATTTCAAAACTCACACAGCGATGTATTTCTCCACACAAGATTAGATGGCTCTCAACAACCTGGCAAGACTCAAGGCCAAAACTAAGGTCAAGAAAGTCCTCATTAGGGAACTCCTCTGCACAAAAGATGCAGCTCTCATCACTCATAATGAAGATGTGCTACAGTCACTGATAGATTCTCTGCCCATAGTCTGCAAGTTGTTTTCCCTTGACATAAGCATGCAGAAAACTGTTGTATTCAGTCAAGGTATACCTCTGCAACCCAGTGTCATTCTGGATAACAGCCCCTTAGATGTGGTTCAAGAATTCTGATACCTTGGATCTGCTGGCACCACAAATCTATCCATGGACAAAGAACTGAACGTCAGAATTGGGAAGGCGGCTACAATTTTTGGCATACTTATGAAACATGCATGGAAGAATCCTAAGCTGACAGTGAAAACAAAGATACTAATCTACCAGGCATGTGTATTGAGTATCCTGGTATGTGGTCTGAAGCATGGACCACCTACTCGAACCAGGAGAAGAAATTGAACAACTTTCATCTTTGCTGCCTCTGCAGAATTATGAGTATCAACTGGCAAGATAAAGTTTCAAATGCAGATGTCCTGTCAAGATCTGGCATACCTAGCCTCATAGCGATCCTCAACAGCAGAAGACTATAATGGCTTGGTCACGTGAGAAGAATAGGCAACTAACGTCTTCCCAAAGAAATCCTCTTAGGTGAACTGTCATGTGGGTTGAGAACAAGAGGAAGACCAAAGCTAAGATTGAAGGATACATGCAAAAACGCCATGAAAAAATTTGACATCAAGCCAAAATCCTGGGAATCTACATAATCAGATTGAAATATCTGATGACAGCTGCCATGACAGGGCACATCATCCTTTGATAATATATGTGCAAGCCATGCAAAAGAACTTCATCTTGGAAGGAAAAGCTCCATACTCAAGAATTTGGAAATAGACTGATAGGTGGTTATTGCATTCGACCGTGCTAATCCAATATTGGACGGATAAGCCATGAGAGAAGCTGCAGACTCAAACACTGTCCATAGATCCTCACTGCCACTGCTAACCACCATCTCTTGAGACAAAAAGGGGCCATACGTAATGTCTACAGAGCAGCATTATTCTGAAATAAACTAGTCCAGAAGCATTATTCCAGAATAGCTTATTTTGAAATAACACTGCTACAGACAAAGTGCATTTCAGAATAGCACTTAGCTATTTCAAAATACAGCATCTGCATACAATAGAGCCTTTTTTGAAATAGAGCCATTAGATGCACTGTGGCTTATTTTGAAATAGGCGCTATTCCTCATGCAGTGAGGTCTACCTATTTCAAAACAAGCCAACCGCTATGTTGAAGTTGTTTTGAAGTAACAGTTGCATTATGCAGCTGCTAGGATAGTCATTTCAAAGTAACAGCTGTTATTTCAAAATAACATGTCTGTGTATGCCTACACATATACTAAGTGGGTGTCATACTTGTCACTTTACAGGTAATAGAGATTTTTATTAGAGCAGAAGATGGCCTTTGCAGAGAGGTGGTAAAACATCTTAATCATATTGAAGAGCAAATCTTGGAGAGTATGGCTTGGAAACCGGAATCTCCACTGTGGGACAGAATCCGAGATAATGAGAATAAAGTTCTTACCTGTGAGGAGGTGAGTGAGAAGCAACAGTTACTTAATTTTTTTTATCCTTATTATAAGTTTCTTAGGACCATCTTAGTTCTACACAGTGCTCCTTAGTAGTTATGACATTGGGCATTTGAGACATGAAGGTCTCTTAGTGAAACTGAGCAAGTTTTTCCCAACGTGATTACATCCTGATTAAAATGATGGTAAGCAGCAGTAAGTAATCAAATGTTGTAAAATAAAACATATTTAAAATGAAACAAATTAATATCACCCCTTCTTTTCCCTAGTAGCTGCAAACCTAAAGATTTCCATGGAGAGCTCTGTTTAGCATTCACTATACAAAACTGAAAAATGCTGTTAAGACTCCATATGTTTCTCTTTCTTACCCTTCCTTCCCTTCCCCACCCCCCCCCACCCCCCACACTCCAGAGTAACTAAGATTGATAAAATCCTGGCCCTGTGGCCATGTTGACTTTACTGGGAGCTTTGTCATTGAATTCAGTGAAACTGAAATGTCTGTCTCATTTGTTTAATTCATTCCCCTATCCAACATTATGCTGTTTGACATTGGATGCAGTGATAAAATGTTTTTTAAATTGGCCTGATTTTTTAAAGTGCATAAGCATCTAAACAGGGCTAGAAATCAGTTGGATCACTAGATTAATTCATTGGTTAAGTTCATCTTGTTGATTTAATTGCAGGTAGTATAAATATTTGAGTACTTAATATTTTTAACTGTTACAGCAATATTATTTCAGGTAATGCCACCTCACTTTTTTGAAAGATCTAATGGGAACAGTTTCATAGGCTCTCCTTTAACTCCAAGAAGGATCAGTGAAGTTCGTGCTGAAACAGGAGGGCTTGGAAAAGGTGAGATTTTAAAAATATATAAAATTCAAAATGTTTAGTGTGCTTTTTAGAAGTGATGTGTTCTGTGTGGTAGAAAGTTGCCACTCAGCTGCATGCCAATTACACATCTGTGGAATGTTTACATGAAAAAATAATTTTTAAAACAACTAATGTGTGTGTATTGAGGAAGTTTGCAACTATGTATTGACTAGAGGTAAGCAAGTAATGGATTTTTTTTTAAGTTCAGAGGCCTGTCATTATTCCAGTCTGATCCAGCATGCCCCCTTGCAGGTAGGCATGGTGTTGCAGATGAGCCCTTGATCTCCCCTCAGCCAGGATATCAGCAAGTCCAGACTTACAACAAAGAGCATATCCTAGTGAAAGATCTCATTTATTAACTGAAAAACTAATACAGAACATGAACAGAACTCACCTGAACTTCCCATTGGGATGATTAGGTCATTCTTGGTTCACGTCTCACATCTGAGTCCATGGCTTACATCTGCCCAGGCTCTTCTCTCTGGTTTTAGACTTCTTGCCTCTTCTGGTATAACATCCCTCACGGGAGGCCACAGCAGTGGTCTGTTGACTACATCTCTTCTCCAGGGACAGTGGGAGATCCTGGCTAGGCTAGGCTAGGCTCCCAGCGGCCGTCTGGCAAACCATGCCCTATTGGATGCCTACTGACTCTCCTCCTGGAACTCCTCCGTTCTGCTAAACTCCCTGCTTACCCCTCTGACTCAAGCTCCTCCTGAGAACTCCCCTTCTCAGGAGACTTCTTTTATACTTCAAAGTTAATCAAGCTCAGTCAGATGGAAACACTTCAGTAGGTCCAAGTGCTCAACTAACTAGCTACATGTGGCAGTTAGTGACTCACAAGTGAAGCCTTCTTAAGGAAGAGGGGCCCTAAGAGTTCCCATAAAGAGAAGCTGCCCTGTGACAAGGCCAAATTGAAAAATAATTCAGTTTATTTGTAACTGAATCAGAATAAATAATTTGCATCAAGTGAAATGTTTTGTTTAACACAGCAAAAAACATTAATTTTTGTGTTGCTGTTTCACCCGTCTGGTGTACTAACCAAAAAGTGGCCAAATATGAATTAAATACTTCATTTTAAAATGAAGTCATGAAACATTGGACTTCTTAAAATTGCTTTTCTTAGGACTGTTCATCCAGTTTGACCTGAAATCATTAATTACAGAACACTGAAAAAAATACAATTTGACCAAAAAAATTGACTAACAAGATGCATTAAAAACCTGCAATATTCCATTTTAAATTGTTGTTTACCCTGACTAGCCTGCACATGAATCTGTGAAATGACAGTGAAGGTGTTCTGTTATAAAGTACAATAAGATGTTATGGTGCACACACATTCTTGTTCAGTAAGAAAATTGCTCCATTTTGGAAGATGCTTTAAGAGTTTGCATTTATATATAACAAGGACTATCAACAGCTTTAAGGTAGCACCCAGCAGTGTAACTTGGGGATAAAAGGTAAAAAAAATCAGAGTAAGTAAAGTTAAGGTATATCATGTTTAGTAATTGTAATTGTTGCCACACAGAATAGACTCTTATGTACAGATCCTCCACTTATTGGGTATAATAATCTAGAAACAAAAAGGATATGAGTTCAGTCCTTGAGGAGGCCATGAGGTGTCTGGGGCAAATAGATTTGAAAAAAAAAACAAAAAAATCTGTCAGGTTTGGTCCTGCCAGAAGGACGGGACTGGACTGAATGACCTCTTGAGGTCCCTTCCAGTTCTGTGAGATATTTATATCTCCATATAATTAGCTATCTGACATATTCTGCTGCCCTTTTCTTTGCCCCACAAACGTTATTACATTCTAGACTATTCAAGGATAATCACATTTAAAAAAAACAGCTATATTTGTTTCTAGGAATCGGATAGTAAAAGCAATCATTAACAGAAAACATTGTAAATTTTCATGAAATTTATTCAAGTTCTTCCACACAATAAAAGATCTGTAACAACCTTCACTCATAGCCCAAAAGGTTTGCTTTAACAATAAGACATTGAAGTGGCAGCCTTAATAGACAGTTGCACATGACACATCGTGTTTATGTAGTACAGTCTTCCCCCGCATTATGAGGGTAATTCGTTCCTGAAAAATTCCTCTTAGGACGAATTCTTGTAAGTTGAAAATGTAATTACCATTAATTTCAATAGGAAAAAACTTTATGCGTTCCTGAGCCCCAAAATTTACACCCATTTGTGCTAAAGCAACACCAAATCCTATTAAATCTGGTGCAAGGGGGCAGGCAGGGCAGAGCAGGGCACGGGGAGGCAGCCCGGCCTGAGAGCAGCTTAGGTTAAGCAGGGAGGGGGCGCTGCCAGGGGCTGGCTGCGTGGGGAGCTAGACAGGCACAGGGGCCCCTGGCTAGTGAGGGGCAATGCCTCGCTTGTGTGGGGCTGCGCGGTGGAGAGGTCCCACCAGCAGCAGCCAAGGTGACAGTGGGGGGCGAGCCAGGCGCTAAATGAGAGGGAGCGCTGCAGACAGCAAGCAGCACCCGAGGCACAGCTGTGCGGGGTGGGTGGCAGCAGCCCCATAGCCGCCCAGGGGGTGAGCAGCAGCAGCGGGGCCAGGATGGGCCACGCACCCAGCATCCATGTCTCGCAGAGTGGCGTGATCTACTGCCAAGACTCAAATGAGTCTACCTCCCCACACCAGACTGCTGCCCTCTCGCAGGGCGCCACCACCCCCCTGCACAGCCTCTTCATCAAGACCAGTGCGGCCGACTCCATCCCCTCAATGCTTGCCTACCAGAGCCGCCAGCCTCCAAATCGGTCCTCGTAAATGTGAAGAAATGCCTCGTAAGCTGAAGTAGGGGTATTAAATGAAACTCCTTGTAAAGTCGAATTCTCATAACTCGAATGGGCTTATCTCGGGGTATGACTGTAATTAAGATGGATTTTAGAAGTTGCTTCCACTAAGTGTGTTATACTAAAGCCAACTTGTTTCTCAGATGAGAGCCTAGTTTTAGACATTGTGGTCTTGTCATAACACACAGTATTTGGAAATTGTGTATGAATAAGAGACATCCTTTAATATTCTGTAAGATGGGACATTAACCAGTGTGGCTTCTGAAAGATTTAAAGACTGAGAGATTTAAAGCTGAGAACAGTAGTGCCCATCTTTAAAGAAGGGAAGAGGGCGATCCAGGGAACTACAGGCCAGTCAGTCTTACATCAGTCCCTGGAAAAATCATGGAGGGGCTCCTCCAGGAAGTCATTTTGAGGCACTTGGAGGAGGGGAAAGTGATCGGGAATAGTCAGCATGGATTCATGAAGGGCAAGTCATGCCTGACCAATCTGATTAGTTTCTACGATGAGATAACTGGCTCTGTGGACAGGGGAGAATCAGTGGATGTGATTTATCTTGACTTTACCAAAGCTTTTGATACGGTCTCCCACACTATTCTTGTCAGCAAGTTAAAGGAATGTGGATTGGATAAATGGACGGTAAGATGGACAGAAAGCTGGCTAGAAGGTTGGGCCCAGCAGGTAGTGATCAACGGCTCGATGTCGGGATGGCAATCGGTTTCTAGTGGAGTGTCCCACGGTTCGGTTCTGGGTCCTGTTCTGTTCAACATATTTATCAATCACTTGGATGAGGGGTTGGATTGCACCCTCAGCAAGTTTGCGGATGACACTAAGCTAGGGGGAGAGGTAGATATGCTAGAGGGTAAAGACAGGGTCCAGAGTGACTTTGACAAATTGGAAGACTGGGCCACAAGAAATCTGATGAGGTTCAATAAGGACAAGTGCAGAGTCCTGTACTTGGGCCAGAAGAATCCCAAGCATTGTTACAGGCTGGGGTCTGACTGGCTTGGTAGTACTTCTGCAGAAAAGGACCTGGGAGTTATAGTGGAGGAGAAGCTGGACATGAGTCAATAGTGTGCCATTGTAGCCAAGAAAGCTAATGGCATATGAGGTTGCCTCAAGAGGAGCGTTGCCAGTAGATCCAAAGAAGTGATTATTCCTCTTTATTTGGCTTGGTGGGGCCGCATCTGGAGTACTGTGTCCAGTTTTGGGCCCCCAATTATAGGAAGGATGTGGATACACTGCAGAGGGTCCACGGGAGGGCGACCAAAATAATTAGGGGGCTGGAGAATATGACCTATGAAGAAAGGTTAAGGGAATTGGGCTGTTTAGTCTGCAGAAGAGAAGACTGAGGAGGGACTTGATAACAGCCTTCAACTTGCTGAAGGGAGGTTGCAAAGCGGCTGGAGAGAGGCTGTTCACAGTGGTCACAGATGGCAGAACACGGAACAATGGTCTGAAGTTGCAGTTGGGAAGGTCCAGGTTGAACGTTAGGAAAATCTTTTACACTAGGAGGGTGGCGAAGCATTGGAATGGTCTACCCAGGGAAGTAGTGGAGTCTCCATCCCTGGTGGTGTTTAAGTCTCTCCTCGACAAAGCCCTGGCTAGGCTGATCTGATGGGTTTGGTCCTGCTTAGAGCAGGGGGCTAGACTCAATAGCTTTTTTAGGTCTCTTCCAGCTCTATTGTTCTGTGATTCTATGAACAGTTCTAGGGGACTGTTTTGATGAGATGAATTTTCACAGCACTGGGACAAAAAGGCTTAAGTATTACTGAGGTAAAGTTCAAGTTAAGTGCTTTTTTGTTTCTTTTGATATCTTCAGGCCTTTCATCTTCTCCAACCACATTATATGACAGATATAGTTCTCCTACAACCAACCCTACTAGGAGAAGGCTATTCGTGGATAATGATAATCCCCCTGACAGTGGAACTCCATTAAGAATTTCTCAACAGCCTGTGGTAAATACTGTTCCAGTGCAGAATGCGACTCCTGAAACTATGTCAGTTGCTCCAGTGCCTGGACAGACATTGGTTACTGTGGCAACTGCCACTGTCACAGCCAACAATGGACAAACTGTTACAATACCAGTACAAGGTAAGGGGGAAGCTCTGGTAGAATGGATTGCATTGATTACCACCAGCAACACTGAACTGTGTATCAATAGGGAGTGACAGAGAGGGCAGACATCTGCATGTGGAAGGGAATAAAAAGTTGTGGCTGCAGCATCCAATACACCCTCCCATTCACTACTTTTTTGGAAAAGCATGTGGCCGTGGCAGCTCTGGTTTGGTGTGGCTCCAGCCATGGCCTCCAGCTGCAGGGCCCATGGTGCCTGTGTGGTCTCCAGTCACAGACCTGGCAGGGTCTGCAGCCACGAGGCCTGGTGGTTCCAGAGTTGTGTTGGTGCTGGTGAGTCAGCAGTGTATGTGTGCAGGGAGGGAGTGCCGGGGGGGGTTGGGGGGGGGCAGGGCACAGCAGCGATCATGAAAATCGTTTTGGACACCACTGAGCTAAGGCATGTGGGGCATAAAACAGGAAAGGAATGAATGAGGTCTGAGTACTACTTAGCTATCAACACTGCAGCAAACATGCATTTGATTCCCAACTTCCTTGTGTAGAAATCATATATTTACTGACTGAAAATAACTAGGGTTCTCCAGTTATATTTTGGTCCATTTATTATCAGGATTCCTGCTGTTTCCTAAACATTTTCAGTTAACCTGCCACTATATACTTACTATTGTCCATCATTAGAAAAGCTACTGCTGCTCAGAAGACACCCTTTACTGAATTCAATTTTGTTTTAATTACAGGTATTGCCAATGAAAATGGAGGAATAACTTTCTTCCCAGTTCAGGTAAATGTAGGTGGCCAGGCTCAACCTGTGTCTGGCTCTATCCAGCCACTCAGTGCCCAGACCCTTGCTGGTACCCTTAATACGCAGATGAGTGGGTCATCTCTTCAGTTACCAGGCCAAATTGCAGTTCAACAGATTTCTTCTTCTGGAGACCAACAGAGACAAAACCAGCAGTTCTCTGCTACCACCAGCAGCAAACCCAGAAAAACAGGCTCTCTGTCTTTCTTCTTTAGAAAGGTACTTTCTGCTGTGGAATGGCATGATGTCACTGTAGTATGGGCTTTACCGGAAGCACCCCAAACATTGTAAAATTATGAAGATTTTCAGTTAGTAACAGGCAGTTTATATTACATATTAACACTAAGTTTTTGCAAACTTTGGTTTGGTTTTGTTGTTTTGCCTACCAGGACTTGGAGTGCAGAGTCATCTTTCTCCTGTGAGAGCTAATATAAGTATCTGAAGCACCACATGTTCTTTCATTGATTTAAATCTGTGGTGTTGGTTGTTACAAGGAAGAAAGTGTCGTGTACCCTAGTCTTCTCAGGCATGCAAAGAGAACTAAGTTTTAAATCTGGTTTAAAATGGACAGTCTACTGAATGCATACATGCTGCCTATTCATTTGAGGTGTTAAACAGCTCATATTAAAAAAAAAAAAAAGCACCGCTTTGCTTTTCATTAATTAGTATAGTGGATAATGTTTTATGTTTAAAAAGCCATGTAAATTTAAAGAACTTGATTTTTGTCCTAATCGATGCTCTGTTTTCTGGTCCTTCCTCCCACAAGGTTTATTACTTAGCAAGTGTTCGGCTGCGGGATCTCTGTGTCAAGCTGGATATTTCTGATGAGCTAAGGAAGAAAATCTGGACATGTTTTGAGTTTTCCTTGGTACGGTGCCCTGAGCTCATGATGGACAGACATTTAGATCAGCTGTTAATGTGCGCCATTTACGTAATGGCTAAGGTAAAACAAATAAAAAGCAGATTGTCTTTTATTTTAACAGTAACACAAAATTTATCAGTAAGTTTAATGTAAGGCAGCTGGATTTTCCCCCTGAACATCTCATTACCTTTTTTAGGTTACAAAGGAAGATAGGTCATTTCAGAACATCATGCGATGCTATAGGACCCAACCACAAGCAAGGAGTCATGTAAGCAACTAATACTGAAGTAATGGGGTTTATATTTTTCCTGTGACCCTCAATTGTTTATAGTAGCAGCCATCTTCAGGAATAGTCCATGAATGGGAATCCAGAGTAGCAACCTTTAATCTTCACTAGTGGGCTTTAACACTCAAAGTTATACATGTCTTTGCTCTAACAGGATTTTACTTATTTCCCATAATTTAAACTCCTTGAATCCTAATAGGCAACCTGCAGTGTGCTAAACACCTTTTAATAGTTTCTGAAGAGGAAAACAGCGGAATCCAAAATGCTTACTTTCTGCTTGGTGTTTGAGCATATTTAGTTTATATTCTAGATGTCTTTATTTAAAACCTAAGGTATGGTGCCCCCAGTGATGATATTCTTTTAAATAAATAAGGGGATACATTTAAATATGTGGTATTAGGGATTAGAAAATGAGGCTGCAAAAATCTTTCCCCTTCTTGGTGGTCACTCAATAATGAGTAGGACATGTTCATCACCCGCCTATTTGTGAGTCCATTGATGGCTAACCAGCCTGATTCTGGAGCCGCAGGTCTTATCACAGAAAGGGCAGGTGTAGGTAGCTGTTGAAGCAGTGTGGGACAGTTTTTGCTGCTCTTCTTCTCCACCTCAGCAGTGGAACCTCTCAAACATAACGGTGTATATTGGAATAATCTATATCGTTTATGTAGTTTCCCTTGTAATATAAATATTTCTTGAAGTGCGATCTTCATACAGCCCTTTGCTGCTTGCATATATGGTTTCCTTCATTTAATTATCCTTCTGTTATATTGCTCATTTCTATGACTTTTTGCAGGTATATCGGACTGTCCTGATAAAGGGCAGAAGACAACGCTGTCGCTCTGGCAGCAGTGATAGCAGTAGCCAGCAGAATTCCCCAACAGAAAGAGGTAAAGACAGAAGTAAGTGATTACAAACCATTGTATGTGTATGCGAACTAGAGAATTCTTTAAGGGCTGTTCTCCACTACAGCGTGAATCAACACTAGTGATCAGTTGGGGAACATCTCAGTGTTAATCATGGAGAAAGGAAATGTTTCATATGACTTCATAGGAGATTTGAACAGCCACTTATGTATAGATTTCTGTCCCTCAGAAAGGAATAATAGAAGTCAAATGGTTCAGTTTTGGGGCAGATATTTTAAATTTAGACATCTACAGTAACAATTCAGTAACAAGAAACTTGCACAATTTAATTTCAGATGAGCTTGCTCGATTCGAGAGCTGCCCTTCACAACTATACAACATTTTAATAGTTTATTAACCTCCATCATGTGGGCTTCTGAATGTGTTTCAGGAGAATTTATGTCAAATCACTGTCCCTAATCCACTCAAGAGTCCCACATGTTTGGCTTGGGCTTTCATCGCGGTTTCCCCACTCTTTTCTGAAGCTGTGTGTGCTGGCAGACACACAAACCAGGTGCACTAGTGCTGTTTTGCAGAAATTTCCCCTGCAAATCGTTCCCGGACAGAATGAATACCAGCAAGTATCAAAAATGGTCATGTTTAGGTTGTCTTTATAAGTAGTTGGGGTTAAATGCAAGCACAGGAGCATCTTGCATCTTTTGTAGGTCTAGATAAGAACTGATAGTTAACTGGGAGATCTCCTTAGCAGAAAATTGAGGCAGGTTAGTACCACCACTAAGAGAACTGAAATACACTCAAAGTCCTTTTGCCTTTGACCACATGCTTGAGAGGAGGACTCATTGGAGACACTCCCTTGACCTTTCACTTTCTTTTGAACCTAGGCATACCCTATTGACTAGCATTACAAAAGAATTCTCCATCCATATGTCAGGGATTTCACACATGAGGATCCCTGCTTTGAGCTAATCTGAACATCCATTCCTAAGTGCAAGTACCACTTTTTCCTAAAAGCAAAGTGATGCTTACATGCTAGGACTTAATGCCATTGTACTGTCTCTCTGAACATCTCTGTAGTGGATGGTGGGTATAATACCTAGATTTAGGTTGACTATCGTCCACATTAAAAAATGCTTGTGACATTTGAGTAGTTCATTCTTGCAGACTTAATCAATGAGGGAGTGGAAGAGTTCTGAGTTCTTCCATTTTTATTCCCATGGCCTGTGGGGAGGAACACCCTGCAAAAGTAGGAAAATAAAAACTGCTTATATTGTGCCACCTGCCAACCCAGGACTTCATGTTCATTGCTCCCTTCCTCCCCACTTCTGCTGCTTCCAACTAATGTCCATTGTATAGCTTACCTGGTAGAAGCCAAACCTTGTTGTTAAAGGATTCATTGGAAAGTGGACCTTTATATGGTTGCACTTTTTTTTTTTTAATTTCCTCTCAGTTTGCTGTATCAAACACTAATTGTTAGGAAATGTCAGACTTATGGTTGCCCACCCAACCTTAATTCTCTCCCCTTGTGTTTATTGTGTATCCCATATTTTTCCACAGGGTGTGATGGAGGGAGAGAGGGATGGATACACAGCCAACCATAGATCTAGCACTCTTTACTTTTGAGCAGAGCTTAGGCAATGTCAGTGCATTTTTATAAGAACATCAACTGCATTTACTAGCTAACAGAAGATTGTAATGCTACTCTTCCTTTCCAGCTAGCAGAGACTCTAGTCCCGTCATGAGGTCGAGCAGCACCCTGCCAGTACCACAGCCAAATAGTGCACCTCCTACTCCCACAAGACTAACAGGCACAAACAGTGATATTGAGGAGGAGGAGCGAGGGGACCTTATTAAGTTCTATAACAACATCTATATTGAACAAATTAAAGAATTTGCCCTGAAGTACTCTTCCACTAACGTAAGTGCTCTTAATTACATTGATTAGTAAATAAAAGCTAGAGCAAGAAGGTGGGAGAGGTAATATCTTTTATTAGTCCGATGGCTGTTAGTGTGTTGATCTTGCTTATGTAGTAAAGTGCTATTGCCACCTCCTACGTGTTGCAGTCAGAATCACAGAACACTAGAACTGGAAGGGACCTCAACAGGTCATGGAGTCCAGTTCCCTGCCCTCTCAGCAGGACCAAGCACCATCTAGACTATACCTGATAGGTATCTATATATAGCCTGCTCTTAAAAATCTCCACTGATGGAGATTCCACACCTCCCCTAGGTATTTTTATTCCAGTGTTTTAACCACTCTGACAATTAGGAACCTTTTCCTAATGTCTAATCTAAACCTCCCTTGCTGTAGTTTAAGCCCATTGCTCCTTGTCCTATCCTCAGAGGCCAAGGAGAACAATTTTTCTCCCTTCTCCTTGTAACCCTCTTTAAGGTACTTGAAAACTGCTATCATGTGCCTCTGTCTTCTCTTTTCTAAACTAAACAAACCCCGTTCTTTCAGTCTTCGCTCATAGCTCATGTTCTCTGGGCCTTTAATCATTCTTTTTGCTCTTCTCTGGACCTTCTTCAGTTTCTCCACATCTTTCTTGAAATGTTGTGCCCAGAACTCCTAATTGAGGCATAATCAGAGTAGAGTGGAAGAATGACCTCTCGTGTCTTGCTCACAACACTGCTGTCACACTGACTCATATTTAGCTTGTGGTCCACTATAACCCCTAAATCCCTCTCCACAGTACTCCTTCGTAGACAGTTGTTTCCCATTCTATCATTTTGAATTCTGACTCTATCCTTCAAAGCTTGTATCATCTGCAAACTTAATAAGTGTATTCTCTATGCCAATATCTAAATCGTTAATGAAGATATTGAGTAGAGCCGGTACCAAAACAGATCGCTGTGGAACCCCACTTGTTATGCCCTTCCAGCATGACTGCAAACCATCAATAACTACTCTCTGAGAACAGTTATCCAGCAAGATATGCACCAGTCTTATGGTGGTCCCATCTAAGTTGTATTTGCTTAGTTTATTGATAAGAATATAATGCAAGACTGTGTCAAATGTCTTACTGAAGTCTAGGTATACCACATTCACCACTTCTCCCTTATCCACAAGAAAAAGTCAGCAACCATGAGAAGATGTCTTTAGTTTACTAATCTTTGAAGTAACTCTAGAAGCAGAAAATAAGCATGTGTACATAACTCCCTACCTTCTAGGAGTGAGGAATTCTACTTGTTCATGAAAATATTTTGAGATCTTCAGTGCCATATCCATACCCAACTATATTTTTACTGTCTCAGAGAAAGTGCCTTCCTCCTTCAGTGAATTATTCATTGCTGAATGCCAGTGAAGAACAGCTTTGTGCTTTATAAACATTACAGTATCTGTATGGTTTGCCACATACAGGGACAGTGTTAAAAGTTCAAAGGGGGCTCATCCTTGCATTCAGATCTGTCGGAAAAGAGGTGTTGATTGATTTGTTCTTTTACCTTATCAGACTGATGCTCCTCCACTATCTCCATATCCATTTGTAAGAATTGGCTCCCCCCGCAGAATACAACTGTCCCAGAATCATTCAATCTACATCTCACCACAAAAAAACGAGTCAACACTGTCTCAGCGAGAAAAAATGTCCTACTACATCAACAGTAGTCCCTCAAAGGTAAGAGTAAATGGTTAATATTGTAAGAACTGGTGGGGGAGGCAGGAAGAGGAAGGAGGGTTGATTTTTAGTTTTGTTTTAAAAGAGTGCTTAGCATAGCATCCCGTTCTACAAGTGTAAAAAAACATGCATAGTTGTGATTTATGGGTGCATTTACATAGCTTTCCAGTGCTGTTTTTGCTTATAAATAAATATGGTGACTGCAGAGTTGCCCATATAACAATATGTGTCCATAGCAAAGGCAGTTCTGAAAAATAAAGCTCTCAAATGACTAAGGAGCCTGAGTCACTTATAAAAATGGGCAGGCTAGGGTGCAACTCTTCAGCACTTAGAACAATAACAAGTCATGAGCTCCAGCCATTGTGCAATAAAGTTCCTTCATGCACTTTGCATACCGCTGTTTCAAATGGGACTAGTGCAGATGTTCTAAAAGGGCAAACAGTGACTGAAAATAGAGGGGCTGAAGTTGTAGCGTGATGAAGCACATGAAATATGACAGTGTATTTTTCTTAGATTTCACACACAGTAACTGAAAACCCCCTAGCAAAATGGTGAACCAAACTAGAGAGAACATTCTCCTTAGACATTTCAGTCCAGTAATTTCCATAGTAAAGGAAAAGCAACAATGAGGGGGAAAAATGTGGAGTTTGAAATGCTAGTAGTCACACAAATTAGTTACAGTGGAAGGAGGTTAGATCAGTAGTGTAATGGAAAGGGAAATATGCATGGAAACGGGTTACAGCAAAGGGAAAAAAGAATGCTGGAATTAATAGTCTATGGTGAGCATTAATGTGGATCTGATTCAGATTTACAGCAGTGAATAGTAATTCACAGCTTCTCTGTTGTGATCCTGCTTAGATGTACATGACCAACTTAGAATCCCTGTCAAGGTTTTTAGTCTGTCTCCCCATATGCAAGAGTGGTGAAGAGACGGGGTTACTTTAGAATCATCCTCTGAACCTGAGCATACCACATTCTCTCTTCTGTCTATGATTGTTTCAGAGACTGAGGGAGATTAACAGCATGATTAGAACTGGAGAAACCCCCACAAAGAAAAGAGGCATTCTCTTGGAAGATGGTACTGAATCACCAGCCAAACGGATCTGTCAGGAGAACCACACTGCTTTACTGAGAAGATTACAAGATGTAGCAAATGATAGAGGTTCCCACTGAGTTTAATCAGCTGTTTGTGTTCCAGTTTCCCTTTCTTCATCTGTCTCTGGCCCTTCTGTTTTGAGGGTGTGAATGCTAAGTATTTTCTGTGGATTCATGAAGCCTGTGTGAACATCTTCCATTTCCAGACTGCCATCTTTCCAGTTAATCTGTAGCTGGGAATGGTATTATTTGACTTTCAAAAAGAAATCTCCCTTTAGACTGCATAGTGTCTTTGAGCTGGTCCATAAAAGGAAAGTGGAGACTGCACACTTGGTCCCATTGTGGTTAAAGCACATTGCTAAAGATACTTCCACCACTGCAGCTAACCCTGGGCATTCAGATTTCACACTTACGCTGACTGCGAGGACGTGCATGTTTTTATATACTATAAATTACTTTCTAAACTATTTTAAATATATTTATTACTAAGACAATGTACCCAGTATAGCTTGTGATAGGATTTTTACACACAGGGTTTAGCCCCTAGCTGCCTACACTGTTTTTCTTGGGCTTTACCATTTTTTATGCAATAACTAGTCTGCCTAACATGTCACTATAACAGTGAGATTACATCAAATTCAGGAACATTGCACCACGATATTCAAAACAAAAAGCAGTCAAGTAGCACTTTAAAGACTAGCAAAATAGTTTATTAGGTGAGCTTTCGTGGGACAGACCCAATTCTTCAGACCATAGCCTGACCAGAACAGGCTCAATATTTAAGACACAGAGAACCAAAAACAGTAAGCAAGGAGGACAAATCAGAAAAAGATAATCAAGGTGAGCAAATCAGAGAGTGGAGGGGTGGGGGGGAAGGTCAAGAATTAGATTGAGCCAAGTATGCAGACGAGCCCCTATAGTGACTCAGAAAGTTCCCATCACGATTTAAACCATGTGTTAATGTGCCGAATTTGAATATAAAAGTCAGCTCGTCCACTTCTCTCTCTAAAACGGTGCGATAATGTCTCTTCAGTAACACACATACCTTGAGGTCACTGACAGAATGCTCCATTCTTTTATATTCAAATTCGGCACATTAACACGTGGTTTAAATCGTGATGGGAACTTTCTGAGTCACTATAGGGGCTCATCTGCATACTTGGCTCAGTCTAATTCTTGACCTTCCCCCCCACCCCTCCACTCTCTGATTTGCTCACCTTGATTATGTTTTTCTGATTTGTCCTCCTTGCTTACTGTTTTTGGTTCTCTGTGCCTTAAATATTGAGCCTGTTCTGGTCTGGCTATGGTCTGAAGAAGTGGGTCTGTCCCACGAATGCTCACCTAATAAACCATTTTGCTAGTCTTTAAAGTGCTACTTGACTGCTTTTTGTTTTGATAGTGTATAGACTAGCACGGCTTACTCTCTGTTAGTATTCAAGATATTCAAATTACTCATGAGCAAGGAGCTTTGTTTCTGCAATTAAGTTGACCCGTGCTACCAGCAGTTTTAGGTAGGAATGCTGACAGCCTAGCTGCCCTGTTGGATTTCAGAACAAGCTGGGAAGACTTCTTCTATAAAGCATTCTCCCCCATACCCCACCCCTTTTAGAATTACCTGACCTGATTCTCTTCAGGATCAGTTTGTTAGGTATCTCTTGGAACAGTTAGATTGTTGTGTTTTATTTTATATGTGGGCACTTCGCTGTTCCCAATTTTATTAATGCATTTTTTTAGCTGTGCAATGTTTTAAATTGAACTCAAGTTCAAGGGGAGGCACTTTTGATAGGGCTGTGAAACATAATTATAAAATGCAATTTAATTTGCTGTATATTTGCCATGGCACTTTTGGAATGTGAATATTTTTCAAATGGATGAGATTTTGCTTTTCTGTATTAAAGTGATGACTTTCTATTTATTTTCAAATGTAATATTCCCTTGATCCTCTGTCAGTAAATGATGTTAAGCTAAAACTAATTATTCATGTGTATGCAAGTAATGATGTAGGAAGGTAGGGAAGTTGCTTTTTTCAGCTATTCTGTACATACTCCCCCCCAGCAAAATGCTAGAATCAGTAAGCGCTTTTCCAGAGTCAGGAGACAACTATCGTGCTCCCTCACAAGAAAAAGGAATGGCAGCTCCACCTTTCTCGCGCATTTTAATGTTTGTATTTAGCTTGGCTTTTAAAAGTGGCATCTTAATAGGCTAGAACTTAATCAGGATGCCCGAAAAATGTTTCTGCTCCTCACAAACAGAAAAGTGGTACATACAGTAAAAATGGGAAATGTAACTATAAACTTGTTAGCATAACAGAGTTATAAACCAGCAATTCTCAACCTATGAGGTGTGCCCCATGTGCTTTACTGACACCAGGTGATGGGCACAGTGATTTCTCCCCCCTTTCCCCTCCCCGCAAAATCCAACTCACCTGGAGCTTGCAGCAGGGCTCCAGCCCTGCACAAGCAGCGAAACTCTGGAAGCAAAGGGACACTAAGTCTGACAAATTTCATATTGACCCCTCTTGCTTCTGACTCTGCTGTTGTCATGTTTCTGCTTAGGGGTAAAAGCATAAGTGATTACAGCACAAAAGGGGGAGGGTATGATAAGTGCATTTAACAAAGAGTAATTGTAGAGGAAAGTATTGTTGGTCACTAATACAGTATTTTATCACTTCCAAGATGTGTTGAACTCTTGTTAAACAGCTACTTAATATTAACTCCGTGTTTTCAATCATTCCTGTGCAGAGAAAGATTAGAATGTAAAATTATGGAAACGATCAGGATTTAATTCAGGTGCCATTTGAACTAAAATAAGCAAGCTACTGGTTAACTTTCATTTTTATGTGGGTAAAAAAGATGGTGAAATCAAACAGCAGTTCTGAGTGTTTCTGTAAAAAATATTTATGAACTGTCAGATTCTTGTTAAATATTGTAACTTTACTTTATATGAAAATATTGCAAGTATTTTCAATAAAGACTTATCACTAGGTCAACATGTATGTTTTTTGATGTACTTTCCTGTGTGCAGAGCAGTAAAGGATCATGGGTTTGTCTCTCTCCATTAATGCTGAGTTCTTAAACATCTTTGCACAGTTCTGAACACTTGGCACATAGTGAGAAACAGTCACTCAGACCCAAAATAGTGGCCTGTTCTGAGCTGCCACAAGCAATATAGATTGTTACGGGGTTATTATGAATACATTATTTTGTCTCTGAAGAGCCACAGAATGCTACAAGCTCTTGTTAATTGTTATTTTCATGCCTCTGATCACACCTGTCTACAAATGTGGCCTTCCTGGTGGCGTCACCTGTCAGCCAGATGAGTCACCAAACTTCACGCCTTGATCTCTGAACCTGTGTCCTCAGTCTTCTATGAAAGGACAAGTTTCAGGCTGGGTGAGGTCAAATGTTTCTTCCAAAGCTGGTGCACTCCTTCCACATGGGCCATGACATCTTCCTGCACTCAAGTGAGGGGAGAGACTTCCACACGTTTGATGCAAGACAGCCCTTGGTCTTCAGTGTAGACAGAACTAGGCTGTTCCGGAAATCTAACCAATTGTTTGTCTTTATGACAGACCAAATCTCCTCCCAGAGAATTTCAGACTGGATCACTTGGTGCATCTGTGTATGTTATGAACTGGCCCATTTGACTAGGACATAGCCTCAACAGGAGCATTCCTGGTTCATGTCCCAATCCAGGACAGCTCTTGGGAAGCTACATGGCTATCAATGCACACTTTTGCCATGTACTACACCATTGTCTCCCAGGCTAGAGGGGACACTGGGTTCAGCAAAGTTGTTCTGCAACCTTCTCATTCCTGACTCCTACCTGCCTCCCAGGGGACACTGCTGCAAGTCACCTACTGGGGAGTGGACATGAGCAGGCACTTGAAGAAAAAAAAGACAGACCCATTCCATAACTGGTGTTCTTCAAGATGTGTTGCTTGTGTCCCTTCCACATCCTACCCTTCTTTCCTATTGTCAGTCTCCAGCAAGAAGGAACCAAGGTTGGAGCAAACACATAATGACCATTATACCACCTCATGGACATAACCATTCCAGAGGCTGCTGGAGAGATACTGGTGCTACATGCATACCCATTATGGAATGGACATGAAGAACACTGGTTATTGAATAGATAATGTTCTCACCTTCATTTTTAATAGCAATTCTCAAATTTCATATTCAAGATGTTTGGAAAATAGCTCATACATATTTTGGATGCTCTTCTATTGAACTGTATTATTTAAGGAAGCCTGTCATCAAGTGACAGAAGCAGACACCAGTTTATCAAAACTACCTGTATCACCTCCGAGTGTGTGAAATGCAGAGCTTTATAACATTTCCCTCCCCCACCCAAAAAAAAGTAAACATCCGTAAGATCAAAACAAAAAAGCAGCCAAGTAGCACTTTAACAAAATAATTTATTAGGTGGTGAGCTTTCATGGGACAGACCCACTTTTTCAGACCATAGCCATACCAGAACAGACTCAATATTTAGGGCACAGAGAACCAAAAAAGTAATCAAGGTTGACAAATCAAAAAAAAATTATCAAGGTGAGCAAATCAGAGAGTAGAGGGCCAGGGGTTGGGGGGGGGAGTCAAGAATTAGATTAAGCCACGTATGCAAAGAGCCCCTATAATGACGCAGAAAATTCACATCTCGATTCCAACCACGTGTTAATGTGTCATTTGAATATAAAAGAGTTCAACAGCCTCTCTTTGCAGACTGTTAAGAAAATTTCTCCTCATTAAAATGCAGACTTTGAAGTCATTAACAGAATGGCCCACTCCATTAAAATGCCAACTGACCAGTTGGCGAGTGTTCCTATGTCTGTTTTTGTGCCCATTAAGAGCGTTTGAAGTCTGCCGAATATACAAAGCATCTGGGCATTGTTGGCACATGATGGTATATATGATGTTAGTTGAGGAACATGAGAATGTGCCTGTGATTCTGTGACTAACTTGGTTCGGTCCAGTGATGGTATCTCCAGAATAGATACGTGGACAAAGCTGGCAACAGACTTTGTTGCAAGGAAAAGTTCCAGGACTGGTGCTCCTGTGGTATAGACTGTGGTTGTGGGTGAGAATCCTCATGAGGTTGGGAAGTTGTCGGTAGGAGAGTACAGGCCTGTCACCTAGGGCCTTCTGGAGTGTGGTATCCTGATTAAGGATAGGTTGTAGGTCTTTAATAATGAATTGCAGTGGTTTGAGGTGGGGGCTGTAGGTGATGACCAGTGGTGTTCTGTTCTCAGCTTTTTGGGCCTATCTTGGAGCGGCTGGTCTCTGGGTATTTGTCTGGCCCTGTCGATTTGCTTTTTTATAGTCCCTGGTGGGTAATTCAGGTTTATGAATATTTGGTAGAGAGCCTGTAGTTTTCGGTCTCTGTCTGTAGGATCAGAGCAAATACAATTGTACCTAAGGGCTTGACTGTAAACAATGGATCTAGTTATGTGTGCAGGATGGAACCTAGAAGGGTGTAGGTAAGTACAGCGATCAGTGGGTTTCCGGCAGAGCATGGTACCGATCCAGCCATCCTTGATTAGTACTGTAGTGTCCAAAAAATGTATCTCTCGCATGGAGTACTTGAGGCATAAGTTGATGGTGGGGTGCAAAGTCTCTGTGGAGTTCTTCTAGTGTCTCTGTACCATGGGTCCAAATCATAAAGCTGTCATCAATGTAGCTTAAGTAGAGGAGGGGTAATAGGGAATGAAAGCTGAGGAATCGTTCCAGATCAACCATAAATATATTAATATATTGTGGGGCCACGCCGGTGCCCATAGCATTTCCACTAATCTGAAGGTATAAATTGTCCCCGAATCAGAAATAATTGTGGGTGAGAACAAAGTTACAGAGGTCAGACACCAGATTGGTTGTAATCCAGTTTCGTGTGGAATATTAGTTACAGAGCCTCTGCATCCATGGTGGCAAGAATAGTGTTGTCAGGAACTTTTCTGGTGTTCTGTAATTTTCTCAGGAAGTCAGTGGTATCTCGGAAATAGCTGGGAGTGTTGGTGGCATAGGATTTGAGGAGGGAGTCCACAAAACTGGATAGTCCAGTGGAGAGGGTGCCAATACCTGAAATAATAGGAAATCCGGGGTTCCCAGATTTGTAGATTTTGGGAAGTATGTAGAATAATCCAGTTTGGAGCTCAGATGGCGTGTCTGAGTAAATAAGGTCCCGAGTAGCAGCAGGGAGGTTCCTTAAGTAGTTGTAATTTCTTTTGGAATTCCAAAGTGGGATCAGAGGAGAGAGGTCTGTAAAATTTGGTGTTGGAGAGTTGTCTGGCTGCCTACTGTTCATAGTCTAACTTATTCATGATGACAACAGCACCCCCCTTTATCACATGGTTTGATAATAATGTCTGGGTTATTTTTGAGACCCTGGACAGCATAGCGTTCAGCATAGATGAGATTGTCTCTCATTTGGCATTGTTTGCATATAATGTCAGTCAGCACAGTTGCAAAAGCATTTTATGTAGAAAGCCAGACTTTGACTACAACTGTCAGGGGGAGTCCACATGGAGTTCTTCTTTTGGTGTTGGTAAGGGAGGGTCAAGAGAGTCAGACTGTTCTCTGTTACTGTCAGTAAGATGGGTGCCTTGTATAGAATATTTGACAGGAGCCTTTAATTACAAATGGTAAATGTACCACAAGTGGTATAAATTGTAAATCTAGGAACCATTAGGTCAAAAGATGAACCACCAACAGGAATAGGGCATCCTCCTACTTGCACAAGACATATTGGAATAGCTCTTTAAGAAGCTTGTTTTAGAAAGAGAGCCTTCTATATAAAATTGGGAGTTTATTCTTTATTTACACCCTTCCAGAGAGAAATGAATAGGTCATGCAGAACTGGTTGCCCCATCTCAAAAAATCTATATTGGAAAAGCTTCAGAAAAGGGCAAAAAATTATTGGAGGCACAGAACAGCTTCTACAGGAGGAGAGATTATAACTGGGACTCTTCATCTTGACAAAGACACAATGGAGGTCAGGGGGCTGTCTATAAAATTATTACTCCGGAAAAAAGTAAATACAGTGTTTATCCCTCTGCATCCCAACAAAAAAAAAAACAAAAAAAAAACAAACTGGGTCCTTGTGAAACTTTTCAGCA
The DNA here is from genome assembly GCF_033958435.1 of Carettochelys insculpta. Taxonomy (NCBI): domain Eukaryota; kingdom Metazoa; phylum Chordata; order Testudines; family Carettochelyidae; genus Carettochelys; species Carettochelys insculpta. The sequence goes on along the minus strand of NC_134150.1, from coordinate 12,861,906 downwards.
TATTCCTCCATCGTTTTTTTTTTTTTCTTCAGTACAGCTTATATTTTCAGTGAGAGTGGGCCATTCTATTAGTGACTTAACAGTTTGCATCTTACTGAAGAGGAATTTTCACAAACACTTGAAAGGGAGGCTGCTGAACTCTTGTTATTCAAATTTGAAACATTAACACGCGGTTTGAACCAGGATAGGAATTTTCTAGGCCATTATAGGGGCTTGTTTGCATACTTGACAATCTAATTCTTGACTCCCGTCCCCCCACCCCTTCTGTCCCTCTAATCTCTGATTTGTTCACCTTGATAATTTTTTTTTCTGATTTGTCCACCTTGATTACCATTTTTGGTTCTCTGTGCCTTAAATATTGAGTCTGTTCTGGTATGGCTAGGGTCTGAAGAAATGGGTCTGTCCCACAAAAGCTCACCAAATTATTTTGTTAGTCTTTAAAGTGCTACTTGACCGCTTTTTTGTTCTGATCTTATATTTTTTTAGGAGGAGTATGTTTTGGTAGCAAAAACACTTCTTTAGGTCAACTTACACCTAATACAATATTCCTAAAACCAGCACTAGGCCTGTCCATGTAGCACACAAATGTCTCAAATGGGTAAGAGAGAGTATTTACAAGTGGCACTTAAAAGCTGAAATTGAGTAAACAGTTTTATGTCTAAAGAATGTTTTCTTCCCTGACACCTGGTGTGTCCCTAGTTGACAAAAGACTTCTACAGTTTTTTTGTTAGCGTTTGTTAGTCTGATATTTCAACTAAAACAAGTCACCAAAATAAAACACACTTATTTTCCAAGCATCAGGGGTATAAACATAACTGTAGTTATCTTTTAAAATTCAGAAAAGGCAAGTTTGTCATAACCCATCATTTTTAAAAAAAGTTAGTTTTATTACCTATTTTTATATAAATATTTTAGTCCATACATCTGCCAGCTGCTTGAGTGTAGGCAAAGACAATAATGCCAAATGGAAGGTTAAACAGAGGCCAAATCATGTTAAGGGGTGAAGTGTGATTCAATGTAAAAAATGTAAGAGCCCAAATTACTCTCCTTAGCAGCAGAGCACTCAGCAGTGCAGTTCAGCACACTACGCTTACAGAACACAGCACGCAATTCTAGGGAATGGCCCAGCAGCAGGAGCTCCACCAGCTGAGCCTTTCCCTTGGGAAGATAAAGACTAAGAAAACACACAAACCAGAGGTGGGAACTGATTTGGGGTCGGGGGCCACACAAAAGTGAGAAGCAAAAAAAAAAAAAAAATTCTCCACCAAAGCCTCAATGGCAGGGCCTGACTCACTCCACCACATGGTTCTGTGCCCCCTGCTGTGGCTGTGCGCCACCCCGACCACTGTTCCCATTAGCTGCACTTCCGGGAAAAGGGAGCAGTGAAGGGAGGCACAAGGCTCCTGCATTATTCCTGGAGGCAGCAGGGACACACACACACCAAGCAGAGCCCCACTCAGAAGTCAGGCTACCTCAGTAGCTAGCCCATTGGGTTAACCCAGCTAAACTATTCTGATGCTTTCAGAAGCATATTTGTGTGACCTAAGGCACCACACTTGAAAGCTCAGTTCTTCTTCGAGTGTCCCCGTGGGTGCTCCACATTAGGTGTCGGGCTCGCCTGGCGCCACAGATCGGATCTTCCAAGCAGTTTCTGCCGGACCGCGCATGCGCCGGTGCGCGCCGCTCCCCCGCGCGCTCCCGGCTACGTGCGCGATCCGGTCCCCGCCAGTTCCTCTTAACCGCCGTCGGCTGCAGACGGAATCCGAACTAGGCTAAAGCCAAGTAGCGCATTCAATGACTTTAACTGTTTTTCTTTAAAGTTTTTCAAGTACTTAGGCTACTGCAAGTTAGCCGGTTGTTATTTTAAAAAAAAAAAAAAAAAAACAACCACAACAAACAAACTACAAGCAGGACAGCTTCAATCCAGTCCCAGTAACAAGCGCCGGAGGCCAGGAGCATAGGGCCATCAGCCCTCCTGCTGCAGCAGGCCATCAGAAGAGGAAAATAGCACAGAGAAGGTGCTAAGTACCCGTTTAACAACTGAAAGACTCACCAACAATGTCCTCTTCAGGATTTAAAAAATGTGAGTCCTGCCGAGAGGTGATGCCAGCGTCTGATGGGCACAGTCTATGCATAAGGTGCCTTGGGGAGTCCCATGTTGCACAGAAATGCTCCTTCTGTGCTAAATTAACAGCCAGAGCAAGGAGAGACAGGGAGATGCGGCTTAAAATGCTGCTTTTCGACAAGGCCCTCCAGCCAGACATGCCGGAGCGGCCACAGCAGGAGGGACCCTCCGGGTCCCATAAAAGGAAAGCTGCCTCCCTCACCCCATCAGCGCAAAAACGGAGGAAAGTCTCCCCAGCCCGATCCCTGCCGGCAACAATAGCGAGCGGGACGGGAGGAGCGAGCAGCCCCCAGCCGCAGCAACAGCTGATCGGCGGCGGCACGAAGAGCCACGTGGAAGCGGCTCAGCCTCCAATAATCAGCCAGCCGCCCCGCAGCGCAGGCAGGGCGGCGGCTAAACAAGCGCCGGTACCAGCGGCACCGCAGGCAGCGGCACCGACCCCTGGGGAACCGGCGGTGCAGAGCGCGCAGGCACGCAGCCTGCAGGCACCGGAGGACACCGCACGTGCGGCACCGCCCTCGAGCGTGCCGAGCTCGGTGCGGACGGGGCCGGGATCCCCTGTACGTCAGGGGGCGGAGTTACCTCCTCAGGGGAGGGGGAAGGCTGCACACAAGAGGAGGCATTGCAGCCCCTCTCCGCACAGGGCTATGGAGTTGCTTTCTCACAGCCCTCTGCTTATGTTGCAGACTCCAACCAGAAGGCAGGGGTCCCCCCTAGCCTACCCGGAGCCCCCTTCTCCATTTTTGCAACCAGCCTCACCCTGGCTGGGACCACCTTCACCCTTCCTGGGGTTTGAACCGCTGGACTATTATGCAAAATCGCTCTTTCCAGTGTCTCGACGATCTCCCTCCCCCAGACGCAGAGGGTATGCACCAAGGGAGTGGTCTAGGTCACCTTCCCAAGAACAGTGCCTATACTGCCATGGTCGCCCCTACCACGCAGGGCATAGACACCATCGGCAATCTACTAGGGAAAGATCCCCACAGACGATCTCGTACCCCCGAGGGCAATTGCGACCGGGGACAGAGACTCAAGCATCTCAGGGGGGACTGGTTATGGAACCCCGAGATTTTCCCTCGCAAACCTCTAGTGAGAGGGTGTACCATCACCAGCAGGAACCGGAAGGGTCCAGAGAGACGTACCCCAGCGGTTCCTCGCTCTCCCCCCCGATGAGGCTACGGCCCCGGGGGACGTCCATCCTCCGGATGATCTCAAACAGTTCCAAGAGCTGTTTTACGAGGGTGGCCTTCACGCAAGGCATCCAGACAGCAAAGGTGCAAGAGAAACACCATAAGCTCCTCAAAAATCTGAGACCTCCGGCCTCCTCCAAAATAGCAATACCGCTTGATGACGCAATCTTGGAGTCTGCCACTATGATATGGCAGACTCCTGCGACTATTCCGCCTGTCCACAAAAGAGCGGAAAAAAAAAAAATACTTCGTGCCGACAAAGGGCACGGAGTTCCTGTTCAGCCACCCACAACCAAATTCCTTGGTGGTGGAGTCGTCGCAACGTGGGGGAACAGACAAACATGCCAAAAAGCTAGAGCTGTTGGGCAGAAAGGTCTACTCCTCCTCCACTCTACTGTTGCGAATGGCAAATTACGCAGCGCATCTAGCGAACCATAATTTCGACAACCACATTAGGTTAACCTCCCTCATGGACTCGCTTCCAGAGGGCAAGAAACCAGTGCTCAAGGCCATCATGCAAGAAGGCTACGCGGCCTCGAGGACGGGAGTTCAGATCGCCCTGGATGTTGCGGTACCAGTACCAGCAACAGCGTCCCCAGTACCACAGGGGTTACGAGCAAGGGCGACATCAACAGCACCAGCAGTACACAACTCCCAGGCGACGTTCCCAACTGAGCCGTGCGTCCTCGGGGCAGGGCCAAAGGCCACAAGTTTGACACACAGATCCAGGGCTGCGCCATCACTACCATCGCAAGGTCATCCGAAGTGGTTATTCCACCATCGCCTCCGACCATTCTATAACCAGTGGCAAAGGATCACCACAGACAAATGGGTGCTGGAGATCATAGCCACGGGGTACGCCATCCCCTTCCAGTCGCTCCCACCGCCATGACCTCCACCCAGGCCCCACCTCCAGGAGGCCTCCCAAGTAGCGAGGCTCAAGCAGGAGGTAGACCATCTCATACTCATAGGGGCAGTGGAAAGAGTGCCAGAGCAACTGCAAGGGAGAGGGTTCTACTCGAGGTACTTCCTCACGGGGAAAAAGACAGGAGGCGGGAGGTCCATCTTAGATTTTCGAGGCCTCAACCGGTACCTGCGCAAGCAACGCTTTCGGATGATCACAATCGCCTCCATCCTTACGGCACTAGACGATGGAGATTGGTTCGCAGCCCTCGACTTATAAGACGCATATTTTCACATAACTATTCATCCGGCTCACCTACGATTCCTCTGGTTTTTCATGGTAGGCAAAGAACATTTTCAATACAAGGTCCTACCGTTTGGCCTCGCCTCAGCCCCCAGAGTCTTCACCAAGACCTTGGCAGTGGTGTCAGCCTACCTGCACAGACAGGGGGTATTTATATTCCAGTATCCGGATGACTGCCTACTCAAAGGGGCCTCGAAGGAGGAGGTACTACGCATGATATGCGTCACAGCAGGCACGTTCTCTTCGCTCGGCCTGGTTATCAATCTGACAAAATCAAAGATAGACCCCACACAGGACATAGAGTTCGTAGGGGCACGCATAAATTCTATTTCAGTGAGGGCGTATCTACCAGAGACTCGCTTTCGGGCCGTCGGCTCCCTCGTGCAAGTCTTCACCTTCAGCCCTACGGTGCCGGTTCTGACGTGCTTACAGCTGCTGGGCCACATGGCAGCAGCGACGTTCGTAGAACAGAACGCCAGGTTACACATGTGCAGCATGCAGCACTGGCTGGCGAGCGTATACAAACCGGCAGCACACACTGTTCACAGGGTGGCGTCGCCCACAACAGAGGTGCACAAATCCCTGCAATGGTGGGTAAACCCTGAGAACCTGCTAACAGGGGTACCCTTCCACCAACCACACATATTGGTTTTTCTTACTACAGATGCCTCCCTCATAGGGTGGGGAGCACACATGGGCGAAGAGGTGACGCAAGGGCTGTGGTCCTCCACGGAGCAGTCACTGCACACAAATATACTGGAGCTCAGAGCAGTGTTCAACGCCTGCAGACACTTTTGAGACCATATAAAAGGCAAAGTAGTCGGGATCAGTACAGACAATACCTCCACGTTTTATATAAATCGGCAAGGAGGAGCTCGGTCCCGTGCCTTATGTGCAGAAACAGTCCGGTTGTGGAACTGCTGCATCGCCAACAATATAACCTTGAAAGCCTCGTACTTACCAGGTGCTCACAATGTGAAGGCAGACCAGCTGAGCAGGCGTTTTGCACTCACGCACGAGTGGCAGATCCGTCCCGATCTGCTGCAACCGATTTTTCATGCATGGGGTTTTTTTCCCCAGATAGACCTGTTTGCTACTCAGCACAACAAGAAGTGCCCACGATTCTGCTCCAGGGCAGGACTGGGACGGGGGTCCCTGAGGGACGCCTTCGCGATCTCATGGAGGGGCCCCCTGCTTTACGCTTTCCCTCCCACAGTGCTCATCCACAAAGTGTTGCAGAAAGCCAGGAGGGAAGGAGCCGGAATGATCCCGATAGTCCCAACGTGGGATCGACAGCAATGGTTCCCCCTACTCCTGCGCATGTCGGACTGGCCACCGATGCCCCTTCCGGTGGCGCCGGATCTGCTCACGCAAGCCCAGGGGTCCATAGTGCATCCGCACCCCCAAGGCCTGCGACTACAAACGTGGTTAATCCATGGCTCAGCTCCCTAGAGAGCACATGTACGGAGGAAGTGCAGCAAGTCCTAGAAAGTAGCAGGAGGACTTCCACCAGGAAGACCTACAAACAGAAATGAACTCGCTTTACGGCATGGTGTTCTACCAAACAGCTAGCCCCCCTTTCGGTGCCTATGGCTGTGATATTAGAGTATTTACTGGACCTCAAGAGAGGAGGACTCTCACTATCCTCGTTTAAGGTCCACCTTGCCGCCATTTTGGCGTTCAGACACGAAGAGGAAGGGCACACGGTGTTCGCCCATCCCATGGTTACCAGGTTCCTCAAAGGGCTGGTAAACCTATACCCGCCTCGGAAACCGCTTCCACCTTCTTGGAACTTGGACCTGGTGCTTAATGCGAAAAGGGGACCACCGTTCGAGCCTTTGGCCACGGTTTCGCTCTGCCTCCTTATGATAAAGACGACCTTTCTTCTCGCAATCACGTCAGCTCGCAGGGTGAGCGAGCTTACGGCAGTTATGGCAACGCCACCCTGCGCTGTTTTTTCCAAGGAGGCGGTAACCATACGGCTGTACCCAGCCTTTGTTCCTAAAGTTTCTTTCTGAGTTTCATACTAACGAACCTATTGTTTACCCTCGTTTTATCCAAAGCCTCATAACTCTAACAAAGAGGCGCGCCTACACCTCCTGGACGTGAGGAGGCGCTAGCTTTCTATATAGACAGGACCAAGTCCTTCCGGAGAACGGATAGACTCCTAGTCTCTATCGCTCCCCAATCAAAAGGAGAATGTCTCTCTTCGCAGAGAATCTCGAAGCACATCGTATCTCGCATAAAAATATGCTACAAACTCGAAAAGACTCCTTTACTGGCCATGCCCAGGGCTCATTCCACTAGGGCGGTGGCAGCATCAACAGCCTTTTTTCAAGGGCGTTGCGCTAAAAGACATTTGCAGAGTGGCGACCTGGTCATCCTGTGACACCTTCGCCAAACATTACGCCCTTCACAGGGTATTCCAAGAGGATACCCGTCTCTCGGCAGCGGTCCTCTCGGGGACAAGCTGCACATAATCCGATTACCCACCTCCTATCTTGGGTTACTGCTGGGTAGTCACCTAATCTGGAGCACCCACGGGGACACTCGAAGAAGAAAGAAAGGTTACTCACCATAGTAACGGTGGTTCTCCGAGATGTGTCCCCGTGGGTGCTCCACTACCTGCCCATCCTCCCCGCTCCGGATCTCTGTTTAGTGTTTTGCAGGAGCATCCGAGGCGGTTGGTCAAGGAACTGGCAGGGACTGGATCGCGCACGTAGCCGGGAGCACGCGGGGGAGTGGCGTGCACCGGCGCATGCGCGGTCCGGCAGAAACTGCTTGGAAGATCTGATCTGCGGCACCGGGCGAGCCCGACACCTAATGTGGAGCACCCACGGGGACACATCTCGAAGAACCACCGTTACTACGGTGAGTAACTTTTCTTTGTCCTCCCTGAAGTGCCTGTAAGCCACACAGCTGCCTAGTTAACACTATGCAGGCACCCATATGAATTGCACATCCCCCTCCACAGTGGTGCATATAACAAACTTCCTTCTGTTTGGGGTGGCAGGGGGATTCGAGAGACCAGAAGAGAAACTATGAAACAGTACTGGCAGGTTCTAAGCTGTGTCAGGTGCACATGTATGCCTACCACACATATTGGACATTCTCCCATGAGTATTTAAGGTTTTCAATGCATGTTTATTTACAATACAGATTGTAAGCAGGCAGAGTAGCAAAAGTGCTCAGGAATTTAGCCTAAACTAGAAAATTTAAGGTTCAGACTATCCACTTCACTTCTAGAATTGGGCTATTCATTATGTGAGATTTAAGTACAGACTCACCTCACGTAACTGCAACGAAGGGTCCTATAGCACCTTATAGACTAACAGAAAAGTTTTGAGCATGAGCTTTCGTGAGCACGGCTACCCCTCCGATACTTCACGTAACTGTGACTAACACATGAGCTATTCTCCTGTACAAAACAGGAAGGGGAGGAGAAGACACACAAGTAATTAGCAGGGCAGCAAGGCCAGACTGGCTGACAGGTTTGTGTATTTGGAGATTTTCGATGTCTGCTCTATATGCATTCATTCTTTGGCAGAGAATCAATCTGTGGCACATTCTCCTGTTCCTCAACTAATGTCATATATGCCATCATGTGCCAACAATGCCCGCATGCTTTGTATATAGGACAGACTACAACCACGCTTCACCAAAGAATGAATGGACATAGAACAGACAAAAAATCTCCAACTACACAACTTGTCAACCAGCACTTTAATGGAATGGGTCACCCTGTTAAAGACCTGAGAGTTTGTGTTCTGCAGAAAAGAGACAACTGCCTACAACGGGAATGCTCAGAACAAACATTTGTATTCAAATTTGACACATTAACATGTGGTTTGAACAAGAACAGCAATTACCTGACCCATTATAAAGGACACTTTTACATACTTTGTTTGACCTAACACTTCCTCACCCCTCACCTCCCACTCTCTACTCTTCTAGCTGATTTGGCAACAATGATAATTTTCCTGATCTGTCAACCTTGATAAGTTTTGGACCTCTGTGCTTAATATATTGAGTCTGTTCTGGTAAGGCTATGATCTGAATAACTGGGGCTGTCTCACAAAAGCGCATCACCTAATTATTCTGTTAGTCTTTAAAGTGCTACATGACTGCTGGCTTATTTTGGTAGAATACAGACTAACAAAGCAACCTCTGTCACTAGTTAAAAATTAAGCGAGACAACAGCTTTGCAATTTGTCTAAAAAATAATCTCAAATTGTAAACTGGATTCCAAGAACCTAGACTGAGCCTTTTGAGGGAGAAAAGCTGTTCAAGTAGATTTATCCCTACTACATATTTTATCCCACAGACATTCACCCGCTTATGGCATCTACACAGCTTTCCAATGTAGATTTTTCAAAATAAGTTGAACGTAATTAATTACATACTGTGCTGGAAGAATGGATGTGAGAAAAAGTTCTTTGTCCTACCTAGGATTTTTTTCTTCCTTCCTCACCCTGTTCTTAAGCCTGCGTTCACAACAGGTAACCTCTCCACAATGGCTATGAGTGAGAATGGAGCCACCTGCTGCTGTGTTCACGTGAATCACAAGAGCTCAGCTGACACAGATTTCTAATTCAAAAAAGCAATTACCAGGGAGAAGTCCAAAGACAGGGAGTATGAGTTTTCCCAGCACACAGAAAGAGGGGTTCAAGGACCAGTCTTATGACTTTGTTTCTTGTGTACACAAGAAACAAACAATTGTTCCCTTCTCCACATTAGCTACTGATAATGGGCCACATCCTCCCTGACTGAACAGATCTGATTTCTCCTCTCTTGGGCTCTGTCTACGCTACAGAGATCTTTCACAAGAAGCTTTTCTGGAAGATCTCTTCTGAAAGAGCTGCTTTCGAGAGAGTGCATCCTCACAAAAAAGCGGATCAAAAGAGTGCTGTTTCAAAAGAGAGCATCCACACAGCCCATACCTTTCAAACAGGGATCAAAAATGAAGACTGTTCTTTCAAAAGAAGGGCCCTGCGGAGTGTCTACATACATTTTCTTCACAAGAAGCTTCCTGAAATGGGAAGGGAAGAGCAATTTCGAAAGGAGCACCACATTCTTTTGATTTACTTTCAAAAGAACACTGTGTGTGTAGATGCTCCACGGGCACTTTTCAAAGAGCCCCCCTTCTTTCAAAAGAACTTGCTAGTGTAGACGCAGCCTTGATGTTCACACCTCTACATTAGCTGCTGATAATGGGCCACATCCTCCGTGACTGAACTGACTTTATCAACTCTGGCCCTCCTCTTGACTGGGAATCCCACCTTTTCTTAAGCCCATATATTTAAACCCTCCTCTGAAACCCACTCATGCATCTGATGGAGAGTCTTTGCCCATGAAAGCTTTTGTTTCAAATAGCTCAGTGGTTTGAACGTTGGCCTGAAAAACCCAAGGTGGTTCAATCTTTGAGGGAGGCCACTTATGGATCTGGGGCAAGTAGCTTAAAAAAAAAAAAGATGGTGTTTGGTCCTGCCAAGAGGGAAGGGGACTGAGCTTCATGACCTCCTGAGGTCTCTTCCAGTTCTATGAGATGTGTATCTCCACAAAACATTCGCCTATAAAAGGTACCACAGGAATTCTTGTTTTTGATGTGTCTGACAGACCAATCACTAGATTTTGCAGGTCATTCCCACAACAGAGGAAAGGCGATACAGAACCAGTTTAAAGCAGGAAAGTGGTACCAAGGCCATAAAACTGGGGAATAGTAAGGGCAGTTTTAGTAATGGAAACTGAGATTACCCCAGTTCAGCAACTCTCAAACTGTGGATCAGGACTGGAGTTAAACTTGCTGAGGTGTGTGGCTGAAGCCTCACCCCACTGCTCAGGAGTCAGAATACAGGCCCCAGTACCTGGAGCTCAAGTCCTCAGGTTTTACCCTTGTCTCCCACCTTCTCATGCACACCCGATGGCATAGTTTATGCAAGCTCAGCCTTTGATCCATCCACCTCAGGTACTGTAGTAATTTTTGTTGTCACAAGGGGCACACTGCAGTTAAGTTTGTAAAACCCTGCCTCATTTGATCTGTCCCTTTATAGACAGGAAGGGCAAGGCACAAGACCAACAATATTATGTCAAGTATCGGAGGGGTAGCCGTGTTAGTCTGGATCTGTAACAGCAACGAAGGGTCCTGTGGCACCTTATAGACTAACAGAAAAGTTTTGAGCATGAGCTTTTGTGAGTACAGACTCCCTTCATCAGAGGCTGGTCTTGGAAATCTGCAGGGCCAGGTATAAATAAGCCAAAGCAAGGGTGGGGATAACAAGGTTAGCTCAGTCAGCAAGGGTGAGGCTGACTACCAGCAGTTGATCTGGAGGTGTGAACACCAAGGGAGGGGAATCTGCTTCTGTATTTAGCCAGCCATTTGCAGTCTTTGTTTAAGCCTGAGCTGAGGGTGTCAAATTTGCAGATGAATTGTAGCTCAGAAATTTCTCTTTGGAGTCGGGTCCTGAGATTTCTTTGCTGTAGGATAGCTACTTTTAAGTCTGCTACTGCGTGGCCTGGGAGATTGAAGTGCTCTCCTACGGGTTTTTGTATATTGCCACTTCTGATGTCTGATTTGTGCGCGTTTATTCTTTTACGTGGAGACTGTCCAGTTTGTCCGATGTATATAGCAGAGGGGCATTGCTGGCACATGATGGCATAAATTATATTGGTAGATGTGCAGCTGAATGAACCCATGATCATCCATAGGCAGCCACACCATCATGGGTTCATTCAGCTGCATATCTACCAATATAATTTATGCCATCATGTGCCAGCAATGCCCCTCTGCTATATACATCGGACAAACTGGACAGTCTCCACGTAAAAGAATAAACGCGCACAAATCAGACATCAGAAGTGGCAATATACAAAAACCCGTAGGAGAGCACTTCAATCTCCCAGGCCACGCAGTAGCAGACTTAAAAGTAGCTATCCTACAGCAAAGAAATCTCAGGACCCGACTCCAAAGAGAAATTTCTGAGCTACAATTCATCTGCAAATTCGACACCCTCAGCTCAGGCTTAAACAAAGACTGCAAATGGCTGGCTAAATACAGAAGCAGATTCCCCTCCCTTGGTGTTCACACCTCCAGATCAACTGCTGGTAGTCAGCCTCACCCTTGCTGACTGAGCTAACCTTGTTATCCCCACCCTTGCTCTGGCTTATTTATACCTGGCCCTGCAGATTTCCAAGACCAGCCTCTGATGAAGGGAGTCTGTACTCACAAAAGCTCATGCTCAAAACTTTTCTGTTAGTCTATAAGGTGCCACAGGACCCTTCGTTGCTGTTACAGTATTATTTGTGGCACTTGTAATGGAAGGGTCAAGGCAGTTTCCTTCAGCAGGAGCAAACAGCCACTTAATTCCTCTTAAATCAATCAGGCTAGTTATTCAGAACTCCCTATATAGGCAGCCACTGCTTATTTCCTCTGCATCAACACAGAGCTATTTAAAGTTACAGCCAGCATCCAAGCAGAAGTACTTTTTTAAATTTATGGTGACTTTGGACAAACGCTATATTTATTTGAAGGCAGAAGAGGTTGACTTTACCTTAAATGTTAAAGAAATGGACTTCCCTGTTTAGGTCATATGTATTCTGATTTGGAGCAGATCCACCTGTTGGCCTCAGACTCCAAGGGGCTTTTATACCTTATACTGCTGAGAAATCCTGCACCAAAAATTACAATGTTCTGCACACATTTTAAAATTCTGCAAATTTTTCAAAGTAACTATCACACAAGTTTCAACTGTTTTGAGATTTTAAAGTACACACAAGCTGTTTGTAACAAAAGGCAGAGGTTTCTTTAAATTACAGGCCAGTTCCTGTTACCCCCACCACTCCTGCCCTGAGTCCAAGCACTAGCATGCTCCCCCAGTCCAAGCTGCCGCACCCACTCCCCCTCGAGATGAGCCCAGATACAGGGTACCTCCTCCCCACAACCAGATACCAACACGCTTCCCTCCCAGAACCCAGCTGCAGAAAAGCCCCAGCCCAGACACCAAAACACACTCCCTCCCAGAGCCCAGGACTCCAGAGGGAGAAACAGCCTGATGCAGGGTTCCAGGCCTGCATAGCAGATACCTGCACCATCTTCCAGGGCATGTTCAATGGCAACAGCAAGAAACCCTCCAGTTCTCATGCTGCATTCATCCCACATCCCCAACATTGCCTATGTGGCAAGCTGGGCTCCCAAGTGCAGGCCAGCAGCCAAGTGGGGAGGGGTGAGGAGGGAGGGAAAGTAAATTCTCCATGTGCATTAATTTCTGTGCTAATTCTGCACTGTACCAGCACAACTTTCAACTGCACAACACAGCAGAAACTCCTGGGAAGTTTGTGTGCTGGTTACAGATGAAGGCTTCTCGTTAATACTTATAGAATCGTAGAACACTAGGACTGGAAGGGACCTTGAAAGGCCATCGAGTCCAGCCCCCTGCCCCAATGGCAGGACCAAGTACTATCTAAACCATCCCTGATAGACATCTATCTAACTTGTTCTTAAATACCTCCATCGATGGAGATTCCACAACCTCCCTTGGCAATTTATTCCACTGTTTGACCACCCTGACAGTTAGGAACTTTTTCTTAATGTCCAACCTAAACCTCCCTTGCTGCAGTGTAAGCCTGTTGCCTCTTCTTCTATCCTCAGAGGCCAAGAAGAACAAGTTCTCTCCTTCCTCGTTATGACTCCCTTTTAGATACCTGAAAACTGCTATCATGTCTCCCCCCAAATCTTCTCTTTTCCAAACTAAACAAACCCAATTCTTTTAACCTTTTTTCATAGGTCACATTCTCTTGACCTTTAATCATTCTTGTCGCTCTTTTCCGGACCCTCTCTAGTTTCTCCAAATCTTTTTTGAACTGGGGTGCCCAGAACTGGACACAATACTCCAGCTGAGGCCTAACCAGCACAGAGTAGAGCATGGCCCTTACTCTTGTGTCAGGTTATTCACTCACAGAGAAACACTGCTTTACACTTATTTTCCTCTAACACTATTTCAGCACAGTCCCCATAACCTTTTTTTCACTCCTCAGTAATGTATTGAGTCACTCGCACTGTAAATATACTTGTTGAAAGAACTTGGCTTATGGATATGCCTATTTTGTCCATGTGCCAAAGCACATCCAGCACTTTATCATACATTGATACACCAGATCTACACCCTTTTGAGAAACAAGTTACTTCCCCCCCGCCCCCTAAAAAAAGTGTCAATCTCACTTCCGAAGCATTGTTTAGGACGTAGGAGCAAGAGCTTTACCTTCTCTATCATGATATAAACAGATCCCAGAAATTCCAGTTTTGGAAAAGGGAGTTTTCCCATATTCCAGGGAAGTAAGACCGCTGTACGACTTCTGTCTGGGATCACCTTTTCAAGCCCTGGTATAGAGAAGGCCAGGGTTTGAGCACTCCTGAAACCCCACAAGACTGATATGATTTAGACTTAGGTAGGGGCAAGTCTAACTTACTGCAGCAAGCCACAGTAACCCAGGATTAAAAAGGACATTAAACAGGTCTTGAGGTAGTCTCACACTGTATTTGCCACCTAACTACTAAGACAAAAAAACATCAACACATCTGTCAGAGTTAACATTACATTGGTATGGAAAAAGCACTTCTATTAGATACATTCCTATTGAAGCAACTCTACAAAGTCATTGTGTATTCTCCCTCATTAGAGCTCTAAACCAGAAATGGGGAATAATTTTTGATGGGGGGGGGCACTCCAAGATTTGAGTGGGTATTCAAGGGCCACACTTCTTTCTATGGAGGAGGTGTGGGGTCTGGGACACAAGTGCAGAAGGGAGATCAGGGTAAGGAACTGGGGTGCAGGAAAGGGTGTGCTATCTAAGGGAGTCCAGGTGGAAGAAGGCCTTGTATCTAGACAGGGTGTCAGGGTGCAACAAAAATAAAGGTTATGGGTGCAGGAGAGAATTCTGGACTGAAGGGGGGGTAGGAGCAGGTGCAGGGTCTGGAAGTGAATTGGGGAGTGATGCTAGGACATGGGCTGTGGCCAGGAGGCACTTACCTAAGCAGCTCCTGGCCAGCAGCATTCAGAGGCAGGCTTCCCTGCCTGCCAGCAGCACCAGGCCATTGCACTGTACCCAGCAAAATCTCTCAGCTCCCATTGGCCCACTTCCAGTCAACAGGAACTGAGAGATTTTACTGAAAGGGTGGGGACAGCCTGTGAATCTGTCCAATGGGAGCTGAGAGATTTTGCTGGGGGTAGCACCCAAAACTCTCCCCCGTTGCAGTCCTAGGAGCCAGCTGGGGGCCGAATTAAGAAGCTTTGGGGCTACATTTGACTTGTGGGTCGTATCTTACCTACCCTGCTCTACATCAAGATGTTATCTTTCAAAAAAGGAGTAATGGTCTCATTTAAACAGGCATTAATTTGGGTAAGTCTTATGGCCTGTGTGATGCAAGAGGCTATGCATTTCCTAATCACAATAGCCCCTTCTTGCTTTGATCTCTAAATCTAGTGTAGCACTAGTAGTGTACAATTTGTAATGTCTTTTTAAACTGTTACCTTGCTTTTAAACAAGTATTTGGGTTTTTTTTAGAATGAGAACCTATTTAGCCAAATTTAAAAACCAAACAGTTCTATAGGACTTGGTGAGCCACTACCTGTATGTAACCTGATAACATGCTTTGTTTAAAACCATTACAATGAAAAATTGAGAGTGGGTTCTCCAAAAACATGAGCCACAGGAGTACTGGCTGTGGAGTTTAGAAGCTGGACCTGAAGCAGATTCCCTATTGTATGAGAAAGGTTAAGACTACTTCACATTAGAGGGCTAGTGTCTTATGTAAACTCCCATTTGAAATATGTTTATGTGTACATGTGCGCAAGACTAAGGATTCCTTTTACTACCCTGCACAAAGCACGTAAGAGACTAATGTACAAAGAGCATCTCGACAATACACAGATTTCTTCATACCAACTACTTAAAGATCTAAGGTTAATGTGTAAGAAAAAGGAACAAATGAAGCAAGGTTAACTTTTTTTTTTTTTTATTTTTTAAGATGTCACCATTAACACACATTAGTCAAACTAGCCAGTAATCCCTGCAGTCCTTAACACATACCAAGTCTAACATCCTGAAATATTTTATTAGATCAAAACCACCAATAAAAAGTTCTGATATTTAGTGTTTATGTAATAAAAGCCTAGTAAACCTAACACACCTCTCTCAACTTGTCAGACTAATGTGTGCTTTAGTGACAACATTCATTTGCAAGTCAGTAATACATCACATGCTGAGTACCAATTCCCAGCTCTACCTTTCTTGAAAGTGCTAGTTGTAGTCACTGAGCCCACTATTTACAATTTAAAATCCTAATATATTTACAATAGAAACCAATGTATTTAAACCTTTAAATATAGGGTTTAATTCTGCTATATTAGTTTATAGGAACACAGCTTACCTCTGGCATCAGTTTTTCCTGCTAATACTTCTGCCAGTTCCTTAAGATTCAAAATTGCTATTCCTGAAAGGAAAATAAAAGCTTAAAACAAACCCTCCAGGAATTTTAGAGCCCTGGGGGATACAATCTTAAGCAGTCTTCATTAATAAAAGATACTGCACTGTTTACAGATACTACCAACCTCCAGGCTGCTGTTAAAACTAATGCGCATGTAAAACACTGAGAAGAGTCCACAAAATCCATTCAGCAGGTTTACTTGAGTCACTGCTATCGTTCAGCTTTTACTAATCCAAGGTCAAGAAGAAAACTGCCAGTTTGCTGTTTCTCCCTCCATTACATTCCCTCCACCCACAGAAAGTGTTTTGTGCATCATGGTCCAGAAGAATTAGGTAGGCATGGTCTTCTCTTCTTTGCTGAATGGCTGCACTGAACCAGGCTTCACCCACGACAACCCCGAGACCTGCATGCTTTTGCAGTGCTGATCTTCTGGCTTCTTCTAGGCAGAACAAACTTAGAGTCAAAACCCACCAAGAAGTGTTTAAAAAAGTATTTAGTTGGTTTTTGTTAGGGTTTGGTTTTTTGTTTTTTTTTTAAAATACTTGGCAGATATTTCTACCCAGCCCTGCCTCTCAAACAGGCATACTATTATATATGCACTCTCTGAAAGCTGGATACTATTTAACATATGTTGATAGCCTAGCAATTCTAAAAGCGCCCATGCATTACTAAAGGAGTTTTTTAAACAATGTGTGTGTTCTGTTGAGGCCCATTCCCAACACCCAATCATAACATTTGCTACTTTCCCTACTAACGTTATTACAGTAAAATGTACAGTCAATTCCATTTCAATTTAAGAGATGGCCTTCTTCCTGTTAATGTAACTCTGACTTCAAGTTGGTCCTATTATAAATATATTCCACGCAATGTAGTGGTACTACTGTGTAGGATCCAGGTTTTGAAGATGGAAGCAGCTATGCTGAGGACTTTTCGATACCACAATACCCTAGTGCAAGAGGCAGAGGGCATCCTCCCAAACAGAGAGGATTCCAGCATCCACAGTATATAATCGTAACCCCAAAAGTGATATGGAATGCCAATATTGTAGGTAGGATCCTCCACCTGATGAGCATTACAAGAACATTTAACTATAGTGAACAACATGCACCACTCCAAAACTTTAACCAACTAGTAAGCTAAATGTAGAAGAGAGAAGGAGCAAGCAGAAGAAAGGATTAGACTTGGGGAAGAAGGCAGAATAGTAGTAAGTTGCAGCCGGCAATAGGCAAGGGGCTAAGACATCTTCTGAAGATTGCATATTCACATTGCCAGATGCTCAAGGATCATAAGAGAATTCAGGTTCCAGATTTCTATAAAAAACAGCACCATCTTACTATCCATCACATTACTGTTGGTTGTATAGTCGATTCTTCTTTAGCTTTTAGCACTGAGGGCCCTGTGTGTACATCCACTTTATCATGTTCAGACAATGCACCAGTTCTTCAGAATGACAAAACGGCGGGGGTGGGGGGGGGGGGGGGAGAGGAACGACGTTCCTGCTCCTGTCAGAGGCGGCAATCGCATTAACCTGAGACACACACGCAACTTGGTTGTGCGTTTGTTGGGGGTTTACCATATGCAGTCCAGGACATGGATAAGACTTACAGACTCTCTCAAGTTAATGGGTCAAGGGGTGGCGGAAATGACACTGAAAAGTCAGCCTTCACAGCTCTTTTTTGCTATTCACATAAAAAAAAACCCCACAACTAAATACAATTACTAAGGTTTCTATAAAAAGCCCACTCTGACAAGACTGGAAGGAGGCATCAAACAACTGCTGGAAATCCAGGCTTCCATTTAAAAAGAATGTACAAGCTCACTCTGCTTGCTGCAGGCAGACTTCCAGATGTAATCCAGTTACTAGAGGCTTGTTACGAACTTCAGACAAGGCCCTGGTTTACCCTACTCCTCCATCCCAAGCTTCCCTAGGCAGTCTTCCCTTCCTGCAAGTCTCAGTCATTCCATGGCATAAGACTTACTCTCTGGTTGCATTTACACCATGAGCTAAAAATCAAACTAAAATCAATTTCGTAACACTGGGTTTTATCAATTCAATTTTGAGCATCCTTACATTCCCACATGCTCCCCACAAAATCAACTTATTGCTTCCACACACAAGTAGCTTAAATCAATTGCTGCAGCAGTGTATTGTGGGAACCTATTCCACAGTTCCCTGAGCTCCACAGCTTTCTGGCCATTTTCACTGGTGTAGCATGGGGAAGAAAAGATGCCCTGCAAATGGCTGTGGGTACCTGATAACATCTTCCCACATTTCATTTTCCTCATTCCCCTTCTGTGTTAAAAAAAAAAAAAAAGAGTGTCCCTTTTTCCAGGCAGGGTCTGCCTTGCCTGTATAAGAAATGCACTTTTTATAACGGAGCGGAGGGGAGGGGTAGTAAAGCACTTAGGAAATGTTAGAAAGAAAGACTTCAGGGTTCCCAACCGACAGGTTTTCAAAACCAGATGCAACAAAAATCACTGGATCATTGTAGGCTTGGATCTGGATTTAGACCTCCTGGCAAAGAGGATCCTCAGATCAATAATTTTGTCTCAAAGGCCCAAGAGCCAGCCCGGGGCACCAAGAGGTGAGTCCCCCCCTGGACTGGGACGAAGGTGCAGATCCTCCTGGATCCCAAGGTGAAGTGCTGTAATGCCCAAGCTTATGCCAGGTGGCTACCACCCTGGAGGAACTGGGCCATCCCCCGCTACAGCATGGAGGAAATCCAGGTGAAGGAGGTCCAGCAGTGCCTTGCCCAGGATGCTGGCCAACACTCCAGGCGGGGCAGGACCCACCATCTGCATCTGGATTTAGACCTCCTGGCAAAGACCACCCTCAGAACAAACATACATGTCAGGTGCAAATTCTTAAGTAGACACAAGCACTACACTGAAAATGCCATGGATCACTGAATCAGTTTGGTTGCTCGCTCATACTCACCACCTGCTCCTATTTGCAGGGGGCGCAGGCTTGGATCTAGTTCTCTAGACCTCCTGGCAAAGGAGACCCTCAGAACAAGAATTTTTATCCTTGCGCCCACTCCAAAACCTGGAACATACGTGTAAGTAGTGGACAAGCACAACACTGAAAATGCAATGGATCATCAAATCAGTTATGGCTCAGTTGGTTGCTACAAGCCTTACTCGGAGAACTGTGGTAATTGTACAGCTACTACGTTGCATTCAATGGCCTTTGGATCAAGCCCATAAAAAAAAACTGCTCCGGTGCCCCAGGATACCCTGTCCTCAGTAATCAGTGCTCTGTGGTGCTTGCCTCTGCCCCTCCTTAAAGCTGCTGGGAACCCATGAAACCTTGTGGCAGGACGCACCACCTGTCCCTATGCTAAGTGGGCCCAGAGGAAAGTCTTGGATCTGTATTTAGACTTCCTGACAAAGGCGATCCTCAGGACAATAATTTCTATCTTTGCATCCAAATCCATAATCTAGAAATGCACATCTAAGTATCCATGGGTGTTACACTGAAGGTCCATCTGATCAACTTTGCATGGTACTTTCTGTGCCTTCAGATAACAGGAAGCCAGGGGTTAAATACAGAGAGGGAGCCTGACCAACAGCTGCCACGTTGGAATGAGTATAACTCAAATCCTTCAATGACGATCCATTGGAGGTCCCAGCCCCTGCCTCCGAGTGCTTGATGCTCTGCTGCCCCGACCTCCAACTGCATCAGCCATCAGAGACTTTCCCTGGGCAGCTGCCAGCCCCTGAAAATCGTGGCTGCAAATGGAGACTTCCCCCAGATGGCTAAAAGACACCTGACTACAGCCAGACCAGAAAATCATGACCATCCAGGGAGACCTACCACCTGCCCCTATTACCAGTGTACCTAGGCTTGGATCTAGGTTTGGACCCAGCAAAGAGGACCCTCAGAATAAGAATTTTCATCACTGCAAGCCTTACTTCAAGAACTGTGGTAATTGTATAGAGCTACTGCATTGCCTTCACTAGCCTTTATGAAAAGACCCCCAACTACAGCTAACCCCCAAAAATCATGCCTGCTGAGGGAGACTTCACCCAAGCAGCTAATACACCCCAACTATCGCCAGCCCTTTGGCTAAAGCCCACACAAGAATTTCCTCTGAGAGGACAGTCACTCTAGTGGCAAAGTATTTTCTTCTGTTGCCTGAGAATCGTGGCTGCCCAGGGAGACTTCCCCTGGTCGGCTACAGGGCCCTCACTGCACACAAGCTGCCTGGCACCTTATGCAGCATGTCCTTTTATTAGTTCAGGGTCAAGCCACGTGATGCGGCTGGGTGCGGAAAAGTTCCAGACTGCATGGCGCCTCTGGGGGGAGGGGATGTGGGGAGGCAGGACAACATGTAAACGGACGAAAAGAAGTTTCTCATCCCATCATACAAGCACGACCCCCACCCACAGCCTAGCTGCCACATGGTCTGGGGGTGGTGGGGGAGGGGCATGTAGTGGTTGGCACCAGGCAGCACAGGGAAAAAAGGCAGCTAGCAGAGGTAGACACAGAACCAGACCGCAAAGCTGCACTAAACAGCAAAGAAAGAAAGACTTTTCACCCTCTCGTGACCCTACAACCATGGGCTTCCAGGTGCCAAATTGAAATGGTCTTCCTGTTGCCTAATTCCTCCGCACCTGAGAGCAGTGAAGATGGAAAAGGCCAGAGCAGAGAACTGTGGGGCACATATGGGATGTCTCTGGAAGCT
The DNA here is from genome assembly GCF_033958435.1 of Carettochelys insculpta. Taxonomy (NCBI): domain Eukaryota; kingdom Metazoa; phylum Chordata; order Testudines; family Carettochelyidae; genus Carettochelys; species Carettochelys insculpta. The sequence continues at coordinate 12,841,217 of NC_134150.1, read as the reverse complement.
AATGAATTCCATTTAAAGAGAAGGCGCTTCCTCAATACCCTTAATTTGGAATTTTAAATTTGAACTAAACACTACGACCGCCAGGTTACTACGATATTAGAATACCAATATTATGTTATTGTAGTGCACCATGAATCAACCTAATGGAATTTACAGTGAAAAAAGGCACTTGGTAAAATCGGGTGAAATGACTCAAATCACTATTATCTCATAGCGTAGACACAGCCTGGGTCTCAGGAGAGAGATTAGGACATGAACAAGGGGTGGAGGGGGAGAAGAGTCAAACCCGAGAACTATAATGCATTTTTCAAGTTACCCTTCTACAGACTCAGAACCCCCAGAAGAGCGAGAACACTACCATGTTGCATGGAGAGCCAGCCTGTCATGTGAGGCCTGAGAGAGCTTCTGTTTAGACCAGAGAACACAAGCAAAGAGGTCAGACTTTATGCAGAGAGAGGCAAATCTAAGCCTGCTGAAGAAGCAGCAAGGCCTGCCATTAGAGGCATTTCAGAAGAAAACCAGTCAGCAGCTGATGGTCAGCCATCCTACAATTCTGCAGTGTCTCAGCCAGGCAAGGGTACCACCAGCACAGGAACTTCATGCCCTGTAGGTAGATGAAGTCTGCAGTGCTGCACTTCAGAATGCTGTGTCAGTCTTTCACAGCTTCCAGTCACAGGATGAGAGTCAGTTTAAAACCCACTTCTGATTGAGAAGGGACAGTGTGGAGTTTTTACAGGGAGGAGAAGAGCCCCACTAGAGGTTCCCTTCTTGGGGCAGAGACCAGTCCTCACAGCGAATAAAAACCAAAAAAAATGAGAAAACGCTTTCTCCATTTGCTGCCTCTCTCAATGAGGTCTTCTCATGCCAAAAAGCTATCAGTTTAGCTACCTCTAATCTCCAAAGTCCAGAGATTATCCACTAGTTCATCTAGATGGGCAAGTGTACAGCGTAGCATGGTATGAGTCCAAAACTCCCTGACTTCACAGATATCACAACAGTAACATACCTGCGCAACTGTGTGGTATAAGGAGTGACAGCAGCATCCCTAGGAACTAGGGAACACCACGTCTTATGGGTTACAAAATCTAAACCAACTATGATGCTGAAAATTGTTGAGCAAAGTTATATCCAATTAAAAACAACAAGAAGTCCTGTGACACCTTATAGACTAACAGATATTTTGGAGCATAAGCTTTTGTGGGCAAAGACCACTTCAAAGTGGCTTTTTGCCCACGAAAGCTTATGCTCCAAAATATCCGTTAGTCTACAAGGTGCTACAGGACTTCTCGTTGTTTTTGAAGACACAGACTAACACGGCTACCTGTTGGTTACCTTCAGTGTTAGGGAAGGGTTATTTGCAATTTTGTTGAACTGACATTTCTCATGTGAACAGCAGAACCATCCAAATAGTTTTAGTAAAGCACTTTCCTCCTTCTAACAGGTGTCTTACACGCAACACAATCAGAAAGTTCTAGAGTTCTGACTCATTTGTCATTAGGTAAAACAAGTCTCCTCAAAGGAAGAAAGTGACTGTGTTGATGCCAACTAGTCACATGTGCCAGGTGAAAGGAGCACCATGCTAAACATATCCAATCTGGGAAAGGCTAGTAGACAACAGTTAGGATGTGGCCACACTAGCCCCTCCTTTCAGAAGGGCTATGGTAATGTAGCAATTCAGAATATGCTAATGGATGTGCTGTCATGGGAAGAATGGGCTTCCCATGACTACTGGCAGTTTTGAAGCATGTGGGGCTGCCACTATGCTAATGAGGTGTTGCATATTCATGGTAGTGCCTCATTAGCATATTCTAAAGTGCCACATTACCATAGCCCTTCTGAAAGGGGGAGCTAGTGTGGCCACAGCCTTAGTGTTAGTAATTAACAGTCACTTCTATTCCTTGGCACCTTTTAGAAATGAAAAAAGGATCTTTAAACAGTGTTATCATACAATCAAGATTATTCTGGAAGAAAACTGCTAGGTGCTCCACGCTTTTAAGACATTTAATTAGCTGTCCAACTTCTGACACACAACTAAGTCATATAGGGGCCTGTAGAATTTTATATAGGATACTAGCTCTTTGCAAAATAAAGACCACCACTAGCTCTACAGTGCCAATACACGGAGTGTTACTATAGTATAAATAGAGATAAATTTGGTCTACATACTTTCTGAGTCAACATCTTCTCTCTAGCTTCATCATGTATAGCTGGATTCCATGGAGTAAAACTATAGGAGAAAGCAGAAGTGTTATGAACTTTATTTTGCTTAACTTCCCTCACACAGCTACCCACTTCAGAAAATTACAGCAATGAGAGTGGGGCAATTTCTAATTTTACTCAGAGCTTTCACTGAGCTCTAAAACCTTTTGATTTCCCCACCAACAGCATCAAGAGAAAGATATCTAATCCACTAAGTGATCCCGATTTCACTGAACAGATACATGTTAGATGTCAAGCACCCAAGTACTCATTTCAGCTGATGCCAACACCAAAAACTAGGAATTCACCACCACATGCTAAATACACTCGTGACTAGTTGACAGTTCTACGTCCTAAAACCAAAGCTAAGTTTCAGAGAACTATATTGCCACTGCAACAGTTCAAGCTATAAGCATGCAAGTTCAGCTTGTAACTGTTTGAAGATGCCCCCAATAGGCTCCTGCCTCTAGTGGCAACAGACACCCAGTGGTGTGTGGTCAGAGGTAGTTTTATTACTGTTTCAAAGCAGTCTCTCTCCAGCTTGGATGGCTGAGAGTTATCCACTGCCTTTGAAAATACCTGAGATATGCAGCAATGAAGTTATTGTGAGGGATGTTGGTATACAGAGCAGTGATATACATGATGCTCACCTTGTTCGCTGGGAGCTCCCTTCATGAGAGAGCTGCTAGCTGGTCAGGCCTGGCTCAAAGCCTTGCCTCCAGTCTAATCAGCCCTTGAAGGCTCACCTGGCAAGGAACTCCCCCAATTCACACCTTGCAAACTGCTCTTCTCTGCACAGCACAAGCTCAGGCACCCAGGCAGCTGATCAAGCTGCAGACAGACATTCACCCACCAGCTCACCACACAGCCCCCCAAATCCCACACTCACCCAAGCTCCTCTAGGACACTTTGCCCAGAGGCAAACTCCCTTCCCTGTTAGCTGCTGCCCCCCTGTTCACTGGGAGCTCCCTGAGCAGCGAACAGGGGGCAGCAGCTAACAGGGAAGGGAGTTTGCCTCTGGGAGTTCACTGAGGGAGGAGCCCCGTGTTTGTTGTCCTTTTCAGGTATGGTGTTCCACCTGTGCCCTGCAAGGCAGCACTACCAGGAAAAGGAGTCTCTGAAGAGAAGAGCCTGAAGAGCGATGGGGGAAGGTGGACCTGGGGGCACTGAGAGCAGCTGGGGGGAGAGGGGCCAGTGCAGTGAAGAGGGTGGACATGGGAGCAGATGGGGGTAGTGGGTTGGGGAGGGTCCTATGATGATGGTAGCTGGGGGGGAGGGGCGGTGAAAGGTGGGGAGGAGGGTCCTGGGGATATGAGGTCATTGCTCTGCAGGGAGCTGTGGTGACAGAGAGGTATGAAGTAGTGGGATCCTTAACCACATTCTCCACACCCCACTGCCTTGTGGGTTATCTGGGAAGGAGAAAGGCTAAGGGAGTAAACCCTGACAGAAAATCCAGAGTGGAGTCCAAAGGCAGTTTGGTGTCAACTTCTGGCACTGCCCCGGCAACTCCTGCAGCTGAGCTGGTACCAGACGTGGAGGTTAACCTCTCCTTTGGACTATATTAGTAAAGCCGAGAAGGGGACACTGGTGTCTGGGCAGCCCAGAGTCTCCATAATAAGTGCCCAAGCTCACACCCGGAGAGGTACTCCAGCATCGCTGAACAGCGCTGCATCAACACGGGAGGCAACAGATACCGGTTACAAGCTCTTGCTCGATTGGCGTAGAGAACGAGCGCCAGGGGTTGCCTTCGACAGTGGGAGAGATCCTCGCATCTCACTGGACAGTCACCGCCTGCCTCAAGCTGGGCAGCCCCCAGCCAATAGGGTTCTGTCCCGCCACAGTTCACCTGCCTCGCTGGGTGCATGAGGCTTACGGTTCCTGAACCTGACAAGTGACTGAAATTGGGCACCAGGCAAACCAATAAGAAAATCAACAAGAAATGAGAAACATCAACAATTTAAGCTTGCTTGCTGGAATGTGCGGACCATGCTGACCGGCTTGACTGAAGATCTTCAGGCCATCAGTGACACCCGAAAGACCACTGTCATCAACAAGGAACTGAAGAGTCTCCGAGTTGATATCGCTGCACTGCAAGAGACGCGACTCGCAGATTCGGGATCTCTAAAGGAAAAGGACTACACCTTTTTCTGGCAGAGTAAAGCCCAGGAAGAACCCAGAGAGCATGGTGTTGGCTTTGCTGTCAGAAACACCCTTCTACAAATGGTTGATTTAGTCATGGGCGGATCAGAAAGACTTCTTCAGATCACGCTTCAAACTTGCGTCGGTCCCATCCACCTGATCAGCACTTATGCTCCAACCCTGTACATCACACCAGAAGTAAAAGACAAGTTCTATGACGTGCTTAGCGCTGCTGTAGCGCAAATACCTGCTCATGAACAACTGTACATCTTGGGTGACTTCAATACAAGAGTTGGAGCTGATTGGGCCTCATGGCCTTCCTGCTTAGGACACTTCAGTGTAGGGAAAAAATGAATGACAATGGACAGCATCTCCTTGAACTGTGCACGTACCACAATCTGTGCATCACCAACACATTCTTCCAAACGAAGCCACAGCACAGAGTGTCGTGGAGACACCCACGCTCGAAGCACTGGCATCAACTAGATGTGGTCATCGCTAGGCGTAACCACCTCAGAAACATCCTTCTGACACACAGCTATCATAGTGCTGACTGTGATACAAATCACTCACTAGTGTGCTCCAAGCTCAAGCTGAGACCCAAGAAGCTGTACAGCTCTAAACCTGCTGGAAGGCCCCGCATTGAGGCCAGAAAGACGGCAAACTCGGAGAAAGCTGAAAAGTTCAGAGACACCCTCCAGGAAAATCTGCGCAGCAGCCCTGGGGGCACCGATGCGACATCCAAATGGCAACGTCTGAGGGATACAGTTTACAACACAGCCTTGTCGGTGGTTGGAAGAAGAGCTAGAAACACGAACAATGAATGATTCCAGTCATTGAAAAGCACGCTGCACTCCTGGAGTACAAACGCTCACCGAGCCAGAGTACCCAGCAAGCACTTAGAGAGACCAAAAGAACAGTACAGCAGACAGCCAGGCACTGTGCCAACAACCACTGGCTCCAGCTATGCAGCAGCATCCAGACCTGTGCCGACTTTGGTAATCTCAGAGGAGTGTATGAGGGTATGAGGAAGGCATTAGGACCCACCCAGAACAAGATGGCACCTCTGAAATCCAAATCCGGTGAAGTCATTGCTGACAAAGCCAAAACAGATGGAGCACTGGGTTGAGCACTACTCCGAACTGTACTCACACGAGAACGTTGTGGTTGATGCAGCCCTCGATGCCGTCGAGCTCCTACCAGTAATGGACGAACTGGATCAAGAACCGACTGTGGATGAACTGAAGAGAGCCATCGACAGCATTGCAGCAGGAAAGGCCCCTGGTCAGGATTTCATACCACCAGAGGTAATCAAATGTACTGCGGACACACTCCTGGAACCCCTACATGAGCTACTGTGCCTGTGCTGGAAAGAGGGTGAGGTTCCACAGGATATGCACGACGCTAACATTGTATAAGAACAAAGGAGACAGAAGCGACTGCAACAACTACCGTGGAATCTCCCTCCTAAGCGTCACTGGTAAACTGTTCGCTCGCGTCATCCTTGGCAGACTCCAGAAGATTGCTGAGAGGGCGTACCCCGAATCGCAGTGCGGATTCCGCGCAGAGAGGTCTACCGTTGACATGGTCTTCTCTCTAAGGCAGCTGCAGGAGAAGTGCAGGGAGCAGAGAAAGCCACTCTACATAGCCTTCATCGACCTGACCAAGGCCTTTGACTTGGTCAGCAGGGATGGTCTGTTCAAACTGCTCCACAAGATAGGCTGTCCTCCACGGTTACTCAAGATGATCCAGTCGTTCCACGAAGACATGAGAGGAACCATCCAATATGACGGCGCATTGTCAGATGCTTTCAGAATCAGGAGCAGCATCAAACAAGGATGCGTGCATGCTCTGACATTGTTCGGGATCTTCTTTGCACTCCTCCTGAAGAAGATCCAAAGGCATGCAACAGAGGGCATCTTGCTGCACACAAGATCTGATGGGAAACTGTTTAACCTTGCAAGGCTGAAAGCTAAGTCTAAGGTGCGAGAAGTCCTCATCAGAGACATGCTGTTCGCAGACGATGCTGCTGTAGTGTCTCTCACAGAAGACCAGCTTCAAAAACTGCTGGATCAGTTCTCCAAAGCATGCAAGGACTTTGGGCTTACCATCAGCCTAAAGAAGACAAACGTACTCGGTCAGGATGTTGCTGAATCCCTATCAATCAGCATTGACAACTATACGTTAGAGGTCGTCCACGAGTTCGTTTACCTCGGGTCCACCATCACTGACACCCTGTCATTGGACACTGAGCTAAATAGGAGGATTGGAAAAGCAGCCACTACTCTGTCCAGACTCAGCAAGAGTGTGTGGAACAACAACAAGCTGTACACTCACACCAAAATGCAAGTCTACACAGCCTGCATCCTCAGCACCCTCCTTTATGGCAGCGAGACTTGGACCCTGTATGCCCGCCAGGAAAAGAGGCTGAACGTCTTCCACTTGCACTGCCTCAGGAGCATCCTTGGAATATCATGGAAGGACAGAGTGACCACCACTGCCGTCCTCGAGCAAGCTGGAATCCCAACCATGCACACCCTCCTCAGGCAGCGTCGACTCCGCTGGCTTGGCCACATCCACAGGATGAATGATGGAAGGATTCCAAAAGACATCCTGTACGGTGAGCTAGCCTCTGGCAAAAGACCTCCCGGACGCCCCCAGTTGCGCTACAAAGATGTCTGCAAGAGAGACCTCAGAGAGGTAGACATCGAGCTGGACAACTGGGAAGAACTAGCAGATGACCACAGCAGATGGAGGCAGGGGTTACACAAGGGCCTTCAGAAGATGATGAAGATCAGACAGCTAGCAGAGGAGAAGCGAGCGCACAAAAAGGACTTGCCAGACACCCACTACATCTGCAAGAGATGCAGCAAGGACTGTCACTCTCATGTGGGTCTTCATAGTCACAACAGACGCTGTAAATGAAGTCCTCAATTGAAATTTTAAAGGGCGCAATCCATAGTCTATGCAGACTGAAGGATGCCTACTACTACTACTATACGTGATGGCAAGGATGGTGTTCTGAGCGAAGCTGTTAATGTTGGAGTTTTGTGGAGGAAGTCAATTGTGTCCTGGAACAAACTGTGTTCTCGTTCCCTCTCCCTTTCTCTCTCGCTCCCTCTCCCCACGTCCTCCCAGCCCCTCCCCTCCCGCCACTTTTATTTCTCCTTTCGCGCCCTAACACTGGCAAGGCATTAAAGGACCACGTCACCTTAAATAGTTTCTTGAAATGCTTTAACTACTTATGCTATACAATCTGTTCATTTAGCCGTGACAAGCTGAATACCTGTCTCAGTCCTTAAGAGCTCTGTGGAAATTTGGCCTAATAAAGAAAGATACTTCATCCATCCTATCACCATTGTGAGAGTCTACTCTGATTTAAATGTATATAGAGTGATTTTTGTGAAGGAGGAGAAGAAAGGAACTGTTAGGGTCATCAGATCAAAGTGACACCCATACTATAACTTGGCATGAAAAAAAAATATACTATGCATGCTTGAATGTGAACAGCAGAACACATGGAACTATGTATAATGCATAGGCTACTTACCTAATTGCATAGGGATCTTCTATTTTAGGCTCATCAAATAAGTGACTGCTGCATAGTCTGATGCTGTCTATCACCTTACTTTTGAACAGCTGAATATCTTTTTCATATCTGTAGGAGAAAAATTCCTTAAAAACTTCACCATATGAAATTAACAAGTTGTAAATTAATCTTGCCTCTTCAGTGTGATGTGGTAGGCTGGGGTATTTTTAAAGTTTGTTCAGATAGCTGATGCTACATACCATAAACCAGTGTTAAAAATTAACAAACAGTAAATTTAGCTATTTAATCTAGACTGTGGCATAAGTATTGTGTCTGTAAGCAATGAATTCAACACACTACATGAAAACAGAATATGATGTTCAAAATACAAAGCAGAAAAAGTTTAGAATGACACCTACAGCACTGCAGCTTCTGGATTCAAAGGAATGCTTGTATCAATCTTGTAGAAGACTCTGCGAGCATACATTAGCACTTGCCATATGTGATTATGGTTTCGCCTAGGAAGAGAGTAGTTAGTTAGTGAGGAATTTAAGTACAGCTTTTCTCTTTTAGACACCAGTACATTAGCACTCACCTCCATTTTGCAAATGCTCTTTTCACATCTAACTCCCCTGAGACGGGATCTACTAGTGGGTGGAAGACTGGCTGATCGAACACTAAGCGCTGTATTAAAGATAAAAGTTCAAAATTGCTTTAGTGAAATTCCTCAAGCCTATGGTTGATTTTGATTTATGAAAAACACTCGGATGTGCTCTTACAGTTTTTAAGACACTGTTAATGGGTGCCCAAGTTCTTAGGAGGACCTCCACTACTTCTGTTAGAAGCAACCCCTTGCATTGCTTGAATTGAGGAAGAAAATCGGTTTTACTTTGTACACTTGACAGCAATGTGTCTGGCCAGTTCACTGCTTCCTCTTTAAAGTTAGTTAGTTAGTTAGTTCCCCTACTATTTGTGTTAGTATCTATAGCAAGAGGGTACTTTTAACATGAAAAAAATTTTAAACCCCAAAACTGGCAGAGAGGCATAGAAACACGTGCAGAATTAATGACTTTCAATCTTTTTGAAAATCACTTCTCACTGATACTGTCCCTTTAAAAAGCATTTAAGTTAGTTTACTTGACAGCTTTAAAAAGTGTTTCCTTCAGGAGTTTGTGGCTGTAAAGTTTGGTCATCATCAAAGAAATTACAAAAGCCTGGCTGAGCCCATCTTCACTGTGCTCTGGAAGCAATGATGTTGATGGAGGCAGCCAATTTCATAAACAAGATTATTCTGCTGTCAGTCCAAAAAACAAAAAAAAAAAAGTTTCCTCTTATGAAACTATTGAGACAAAGTAGCAGGTAACTCCATTTCCACCCTCCCCCAGGTTAAGAGTCAAGAAAATATTTTAAGCACTCAGATACTCCTTTAAGGGGAACTATGATTCAGGAATCTGATAATTACAGTTACCACCATGCAGGTCCTCTAGCAGGACTGGTAGAGCCAGAAAGTCAACCTCACGTTACTACTGAATACCAAGATGATCCTCTGCCAACAGTAGGTGTTGTAAGCCAGTCAGAAGCATGTTCTTAGTCTTCGCTAACCAATGAACAAAGCCAATTCCAGGAACTGAATAAATGCTATTCTCCAACCTGATACAAGGAATGAAGCCCTCAAATTGTTTTGATAACTTCAGCACTTACTGGGCAGTCACCATCCGGGTAATTATCAGGGATGTAGACTGTAAATTTGAACACACCATCCTGGTAGAGGCCATGTCTTATGAATATTACTCCAAACCACACTGTAAAAGAAGAGTTTCGTGAGTTAGTGTGAAATATCTTCTTCATGAAAAGATAAGAACTACTCCTGAACTTACTTAATGCGGATCGGTAAGATGGCTGCACATAGACTCCTGGCAACTTCTGCTTTACAACCAAGGTGCTGTAATAATAATAATTCAGTCATTTAAGACAAAGAACTATATGAGGTCCACATTAGCACATGCACACAGCAGAAGACTTCTCAGTACTCAAGAAAGGTCACTGCTATGCTGCCAATACCTCAACACGGAACTCTAAGTTATTTTCCCTCCAGTCACAAAAGTGGATGTGTTCACATGGGGGTGGGGTAAGGACTAAAGAATCTCCTTCTCCCACCTCATTTAGAGAGATACTGACAAAATTCTTATCCCTCTTGTTCCAAAATTACTGGAAATTAAACATAGGGAGGGAAAATATATTACTGAAAAATAAATATAGCCAGTCAGGACTGGGTCAAGTCATTTTTACTCTCCTCCTGTACAGTGGTTCTCATTTGTGTGGGTCTTACACAGTAATGGATGAGACACATTTTAAAGACAAGAAAATGCACAAAACAATCTGGCAGAGGGATCTGGGACAGTGGTATTGAATGAAAAAAAAAGAACCACAAGCAGTTAATATTAGCCAAAACTTTAACTGTAAATTTAAGCAATGCTTCTCGACAGAAATCATGGTAACTATTATTGGTCATGGGGAAGGTAGCATGGCAACAAGATAGGGGAGGCAAATGAAAGAAAATATTTTAGACAAGGCCTCGAGTACCAGGAGCACTAGGTGAGGATGGATCACCAAATTCAAGACCAGGGAAAAAAAAAAAAAAGTGCAACTTATGACCTGAGTTTTGATGCCTGTTTTTCCCCCGCTTCCCACTCCCCAGTCACTTGACACTTGTTACACAAGTTTAATCTGAGCCCTCTTTCACGTAACAGAAGTTACTAATTTCATGATTTTAAACCATTTGTGTCCAAAGGATTACAACTGACTTCTCCCCTTGTCTTCCTCTCTACTGTTTTTATTCTTTAATGCACAAGAGCACAACATTTTTTTTGTTCCCAGAAAGTGGAAACAAAAAAAAAAAAAAAATTAATGCTTTTCCAATAAGGGGTTATAAATACTACACAGAATTTTGCCAAATCATTCACTCAAAGTGAACGTTTAACACAATGTTCAGTTGAAGTAACTTACAACTAGGCTTCTCTAATTAGTTGGCATACACACAAGTCTGCTTTAAGCTGAATACATCAGGCCAAAAATGACTAGTGAACAACTGTCTCTGGCTATACCAGCATCAAAATTAGATGACATCATTTGTTATGGCATCCCTTTTAAAAAACACACATGGTACTAGTGCATTCCAATGAGACTAATTTCCATAATGCCATCAGCAATTGCTTAGCAAAAGGAGACCATTGTTCTCTGCCACACCCATGATCTGGCATCTTAAATTGATTTGTGTGTGTCAAACTCAGATTGGCTTAAGATTAACTAGAGCCCCACATAAAAAAATGTATGTAAACTTTCTACACAGCACTAAAATATTGAGTTTTCCTCTTAAATAGAAAGAGTATTTCAAAATTAACACTGCATCAGAGCTCAAAGGAATCAATTCAGGAATCTGCTACATAGCTGAGAATTCAAAGAAATTATACAACCAAATAGAAAATTTTTTTTTACACAAATGTGCTTTTTATGCTTTCTTGTGCATTCATAATCTTTGACTTATTCACAGAGCACTGGTCCAGAGCATTTTCTAGTGGCTCACAGAACAAACACCAGCCACTTTTAATTGGCTCCTCCCCTTAAAAATATCATGGTAAAATTCATTAGAGGATGGCTAAGTATTACTTTCCTAATATTGAACTCCCAAGTGAGCAGACACTTTAGTTGCTGCATAATTGATCACACGACTGAGGAACAATCCACAGCACAAGAAAGTCTGAAAATCCTTGATTAGGGCAACCACATCAGCCAAAAGGAAACCAAACTAACCCAAGAGACCCTCCCTATGCAGGGCTGGCCCCAGCTGTTTGTCTGAGCCTACCAATATCCCACATGGAGCTAGCCCAAGCCACAGAGCTGAGCCTCACTACCACTGCTTGCTCAAACCCTGTCTGCCCTTTGCCCCAGCCACCCACACTGTTGCTTGCTTCCCCCCACAATGACTCTGCATCCCTCTTTTACCAAGAACTGGACATTTGCCCTATTTGTTTTTGGCAATTGATCAAAATATAACTAATAAAAAATGGATTGTTCAATGAAAACAGAAGGTATGGTTACCCCACCCTTGACATAGCCCCACATTCGCCAATGATGAGATTAGGAAGGTAGTGTATCTTCCTGCTGGACGTTCATTAGTTTTTAGTTAATGATCCTTTTAAAAAAAAAAAGTGTACTTCCTTCCTAAAAACAGTGTACCTTTTTAATCTTATGAGGATGTCTTGCACTCAAGATAGTTATATTTGAATTTTAAGTTTTCTGTGTACAGGAGGACCATCTAAAGCTATAACCAAAACCAAACTGCAAAGCGTAACTAACTCTCCAAGATAACAAACTATAGTAATTTTGCAAGATTTAGCATTTAAATGAGAACTCTGGGTATTGTTTTAGAAGTCCCACAGAAGAACTATTATTAAAGCTACCCCTGCAATTGCACTGAAATTTTCTGAGAAGAAACCCAGTGAGCTAAAAGGTAAAAACATTTTAAACTTAAAAGCAACATACAATTCTGCCAGGAGAGAGTATTCCAAGTAGAAAGGCCCATAAGATGCATGTGTTCCATTTGTAGACTGGGAAGAAGGGGCAGGAGAAGCAGGCTTGGTCATTGGCACAGCATTTTTTGGAATAGAAGGCAACTGTTTCTTTGTTGAGGCACGTGGAGGACTGATTTTCATCTCTCCAGATAGAATTTTTTCTTCTGTTTCAGGTCTCTGTTAAACACATATTAAATACAAATACTACATGTTGAACCTCTAGTCCAGCACACTGTCTTCCAGCAACATCCATAATGCAGCATGTTTTTAATTAACCTTATCACTTATGTGATATTTATCATAGGTGTGGCCAAGCTTCCTGTGGTCCCACAAAGTCTGTTCACAGCCACCAGTCCTGGCTCTAAGCATTCTATGCTGTTATTCAGCTGTAATTTACCCTAAATGTCTTCTAAGAGCCCAGTAAGCAGTGGAGGTGTTGGTAATGCTGCTAGACTATATTGACCTCCCATGGTCTGGCAAATTCTCTCATCTGACACTCGTTGGGTCCCAACAGTGCTGGACTAGAAGAGGTTCAACCTGTATGCATATTAGCCTTTCAAGTTCATATTTTCCAAACACACTTAATTTAGGCTGTAAGCTAAAACTTCAATTACATACCAATAAAGTTTAGGGTTAAAAGATTTTACCTTATTATAGCCATGGGCACCTCACACCGTACTTCTTTACAGAGCTTCTTCATGAGGGGGGACAGACTGAAATCTGAGACACTTACTTTCTAGCAGGTGGTAAAACTGTAAATTAAACTAAACTATGCCTCATTGCTTTAAAACATTGCACTAGGTAGCCTGGGCTGCCTGTAGTACATCAGCCATCAACACAAGACATTCAAAAAATTTACATAAGGACAGCTGTAATTACTTCCCACAATTAACCACATAAAGACCGTCATGGTTTCTGTTTTGCCAAGGACATAATCACTACCACTGCTCTTACGTCGTCAAAAAGCCTGAAAAACTATTCACTTTACATATAGGAGAAAAAGTTTTAGTTCAGTTGCTAGGCTAAGATATAGACTTCTGGATAACTGGGTGGAATTTACAGTTTTAGTAATGGAAAGTTACCATGAGGCTGTGTGGTGTCATCTGTAACATGTCTGAAAATTGACCTGACAGCTTCCACATCATGACCACCAGTACCACAACTTCTTCCAAAATTATTTGCAGTGGTGGAAGACTGAATAGGCCTTAAAGACTGCCCTTTTAGTTGTGTTGTCACCTGATAAGTAATGGCGACATACTGGACGGACTCTGCCATGCACTCTTGAGCACATGCAGAATTCATTTCCCCTGCAAATTTCTTCACTTCTCTGCAGAAGTCTGGCTTCCGACATGGAAGCTCCAAGAGAGGTCAGATTCCTTCCTCCCCTGTATTAGAGGTGTCATTTTGGAGGCCTGGAGAAGTCAGCAGACAAGTAAATTACCATTGGGCAAGGCCATGCGGGCCGGTGGCTTCTACCCCATGCCAGGCAAAGCTGCTAATCCCAGCTGAGCTGGGGAGGACAGGACTTCCTCTTCCCCTCCAAGGAATAGCCAGGGCTAGGTCTAACCCCAGGAAGTACCACAGTGCACACTTTTACACTGCTCCCTATCCGCATGGCTCCTTAGCTGCGGGAGCAGATGGGTCACTGTACAGAGAGCTATTCTCTGATCCACCCAATTCTACCACACCCACATCTAGACCCTTCCCCCCCCCATCAAGACCCACTCCTCTAGGAACTGGGTCCCTCCTCCACCCCTGAGCCCTACTCCCTCTGCATATACACCCATGTTCTCCTTTACAGAGTCCCATTCCCCCTGCCAGGGACCCCACAGCAAGCCACCCAAACCCAGATTGCTACCCACACAACCCTCACCCATCCCTTCTTGGCTCCTGGCAAACTGAGCCTACCTGCCTACACCTAGATCAGGGTCAAGGCTCAATATGTGCATGAGACTGTCCCTCTCACTGGTTATCCTAGTGTGCTTAACATGGAGAGGCAGAGCCCAAGGGTGTTCCTGAGGCAGATCCATCCCTTGTTCTGTGTCAGTTGCAGCCTCACTGCTGAATCTGTGGGGAGTAGCGGGTGGGGGAACAGGCTTGGGTGTAAGGCAATCTCCATGCAGCCACTGCCCCATGCTCTCCATTGCCATGCTGAAACCTTCACATTTCTTTATTCACAAATAAAATATGCAGAATTTATTTTTGGCACAGAATTCCCTCAGGAGTATCTGTAAGTTGTTAATGTCTATGTGGCACTTTCTGAGGGAAAAGAATGCTTCAGACTGGTACTGAACCTCTCAGTTTATTATCCATTTGAGTAATATATGGATGTTTTGCCTACCTTGCTTAGAACTAGCACTCGACACAGTAGTGTTCTCACAACTAGGGAAGAACATGGAGAGGACAATGCCACACCTCAATAAACTACTTCAAACAAGACTTTCTGGAAATGTGAGCTGTTTCACTAATTTTAAGAGAGCACATTTACTGTAGCTAATTCAAATGTTCAAGATACAAGAAAGAATTCTACATATTTCCCCCAACAGAGCTGCATATAAAGTAGATTTAAAGGGAACCACCACCTGTAAAGAGACAGCATAGCAAAAGAGACACAGCATGGCTCTACACTCAAATATACCCACTCAAGTGCCCAACTTTAAGGTATTTAAATAGACAAAGTCCTAACTGAATGCTAGAGAGAGAGTGTTCGAGACAGTGTTCATTTTTGATTTGCAAAAATGGTGATCAAGATGTACCGAACCTACAAGGCAATCCATTGTTTTGCTATTTTCCAGTACTAGTTGCAGGGGTGGGGAGGAGGACCTCAGAATGAGAGAGAGAGCCATACTGAAGAGCACATCAGACTCTCTCTCAAAGAGCTGAGAGCAAAAAACACGTTTTAAAAGTCTGCCCTTTCAGAAGCCTGCAATTTGTGCTCATAATTTAGGTCAGACAGATACAGAAGTCTCAGGTAAGTACCAAATATCTAGTTAAAACAGCGTAAAAATCTGGCCCAGAGTATCATAACTGCAAGAACCTTAAATGTGGATCTGACTTTCAAAGTAGTTCAAGTTACCAACATTCACCTCTTGATGAGCTGGTCATAGATTTCGGTTCCCCATGAAAAGATACCTTATACTTAGGTAAACATTGCAATATAATACTGCAAATTAGAGGGTTCAGTTTTATCCAGGGGTCAGCAAACTTTCCAAGGTGGAGTGCTGAAATTTGACCTTTAGACCTCTATGAATGGTGACGGTATTATAATCACTAACAGTCCTACTTACAACAGCTTCATTAATAAATAAAGATGCAGAGCTTTACCGTTTAAGTGGTGCTTGGTAGCATTTGCTGGTCTTTTGTTAATCCACAGGCTTTGGGGAGGAGGAGCAGGGCTGAGCTCCTGCCTCACGGGCCGATGAAAATCAGCTCATGTGTTGCTCTTGGAACCTGTGCCGGGGATAGGGTGGTTGCTGACCCCTGATAAACTGCCTTCTGTTTACCTCATGGCTGTCTAGGTGAGACTCAAGAGTTCCACAGCACTTCAGTAACACTATCTTGTCAAAAATTCCTTTTGAAGATGGATCCTGAGACTTAATTCTAAGTCACTTTAGGCAGTTACTTTATATTTTGATAAATGTAAATTTCTTTTTGATAATGTGCAGTACAGTTTGATAAGAGATGAACAATTAACAATCCATATAATGTTTATTAAAATATCCACCTTGCGTGAGGAACTTGTAGACATGCTCCAGAAAGGGTTCATAACGTGTATCCTAAGAGCTGCAAATGATTTCTCCAGACCTTCTCCTTCACTTTGATGTCAGGTTCTATCCTATTTAAAAAAGAAAGAACACATACCACCATACAGAATTAGAGGTTAGAATTCTAAATTAGCTTACTAGTAAGCCAATATTACCTCATTTATTCTGAACGTCTGAAAAAGAAGTTTGTATGATAGTAGTACTCAACCTCAGCTAGCCCAAAAGTTCTCCAAGACATTTCAAAACAATCAAAGATCAACAGAAATCTATCACCTTCCTGCCATCCTCTCTGCATTTCCATCAGCACTCTCCACTTTTATAACGATGCCACGGGAAGGGCCTGAAACTTTTCAATGTGGAATGAAAGAAAACTAATTGTAGGCTAGCTTAGTTAAGTCCAAGTGTCGATGGCACTCTAAGGGCTTGTCTACACTACCTCCCTACTTCAAAGGGACGATGGTAAGTAGGGTGTCCGGAGATTACTAATGAAGTGCTGCGCTGCATAGGCAGCACTTCATTAAGCTAATTCTCCTCTGTGGTAACTTCAAAATGCCAGCTCATGTTTAGCCAAAAATTTTGAGGAGTAAAGGGACTTCGAAGTTGCCCAGGCACTTCGAAGTACCGGTGGGTGAGCTGCAGCTACACACAAGCTGGCACTTTGAAATTTAACACTTTGAAGATGCCACGGAGGAGAATTAGCTTAATGAAGTGCTGCATATGCAGCACAGCACTTCATTAATAATCTCCCAACACCCTACTTACCATCCTCCCTGCAAAGTAGGAAGGTAGTGTAGACAAACCCTAAGAGCATATTTTGTAGCTTGGGCAAAATTTTTTCACCTCTGGTTCTAATCAGCTGATTCTACAAGACTTTCTACCTTTTAAAAGTATTACTTTGCAAATTCTCTGCCATTGTCAATGAAGGAATTGAGCTTGCTGAGCTCTCATCACCAGTGTTTTTTTTTTTTCATATGCATTAAAACACAGCCAGGAACAGAAAGTCACAGAATATAGAAGCTTCTCTGTAGCTCTGGGCTTAGTATGGTTGGCTTTCCTAATAGTGAGATAGCTACCGCTACTGAAATACTTTGAGACTTACCATTGCTCCCTAACTCTAGTGCTCCCCTGCCCCTCTATTCTTTTGCACCATTTTATCTCCTTGAAGGAGATTTTCGCTATTGTTTGTCTGAAGCAGGTCTTTTCTTTTGTTCCCTGCACACACACCCTCTAGTTGTAGTAACAAGTCTTTTGGCATGCAGTGTAATTGTAGCTCTGTCAGTCCCACAGTATTAGACAAAAAAGTTGGGAGAGGTAATATTTTTATTGGACCTACTGCTGTTGGTGAGAAACACATGCTCAGGGTGGTTCAAAAACTTGTCTCCATCACCAACAAATGCTGGACCAATAAAATATATTACCTCACCCACCTTGTTGTTTGTATCTGGAACAGTTTGTTTTATATAACTTCCTTATAAAGCTGTAGGATAATGATCCATTAGTCAATTTACCATTAGCACCTGGTCTACTTTCTTTATATCTTTTATAATAATTACCAGAGCCTAGTCTCAGCCAAGAGCAATAGTCCTATTATTATTTCAACCATACTTTGATTCCATTCAGCCAGGCAAGCTAGAAAATAATGCTCCTTTAAGCTTAAAGCAGTACTTGTAAAAATGTGAAATTTCACAGAAGATTCTGCCTAAGTCAGTCTTCTGTTTAAAAAAAGAAGTAACTGATAAACTCAAACTAGATATGGATTTAACTGTGTAGTTATAACCCAGGCACAGCCTTAGGGCAAGGTGAGCAAGGCAGTTCCCTTGGCCCTGTGCTCCAGTTGATGATATCATCCATTGCCTGGGCCCCTCTGTCAGTGTGCCACCTTGGGCCTCGCACACACTTTGGCCAAGCCCATCCTTGAACTCAAGTCCTCAATTGAGAGTCTCTCTCAAACTTCATCCCCTCATTTTCAAGCCATCCATTCACCCAGACTACGACTTTGCAGTCACATCCTTATGAATTCATTCTCCTGCAGACCTCTCCAGACCTTACCAGACACAGTCAAGTCTCAAAATACAGGGACTAAGCACTACCGTTTTCTCTCCCTTCCCCCTCAAACACACACTCCAAACCTCACTAATACTCAGCATCTCTAAGACCACCTTGCGAATATAGCACTACCACAAGAAACACCAATTGAACAGGACCAGGGAGACATCTCCAACCTGCCAAGCTTGTCTCCAAATGCAGCTCCTCAAGGAAGCATCATGGCCACACCTTTATCCCTAGTGACCACCTGTCCCGTTTTCAGCAGGACAGTCCATATTTGGGATGCCAAAAAGGTGCCCTGACTTATTGCATAAAAGGCACCAACTGTCCCGTATTTTCTGCACAGGCACAGCTGCCTGCTGGAGAGCACATACCGTATGCCAGTACATGCACCCCGCAACAGAGGCTGGGGAAAGGTGGGGGGAGTGACCCAGCTGCTGCACCCAGCTGCTTCTCCAAGGTTCAGGGAAGGGGGGGGAAGTGCTCCCCCATCCCATACGTGGCCATGGGAGAGCTGAGCACCCCACCTTTATGCCAAGGCCTCCCAGTGACTGCAGTTGTCACATGCCATCCCCCTGTCACACTTCACCTGTATTCACTGCACTAGACTAGCCCACACGCTCCCCGACCCCGAGCCGGCCTGAGGAGTGTCGCCCCGATGCACAGGGAGCAAAACACAAGCGTGCATGTGCAGAGAGGGCGGCAGCGGGCTCTCCCCACAAAGGGGCCAGGCTCGCCGCACTGGAACCCGGGGCGCGCTGGGGCGGGGGGTGGTGCGGGTGGCGCCGACAGGACGCTGAAAGCGAAGGAGTGAGAACTTAACGGGAAATACGGTAACGTCAACTGACTTGGACTCACCCATCCCAACTCAGATCTCAGTCTCACATCCCCGTCCCGCGACGCCCACCACACCTGAGAGAAGAACAGCCGCAAACTGTTCTGGGGGAGGGGAGCAACTGAGGCAGCACGCCACGACCCCCGTCCCAAGTCCCGCCCCATACCGGCCGGGGCGGCGCCCAACCCCTCCCACCGCAAGCACAGCCTCCCAGTCACCGTACCCGCGGCAGCCCCACGGCCTCCACTTCCCTCCTCCCACAACCAACGCCCAGGCGTCCCACTCCCTAACGCGTTCGCCTTCCTGCGCAGACTGTCTCTGCCCGGCCACCGTTGTTATGCTATTTAAAATGGCTGGGGGGTTCCTCGTTCTTTCCCACCACCTGCGGGGCTGCAGCGGTGGCGACCTCTAAAGCCCCACTCACCCGCACTAGTTCCTCAGACACTTCAACACAAGCGCGACCAAATCGCCGCCAGCCGGCGCTCCCAGTTCACCTCCTTTTCTCTCCAGTCCGCAACCTCTTCAACGCCCGCCCCCAGCAGCAATATCCGGCCGGCCTCAGACGCGCAGTTGCCACAGATTCAGCCAATTACAGAGCGACTTTCCCGGTCACTGCTGTGACTGCCGCTGGGTGACTGCCCCACTAGCCAATCAAAACCTCCGCTGGTCCTGTGACGCACGAATGCCGGCCGCACCTGTTAGCAAGGTGCGCTGCCCGTCGCTGCGAGGATAATGACGGTTGGCTAGACGACTTGGGCGGCTTTTGTGGGAATATAGAGGACTAGAATTGGGCATTGTTGCGCTTCTGACAGCGATTGGCCCACAAAGATGTCACTCCGCAGAGGCGGGCTAAACCGATAGCTGAATTTCAATTGGCTGACAGGCGCCCCTCTGGGCGGCGGGGTATGGCGGGGATTGGCTAGTAGAATTGTCTCTTGCTGAAAGGGAAGCGATAGGGAGGTGAGGCGGACGCTGTTGGGGACTGAGGCGCTGTGGACGTTGCACCTGCCTTACCCGCTCGCTTTGGCAGTCAGCTTCCTAACCACCCGCCGCGCCGCCTTTGGCTCCTGCCCTCCGCACGCATTTCGAGCGGCGGCAGCAGCAAGGCGGGACTCGCAACTCCTGTTAGGTTTCACGTGAGAGCTGCCGCCGAGGTCGGAGCGGTTGCCAAGGTCCCTGACCGGAGGCCATGGCTGGGTCACGTGGTCATGGGCTTTTCTGAGCAGCTGAGTGGTTGGTAGCGCATAGGAGCAATTTCTAAATCTCTTCCTGACAACCAGCGCAAACCAGTGTCCAATACGTGAGGGCCAATGAGCGACAGAAAACGAGCAAAACATGACTAAATCTCGACAGAATCGGCTCTCTCCGTTTTTTTTCTGATCTCCGTACAGTAGAATTACAAAAGGGATGTGCTACAGCTAAAGCCATTTGTCAAGGTTGGAAAAATGACAACTAAATCCACGTCATCATGAAGTATGCAAATTGAATGGCAAATCAATAAGCCCAGATTTTAAGGTCACTGCCGTATCACCACCTTTATAGATATGGAGATACACCACATCTTTTAGAACTTGAAGGGACCTCAGGAGGTCATCAAGTCCAGTCACCTGCTCTCTTGGCAGGACCAAGCACCATCCCTTTTTTCCCTGCCCCCAGATCCCTAAATGGCCCCCTCAACGATTGAACTCACCAGCAGACCAATGCTCAAACCACTGAGTTATCCATCCCCCACAGTATCATGCCTTGGTCATTTCTTGCTTTTATAATGATAACTTTATCTTCTGTGCTCACCTTCAGCATGTTGCTTCTAAATCTTTTCAAATGGCATTGAAATTCTTCACATCTTGTTCCAACCATACTACTACTGCCATTCTTGCCATTTTCTATCTTAGCAAAATATTTAAGCTCTTTGTTATTATCATTGCGGTCTTATACAATCTCACCCCCAGCCAAATTCCCGTCATCAGTTCATTCTACTTACTTCCTTACTTCATAAACTTTTTTCTCCTGTTTTCAGCCTGGTGCCTTATGGGCCACATGTACATTACACCAATCTGTCAACAGATGGTACTATAAGAAGAGATCTTTAGGCAAAACTTCAGTTGACTGATCGCATCCATACACAAAAGCAGATCAAAAGATCAAGCTGCTCTGTCGACAGGCTGCTAGGCCACTCTCTTGACAGAAAGGCCAACCAGAAGCTCAAGAAACACGGCCGCCCAGTGAACCAGAAGCCTTATCAGTCAATAGAGGACCCCCTGGAGCATGTGTACTGCTTTTTTGCAGTCAGAAACTGTCAACAAAGGAGTTATTCCTCATCACACAGAGGCAGAACACTGTCAGCAAAAGCGCCACGTTTTGTCAAAAGACTGCCGATAAAATGCATTTTGTGTGTAGACCCTCCACTAAATGTGCTTTGTAGACAGTTTGTTGACACACTCAGCATATCCACCAGCAGCGTGCAGGTATAATGCCTCTCTCAACAATGTTCTGTTGACACAATAGAAACATCTGTTGACATAAGTTAAAATCTCAACAGAACCTCTGTGTGACAGATTCCATCTACACACAACTTGCTCTGTTGACAGCGAACTGCCAGATTGCACTGCCCTCTGGTGTCCAAAAGTGGAATGTTAGCTCTGCAAAGAGGGCTGCCTGACAACCAGAACCTGTCTACACCGCACTTCTGTTGACAGTACTCTGTGGAGACATTGTTATGCCTCAGATTCTTGAGGAAAAATACTATCAAGGCAAATGCAGAGTTCTGTCAAGAATCTGTCAACAGACTGCTTTAAGTGTGTGGCCTCGCCCTGAGTTATGTTGACAGAAGGCCCCTTCTGTCGACAAAGATGTCTAGTGTAGACCCAGCCTTCGGCCGTGTCTACACTAGCCCCCAAATTTCAAAATGGCCATGCAAATGGCCATTTCGAAGTTTACTAATGAAGCGCTGAAATACATATTCAGTGCCTCATCAGCATGTGGGTAGCCGCGGCACTTCGAAATTGACACGGCTCGCCGCCACACGGCTCGTCCAGACGGGTCCTTTTCAAAAGGGCCCTGGCTACTTCGAAGTCCCCTTATTCCCATCTGCTCCTAGGAATAAGGGGACTTTGAAGTAGCCAGGGCCCTTTCGAAAAGGAGGCCCGTCTGGACGAGCTGCGTGATGGCAAGCCGCGTCAATTTCAAAGTGCCACGGCCGCCCACATGCTAATGAGGCACTGAATATGTATTTCAGCGCTTCATTAGTAAAGTTCGAAATGGCCATTTGTATGGCCATTTTGAAGTTTGGGGCTAGTGTAGACATAGCCTTTGTGTGTAGATGCTCAGATGCTCCACAAGTTTTGTCAACACCACTTTCTAGTAGAGATGTAGCCTAAGATTTCAAGCATCCTTAACTTCAGCATTTTCTGACTTAGTATTGTTTGCCCATTCAACTGTAGCATTTTATGTGGATTATTTAAAAATGAAATAGTTGTATGAAACCAAAATTCAAAAGTCACCATCAAAATAAATATAAAATGCCCCTTTGCAGGGTTCCATTGTACCAGAAATAGAATGACCAGACCACAGGCCAAGGTTCTATTTTATAAGGCCAGTGCTTAATGCCGGGGTCCTTCTATTCCTACTCAGCAGTCATCTCCTTGTTTTCCCTCTGAGCTCGCAGACACCACTCTGAGGGTGTGTCTACACATGCACAGTATTTCCAAAAGACAGGCCCTCTTTTGAAAGAACGAAGGGAGCATCTGCACGTGCCATGTGCTCTTTCGATTTGAAATTGAAGAAACGCAGCCCAGACATCGAAAGATGGACCTGATCCCATACGGGAAGAGCACCACCCACTGAAAAACAATGTCGAAAGAAGGCATGTGTAGATGCTCCACTGCCTGCTCTTTCAAAAGAGAGCCGTGTCTACACGTGCACGCTACTTTGAAGTAGCAGCACTAACTTCGAAATAGCACCCGTCGCAGCTACACGCGTCGGGCACTATTTCGAAGTTAACTTCGACGTTAGGCGGCGAGACGTCGAAGTCGCTAACCCCATGAGGGGATAGGAATAGCGCCCTACTTCGACGTTGAACGTCGAAGTAGGGACCGTGTAGTCGTTGCGCGTCCCGCAACGTTGAAATTGCCAGGTCCTCCATGGCGGCCATCAGCTGAGGGGTTGAGAGACGCTCTCTCCAGCCCCTCAGCTCCATGGTGGCTGCATGGAGCGGCCCCTTAAAGGTCCCCTCCCCCTCCCTGCCTCTGCAGGAAGCTGAGGGATCGTGCAGGCGGCAGCCTACACACGCGGCCAGCCTGCACCTCCCTCAGCCCCCCACCCAGCTGCGATGGCTGTCCGGCAGCCCCCCCAGCGCCCCCAGGGGACCCCCCCAAGGGGAGCCAGGGCTCACAGCCCAGCCAGAAGGGCAGCCAGGCTGGCAAGCGGCAGCGGGGCCCCTCCTGGACGGAGGCCGAACTGTGGGACCTGCTGGGGCTCTGGAGCGAGGAGGAGGTGCTCCAGGTAATGGGGAGCAAGAGGCGGAACGCGGATGCGTTCGCTCGGCTGGCCGAGGGCCTGGCTGCCCGGGGTCACCCTGCCCGCACTCCTGATCACATCAGGAGTAAGGTGAAGGAGCTGCGGCAGGGTTACTCCTGGGCCCGGGATGCGGCCAGCCGATCTGGGGCCGCCCCTGTCACTTGCCCCTTTTACAGGGAGCTCAGGGACATCCAGGGCCCCCGGCACACCTCCTCCCCTCCGGCCACCCTTGACACCTCGGCCGACAAGCCCCAGCAGGCCCTGCAGCCGGAGTCCGCCCCGGAGGTAAGCCCCGCACCCCGGGCCCCGCACCCCCAGAGGCCACCCCCGGGACATCACGGCAGGAGGAGGAGGAGGAGGAGGAGGGGGGCTTCTCCTCTGCAGAATCCCGGCTGCAGATCCTCCTCCTGGCCATCCCGGAGCAGCATCAGGGCCTCCGCCCCCCGGGGATCTCCGGAACGTGGGAGCGGACCGACAGGTAGGTACCCCCCTCTGGTGTACACCCCTGGGCTTGAGGGGCGGGGGTAATAGATATGTGTCCAGGGCCCCCCACATGCTCACATGGCCATGGCCCCAAGGACAGCAGGGCCATGGCCCTCACAGCACTGCATCAGCCCCTGCCCCCCCCCAACCCCGCACGACAGTGCCATGCCCCATCCCCGGGCAGGGGGGAGCGCAACCTCGAGGGGCCCCTGGGAGGAAGGGGTGGGACACCCCTCAGCAGCAGCATGTGATGGAGTGGGGGGAGTGCAAAAGGGAGACTCAGGCTACATATGAGCAACAAGAGCCGAATAGCTCCCAGGGGCAAAGGAGGATCCTGGCGCTACAGCTGGCAGGTGACACCTCTGCCTTGAACAAAGAGGAGGGAGGAGCCGAGCTGGCTTGGAATTGGGGGGGGGAGGGCGGGGGCCACAGGTAGAAGCTAGGGGAAGGGAGAGCTGGAAGGCAGCCAGCCTGAGGAGGGGGAAAGCTGCATCCCAGAGGGGCCCCCCTTCGGGTCTTCTCCCCACGACGGGTTGGAAGGACTGTCTCTTCCGACAGCTGGTGCTGTCACTCCTGGGAGAAACTGGGCATCTGTGGCCTAAGAAACCTCTCCTGCTGTCAGACCCTGTGGGGTGAAGTGAGAGTCGCTCCCACCAGGGGACGGGGTGCAGGGCTGGGGGACCCCTGAACCCCATCCATCACAGCAGCATCTCCCGGGGACGGGGATGGGGAACCTGCAGCACAGGGCTGGGGGGACAAAGGCCACGGCTCGGGGCCCACACTAACGCCTGTCTCCATTCTTCTTCCTCCCGTCCTCTCCTGTGTCCTGCACCTGCACCATCAGAAGGACCAGAAGAGAGCGCCGGCGAAGCCTCAGTCGTCCCGGAGAGCCCTCCGGGACCCTCGCTCCAGGCCAGCCCCTCGGCCAAGGACCGACCGGCCCCACGGCGGGCTAGAGGGCGGACCCCACACCACCACCAGCCGACGGCGACGGACCCCCAGCTGCTGGCCATCCACCGTCGGCAGCTGGAGGTCGCGGAGCAGCACCTGCAGCTGCAGGAGCGGCCGCTGGCCTGGCGCCAGGAGGCATGGGGGGCCTACATGGAGACTTTTAACCGCTTGGTGGACTACCTGGCCCCCCATGCCGCGCCGGCCGCCGCATCGCCCGCCCTGCCTGCTCCACCAGCCCCACCACCAGCTGCTCCGCCCGTCGCCGTCCCGTCCGCCGTTGCCCCGCCACGCACCGCCGAGGGCCGGAGCGCCGAGGGACCCCTGGAGCCAACTGAGACTCGCCAGCCATCCTACCTTCCGGTCCGGCCCGCCCCCAGCCAGCCCCGGACAGGGCTGCGACGGCGGCGGGGCTCCCGGCCGCCCACGCCCAGTGCCAGGCTATAGGGGCGAGGGGCCCGGGACGTGGCCCCCCCCTTGTATATAGTTGGACCCTGTTATTTGTTGCCCCCCGTTTGCCCCGTCCCCCCATGTAAATAGTTCTCCCCTTTATCCTCCCTGGTTTTCTTTTTATTATTGAGGACACTTGTTTCTTTGTATTGTTTTATTTTTGTACATATTATTTTTTCCCACATGTTTGTACATAGTTTGTTCTTGGTTCCTATATTTACAGTTAAAAAAAAAGGTTCTGAAAGAAAAAGAAGTTTAAGTTCAGCCACAAGTGTGTGCTGTCATTTGTCCAGGAAAAGTGGGAGGGGGGTGCGGTGGGGTGCTCCATGGTGTGGGCGTTGGGGCAGGAGTGTGGTGGAGGAAGGGGCGGGCAGTGGGGAACCTGGGCAGAGTTCACCCCGCGGCCTCATCATTGAAGTGGGCCCGCAGGGCCTCCCGGACCCGGGTCCCTTCAGGGTCCACCTGCCGACTGGGGGCAGCAGGTGGCTGGACGTCTGCCCTGCCAGCCTCTGCAGCCCAGCCCTGGAAAAAGGTGTCCCCCTTGCTCTCTACCAAATTGTGCAGGGCGCAGCAGGCACCCACAATCTGGGGGATGTTGTTGGGGCCCGCATCCAGGCGGGTCAGGAGACATCTCCAGCGTCCCTTCAGGCGGCCAAATGAGCGCTCCACCACCTGGCGCGTGTGGTTCAGGCACTCGTTGAAGCGCTCCTGGCTAGCGGAGAGATGGCCCGTGTAGGGGTGCATGAGCCACGGCCGGAGGGGGTAGGCCGCATCTGCGATGACGCAGAGGGGCATGGTGGTGTCCCCCAGAGGGATCTCCTGCTGGGGGATGTAGGTCCCTGCCTCCAGCCGGCGGCACAGGCCCGAGTTCCGGAAAACCCGGGCGTCGTGGGTGCTGCTAGGCCAGCCCACATAAATGTCCTGGAAACGTCCCCGGCTGTCCACCAAGGCCTGGAGGACGACAGAATGGTAGCCCTTGCGATTCAGGTATCGTCCCCCACTGTGATGCGGGGCGCGGATGGGGATGTGAGTCCCATCCAAAGCCCTGAAGCAGTTGGGGAAGCCCAGGGTGGCAAAGGCCGCGATGGTGGCATCTGGGTCCCCCAGCCTCATGAGCCTGTGCAGGAGCATGGCGTTGATGGCACGCACAACCTGCAGAGAAAGCACAGGGGACAGCCCCAATGAGGGGTGAACAGGGTGTGCGTGGCCCTGCCCTGCCCTGCCCTCCTGTGCCCGGGCCCCCCTCCCCTGCCCTGCCCTCCTCTGCCCTCCCCCGCCCTGGCCTCCCCTCCCCTCCCCTGCCCTCCTGTGCCCGGGCCCCCCTCCCCTGCCCTGCCCTCCCCCCGTGGGTTCTCTTACCTCCATGAGGACAGCCCCGACGGTGGCCTTGCCAACACCAAACTGCTGCCCCACGGATCGGTAGCTGTCGGGAGTGGCCAGCTTCCAGACAGCGATGCCGACCCATTTCTGCACTGTGAGGGCATGCCGCATGGTGGTGTCCTGGTGCCTGAGTGCGGGGGTGAGCCACTGGCACAGCTCCATAAATGTCTGCCGGCTCATCCTGAAGTTCCTGAGCCAGCGGTCGTCGTCCCACTCCCCAAGCACCAGCCGCTCCCACCAGTCGGTGCTGGTGGGGTAGCTCCACAGCCGCCGGCGTGTGAGGCGGGGTGGGGGGTGGGGTGCTGCAGGGTTAGGGATTGAGCCCTGCTGCCCTGGGGGCAGCTCCTCCTCCGGTGTACCAAGGAGGTGCTCAGCTGCCTTCCGCATGGCATGGAGCAGGGCAAGCCCTACTCCTGCCGGGAGGGCTGGGTGGACCTCTGGCTGCTGCTGCTGCTGCTGCTGCTGCTGCTGCTGGGGGTCCATGACTGCAGCGCCCAGGGTCTGTGTGCCTATGGCTCCTCAGATCGCGTGCTGTGCAGGCTGAGTGTGTCTGGGAGGGGCCCTTTAAGGGAGCGGCTAGCTGTTGCCCCGGAAGCGCTAGTCCGCCCTGTGACCCTGTCTGCAGCTGTGCCTGGCATCCCTATTTCGATGTGTGCTACTTTGGCGTGTAGACGTTCCCTCGCTGCGCCTATTTCGATGTTGGGCCGCACAACGTCGAAGTTGAACATCGACGTTGCTGGCCCTGGAGGATGTGTAGATGCTATTCATCGAAATAGCCTATTTCGATGTCGCTACTTCGAAATTAGCTACTTCGATGTAGCGTGCACGTGTAGACGTAGCCGAGAAGTCCTCCACAACAGCACTCAGCCCAAGCGCGGAGACGCCCTGCCCCACCAAGCAGAGCTCTATGACCTGCTCTTCTGGCTGCTTTTAAAGCCACACGGACCCAGAAACCCCATGGCAGGAAGCTGAGAGCAGGTAAACTGAGAAAGCATGAGCTCCAAGCAGCACACCGTCTCAGCTGCTCCCAATGACAGCGACGGGCATATGGCCAGTGCCCGGCAGTCTCCCAAGCCCCAGGGCCCCCCCTCAGAGCCCCCACAGGGCTCCCAGGGGTCCATCCCAGAAAAAACAGAAAAGGGGCCCCTCCTGGATGGACCGTGAACTCCGAGACCTCCTGGGCCTCTGGAATGAAGAGTAGGTCCTCTGGGAGATGGGGGTAAAGTGGAGGAATGCCCGCTGCCTTCGCCCGCCTGGCCTGGGGACTGACCAGCCAAAGTCACCCGGAGTGGACCCCAGACAAGTCTGGAGCAAAGTAAAGGAGCTCCGGTAGGGCTATTCTCAGGTCCAGGAAGAGGCCGGGCACTCAGGTGCAGGCACCTCCACCTGCCCCTACTATCAGGAGCCACACTGCATCCTGGGGCCCCGAGGACAGCTCCCCACCCACAGCCATCCTGGACAGCTCAATGGATCAGCCTAAGCCAGAGGAGCTGCAGGAGCCAGGACCAGCCAGCCTGAGCCAGGGGGCAGACACCACCTGGGACTGGTCCAGCGAGGAGGGCGACCTCATCATCAACATCCCCTCGTGGTCATCCAACTGGGCCACAGGGAGCCCGACATCCCCAGAGATCATCAAGGTCTCCCCCAGTAAGTGCACAGCAGAGCTAGCATGGGGGGAGGCATGGATGCAGTGGTGGTGGTGATGCACGTGGTAGGGGGGTGGATGTATGGGGGGAAAGAGGAGGGGTGGGCATTGGGGGGTGTCAATGTGGCCCTGGTGTGAGACTTACACGAAGGCCTCCTGGATCCGGACACCATCGCGGTTCACCTGGGGGCAGGCAACAGCAGCCAACTGCTCAAACTCCATGGTGGCCTCAGCTGCCCACTCCTGGATGTAGGCATACCCCTTGCCCTCCACAATGTTGTGGAGGATAAAGTAGGTGCCCACCACTTGTGGGACATTGTGCACCCCCACCTCGAGGTGGGCAAGAAGGCACCGCCACCACCCCTTGAGGTGCCCGAAGGCCCGCTCAACCACATGCCGGGCCTGGTTGAGGTGGGTGTTGAAGGCCTCCCTGCTGGGGTTGAGGTGGCCAGTATAGGGCTGCATCAGCCACAGCAGTAGGGGTATGCCGCATCCACAACTATGCATAGTGGCATGGTGGTGTCCCCAACCAGCATCTCCTGCTGGGGGATGAAGGTGCTGGCCTCCACACGCAGGCACAGGCCGGAATTGCAGAAGACCCTGGCGTTGTGGGTTCGCCCCAACTAGCCCACGTAGATGTCCATGAACCAGCCTTTGTGGTCCACCAGGGCCTGGAGAACCACTGAGTGGTAGCCCTTCCATTTGATATAGCAGCCGGCGCTGTGTGATGGGGTGCGGATGGGGATGTGCATCCCGTTCAGGGCAGCAAAGCAGTTCAGGAACCCCAGTGAGGAGAAATCTTCGATGATGGCATCCAGGTACCCGACGCAGATGACCCATTGCAGGAGCATGGCATTCAGGGCACAGACAACCTGCATGGAAGGGAGGCCATGCGCTATCATGAGGGTGTGGCAGGGTGTTCCCAGCTGGCCACCCCTGAGGGGGGCGCCCCCCCGGCCGGCAACCTCCAAGGGGGCTCTGAGCCCATGGCCCCACTTCCCATGGTGGGAGTGTGCCCTAACCTGGGCTTACCTCCATAAGCACTGCTCCAATAGTGGCCTTGCCCACCGCAAACTGGTGGGCCACTGAGCGATAGGACTCCCAGGTTCCATACCGCAGTTACGACTTGCTTCTCGAGGGGGAGTGTGGGCCGCATGGTGGTGTCCTGATGCCTCAGTGCAGGTGCCAGCCAGTGACACAGTTGCTGGAAGGTGTCCCGGCTCATGCGAAAGTTCCGGAGCCAGGTGGCATCATCCCATTGCCCCAGAACCAGTCGCTCCCACCAGTCCGTGCTGCTGGGGTGGCACCACAGGCGCCAGGGTACCAGGAGGTGGGGTGCAGGTTGGGTGCACTCCATGTCCTCAGGGGGGCTTTTCTGTCTCCCGAGGAGGAAGGGGGCGACTGCGGCAACTGTGCAGACAACATGGGCAACAGTGCCCAGGATGTCTGCATCCAGTTCGAGGAGCAGGGTGTCGTCGGCCATGGTGCTGCTGCGCGGGGGTCCTGCGTTGCTCCTGGCAGCTCAGCAGGCCCCGGCTAGTGCAGGGAGGGGGAACTAGAGGGGTGCCTTTTAAGGCAGTGGCTGGCTGTGGGCTCCGGAAGGGCTTGGTGGCCATGCAACTCCATCTGCAGCATCTCCACCTCCCTTCTTTCAAAAGAGCGCTCGTCCACGTGTGGATGCTGTCTTTTGAAATAAAGGGACGGGGAATTCGAAAGAGTGGGTCAGAACTGCGATCCGCCTTTGCCGTGTGGTCATGTTCTTTCGAAAGTCGGTATATTGATTTCTGGCTTTCGATTTTGCTCTTTTGATGGTGGGCTCCCATGTAGACGCAGCCTGATAATCCTGAGGACTGGTCATTCTAGTTGCAAGTGAATGGGGCTGTGGGGTAGAAATGAGTGCTGCTGGTGTATAGATAAGTGCAGATAAGAAATAGTGCTGGAACTCAAGTATAATTTTTCTTACCAGAGGTTCAAGACAAGTTTAAAAATGTATTGGTCTTAATAGCATTTAGGCTTGTCCTGCCAGTTTGTTTCTTTAACTTGGCAAAACACAAAATACTGGCCAGTATAGCGGGCATAGCATTTACATTATTAAAAGTGGGATTTTTAAGAGAAATCAGTGTTTCATTTTGCCGTCATTGGGAAAATAGAAAGACCAATTATGAAATCTTTCATAAACTCCACCCTATATTATGATCTCAATCATTTTATTGTTTTAAATGTTAATTATAAAAACTTAGTAATGTAACAAAATTAAAAGAAACATTCACAATATTTTAAGAGAACAACAACAACAACAAAATGGGATGAAGGCCTGACATAGTAATAGCCTTATTTTCTTCTTTAGATGGCATTTTCAGAAATTTTCCATAAAGGAGCAGCTGGTTATGGGGCTGGTTACCTTAGGCATTCGTGATGGTGCTTTTGCAGTGGCTTACTGGATCCATCAAACATTCAGACTGCTGATAAGCTGTCAGTGATGTTGTGTCCTCTGGACTGTCATTTTCCTTTGATTTACCTTTGAATCTGATGCTTTCATCTATGTGAGAAGAAGAACCTATGCAAATACCTTAACAAGATCCATACTTTTATTACAATGTAAAAATCTAAAAGCTGACACCAGATCCGGGAGTATCCCAACAATTAAGAAGAAAGATCTCAGGAAGTCAGGAATAAAATCAACAACTACAATACAACTGTATTCTGTATAGCAGGTTTTCATATAAACAGTATCTTAGAATACCTTGACAGAGGACTGCACTGTATTTCTGATGAAATGACTGAGAACCAACTTTCCACTCCTAGTGAAGTCTGCTAGTGATTTTACCATGTACATCAAAGGGAGCACGATCCAGACCTGTGTGAACAGTAACAAGTAACTAATTTTAAAGAAGCATTAATGCATTATATAGAGTTGTAAACCATAAAATACATTAATAAAATTATTTTTCTTGGTTTAAAAACAAGAGCAAAATGATCTACATGGTTATTGATTGAGGGTTTGGAGTCTGACCTGATGCCAAGTAGTAGTAATAATAATAATAATAATAATAATAATAATAAATTATTAAATAAATAATATTGTTCTAAGACTTTGCATCTCAAATGATCTCTAGGTGCTTTATAGAATTGATAGGCAGGGATCATTCAACCTCCTCTAAAGTGGAACAAAGCAGTCATTGTGCACCAACAACAGTTTGTATGTAGGTCATTGATCATATTAGCAGTATTATTCATGCATCTAACTACAATACAGTTTACTATGGTCATACAAAAAAGTAATGGAAAAATCCATCATCATTCATAAAACTTATTGTCCTGCAAATACAGAATAAAAAGATGGTCCCTTAATGGATGCATCAGAAATTAACTAAAAACATTAGCTCTTATTCCAGAAAGCCAGTAAGAATACACACATGGGTGAATATTTTATATATTATAAATATTATATATATTTAAATAAAAAGTTTGAAATGACACTGTAGTTTTGTAATGTGAAGAATACAGTACTTAGGGGGGATGGCAAGAGTTTTCTTCTATTAGCTATACTTTCCTTGCCTTTTAGCACAAAAGTTAAAATGAGAAAATTTTGCCTAATGTTATTGTTGTAGTGTATCTGTTCAGAACAATAAATGTACAGTCCATTGTACACAATTCAGACTAACACATAATCCATGCCCTGAAGAGATCTGCAATGTAAAGTCCTTATCTTGCAGAAGGAGCCACTCAGACAGACACCTTGCAAGGTTCCAATGATTTAAATCAGTGATGGATTGAAAACTAATGCAGAAAAGACAAAACACAGGTGGTTGTAGAGCCACCAGTAGTGAAGAGGTAAATATATCAAAAATTAGCTTTAAAGAAGACAAAGAAGGGGAGACAGGGCTGCTAGCAGAAAAGAGAAGGGAAACCATTCAAAGTCTGCATCTACATCTATGCCAGCTTCTTCCAGAAAATCTGTGGGGCGCCCACACAGACAAGGCGCTCTTCTGGAAGGAATCTGGAAGAACTCACCACTTCTTCCCGATTCCTAACACCAGTTCCGTAACCAAGAAGGCATGTGAGGAAACTCACAGACTGCTTCTTCCAGAAGAAGTGGTCTGCCACGGCGGCTCCCTGCTGGTGCCTGGAGATGCTCTAGCAAGCCCCTGGGGCCTCTGTGGTTCCTGACTCCTGCAGCAGTTAAAGTTGCAAAGACCCAGAAACCCTGCAACAGGAAGCAGGTGCTGTGGAGGCAGGCAGCATGTGCAGGGCTGCTGCACTCAGATTCCTGACAGCGCTGCAGCAATGCCCAGCAGCCGGATGCCCAGCAGCCAGCCCCCCTTCATGCCCCCAGGCACCCCTGGGGACTCTGACAAGAGTAGCCCAGAAAAGGAGCAGCCTAGGAAGAGGAGGGCCTCAGCATGGATGGAGCCAGAGCTACGGGACCTCCTTGCACTCTGGCACAAAGAGGTGCTGAGGGAACACCTTGGGGCACCGGAGGAAAGCCCCCACCTGTGCCTGCCTGGCCATGGCCTTGGCTGCCCGTGGCCACCCTGTCCAGACCACTGACCAGGTCCGGTGCAGGTCCAGTGCAACCACGGCAGGGCTACATGTGGACCAGGAACAGCAGCCACTGCTCCCAGTGCCTCCCCAGTGAGGTGTCCCTACCACAGGGAGCTCCAGGACATCTTGGTGGGGGATGACAGCTCCCCGCCTTGCCACCTGGTGGACACGGCAGCAACAGAGACCCCTGCTGCACTGGAGGGGGAGGATGGGGGCTCCTCCAAGGAAGCTGTGGAGGAGGGCAAGCCCAGCAGCCAGGCTCAGGGACCCCCAGAGGACTCCTTACCTGAGGAGTGTCTGGTCATTGCCATGCCCTTGGCCTCGAGCAGGCAGGTGACATCCAGCCAGGCATCACCCCAACCTATACAAAGTCATGCCAGGTAAGTGCACAGCACGGTGCATCCCCCAGTGGGGGCACACGCAGGATCCCATTGCATGCCTCCCCGATGCCCCACCCCAGACTGTACCACGGGCCTGCAGGCACACTGCAGGTCACCCCACACACACCCCTGCCCCCAGGAGCCCCTGCACCTGCAAGTCTGCGCTTGGGGGAACCCAGGGTGCACAACGGAGCCCAGCCTACTCGTTCCCTGGGCAGGGAACCCTCTATGCCTGACCACACCCCCCTTGCCCACTAGCCCTTTCCTGAGCAGGGCCCTCCACAGGTAGCAGCACCCCCAAAGCAAGGAGTTGTCCAGAACACCATGCCAGGGCCGTGGGCCCGTACTATGAGGACATCCCCCGGACGTGACCGTCCCTTGGGTCTGGCCTGGAGGGAGGTGCTGTGGGGGCTAGGGGACTGACACATGGGGCTTGGATGGGGACCTTATCCCCCACCATTTTCCACCCTTGTCTTACTGCAGCCCCATCCCAGGGACAGGAGAGGTGCCAGAGGAGCCCAGGACCAGCCAGCAGTGGCCATGCTGGAGGTGGTGGAAGTCTCCCAGCCAGGCCATGACCCTCCCAGGTGGCTGCAGCCCAGCAGGCATGGAGGGCACATTGGCAGAGTCTGGTGGATGAGGCTGCAGCATACATGGTCTCCTTCCACCATCAAAATACACTGGCAGAGAGGCACCTGGCTGTGGAGGAGGAAGAGCTCCAGTGGCACCAGCACACATCTGGGAAGGTGGTGGGGATGCTCCACCAAGTGTGCGGGGCCCTAGTGGAACTCCCCCCAGCTGCCCCCTCAGCCACCTCCCCTGCTGCCACCTCAGCTGCCCCCTGGTACCCCCTCAGACACTCCCCTGCTGCCCCCCTGCTGCCCCTCCAGCTGCCCATGAGGCTGGAGCCATCCCTGCCCTGAGGTCCTAGCTGCCCTCCTTCCCTGGGGACTTCCCACAGCTGCCCTGAGGGACCTGGGGGCCTGGCTTCTGGCCACAGTGGTCCGCGAGGGGGCCCCCCACCCTGGGAAGCCCCACACCTTCCACCAAGGCAATGCCACATGCTGGCCAGCACCACCTCCTCATGCTGCCTGCCCCATCAGGGTCCTGCTGGGGACCGTGCACCTGGGGCAGGAGAGGCAGCCATGGGGGCTGGGGCTCACAGCCCTCCACCCCATCCCTTGGGTAGGGAACCCTCCCCCCTTCCCCATCCACATTGCTATGTCCCTGCTGCTCAGAAGCCCCCTTGTAAATAATTGACATCCATTTATTTTAAGGAAAACTTCTATTCTATGCTTTTGCACTTAGTGCTCCAACCTGTTGATATTGTTTCCAGTTTAATACAATTGGTTTGGCAACCCCAGTGTCTCTGTTTAATGGAGGAGCTGAGGAGCAGAGGGGGGCCTGTGTTGGGGGCCTGTTTCATAGGTCCCTGCGGGTGAAGGCCTTCCGGAGGGCCTCTCAGATATGTACTGCATCCCAGTGGAGCTTCTGGTGGGGGGCTGCAGGAGACTGGTCATACCTCTGCGGTGGGTGGCACAGCCATGCAGCCCTGGGGCAGCCTTGATGAGGTTGTGAAGAACACAGATGGCAGCCACAAGCTGTGGGGTGTTCGCCACCCTGACTTCAAGGCATGTGAGGAGGCATCTGAATCTTGCGTTCAGACACCCAAAGGCACACTCCATGGGGTTCTGGGTGTGTCCGAGCCAGGCATTGAAGAGCTCCTGGGACAGGTCAGGTGTCCCGTGTACAGGTACAGCAACCATGGCTGCAGAGGCAGAGGGCATGCAGGGTTGGGGACAAGGCACAGTGGCATGGTGCCATCACCAATGACATATTCCCACTGTGCAACGTACGTGCCCACCTCCAGCTGTTGGCACAGGAAGGAGTTTCTAAAGATGCGGGCGTCATGTGCCTGGCTGGGCCAGCCCACATACATGTCAGTGAAGCAGCCCTGAGTGTCCACCACTGCCTGGAGCACAGCCGAGTGGTATCCCTTGCGATTCACATATTGCCTGGCATGGCGATCTGGGGTCCTGATGGGAATATGGGTGCCTCCAAAGCACTGGGAGAACCCAAGCTCAGCAAAGCCCACCATCACCACATCAAGGTCCCCAAAGTGCACGAGCATGTCATTGATGGCCCTCATGACCTGCAGGAAGAAGAGGGCATGCACACTCATGGGTGTGCCCAGGGGTACCCCGGGCCCATCCCTGGTCCACCTCTCCCTCCCTCCCTCCTTCCTTATGGCCCACCTTGCAGATTGCCCCTCCAGGGAAGGCCCATGTGTGCGTGGGGCATCAGAGTACCCTGTGGCGGGCCTTCCTGTCCCCCTGGGTCTGGGCTCCCTGCCCCAGGTCCCCAGGGTCCCCATTGCCTGACACTGCCCTTCCCACCCCTGGAGCTAGGCTAGGGCTTGGTGGGTGGTTTACCTCAAGTATGACAGCCTCAACAGTGGACTTGCTCACCCTGACTTGCTTCCCAACAGAGCAGTAGCTGCCCAAAGTAGCCAGCTTCCAGGTGGCAATGGCCAGGCGCCTTTGTACAGGGATAGCTGGCCACATCGGCATGTCCTGGTGGCGAAGCAGGGGAGCATGCCAGGCACAGATCTTAAGGAATGTGCCCTTCAGCATGCACAGGTTCTGGTGCCATCGGCTATCGTCCTACTGGGCCATCACCACCCTGTCCCGCCAGTTGGTGCTGGCGGTGTGGGTCCAAATGTGGGGCATCGCCTGTTGGGGGCCTGGCAGAGGTAGGGGTGGGTCAGGGCCCTTGGAGACCATGCTGCATTCCCAGAAGAGGGTAAGAAGGGTGGTCAGGAGGCTCCCCAGCACCCTTGGCAGGGTGAGCTTGTGCTGCTGCAGCTCCTTGGGGTCCATGCCCAGCCCTTGGACTGGTGCGGGAGCAGCGAGAGGGCGATCTGTGCTGTGGGCATCACAATGGGCCTCAGCAGCTTGGAGGGACTGTTGAGGGGGGTCCTTTAACAGCCTGTGTGGCTGGTGCCTCAGAAGGCTCTCCAGCCATGTGACCCTGTCGGCAGCATTTCCTGCCCTGTTCTTCCGGAAGAGCTTCTATGCATGTGTGGACGTGGTCTTCTGGAAGGCCAGGCAGCTCTTTCAGCTGATGCTTTGTGTGTAGAAGCTCTCTTCCAGAAGATCTGATACGTGTAGACTCAGCCTAAGTGTAATGGACACAATGGCTACATCTACACCACAGAGATCTTTCGAAAGAAATTCTTCTGGAAGATCTCTTCTGAAAGAGCTACTTTCGAAAGAGTGTGTCCACACACAAAAAAGCGGATCAAAAGGGCAATTTGCTCTTTTGAAAGAGAGCATCTGCAAAGCCTCTTTCTTTCAAAAGAAGAGGCCCAGGATCAAAAATGAAGACTGTTCTTTCGAAAGAAGGGCCTTGCTGAGCATCTACACACGTTTTCTTCTGAAAGAAACTTTTGAAAGGAGTCGCTTTTCCTGAAAGGGAAAAGAAAGAGTGATTTCAAAGGGAGCATCACATTCTTTTGATTTACTTTTGAAAGAATGCCTTCTGTGTGTAGATGCTGCATGAGCTCTTTTGAAAGAACCCCCTTCTTTCGAAAGATTTTTCGAAAGAACTTGCTAGTGTAGACACAACCAACATGGCTACATCGATACTAGAGAGTTTTGTCAACAAAAGCCCAGTTTTGTCAGCAAAAGCCTCTCATGTAGACATAGTCAGTGAGACATAGAGATGTGTTTAAAATACATGTAATTAGTTTAAGGTAATGCATGGTACCACTAGATGGTGTTCTGCAGCTGTTCTATGCGCATATTCTAATCCAAGGGTAGCTGACAGCAACACTTTATTGACTGAAACATATAATATACACT
This sequence comes from Carettochelys insculpta, assembly GCF_033958435.1. Lineage (NCBI taxonomy): Eukaryota > Metazoa > Chordata > Testudines > Carettochelyidae > Carettochelys > Carettochelys insculpta. Next base: position 12,803,925 of record NC_134150.1, on the reverse strand, counting down.
ATATGACATGATAAACAGATGAGGATCAATTGTGTGTGTGTGCTGATCTCCCACCAAAATCTACAGTAGATTATGCAGAATAACACCGGTTTAAGTAATTCTGATAACCTATTTACCTCATTTGTGGAAAATAAGCTCTTATATGATCTCTTTTGATATTAACACCACTTTAGTTCTCTAAAAATGTCAGATTGAAAGATGGAATTTCCTAACTTCAGTTTATAATGAAGCACAATTACAAATTACAAATAGGGGTTAACAAAAAAAAGATTTCCAAACATCTGAGCTGTGTCTACACTAGGCAAATGTTTTGAAAGAGCAGGTCCAGTTCAAAGTACCAAGCGGTGCATCTCCACATGCAGTATACTCTTTTGAACATGAAATCGACGTTAGATGCTGCAGGAATTGAAACCATTCTTCCAAACAGGAAATAGGAAGCGGCCTCCCTTTCAATGTCTTTTTTTGAAAAAGGATGTGTGTAGACGTGCCACGTCCCGTTTTTTTGAAAGAGTGGTGTCCGCCAGGGCAGCGATCAGCTATTAGGTGGAGACCTGCTGCCCAGCCTCTGTGGGATGCTATGGTCTGTGCGTGCGGCAGCTCTTAAAGCTGCAGGGATGCCAAAAACCCACTGCAGGAAGCTGAGAGCATGCAGGCAACAGTCCTCACACGTGCTGCCCCTGCATGCCTCAGCGACACCCCAAGCAGCAACCAGACAGCAATGGCCAGCACCTGGGCAGAGCAGGAACTCCACACCGCCCCCCTGCCCCCCGAGTATGTCCAGGTCTTGCAGGGGTCCAGCTGTGGGGGCGGAAAACATGCTCCCTCCTGGCCAGAGCATGAGCTCTGGGACCTGCTGGGGCTCTGGAGGAAGGGGAGGGGCTCTGGGTTATGGGCACGAAATGTCAGAAAGTGGCTACTTTAACCCAGCTGGCCAAGCACCCGAGTAGCCAGGGTCACCGTGCCCACATTTCTCCCCAAGTCAAGAGTAAAATCAAGGAGCTGTGGCTGGGTTACACCTGGGCTCAGGACTCAGCCAGCCCGTTGGGGGCTGCCCCTGCTTCGTGCCCCTACTACCAAGAACTGGGCATCAGCCAGACAGCCATCTCCTGACCTTGGCAGTGGACTCTTAGGTACATACTCGACAGGGCACACATGCCAGATCATGGGGCAGGGGCACTGTATAGCCGCGTCTACACGTGCCGGCTACTTTGAAGTAGCCGCACCAACTTCGAAATAGCGCCTGCCACGTCTACACGTAGCGAGCGCTATTTCGAAGTTGAAATCGACATAAGGTGGCAAGACGTCGAAGTCGCTATCCCCAACAGGAGATGGGAATAGCGCCCTACTTCTACGCTGAACATCGAAGTAGGACACGTGTAGACGATCTGCGTCCCGCAACATTGAAATAGCGGGGTCTGCCATGGTGGCCATCAGCTGAGGGGTTAAGAGACGCTCTCTCCAGCCCCTGCGGGGCTCTATGGTCATCGTGTGTAGCAGCCCTTAGCCCAGGGCTTCTGGCTGCTGCTGCTGCAGCTGGGGATCCATGCTGCATGCACAGGGTCTGCAACCAGTTGTCGGCTCTGTGGATCTTGTGCTGTTTAGTGCAAGTGTGTCTGGGAGGGGCCCTTTAATGGAGCGGCTTGCTGTTGCCTGGGAAGTGCTAGTCCACCCTGTGACCCTATCTGCAGCTGTTCCTGGCACCCTTATTTCAATGTGGGCCACTTTGGCTTGAGACACTCCCCTGCAGTGCCTACTTCAATGTGGTGCTGCCCAACATCTACATTGAACGTCGAAGGCACCAGCCCTGGAGGACGTGTAGACACTATTCATCGAAATAGCTTATTTCGATTTCGCTACATTGAAATAAGCTATTTCGATGTAGCATACATGTCTAGACATAGCTTATCTGACCAGGGGCCCCCCCAGACACCCAGCAGACTTCAACCTCAGGACAGCAGCATGGCCACCAGTGCCCATCAGCACCCGCTTCAGGAGACAGAGCCATGCCCTGCCTCCAGGGGGAGGGGTGGGGGAGCGGACCTCACAAGGCCATGGGGCAGAGGTGGGTATTCATGGCTTGTTCCTCTCTTCCCTCCTATTTCTGCAGCCACACCATCTGAGGGCTGGGAGACCCTTGCCCTGTCAGTGGTTCCAGACAGCACCCCCAGAGGCAAGTGACAGTGACTGGCTGGAGCCATCTCCCAGCATCAGGACAGACCTGGTTGCTGCAGCACCATAGGAGGATGGTGGAGGACGCCCACCTCACCGCCTCCATCCGGCAGCAGGTGGAGCTGGCAGAACACTGGCTCTGGTTCGAGGAGGGGGAGGCCACCTGGTGCTGGGTGGCCTGTGAGGAGTTCCTAACCACCTTCCAGGATGTGGTGGCCACATACTGGGAGCTGCTGACTCTACTGCCCCCTCCCACTACACCCCTACTGCCCCCCAGCTGCCCCCTGGCTGCCCCCCCCCACTGCACCTCCTGCTGTGGCTGCATCCACCAGCCCCCCAGGAGAGGGTCCCATTGGCCCACGCTGCCAGGCTGAGGTTGATCCCTGGCCCTACCTCCCCAGCCCTGCTGGGGACCCCAGATCATGGGGGACATAGGTCCCGGGGCTGCCGCAGCTTGCGGCCCTCCACCCCTGCCCCACAGTGATGGCCCACTGGGCTGGCCACCTCAGCCCCCCCCATATATAATTAGCTCCCCTGTAAATAGGTGGACGTCCTGTTATTCTTACAACACATTATTATCCATGTATTTTTCTGGTGCACAATTTAACCCTTTATTTTTCAAAAACTCCTGTGTGCTGTGTGCTTGTGGCAGGGGGCAGTGTGCAGGAGGTGGCAATGCAGGGTGCACAGGGTGGGGGTGTGTGCAGGAAGCCTGGGGGTGGCTGGGACGGGGCTCACTGGGGCCCTGGTCGAAGTAACAGAGCAGGGCCTCCTAGACACAGATCCTGTCCTGGTGGGCCTTGTGGCTAGGGGTGATGGCTGACTGTGGGTAGCCCATGAGGGCCTCAGGCGCCCACCCCTGCACAAAGGCCTCTCCCTTAGTCTCCACGATGTGTGGAGCATGCAGCAGATGCCCACCACCTGAGGAATGTTGAGGACGCCCACCTCCAGGCAGGCCAGGAGGCAACGCCACTGTCCCTTCAAGCAGCTGAAGGTGCGCTCAACCACCTGGTGGGGGTGGTTGAGCTGGCTGTTGAAGTGCTCCTGGCTGGGGGTGGGGTGGCCCATATACGGCTGCATGAGCCAGGCATCGACCACCAGACAGAGAGGCAGGATATCCCTCTGGGGGATGTAGGTCACTGCCTCCAGGTGGCAGAACATACCCGAGTGCCAGAACACCCATGCATCATGGGTGCACCATGGCCTGCAGGATGACTGAATGGTAGCCTTTCCTGTTTATGAATTGTCCTCCATTGTGCTCTGGGGCACGGATGGGTATGTGGGTCCCATCGAGGACCACAAAGCAATTCAGGAACCCCAGTGCAGCAAAGCACATGATGGCCACATCCAGGTCCCTGATGTGGATGACATTCTGGAGGAGCATGGCATTTAGGGCATGCACCACCTGCGGGGGGTGGGGCAGGGCATAGGAACAAGTGAGGGTGTGTAGGGTGTGCTCAGGCCCACCCCAGTGAGTGCGTGCCTGGGCCTCCTTACCTCCATCACAAATGCCCCAACTGTGGCCTTGCCCACACCAGATTGGTGTCCCATGGAGTGGTAGCTGTCTGGAGTGGCCAGCTTCCAGACAGCTATCACAACCCTCTTCTCAAAGGGGAGGGTGCGCTGCATCCTGGTGTCTCAGGGTGGGGGACAGCCACTGTCAGAGCTACAGGAAGGTCTGCCACCACATTCAGAAATTCTGGAGCCACCGGTCATCATCCCACTCCCCCATGACCAGTTGCTCGCACCACTCGGAGCTGGTGGGATAACTCCAGAGCCAGTGGAGCATCCAGGGGGGGCAGAGGACCCCATGGTCTAGGGTGTCTCCTTCTGCCCTGGGGCGGGGTGGGGGAGGCTTCCCTGCCAGGAGCTGCAGGGTAGCCCCCACTGCTGCAGCCAGCAGGGCAACCACTCCACTGGCGGCAACCAGCCAGGTGTTGAGTTGCTGCTGCTCTATGTCTGTTCCTGTGGGCACTGTGTCTGCAGGGCTTGTGGCAGCTCCACAAGCCTCATGCTGTGCAGGCCGAAGGTGTTGGGGAGGGGCCCTTTAAAGGAGTGGTTTGCTATGGCCCGGAAGGGCTTGGCCATCCTGCAACCCTGTCCACAGTGTTTCTGGCCCCGTTCTTTCAAAAGAGGGCATTGGTGCATGTAGACGTGATCATTCGATGGCTTGGACAGCCCCTTTCAATGAGGCAGGGGGCCCTTTCGACAGCAGTCGTCAGTCGTGCCAGCCCCGGCCTGTGCGTAGATGCTCTCCTTTGAAAGGGCATCTTTCCATTACTCTCTTTCAAAAGACACCCTGTCAAAGGAGCTCTCTAGTGTAGATGTAGCTCTGCTGTTCACATTAGAATTCATCTCTTTTGAGATTTGAACAGCAACAGGACATGCTGTGAGTATTTGACACATAACCCTAAATAACAACAGTGTAACATTTTGCCAGATCAAGCTTTTGTCTTCGTGGGACCATGAGCTTTCAATCTTTTTTCTGATTTTGCAATTGGCTTACGTGTTTTATTTTGTTTTTCATATTAGTCCACAAATACATAATCTATGGAGTGGCACATGTGGAATTAGCAATAGTAGGTAAACTAAAGACAAAGAAATCAACAGAGCCCCAACAGACACATTTCAGCAGAACTGGGATATTTAGCAGATTTTGCTTTCCTTTTGTGACGAGGTCAATGAGCAAAGGGGTAATTCAGAGCAGGCAATGGCAGGACTTCACTACTGGGAAAGAAGGGTTCAGACACCTGTAATTAATTCTTTCACAACCCCTCAGTATAACAGTGCAAATCCTAATGGAGCCACGGGGCATGCAGTGCTGAAGTGATCCATTAAGTGGGACCAGGATGCTTCCTTCTATAGCCAAGGTTTTGCTCAACTGCCACCATTGTTACCTTAGGGGTTCAGCATCTGTGCGTCTCCAGCACTTCACTCCAAGAGGATGGGGCCAAGCAAAGCTCATTGATCCAACACCTCTTCCCTTGACCTTCCCTTTCCTAAAGATTTGAGGCATGTTTGAAAACAGGGATTCCCATGGAACAGAACTCACAGGTGCCAGGGAGTGCAGACCCACTCCAAGCAGTTCTGGTACCTTGCCTTTCTCCTTCTGTAAAACAGAACTGCTCTAGCTGAGGTCTCCAGGACTGCAAAGAGGTAAACTGCAGGATTTGTCACTATAGGAAGAGTTTCTTCTGAAGACTTGGATTTTGCCTCCCTGAAGAGCCACGCCATTTTGAGCATTTTGAGAAAAATGACCCGAGAGGTGCTGAATACCTCATCTTGTATTAATTTTGATGGCTCTGGACACCAGATGCCCAAGTCTTCTCATGATTGGACCCAACAAGAAGAAGAGGTGATGATAGATGGCAGACTACCAGCACACACTGTAGTATGACATGGTATAAAAGTTTTATTGTTATAAGTATGGGACAGCCATTATTCCTGCGTGGCAAAAAAAAGTGCCACAGTTATCATTTTATGTAACAGAGCAAGTCATTGAGTTTTGTTTGTTTTTTTTTTTGCCAGTGAGACTTTGTCTGTTCATTCTTCTTTTTTTTTAAATAAATCATCCAGATTGAAAAACCCTTGTTTTGATCTGTACATGAGGAAGACACGACAACGTGAACTGAACTCATTCTTAAAAACAAACCTATTTTCTTAGTATCGGAGGGGTAGCCATGTTAGTCTGGATCTGTAACAGCAACGAAGGGTCCTGTAGCACCTTATAGACTAACAGAAAAGTTTTGAGCATGAGCTTTCGTGAGCACAGACTCACTTCATCAGATGCTCGTCTTGGAAATTTGCAGGGCCAGGTATAAATAAGCCAGAGCAAGGGTGGGGATAACAAGGTTAGCTCAGTCAGCAAGACTTTAGAACACAGGCTGCCCATGTAGACGGGGGCCTTTCGAAAGGACCCCTGACTTCGAAAGCCCCTTCTTCCTAAAACCAAATAGGAAGAAGGAGCTTTGGAAGTCAGGGAGTTCCTTTCGAAAGGCCTGCCTACATGGGTGGTGGAGTTCCAAAAGTGGCAATTTCAAATCACGCTTGGCCGCCATTGTACTAATGAGGCACTGCATATTCACGTCAGCATCTCATTAGCATCTTCCAAACTGCCTGATTAACATGCCCCCTCCGAAAGGCGAGGGCACATGGACACACAGATGTAGTGGGCATGGAAAGGGTTTGGCTGGGGCACTTGTGTCATCCCAGCAGGAGCCTTCGCAGCCATTGCAGCCTGACAGAGGTTAGAGCAGCCCTGAATCCTTGGACTGGTGATGGTATTAATACAGGCTTTCACTCAAAATTTCTGCTGTTTTCATCAACTGCGTTGGCTAGACATACCGACTGTTAATGCTCTCTCAATAGAATTTTGCATTTCAAACTGCAATCTTGCCTGGACCTTGTATGTGCCAAATCTGATATTTCTTTCCTTTCCTCCATCATCCTAAGCACTGAATATTCCTGTTCCTAATGAATGGATAAATGAAGAAGTGAGGAAAAGGTACGGGAAACTTTCCTCCAAACTGCATCCCCTTCTCTAGTAACAGGCACAATTGATATCCTAGTCATACAGACAGTTTCCTGCTCATGCCATCTGGTACACAATCTAGTCCAAAGGAAGAGGATGAAGGCAGGGCCAGGCTCCATCCATTTGCCTTTTGCAACAAACACTAGCTGTTTTATCAGGTATTTTTTACATTATTTTTGGTGGTTTTCTTAAAACCCCCTACGTCTCAAAGCATTAGAAAAGAAAAAATTGCAGAGGAAAGCTTGAAAACATTTATTATGGCAATGACAAAAGGAGACAAATTTTAAAGGAAGGCTATTTTTAAAAATCTTGATTTTCAGCCAATCTCATGAATTGTGGGGAGGCTGAGCACACAATTTTTGAACAATTGGGACTGGCCGTACTGCTTGTTCACCGAGGAAGCCTGGCTGGTCCAATATACAGGGGAAAGATTGGTGTTCCTTGTAGATGGGTGGTGTAGCAGGCACATGCAACTGTACAGCGTGGAGTTCTGGGAAGCACAGCTGGCTAATGAGCCAGGTACATAGCCAGACTTCATGTCAGGCTGGTACTATCCAGAGTGAAACCCACACTTTACTGTCTTTTCTACTATTGTTACCCACACTAGCTGACTCCAAGGTAGGGTTGGTCAGTCCATGCACAGCTTTTGCTGTGTAGACATGCCTACGGAGACCATGAGCATACATCCTAGATGACAAAAGTGCTGTTAGATCTTCACTTGAATTGTTTAAATTGGCTCCAGGCCTAGTTGTGGCAAGGAAATAAATAAATTCACATGAACGTTTATTTATTTAGCATATGTGCTGAACTCTAGTGAAAACAGGTAAGAGCCAAGAAAGGAAAGTACCCATTTAAAATCATACCATACATTCTGAAATGGTAGTCCAGCAGTTAATGAGGAGCATTCCAGGTGACTATGACAAAGAATCAGTTGCTATCAATGCCAAGTTGCCACTAAAGAAGGTCATATAAGAGATTGATATCAAAGTACACTGACATGCCATAGGTTTAGCCCCATTAAAAAAAAAGAACATCAGATAGCATACTGAGTCTGACTATATATAATAAAATGCAGAGATATGCCAAATAACTTCTGTATAAACCAAGACTGGAAAGGGTTGAAGATACACAATATGTGCCACTGGCCTTGACCCAGCAAACTTTCTATGCATAGAGTTCCTATTTAATTCAGTATGGCTGTCTCTACATGTGCCGCTTCTTCCAGAAGAAGCAAGACGATAATGAGCTATCCGGAAGATGCTAATGAGGCACAGATGCAAATTTTCCACGCCTCATTAGGATATTGGCACATGGTTTAGAGTCTGGAAGAAGTTCTTCTGGACTCCAAAGTACACGTGCAGACATGCAGCCCGTGGCGATCTTCCAGAAGAAAACCCTCCTTCTGGAAGCCTACACTTCCCCAAAATTTTGAGGAAGAAGGGACTTCCAGAAGGAGGGTTTCCTTCTGGAAGATCCCTGCGGGCTGTCCAACCACATTTGTACTTTGGAGTCCAGAAGCGCTTCTTCCAGACTCCAAACCACATGCCAATATGCTAATGAGGCACAGAAAATTTGCATCCATGCCTCATTAGCATCTTGTGGATAGCTCATTACCATGCCTCTTCCGGAAGAAGCGGCACGTGTAGACACAGCCTAAGCGTTTTGAACATGGTGGGATTGCAGGAGTAAGCTCTTGAATTTTGCTGTCAACAAAATAACAGCATCATAAACTTTAACTCTGATGATTGGTGACCAGAAACATGTTTATTTCCAGGCGGCCATCCTCAACCTCCTTCATCACTCACTATAAATAAGGCATGCAAATATTTTGATACTTATGTTTGTATATGTGTCTGTAATAACAGTATGTATGAGTTTTATTGGCATAACTTTGCATTGTCTGCGTTGCCCAGGTATAGCAAACCCACATGTGACTGATTCAGGTCATCCCACACAACTTCATCATGTTTTCTTCACATGTCACACATGTGGCAAAAAAATATGTTTTTGTCAATTCCTCCATTTATAAAAGAAGGTGCTTTGATTACTGTGAATCCTACTGCACAGAATTCAGTCATGAATTACTTCTAAAAAGAAGTTTAAATAGTTTTGTATCCCTTGAAATGCCACATCTTTAAGGTAAAGTATCTTGGAGTATCTTCCCACTGGGAAGCTGAAAATCACTAGTCCAGCCAGAACAAATATCGTGAATGCCCAGTGTAATTAATTTGAAGGAAAATCCATTTTGGAGAACTGAATGAAACATTTTAGCTTGGAATTTTTTTAAAAAGTTATGTGTTTGATGCCTACTGAAGGTTTGTAACATCAGAATACCTCCCCCGGGGATGTAATATGGCCCAGTTCTGCTCTCCTTACTCAGTGAGACTACTTGCTGAGCATGGTGCTATTCAATAGAGAATGGATGGCAAAATCATCAGGCTTCAAATTCATTTAGACATGTGTTGGCAATTTATCATGTGGACATCAACTCAAAATGAGATTTTTCTGTAGCTATGTCTGTACTGCAGTAGAGCACTTGCAGCTGGTTCGTGCCAGCTGATTCAGGCTCTTGGCTGTAAAAGTGCAGCATAGACATTCAGCTTAGGTTCTAGAGCCTGGGCTCAACACCTACTCTGCAGTTTTACATACTTGTAACCCAATGCTCACAAGCCCAAGCCTGCTGACATGACCAGCTATGGGTGATTTATTGCAGTATAATTGCACCCAATATAGCCCTGGCCTTGCCAACACTTAGGATAATAAGTAGACTCAAGCTACATCTGCACTACAGTGGAGAGCAGTGAGTCTGCAGAAGACTCTCCAAACTGACTGCAGAACATTCTGCAGTCAACCCCTCTATTCTACCCCCAATAAGAAGAGTCAAGTAAGTTGACAAGAGAGTTTCTCCTGTTGACCCCTCTGTGGTGTATCCACCAAAATTTCATCTACTCCACCTATGTGACTTGTAGCTGGAGTTGCATATCTTAGGTCAACTTTCTGCAGTAGCATAGACATAAGCTCAGAGCTCAAATGCACAAAGCTACACATCTAAGTGTTTATAGGATGAGGACCCTACCTTTATAATCATACACAAATATATTAACTGTTCTATTTGATTAACTAAAACTGTTCACCTTCAGCTTTTTATTCAAAACCATCCTTTGAATATGCACAATGTTATGAAAAACAATTAAATCCATATCTATTAATGTCTTAAATCGCTATTGACTATTGACATAAGTACTGTAGCTTTCTTTTAAATCTCCCATAATGCTTTTAATGCCATAGAAAGCCTTTGAACAATGAATATGCAAGAAACATGTCTAAGACTGATTTTCAAGTAACTGCACATTCTTCAGGATGAAACTGAGAGTTGCAGAGGATGCATGTGTCGTGTGCCTGACCTGATTAACCAGGTGGAAGAACCAGTATTTGGAAATCAGTTTTGCAGAGAATAGTGAATAAAGTATGATCATTTGTGTCAATCAGCTTAATCAAATCGCGGAATATATCCCACATGAACAACCTTTGATCAGCATCTTCTATAATATCATTAGTAACTTTAGCTATAGCTGTAATTGTGTCACATGATGAGTGAAAGGCAGACCGAAACCAATTTAAAACTATGTTTTTTCAAGTGAAAATTAATTTGTTGACTGAAAAATATCTACGTAATTTTAGAGATGATCAGACATAATAAAATAGAACTATATTTTTAGCTTGCACATGGAGCCAGATTTCTACATAAAAGTCACTCACCTTCTTTCATCTGCTTATTACTTTCCCAATAAAGTGACATATTAAATAAGGCTGTAAGTAGGTGATAATTTTAGAAAGCTGCATATTTTAAAAATCTAGTATTTAATTGATCAAAGAGCTGCATATGAAGAGTAAAGACTGTGGATTCAGGATTAATATGCAGAAGACCAAAATAATGCTTACTGGAAACAAGGCAGAAAAAAATCATAGGAGTAGCTAAAACTTACAATTCCATACCAACATGATTTGATGCTCTTTAATAAGTAGTACCACTGTATCTCAGGATACTGATCATATCAATAAGGACTTCTCACATGAGTAAAATTTAGCAGGATCTGGTACTGTGTAGAAAAGAAACAAGGCTGATCACTGATTCTGAAGGAGACACAATAATACAACAAAGCTCAACCTCCTTCCCTGTTTAGAGGAATGTTCAAACCAAACCCTACCTGGGGCTTGTTAGACCGGTATCCACACTTGAATCTGAGCCCTTCTTTACGAAGATCTGAACAAAAAGCTAAGAAATAAATAACTCAAATTTAATCTGGATTAAGATACAAATTGTTGTAATCCATGGTTATAATCCAAAATTGTTGTGATTTAAGGGTATGTCTACACAGCAGCCTTATTCCGAAATACACTATTCCAGAATAGCTATTCTGAAATAGTTTATTTCAAAATAATTCTGCTACGCACAAAAATACATTTTGATATTGTACTTCACTATTTTGAAATACGTTGTCTGAGCACATTCACCACTTCTACACATGCACAATCTTCTGGAAAACAGTTTCCATAGGATCATCTTCTGGAAGATCACAGCTACACGTAAAACTCAGTCTGAAAGAGCTGCTCCTTCTCCCGGAAGATCGCATAAACACATGCACAAATGCTCTTCCAGAAGAACAAGGCAGGAAATGCCATGGATGGGGTTGCATGGCTGGAGAGCCATTCCAGGGCCACTGGCCACATGGCCCATTAAAGGGCCCCACACCAACAGCCCCTCCCTGCTCTAGCTGTTGAGGCCTGCCATGTTGCCTGCAGCAAGGCTGAGTCATTCCCAGTCCTGACACCTGCAACCAGCAGTCATTGACCCCTGCAGCCACAGACCTGCACAGTTGCCATGACCCAGCTGCTGGCTGTTCTCCTGGCCATCTTCCCTGGCCTCCTGTGGAGAAGGAGATCCACGCCCATGGGTCCCGACTCGACACCGCCCCTGCTGTGCCCCCCACAGGCTGTCCTGTGCATCTGGATCCACACCATCAGCACTGATTGGTAGGAAAGGGTAGTCGGGGATGAGTGGGAAAATGAGCACTGGCTGCAGAATCTCCAGATGAAGAAGGAGACCTTTCTGGAGATCTGCAGCTGGCTCACCCCCATCCTATGACAGCAGGACACCTGGGTGCAGCCAGCCGTCTCTGTAGAGAAGTGCATGGCCATTACTATCTGGAAACTGCCCACACTGGACAGCTACCGGTCCATCAGGCAGCAATTTGAGGTGGGCACATCCACTGTTGGGCTGTCGTCCTTGAGGTAAGCCCTGCTCTGGGCCCCAGCCCAGCTAGGGGAGCCAGAAGGGGGCCAACGGGGTGAAGGCCTGGACAAGGGGGCAGATAGGCCAAGCCCCAGGGGACCAACACAAGCCTGCTGCTAGAGAGGTGCCCCACTGGTAGGGGTGGAGGGCCCTGTAGGGAGGGAGGGGGTCCTAGTTAGTGGGCAGGATCGTCCCTGTGCACACCCAGGAGTGTGGTCATCTCTGTTCCCTGCAGGTTGTGGGAGCCATCAACAATGTGCAGGTGCAGAGGCTGGTGCACATCGGGGACATGGACATGGTCATCAAAGGCTTCACCGAGCTTGGGTTCTCCCATTGCTTCGGGGCAACTGATGGGATGCACATTCCCATCAGGGCCCCTGACCACAGTGGCAGCTGCTACGTGAACCACAAGGGGGACCACTCTTTTGTGTTCCAGGTAGTGGTGGACTCACGGGAGAGGTTCACTGATATCTACGTGGGCTGGCCAGGAAGTGGAAGTGGAAAAGTTGATGTGGAAGTGGAGAACATCCCTCAGGTTGTAGGCACCTTCTGCACCCTCCACAACTTCACTGAGGTGCAGGGGGGACCCTCCCTCAAGGTTGGATGGCAGAGCCAGCCTGCAGGTATGGGCAGCCCACCACAGCCCCTGTCCAGCAGCTCAGCTTCTGATGTGGTCTGCATCTGGGAGGCACTCAGGGAGGCATTCGCCCACAGGGAGTACTGACCCCACCTGAGCCCTCCCCTCAGGCCTCCCGTCCACCTCCCATCATCCCCCCTTAAGAATCAGGGACACTGAGGATTGCAAACTGTAAAATTGTTTATAAGCACAACCTACTAAAGATAAACAACATTATTTCAAAAACTATGTAGAAAACAATAAACATATAAATGTTCAAACTAAAACCTGGACAGCTATTTACATGAGGGTCAGGGAACTGGGGCATGACAACTTGGTTGGGGACTGGGACAGGGATGGAGGGGGCCCTACTCAAGGGATGGGGTGGAGGGCTGTGAGCCCTGGCACCTGTGGGTGCCCCCCTGGCCTGAGTGGCAGTCCCCGGGGGAAGCTGATGGGGCCAGGAGCACAGGGAGGTAGGGGCAGTCAGCCACAGGCTTGGCCTCAGCGGGTGTGGTGGGGAGGGGTCTTCTTGGGGCCCACTGTGGTGATGAGCCAAGCTCCAATGCTCCTGAAGGCAGCCACAGACAGGCCCAGGGCAGTAGGGTGGCTAGGGCCTCAGGGGCATCAGCTGGGGTGGGAGCAGCTGGGGAGCTGCAGGGGCTGGGCACAGTGGGGCAGGAGCAGCTGGGGGCAGGTTGGCTAGGGCCCCACACTTGGTACAGAGCATCCCTACTACCTCCTTCCACGTGTCCTGCTGCCTGTTCAGTTCAGCCAGGTCCAGGGCCAGCTGCCTCTCCACCAGTACGTTCTGGTTTTGCAGGGCAGCTGTATAGGCCATGGCCTCCACATCGCGGCCCTGGCATTGGGCCCTCCAGATGCATGGCCACCGTGCTGTAGATACTGTGGCTGATCTGGGCCTGGCTGCAGGACTGATGGGCCCACCAGACCTGCGCAAGGCTCCAGGAAGGGTGGCCTCAGGCAGACAGACCATTGGTGAGGTATGCAAAGGTGGGGGTATTCTGTTGGTGCTTGGTGGTGTCCTGCAGAACCTCGTCATCCTCCCAGAGCCCCAGGAGGTCCTTGAGCTCTGGCTCTGTCCAGGACGGGGCTCTCCATTTTGGAGCCCAGTCAGGGTCCTGGGTACCCTCGGCCAGCTCCCTGGGGATGCCCTGGGGGGGAAGGGGAGTTGGCCTGCTTGCCATCACTCGGGCTCAGGGCTTGCGGGTGATGCAGGGGCTCAGTGGAGTGTGGCTGGCAGCCCAGCATGCACTGCCTGCCTCCACACTCTCAGCTCATGCCACAGGGTCTCTGGGTCCTTGCAGCTTAAAAGTGGCTGAACCCAGAGACCATAGAGCCCCACTAGGGCTGCCTGGAGCAACTCTGCATGCCGGCTGGCCGTCACCATGGTGGACCGCTTCTTCTGAAAGAAGCAGTCCATGAGCGTCTACACATGCTTTCTATGGGAAGAATCTTCCAGAAGAAGGTGGTCTTCCTCGTTTGGGACTGGAGTAAGGACTCCGGAAGATGCGGCATGTTCTTCCAGATTTCTTCCAGAAGAGCGCCTTCACTGTGTAGCTGCTCCACGGATCTTCCGGAAGAAGTTGGTGCTCTCCCAGAAGATCATGCATGTGTAGAAGTGGCCATAAACTACATCTACACTACAGAGTTTTGTTGACAAAATGCAGGTTGTGTCAACAAAAACGCGCAGCGTTTCCACTCAAAAACTGCGTTCTGCCAACACTGCCAACAGAACTCGGCGCTTTTGCCGACAGCCTTCTGCCTCTTCCCCATGAGACAGAATACATTTCACTACAAAATCTGTTGACAAAAAAGCCATGTGGATGCTCTAGGGGGCCCTCTGTCAACAGCCAGGGCTTCCAGCTGGCTGTTCTTTCAAGAGAGAGAGTGTGTGGCTGCAATCTGTCAACAGAAGTTCTGTTGGAATAGATCTTCCAACATTGACTTCTGTTGACAGCTTGCTGTAGGGTAGACGTAGCCCTAGGGCCTATTTTGAAATAGAGCCATTGGATGCACTATGGCTTAGTTTGACATAGGCACTATTCCCTGTCTTAAAAGCACCTATTTTGAAATAGCTATATGTAAAAAGTTTGTGATTGTCCTGAGGCAAACACGTATCACAGTACAAATCATTGTGCGTGCACTGTTCTTAAAATAGGGGTTACAAAAGGTATAATTTGACATTATTTATTAAGGATCATCCATGTATTCCCATGCACTGTGGCTTTTGAATTACTGAGTTATCAAATTGGAAAAAATGGCTCTTCTTGCTATGCTGCTTGCTGACTCCTGACCTACCCTGAAATGAAGTTCTGACAGAGATAACACCAAAATATGAGCAGTAAGACCCACACTGCACAGTCCCTGATGACCTTAGGTTCTGGCCCGCAGGACTGAACAGATACTGTACAGCAACTATTCCTCTGCTACAGCAGCTGGGCAGAAAAGAGTGAAGCTGTAGCTCTAATCCCAGTGTGCCAACCCACATAGTTGAGCTGCTGAACAGAATGTAGAAATGTGTGACTAGTTTGAGATGGCAAGTTAGCACTGCTCCTGTAGGGAAAGGGGGCGCAAGGAGGGCTTGGTAATCCAGAGGATCAAGGGTGCTTGAGGCACAATGCCTGCCAGGGCTGTAGCTCCCATAAGAATATAAGAACATAAGAATGGCCATACTGGGTCAGAGCAAAGGTCCATCCAGCCCAGTATCCCGTCTGCCGACAGTGGCCAATGCCAGGTGCCCCAGAGAAGGAGAACAGAAGACAATGATCAAGTGATTTATCTCCTGCCATCCATCTCCTGCCCTTGTTCTGAAGGCTAGGGCACCATACTTTACCCCTGGCTAATAGCCATTTATGTACCTAACCTGCAAAAATTTATCGAGCTCTTTTTTAAACCCTAATAGAGTCCTGGCCTTCACAGCCTCCTCCGGCAAGGAGTTCCACAGGTTGAATGTGCGCTGTGTGAAGAAAAATTTCCTTTTTCCCATATCTCTCAGCTCAGCGAAGTGCTGAAAGAGACAATCAAGTCCAAAGTATGGGCATGGATTAAAATATTGCTTGAAGTGCAGAGCTGGGAGTTTATTGCTGATGTCTGTGTAGTTAAGGAAGAACAATCAAATGGTCTAAAAAATATCTAAATGTTTTTATGAGCTCTCCTGAGAAATTAGGCAAGAAAATGAATATTAATAAAAATAATCAAATAAATATCTGTCCAGTAGGAAATAATTCATGTACAATTAATTAAAAGTGTCACTGGTAGCTTCTAAAACACTCTGAAACTAGATAGGAAAAAAGCAGAACCTCTTTCATTTGGAACATTTAAAACTAGACTTGATAAAGCACTAAAAAATGTAGTGTAGCAAACTATACTGGGCTGGCATGATGAGGAGATAGAGTAAGTGACTGAATAGGACTCTTTCATGGCTAATTTTTGTACTTCACCACAGTACATTGTAACAATATTGTTCAAATATTACACAAGAGGACTATCCTTATAAAACACCATAATGTTTAACGGTTAGAGGTGCTTAGTTTACTAGCACTTTCAAACACTTCCAAATTAGTCATTAATGTCCATATCAGTGTAGAAACCACAGACTACTGCTTGTCTACATTTAACCAAATGTAACAGTTGCAAGTGAAATCCTGGGGCCATTGAAGTCAATGGCAAAATTTCTATCCTCTCAACGTGGGTAGTATTTCAGCCCTACTGGTACCACTGAAGTGTCTTATCCTATGGTATATAATTACTGTGGCCCACAACTTCTGTCGTAACCCACATCCCTAGAAATTTTGAGTACCTGTTTTACATTTGGATTACATTTTTCTAACCTGCCTTGTGTCAGTTTGTAGGCTTCTATTCTGTTTCGTGGGAGGGTTCCCCATGTTAAAAAGTTTGTAATTTGTATCCCAAATTTATTGATGATTTTTGTTTCCCTGTGTATTACTTTCTCGTTGCATAGATGAACATACTATTTTCAATTACTGTTCCGGTTTTAAACCAGTTCTCTATATGGACCTGGTTATTAAAAGAAAAATAAAACACAGCGCCCCTGACACACACACAGATTTTTTTTCCTTTTTAGAAAAAAACGCAAATATAATTTCTACAATATTTAATTCCAGATTGATTATTTGTGGCCTGTTCATTTCATTACATGTCATCTTAGTTCTAAAAAGTAGGAATATGAACTGAGAAGATTGTATTTAAAATGAATACTTTCAAATATCATGAGATTTTCCTCCATCAAACAGAACCTTTATCTTAATTATCCTTAATTCTTTTCACTTTGCAAATAAAGGGTCCCTTAGTGCCTTTGGAAGATGAAGATTAGAGCTAAGAGACTGGAATGGAGATATTCATGTTTCATTTTGCTGTACTTTAAACACCTTCTTCCAGATAGTAAATCCAGTGTTAATTAGTAGAGAGTGTATAATATTAGATATCACTCTTCTGTAAAGACTGAACAGAATGCTCCTTTAATTATATTGATGTCATATTTCCTGCTTTTTGATACAAGGATTTAGATTCTTAGTAAACTAGATTGTCAAAAAAGAAAGGATATGTGGAATGTCTGCTAACAAACTTAAAAGCTACTATCTATATAAATTGACTTTTTAGGTTTTTTTTTAATGACCTGTCCTATTACATTCCTACTCTTTTTTATGTTCAGTTATTACAATGGTGTGTGCAAAATACTGGTTGAGATGGTCTAAAGCGCTAAAGGGATTTTGTACGTAATGTAAAGACCCAATCTCATAGATATCTTTTGAAAATTGTTGTTGATGTTTGCATGGACAAATAGCCATGCAGATGCAATTACGAGTATGGCAACAGCAAACAGCATTAAGTATGTGATTCTGAAAATCAGGTCTATGGTTTTATGAGACTAGCTCTTGATGGCTACGTCTACACGTGAAGCCAACATCGAAATAGGCTATTTCGATGAATAACGTCTACACGTCCTCCAGCGCCGGCAACGTCGATGTTCAACTTCGACGTTGCTCAGCCCAACATCGAAATAGGCGCAGCGAGGGAACGTCTACACGCCCAAGTAGCACACATCGAAATAGGGATGCCAGGCACAGCTGCAGACAGGGTCAACGGGCGGACTAGCGCTTCCGGGGCAACAGCTAGCCTCTCCCTTAAAGGGCCCCTCCCACATACACTCAGCCTGCACAGCACGCGATCTGAGGAGCCATAGGCACACAGACCCCGGGCGACGCAGTCATGGACCCCCAGCAGCAGCAGCAGCAGCAGCAGCTAGAGGTCCACCCAGCCCTCCCAGCAGGTGCCAGTGGCTCACCCCCGCACTCAGGCACCGGGACACCGCCATGCGGCGTGCCCTCCCTGTGGAGAAACGGGTCGGCATCGCTGTCTGGAAGCTGGCCACTCCGGACAGCTACCGATCCGTGGGGCAGCAGTTTGGTGTCGGAAAGGCCACCGTCGGGGCTGTCTTCATGGAGGTAAGAGAACCCACAGGGGGAGGCCAGGGCAGGGCAGGGGGGCCAGGGCAGGGCAGGGGGGCCAGGGCAGGGCAGGGCAGGGCCACGCACACCTTGCTCACCCCTCATTGGGGCTGTTCCATGTGCTTTTTCTGCAGGTCGTGCGTGCCATCAATGCCATGCTCCTGCACAGGCTCATGAGGCTGGGGGACCCACATGCCACTGTCGCCGCCTTTGCCACCCTGGGCTTCCCCAACTGCTTCGGGGCTCTGGATGGGGCTCACATCCCCATCCGCGCCCCGCACCACAGTGGAGGACAATACCTCAATCGGAAGGGCTACCATTCAGTCGTCCTGCAGGCCTTGGTGGACAGCCGGGGACGTTTCCAGGACATTTACGTGGGCTGGCCTGGCAGCACCCACGACGCCTGGGTTTTTCGGAACTCGGGCCTGTGCCGCCGGCTGGAGGCGGGGACCTACATCCCCCAGCAGGAGATTCCTCTGGGGGACACCACCATGCCCTTCTGCGTCATCGCAGATGCGGCCTACCCCCTCCGGCCGTGGCTCATGCACCCCTACACGGGCCATCTCTCCGCTAGCCAGGACCACTTCAACGAGCGCCTGAACCGTGCGCGCCAGGTGGTGGAGTGCTCATTTGGCCGCCTCAAGGGACGCTGGCGATGTCTCCTGACCCGCCTGGATGCGGGCCCCAACAACATCCCCCAGATTGTGGGTGCCTGCTGCGCCCTGCACAACCTCGTGGAGAGCAAGGGGGAGACCTTTCTGCAGGGCTGGGCAGCGGAGGCCGGCAGGGCACACGTGCAGCCACCTGCTGCCCCCAGTCGGCAGGTGGACCCCGAGGGGACCCGGGTCCGGGAGGCCCTGCGGGCCCACTTTGACCAACAGGCCGCGGGGTGAACTCTGCCCAGGCCCCCTACTGCCCGCCCCTTTCTCCCCCACGCTCCTGCCCCAACGCCCACACCATGGAGCACCCCACCGCCCCCCCCACCACTTGTCCTGGACAAATGACAGCACGAACTTGTGGCTGAACGTAAACTTTTTTTTTGTCTTTCAGAAACTTTTTTTTTTTTTTCAATAAATATATATGTCAAACACAAACCAAAAAGTAGGGACAAACGTTCAACAAAAGCAAGATGTGCACAAATAAAACAATACAACAACAAAGCAAACAAGTGTGCGCCATCAACCAAAAAGAAATCCAGGGAGGAGAACGGGGAGAACTATTTACATGGGGGGGACGGGGAAAACGGGGGCACCAAAAAAAAACAGTCCAACTATATACACAACAACAAGGGGGGGCCACGTCCCGGGCCCCTCGCCCCTAGAGCCCAGCACTGGGCGTGCCCGGCCGGGAGCCCCGCCGTGCCTGCAGTCTGGTCCGCGGCTGGGTGGGAGCGGGCTGGACCGGAAGGTATCGGTGCTGGCGAGTCTCAGGTGGCTCCAGGGGTCCCTCGGCGCTGTGGCCCTCGCGGGTGGGTGGTGGGGCGACGGCGGACGGCCCGGCGACAGCCGGAGCAGCTGGTGGTGGGGCTGCAGGAGCGGGCGGGGCGGGTGATGGCTGGGCCGGCACGGCATGGGGGGGCCAGGTATTCAACCAGGCGGTTAAATGTCTGGATATAGGCCCCCCATGCCTCTTGGTGCCAGGCCAGGGCCTGCTCCTGCAGCTGGAGGTGCTGCTCTGACACCTCCAGCTGCCGGCGGAGGATGGCCAGCAGCTGGGGGTCTGTGGCCGTCGCCGGTAGTAGGCGCGGGGTCCGCCGTCTTGCCCTCCGCGGGGCCGGTGGTTCCTCGGCCGAGGGGCTGCCCTGGAGCGATGGTCCCGGAGGGCTCTCCGGGACAATTGAGGCCTCGCCGGAGCTCTCTTCCGGTCTTTCGGATGGTGCAGGTGCAGGTGCAGGTGCAGGACACAGGAGAGGAGGGGGGAAAGAAGAATGGAGACAGGCGTTAGTGTGGGCCCCGAGCCGTGGCCTCTGTCCCCCCCGCCCTGTGCTGCAGGTTCCCCATCCCCGTCCCCGGGAGATGCTGCTGTGATAGACGGGGTTCAGGGGTCCCCCTGCCCTGCACCCCATCCCCTGGTGAGAGCGACTCTCACTTCAGCCCGCAGGGTCTGAGAGCAGAAGAGGTTTCTTAGGCCACAGATGGCCAGTTTCTGGCAGGAGTGACAGCACCAGCTGTCGGGAGAGACAGTCCTTCCAACCCGTCGTGGGGAGAAGACCCCAAGGGGGGCCCCTCTGGGATGCAGCTTTCCCCCTCCTCTGGCTGGCTGCCTACCAGCTCTCCCTTCCCCTAGCCTCTACCTGTGGCCCCCGCCCTTGCCCCCCAATTCCAAGCCAGCTCGGCTCCTTCCTCCTGTTTGTTCAGGGCAGAGGTGTCACCTGCCAGCTGTAGCGCCAGGATCCTCCTTTGGCCCTGGGAGCTATTCGGCTCTTGTGGCTCATATGTAGCCTGAGTCTCCCTTTGGCACCCCCCACACTCCATCACATGCTGATGCTGCGGGGTGTCCCACCCCCTCCGCCCGGGGGCCCCTCGAGGTTGCGCTCCCCCCTGCCCGGGGATGGTGCATGGCACTGTCATGCAGGGTGGGGGGGGGCAGGGGCTGACGGCTGCAGTGCTGTGAGGGCCATGGCCCTGGTGTCCTTGGGGCCATGGCCATGTGAGCGTGTGGGGGGCCCTGGACACATCTCTGTTACCCCCGCCCCTCAAGCCCAGGGGTGTCCACCAGAGAGGGATACCTACCTGTGGGTCCGCTCCACCAGTCCGGAGATCCCCGGGGGTCGGAGGCCCTGCTGCTGCTCCGGGATGGCAGGAGGAGGATCTGCAGGCTGGATTCTGCGGAGGAGGAGCCCCCTCCCTCCTCCTCCTCCTCCTCCTGCCGCGATGTCCCGGGGATGGCCTCCGGGGTGGGTCCCCGGGGTGCAGGGCTTGCCTCCGGGGCGGACTCCGGCTGCAGGGCCTGCTGGGCCTCGTCAGCTGAGGTGTCAAGGGTCGCCGGAGGGGAGGAGGTGTGCCGGGAGCCCAGGATGTCCCTGAGCTCCCTGTAAAAGGGGCAAGTGACGGGGGCGGCCCCAGATCGGCTGGCCGCATCCCGGGCCCGGGCGTAACCCTGCCGCAGCTCCTTGACTTTACTCCGGACATGGTCCGGAGTGCGGGCAGGGTGACCCCGGGCAGCCAGGCCCTCGGCCAGCCGAGCGAACGCATCCGCATTCTGCCTCTTGCTCCCCATTACCTGGAGCACCTCCTCCTCGCTCCAGAGCCCCAGCAGGTCCCGCAGCTCGGCCTCCGTCCAGGAGGGGCCCCGCTGCCGCTTCCCAGACTGCCTGGCCCTCTGGCTGGGCTGGCTGCCCTGGCTCCCCTTGGTGGGGGTCCCCTGGGGGCGCTGGGGGGGGCTGCTGGGCAGCCATCGCCGCTGTGTGGTGGGCTGAGGGTTGTGCAGGCTGCCCGCGTGTGCAGGCTGAAGCCTGCACGTTGCCTCAGCTTCCTGCAGAGTCAGGGCAGGGGAGGGGACCTTTAAGGGGCCGCTCCATGCGGCCACCAGTGAGCTGAGGGGCTGGAGAGAGCGTCTCTCAACCCCCCAGCTGATGGCCACCATGGAGGACCCAGCAATTTCGACGTTGCAGGACGCGGATCGTCTACACTGTCCCTACTTCGACGTTGAACGTTGAAGTAGGGCGCTATTCCTATCCCCTCATGGGGTTAGCGACTTCGACGTCTCGCCGCCTAACGTCGAAGTTAACTTCGAAATAGCGCCCGACGTGTGTAGCCGCGACGGGCGCTATTTCGAAGTTAGTGCCGCTACTTCGAAGTAGCGTGCACGTGTAGACACAG
This sequence comes from Carettochelys insculpta, assembly GCF_033958435.1. Taxonomy (NCBI): domain Eukaryota; kingdom Metazoa; phylum Chordata; order Testudines; family Carettochelyidae; genus Carettochelys; species Carettochelys insculpta. The sequence continues at coordinate 12,782,006 of NC_134150.1, read as the reverse complement.
CTGATATTCTATTAATTTACAATTAATGTAGGAGTTAAATTTGACCAGACTTTAACATACCAATTCCATTCAGAACATTTAAAGAAAAAAAGATCACCTTCTTGATCCAAAAGCTAGTAGGACTCTCTTGGGGAACAGTATCAAATGTTCTATGAACCTCAATCTTTGCAGTGGTGTTCAGCCTGGAAAAATATGCTACAGAAGCTTGGAACAGAACTCAGCACATGCATCTCATTGATTCAAAGCTGAACTCAAACACTTGTGTCAGAAGTGGCTGCCTTAGTCACATGTTATCATCTAATTTACATGTTATCTCATCTAGCTCCTGCAAATCTTTAATGAGATGCCATCACCGTAAAAACTGCAGAGGCTAAAATGAATGAAAACCACCTGCTGCACACAAGTCCAAAACTAATTCTTAATAGGTGCAAATGAGAAAGAGATATTTCCCACAAGAAGATCTGCGCAACTCCAGGAGAAAACATCTATACCTACAGTTCCTACTGACTTGATAGCATCCTTTTGTGGCAGTCATTCACATACTGTTCAGTGCAGTCAGCCAAGTGCCAATCTTTCATGAACAATGGCATATCAGAAACAAACTGGCTTGCTGGCTCCCCTCCTTGTGGGAGCCGGGAAACTGACCAGTGCTGCTGTGCTGGTCAAATTTCTGACTCCTGGGACTGGCTGTGAGTTGAGAACCAGGCAGCAGCCTAGCTCCTGGCTCCCCTTCTTGTGGGAGCTGGAAAACTGACCAGCACTGCAGTGCTGGTCAGTTTCCCACTTCCTTGAACTGGTGGGAAGTTGAGAACCAGGCAGCAGCCTGGTTCCCGGCTACCCTCATTGCTGGAGCCAGGAGTGGAGGTGAGCTGGAAGCCAGGCTGCTGCTTGGTTCCCAGCTCCCTGCCACTCCAGGGAGCCAAGAAACTGACCAGTGCAGGAACACTGGTCATTTTCCCAGCTCCCTCAAGAGGAGGGGAGCCAGGAACGGATCTTGGTTCCCAGCTCCGCTCATTCACGATTTCAATTTGTGTTAATCCAGTAATGTGCAAATCGAAATCACATAAATAGGGGTTTTACTGTATTAGATAAAATGTTTTATATACACTACACTATCATAAAGTTTATAGTCTTGTCAAGTTCCAAAAGTTATTTTAGATGTTTGTGAACCAGTGTCAGTTTACAGCATGATAGAAGTAAATGCTTTTTATTAGTTGTACAAATAATTCATCACAGTCATTTACTTTGCAGATTCTTTCTTCAGTTTCTCTCTCAAATGTCAACAAGGTTACTGTATAGGAATACAATGGAAAAAATATAGATCATAATCAATATGAAAAAGGGAGAAGGAGCAGACAAAATTCATTAGCATACAATAGCTAACATTTCCTTCCAAATGCTCATTACATTTCATAAAGCCAAATCAACCACCATGACAAAGTGAGTGTCTTTAAAATTAAGATCATTTTAATGCTGCAGATTAGAGAGGATCAGCGGCAATCACAAGAGGAAATGAAAGTACAAAACTTTTTTAACCAGTATTTCTCTTTGTGTTTAATTCTGAGACATAGGCTGTGTTTTAAAACATACCTTAGGGTTCAGTGCACAAATAAGTTCGTGATGACAAGCTTTCATGTCTGTATAGAAAGTCTCATTTTCAAAACTTAAATGTGAAAAAAATACCCATTCTCATTCCTCTCCACGCTCATCATAACTCTAACTATAGGTTGAACCTCTCTAATCCAACGCTCTCTGATCCAGCAATATGTGTGCTTCAGCATGATTTTAGTTAGGTGGATGGGTGTGACCATGTTTCCTGTGATCCTATAAAGTTTGTTTACAGACACCAGTCCTGACTCTCAGTGTTCTGCGCTGTTATTTAGCTGTAATTTGCCCCTACATGTCTTTTAAGCACCCTGTAGACAGTGGAATTGTTGGTAATGTGCTACACAAGATTGACTTTCTGTGGTTCAGCAAACTCTCTGATTCAGCAACAGTCAGTTCCTGAGGGTGCTGGACTAGAGAGGTTCAACCTGTATAGATGTGAATTTATCAGATGGAAATTTATACACACCAGTTTACCAATTCAGTATTACCTCTTTAAATGTGATACCACTACATGCAATGACCATATGCTGACTTTTGCCACTAGATCTAATTCTCACTTCTAGCTTAAACAATCAGAGCAATGAACCCACCTTCTATTTAAAACTGGACTTCCACAAGTTTAGGCAAATGAAATGGTTCTGGCATTAGATAGAAAGTAAATCAATGTATCTTCAGAACTGAATGTTAAAAGAATAAGTTTACCAAACCAAACCAAACCAAATGGAAAAAAAATACTCCCAGGGCCTTCAATATCTACATCCAGACTGTGGTGATTTGATGTTATTTAAACTGTTACTTCTTAGTTTTCTGATATCTCTCCATAGTTTTCACTGAGCACAATCCCAAGGTCAAAACAAACTGACAGAAATAGAACATCTCTGCATACAGTATTCAACCTAGATGGACAGCACATGCAGTTGAGCAATGCCTTCTTACCTTCTTTAACATAAGTTATGAAGTACTCACAGACAGGAAGTCATTTCAAAATATTGAAATTTTTGATCCCCAGCCCTGTCCGCACACCAAGATGGAATCCTGAATACTGCCGCAAGGCTATTACTAATACATTAAGACTATGTCTACACTGGAGGGTTTTGTTGGCAAAATGTCTATTTTGTCGACAAAACCTGTGGAACATCCAGTAAGTCAACTGAATGCAGCACTTTCATCGATAGCTGTACCCTGCTCGCCATGAGGAAGAACGCCTCTGTCAACAGAGATCTGTCGACTAAAAGCTAGCCTGGAGGTTCTGGAGGGGTCTTCAGTCTACAGAAAGGGCTTCCAGAACACTGGGCAACCCTGTCTGCTGTGCTTCCAATTGGCTTTGCGATCTGCCCTGCAGCCTGGCCGCAAGCTATTGACAGAAGTTATGTTGGATGATACCTTCCTACCAAAACTTCTGCCAACAAATCCCTCTAGTCTAGACATAGCCTAACTTTGTATTTGGAGTGTGATGTGACTTTCCTATTTCCTCTTCCATCTCTGCTGGTAGTAGAGTTTGCTAGAAAAAGGAGTACAAAACAGTCATTGATTTACAACAGTAAATTGGGCTTAGTTCTATGATCCATCATTTCTAGCAATTGGTGCCTTAGTTTTGCACCCTAAGGGATGTTCTTGCACATAAATGCCCCATTTTCTTCTGTATCTGAATCACACTGTCCAGACAATACAGAGAAGATTATGAAGTACTAAGTCTTCACACACATCCACACCACAGAACAGTAACAACATATAGGTACTTTGATTTCTTCGTGAAAAATGACAGTAGCTATACTTCCTGTCAGTGTATTCCTTTGAACATAGTCTCTTTATAATTCGGATTTTGAATCTAGTTTAAATGTCAGTTAAAAATTGTATGTGATTGTTCACAATAAAATTTAGCATGACAGGTTGGACATCAAAACTAAAAATAAATGACTTCACATCCAAATAATAAGTAATAACAATGTTAGCCTGCATAAGAATTGCAGGACTAGATTCCAATACAATATTAATTTTAGGGATATGAGTGACTAGGGAGAGACAGAGGCAAAGAAACAAATCCTTCATATAGCAATAGTCTCTTCTTATCCCCCAGGCAACTGGCTGCCTTTCACCTCAGCGGCAGAGCAATTATGTGGCATAATGACTGCAGTGCAAATAAGCAGAGAGATTTTATTAAACCAAATGAGCAAATCATCTGCGTATTATTGCGATTTGATTGACAGTGACAAGTGTTGAGCAGGCACGGATGTGAATATGATAAAGAAGCTTGCGGGAAAGCTCTTGATAATGTTACTCTTGATAAAGTTGCTCGGCAAACCACTCTAAGCAAATAAGAGGGAAAGAATATGATGCATATTAATTCACGCAGTTTGCAACCTGCCAGATGACTAGAGGAAGAGTTGCAATAGGTTCAGCAAGTGGCATTTTATATGAATTCCAAAATTGCATTTATGATTCACATAGACTTTACAATAATATATTAATATTAAAAGTAAAGGTCATTCCACATAACAGTTAAGCTGCCTGAGCTTCAACCTTTATATCAATAACAGATTCCTGACGAGGAGGCAAGAAACAAGTGGGAATGATTTGAATAATGTAGAAATGTTATTTTGAAGAACTGCTGCTTTTAGTTGTGGTGTCGATTAACAGTTACAGGGAACTGTTACATTCCTGACAGGTCAAATGGATTAAACTTGATCAGAAAAATTAATTTGATACCTTTCATACAGTTGCATAGGGGAAGATGATTAACTAACATGGAATGTAAGGCCTCCAATGTAACTTGACATACTGTTACACTAATGACTCCCTTATGACATCACAGTGGCACTGATTCTGAAGCTCCACATTGTTGTAGTCAGTGAAAAACTCTGCATAATTACTTTTAGCATCCAGAATGAATCAAGCCAGGTGATTAGGAGGCTCTGAGGGCAGTGCCCACGTAGAAGACCTACAGAGAAATTCACCCAAATGTGACACACTGACTGCATGAATGAATTTGGCCTAGCAAGTTGAAGTCCCTCAAAAAAAAAATGCTGGAAAATGTAAATGAGCAATATATCTGTGCCGTACTTTTGCCAACATGTGTTTGACATATGACTAATGTTAGCAAACTGGATACGTTCACTGGCTGAATAATGGGTAAATTTGAGAAGGAAAGTATGTTCTTGAAATACAAAGTGTTGTAGAAACATTTTACACATCTTTCTAATGTACGTAAGATATCATTTAAATATATTCTGTGGATATTTTAGGAGCACTTGATCCTGCAAGGTGCTGAGCACTCTGACTCCAATCCAGCAAAGCTTTAAGAAGGCAAGAATCCTATTTGACCTCACTGGCATTATGCACATGCTAGAAGTTAGGCATAGGCTTAAATTCTCAACAATTTAAAGGATCAAGCCCAGATTACTTGGACCGTAACTGAAACCACACTCCAAGAGCTGTAATTTAATCATATGATGGATATACCAAGAATGCAATTCGTGCATAGTGGGCCCTTCTCTCACTGAATTCTCACTGAACTCCATGGGGGAATAAGCATATAAAGGAAAATAAAAAAAAATAATAAATATTCAGTAGGAAATGTATTTGTTAAAACCAAATACTCAAATACTGCAACAGTATCTCTCTCTCTCTCTGTGTATATAATTTTAAACAAAAACGTGCGGGTTCCACAAAAAAGATTAGCACAATAACAGTTAAACTACTGGTCCTGAAGTTGGAAAATTAATTAATAACCATGCTGATGATTCACAAACTAGAATGAAATCCAGCTCACTTCTTATAGCTGTACAGTCTCTGCAGTGCTGAGAGGAGTAAATAGTAGATAACATGCACTTGTCTCTTTGTCAGTAAGCAAGCAGGCAGGACCATGAGTATGCACAAAGAGCAAAGCCTCGCAGGAAGAAGTTGAGACACATTACAAAGTTTTTTGAAAGTTTGAAGACAATTTTTAAAAGTCAGGATCCATAAAAGTGACAATATCTTTCTGAAAATTTATTTAAGTATCTAACACTATGCAAAGTATACCTACTCTTGAATTTCTCTAATTATTACATACAGTGATATAAACTTATATCCCTTAATTTGCCAATTGTCTTGATAAAAGTAATACCTTTTTATAATTAAAAATAATTAGGTATCTCAGGCAACTGGCAAGTTAAGAGCCAAATTAACTTAGCCAAATTTAATCAATATTTAACTGCATGAAGAATCTGAAGTTTTACAGTCCAGCTGGTGTTTGGCTGCAGGAAACACAGATGTCAGATGCATTTACATTTCAGAAATATGTCTTTTTAAAGCATTCATTACATGAAAACTAATTTTATGAACTGTCTTCAAGCTTTTACAAAAAAAGAAAATCTTTGTGGGACCTGTGTGGTACTACACCCTGATATTTTTGTGGAACTATGCCTTGAATATGAATAACTTGAATATGCTTTGTACAAAACAGGGCAAATAATTTAAGAGCTGGTAGGCAATAAATAGCCCAATGGTTGGACTCAGTACAGCAGAGTTTGGCTGTGGCAGGCTGCTGGACACTTTATTTACCCACAGATGTGGCTGCTCACAATTCCCATTGGCTACAGATTGCTGTTCTCAGCCAATGGCAGCTGCAAGAAGTAGCACAGACTGGTACCACTTCCAACAGCTCCCATTGGCCAGAAATGTCGACCCATGGACAATGGGAGCTGTGAGCAGCCATACCTGCAGACTCACCGGTAAATAAAGTGCCCGGTGGCCCACTGGGGGCGGGAGAGGAAAATTGAACAATGGTTTCCTGCCCTGGGGAAATTCTATTTAAGGGATTGGAAGCAATCAACTATTGTCTTCAGCTGACTTTTGAAATGGCATCCCCAGCCCAAGAGGATGCACACGCACACCTGGAAAGAGAACTATAACATGAGGATTGGAGGAGCATTGGTGGGCCCCGGTCAGAGAAAATGATCAACTCTAGCTTGTGAAGAAGTGTATCTGAGGTAAGAATGAGGGTGAGAAATTTGATTTGTAACAATTTCTCTCAATGTATTGGGCTTAGCTGGCATGTTTTGTTTAATATTTGCTTAATAACCAACTTTGATCTGTCTGTTTTCACTTGCAATCACTTAAATCCTACTTTTACATTTAATAAACACTTTTGTTAAATATCAAACCCAGTGTAAATAATTGTTTCCAGGGGAAAGGGGGAAATCAACAGGTGTGCATATCTCTTTTTTGTTGATAAAGAGGGTAAACTCTGTGGATTCAGCTTCTGTCGACAGAACACCCTGAGTGTCTCCATGGCTAAAGTGCTCTGTCAGTAGTTGACAGAATTCAGCCATTGTGTCGACAGCAGTATATCTCTCCCCGTTCAGGTACAACGCCTCTGTAGACAGTATTCTGTTGAAAGAGTGCCTGTATAGACAGTTCTGTTGACAGAGTGGGTCCTCCAAGGCAGCCAGCAGCTGGAGCTGGGAGGCCCCTCTTCACAGTCAGTGGGGCTCTGTGGTTTCTGCTTCCACCTGCCCTAAAAGCAACAGGGCTCCAAGAAGCCCTGTGCAGGAAGCTGGGGGCGTGGCTGCATGCTGACAGCACATACTCAGTCCCACACCCCAGCAGCCATTTCCCAGTCATTAGAAACATGGCCCACACTGCTCGGTACCACCCTGGACCCTCTCGGAAGCCCTGCAAGCTGTCCCAATCCTGTGCAGGCATCTTCCTGGTCCAGTGCCAAGACTCAGGACCTGCTGGGCCTCTGGGCAGGTGAGCCACTTGTCCTGGACCCCAGCTTCAAGCACCAAATGCGCCCCCACTATGGCCACATTGCTTGAGCCCTGTCACAGTGACAGTACCTGGCACGCACCCTTGAACAGGCATGTGTAAAAGTCAAGAAGCTGTGACAGGGCTACATGCAGGCCAGGGATGCCTGGTGCCACTCAGGACCAGAAGTGTCTTCCTGCCCCCATTACAATGCCCTGTGTCATTTCCTGGGGGGCAGTGATGGGGCTCCAGGTTGGGAGATGGTGGACACCAGCGAGGAGGTTCCCCAGAGCAAGGCCGTCACCTCAGACCCGTAACTGTCCCCAGAGCCCCAGGACATCCTGACCTCCGACCCTGACTCCAGCCAGGGCACCTTGAGCATTGCCCTCTTCTCCAGCCCCTCCAGCACTGCAGTGTCAGCACAGGTGTTCCCAGCACTCTCTGGTGAGCCTCCCTGGGGAACATACATCCTGGGGTGGGGTGGCAGGGTGTGCTATGGCCCCTGAAGGGACGGCCCCGCCAGGCACTCAAGTCCCGGTTCTGGCACCTGTGCCATATACTCCCTTGGACGTCCCACCTGGACCCCATGGGCAGCCCATGGACACGGCTGCTGTGCAGCCCACAGCCCCAGGACAAGCTGCTTGACCCCCAGAACCCTGGGGGAGGCAGCTGCCCACCCCTGCTATGCCTTGGAACGTGCCAACCACCTGGACAATGGGCCCACCCCACCTCTGGGCACGGCTCCCCACTAATGAGCATGGCTGAGGGTTTTCTCTGTGTAATACTTGTATACAGAGAAAGAAGGCTTTATTTGGGGTTTTGGTCCTATTTGGGGCTATGCTCTGGGTGCTGACAAGTCCCTGTAGCTGAGCCCTCCCAGAGCTGAGCTGTTATCAGCATCGCTGTTACTCTGCTGCAGAGGGTGTTGCCCATCTCTGTGCTTTTGCTGCGGGATACCAGATGATCTGGCTCATCAGCACAAGGTGATGGAGCTCCCCAGAGGGCAGGTAGGCAGGCTCAGTGGTCTGAGCAGTGTACCGGCGAACAGTCTCAATGGGACTTCTGTGATCCAACCCATCACACCCTGAAAATAAACGGACACCACATGTCTTTCTTTCTTTCACAAAGATGAAAGGGGAGTGAATGAAGAGCTTATAGATGAACCCTAGTTAAAACTATTGATTAGAGTGATATACTGAGTTATTTTTTAATGACTTATTACTCCACAACAGAACAGTGCTGAGCTGACGAGGACAAATGCCTCCTTTCTGCCTCCTTAGTCATCGAAGCCCCTGTCACAAAGTAGGGCAACCCCAGGGAACCATTCCACAGGGCACTGGAGGCACCACATGCTGGACCAGCCAGCTGCCTGAGAGACGAGAGTAGCCTGACCAAGAAGGTGTAACAACAGGATGCAAGCACATCCTTCTCATGGAAGATTTCTATAATCATAGGTCTCATTCCAGCAGGAAACAGCAGTCATGTCTCACTTTAAACACTAACAAAATCATTTATTCGGTGATGAGCTTTCATGGGACAGAGGACCTGATGAAGTGGGTCTGTCTCATGAAAGCTCACCACTGAATAAAGCATTTTGTTAGTCTTTATAAGTGCTACATTTCTGCTGTTTTTGTTGGAGTACAGACTAACACGGATACCCCTCTGTTATTGTTCCAAAAGCATTCAGTCGTAATTGTTTATGACCCCCCCCCATATTATTTCAATACAGCATTTGGAAGCATCTTCAGGCAGCACTCAGTGTGTGTAACATTTGAAGGTATTGGACTGTGATTCTGGCTGTTATTTGCAGAAGCATTGGCAGCGCTTCCTGGCAGCTGCAGTCAGCTCACGAGTTTGTGCAGTCAGAAAGCAGAACCCATGCAGGCTGAGCTGAGGGAGGTGTCTGGCAGCAGAAGCAACTGGGGCCATCTACTTTCACACCCAGACACAGTGCTGCATTGGGGACCAGAAGAGAAGGAATGGTGACTAGTGTTGAGGGAGGAGAAAGGAGCAGATACCTGTGCACTCACCCTCCACTGTCCCTTGGGCTCCTGACATAGGGAGGGGAGAATTGGCAGAGAAAGTCCCCAGGCAGAGGTCAGCTGAGCAGGGGAGGTGACCAGGGAGACCAAGACAAGAAACTGAACCTGAGGGAAACAACTGATCTGTGGGCCTAACCCCTGCGAGGGAAGAACAGGAGAAGGGGTCTGACCCAGGGAAAAGAGTGTCTGGGAGCTCCTGGGACACATGCACTAAAGAGCGTAGGAGCCTGCCCTCCACAGCTCAGGAAGCTGTTAGGAAAGGGTCTTTCCCATTAGCCAGAAGTAAAAGGGAAGAGAGATCTTCTCAGTTTGTGTACATTTCCTTGGAATTCTTGCACACGAAAGGGCAATACCCTGAAGTTCACAGATCAGAGAAGAGGCCTCAAAATCTGATTTGAAAAGAAGATTTTTAGGGCGGTTTCAGGATGTCTGAAGTAGCTGGGTGAGCAACATCATCAACAGAAAAATAAATGAATCCCATGAATACTTCTATCAAGTGGAGCCAACAGCAGCCAGGGCCAGGTTCAATATCTAGGAGTTCCCCTCCATCCATCCAACACAGAACTGGCTCAACCCCCCACCCAATAACTTGGAAAGTCACACACCAGCCCCGGATGCCTGTGAGAGGCAATGCACAGTGAGTGAGAGTAGAAAAGGAACTTTTAATAGAAGTGTGTGAAGTGACTTGGCATTAATTTGGAAAACACCACAGACACCCATCCCAAGATGGCTGGGCAATGTCCTTTTCCTCTCAGGTTCTTAAGTCCAGCAACCTAAATGTCCCTTTCACATGCCCAACCCTTCTCTGCACCCCACTCACAGTCACTGCCCGTGGTCTGTGCAGACCCAGAGTTCAGAGGTGCACCTGCAGAGCTCACCAGGCATCCTGGGTGGGGGAGGTAAAGAGACACCTTACTCACATGGCTGCCAGCTGCTTGCCTATTGACACTGCCCTGCTGGCCATTTGTCTCACTTTTCTGCCGCTCCAACTCTGCAGGATGCCTGTCGTAGCTCTCTGCCACCACTCCGCTGGCCTCTTGTCACATCTCGCCTCTGTAGCCCTGCTGGCTTGTGGGCATCTCATCCACTGCCATCCACTTCTCAGCTGTGACTTCTGCCTATCAGTCTCAACTAATTTCAGCTTCCAGTGATTTCAACTCTTAGCAAGCAGGGCAGAAGAAAAAGACTCCAACCTGATTAACATAGGAAAGAGGCACTCAATTATACCTATTTAACTCTGGTTTTTGATGGGAGAGGGTGGAGGGAGGAAAATGGGTCAAACCAGTCCAGACAAGAGGGGGCATATAGCCTTCTGATCAAATAACTGTCTTTCAACCCTCTCTCTCATAGGCTACGGTTACACCGCAGTGCGTGCTTGACAGAAGTCAAGAAGACTGTCAGAAGAGATTTCCCAACAAAACTTCTGTTGATAGAGTGCGGCCACACACAAAAACCAGTTGGAAGAGCACTCTGCTCTGTCGACAGGGTGGCTGGACTACTCGGCTGCTCTCTCGACAAAACAGGCACTGGAAGCTCAGCAGAAAGGGCTGCCCGTTGTTCTGGATGCCCTATCTGTCCAGAGAAGGCCCCTCCAGAGTGTCCACACAGCTTTTCTTTACTAGTAGAAAACCCCTCTTTTTTCCTTCATCAGCTGGTCCTCTTAGTAACAGGAAATCCCATTTTTATCCCTTCCTTCCCTCTACGTATACCCTGCATTCTATTTGTCTACTCCAATCATCTCATAACCTAATAAATGTGTTAGTCTCCAAGGTGATATGGCACTGGTTGTTACTAGTAGGACCAGTTGATGAAGCAATTTAAGTAGGATGTGTCCCATTCCTATGAATATCAAAGGTGAGGAAATTGCCCTTCTAATGCATAAGAAAATTGAGATCCCCATTAAGGCTGAGATTAAATGTGTCAAATTTGCAAATGAATTCCAATTCAGATGTCTTCCTCTGTAATCATGTGGTAAAATTCTTTTGTAGAAGAAAGTCTACTTCTAAATCTATTATTGAATGTCCAGGGAGGTTAAAGTTTTCCCCTACAGGTTTGTGTGTGCTGCCATTCCTGATGTTGGATTTACATCATTTCATCCTTCAGCACAGAGACTGTCCAGTTTGTCCAATGTACGAGACACAGGGGCATTGCTGGCACATGGCAGGATATATCACATTAGTGGATGTGCAGGTATATGAGCCACTGATGGTGTGGCAGATGTGGCTATGTCCTGTGATGGTGTCACTTGTGTAGATACATGGATGGAGTTGGTAATGATGTTTGTTGCAGGAATAGATTCCTGGCTTAGTGTTTCTGTGGCTGCTGGTGATGATTTTCTTTAGATTGGGTGGCTGTCTGTATGAGAGGACTGACCCTGTCACCCAAGACCTGTGAGAGTGAGGGACTGTGTTCCAGTATAGGTGGTAGGTTATCAATGATGCATGTGGGAGTGGGAGAAGTGTTAAGCTGGGGACTATAGGTGATGACAAACAGAGTGTTATTACTTTCCTTGGTGGGCCCATCATGAAGTAGGTGACTTCCGGGTTCTCATCTGACTCTGTCAATCTGTTTCTTTACTTCACTGGGTGGATAATTAAGTTTTATGAATGCTAGATAAAGATCTTGTAGGTTTTTGTCTCTGTTGGTCGGATTGGAGCAGATACAGTTGTATCTTGTGGCTTGGCTGTAGACAATGGACTGTGTGTTGTGTCTGGGATGGAAGCTGGTAGCGTGTATGTAAGAATAGCAGTCAGAAGGGTTCTTATATACCATATACCCTCACTGATTTGTACTGTATTGTCCAGGAAATGGCTGTCTTGTGTGGAACGGTCCAGGTTAAGGTTGACGGTATGGTGGAAATTATTGAGGGACTCAAAACTTTGGCTATAGAGAATAATAAGTAAGTCCCACTAACTGACAATGCATGTGACAGCTATTTAAAATCTGACTATTTTCATATTTTATTGTTTTAATCTCATATTAATGGGAAAGCAAAATGAGTTGATTGTCTGGCAGGTGGAAAAGAAATGTTTCGAGAGGTGAGTTATGTGTAAGAAAAACATTTGAAATTTATCTTCTAGAATATTACACTTTGATTCCTTTCCGCAATCTTTTTGACAGAGATATTCGGTCATGATGTTTCTTTAAAGTCATGCTTCAAGCAACATTTTTAATCCAAGAAGTGTTTAAACAACCATGCCAAGATAAACTAATTTTTTATTAAATGTCAAACAAGGATTTTAAGAACTTCCATTTACTTATTTATTCAAGAAAGAAATAAAACTATATCATAATAAGCTAGTTACACCTGACAGTTAGGAAAACAATAAAGCAGGTGTTTAACTTTTTCAGATGAGGAAACCCATCCTATCCAATAAAATATTTAAGTGTGTACATAAGGTTTAGCCAGTGTTTTAAGTGTTATGCTAAATCAGGGCCAGCAGTCTAGTGAATCTGGAACATGCAAACAATTGCTGGCTAAATCAGAAGGTGATATGGTCTGCATAGTTGTTTGTGTAAAAGATATAATGAGGAAGGAGATGGAAGTCTCATTATACACTTTCACACATAGCTCACTGAAGATGCAGCATAAAGGAACCATAATTCATGAATGTCTCTGGCCTCTGATTCCCAATCTTCTAATAAGGTATAGAACTTCATCAATGCACAGACCCTACATACATTATCCACAAGTATTATCAATGTCCAACATTGCACACTTCGCTTTATTAAAAGAAATCCAGAGAAAACTCTCTGGGCAATTGGTTACACTCTTATCCCCCTCCTCTTGCCTAGCCTGTTTCTTCAAAAACAAAAGTACAGAGGGATGATTAAAGACTCACTATATACTGAAGACAAAAAGTATTGTTGTGACATGAAAACTTTTACTGGAGAAGAAATATTTTTCCTTGCTTATTGTAGTAAGATAGAAACACAAACTTATTAGTCCTAATGCAGAACACAAGATAACTTATGGAAATGAAAAATATCTGTAACATATTGGTGGGATAAATGCATCTTAGAGGAGCACTCTAACTCTGAGATACCTTGAGCTTTAAGAAATTGTTATATTTCATAAGCCATTGCTTCATCAAAACAGACCAAGTGTCAGTTTGGTATTTTTACATGTTACTTCTAAGCATGGTATATCAGTTAAATGGCTTGCTGCCTACTCCCTAGTTACTACTTGCATTTCCAACCTCTGAAAGAAAATACAGTGAGAGAAAAGGAATTTGGCTTCCTTTAGGCATGCCACTGTTTCATGGAAAACTACTAGTTCTGTGTAGGTAAGTATAGCAATCAGTGGGTTTCTGGTAGAGTGTAGTACCAATCGGGCCATCCTTGATTTGTACCGTAGTGTCCAGGAAAAGTATCTTTCGTGTGGAGTGATGGTACACCATATGCATGATCAATAGGATTGTTTCAGGCTCTGTCATGGCAATTTCAACAACAATGGTAAATATTTCAACAACATACTGGAGAACATAAAAAGAAAAATTTCCACCCTGGAGAAATGTGTGCAACTTTTCCTGGGACACCCACGAGCAGAAATGATTTTTTGAGTCCTTCCTGGAACTTATTGTACAGCTGGAGGTTGCTCTAACTCACTGATTGGAAAGCAGTCATACACAGGCACCCAAGAATAGGGAGACTGCAAAGGTGAGCTTTACATTACCTTTGCACATTATGCCTCCCCCCAAAACCCAAATATGTTGCATGCTTCCCAGTTGAAGCTTGTGGTGCATGCATTTAAACTTGCATTCTCTGTAACTGTAACAATGAAATTATAGGATAATAACAATTGATCGAGTTTTTTTTAAATTATGTAGCATCTTTTAACTCAAAAGCTTCCTAATGTGCTTTAGAAACCAATTACAAACTGCATATGCAGGACTCCCTGGCATTTATTCACCATTGGCAAACATGCAGGAGCTGTTTAACTAAATAGCAAGTCAGAGCAAAAGAAAAATATCAAACAGAAATTAAAATTTCAGAGGAAATTTTGGAAAGGCAGAATTCAGCTGTTCCATATGGACTCTAGATATTCTAGACCTCATATAAAGTTCTATGACTTCTTTAATTATTACACAATCAGGATCTTAATTCTGTCTTATATGAAAGACACTGAAACTAAAAGCAAAGCTTTTGGTTACTAGTTTACTGGCAGCTCAGACCTGGGTAGAGTGACACCACCTAAGAGGTATGAATCTCATTTAGCTAAACTAGCCTGACCCTGATAGCTTACGAGCTCTGACAAGATCCCAGGTGGTATGGCTGCAGGCCATAATGAAATCTATGAACAGAACAGGCATTCCATCTAGGGTGCAAAATTTTAGAGTGAGCTGAATTGCATAATCTCTCTGAAATGGCCAACTCATGGGAAATCACAGATAACTGGAAACTCAATCAAGCCTGAATAAAGCCTGGAACAATACTGGACAGTTTATGAAAACAAAGCACAAGCACAAAACAGATGAGTGATACTCTGCCCTCCAGTTTTTGAGGATATTGGGCACTTTCATTTTTTCACTGAGACCTAAGAAAGTTCACAAGAAAAAATTTTATATAAAACTATGTAAGTTAAAAGGAAGTTTATCACAACCTTAAACAAAACCAAATAGACGAGACATTTGTGTTGCCTTTGTTTAATTTTCTGAGACTGCTTTTATAAATTAAATCTGGATAATGCATCTGGTTTTCACACTGAAGGAGGAACTAGAAAGTCACAAAGCCTGTGTCTACACTAGTCCAAAACTTCAAAATGGCCATGCAAATGAAGTGCAAATACATATTCAGCACCTCATTAGAATGCCAGCAGCCGCAGCCCTTCGAAAATGACACGGCTCGTCCAGACAGGGCTCCTTTTCGAAAGAACCCTGGCAACTTCGAAATCCCCTTATTCCTAAGAGCAGATGGGAATAAGGGGACTTCAAAGTTTCCAGGGTCGTTTCAAAAAGGAGCCCTGTCTGGACGAGCCACGCAGCGGTGAGCTGCATCAATTTCGAAGTGCCACGGCTGCCGGCATTCTAATGAGGTTCTGAATATGTATTTCAGTGCTTCATTAGTAAACTTAGAATGGCCATTTGCATGGCCATTTCGAAGTTTTGGGCTAGTGTAGACACAGCCAAATTTAGTTAGTTAGCTAGTTAGAGCCTATTACACCTCCTGGCATGTAGGGCAGCAATGAAGGTCCTTCATTTCTGTCTGTCTTTGGCCATCTTCTCCAGTGTGTCCCAGCTGTAGTTCACTCTCTTCATGGCTGCCTCAACAATATGCCACCATGTTGTCTTGAGCCTCCCACATTTTCGTCATCCTTCAATGAAGTGCTATCTTTACAATGGCGTCTGCCTCCCTTTTTATCACGCGCCCTATCCATCTCCAACATCACAAAATGGGGCTGGAATTACTGTGAGAATCCTAAGGAATCCCACTACATAGACTATGGCAGGAGGCATCCTCAAAACAGATATCAGAAAGTTAAAATATTTAGCATCATAAGTAGGGCAACAAAAATGGGATAAACAGGACAGGAAGAACAGCAGGAAACTACATATGGAACTGAAAACAAAGTAGACACCTAAAATATGTAGCGTATCTCTAACTTGATTAGAAGGACGATCACACTGAGAAGAGGTCAAAGGGGATAACAGTCTGATCAGTCACTACAAAGCATACCTGCAAGGTAAACCCTCAAATTCCATTGAACTCATAGGTATTTGAGGGTACTCAGTGACTCACATAATCAGGCCTATAGTGAACCATAAGAATGGGAAAGATGGCTAATAAACTTCATTGGTAACCTGAAAATGTAAATTGCAACCCACACCCTCTCTTCTGAAGCCTGCAAGTTTAAGGGCATAACTTCAGCCATTGTGCCACACAAGTTGGGATTTTCAACAAAACACAAAAGTACAAGTCCCATTGCTTGTAAAACAAGAAAAAATATTCACATGTAAAAGAATGGAAAAGCGTGCAGAGTGAATGAAGAAGGCACTCATGTTGAAAACGGTTTTCTCCACATAGCCTTGTATGTTAGAAGAATTATGTGCCACTGTTACCCTAAAATAAAAATATCTTAATGTTCAGAGCCAAAAGTAAGATCATTGCAGTATCTGCTATTAGTTTATGATGCGAATAGCAGCTGACACTATACACTGCCGACTTTAAATTTGCCAATCTCGGGATGACTGCTGTAGGAGTTTGACATAATAGCAGAAGGCAGGGGGAGGGAATCTAAACCCAAGAGGAGAAAATATGTCTCTGAGCTAATAAACATGCATTTCTACTAATTCCAGTGTATGCTTGGCCAGTGAACCTATTTTTTCTGACTGTTACTCAGGGTGGTGCCAGAAGTTACATATTTTATTTTTGTTATAATTTTTGGGTCATTTATTTCTTCACTAATAATGTTTAGATGAGTGAAAGAGTGCTGTAGGGTTTAAGTCTAAGAGATTTCCCCCTCAAACACCCAGAATGACTGA
Organism: Carettochelys insculpta; assembly: GCF_033958435.1. NCBI lineage: Eukaryota > Metazoa > Chordata > Testudines > Carettochelyidae > Carettochelys > Carettochelys insculpta. Next base: position 12,765,145 of record NC_134150.1, on the reverse strand, counting down.
TTTCAACCCTTTAGAAAAATCAGCTTACTTAGGCAACATTAGTGGCATTATTGCCTCCTTTAATATTCGTGACAATCTCCAGCAAATGTATCACAAGTTGGCATTTATTAGTGCTAGGCACAAGTAAGGGGCATGTTATTTGATTTGAATAACAGCTTGGAGCTATGGTTTGAGTCCAGAAATATATTAGTCAGAAACAATCTCATTTAATAACACAGAAACTAATAAAAGGAAAATATTCCAACTGATTCAAAATTGAATTTATGAATATTGCTTAGCAGGATTAATGATCAAAAACCAAACCTGTTTGTCATGTTATAACCGACTTCTCTATTTAAATGCAAAACTAGAAGTCAATGAGTCCAATGGATTGTATATTGCTTTGAAGAAAACCAGTTCATTTTACATATATGCTTTGAAACTGGCAATAAACTTTAATTAAAAGGTCAGATAATCAAATTATAATCAAATAGCCTCACATAAAAAATCTGTGTTTGAAATTAATGAAATACAATTCTACCAGTCTGTAATACTTATACTTCTAAAATTTACTGAGACATTTCATTTAAAAGTCACTGTAAGGACTTTTCCCTCGAGTTCTCTGTACAGCAGATTTGGAAACATTTCATTTTTAGAGAATACCATTTAAAAAGTTTCTGTATCTGTAAAAATAATTTGCCATCTAGACTTGTTTTATTTTGTAAATGAGAGTAGGAATTCTAAAGCTGCAATATTATGGCACTTTCAGATAAACGTACATTATGTGACAGCTTTCTTTGATTGAGAAATCGATCGATTAGGTACTAAAACTTGAATTTCATTGCTGCTACAGTAAACCCTCAATTTAATGGACCTATGTGGGGAAGGGGTGTCCGTTAATGCTGAAAGTCCGTTATATCTGAATGGTTACACTGTATGATGATGCGCTGACCTTCTCAGCCCATCACTCACTCTTGTCCTCTGCCCCCTGCATCCCTTCCCTGTTCCTGCCCCATTTTCACCCTCACACCTCCATCTCCATCTCCAGAGAGGAGCTGAACGTCAGTCCGACTCCTTCCATTGCCTTCAGCTCTCAGCACTGCAGCTTCTCCAGTCCCTGGCTCCAAGCCACCCGTGCAAAGGTAGAACATGGCAGCCCCCAGTCTGCCGGCGGGCAGCAGCCTCCAACACCATGGCTGTTGCTCAGTGTCATTGCAGGCAGTGGCGGCTGAGCTCCAAAACACTCCATGCACATGGGGATGGGGGATAAGAGCTCCTGTGCCCCGCTGCAGCGCCCCCCAACTCCTCTGGCCCTGGTGGCCTCAGCCGCTACAGTGGCCCCTCCAGCGCAGGCAGCCCCAGTTGTTCCAGCAGCTCCTCCAGCCACAGCAGAGGCTCTAGTGAGTCTGGCATTTATTTAGGTGGCAGGGCCGGGGGGATGGGGGTGGGGAGGCTGGCAGACAGCATCTGTTATGTCTGTAGTCCATTATATTGGGGTCTGTTAAATTGAGGGTTTACTGTACTTACAACTTTCAGATGCACACAACACTAAAAAATTGGTTAGGACTAAAGTTTACCAATCTCAATCCCCAATGTGAGCACAGAGAGCTTCCATGTGAGGGTATGCCACTCATCCGCCCAGGGATGCAATTGCCAGCGTAAGCTGATATACCATTGCTGGCTCTAACTGAGCTAGCTAGCGCACTAAAAATAGCATGTAGCTGTCAGGGTGGGAAGTGTTAGCCACCCGAAAGCACACATCTAGCATTTCAGATGGTTACATAAAGGGGGCAGCTAGACCACCCACTGCTCACACTGCTGCAGCCAGGAATATGTTGATTTCAATCCCTGTTTATTCTCCTAGTCAGAAAAACAGCAAAAATTATAACATAAGTTAATTGCATTTTGTATGTTTGTTTCCAAATGAACAAAAATCACACATGCAATAGTCTAAAGTGACTAATCTCTGTGAATAATCAGTCTCACACTGAAATAAAATACACTGATTCAAAAATGTTCTACACTGAGGTAGGTAAGGAAATTAAAAGTGGGATAGGACCTCCTAAATCACCATTTCCACCCTACTAACATTGTAAGATTGCAGGCTCTACCTACTCACATTTTAAATGTCTCAAGAAAAGGGAATTCCATAATTTCACATGGGAGATTATTTCACAGCCTAATTTATCTCATTGTTACAAGGTTTTTTTTGTGAAAGTAAAACACTTCACTTTACAGATGTAATCTAGTTTCTGTTAATTCTCTCCTTTTACACCAGCCTGAAAACACAGAAGCTATGTCTACACTATGTAGTTTGGTTGACAGAGTGCCAGTTTTGTCAGCAAAACCTGTGGAGCATCCACGTTCCCAAGGTGTTCTGTTGACAGTAAATCAACAGAACGCAGCACTTTGTCAACAGCATTCTGCCGCTCCCCCATGAGGCAGAACACCTCTGTTGACAGATATCTGTTGACAGAAAGTCAGTCTGGACATTCTGGGGGGCCTTCTGCCAACAGACAGGGCTTCCAGGATATTCGGCAGCCCTGCCTGCTGTGCTTCTGGTTCGCCGTTTCATGGAGCCAGTGGCCAGGCGGTCTGGCCGTGCTCTGTCGAGAGAACGGATCACACTTGCAATCTGCTTTGAGGTCTGGCTGCAATCTGCCAACCGAAGATCTGTCAGAAGATATCGTCCAACTGTAACTTCTGTCGATAGATCACAGTGGTGTAGACATAGCCACAGCCTTTGGAGTTTACACTCTTCAAATATGAACTCCCCACCCAAACACGTGAAAAACACAGGCTGTGTACTTCAAAAGATTGTCTCTTGCCAACAGAAGATGGTCCAATAAAAGATGATACCCTATTCCCCCTTGTCTCTCTAAAACACTGTATGCATAGCTAAACATGTGATTTAAAAAAAAAATCTCAGTGCTGTGAACTTGCAAGTTTTCACATTAGAGAAGACGTTGCCTGCTAAAGACTCCGGTTTCTGATGGCAACAATTTTAGCTATATAAGACTCACCTGCTTTTCCCCCAAATGATATTGCCTTATCACATCCCCCCAGTAAATATATTTAATTAAAAAGAGTGATTCTGTGGAAATTAACCTTATGACCGGAATACAAAAATCTTAAATTTTAATTGAGATCACAATGAGTACATAGATCATAGAACTTTGTTTCTAATCTAGCTTTAATATAAATTAGAAGAAAATAAATGTAAAAAAAAACCCAACTACACAATAATTCTAATTTATTTTCATATTTGCGTTTTTTTCTTTCTGCCTTGTAGGCCACGTCGACACTAGCAATTTATTTCTAAAATAATTTTGAAAGCAGGCCCCCTTTCAAAAAGCATTTCAGAGCATCTACACATGTTATATGCTAATTCCAAACTGGGATTGAGGTAACGGGTCCAGATTTTGAAGTCATTCTTCCATTCACATAGTGGGATTAGCACCCTATTTCAAAATGTAAATTCAAAATGGGATGTGTGTAGATGCTCTGCTTTTTCGAAACAGTGGTGGTGGTCTGCAGGAGTGTGGAGACAGTCTGGCCACCCCAGGCAGGGCTCTATGGTCACTGCCGGCCATGCTTAAGGAAACACATGCAGCAATCCATGGCAGGAAGATGAGAAAGTCCTAGCAGCAGGGGGAGCACAAGCTCTCAGCTGCATGCCCCCCACCGCCCCCCCGATGACAGGTCAGAGATCATCTCCCTCCACACCAATGGCAAATAGCCAGGATCCCCATGTCCCCCAGGGGTCCCCTGGTGAGTCCGCCCAGGAATCCCAGGAGCCAAGCCAGCAGTGAGCCAGACAGGGCTCCTCCTGGTCTGAGGAGGAGCTCAAGGATCTCCTCAGCCTTTCGGGGGGAAGAGAAGTTCCGCCTCCAGCCTGGGGTGCATCGCCACAATGCAGATGCATTCGACCAGCTCTCCAGAGGCCTCAGTGCCAGGGGCATCCCAGACACACCAGGACCAGGTGCAGTCAAAAGTTAAGTAGATGAGGCAGGCGTACTGCTGCAGCTGAGATGCTGCCAGGTTCTTTGGGGCACCACCCACACCCTGAGTACATCCTCAACACAGCCACCCAACTCACCAAATGCAAACCTGAGGCACCCACAGAGGGAAGGAGCCAGGACCCTCAGGTACGACCATCACCCACTGAGGGACAATGACCTAGAGGCCAGCAGTGAGGACAAGGGTTCCAGCAATCCCCTCTGGATCATCCAGCTGGGACCCCTCCAGCTGGGCATCTCCTGTCTTTCTGGAGGGAGCAGCAGGTAGGTACCGGGCTTTTGGGATGCCTCAGAGGCTGGGTAGGGGGGCCGCAACCCTGCCACAGCTGGACAAGGGCCCCTCCCCACAAGACACTCAGTGCCCACCCCACTGCACAGCCCTACATTCCACTCAGCTGGGGAGGGCCTGGGGTGGGGGGCGGCTGACCCCCAGCATGAGCCCCTCCAGGTGGGGACCCATCTGCATCCAGTATCCCATGGGGCCACCCAGGCCATCAGGGAGTGGGGGGGTGGGGGCACTAGAGTAGGGGCCTCAGCCCACAGGGTCAGGATGCAGGACTTATGGGCTAGCTCTCTGTCCCCTTCTAGGTCAACTGCCCCCAGCAGCTGAGGGACAGGAGGCCACCATCCCAACCCATCCCATGGCTGTGCAGCGTTGCTGCTGGGCTGGATGCCGTTGCTGCTGGTGATGATGAAGTGGCAGTGGTGAACCAGGCCATCATGCAGGACATGATGGTCGTGGTCTGGGACTGGCTGGTGATGGAGCGGGAGGTTTGGGTGGGGGTGGCAAATTGCCTGGAAACACTCACCCAGGCTGCGGCCACTCACCTCACCCAATCTCCCCCCCCGCCTTGTGCGGTCCCCCCAACAGCCCCCCCGGTGCTCCCCCAGTGCTGCTGTGATCCGGGCAGACCTCTCCCCAGCTGACCACCTGGAACAGGCCCAGTGGCTGGTGGCCAGTGCAGCCATCCCAGCACTAGCTCTTGTGCCCCCCCCGCATTCTCCCTGCACACCCTGGAGAGGCTGAGGCCGCAGCACAGCCCCCCACACCCAACCCCAACCTCTCCGTGGTCCCAGCCCAGCAGAGGGCCCCAGACTTGGGACGGTAGAAGCACCCATGGCTCCCAGTCCCCGCACCCCACTGGAAGACGCTGTCTTCCCCCACCCCCCCCGCCAGCACCTTCACCCAAGTTTCATCCCTTCCCTGAGGCCATTCCTGGATCCCTTTTGCATATAATCCCCCTCCTCATATATAGTTGCAGGTACTTGTTTGGAAGTTGATATTATAGGTTTATTTTTGGCACAGTTCTATCCTTATCCCCGAGTCCCTGTCGTCTGTTGTGGGAGTGGTGAGAGGTGGGGGTGTGGGAGGGGGTGTGTGTTGGGGTAGGGTGGATGAGGGGAGAAGGCCTCACGCAGGGCCTCCCAACCTGCACCCTGTCCATATACACCTGGCGGCATGGGGAAGCAGGCAGCTGCTCGTACCTGGCGTTGGTCTCAGCAGCCCAGCCCTGCATGAAAGGCTCCTGTTTGCTCTCCACAATATTGTGGAGAGCCTAGCAGGCTGCAATGACCATGGGCACATTTGGGAGGCTGACCTCCCACCTCATGAGGAGGCAGTGAAAACACCCTTGAGCTGCCTGAATGCCCTCTCAATGGTATTCTAGGCCTGAGATGGGTCAATGTGTCCTGTGTAAAGCCTCATGAGCCTCTGGTGCAGGGGATGTACGGTGGCTTGATGATGTCTCCCACTGGGAGCTCCTGCTGCGGGGAGGGAGGTGCCCTTCTGTATCCTACGCCCCAGCAATGAGTTTCTAAACACACGGGTGTCCTGGACCCTGCCCAACCACCCCCCACACATATCCATTAACCAGACCTGGGCATCAACAAGGGCCTGGAGGACCACGGAGTGGTACCCCTTTCTGTTCACCAAACCACCCGCACTGTGGTCTGGGACGTGGATGGTGATGTGCATCCTGTCCAGTGTGCCAAAACAGTTTGGGAAGCCCAGCTTCAAGAAGCTGGTGAGGTGAAAGTCAAGGTCCCCAACAGCAATGACCAGGCACAGGAGGGTGTTTATCACCCAGAAGACCTAAATGGGGTGGAAGACAGACATGGCCCTTGAGTGCGTGGCTGGGTGGTCCCCAGCTCCTTGCAGGACCCCCCCCCGGCCCCTTGCAGGGTCCCCCCTCCATGGCCCTATGCCCAGTGGCCCCCTCCCTGTGGTGGGTGTGTGATTCGAGCCGGGCTTACCTCAAGCAGAACTCCACCAATAGTGGCCTTGCCTACCCCAAACTGATGGCCGACAGACTGGTGGCTGTCTGGGGTGGCCAGTTTCCAGGCTGTGATCGCTACACTCTTCTGCAGAGGGAGCACGGGCTGCATCCTGGTCTTGTGGTGCTGGAGAGCCGGCGCAAGCCAGTGACACAGCTCCTCAAAGGTCTGCCTGGTCATCCTGAAGTTTCACAGCCACTCGTTGCTCCATTCCCCCAGCATGAGGTGGTCCAACCACTTGGTGCTGGTGGGGTACGCCAAGTGTCGCAAAATTGGCAGAGTCAGGGGGCACTGAAGCAGCCCCTGGCAGATGGCCTGCGGGGGGTGGGGGTGGGGGTTGTAGGACTGGCCCTCCAGTGCTGCTGGAGGAGAGCAGCAAGCAGCATGGCCAGCAGGCTGGCCACAGCCCAGATGGAGTTGCTGGGGAGACATGGTGACCCTGGTGCAGCTCAGGGTCTATAGCTCCAGAAGCGATGAGCTGGAATGAAGACACATGGAGGAGCTCTTTCCCATGTGGCAAGAAGTCTATAATTTTTACTGTGTGAAAGTATGCTCATGATGGAGTTTGTTACACGAGCAAGTCACCTATCCATGCATGACTCCGTGCTTTTTAGGTAGCAAAGCTGTCCATTAAGGTCCACTGTCAGACAAGCACTCCAATTCCCTTGACTAGCAATCTTTCGGCCAAGCCTCCTGCTAATACCAATATTCATAACTTCAGATACAAAATGATACATGCATATGAGCAGAATAAACGGTGACTCCTAAGCTTCTACATATATCTCTCTTGGCCCACTTTGTCCAAGACTTTTTGTAAACATTTAACAATGGTTGCAACAAAGTTTGTATGTTCCTCTCACAAATTCAATAATGCAACACTATTCAAGTAAGAAGCTAAACATTTTGCACAAGACAAGCTCCAGTGATCAAGGAGCTTACACACTGCAGCCCTGCCTGACCCCATATAACATCTGTTTTCATTCTACTGGTGACACAAACTTGGCCTAAAAAAAGCAGCATTATTGTATGGTGAAAACCCCAAGTTCCTGATGCATATTATGGCTTCTGTTAACACCTCTCACTTTATACCCAAATTTCACAGTCTGGCATAAGACCTAACTAACTCATAACATGTAAGAGTTTACAAATACAGCTAGTGTGAGAAGGAACTTACTAGCAAAGCCATAGCATTCTCATAGTCTGGAGAAAGAGATAATAACCACAGCAACGGTGCTCCAAGGCCAAGTCCAGAGGCTGTGAGACACGCCTGAGCTCCCAGGGATGAGATACCCTCCTCCCTTTCAGCATTCTCTACAAGACATTTCCCTGGTTTACTAACCAGGGCCCCGGATACAAGAACAACGTGTTACAAATAACTGATGTTTGTTATGTACTCTCATTGTTTTATTTTAGCTCCTTCAGAGATTGACCTGTGGCTCATACCCAATCGAACAAAGGCATTATCACTCCCAGGGATACATAAGCGGGACTAGAATCAATGTGTGTGTTGTTTAAAGAGATGAGTACAGAAAAAAACACCTGTGTATTGTCTAAAATGTTGCGTGTAAATTACGGGCGGAGTCATTGTGTAACCTTTTAGTTTATTGGCTTACTGTGCTCATCATGTCTTGCTGCCAGCACCTATCCAGGGGCTTGGGACCTCTCACCCTGTCATTTCTCACGGCCCCTTGATATTCTGTATAATCACTTGTAACCTATTGCTTGACAGTGCTCCACCAAGCCTAGCCTAATAGGCAAAGTGGCACTCCACCAGTGCTGTGTGTAACAAACCCTCCTGCTGGGTACTATGTGGTGTCCAGACTTTGTTCCTACAGTTATCACCAGGGGACCATCACCTCAGGATAGGGTAGAGTAGGTTTGTAGCCTCCTCCTCCTCCCTACACACAGCTACTGTAAGGACAGAAATTAAGGACAAATGGCATGACTTTCATGTACCCAATGATCAGTTGCAACAGCAGACTGGCAGTCAGTGCAGTTTAGAGCAACCTGAAGGCTACTACAAATCTCCTGACTTTGTGTTTCTCTCTCTCTCTTTCTCACTCTTTTTCATTTTTGCTTAAAGTTTTTTAAACATAGTTTATTTAAAACTAACAAAGTCTGTAATAATGTTGTCCCCTAATGTTTATTCTTTTGCTAGGAGAGAAAGGTCACGCATTTAATATTCAGCATACTGTAGATTAAAATTGAAACCAATCATATCAAACAGCGCTAATATTAAAAAAACAGTGGGTATAATCTTGAGAGCTGCCTTTCTAGAAGTAATTAAATACTAGATAGTTCAAGTGTGACTACAAATGTGCTGGAAATACGGCCACACATAAAAGGAGTGATGTTACTAACATTAATTATCGTTAGTCTGTGTAGATCCAGAAGCAAAGATTGCAACTGTCAAGACATCAGTTGTAGATATTTTTCTTTTAAGCTGTAGATGGAGCCATAACCCAAGTGAATACTTTATTGTCAATAGTATGGAATTTTGTACTGCTTACATGGTATTCTGCATTTGTACATTACCATAGTTTTATACGATATGACCTACTTGTAATACTAGCTTTTCTCTATTTTCTCCTTATGCTCATTTGTTTTGCTTATTCTCAAATAAACTACATTAATGATGGTGATACTCATTGCAACTACTACAACTAACTAACCTTCTTCTCTCACAGTTTCGCTGCTTAAGGGCATCTCCAGGGTTGTCAGCTCAGCACAGGACAGCAAATGTATTTTGAAAATTAAATCCAAATGTAACTATATCTATTTATCACCTATACCAATTACTCCTTTCTTAATGTTATGCAAAAGATAAGGCACTGGCATCTGATGTGGATTTTACTGCATTTATATAGATATAGATATAGATATATGCACCTGTTACACACATTATTCCATTAGAGGGAAAATATTAGCTGAATATGACTGAAAGTTGTTTGATGAAAGAGGAATTTATTTATAGGAGCAAAATATTTCCTACAGTTATTTTTGTGGCTAATAATTCCTAGCCTTACCTGTTCAAAAAATCCTCGAGCTCACTCCCAAAAATAAATGTGTGGAAAAAAAAAAACCTGCCTTCATGCCATATTGCCCAGTCTCTTTTACTTGCTGTCAGCCAGGGCTACATCCTGCAAGATGCTGAGATCCTGACTGAGAGCTGGGATTCCACGAGTATATAGGAGTTAGTGGTAGCGGACCCAGATTCAGCACTGGTGCCTGAGCTAGAAGTTAAAAAAGACAAGGTTGTTCTAACTTCCAGATACACCTTTTGATTTAAATGAAAAGAACTCTGACAGCAGGGAATCCTTCCTACTTTTTTTCACTAACTTGAACTAGTCTTTTTTGTTGTTTTTCAATTGAGTTTATGACTCACCTTCTCTTCCAGCAACTAGGAGAACTGAAATTTTCACTAGCATGAGTCGTCCAAGAAGGGGAAAAGGATTTTCTAATTGCACAGCCATTTGTAAAATTCCCACTTTACATTGTGTTGTCCAGTTGCCGAATGACTTTTTATTCCAGTGAATACAGAACACAACATTCAAACAGTTGTTTAGTTTAGTTGTATGAGTTACAGCCTGGATTATTAATTATATATTTAAAGATAATAATTGCAGTTTGGATGATCTACAGATCAAAAATGACTTAGGCCGCGTCTACGCTACAAAATTACTTCAAAGGGAAGTAAAGGGCTACTTTGAAGCAGTCTGCAGAGCATCTACATACACTTCTTCTTACTTCAGAGTTAGCTCCGAAGTAAGGGAGGCTAACTTCGCTGTCACTGCTCCATTCCCAGGAAGTTTAACTTTGAAGTAGGATGGGTGTAGACATTCTGCACTCACTACTTCAAAGTAAGGAGTCCACCATGGCAGCAGCCCCCTGCCCCTCCCCAGAGTATGGAGACATGCTGGGCAGCCCAGGAAGGGCTCTATGGTCCCTGCCAGATGCCTGACAGGCACTAGCTCCCCTGAAACCCCAGGCAAAAAGCTGAGAGCGTGCCACAAGCAGGGACAGCATGAGCTTCCCACTGGACAGCCTCTGCTCCACACATCACCCAGCATCTGCACCCCCTGCCCACCACGGCAGCACAGTAGAACCCCCCTGCCCTCCGGGGGCACCGGAAGATGAGTAGGTGTGCTTGCAGTGCCTGGGCAAGGGCCATGCGGGAGGGGACCTCCTGGACCAAGGCTCTGTGGGGGGAGGAGGAGGTCCTTCAGCAAACTGGTGCCTGCCAGAGGAATGCGAAGGCCTTCGACAGGCTGGCCAGGGGCTTGCTGCCTGAGGCCACCCCAGCCATGCTGCAGACAGTGTCCAGACGAAAGTCAAGGAGCTGAGGCAGGCATACTGGAAAGCCTGGGATGCCACCAGCCAGTCAGGGGCACAGCTTGCGCACTGCCCCCACTACAGGGACCTGCCAAGGGAGGCAGCCAGCCCAGAGCACCTCATGGACATCACCAGTCCCCCACTTCAGACGCCAATGAGGTAGTGGGACCCTCTGACACCACCAGCCCCCCTCACAGGGACCAACCCCCTCAAGACTGAGCAATGATGAGGGCTCCAGCGACTGGATCCTTGTTATCACCCTCCTCTCCAGGACACCCAGCCGTGCCTCACCCACCCACGCTTTGTCCGAGCCCCGGGAGGTCACAGATGGTAGGTACAGGGTAAGTGGGATGTCACAAAGGCTGGGGTTTGGGGCCCCCCCTGGAAAAGCCACACAGCCCACACACCCAGGAATGGGTGGGAAGCAAACACAGCCTGCTCCTCACCAGGCAGGAACATCTGGGCCCCGGCATCCCACAGGGCTCATGGGCCATTGGGTGGCAGGGGAGCGGGGTGGGGGCAAGCGGAGCATAGGCTCTGCCCCGCCCCCACCACAAGGTTGGGAGCCAACACTCATGGGCTGTCTCCCTGCCCACTTCTGTCTCCAGAGGTCCATCATCAGGCAGCCGCCACAGCCCTTCGGAGCAGGCAACAGCCACAGGGGGCCTGGATACCGCCCCATCGCCCCAGTCTGCATCCCCCTGCAGCCATGGCCAGGCCTCACAAAGACAGTGCTGGAGGAACGAGGAGGTGGCTGCCAACCATGCAGTCATGCGGGAAATGACTGGGGTACTCTAGGACTGGCTGGTAATGGAGCAGGAGGTGTGAATGCGGCTGGCTGGCAGCCTGGACACTGTGGCCCAGGACTTGGCTGCTTGCCTCACCCAACCTCCTGCCCCATTGCCAGACCAGCCTGCAGCCACTCCCCTGCTGCAGCTGACCCTCCAACAGCTGCCCCCCCGAAAAGGCGCCCACCAGGTGGCGGACCTGTCTCCAGCCACTTACGTTGAGCTGGCTCAGTGGCTCCTGGCCAGGGAGGGCACACCTGTCCCAGCCCCAGTGCCCCCTCTGCACACCCTGCAGAGGCCAAGCCTACACTGCCCCCACCCCACCCCTACATTCCTGTGGTCCCAGCTCCATTGCAGTCCCACAGGGGGCCACAGACCAGGGGTGGTAGGGGCAGCCACAGCTGCTGTGGCTAGCAGCCCCCCATGCCACTGGGTGACTGACCTTCTCCCATCCCAGGCCCCCTCCATGTTCAGTCTCCCCACCCTGCCCCTCTCCAACTTCAGTGTCCTCACCCAACCCACCACCTCCCCTCTGTGGACTGTTCCCACTGTGCACTGTAAATAGTTTGGCACATTCTGTTTTGTTTTCTCAAATACATTTGTTCCCCAAAAGATACGTGTGTTGTTCCCACCCTAACCCTGAGTCAATGGTGCGTGGTGGGAGAGTGGTGATGGGGAGAGTAGGAGGTGGTGTGTTTGATGGGGGAGCGTGAGGGGTGGAGGAGTGGTGGGGCCTGTGGTGCAGAGTGTGGCTGGGTCAGGGCAGGCCCTGTACAAAGGCCTGTCACAAGGCCTCCCAGACCCTGACCTCATCCCTCTGGGCTCCGTGGCATGGAACAGTGGGTGGCTGTTTGTACCTGGTCCCCGGCTTCTTGGCCCAGCCCTGGATGAAGGGCTCCCACCTTTCCTCCACAAGATTGTGGAGGGCACCGCATGCAGAGACCACCATGGGGGTGTTTGGGAGGTTGACATCCTGCCTTGTGAGGAGGCTGTGAAACTTCCCCTTAAGGCTATCAAACATCCGCTGTATTGGCAAGGTTGAGGCAGCCATTGAAAGCGTCCTGGGCCGGCATCATGAATCCAGTATAGGGCCGCATGAGCCATGGGTGCAGCAGGTATGCAGCATCAGCCATGATGCGGGGGGGATCATGATGTCCCCAAGTGGTACCCCCTTCCTGTTAATGTAGGCGCCTCTGCTGTGGTCTGGAGCCCAGATCGCTAAGTGTCCCATCCAGGGCTATGAAACAATTGGGGAACCCCAGGTCCACAAACCTGGCAAGGGCAACATCCAGGTCCCCCAAGATGACGACGTGGAGCAGAAGCACTGTGTTGATGGCTCAGCCAACCTGCAGGGGTGGAAGGAAGACACATTCATGAATGCCAGACCTGCAGCCCCTCCCACTTCCCTCCCCACCAGGGACCCCCTTCCTCCTGCCTGCTCCCCGACAGGGGTCCCCTTCCCCTTGCCAACTAGCCCCCTCCCCAGAGTGGGTACATGGTGGGGGCTTGGCTTACCTCTATCAGCACTGCTCTGACGGTGGCCTTGCCAACTCCAAATTGATGGTTGATGGACTGGTGGCTGTTGGTGGTGGCCAGCCCCCATAGTGCAATGGACACCCTCTTCTGCACCAGGAGCACTGGCCACATCTGGGGTCCCAGTGCTGGAGGACTGGGGCAAGCCAGTGGCAGATGTCCTTGAATGTCTGGTGGGTCATCCTGAATTTCTTCAGACACCATTCATCATCCCAGTCCTCCAGCACCAGTTGGTGCCACTGGCACGAGATCAGGGAGGCTCAGGGGAGGGGCAGGAGGGCCCAAGCCAGGGCCTGGAGGCTGGGGCCCATGTTGGCAACCCGGTCATGCTGCTGAAATAGTATGGCAACCAGCATGGCCAGCAGGCTGTCCAGGGTGGAGAGGAGATCCTCCTCAGGGAGCATCTGCACAGATATGCTCTCCAGCATGTGCAGGGTGGGGGTCTTGGAAGGGGCCCTTTTAGGGGTCAGCTGGCTGTGAGCCCAGAAGGGCTTGTTGGCCATGTGACCCCCTGCTTGCATCATTTCCTGGCCCCTTACATCAAAGTAGGGGCTATTGTGTGTAGACACTTTACTCTGAAGTAGAGGGAGCCTACTTCAAAGAGAGGGAGGGGTGTTTTTTGTGTGTAGACCCTCTACCTCAAAATTGCTTACAAGCAACTTTGAAGTTATTTTGTAGTTAAACATGGGCTCACTCCTAAAATTAAGAAATTGGCATCTTCTTTCTTGCCACTTCTCTATTCAGTAGTCTTCTTCCAAAATTCATGAATGTACACCAAGCTGCCAAACAGACAGGTCTCCCTGGGTATGTCTACATTGCAGTTAAAGCCTGTGGCTGGCCTATGCCACTGATTTGAGCTTATGGTGCTCAGGCTAAAGGTCTCTTTAATTGTGGTGTTAGTGCAATGTGCAAAGGTCCCAGAATCTCAGATTGTACCTCAGGCCCCAATATCTACACAGCAGTTAAATAGCCCTTTACCTTAGCTTGGGTCCTGCAAACCTAAATCGTCTGGCACAGAGGAGCTGCAGGCCTCCAACTGCAAGGTAGACATATCTTCTAAGGCCAGCTCATACCCAGTTTATACAACAAATCTTTGAGCTGCCTTTTAGTCATCTCCCATCCACAATCATTGCAAGAGCCATGAAATTCACAGATGATTTCATATAATAAATCCATCTGAAAATGTCATTTTTTGGTGGATAGCTTTACATGGAGGTGCAAAGAAGAAACTGTTAAATAAAATAAATAATAATTATTATTATTAAGTAATTATAATAACAATAATTATTAAATAATAAAAATAAATAATAATAAAGTAATAATAAAAGTAAAAATAGTAAAAATAAGAATATGTAGCTCTAATATAGAAAATTTCACCAATAAATCCAAAATATAATATTTACTATAAAATATTTGCTCAGCTATCATTCAGCAAATAGGTCAGTTCCTCTAACTCTTTGACACAATAGCCGCGTCTACACGTGCCAGCTACTTCAAAGTAGCCGTGCCAACTTTGAAATAGTGCCCGCCACAGCTACACATGGCGGGCGCTATTTCGAAGTTGAAATTGATGTAAGGTGGTGAGACCTCAAAGTCGGTATCCCCATGAGGAGATGGGAATAGCGCCCTACTTCGACGCTGAACGTCGAAGTAGGGCACGTGTAGCCGATGCGGGTCCCGCAACAATAAAATAGCGGGGTCCGCCATGGCGGCCATCAGCTGAGGGGTTGACAGACACTCTCTCCAGCCCCTCAGCTTGATGGTCACCGCATGCAGTGGCCCCTTAAAGGTCCCCGCTCCCTGCCTTCCTGTGCAGGAAGCTGAGAGAGCATGCAGGCAGCAGCACAGCCACGCGGCCAGCCTGCACGCCCCTCCACAGCCGAAGTCCACCACCCCCGCAGTGATGGCCGCCCGCCAGCCCACCAAGCAACCCCAAGGCACGCCCCCCCCAAGGGGAGCCAGGGCTCCCAGGCTGGCAGCCAGCTGGGGAAGAGGCAGCGGGGCCCCTCCTGGTCGGAGGCCAAGCTCCAGGACCTGCTGGGGCTCTGGAGCGAGGAGGAGGTGCTCCAGGTAATGGGGAGCAAGAGGCGGAAGGCAGATGCATTCACTTGGCTGGCCGAGGGCCTGGCCGCCCGGGGTCACCCTGCCCGCACCCCTGACCACGTCAGGAGTAAGGTCAAGGAGATGTGGCAGGGTTACACCCGGGCCCGGGATGCGGCCAGCCGATCTGGGGCTGCCCCCATCACTTGCCCCTTTTACAGGGAGCTCAGGGAAATCCTGGGTCCCCGGCACACCTCCTCCCTGCCGGCCACTCTTGACACCTCAGCCGACGAGCCCCAGCAGGCCCCGGAGGCAAGCCCCACACCCCAGGGGCCCCCCCAGGAGCCCACCCCTGGGACACCAGAGGAGGAGGAGGAGGGGGGATCCTCCTCCAGCGATGGGGGGCTCCGGATCGCCATCCCGTCCCGGAGCTCCAGCAGGGCGTCTGCCCACATGGGCTACGTCTACACGAGAAGCCAACATCGAAGTAGCTTATTTCGATGTAGCAACATCGAAATAGGCTATTTCGATGAATAACGTCTACACGTCCTCCAGGGCTGGCAACGTCGATGTTCAACTTCGACGTTGCGCGGCACCACATCGAAATAGGCGCTGCGAGGGTACATCTACACGCCAAAGTAGCACACATCGAAATAAGGGTGCCAGGAACAGCTGCAGACAGGGTCACAGGGCGGACTCAACAGCAAGCCGCTCCCTTAAAGGGCCCCTCCCAGACACAGTTGCACTAAACAACACAAGATCCACAGAGCCGACAACTGGTTGCAGACCCTGTGCCTGCAGCACGGATCCCCAGCTGCTGCAGCAGCAGCCAGAAGCCCTGGGCTAAGGGCTGCTGCCCACGGTGACCATAGAGCCCCGCAGGGGCTGGAGAGAGAGCATCTCTCAACCCCCCAGCTGATGGCCGCCATGGAGGACCCGGTAATTTCGACGTTGCGGGATGCGGATCGTCTACACGGTCCCTACTTCGACGTTGAACGTCGAAGTAGGGCGCTATTCCGATCCCCTCATGAGGTTAGCGACTTTGACGTCTCGCCGCCTAACGTCAAAGTTAACTTCGAAATAGCGCCCGACGCGTGTAGCCGCGACGGGCGCTATTTCGAAGTTGGTGCCACTACTTCGAAGTAGCGTGCACGTGTAGACACAGCTATGGTGTCCCCCCACCGTGGGAGCGGACTGTCAGGTATGTACCCCCCCGGTGCACACCCCCAGGGTTGAGGGGCGGGGGCAACAGACATGACCAGGGCCCTCCACATGCCCAGATGACCATGGCCCCAAGGACAGCAGTGGCATGTCCCTCAGAAGAGTGCATCAGCCCCTGCGCCCCCCCCCCCCCCCGAGCACGACAGTGCCATGCCCCATCCCTGGGGATGGGGGGAGTGGAACCTAGGGTCCCCCGGGGGGGAGGGGGTGGGACACCCAGCAGCAGCAGCAGCATCTCCCAGGGATGGGGATGGGGATGGGGAACCAGCAGCAGAGGGGTGGGGGAACAAGAGCCACAGCTCGGGGCCCACACTAACAGCTGTCTCCACTCTTCTTCCCCCCCTGTGTTCCGCAGCTGTACCATTGGAGGGACCAGAGAGCGCCGGCGAGGTGTGAGTGGTCCCGGAGAGCCCACCGGGGCCATCACTCCAGGCCAGCCCCTCAGCAGAGCACAGACCAGCCCCAGGGCGGGGACGACAACAGACCCAGCACCACCCCCGGACGGCGATGGAACCCCCAGCTGCTGGCGATCCTCCAGCGGCAGCTGGAGGTCTCAGAGCAGCGCCTGCGGGTGGAGGAGCGGCGCCTCCATCTGCAGGAGCGGGCGCTGGCCTGGCGCCAGGAGGCATGGGGGGCCTTTATGCGCACATTCGAGTGCATCGCGGACTCCCTGGCCCCCCCCCATGCCACGCCGGCCGCCGCTCTGCCCGCCCTGCCTGCTCCACCTGCCACTCCACCCGCTGCTCCACCCGCCATCGCACCACCATCCGCTACCGAGGGGCCTTCTGCCGAGAGGGACCTGGGGCCTGCTGACACCTGCCAGCCATATCTGCCAGTCCGCCCAGCCCCAGCCAGGGCTGAGGCTGAGGCGTGGGTCGCGGCCGCCCACCCCCAGTGCTTGACATTAGGGGGTGCGAGGCCCAGGACATGGCCACCCCCTCCCCCTTTGTGCATATCCCCTTTTACTTGTGTTGTATATAGTTTGTATTAGCCCCCTGTTATTTTATGATACCTGCCCCCCACGTAAATAGTTCTCCCCTTCCTTGTGTTCCACTGTTTTTTGCTTATCATATAATATATAATATTTATGTTTGTTGTAAATAATATAATAATAAGAATTCAACGTTCGGTGGTTTCACGAACAACAGGTCTATTTTTAATTTGCAAGAAAAGTGTGTGTGTGGGGGGGTGCTCTTGGGTGCTCTGTGGTGTGGGCGTAGGGGCAGGGAGTGTTGTGGAGGATGGGGGGGTGCAGTGGGGGGCCTGCCAGCCTTCACCCCGCAGCCTCGTCGAAATGGGCCCACAGGGCCTCCCGGACCCGGATCCCCTCGGGGTCCACCTAGCGACTGGGGGCAGCGGGTGGCTGCACGTTGGCCCTGCCAGCCTCCACAGCCCAGCCCTGAAAGAATGCCCCCCCTTGCTCTCCACCAGGTTGTGGAGGGCGCTGCACGTGCCCACAATCTGAGGGATGTTGGTGGGGCCCGCATCAAGGCAGGTTAGGAGACACCTCCAGGGCCCTTCAAGGTGGCCAAATGTGCACTCAACCACCTGGCATGCGTGGTTCAGGTGCATGTTGAAGTGCTCCTGGCTGACTGACAGATGGCCCGTGTAAGGGTGCATGAGCCAGGGCTGGAGGGGGTACGCTGTGTCTGTGACAACACAGAGGGGCATCATGGTGTCCCCCACAGGGATCTCCCGCTGGGGGATGTAGGTCCCCGCCTCCAGCCAGTGGCACAGGCCCGAATTCCGGAATACCCGGGCGTCATGGGTGCTGCCAGGCCAGCCAACATATATGTCCAGGAAGCGGCCCTGGCTGTCCACCAAGGCCTGGAGGATAACTGAATGGTAGCCCTTCCTGTTCAAGAAGCGTCCTCCACTGTGCTCCGGGGCATGGATGGGGATATGGGTCCCATCCAGAGCCCCAAAGCAATTGGGGAAGCCCAGGGTGGCAAACCCCACGATGGCGGCATCCAGGTCACCAAGCCGCACGAGCCTGTGCAGGAGCAGGGCGTTGATGGCGCGGACGACCTGCAGGGGAAGGACATGGGAGAGCACCAATGAGGGGTGTGCAGGGTGTGTCTGGCCCTCCCCTGCCAGCGCTCCCCTCCACCTCCAGGGCTGCCTCCCCCTCCCCGTGGGTCCTCTTATTTCTATGAGGACAGCCCCGACGGTGGCCTTGCTGATGCCAAACTGCTGGCCCACGGATCGGTAGCTGTCTGGACTGGCCAGCTTCCAGACAGCGATGCCGACCCATTTCTCCACGCTGAGGGCATGCTGCATGGCGGTGTCCTGGTGCCTCAGTGTGGGGGTGAGCCACTGGCAGAGCTCCAGAAATGTCTGCTGGCTCATAGAAAAGTTCTGGAGCCAGCGGTCGTCGTCCCACTCTCCGAGCACCTGCTGCTCCCACCAGTCGGTGCTCGTGGGGTAGCTCCACAGCCGGCGGCGTGTGCGGTGGGGGGAGGGCGGGGGCCTGCAGGGTCAGGGGTTGCTTCCTCCTCTCCTGGGGGCAGCTCCTCTTCTGTGACTAGAAGGTGATCAGCTGCCTCCTGCATGGCATTGAGCAGGGCGAGCACTGCTCCTGCAGGGGCGGCTGGGTGGACCTCTGGCTGATACTGCTGCTGCTGCTGGGGGTCCATAACTGCTTCGCTGAGGTGTGCGTGCCTATGGCTCTGCAAACCGTGTGCTGTGCAGGCTGAGTGTGTCTGGGAGGGGCCCTTTAAGGGAGCGGCTAGCTGTTGCCCCGGAAATGCTAGTCCACCCTGTGACCCTATCTGCAGCTGTTCCTGGCACCCTTATTTCGATGTGTGCCACTTTGGCATGTAGACGCTCCCCTGCAGCGCCTACTTCGATGTGGTGCTGCCCAACCAGCCCTGGAGCACGTGTAGACGTTATTCCGAAATAAGCTATTTTGATGTAGCATACATGTGTAGACATAGCCTAGGAGTGTTGAGTGAACAAGTCAATGGACTTTTGTGGTGTACAAGGAAAGTAAGACAACTGAAACTATAAACACTTGATTAGACCTCTTATTTCAGTGGAACTGGACAGATACTTGAAGGGCTTAAGTGCTTTATTAAATTGGACCCTAACTGTGTTTACTTACCTCTTGTGGGCAACAATATTATTTGGTACTTCCGGTTGTATCTCTAAAAACTGGGATTCTCTTGGAGTCTCTGGCAGAAAGGCCATGGCCAGGACCAGAGCCCTGGGTGTCAGCAGTGGAGCCCTCAACGGTGGCAGCAAGGTTATGGTTCAGGCCAGAACCTACAGCCAACAGCAATACTATGAGTAAAATGTCCCTAAATTACTACTAATATTACTCATCTGCTATTTTTATTATGCAGTTAAAATTCAGGCAATTTCTATCAAAGCATGTCGATAAAAATATTTTCTGCATATGAATTGCTTTAATTTTTTTCTTAAAATGTTTAAAAGAGTTTGAAAAGAAGTTGATATACAAAATAATTTTTCAAACATCTGTTTGCTTTAATTAATCAAAGTGAAAACTTTTTATGAGAGGAACTAAATACAATAATTTAAATATCTTAGTTTCAAAATGACAATCTGCCCAAAGGACGTGACAACAGATTCAAGTGGCTGTGTGTGTGATAATGTGATCCGCCTACTGCTTCAAGATTGCATCCCTGTATGTGCTAATCCCACCACTCCCACACCCCCAATATAGATAGGGTACAAAGAGAATTATTTCCCACACTAAGGCCGCGTCTACACGTGCACGCTACTTCGAAGTAGCGGCGCCAACTTCGAAATAGCGCCCGTCATGGCTACACGTGTTGGGCGCTATTTTGAAGTTGAAATCAACGTTAGGTGGCGAGACGTCGAAGTTGCTAACCCCATGAGGGTATGGGAATAGCGCCCTACTTCGAAGTTGAACTTCGAAGTAGGGCACGTGTAGACGATCTGCATCCCGCAACATCGAAATAGCGGGGTCCGCCGTGGCGGCCATTAGCTGAGGGGTTGAGAGATGTTCTCTCTCCAGCCCCTACGGGGCTCTATGGTCATCGTGTGCAGCAGCCCTTAGCCCAGGGCTTCTGGCTGCTGCTGCGGCAGCTGGGGATCCGTGCTGCATGCACAGGGTCTGCAACCAGTTGTCGGCTCTGTGGATCTTGTGTTGTTTAGTGCAACTGTGTCTGGGAGGGGCCCTTTAAGGGAGCGGCTTGCTGTTGAGTCCGCCCTGTGACCCTGTCTGCAGCTGTTCCTGGCACCCTTATTTCGATGTGTGCTACTTTGGCGTGTAGACGTTCCCTTGCAGCGCCTATTTTGATGTGGTGCTGCCCAACGTCGAAGTTGAATGTCGACGTTGCCAGCCCTGGAGCACGTGTACACGTTATTTCATCGAAATAGCTTATTTCGATGTAGCATACACGTGTAGACATAGGCTAAGGGTGCATCCACACTAGCCAGCTACTTTGAAGTAGCCGGCACAATGTCAAAATAGCATGCTTCACATCTACACATGCCGTGCGCTATTTCACCGTTGAAAGCGACGTTAGGCAGCAAGACATCGAAATTGCTATTCCTATCCAAAGATGGGAATAACGCCCTACTTCAATGTTCAACGCTGAAGTAGGGCAAGCTTAGACAATGGTGTCCTGCTACTTCAAAATAGTGGGGTCCTCCATGGCAGCAATCAGCTGAGGGGTTGAGATGTGCTGTCCAGCCCCTGCGGGGCTCTATGGGCCCTGTGTGCCGCAGCCCTTAAAGCACCATGGACCCGGATGTCCTGTGGCAGGAAGCTGAGAGCGTGCAGGCAGCAGCACATGCACATGCTAGCCCTGCACGCTTTCCAGAGGCCCCAATCCGTGCATACACCAGCCATGGCAGCCAGCCAGCCCTCAGAGCACCCCCAGGGCTGCCCCCCCGAGCGAACCCAGGCATCCCTGGCAGCCAAATGGGGGACCAGAAAGCAGTGGGGCCTCTCCTGGTTGGAGGCCAAGCTCTGAGACCTGCTGGGGCTCTGGGGTGAGGAGAAGGTGCTCTGTGTGATGGGGAGCAAACAGCGTAACATGGAAGCACTTACCCGACTGGCTGAGGGCCTGGCCACCCAGGCTCACCCTGCCCGCACTCTGGATCCTGTCCGTAGGAAGGTGAAGGAGTTGCGGCAGGGTTACGCTTGGGCCTGGGACTTCGCCAGCCAGTCTGGGGCTGCCCCCACCGCTTGCCCCTATTACAGTGAGCTCAGGGCCATCCTGGGCCCCCGGGACACCTCCTTCCACCATGCCACATTGGAACCACAGCTGAGGAGTCCCAGCAGGCCTCGGAGCTGGAATCCAGCCCGGAGGCCAGCCTCGCACCCTGGGGCCTACCCAAGGAGCCACCCCTTGGGACGGCGGAGGAGCAGTCCAGCAGCAAAGCGGGGGGTCTCCTCATAGACCTCCCCTCCCAGAGCACTAGCTGGGCATCCGCTCATCGGGTTTCCCCTGACCACAGCAGTGGGCAGTCAGATACGTATCCCACAGGGCACACGCCTCCTGGCCATGGGGCAGGGGCACCAGACATGACCGGGAGCCCCACACACCCCAGCGGACCCAGCCACAGCATGGTCCAGGATGGCGGCATGGCCATCAGTGCCTGTCAGCACCCACAGCCATGGACAGCACTGTGCCTTAACACTGGGGGCAGGGGGACCACGCAATGGGGACACCAACCAGGGACACCACACCCACTGATGGGGACAGAGACCCAGCACCCAAGGGGGGAAGGAGGAATGAGCCATGGGCCAGGGCACAGTACTAACAGCCATCTCCTCCCTCTCTCTCTCCCAGCAGCTGCACCATCCGAGGCCACAGGCAGCCAGGCACCCTCCGTGGTTCCCGAGAGCCTGCCAGATGTCAGGCACTGCCAAAGCCCAGGGACACCTCCAAGGCCAGCAGGATGGGCACGCCACTGCTGGACCCAGGGGATGGCCCCCGTGGACCCTCCCCCAGCTCTTGGCGGCTCTCTGGTGGCAGGCAGAGGTGACCGAGGAGAGGCTCCACTTCGACTGGGAGGAGTCCATCTGGCGCTGGGCAGCATGGCAGGAATTCATTCGCGTCTTTCAGGACATAGCCGAGTCACTCTGGGAAGCTGTTGCCTGGCTCCCGCCCCCTTCTGCCCCCCTGCTGCCCTCCCCACTGCTCCACCCAATGCTCCCCCACCGTCCTGCCTGCCACCCCACCTGCTGTACCACTTGTCTCGCCGCTTGCCCCCCCCCCACCTGCCGTGACGTCTGCCACGCTGCCTGCCAGGCCCCCAGGACCGGAGTCCACTGGGGCTGAAGACCAGCCGGTGGAGGCATCCCAGCCATACCTGCCGGTCCTCCTGGCCCCCCAGCTGGCCACGCTGGGGACCAGGGATAAGGGGTAGGGGGGCTGTGACCCGTTCCCGCCAGGGGTTGCGTCCCTCTACACCCATCCCAGATTGATGGGCCAAAGGCTGAGCCATCCGGTGGCCCCCCCATTTGTGTATAGTTGTCCCCCTTTGTATATTGGCTCCAGTTTTTGTTGTGCACATAAGACAGTTTACCAGTTTTCAATAATCCACAGTTTTATTTTCCAAAGAACCTGAGATGTGTTCTTGTTGGGTCTATGGTGTGTGGACGGTGGGGGTGATGTGCGGGAGATCCTCTGGGGAAGGCCAGAGAGGTGCTCAGGGGTCTCCCTGATCAAAATGGGCCCACAGGGCCTCACAGACCCATACCCCCTTGCAGTGGGTCTGGTGACTGGGTGCAGCAGCCAGCTCGGGGAAGCCCATGCCGGTGTTGACTCCCCACCCATGGTTGAAGGCCTTCCACTTGCTCTCAACAATGTTGTGGAGTGGGCAGCACGCGCTAACAACCTAGGGGATGTTCTCGAGGCCAAAGTCCAGGCAGGCAAGGAGGCACCGCCAGCGGCCCTTCAGGTGGCCAAAGGGCCTCTCCACCACCTGGCGGGCATGGTTCAGTCGGGCGTTGAACCGCTCCTGGCTGGCATTGAGGTGGCTGGTGTACAGGGACGTAAGCCAGGGCTAGAGGGGCACAGTTGTGTCCCCCCATAGGGATCTCCCCCTGAGGGATGTAGGTCCCTGCCACCACCCGGCGGCACAGGCCGGAGTTTCTAAAAACATGGGCATTGTGTGTGCAGCCGGGCCAGCCCATGCAGACATCCTGGAAGCGGCGCTGGCTGTCCTCCATGGCCTGCAGGATGGGGATGTGGGTCCCATCCAGGGCCCTGAAGCAGTTCAGGAACCCCATGGCAGCAAATCCAGTGACGGCTGTGTCCAGGTCCCCGACTTGGATGACCCTCTGGAGCAGCATGGCATGGCATTGAGTGCACGGACCACTTGTGGGGAGAGAACACAGGCACCCATGAGGGTGTTCAGGGTGCCCCAGGCCCTTCCTCCAAGAACCCCCTTCCGGGCACCTCCCCAGGCACCCCCTCACCCAGCCCCTCTCTCCCTGGCAGCCCTCCCTCTCTGGCCCAGGGCGTGCATGCCCAGGCCTCCCTACCTCCATGACAACAGCCTCAATCATGGCCTTTCCGACTCCAAACTGGTGGCCCATGGAGCAGTAGCTGTCTGGAGTGGCCAGCTTCCAGACAGCTATTGCGACCCTCTTCTGAATGGGGAGGGTGCGCTGCATCCGTGCGTCCTGGTGCCTCAGTGCGGGGGGTGAGCTGCAGGAAGGTCTGCCGGCTCGTGCGGAAGTTCCGCAGACACTGGTCATCATCCCACTCCCCCATGACTAGCTGTTCCCACCACTTGGACCTGGTGGGGTAGCTCCAGATTTGGCGGAGCACCTGGAGAAGGAGGAACACGAGTGCTTGGTGGTCAGTGGCGTCCCCATCTGCCCCCTGGGAGGCCCCCCCTGCCAGGAGCTGCTGGGCCGCCTCCCATGCAGCACTTAGCAGGGGACTTGCTCCCTGGGTGACTACCTGGAAGGCTTCCAGGTGCTGCTGCTGCTGCTGCGGGGGTGGGGGGGGGGGCACATATGCTGTGCATCAGTCTGCGAGAGTGTGGCTACCGCTCTGCAGACCTCGTGCTGTGCAGTCAGGGTGTGTCTGGGAGGGGTCCTTTAAAGGAGCGGCTTGCTGTTGCCCCGGAAGTGCTAGTCCAGCCAGTGACCCCATCCACGGGCTTTCCTAGCCCCTTATTTTGACAGGGAGTGCTTGTGTGTGTGTGGACATTCCATGTTTCCTTCCATGGCGGCTCCTTCTGATGTTCACCATCGCTATTTTGACGTGGAACATCGACGGCAGCAGCCCTGGAGGATGCGTGGATGATACGCGTCGAAGTAGCTTATTTCAATGTTATTACTTCAAAATAGGCTACTTTAATGTTGTGTCCTAGTGTAGACATAGCCTAAGTGTCGGAAAAAGTCTTGTAATTTTAAACAGGCAGCTTCTAATTTTGCACACACAAAAGAAAATAGTTGTGCCCACAGGTCTCGGAGTATGTGAGCTGGGTAAGTCTATGGAATTTCCTACCAAATCACAGATGGGTAAGAGCATCACTCTCTGGCAGGCATTGAAACCTCATCACCTACTATAACCACCTCTGCCTCTGAGTTTCATGGGGAAATGAGGTTAGTGGCTCCACAGCCCTTGCTTGGCTTGTTGACCCCAGGAACCTCCTTAATGCTAGGTCTGAGTTACTATGCTGTCACCCTGAAAAACTTATCAAACCATATCAAATACGCATGCATTTACTTTTTAAATAATTATAAATGTATGAAGCACAAGTCAGCCACTGATTTTGTGGGTTTTATGAAAAGAATCATTCATTTTATTTGGTAAGGCAGACTCCAACTTTGTGTAGGGTGACCATACGTCCCCAGGCCAAATATGGTACAGGGGGATGAACTAGTGTCCAAGCCAAAACGGGACAGATGGTCAACTTACCAGCCAGGCAGTGGGTGCCCTGTGGGGGCCACCACATTACTGGGGAGGGATGCTCTCTGGCTGCAGGGGACAGCAGCAGCTCGCAGCTTCCCCAAGCTGTGGAGAGCTGGGAGTCAGGTAACAGCTGTGTCACTTGGGCTCCAGCTCCCCTCAGCAGCAGGAAGTCATCAGCCAGGTGGTAGCCGCGCTGGTCCAGCTCCAGCTTTCCCAAGCAGCAGGGAGCAGGATCCGGGCCAGCCATGCCAGTGATCGTCCCAGCTCCCCTCAGGCACAGGTAGCTGGGAACCTGGCAGAAGCCATACTGGTTGGGCTCTGGCTCCCCACAGCTCAGAAGCCAGGAGCCACCAAATATGGGGCAATTAGCCCTTTGTTAAAGATAAATCAGGATGCCTTCCTGGTGCCCAAAATATGGGGCTGTCCTGGCCAACAGGGGATGGTCACCCTAACTTTGTGCGAATCTTAAAAAAAACAGAGTTGACCAGGATTAATTAAACATTGTTTAAAAAGACAACAAAAGCCAGGCCAGGCCTGATCCAGATCCCTTGCTGAGCTCACTTGATAGTTTTGTGTCTGGCAGCAGAAGCGATACCCTTAGAACAGTAATAATACAGTTCAGAAAGCTCCCCCCCGATATTTTGCACCTCACATTGCACTTGTAGATTAAGGTTGTCTGGCATTTCTGGACAGGGTGTCATGCTATTTTGTCTGTTTCAGAATTTTGTTACTTAAAATGTAAAAATACTTTTAAACCCTGGGCCAAAGATTGTCAATAATAAGTTAACAAAATCATCTCCTGCTTTAACGAAATCCACTGCTATCAGTCAAAATTTTTTTTTGAATTGATACAGTGACAGCAATTAATCTTACGCTTTACAAAGGTCAACAGTTTATCTCGCTTTCTTCTATGGTAGACAGCACTGTGCTACATTTTTGTGCTTTTATGTTGTTTTGGGGGGGAAATGGAAAATTTATGACAGTAAAATTTGTTTTCTGATGTTCTGGCTTACATTAGTGCTTTATATGAGACATATGGAAAAACTCACCATTGATTTACTGCACATTTTCTCACACAGTCAGACTCGTGTCTGATTACTACTGAAGGTGAAAAGCCTACCTGGCAGAGAGTGCATAAGCAAATTAACAAACACGTGGCTCTGTGTAGCTGGGGGTGATAAACTCAGAGGTAGTCAAAACATGAAACAGTATCTTGTTCCATCTACCAGAGAAAGGTAGTGGTAAATTTCATTTGTGAATTTTTCCCATTTTAGATATTACTGTGACGTGAGCAGTCGAACAGAAATGCAACACATCATCTCACCAGCAGGTAGCATTATCAGGAACTTTCCTTTTTTCACATTTCATTTCAGTTATAAGGGAACTGTGCCGGTTTATTGCACTGCAGATACAGAGGAGGACACTTTTGGATAGTACCAGCTGGACCATCCAGTCTGGAGCACTTACTGGAATAGCTGGGCCCCACACTCAGCAATGCCTTCTTTGCCCTTCTAGAGTTCATCTGTAGCACTCAAGCTCAGGGGAGGTAGGGTGAGCAATTGCTGAGCATGGGGGTGGGGTGAAGTGGGGGAACTCTTGCAGGAAGAGATGGGGGCTATGGAGCCCCACAGCAGGTGGGCCACGAATGCAGCCCCACATCTGGTGGCAGCAGAGGGGCCAGCATTGATTGAATGGGGGGATGCTTGGGAGCAGAAGCAGGGTGGCTGTGGAATCCTACAGCTGCAGGCCAGGATGCAGCCCTGCAGTCAGCAGCAAGGAGTGGGAGCACAGCTTGGCAGATGTGGGATTCGGTGCACTCCCACAGGGCTGCAATCCTGGCCCTTGGCCACCATGCTGTGCAGCCACTCTCCTTCTTCCCCTGAGTGCCCCGCCCCACCCCAGGCCTGGCCTCAGTGGCAGGGAGCCCTGCAGCCAGAGGCAGTCGAGGGGCCAGCATTGATAGCTCCTCATCCACAAATTATCTGGTTCAAGACCAATCAGGTCTCAAGGGTGTGGGGCCTGGGAGGCACAACTGTACTAACAACAATTAATTCTCTACTGATTGGCCTGGCCAAAAATGCTTTTGATTCAGATAATTCTCTTGGGTGAAATCTAAAATCCCACTACTGAGTACTTCTGCCTATTCAGTATCCCATCACACTATTTTTAGTGTACTGCATGCATGTGAAACTTGGACAACATACAAGTGTTGTTTGAAGACACTTGAACAATATCATCAACACTGCCTCAGGAGAATCCTAAATATCTCTTGGGAGGAGGCACACGAACACCAGCGTCCTGGAAGAGTGGAACATGATCAGCGTTCAAGCCATTATCATTCATGAACAACTTCTGTGGACTGGTCACATGGTTCAGATGTCTGATCAGCACCACCCAAAACAGATTCTGTTTTCCGAGTTGGAGGAAGGACAGAGGCGCATTGGGGACCAGTGGAAGTGATATAAGGACATGCTGAAGGCACACATGAAAAAATTCAGCATTGGTGTTGACACTTGAGAGAACCTTGCCAAGGACTGTCCTCAATGAAGAGTCAAAACATATGTGGGAGTGGTGCAATCTGAGAGTTCCCGCTGCAGTGCAGATGAGGAAAGGCAGAGAAGGAGAAAATAGCGGCAAAAACTGCCCCATGTGCCTCCAACAACTACCAACACCTGCCCCTTCTGTTATAAGATCTGCGGCTCCAGAATTGGGCTGATCAGCCAACAATGGACCCAAAAATAGGAGGGTGACATAAACACATCCAGCTCGTTATCAAGCGACCACTAAGGAGAAGAGAAGAAGACACTATTTGTAAGAGTGGTGGGGTTTGTTATATCTTTTCTACCTTTCTTATTTTCTCCTCCATTTTCATTTGGATACATTAGGTCTGTTTTACATAGTTTTGTACTAATCGGCCCTATGTTCTTAGCAATATGATGGTAGGTTAACAATAACCCCTCTGTATACTTTTCTGAATCACAGAGGGTTGTGATGTTTAGTCATGTACATTTTTGTGAAGTGACTAGAGAGTCTACATTAAGTGACATAAGAAGAAGTGCAGTTTATTTTATTTGTTCAGACTCACTCATATAACTGTATTTTAATGGTAGAAAACAAGGCTATTGAATAGTATTAATAAGACTGTATCATATTCATTCATCAGAGATCTGTCCTCGGTATAAGGGTTCAGCTGAGCACAAATTCTGTCCCTAAAAGCCCCTGGGTTGCTGCCAATGTCTGCTAATCTTGACTTGGGAGCGTTTTAGCCCCAGGGTTGGTCTGCAGCTGGATCTGCCTCCACAATGGCTGTGTGCGGAAGAAAGCTACCTGGGAGTGGGCCTACTGATGAAGGGGCAAAAAGGGCAATTGCACAAGGGCCTGGTGTTTCAAAGGGGGCCCGCAGCTCCATCTGCCACCACTGCTACTTCAGAGCAGCTGGTGTGGCGGGCAGGGAGGGCAGCACCATGATCCAAGCAGCACTAAGGGCTGACTGCCCTACCACCCTTGGCCCCACTCCTACTGGGGCACAGAGCCAGGCTCCCCTCAGACCTTGCCCTGGGGCCCACATTGGCTGTCAGCCCTGCTGACTGTGATTATGAGAACATGCTAATAAGTATGAGCGGGAAGTCCTCCTGCATCTATAAAAGGGTTTTCTGAGGTTAAACTGCAGCAAGGGAGCCTCTCCTTTAAAACATGAATGAGAGAAAACCATTGCTCAAGGGCATATGTTCGCCTTGATCAAAAAGAGGTCTCCAATGGAAGAAAATAGAGTATTTAAATAATGAATTGAATTCTTTTGCCAGATTTCCTGCATGCGTGCAGAGTAGTTAATCCATTTTTTAGCAAGATTAGATGTCAGATTAACTATGACTCACGTGGATAACATGTTAAAGTCTGAATGGAGGATGTGCTTGGAAAACATTGATGAGTACCTAACCCCCATGGAGGAGGCTAACTTAAAATATCACAGTGCAACTTAGACTCTGCTTTTCTGCTAATGCCGGCCAGAGCTCTGCAAACAGCTATTCTCAGGCTCGCTGTCATGCTGAGTTGATACAAGCCTTGGTCTGGATTTGGTCATGAAAACGCAAGCTTTGCTCATGTCACACACAGCCGTAGATTTAACTCATTCTTAACTCAACGGGTTAAATGCAATTATTGTTCTGGACAACAAATACTAAAGATAAAGAACAAAGTATTTACATCCCTGCCAAATTTTTAAATACAATATTGGAATCCTTCCTATGTTTACACTGTTCTGCTAAGAAGCAAACTTTCTGCTCCAAGTCACAATGGACCAACAGACGTGTGTTCATATTTCATCTTGCTGTTTGTTTGTAATCAGTCAAGAGGGTATGGAATCACACTTTTACATACACATGATGGCTTTTAATACACCATAGACCCCATTGGCATGGTTTTGGGTAAATACGTACTGCCATTCTGTCTTCCAGACATCATAAGTGGAAGCAAATGAACTCTAGCTCAAAATTAGCAGTGGTAATTTACCTTTAACAGTAGCCAACTTCTAGAGTTGTAATGTGGTGCAACCCTGGACCCTGTTGTGCAACTGAGCTAGGAAATAAAGACCCATTTCTTACTGACATCCTGCATGCCGTTCTTTTCTCATACCCTCTATTTTCATTACATCTGTTTCTCCATCTTTCATTTCCCACAGGCCAACGGAGCTTTTTGTCTGGTTTATAGCCCTGTACCTCTCCTGTAATCTTCCATGGCAAGTTATCAAGCTAAGTAAAGGTCACATCCTGTTCTGATATAAAACCATAGTCCAGCATGGATAGGACACATCAGCTTTCGAGAGCGATTCTGGTAGTCTGAGTTACATACCAGGAAACCCTAGATATCTCAAGCAAGATTTGAGAGACTCTCAGACCTCTTTAGTTATAGTAAACCGACAATAGTCACAATGTACCACTTTTTTATGAAAGAGAATCCTCAGATTCTTACTGGATATAAAAGCCTTCTCATGAGAACTCATATGTATTCTGAGGACAGAGCTCTTCAAGGAATCTTCTGCTGACTGAAGCGAAAAATGTGTCTCACATCCAACCTTTGAAACTCCAACTTTCATACTGCAGGTAGAATTCTTACTGACCACTGTCCATATACTTTTGCCTTTGCTATGTATGTATGTATATATTCATTTAATAAAGCATCAGAAGCAATTATGTTTGAACACCTGCTCCTTTTTTGCCATGAAAGTTCTCTGGACATGTAACCTTGCCCACCTGGATTTGGATAATTCTTTCTACTAAGGTACTGATGAAACAATCTACTAATAGCTTGATAAGGCATAGCTTTTTAATGGTGAGAGTAACTGACCATTGGAACTTAATCATTGGAACAATTTACCAATGGTGACTGGGGGCTTTTCAATCATGGACAATTTTAAAATCAAGATTGGATATTGTTCTAAAAGATCTGCTCTAGGAATTGTTTTGAGGGTGTTCTACGGCCTGTGTAATACAGGAAGTCAGACTAGATAATCACAATAGTTCTTTATCACCTTGGAATCTATGTGCCCAAGAAAGGGACAGGGCAAGGAAGCAGCCTTTTGAGAATTTCTTGCTAGATAATGAAAACAGTAACACTCCAAATCATGCCCAGGTGCTAAAAGTTACTCAGGGAAGAGCTATGGAAAGATGGTTGATCTTGACACATGGCACTTCAAGAGTTGCAGGATGGATGAATGGTGTTTTGAGGAATTAGGCTCTTGTGCATAGCCACAATTATTTGTATATAGGGAGCAGCTAAAATTAAAGCAGAATGTTATAAAGCCTTTCCACTTTCTCTGCTTTTGGCTGCCTGTATTTGTATTTAGCCATGAACCATCCAAGGATACTTGGCTTGCATCTCAGAAACATGGGCCAGCTGGATTCTACAGACTGTACAGCATATGCGTCAAAGCGGGACCCAAATATTTGGCAACCGCAAGTTTCATGACCTCCATGTAACCATATATCATCTAGATTTCCTCAGTAATTCTGTTTCCAGTGTATATACTATGTTTATAATCTTCTTAAGGACACTCAGTTACCATTTGGGTACAGTTCACAGCCACTAGCATGTTAGGAAATCCATCAAAGTCAACAAATGTTGATCTGACAAACCATCTTTTGAAGTCAACAAGCTCTGCTGCACCCCCGCCACTCATGACATTTATCGTGCTGCCTGGTTCCCAGGCCCCCTCAACTTGGGGAGCTGGGAGACTGACCAGAGCTGCCGCACCTGGCTCTGGGCTCCCAGCTGCTCATACAAGCAGGGAGCCAGGAGCAGCCAGGACCAGGGGGACTCGAAGGCAGCAGGGCCTCTCCCTCAACCTGGTCCCAATTTACACAAAATTTGACTTACGCATATTTGTCCAGAAATGCAACCTACGCATGAGTCGGGGGGTGGGAATCCACTGTATCTAAAAGAAGGTTACAAGGAGGAGGGAGAAAAATTGTTCTCCTTGGCATCTGAGGATAAGACAAGGAGCAATGGGCTTAAACTGCAGCAAGAGAGTTATAGGTTGGAATTTAGGAAAAACTTCCTAGCTGTCAGGGTGGTTAAACGGTGGAATAAATTGCCTAGGGAGGTTGTGGAATCTCCATCGCTGGAGATATTTAAGAGCAGGTTAGATACACCTTTATCAGGAATGGTCCAGATGGTGCTTGGTCTGCCGTGGGAGTAGGGGACTGGACTTGATGACCTCTCAATGTCCCTTCCAGTTCCAGTGTTCTATGATTCTATGATCTTCAGCTGTATTGGGGAAGTGAATTGTGTCCCTAAAACTAAGATGCAAGACATGAAACAGATGGCTGACCTCAGGCAGCTTTTTGTAAGATAAATCCTGGGACAGGGAATTACAAGGCCTGGAATAGGTAGACAAGGAACCGGGAATACATAACCTTCTTCCCCCTTTGTTATCATTTGAAGCCTTAATAATTATTTTTTTAAATTATGCTTTTGTAGTATGTATATGAGACTAGGGACTAATGGTAGAAGACTATTTTAAGCAGAGGCCTTTCTGGGAACATATACCCATTTGTTGGTGGCTGGTCTCCACTTGCCTTTAAAGAAAAATATAACATCAACACATCCTGAGAAAAAATGCACAAAAAATGGAAGGAAACTTGAGGTAGTGTGAGATATAAGTCTCAGCAAGCAAGATCTTCAATCATAAGAAGAGAAAGAGCCAGGAGACTGTTCCTGGTTAATACAATAAACATGTTGTTCTTTTGGTTTAGTGCCTGGTAACAAAGTATATCAATGCACATCAGACAATTCATATATGAATTTTTGAATAGTAACAGAGAGGGAGCCGTGCTAGTCTACACACTACCAAAACAAAAAGCAGTCAAGTCTGAAGGCCCATGGTCTGAAGAAGTGGGTCTGTCCCATGAAAGCTCACCAAATAAATTATTCCGCTAGTCTTTAAAGTGCTACTTGACTGCTTTTTGTTATGAAGTTTTGAGTGTTTCCGAATGTCTGAAATTCACCTGACGGACACACTTGAGGAAATCTCTCATTTTAAAATAGGTAAGGTGGTAACATGGAAGGTAATCGAGCCTGCCATGGTTCCAGAGTACTGATGATGAATTTTGAAAATGCAATTAAATCAGATTCCTGGTTTCTATTCCATGTACCCTAAGATATGCTGCTTTCCTAATACCTGCTTTTATGTAACAGATTGCAGTAAAACCCCCACAAATAGATCTTCACAGTCTTATATTACTAGTCCACATTTAGGCGTTATTTCAAAAATGAAATTTGACATAACAGATTGAATGGGGAAAAAGCCCCACACAAGTTTTATAAAATGCATATTCTGCCTGTTTACATTAGAGCAGGCACCATTTATTATATATCGCTGTGTTAATGGCTCTAATGAGAGAATAATTTTCTTGTGTGATGCTGAGAGTGCCTCTTTGCTCAAAGCAGAGCAGGCCCATAACTCGTAGACATCACTTGAGGCCCTCAGCTATATTCCTGGCCTGTTCCAACAGATTAACAAACTCTTTAACTTTGCAACCTCACTCTCCAGGTTTTTAAAGCAGAAATTTTCCAACTCTGCACAGTGCTAAGGACCACCAAGTACACCTGTTACTCTAGGGGCTGGTTTACACGACCCCCTCCTTCTAAGGGGGCATGTAAATGAGCCGGCTCGGTGAACAACAATGAGGTGATGCGCTGCATACGCAGCAACTCATTAGCATAATTCTCGCCATGCGAACTTTGAAGTTGCTCACATCAAAGCGGCGGCAAGTAGTGTGGCCGTGGGCACTTCGAAGTACCTGCTCAACTTGGACTTTTGCATGGCGAGAATTATGCCAATGAGGTGCGCACTGATCCCGCTCATTTACATGGCCCCTTAGAAGGAGGGGGCTAGTGTAGACAAGCCCCAGGAGCATCTGGCCAGCACACCTAGATCTCTTTAACAGCAGCTTAAGCAGACTTGCCACTCTATGGTATGCACTTAGAATACTGTCACTGCTATTCAGGCCACCCAGAAACCTATGTTGCCCCCCCAGTCAAAGCCATAACTGTAAGAAAGAAACAAAGAAAATGCCAAACGGTGACTAGAGAGATGAGTAGATGCCTACCTTTGGTATAATCAGCAAACAGGGCCCCAAAACAGACAACACATGGAACTCAGCTGCCATGATCTTATCACAGTTGAGTTGTCCAACCCGGTATCCTTTAAAGAAACAAACTTGTTGACACAGAAAGGCCACCGCTCCTTCTTTTACTCCATAACCTGTATTCTTCTCCATGGATCTGGATTTAGAGTGAGAACAGAGGAAGGATCCATAAAGACAACATCCCACTTCCACAGCTCATTCATGCCAGAAGTAGTCATGTGTCAACTTACAGAGCCAAGGGTGGACAGGACTACGGCATTCACTTCAAAACAGAGCCAATTCAGGTTAATGTACTTTATTAAACTTACTATTCGGCTACTATTACATTTCACATGGTATACACTGGCAAGCAAAAAGGACAATGCTTAATGCAATGAGAAGCTTTTTGGAATACTCAAGTTCCTTCTGCCATGGGGAGTCCTGATCCTGGAATACCTCACACAAGGGCTATGGCAGACCTGGCCCCAGCTGGGGGAATCCGGGGCACTTCTGAGGCTGAAAGACCCTGGTGACACTCAACTACGGCCAGGGCTCCCCAAGTTCGGTTACCATAGGTGTTTACCACCTTGTGAGTACGCACTGGCTCAATGCCATTTTTACATTGGCCATTTCTACACTTGGCCAAAATTTCAACAGGGTCATGCTAATAGCCAAATCGGAGAATACTAATGAGGCGCTGAATGAATATTCATCGCCTTACTAGCATGCTGCCAGTCGCAGCACTTTGAAAGTGCCACGTTTGGATCACACGCAGCTTGTCTACACGGGGCCATTTTCCAAAGGACCCCACAAACGTTGAAATCCCCTTATTCAGCTGATAGGAATAAGGGGACTTCAACCTTTGCAGGGTCCTTTGGAAAAGAGCCCCATGCAGATGAGCAGCACGCTACTGAAACGCTGCACTTTCGAAGTACCATCTTTGGCAGCATGCTAATGAGGTGCTGAATATTCATTTCAGCACCTCATTAGTATTCTCTGATTTGGCCATTAGTGTGGTTCTTTCGAAATTTTGGCCAAGTGTAGGCACAGCCACTCCCACAGAGTTAAAGCAGAGTTGAAGCAGGGGTTAGAGCTGTTCGCTTCAGTACTTGGCTTTCAATTACAGCCATAGGGGCAGCATCTGATAAGACCTGTTGAAGATGATACAGCTCCCCTGCTGTTCATGCCTGCAGAGTTCAAGGCTGTGCCAGGCAGTGCATTGCAAACATGGAAGTTTCCATTTTTGATCTCTGAGGCCCGCAGGCTGCTTTTTAAGGCCTTCAGGCCAGCAGACAGGCTTGCAGGCATGTTACATGACATCATGAAAACACTGATAGTAATGAGGGTCACATCTGTTACTGTAGCCTCTGGCTTGCCTCAATGCTAAAACATTTAGAAAATAAGAAGGCACCCTTACTTCACAGAAAAATCAAGGTAAGATACAGTCGGGCCATGTAATTTACATCAATATATTCTATTGATCAGTATCTATGACGTAGGCTATTTCCCCCTACAGAAAGAGAAATTCTTCTTGATTATTCTTTCTGTATTTATGTTTATTTTGAAGAGTACGTTTTATTTAATACCACAAATACAATATTAAATAAATAAGAACAACTGGGTTATTTTATTCTGAAGGATAAGGGTGTTTCCTGGCTCATACCAGGTCTACAAGGCACCGCTGCAGATCCAACAATATTTATATATAATATACATAGGAGAATGAGGAATACATTTATTCAGCACAGATTATGGCAAAATATTGGATTAATACAGGTTATATGTTAAGGTAAGATTTTAGGGTTTATTTTGATCCAATAACCTTTACTTGAATTCTTTCTGGTACACTAGACATGTCAAAACTACCTTTTTTTTTTTTGGGAGGGGGTAGGAGGGAGGAAATACAATAAAAAACAATGCAAGAAACTACATTGTCAAGCTCTAGCCTCTCACTAAAGAGGCTTCAGGCTATGATGTACTGTTTCTTTTACATATCTCCATGTAAAATGAGATGTTAACTCTCAGAGTGAAGCCATGTGCAAAATCTTTTTCAAGAGATTAATGCCTGTGCAGCAACAGGCAGTTGGAAATGTTTCCACTTATATAAGGTATTCATGACTTTTCTGAAAATTTCACATTATTGCAACTACTTTTCAGTCAAATACTTTCAGCTAGTGAAGGGGGAAAATTTCAACAAGCTATAATGGAAAACTCTAGTAGAAATGTATTGACACACATAGAAATTTATTTCTTGAAACAGGACCTTTCTATTAATTTGACAGATGGGGTTTTGCCTTGCATTTTAGAAAAGCAACCTTCAGCCTCGGATATGTCAGCATTGCCCAGAATAATAGCACCATTTATCTTTGCTTTCATTAATATTCTCTCATTTTATGTGTTGTGTTTCAAGGTATGTGAGGCCTCTGTGCATGAAATGACTCGTCTGTTCAGCATGCACCAATGGTAAACAAAATTTTATGATTTATAAAGAAAAATGATTTATAAAATATAATGCAAAATTGTGGAGAAAACATAATGCCATCATTTATTTGTATACACACACACACAAAGCAATATGTGATGGATATACATACCACATATACCCAGTGCTAATAGCTATGTACGAACTCATTGGTATATCTTCACTTCTGGCCATTCAGATCAAAAGGAATGTTCCAGAAATTAATGAGGTTAAGAGACGAGCAACGCATATTAAACAACTAGGCAACAAAGGGATTGTTTACCTGGAAAGGGTGTGATAAAAGGAGACAAAACAAGGAATATCTCCGGAAAGTTAGGACACAAATTTCCCTGTACTTTGTCTTAAACAACCAGTGAACAGTCAATGAAAATAAAGGGCAGTACATTCAAAACAGATGGAAGTTAACTGTGAAACTCATTGACATAAATGAATAGTAACAGCGAAAGCCATGCTAATCTATACACTATCAAAACAAAAAGCAGTCAAGTAGCACTTTAAAGACTAACAAAATAATTTTTTAGGTAATGAGCTTTCGTGGGATGGACCCACTTCTTGAGATCATAGCCATACCAGAACAGACTCAATATTTAAGGCACAGAAAACAGCAATCAAGGTTAACAAATCAGAAAAATGTTACCAAAGTGTGCAAATCAGAGAGTAGAGGGGCAGAAGAGGGAGGGGGCAGTCAAGAATTAGATTAAGTCAAGTATGCAAAAGAGCTCCTATAATGACCTAAAAAATTCCCATCCCAGTTCAAAACACATGTTAATGTGTCAAATGTGAATATAAACGAGAGTTCAGCAGCCTCTCTTTCCAAAGTGTTGTGAAAATTCCTCTTCAGTGAGACGCAAACTTTCAGGTCATTAACAGAATGGCCCACTCCATTTAAGTGGTGACTGAGCGGTTCGTGGACCAGGAGTGAGTTTATGTCTGTTTTATGCCCATTAATTCTTTGTCTAA
This sequence comes from Carettochelys insculpta, assembly GCF_033958435.1. Classification (NCBI taxonomy): domain Eukaryota; kingdom Metazoa; phylum Chordata; order Testudines; family Carettochelyidae; genus Carettochelys; species Carettochelys insculpta. The sequence goes on along the minus strand of NC_134150.1, from coordinate 12,728,023 downwards.
GAGAGTTTGAAGTCCGTCCAACATACAAAGCATCTGGGCATTGTTGGCACATGATGGCATATATGATGATAGGTGAGGAACATGAGAATGTGCCCTTGATTCTGTGAATAACCTGGTTAGGTCCAGTGATGGTATCTCCAGAATAGATGTGTGGACAACGTTAGCAACAGGCTTTGTTGCAAGGAAAAGTTCCAGGACTGGTGTTCCTGCAATACAGACTGTGGTTGTAGGTGAGAATCCTCATAAGGTTGGGAGGTTGTCTGTAAGAGAGAACAGGCATGTCACCTAGGGTCTTCTGGAGTGTGGCATCCTGATTAAGGATAGGTTGTAGGTCTCTAATAATGCGTTGCAGTGGTTTGAGTTGGGAGCTGTAGGTAATGACCAGTGGTGTTCTATTCCTGAAGTTTTTGGGGCTATCTAGGAGTAGCTGGTCTCTGGGTATTTGTCTGGCCCTGTTGATTTGTTTTTTTATTTCTCCTGGTGGGTAATTCAGATTTATGAATATTTGGCAAAGATTTTGTAGTTTTTGGTCTCTGTCAGTAGGATCAGAGCAAATGTTAATTATCTGGTCTGTAAGATTTCCATGACACTTTTTTGTTGTTGTTTAACATACAAGAAATGTTACATTTGTTTTCTTGGCCAAATTCCACACTGATCAAGGACTGTGTAAATCAGAGGTGAGCAAACATTTTGCCCTGAGGGCCAAATCTTGGCATGGAAATTAAATGGGGGACCATGAAAGCTCACAAAAGTGGGGAGTTAGGATACAGTGGAGAGGTGGGCTCCAACTCTGGGATGGGGCCAGAAATAAGGAGTTTGTGGTATGAGAGACTGCTCTGGGCTAGAGGGGACTCTTGGCTAGAACTGGGAACTGGGGCATATGGAGGGGGTGGAGTGAAGGATCTGGTGAGGATACATGGTCTGTGGCTCAGCTGGGGATAAGAGGTTTGGGCTGCAGCAGGTTGCTCCAGGCTGGGATGCAGGGATTTGGGAGTGGGAGAGGGCTCAAGGTTCAGACAGGTATTGGGGCACTGCAGGTGAGGCTTGGCTAGGGGAGCAGACTCTGTAAAGGGGCTGGAGATGAGGACCTGGCTGCAGGAGGGTGTGCTGAACTGGGATCAAAGAGTTTGGAGAGCAGGAGGGGTGCAGTATCTGGTGATGGGAGCTGCAGAGTGGGCACTTGGGGTCATGCACCTAAGCAGGGCAAGTTCTTAATCCCACTTCCTGACAGGAACTTGAGGGTCAGACATACCAGATGTAGCCCATAGGCTATTTGCCCACCCCGTTGTAGATCCTGTAGGTTTGATTTACAAATTGAACTCCATGGTGTTGGTGATGGTGTTGAAAGCAAGATGACTCCATAGCTGGGGCCACACTAGCTCCTCCTTTTGGAAACCATGTGTGGTTTCTCTTGAAGGTTCTAGTCCACTGAAACTGAGCCTAAATTCAAAAATAAATAAGTGTGTAAGTCTGTAAGGTGTCAAAGGACTGCTTGTTGTTTTTGAAGTAACAGACTAACATGGCTATGCCCCTGAGACTTAAACTCATGGACTGTAGCCACACTTGCCCCTCCTTTCAGAGGAACTATGGTAATGTGGCACTTTGGAAGATGCTAATGAGGCACTACTATGAATATGCAGCACCTCATTAGCATAATGATGGCCACACACACTTCAAAACTACTGGTTTCAAAACACACACTGCCTTTGTAGCCGGGTGTCTTTCAAAATGACCCCCTGATTTCAAAAGTCCCTTCTTCCCATCTGGGTTTTGGAAGAAGGGGTTTCAAAATCAGGGGGGTCATTTTGAAAGGCTCTTGCTACAGGGGTGGCATGCATTTTGAAACCAGCAGTTCTGAAGCAAGCACAGCCACTATTGTGCTAATGAGGTGCTGCATATTCATGGTAGTGCCTCATTAGCATCTTCCAAAGTGCCACATTACCAGAGTTCCTCTGAAAGGAGTGGCTAGTGTGGCCACAGTCCATGAGTTTAAGTCTCAGGGGCGTAGCCATGTTAGTCTGTTACTTCAAAAACAACAAGCAGTCCTGTGACACCTTAGAGACGTACACATTTATTTATTTTTGAATTTAGGCTCAGTTTCAGTGGACTAGAACCTTCAAGAGAAACACGCATGGTTGGTGTCTCCCTAAGCCAATCCATACCAAGGCTCCAGAATCTTCCCAAAGATATTTAAGGAAAGAAAATAGCATTTCTGGCGGGAATGACAAGCTTACGTAGGCTACTGTGATGGGCTGGCTGTGGAAAATGAGGTGCACTGACTTCCTAATTATGTGACAGCCTGAGACAATATTTGCTGAAGATTTGTGAGGCTGGACTGACGTTCATAAACTGACTGAATCTGACACAAGAATATGTACTTTTGTAACTGGAACTGAATTTTTTGCATAGCTCTAGCTATTACTTTTGACCTACTCACATTTCCTCTGCAGTGTCAATTGGGATGAGCAATTTTTATTACTCTGTCCAATGTTCCACATAGGGTAGTCTTGCTTTACTCCATCCTATTGCCATATTTCATCTCAGCGGTTGCTTTAATGGCTTTGCGTGTGACATGATTACTGTGAATATGGGCAGAAAATAGCAATTATATGCTCAACTCCCATTGATCTTTTATGGGATTTTTTTGGCTTAATTCTTACTTGTCCCTTTCAAAAATCTCCCTGTTTGCTGCATGGCTTGCTAAAGGCTTTTGAGTGCTATTATAAATGCACAGATAGCTTAATCTATTAATTATTGTTGTTTCGAGAATATTATTTTATTAAAATACTTAACATAAATGATAGTATTTTAACATGGGTGCAAACAGTAATTTGGTATCAATTGTCATTTTTTGGGAATGTTGTGCATAGCATGATTACTGAATTATTCAAGATCCCTACATGCAAATTGCTCCCATAGGCATACAACTTGAAAACATAAACATGCCAATTATTTTATCATCACTGAAGCGATTTCAAGCACAGTTTGTACAGCACAAATAAGAACATGTAATGACATTCTGACTCATGCCAATGCTTTGCAAACTTCTCAGAAGTTTGCCTCACCAGCCTTTAAAGGGTGTGTATTCATTTAATGGTTTACAAGTTTGTAGCTTGTTTGTGAGAATGACATTTCTCATGAAGCATCCAAAGGTAATTAACATAAAGTATCTCTTACCAACTTATAGAACTAAAAATCACCTTCAAGGTAATATGAAAACATTTTTTATAATATAGAGTTGTGTCCTTTTAAAAATTGCTTATCATGTAATAAAGAAGACCAGAAATATTTTCTTAAAAACATCCTACATACAATCAAGCATTTGAAGTCTGGTCCTTCCTGGAGGTCTTCTTAGGGATCTCTCAAACATGTATCATGAGCTCTCATACATCAGCTGAAGAGGTAACACAGCCTACGGCTACATGAGCAAGTTTTGCAGACAAAACCCTGGTTTTGTTGACAAAACAGGTGGAACATCCTCACACAAAATGTGTTTTGTCAGTACAATGTTGACAAAACTCAGCACTTCCGCTGACAACCTTCTGCCTCTCCCAATGAGGAAATGTGCCTTTTGTCGATAGGTTCTGTCACCAAAAAAGCTTTATGGATGCTCTGGGAGGCCTTCTCTCAACAGACAGAGCATTCAGGACAATGGGCAGCCCTATCTGCTGTACTTCCAGGTGCCTGTTTTTTCAAGAGAGAAGATAGGCCGTTGGGCCGCTCTGTTGAAAGAGCGGAGCGCTCTTCTGGTTTTGTGTGTGGCCTTACTCCATCAACAAAAGTTTTGTCTGGAAATCTCTTTTGACAGTGATTTCTGTCAACAGATTGCTGTAGTGTAACCATAGCTAAAATCTAGAACAAAGATACTCTTTCTCCCAGCTGTTCATTAGACAATGCAATTAAATAAGTATTAAGAAAATGAAAGCTCTTTAGGGGTCCATAATAACCACCACCATAGTTCATGGATTTCCTACCTAGTAACAGAGTAATAAACTTTTGAATCCTAAAACAAGACTAGGCCAAGAACTAAGGATCAATCTCTCACAATTATTTGTGGAGTCATATCCTTATGATACAGTGTATATAAAATTCACTTTCCTTTCCAATTAATCTGTCCTATGTCTGTTGTCTATTGTGGTGTCAACATGTCACAAGTTCTCTATGGATAGGGTCATTCAGATTGATAAGCCTGGAACTTCTGTCATAATAAATGAGCTTGAAAATAATTACTAATAATTAAAGCTTTGTCAGAATTGATATATCAGGAACTATTGCATGTACAGGGGTACAAACACCCAGAACAGACATACTGGGTACTTAGCTAAAGCATGATTTGCAGCCCTACAACCCAACACTTCACAAATGTAAATTGCTGTGTACACCCACATATCTACTGTAGGAGGTTGCACCAGTGTAGTTAACACAGTGCCTAAAATCCCAATGCAGACAAGATCTTAATTAAACAATAAATGCAGATCATATTAAACTGCAGTTCTGTGCTGAGAAGTGCTTATACAAATAACATTATGAGTTTACATGTATTGCCCCACACTGAGTCCATTTCAACTTTGTTCACTTTGGTAATTAAAAGATGTTTTTACTAAACCTGATCTCTGCAAACTCAAATACAAGTCTAGCTTAACCAAACTGATGGATATTACCCTATTTACATCACTTGAGACTTAATCTGTTAACATGTTCTATGGAGCTGCAGAATCTTTACCAACATAAGTTATGGTTTACATCAGTCCAGCATGTGTGCATTAGAAATTTGTATAGGGATAGCTAGTCTAGGGTTAAAAATTCTGTTGTTGACAAGATTTCTGAAGAGATTCAAGCCTAATTCCTCATTCTGAATTGGTGCATTTGCTCTCCAAAATTCTTACTGAACATTTGCTACATATATCTGAGGCATTGCATTAATAGAAATGACTGAGCCTTTTAAGTTTTTAAATAAAATATTCTATAAGCACATGTCATACTAGGACAGTAGGGGGCAACTTTACCCCATAAGTCATATTTTATGTACACTGATGTAGACTATAATGATTAATAATGAAATAGAGTAACTTACAGTATTTACCAAGCTCATTGTGTGGTCTATGACGACAAGGTAAATGTAAGGTTTCATTTTTAAACTCATGTTTTTTTATCCAGTCGTGCTGAGGGAATAAGGGATTTAGAAAAAAATAATGTCAGAGAAACTAAGAAACTGGTATCTAAAACCCTGTTAGAAATAAAAGGAGAAGGAAATTTCCATCCCTCCAGTTCACTGGTACAGGACTTGTTTTAAACTGATTCCACTCAAAAGAAAAAAAGTAAAAGCAGCAAATCTTTCCACATTTATATTTTGACATCCAATTCCCCTAGGAGGAGTTAGTTTTAAAATTTGCAATTTAAGATTCTACAAAAACGGAACAGGAAAACAACCCATGCAGTTAATATGCCTGGTAATGTTTTCCTCTTTCACTGATATGAAATTAGCATGGAAAATTAGAATGACTGTAATTACCAATGTTAGGATGTAAGCTCTGTATGATACTGTATACTTTGAGCTAGATTCTACGTTACCAAAGAAAAGAAAAGTTTTGCCATTAACTTTAATGGGTACAGGATCAGGACATGAAATTATATATTTTCCAGATGGCTTTAGTGAAGCCCTTTGGTGTATATTTATATTTTTTGGATGATAGACTATGGGATTTTATAGTATGGTCTTAAATATACAGTTCACTGGTAAAATGGCAATTTTGTTTGTAGGGAGAAGATGATGGCAGGTAGACTACAGCTATTTTTACTCCAATGACAGATAATTAGAACAGTGCAAAATGTTTCTGATTATACTACAAACCAGGTAATTATGAACTCCAAAGCAGAATCAGTTCAGTTTGCTGAACTGTTCTCCGTGGGTGATGATTGTTCCTATTGTGAGTTTTTAAACAAATCTGAGCCAAATAATGGTCTCAAGTGAAGGCCACATAAATCTCAGTGACTTAGGCTATGTCTACACTATGAGATAAAATTGATTTTAAGGCATTTAGCCCAATTTTACCAAGTGCCTGTCTTCACTGTAAATTCCATTTGCTCAATTTATGAAGCACTAAAATCAATATAATATCAAAATCATAATAACCTGAGGGGTATAGCGTTCAGTTTGAATCTAGAATTCTGAATGAAGGGTAGTGAGGAAGTGCCATGTCTTTAAATCAAAATAATTAGCCTCCAGAGACATCCCGTATGTGCCCCACAATGCCCCACAGTTGTCCTCTCTGGCCTTTTCCATTTTCACTGCTCTCAGGTGTGCAGCAATTAGGCAACAGGAAGACTGTTTCAATTCAGCACCTGGAAGCCCGTGGTTGTAGGGTCATGTGTGTACGAGAGGCTGAAAAATCTTCTCTCTTTCTTTGCTATTAGCCTGGATGTGGGGTCTGTGGTTCTGTGTCTACCTCTGCTAGCTATATTTTTTTTCTGCGCTGCTGGCACCAGCTGATGTCCCCACACACCAGGTGGCAGGTAGACCATGGGTGGGGGTCGTGCTTGTATGATAAGATGAGAAACTTCTTTCTGGCCATTTACATTTTGTCCTGACCCCCACGTCCCCTCCCTTCCCTCTCCCAGAGGCACCATATAGTCTGGAACTTTCCTGCACCTAGCCACAGCAGGTGGCTTGACCCTGAACCAATAAAAGGAAGTGCTGAACATACTGCCAGGCAGCTTGCATGCAGTGAGTGTCCTAAAACCATCTGGGGTAGTCTCCCTGAGTGGCTAAGACACTGGGGGACTGACAGCTATTCGGGAGCCTTGCAGCCACCTGGAGGAAGTCTGCCTCAGTGACTAAGATATTTGGGGGCTGGCAGCCCCCTGGGGGAAGTCTCTAGCAGCTATGAAACTCGGGGATCTTACAGCTGCCTGGGGGAAGTCTCCCTTGAAGGCTAATATTCAGGGGCTGGCTTAAGAGCATCAAATACCCAGAGGCAGGGACTGGGACCAGACTTGCCCTCCAATGGATCATCATTAAAGGATTTAAACCATGGGTGTCCAACCTTTTGGCTTGCCTGGGCCGCATTGAGTGAAGAGGAATTGTCTTGGGCCACATATAAAATATATAATATAGTTAATATATATAAATAACAAACTTCCTTTTTTTATATATTTTTTATTATAACATTAAAACAAAAGAGGGCAATATAAACATAAAACTTGTGGGATATGTGAGCTTGTTTTTGTGAAACCAATGCATCAATGTCTGGTTCGATGGAAGTGGTTGCAATTCTTAGTGAGTTCTCAAGGTGCTTGTCAGAAAATTTTGATCTAATTTTACTCTTCGTGTGCTTCATCCTTGAAAAAAGTTGTTCACAAATGTACATACTGCCAAAAAAGCGATGACATGAATAAGGCGTGATTGTGAAGTGAGGGATATTTTTCTCTGGGAAGATAGGACTTATAAAAGTCTAGTAAAGAGACATGATCAAATTTTTCTTTGAGTTGAATGCCTGACTGCAACTCTATACATTCCATTTGAAAATTCGCAGGTAATGTATTTATGTCGACTGAAAATGGAGTCGCAAATATACCAAAAAATTGACGATTTTTTTCGAAAATCTTGAAACCTATTATCAAATTCCTGTATCAAAATGGAAAGCAAGGCTGCATATTTTTCACTGTTCACAGGACTGTGTTTAGCCAACGTATCAAAATGCATAACATTATTTGCCATAACTTGAGCTAGCCATAATTTAAGTTTCATTTCAAACGCTGTTATGGTTTGAAACATAGCACAGATAAGTTGATTTTCACCTTGAAGACGCATGTTTAACTCATTTAAATGAGCGGTCAAATCCACCAAAAATGTTAAATCCACGAGCCATTTTTCATCTTCAAATTCTGGCACAAATTTTCCTTTTGTCCATAAATGACTTGATTTCATTTCGCAAATAATAAAATCTTTTCAACATTTTACCCCGACTTAGCCACCTTACTTCAGAAAAGTAAATGATGTCCCCATAATCAGCATCCATACTTTTAAGGAACTCCTGGAATTGGCGATGATTCAATCCCCTGGATCTTATGAAATTCACAGCTTTGATGACAATTTGCATGACATCATCCATTTTTAAAGCTTTCGTGCATAAATTTTTTTGATGTACGATACAGTGATATTTCATCAAACGTGAGTTGCTGGCAGCAATTGCACCATCTTCTATTAGTTTTATAAGTCCCTCTTTTCCACCAACCATAGCCGGGGCGCCATCAGTAGCTATATCAGATATGTTGGCAAAGGTTAAAGAAAATCGCTTTAATGTAATTTTTACTGCTTCATACAAATCAAGAGATTTAATTGTGTCTTTTAATGGCACCAAAGAAGCCATTTCTTCAGTAAGATTGTATTCATTATCAATACCCCTAATAAAAATGGCAAGTTGAGCCATATCTATAGCATCAGTACTTTCATCTATCGCCAAAGCATAAAATTTGAAATTAGCAGCTTTGCTCTCCAAATCTCTTTCGATAGATTTTCCTATTTCTTCAATTCGCCTGGCTATAATCTGGTGAGACAAACTGATTTTAGAAAAATCCGTTTTTTTATCAGGACAAATTATATCTGCCACGCTTTCCATACATTGCTTAATAAGCTCACCATCAGTAAATGGTTTTGATTTTTTTGCAATCAGATTTGCTACCACATAACTAGCTTTCACAATAGAGTCTGTTTGAGTTGTAATTTTAAAAAAAAAAAATTGTTGAGATGACAGACTTGTTTTCAGTTCCGCTATTTTGTCTTTATTAAACATTCCTTGATATGTATCGAATTTGGCAGCAGGTTTTTTTCATATAATGTCTTTTCAAATTGTAATCTTTGAAAACTGACACGATTTCCCTACAAATTAAGCATAGTGCCTTATTATTTGCCTCGACAAAAAATTATTCATCTGTCCATTTTTCGTTGAACACTCTTCCTTCATCCATGATTTTTCTTTTTTTGGGTTCTGTTTTCTTTTGACACGACGTTGAAGCCATGCTCGGATAAAAAATTTAATAAATAAGCAACCATATATTTTTCTAGTATTAGCGATGTTGTATATGTAATTATATCAATATCATGAGCAAAAAACTATTTGATTCATTTTTGTACTTACTCCACCACAGCTGCTAAAAAACTATTTTAACTTATTTTAACTTATTAAATTATTTTATGAAGTAATACAAAAAGCCCAAGTGCAATAATTAAATAAGAAAACTTACATGTCTGCTTCCCAGCAAAAAAACTTAGCGTTTGTTTGCTGGGTTAATAACAATAAACGCCTGTCTTCACAGGCACACACACGTCGTATTATCACACATGTATTATTGGTAATCTTTGCGTTTTACTCGCCAAGTCGCACAAGCGCATATAACGTCTGACACACGCGGGTTTCGATTCGACTGACTGTGTGTGGCGGGTGCGGGAGGCGAAGTTAGCACTGCACTGCGCCCTCCCCTATGCAGCATTCTGTTGTCACCTACACAGTCTGCGCTCGAGTACCATGCAATCGAGTCATTAAAAATATCGCTAAAAATCACATAATAATGTAAAAGTTTACGATCTTGTGGGGCCGCATTACTAGCTGTGCAGGGCCGTATGCGGCCCATGGGCCGCGGGTTGGACATGCCTGATTTAAACTGTACTCAGTTCTGTGTGGCAGCCGTTTCTCAGACTCCCTCTCAGTAATTGACCCCTGGTTCCCTGTTACCCATAGGCACCGGAAGTGCCATTGAAAGTTGATTAGGCGAAGTTTCAGTGTAACACCCATGTGGACTTAAATGTTGATTTCTAGATTATGGACTGGGTGCAAGAGTGCAAATTATTGCTCTGAAAATCTTATTTACAAGGAGATCTAAATACAGACTTTCCTCTGGGCCCACTGGGCATACAGGCAGGTGGTGAGTACTGCCACAAGGTTTCATGGACTCCCAGCAGCTTTAAGAAGGGACAGAAGCAGGCACCATAGTGCACTGATTACTGTGGACAGGGTGTACCCTGGGACAACTGCAGGCCTTTTCAATCAACAGAAATAAAAACTTTGTTACTAGAATGACTGTCCTTTGAGACCAAATTTGTGTATGGGCTTGATCCAAAGGCCATTGAAGGCAATATAATAGCTCTACAATTACCACAGTTCTCCAAGTAAAACTTGCAACAACCAACAGACCCATGACAGATTTGACAATCCATTACATTGTCAGTGTTTTGCCAGTGTCCACTACTTACACTTACATTTTGGAGCGGGTGCAAGGATGAAAATTCTTGTTCTGAGGACCTCCTTTGCCAGGCAGTTTATACCCAGATCCAAGCCTGGGCCCATTGGTAATAGAGACTGGTGGTGGGTCCTGCCCTGGAGTGTCAGCAAGCAACCAAAGCAGCCATAATTGATTCAATGAACCATTGCATTTTCTGTGTAGTGCTTGTGTCTACTTACACCTACATTTCAGGTACAATTTCTTGTTTTGAGGGTGGTCTTTGCCAGGAGGTCTAAATCCAGATGCAGGCAGTGGGTTCTGACCTGGAGTGTTGGCCAGCGTTGTGAACACAGATGTAGCCTTGCTGGACCTCCTTCACCTTTGCCTGGCCTTCCTTCATGCTGCAGTGGGAGTGGCCTCATTCCACTAGGGTGGTGGCCATCCAGCATAGGCTTGGGCATTACAGTGCTTCATGTTGGGGTGTTGAAGTAGATCCTCCTTGCCCCACAGGTCCAGGAGGGTCTGCACCTTTGGCCCAGTCCAGGAGGGACCCAACTCTTGGTGTACCAGGCTGGCTCCTGGGATCCCTCTGGATGATTCTTTGAGGGCCCACGGAGTCTTGGGCTCCCTTCTGGTGTTACATGTAGAACACTGGCTGGAAAGTAGTGGGTGCAAGGGTGTTTGCTCAGCAGCTTTCAGTTCTGTTATTCATGCACACTCAGAAATTTGTCACCAAAGTGGCTGGACTTTGAGACAAAATTACTTATAAGTATCTTCGTTGTCAGGAGGTCTAAATCCAGATCCAGGCCTCCAAAGTGCTTTTGCATTCCATTTTGAAAACCTGCTCATTGGGAAACGTGAAATCTTTTTCTAACCCTTCTTCATGCTTTACTACCCCTCTCCTTCCCTCAATTATTAAAAGCACATCTCTTACACCGGCAAGCCAGATTCTGTGTGGAAAAAGTGATATTTAGTTAACACAGCAGGGGAATGAGGGAAATGAAATTTAGGAAATGAAATGTGGGAGGATGTCATCAGATACCCACAGCCACTAGCAGGGCATTTTTGCCCCATGCTGCACCAGTGAAAATACCCAGATTGCTATGGGGCTCAAGGCCTTGTGTGGGATAGGTTCCCAAAATACACTGCTGCAACAGTTGATTTTGGTGACTTGGGTGTGGTAGCAATGTCAATTTTTTGGAAAGCATGTGGGAAGGTGAGGATGCTCAAAATCAGATATATAAAACCCACCGTTAATAAATTGAGTTCAATAAAGTTGATTATAGCTCGTAGTATAGACGCAGACTATGAGTCAAAACCAAATAAAACTAGGAATTTTCAGTTTGACTTTGGGCTCTCCTGGAACACAAAACTCAGAGTTAAATCCAGGGGGTGAAAATGTGCTTGAGTGAAATAGGAAAATAGATTGACAGTGGCACTCAGTAGTGTCACAAGACCCTCCTTTCCACTAGTTCAACCAGAAGTTATAGGCTTAAAGCAGGAATCACTGGGTAAAATTCTACTGCCTGTGTTATGCAGAAAGTCAGACTAGATTGTAATGATCCTTTCTGGTTTATTAATCTATTAATGGGCTATGAGCTCCAAATCTCACACTTCCTTCTCTGATTATATTTACAGAGTAGTTTCTAAGTCAGCAGCTTGAAGATATTTACCTTAACTCTGACATCCCTGAAACCTGAAGTACAACAAATACATATATATTATACACACACACACACATATATATTCCTGCTACTGCTACAACAATAAAATACTATAGTAAAATTTTTTCTATTTCCCATTTTTTAGTGATTGATATATATATAAGGGTACATCTACATGACAGGCTAAACTTGAAATAAGTTTCACAATTTGTGCTAAGCAAATTGTGTGGCTGATTTTGAATGTAGTTGGAAATAGGCTATTTCAGCATTTGGTGCTTTCTAAGCAGTGCAAAATGTAAAAATAAATGCTATTTCAAAGCATTCCTTACTCATCCTGCAATGAGGACTACAGAGATGCCAAAATAGCATGCCTGTTATTTTGGAATAATATTTCAAAATAACGGGCAAGTGTCAAAGACACAGAGTTGCTATTTCAGCATAACAAGGTATCCCAAAATAGCTCTGCCATGTAGACATATCCTAACAGTCTAAGTATTGAAATTTTAATGTACTAAGTCTTAATATGTTTTAAGTTGTATATTCTGCCAAACCATTTTGAGGCAGAAATAGATTCTTATGGTCATTATTCTGTTCTCACTCCTTAAGTAGATAATATTATAATAAAATAATAGCGATTAGCTCTTCTGAAATCTGTTTGTCTACCCTTGTTAAGTGTGTGAGAGTGAGGAATGTGTGAGAGATATGTGTGAAGGCCATCATCAGATCAGATGCTAGAGGAAGGACCCAACTGCTGAGGAGAAGGTGCCAGAGATCACTGCTCTCAAAAGAGGGCAGACTGACAACCCAGGACCCTGAGGGAAAAGGCATAAAAACAGCTTAGCATGGCAAAACAAGGAGCAAGTAGGACAACCTTAGATAACAAATATCCCTCAGAAAAACAGCATGATGATGAACCATTATAAAAGGAGGACTGCTTTGCCATGCAGGCCATGTTCCATCTTGCCACTGAAGACTGGAACCTTGGTCTGCGCTGAGGTAGAACCTCACTCCCCTCATACTTAGCCTGCTTGGCCATGAGGTTAAGGTAAGCAACAGACTGGTAATTATAAACATAAATCAGAGGGGTAGCTGTGTTAGTCGGTATCCATGAAAATGAGAATTCCTGTGGCACCTTATAGACTAGCAGATGTTTTGGAGCATAAGCTTTTGTAGGCGAAGACCCACTTCATCATGTGTGTGTAGTGGAAATTCCAGAGCCAGGCATAAATATAAAGGCGCATGAAAAGATGCATCTAACAAAGTGGGTCTTTGCCCATGAAAGCTTATGCTCCAAAAAAATCTGTTACTCTAAAAGGTGCCACAGGACTTCTCATTGCTTTATAAACGTAAACTGGCAGGACATGTGTATGTCTGTCTGTGTAAACATATACTAGCTGCTCTTCTATTGTATTCTTAATAAATGTGGTGTATTGCCTTTTCCCCTGTGAAGATTCTGTGTGCAACTTATAATCATAACAAGGCCAGTGAATATTTCAACAGAACCTCTCTGTAGCACACCCCTGCCTTTAGATTTCAAACTCAACCATCACCACTTGCTGTTGGAGGAAAGCACAGGCCTATCTTGGTAGCCATATGTAATTTAAATAATTTACATCAGTTCTCTGATACAATGTATAAGCCTATTCATAAAAATCACCAAAAAGAAACAAATAAAAAATTAACTATGGCTCTTCCTACATGCTAGAAGAGAGGGCAGGATTATGCTTTAAATTACACAAATGCAAATCTGAGTGATGCTATTGAAGATAGTGTGATTATTTCATATTTGCATGGGTGTGGGTAAGAAAAAACATTTACCTTTTCCTCTAACTAGTGTTCTTTGAGAGGTGTGGCTCATGTCTATTCAGTGTTAGTTGTGTCTGCTCACCACATGCGTTAGTCAGAAATTTTTCCTTCACTGCCATCCATAGGGGTCTGGCTGTTGCACCCCTTGGAGCAGCACCCGTGTGAACTGGTATAAGAGGCACTGCCCCATCCTCATGTAAAACTGACAGAAATGGGTTTATTGGCAGGTAGGACTCATCCTGGGAATCCTGGGGCTAAAGCTATGAGCAACGAGCTAAAAGCCAACATCTTACCTATAGCTGTAAAGCAGATTTCACTCTCCCTCCCTGGTCTCAGTGCCCCTTCCCTCAGCTGAGGAAGCACATCCCAACTTCAGAGATATCCCAGGAGTTCATCCCAGCTGAGTCCTCACTTGTAACACCAAAGGATCAAAGTCATCAGCAGGCAGGATTGAACTTTACGAGCTAAAGTCATGTGCCTCTTCTGCCGCATGAGTTAAAAGCCAAATGCCTGGTAGTGAAGGCTGTGGAGCAGACTTCCCTCTCAGCAGAGCTATCCCCGGGTGGGGAGGAGGGGCAGGCCAACCCCCACAAGGTCCTGGGCCCCACCCCTTCCCTGCTCTGACCCTACCCTACCATTTTAGTCCCTCCCCAACCTGCCTGGCTGGGGATTACCTGGGGCAAGGTGTGGGTAGGCAGCAGCAGCAGCTGGGGATCACCTCCCCTTTGGCTTCCCCCTCACACCACATGACCTGCTCCACTCCTCCATGCCCTCCTGGCCTTCTGAGCCCCACTTCTCCATGGGCAGCTGGGAGCAGAGACCGCTTCCCACTGCTGCGTAGAAATGAGTCTCAACAGGCTGGGAGGCAATGGAGGAGCACAGCAGAGCAGAGCAGGCTGCTGCTCGCATGGTGTGGCGAGTGTGGGGCAGGTGGCGAGGAGAAGGGAGGCAACCCCCTGCTGCTGCTGCCATCTGCCCTCAGCACTCATGCCATGCCATAGGTAATCCTCCTCCCTCCCATCCACTGGATGGCTGGGGTGGCTGCCATGGAGCCTCCACAAGCACAGGGCCTGGCGTAGCCCCCTCCAACCTCATCCTATGGACTGGAGGGCTCTTGGTTACATACCAGACCTGGCAATTACCAGACAATCTATCCATTGTCCAGTCCCTGCTTCTGGCAGTAAGAGGGTTAGGCCTCTCATACCCTGGGGTTGCATCTCTGACCACATTGGCTAATAGGGATTAATGGACTTATTCTCCACTAACTTATTGAATTCTTGTTTGAACTCTGTTCAGGGATGCTGGGTGCCTGGGGGAGGTGGGGGGAGGGCCACACAGAGGGGAAGGGAGAGGGCTGTGGGGGTACCCTGTTTATCAATTGAAATGTTGATGGGGGTGTAGGTGGGAGGTGCACCTCCTGAGTGCTACCACAAGTCACCTCTGGCTGCTGTAGTCTTGGTTTGCAACGTACCCCCAACAACAGGTTCCACAGATTGATGATGTGTTGTGTGAAGTAGTCTGCCTTTTGTTTGCTTTAAAACTGCTGCCTATTATTTTCATTGGGTGACCTCCTGGATCTTGTGTTATTGGAAGGTGTAAAAACACTAGCTTATTAAGTTTCTTGACACCATTCATGATTTTACAGACCTCCATCCTATTCTCCAATAGTTGTCTCTTTTCCAAGTGGACTGGTGGGGGGCCTGGCAGAGGTTGTAGGGGGTGTGGCCCCCCTGTTGTCACTGGCAGCAGGAAGTGGAGCAACCCAACCCAGGCAGCTCTGCTCTCAGCTGCATTGCTTGGGGGAAGGGACTCATGGGAACTGGTGAAACTACCCCCCACATTCACTGGCATTACAAAGTGGAGCAATAAGTCTGGGAAATGGGCTGGGGGGCAGATTGTTCCCTTTTCCCCAACAATAAGTGGGTGTGGGGGGTGATCCCTTCTGCCACTGCCAGGCCTCTGCTAGTCCCTTGGTCTGCACCACTCGCAGGAAGGGACCTGGAGGGAACCAGGGCAGAACAATGGAAGAGTGGGCAGACCCCAGGCAGGGGTGGCACAGGCAGGAACCATATGGATGGCAGTCACATGACCAGTGGGGCCTCCCCCTCTTTGTGTCCCTCCTCTGAAGTCGCCACTACTAATATCTTTTTTGAGACAGAGCAGTGCGCAAAGCATGGAGGTACTATGGATTGACATAGTCATCATCGTCGTCATCAACAACCATGGGCTCAGCACTCATTGGTGTCTGATACCTCCCTCATTATTTCCTTCCATCTCTCCCTGTCCAGTGTGGAGTGGCTTAGTTTCTGTAGATTAGCTCTGCACCAATCTACTATATGATCTACCCATTCTCTGTGAAGTATCAGAGGGGTAGCCGTGTTAGTCTGGATCTGTAGCAGCAACGAAGGGTCCTGTGGCACCTTATAGACTAACAGAAAAGTTTAGAGCATGAGCTTTCGTGAGTTAACTCACTTCTTCAGATGCTCCTGAAGAAGAGAGTTAACTCACGAAAGCTCATGCTCTAAACTTTTCTGTTAGTCTATAAGGTGCCACAGGACCCTCCATTCTCTGTGGAGTCTGCCTCTCCTGTTCGAACAGTCCTTTATGCTGAATACCAGGGTCTTGATTTTTCATATGTCATTCATTCTGCAAATATGCCTGAATAACTGTAACTTGCGTTGTATAACTTTCTGCAGTAGTAACAGAGAGGTAGCTCTGTTAGTCTGTATTCTGCTGTTATCTTCTGCAGTAGGTTCCCTTTCAGCTATATCTTCCTATATAATCCCGCATTGGTGACTTTCTGCATCCATCCTATTCTTAGGATCTTTCCAGAGTAACTCCTCTTGAAAGTTAACATTCTTCTCTTCAAATGTTTCATTATCACCCATGTCTCACATCCGTACAACATGCTGCTGAATACACACATTTTCAAGACACTGAACTTCGTTCCTAAGTTAATCGCTTTGCTTTTCCAGAGCTTATCCATCGCCTTCAAACTCGCTCTTGCTTTTGCTATTCCAGATGCTATTTCCTTCTTACAGTCTAGATCATACATTACGTTGCTGTCCAGATGTGTAAACTTCTCTGCATTCTCTAGTTCAATCCCTTCTACACTGATCTTCCTACCTATTTCCTTATCTCCAAATACCACTGTTTTTGTTTTATCAATGTTCATAATCAGTCAGCACCACTTCCCTTCCTCATTTAGCACCTGCACCATTTTCACTAGCTTCTCTTCATCTTCCTCAATGATAACTATATCATCCACGAACCTCAAGTTGTTAATTCTTATCCCGTGCACAGATATCCCTTCTACCTCTTCTTTGATCTTTTCCATCAGTCTCTCTAGATGAGTGATGAATATGCTTGGTGATATCAGATCTCGTCTCGTACCTCTACTCATTCTAAACCAACTTCCCATCTCTCCACACATTCTCAGTGCTGCCTCTGCATTGTCACTGATATCCTTCAAGAACCATATCAGTCTGCTATCCACTCCATAAGACTCCAACACTGCCCAAGTCATTTTCTGATCTATACTGTCAAATGCCTTTTGAACATTGATGAAACAAGTGTACATGTTCTTGTTCTTTCATTGAGCTTTCTCCACTATCTATCGTAGTGCCAATATGTGCTGTATGGTACTTCTTTCCTGAATCCCTCTTACTCATCCCCTATATGTTCTTCTATGCGGTTAGTCTCTCCGTCAGTATTGTCATCAGCACCTTGCCTAGATGACTCATCAGGTCAATCGTTCTGTAGTTCTTACGCTCCAATGCACTTCCTTTCTTGTGTATTGTCACTAGCATGGGTCTTGTCCATTCCTTAGGTCCCTTCCCTTCTTTCCATGCTAATAACATAGTCAGTATATTTCCTGAATCATACTTTCTCCACCATATTTAATCATCTCTCCTGTGATCCTATCATTTCCAGGGTTCTTGTTCTTCAGTCATTTCACTGCTCTTTCTACTTCCTCCTTCAAAATACCAGTCTCACTCTTGATGCTCGGTGGAGATACTGCTTTCAGTTCTTTGATCAATCACTCTGAGATACTTGGGTCCAAAAGTGCTTTCTATAGGTTGGTGCAACATCTCGTCCATTGCTGCACAATCTTCTTCTTCACAAGCACCTCCTTATTCTCATCTTTGATCACCATTTGCTTTGGCTGCCACTTCCTATTAATATTCCTGATCATCTTATACACCTCCCTGGTCTTACATTTGCTGCAATAACATTCTTCAAACTGCTCATCTAACCATTCTGCCTTATCCTTTCTGGCCGCTTTCCTTACCTCATTGTATTTCACCCTATATTTCTATTCTGCCCTCTCAGAAACATCCCTTCTGATTTTCAACGCTCTCTTCTCTTGGACAAATTTCAGGGTCACCTGTGTAATCCACTTCTTATTGATCTTCTCTTCTTCTGGAACAGTCTGCTCAATTGCCTCTTCTATCATCATGGCTATCCCTTCGACTCTCTTATCCAGGTCTCTCTCTGTGTCTGCATTCCTAATCTTCTCTTCAAATGCTGCTCTGTATGCATTCCATATTTCTTCCTCGCCTAGTCTCCCCATGTCTCTTCTTTTCTTAAACTGTGGCTTACACTTCCTTTTGACAAGTATCAGAGAGGTAGCTGTGTTAGTCTTTATCTTCAAAAACAAGAAGTCCTGTGCCATCTTATACAATAACAGATATTTTGGATCACAGACTCACTTGTTTGCGTTTGACAATATGGCATGATATTTTCTGTCTGATTATCTACCCTTTTCCTAAATTTTCTATATTTATGAGAATTACAGTTTTCCTTTACTATGGATGACTAGATAAATTTGATGAATGAATGTTTGCAATATTCTGTACCCTTCCCTATAAATAGTGTGAGCAATATCCAGGAACTATTGAAAACTTTGACCTAACTAAATGTTATCTAAGTAAATTGACAATTGAACAATGCATGAGAGTAGGGGGGATGGATGAGGGGTTGGATTGCACCCTCAGCAAGTTTGTGGATGACACTAACCTAGGGGGAGAGGTAGGTACGCTGGAGGGTAGGGATAGTGTCCAGAGTGACTTAGACATATTGGAAGACTGGGCCACAAGAAATCTGATGAGGTTCAATAAGGACAAGTGCAGAGTCCTGCACTTGGGCTGGAAGAATCCCAAGCATTGTTACAGGCTGGGGTCTGACTGGCTTGGTAGTAGTTCTGCAGAAAAGGACCTGGGAGTTGTAGTGGACAAGAAGCTAGACATAAGTCAACGGTGTGCCTTTGTAGCCAAGAAGGCTAATGGCATATTAGGTTGCATCAAGAGGAGCATTGCCAGTAGATCCAGAGAAGTGATTATGCCTCTTTATTCAGCTTTGGTGAGACCGCATATGGAGTACTGTGTCCAGTTCTGGGCCCCCAATTTTTGGAAGGATGTGGACACGCTGGAGAAGGTCCATCGGAGGGTGACCAAAATAATTAGGGGTGCTGGAGCATATGACCTTTGAAGAAAGATTGAGGGAATTGGGTCTGTTTAGTCTGCAGAAGAGAAGACTGAGGGGTGACTTGATAACAACCTTCAACTTACTGAAGGGAGGTTGCAAAGAGGCTGGAGGGAGGCTGTTCACAGTGGTCATGGATGGCAGAACACAGAACAATGGACTGAAGTTGCGGTTGGGAACGTCCAGGTTGAACATTAGGAAAAACTTTTTCACTAGGAGGGTGGTGAAGCATTGGAATGGTCTACCCAGGGAAGTAGTGGAGTCTCTATCCCTGGAGATGTTTAAGTCTCACCTCGACAAAGCCCTGGCTGGGCTGATCTGATAGGTTTGGTTCTGCCTAGGGCAGGGGGCTGGACTTGATGGCTTTTTTAGGTCTCTTCCAGCTCTATTGTTCTATGATTCTATGATTCTGTTTCATTTGTAATACAAATTA
Organism: Carettochelys insculpta; assembly: GCF_033958435.1. Lineage (NCBI taxonomy): Eukaryota > Metazoa > Chordata > Testudines > Carettochelyidae > Carettochelys > Carettochelys insculpta. The sequence continues at coordinate 12,708,418 of NC_134150.1, read as the reverse complement.
TCTGTTTTCCAAGGTTTCAGTTATATTATATTCAAGATAAAATCAATCACTGATTAAGTGAAAAAAATAAGCCAGCTTTATCACATTTATGGGCGCAACACCACAGATTTTAGTGAAATTATATGCACTTATGCCAGTGACAAATTTATCCTACTGTACTTGTATTATTTTAGAGAAAGCCAAACATGTTTGGCTAAAGCAAAGCCATTTACTATGGCTATGTCTACACTACAGCAATCTGTTGTCAGAAATTACTGTCGGAAGCGATCTTCCGACAAAACTTCTGTTGACACAGTGTGGCCACACACAAAAGTGGATTGAAAAAGTGATCCAATCTTTTCAAAGAGAGTGGCTGGACTGCCTGGCCCTCTCTTGACAGAACAGCCAACAGGAAGCAAAGCTGACTGGGCTGCCTGGTGACCCAGAAGCCCTGTCTGTCGACAGATGTACCCCCAGAGTGTCCACATGCCATTTTTGCCAACAGATTCTGTCGAGAAAAGTGTTCTGCCTTGTGGTGGAGAGGCATACTGTCAACAAATGCATTTTGTGTGTGGCTGCTCCATGGACTTTGTTGACAAAATCCTGGTTTTGTCAGCAAAATTCTCAAGTGTAGACATAGGCAATAGGTACAATTCTGGCCCTGTCGCAGGTGGAGAGAGAAGGGAGTTCTGCTGCTGACTTCAATATCAAGATGTCTTCCCCTCTATCTAACTTGGATGATACAAAGAAGTAATGGAAATGTCATTGGGAGCCAACGTAGATGCAAATCATTAAAAAAATGAATGCTTTTATTTATTCATTTGTCTGGGATAAAACAGGTAGTTTGACATACTGGTAGCTTTTAATTTTCTTCCCATTTTAAGGTGTTAAATACCTAAGGTGGCTCTTTGTAATTGTTTCTTCTGAGTTTCCTAATTGTTAGTAGAATTTCAGATCTTATGTAGGGATGTTTTTCTATTGAGGTGTTTCAAACATAAAATGTTCCTCTATGCTGAAAAAAATACAAGTCCAGTGCCTCCTTAAGATTCTTATTGTGAGAACAATACAAAATTGATAAGCCAATAGCCCATGCTGTATTTGCAACCAAACCATTACAGCATATTCTGCTTCCACAGGTTTCTTAGGTGAATGCTTCAGCAAAGCTATACCCACCACCACAGTTTTCAGTTTCTAAGTTACTCGGCCTGATACTGCTATGACACATGGGTCTTTAAATATTGTTAACATACTAGCATAAGTGCATTTCAATTAATAGCAATGATGCATTTCAATTCTGAAGGAATAAAGATTTTATATAATTGAAAACAGTTTTTATTAAAAATATTAACAACTGTGGCGGGAAACACATGCACACTCTAAACTTTAATCATAAGTACTGCCACTGAAGTCAGATTTTCAAATCAGTAAAGTTACCTGGGTAAGTGTTTCCAGGATCAGGGACTTATTTTTCAATATTTTGCATTTTACCAACAGTAGTTTGAAAAATTGAAATGATATTCTATCAGTGGTATGTAAATTTTCCACAGCTTAAACTTTTAAATGTGTTTTCTAGTGTCTTGACTGGATTTAAGATCAGTAGTAGAAAATCAAGTGATTTAAGTAATTGTTTAAATTGCTCCGATCTAAACTGCTCCCACCCTGTGGAAAGTGAGGCTGTGTCTACACAGGCAGCTTCTGTTGACAGAACAGCCCTTTTGTTGATAAAACTCGCCAAGTGTCTACCCAACAGAACTCAGCTGTTCAATCAGCAGTGTGATCCCTGTTCCTGATCAGGAAGAGTGCCTCTGTCTGCAGTGTTTTGTTGATGAGTGCCCATGTAGACAGTTCTGTCAACAGAGAGGGCTTCCATTTTCCCAGACAGCCCTGTTTGCAGAGCTTCCGGGCAGCCATTCTGTCGAGAGAGGGCCGGGCAGTGTGGCTGCTCTCTGTCAACAGAGCAGATTGCTCTTTCAATCTGCTTTTTTGTGTAGATGCAATCTGTCGACAGAGGTACTGCCGAAGTTTCTCTGTTGACAGTGACAGGAGGTTGTGGAATCTCCATCTCTGGAGATATTTAAGAACAGGTTAGATAAATGTCTATCAGGGATGGTTTAGACTGTACTTGGTCCTGCCATTGAGGCAGGGGGCTGGACACGATGGCCTCTCGAGGTCCCTTCCAGTCCTAGTAGTCTATGGTTCTATGCTCTGTCAGTGGAGGCTGCCCATGTAGATGTAGCTTGAGAATACAGGGAGAATTTTAATCCAATTTTGAGACCAAGCAGGTTAATTCAGGATTATCTGAACTTGACATTATGAATTTTACTGGGCTCTGATATTCTCTACAGACTAATAAAAACATGTTCAGACCCTCTTATTATCCAAGTGGCTCTGGCCAGGCGCTGGGTAATTGGATGGAAGAATTAAAAAGGGGGGTCCTGCTCTGGAATAGTTTGAAATATCAGGTAAAATTTCCCACATCTGAAAACATTTCAAAATAAAAAGGTTTTATCCCCAAAGAAAAATTCACAGGCTTGCAGACAATTGACTTCAATTCAGCATTGGCAAAACCCTTTACATGGCAGGTTTGTTTCTCTGAACATACCAATGAACATAAACAAAACCCAGTGGAACCAGAGGGGCTATAAAAACAGTGTTAAAATATTCAAAAAAACCCAGACAACAGAGTGAAAAACAAACAACAATAAAGCAGCATATTCCTTGTCCCATATGTGGCAACACTGGGGCTCATAGTGCCAACTCTGCCCTCCGTCAGCAAGGCTATCCAGTCCCACGCACAGCCTGAAGAATCATGTCTCCTGCTACCTCATACTATTTAACAGAAAGCAGTGGAGATGTGCCTTGGCCTCTAATGCTCACAGCAATGTAGATTAATTTACCAACCTCCTTATTTTTGCTTAGCTGACTTGTCAACCAACTCTTCCATTGCTTCCACTATTCTATTTTCTCACTCATGAACATTTCTCAGTCATTAACATTAACATTTTCTCTGCCTCCTCTACCCTCTGCTTTCTTCATCTATCTCCCTACTCTAATCTCTTCCTATCAGCCTCTCTCTGGCTACGTCTAGACTACGAGGCAATATCGATTTTAAGGCATTTAGCCCAATTTAACCAAGTGCCTGTCTTCACTGTATATTCCATTAGATTGATACATGGAGCACTCAAATCGACAAAATATCAATATAATAAAATTGTTGTAAACTGACAGGTGTAGCATTCAGTTTGAATCTAAAATTCTGAATAAAGGGTAGTGAGGAAGCACTGTCTTAAATTGAATCCATTAGCCCCCAGAGATGTCCCGTATGTGCCTCACAGTGTCCCGCAGTTCCCTGCTCTGGCTTCTTCCATCTCCATTGCTCTTAGGTGTGCAGGAATTAGGCAACAGGAAGACCATTTCAACTCAGCACCTGGAAGCTCGTGGCTGTAGGGTCATGTGTGTATGAGAGGCTGAAAAATCTTCTCTCTTTGTTTACTATTAGCCTGGATGTGGGGTTTGTGGTTCTGTGTCTACCTCTGCTAGCTGTCTTTTTTTTCTGCACTACCTGGTGCCAGCCGATTCCCCCCAGCACCATTGTGGCAGCTAGGCTGTGGTGGGGGGGAGGGTCGTGCTTGTATGATAAGATGAGAAAATTCTTTTTGGTCATTTACATTTTGTCCTGACCCCCATGTCCCCTCCCTTCCCTCTCCCAGAGGCACCACACAGTCTGGAACTTTCCTGCACACAGCCACATCACATGGCTTCACCCCGAACCAATGATGAATGTGATAAACAAGCTGCCAGGAAGCTTGTGCGCAGTGAGGGTCCTGGAGCTGCCTTGCAGAAGTCTTCCTCAGTGGCTAAAGATACTCAGGGGCTGGCAGCTTTTGGGGGCCTTGTAGCCATCAGCAGGAAGTCTCTCTTGGCTGCTAAGATAGGTGGGGGCTGGCAGCCACCCAGGGAAAGTTTTCGGTGGTTGAGATATTCGGGGATCTTGCAGCTGCCCGGGGGAAGTCTCCCTCAGCAGCTAATATTCGGGGGCTGGCTTAACAGCAACAAGCACCCAGAGGCAGGGGTGGGATCAGACTTGCCCTCCAATAGATCATTGCTAAAGGATTTAAACTGTACTCAGTCCAATGTGGCAGCCATTTCTCAGGCTCCCTCTCCGTAATTAACCCCCTGGTTCCCTGTACCCATAGCCATAGGAAGTGCCATCAAAAGTTGATAGAGCGGACATGCAGTGTAACGCCAGTGTGTACTTAGATGTATATTTCTAGATTATGGACTGGGTGCAAGAGTGCAAATTATTGCTCTGAAGATCTTGTTTACAAGGAGGTCTAAATACAGACTTTCCTCTGGGCCCACTGGGCATACAGGCAGGTGGCGAGTACTGCCACAAGGTTTCATGGACTCCCAGCAGCTTTAAGAAGGGACAGAGGCAGGCACCATATAGCATTGATTACTGTGGACAGGGTGTTTCCTGGGGCAACTGGAGGCCTTTTCAGTCAACAGAAGAGAAAACTTTGTCACTAGAGTAACTGTCCTTTGAGACCAAATTTTTGTATGGGCTTGATCCCAAGGCCATTGAAGGCAATACAGTAGATCTACAATTACCAGAGTTCTCCAAGTAAGTCTTGAAGCAACCAACCGAGCCATAACAGATTTGATGATCCATTCCATTTTCAGTGTTTTGCCCATAACTACTACTTACACGTACATCTCCAGATTTTTGACTGGGTGCAAGGATGTAAATTCTTGTTCTAAGAATCTCCTTTGCCAGGACGTCTAAATCCAGATCCAAGCCTGGGACTGCTGATAATAGGGGCAGGTGGCGAGTCCCGCTCTGTAGTGCTCGCAAGCAACCAAAGAAGCTCGAACTGATACAATGATCCATTGCATTTTCAGCGTAGCACCTGTGTCTACTTACACATACCTTTCAGGTGCAAATTCTTATCTGAGGATCTCCTTTGCCAGGAGGTCTAAACCCACATTCAAGCCTGGGCCTGCTGGTAATAGGGGCAAGCGGTGGTTCCTGCCACAGAGTTTCAGCCTGTGTCCTGGGCCTGAATATAGCCCTGCTGGACCTCCTTCACCTTTGCCTGGTCTTTCTCCAAGCTGCAGCAGGGGATGGCCTCATTCTACTAGTGTGGTGGCCATCTAGCATAGGCTTTGGCATTATGGCGCTTCACCTTGGGGTCTTGCAGTACATCCTTCTTGCCCCACAGGTCCAGGAGAGTCTGCAACTTTGGCCCAGTCCAGGAGGGACACATCTCTTGGTACCTCAGGCTGGCTCCTGGGACCCCTCCAGATGACTTTCTGAGGGCCCACGGAGTCTCATCCTCCCTCCTGGCTTGCCATTTAGAATGCTGGCTGAAAAGGAGAGGATGCAAGGGTGTTTACACAGCAGCTTGCAGCTCTGCTGTTCACACACACTCAAAATTTTTCACTAGAGTGGCTGGGCTTTGACACAAAATTATTGATCTGAGATCCAAGCCTCCAATGACCCAGTGCTTTTGCATGATTTTGAAACCCTGTTGTTTGGGAAACCTTTTTTCTAAACTTTCTGAAGCGCTTTACTACCCCTTCCCTGCTCTCAATTATAAAAAGGACATCTCTTATACAGGCAAGCCAGGTTCTGCCTGTAAAAAGAAATATTCCGTTAACATGGCAGGGGAATGAGGGAAATGAAATGTGTGAAAACGTTGTCAGATACCAACAGCCACCGGCAGGGCATTTTTCCCCCATGCTGCACCAGTGAAAATGCCCAGAATGCTATGGGACTCAGAACTGTGGGACAGGTTCCCACAATTTGGCTACTTGGTGTGGCAGCAATAAGTTGATTTTGTGGGGAGCATGTGGGAAGGTGAGGATGCTCAAAATCCAATTTATAAAACCCAATGTTAATATATTGATTTTAATAAAGTCAATTTTAGCTCATAGTGTAGATGCAGCCTCTCTCTCCTCCCCCTACAATCTATCTCCTGACACTTCCCACTCCCAGCTCCCCTCCCTGGGTCCTTAGGGAATATGTCTACAATGCACTCTAAACTGTGCCCTGACTCAGGTTTGAGACCAAGCCCTCCTACATGCCTTCCATTTGCACACAAACCAGTCTGACTCAGGTCAGCAAGCAAGGACCTGTGATCTAGGACCTTGCAGGGGCTTGGGGGGGAGGAGATCAGAGCCCAAGTTCTCCTGAGACCTGGGCCCAATCCCTGTCTCTCTGCAGAATTGGTGCATACCCATCAGAAGGTTTGCATACTGCATAAGGGAAACATCAGCACAACTGAGAGACCTGGGCACAGCAACTGTCAGCCCTGGTTTACAATGCAGTGTGGATGTTCAAGCACAGGCTTAGGAGCACCAACTCCTGAAGATCTGGGCGTAGTGTGCAGCAGACATATCTTTATTGTCTCCCCATGCCCACTCCTTATGGTCCCCATTTCTGCTGCAGTTAAGAGCTTGGAAGTATTTCCGCTATCTTAGTTTTCGAATTCTTAAACCACCTCTTTACCGCCTCAGACAAAATGTTTCAAACTGGGTACTAATAATTTAGAAATGGCATTTCGTAACTAAAACCCATTAACTTATTATTTCATTCTGCCAGGTGCTGAGCATTTTGATATTGATTCATGAAAGCCCTTAAAGTTAAAATGTTATTCCATTTCAGTCATTGGCAAATTTGTTATAGACTCCAAAGTTCTCTTAGCTCCTCTTCCTAAATCAGACGCCCCAGCCCCCTAATCATTTTCAAACCAGAACAGGTCTGAAATCTTTTCAAACTCCTGCATACAAATGACTACACAACTGTGTATGAAAAGCTGTTTTTTCTTGCCTTCCAGCCAGGGATGAAAGTAACATGTTTCTTACAGGTAATGTTGCATTGCAACCACCCATCCCGGAGGGGGTGGGGAGGGGTGATGATGGGATTCAGAGCAGGAAGATGGGGTATACGTGTGCAATACAATGCTATCTACAGGCAATTTAAATGCGGGGTGGAGTTAGGGGAGGGGGACAGCTCAAGGCAGAAGTTTGGGGATGTGGGTGGTTCAGGAGTCAGAGTTCAGGGTTTGAAGGTTTGGGCTGGGATGCATGTCGGGATTAGTGTTGGGGCGACAGGGCAAGGGCAAGGGCAAGGGCACCATTTCAGGAGGAAGGGGGGTTGCAACCGTAAATACTGGGACTCTGCTCCTCTTCTTCCCCTTCTCCTGATGATTAGGAAGTGAGGGGAAAGCACACAGCATTCATGAATAGTAAGAGAGAGATAGCCGTGCTAGTCTATATACTATCAAAACAAACAAGCAGTCCAGTAGCACTTTAAAGACTAACAAAATAATTTATTAGGTGATGAACTTTCGTGGGACAGACCCAGTTCTTCAGATCATGAAGTACTCCTCTGCCCTTCCTTTGGCAGCTGGAAGTAAAAGGAATGTGCCAATCCTGATCATCCAGTAAAGGGGGAAAAGAGTAACAGAGTCCCAGTATGTGCAGCTGCAGCCCATCCTCCACCAGAAATGGTGCCAAGGGCTCAGGAGATCATGGACCTATAAGGGACACCTCTGTCTGCCAGCCAACCAACTTCACCTGCCTGACTGCCAGCCGCTTACCACAGAGCCTATAGGAAGCTCAAGGAACCCAGCTGGGAGCAGCCGTGCCTTCTCCTGTTGTTGAAAACCTCAGCTCACTGGCTCCTTGATGGAATGGTGCACTGGGGCACATTGGCTTACTTTCACCTCTGCTTCAAACATATTAATATATGTGGCACAATTATAGAAGGATTTGGATTCATATGCAGTGATCTGTTTTTATACAAACTAAGAAAACTGAAAGCAACAGCTGTTATTTGGTCTAGCTATCCTACTTGTTTTGTAGCTTTATGGAAATGTGTTGTTGTACATTGAAAACAAAATCATGTTTTCTAACCAAAAATATTTATACTGATAATATTGTCTTTGGTTATAAAAGTGCTATTGACTTAAGTTTAGATAACCTCAAATTCTTCTCAATGCAGATTTCCATGAAGCATACATGCACAATACAATAAGAGGTGATTCTCCATATAGCATAGTTGACTAATTGAATTCACATGATTACTGACTAGATAAACAGGGTATTTTGTCTCTGTGTTACCTGACAGTTTATATGAGATGGATTGGCAGACAAAAGTTCAAAATTGCACAGTACTTTGAATACCTGTGCATACAGACAGAAACACTAGAAAGCATGCAAGAACAGCTCTGTAGCTGTTGCAGTACTCAGCAAAAGAAACCCTCTACAATCCTGGATGTGCAGTAAAGCTACAAGGATCTTGCTTCATAGACCATAATAGATAATGGAAAGAAGTATAATGTGGCACAGCAAGGGAGGAAGGTGAATATGGTTTGACCGCACATGCCCAACTCAACTTACCTGTGACCTTTCTGTACAAATCTCTGAAGAATGTATTCCTTTTCAAAGGCCTAGGTAAAATGTTTATTTTAACATAAATTAAGTATGATTAAAAATGTGTTAGCAACTAGTGGAGAGTTTAATGTGTTTTTAAGCAGCACTCATTTCCTAATACATTAAGCAAATATTTTTTCTAGTCTAGACCAAAATAGTTGAAATAGATGAAAACTTTTGAAGAAGAGGATTTCCTTCAGGAAACTCTCAGCTAGAATTTATGCTCATATAAATGATTCCATTGCAGTGTTGATATGTATGTCTTTGTATTATTTTTCTTGTACTACTTACAATTTGGACAAAAGGTTAAGCACTGGTTGGAAGTTGAAACTACCTGCTGCACAAGAAAAAATTACTAGAAACTTTTGAACATGTAGGTTGCACACAATGTAATATGGTGCAGTCCATTTCCTGGGAAAATGCACACTAAATAACATGTCTTGCTAGTAACAAATATGGAAAGAAATTGGGATATTTTTAAAATCAGAAACTAGAAAATAGTCTCTTTACAAGGAAATACCTAAGGCATATTGTAAGCTATGTAAGTCTGTTAATGTCAGAGTCACAGAGAATGGTTAACATGATGTGCCCAAGTACCAACTGGAACATACTGCAGTAACTTATCACAGACATCAGTGTGTAATGAATGGGTTATCCTCAGTTTCCAACTTCAGATGGTGAAGATTAAATGTTAAGGGTGTTACTGTAAATGTAACGTGTATGGTTGATGAACATCTAAAATGAATGTGATTAATTTTCTAATTTTACTACATGATTTACTTCAGAATAGGAATTAGTAATAGTTTTGTAACTCAGTAAATAATCGCAAAAATCAATACAACTCACTTCTCTCTTTATGTGGAAGATACTTGGTTTGGGTTGCAAGTTTCAGAACAATAATATGAACCTCCTGGTAGAATACCACAACTATATTTCTGAAAAGCCATTTGGTTAAGCTCAGTGTTCAGTCTAGCTGTTTTTAATTACTGTAACATACAGCAACAGTCTTAATGACAATACAGGCACACCATGCCAAAGAAAGCTAGAAATAGCATCCAAAATGATGAGCTAAGATCCAGCCCAAGTGACAGATGCATATGACTGTTTTCAAGAAATGGAAGAGTTTAAGAATGCAGCCTCCCATGGTTTCCAGAATGTTCCAGAGGACTGAATTGTCAGGATATACAAAGTCTGGATGAGTGCAGTAATACTCCTGGAGATGGTAGGCCCCAAAATGGAGGCACCCCTCAGTTCATGATAGAATCTGTGGTCAGATTATATTCCATTGGCCTTGTAATGTACATCAACATATTAATATTGTACGGATGTCACTCGAAAGCTTTTTGAAGATGAAGAGGCATTATTAAAGTGATTAGAGCACAGATGGTACAAACTATATACAGATATTCAAACCTGCATTTTTGCATTACAGATACTTTTTTTTTTGCTGTTCAACTGTAATGAATTGTTTCATAATCGATTCCATCTTCTTGCCATTAGCAGACTTTGAATGTTCACAAATAGGAGCAAAGAACTCATTTTCCAGAGCTTTAATCACACAAAGAGCGAATGCCTAATTCTCTAAATGAAATGGTCTGTGATCACTGAAGCAGAGATTTAATATATCACGGCAAATTAGGTAGATTTTAATAAATTACTTATCTCTCTGAATACTTTACATATGCTTATGAAGAAACATAGCCTGTTTGCAAACAGTGAAAACCCACTGCCTATAAAATCCTTTGAAAAAAAATTACAAATAAAGTAAATTAAAAAATGAAATGCATTATATCCTAGTTCTCCAGAGACAATTCTTTTGCTGCCTTGATTCACAACTCCATTAAAAATATCAATTAAATCCTTCATTGAGATTGGTTAAAAGCTAGAAAATTAACTTTCCAAGCTCCTTTTCAGCCAGTGGTTATCCAGATACAAGGATCATTGTATGCGTTTGATGTAAGTTTAAAAAGTGATAAAAAATACTTGCCTGTCCCCACAGCTCAAACTAAGTGGAACAGAATCTGATTGATTCTTTTATATTTGCTTCTGTGCTTTGATAGCTGAGGGTTGAAACTGTAAATCTCTTTTACTGGATATCAAACTGAGTTCCCCCTTCCCCTTCTTCAAATCATGATAATCATAAACAACTGCTTATAATGTTAGTAGAAGGGCAAAAATTATTTTTAAAAAGCTTGCAGTAATTTAATAAGTCTTGCAACTTGCCCCATTCTTTATATTTAATTGAGAGAAACTGCATGCATCAAAGAAAACACATACTGAGATTTAATGTGCATAAAATGGATATTAGCATTTTAAAGAGGCAGATTAACACATTAATCCAAGTAATTTTCATATATTGCTTCTAATAAAATCTTCACAGTATAAAATTCTTAATGAGGCTAATCACAGGCATTCCATTTAGTGGGGTGATTAGGGATAACATAAAAGTATTTTTAATCAGGTTTCCAAGTCTTAAGCTTTTTTATTAAAAATTAAAAATTCAACTTGCATTTTTATTACTGTTTTATGTAAGAAAAATGTTGAAAATGCAAATAAAGCACATCATTCAATCATGTAGGTATTAATTATTTACAAGACGCTGTCCATTGTGGAGAGAACCTTAGCCTTAGGGGGGAAATATAAAAACAAACAGACTGAAAAGTATACAAAACTTTACAACTACAAATAAGCATCTTTTTCATATAAATTATACATTAAATATACTGTAGTAATTAGAAAAATCTTATCTTCCAAGAGCTTTCAAACATGTATTTACACTGGGAGAAGAAGCATCTGCAGGCACACTTTCCTTTCATGCCTCCTAGTCATCTTTGTGATCCTCACAGACTGAGCGCAGAGCATGGAGGGCCTCCACTGTTACTTTGAGCTTTCCAATTACTGCACTATCATCTTGTGAATCGAAAACTAGGAAGAAAACATCAGACAAAAATATTAGCAATTTAATTTAGTTTTTCAGTTACAAAAATTTCACTTTAGCATTCTGGAAGATTAAAAGGCACTCATACAAGGTTAAAAATAGTTAATTCTAGAGCTCAATCTTCCAAGATGCTGAATACTATCAATCCAACTGAAGAGAGGAGGAGGAGAAGAGGTTGTTCTGGCCCTTTACAGGATTGAGTTCTTCCAAAGACTAGGAAGATTCCACCTCAATAATGATTTATGGAAAGTTTAATTTTCAGACTAAGAGAACGCTATTTATGATATGCATTTCTAAAGTGTTCATGCTTCATACCAAATAAATATTACATATGAGGGCACATACACATTTTAGGGTTTGATCCTGCTTTTACTGAAGTCAATGAGTATGTTACCTTCGGCATTGGTTGGGGCTTGAATCATGCAAGTCAGATATTAAAATACAGATGACAAGTTGATGTTGTTTGGGTGAAGTATAATATGAATTTGACTCTGGGCTTCTTGCATGCGGTAAACAAAGACAATATTCACACTTAAGGAGAAACCATGATCAGAAAATAAATTTTTTAAATATCTCTGTCTTTTTCTACATTGTCTGCATAACTGATAATGGAAAACTTGACATTTAACATTTAGTAACATACTTTAAAATACCATTTTTTCCAGTCTAGAGAAGAATAAAAGATGGGTTCTGCTGCTGTGATTGTCGAAAGTTCCAGTAGAAAACATTCTGCTCCCTCTGGACCTCTATGGAGGGCTATGAGGCTGTTTGAACAAAAGTCTTAACAGATTTTTTTTGAATAAGCACATCTTTTTGCGGGGTGGGGGATCATATCAGATCCCTCAGAGGGAATTTAGCAGTAGGTAAATGATATGATCGTGTGTTATACTCACTAGAGGGAGCAGGGCACCTCTTTTGAGAGCCTACAGGCAGCTTAACATTGTCCCAGACTAGTAGGGCAACTCAGAACAAGCTTGGAAAAAGAAGAACGTAAAGCATTTTCTACAACTTGATAAATTTGTTTTTGTGCACAAGTGACAGTGTTGTGTAGTTGCTAACTTAAAGGACAGACAGCATAGAATTCCTAGGTTATATTCCCAGCACTGCCATTGATTTTGTGAATGCTTGGACAAGGCAGTGAAAAGTATGGTACACTAGTAGCTTAAAAATACATTTTCTGTATGTTTTTACTCATCTACTATTGTCACAAGTAACATGTAAGATGGCTATAAATGGAGACGTTGATAAAAACACTGTTTTCCTGTATTTTACCATTTGTTTACCTTTCTTTTGATAGCACTTAGTGCATGTTTAGTGCCAATGTTTCCCTTGTACAGTCAATTTTTCAAGATGTACTTGTATACCTTTCACACAACAGTCCAAGACAGTAAAATAATTTAAAAAGGAAACATGATATTAAAGCCACAAAACTGCACAAATGTGGATGTAGAACTTGAAACTACTTTTATACAGTTTTTTAAAATTTACTAGATTGAGAGTTTGCAGTGCCCTTTTAACTTGTGTGTGTGTGTCAGGTTATTCAACAACAGAAAAAGTGTAATACCACTCAGATCACAGAGATTTTGATAAGCTTAATTATTTGCAAAGTGCTTTAAAGGTGCCATATACAATAAGTACCTATTTTTAAATTTAATAGGACTGAAAAGAAGAATATTTTTACAATCATTTTCACTGAGGTAATCTCTTGAGCACTGGGTTTTTTCGTATTTTGGTGTAATAACTGTTCATGTATGTCTAATTTCACATGTTCTAGAAATTCATAAAACACAGTAATGCTTTATGGGACTCTAAATACAAAACAAATAGTGATGTTTGCATAGAACCTTCAAATTAGCCAGGATAATTAGTCCTTCTCTTACCCTGAACACCAAAGATATCCAAGAGTCATAGGAGGAATAAGTGGAATATAAGTAATACAATACTGTCGATTGCCACAGAACTCAAATACCTATTTATAACCCTTTACAATGGTACTTTCCCTTCCAGTCTAAACTGAAAGTACAGTATAGCCAAAAAAACAGCCAAGCCCTGACAAAGTAGAATTTCTTAGCTATCATTTAAACTACTTGATAAGATTTAGCAGTCACATTTTCTAGCAAAAAATTAACATCTGGGGACACCTGAAAGCATGAGAAGATAGTGGAAGGGACCATTTCTATTTATTACTATCAAAATTATTGATACAATTTATGTAAAACAAGCAGAATGTCAACAAATTTTGGCAGAACAACTAATACTGAATACAATAATTTTGCTTTTAAAAATTTTAACAATTTCCCTAAATGATGACTAATAAGAATTTTAAGTGCATTTGTGAAAGTTGTTTCAAGGGTAGAAAACATTAGAATCCACTGTATCATATTTACATAACAAATCAATTTTGTCAATTGGGAAATATGATCAAAGACACATATGACTAAAGGTAAGAGGACACATGCAAAAAATTTCTCTATTAAGAGACTATTTAGAATGGATTAAAGGTCTAGAATGTATGGCCTATGAGAGAAAATTAAAAGAATTGGATTTGTTTGCTTTGGAAAAGATGGCTGAGAGGAGATACAATAGCATCTTTCAAGTACCTCAAAGGGTGTTACAAGGAGGAGAGGAAAAAGTTATTCTCCTTAGCCTCTGAAAATAGGAAATGGGTTTAAATTGCAGCAAGGAAGATTTAGATTGGACATTAGGAAAAATTTCCTGCCAAGGTGGTTAATAACTGGAATAAATTGCCTAGGGTGATTGTGGAATCTCCATCACTGGAGATATTTAAGAACAGGTAAATAAATATCTAACAGGGATGAACTTGATGGTGCTTGGTCCTGCCATGAGTGCAGGGAACTGGTCTTGATGACCTCTTAAGGTACCCTCAAGTTTCAGTATTCTATGATAACATTCCTGCTAGGGAGAGAATAAATGATTCAGGAAAAATAAGAACCAGCCGAAACACATATGCTCATTCACTCAAAGAACTGAAACTCTTCTAGGGTATGACTCCTTCTCATCATTTACCTGACTAATTCAAGTGATTTCTGGTATGTGCTCTGGGGACTTAGAAGTGCACAGCACACTCTGAAATTTCAGGTCCAGCTCAGTTGCAAGCACACACAAAAAATGGATACATGGAAGAGACAAGAGACATCAATCACTCTTTCTCTACTCAACTACACCACAGTAGTAACTTAAAAACTTAATCCCCCATCATTCAGTTTTCCTCCACAGGTCCAGCACAATGTCAGTCCCACCATCAGGTGGGGATGAAAAAGAGATGTGTATTGGCTGTAGCCTCTTCTCTGTCACCTAGGGGAATGGGATGGAGTCTAAGGGTACAACTACATTGCAAAAAAAAGTTCAGTGGCAATGAGTCAATGAGCCAACATCAACTGGCTGGGCTCATGCTACTGGGCTAAATGTAGCAGTGTAGACATTACTACTTAGGCTGGACCCTGGACTGTGAAACTGGGTGAAGAGAGGAAAGAGATAGAGGAAGCCACAGGGAGTCCTGTCTCCACCCCGCAAGAAAGTGGAAGATTCAGCATCTCATCATGCCCCATCAGGCGGCCCTCCCTGTTCCAGACAATTACCACCTGTATTTGTCAGATGGAAAATTAATCAACTGTAACTGAATTTGCTCTAACTGAATATCCAGGCCTGTACAGAGGAGGTGTGTGAAGGGTGCAAACACAACTCCATCCCCTGTCCATTTTCTCTCCTTTCCTCCCTCCTGTGCTGTGCAGGGGGAGACTGCAGAGCACAATGAGGGAACCCCAGGCACTCTAGGAGCTTAAGTTCTGTAGCCAGCTCCCTACCTGGAGAGCTGGCCCTGGAGCATGGAAGGAACTACATTTCCCAGGATGAAGTTGGCTACTAGCAACAGGAAAGGGAGGGAATAGTGTTTTTCACTCATGATATTCCAGCAAGATCCCAAAAGGTAATTTCTATAAAACCTTTATTATTGTATAAATTTTTAGTATGATGAAATAATTTTATCAATCCCTGTTTCTATTCAAATTTTTCATTAATCTCTCGTATGCACACTCATTGCATGACTATTTTGAACTCCTTTAGATTTAAAAAAGTTGTGGTTCACATTTACAGAAAAAAAGCACACATTCCAGAAATTCCTGCACACGAGCCTAACATAAAACAATGCTCCTGTCATGCCTTAGATACATGTTTCATATAAAGGACAGTACATTTCTTTCAGATTTAGACTTTTTATATTCAGCACCAATTCTGCCTGAATTGAAGCATATAAATAATGTGTGTACCATATACTGTACATGAATATCTAGGGGTTGAAAACCTGACAGTTTATGTTAGAGGACTCAATTCATTATTGAAGTCACAGAGGGTTTTCCATATGACTTTAACAGAAACAAAATTTGGCCCTTAGACAGAACAGAGATGATATAATTGCTTAAAATGGCTTGACAACTATTGGTAATACGAAACTGACAAAAAGTTGAATATAATATTAAAAAGTTCAGAGCCTTATTAGCATTTAAAGAAATACTGGGCTTGTACAAAAGATAAAAATACACTAGTTAGTAATTAAGTTGAATGGTCTCAGGTTCTGTAAACTGATTAATCTAATAATAATTTACTCGTACTTCTGTGCAGATATTTTTAAAATCAGGTCTGTGATAATTCTTAGATGATATTACTAATTCTCTGCAGTTATTTAAGTTTTAGGCAATACAACTTCTTCATGAAAATAATGACTCATGACAAGTGATTAAAGTGTGTAACAGGGTCAGGGCAGCAGACCCCAGGTCGAAGGGTGGAAGGCAGCCCAGAATCCAGCCTGTGCTAGGGAAAAGACAGGAGGAGTTAATTAGGCTCCCAGGTGGAGGCAACAGCATGTGGTACAGGTATTCAGTTAGCAAGGTCCAGCTGAGCTAACTGCCTGGAGTTTTAAAAGCAGGGAAGAAAACAGAGGAAGTGGGGAGAGAGCAAGTGGGGAGAGAGGGGAGAGAAGGTAGAGGAATGTGAGAGACAATGTGAGGGAAGTAAAAACTAGCAAGGGTGGGTCAGCAGGAGGAGAGTGCCGACAGCAGGGCTGGGGAGGGAGGAGTGGTGGGCTCCCCTGCCCAAGCCAGGCCAACAGATCTGTTGGGGAAGAAGTAAGGGGTCTGAGCCAAGGTGAAGAGTGCACCATGTCACAAGTGCTACTGCATAGTTCAATAGTATGACAACAATTAAATCATTAAGAATTAACCCTCTCAGAGCAGAGACAAAAACCTCCATTAAAATTTTAAAAGGAATGAATATTAAATGTTAAAACTAAGAACTCTGATAAACTTACCATCAATGTCTTGTTCAATGACGTCTTTTTCTTTCTGAAATATCTCCCTTAGACTTACATAAGCAAAGCCAATGTCTTCACACTCCAGATCTTGTTCGTCATCTGGAGGGTCACTAACCACTGTAAATCGTATGCTGAAATTAAACAAAAATTCTCACTCTTGAAATGATCCATAACACCCAATCACTTTGGGATTAAATCTAGACAATTAAAACAAATATAAAGACACAGCACATCTAGAATGTCTCAATTCAGCATATACAACTCTTTCGATAAGTGGTTCTCAATGAGGGGCACATGTACCTTGAGGGGTATGTATAGGTATTTCAGGGGTGCATTAAATCATCTAGATATCTTGTCTAGTTTTACAACAGGTTACGTGAAAAGCACTAGCAAAGTCAGCACAAAATAAAATTGCATTCAGTTACTTGTTTATATTGCTTGTTATATTATGCACAGAAATGGAAGTACAATATTTATATTCTGATTGACTTATTTTATGGTAAAAATGAACAAGAAGGCAAGTTTAAGTAATGTGCTGTGACACTTCTGTATTTTTATGTCTGATTTTTTTATAAACACTGATTAGTGCTTCTCAACACTTTTCATAGCAAGACTCGATTTTTCATAGCACATCACCCAGCCACACATCCATCACATCATCTAGCTCAGATATGCCTCTTCTCATCCAATTCTTAATATGGGAAGGAGTAGTCAGTTGTGACCCCAAACTGAGATCCCCTGTTTTAGATGAAATACATGTTCTCATAAGGCAACATCCATTGGTTGTTCACGGGGTAAAATATTAAGAGACAGAATTGTTTACGGGACTGAATGTAGCTCTCAGAACTAGGAATTTGTAAGTTCTTAGCTCATGTTGTTCAATCACATCCACATTTACGGATTAGGTAAATGCAGTACCCAAGTGATTCTTCCTGTATAACTCTCAGAGCTTTCTATGAGGACTCATGCACACATAATGCTTTGAAAATGTCTACTACTACCGTACTTTTTACTCTGCTGACCTTTATTTGCAATGTATTTGAAATAGCAAATATACTTTGGAGGAGTGGGAAAGATCTTGAATAATTTCCATATGATGTTTTTAATTTTAGCCAAAATATGTATACTTAAGGCTGAAAATGATTAAATGTCATCAGAATTTGGCTGGTTAAATCCTTCTGTACTACAGGAAATCAAGGAGAAAATCTGCTGCTTTACTTCACTGTTATTCACATGATAAACTCTAGGCATAGGACAAAATGCAAAGGTTACTCATTCTATTGGCATTATACTGAATCATGCCAAATAGGTAATAGAGTCACAGAGGATGGGCAACTCAAAAAATAAATCAGTCAGCTAAGCAGACATACTAGCTATATTCAGTTAGGAAATATTTCTAAATATCAGTTGCAAAATATTCAGCTGTAAGAGATTTTGGAATTTGCACATTGGAAACAGTTACTAGAAGAGACTATTCCAGACAAGAAAAGTACCATTATTTCTTGTTCCAAAACAACAACAAAAATTAGAGTCCAAATCTTGCTGTGCCAGAATAACATCTTTATTATGGCATGTTATATATTTGATGTTCAGTGCTGGATAATGATTAAATCTAACAACCATGTATAAACACATAGCAAGTGCGTCTCTATGTGGATTTTTGGTATTCATTAAATTTAAATCCTTTAGCTTCCATGGTCAGTAATTACCTTTCCTGAGCTGCACGCACTGAGTGCCTGATACATACCTGCCAAACTTTTTGTCTATTCTGTTTCCTTTGCTGTGGTGTCCCTCACACATTTGTTTCTTTTTGCCATGTCCCATCAACAACACCCATAAAATAAAATAAAAAAATCTTAATTTTCCTTTCTCTCCTGTCATGCTGCTGCCCTCATTCCCCTGTCAAATCTAATTCATATTTTATCCCCCTTACTGTGTATCCGCTGTATGTTATTTTTTAAAAATCTAAACATAGTGTATTTGGTCAGACTTCTGAAGACAATCATCATTCAAATCTAAATAAGGGTGTACTTGCCCCTCCCTAATGTCTAAGCCAAAGAGTTATACAAAATGTTTGCACTTTTTTCTGCAAACTTAAATTTCAGTCACTGTATTCAAATATTATTTTCCTTCCAAACACATAATTGTAGTATAAAGCTGGAGCTGTCTTCAATTAGTGGCTTGTGCAAAGGCCAAAAACACAAGACTGACCAAATGACAGGAATTCAGAGCTAACTACTCTTGTGGTATATCTTGGCAGCACTGTTTAACCATGAATGCTTGTAAATTTTACTACTTAATTTTTTTTCAATAGCCCTGATCCAAAATGAGAAATTCAACTTACGCAAAATCCAGGCCCATGACAGATGATGCCTTAAACAAAATATATACAAATCCTCCTAAAAATCCTTAATGGTATTAGCAACCATTACAATATGCTTTGATAGTATTGTATTTCTGTGTTCAGCTACTATAACTAATAATAAATATTTAACATTTATTTCCTTTTACAGTAGACCCCCATATTATGTGGGGGTTGCGTTCTCACAATCTCTGCTTAAGTCAAATTTCCCATGCAATGTGGGGAAGCCAGGAAACTGATGAGAGCACCAGCTCTGGTCAGTTTCCTGGCTTCTCAGGACTCTAGGAGCCAGGCACGGCTTCTCCCCAGCTAAGCCCAGCTGGAATGCTTCAATGCTATCCACAGGGCAGATTAACTCTTTTGAGGTCCCAATGTTAGTAGATTTTGTGAGGACCCCCTAGACTCTGGGGTGAGACCAAAAATGAAGGGTTCAATGTTCAGGAGGAAACTGACAGGGAGTGGAATAGGCATGGGTGTGAGGGTGGTACAGTGCTGGAGCAGGCTGGGAATGGAGGTCTGGCCAGAAGGTAGGGTGCAGGGGCAGGTTAATGGTGGGGTATCTGCAAGGGTGGGAGAATGCAGGAGCGAGTTGGGGGTGAGAGGTGTGGAAGGCAGGGAAGGTGCAGCAGTGGGGTAGGGGTAAGGTGTCTGGCTGAGGGGTGGGAAAGGGTGCAGGAGCAAAGGTGGGAGCAGAATCTGGTCAAGAGTGCGGGTGAAGGAGCAAGAGTAGATGCAGAATCTGGCCAGGAGGGAAGGAGAAGGAGCAAGGGAGGGTGCAGCAGCAGGCTGGGGATAAGGTGTCTGGCTAAGGGGGAGGGCGCAGGAGTGGGTTGGAGGTAAGGTGTCTGGCCAGGTGGGAGGGTCAAGGAGCAAGGATGGGTATAGACTCTGGCAAGGAGAGAGTACAGGAGTTGGTTGGGTGTGGGAGATCCAGGAACTGACCAGAGATGGGCAAGCTGGGCAGGAGGGGGGTCGAGGAGCCGATCGGAGCTGGGAGAGCTGGGCAGGAGTAGGGTCAAGGAACAGATCAAAGCTGGGAGAGCTGCTCCGGAGGGGGGCTCGAGGAGCTGAACAGAGCTGAGAGCGGTGGTCAGGAGTGGGGTCAAGGAGCCAATTGGAGCTGGGAGAGCTGGGCAGGAGCGGGTATTGAGGAGTCGATCGAAGCTGGGAGAGCTGCTCCGGAGGGGCATCGAGGAGCTGATCAGAGCTGAGAGAGCTGCTCACGAGGAGGGTCAAGGAGCCGATCGGAGCTGGGAGAGCTGGGCAGGAGCAGAGTCAAGGAGCCAGTCGAAGCTGGGAGAGTTGCTCCGGAGGGGCGTCGAGGAACTGATCAGAGCTGGGAGAGCTGGGCAGGAGCGGGTGTTGAGGAGCCGATCGGAGCCTGCATAGCTGGGCAAGAGGGGTGTCAAGGAGCTGACCGGGCCTGCAAGAGCTGGGTGGGGGGTAGGCAGGAGGGAGGTGGGGCTGGTGGAAGCAGCAGATTTGAAATTCATCCAAAAGGTGCAGTGCGGGAACCCTCCCAGAAGCAGTTTTCAGTGCTGCGTTTCCCCTGCGGGGGAAGCAAAGGGGAGGGAGGAGCAGTGCCCAGAGCCATGCTACTTTCTAACCCTCACTCTCCCCAGCTGCAAGATCTGGCCACAGGTTGCAGGGCTTAGGGCTGCCACCGTGGACCCCTGGGCAAGGTGTGTGTTTGGGCCAGATCCATGGCCCTAGAAGGGGTGGGATCAAAGGCTGAAGGGAGCAAGGCTGATGGCAGTCAGCCCTTAACACCATTCAGAGCGTGGAACATGCTCCCTTGCCCCGGAGCCACAGGGAGCAGCACTCTGGGATAAATGCTCTTTTGGATATATCAGTTATGTGATAGGGATAGCAAAGTAGAAGAGGGAATTGTGAGCGGTATCTTGCTGTAGCACAGAAAAACACAATGAGCTAACTTAACCATCTGTCTTTTTTTACTGGCAGTTAAAATAGCAAAAACACAACACAGGGATAACATTTCTTATCCAAGTGAGGCTGTTTCTGGTATTGCCCTCTAGGTTCTCTCTGCCTAGAGATCTACTCTTACATTCCCTTTATGTAACTTTGTAAGCCAACCTGCTACCAATGAATTAGCAGCAATCAGTCAGCATTTCCCAGAAAGGATTCGTTACCTGCTAATGGAATAGGCAAAGACTTTGTCACATTGTCAAAGACAGCATTAAGAAATATTTATAAAAATTCCAAGGTAGTGGAGTGGATACCTAAACAAAGCTTGTGTGCTAAAGGAGGGCTGAGGGATAAAACAATTTTTAACAGAATGTCTTTAAACAGTAAGTGTTCCAGATACAGCCAGATACATGACTGTCACTGTGAGCAAAAATTAACACGTTATTATTATTATTGCTCTGAGGCCCAATACCACAGGGGTACACACTATACCTATCTATAAGAAAAAGGTGCCTGCCCCAAAGAGGTCACACTCTGCATATAAGACAAGAGACAACAGGTAGAGGAAACTGGCAGACAAGGTGCCCTTCTTGGATGAGGACGGGGGAACTAAAAAAAGTAACAGTGAGACAATTATGGTAAGTGTAATGAACTGTGATCAGTGCGTACCAGCTGCCTAACCACTACTGAAGGCTTTGCAGACTCTAGGGCAGAGATGGATGTTAATAAACAATATCTGGTAGATTTAACATATAAAATCAAAACAGAGACAAGGGGAGTGAGGTAATAGTTTTCACTGGGTTCTCTTTCACTGTGGCAAGGGTTACACTACAGCAGTCCTTTCAAAGAAGTTCTTTTGGAAGAGATATTCTGAAAACACTTCTTTCCAAAGAGCATGGTCACACACAAAAAGCGTACCAAAAGATCGATCCAAACTTTCAAAAGAGAGGGGCCACATCACCCTGGCCACTCTTTTGAAAGAACAGGGCAGGAAATGCTGTGGATGGTGTTGCATGGCTGGCAAGCCCTCCAGGGAGCTTCAGCCATGTGCTCCCTTAAAGGGCCTCTCCCAGACAGACACTCCCTGCACATCCTGAGGCCTGCCGAGGTGAGCAAAGCAAAGCAGAGCCAGTGCAGGGACCACAAGCTGCTAGACAGCCATGGACCCACTGCAGCTCCAGCACTGCACCCATGCCCTGGTTGGGCTGCTGGCCACCATCATCATGGCTGCCCTGCAGCTCCTCTGGTGGGATAGACCTGCCATTAGGGCTGAGGAGTTAAACGCACCAGGACCCCAACCACGCCGCTCCCTCCCCGACTGATGAGGTGTCTCTGTAGCTATCCGACCAGTTCCAACTGGTGGGACCAGCTGCTGATGGGTAAATGAGATGACATGCTGTGGCTCCAGAATTTCCATATGCAGTAGGAGACATTTCTGGAGTTCTGCACCTGGCTTGCCCCTGCACTCCAATGCCAGGACACCTGCATGCAGCCCACCCTGCCCCTTGAGAAGTGAATGGCAATCGCCATGTGGAAACTGGCCACACCAGACAGCTACCACTCTGTGGATGTAGCGAAATCGAAGTAAGCTAGTTCGATGAATAGTGTCTACACGTCACCCAGGGCTGGTGCCGTCGACGTTCAACATCGACGTTGGGCAGCACTACCTCGAAGTAGGTGCTGCAGGGGAGCGTCTATACACCAAAGCAGCCCACATCGAAATAAGGGTGCCAGGAATAGCTGCAGACAGGGTCACAGGGCGGACAAGCACTTCCCGGGCAACAACAAGCCACTCCCTTAAAGGGCCCCTCCCAGACACACTTGCACTAAACAGCACAAGATCCACAGAGCCGACAACTGGTTGCAGACCCTGTGCATGCAGCATGGATCCCCAGCTGCAGCAGCAGCAGCCAGAAGCTCTGGGCTAAGGGCTGCTGCACACGGTGACCATAGAGCCCCGCAGGGGCTGGAGAGAGCATCTCTCAACCCCTCAGCTGATGGCCGCCATGGCAGACCCCGCTATTTCGATGTTGCGGGACGCGGATCATCTACACGTGCCCTACTTCGACGTTCAACGTTGAAGTAGGGCGCTATTCCCATCTCCTGTTGGGCATAGCGACTTCGACGTCTCGCTGCCTTACGTCGATTTCAACTTTGAAATAGCGCTCGCCACGTGTAGACGTGGCGGGCGCTATTTCGAAGTTGGCACGGCTACTTCGAAGTAGCCGGCTCATGTAGACGCAGCTAGGGAGATATCCCACGTGTGTCTTCCTGAGTTAAAGGAGGTTTTTCTCACATGGATTGTGGCAGTCTACCAACCCAGGGTCAAGGAATCTGTGATCTGGGGGAGATTTTTTAAGCAGAGACTGTAGAGTTAAGGTATTTTTAAGGTTTTTGCAACCCCCCACTTTCTGCGCTTGGAGTGTCAGAGTAGGGAGGCAGCCCTGACAAGACCTCGTGTCCTCAAATTATTTATTGGTCATATGTTAAATACAGAAAAGCATTTTATGTAGCTGCAGATCTACTTCCTTGTTAATAAATATAAAGTGGCAAACACAAATATTGCAATTTCTGTCAGTAAAACCACTTAAGTTACAAACAAATGAACCTCAAGAACAAAGTTTTCTACATGAAGTGGAATAGCAAGAAAAATGGAGAACATGAATTAATTTGAAAACATAACTTTCTAAGGAATAGCCAGAAAAATCCACTTCTGAAGAACAGTTATGAGAAGATAACCGTCTTTTCCTCTTTGAGTGCTTGCTCATATCAATTCTAGCTAGATTACTTCTGCGCCTTTCCTTGGAACTGGGGTCTGACTCAGGAATTGCAGATTGCCGCACCGCTCTGTCAAAAGATGCATCCCCTCTGGCCCGATGAATTATGGCATAACACAATGCACATACAGAATGGCATTCATGAATGGAGGAATATGTGACTGGTCTACAGATCTCCTGTAGTCCAGAAGTGCAGCCAATGAGGCCTGGTCCCTTACAGTGGGCTGTAATGTTAGGCAGTGGAAGAGGAAGTTACTCACCTTGTGCTGTAATGATGGTTCTTCGTGATATGTGTCCCTATGGGTGCTCCACGGTGGGTGTCTGTGTGTCCATTGGCTGGAGCTCAGAGATTTTTCTATAGCCATGATTTCCTGCATTGTGCATGCGCAGTAGCACCTCCTCTTGCTATCTTGTGTGCACGTGGCACAGGACCCCCTTTTTCTTCTCTACCCCACAAATAGAACAGGATGCTCCAAAGCAGGGGAAGGGGGGAGGGAAGTGGTGCACGCATGGAGACACACATCTTAAAGAACCATCATTACTGCACAAAGTGAGTAACTTCCCTTCTTCTTTGAGTAGTGTCCCCGGGAGGTGCTCCACTTTGGATGACTATAAAGCAGTAGCTGCAGTTTGGAGGTGGGTTTGAAGCTTGGTAACTACCAGAGTATATAACGCTGCTTGTCTCACTTGGATGGAGGAAGCAATGGAAGATGAGAGAGAACAGTGCCATGCAAACATGTTGCTGGAAGACCACATGGCCACCTTGCATATGTCCATAAGGGGTACATTTTTGAGGAAGGTGGTAGTGGAAGACAAAGCGCAGGTGTAGTGGGCAATGACAGTGCCCAGGAGTTCTCACTGATGAATCACATAATGTGCGAATACATGAGAAGATCCACTTAGACAGCTGCTGGGACAAGACAGGCAGGCTTTTGGACTGTTCTGCAAAGGACAGGAACAGACTTGGGGGATTTACACCAAGGCTTTGTGCAGTCGATGTAAAAGGCCAATGCCTGACAGGTATCTAGGGTCTGCTATGCTACGTGCATAGGATCAGAGCAGGGCTTTGGGAAGAACAATGGTAAGCAAATAGGTTTGCTAAGGTGAAATGGAAAGGGAACCCTGGGAAGAAACTTAAGATAAGGGTGAAGGGTGACCCTATGCTTGATAAACACAGGGATAGGTCAGTGGTTTGAGCATTAGCTTGCTAAACCCAGGGTTGTGAGCTCAATCCTAGAGGGGGCCATTTAGGGATCTGGGGCAAAATAGATTTAAAAAGGGAAAAAAAGGATGGTGCTTGGTCCTACCAAGAGGGCAGGGGACTGGACTGGACTCAATGACCTCCCAAGGTCTCTGCCAGCTCTGTGAGAGCTGTATCTCCATACATTATTACATAAAGAATTCAGCATAAGGACGACAAGCTCCCCAACTCATCTCGGTGACCTGATGGCAACTGAAAATGAGACTTTTGTTGACAGATAAAGCCAGGAACATGCTGCTGGGAGTTCAAATAGTGGTTTCAGGAGGCACTTGAGTACGTGGTTGAGGGACCAGAGGACGTACTGATGGAAAGGTATTTTGCAGGCCTGTCAGAAAATGTTTGGTGATAGGATGAGTGAGTATCCCATCATCCATCTGGTGGAAAGCTGCCAGTGCCGTTACTTGCACCCAGACAGTGTGAAGGGCCAAGCCTAACTCACCAAGTGCAGCAGGTGGTCAAGAAAAACAGAGAGAGGCACAGTATGAGGAGGCATAGGATGGTGGGTGTCTAGCCACTGAGTGAACCTCTTCCACTTGTAGAGGTAGGACTTACATGTAGACTCCTGTCTGTTGTTAATGAGAATGCTTTTTACCCCTTCAGAGCATGCAATTTTGGCATTTTGGAAGCATGAAGGAGCCACACGTGGAGATGCAGATTGATTGGATTGGAGTGAAATATACAGCTGAAATCTTAAGACAGACGTCACGGTGAAGAAGAAAGGGATAAGGAGCCACTGCTGACATCTGACATGGATAAGGATACCAGATTTGTCTCGGCCACGCTGGGGCTAACAAGATGAGAAAGGCCTGCTCCAGTCTGACCTTGACCAGAAACTTGTGAATCAGGGGAAGAGGAGGAAATGCACAGAGAAGGGCATGTCCAACTTGATGGAGAAGGTGTCTCCAGCAAAGTGTCTCCCCAGACCTGCTCTAGAGCAATATTGGTCATACTTCCTGTTGACTTGGGTGTCAAACAGGTCTATGGCCCCAAAGTCGAAACATGATTGAGCGCCGCCATATTGATTTCCCAGTCGTGGTGGTCACTGAATGAATGGCTGAGAGCATCTGCCATGACCTTTAGCACCACAGTTAGGTGGCAGTACGGGTGACATGATGCCAGAGGCACCAGGTCTACAGTTTTATGGCCTCTGTGCTCAGGGACAGAGACCAAACCTCAGCCTGATAGCTGATATAGTACATGGTGGTGGTGTCCGTGAGGATGTTGACCAACTTGTTTGCCAGGTACCACTGGAAGTGCTTGCAAGCATAACAGACCACCCAAAGCTCCAGAAGGTTGATGTAGAGTGCATGTTTGATGAAAGACCATTTGCCCTGAATGGAGCAAGAGCCCAGATGGGCCCCCCAGACCATAAGAGAGGTGTCTTATAGTAAGGGTGACTGATGGTGTGGCTGGTGGAAGAGCTCCCTGGTGAGAATGTTGCCCGGACATGTCCACCACTGGAGAGAGGCAAGGAAATGTGGCAGAATGGTCACCATTTTGGACATTTTGGACAGTGGGTCCCTGGCCAGGGTATAGCATGTGCCAGCCATGACTGAAGACAGTGCATGTGAAGCCTGGCCAGCTTTACCACGTATGTGGTAGCGGCCATGTGCCCCAGTAGTTTGAGGCAGACATACACTGTGACAGTGGGGGACAGATGTACCACCAGGATGAGATCGCGCAGGGTCTGAAACCTTTGTAGAGGCAGTGTGTCCCTGGTGGTGATTGTGTTTATGTGAGCCCCGATGAACACTAGGGATTGTGTAGGCTGAAGCATGTACTTTTTGTAGTATATGTGGAAGCCGTGGCGCAACAAGAAGTCCATGGTGACCCACAACATGCAAAAGGCCTCAGTGAATGATCATTGTCTTTTATCAGACAATCGTCTAGATAGGGGAAGATGATGACCCTGTGTTGGTGCAGATGGGCAGTTATGACTGCCAGAGTCTTGGAAAACACCATGGGCACAGTGGGGAACCTGAATGGGAGGACTCAGTAATGATAATAGCGGGGCCCCACCATGAAATGAAGGAAGCATCTGTGCGATGGGTGGAGGGTGATGTGGAAGCAGGCATCTTGTAGGTCGAGAGCTGAGAGCCAATCATTTCTGTCCAAAGCCAGGATAATGGGCG
This sequence comes from Carettochelys insculpta, assembly GCF_033958435.1. Lineage (NCBI taxonomy): Eukaryota > Metazoa > Chordata > Testudines > Carettochelyidae > Carettochelys > Carettochelys insculpta. The sequence continues at coordinate 12,681,278 of NC_134150.1, read as the reverse complement.
TGTGAGTCACATCAAAGTTTAGGTGGCTGACAAGCCAATATAACACATGCACTTTATATGACTGGAAGGCATATGTCACATGCCATAAAATGTAAATACTACAGCAAAACCCCAGCTTTGCTTTATATGGCAGTTAACTATATGCAGTTATGGCCTACTCCTTGAAGTTAAATCAATCGTAAGATCTCTTGAGTTAGTTTTATCTTCTATCAAGTTCTCAGAGATAGTTTCTCAACAAGAAATTGTTACAAAGGTATATCATGTCATAGACTATATACATATATTTACAAAGATTTTGATGTTTCACTACCAATATTTACCTGCCAGTATTCATTTCTGAGTCGTGAAGTACAGACTTCAGGAGTTCTCTCCTTGCATGGTTATTCACCTTGTCCATGTGAATCACTGAAAAGCAAACCGAAACCCCCAATCATTATTTATAAAGTAAAACTAGAATCAGTTTGTTTTTGGCATTTAGAAGAAAGAAAAATGAAATCCCAAATTTCCTTTCGTCATGTTATCTGTCATGTCATGTCATGTCACTGGCACCTGTTTGTGCACATTGTCTGAAAAAACAGAAGGAGCTTCTAAGTGTGCCACATAGCTGTCATTTGCTGTTAATGGCAGTCATGACTATAGAAGCTAGTATCTTTATTGCTTTCTATATGAGGGAATTTACTGCATATTCTTTCACCCAAGAAGCCAGTGATAATGATAATCTATGGCAGAATGCTTGTGCCTTCTGACAGTCTTGGTAATATAATCTTCCACTCCTGCTACAACACGCAGTAAGAGATGCAGTTAGACCAAAGGATTGAGAAAATCCACAGCCTGTATTTTTTTAGTTCAAAAACACACCCATGACCAGTCCAGTTTTAAATGTTTTGTACCACTAAAGTGACAGACAATAAAATCTCACCTGATAAAACCATGAGGAGAAAATTAGAAAAATTTTTAAAGAAAATTCCATATGAAGATTTCTAGTATGGAGTTCCTTCCTTGGAAAGGGACTATTTTCTTAGGGCACAGTCACAGTCTACAAGAATTACAATGGTTTACAAGCCTGGGAGATGGGGAATTATTTAGATTCACTGCATACTGGTGAAACTAAAAATAAAGAAATTAAATTAAGAAAGATTTCAGACTGCAAAACTTCCTGAAAAGAAGATATATTACGGTGGAACAGGCTTCCAAATTAAATGGTGTAAATCTCATCATATAAAACCCAACCATTTCAAGCAACGGAAATCACATTGCAGGGAACATAGCTCCACTGGCTTTCAGGGCTGGTTACCTCCTAAGTCTGTTCCATCACTAACACATATGACAGACATTGGCTACATCTACACTAGCCCAAAGCTTCGAAATGGCCATTTCAAAGATTACTAAAAAGGAGCTGAAATGCATATTCAGCGCCTCATTAGTAATCTTCAAAATGGCCATTTGTATGGCTATTTCGAAGATTTGGGCTAGTGTAGACATGACCATTGTGTTTATTATTTTTTGTCTTTTTTCTCATTCTATTCACATGAACACAGTCCTAGTTCCCCTCCTGAACTCTGGCTGCAGGGAAGGAGGGGACTCACCACTCTATTATTTCCCAGTGGGGTGTGTGTTTGGAAAATCATGAGAAGGAAATGTGAACAGAGAAAAGGCTTTCCTTCTTTTTCTAAGTAAGGAACCTCTTTCTTACTCTCCCTCCAACACTACAAAATCAAAAACAACCTTTACCCTCCTTCATCATCACACCATATATTACCCAGACAGGAATACACTTTCCTCTTTCCATATCACATTAAGGATTCTCATCCCTCACCTCATGCTAACAACACTACACCTCTACACTTTAAAATCATCCGTTCCTGATTTCTACCCCTTCTTTTCCACCTGGTATGTGTATCACTCATATTTAAATGGGAATCATTTGTCCTACAAGGAAATAGAGAAAACTGAGATCTGGATGTCCAAGATATTCTCTGGATGCTCAAGTTAATTCCACAAAAAGGGTTTTCTAAAATCTTTATCAAGAAAAATCTTGCTACTAAGAACATGCTTCACAGAGTCCTGGGCTCTTGAATGTTCCCAGTTGACTGTATGAACATGGACTATGGATCTCAGATCACTCCAAACACATTTCCCAATCCCCACCACTTCATCAGAAGCAAAGGAAAAAGCACCCACAATAGTTACCTTCGGGTAACAACCAATATTATGAAACCTGGAATCTTTCTGCAACAGTATCAATATTTTAGCACCCTCTGCTAAATGCAATCAAAGGCTGTAGGAGTCAAGCAGTTTCACAAACCCCTAAATCCTCTCTGGAACCCTCTGTCTTCAGCATCTCTGCCTAATCACACTGGCAGACAGCAGAATCAGTTATTACTGCCATCCAGTATTCCTCTGGGTAGGTGGATGCCTTCCCATATGTGCTATTCACACAATTGAATGCTTCAGCAACCATTGAAAGAAATAACGGGGAGGCAGTAGGCAGATAGGTAGACAAGCAAACAATTTCAAAGGAGGCACAACATCACCAGGAGCTTCCTGTCTCATGCCTGAGTTTCCAAAATCTACTAATTCTAACTCTAAAATTATTTTATAATAATGAAAATCCATATTCATACCTGAACAGTCTGAATTCATTTGCCATATAAGGAGAATCTAGCATGTACAGTGTGTATCTTAAGAAACCCATATACATTTGTGTGGAGGCTGAGAAAGCACAGCAATGAGAAATTTTGATTTTTAGATTTAGTAGCAAATAACTATGATTTCAAATGCTGACAACACTGCTCCAATGCATACAACATCCCTTATAGGTGTCCAATAGCTGTAGGATCATATAATGCTAACTAATGACAGGTTGTATCCAGAATGGTACTTTGTAGCAAATAGAAAATTAACTCTAAAAATTGAAATATTTTGAAACTTTTACATCTCATAAAAGAGTAGATATGGTATATTCCAAGAAAGTCACTAAGTCACTACACAGCAAAGTTATTTTGAAATAATGGCCGTTATTCTGAAATAACTTTGTGAGAGTCTACACAAGGCAACTGCTATTTCAAAATAACTTTGAAATAATAGACAGCTTATTTCGAATTTGGTAAACCTCATCGTACGAGGAATAGTGCCTATTCCAAAACAGATATTTTGGAATAGGAGCTGTGTAGACAGGGAAATCTGGTCTATTTCGAAATAGGTGGGCTTGGGCTATGTCTACACAGCAGCATTATTTCGATATACATTCTTTAGAACTTGTTGGGACCTCTGTAATAAGGGGTATTTACTGCAAATGGTGAAGCAGGGGTCTAATCATAATTACGAGGAATTGGTGCTCCAAACTTTATTACCTCAAATATAGTGCTGCTGTGCATTGGAAAAAAGGAACTCTCCCTTTTAACAGTATAATCAATAGTGCTTTTCAATCTTGCTTTAACATTGTTACAGAATTTTACCAAGAAAGCCAGTTTCCTGTGGAGCCTAGCCCTAATTTTATTTATTTATTTATTTATCATATAAATAAATTAATTTATCTGAAATAAAAATATATCCCACCATTAACCAGGAATTCAGATATTCTGTATCCTCTTCATCTACTGACATAACTCCATTTTGTCCACATAATCAAATGTTCATTCCTTAGAGACAATGGATTCTGATCTGTGTAATTCTCATAAAAACTTTGGAAGATTTCACTAATCTTTTCCATTATATTGTCAATTCCCTAGAAGGTTTATGTACCATGAAGATAACATTCTTCACACCTGTTATCATCTATCTTATCTCCTAACCACTTTCTTGCCTTCTCAGCATTCTCATAGCAATATTTCCCATCTCTATGAAATATAAATGATTTTTATTTGTTATGAATGTGTGTCAATTAAAACTGGTCTCTTTAATTGTACTGAAAATCTATTTTAGGTGAAAATAAGAGCCAAATCTTAATGTGTCTACTTATTCCAGATCAAACAAAATGTGGGCTTTACTTGGATCCTCACAATGGTCCCCATATTTTTCAGACTGTAGGAAATAAAAGCTATATTCATTCTGAAATGCATACTTTGATGTGGCATTCATGTAGTTATCAGACACTAATTTTACTCTATGTTTCATCTGTTTCGAAAAGTATTTGTGAATAAACTACATATTGTGACTTGACTTGCTGCCTCCTGTGAAAGAAAAATTGTAAGAATGAGCCTGACACGAAGAGGAGGTCCTTCAGTTTCTCTTTGACTTTTCTCTGCACTATCACCTTACCTGGAATGGTTCTGGGGGACTGTAGAGTTGGGAGGCACTCATGGTTTTTTTGTAAATTGTCTTGCAGATTCTGCCCTAAAGGACAAGCTATATGGTGAACTTAGAGTGACATAATGCAGCTCCAAATTTTATTACCTCAAACCAAGAAGTGTGCCAAAATCCAAGTGATTTGCTTTCCTCCCGGTCTCAAATTCAGCTCTATTTATGGGGTGCTACACAGAATCATGGTTAGGGGCACTTCCCTGCTTCTGCTAAGAAATGGGGAATTTATTTTGTGGAATCAATGTTCCGTGCACTGAAAAAATGAAATTATTTAAAATATTGTACTGAAACACGATTTCTTTGTAGTTACTTTAAAGTGAGTCTGCAGCTGTCATATATGAAATCATAAATGCTGAGGTGGTGTTAGATGTGTTAAATAATTAAAATAACTGTTCCTTATTAACCAAAGATTTCAACAGAACCTTCTATGTCAGTTAAAGCAAAGGCATTTAAGAAGCAAAACAGTAACACTGCTAAAGTTAAAAATAAAATTATAAAACCTCAATAAGATTCCTTAAATTACTTGTGCATTTTTATATTTTTCATACAAAATCTAGAAGAATATTAGTTTGCCTCTAAGATCAAAGTACATTTCCTTTCTCCCCATGTAAATCTCATTTTTATTAAAGAAAATATTCAATTAACCTCAAATATTCTACACACTCAAATCTAATTAGACATGAATAAGAGATGGAGTAAAGCTATAGTAAACACACACACAGAGAATTCATTACTATTAGATTATTTGCCTTCTCACTAAGATTATCAAACAGCAAATTAGGATTTTTTGCCTTATATGCACAGCTAGTATTAAGTATAAATTAGATGATCAGTTATTAAAGTAAAACACTGGCAAGAATAAGACAACCATATTGCAAATGTGCTGCAAATTAGAACGTTATTGCCATTCAGATAAAAAAATATTTATAAAGAGTTATTTACTAGTACATTCTAAGTTATGAAGACAGTTTTACTTTTCAAAAGCAAATGAAAGCCAGGGTTGTTATATCCCAAGTTCCAATTAGTAAACCTAAAAAAATTTAATGTCTTTATTGCCAACCCCATTCATTCAAACATCACAAATCCGGTCCAAAGTACCCGCTAATGTTTTCCATACTGGTGTGGATTTTTTCCACCTATGTAAAGAATACATTTTTAGGTGCACTGAGGCATGTTCAAATGTGCACCACCAGTAGAAATAAAACAGCTGTGAGCACTCCGCTAATCAGTTGGGTGGCATTTGAATCTCTCCTGAGTAGCCAAACAAGTATACAGCTTACTGGAACACTGGTAATGTCCCCAAAAGTTGTGATACTGATTTAAAAACAAAACAACTCATAATTCTGGGACCTTTAGAGTTTAGCAATCATAAACATCACAAACTCTTCAAAGGTTTTTTAAATGAAAGCTGAGATTCTCAAGTAATCAGGACTCCAAATACAAGAAAAAATTTTACAGCACCAGGTAGACAGAGCAGCCAATGGCCACTGCCCATACTACAGGGAGCTACATGGGCTCCTCAACGAAGAGAAGAAAATTTCTGAGAAAAATTTATTAGAAATTACAAGGTTAATATAATACAGATGATCAGTATAGTGTAAGAACTGTCTTAGTGCTAATCTTTTTTATATATATTACCAAACTATTTCTGTCTTTTTCTTGTCTCTAGGCCACCATTGTGATTCAGTCCTTGGTCCCACAGAAGTCAAAAGGAATCCTGCCACTTACATCAATGAAGCCAGGATTTCAGTCACTATGTCTAGTTTTTTCTTAATTTTTTTACCTGCTGTTAGTTTAAGAGCTCAACTTTACTGAACCATCATTTCTAACAACGGTATATACCTACTATATTAATAGGCTCATTAATGTGCTTCAGGGATTACAGTATGTAAGACCACTCATTTTTATTTCTGCTAACAAGGCCATTATATATTGGTTATACATTGATCTTATATTGTGGTTAAGAAAAGTTATCTAATTTCAGCTTGAAGATATCTTCCCAGTTTGCCAGAACTATCACATTAGTTGACCTTTTCCTATGTTCTAAAGGTAGAAAAGACCTCAAGTACTCAAAATGGCTGCCTCTATACTTGCAAATTCTTCTAGAAAATCTGTCCCTTTTCTGAAAGAACAGGTGGAGCATTCACACATAAAATTCACTCTTTCAAAAGTAATTTGAAAGAACGCAGTTTTCCTTCTAGAAGCCCTCTTCTACTCCCAGATCAGGAAGAGCTTAGGCTGTACAGGACACTTATTCTTTCTCTGTGAAGTGGTCTAGTTACCACTACATGGGACATAGTAACAGAGAGGTAGCTGTGTTAGTCTGCACTTCAAAACAAAGCAGCAGAAATGGAGCACTTTAAAGACGAACGAAATGATTTATTGGCTACGTCTACACTAGCCAAAAACTTCAAAATGGCCACCCAAAGTTTCAAGTTTCACAGAATCATAGGGCTGGAAGGGACTTCAGGAGGTGATCTAGTCCAGCCCCCTGCTTCAAGGAGGATCAATCCCCACTAAGTCATCCCAGCCCGGACCTTGTCAACCCGGGACTTAAAAACCTCAAGGGATGGAGAATCCACCACCTCTCTAGGCAATGCATTCCAATGCTTCACCACCCTCCTGGTGAAGTAGTTTTTCCTAATATCTAACCTACACCTCTCCCTCTTCAACTTCAGACCATTATTCGTTGTTCTGCCATCTGACTCCACTGATAATAGTTTCTCACCCTCCTCTTTACAGCTCCCCTTGAGATAATATGTTAGTAAATTTGAGATAATATGAAGTCACTGAGAATTCAAGCCCCATAATGAAACTACTAGCAGCTTTTACATTAGATGTAATGTGGGTGTCATCTATAAACTGAAGTTGAACAAGTCATGCAAGTCACTTTTAAATGCAAACCTATTTGCTACAAGTATATTGGAACATAGAGAATGGAGAAAATATTGTGAATTAAGCAACAAACATAATGCTAATCACAGTTGGATAATCTGTTTGGCAAAGAGATTATGCTTAAACAATGCTGTGTGTTAAAAATGTATATCTAATTATATGATTTCTCATTAAACTTGTGCTTGGATATTAGAATTCTATGTGATTTTATGGATTAATGACTTCATCAATGTTTTGCTTCTTTTGCACTATAATCATTATACACTTTGTTTAAAATATGATGATAATTTAGTTTCTGACATCTTAATTATTTAAGTTTTCAATAAATTAAATTGTTTACCTTGCTTGGTAGAGTTCTTATAGTTTTCAGTCTCTGTCAGTAGGATCAGAGCAGATGCAATTGCATCGAAGGGCTTGACAATAAATGATGGATCATGTGGTGTGTGCTGGATGGAAGCTGGAGGCATGTAGGTAAGTGTAGAGTGGCTCGCACCTTACAAAAGCAGCTTCTCTGCCCTGGGTGTTATCATCTCCCCATTAGACTCTGAGAGATGGGTCATATCCCCCTGTCTGATCTGACTTGTTTTTTCCTCTTTTCATACATAGTATGCATAATGGGTCATTTCCACCTTGCTGAATAGACCTTGTCAGCTCTGGCCCTCCTTTTTACTGGGACCCTACTCTTTAAATACCCCTCTGAAACCAACCCCCAACCATGCATCTGATGAAGCGGGTCTTTTCCCATGAAAGCTTATGCTCCAAAATATCTGTTAGTCTATAAGGTGCCACAGGACTTCTTGTTGTTCTCAAAGCTAAATACTACCACGGCTACCTCTCTGATACTCCTAACATAAGAAAGATTCTCACCAGCAATCACAGGCTACATCACTGTAATACTAATCCTGGAACTTTTCCTTGCAACAAACCCTGCTGCCAACTGTGTCCACATATTTATTCTGGGGATACCATCAGTGGACCTAACCATGATTGTTACAAGATCAAAGCCATATTCTCGTGCATTTCCAGATACATTACATATGCCACTATGTGCCAACAATGCCCTGACACTAAGTAAATTGTACAGACTGGGCAAAACTTTCACCAAAGAATAAATGGACACAGAGCAGACATCAAGATACTCAATACACATAAGCGGGCCCATGAACACTTCAATGGAGTGGGCCATTTTGTCAAAGACCTGAGAATTTGTGTCCTGGAGCAAAAAGAATTCAAAAACAGATTACAGAGAGAAATTTGTGAGTTGGAATTCATATTCAAATTTCACACATTAACACATGGAATGAGCAAAGACATCAATTACCTCACGCATTACAAGGACTGTTTACCTTCCTTTGATGCTTGTAATTATCTCGGGCAGGACAATTAACATCCCCCCTCCGCTCCTCATCCCCCATGTCAGTTTTTATTGCCTTTTTTTTTTTTTTTTGGTCCTCTGTACTTATAAATGTTAGTCTGTATTGAAAATTCAATTGATCTGATGCAGTGGGTCTGTCCCATGAAAGCTCATAGCCGAACAAACCATTTTGTTAGTCTTTAAAGTGCTACATTTCTGCTGTTTTGTTTTACCAACTTTATTGTAATCAAGAAAGGAATGAGAATTTATTAAATCGTTTCTATAGAACTACATTTAATAGAAGACATGAGACTGTTCACAAATATACTTACCATTGCTATAATTGTAGTGAATCCACTGTCCACTTTTTGGTTTGGGAAGTGACACAGGTGTCTCTTCTGCAGGGAAACTGTGCAATTTGAATTCTACAAACAGTTGCTGTATTGTGTCATCCATTGCCACTCGGGAATCAGTGAGACTTAGGGATATAATCTCAATCTGAATTTTTTCTGTTGGCTGTTTTAAAAACAAATCACAAATACATTATTTCTTGTAATGTTAATTTGCACAAACAGACATGTACATCACTGGAATGTTTGGTGCAGTAAAACATGACTGACTCATTATGACAGGGGTACAATAAGGTTCCATCATTGACCTTTAAGCAGGAAAGCCTGTGTGTGGGTAATTTGTTTGGCTGACCAAATGAAGGGAACAGCACTTTATGTCTGGGGTATGGAGAGAAATAAAACTGCTCCAAAAGGATCAGTGTGGGCATGGTCTCATTCCCTAGGAATGCAGAGTTTAAAAGAGACATCTCTGACCCACCTCCCTTTTACTCTGTGCATGCATGGTATGAAGGGCAGCAGGCTAAATGTTGCAAGTCATTATTTAACATAAGGCAGAGGTCCAATGCAGGTAAACCATAGGAAAGGTATACAATGACTGGATAAATGGCTTGGAACAGAACGTAAAAAGATGTGCTAGTTAAAGAAATGAATGGGGAGGGGTGCTGCTGGGGAGGGAACTGGCAGGAAGTCAACCTCCCATTCTTATAGCCCACCTTCACACTCTTCCAAGAGGGGGTGGATGGCAAGGTCTCAGCAATAGATTTACTGCAGGGACCTGGATGGAAAAAGACCCCACCTTCCCCTGAGTCATTCCAGAATAAACGTGGGGTTATCTGCACTGAACACTTTTATCTGCTTGGTAGTCCCAGACATAACATAATAAAGTTGTTGCCTGATTAAACCCACGTCAGATGTCACGTGTACTTCTTTCTGCATAGCCAGTGCCCCAGTGTTTGCAGTTAAGAGTGTTTTTGCAATAAAGTCCTCATTTATATTTGAGGCTGAAAATATTTTCACAGTAATACAGTAACAAAGATGTTGTATGTACATTTACCATCATTCAGTAACCCACCTGAAAATCTCAACTAAATCATGGATCAAACTTTTCCAACTGGAAGACTGTCACTATATACCTTCTGAAAGACTGCAATGCTAATAAATTAAAGCTAATATAAGGTGTAAGATGCCATGTGAAGTAATACAGTACTTACAGGTAATTAAATACCACATATTTTACTCACCTTCTCTACTTAGGTTAAATAACTGTTTAAATGGATAACACTTTTAAAGAACTCTAAATTGGTCCAATCTATTTATATTTATATTTTAGCCTTAATTATGACATTTTCAATATTTGAAACTGCTGCTTTATCATTTTTGTAATTTTGGCAGGTTTCTGTGTATGTTTGTTTTATTTGTTAACTGTAAGTATACTGTACTCTTCTAAGGAGAGTGTAAATGTCAAACATTACAGAAGGGGTCATAAATATTTCCTTGACTAGTTAGTCATGATTTCAAAGAAAGCATGATTTCAAAGAAAGAAAAGTCTCTATGATTTCAAAATTTCACTGCACAGATGAACATTCAAAGGATGAGATTCTGTTCTTCAAAGAGCAAATAGAACTCCTCACAGTTCACAACTGTCAAGTTTTCCTCAGCTGTTCCAAAAGTCACAATCTTCTCTAATGATTATTTCTCCTACATGTAGTTTGAATGCTCACTCCAAATCATGTGAAGGAACAATTATAAAATTCAAAAATAAGACACTTACAAGATCAATCTTCTAGACCACTGTTAGAAGGACAAATCATACACATCATGGTGGTTTCTCATGTATTTCAAATCATATTATATAATTAATAACACTGAAAAGCATGAGTATCCTATTGTAAAAATATCCTTCATAAAGAAAAATTTTCACTGCTGTCAAGCCCCTTCAATATTTGATGAAGTAATTTTACCCCCTCCTTCAAATGACATTTTCTTTTATTATGTATCCTAGGACACTTTAACTAAAAACTGAAATCTGAATATTTCAATAAGGCTGTTTTATTATTCAGTAGATTCATGGAAATTTTACTAGGATGACAGAGAAAATTCCACACCATTCTGTCTCCACTAATACAGGTACATGGCTTCAGCTGGCAATATTACTAGGATTAGCATAGTATGATGAAATATTTAAAGGAATTTTTTTTCTAAAACCTAATAAATCAAATGACTGCCAAATGTCATTAAAGTGATGGTCTTTGACTTGAATATGCTTTTCATATTCAAATTTGAAAAGAAAGAGATGAAAGCCTCGAAAGGTTACTCGGTTTCGACTAATAACCTCAAGCACTCTACATTCACATGCATAAGAAATGAAATTGGCTCTATTGTCTAATTTTACTTCAGAAACAACTCTTTGCTTTTCTGCATTATACAGCTATATCTGCAGATACATTTAAAGTGATACTCTAAGGGGTTCTGTCCCCTTTAAAGCATATAGCAGTTATGTCAAGCTAGTTTGCACACACACACGAGTTTAAAAGTTAAATTCAAACATAACATATTGTATTAGCAAATCTTTTTGCATAACTTAAAATTTTGTTTAACGCATTTGCAATAGTATGCTACAAGAAAACATATTTATATTAATTTCTTTTGTCAGACAGGAGAGGACAATCTACCCATTGATCTACCTAATGCTTTTTAATTTTTAAGGTGACAATCTGCATTGTTACAAAATTAGAAGAAAAACAAATGAATAGTTTTAAAGTTAAAAAAAAGAACATTTAGAGGCATGGTTTTATTATTATTATGGATGAAACATAGTGTATACCAAACAGAATAGAAGTTGATGTTTTTAAAAAACAGATTTATAAAGCACACTATGCAACTGCTAAAGACTAAATGAGTTTTGTTGGCAAAACCCCAGTTTTGTCTACAAAACTCTCTAGTGTAGACACAGACTAACAGTATTGACATATTTCACTAAGAATATAAAAACCACACATTTAATATAAATAATAATAAATAAGTACATAAATGTCATAACTAGTACCAGCTATGACTGACATTTTAAACTACAGTTAATGGTACTAGGCTGCAGGACAATATATATTTATATTTTTCTTTTCCCCCTTTCCCCTTCTGCCCCTCTACTCTCTGATTTGCTCACCTTGATAATTTTTTTTCTGATTTGTCAATTTAGATTACTTTTTTGGTTCTCTGTGCCTTAAATATTGAGTCTGTTCTGGTATGGCTATGGTCTGAAGAAGTGGGCCTGTCCCATGAAAGCTCACCACCTAATAAATTATTTTGTTAGTCTTTAAAGTGCTACTTGACTGCTTTTTTTGTTTTGATAGTATATAGACCAGCACGGCTTTCTCTCTGTTACCACCACATCTGCCATGGAACTTCAGTGTGCTGATAATGTAGTTTTTGTCCACTCTAAGAAAGATCTTCAAACTATCCTGAATGTGTATGCTGATGCTTACATATGTCCTAGTCTCATGCTCAACAGCAAGAAGATCAAAGTGCTCCATCAGTCCCCTCCAAGTGAGGTGCCACTTGCTGCATCTAGTAAAATTAATAGCCATTGGAAAATGCCAACTGTTTCCCCCTTTTCTGGAGTCATCTCTCGGGGGAGGGATAGCTCAGTGGTTAGAGCACTGACTGTGTAACCCCAAGGCTGACAGTTCAGTCATTGAGGGGAGCCTTTCAAGGGTCTGGGTCAGGTTAGAGTTAAAATAAACCTGTCAGGGATGGTGATAGGCCCTGGTGTGAGTGCAGGGGACTGGACTCAGTGGCCTTTTGAGGTCCCTTCCAGCTCTATAAGATATGATATCTCCATGTTTCAACATGCAAGGCAGATATTGATGCAGAAATCCAGCACTTTGGCTGTATCTACACGTCTGTCCCTGTCAGAAAAGGTCATGTTAATGAGGCACTGTGTAACAGGCTAAAGAGGCGATGACATGCATATTCAGTGCCTCATTACCATAATGGCAGCCAGTCAAACTTCAAAAGTGCTGCTCTCAAAACACAGACTGTCAGCGCCTCATTAGCTTGTTCCAAAGTACCTCGTTAACATGCCCCTTCCAAAAGGGAGAGGCATGTGTAGACACATCCTGTCTGAGCTGTATGAGTGCAGCACGTTTACAACACAGGATTTTTGAAGACCATAACATTCAAACAGATGACAAGCTACTTGTTTAATCAAGCTGTTATTCTTCCAACATTGTTGTATGGATCTGAAAACATGGACAACTTACTGATATCATCTAAAAGACGTTGAGAGGCACCACAAGATCTTGGAGATCAAATGGGAAGATAGGCACACTAACATTAGAGTTCTGGAAAAGGCAAGGACTACCAGTATGAAAGCAATCATCATCCTTCAGCAACTCTGCTGGACTGGTCACATTGCCAGATGCCAGACCATCGCCTCCCAAAATGGCTGAAAGCTCTCTCAGATGACAGAAGGGTACCACAATGTGGGAGGACAATAAAAGTACAATATTGACATCAACACTTGAGAAACGCTTGCCCACAATCACTCAAAATGAAGAGAAGCGCTATGCAATGGTCCCCTGCATTCTTAACTTGCCCACCAAGAAGCTGTGGAGGATAAGAAACACAGGAAGAAGGAGAGACTGGCTTCCAGTCATGGCCAATAGCCTCCTGCCACACCTGGAAACATCTGTCCTCACTATAATAGAATTTGCGATAAAAATAGGCCTCATCAAGCACCTGAGGATTCATAACTCCCATGCAAAATTATCATAATTGGCAACAAATGACCACCATCATGTACCATCTTGTCATTAATCAATTAAACTATTAAATAACATTTCTAATCCTATTCAAAACTTCTCCCTATACCACTTCTGTTGTTGCTGAAAGATCTTTAGACTGTTTTAAGTTCAGATGACAGTTTTCTTATCCAAGCCATTTGAATTAGTTATAAGAGAAACATTTTGTGACATATTGTGATATCAGATGCTTTTACTAGCATTTTCTAATTGCTTTATTTAGTAGAATTACGTTAGTTTGGCAAGATTATTTCTTTATAAATTCATAAAAGCTACCATTCACAATCCATTAGTTATCACACATTTAGTAGTGATGTTTTCATTCCTGCCCCTCACCACCAATTCTTCCATTATTTTACCAGATTCAGAAGTAACATGTAACGTTGGTTAATCTGATTTATTTTTAGAAGGCTGATTCCATATTTTTCAATCTTCTGGCAGCTGGTCAGTTCTCCATAATTTTTAGAAAAATAGCTGTCAGTGGTTCAGTAAGTTCACTGGCTATTTCTTTTAAATTCCGGTATGCATTACACTTTAATTCCCTGACATTCACCTTCTTGAAACCTAACACCCTTTTATTGATATGCACTTTATTCACATTCCTTGCTATGGTGCATTCAAGAAATCTGTGAACACTGGTATGTAAAGTGGGGTCTAATCTCTTATCAAAATAGATAATTGAGAAGGTTGTTGAAAGATACTTTTGGTACCCTCTGGAATCTTCATACTTCTTTCATCCATTCACTTTGGCTTCTTTTTTGAACTTATTGGCTAACTATGACCTCTTAATGATATAGTATGGCCAGAGGTTAATACGTAGTCTCTTAAATGTGTCTTCAGCCTTTGAAACACTGATGACCAAGTTTTAATAACTTGCTGTCAGAACTTCAGTGAGGTGAATGGTACTGGCTGAAGGATTCAATTTCTTCCTTCACCATATATGCCAGTATGGTGTTCACTTTTTCCTGTGTCTGCCTGAAGGTGGTGAGAGCATGCTGGTTGAAGTCAAATCCTGGCAAGACAGAGGTATTACCAGAGGATAAAAATCATGAATGAATACAAGTGGAAATAATACAAGGACTTAACGAAATTCTGGACGAAATACAAGCACCAGCCTCAGATGACATACACCTCAAGCCATGATTTTAAAAAACGGCTTATCTAAAATCAAACTCTTATATCTATGTTTAGATATCTCAATAAGTAGCCAGATTTTCACAAGTTCTAAATACCCAGCAACCCTCAGTAAAGTCAGAGCTCAAGCAAATACAGTCAGGATTACCAGAATGTATTATAATCTGCAGCAGGAAAGGATGAGGGGGCAACAGAAGGCCATGATTTGAACACCTAATGTAATGGTCCAGAATGTCCAGGCTGGTGCAAACCAGGACAGATCCACTGACACAGGGAGCTATACTGATTTTCAAGAAATCTGTGAACACTGGTGTGTAAAGTGGGGTCTAATCCCTTATCAAAATAGATAATTGAGAAGGTTGTTGAAAGATACTTTTGGTACCCTCTGGAATCTTCATACTTCTTTCATCCTTTCCCTTTTTTCTCTTCATTTCTTTTTTGACCTTATTGACTAACTATGACCTCTTAATGATAGAGTATGGCCAGAGGTTAATATGTAGTCTCTTAACTCCCTAACCCTCACTCCAACCTATATGACTCGGATCCCCTGGGGTGTATTTTGTGGGCCCACTGCACCTCTCTGAAGTCTACCCTGTAGCCTTGTGCCTCGCCTTACATGACCTCTTGCCCTTTACCCTACCTACCTCCCCGTGCCCCTGTGATTATAGTACCTGCTCTTCTCCTTCGTGTTCTTTGGGCCTCCCTTTGCCCTCTCATGCCTGCCTTCTGGCCCTTAGTACTGTTCCTCGACCTCCACACTTCCCCTTGTGCCACTCCTAACCCTTCCCAAGCCCTCACTGTCCCACAGGTACCCTGGAGCTGGCAGCTCAGGCAGACAGGAAGGAGCTATTCTGGACTGGAACCTACTATTAGTGCAAAATGCCCTAAAAATATCTGCACGAAAGAAAAAGATGTAAACCTACCTAAAGGTAAATGAGACCACCACCATAAAAATTTCTTTCACCAGTAACTGCCTTGAAGGCATGTTTTAAAATAACATGGAAGCTGACAGCAGTAAATTTTATTGTGATAACCGAAAACTACATTATTACTGAAAATGATAAAGTGCAGAGGTAAGGGTTGAGAGGAAGGATAGAAATGAAAAGGCAATTGTTAATTTTTTTTTAGACTGTGCCAATGCAAATTTCTAGTTTTGATGTATATTTTGAGGACCTGAAACAAGGCTTTTAATCAATGTATTATACATCAAATTGATAATGTTAACTTCATATTATTCAAATGTATGAAATATTCATAGAGAACTGTCCAAAGTTTTACATTTCCCTGACTATTTTCTCTATTAATTATCATGCCTGGAAGCTTTTTAGTAAAAGCAGCAGCCATCAGCTTGACTAAACCTGACAAGCTAGCAAGGCCCAATTACACTGGCACTCTGTGGTACTTTGATGTACTGGAAACGAAAAGAGATAGGGGCAAATTGTATAGCACATTATGTTAATGACTTGATTTAATCCAGCCACTAAACTTTATGTAGCCTGTTAAAAAAGATGCTAACACTAATTACGCCACTTTGGAAAGGAAAGAAAGGGACAAGCATTTCATACTGACAAAGTGAAGCTCATAAATGTTGTAAATGAAATGAAACAAAATGAAGTAATCTATGATTAATTATACATCATAGACATGAAGAAAAGAGAAAGAAGCAAATAGTACAGCTAAGTACTGGAAAATCTCTTAGATTCTTTTTATGATCAAAATATCTAAGAAAAACCCATGAACTGTTTGATTTGCAACATGCAAAAAAGAAACAGTATGACCTTAAAATGACTTAAGCAGGCATGCAGGTCAGATTCATGAATAATTAACATGATCTCTAAAAATCAAAAGTTCTATTTACAGTGTTTGAACTACTACTGGACATTTATCTCAAGCATAAAAGTAAGGTACTGTTTGTAATGAAAAGAAAATTAGCTCAATATAATTTAAATAAACTATGTTCTTTGAATTAAATAAGTTTTCAGATACAGGAAAGAGAAGTTACTCACCGTAGTAATGGTGGTTCTTCGAGGTGTGTCCCCGTGGGTGCTCCACAATAGGTGTTGGGCTCGCCCGGCGCCACAGATCGGAAATCTTCCAGCAGTTTCTCCTGGATCGCGCATGCGCCGGCACGCACCGCTCCCCTGAGCGCCCCCGGCCACGTGTGCGATCCGGTCCCCGCCAGTTCCTTGACCAACCGCCTCGAATGCTCCTGAAAAACACTAGACAGAGATCCGAAGCGGGGAGGATAGGTGGGTGGTGGAGCACCCACGGGGACACACCTCGAAGAACCACCATTACTATGGTGAGTAACTTCTCTTTCTTCTTCGAGTGTCCCCGTGGGTGCTCCACAATAGGTGACTACCCAGCAGTAACCCAAGAAAGGAGGTGGGTAATCGGTTTATGGGCAGCTTGCCCCCGAGAGGACTGCTGTCAACAGACTGGTATCCTCTTGGAATACCCGATGTAGGGCATAATGCTTGGCAAAGGTGTCGTAGGATGACCAGGTCGCCACTCTACAGATGTCTTTTAACGCGATGCCCTTGAAGAAGGCTGTTGACGCTGCCACCGCCCTGGTGGAGTGAGCCCTAGGCGGGGCCAGCAAAGGGGTCTTTTGAAGCTCGTAGCACATTTTTATACAGGACACAATGTGCTTTGAAATTCTCTGTGAAGAGAGGCCTTCCCCTTTTGACCTGGGAGCGAGAGACACTAGGAGCCTGTCCATTTTCCGGAAGGACTTAGTTCTGTCTATGTAGAAGGCCAACGCCCTCCTCACGTCCAGGAGATGCAGGCATGCCTCTTTGCTGGAACTGGGAGGCTTCAGGTAAAACTATTGGTTCGTTAAGATGGAACTCTAAAGAAACTTTTGGAACAAAGGCTGGGTGCAGCCTTAAGGTTACCGCCTCCTTTGAGAATACTGTGCAGGGCGGCGTTGCCATCACTGCTGCGAGCTCACTCACCCTGCGAGCTGATGTAATTGCAAGGAGGAAGGTTGTTTGTATCGTAAGGAGACGTAGGGGAACTGTGGCTAATGGTTCAAAAAGTGGACCCGTTAGCGTGCTGAGCACCAAGTCCAAGTTCCACGATGGTGGAAGCGGTTTCCGAGGGGGGTACAGGTTTACCAGCCCCTTCAAGAACCTGGTAACGATAGGATGGGAGAATACCGTGGGCCCTTCCTCTGTATGCCGAAAGGCTGATATAGCGGCGAGGTGGACTTTTAGCAAGGATAAAGAAAGCCCGCCTCTCTTGAGGTGCAATAAGTATTCTAATATTACAGGTATAGGAATGTCAAGGGGAGCTAACTGCTTGGCGGAACACCAGGCTGTGAATCAAGTCCATTTCTGCTTGTAAGTCTTCCTGGTGGAAGTCCTTCGGCTGCATTCCAGGACTTGTTGTACTCCCTCCGTACATGTGCTCTCTAAGTAGCTGAGCCATGGATTAGCCATGCTTGTAGGCGCAGACCCTGAGGGTGCAGGTGCACTATGGACCCCTGAGCCTGCGTGAGTAGGTCCAGCGCCACTGGTAGAGGGAGCGGTGGGCAGTCCGACATGCACAGAAGCAAGGGAAACCATTGCTGCCGATCCCACGTTGGGACTATGAGTATCATGTGAGCTCTCTCCCTTCTGGCTTTCTTCAAGACCTTGTGGATAAACACTGTGGGGGGGAACGCGTAAAGTAGGGGGCCCCTCCATGAAATCATGAATGCGTCCCCCAGGGACCCCCGCCCCACTCCTGCCCTGGAGCAGTACTGGGGACACTTCTTGTTGTGCTGGGTGGCAAACAGATCGATCTGGGAAAACCCCCATGTATGAAAAATGGGCCGGAGCAGATCGGAACAGATCTGCCATTTGTGCGTGAGTGTGAAGCGCCTGCTCAGCTGATCTGCTTTCACGTTGTGAGCTCCCGGCAAGTACGAGGCTTTCATCGTTATGTTGTTGGCGATGCACCAGTTCCACAGTCGGACTGCTTCCGCACATAGGGCACGGGATCGGGCTCCTCCTTGTTGATTGATGTAAAACATAGTGGAGGTATTGTCGGTATTGATCCCAACTACTTTGCCATGTAGGCAGTCTCGAAAATGTTTGCAGGCGTTGAACACTGCTTTGAGCTCCAGTATGTTTATGTGCAGTGTCTGTTCCGCAGGGGACCATAGCCCTTGTGTCACCTTGTCGCCGATGTGCGCTCCCCATCCTATGTGGGAGGTGTCGGTAGTAAGAAAAATAGAAATTTGTGGTTGGTGAAAGGGCACTCCTACTAGCAGATTCTTGGGGTTCTCCCACCACGCCAGGGATCTGCGCACCTCTGTTGTGGGCGACACCACCCTGTGGACAGTGTGGGATGCCGGTTTGTAAACGCTCGCCAGCCAATGCTGCAGGCTTCGCATGTGCAATCTGGCGTTCTGTACCACAAATGTTGCTGCCGCCATGTGGCCCAGCAGCTGTACGCACGTTAAGACTGGCACTGTGGGGCTGTATGTGATGACTCGCACCAGCGAACTGATGGTGTGGAAGTGGGCGTCGGGTAGGTACACCCTTGCTGTAATAGAGTTTATGAGTGCCCCTATGAACTCTATGTCTTGTGTGGGTTCGGTCTTTGACTTTGCGAGGTTGATGACTAGGCCCAGCGAAGAAAACGTGTCCGCTGTGACGCGTATCATGCGTAGGATCTCTGCCTTCGAGGCCCCTTTCAGCAGGCAGTCGTCCAGGTATGGGAAGATAAACACCCCCTATCTGTGCAGGTAGGCTGACACCACTGCCAGGGTTTTGGTAAAGACTCTGGGGGCCGAGGAGAGGCCGAACGGAAGAACCCTGTACTGGAAGTGTTCCTTGCCGACCATGAAGCGGAGGAAGCACCTGTGTTCCGGGTGGATTGTTATATGAAAGTAAGCATCTTGTAAGTCGAGGGGTGCAAACCAATCTCCATCGTCCAGTGCTGTGAGTATGGAGGCGACTGTGATCATCCGAAAACGTTGCTTGCGCAAGTAGCAGTTGAGGCCCCGAAGATCTAGGATGGGCCTCCAGCCTCCTGTTTTCTTCTCTGTTCGGAAGTAGCATGAATAAAAACCTTTCCTCTGGAATTGTTCCAGCACTCTTTCCACCGCCCCTATGAACATAAGGTGGTCCACCTCCTGCTTGAGCCTCGCCTCGTGGGCAGCGTCCTGGAGGTGAGACCTGGAGGGAGGCTTCGTCAGTGGGAGCGACTGGAAAGGGATTGCGTAACCTGTGGCTATGATCTCCAGCACCCATTTGTCTGTGGTGATCTTTTGCCATTGGGGGTGGAACGGTCTGAGGCGATGATGGAACATGAGATGAGAGTGGCATTGAGCGATGGTAGTGATAGTGCAGCCCCCGACATACCCGTAAAACTTGTTGCCTTTGGGCCTGTTCCGCGGGCGTACGGCTTTGTTGAGAATGTCGCCTGGGAGTTCTGTACTGTTGCTGCTGTTGATGGCGCCCTTGGTTGTAGCCCCGTTGATACTGAGCGCGCTGTGGTTGGTACAGGTAGTGTCTTTGCTGAGGATAATATTTTTTCTTCCTGTATGGAGGAGTATAAATACCCAAGGTTCTAAGTGTAGCTCTCGAGTCCTTACTGGAGTGGAGGACTGAGTCGGTTGAGTCTGCAAACAGCTTTTGCGTGTCAAAGGGAAGGTCCACGATCTTCGCCTGTAGGTCCCTCGGGATACCCGATGTCTGGAGCCAGGATTCTCTACGCATGACCACTGCTGTAGCCGTTGAACGTGCCGCCGTATCCGCCACATCCAGGGCAATCTGGACTCCTGTCCATGATGCTGCGAAGCCCTCTTGCACTATTGCCTTTAACACCGGCTTCTCATCTTCCGGAAGTGAATCCATGAGAGGAGTAAGCCTGGAGTAATTATCAAAATTATGGTTCACTAGGTGTGCCCATAATTTGCCACTCTCAATAGCAGGGTAGAGGGGGAATATACTTTCCTGCCAAACAGCTCTAGCTTCTTAGCATCTTTGTCCGATCCCCCCGATTTGTACTGAGAAGCCTTTGACCTCTGCTGGGACGATTCGACCACTAATGAATTTGGTTGTGGGTGACTGAAGAGGAACTCCATGCCCTTTGCCGGGACGAAGTACTTCTTATCCACTCTCTTGTTCGTAGGCGCAACGGAGGCTGGAGTCTGACATATGGTGGTGGCTGACTCCATAATGGCTTTGTCCAGCGGAATAGCAATTTTGGATGAAGCTGGGGGTCTCAAATTTTTCAGGAGTTTGTGATGTTTCTCCTGCACCTCTGCCGTTTGAATGCCTTGTGTGAAAGCCACCCTTTTAAACAGCTCCTGAAACTGTTTGAGGTCATCCAGGGGAAAGACATCCCCGGGGGCCATGGCCTCATCTGGGGAGGATGAGGAGGAACCACTAGGGTAAACCTCCCTCGGACCCTCAGGCTCCTGTGGTCGATGATACACTTGCTTGCTGGAGGATTGTGAAGGAAAATCTCGGGGTTCTAAAATAAACTCCCCTTGAGATAACTGTGCTTCCGTCCCCGATCAGGAGTGTCCACGGGGGTATTGAATGGCGGGGGGGGACCTGCCCCTGGGCGTAGGCCTGGGGTGTCTGTGTCCAGCATGATAAGGACGACCATGGCAGCACGGGCAAGGGTCCGGGGATGGAGACCTACACCACTCGTGGGGTGTGTACCCCCGACGTCTGGGAGAGCGAGACCTCCGCGACGACACAGATAGAGGTGAAACTGGTTTGTGATAGTACTCCAGGGGATCCAATCCCAGAAAAGGTGAAGGTGGCCCAAGCCATGGTGACATTGGTTGGAGAAAGAGAGAAGGAGGTTCTGGATAGGCCGGTGGAGACCCAGGCCTTCTGGGCGGCGTGTGTAGCACAGGGGGAGGGCTTGTTGCTAGTAGCAGCGCAACCCTGTCCGGAGATGGGCTGCGGTGCGCGGCTTTTGATTTTGCCTTGCCCCTCCCCTGTGGGGCTGGCACCGCCCCCTCCCGTGCCGGGTATCTCGGCCCCGCTGTCGGCGCCGCGCTCGGCACGCTCAGCTGCGGTGCCGCACGGGTAACTTCCTCCGGTGCCTGCAGGCTCTGTGCCTGGCAGCCCTGCACCGTTGGTGCTGCAGGGGCCGGTGCCGCCTGTGGCGGTGCCACCGGTTCCGGCGCTTGCCTCGCTGATGCTCTAGGCGCCACGCGTGCCGGCTGTTGTGTAACCGGAGGCTCAGCCTCTGCCACGTGTGCTGCCGCGCTGCCGCTTGCCCGAGTATGCGGCTAGGGGCTGTGCGCTCCGCTCGTCCCGCTCGCTGAAACCGCCGGCAGGGATCGAGCTGGGGAGAGTTTCCTCCATTTCTGCACCGAGGGGGTCAGAGAAGCTGCCTTCCTCTTATGCAACCCAGAGGGCCCTTCTGGGTGAGGCTTCTCCGGCAAGTCCGGCTGGAGGGCCTTGTCAAACAAGAGCATTTTAAGACACATTGCTCTGTCTTTCCTGGCCCTGGCTGTGAGCTTAGCACAGTGAGAACACTTCTGGGTAACATGTGATTCCCCCAGGCAGCGGATGCATTCACTATGCCCATCGGAGGCCGGCATAGCTTCACGGCAGGACTCAGACTTTTTAAAACCTGAAGAGGCCATCGCGGTGAGTCCTTTACTGTTAATAGGGTACTTAGCACTTAATCTGTGCCTTTTTACCCGAATCGTGGTCACTGGCCTGCGGGGCAGCGGGCGGCCTACTGGCCTTCACGTCCACTCTTCTTCTCCGCTCCTCTCTCTCTTTTTATTATATATTTTTCTTTTTTTTTTTTTTTTGATGTTCTCTTTGTCCTCTTTTTTTTTTAACCCAAAAAAAATAACAACTTACACGTAGAAACACTATCTAATCTGACTCTGGCCTTAGCCTGAGCAGATTCCGTCTGCAGCCGATGGCGGTTGAGAAGGAACTGGCGGGGACTGGATCGCACACGTGGCCGGGGGCGCGCAGGGGAGCGGCGCGCGCCGGCGCATGCGCGATCCAGGAGAAACTGCTGGAAGATTTCCGATCTGCGGCGCCGGGCGAGCCCGACACCTATTGTGGAGCACCCACGGGGACATTCGAAGAAGAACCCATATTTCTCCTAATTTTGAATTATACGTTCCAGGCCCACCAACACCAACCTTATTTCAAATGTATTGATGTAACACTTAGAAACATCTAGGTTCTTCAGTAATCTTATCTACCATATTGCACATTTGCTTTGTTTCCTGATGAACAGACCAATAGGCAAAGGAAGATGCTAGTAATAATCTGTAACCTAATCGTTTTAATACAGAAAATCTTTTATGATTTTGATAAAGTGCAATACAACTATAAAATTTGTACATCAACTATATTACTGTTTCGCTTACTGATGATGAGTAATTTCCAGTTTAGTTCACACTGCTGAAGATTATTTTAAAGTATTCACTATGTAATTAAATAGAATTCAGTTCCACCTATTAAAATACTTCTATAACTCTCTCATTCAGAGAGGCGACAGTACTTCTAAACCTCTGTGAAAAATGATGAATAGATGTGCAGCCAATCATGCATGAAACATTGCTTAATGTAGCTGGTTACATTATAAGATGCTGCACATGTTTTACTAAGATAGTGTCTGAACACAAATCAGACTAGTATTGACCATTGTTGATAACTGCATTTTGGAATGTTAAAAAATTCAAGGTCACTCTGCCCAAGTAGACTATAATAGAAAAAAATCAGCCATAACCTTCTCAGAGACAACAGGAAAAGTCATTAAAGTAATTATTATGCAGATAAAACATTATAGCTATTTTTTCAGGGAACTAACTTCTTTATAAAGATTGCTGAAATTAGGTCTAGTCAACTAAATTTACGCCTTTATTCCCCATGCCTTTAGGACCAATATTTTATTGAAACAACAGGCATTGAAGCAAGCTTTGCACACTTATTCTATATCGTGTATGCATGTAATTGTGTGCAAGCCACTTTTGCAGATTCTCTTGTGCTTATAAACAACGGTAGATACTACTCATGTAATACCCCTCTGTATATGTAAGTCAAGGAAATTCCCTTTTTGCATATATCCATTCTATAATTTAAACAAATACACGCAAGCAAGTGCACGAGCAAAGCTGCACTGCTAAAACAGATACTGTGATAGAGCATCTTTGGAAAAATGGCTCTCACTGCTGCATTTAGAAGAAAGATGGGGGAAGGTTAAGAAAATTATCTATGACCAGTTCAGTTGATTAAAAATTAAATGTCTGTTTAATGTATCAACATCTTAGAGTCAATGGAAGTGAGGCAAGTTGCTGTTAAGGACAGACTGGATACCATAGTATTGTGGAGATCACAAGAGAAATTATTCCTCTTGTGCAGTGTGTCTGCCTCAGTAAGAGAAGGAGGGGAGAGAACTGTTTCTGTCTTTGTAACAGACAATGGTGGGTTTTCTGCATGAAGTACAAGTTAGGGCTAGAATAACAAGAAAGTTTCTTGGAGCTTCAGGTTTCAAAAACAATTACTCTCTAAGGGCAAGCAATTATTCTGTTTTAACTCAAATTGCCACCAGGTTGATGAAAGTCTCAAGCTGCACTTGCCGTTTGTGCAGTTTAACAAGCAATAACTGCAAAAACTCACAATAACATAAATCATAAATGGTAGCTCCTATATTTTCACAGAGATCTCTTTCATGGCTTCTGGTCAGCTCAACAACATCCTTTCAAGGTGTTGAGCCTAAACAGCCCCAGCCGTACCTAATTAGCTCACAGATGGTAGTGCCTCCATAAGCTTCTGGATGGAAATTAATCCCTGAAATCATGATTCAGGGGGAGCCTCTTTCTAGAAATACCAACAATGTGACAGGCTTATGTATCAACAGGTGGGGATACCAAGACACCTGTACACCTTCATATACATATATCAAACACAAAATTATGCAAAAAGATTACTACTAAGGTATCAAAATAAAGTCCCCAAAAGTTACACAATGTCCGAATTAAGGTTGCCTTTGCAATCTGAATTCAGCTCCCTTATATATATGCATTGTGATAGAATCTTCAACTATATCATCACACTTCATTTCCCCTCCTAAGATCCCTGCTTCATTCACTTCACAGAATGAGTGGTGCTTATTTAATGGCAGCTATTCAATATTTTGTTTTTCAGTGTCTGACACAAGGCCTTAGTCTTAGTTCATTGCCTCTATTCAAACCCTGCTTTCAAGTTAGAACTATGAATTTCCCAATGGCTTTTCTGTGGTGCTTATCCATATAAAATCTTAGGCTGCATCTACACTGCAAGATAAATTCAAATTTAAGGCACTTAGTTTGATATTATAACATAACTGTCTTCAGTGTAAATACCATTAGCTCGATTCAGAGAGCACTAATATCAACATCATAATATTGTTGAAACCGGCTGGGTATATCACAAAGTTCAAATTTAAAAATTCAAATAAAGGCTAGTATGGAAGTGCCATGTCTTAAAATTGAATTTATTAGCCTCCAGAGGTGTCCCATATGTACTCCACAATGCCCAATGCTCTGCTCTGGCTGCTTCCATCTCCTCTGCTCTTCAGGTGTACAGGAATTAGGTAACAGGAAGACCGTGAATTTCAATTCAGGACCAGGAAGCCCATGGCTGTGGCGATCATGTCTGTATGAGAGGCTGAGAAACATCTTTCTTTCTTTGCTATTAGCACTGTGAGTGCATCTACCTGGTACAAACAGTCCCAACAGACTTTGTGGTTCTGTTTCTACCTTTGCTACCTGAGCACTTGGTATTTTTTTTGCGCTACCTGGTGCCAGCTGCTGCCCCACCACACCATGTGGCAGCTAGGCTGTTGGGGAAGTCATGTTTGTATGAGAGGCCGAGAAGCTTCTTCTCAGTGATTTACATTTGTGCAGGTCCCCCGCTCCCTCCGCCACAGGCAACACACAATGGGGGTCCTTCCTGCACACAACCACATCATGTGGTCAGCCCTGACACAATAAAAGGAGGTGACTGCAATTCAGTGCAGACCATGCTGCCAGACAGCATTATATCCTGGCTTAGGCATGATGAGAGCTCCAAGGGCATGAAAGATTTTGGGGGGCTTGCTGCAACTGGGGGAAAGTCTCCCCCAGTGGCTAAGAATTTCAGGGGCTTGCTGCCACTGGGTTCACTACTATAACTGGCCCCCCCAGAGCCATGAAAAATATTTTGGGGGGCTTGCTGCCACTGGGAGGAAGTCTGGCCTGGCAGTTAAGATTTTTGCGGGCTTGCTGCTGCCTGGGGGAAGTTTCCCCTGGTGGCTAAGATTTTTGGGGAGTTGCAGCCAGCTCCGGAAGTTGCCCCCGGTGGCTACAAATTGTGGAACCTGGCTGCTGCCTGGGGGAAATGCCTCAACTGGCCTTCCACCCAAACATCACATCCTCCTCCAGAACAAGGATACTGGGGGCTAGCTGTCACTGGCAGGGAAGTCTCCGCTGGTGGTTATGAATTATGGGGCCTGGCTGCCGCCTGGGGAAACAGTTCAAGTGGCCCTCAAGCCACTGACCCCACACCCCATTGCCCAAAAAGATTTTTGGAGACCATGTCAACTGGCCATTCAACCTCCCAATGCCAACCCCCCAATAATGGCAATGAAATCTGATGAGGCCCATCCCCCACGTTGGCAATGTCCTTGTAGAGAAGAGGGAAACCAAAAATCTTTTTTCCTAGCCTTTTCTATTGTTGATCTTCTAAGTTTGGACCCCTTCATGCAGGTAAGAGTGGGTGGAGGGCCAGCTGAGAAGACATAGACTGCTGGGAGGTCCGAAGAACAGAAGCTGTATAATGAACTGGGAAGCCAAAAAACCCTCCCTCACCCAATTTCTCTTTTTCAAACTTTTAATATCTACTTTTTCTTCATGTTTTGCATTGTGCCTGTATTATTCTCAGTGATCAGATTTACTCAAGGGAGAGGGGACAGTAGGTGGAGAGCTTTTTATAAAATCTTTGATAATTCAGTTACAGCTATAGTTTTAAAAAGTAATTCAGTTATAGAAACAAGAGATTTCTGTTAATTTGGTGACCTTTGTTGATGCCTCAGTTTTCCTTCCTTCCACTTGGAAAAATGGATGTTTGCTTACCACAGGAGGGCAATGAGGGCAATGCAATGTGGGAAGATGATGTCAAATACCCGCAACCACCTGCTGGGCATCTTTCTCCCATTCTGCACCAGTGAAAATAACCAGAATGCTATGTGGATGAAGGGACTGT
The DNA here is from genome assembly GCF_033958435.1 of Carettochelys insculpta. NCBI lineage: Eukaryota > Metazoa > Chordata > Testudines > Carettochelyidae > Carettochelys > Carettochelys insculpta. The sequence continues at coordinate 12,654,232 of NC_134150.1, read as the reverse complement.
GGGACAGGTTCCCACAATGCACTACTGCAACAGTCAATGATTACTGATTGGGTGTGGCAGCAATAGGTCGACTTTGTGGGGCGCATGTGGGAGGTGAGGATACTCAAATTCGAATTTATAAAAAACAGTGTTACAAAACCATTACTAACAAATTCAAATTTATCTCATAGTGTAGACATACCTTAGCGTTCCAGAAGGATATTCTTACATCGTGTCTGTTATATGAGGGTGTATTATTCTGATTTTATAGATGGGAAAGAAGCATAGACATATTAAGTCACACTCCCCATCCCCACATACGTTTGGTCCCAATCTCTTGCCTTCATCTCTCTGGCTACGTCTACACGTGCAGCCAACATCGAAATAGCTTATTTCGATGTTGCGACATCGAAATAGTCTATTTCGATGAATAACGTCTACACGTCCGCCAGGGCCGGCAACGTCGATGTTCAACTTCGACGTTGCTCAGCCCAACATCGAAATAGGCGCAGCGAGGGAACGTCTACACGTCAAAGTAGCACACATCGAAATAGGGATGCCAGGCACAGCTGCAGACAGGGTCACAGGGCGGACTCAACAGCCAGCCGCTCCCTTAAAGGGCCCCTCCCAGACACAGTTGCACTAAACAACACAAGATACACAGAGCTGACAACTGGTTGCAGACCCTGTGCCTGCAGCATAGATCCCCAGTTGCCGCAGAAGCAGCCAGAAGCCCTGGGCTAAGGGCTGCTGCCCACGGTGACCATAGAGCCCCGCAGGGGCTGGAGAGAGAGCATCTCTCAACCCCCCAGCTGATGGCCGCCATGGAGGACCCAGCAATTTCGACGTTGCGGGACGCGGATCGTCTACACGGTCCCTACTTCGATGTTGAACGTCGAAGTAGGGCGCTATTCCTATCTCCTCATGAGGTTAGCGACTTCGACGTCTCGCCGCCTAACGTCGAAGTTAACTTCGAAATAGCGCCTGACGCGTGTAGACGCGACGGGCGCTATTTCGAAGTTGGTGCCGCTACTTCGAAGTAGCGTGCACATGTAGACGCAGCTTCTGTTTGATCTCAGAACCTTCCCCCGGCTCATCTCAGTCTCCTGTCAATCCTATTCTGCCCATTTGCTTCAGCTCATCAGGCATTCCTCTTCTCCCCTAGTATCCCATGCCCTACTGGATCTCAGTCCACCTCTCCTTGTCAAACACCAGCACCTGTTCCCCATCCCATTGAAGCTCACTGTCCCAGTTTCCCTTTCCCCAGACCAGCCGAGACTTCCACTCTATCCACCCCAGAGGGCTGCTATCCCAATCTACTCCCTCTCTTACCTCCTACTGATCTAACTCTTAGGAGCTGAGGAAGTTTCCACAATCAGACCCTTAATTATTAAAATGGAAAAAGTTAAAATTAAAATGCTTAATAAAGCTCAGCATTCACACAAAGTAAGATTAACTGCAAAACTGTGAATAAGATTTATAATGAACAGTCTTGTGGCACTTTAAAGATTTATTTGGGCATAAGCTTTTGTGGGCTACAGCCCACTTGGTCAGATGCATGAAATGGAAACTACAGCTTATCGGTGCCATGTACACATATGCAAAGCACAAATGTTAATGAGGCCAATTCAATCAGAGCGGACTTGGCCCTCTCCCAGTGTATTTTTAGAACCCTCAGACGGTTTTCAGGAACATAAAATTTGAAAAGATGACTAATTTGTGTTACCCTATCCTTATGCCAAAATAGGCTTCAAGCAAAGTTTGGCTGAATAACATTTCCTAATATAACTGAAATCACAAGAAAAAGTACATTTCCAGCCTCAAGGACTGCATCTGGTTTCCTGTCATTTGAGCTAATTTGCCTTATAAAGATAAGGTGTGTGACCTTGCTAGTCCTGAAGACTTGTGGGGAAAAGAAATCTTGATTTGAGGCTACCTGGCTAATAATTAAATTCAGGGGAATTGTTGGAGAGGTAATTCTCTGTGTGCGGAGCCCACTCATGAAGACTTCTTAATTCTTTTTTTATGATTAGGTTAGTAAGCATCAAGAATAATGGTGTGACCCACATGCCTTTTTTCTCCTGACAATTAGGTCTCGCTGGGTATTTCTGAAACAATTTTTAATAAAAACAAATCTTAAGAGACATGCATTAGAAAGTGAAAAGATTGTGGGTTTTTTGTTTTGTTTTGTTTCCAGTCAGTATATGGGTGGCTATTGTACAAATATCTCATATGTCTCTACCCATGAACCTCAGTCAGACTTGCAAAATTCAATGTATGATGCTGGTAGCTTAGGTGCCAGATCTTTCCAAGTCTGTAGGAATCAAGCTGAGGACTGACTAAGTCAAAACTGGAAATTGGAACAGCTCTAGTACATGTTAATATTGTTCAAGATAGGTTCTGAACATGTAAGAATATGTTCAGTGCTTAGACTTTAGGAAATGCTTCTAAGTGGCTGAATGCATTACTCTTACTTGCAATATCATCTGTATTCTGTGCTATAAGGAAATATGTAAGTTTTGCTTTACAATAATAAAAAAATACTTGCTCTGCACTTTCAAACCTAGATAGAAAAAGCAGTTCTTACTGCCAAACCAAAAGGACAATCAAATCTAAGTAGGCCATTGTGAAACATGACTCAAAGCCTGGTTTAATGACTGATGTCTTGTTGCCTGCCTTCATTGCCTCTGCAAGGATGTTACAGCCTTTTTACAGCCTTTTTAAGTTCTCTGTTGACCTATGAATCCAGTCTCTGAGCTTCCACCTTGGCTGCTCTTGTTTTGCTATTGTTGATTGCTGCTTTTCTGTCCTTTCATTTCTTCACTTTTCACAGTTTCTGCTGTGATCCATTCTTTGTGATGCCTTGTCCCCTTTCCCAGTGTTTTATCACAGGTCTCCTTCCAGGCTGTTTTGGTGTGCTTCCAAATTTGTTCCACTGTAGCATCTTCCAGAATGAGGTTTGTCAGAAGTGTGTATTTGCTGGACAGCTCCACTTGGAAACCAGCTTGTCTCCACATCCTTCAGCTACTCCATGTTGAATTTTAATCCCAGCTTGGTCACTTTGTTTCTCTACCTCTTTTACCATGACCAAATGGCGGTCTGAACCTACATCTGCTCCTCTTTTAGCGCGGACATCCTGCATTGGTCTTCTGAAAGAACTCCTGATACAGATGAGATCAATCTGGTTTTCTGACTTATGGATCCTTTTGTGTGGAAAAAAAACCCCACCTATCACCAATCCATCGTAGGAACAAAAGTCACTGAAGCCCACTCCATTTTCATTTATGTTGTCTAGGCCTTCCTTTCCCATGGTCTGTTCTCAGCCTGTAGTTATGCTTCTAATTTTTGCATTGAAATCACCCATAAAAATCAAGATATTCTTCTTTGCCTTTGGTTCAGAACGCTTTGTAGTTTCTCATAGAAATTTGAGAAATTTCTTCAGCAGCTTCGTTGGTTGGTTCGTAACATTGTACAATAAATACCCTCTGCAGTTTGGTGTAGAATCTGGCTGCGATGATGCATGACAACGTTGATGTCCACTCCAGTGAAGAACCAGATGCCTCTCTTGATAAAATCAAGCCCATGCCTTCTGTGTGTGGTGCGCCTTCTTCTTCATGTCCTGAGTAGATGAGGGTTTCATCTGTTGCCAGGTGTACCAGCCTAGATTGTGTCCATCCTGTCTCACACAAGCCCAAAACTGCAAGCTTGTACTGTTTTACCTCTGCTGCAATCTGTGCTGTTTTCCCTCCTTGCTACATGGTCTGAATGCTTCACGTACCAAACTGGGTGGCTGTCCTGGGTGAGAGAAGGGTCATCTGCGCGGCACCTTCTTTTTAGCTTTCCCTATCACACTTCATACTTAATCTGTGTAGACTGCCAACTCCTGCCAAGAACGAGAAGTTCTAATTATGTTCAAATATGAAAAAGGGATGGTGATGTGGGGTGAGATTAACAAATTTGTATTTTCCTCATTTGAATGCAAGTTTACATTCAAAAGGTTATTAATTTATATTCTAAAGGCAAACTAAAAGGCTTCCTAAATATGAAAGTTGTACTGGCCACAAATGATTGTTGCACACAATCTGTATATCATTTGTTTATGCCTACATGTCTATCTGCACATGTAAGGCCTTTGACTTGGTCAGCAGGGATGGTCTGTTCAAACTGCTCCACAACATAGGCTGTCCTCCACGGTTACTCAAGATGATCCAGTCGTTCCACGAAGACATGAGAGGAACCATCCAATATGACGGCGCATTATCGGATGCTTTCAGAATCAGGAGCGGCGTCAAACAAGGATGCGTGCTTGCTCCGACATTGCTCGGGATCTTCTTCGCATTCCTCCTCAAGCATGCCTTTGGATCTTCAACAGAGGGCATCTTGCTGCACACAAGATCTGATGGGAAACTGTTTAATCTTGCAAGGCTGAAAGCTAAGTCTAAGGTGCAGGAAGTCCTCATCAGAGACATGCTGTTCGCAGACGATGCTGCTGTAGTGTCTCACACAGAAGACCAGCTTCAAAAACTGCTGGATCAGTTCTCCAAAGCGTGCAAGGACTTTGGGCTCACCATCAGCCTAAAGAAGACAAACGTACTCCGTCAGGATGTTACTGAATCCCCATCAATCAGCATTGACAACTATATGTTAGAGGTCGTCCATGAGTTCGTTTACCTCGGGTCCACCATCACTGACACCCTGTCGTTGGACACTGAGCTAAATAGGAGGATCGGAAAAGCGGCCACAACTCTGTCCAGACTCAGCAAGAGAGTGTGGAATAACAACAAGCTGTACACTCACACCAAAATGCAAGTCTACAGAGCCTGCATCCTCAGCACCCTCCTTTATGGCAGCGAGACTTGGACCCTGTATGCCCGCCAGGAGAAGAGGCTGAACGTTTTCCACTTGTGCTGCCTCAGGCACATCCTTGAAATATCATGGAAGGACAGAGTGACCAACACCGCCGTCCTCGAGCAAGCTGGAATCCCAACCATGCACACCCTCCTCAGGCAGCGGCGGCTCCACTGGCTTGGCCACGTCCACAGGATGAATGATGGAAGGATTCCAAAAGACATCCTGTATGGTGAGCTAGCCTCTGGCAAAAGACCTCCCGGACGCCCCCAGTTGCGCTACAAAGATGTCTGCAAGAGAGACCTCAGAGAGGTAGACATCGAGCTGGACAACTGGGAAGAACTAGCAGACGACCGCAGCAGATGGAGGCAGGGGTTACACAAGGGCCTTCAGAACGGCGAGATGAGGATCAGACAGCTAGCAGGGGAGAAGCGAGCGCACAGAAAGCACACTAAGGACTTGCCAGACAACCACCACATCTGCAAGAGATGCAGCAAGGACTGTCACTCTTGTGTGGGTCTTCATAGTCACGGTAGATGCTGTAAATGAAGTCCTCAATTGAAACTATAAAGGGAGCGATCCATAGTCTATGCAGACTGAAGGATGCCTAATATTACTACCACCTAGTGGATCTGTAGCTGCCTGACCTGAAGTCCAAATTTTAAAGATCACTGAAAATTTAGAGATTAATTTATATACGTAAAAAACCTCTATTTGCATGCACAATCAGGTCATCAGACTAACTTACCTGATTTTTGCACAAGCTCCCTGTTTCAACTTGAAAACAAGTACTCATACAAACTGAAGGCTCTTTGAAATCTAGTCCTTAATATTTCACTGCTCATATTAAAGGAAGATACAGTTACAATGTATCATAATTTCCCAAACAGAAGAATTTAATTGCCATAAACATACTGACTGACCTCTTTGATATTCTTGGACACTGGGCTAGGAACAATACAGTCATCACTGTCAGTTATTATTGATTCCATTGCATCAGCTGCCTGTCTATTACCTTGATCTGTGGGAGGAAAATAAATCAGTTAAAATTTCTGTATTTTTAGCCATTTGAGATTTGTTGAGAAACCTGAGAGCACAATATTATTTTTTCTGATAAATATAATTTGAGAGAGTCAGGCAAATCTTTCCTCCTTTGCAGACCATAATACAGGTAAATCAATGACCATTATTAAATGGAGTATAAAGTCACCTGCTTTTTCTTCTGATCTGCTACAAATACTAACGGTTATGTTGGTAGAAACTGAAATACAACTGTACCAATCTTCTGTGATAAATAACAGTGTAAACACAGATTAGTTTAATATAGGGCTGTCAAATGATTAAAAACTGTGATTAATTGCACAATTTTAACTGGACAATTAAATAAAAACAGAATATTAATTTAAATGTAAAGTAAACTCTTTCATATCTGGCAGCCGGGAGGTTGCTGGATATTAAAATATTCCAGATAATAGAGAAGTATACCTAGCAATGCATAACACTAAGAAAAGAAAAACAAGATTAGATATAAAGAAACAAACAAAAATGTATGCAGAGTATTCTATTTACCAACAACAGTAGTATTATACACTGTAAACTTATACTGTATTTGCTGTATTTATTTGTATTTACTTTCACTGTACTGTACTTATGGTAAACGTAACTAAAATTTACTTATGGTTAAAGTACCAGTTGTTTGAGAGTTCCACATGATAGAATGTTGGCTATGAAAGAGTTCACTGTATTATAAATATTTTTGGAATTGTTCTACATTTTCAAAATATAGCTCAGTGGTTTGAGCATTGGCCTGCTTAATTCAGAGTTGTGAGTTCAATCCTTGAAGAGGCCATTTAGGGGTTTGGAGCAAATAGATTAATTAAAAAAAAAAAAAAGTCAGGGATGGTGCTTGGTCCTGCCAAGAGGGCAGGGGACTGGACTAAATGACCTCCCAAGGTGCCTTCCAGTTCTATGAGATGTGTATCTCCATATATTTTACAGAATACAAAGTGTAGTGTGCTTACTTTATATTATTTTTATTTCAAATACTTGTAATGTATAAAAGATACACAGTCTAAAATTTTAAGCATGGTGGGGAATAAGAATGTTTAACATATCTGGCATATTAATATCTTGCAACATCAGTTCAACAGTGCTATGTAAACACCTGTACTCATTTTCATGTGAGTTTGTAAATAACAGGTAGGCAGCAGCATCTCCCATAAATGTAAACAAATGTGTTTCCCTTAGGGTTCTCTGAACAAGAAGTGGGACTGAGTGAACTTGTAGACTCTAAACTGTACTCAGAAACAAAACAGTGCAAAACCTATGTTAAAAAATTCTACATTTATAAAGTGCACTTTTACCAGCACTTGTATGTGGTGAAGTGAAAAAACAGTATTTCTTTTATCTTTTTACAGTGCAAATATTTATAATAAAAATAAAATACAGTGAGCGCTGTACATTTTGTATTTTCTGTTGTAACTGAAATCAGTATAGTTCAAAATGTAGAAAAAACATCAAAATATTTATAATAAATGTAAATTGATATTCTATTTTTAGAAGTGCAATCAAAACTGTTATTAACAGTGATTAACTTTTTATATCATGTTGATTTGTTTTGAGTGAATTGCTTGAGTTAATTGCAATTAATTGGACTAAAAGGAATATTGATTTAATCTGTAAATTTCCAATGTTTAGGTTTCAGCAGTTTGCACATAAATTGTTATATTGCAAAATAGTTTCTCAAACAGATTAGGGTTGGATTCAGGCAGATATTTCTACAATGCTTTTATCTCTGTTTTGCTGTAGTATAAATAAATTTAAAAATAAAAATCTGCCTCTTAACAACTTGAAGTCACAGATGTAATAATATGTAGTGCCCTCTCACTGTCTGAGACCGTCTCTGATACTACTGTTGGCAGTTACGTGCACACAAATGGAGCACATTTTTTAAAATATTCTTTAGAACAACACTCTTGCAAAGTGAGAATACAAAGACATTTAAAACAGAAGCCAAGTTTCCATTAATATTTTATAAAACTTGGTTGGGTACCAGATTTTTGCATTCATTTACTATACAGTTTCTACTTGGGGTAAGAACACCAACAAACTCACCCAAGTATAGCCACAAAGAACATCAGAATACAATTTATCTCATGAACCTTCTCACAATGAGGCAGCTCTCACTGTTAATACCACATGCTTAAAATGGTAAGAAGTAGCTTCACTAATGAAATACATTCATTTATGATTTACAAAAATGAAAGTTACCTTCTGGTTCTAATTCCTCAGTTATTTCCGTTTCATCTCCAGAAGTAGTTGAGCTCTGGTCAGCCAACTGACCCTCAGATAGCTGAGAGAAGTCATCTTTTTCCTGCTGAATTTCTCCAGTAGTTTCCTTTACTTTATCATCTACCACTCTTTCCCGTATAACCTCAAATAAGAAAAACAAATATAAAAGTAGGTATAGTAATAGACACTCTATGGTGTTTATGATATAAGAGGTTATCAATTATCAATTGCAATAACAAGTATCTGAGAGTAAAAAAAGACAAATTCATAATTTACGTTTTCTAAAGATGTAATTTCACAAAATCTCGTGGCATCTGTCAACATAAATGCAGCTTCTGGCAGTTTAAAATTTAACTTGTGTTTTCAATCGTTTATTTTGAGAAAAATTATTGTTCAGATGGTATTTTATAACCTTGATTAACCTTTATACAGCATATTCATGACGGTTTCAGTGTGAACTGCAGATAGCACTACAAAAGAGACAGCTTAAAAATAATATATTTAATGACTTAAAAGTCTAGCTATGACAATCTTTTAATTTTTAATGTACTATAATGTTCTCTCCCTACCCCTTCAGATCCATTGAAATCATAGGTCATTTTTCAGTTTATACTAAATCAGGGATATTATAATGTACCAGTTCTACTGGAGTAAGCATCTACTTTACAGGGAATCTAGTAACGGAAAGCTTCTTACCAGATCATTTTCTTTCTGGGCCTGATTTCTCTCCCCAAACATTTGAGCTTTACCTCCCCTTCCTCAGTGGTGCCAAGCCTTCTCATAACCATTCTATCTTTGGGTTGCGTGAGTCCCTCCGCTCTAGACTACAGCGGCAACACAAAGGAACTTTAAGAAGCCATTGGCCGTGTCTACACTAGCCCCAAACTTCGAAATGGCCATGCAAATGGCCATTTCGCAGTTTACTAATGAAGTGCTGAAATGCATATTCAGTGCTTCATTAGCATGCGGGCGGCCGCGGCGCTTCGAAATTGACGTGGCTCGTCCCAACGGGGCTGCTTTTTGAAAGGACCCCGCCTACTTCGAAGTCCCCCTATTCCCATGAGCAGATGGGAATAAGGAGACTTCGAAGTAGGTGGGGTCCTTTTGAAAAGGAGCCCCGTCAGGACAAGCCGCGCAGTGGTGAGCCGCGTCAATTTTGAAGCGCCGCGGCTGCCTGCATGCTAATGAAGCACTGAATATGCATTTCAGCACTTCATTAGTAAACTTCGAAATGGCCATTTGCGTGGCCATTTCGAAGTTTGGGGCTAGTGTAGACATGGCCATTGTGGACTATTTCACCATTGAACAATTCTCTGCTGGCATGAAACTAGCATGAGGATCACCACTGGCACAGGGGACATGTCAGAGCTGGAACACTGTGCTTCAGACAGTGTTCCAGACAATTCTTGGCTGGTGAGGCATTCTCTGTGTTAAGCAGTGTCAAAACTCTCTTTCTGCAGCTCACGAGACAATCTCCGACCTAACAGATGGAACTTCCTATAGTCTTTGGCTCACTCTATTTGGCCTGCTCTAACGTTGAGGGGAGAAGGAGGAACAAACAAAAACCACAGCCATGGGTTTTTCAAATTCCTTTAAATGCCTTCCGCTAACAAGAATGAGGGCAATTGGTTTATTTAACCTGAAAAATAAGCTTTAAACAGAAGAATACACAAGTCAGGAGCACTGCATCCCTGTTCTGTTAGCTTACCAGACTGATGATCTGGCAGGAGCACTTTCAGCTGCTGACAAGTTTCTGCTGCAGCCACTGCTGGCAGTGAGAGGGGTATAAACTAAATATCTTGGATTGGGGAGGAAGGTCAGGTGCCAGAACTTAATATCCTTGCAAAGATTTGCAAAACTATTTAATTATCCTTATTTTCCCATGGGGAACAGAAAAAGGTAGTTTCCAGCTCTGTGCAATGAAAAATGGGACATCAATAGCGTAATATACTGGACAGGTGAATCAAGAGGTGGCCACCCATCATTTCAAGAAAAAGAGTAGGTTTAAAGTAAGTTATATATTTAATACTTTCCTGACCCTGGGCATTTGTATATATTCAACATATTTTCCAAAGCTGGTGCGATATGTTTGCCTGCCATCACCTTTAAGAAGGGGGAAGAGATGAGCTTAATTCAAATGTTAAAAGCAAAAGAAATTATGCAGGATTATTGCTACTTTAGCATAGGTTCAGCCTCTCTAGTACGGCATGCTTGGAACTGGACCTGTGCGAAATCAGAAAATTTGCCAAACCATGGAAGGTCAATATTGTCTGGCAGCATTATCAACCCTTCCACTGCTTACTGGGCTCTTACAAGATATTTAGTGGTAAATAAGAGCTACGTATGAGCACATAACACAGGGCCAGAACTAGTGGCTGCCAACAAACTTTATGGGACTGTGGAAAACTTGGCCAAACCTAGGATAACTTGTCATCTAGCTAACTAAAATCATGCCAGACAATGGACACTGCCAGACCAGAAAGGTTCAACTTACAGTGCTTGAGAGGAAATAAGGTCAAGTCACTGAATCACATACATTCCAATCCATTTAATGATGTTTCCTCCATCCAAACATTCATCCAGGCTTACCCTGCTAAAATGTATACTATTTCTTTTTTAAATATTTCCTCTGTATGTACATTTGGAAGGTTGCATATCCTGAAAGGAAGCAGTAAGTCAGGCAGCAGCCTATAATAGCAGCACTACCTATTTTCCTTCCATGAACTCTAATCCTTCTTGACACTGTAGTTTTGATTCTTTAATATATAACATGACACATCTTGTATGCCTGTACGAAACCATTTACTAAAACATTCATTTGACCTGCCTGACAAACCAAGTAATACTCTTCTCTTAGATTTTTATCTTGGATTTTCTAATTACTTAGCAGTCGAACTAACAGCACTCAGATTATAATGTTCATAACAACTTCATTCTTGATCATTTATTTTTTCTACTTCAGCTACTCATCACAAGAACCAATTAGAACAATTATCAAACCATTAGGATACCACTGTATTACAGTTTCACCCTTAGTGCATAACTAAACAAATCTGATAGGCTGTGTCTAGACGGCCCCTCTCTTTCGAAGGGCCATGCAAATGCATCCGATCCAAAATGCAAATGAAAGAGAAGTTACTCACCGTAGTAACGATGGTTCTTCGAGATGTGTCCCCGTGGGTGCTCCACGATAGGTGTCGGGCTCGCCCAGGCGCCGCAGGTCGGATCTTTCCAGCAGTTTCTGCCGGACCGCGCATGCACCGGCGCGCGCCACTCCCTTGCGCGCTCCCGGCCACGTGCGCGATCCAGTCCCCACCAGTTCCTTGACCAACCGCCTCGGGTGCTCCTGAAAAATACTAAACAGAGATCCGAAGCGGGGAGGATGGGCAGGTGGTGGAGCACCCATGGGGACACATCTTGAAGAACCATCGTTACTAGGGTGAGTAACTTCTCTTTCTTCCTCGAGTGTCCCCGTGGGTGCTCCACGATAGGTGACTACCCAGCAGTAACCCAAGATAGGAGGTGGGTAATCGGTTTATGTGCAGCTTGTCCCCGAGACGACCGCTGTCGAGAGACAGGTATCCTCTTGGAATACCCTGTGAAGGGCATAATGCTTGGCGAAGGTGTCATAGGATGACCAGGTCGGCGCTCTGCAAATGTCTTTTAGCGCAATGCCCTTGAAAAAGGCTGTTGATGCCGCCACCGCCCTAGTGGAGTGAGCCCTAGGCGGGGCCAGTAAAGGAGTCTTTCTAAGTTCGTAGCACATTTTTATGCAGGATATGAGCTGTGTCTACACGTGCACGCTACTTCGAAGTAGCGGCACTAACTTCGAAATAGCGCCCGTCGCGGCTACACGTGTCGGGCGCTATTTCGAAGTTAACTTCGACGTTAGGCAGTGAGACGTCGAAGTCGCTAACCCCATGAGGAGATAGGAATAGCGCCCTACTTCGACGTTCAACGTCGAAGTAGGGACAGTGTAGACGATCCGCATCCCGCAACGTAGAAATTGCTGGGTCCTCCATGGCGGCCATCAGCGGGGGGGTTGAGAGACGCTCTCTCCAGCCCCTCAGCTCACTGGTGGCCGCGTGGAGCGGCCCCTTAAAGGTCCCCTCCCCCGCCCTGACACTGCAGGAAGCTGAGGCAACGTGCAGGCTGCAGCCTGCACACGCGGGCAGCCTGCACAGCCCTCAGCCCACCACACAGCGGCGATGGCTGCCCAGCAGCCCCCCCAGCGCCCCCAGGGGACCCCCCCCGCAAGGGGAGCCAGGGCCGCCAGCCCAGCCAGAAGACCTGCCAGTCTGGGAAGTGGCAGCGGGGCCTGTCCTGGACGGAGGCCGAGCTGCGGGACCTGCTGGGGCTCGGCTGGCCGACGGCCTGGCTGCCCGGGGTCACCCTGCCCGCACTCCGGACCACGTCCGGAGTAAGGTGAAGGAGCTGCAGCAGGGTTATGCCCGGGCCCGGGATGCGGCCAGCCGATCTGGGGCCGCCCCCGTCACTTGCCCCTTTCACAGGGAGCTCAGGGACATCCTGGGCTCCCTGCACACCTCCTCCCCTCCGGCCACCCTTGACACCTCGGCTGACAAGCCCCAGCAGGCCCTGCAGCCAGAGTCCGACCCGGAGGCAAGCCCCGCACCCCGGGGGTCCCCCCCGGAGGCCATCCCCGGGACATCGCGGCAGGAGGAGGAGGAGGAGGGGGGCTCCTCCTCCGCAGAATCCAGCCTGCAGATCCTCCTCCTGCCATCCCGGAGCAGCAGCAGGGCCTCCGACCCCCGGGGATCTCCGGACCGTGGGAGCGGACCCACAGGTAGGTACCCCTCTCTGGTGGACACCCCTGGGCTTGAGGGGCGGGGGTAACAGAGATGTGTCCAGGGCCCCCCACACGCTCACATGGCCATGGCCCCAAGGACACCAGGGCCATGGCCCTCACAGCACTGCAGCCGTCAGCCCCTGCCCCCGCCACCCTGCATGACAGTGCCGTGCCCCAGCCCCGGGCCAGGGGGGAGCGGAACCTCGAGGGGCCCCCGGGCGGAGGGGGTGGGACACCCTGCAGCAGCAGCATGTGATGGAGTGGGGGGAGTGCCAAAGGGAGACTCAGGCTAAATATGAGCCACAAGAGCCGAGGCGCTCCCAGGGCCAAAGGAGGATCCTGGCGCTACAGCTGGCAGGTGACACCTCTGCCCTGAACAAACAGGAGGGAGGAGCCGAGCTGGCTTGGAATTGGGGGGCGAGGGCGAGGGCCACAGGTAGAGGCTAGGGGAAGGGAGAGCTGGTAGGCAGCCAGCCAGAGGAGGGGGAAAGCTGCATTCCAGAGGGGCCCCCCTTGGGGTCTTCTCCCCACGACAGGTTGGAAGGACTGTCTCTTCCGACAGCTGGTGCTGTCACTCCTGCCAGAAACTGGCCATCTGTGGCCTAAGAAACCTCTCCTGCTCTCAGACCCTGCGGGGTGAAGTGAGAGTCGCTCCCACCAGGGGACGGGGTGCAGGGCAGGGGGACCCCTGAACCCCATCCATCACAGCAGCATCTCCCGGGGACGGGGATGGGGAACCTGCAGCACAGGGCGGGGGGGACAAAGGCCACGGCTCGGGGCCCACACTAACGCCTGTCTCCATTCTTCTTTCTCCCCTCCTCTCCTGTGTCCTGCACCTGCACCTGCACCATCCGAAGGACCGGAAGAGAGCGCTGGCGAGGCCTCAGTTGTCCCGGAGAGCCCTCCGGGACCCTCGCTCCAGGGCAGCCCCTCGGCCGAGGAACGACCGGCCCCGCGGAGGGCAAGACGGCGGACCCCACGCCTACTACCGGCGGCGGCGACGGACCCCCAGCTGCTGGCCATCCTCCGCCGGCAGCTGGAGGTCTCGGAGCAGCACCTCCAGCTGCAGGAGCGGCCGCTGGCCTGGTGCCAGGAGGCATGGAGGGTCTATATGCAGACATTTAACCGGCTGGTTGATTACCTGGCCCCCCATGCCGCGCCGGCCGAACCATCGCCTGCCCTGCCCACTCCTGCAGCCCCACCACCAGCTGCTCCAGCCGTCGCCGGGCCGTCCGCCGTCGCCCCACCACCCACCCACGAGGGCCACAGCGCCGAGGGACCCCTGGAGCCACCTGAGACTCGCCGGCGCCGATACCTTCCTGTGCAGCCCGCTCCCACCCAGCCGCGGACCAGACTGCAGGCACAGCGGGGCTCCCGGCTGGACATGCCCAGTGCTGGGCTCTAGGGGAGAGGGGCCCGGGATGTGGCCCCCCCCTTGTTGTATATAGTTTGACTGTTTGTTTTTGGTGCCCCCGTTTGCCCCGTCCCCCCCATGTAAATAGTTCTCCCCGTTCTCCTCCCTGCTTTTCTTTTTTGTTGATGGCGCACACTTCTTTGCTTTGTTGTTGTATTGTTTTATTTGTGCACATCTTGCTTTGGTTGAACGTTTGCCCCTCCTTTTTGGTTTGTGTTTCACATATTTATTTATTTACAAAAAAAAAAAAGTTTCGTAAAGACGAAAAAAAAGTTTACGTTCACCCACAAGTTCGTGCTGTCATTTGTCCAGGACAAGTGGGAGGGGGGGGCGGTGGGGTGCTCCATGGTGTGGGCGTTGGGGCAGGAGCGTGGGGGAGGAAGGGGCGGGCAGTAGGGGGCCTGGGCAGAGTTCACCCCGCGGCCTGTTGGTCGAAGTGGGCCTGCAGGGCCTCCCGGACCCGGGTCCCCTCTGGGTCCACCTGCCGACTGGGGGCAGCAGGTGGCTGCACGTGTGCCCTGCCGGCCTCCGCGGCCCAGCCCTGCAGAAAGGTCTCCCCCTTGCTCTCCACGAGGTTGTGCAGGGCGCAGCAGGCACCCACAATCTGGGGGATGTTGTTGGGGCCCGCATCCAGGCGGGTCAGGAGACATCTCCAGCGTCCCTTGAGGCGGCCAAATGAGCGCTCCACCACCTGGCGCGCATGGTTCAGGCGCTCGTTGAAGCGCTCCTGTCTAGAGGAGAGATGGCCCGTGTAGGGGTGCATGAGCCACGGCCGGAGGGGGTAGGCCGCATCTGCGATGACGCAGAAGGGCATGGTGGTGTCCCCCAGAGGGATCTCCCGCTGGGGGATGTAGGTCCCCGCCTCCAGCCGGCGGCACAGGCCCGAGTTCCAAAAAACCCGGGCGTCGTGGGTGCTGCCAGGCCAGCCCACGTAAATGTCCTGGAAACGTCCCCGGCTGTCCACCAAGGCCTGCAGGACGACAGAATGGTAGCCCTTCCGATTGAGGTATCGTCCTCCACTGTGATGCGGGGCGCGGATGGGGATGTGAGTCCCATCCAGAGCCCTGAAGCAGTTGGGGAAGCCCAGGGTGGCAAAGGCGGCGACAGTGGCATGTGGGTCCCCCAGCCTCACGAGGCTGTGCAGGAGCATGGCGTTGATGGCACGCACGACCTGCAGGGAAAGCACATGGGACAGCCCCAATGAGGGGTGAGCAGGGTGTGCGTGGCCCTGCCCTGCCCTGCCCTGCCCTGCCCTGCCCTGGCCCCCCTGCCCTGCCCTGGCCTCCCCCTGTGGGTTCTCTGACCTCCATGAAGACAGCCCCGACGGTGGCCTTTCCGACACCAAACTGCTGCCCCACGGATCGGTAGCTGTCCGGAGTGGCCAGCTTCCAGACAGCGATGCCGACCTGTTTCTCCACAGGGAGGGCACGCCGCATGGCAGTGTCCTGGTGCCTGAGTGCGGGGGTGAGCCACTGGCACAGCTCCAGGAATGTGTGCCAGGTCATCCTGAAGTTCCTGAGCCAGTGGTCGTCGTCCCACTCCCCAAGCACCAGCCGCTCCCACCAGTCGGTGCTGGTGGGGTAGCTCCACAGCCGCCGGCGTGTGAGGCGGGGGGTGGAGCGGGGTGCTGCAGGGGTAGGGGTTGAGCCCTGCTGCCCTGGGGGCATCTCCTCCCCTGGGGCAAGAAGGTACTCAGCTGCCTCCCACATGGCATGGGCCAGGGCAAGCCCTGCTCCTGCCGGGAGGGCTGGGTGGACCTCTAGCTGCTGCTGCTGCTGCTGCTGCTGCTGGGGGTCCATGACTGCGTCGCCCGGGGTCTGTGTGCCTATGGCTCCTCAGACCGCGTGCTGTGCAGGCTGAGTGTATGTGGGAGGGGCCCTTTAAGGGAGCGGCTAGCTGTTGCCCCGGAAGCGCTAGTCCGCCCGTTGACCCTGTCTGCAGCTGTGCCTGGCATCCCTATTTCGATGTGTGCTACTTTGACGTGTAGACGTTCCCTCGCTGCGCCTATTTCGATGTTGGGCTGAGCAACGTCGAAGTTGAACATCGACGTTGCCAGCCCTGGAGGACGTGTAGACGTTATTCATCGAAATAGCCTATTTCGACGTCGCAACATCGAAATAAGCTATTTCGATGTTGGCTTCACGTGTAGACGTAGCCATGATGTGCTTCGAGATTCTCTGCGAAGAGAGACCTTCTCCTTTTGATTTGGGAGAGAGAGAGACTAGGAGTCTATCCGTTTTCCAGAAGGACTTAGTTCTGTCTATATAGAAAGCCAGTGCTCTCCTCGGCTGTGTCTACACGTGCCCCAAACTTCGAAATGGCCATGCAAATGGCCATTTCGAAGTTTACTAATGAAGCGCTGACATGCATATTCAGCGCTTCATTAGCATGCGGGCGGCAGCGGCGCTTCGAAATTGACGAGCCTTGCCGCCGCGTGGCGCATCCAGACGGGGCTCCTTTTCGAAAGGACGCCACCTTCTTCGAAGTCCCCTTATTCCCATGAGCTCACGGGAATAAGGGGACTTCGAAGTAGGTGGTGTGCTTTCGAAAAGGAGCCCCGTCTGGATGCGCCGCGCGGCGGCAAGGCTCGTCAATTTCGAAGCGCCGCTGCCGCCCGCATGCTAATGAAGCGCTGAATATGCATGTCAGCGCTTCATTAGTAAACTTCGAAATGGCCATTTGCATGGCCATTTCGAAGTTTGGGGCACGTGTAGACGTAGCTCTCATGTCCAGGAGGTGTAGGCGCGCCTCTTTGTTGGAGTTATGAGGCTTTGGATAAAACGAGGGTAAAACTATAGGTTCGTTAATATGAAACTCTGAAGAAACTTTGGGAACAAAGGCTGGATGCAGCCGTAAGGTTACTGCCTCCTTGGAAATTACTGTGCAGGGTGGCGTTGCCGTAACTGCAGCAAGCTCGCTCACCCTGCGAGCTGACATGATTGCAAGAAGGAAGGTCGTCTTTATCGTAAGGAGACGGAGGGAAACTGTGGCTAAGGGTTCAAACGGTGGTCCCGTTAGCGCATTAAGCACCAGGTCCAAGCTCCACGAAGGTGGAAGCGGTTTCCGAGGCGGGTATAGGTTGACCAGCCCTTTGAGGAACCTGGTAACCATGGGATGGGCAAACACCGTGTGCCCTTCCTCTTCATGTCTGAAAGCCGATATAGCGGCAAGGTGGACCTTCAACGAGGATAGGGAGAGTCCGCCTCTCTTGAGGTCCAGTAATACTCTAGTATTACAGGTATAGGCGCAGCAAGGGGGGCTAATTGCTTGGTAGAACACCATGCAGTGAATCAAGTCCGTTTTTGCTTATAGGTCTTCCTGGTGGAAGTCCTCCTGCTACTTTCTAGGACTTATTGCACTCCCTCCGTACACGTGCTCTCTAGGGAGCTGAGCCATGGATTAACCATGCTTGCAGTCGCAGGCCTCGGGGGTGTGGATGCACTATGGACCCCTGGGCTTGCATAAGCAGATCCGGTGCCACCGGGAGGGGCATCGGTGGATGGTCCGACATGCGCAGGAGTAAGGGGAACCATTGCTGTCGATCCCACGTTGGGACTACTAGGATCATTCGGGCTTTCTCTCTCCTGGCTTTCTGCAAGACTTTGTGGATAAGCACTGTGGGAATAAATGCGTAGAGCAGGGGGCCCCTCCACGAGATCACGAATGCGTCCCCCAGGGTCCCAAGGACCCCCATCCCAGTCCTGGCGTGGAGCAGTATTGTGGGCACTTCTTGTTGTGTTGAGTGGCAAACAGGTCTATCTGGGGAAATCCCCATGCGTGAAAAATTGGTCGTAGCAGATTGGAACGGATCTGCCACTCGTGTGTGAGTGCGAAGTGCCTGCTCAGCTGGTCTGCCTTCACATTGTGAGCTCCTGGTACATACGAGGCTTTCAAGGTTATATTGTTGGCGATGCACCAGTTCCACAATCGGACTGCTTCCGCACATAAGGCACGGGACTGAGCTCCTCCTTGCCGATTTATATAAAGCATGGTGGAGGTATTGTCTGTACTGATCCCGACTACTTTGCCTTGTATATGGTCTCGAAAGTGTTTGCAGGCGTTGAACACTGCTTTGAGCTCCAGTATATTTATGTGCAGTGACTGTTCCGTGGAGGACCATAGTCCTTGTGTCACCTTTTCGCCCATGTGTGCTCCCCACCCTATGTGGGAGGTGTCGGTAGTGAGAAAAACAGATATTTGTGGTTGGTGAAAGGGCACCCGTCAGCATGTTCTTCGGGTTTACCCACCATTGCAGGGATCTGCGCACCTCTGTCGTGGGTGACACCACCCCGTGGACGGTGTGTGCTGCCGGTTTGTAGATGCTCGCCAGCCAGTGCTGCATGCTGCGCATATGCAATCAGGCGTTCTGTACCACAAACGTTGCTGCTGCCATGTGGCCCAGCAGCTGTAAGCACGTGAGAACCGGCACCGTAGGGCTGAAGGTGATGACTTGCATGAGGGAACCAATGGCGCGAAAGTGGGCATCTGGTAGATAAACCCTTGCTGTGATGGAATTTATACGTGCCCCTATGAACTCTATGTCCTGTGCGGGGTCTATCTTTGATTTTGCCAGATTGATGACCAGGCCCAGCAAAGAGAACGTGTCTGCTGTGACGTGTATCATGCGAAGTACCTCCTCCTTCGAGGCCCCTTTCAGTAGGCAGTCGTCCAGATATGGGAATATAAACACCCCCTGTTTGTGCAGGTAGGCTGACACCACTGCCAAGGTCTTGGTGAAGACTCTGGGGGCCGAGGAGAGGCCGAATGGCAGAACCTTGTACTGAAAATGTTCTTTGCCTACCATAAACCGGAGAAAACGCCTGTGAGCTGGGTGAATAGTTATGTGGAAATACAAGTCTTGTAAGTCGAGGGCTGCGAACCAATCTCCATCGTCCAGTGCTGTAAGTATAGAGGCGACTGTGATCATCCGAAAGCATTGCTTGTGCAAGTACCGGTTGAGGCCTCAAAGATCTAGGATGGGCCTCCAGCCTCCCGTCTTTTTCTCTGTGAGGAAGTATCTTGAGTAGAACCCTTTCCCTCGGAGTTGCTCCGGCACTCTTTCCACTGCCCCTATAAGCATAAGATGGTCTACCTCCTGCTTGAGTCTCGCTTCGTGGGAGGCATCCTTTAGGTGGGGTCTGGGTGGAGGTCGTGGCGGTGGGAGCGACTGGAAGGGAATCGCGTAACCCATGGCTATGATCTCCAGTACCCATTTGTCTGTGGTGATCTTTTGCCACTGGCCGTAGAACGGTCGGAGGCGATGGTGGAATAGTAGCTTTGGATGACATTGCGCGATGGTAGTGATAGTGCAGCCCTCAATCTGTGTGTCAAACTTGTGGCGTTTGGCCCTGCCCCGAGGACACATGGCTCTGTTGAGAACGTCGCCTGGGAGTCCTGTACTGTTGGTGCTGTTGATGTCGCCCTTGCTTGTAGCCCCTGTGGTACTGGGGACGCTGTGGTTGATACTGGTATCGTCTTTGTTGGGGGTAATACTTTTTCCTTCTGTATGGAGGGGTGTAAATCCCCAAGGTCCTGAGAGTAGCTCTTGAGTCTTTACTGGAATGAAGGACCTAGTCGGTTGATTCAGCAAACAGCTTCTGCGTGTCAAAGGGGAGATCAACGATCTTCGCCTGCACATCCCTCGGGATACCCGGTGTCTGGAGCCAGGACTCCCTGCGTATGACCACTGCCGTAGCTGTTGAGTGTGCTGCCGTATCCGCTATGTCTAAGGCGATCTGAACTCCTGTCCTCAAGGCTGCATAGCCTTCCTGCACAATGGCCTTGAGCACCGGCTTCTTGTCCTCTGGAAGCGAGTCTATGAGCGAAGTCAGCCTGGAGTAGTTGTCGAAATGGTTCGCTAGATGCACTGCATAATTCGCCATTCTCAACAGTAGGGTAGAGAAGGAGTAGACCTTTCTGCCGAACAACTCTAGTTTCTCGGCATCTTTGTCCGTTCCCCCTGTCTTGTACTGAGAAGTTTTCGACCTCTGTTGAGACGATTCCATCACCAGAGAATTTGGTTGCAGGTGGCTGAACAGGAACTCCATGCCCTTCGTCGGGACGAAGTACTTCTTATCCGCTCTCTTGTTTATAGGCGGAGTGGACGCAGGGGTCTGCCATATTGTGGCGGCGGACTCCATGATTGCTTCATCAAGCGGAATAGCTATTTTGGAAGAGGCCGGAGGTCTCAGGTTTTTAAGGACCTTATGGTGTTTCTCCTGCACCTCTGCTGTTTGGATGCCTTGCGTGAAGGCCACCCTTTTAAACAGCTCTTGGAACTGTCTGAGATCGTCCAGAGGATGGACATCCCCTGGGGCCGTGGCCTCGTCAGGGGAAGATAGCAAGGAACCGCTAGGGTAAGCCTCTCTGGACCCCTCTGGGTCCTGTTGACGGTGATACATCCTCTCGCTAGATACTTGTGAGGGAAAGTCTTGGGGTTCCAGAATCAACTCCCCCTGAGATGTCTGCGTTTCCGTCCCTGTCCGCGATTGCCCTCGGGGATATTGAACCGTCTGGTGGGATCTGTCCCTGGGAGTATGCCTATGGTGTCTATGCCCCGCGTGATAGGGGCGAGCACGGCAACACGGGCACTGTTCCAGAGATGGAGACCTGGACCACTCTGGAGGCGCATACCCCCTGAGTCTGGGGGAGCGAGATCGTCTGGGTGATTGAGATAATGGAGAGACTGATTTGTGGCAGTACTCCAGGGGTTCAAAGCCCAGGAAGGGCCATGGTGATGCTGGCTGTAGGAACGGTGATGGGGGCTCAGGGTATACTGGAGGTGACCCCTGCCGCCTCGTTGGAGTCCACAGCAAAAGTGGAGGGCTTAGAGCGAGTAGCCCTGCAGCCCTGTCTGGAGAAGGGCTGTGGTGCCAGGTTTTCTGTGCTGCGTTTCCCCTCCCCTGTGGGGCTGGCTCCGCCCCTTTCCGCGTCAGGGATCTCGGCCCCGCTGTCTGCGCTGCACTCGGCACACTCTGCTGCGGTGCCGCGCGGGTGGTCTCCCCGGTGCCTGCAGGCTGCGTGCCTGCGAGCTCTGCACCGCCGGTTCCCCAGGGGTCGGTGCCGCTAGCTGCGGTGCCGCCGGTTCCGGCACTTGCCTGGCCGCCGCCCTGCCCGCGGTGCGGGGCGGCTGTTTGATTATCGGAGGCTCACCCTCTGCCACGTGCGTCTCCGCGCTGCCGCCGCTCAGCTGTGACTGCGGCTGGGGGCTATGCGCTCCACCCGTCCCGCTCGCTGTGGCTGCCGGCAGGGATCAGGTTGGTGAAAGCTTCCTCCGTTTTTGTGCTGATGGGGTTAGGGAAGCAGCTTTCCTTTTATGGGCCCCTGCAGGTCCCTCCTGCTGAGGCCGCTCCAGCGCGTTTGGCTGGAGGGCCTTGTCAAAGAGCAGCATTTTCAGCTGCATCTCTCTGTCCTTCCTTGTTCTGGCTGTGAGCTCTGCGCAGAAGGAGCATTTCTGGGTGACGTGAGATTCCCCGAGGCACCTAATGCACTGACTGTGCCCATCGGAGGCCGGCATCGCTTCGCGACATGACTCACACTTTTTGAATCCTGAAGAGAACATTGTGGTGAGTGTTTGAGTTGTTAATAGGGTACTTAGCACCTTCTCTGTGCCTGTTCCCCTCTCGGACTGAGCCTGCCGCGGCAGGAGGCCTAATGGCCTTACGTCTCTGGGCCTCCGCTGCTCCGCTTGCTACTAAGGCTGTAAAACTTTACTTTTTACTCTCTTTTCTTTTTTTTTTTTTGAAAACAATAACAAGCTAACTTAAGCTAAAAAACTGAAAAAGAAACTCTAAACGCTTTAAAAACATTAAATACGCTAACTCTGGCCGTAGCCTGAGCGGATTCCGTCTGCAGCCAATGGCAGTTAAAGGCCGTGTCTACACGTGCCCCAAACTTCGAAATGGCCATGCAAATGGCCATTTCGAAGATGACTAATGAAGCGCTGAAATGCATATTCAGCGCTTCATTAGCATGCGGGCGGCAGCGGCGCTTCGAAATTGACGCGCCTTGCCGCTGCACGGCGCGTCCAGACGGGGCTTCTTTTCGAAAGGAAGCCACCTACTTCGAAGTCCCCTTATTCCCATGAGCTCATGGGAATAAGGGGACTTCGAAATAGGCGGGGCCCTTTCGAAAAGGAGCCCCGTCTGGACGCGCCGTGCGGCGGCAAGGCGCGTCAATTTCGAAGCGCCGCTGCCGCCCGCATGCTAATGAAGCGCTGAATATGCATTTCAGCGCTTCATTAGTAAACTTTGAAATGGCTATTTGCATGGCCATTTCGAAGTTTGGGGCACGTGTAGACGTAGCCAAAGAGGAACTGGCGGGGACCGGATCACGCATGTGGCTGGGAGCGCGCAAGGGAGCAGCGCGCGCCGGCGCATGCGCGGTCCGGCAGAAACTTCTGGAAAGATCCGACCTGTGGTGCTGGGGCGAGCCCGACACCTATCGTGGAGCACCCACAGGGACACTCGAGGAAGAAGCACAGATTTACAAATCTCATTCCTCATTTGCATACTCTCATGAGATCGCATTTCTGGAAGTGCTGTTTTTGGAGAAAAAACCAGCTGTGTAGATGGGATTCCTTCGAAAACAAACTCCATTTTTGAAAGATCCCGCCCTCCTGAAACAAAATAGGAAGAAGGGATCTTCTGAAAACAGGGTTTGCGTTTGAACAAATCCCATCTACCTGGCTGTTTTTTCCCCGAAAACAGTGCTTCCAGAATAGTGAGTGGCCACCATTAAGCAAATGAGTTGGACAACATGCAAATTAGCACCTCATTTGCATTTTGATCAGCTGTATTTGCATGCACCTTCCGAAAGGGACAGGCTGTGTAGATGCAGCTATACTGAATTTTCTGCTACAGCTATCAACACATAACAGAATTCAATCACAAACTGGCATATGACATAAAATTTGAACCACCTCATACCTGTGGAACATTTGAAGAAATGGGTGTATCAGACTTGATTTTCTGTTCAATTTCCTCATCAGTAACAGGGTTCTAAGTTATTGGCATAAAATAAGGAGATACATTTAACTGATACTATAAAACTAACACAAAAAGCAAACTTTCAGTCCAGCTGTCAATTGAGCTTCCTCTTAGCAACTGCAATTTTTTGCATTGTCAAAATGGTGACATGATTAGCGAAGAAATAGAGTGTACTGTAACCAAAGCAAAAGACTACTAAGATTTATATTTCTTTCTAACCCATTTGTATCAGAGAGGTAGCCGTGTTAGTTTGTATCTTCAAAAACAACAAGAAGTCCTGTCGCACCTTATAGACTAACAGATATTTTGGAGCATAAGCTTTTGTGGGCAACGATGAAGTGGGTCTTTGCCCACGAAAGCTTATGCTCCAAAATATCTGTTAGTCTATAAGGTGCCACAGGACTTCTTGTTGTTTTTAACTCATTTGTGTTTCTGATACTCTTTAATTAGTACAATGCTGCAACGTCTGGGCTATATTTCATACAAATTGCTGTTTTTTTTAAAAATTAATGGATACTTTTACTAATACAGGTTGAACTTCTCTTGTCTGGCACCCTCGAGACCTGACCAACGCTAAACAAGAGAATTTTCTGGACACTGGGAGGTCAGTATTTTTAGTACATTATCAACACTTGCACTGCTTACTGGGCTCTTAGATGATATTCAGAAGTAAATTACAGCTAAATAACAGCACAGAACACTGACAACCAGGACTGGTGGCTTTATGGGATCACGGGAAACTTGGGCACATCCATGACAAGTAGTCTTCCAGCTAACTATAATCATGCCGGATTACGGAGTTTGCCAGAAGAGAAAGTTCTGGATTACAGAGTTTCAACCTGTACTACTTGTGCCATTTTGAAAGTAAACCTTAGCTTTTCAAAGAATGAAAGTGAGCCCCTAAATCCCACTGAATTTCAATATGGTTGGGGCACCTATCTCCCTTTGAAAATCCCAACCTTATATATAAAACTATATCTGTAAGTCAGGCAGACAAACATCAAAATGGTAAAAAATGTGTCTTCAAATATTTGTGAGGAAAAATAGGAAAAAGTGGGGAATAGGCACTCAGGAATAAATTTGGTCCTAAAATGTATTAATATGTATTTATATTATTTACATTTAAGTTGAAGATTCATATAAATGCAGCCATACAACTTCCACTTCCATTTTTCAGATTTACGGTTCTGAAAATGCCTGATTCCACCATTGCTCAATCTGATTTTTAAGGTGAATTTAACAATAGACTGACACATCAAAACAAAAAAGCAGTCAAGTAGCACGTTAAAGACTAACAAAATAATTTATCAGGTGAGCTTTCATGGGACAGACCCACTTCTTCAGACCATAGCCAGACCAGAACAGACTCAACATTTAAGGCACAGAGAACCAAAAACAGTAATCAAAGTTGACAAATCAGGAAAAAATTATGAAGGTGAGCAAATCAGACAGCAGAGGGGCGGTGGGGGGAAGTCAAGAATTAGATTAAGCCAAGTATGCCAAAGAGCCCCTATAATGTCCCAGAGAATAAATAAATACAATAAATAAATAAATAAATAAATAAATAACAAAGAAACAAATCGACAGGGCCAGAGACCAGCTACTCCAAGATAGGCCCAAAAAAGCCAAGAACAGAACACCACTGGTCATCACCAACAGCCCCCAACTCAAACCACTGCAACGAATTATTTAAGACCTACAACCTATCCCTAATCAGGATACCACACTCCAGAAGGCACTAAGTGACAGGCCTGTTCTCTCCTACAGACAACCTCTCAACCTTATGAGGATTCTAACCAACAGCCACAGTCTATACTGAAGGAATACCAGTTCTGGAACTTTTCCTTGCAACAAAGCCCACTGCCAGCTTTGTCCACATATCTATTCTGGCGATACCATGACTGGACCTAACCAGGTTATTCACAGAATCACGCACACATTCTCATGCTTCTCAACTAACATCATATATGCCATCATGTGCCAACAATGCCCAGATGCTTTGTATATTGGACAGACTTCAAACTCTCTCAAAGAGTTAATGGGCACAAAACAGACATCAAAACATTCCTGACCCACAAACCAGTTAGTCTACATTATAATAGAGTGGGCCATTCTGTTTATGACTTAAGAGTTTGCGTCTTATTGAAGAAGAGTTTTCCGTCTGCTTTAGGAAGAGAAGCTGCTGAACTCTCTTTCATATTCAAATTTGACACATTAACATGTGGTTTGAACCATGATGCAAATTTGCTGGGACATTATAGGGGCTCTGGCATACTTGGCTTAATCTAACTCTTGACTCCCCCTCCACCTCTCTGCTTTGCTCACCTTGATAATTTTTTTCAGATTTGTCAGCTTTGATTACTGTTTTTGGTTCTCTATGCCTTACATATTGAGTCTGTTCTGGTATGCCTATGGTCTGAAGAAGTGGGGCTGTCCCACAAGAGCTCACTGAGGCTGTGTCTACGCTAGCCCAAAACTTCGAAATGGCCATGCAAATGGCCATTTCGAAGTTTACTAATGAAGCGCTGAAATACATATTCAGTGCCTCATTAGCTTGCGGGCAGCTGCAGCACTTCGAAATTGACGCGGCTCGTCCAGACAGGGCTCCTTTTCGAAAGGACCCTGGGTACTTTGAAGTCCCCTTATTCTTATGAGCAAATAGGAATAAGGAGACTTCGAAGTAGTCGGGGTCCTTTCGAAAAGGAGCCCCATCTGGACGAGCCGCGTCAATTTCGAAGTGCCGCAGCCGCCCGCATGCTAATGAGGCGCTGAATATATATTTCAGTGCTTCATTAGTAAACTTCAAAATGGCCATTTGCATGGCAATTTCAAAGTTTTGGGCTGGTGTAGACACGGCCCTAATAAATTATTTTGTAAGTCTTTGAAGTGCTACTTGACTGCTTTTTTCTTTTGATAGTATATAGACTAGCACGGCTCCCTCTCTGTTACTATCCAACATAGATTGACATAGTTTGCACTTGCACTCTCTGGTATTTATTACTGTTCAAAACAAAGTTTAATCTGACTAACATTTAACTGACAGTTGGCAGATTTGTAGATCAGCACTGATACTATGTTTTTAATATGATTAATTAAAGCTATCACATGGATTTATGAGCAGAAGAAAGTAACTGTATATAGCCCAAATATAATTAATACACCATATTAACAAATAATAAACTACAACTAACACTCATCTCAAAACATTTTTCAAGTGGTCTTAGAAAAACAACAAGGAGTCCTGCAGCATCAAAGACCTACTCATTTATTTGGGCATAGGCTTCTGTGGGTAGAAAAACACTTTTGTCAGAGACATCTGAGGAAGTAGTATTTAACCCACAAAGGCTTATATCCAAATAAATCTGTTAGTCTTTAAGTCGCCACAGGACTCCTTGTTGTTTTTGCTGGTACAGAATAACACAGCTACTACTCTGAAATTGGTCTTAGAGACTCTATTTTAGTTAACTGGCTTCATCTTATTAAAATAAAAATTATTGCTTGAGTACATTTTCAATACATAAATTCTTAATACTTGAACCTCACTGGAATCTGTAGTATAGTGGCATCCATAAAAGACACTTTCTTGTCTGCTATAGCAGTGCGCTGCCTTGGTTTGGGCTTTGGTGCCTAGGATAAAGCAATATTATTAAAAAGGTGTTTGACAGTGTGATATTGGTACTCTAAGAACAAAGAGGCCAAAGCATCCATAACACATAAGCTGCTTTCTAATTAGCATCTGAACCACAGAAATACAGAAAAGACGAGAGTAGAAGAGAGAGTCAAGAAAAAGGAAGGTGAGAGTCGCCAAGAAGCGAGTAATCAGTAGGTGAGAGTTGCCACAGAGCAGGAGGGCACTGGAGAAAGTGGTAGGTGGTTACTAGGGGGAAGGCTAAAAGCAGGAGAACAGCAAGAGGCTTGTTGGTTGAAGACCACAGCCACACAGTAGACACCAAAAAATCAGAGATTGCTGAGGACCAAAAATGTAGGCATGCCTGTTCTGCCACATCCTACCACTTCAATTCAGCTTCTGAATGCTCTTCTCTTTTCCCACCTCAATAACTGTATTTCTGTCCGTTTATTTACCGGGAACTTGTAGGTGACAGGTCGAAACACAGTGGAAACTAGCAATGTATGCAAAATTAATGAAGAAGACTGAAATACTTTTCCCTGTAAAATCTGACTTATGGTTTTAAAAACCAAAAGGTAAATAATTTAAAATGTCTACAAATTGTTGTATCTGAAAAGGTTACTGTTTGCTTTGTCTCTCCTATACAACTGTCTGTGTGCACATAAAACTGTTACAAGCGTCAAAAAAAGGACTTATTTTCCCAGCGAATATCCAAGCAGTGGTTGTACAAAGTATTCTACCAGCGGTTGAACTTCCCCATCTGGCACCTTTGGGTCCTGACTGGTCCTAAATAAGGGAGTTTGCTGGGCAAGGGGAGGTCAGTTATGGTCCCTTGCCTGACTCCACTCCCAGCTCCATTTCTGGCCCCATCTGCCACTGCCCCGCATCTGGCCCTGGTTGTTGGCCTCCCTGCCCAGCTCTGTCATAGGACCCAGCAG
Source organism: Carettochelys insculpta (assembly GCF_033958435.1). Taxonomy (NCBI): domain Eukaryota; kingdom Metazoa; phylum Chordata; order Testudines; family Carettochelyidae; genus Carettochelys; species Carettochelys insculpta. The sequence continues at coordinate 12,626,340 of NC_134150.1, read as the reverse complement.
CCAGCCCACCATCCCTAATTGCTGTCTCCACCCCATGACTGGCTCCACTTCCTGTCCTGGCTGGATACACAACTGCTGCCCTACTCAGGCTGCTCAGTGTTCTATTATGAGGCCCAGCTAGGCTGCTAGGCCCTCTGCCACTGGCCAGACTTTTGGATGGGCTGCCAGGCCTGGTGGACTACCGGTGACACTGCCAGGCCTGCCGCTGGCCAAACTCCCAACTAATCAGCCCTTCCACTGCTGGTTGTAGCCCTGCCTGGACTCCTGGCCAGCAAGTCCTGCTGCCAGTGATTCAGGCTGGGCTTGTGGCCCCACCTAGACTCCTAGCCAGCTAGCTCTTCTGCTGCTGGTCCTAGCTGGATTCCAGGCTGGCCAGCCCATTTGCCACTTTTCTGGCAGAGCGCACAGCCCTAGGCCCTCTTACCACCTGACCCTCAGGGCTCTCTGGCCCAGGAACATCTGCAGTCCTGCCAGACCACGGATGTTGCCGGACCAGAAAGACACTGTTTTTAGAGGTTCAACCTGAAGTCTCTATTAAATGCACTCTATTGTAAGGATTAATCCTACTCAGAAGATTTGGATAGGATGACCTACTGTAAAAGGTCTTCTCTATTGCTACGTCTTTGAATTTGTTATTTACTTACTGTTACTGATGAAGCAAAAGAAGGTGTCAAGGCTAGAGTCTGCACTTCCTCCTTCACTGGTAATTTAGCTGCTGCTAATTTTTCATTTTGGATGCAGCTCACTAGGTCTGTTGCCATTGTTGATCTACTTGGAGGTAGGTAGGTAAACCTCCATTTTAGTTCAACACTGATGGTGCCAGAAGACTGTCCTTCAGAATCTATTAGTTCAAATGTACCTGAAAGGAAGATGCAAAACCTATGTAGCTATAATGCAAAGTGAAACAATATGCAATATAAGAATTAGAGGAATGGCATTGAGTTTCTTGATCTACCTTGGGACAGGCTGTAGAATATGCATTCAAAGCAAAAATAATGTCCCTTGTAGTTTCAAGCCTCACATTGAAAGTATTAAAAGCAAAGGGTTGTAAGAGAAGACTATTAACTACAACAGGGAAAAAAGCAGTGCAAAACAGTCAAAGCTTAGTGGATGTGCCACAATTTCCTCATGGGGCATTACCTTGGAGAAGGAAATTTCATTTTACGGCAATGTAAAAGAATGCCTGTTGCTGAGTTCCCTTAGTGAATTCAGTAAGGGTTGTTTTGGTGAGACCTAGAGCAAGCACTGTTTAGAATGGAAGCCCAACAAACCTTGCTCATCGATGGTGGCATCCAAATATACACAGGTTGGAGGCCTCTGTCAAGTAGGATAATTCAGTTTTTATGTGCTAAACTCTTCAGGATCACACGATTAAGCACGGGAATCAACCTCCCCACCTTTCCCTGTTATATAAACAATGGATTCTGTTTTTCCACTCCATTTCCATCTGATTAGGTGGGTTTTATCCATGCAAATTTCTAAGCCGATCTGGAAAATGTTTTCCTATTTTATATACACATTAAAATCTTTTCTCCATAGATCAATCATATATTTTCTCTTCAATACATAATAGCATTACACATTTAGAGTATCAGTATGGATCCCTGCTAATAAGTTCATGACATTATCTGCTAGTGAGGCACTAAGGAGTCAATTATCCTCTGAGAATAAGTATGTTTTCTAAAAAAAAGCTGTACATATTAAAAGGCAGCCTAAAGAACAAAAACGAGAGCATGGGGTCAACAACTGAATTAGCAAGAAGAGCCATTTTTTCCAATTCAGTAAAAAAACCCAACAATTCAAGAGCCACAATGTATGTGAGTACAAGCTAGTCCTTTATAAACAATGTCAAACCATACTTTTGTAACCCCTATTTTAGGAACAGCACACATAAGATATATAATGCGATCCATGTTTACTACAGGACGTTCACAAACTTTTTCCTTATTGTGTTTGCTCACACTTTATGTATGTGTAGTTGTACTATGGTCTTCCCGACTTTTGCTCCTAAACCTTTTCGATCTCTAGAGGACACCTGTGGGAGTTATCCAATGTTTCAAGGTCACATATCATTTGCTATTTACATCACTCTTGTTCATTTTTGGGCTTTTAGACATTCACCGTTTACCAAAAAAGAAAAAAAAAGCAGATTTTTTTTGTTTGTTTTTAACTCTGCAATTACAGTAGACCCCAACTTACATGGCAGGTGTGTTCTTGGCAACCCTGCTTAGGTAGAATTTTTGGGTAACTAGGGGATCCACGAAACTGACCAGTGCCTTGAGTGATGGGGAGACAGGAAACTGACCACCATGCTCACAGGAGGCAGGAAACTGAACAGCACATTGCCTCTCTGTTTCCTGGCTCATACCAACAGAGGGGACCTGGGAGCCAGGCTGCTACCCCTGACAAGAGCAGTTTTCCTGCTCCTGTCAGGGGCAGCAGTTGTGCTAACCTGAGATACGTGCAACTTGAATGTGCATATCTTGGGGTTTTACTGTATAATATTGGAAGCCACAAAGTCCATAAAGAGCTGCATGTGGGTCTGGACCTGGAAGTTGAAGACCCCTGACCTAGAGCACCAATTAAGTGCAGTTATGTATGAAATTAATAATTTATATATAGGTTTTTCTGTGACAGCATTATTTTAAAAACAAACAAACATAGCAAAAACTTTCACTTAGCTTTGTTTACTAGATAACTCAAAATTTAATATGCAGTGTTTTAATATTTCACCATATTCTCAAATTATTCCTAGCTATATGCCTCAATTCCACATATAAACCTAAGAGTTTTCCTCCTCTCTAAAAATTGCAGTTATATTTATTCATTTATGTTTGTATTAGTTTGTGGATGTTTTTTCACATTTATTATCTGTCTAGTACACGTTGTGGTTACAAATTCTGTTCCTGAAAGATGACAAAGGGTTCTCTCATGATAACTTCCTGATTGATTTTTGCAATTCAGTTAATAAAGGAAAGCCCCCCCACCCCTTCCACATGAACTCAAACAGTGGAAGGTAACCATAGAGTAAATCAGCATGCTGTTATTAGAAAAATGAAGATAGCTATCACTTGACAAAGAGCGAAAAAACACAAATACAAATTGTTTTCTATTATAAAGGTTATTACTGTCACTAAATATTTAAAAATAAATTCATGAAAGTAGATCTTCAAAAGAGCCAGATAACTTCTTTAATTAAACAGAAGCATTCAGAAGGATTTCAAGATTTCTTTTAAGAAAACTCATTTAACCTATATTTGTTTTCTATGAGCTTTACAGAGGCCCATTTTAACAAAGCAACAAGTTAGGAAATCTAATGTTTAGTTTAGCCCTTTCCAAGTGATGTTAGCACTAATAACCATGTGAAGTACAAATGCTAATGATCTGGTGTCATAAAAATATAACTGATAATTCAATCAAACAGGATAGATTTTGGAGAGTCAAATTTACTATGCAAAAAAAATGCAAGGAAAATATTACTAGAAGAAAGAAAAAATGATGACTTATCAATTAACTCGGTCACTATTAATGAATAACGGTTTAAATCAGTCAGGCTAAATTATTATATAGTTTTCATACCAGTCAAAATAATGATTTAAAAGACCATTCATCAGCAGAAAAACACAGGATCAAAAGGTAAAAAGATGCTACTTGTAATTACTGTGATTAGACTAAATGAGAACTTTGCCGTAGAGTTTGTGTTGGTTTACTTTTTTTAAATTTATGGGGAAGATTTTTTTTTAAATAAAATACAAGTGCCCCCATCACTCCAATTGCTCCAACAGCTGGACCTTGCATTCAATGTACAGATTTCCAGCTTTGGCTTGCTGTTGTTTTTCTGGTGATAAGTGGAGATGAAGGTCCTCAACATCAGGATTTCAGTTTATGTTGGTGTAAAAAATAGAAAAACACAGTGAATTAGACACACAAAATACATTATGAAGCAGTAGGTGAAGAGTTAGTTAGCTTTGAAAAAGTGAAATTCTTACCTGAGATGTATCTGTCATGCGCTAAAGAGATAAGAGGAACAGTGGCTTTCCCTACATAAATACCCTCTTCTGTTTCACCATCATCAAATACATAAAAATTCAAGGATTCTGATTTTAAGTATTGGTCTAAATCTGCATTCATTTGCAGTGGAAAATACATATGATCATCAAATTGTGGGCTGTTACTGCTATGAATAATGGGAGTATCATGGTCTGCGAAATCAAAGAACTTGTAGACAACATAAGGATTTGGCTGAAGGTGTTTTTTTTGCGACTGGAGAGTATTACAGCATTTTATTGTAATATGAAGCTCATTTAAGTTGCCATCTGCTGAAGTGCTGACTTGGGCAGTTCTGAGTAATGGCTGTTCTAACTGAAAAAGAAAAAAACAAAACAGAACAAAACCACATCACACATGTTAATTAAAATCCATTAGAATTCTTGTCCTGCTACAGAAGAGCTATATAAACAGCAAAAATTTCTGCCTGCTTGGATGACAATGAAACCAATGTTTAACCAACTTAGCATGTCAAAACTTTATTTGAGCATTAAACATCAGTAATTTTTGTTATATGCATAGAGGATGAATAGATAATTCCTTTCTTACAAACTACATATTCACTTTCTTCTTGTGAAACATTGCGATCCATGTATCAGTCAGAGGTGGGCAAATAGTGGATATCCCAAAAAGCTGAATAAAAGTTTCATTTTGAGTTATAGCAAATCAATTTTTTAAAAATTTTCACTAATTTGAAAGGTCAGACTAAAACTTGAGTGGGATTGAATGAAATATTTTGTTCAATCCAACTCAAAATATTTTGTTTTGACTTAGGAAACTAAGCAAAAGCAAAAGGGGACTAGAGTCACAAGATGGCTAGAGGAGAAAGTAGCAGCAGCAATTTTATACAATTTTTAACTCACTGCTTAGGTTGTGGCAGATACAGATTAAGTTCCCTGTCTGCTTGATGTGGAGCAGGGATTTGAATTTAGGAGTCTCCTGCACTGTAGGGAAGACCTATGAATTAGGGAATCAGAGACTGTAATATGGCTATTTCTCAGTCTTCCTGATGAAGCTGTTCCACTTTTTATAAAAAAACTAGAAGCCCTGTTGCAGCTCCAGTTGCAAGCAGAAGTTGGGCTGGAAGAAAGTTCTAGAGAGAAACATGTGGTAATACACATCCGAAGTGTATGGGCCACATCCCATGCTATGCCAGGGGTGCGCTGGGGCACCGCACTGACTGGGGGAGGGGCTGGGGCTGGCACAGTAGAGGGGGGTCCTCCAGTGGGGTGGCTGGTCTGGGCCCTGCACTGGCTGGGGAGGGGTTGGGGATGGCACAGTGTGTGTGGAGGTCTGTTGGGGGCCTAGTCTCCATGATGGCTGGGGGAGGGGCTTCTGCTGACACTGTTTGTGTGTGTGGGGAAATATGGTAACACTTTGCCCAGATGAACGGACACAGCAAAAGTAATGTATACATAAGAATAATAATTTCAGCAGAGACTTCAGTCTAGGTTTCCCACATCCTAGGAGAGTGCCCTAGATCATTCTCATTCTCTTTTGCTAGTTCCATGACTAATCACATAAGGGTTTTTGACTCCAGCCCCCCTAAAAGCCCCCACCCCCCAAATTTAAGTTTTTGTTTGGTGAAACTATTATCCAAAGTTGATATAAATTTGGGAATAGTTTCTGGTTGATCAAAACAACATTTTTTTCTGTCAAATAAGCTACTGCACCCCTTCCCTCCCAAATCACCCAGCTCTAATTCACAGTTTAAAAAACTACTACTGTCATTGTTCTATACGTAATCAAATGACAAGAACTAGTATTAAATTACATGAGTATTTTAACACTACAAGATCAAAAGTCAAGAATCTCTAACTTGACATTCCCATTCAATGTCCAGATACAATTCTAGAATCTCATGTCCATGCATTCTTCTATCATTTAAAATTCATTATTCGAATTAATTCTTACCATTTCTTTAGAGTTACACCATTGAGTCATTTGTCCCAGTTAATTGCCACCCCATTATCCAAAGCCTTGTAGACTAGAAATTAAACAGCAACTTCAATTATAATTTTAATTTTGATGTTTTATATTAAATATAAAAATGAGTAATCCAGTGGAGGTCAGTAGCTCTCCTCTTATTTGTTTGATATTAAATTCATTATTCCATTTTTAGTTGCTGACACGTCAGAGATACTTGTATTGCCAGTGATCGATTGCACTGCAGAGGTTTTTGTGGGAAGGTGGAACTTTTGTCTGAGATATGGCTTCTGAGATCTGGGGAGTTTGATTTTGGGGGATAGAGCATATTAGCTGAATCTTTCTGTAAAATGATCAATAAATATCACTGAAACCTACAAAACACATTTTCATACTCATCAGCAGAAAATCCAGTAGTTCATACCTCTCAGGGTTACTGTTTCAGGCCACCACAAACAGGGAGAAAATCTGTAACAATCTGTTTAGGGATCACATTTACAAGATCACTCCATCTTCACAATAACGGCTTTTTTAAAAAAAATTAAATAGATGAAAGCTTAGATTCTGGAGTACAATGCAACAACTAGTGGTGAAGTCCAAAATATACTGGGCACTTAACATATTACCACTACCTGTGCTCATTTTTTAACAGGAAATATTTCTGAAATCAGCAGAGATTCATCCAGCTGTGTTGGAAGGTTTTAACAATTGTCAGCAGTCACCAATTAAATGATCACACTGCACCTCTAAACAGAGGCGCAGTAGGGGGGATGAGAGATTGTTTTTCGGCTGGCAGAGGGACATGGAACAGTTCTCTATAGGGCTACAAGTGGGGGAAGGGGAGAAAGGTCAGACGCTGCTGTAAAAGGGGGAAATGGGTCAATGTGGCGAGGCTGACTCCTTCCCTGGCCTGGAAGGTTTGAAATAAGGGACAAACATAGGCGATATAACCCCTTACCATGGAGCAGGTGAGGTAGCACCCACACTCAACTCCTTTTAGCCATCAAAATACTAAATTTGGTCATGATCTGCTGTGCACTCATTGCCTTTTCAAGGTGTCTGAAAAGGAAATTTTCCCTCACTACCAGCTTGGCCTAGGTGGAATTGGGATTTTAACACCTTCCCCACAATGAATTCAAGGAGGGATTTATTAATGTGAAGCATGAAGGGAATTCAGCTACATGTTGCAATTCATTAAGCAATTGTGGTGTCCCATATATATCCCACAAAGCTACTCAGTGACCCTCCAAGTATGGCTGCTTCGCTGTGCACTGCTGTCAGGTATGCAAGAAGAAGGTCGAAGTAAGCTCATGAAGTTTGGATTGAATCTGAATTAAAATTTGAATTGGAATTTAGCAGCCACGTTTTGCAAATAAAAGGGGGTCCATTATGAAAAAATCACTTTGACCACTGCATTACACGACATTGGTAGCAATTATCGGTAGCCCTGCACCGCAATCATGAGCATTCAGGGTAGTGATCTGCCTAGCACTTCTCAGGCTCACAGCTTGGACCCACCAGAAGATTCTGGGTCTCACTGCCATTTGGGGAGAACGACTGGTGGTGAAGAGACTTTGTGTGGCCAAGAGAAACATAGCCATCAGTGATAAGATGGTGCGCAAGATGGCAGCCCGAGGTCACTCCCAGGACTCTACGAAATGCCGGGTGAAGGTTAAAGAACTCAAGCAGACCAATCAAGCAGTCCGGGAAGACAACCAGTGGTCAGGATGGCTATTATCAACAGCTCCACATGCTTGTGGGAAGCAACCCCACCATGGAGCCCAAACTGAATTACGATACTTGTGGAGGCCCTGCTACGGATTCCAGGGTGAGCACCGCAGAGCAATGTGGCCCAGACGAAGAGGGCAATGGAAAGGAGTAACAAGCAGGGGACAGAGGAAGTTGTTCTGTACAGCCTGGAGCTCTTCACCATAGACCTGAAACTGGTCCCCTCCATGGCAGGCTCCTCCACAGAATTCCCCTCCACAGCAGTCCCCTCCACACCGGTCCCGGAGCCCTCTGGAACAAGCAGTTTTGTTGAGTCTTTATTCTGCATGCTAGAAGCAGGTTGGGGGAGGGTACAGCTATAGAGATTTGCTAGGTACAGGCTTGCTTGCTGTGCTTCTGTGTCCCTCAGAACAGCGTGTTACTGTTTCTTGGGATGGAATGTTTCTCTTTTCTGGAGATCTCCTCAAAGGCCTCATCCAGGCACTCTTCCCACCCCACCCCACCCAAGATTCATGGGCAGGTTTGACTGGTTGCAGCTTCCATGGTAGCACACCTTGCCATGACAGGCAACCAGATAGCGTGTCATGGCATCACACAGCATTTTAGCAAATTGTCCAGGCTTTTAGTCACACTGCAGGAGCAGCTGTTCTTTCTCCATATCTGTTAGTTTTAGGAGGGTGGTGTCTTTCTGGCCTGCAGCAGCTGGTGGGCACTCCATTCCCCACCCTACAATGCAGTTTGCAGGCACTGGGGGGAGGGGGGTGTTCCCCCCACATGTCCCTTTCCAACCAGCATTTCTTTTCATTTTTCATGGCTCCCCTCGCGCCATGCTGCTGCCAGGCTCTGCTGGGCATTCCCCCTCCCAATCCCACTTACCCCCAGAGCAGGACTCCCAGGTGTCATGTGGCTGCTGGGCTCTAGTGTGTGTTTCCCCTCCCATGTCCCTTACCAAACACCATTTGTTTTCAGTTCTCAGGAACCCTCCTGCACCCTGCAGCGGTTTCCTCTGCTGTGCTCTTCCTCTCCCATGTCCCTTTACATCCAGCCTTTTTTTGGATACTTTTTTTCTTTAAATTATTTTTATAGTGCATTGAAGCCCCACATGCAGCTGTCCATTTGCCACTGCCACAGGACACCTGGCCAAGACACCTGGTGGCTGCCCATGCTTTGCAGACCTTTCTGTTCCCACCAAAAGAGGACAACTGCTTATAACTTACCATGTACACAAAACAATGTGCTGGTGAAGTGATGGCAGGTGAGGTATTGTGAAATGCATGCTAACCCATCCTTACTAACCCATGCATCCTTCGAAAGTGTACTTTCAGTGATAGTACATAGAAAGACCCACTCATAGCACTTCAAAGCACTTTGTCACTTGTATCTTAATTTTTACCTTTATTTTCCAGGCCCAGTGTCCAGTGTTGCAGAGAAAACCAGGAGACGCAGGAAATAAACAAGATATGATCCTGCTGCACATGCAAGACACTCAGGAAGAGCACAAGAACTTGACAAAGGACACTGCTCAGTAGTGTTACAGTACAGCTTCAAGAAAATGCTTGACCTGCAGCAGCAGCAATTGTCAAAGATGATTGAGGCCATGGCAGAGCACACTGAGGTCATGGTAAAGCAGACCAAGGCTGAGGCAAAGCTTGTAACGGCTGCTATTGAGCAGACAGAGATCCTGCCCTCCCTGCTTCAGTTGCAGAGGAACTCCCAACCCAGCAGGACATCAGCTGATAACCGCTGGCCAGATTCCCCTTAGGAGAAGGCACCCACCCCCTGTTGTCATGGTCCCTGCGATGAATCCCCTGAGGGGAGGTTGCCCACCCTCCAACATCGGGGTCCCCACAGAGGGAGCGAGGGCAAGGCTACCCTGCCATTCCAGCCCCAAGGGCCACTGCAAAAGGCTATGCAAGTACCGTTGAGAAGGCTTCTTTTCCCAGACACTTAACATCTTCTCCTGACAAAATAAAATCATTCCTTGGAGTTTGGTGTGATTTCCTGTCCTGCAGGCACGTGTGGGGGGGAACACAAATCAAAATGGGCAGGTGGGAGGAGGGTTAGTGCCGCTGAAGGCACAGCTGGGCAGTGAAACTTCCTTGTCTGCAGTAGACATGTGGCTGAGGGAACTGGGCCAGGCGGCGGGGTGGGTAAGGTGGGGCACCAAAAGCACAGCACATTCTGTTTACAGCAATTTAAGCCCCTCCCACCAAAAAAAAGCATTCATTCATTACAACATGGTTGATTTATTGGCATTATGGCAGAGACATACATAGGTGCCATGTGTGTTACAGATCAGTCATAAAGCTCTTTTTTAAAGTGTTCCTTATTGCTGCAGCCTGAGTGTGGCTACTAATGGATGGCAGTGTAGATGGCTGTGAGTAAGCCCTGTCTATTACCTTTGCTCCAGAATTCCAGATAGATGGGAATGTCTCCTGCCTTGATTCAAATATGTTGTGCAAAATAGCACAGGGTGTAATAGTGGTGGGGATATCAGCTTCAGAAAAGTCCAGATGGATCCATGAACATTTGAACCTTGCTTTCAAATGTCCAAAGACGCATTCCGCGATCACTCTGCACCCGCTCAGTCTGTGATTAAAGTTTTCCTAGCTGGGAACCAGGGCTCCTTTGAAGGGTTTCATCAGGCAGGGAAGTAGAGGGTAAGCAGGGTCACCCAATATAACAATGGGCATCTCCACATCGCCAATCTTGATTTTCTGATCAGAGAAAGAAGTGTCATCCAGGAGTTTTCAGTACAGTCCTGAATTTCAGAATATGTGCGCTTTGTGAACCCTTCCTGAGCAGCCAGTGTTGATGATGGTAAAATGACCTTTGTGATCTACCAACCCCTGCATGACTATGGAGAAGTACCCCTTTTGATTAATATACTCCCAGGCCAGGTGGTCTGGGGCCATGAGGGGGATGTGTGTGCCATCTATGGCCCCACTGCAGTTAGGAAACCCCCTGGGCAGCAAAGCCATCCACTATGGCCTGTACATCTCCCAGGGTCACAATCTTCCTCAGAAGATGCCAAGGGATTGCATGGACCACCTCCATCACCATGGACCCCACTGTAGATCTGCCCACCCTGAACTGATTTGCTACTGACTGGTAACTGATGAGGGTTGCAAACTTCCACAGCACAATTGCCACGCACTTCTGAACCATTAAAGTCTGCCTCATTTTGGTGCTGCTGTGCTTCAGGGTGGGTGCCAGCACATCACAAAGTTTCATAAAGGTGGACTTGTGCATGCAAAAGTTCTGCACCCACTGCTGGTTGTCCCAGGACTCTAAAATGATGTGATCCTACCCGTGTGTGCTGGTCTCTTGAGTCCAAAAACGCGGCTCCACTGTCAGCAATGCATTCATGGCAGCCACCAGCTCTGCATTCTTGGACCGCAGTTCACATAATTACTGTTCCAAAACACCATCGTCATCATCGTCATCATCATCATCAGCACCAGTAGGACAGACAAGCATCACTGAGCTTTGGAATTGAAGGACAAATTGCATGACAGACACTGTGGTTTTCAAAATCATTTGTGCGATAAGTTGGAGCGTTCGTGGATCCATGCTTGCGCTGGAATGCTGCAGCACGAAATGGTGTGATTTCCAGTTCTTTGTTCACTTGGTTAGTATGCAGTAAATTCTGGGATAGTGCTTGGAATTCTGGGATTCCAACATGAAACACCCACAAGCAACCGGGGCAAAGGCACTGTGGGATAGGTACCCACAATGCAGCGCTCACACTGTCGAACTTGAATGGGGTAACGCGGATGCAGATATTTGACATAGAGAAAAGGTGGGTCAAATTTCAAGAAGCTTTGTGGATACTTTATTCGAATTCATAATAATGAGATAAAGTATTTGAATGTATTATATATTGATTTTATCTTGTAGTGTAGATGCAGCCACAGTCTCATCTTGATTATCCAAACAACAAAAATCCTAAGCACTTCATCTGTAGCAGGGGGCTGAGCTACCGGACAAACCTACCTCTCATGTATAATGCAGCAGAGCAAGACATCAGAAAAACTGGGCATCTAGGCATCAAAAGAATTATGTGGAATGTCCACTCATTATTATTTCATTACTTCCTTGGCAAGAAATTAGGTATAGATAGTAGTTTAAGTGACAAATAGTGACTGATGGTTAAAATCTGTTCTCCCTGATACAGCTAGTACAATAAAAACTGGTACTTTTCTGTTCAGGATCCCTTAAAAAGGAATGAAAAGGGTAGAGCAATGAAATGCAGAGCAAAAGCTGACAGCTGAAGGAAATTACCGAACTGAAATAAAATATTTTAACAGATTACTTTAGATGTAAAACAAAAATAAATTAGCTTACCTGTGGAGCTTTTTCACATTCCTTTAAATTGGATGTTATATATCTCAGGGCTTTTGACCTTTCTTTGTAGAGTCTGATTGCCTGATCCATTGGAACTCGTAGCCTGACCCAGTAATCCACTGTGCCATAGTTTGGGATATTTCCTCCAGTTCCTATGGAATAAATATATTATATCTATATCTACATATAATAATTAGGGGCTTACCAAATTCATGGTCTATTTTGGTCAATTTCACAGTCATAGGATTTTAAGAATCATATACTGATTTCAGCTATTTAAAACAATGGTGTAATTATAGGGGTCCTGACCCATAAAGGAGCTTTGTGTGTAGTGGGGGTAGGGGTGTTGACATTCTGTTACCCATACCTGTGTGCTGCTATTGGTGGTGGCACTGCCTTCACAGCTGGGCACCTGAAGAGCAACAGCTGCAGGGTTGGAGCCCAACTCTGAAAGCAGAGTTGCTGTCAACAAAGTACAAATTTAAGGATGGTAAGGTATCACTTACCCTTCTGTGTATCTGGTGGCTGAGAGCTGCCTTCAGAACAGCATGCCTGCTCAACAAGCTGCTCCCTGGCAGTTCATCTCTGCAGTTAATGAAGTAATGGTGGGAATATTGTGATCCCTCTATAATAACCTTAAAAACATCAAGGAGTCCCATGGCACCTTAAAAACTAACAGACATATTTGGGCATATGCTTTTGTGGGCAAAACCCCACTTCCTCAGACTAAGTGGGTTTTTGGCCATGAAACCTTATGTCCAAATATACCTGTTAGTCTTTAAGGTGACACAGGATTCCTCAGTGTTTCTGCAGATAAAGACTAGCATGGGTACCTCTCTAATACATATAATAACCTTGTAACACCCCTGCAACTCCTTTTTGGGTCAGGACACCCATTTGGAGAAGCAGTGGTCTTCCCCACCAAATCTGTATTGTATAGGGTAAAAATCACACAAAAGACCAGGTTTCTCTGTGACTGGGTCTACACTATAATGATCTTTCAAAAGATCTTCTGGAAGATCTCTTCCGGAAAATCGTCTTTCGAAAGATCATGTCCACACACAAAAAGCGGATCAAAAGATCGATCCACTCTTTCAAAAGATTGTTTCGCTCTTAAAGGGCCCCTCCCAAACATCCCCTAACCTGCACATGCCGCTGAGGCCTGCCTTACTCCACACAGCACAGCAGAGCCTATGCACAGTTCGGAAGCCCACTTCAGAGCTCCATGGACTCACAGCAGCTCCTGGACTTGGTCCTCATCAATTCCCTGGTCGGCCTGCTGGCCACAATGGTTGCAGCTGCCCTCCAGCTTGTCTGGTGCCAGAGATCCTCCACAGGGGCTGTGGAGCCCTAGTCTCCTAGGCCCCAGCCATGCTCCACCCAGGTGACCCAGCACATCTGTAGCTACGCCAGCAGCTCCAAGTGGTGGGACTGGCTCATGATGGGCGAGTGGGACAATGCCACTGGCTGCAGAACTTGAGGATGAGGAAGGAGATATTCCTGGAGCTCTGCAACTGGCTTACCACTGCCCTCTAATGCCAGGACAACCACACGTGGCTCATCCTCACCCTGGAAAAGCACATGGCCATTGCCATTTGGAAACTTGCCACCTTGGACAGCTACCGCTCCATGGGGAAGCAGTTTGTAGTGGGCAAGTCAAATGGTGGGGCCGCTGTCCTCAAGGTAAGACACGCATGACTTGCAGACCTGGCATGGGGGGGTGGGAGGGGGCTGCTGGGCAAGGGGGACCCTCGGAGGCCGGGAGTACAAGGGGGTGGGGTGGGGAGGCCTAGCCCTGGGAGAATGTGAAGCCCCATCCTGACACGGGCCCACTGCCAGAGGGGAGGCCTCACAGGGTGAAGCAGGCAGGGGAGCCGAGGAGGAGGTACGGACCAGGAGGTGGGTGGAGGAGCCATCCGAGGCCAGGGCAGCCCTGTATGCACACAAGTGTGTGGACCCCTGCAGGTTGTCAGTGCAATCAACCCCCTCCTGCTCTGGAGGGTTGTCTGTGTCAGAAACCTGGACATGGCTGTCATTGGCTTTGCCACCCTTGGCTTCCCACACTGCCTTGGTGTCATTGGTGGCACTCACATCGCCATCCAAGCCCTGGACCACAGTGCAGGCCGCTGCATTAATCTCAGGGGCTACCATTCAGTGGTGCTGCAGGCCCCGGTGGATCATAGGGGATGCTTTATGGACAGTTATGTGGGCTGGCCAGGCCCACAACAAGCAGATTGTCTGCAACTCCAGCCTCTGCTGGAGGATGGAGGCAGGGACTGGCAATCCCCAGCAGGAGCTCATGCCTGGTGGGAGACGTGACTTACGGCCAGTAGTCCTGACCCATGCAGCCATACACTGGCCACCCAGATACCACCCATGAGCTGTTCAACAGCTGTATCAGCCAGGCACACTACCCTGTCGAGTGGCCATCGGCCTCCTGAAGGTGCAGTTCGGGCACCTCCTTGTGCACCTGCACATCAGGGTGGACAATGTCCTTCAGATGGTGGGGGGTGTGCTTGGGCCTCCACAACCTTTGGAGGCCAAGGAGGGGACCTTCCAAATGGAGCGAACAGCCAAGGCTGGTCCAGGTACGACCAGCCTCCTGTGGCCCCAGACCATCAGGCCCACCACGATGGGCCACGGGTCTGGAGGGCCCTGAGGGAGAGTTTTGCCCATAGGCCCCAGTGACCCTCCCCGGGCACCCACTGCAGGCTCCTCTTGCCTGCAGCAACACCCTGTCCCCCCTCACAACCCCTCCCACCCATCCACCAAGCCCTCTGCCCCACCCCCACACCAAGGAACACAGGGAATGAGAAAGAAATAAACTGTTTACTGCACCAAACTGATATGTACACAAACTCAAACAAAACCAAAAAAACTATATATGGGGCTGTGGGGGGGAACTATATACATCAGGGGGCTCAAGAAAGGGGGTGAGGGCACCTGAACTTGGATAGTGAGGCCTGGGAAAGAGGGTGGGGGTCCTCTCCCCTCCAAGGGGGTGTGAGGCCGCGAACTACTGTACCTGCAGCTGCCCCTCCCGCCTTGGATCCGGGATTCCCATCAGGGCCTGGACAGGGATGGGACCAAGGGGAGGTAGGGGCACTGGATAGGGAGGTGGTCTCAGGCTCAGCAGGATAGGGAAGAGTGGGGACAGAGGGGTTGAGGGAGCTGGCTTGGTGGGGTCCACTGTGGCCAGGAGCCAGTGGCCGAGGCCCCGTAAGGTGGCAGGAGGTAGGTTGGGTGGGAGCAGGGCAGCAACGTTGGCTGTGAGTATAGTGGGGGGAACTGCTGGAGAAGCAGATGGGGGGATGGAAGGGGCAGGAGGCCGGGCCAGCTGCCCCCTGAGGGCCCTGCAGATGTTCCACAGGGTCCTCATCCGCTTGGCCCCAGCCTCCCAACTCATCCAAATTCAGCTGCCACTCCACAAGCTGGCTCTGTTGGTGGAGGGTGGCTGTGCAGGTGGCAGCCTCATCAACCTGGGGGTGGCGATGTAACTGCCAGCCACAGGTCCACCTGGGTGCTGCTGGTGGGGGTGCTCTGGCCCTCTCCACAGCCGCTGCTCTCCGACTCGCCAGCCTGACATTGGGGACAGGGCTGGCCGACCCCAGTGGGGTGCTGAGTCTTTCCCAGCCCTCAGATGGTGCACCTGTAAGAATGGAATGGGAGAGAGAGATCATCAGTCCTGCAGCCTAGCCCTGAGACCCCTCCCCGCACCTCCAATGGACAGTGACCCCCTCCCCGGGCAGGGGGACAGGGATGTTTTGGGAGCAATGGCATGTGTGCTTCACATGGTGGGCCCTGCTGCACATGGACCCCCGCTGCCTTGGGGATGGGGTTCACTGTTGCAGGCCCTCCAGGCCCTCTTCCAGGGAACAGGCTAGGAGGCAATGGGGGGTATCTGGGCACACGGGGTCCCCGCATGGATGGTGAGTGAGCCAGGTGGAGACTGTCCCTCCCTGACTCCCCTCCCCCCGATGGCTGCGGCTTGCAGTAGTGTCCATGGAGCTGGTGTTGACTGCCACCTGCAGGAGTGCCTGCATGTCAGGGACGCACCCCTTGGTGGTGTGTCTGGGGTCGTGCTGTCACCCGGGTGACTGCCCTGCTCCCAGCTGTGGCAGGGGCAGGTGTGTGTGTGATGTGTTTGGCACTTACTGGAGGGTACCCTGCCAATGTCGGAGAATGCCCGGATGGAGGTCTCTGAGGAAATGGTGATGATCAGGGCTCTGTCGGAGGACCTACTGTCCGATGGGGCTTCTAGCTATGGTTGTCTGGTGCAGGTCGAGTGTCCCTGCTGGTCCTGGGCTGTCTCCTCTGCCACCTCTGATGCTGCTGGGGACTCCACTGTTTTGTGGATGGTGTGGGAGTGAGGAAGCCATCCTTGCCCATAAGGAGGGCATGCAGCTCCCTGAAAAAGGGGGGCAGGACAGGCCATCTGCCCAACTGCCTGGCAGTATCCCTGGCCCACACATACCCCTGCCACACCTCTTTCGCGTTGGAGTGGACCTGCTCCAAGGTGTGGCCAGGTGCCTGTGGGCTGACAGGCTGGTGACCAGCTAGCCATAGATGGTGGCATTCCGTCTTCTCCCCTCTGTCGTCTGCAGAACCTCTTTGTCCTCCCACAGAGTGAGGAGGTCCTGGAGTACAGCCTGGCTCCATGAGGGTGCCCTCCATCTTGCAGATAGGGCAGGCTCCTGGGAGCCCTCTAAAGGCTCCCAGGGAGTTCATGGGAGGTCACAGAAATGGCTGTCTCTCAGCCATGGTGCATCCATTCACTTCAGGGGGGAGGTGTGAAAATGTGCAGCTGCTGAGCTTGTGTAATTGCTTCCACCACTGCCACTCAGCTTCCTGCCATGAGTTTTCCACAGCTCCCTGCACCTTTAAGGTGGGAGCGGAGAGCTCTGAGAGTGCTGGACAGGGCGTCTCCGTGCCCCACCTGGCCGGTGCCATTGAGGACCCCTCTTTCAAAAAACGGGCCTGCTGAGTCCCTACACATGCTTTTTTTCAAAAGAGTCAGGCCACGTTCTTTTGATTTACTTTCAAAGGAGCATGTTTTGTGTGTAGATGCTTTGTGTATACTTTTGAAAAATGGCTTGATTTTCTGAAAGACCTTGCTAGTGTAGACACAGCCTGTCTGAGATGCATTTTTCACGACCATGAATTTGGTAGGGCACTCCATATATTATTACACACACAAAAATGTAATTCTGCAAACACTTTAGTAGTAAAGCAAACATCAAAAAGTTAGGGAGTGCCAGAATTAAAGTAGCCTGTGCAAAATTTACTCTTTTGTGAATATGCACATGTTCTGTAAGCACTATCATAAGCAGTGCTGTTTTTTGTGGTGGTATGTGCTGGTACTATGTACTGGCACCTTGGCAGCCCCATCCATGGGATCCCTGGCTGGGACGCGGGAGAATCCCACGAGCCCTGCGGCTGGGAGCCAGCTGAGGTGTGCAGCCCCGCTGGCAGCCCCAGCTGTGGAAACCCAGTTGAGTACTGGCTCCTTTTTTTTAATTAAAAACCCCCAAAAACACTGATCATAAGTAGTCTATGGGAGAACCAGGAACAGCAACCATCTCTCTCCCATCCAAGTACAATGTCTAAACAAAAGAGAATATCCTTTCCCTTCATGTTCATCCTCTGCACCAAATGAGGCAGTGGCTTTATAGAACAAACAACAGGTGATCATGTGCATATCCATATGAGAGTTTTAGTAATAAGATGTGTGCACAACAGGCTGACAATAAACTGGGAGGGTGTATCTAGCTGAACCTGCAAGGGTCTCTCCTGGCTCTAGTAGCATTCAATATTTTCACTAGTGAATTGGATAATGGAATGGAGAGTGTGCTTACAATATTTGCAGACAAAATGTAGAATTAATTGGAAATCAACAGGATGAAATTCAAGAGGCAAGTGTAAAGAACTACACTTAGACAGGAAAAATCAACTGCACAACTATAAATTGGGGGAATAACTGGCTAGATGCCAGTACTGCAGGAAAGAACTTCAGGTTATAGTGGGTCACGAATTGAATATGAATCAACAGTGTGATGCAGCTGTGAAAAGAATTAATATTCTTGAGTGTATTAAAAGGAATATATCTGAGGTCTGAACAGTAATTTTTCTGTTTTACACAGCACTGATGAGGCTCAAGAATAGTGTCCAGTTTTAGGTGCCACACCTTTAACAAAGATGTGGACAAACTGAAAAGAGCAACAAAATATGACAAAATGTTTAGAAAACCTGACCTGTCAAGAAAGTTTTGTGCATGTTTAAAGTCTTGAAAAATGAACACTGAGGAAGGATTTGATAAGTTTGTGTAATAGACTAAGGATGTTTTAAAGAGAATGGTGATCAGCTGTTCTCCACTCCAAAGCTAGGACAAATAGTAAACAATTTGATAGGCATCAAGGGAGATTTACACTAGGTATTAGGAAAAAATCTTTAAAAGAATAGTTATGTTCTGGAAGAGATTACCAAAGGAGATTGTAGAAACCCTGTCACTGAAAGTTTGTAAGAGCAAATTAGAAAAAAACACCTCTTTAGGTATACTCGGTCTTGCCTCAATGCAAAGAGATGGCTTACAGGACCTTCTAAGTTCTCTTGCACCCTACATTTCTATGATTTTATGTAACTAAAGGCTACTTGTGCTGCCTGAAGCAAAAACAATCATGGATCTGTTCAAGTTTAGTGAAATTACGAGCAACTCAAACACATAAAGGAACGCTTGCAGTGTTTTTACACCCTTGTTGGTCCCAGGATATTAGAGAGACAAGGGGTTGAGGCAATTTATTTTACTGGATCTACTTCTATCATGAAATAGACAAATTTGTGCTAAATAAAACTTGGAAGACCTCAAAAAACTTTGTGTGGCTCAAAAACTTGTTTCTTCTCTCAAAGGAAGATAGTCCAATAAAAGATAATGGAAAGAGTTAAGTTTAAATATGGCTGGAGTTACCAGGCAAAAGTATCTTAATCAAGAAGATATTTAATATCTTGGAAAGGAGCCAGGAGCAGAGGGGTAAGACTGACTGGCACTTTTTTAAATAAACATAACTCAGATTAAAATGGAAATTGGTAAAATATCTGCATTAAAATGACAGTGGGAGCGTTTAATGACAAATAAATATCTAAGTATGTCATGGGGTGTATGGGGTGTACAGGGAGGGGTAGAACCTCTGTTGGAGGGACTTGTCGTCCACTTTGGTGCCCGCCTGTCACTCAGCTCTCACTTGTGGCTCCAAGTAGCTGCAGCACATGCAGCGGCCACAGCCCGGGCAACGGCTTCGACAGGCTGGCCAAACCAGGTGAGTGCAACCAATGGGGCTCAAACCCTCGGTGAATTTTCGGGTGTGCCTACCCAGCATGTGAAGTCAGTTCTGGTGGACTGGGTGGAAGAGATCATTTAGATCCAACGGCCAAGAGGGCAGTTCTGCAACACTTTGTAGAAAGTGAAGGGCTTGACAATGCACAAAAGACGTCAAGGCTATCCACTGAAACCAAAGAAGTTACCAGTTGTGATGATTCTACATACCACTGGTGCCTGGCTTCCAAGGTCGAGAGAGTGGGATTGCTCCCGTGCAACGGCTCTACCACTTAAAAAGCTTTCACGCACAGGTCCTGTGCAAATCTTCATATCATCACATCACCCAAGTCCTGCGGTGGTGGGGGAGGGGCAAAGTGACAGGTGGAGGTTACCACTGGGAGTCGTAGTCCCAATCCCGCACGTAGGCGGCCTGTGGACAAGTGGTCATCCAGCTCTGTACCTGGGGCAGCAGAGTTGCCCGGTGGCATCCCAGGTGTCTGAGCAGTCCTCTTTAGGTCAGCACTGCTCACCCTACTAATGGAAGAGCCTAGAAAATGTGGCCTAAAAATTGCCTGCCCTACAACAATAACTGGCCAGCAAGCCACAGCTGGCAGTTCAACCCTACTTGCGGTCGAAAGAAAAATTTGAGAAAACTTACCATTGGTCTATGGAATGTTCATACTCTCATGGATAGAGAAGCTGTTGCAAGACCTGAGAGAAGGACAGCTCTCATTGCTCGTGAACTAGCCCGCTATAACATCGATACAGCAGCATTAAGTGAAACAAGATTGGCTGGGGAAGGTTTCTTGAGTGAACCAGGAAGTGGTTATACCTTCTTCTGGAAGGGTAAGACTGAGACAGAGGATAGAATACATGGAATCAGTCTGGCAATAAAAACCTCATTGATGTGTCAACTCCCAGACCTTCCAGAGGGTATCAATGAAAGATTGCTGAAACTACGTTTCTCACTAAATGACAAACGTCATGCCACCATCATCAGTGCATATGCACTCATTCTAACATGCCCTGACAACTCAAAGGAACAATTCTATGAAGATCTCGACAGACTGATCAAGGCCACACCTGCAACAGACAAACTACTCCTATTTGCAGATTTCAATGCCTGAGTCGGGGCTGACAACGAGAACTGGAAAGGAGTAGCTGGGCCACATGGTGTAGGCAAAACTCCTTTTGAGCCTTTGTTCTGAAAAAGACCTGACTATTACCAACACTCTGTTCCGACAAGCAGATAAATACAAAACGATGTGGATGCACCCTAGGTCTAAACAGTGGCATCTGATAGATTATGCCATTGTCAGAAGGCAAGACATCCAAGACGTATTGATCACCAGAGTAACGCGAGGCGCGGAGTACTGGACAGATCACAGATTAGTTAGGATGTCTCTTCAACTTTACATCGCTCCCTCTCGGCACAAATGCCTTAAGCATGTGCAACCTGCTTTTAACATAGCCAGACTGAAGGATGCCCAATGTTTAAACAATTTTCAGAAGTGTCTTGATGACAAATTAACATCCCATGGTCAACTGGTCGGTACTGTAATTGAAAAGTGGGATCAGTTCAAGCAGATAGTGACTGACACAGCAATAACATCGCCTGGACCAAAGAAAAGAATACATAAGGACTGGTTCGATGAGAACCAAGAAGAAATATGTTCAGCACTGGAAGTAAAGAGAAAAGCCTTTATTGAATGGCAGAATGACCCCTCCTCAGCCTCCAAATGGGACCATTTCAAGCACCTTCAGAGCAAAACACAGAAAGACCTCCGTCAGATACAAGATAGCTGGTGGGAGAGCAAAGTCAAAGAAATTGAGCACTATGCTGAGACCCACAACTCAAAGATGTTCTTTAGTGCTATTAAGACTGTCCATGGACCTTCTAAACCAAGGACTACCCCATTGCTCTCATCAGACAACACAACGCTGGTCAAAGACAAAGAGGGTATCAACAAAAGATGGCAAGAACACTTTAGCAACCTCCTTAACAGACTATCAACCGCGAATAATAACGTCCTCAATGAAATTCCACAACAACCCGTCCTGACAGATCTTAACTTTCCGCCCACTATAGATGAGATTAAGAAAGCTGTTAGCCAGATGAGTTCAGGAAAAGCTCCTGGAAAAGATAGGATACCAGCAGAGATATATAAAGCAGCAAGTCCAGCAGCACTAGCAGCGTTCCATAGCGTGATCATCAGCATTTGGGAGGATGAAAACATACTACAGGACCTCCGCGATGCTATTATTGTCTCCCTTTTCAAGAATAAAGGCAGCAAAGCAGAATGTGGAAACTACAGAGGCATATCCCTCCTCTCTGTTGGAGGGAAGATCATCGCCTGCATCATCTTGAACCACCTAATAAGCCAGTACTTCTGAGGCAAATCTACCTGAAAGTCAATGAGGTTTTCGACCTGGATGGAGCACAGCCGATATGGTGTTTGCTGTCAGACAAATACAAGAAAAGTGCATCGAACAGAACATACACCTATACGTTGTCTTCATAGATCTGACAAAGGCGTTTGATACCGTCAACAGGGAAGCCCTTTGGACCATTCTAATATGACTTGGCTGCCCAAGAAAATTTGTCCAGATTATACGCCTTTTCCATGACGACATGACAGGCGAAGTACTGTCTGATGGAGCCACATCAGCCTCCTTCAACATCACCAATGGCATGAAACAAGGATGTGTTCTCACTCCTGTCTTATTTAATCTGTTCTTTGCATGCGTCCTTAACCACGCAATGAAATATCTGGACTGAGGTATATCCTTGAAATACCAGCATGATGGTTCCCTTTTTGACCTCTGTCGCCTGAATGCAAAGACTAAGACAGTGCAGAAACTCCTTTCTGAGGCACTCTTTGCCGACGACTGTGGCCTTATGGCTCACACTGAAAATGATCTTCAGCACATTGTCAACAAGTTTGCTGAGGCCTCACAACTTTTCGGACTATCTATCAGCCTCAGAAAGACACAAGTTCTCCATCAACCTGCACCTGGGTCAAATGCTCCTGTCCCAAGTATCTCCATTGACGGCACTCAGCTTAAAGTAGTGGAGAACTTTAAATACCTGGGTAATGTCATATCCAGTGATGGATCACTGGATAATGAGATCAACGTGCGAATATCCAAAGCGAGCCAGGCACTTGGCTGTCTGTGTGTCAAAGTTCTAAACCACCATAACATCCGGATGTCAACAAAACTGCTTGTGTACAGAGCTGCTGTTCTCTCATCTCTTTTGTACGGGTGCGAAACATGGACACTATATAGGCATCACATCAAGCAGCTCGAACCATTCCACATGCACTGCCTACGTAACATCATGAAGATCTGCTGGCAAGACAAAATGCCCAATCTTGAGGTCCTCGAGAGAGCCCAGATGACAAGCATCGAAATTAAGTGATGATTATGAAGTGAAAACTACATTGGACCGGTCATGTCAGCCGCATAGATGCCAACAGAATCCCTTGCCAGCTTCTGTATGGTGACCTCTCCCAGGGCATCCGGTGTATAGGTTGTCCATGGAAACGCTACAAGGATACCATCAAAGCCAATCTGCAGTACAGCAGTATCAAACCTAGGGACCTTGTGGATGCTGCCAGTGACAGAACACAGTGGTGTGCAACAGTCAGAAACATCTACATTGCCTGTGAGGAAGACCGCTGCCGGCATCTACAAGAGGCACGCAAACGACGTCACAGAGCATCAGCAATGCACAACCCACAGATTGCAAACTTCCCATGCGCCATCTGCGGCAAAATGTGCACCTCTAGAATTGGCTTATACAATCACCAGAGGGCACACCGTAAGACCAATAACAGATGATCTGCACAGATTTGCCATCATCGGATCGGTGGACTACCATTATGTCATGCAAATTTGACATTTCCATCTTATGCAATGAAAGAGAACTCTGCCCATTCCTGAAATGTTGAAACATAAATATTGATATTATGTACTCAATAACCAGTACAAGCATCTGTATCTTATTGATGCCTTATTAATATTTTAGTACACAGTAACCTCGAATCAACTTGTTAGAACCACAACTACGTTTCCTTTCTCTGCTGCTAATCAGAACATTACAATATAGGACAAATTAATGTGGAACATGTTAATGTCCTTTAGAAATCACACTCCCATAATTTCTCCCATGCCTTTAGATCTAGGTACCCATTTTCAGAGTTTCTTTCCACTCTCTATCTTTTAGTTAGGGTGTTTTGTCTGTTAAAACCTGAAATCAAAAGCCTTAGGTAAACAGGATTGAAAGAGTCAACATATTATTTCCTGAATTAATAGTCCATCCATCCTAATTTAACTTATCCATGTTGCCTCTAAAATAAGAGATGGTCAGACACCACATTATCTGGAGGACAGGAAACACCTGATATGGATGCTAATCAGGCCGCAACCTTATTACACAGATGTCTGGGACTACCTGGCAGATAAAATGTACACTGTAGGCAAATCCATATTTCTTCCAATCATTGCTGGCCCTCCTTAATTTCCATCCAGGTTTCCCAGTGAACACATGGCTTGGATCTGACCATTCACCCGCTATGTAGGAGGGTTAAGGTGGGCTATAAGAACAGAGGTGAGGTGGGGTGGCTGGCTCCCTGCCATACCAATCAAAGGAGTCCCTAAGTCAGAGGAGTCCCTCCACCCATTTCTGTTCCTTTATCCATTACCTCCTTTTAAATCCTTTACAAGGCCATTTATCTGATCCCTGGATGACTTTCCTATGGAGCAATTGCACTTACAACCCTTACGAAATACATTGTGGCATATGACCTACCACTTTTTTCTTATCAGAAAACGTTTCCCTGACCCTTGCTGTGGATCAGGTAAATAAAGCTCACTCCTTCAAAGCCAATCTGATGGTGTGGGAAAAATTCCTTCCCACCCCTCACTTAAAAAGGAGTGACTAGAATGATGCCCACAGGAGGTCCTAATCCAACCCGCTGTTCATCTCCTCTAGGGAAGGGAGGGCTTTGCTTGCTGCATGGAACAAAGAGGATTTTCTGGCCAGGGCTTGTATCTCTATACTTTTTCGGACCTCACGTTGCTGAGAGGCTAAGTCAGCACCGCAAAGCTGCCTACTGTCCTTTTTGCCACAGTCTCTGACCTCATTCTCCCTCTGCTTTCTTGGCCATAAAGCAGAGCTGTCTTTCCCTGGTAAGCCCAGATGATCTCTTAATTGTGGTGCAGTCATTGTTGTTACTGCATACATATTCTGAATGGTCATTCCATTATGGGCAAAATTATTCCCATCTGGACATGCCCACAACTTTTAATGAAATCAATGTGAAATGTACATTCATATCACAGAGCAAATTTTGGCCTTGTATATGTAATATTTATTTTTTTAAGTTGTAAAATATGAACTCAGTGCTGTACAAACATGCACTATTATAAATGTCAGTTAAAATATCATATAATACCCTTTGAAATGTTACTTACCAACTAAAACTGCCGTACTATGTATTTTGCCATTGTTTTCCAAGATTTCATGGAACCTCAATTGACATGCTGCAGCTGTTTTGTAATCTGTGCCAAAGGCATGATGAACCTCAAGAGTGATGGTGCTTTTCTGCATATATTGCAAAAAAAAATCATCAACGCGCACAATGTATTCAGAAGTAAAGTTATAGGATGGATTAAGACCACAAACTACTGGGGTTGTCTGTAGCTCAAAATCATAGAATGCATAGGTACAAAAAGTTGCAGGTTCCTGATCACCAAAAGCATGTACTGCTGCCGTAGAGAAGATCACATTGCTGATGTGAATTTCAAACAAGTTTTCTCCTCTTTCTAAGTGGACAGTTTCATCAAATTCATCTACTGGATCCTCTGGCAGGATTTCTGGTCTGAATTTGTACTGTTTGGTACCATAAGCAATATCCTTTAGTTGAGCTACAATAAACAACATGAAATTGAGCAAAGCACTGAAATCTTTTTCTTGTCAACAACATAACTTAATTAAATTACTTCAGAGAGAGAAAAGAAAGGGTAATTCACTGTTAAAATTATTTTTTTCAAATGCTTCAGTTCTCCTAATCTGTACAATTGCTTTTCGTTATCAAATGAGCCACAAGTTTAAATATGGGACCTGAGGCTCATATGAGTCACAATTGTATACATCAAGAATAATTTCACTGAAATCAATATAGCTACATTGGTTTTACATCATAGTTTCAGGGCACTGTATAGCAAGGGAGGTGTGAAAAAAAATGCAAGTGCTTTAAAATGAAACATCTTTTTTTAAAAAGGAAGAGATAGACTAAAAAAAAAATCCCAGAGATTTAAGTTACATATTTTTGCAGATCTGATCGAAGATTAATGGTAGAGTTCTTTACAGAATGCATACGGTATAAATATCCCCCCTGCCTTCCCACAACGTACATAATGGGTCAATGACTCTACCCTCCTGAATAACAAGCAGTTTCATCACATCTTAGAGACTAACATATTTATTAGGTCTTGAACTTCCATAGGTAAAACCCACTGCCTCAGAAGAATGATGTGAAAAAACAGAATCCAGTGTTTATACAGTGGGGAGAAAGAGGAGGAAGGAAAGAAGAAGAAGGGTTAATTGTCACTAGAAGAACCAGTTAATGACTGAACAGAGATCTTAACTATCTTATAAATTACAAGGGCAATTTCTCCACCTTTGATATTTGCAGGAATGGGACACTTCCTACTTAATTTGCTTCATCAACTGGTGCCACAAAACTGCTTGTCATTTGTGAAGCTACAGACTAACATGAGACTATTCCTCCTCCTGGTCTGTCATCTTCCTGTTCCCACCTTAACTGTTGAAGTAAGTCCACCTCCTTCATATTCCCTTCTAATCAAATATGTTTGGGACCTGTAAAAGAGCCCCACATCCATTTTTCTGTTGCAGTCCCACTGCATTTAGGTGTGATGAGCATGTTGTTGCAGCTGAACTATACAATTAATTAAGTATAAATATAAGTTTGCTCTTTGGGGAAAGACAAAATAATAAAACCAGGACCCAGGCACCATAACGTTCTTCAGTAGATGGGATAAACTTTTACAGTCCATAAAAACAATTGAGCCATTACTAAAATTCCTATTACATTAGTCCTTGTTAGTTATTGCTTTTTTATTTTTACATGCAAAATATTTCAAATGAAAAAAAAAACCCAAACCAAAACAACTCAGCAGTAATTTGTGAATTAATGGAAAAAATAAAATGAGTGTTGAAAAATTAAAAAAGGGGAAATATTTGGAAATAAAAGCCATTTCAAATGTAAAATTGTGCTGACGGATCCCAATGCTAGATGTTTCCTTCTAGTTTTAGAAATAGAAAAATCCTGTGTGAAAAATATTCACATTATTAACTACTAAAAACAACAGATGTTTAAATCCTTATAATTTCTGACAAATTTACCTTGTAAGTTTGGACCAAAAACTGGATTGAAAACGTACCTTCTAATTTTCGGATGCGTGCAGCCCTAATGTCAAGAAGATGAACATACTTTTCCAGTTTTAACTCATAATCTTGCTGTAAACCCTCCATCTTCTGTGTCACTGCTTCAACTTCAATCTGAAACAATATTAGCAAATATAATACATTCTGATAATTCATCATATGTGGAGAAAAAGGTATCATTTATTTTTTTGACTGATAAACGATATAATCACAAAACTAAAAAGCAACTGTGTAGCTCTTTAAAGACTATCAAAATAATTTATATGGGCCAGGTCTACACTACAGCACTCTTTCAAAAGATCTCCCTGAAGATGTTTTAGAAAAATCTTCTTTCCAAAGATCGTGTCAATACACAAAATGCGGATAAAAGAGAGCGACTGCACAGTCCAGGCCCTGCTTTTGAAAGAAAGGGCCAGGAAATGCCGAGAATGGGGTTGCAGGGCTGGCCAGACACACCCTTAAAGGGCCCCCCGAAAAAAAACCCTCCCTGAACATACTGCCGAGGCCGGTCGCGCTGCACACAGCACAGCAGAGTCTGTGAATGGTCCTGAGGCTCACAGCCAAGAGCCATGGAGCGACAGCAGCTCCAGACCTGCACGCTCACCCTGTGTGGGCTGCTGGCCAGCATCATTGCAGCCACCCTTCACTTCCTCTGATGTCAAAGACTTGGCTCTGGGGCCCTCAACCCACCCCTTGCCCATCCACCCCATAACCCCTCCCCCCCGACCCCTTTTGCCGACCGCCCCCCCCAATAACAAGGGATACGGGGATGTTGAAGAAAGAAACTATTTACTAACAGAAACTAAAATATTCAGCCATGTTCCACATCATGGCAGGGGGGAGGTCAAGCAGAAGCAGGGAATCCAGGGAAAATGAGGGGGCAGCTGCGGGGGTGGCGGGAGGACAGTCTGGTCCCTGAAGGCCCTGCAGATGTGGAGCAGCTGGCTTCCAGCCGTGGGATTGCTGGGTCTTCTCGCACTGCCCCACAACCTGTCTCACAAATGAATGCATGTATTTTGGGGGATTACTGTATATCAGAACAGCTCTTTTTGCTGAAAACTTCCTGAATTCGCAAGTCTCACTTCTTAATTCAAATTTCTACAGAAGGGAAAAAAGTAATGGTGCTGCTAATGTTACCCTTTTGTTACAGATTATTTTCCAGTGTGAACAGTGTAATACCTGATAATCTTTGTTAATTTTATGCTGCACAATTAACATATTCCGTGTCTTTTCAAGTTCTTGCACTGTTTCTGCATGTGTTGTTTGAAGCTCCCTCATGGCATATTCCAAGTCTTTATGGGTGTCATCTTCTATTTTCTCTAAAAAGATAAGGTCACCATTCTTCTGCTCCTTACGAACCTACAACAAAAAGGTTATTATTTTTTTTTTATTGGAGTACAATTTGGTATCTGCTTGCATGCCTTAATCCACTGTGAAAAGGGCACTAAGACATAAAATATTCAGTCTTATTATAGGAATAATCCTGTGAGATTCCACATGCCCCCTGACAGAACATGGTAGAAAAAACAGTTCAGCACTTCTCACTGGAACCAATTACATGACATAAGATACCTTGAATAAATAAAAACTCTATTCATCAACTAAAATTAATAAAATTGCTACAGATTTACTTTGGGTATCCTTAATGGCAATGATCTGATGGCGTAGTAATATATGGCTTTTCCTCTGAGATCATAAACGTTTCCATTATCTGAGCCTCTGACACTAGGGTTTTCAATACTAGTGGAATACTAATACTTTTCCAATTCTTGTCTTTTTTAAAAAGAAAATTAAAAATGGTCATTTTCTTTTGTTTGGGGATCTTTTGCCTTTTTAAAAAAATATTATTTATCTTTAGAAGTCTTCATATATAATATAAAATGTGTGCATCTTTTCAAAGAAAATAACACCCATAAAAAGAATTCACCTGAACACCGGAAACAATCTTTTCCATTCATTTCTTCTGTTTCACTTCATTACCATATTGTTGTTAAAAACAGAATTACAAACTACACACAAGTCAAAAATGCATTTTTCTAGTTCTTTTGTAAATAACCAGGAACAGGTGTTCAGGCACAGAAAGCATCTTTTTACCATGCTTTCAGAGATTAACATTTTAGTTTAGGGTATATGTCCATTTCCTTCAAAATTAGTCAGCAAAAAGTGGTTTTTGATCAGTATTGTAATATGAGAAAGTAATAAATAAAGAACAGCTCTTTTTACTGAAATAAAAAGGTAAAGTTTTAAAAGCAAGCATCTGCTGATTTGGCCTAATTCACTTTTGATGTTACAATGAAATATGTACATAACCTACATAAATTTTGTCCTGCCATCTTTTCCTCTCTCCTTTCCTGTAACTGGAGTTTGACATATGTACAAGTGCAAGGAAGAAGCATTAGCTACTAAAAGGTGCACAAATGATTCACTTCTTGAAGACTGAGGCATTGTGTAAAGAACATACAAAAATCAGAGTTAAAAAGTAGTCTGGGACAGATTGAAATGTAATCAATTTTTGTAAGTTACCTTTATGAGCATGAGGGCTTCACTGAGTTCTGCCATTTCAATATCACTCTCCTAAAGCAGAAACAGTCAATAAAATGGTGTTTTCAGATGTGAATGAATAATGGAGAGATACATTCAGAAAAACATGGTGCCATCTCACTAAACATGACACTTTGTCTGATTTCATGAATAAATAAACTCCATCATATTTCTGCATTACTTTGGTTTTGCTTTTAAGAGTACTCACACAATGCATTAAATATAGAAAGCTTTTAATGGTAACTTTCTAAACAGAAAAAAAGTTTACCTTGGTGAAAAACTTCATGCGATTTTTCAGTTCATCTAGCTGTTGCTTGTGTTCCAGATAATGCAACTGCAGTTCTTTGTTCTCCTGAGTTAGTTTCTCATTTTGGTCTTATGAAACCAAAAACATAAAACAAACACCATATTCCATTTAATCCAATTTATCTCAGAGCTGTGCTACTGATATTCAAATCTACCTCTACATAAAAAGTGCATTTTGAATATTTCTCTGCTATTTCTAACATGGAGATATACACTTCTCTTAGAACTGGAAGGGACCTTGAGAGGTCATCGAGTCCAGTCCCCTAAAATCACAGCAGGCCTATCACTGTCCCTTACACTTTTTGTAATATAGTTGCCCCAGACCCTCAAATGACCCCCTTAAAGACTGAACTCTCAAACTGTGGTTGATAGGGCCAATGCTCCAACCACTGAGCTATTCCTCCCCTGATAACATAAGCTGCATTGGCCTGAAATTTAACACATGCCTGCCACCTGACAGGCAAGAAGGCTAGCACTGAACCATCAGCCAGATATTAACTCACATTGTCTTAGCTATCTGCAAAAGGGAGGTTGAACTTTGGATTTTGTGACCTGATAGTGGGAATTAATAAGAGAAGGTTATTCTTAATATCTTTAAAGCTCAACTCCACGCATAAAAAATATCTACATTTAAGAAGCACCTAGAAATATAGGGAAACCTTGAACACCACCATACAGAGTATATTCAATCAATTTGTGTAACTGCCTTAGTCAACCATTACCTGATCTGGCATGGGGTTTAAATTTCCCAGATTATCCACTAACATGCAATTAAATCCATATTAATAGCTAGCAAGCTTTAATAGGAATTTTGCATCAGTAAGGATGAAGTAAACAAACTTCAGGATTAGGCCAAATGACTGTAAATCAATTTAATTCTAAAAGTGCAACTTTTAAAAGTTTTCAAAATTACTGAAGTTCCTGAGGGACAGATGTGGAAAATTGCTATGATCCTTTTTGATTTATGGCAATGTTTTCTATATTTTGTATTCCTCCTTCCTTGACTGTCTACTGAGGGTCCTAACGCTACATCCCCTCACTATTTGCTACAGTATTATAAATTCATTTTCTAGAGCTATATAGTCAACTTAATATGGAAGTATTAGCTTTTGCAATGTCCATTTTTACACATATGATTTGATGAGATAAAACACTGCTGATTTAGTTGAGAGACTATCCTTCTACTTTAGAGAAAATAATCTCTGATACTATTTGAATGTTAGTATGTTATTTACAGATCTGAAGAAGTGGGCCTGCCCCATGAAAGCTCATTACCTAATATATTATTATTTAGTCTTTAAAGTGCTACATGACTCCTTATTTTACCTTTTCTATTGACTCCCAAGACATGCTTTATAATTTAGCTACACTTATGGGGTTACTTTTTCAGTTCTGAGGACTAAAGTCAACAGGTATCAGAGATTCAATTCAACAGTTTTCAGATACTGTCATTAAACTAATTCTAATTTTTTCTGTATTTATATGACACAAATCACTCAAATGAAGGGAATGCAATGAGCTAAATCACACATCTGTCTCAGCTGATACATCTTTCAATCCAAAGATTAAAATGGCCAATACTCTTCACTGCTACAAACCACTCATTGCCAACTGAAATATAGAGCAGTACTATAATGAAGATGCCGAGATGGTGACAATTGTTGCAGAGGATCTCAGTCCTGTGATGTTTCCCATGGACTGGAGGTCAGTCAGTGCTGGAATACAAGCTGGTGCTGAGATATGGAGCAGTGCCGGCTATCGGAGTGATGGCCATAGGCACGCTGTCTCCAGAGACTGACTGGTGGCATGGACAGTGGTGCCAGGAATGAGATTGCTGCCACAACTTCAGTTCATGGGACTATGACTGCGAGAGGAACCAGGATCCGCCAACCACATACCTCCATGTACTGAAGTAGTTCTCAGCATCTGGGATGCGGGACTTATGCTGTGAGTTGAACCAGCAGCATAAGTCATACTGGTGATGCTCTCTAGAGTGGTGCTGGGACTCTGAGTGGCACCGGAACTCCAAACAGCATTGCAAGACAGATGAGGTGGCCTGTGTCCCAACATCACTGGCTTGCCTCTGGGTAGAAGTGAGCGAGTGAGAGTCAGAGGCTTGTCTCTGACAGTGGGAGATTTCTGCACTGTCATTTTGATGAGCTCTATATTGACCTTGAAAGCAGCACACATGAGCCGTGTCTACACGTGCACGCTACTTCGAAGTAGTGGCACTAACTTCGAAATAGCGCCCGTCACGGCTACATGTGTTGGGCGCTATTTCGATGTTAACATCGGCGTTAGGCAGCGAGACGTCGAAGCCGCTAACCCCACGAGGGGATGGGAATAGCGCCCTACTTTGACGTTCAACGTCGAAGTAGGGACCGTGTAGTCGTTGCGCGTCCAGCAACATTGAAATAGCGTGGTCCGCCATGGCGGCCATCAGCTGAGGGGTTGAGAGACACTCTCTCTCCAGCCCCTGCGGGGTTCTATGGTCACCATGTGCAGCAGCCCTTAGCCCAGGGCTTCTGGCTGCTGCTGCTGCTGCTGCAGCTGGGGATCCATGCTGCATGCACAGGGTCTGCAACCAGTTGTCGGCTCTGTGGATCTTGTGTTGTTTAGTGCAACTGTGTCTGGGAGGGGCCCTTTAAGGGAGCGGCTTGCTGTTGAGTCCACCCTGTGACCCTGTCTGCAGCTGTGCCTGGCACCCTTATTTCGATGTGTGCTACTTTGGCGTGTAGACGTTCCCTCGCAGCGCCTATTTCAATGTGGTGCTGCGCAACGTCGATGTTGAACATCGACGTTGCCAGCCCTGGAGGATGTGTAGACGTTATTCATCGAAATAGGCTACTTCAATGTAGGCTTCACGTGTAGACGTAGCCATGATGGGCATGGCCACTTCTTCTACCTGTAGATTCTGGGAGCCCAGTAGAATAGGGCTCCTAGGGTGGGCCAAAGCTTGTGGGACCAGGAGAAAATGGGTAGAAGATTTCATGCCCAAAGGCCCTTCTGCCATGCTGTCCCTTGATGTGAAAGCTGATGTCACAGCAACCAGTGCCAACCTATCCTCATTCATGCACCTAGACAAAGAGTGAGAGCAATTTTGGGAGGTGAAGAACTGTGGCGCTGGTGTGGTTGATGACCTGAATCCTTTCTTGGAGCTGCTTCTGGAACCACTTAGGGGAGCATTCCGGATGAAGGCTCTCAGGTTCAGGTGCTGCCACTTTGTGGGAGCAGCGTCAACTACATCAAGAATTGATAAAGTTGAAAATTGCACTCTCTCCTTGTGCACGGTTGAGATACCTTGCAGATTTTACATCTAACTGGTGCACCTCCCCAGATACTTGAGATCATAGTGGGGCACAGGCTTCAGACAGGACTTACAAGGTTTAAACCACTGAGACTTGATGTAAGTCTCAGGTGAAACACAGGTGAGAAGTGAAAACTCTTCACAACTGCTTAAACTACAACTATGACCAACTAAGGCTGCGTCTACACTTACCTGGAATACTGATGCCTGCTACGCAATTTTAGGTATGCCAACTGCATACCAAAAGTTGATTTTCAAACCATCAATATTTGTCCCTGTCCCCACTGCAGAATGATGACAGGAGCGCTTCTCCCATTGGCATTTCTTAATCCTTGTGGCTCGCAAGGAGTTCTGGGGTTGACATGCACAAAACAGCACCCTGGAAGATCGAACCTAAGCGTTCGATCTTCCACCGCAAGCCTAGGCCCAGCCTAAGATACTTATCTAATAATCATCATTGCCATTGGTGGTAAGAAGGCATTGAAGGGGGCGTGTGTCGGTCCAGTCACATGTAGCGTGCCATTCTGGTAACACTCCAGGGGGCTCCACTTTCAACCTAATCAGCAGTTGATAGGAGAAAAAAATCTTCCAAACAGCTGTGTATGTGGCATGTACACACCTAGCTAGAATTGATAAGAGGAAGTATTTGAAGAGCAGTTTTTACAATGGAGGTGCTGAGAGCCATTGAATCAAACTGTAAACTCCGTATACAATAGAAACCACTTCAAGCCAGTGGATGTGGCAACATCCCCAACACCTCTAGTTTCAGCATCTATGCTCTGAACTGTTGAGACATAGCAAAAGTTGTAGTTGCAGCTCAACAAATATCTAGCATATGCACTTCCTCTGCAAAGGCTGTGTGTTACTTCACTGCATAGACTAACTCAGGGGTAAGCAACCTTTCAAGACGGAGTGCCAAAATTTGACATTTTGAAGTCTGTGTATTGTCCAAGTGCCAGTGATACCTTTTAAACTTACTAATAGTTCTGCTTACAACAGCTTCATTAATAAATTGAGATGCAGAGCTTTGCTGTTTAGGTGGTGGTTGGTAGCATAAGCTAGTCTTTTGTTAATCTACAGGTGGCATGGCTTTGAGCAAGCTCCCAGATGCATGGGAAAAGAGGGGTAGGGTTGAACTCCCGCTCTTGGCACCTGTGCTAAGGGTTGTTGATCCCTGGACTAGCCACTTATTTGGTGGTGGTAAATTTGCCACATTATAGCAAAAACATACCAGAGAAAATCCTTGATGAAAGTCTCTTAAAATGATACTGGAAGACCCTTCATCCTGTACATCAGCGCCACAAATAGTCGTGAGGAAAATCTACACAATGTAGTCCTGTCCAAGCAGAATGCTAGTACTTTACCAGCATACAGTGTGTAAAGATTCCTCACACATTTTTGAGCATGAAACTTAGGGAAGAAAGTTAGTAAATAAATTGCCTGATTGATGCGAAGTGAAATATCACTTTAGTATTGGTTGAAGGCTCAAGTACACTTTGTCATTACAGAAGATAGTATAAGGTAGGTCAGATACCATAGCTCTCAGTTCACTTAAGCTGTGTCTACACGTGCATGCTACTTCGAAGTAGTGGCACTAACTTCGAAATAGCGCCCGTCGTGGCTACACGCGTCGGGCGCTATTTCGAACTTAACTTCGACGTTAGGCGGCGAGACGTCGAAGTCGCTAACCTCATGAGGGGATTGGAATAGCGCCCTACTTCGACGTTCAACGTCGAAGTAGGGACCCTGTAGACGATCCGCGTCCCGCAACGTCGAAATTGTGGGGTCCTCCATGGCAGCCATCAGCTGGGGGGTTGAGAGACGCTGTCTCTCCAGCCCGTGCGGGGCTCTATGGTCACCGTGTGCAGCAGCCCTTAGCCCAGGGCTTCTGGCTGCTGCTGCTGCAGCGGGGGATTCATGCTGCATGCACAGGGTCTGCAACTCGTTGTCGGCTCTGTGGATCTTGTGGTGTTTAGTGCAGGTGTGTCTGGGAGGGGCCCTTTAAGGGAGCAGCTGGCTGTTGAGTCCGCCGTGTGACCCTGTCTGCAGCTGTGCCTGGCACCCTTATTTCGATGTGTGCTACTGTGGCGTGTAGACGTTCCCTCGCTGCGCCTATTTCGATGTGGTGCTGCGCAACGTTGATGTTGAACATCGACGTTGCCAGCCCTGGAGGACGTGTAGACGTTATTCATCGAAATAGCCTATTTCGATGTCGCCACATCGAAATAGGCTACTTCGATGTAGGCTTCACGTGTAGACGTAGCCCTACACTCCTCACTGAGGTAATTGGCTACCTTCACTCCGA
Source organism: Carettochelys insculpta (assembly GCF_033958435.1). Classification (NCBI taxonomy): domain Eukaryota; kingdom Metazoa; phylum Chordata; order Testudines; family Carettochelyidae; genus Carettochelys; species Carettochelys insculpta. Next base: position 12,591,050 of record NC_134150.1, on the reverse strand, counting down.
ATAGGGCAATGGACAGATAGCTAGCAATTCAAGGAAGAAATCCTTTTATGGAACTAATGGCTAGAACTTGTTGTTTCAGGTATAACAAACAGTTCAGCTCATATTCTATTGAAGCCAGAACCAGGGAATCCTCTTTTTGGGGATAGAGAAGCTCTTGAATTTTGATGAACAAGACTTCCTTGTGCAGGGCTTATTATTCAAAATTATGTTTTGAACAGCTCTCCTCCTGAGCTGTTAGCTATGGAGCATCAAGGCTGTAAAGTGAAGGGCCTCTAAGATGGGATAGAGAAGACAACCATAGTCATATGAGATTGGTTCTAATGCGACTGTAGAGACTCAACAGAGTGTGAAACTGTAATAAGATGGGGTTTCTGGGCACAGCTAGAGAAATCAATCCAGAGTATCTTTGCTTAAAATCTCAGCCATTTATAGCCCCAGGTTGGGATTTCCTTCTTACTAAGGCAAATCCAACCAGCCTCCACAGCACCTCTGCCAACCCTACTGGCCAGTCAAAAGCCACACAATCAAACCCACAGACTTCTCAGCTGCTATACCAGGCCAGACCAACAAACCCCAACTTAAGGTAAGAGGCTCTTAAGACTATTTCACCAAACACCACGCAGATTATTCCAGACCCCAAAGTGCCCAGCCCCAGACCCTGGTGAATATATACTTGGATCTTACCCAAACAACACACTCACCAATTCTTTAGATCTAATATCTAAAGATTTATTAGTAAAAAAGAAAGAACAGGGTTAGAGAGAAGGATTGTTATAGCAATATTTTATATGCATCAATCATAAGTACTGATGCAGGCCAGCGGTGTTATTTGCTGATTCTTGAGAATTTCTGAAAATTCATTTTAGGTTATACAGATTCAGTCATCAGAGTGTTGTACATCCGGCCCACTGGGGTCCACACGCTGGGACAAGGACCCTTGGAGACCACAAGACAAAAGATCCAAGGATACTGCTAAATTCACATCATCCCTCTGAGGGATGGGCCCCTGGTCCAGACAGGCTTAACTCACGAGGACTGAAGAACAAAGAAAGTAACTGCCAGCACACATCTTATAATTTTTCATATGCGGAGGAAAAATTCCATTCTTCTCCATAGGTCTTGGCCCACCACCTGACCAGGTGGGTCTCTGTGCTGAGTTTCCATTTGTTGCAGTCCCAGTGGGAAAACCCCACCATCAGAAAATGGGTTTTGGCCATCTGAGTCTTTACTCAGTCTATTGTCTTGGCTGGGGTGGAGCCCCACCTCCCTCTGTGAATCTCAGCACTGAAACATTTCTCATACAGCTGCAGAGCTAAAAATCTATAACTTTACATACATACATACATGATACAGACACACAAGTAGCATATATAGAATCAGGGCACCATCAGCTTTCATTAGACACCTCACACTGCCTCCCCCGGCACAATACTTGGGGCCAATAGCTACACTGGGCATCCAAATGGCTTCCAGACCCAATATAAAAGTCAAGTATCAGAGGGGTAGCTGTGTTAGTCTGGATCTGTAACAGCAACAAAGGGTCCTGTGGCACCTTATAGACTAACAGAAAAGTTTTGAGCATGAGCTTTCGTGAGCACAGACTCACTTCATCAGATGCTGGTCTTGGAAATCTGCAGGGCCAGGTACAAATAAGCCAGAGCAAGGGTGGAGATAACAAGGTTAGCTCAGTCAGCAAGGATGAGGCTTACTACCAGCAGTTGATCTGGAGGTGTGAACACCAAGGGAGGGGAAGCTGCTTCTGTATTTAGCCAGCCATTCGCAGTCTTTGTTTAAGCCAGAGCTGAGGGCATCGAATTTGCAGATGAATTGTAGCTCAGAAATTTCTCTTTGGAGTCTGGTCCTGAAATTTCTTTGCTGTAGGATAGCTACTTTTAAGTCTGCTACTGTGTGGCCTGGGAGATTGAAGTGCTCTCCTACGGGTTTTTGTATATTGCCATTTCTGATGTCTGATTTGTGTGTGTTTATTCTTTTACGTAGAGACTGTCCAGTTTGTCCGATGTATATAGCAGAGGGGCATTGCTGGCACATGATGGCATAACTTATATTGGTAGATGTGCAGCTGAATGAACCCACGATGGTGTAGCTGATGTGGTTAGGTCCTGTAATGGTGTTGCTGGTGTAGATATGTGGGAAGAGCTGGCAACGAGGTTTGTTGCATGGATGGGTCCCTGAGTTAGAGTGACTGTGGTCTGGTGTACAGTTGCTGGTTAGGATTTGCTTCAGGTTGGCAGGTTGTCTGTGGGCAAGGACTGGTCTGCCTCCCAAGGCCTGTGAAAGTGAGGGATCATTGTCCAGGACGGGTTGTAAATCCCTGATGATGCGCTGTAGAGGTTTTAGCTGAGGACCGTAGGTGATGGCTAGTGGTGTTCTGTTGGTTTCTCTCTTGGGCTTGTCCTGTAGTAAGAAGCTTCGTGGCACACATCTGGCTCTGTTGATCTGTTTTTTCACTTCCTCAGGTGGGTACTGCAGTTTCAAGAATGCTTGGTAGAGATCCTGTAGGTGTTTGTCTCTGTTGGAGGGGTTGGAGCAAATGCGGTTATATCTTAGTGCTTTGCTGTAGACAATGGATCGTGTGGTGTGTCTGGGATGGAAGTCACATGACAGAAACCAATGCTGTTGAAGCTGTGCCAACAATATAAGCATCACTAACATGGTCCTGCTTGATTTGTAATATTCTGGGAACAACAGGAATTGAAGGCTACTCATACCTGAGAATGTCTTCCCAGGACATAAGGAAAGAGTCCACCAGACACCCTGGGCTATAAGCAGATGGGTTCTCTGTACCTTGAAATTTTGAAGCCATGATTGGAGGATTTCAGTAACTCAGCCAAATATTCGCCATGTATTACAAGAGTTCATGCATGAGGTACCGTGGCCGACAATTTGCAGAAGGTCAGATTTGATATTCATGATGGCCTCTTCTGACCTTAAACTTTATGAAAGACCTGCTTGTGAATAAAAATTGCTGACACTTCCTGTTAAAGCCAATTGCAGTCAGGTCTACCTGAGGAATTCCCCACATTTGGAAAACTAAACCTCACTGCATTGGGGCAGAAACCACTTATAGTGACTTGTGAAAAACCTAGTCAGCTGGATCTTCTGGATTGTTCTGGACACCTGGAAGATGTGAAGCTCTGAGATGGTCTGAGTTGATACAAAAGTTCCAAAGCAGCATTGCCTCTTGGCAAAGCTGCATCCATCTTGACCCTTTCTGTCTATTCACACAGAACATGGCTGTTGTATTTTACATAAATATGAATAAAACCTTTCCCTTCATATGGGGAAAGCGTGCCAAGCTATACAAATAGCCTTCAGTTATACTGTATTTTTATGAAGAGCTAAATCTTCCACCTGACGATAGACTAGAGTCTACAGAGATTCCAGGTAGAACCCCCAACATAGAGCAGAAGAGTCTATCAAGTCAAAGTCAAATAAGTGGAAGCAAACAGAATGCCCATACATACATTGGATGGGTCTATCCACCAGTGAAAAGAGCCAAGTACATAGGCACTCAAGGCGCCATATGCAGCGACTGATTATTTGGGCAGTGCAAACCTGCCCAAACCTGCATCTTCCTTGGGAGAGGTCTGACATATCAAATCACATAAGTATACATACACACATACATTCCATACATTCCAGGAGTCCAAAATAATTCTGAACTGTTGCTCTAGGATAGTGTAGTGGCTTAGAGTGATTCTTCCCTAGCTGAGTCAGAGGGAGGCCATTCCACCATCTAATCACTGAGGAATGATTAACAGGGGATTAGCAGTGTAAGAGTACATCTACACTACCAAGTTCTGTCAACTAAAATTTGCTTTTGATGACAAACAGTGAAAGTGTACATGCAACGATGTGACTATTGTCAGGAAAGTGCCCTATTTTCAATGATAAAAATCTCCTGCTACAACAGATTTTTTTTCTTTTCCCTCCTCCCTTTATTATCAAAAAAGAGTTGGTGTACACAATGCTATTTGTTTTATGGACTGAACTGGTTTCTGCCAATATCTCACAATGCCTACCCTGATCTCTCTTCTCAGAGTTTTGAGCTCAGCTGCCTTTCAGTAATGCACCTTCAAAGCTCAGGGAGTTATCAGACAGCTGAATGAACTGCTTCCTTTGTGGACCAAAGAGCAAATCACTGGTGCGCTCTCTATTCTGTCCTGCCCTAGGAACACAGCAACAGGCAAACTTTTGCTGCAGGATAAGGAAGACAGCCTGCTCTGCTGCCTTGACATTCCACAGCACAGAGCGCTCTCAGAGCTATTCATGATGCAGCTCCCAACAGCTGAGGAGGCTATAGAAAAATCTGGAGGGAGTCCTGCGATGCAGAGGGAACACTTCTGCCTTCTCACAACCCTACACTTCACCCACCAATACTGCATTGCTCACATTGTCAGTGATGGTGCCCCAGTGTGGACAATCTATCAAAAGAGGGAGAAAATGTAAATCCATTTTTGTTTTGTTGTCTTTTGGGTGTTGACATAAGTTTTGTCAAAAAACTTGGCAGTGTAGACACAGCCTGAGCCAGTAAGGAGCCCATCTGGGTGGGGCCAAGCAATATTAAGCAGTAGTGTTTAAGCCCTCTGGGTGGGAGAGAACAAAAGGAGTCTCAGGCCCAGGCTCCTGGCTGGACCAGACAGCAAAATGAGTGCAGGCTATCCAGTGTATGGAGGAGAGGTGGGGTTAACAACAAGGGGTAGGGGGACCTAGGTCCATTCTACTCCACCAGGTTTCAGCTCAGGGCCGAAAGAGTGGCAGGGAATCCCAACAGGTAAGTGAGGATCCTGCCAAAACATTCTGACTGTACCTTCAACAAACACAACTGGACTACCATCTGGTTTTCCTTGGCTACCTTCTACCCCTACACGGTTGCAGGGCTTTGTTGCTCACAGGTCCTCTGGCTCCTAGACAACAGTTCTAGCAGCTCCTCAGCTTTTCTTCAAGGGGCAGCTCCACCGGGATACTCATCAGGTGGCAGCTTCTCTAGAAATCTGCCAGGCAGCATCATCTCCCGGTTTTAATCCAGAGGTAGGGGTTGACACAACTAAGTCTGGTTTGGGGCCAGCAACAAGGCAGCAGTAGCATCTGACTCATTCACTGGCTCTACCTCAACTAAGCTAGGGGGTGTACTTATTATGCATCCTGTTCTGCCTCTTTGCTTCTCATCCAAAGGGTGGGTGTGGTCTGACTCCACCCACTGGGGGTGGGAAGTGATTCCTCCCTGTCTACACTCTCTGCCTTGGTTCAGATAGGTATTCAGGTCTAATGAAATGGACTGCATTGTCTAGAATTCAGTTTGTGGGAGGAATGTCCTGGCATTCGTAGAATCAAAAGCTGCTCCTATAAACTCTATTCTCTGAACATGTAAGAGGACTGGCTTTTCTTCATTGCTTTGCAGTCTAACACACCAAAGGTAGAAGAGATCATGGCCGGCCTCTGAGCAGCCAGTCATCCAAGTACAGAAACACAGAGCTTCTAATTTCAGCAGTAACGTAACCTACATTCTTTGTAAAACAAACCATGATGCAGCGAGGCCTGATGGCAGGACTGCAAACTGGTAGTTGGATCAGTTGATCATAAATTTCAGGTATTTCCTGTGGTTTCTATTAATGCAACACGGAAATGCATTTCTTTATGTTTATGGAAACATACCAGTTGCTAGGATGAAGGGAGGACATCATGGAAACCAGAATGACCAGGCAAAACTATTTCCTTTAGCTATTTGTTGAACTCCTTCAGGTGTATTATTGATCTGAAATCTCCTTTTCTCAGATTGGGAAGTAGGGGAAAAAATCCTCTCTTCCTCTGTGAAAAGTGTGAATTTCTTATATGGGTCCCAACAGACAGAGAGCTTCTTGAGAGTGGTCCCTAAAAAGAGGCAGAAATAAACTGAACGGTGTATCTAAATTCTACAAAAATTAAAAGGCTACGAAGCCTGTCATCTTCTGTAAAAAAAAAAAAAAAAAAAAAAAAAAGCACTGGTCCCTCAAAAGGAAGATCCTGAATGGTTCATTGGGTTTCCAGAAGAAGATCAATGACTGGAGCCATGAATACATGTGCATTGTCATGGCCAATGCCAGGTTCAAGCAGCAAATTCTGCAGCACTCAAAGCAACCCAAAGACAGGGCCTGGCCACCATCTTTCCTTCATCCATTAGAGTTAAAAATTCTTGCTTAGCTGCCTCTGGCATCTTGTCCATACATTTCAAAACATTGTCTCAGAGGGAGAAATAATCCTCTAGCAATTCTTGGGCATTGGCAACCTGGAGTTGTAGTCCCACTTCTAAATAAACTTTCCTTCCAAAAAGATCTAGCTTTTTTGTGTCTTGATTTTTCAGTAGATGTCTGTTGACCATGGCTCACTCCCTCATTAGCAGCTGGCAGCAGCAAAGACCCTGGAAAGGGATAAAATAATTTTCAAGAGTCCACAAAGAATCATAATACTCCTGCTCAATCTTTTCAGCTGTAAGAGGAATGGAAAAAAGAGTTTGCCACACCACTTAGTGGGCTCCAAAACTGCGTCACTTATGGAGATCACTGCTTCAGAAAGCCCCATAGATAGCAAGCTATCAACCAATCAAGGAGCTCTCCTCAACTACTTCCATAGCTAGGGACGAAGTCAGTCTCTTATAGAAGGCCCTGGTGGCCACTTTAATCATTCAGTTGAGGCAAGGAAGCACCCAACGCTGTTGGCTTATCTGACGATGAGGCAGAAGAACCCAAGATTGGCTAAGGTACAGCCTCCCTCCTGTTCCTCCAGCAGATTGTTCATGTTCAGTATCAAGTCTTGCACAACGAGTGGCTTCTTATAGCTTTCAACACGAAGGACTGTGAAAACTCCTGAAAAATGTAGAGCACGAGGGCACAAAAATTACCTGGAGGCAGGTGAAAACCCCAGTGGTATGGTCCCAGAACTCAATTTCTTATAGACTAAAGGTCTCTTATGACAGGATTCAGGAGGGAAACACCCTCGGAGGGGAGTGATAGGTAACGTGATGTGACTGACACACAAGCCAACTTCTGATTCTGAACCAGATTCATCTGATCAACAAGGTACAGCATATTTCAATGCCCAAGAATGGTATCTGGGGCAGTGCTCTCTCTAATTTTTTTCCATACACGTGTGGAATAAATTTTGTTAGGTACACTACCAACAGAAACACATGCTGCTGGCCATGGGAACTTGAATCTCTCATGGATGGCCACCAAAGTGCTCAGCCTACAGGGAACACTGGTCTGGAGTTCAGAGAGGACAGGCTTGATGAAACTATAGCTGATTTGCCTCTTGACATTACAATATAAGAGTGTATTAGATTGCCCAGAGGTGCCCTCACTACTGACTACTGGTAATTGGCAAATCTACACAAGTGTCCAAAGGCACTGGGTGAGATGGTTAATGAACTGTTGGTGAAGCTGCCATCAAAACTCAGCAGACTACTTGCCGCAGCATGTGTGTCAGGCACTGATGACCCTGGTATAATGTCTTGCTGCTGAGTCAAAAATGGCAACACTATTGAACCAGATAGTGCCATGAGGTCCAATACTGGCAGTGAACTCTGAGGTGCTATTTGCAACAGGGAATATCTAGGCATCTAACACACTATCTTCCATCTCGGATTGTTTGTTGGTTTCAGCTCTGGAGACTGATCTCTTGGTTGCCAAGTCCTTCAATATTGTCTCCTGGTGACTTTATTTTGGTACCAGAGAAGGAGACTGGTGTTGAGACTCCTTCAAGGTAAGGAAAATGCTCCTGTCTGAAGCAGACGTGCTTGGTACATTCACTGAATGGGGGCTTCAAGGATGGTTACAGAGCTGCCACCATAAAAAAGTACTTTTGCGCTTTAACCTCCTTCTCCCAGGCATTTCAGGAAGCTGAAGTGAAGTGGAGGCAAGAACGTGCCCTCTCCCTTTCTGCTGATACAGAAGATAGCTGTAGCATTGTCCTTAAGAACTGAGAATGTTCTGTTTGTGATGTGGCATAAGAATTCATGGCAAGCCAAGGGGACAGTCCTGAGCCCCCTGATATTGATCTGAAATGAGAGCTCCTCCTGAGACCACATACCTTGAGGCCTGAGGTGACTGAGGATGGCTCTAAATACCAGTGCTGAAGCACCAATGACCATATATGCAGATGGCTAGGGCTTTGCAAAAGATATCCCCACAGAGGTGCTGTAGCAGTCTCACCACTACATGAAAGGTACCATGAGAATCCTGCCCAGATGATAGTTGGAGTAAACTATGGCCAGCCAAGCTTGGAAAGGTGTGAATCTCAACCTTGTGTGTTGAACCACATATACAGCACATACGATGCCATGGTGTCCGAGGAGGCTCAAGCAAACCCGAGCCTGATCTGTAGGGACTGAAGACAGCAGAAACAATATTCAGGCAAAAGACCTTTTTTGGAGCTGAAGAGTTGTGAACTTCTCCAAAAAACTATTTGTTGCACGAGTGTGACTACTTAATGTTTGTTAGTATCAGAGGGGTAGCCGTGTTAGTCTATATCTGCAAAAACAAGAAACCCTGTGGCACCTTACAAACTAACAGCTATTTTGGAGCATAAGTTTTCGTGGGCAAAGACACACTTCATCAGATGCTTATGCTCCAAATATCTGTTAGTCTATAAGATGCCACAGGACTTCTTGTTTTTGAATGTTTATTAGTAGCCCCAAAGACTGTAAGGCTGATTGCATGAGAGTGATGTCGGCCTCCACCAGTGCTCTGGACAATCCTTTGATCTGTCAGAAATTGAGGTGTGGGAAGATGTAGACCCCCTCTGTCTTCAGAAAGGCACCCAACAATTCCGTGAATTTGGTGAAGACCCTTGAGGTGGCTGACAAACCAAATGGCGGAGCCATGAATTCATAACAAGCCTGGTTCACCACAAACCTCAGGAATAGCCTGCGTCTCCAGAAAATTGATATATAGAAGTATGTGCCCTTCAAGTTGAGGTTAGCATGCCAATGCCGTGGAGCTGGATATAGGATAATGGAGGCCAAGGAGACCAGGAGAAACACCAGCTTCCTGGACCCCTCTAGCCTAGGATATGAGAAGAGTCCTGGAAATAGAATCATTTTTCCATTAGCAGTAGTGGAACCTCTTCCACCATTTCCATTCAAAGAAGAGATTTAACTTCTTGTTGTAGCAGAACTCATGAGAAGCATGGTTGTCCTTATGAATTTGGGTGCCCTACACAGCCCGGGCACCTGCACCCTCCCTCTCCTCTAGGGAGCAGAGCAGCAACTCTGCTGCGGGGGTCAGTGATCAGGGTTGTGGGTGCAAGAGTAGGACAGAGAGGCTGGTGGGGGAACAGGTGGAAGGGGGAGCAGTGCAGCCACCAGAGCTGTGGATTGGAAGGTAGAGCAGGGGGCCAAGGGATTGAAGCCACCAGAGCTGAGGGCCATCAGAGCAGGGTGTGGGCAGCTATGGGATTCAGCTGCTGGGAACGGAAGATGGAGTGGTGGGGGTGGGAGAGGTGCTGGTGGATTGGGCCGCGGAGGTGGACCGCAGACGCGCGGGGGGTTAGGCAGCAGGACCGGGAGGTGGAGCTGGGGGCTGAGGAACTGGGCCACGGAGTGAGAGGCAGAATGGGAAGCACTGAGGGACTGGGAGATTGGGCTATGGGGCTGGGAGATGGAAGGGCTTGGGGATTGTTTAGCTGTATCCAGCAGGTAGAGTGGGGGACCATGGGACTGGGGCTGCTAGAGGCAGCACCGGCCTTCGGCTGCACTGGGCATATGCAGGTGCAGCAGAGGGCACTACTTAATTTGGGGCAAAGTGGTGCCCAAATTTAGTGGTACCCTACACAGCTGTGTACTCTGCATATGCCTAGAGATGACCTTTGATGAGAAGGGCCCATGAACAAGGGTAGGGAAGGAGGGTGGCTCAGACACAAACTGGAGAGCATACCTACATTTCACTGCACTTAGGACTCGGCAGTCCAGTTATGTGTTCCCAGGCATGAAGGAAACAGGAAAGATGGTTGGAAAATATATGGTTGACAAGGTCCTGCAAGGTGTGTTTGTAGATAATCTTTGCATGCCTCCTCAAAACATGAGTCAAGTCGTCAGACTGATGTGGGTTCAGCTGAGAGAGCCCTCCAGAGGATGAAGCTGGAGGCAGATTTTTTTCAAACCTTGTCCCCCTCCTTCTCCTCCCCTAATCCTGCCTAGGCAGCTGAGAATATTGGCCAAATTGCTGAAGCCTATAGGACTTCATTGAATGTATTGATATACAGAGGCCCAAGGATTTCAATGTTGCTCTCAAGCATTTAAGATCACGGTGAAAGACAACTGTGAACTCAGAAAAGAGTGAGGAAGATTCAATTCATGGGTCCTGTATTGCTTACTGCACCACTTGAGAGAATCCTGCTCCTGCACATGGTGACAGCTATGGCTCCTGTCCTGACTGTAGAATCAGTGGTGTCCAGTGTTGCTGGCAAAGAGGTCCTGGCCACTGTTTTGCCTTCCTTCATGAGTCTTGGGGAAGCTTCTCCTTGAATATGTCCATTGCTCCCCACATATTAAAATCATAGCAAGCCAGCACAACTTGCTGGTTCACTATATGGCATTGTAACCCCTGCTCCTTCCCACCATGGAATTGGTCTTCTTTCTCAAGCAGATTTAGCTTCCTGGGGTCCTTTGCCTTCAGCATTGGTCCTGTCTGGCCTTGATAGTCCCTCTCATTGGCCATTGTCACAATGAGGGATCTGGGCAAGGGTGATAAATAGAAATTTGCCATCTTTGCCTGGTACAAAGAACTTTCCTTCCCTACACTTAGCTGTAGGAAGGAGAGGCTGGACTGCCACAGAGATTTTATGGGCTTCATGGAAGGCAAGGGCTATGCTTGAGGGACCAGCTGTCACTAGGATGTCCAAGATGCCCTTAGAAGACTCCTTCGCTTCCCCTGCTTTAGTGACTAAGTTGGATGCCCCCTGCTCTATTAAGTTTTGTTTGGCCTTAAAGTCATTGTGGATCAAAGACATGTCCTTCACTATCAATTCCTTATCAGATGATTACAGGGAGCTGGCATGCAATACCAGAATAGTCGCTGTCCCACCCTTTGCAGAAGAGGCCTGCTCCTGTTGCTTGGTGTAGGGGTCAGTACTGGAGTTTTGGTTGTGGGGTTTCATGGTGTGGTACCCAAAGGACGAGACTCCCAGGCTGGGCCTGCATCGGCACCCTCTGTTGACAGAAGCCTTTTGTTGACAAAACTCTTAGAGCATCTACAAGGTTAAGGTACTCTGTAGAGATTTTGTTGGCAAAACCCAGCACTTCAGCCAGCAGCATTATGCCTCCCCCGACCAGACATAGTAAGTGTGTTGACAGTATTCTGTCAACAAAACTGCCATGTAGACGCTCAGGGCCCATTCTGGCAACAGAAAAGAATCATAGAACCATAGAAAAACAGAGCTGGAAGAGACCTAAAAAAGCTATTGAGTCCAGCCCCCTGTTCTAAGCAGGACCAAACCCATCAGATCAGCCCCACCAAGGCTTTGTCGAGGCGAGACTTAAACACCTCCAGGGATGGAGACTCCACTACTTCCCTGGGTAGACCATTCCAATGCTTCACCACCCTCCTAGTGAAAAAGATTTTCCTAGTGTTCAACCTGGACCCTTCCAACCACAACTTGAGACCACTGTTCTGTGTTCTGTCATCCGTGACCACTGTGAACAGCCTCTCTCCAGCCTCTTTGCAACCTCCCTTCAGTAAGTTGAAGGCTGTTATCAAGTCCCCCCTCAGTCTTCTCTTCTGCAGACTAAACGGGCCCAATTCCCTCAACCTTTCTTCATAAGTCATATGCTCCAGCCCCCTAATTATTTTGGTCGCCCTCCGCTGGACCCTCTCCACTGTATCCACATCCTGCCTATAACTGGGGGCCTAGAACTGGACACAGTACTCCAGATGTGGCCTCACCAAAGCTGAATAAAGAGGAATAATCACTTCTCTGGATCTACTGGCAATGCTCCTCTTGATGCAACCTAATACGCCATTAGCTTTCCTGACTACAATGGCACACTGTTGACTCATGTCCTGCTTCTCGTCCACTACAACTCCCAGGTCCTTTTCTGCAGAACTACTACCGAGCCAGTCGGACCCCAGCCTGTAACAATGCTTGGGATTCTTCCGGCCCAACTGCAGGACTCTGCACTTGTCCTTATTGAACCTCATTAGATTTCTTGCAGCCCAGTCTTCCAATTTGTCTAAGTCAGTCTGGACCCTGTTCCTACCCTCCAGCATATCTACCTCTCCCCCTAGCTTAGCGTCATCCACAAACTTGCTGAGGGTGCAATCCAACCCCTCATCCAAGTGATTGATAAATATGTTGAACAGAACAGGACCCAGAACTGAACCTTGGGGCACTCCACTAGAAACTGACTGCCATCCCAACATTGAGCCGTTGATCACTACCCACTGGGCCCAACCTTCTAGCCAGCTTTCTATCCATCTTACCATCCATTTATCCAATCCACATTCCTTTAACTTGCTGACAAGAATATCATGGGAGACCGTATCAAAAGCTTTGCTGAAGTCAAGATAAATCACATCCATTAATGTTCCCCTATCCACAGAGCCAGTTATCTCATCGTAGAAACTAATCAGATTGGTCAGGCATGACTTGCCCTTCATGAATCCATGCTGACTATTCCTGATCACTCTCCTCTCCTCCAAGTGCCTCAAAATGACTTCCTTGAGGAGCCCCTCCAGGATTTTTCCAGGGACTGATGTAAGACTGACCAGCCTGTAGTTCCCTGGAACATCCTTCTTCCCTTTTTTAAAGATGGGCACTACATTTGCCTTTTTCCAATCATCTGGGATCTCTCCCGATCTCCATGACTTTTCAAAGATAATGGCCAAAGGCTCATCAACAATATGCCAACTCCCTCAGAACCCTAGGATGAATTAGGTCCGGGCCCATCAATTTATGTACATTTAGCTTTTTTAGATAGCTCCTAACCTGTTCTTTCCCCACCAAAGGCTGTCCACCTTCATCCCACAATGCATCACTTATCGCATTAGTCTGGGAGCTGTCTTTGTCCATGAAGACAGAGACAAAGAAAACATTAAGTACTTCAGCTTTCCCTACATCATCTGTCACTGGGTTACCTCCCTCATCCAGTAGGGGCCCCACGCCCTCTCTGATCACGTTCTTCTTGCTAACATGCCTGTAGAAACTTTTCTTGTTAACCTTCACATTCCTCATGAGTCGCAATTCCAGTTGCGCTTTCGCCTTCCTGATAACTGCCCTACGTTCTCGAGCTATACATTTATACCCCTCCCTAGACATCTGTCCCAGTTTCCACTTTTTGTAAGCTTCCTTTTTGTGCCTAAGTTTTCCAAGGATTTCCCCAGTAAACCAGTCTGGTCTCCTACCATATTTACTTCTCTTGCTGCGCATCAGGACAGTTTCTTTCTGCGCCTTCAATAGGGCTTCCTTAAAATACTGCCAGTTTTCCTGGACTCCTTTTCCCTTCATGGTAGCATCCCAGGGGATTCTGCCCATCAGGTTCCTGAAGGAGTCAAAGTGTGCTTTTCTGAAGTCCAAGGTGTGTAATTTGCTGCTCTCTTTCCTTCCTTTGGTCAGGATCCTGAAGACTACCACCTCATGATCACTGCTTCCCAGGTTGTCCCCCACCTCTACCTTCCCAATTAGCTCCTCCCTGTCTGTAAGCAGCAGGTTGGGCCGCGCATGACTTCTGGTTGGGTCCTTCAGCACTTGTACTAAAGTGATCCCCAACATTCTCCAGAAATTTCCTGGACTGCTTGTGTACCACCATATTGGTCTCCCAACAGATGTCAGGGTAATTGAAGTCCCCTATGATAATGAGAGCCTGCGATCTGGAAACTTCTCTCAGTTGTCCAAAAAAAGCCTCATCTACCTCATCATCCTGATTTAGTGGCCTGTAGCAGACACCCACCACCACATCTCCAGTGCTGCCTACACCACTAAGCTTGACCCATATATTCTCAACAGGCTTTTCTCCCTTTATGTACTGGAGTTCCAAGCAATTATAGTGCTCTCTTACATACAATGCAACTCCTTCTCCTTTTCTCCCTCACCTGTTCTTCCTGAACAGTTTATACCCTTTCATGGCAGCGCTCCAATCATGAGAGTCATCCCACCAAGTTTCAGTTATTCCAATCAAGTCATAGTTCTTGGACTGAGCCAGGGCTTCTAATTCCTCCTGCTTGTTACCCCGGCTTCTGGTATTGGTATACAAACACCTTAGATAACCAGGCGATCTCCCCGCCCTCACTACTTGAACCAAGAGTCCACTTTTGTTGTACGTTCCTCTTTGCATTTCTTCCCAGCCTCCAAGTTCCTTTCTACCCACAGGGTTTCGGTCACCTTTTCCCAGCAATCCTAGTTTAAAGCTCTCCTCAGTAAGTGTGCAAGCCTACTTGCGAAAATGCTCCTTCCTCTCTTGGTTAGGTGGACCCCATCTCTTCCCAATAATCTTTGTGCCTGGAACAGCGTCCCATGATCGAAGAATCCAAAGCCCTCTCTCCGACACCACCTGCGTAACCATGCATTTACTTCCTCAATTAGACCTAGCCCTTTCCCTTTGACAGGAAGGATGGACGAGAACACCACTTGCGCTCCCAATTCTTTGACCCTTCTTCCTAGCACCACATAATCCGCAGTAACCTGCTCAAGGTCATTCTTGGCCATATAGTTAGTTCCCACATGCAGAAGTAGGAAGGGGTAGTAGTCCGAAGGCTTGAGCAGTTTTGTAAGGCTCTCAGTCGCATCCTGAATTCGAACTCCTGGTAAACAGCACACCTCACGAGATTGCAGGTCCGGTCTGCAGATGGATGGTTCAGTCCCTCTTTGGAGGGAGTCCCCTCACACCATCACCTGTCTTTTTCTTGTGGAGGTGGTGGTCATTGAACCCCCCAGCCCTAGGACTACACATCCCCTGTCCTGCAGTAGAAGCAGTTCTCTTGTGATTTTTCTCCTGTGAGGCTCCTTCCAAAGTATTCACCACCGCAGAACCAGTGGAGAATGTCTGAAAGCGATTACTTATCTCTAGATCAATGGGGGACTTGTGTACTGGCCTTCTTTTTCTTCTAGAACTTACATGCTGCCAGTTCTCCACTTCATCCCTTACCGCCCTCACCGGTTTTTCCGCCTGCCATGCTTGCAAGATTAAACACTCCCTTCTGTCAAGGAAATCTTCATCCTCCCTGACTGAGCGTAGTGTCAACACTTGAGCCTCCAGTCCTCTAATTTTTTCTTCTAAAATGGAGACCAGCTTGCACTTAGTGCAGACGAAATCCCTTCTTTCCTCAGGAAGGAAGACAAATATGGTGCATCCCGAGCAGGTAACAGCAGCAGACCTGCCACTATCTATGCCTGCCATCCTAGAACAGTGATTTAAAAGAAAGGCAAGGGTCCCTGGCCCCTTCCACTCCCTTCCAAACTCCCTCTCTAAACTCCCCGTTTATCGTCCGCTGTTCGCTTGGACACTGCTTTATAAAGCCCTAAACTGCCTCAAAGTCTCTCCCCTTACCAAGGCTCAGCCAATCAGCAGAGGCTTCTAGATAACAAGCTTATTTAGAAGCCAACAGATTCCAACTGCCAGTCCCAGTCCACCCTCCGTGGGGGTGAGGGGGGGATGGGGGGAAAAAAAAACAACCACACACCACAGAGCAGAAAACACCACAGCCACAGACAGAAAGTCCCAAACACAACACACACACAGACAGCTTCTTACTTAAGAATCCTGTATTTCCTTCTCCTTTACCTGCCTGCTCCATGGCGCTGGCTGGCCAGCACAGAGAGGCACCATTCCCCAAAGGCACAACTCTATCATCCCTGCCTCTGGCCACATTTAAAGGGGCTGGTAGCCCCAGGTAGGAAGCTGGATGTGTGGCTACAGGCCTGCTGCATGTGGCTACAGGCACCTCCTGCCAACCACTCCCCACAAGAGACAAAAATGTCCCAGGCAGCTGGAGACCATCCTGGGCCCTCCCACAGCTCAGGTGAGGGATCCCAGGCTGCCAGAAGGGGTGGCAGGAGGCGGGCCCCATCCTGCCCTCTGGGCAGAAGAGGAGGTGATGCTGGACCCCACCGCAAAGCGCTGCAATGCCCCAGGCTATGCATGGATGGCCGAAGCCCTGGCGGAGTGTGGCCACCCAGTTCGTACCCTTGAGCACGTGTGAGAGAAGGTGAAAGAGCTCTGCCAGAGCTACGTGTGGGCCCAGGACATGCAGTGGTGGTCAGGACAGGGCCTGCCACCTGCCCACATTACAAAAAGCTGGACCATCTCCTTGGAGGCAAGGACAGGGCCTCCAGAATGGCCCCTAGGGACACCAGGGAGTGGTCTCCTCCACTGGAAGTTGCCTCCCAGGAGCCCACCAGCTCACCAGAGCCAGCCCAGGAGTCTCCATCAGACCCAGAGTCAAGTCAGGGCACGCTGGTCATTGTCTTGGGCTCAACCACCGCTAGTGTCGCCAGCTCCACTTGGGCATCCACAAAGCTGTTCACAGGACTGTCTGGTGAGTACCCTGTCACATCCCATGGGCTTGGGAGCTGGGAGGCAGGCAGGGTGTGTGACGGGGCCAGGCAAGACGGCTCAGGCAGGCAGGAGGCCCAAGAGCTCACCATGTGTACCAAAGCCCATGGCAGTGCGTACCATCTGCACATTGCAGGCTGCTGCTGGCCCACTGCCAATGCCATGGTGGGGCCCTATGACATCCTGGGTCACAGGGGTGGGGCAGGCCATCCCTGCCAAGGCCAGGTGAAGGACACTTGGCTGGCTGAGTGCCTGAACCCAAGCCCGCACCCCTGCATGGTGGAGAGCCAAATGCATGCGGCAGAGCCCGAGGGAGGGAACGGTAATGCTGGGACCCCCGACACCCATGCTGAAACCCTCACTTACTACAGAGTTGGTGGAGAAGTGGTCAGGCCGTTCCCCCACCAACATCACAGGCTCGCTGAGTGGAAAGATCCACTGTGCTGGTATGCGCTCACTCAGACCAGCTATGTCCAACAGCACAGGGTTGCATATCTTTGCATATCTCCCCACAGCTGCACCATCTGAGGGGTGGGCCAGACCCGCCATGCACCCAGGCAGCCCTGGAGGAGGGAGATGTGGCAGAACCCCAAGCGGTGCACCTAAGGGCTGGCAGCCCATCACTACCACCAGGGCATGCCTGCATCTGGAAGACACGTCACCAGCCGGACAATGACACCCTGTGGGCCTACACAGCTGCCCTTTGGTGCTAGAATGGTCTGATGGAGGAGTGAATGCGCTGTGAAGAAGAGTGGCACTGGGACTGGGTGCAGGCGTCTGAGCAGTGGCTGACCTGGGTGGACTGGCTGCTGGATATTGCGGAGGCCTGGGTAGCCCAGATCACCTCACTTGCTGAGCCTGCTGCTCCCATCCCCCTTGCAGCTGGTGCCCCCACTCCCATCCCTGCTCTTCCAGACCCCATGTAATACTCAACACACTGTGATGGGCAATGGATATGGCTGGGGTTCATCTCCCCCAGAGCCCCCCTACCCCACAATTGCTCCCAGCCCCTCCTGCCCCCTGCTGCTGAGCTGGATGTAGCAGCAGCCCTCCCAAACCCTACCTTCCTGTATTCCCGGCCCCAACCCAGCCTGGTGGGGGTGTCTGGACAAAAGGCACAAAGGGCTCCTGTGGCCAGCATGGGTCACAGCCCTCAAGCCCCACCTGATTGATCCCCCATCCCCAATTCATGGTCCTCATTCCTCGAAGTTCAGGATCCCCACCCTCCCCCTTTTGTAAATAGTTAAGGCACCCTATAGTTACAATGTTATATGTTTATTTTTGAATGAAAGGTTAGAGTGTATACAAAGCTTATATATTTTCACACAAACGACGTCCCTTCCTGGAGGAAGGTGGTCTGGGGGTGAGTGGGTGTGGTAGGAGAGGGGCGTGGTGGGACTAGTATCCAGGCTGGAGTCAGTGGGAGCCACGAACAAAAGACTCATGCAGGGCCTCACAAATGCACGCCCCGTCTGCATGTGCCTGCCAGTTTTGGGCCACCCTGGGCTGTTTGTAGTGGCCCCCTTCCTCCAGCACCCAGCCCTGCAAGAATTCCTCCTCCTTCCTCTCCACCAAGATGTGGAGGGCACAACAGGTGGTCACGACTGCAGAGACATTCCTCTCCCCCATATTTAGCCATATCAGGAGGCAGCAGAATCTCCCTTTCAAGTGGCTGAAGGCCAGCTCGACTGAGTTCCTTGCCCAGGTGAGGTGGCCATTGAACAGCTTCTGTGTGCATTCTCGGTGGCCAGTGTAGGGGCTCATGAGCCATGGGAGGAGTGGGTAGGTCCCATCCCCAATGATGCACAGAGGCATCTACGTGTCTCTAACGGCCAGCTCCTGGCGGGGGACACAGGTGTCTGCCTTCATCTTCCAGAATAGGCTCAAATTCCAGAGGACCCAGGCGTCATGCCCGACCACCTGACGTACAGGTTGAGGAACTGGCCTCAATGGTCTACCAGGGCCTGCACGACCACCGAGTGGTACCCCTTTTGATTTATGAAACATCCAGCACTTTGGTCCAGGGCCCTGATAGGATGTGTTTGCCATCCAGTGCCCCGAAAGAATTGGGGAAGCCCAAGTTGTTGAAGCCAGCTACCAGGGAGTCCACATCAGTGATGAAGATGAGCCTCCAGACCAGGATGTCATTGATGGTGTGTACCACCTGTGGGGACAGGAGACCAGACACAGCTGCAAGTCAATGACCCTAGGCCTCAGTGAGCTCCCCCGTGTCCTCCATCCCTCTTTCTCCCCGTCCCCCTCCTCTTGTCCCCCCGCTCACCCCATCCTCCACTCCTCCCTTCCATTCCACCCATGCAGCCCGAGGCTGCCTTACCTGCATCAGTACGGCCCCAACGGCGGACTTCCTGATCCCAAACTGGTGGCCCATGGAGCAGTAGCTATCAGGTGTTGCCAGCTTCCAAAAGCTATGACCACACTCTTCTTGAGGGTGAAGGCAGACCGCATGTTTGTGTCCTGTCTGGGCTGGGCAGGGCAGGGACAAGCTGGGTTGCACAGCTTGAGGAAGGTGGCCTTCCTCATTCGAAAGTTGCGGACCCACTGGTGATCACCCAATTGCCCCATCACCCATCGGTCCCACCAATCTGAGCTGATGGGGTACCGCCAGACCTGTCAGGGCACCTGAGACAGGAAGGGCTGCCAGGGTACTGAGGCAATGGTGCTGCCATCAGTAGGCTCCTTCTCGGCATCATCATCCTCCCAGAGATGGTGGAACACCCTGATGAGGATGAGGGGCAGAGGCAGCAGCAGCTGGCTCTTGCTCCAGGAAGAGCTGGGGGGCTGCTCTGACATGCTGCTGAGTGGCAGTACTGAGCAGTTTCAGTGGAGACTGGGGTCCCTGCAGGAGCTTGGCTGTATCTGCATAGCTCTGCAAGGCTTGCCAGGTGCTGTACCTTGGGCAGGGGGGGCGGGGGGGACACTTTTTAAGAGTGTGCAGAGCCAGTGGTTCTGGAAGGGCTTTGCCCTCCATGTGAGCTACGCTTCTGGGGTTGAGGAGCTACCTCTGTTGACAGAGCTGGGTGCTGTGTGAATGCTCTCTGTCATCAGACGTTTTGCCGGGGTAACTCTGTCAACAGCACCACCTGTTGACAGAGGCTGCCCATGTAGACATAGCCCCACAGACTAACACAAATGTCTTGAGCTGGAGCTTTGGACCAGTGGAAATCCTCAAAGGCCCTAGAATGGCCACTGCAACTATGCCAGTCCTCATGATCTCATTGGCTAAGTGCCCTAGCGATTCCAGCAGCAAAAGACTGATGGAGTAAATGGTGAATGATCTCAAAGGCCTCAATAGTAGGAAATGAGAAGCTCCATCTCTGACCATGAAGAGGAAATGGAGAAGGAATAGGGAGATCATGGAGGCACCGAGCCATCCAGTGCCAGAGAGCAGTGCCAAGGGGAGGCCCTAGGAAAGACACCTGATGGGGGATTTCCTCTTGAGATTGGTCTCAATGCAGTTCTGATAGAACAGTCAGAGACAGGTCTCTCTGCAGTGTTGGGGATGCCGAGCCCAGGTCCCTTGGTGACTTGAGTACTAGAAAAAACAATGAGAAGTCCTGTGGTACCTTATAGACTAACAGATTTATTGGAGCATAGGCCCACTTCGTCAAATGCATCATCACATGCATATTGAAGCACTTGCCCAACTTTAATGGGATTAGGCATGTGATTATAAGTTAGGCATGTGTTTTAGCACCTTGCTCAATAAAGACCTTGAAATGTGGCCTATAATTACCAGTTACAGGAACTGAACTTTTCAATGGTATGCATACTGGACTAGAATTAGAAAAGCAGAAGAATCTTACACTTGCAGCATACTGAGAAAAAAAACATTTTATAAATATACCTCTTTCTACTTTCATTCTGTCAAGGATTTCATTTTTGTCTGCTAAGTCAGACTTTAAGGCAGTCTCAAGTTGAACAATTTGTAATTTCAGTTGCTGTTCCTTTAACTTCCATTGCTGCTCATGACTCACACTGAAGGCACTGCAATAAAACATGTGGCATGTGAAGAAATTTTAAAAAATCAACTTCAACAAAAATAATAATGAAAAAAAGCTTTTAGTGGCACAGAGACTACTGTCATCATGTTTTAGGAATTAAATAAACATATGCTGGTCTGCTGCTGTTAAAACCAAGGCGCCTTTCTTAGGCTGTGGTTAAAGATCATGAAAGAGTTTGTGGGATGAGTAAAGGAACTGGCCTTAATTTAGAGCTCCAAAGTCAGGAAAGTTGGCAGTGTACAGCATTTGTGGGACCAGAAAAAGAATTCAGATGCATATTCCAAGGGAATCCACAATGCCAAACCTCAGCAAAAGACAAATGACAAAACCATTCTTTCCACATATAAAACCCCATAATGTAGAGACCTGTGATTACCCACCTGATCTCCTAACATCTGTAAAGCACAGAGTGCCTAATGACCTATTGCCGGCTCAAAGAAATATTGACTATAAAGTGACAACAGTTCTCATACTGTTAAATGATTCTGATACTGATTCAGAGGCAGTCACAAAAAGGAGTCATCCTACTTAAAAAAAATCTAGGGAATGAGAATAACTATTTTTGTTTTAACACATTATTTGGTTCTAAACCAAAAACCACTATGCAACAGGGACGGCAGGAACACCAAATCAGAATTTCTGAAACCCTCACAAAAGAATGATTCAGCTTGAAGCAAGAGTAAATATATAAAATGATTCACAACTAGGATAGAATATGTAAAAATGTATGCAATGTATGTTTGTATCATTTACAAGATGAATGCTACTTTGTGCTGTTCACATCATTATTTAACAATGCACTGATTGGCTTACAAATGTTCTCCTGGGTTTCCGCCAAACACCAGCTTATTCACCAAGGTGTAATTGCAAAAGACATTCTGCATTTTTTTTAATAATCTGAAACTTTAAATAATACATCAGCTCCTCAGGAATCCAATTTGGAGAAGCTGATTCCAAATGGAATGAGGCATCTCATGTCTATCTGTAACAAAACCTACCCAACCCACTCAGAAAAACAAAAACAAACCAAGAAACAAAAACAAGCAAACACTCCCAGAATTACAGACTTTTTACACCTTAACAGAAATGGAAATTGTCTGTTTTAATAGACTGGTTGTGACAGAGTAAATGCAAATTTACATCTAATGAATCAGAATGAGGATTTGCATAAGGGACTGAAGAATTGTTGTAACATGAAATCTTAACTGTATCTTTTAGCTGACAAAAATACCCCCAAGACATTAAGGAAAATCTCATGTTTTAACTGAATGCAAATACATGACAGGTTAAATGTTCATGACGTTCATTTTCAATGCTATGGACATACTCTACAAAAAATGAATGTGAGAGGCAGCATTTGAAAGGTAGTGTGGCCTCATTATCCAGTGTTTCTCCTGTTGACTGGTACCACTCCACAGCAGCCTCCTTGTTCATCCCTGGGATTTTCCTGGAAGAGTTTAGGAAGGCAGCAATCCAGTTCTTGATATCAAAAGGGTTCAGAAGCACTGGGCTAGTGGACAGTTGGAAAACTCGAGCTCTGTTTCTGGTTTTGGCACTAACTTGCTTTGTGATTCTGAACAAGTCACTTCTACCTCTCTCTGCCTCTGATTCTGCTCACACCACCAGTTTGTGTGGCCTATATAGATAGGAAACACTTCAGGACAAAGTCCGTCTGATTCTGTGCTTGTAGTGTACCTTTTACAGTGAGGTACTGATTTTGGTTTGGGCCCCTAAATGCTGTGTTAATATAAATAAATTATAATGTATATTTTCCCCTCTATTACTACTGTTTTGAAGAGATATCCTTGAATCCATGCTACCAGCAATTTCAGAAAACATACAGACTTAAATTATTCAAGTTTTGACTGACTAACGTGAAGAAAGGATTACATAGATAAATTATAATTGATTAAATCTTAAATAAAAGTCATATGTCCTTACCCTTAACAACAACAAGAAGGAAGAGGAAGAGGAAGAAACTGTAAATTCTTGAAAATAGCTGCTATCTAGATTTACATCTATATTCAGTGTCACCAGGGGTTGTTAATTACAACGTAAGAAAACACATGTACAACATTATTTCAGTTGTCAAAACAGATCTGCATTACAAGAGCCTATGAAAACAATCCTTGCAACTCTGTTATCCACACAACTGGCTTACTTGGATGTTGCCTAAATAATAAAGACTTCACTGACAAACGTACGTGTATATGCAGTGTTGTTCTAACCATGTTGTTCTCTGGACATTAGACAGAAAAGGGTGGGTAAGGTAATGTCTTTTATTGCACCAAAGTCTATGCTTTCAAGCTCAAACAGAGCTCTTTTTCAGAAGCTTGACAGCTTGTCTCTCTCACCAACAGAAGCTGGTCTAATAAAAGACATATCCTCATTCACCTTGTCCCTCTAAAACTCATACTTCTTCTCTGTAAAATCTTGGGGACAAAGCTTTGAAAGAAGAGGGGCCTATCATGGGCTGAGGATGAGGTGATGGACCTCCTCACATTGTGGGGGGATGAGGAGGTCCTCCTCCATGTCAGTAGTCAGTGCCATGGCCACTGCCTTTGGATGACTGTCCGGCAGCGTGAGTGGAGACCGAGCTGGAGGCTGAGGACCAGCTGGGATCCTTGGGTGGGACCCACTGCCATTGAGCCCATGTTAGAGGAGGAAAAGGGGATCTTGGTGATCGCCATCCCCTCCAGGTCCTCAAGCCATACCCCCTCCTCCCAGGCCTCCCCTGAATGCCTGGAGTGACCCTCTGGTATGTATCTGGAGCCTTGGACACCCTGGTATGTAGGAGGTGGCGTGCCTGCCCCTGACACAGCGGGCTAGCCACATGGCCACCAGCCCCCCTCTGGATGAGCACCAGATGGCTGTGCGCAGATACTCAGCACTTTCTCCCATGGACAGAACTACAAGCTGCATGCTCAGGGAGGGAGTGGGGGGGCCGAGCCAGTAGTGGCGGGCTGTGCAGGGGAGATGGGGGGCTCAGGGCCAGGTCACGGGACTAAAGGGTTGTCCCTCTCTCCCTTCTGTCTCTGTAGTTCTGCCGTCTGAGGGCCTGGCGAGTCAGCCCAGGGCCAGGGGAGCCCCGCACTGACCACTGACGGGGCTGGGGTGCAGTTGCCCACCAGGAGCTGGCTATTACTATGCAGGATGGCAATGGAACAGATGGCCTGGGGCAAGGTGGTGGGCACGCTTCATGTCTTCATCTGGGCTGCGACCACTTGCCGGCCCCGGGGCCCTGCCCCCTTACCACCCTATTCTGCAGCCCCTCCCGCAGCCTCTCCCCTTACTGCCCTGCTCCCAGCTGATTTTGCCCCACTGAGGTTGAGGCTGCTGCACTCCCCTGCCCCCGTGCCCCTTCCTCCCTGGAGTCTCAGCTCCTTGACAACCATAACAGGGACCCCGGACCTGGGGCAGTAGGGGCTCATGCAGCTGTTGTTGCTCCCAGCCCCCCACCCCCGCCCCCTCCAAGTTCAGGTGCCCCCAGCCCCATCCTAGGACCCCACTTTGAACATAGTTCCCCCGACCCACCTATAAATAGTTCTGTCAATAGTTTAATTGTAACATGGTTCGGCTATTTAGATAAAGTGTTTTATTGTTCAGCACCCTGTTGCCCCTCGTGCATGAAAGGAGAGCGGTGGTGTGTGTCCTTATGGGAGAAGGCATGGTGGGGAAGCAGTGGTGTATGTATGGTGAGCATGGTGGGAGGTGGGTCGGGGAGGGTCATTGGGGTCCCCTTCTGAAGGGCCCCTGGGGTCCCCTTCTGAAGGGCCCCTGGAGGGCCTCCCTGACCCACACCCCATCCTGGAGTGCCTGGCGGCACGGGGCTGATGCTGTACAGTAAGTCTGGCTTTACCTCTTGCATGCTGTCTGATCTGCAAGGGCAACCAGAGCACAGGCAGGTGTATGCCCACAGCATTTCTTTAATGTCTTACAGGGGAAGACAGTGATGGAGTGTCTTGTGAGACTCAGCCGTGGACAGGAGTGCCCATCAACATGCATTGCAGCCTGCCTGACCCGGCAGCCTCAAAACACTTCCATCTTCCTTGGGCCTCCTCCAGAGTGATTCTGGGGACTCCAAGTCCAGGGCAGGCTCCATTCAGTGTGGACATGCTATTTCAGAACAGTTGTGCCTTATTTCAATTCTTCCCCATAGTGTGAACTTGATATTTCAACTTAGTTATTACAGGAGTTATTTACTCAGTGTTAGTTATTCCACAATAGTTTGCTAGTGTAGATATAGCCAAAATGTCTAACAGTGTTCTAACTACAAAACAAAAGGTATACCACAATCATTTTGCTTCCACTTTATCTGCACTAGAGATGTAGTGATCTTCATTGGCTTTCTCTCATCAATATAATCCTTTCTATGCAATGGAATAATGGAATCAATGGATAAATGAAATGGATGAACAGAGTGGCTGTTTGAGGGAAGGAGGAAAGAATAAACATGTGGCAGCTAGCTGAGTGTTTCAGCTTACTGGGATATGGCTAAGTAGAGTTTCAGTTACCAGTTTATTTTAAAGATCTGTTCTTGTAGTTTTTCTACTTGATCTTGCCAGATTACAAGATGTTGCTTTACCAAAGTTATTTCTTTGCTTTACTCAAGAAGACGAATAATGGATTAATGAAAATATTAATTCTCCCCTTAAAAGTCAGAGGAATCTGCAATGTCAAATTTTGGCAACAGACCATTTTTTCCATATATAAAACTTCTTCACATGGTGTGCTGTTATTCCTTACTTTGCCTTGAAACGATCCTTAAATCAGATGGTTCCCAAATGCATTCACCTATTTACATTTCTGGTTTGTTTCTTAGAAGGAAGATAATAAATAACAACTCTGCTAATAATATCAAATGTTGTTGTATTTATTTCTGAGAAATCCTGTATGAGTTGCCAAGTTGACAAACTGCAAATATAAATTCAAAAGTCATTTGGAGGAGGGGGGAAAAATAGAAAAGACTTCCAGCATTCTGACTACTTCTCCAGGAAACTAATTAACTTAAGAATATGTCCCTTATTATTTTAATTGTTCCATCTCAACAGAAAAGGTCATGTTCTCCTAGTAGAATTAAGACTGTTTTCTTCAATTCATGAAAAGTTTATTTCAACATCACCTTTCTCCTCATTAAACATTTGCAAATTGACTAATTATTTCAATTTTCCATTCTGGATTAGAGAGCTCTGTCCCTTATCAAATTTTATGTTTAGGGATTTGGCATTTTAATGTTTTATTTATGTGATTTTTAAACACTACTGACAGGATTTACACAGGTTATTATCTCCAAAAAGCCTTCACATTAACTTCAGGTAGAACCAGCACAAAGTCAACAGCTACTATTGAAATAAACACAGTTAGAAAATGTCACCAAAACTACCACAAACATTAGCTTAAGATGAATTCCACAGAAGAGATGGGAGAAGGAATTCAAGAAAATATCTTCAAAGAAAATAAATTTCATCTGCACAATCCTACATCCAAAGATATATGGATTTCTTATTCAAAAAGTAGCCACTTAGACTATTTCTAATGTAAATTCACTCCTATTCCTAAATAACTTGGCTTGATCGTAAAAATTATGCAACCAATACTACTGTTCATTTAATGGATTTTTTTCAGAATGAGTTTAATACTTGAAGAGTATTGAATCCACAGTTCTGGAGACACAAGCACACTGTCAAGAAAACAGAGGCAACACAGACACAGCAACATGTGTTTTAACATACACTTCGGAATTGGAGTGAGAAAGAGTAAGTCTACGTATGTATAAAAGTAGCTAGGAAATAATGACGGGAGTCAAATGACATTAAAAACACCAATTATAATTTACCTGTTATATAGTTTGTCATAATTTTCTTTTAAAAGATCCCTCTCCTTTTCTAGGTCAGTAATTCTATCTTGCAACTAAAATGAAGAAGAAAGCTCTATGTAATTCATAGCACAGGAAACAACAAAAACAAGTTATAAAGTTGATTAACCAATATCTGTAGACACTGCAAAACATGTTTTGTTTTTTTTTAAAATTTCAGGATTGTACGTAATGGTGTCTTAGAAGCATAAAAATATTTTTCTTTCATCAAATGCGTCTCCACTTGGATAGTAATTTCTTTTTTCACATTGTTTATGAAAATGAAATTAACAAGTCTGATCTATTGCTGTTTATGCCAAAAGGAAGTGTTTTCAGCACTAACAATTGTGAGGATCTTAGTACTGTTCTAGGAACGTCAGTAACTAGTTAGTGGCTTCTGTATGATTAATTTTGCTTTGAATTGGCCAAACAGAAAACAGATATTACTACTTGCTTTTAAAATGTTCACTGAAGGAAGATGATAATTTAAAATCCACTCTACAAGAATTTTCCTAAATATGTTTCATAGAGGTTACTCACTATGAAGCTTAAGCTTTGTCAATGTAACAATAAATTAAAAATGACCCAATCTTTAGATATGACTAAATACAATAAGATATACAATGGAAAAACCTGAAGTATTATTCTGAAACCCTTTCTCCTGCACTTAGTCAATGGAACTACTGAGGGAGTATGGGATGGACTGAAGGATCAGTTCTTAAGTCTGGATCAACTTTGACTGGTACTTCTATTCTTCTGGCTAGAGAAGCTCAAGAACTGAAGAAGTGATTGATTTGAGCTTCCAGGTGGAAAGGACAGTCATCTGTTACATGAAACGATCATTTAAAATGATTTTAAGTAGATATTTAAATTTGCTGTAATTCAAAAATATGGTGCTAAGGAGTCTCAATTAAAAAAAATAAAGTATATCTATTATGGCTGTTTTTTCTAATGGAGCATTTTAAAATACTAATGCTTACCTGAGTACTCCTCTACTTCATGCATGTCTCACAAGCATAGGAAATATTTTGAAACATACAGTATTTCTGACACAGGTAACAGAACACACTATTAACCACCTTTTCTCACACAAATGAAGTAAGCCTAATGTCAACATGAAAGTTCAAATGTATGCAGAAAAACAGAGATCAAATACATAGGTGGCCTATTAGAACAAAGAGCAAGTACAGGATACGTTTCTAGACACAAAGAATCAGAAATTAATTCTAGTCTTTTAACCAGAAGTTAAAGGAGCAGTGATTTGCAGTGCAACATTTAGGTCATCTTTTTAACTGAAAATACAATTCTTTTACTAAATATTGCCAGAATCAGATGTGAATTCATCAATGCCTGAGCCATATGTAATCTCACCTCTTCTATCCTTTGTTTTGAAAAAGTCATAGATTGTAATTCTTTCTCAAGATGGAGGCACTTTAAACGCTGTTCTTTAAGCTGCAGATTGAGTTCATTCCCGTTTGCCATTAAAGCATCATGGCTGGCCTTAAGGTTCCTTTGATTCTATAAAAAGGAATGGAGAAGAAAAAAAGTTAAGCTTTCTCCAACAACACAATGATGACATAATTCCTAAGTTATAAACATATATATAAAATGGTAGCTGAACTTGCCAACTACTACATAACACATTTTAAACTCAGCCAAAAGGAGGCACTCTTGAACTAAGTTTGCCCCCTGTAGGAACTGAAAGATCAGTATCAGCACAGACGGCTAACAGAAAGGCAGTGTTTTCCTTTCTCCTCAATATTAAAAAGTTAGTTACGATGAGAAGGACCAAAACTACATCTGCTAGAGCAAATAAAACATTTTAATGTGGTTTCAGTAGTTCAATGCACTGACCAAAAACTTGGCAATAAGAAGCAAAAGTTAAGGATGACCACAGCTATGCTAATCACGGATTGTAACAGCTATGCTAAACCATAGTTTTGGATATTTAATTGATTTATATTCACAATACACTCAGATGCACTTCCTTGGAACTAATAATTTAATGAAAAGCTTACAATTTCTTTTAAAATTAAACTTATTTTTTCGATTAAATTTAGATACTTCAACCATTCTTAGTATCATCATAAGGTGCAGGTAAAACCTCATTCCAGGATATTACTGATGATTATACACCCCATATTTCACAGTATATTACCAACTCATTTTGTAAAAATTCTCAGTTAAAAAAAATCACATTCAGACAAGTATGGCTGTTAGGCTGTTTTGTTTCTGGTAAGTCTGCTATTTAACATTCTCTAAGTCTAACATGAAATTATATAAATATAGGTAGCATTGCATAGGGGAAGTTAAAATTGTGGAAAACATAAGAACTATGTAATGTAATATTTTCAGGAGCTTAAGACAGAAATGGAGGAGTGCAGCATGACTACTCTCAAAAATGACTTTAGAAAAAAATCATCTGTTTGATCTTTTACCTTCCATTCATCCATAAAATAAATCTCATGTAAAATAACAAATATGTCAGATGTTCTTTTGCCAGAGAAATCACAGAAAAAATTAAATATATTAGCCATAGTCCTCAGCCTTTGACTCTTTTCTTGAGGCAGTTTTGGGTAAATGCATCTGTGTTCCTCCTCTTTCTCCAGCGAGGGCACCCACTTCAGGCTTCCAACGGTGTCTACAATTGCATTCCTCTTTCGAAAGAGGTATGCAACTGAGGTAAATCAAAAATGCAAATGACACATACATTTGCATGTTCTAATTTTGAAAGACTGTCTTTCGAAAGAAGAAAGCCAGTGTAGACACTGCTTTTTCGAAAGTAAATCCCATTTTCAAGAGACTCCTTCTTCCCATTAAATAAAGGGAAGGAGTCTTTTGAAGATGGGTTTACTTTTGAAAGAGCAGCGTCTACACTGGCTTTCTTCTTTCAAAAGAAGCTCTTTCGAAATTAGAACATGCAAATGAGGTGCTGAATATGCAAATTTGTAGGTACTTTGCATTTCCGATTTGCTTCATCTGCATGCCTCCTTCGAAAGAGGAGTGCAAGTGCAGAAACATCCCAAGTCACTGCCTTTCAAAAGAAGCACATCTCTCTTCACCTTCTGACCAGGTATTTCCAGAAGAACTATATTGATTTCCCCAGAAACAGGCAGAGTGGCCTGTTTCCATCCTCCTCCAAGATAGTAGACAGTGTAATTGTCAACAGTTACAAGTTACCATAGTAGTTTCTAAGTATGTACAACTAACTTACAGTCATGTCAATAAGATTATCAGAGATCATCTCTAACACCAAAAAGGGCTCTGGTTGGTGATTAGTGTATCAAATCCCACACAAGGTTTTTTCCTGTGATTACAAGTTCATCACCATTTAAACTCAGAACAAACCTGCTCATATAGACCTGAGCCCCCTTCTATCTTCTGTTTAGGTTTTTGAAGTGACCATGAATAGATAATTGGACAGGCAATAGGTTTCTGTCCAACATGTAGCTCAAAAGAATGAATCTGGGAGTGGGTCATTTACATTCCCCCTTGTCTCAAGTATTGCCTAGAAATTCCCCTACTTCTTGTAGAGTATTGTTTCAAAGAATTGTTTCAAGCACATAACACATTGTAGTGTTTATGTTAAATAAGTTAAAACAATGACACTCAAATGTTTCCTTTTGAATACAGTGAACTCCTAAAATATGTAAAATTAATTCCAAAAGCTTAAACTAGGATATCTCAGGATACTGTCATATGTTACAGCCCTTGCCCTGCCTTCTTCCCCCATCTCTGCACATTTATTACCTCCTTTAAAGAGAAAAATATTCACAAAATCTGCTAAGAACTCACTATCCCACCTTCTCTTTCCACTCATTTCCCTTCTCCCCAAACTCCTCCCCTTCTCTCCAATCATTTATTTGGATATCTTCCATCTCTAACCTTTCCCCTTCTCTAGTGATCCCATCTATTCTCATTCAACTTCCTTACTTAGTTATCCTTTCACTCAATCCCTTCCTTGCTCTTACTTCTCATCCTCTTCTCAGGGCACATCTACACTTACCAGGTCGAAGGGTCGATCTCAGTGGAGTCCACAGCTGATTCCCTGTTATCCTCGTGCCACCAGGAGTAAGGGAGGTCGATGGGAGCATTTCTCCCATTGACCTCCCTCCTCGAGGACAGACCTTACAGTAGACTGCAATTGCTACAGCTGAATTGCGTATCTTCAATCAACAGTAAAGTCTAGTGCAGACCAAGTCTCGGATCCATTCTAATCAGGCTTACAATCTATTTTAACTTTACTGGAACTTCTGTCATGGGAATTTCTAAAAACTTACTCCAGGACAAACTATGGCTCCTATGTAATCCTTATCTTCCACAACCTCTCTGCTCCATTTGACACATATTGTCAATCCCAATCTTGATAGAGATGTAAAATCCCATTTAATTAGTTAACCAGTTAAACATTAAGTTTCTACCAATTAAGCTGAGGGGGGGGTGTATTGGAGGGAGGGAGTGCTGGAACAGGCTGTGCCCCCCACAGTACCCTCAGGGCCACTGTGGATCAGGGTTGATCTGGCTAGGTTAGAGAGTCCCTGCCCAAAGAGCTCTCAAGTCCACAGCAGACAAGAACTGTTCTGGCCGTGCTGGAGTGCCTCCAGTCCATAGTGAGTCCCTGTGGCAGGTAGTGGGGCTGGCAGGCAGCGGGCTGCTCCAGTTACCATAACTGGTAAGCCTCATTGTTTAAGGTGAGACTTACTGTTTAACCAGTTAACCATTAACATCCCTAACTCTTGACACCTTACGTGAAAACCTAGCCCCATTAAAGTCCATGTGAGTTTTACTATTGATCTCAATGAGCTCAGGATTTCACCTTTCATCTTTACTGGTCTTTTAAGAAACAGTTTTCTGGTTCATCTTCTAAAACTCTGACCATCCTGCCAGACTTTCTTACAGTGGGTTCTTCTTCTCTTCTTATTTTATACCCTGTATCAAGTTGGTAAGTGAGTTGATAATTTCTAGTTTTTTGGATTTCACTGGTGTCTGGCACTTTATCCTTTGTAGAACATGCCTGCATGTAAAATGACAAAGGGTTTGATTTTGATTGCACTTACACTGATGTACATCAGAAGAAACTTCATTGACCCAAATCTGCTTTCAATTATATCTATGCAATCAATGGTGCAATAGGGTAAGTGAGAGCAGAATTAACTCCTGAGAACTAAAACTGGAAACATAAAATAATAATTTAGCAGGTATTACTCATGGTTTGTGAAATCCAGAGTATCAGTTGCAGAATCAACAGCAAATATTTTTTTAAATATTTGCATAAGGGATAGTAAGTAAATAATCAGACGAGAGTTTCTGGGCTTTTCAGACTTTCATCCAGACACTCACACGACAGCTATTACTATATGACAATATTTTCTCTATGCGTATATGATAACAGACACACATTTTAGGTCATTA
The DNA here is from genome assembly GCF_033958435.1 of Carettochelys insculpta. NCBI lineage: Eukaryota > Metazoa > Chordata > Testudines > Carettochelyidae > Carettochelys > Carettochelys insculpta. The sequence goes on along the minus strand of NC_134150.1, from coordinate 12,559,222 downwards.
GCTAGCGTAGAATCTTTGACTTTTATTATTCCCTGGCTGCTCAGGAATTGTGCAATCCAGATTAAAAGGGAAAATGGACATACAGTATTTGCATTTAATTAAAGTACATCACACAATGTCAGTAGTTACACAAAAAGTACTTTTATATTTCTGAAAAACATACATCAACTACCATACTAAATGGTACTACACTATCATATGTATTGGTTTGATATTCAAATTAGAAATTCTGTACTGTTTTCTATGATTAGTTACATGTCAGAATTATTGTTAAAATTGTATCTCATTCACTTTTTCCAGGATGATAACCTCATCTCTGGGTTCTCTGACCATAATAAATACTTGAGCTTTGCTCTTTAGGCTTAATGACACTAATACAAACACAAAGGCTGTGTCTACACTACAAAATAACTTTGAAGTTGCTTACGTTGAAGCACAACTTCAAAGTAGAGTGTCTATACAAAAAAAGCACCTCCCTTTACTTCGAAGTAGGCTCACCACTATTTGAAGTAAAATGTCTATGCGCAAGTAGCCCCTAGTTTCAAAGTAAGGGGCCAGAAAATGAAGCAGGCAGGAGGTCACATGGCTGACAAGCCCTTCCAGGCTCACAGACAGCTGACCACTTAAAGACCCCCTCTCAAAACCCCCACCCTGCATGTGCTCAAGGCTGAAAGGCTGTGGACAGCAGCAGAGCACGTGCTGGAGAGAAGAGCCGGAGACAATGCCCGCCCACATCCTCCCCAAGGATGAGGTCCTCTCCACCCTGACCGGCCTGGTCGGGGCACCTGCATGGGACCCAGTCTATAGGCCCTGGTCACGGCCCTGCTCTCTCTCACCCGGGCCCGCACCAGTGGGCCGTCACCATCCGCACTGAGTGGTGGGACCAGTTGGTGCTGGAGGATTGGGACGATGAGCGGTGTCTGAGGAACTTTCACATGACCCGGCAGACATTCAAGGACCCCTGCCACTGGCTTGCCCCAGTTCTCCAGCACCGGGACACCTGGATGTGGCCAGTGCTTGCAGTGCAGAAGAGGGTGGCCATTGCACTATGGAGGCTGGCCATCCCCAACAGCCATTGGTTTGTCACCCACAAATTTAGATTCGGCAAGGATGCTGTCGGAGTGGTGCTGATTGAGGTACGTCTGATCCCCACTCTGAACTCACTCTGGGGAGTGGGTGACTGGGAAAGGGGAAGGGGGCCCCTGGAGGGAAGGTGGCAGGGGAAAGAGGCGCCTGGCGAGAGGGGGAAGGGGGGCCTCCCACTCAGGCAGGGAATGGCAGGGAAGCCTCCTAGTCAGGCATTCATGGACTTCCTGCCCTCTAGAGGTCGTCTGAGCCATCAACACCCTGCAATGCATAATGACCCTAGGGACCTGGATGCCCCCCTCACCGGGTTTGCAGACCTGAGATTCCCCAATTGTTTCAGAGCCCTGGACAGGATGCACGTGGCAATCTGGGCTCTGGACCACATTGGGGGCACCTACATTAACAGGAAGGGGTACCATTTGGTGGTACTCCAGGCCCTGGTGGACGCGAGGGACCATTTCCTGGAAGTGTGTGTGGGGTGGCTGGGCAGAGCCCACGATGCCTGGGTGTTCCAAAATTCCTGGCTGCGATGCTGGATGCAGGAGGGCATGTATGTCCCTCCTGCGGGAGCTCCCACTCAGGGACACCACAATTCCCCACTGCATCATGGTGGATGCCGCATACACGCTGCACCCATGATTCATATGGCCCTATACTAGACGCACCATGCTGGCCCAGGACACCTTTAACAGTTGCCTCAATCATGCCAGAGGCACAGTAGAGTGGGTATTTGGGAGACTGAAGGGGAGATTTCTCAGCCTCCTCACCAGGCTGGATGTCAGCGTCCCAAACGTCCCCTTGGTCATCAACACCTGCTGTGCTCTCCACAACCTTGTGGAGGACCACCGGTAGCCAGGGCTGGGCCACGGACAGGCTACATACAACTACCTGTTGCCCCGTGTCACGAGGCCCACAGGGATGGGGTCAGGGTCCTGGAGGCCTTCTGCCAGGCGTTTAATCAGAGCCTGCCCTGACCCTCCCAGCCACACTCTGCACCACATGCCACCCCACTCCCAAACCCCTCATGGTTTCGCCCTCACCACTCTCCCACCAAGCACCAGGGACACAGGGTTAGGGTTAGAACAATGAACTTTACTATGGGGAATAAATGTATTTGAAAAAACACAGCAGAATATGTTAACTTATTTACAGTGCCCAGGAGGAACAATCAATGGGGAAGGGGTCTAGGTGGGGGGACTGAACTGGGATGGGGACGGGGATGGGAGAAGGGTCAGTTGCCCAGAGGCATGGGAGGCCGGGAGCCGTGCCCTACTGCCCTGGGTCCGGGATCCCTTGCGAGGCTGTGACAGGGCCAGGACCGCAGGGAGGTAGGGCTGGAGTGGGGGTGCCACAGGGTCAGCCTCCGTAGGGTGTGCGGGGGGGACACTGGGGCTGGGCCAGGTGCACCTGCCTCAACCAGCAGATACTGAGTCAGCTCGAGGTGGGCAGCTGGTGCCAGGTCCGCCATGTGGTAGGTGGGTGCAGGCTGGGCTTGTGAGGGGACAGGAGGTTGGGAGAGGTGGGCTGCCAAGGACTGGGCCATGGTGTCCATGCTACCAGCCAGCCGCACCCACATGTCCTGCTCCACTGACAGCCAGTCCTGGAGCACCCCAGTCTTCTCCTGCATGATCTCCTGGTTGACAGCCACCTCCTCATCCCTCCAGCATCCCCGTAAGGAGGCCCGGTCTTTGCCAAGAAGGATGCAGGCTGGGGTGATGGGGCAGCCTCCAAGCCCCCTGTGACTGTGGTCCGCTCTGACAGGCTATGGCTGCTGCATAGTGATGGACCTGTGAAGACAGAAGGGGACAGGGAGATGGCCTGTGAGGCCTGGCTCCCAATGCTGTGGGGGGGGCTCCGATCCGGTGCCACCTACTCCACGCCTCTGCTGCCCAATGGCCCATGAGCCCTGTGGGGTTCCAGATGCCCAGAGGTTCCCACCTGGCGAGGGTTGGGCCGTGTTCCCTCCCCCTCTCCTGTCCCCAGGTGTGAGGGCTGCAAGGCTGTTCCGGTGGGGCCCCTGTCTCCAGCCCTTGTGACATCCCACTCACCCCATACTCACTGGCTGCGACCTCCCAACGTTAATTTAGAAGTTTGCAGTGTAGATGCAGCCAAAATGAAATAGTCTTCTATTTCAGATGCTTGTTATTTATTCTGTATTTATTGATCTTCAGTCTGCACTCTTAACATTTCAGCTATTCATCAAGGGTTTCCTTGGCCTGAAGTTTTAAAAATGTCTTGTATGTTGAATAACAACAGAGAGTTAACTGTGTTAGTCTGCACTCCAACAAAACAAAACAGCAGAAATGTAGCACTTTGAAGATGACAAAATGATTTATTCGGTGATGAGCTTTTGTGGGACAGACCCACTTTGATCTGAAGAAGTGGGTCTATCCCTTGAAAGCTCATCACTGATGAATCATTTTGTTAGTCTTTGAAGTGCTACATTTCGGCTGTTTTTTTTTTTTAAAAAAAAGCGTCACTCTTATTTCAGTAAGTTTTCTGGCTTTAGAAACTTACTAGTTGTTAGATCACTATTTCAGTTTGCAACTGTGAAGGAAGTACGCACACACATAAAACAGAAAATTAACTGCTTATAAGAATTGGAAAGAAAGGTTTAACTTCAGAAAAGGACAAAGATTTAAAAAAACATTTGACGTACTGTGAATTAAATGACAGAACTATCAGACAGGAGAAACAAGAGACCCAAACTACAATCCTTAAAAATAACAAATAGAACTGGTACTGATACAGTTTGAGGATAGGGACCCTCTGCAGCCACACAGGTTCATTGCTTGAAGGGTTCAGACAGCACAGAACAGATTACCCGCCTCATTCCCCAGCAGATGCCCTCCATGAGTACACATGAGGGAAAGATGAAGAAGGTGGCAATGAGACAGAACTTCAAACAATGTATGGAGTGTACCATGCAGCAACCAGACTGACTTCTGGTGGTGATTTTCAAGAAAATCATGATTCATGTTCTTTAAATTGGCCCTTAACAATGGTTTCATTTATATTATAAATGCAAGTAAAAGCCAAATCCTTGAAATTTCTAAATATTTTTGAAATGAACATTCAGATCCAACCTCATATTTCAAATTGACACTGAAACCAACATTTGTTCGATGAAACCCTATTTTAGAAAGATTTTAATGATTATCTGAGACAGTTGAAAATCTGTGGTTTACATGTATAACAAAAAACGGACCATAAGAAATCCCAGCACTACAAGGGAGAAACTTGTAGCATACAAGTGAGCTCTGTAGGGCCTGCTGGACCTTTCTGAAAATTACTTCAACATTGGAAAAGAAAGGTTACTCACCGTAGTAACGGTGGTTCTTCGAGATGTGTCCCCGTGGGTACTCCACATTAGGTGTTGGGCTCGCCCGGCGCCGCAGCTCAGATCTTCCAAGCAGTTTCTGCCGGACCGCGCATGCGCCGGTGTGCGCCGCTCCCTTGCGCGCTCCTGGCCACGTGCGCGATCTGGTCCCCACCAGTTCCTTGGCCAACCGCCTCGGATGCTCCTGCAAAACACTAAACAGAGATCTGAAGCGGGGAGGATGGGTGGGTAGTGGAGCACCCACAGGGACACATCTCGAAGAACCACCGTTACTACGGTGAGTAACCTTTCTTTCTTCTTCGAGTGTCCCCGTGGGTGCTCCACATTAGGTGACTACCCAGCAGTAACCCAAGATAGGAGGTGGGTAATCGGATCATGTACAGCTTGTCCCCGAGAGGACTGCTGTCGAGAGCTGGGTATCCTCTTGGAATACCCTGTGAAGGGCGTAGTGTTTGGCGAAGGTGTCATAGGATGACCAGGTCGCCGCTCTGCAAATGTCCTTTAGCGCAACGCCCTTGAAAAAGACTATTGATGCCGCCACCGCCCTAGTGGAGTGAGCCCTGGGCGGGGCCAGTAAGGGAGCCTTCTTGAGTTCGTAGCACATTTTTATGCAGGATACGATGTGCTTCGAGATTCTCTGCGAAGAGAGACCTTCTCCTTTCGATTTGGGAGCGAGACAGACCAGAAGTCTATCCGTTTTCCAGATAGGCTTGGTCCTGTCTATATAGAAGGCCAGCGCCCTCCTCACATCCAGGAGGTGTAGGCACGCCTCCTTCTTGGAGTTATGAGGCTCTGGATAAAACGAGGGTAAAACAATAGGTTCGTTAATATGAAACTCTGAAGAAACCTTAGGAACAAAGGCTGGATGCAGCCGTATGGATACCGCCTCCTTGGAAAAAACAGTGCAGGGTGGCGTTGCCATAACTGCTGCAAGCTCGCTCACCCTGCGAGCTGACGTGATTGCGATAAGGAAGGTCGTCTTTATCGTAAGGAGGCGGAAGGAAACCGTGGCTAAAGGCTCGAACGGTGGTCCCGTTAGCGCATTAAGCACCAGGTCCAAGTTCGACGAAGGTGGAAGCGGTTTCAGAGGGGGGTGTAGGTTTACCAACCCTTTGAAGAACCTGGTAACCAAGGGATGGGCGAACACAGTGTGCCCTTCCTCTTCGTGTCTGAACGCCGAAATGGCAGCAAGGTGGACCTTTAACGAGGATAGTGAGAGTCGTCCTCTCTTGAGGTCCAGTAAATACTCTAATATTACAGGTATAGGCACCGAAAGGGAGTCTAGCTGTTTGGTAGAACACCATGCCGTGAAGCGAGTCCATTTCTGCTTGTAGGTCTTCCTGGTGGAAGTCCTTCTGCTACTTTCTAGGACTTGCTGCACTTCCCCCGTACATGTGCTCTCTAGGGAGCTGAGCCATGGATTAACCACGCTTGTAGTTGCAGGCCTTGGGGGTGCGGATGCACTATAGACCCCTGGGCTTGCGTGAGCAAATCCAGCGCCACCGGAAGGGGCATCGGTGGACGGTCCGACGTGCGCAGGAGTAGGGGGAACCATTGCTGTTGATCCCACGTTGGGACTATCAGGATCATTCGGGCTCCTTCCCTCCTGGCTTTCTGCAAGACTTTGTGGATCAGCACTGTGGGAGGAAAAGCGTAAAGCAGGGGGCCCCTCCACGAGATCGCGAATGCGTCCCCCAGGGACCCCCGTCCCAGTCCTGCCCTGGAGCAGAATCGTGGGCACTTCTTGTTGTGTTGAGTAGCAAACAGATCTATCTGGGGAAAGCCCCATGCGTGAAAAATTGGTTGTAGCAGATCGGGACGGATCTGCCACTCGTGCGTGAGTGCGAAACGCCTGCTCAGCTGGTCTGCCTTCACATTGTGAGCGGCTGGTAAGTACGAGGCTTTCAAGGTTATATTGTTGGCGATGCACCAGTTCCACAACCGGACTGCTTCCGCACATAAGGCACGGGACCGAGCTCCTCCTTGCCGATTTATATAAAACATGGTGGAGGTATTGTCTGTACTGATCCCGACTACTTTGCCTTGTATATGGTCTCGAAAGTGTCTGCAGGCGTTGAACACTGCTCTGAGCTCCAGTATATTTATGTGCAGTGACTGTTCCATGGAGGACCACAGTTCTTGCGTCACCTCTTCGCCCATGTGTGCTCCCACCCTATGTGGGAGGCATCCGTAGTAAGAAAAACCGATATTTGTGGTTGGTGGAAGGGTACCCCTGTTAGCATGTTCTTGGGGTTTACCCACCGTTGCAGGGATTTGCGCACCTCTGTTGTGGGCGACTCCACCCTGAGAACGGTGTGTGCTGCCAGTTTGTATACGCTCGCCAGCCAGTGCTGCATGCTGCGCATATGTAACCTGGTGTTCTGTACTATGAACGTCGCTGCTGCCATGTGGCCCAGCAGCTGTAAGCACGTCAGAACCGGCACCGTAGGGCTGAAGGTGATGACTTGCACGAGGGAGCCAATGGCCCGAAAGCGTGTCTCTGGTTGATACACTCTCGATGTAATAGAATTTATGTGTGACCCTATGAACTCTATGTCCTGTGTGGGGTCTATCTTTGATTTTGCCAGATTGATAACCAGGCCGAGCGAAGAGAACGTGCCTGCTGTGACACGTATCATGTGTAGTACCTCTTCCTTCGAGGCCCCTTTGAGTAGGCAGTCGTCCAGATACAGGAATATAAATACCCCCTGTCTGTGCAGGTAGGCTGACACCACTGCCAAGGTCTTGGTGAAGACTCTGGGGGCCGAGGAGAGGCCAAACGGTAGGACCTTGTATTGAAAATGTTCTTTGCCTACCATGAACCGGAGGAATCATTGGTGAGCCGGATGGATAGTTGTGTGAAAATACGCGTCTTGTAAGTCGAGGGCTGTGAACCAATCTCCATCGTCCAGTGCCATAAGGATGGAGGCGATTGTGATCATCCAAAAGCGTTGCTTGCGCAGGTACCGGTGGAGGCCTCAAAGATCTAAGATGGGCCTCCAGCCTCCTGTCTTTTTCTCCGTGAGGAAGTACCTTGAGTAGAACCCTTTCCCTTGCAGTTGCTCCGGCACTCTTTCCCCTGCCCCTATGAGCATGAGATGGTCTACCTCCTGCTTGAGCCTCGCTACGTGGGAGGCCTCCTGGAGGTGGGGCCTGGGTGGAGGTCGTGGCAGTGGGAGTGACTGGAAGGGGATCGCGTACCCCATGGCTATGATCTCCAGCACCCATTTGTCTGTGGTGATCCTTTGCCACTGGTTGTAGAATGGTCGGAGGCGATAGTGGAATAACAGCTTCGGATGACCTTGTGCGATGGTAGTGATGGCGCAGCCCTGGATCTGTGTGTCAAACTTGTGGCCTTTGGCCCTGCCCCGAGGATGCACGGCTCTGTTGGGAACGTCGCCTGGGAGTTCTGTACTGCTGGTGCTGTTGATGTCGCCCTTGTTCGTAACCCCTGTGGTACTGGGGACGCTGTGGCTGGTACTGGTACCATCTTTGTTGAGGGTAGTACTTTTTCTTTCTGTATGGAGGGGTGTAAATCCCCAGGGTCCTAAGTGTGGCTCTTGAATCTTTACTGGAATGAAGGACCGGGTCAGTTGATTCAGCAAACAGCTTCTGCGTCTCAAAGGGAAGATCGACGATCTTTGCCTGCAGATCCCTCGGTATACCCGAAGTCTGGAGCCAGGACTCCCTTCGCATCACCACTGCCATAGCTGTGGAGCGTGCTGCTGTGTCCGCAACATCCAGGGCGATCTGAACTCCTGTCCTCGAGGCCGCATAGCCTTCTTGCACGATGGCCTTGAGCATCGGTTTCTTGGCCTCTGGAAGCGAGTCCATGAGGGAGCTTAACCTAGTGTAGTTGTCGAATTGTGGTTCGCTAGATGCGCTGTGTAATTTCCCATTTGCAACAGTAGTGTGGAGGACGAGTAGACCTTTCTGTCGAACAGCTCTAGCTTCTTGGCATCTTTGTCTGTTCCCTGTCTTGAATTGAGATGTCTTTGATCTTTGTTGCGACGACTCTACCACCAAGGAATTTGGTTGTGGGTGGCTGAACAGGAACTCCATGCCCTTCGCCGGCACGAAGTATTTCTTATCCGCTCTCTTGTGGACAGGCGGAATAGTTGCAGGGGTCTGCCATATCGTAGTGGCGGACTCCAAGATTGCTTCGTCAAGCGGTATTGCTATTTTGGAGGAGGCCAGAGGTCTCGGATTTTTGAGGAGCTTATGGTGTTTCTCTTGCACCTCTGCTGTCTGGATGCCTTGCGTGAAGGCCACCCTTTTAAACAGCTCTTGAATCTGTTTGAGATCGTCCAGAGGATGGACGTCTCCCGGGGCCATAGCCTCGTCCGGGGAGGAGAGCGAGGAACCACTAGGATACGCCTCTCTGGACCCTTCCGGTTCCTCTTGGCGATGGTACGTCCGCTCGCTGGAAGCTTGCGAGGGAAAATCTCGGGGTTCCATAACCAGTTCCCCGAGATACTTGAGTCTCTGTCCCCGTTCCCAATTGCCCTCGGGGATACGGGACCGTCTGTGGGGATCTTTCCCTGGTAGAATGCCGGTGGTGTCTATGCCCCGCATGACAGGGACGACCATGGCAGCATGGGCACTGTTCTTGGGAAGGTGACCTGGACCACTCCCTTGGTGTGTACCCCCTGCGTCTGGGGGAGCGAGATCATCGAGAGATATGGGACACTGGAGAGAGCGATTTGTGATAGTACTCCAGCGGCTCAAACCCCAAGAAGGGTGAGGGTGGTCCCAGCCAGGGCGAGGCTGGTTGGAAAAATGGAGATGGGGGCTCCGGGTAGGCTAGGGGGGACCCCTGCCTTCTAGTTGGAGTCCGCAGCATGAGCGGAGGGCTGAGAGAAAGCAACTCTGCAGCCCTGTCTGGAGAGGGGCTGCAGTGCCTTGTTTTCTGTGCAGCCTTCCCCCTCCCTTGAGGGGGTGGCTCCACCCCCTGACGTGCAGGGGATCTTGGCCCCGTCTGTGCCGCGCTCGGCACGCTCTTGGGCGGTGCCGCGCGGGCGGTGTCCGCCGGTTCCTGCAGGCTGCGTGCATGCGCACTCTGCACCGCCGGTTCCCCGTGGGTCGGTGCCGCTGCCTGCGGTGCCGCCGGTACCGGCGCTTGTTTAGCCACCGCTCTGCCTGCGGTGCGGGGCGGCTGTTTGATCATCGGAGGCTGAACCGCCTCCACGTGGCTCTCCGTGCCGCTGCTGATCAGCTGTTGCTGCGGCTGCGGGCTGTGTGCTCCTCCCGTCCCGCTCGCTGTTGCTGCCGGCAGGGATCGGGTTGGGGAGACTTTCCTCCATTTTTGCGCTGATGGGATGAGGGAGGCAGCTTTCCTTTTATGGGCCCCGGAGGGTCCCTCCTGCTGCGGCCGCTCCGGCACGTCTGGCTGGAGGGCCTTGTTGAACAGCAGCATTTTAAGCCGCATCTCCCTGTCCTTCCTTGTTCTGGCTGTTAATTTTGCACAGAAAGAGCATTTCTGCGTGACATGGGACTCCCCAAGGCACCTTATACAGTGACTGTGCCCATCAGATGCTGGCAATGCCTCTCGGCAAGACTCACATTTCTTGAATCCTGAAGAGGACATAGTTGGTGAGTCTTTTAGTTGTTAATGGGGTACTTAGCACCTTCTCTGTGCTGTTTTCCCCCTCTCCGATAGCCTGCCTCGGCAGGAGGGCTAATGGCCCTAGGCTCCTGGCCTCCAGTGCTCCGCTTGTTACTAGGACCGGACTGAATTCCGTCCCGCTTGTTGTTTCTTGTTTTATTTATTTATTTTTTTTTTGAAAATAACAACTGGCTAACTTAACAATAGACTAAGAACTTGAAAACTTTAAAGAAAACAGCTAAAAACCATTGAATACGCTAACTTGGCCATAGCCTAGTCGGATTCCGTCTGCAGCCGACGGCGGTTAAGAGGAACTGGCGGGGACCGGATCGCGCACGTGGCCAGGAGCGCGCAAGGGAGCGGCGTGCACCGGCGCATGCGCGGTCCAGCAGAAACTGCTTGGAAGATCCGATCTGCAGCGCCGGGCGAGCCTGACACCTAATGTGGAGCACCCACGGGGACACTCGAAGAAGAACGTGTAAATTTCATTTAGATTCTGTGCAATATTTTATACATCTATGCTCAAGTTTTCAGGGTTGTCATATGATACAAGAATGAAATGTTACTGATTGCAAATTTGTTACCTCTTGAAGCTGAAGAAATTTTCCTTCCATTTCTGTGAGAGCATTGCCTTTCTCCATCAATTGTTTGTGGAGCTTTATCATTTCCACGTTGTCTCGAATGTTTAACCTTCAAAATTGCATTAAAAGTAAACTCAGTGAGATTTAAGGTACAATAGTGGTCTTCTTTTTAGCTTTGCCTTGAAAATTTAAAACCCCTTTCAAATCAGTTTTCCATGGTTTCTTATTTCCACCACACACTTGGGGGACAGTTTAGTGTGTAATAGACAAATTAGATCCTTCTTTTTGAAATTTGCATTATAGATTTTAGCAATTCTATGTTTTATTGTAAGATTCCATGTAAGAATCAATCATTATTTGGAGAAGTTCGTTGTTGACAATAGCAAAACTACAGATACATTGCAATCAAGGGAGCAATCCTATGCTTCAAACAAAAGAATCATTTGTTTTGCAATCTATCCCCTTTCTTTAAAAGTATGTGGTCATAGGATTTCTACTTACTGGAATTTCCTCTCAGAGCTTAAGCTTTTCAAATATTTCCAAGAAAAGTGACTTAGCATTTTATACAGATAATACCCTGAGACCAGCATTCAAATCAGCTGCAGATGTCTTTAAATATATAAAAATACTTAAAATCTATGAAGAAACTTTATGTGCTTAACCGTTTTGTTATATACTTCCCCCACTGAGATTAAATTGAGAATGCATTATTTAATATGGAAAGCTTGTTCAAGATTATAACAGACCTAAAAAAATATTTCCATTTTTTTTTAATCTCAAACAGCTAAAGGTGACCTTGTTATTATTTTTGTGTATATTTCAAGCCAAAGAGAAACCCTTGAACAGCTTTTCACAAATATAGAATAAAGTGAATAGAAATCAGACTACAGCAACAGTTCTTGAAATGTATATTTTCTCCTTTCTTAGCTACCTATCACAAAGCATTGGAAAAATTGTCACAATGCCATCCTGGAAACAAAAAATGGACTACAAAGCTTACACATCTGTAAACCAGCTGAGGACTTGAAATACTTATTTTGTATCTCAAAGTTCATTTTGTTCCATTATTGCCCAGTAAATTGTTCTTACACAAACAATAAACAATGTAATAAACTTGGAATCTTCCCCAAGAAATAGCCCTAACAAAATGCTAAAATAACGTGTCCAAAACATGTTATCTATATAATGTTGAGGTGCATATACACAACAGCACTGTCTCTTGCTAGCTATTTAAAAGGCCATAAAAGGTCATGTAATCACACATTTTTATGAATCTAGTTCTACAAAATCAAACAGCACTGATCCCTTCAAATGCTTTTTACAGGAGGGCTTTTTTTTTTTAAAAAAATAAACCAAAGGAACAAATGACAGACTTATGTTGTGAAGACGTAACTCCAATGACTCAGGATAATCAAAATTAACCAGTATCTTCAACAGTGAGAAACACTATTTGATTTGACTAATTTTGCCTATGCTTATTGCCATGCCAACTTTCAAAATCAGAAAGAACAGATGTTTATTAGAACTCAGTTTAATTGTAACAATTTTGACAATATCCAACTGCCTATAGCTGCTAGCTACTGAACGGGACACTTATTAAAGCAACGTATGGATCTTAATGAATATTTCCTCAAATATTCGCCAAGTCAAGTACATGAGTTTTTCCCTCTTGAACACACATGAATTTCACATTAATACTAGTAAATGGCTCTGTTCTGGCTGCTTATTGGGGTTTGCTCTAAGCCTAGTGCTTGGATGGCCACTCAGAAAAAACTCAAATGCTGCTGAGATGATTAGTAGAGCAGCCATAGCCAGCATCATGTGTTTCTAATGGTAGTACATACCTGCACAAACTTTGGTGCACATAAAACTCATTCTGCACATTGATGGAAAAAATTAGATGGCACACTGCCGGTCATGCACACAGGTGCACACCTGAAAGCCTTATAGCAGTGGCAGGAACACAAGTCAGAAGCTGCCTTTTCTCTTTGCTTCTCTTATAAAACCATGCACAGATGACTCCTCTAATCTTCCACAACAGATATCACAGAGCACCTGAAGAGACAGTGCTCAGGGAGAAGATGATATGGTCCCTATTAACAGTGTATGTATGTATGCTTAAGTGGTCATCTAGACAATATACCGTACCTTATCCTAATTATTCTGTCTCAGAGCAGAAATACTTCATGAAAAGGGGTCATAAGTCTAATACGAAGCAGACATATTAATGCAGCCTTTTTCCTTTATAGCCAAACTCTCACACAAAATAACTTGTTCTCCTCCCCAAAAAGTTTTGTGTGATAATAAAGACTGTTAATTTAATATTATGGACATACTTTTTTCTCATTTGTGAATCAATTAGAACAGTGAAATTAAATCAGAATAGCCACACTGTAGTTACAGTAATGTTACTGCAATGAAGGGTCCTGTGGCACTTTATAGACTAACAGAAAAGTTTTGAGCATGAGCTTTCGTGAGCACAGACTCACTTCATCAGATGCTGGTAATGTTACTGAGATCCGTAAACTCTCAAATGTGACAACAGTGAGACCAGCAGTCAATAGATATTTCTTGAAGATAGCTCATATTACAATATTAGCTAGGCAAGTGCCTCTGACTCTTTCCATATTGTTATCCCATGTCCAAAGAGTAAATAACTTTCTGGATCTCTTCCCTCTCTATTCAGAAGTAAAGACAGAGAAATGGTCAATATGTTTCAGTTGAATGGGATCAGTCACCCATTAATGCCTAAGAAATATACACAGCTTAATCCTAATGACAGAAGTATAAATATAGTGTCACTACAATGTATACTTTTTTCATTTCTATAACACATTTTAAATGACACAACTGTATATGAGATTAAATCATGTCCATAACACCTAATGGGTTTTTATACTTTATTTTTTTAAATGGTCATCAAATAAATTAAAAAAACAATTTATTCTAAGTCTCACATTGTTGTCATTATCAGATGCTAATACAAGGGAAACAAACTATTTCAATTCATAATCTACATATTAACTGTTTAAATTTAGATTCATATATACAGAAATCAGATCAAAAATCTCTGTGTGCACATTTTCATTACTCCTTTCAGTCCAACCCAGTATTTGCATATGGAAATAGGGATTTTGGATGTGTGCATAGCTAAACAAATACCTATTCTACAACCAGAAAATCCCTGATATGTGGAGACACAAACTAATGTGAGCATGAGCAGTCAGATGGAAATTTGCCTACATGTTTCTGTTTGTGCTGGGTCTGATTTGGCAAAGTTTTACTTGTATAGTTATACTAAATCCCACTGCTCTCGTAGGTCTACCATGTTTTGTCCTTCCACGCTGGAGCTAGAACTGTTACAATGAAAACATTGTAGAGTCAAGAGAATTTAAACACATCATATTCCTAAATCTGTGCGTTCAATAGGCCAGATTCTGAAGTCCTACCAGAGAGAAAATGCTACTATATACAAAATACAGTATTGTTTCATATTGACTGATAAAGGGCATTGTCAAGTTATCTGTTGCACATATGCACTTCTCAGCTGCTTCAAAATGTGTTTTTGGAAAATACCAAGAGCAATTACTTGAACTAGTTGTTCGCAGAAAAGTAATTGTTTACAATTAAAGCATTTTGGCTTGAGCACTATGTTCTTTAGAAATCATGTAACCATGAAGTTTTTATATGTTTTTGCCCATCTCTAAATTAAAAACAAATGAAATTAAATGTTATGTTTTAAAAAGTTTAACCAGCCTGATAACCTATGTGCCAAGTTTCGCAAAATAACATCTTCTAATGGAAATAAGAAACACGGCTGTATTAGTGTAATAGTCGCCGCAATGTATAGTCAAACAACAGTGTTTTCTATGCTGTGCCTGTTTTGAAGAGTAGTGTATAAAATCTAAGATCATGGTGAGGAGGTCAAAGTGGTTTTAAGCATTCTGCAATTCTTGAATTTCACACTGCTGTGGGGGTTAGGGTGGTTCTTAGTAAAAGTTAGAGTCTCCCACAGTTCTGCTCTGACTTACACTATCTTTGACACTGCAGTCTATATGCTTTCGTGCAAACCACAATCTGTGGTCCATGAACAAATCACCCAAAGTCTTTGCTCTGCTTCTGGTCCTATGTTCAACCTATTCTTGTACTGCAGTAAGGCAATTCTAGAATGCCATGATAAAGCGATAGCATGGTTTGGAATCTGTTAGTATTCTTGTACTGCACTTTCAAAGTTACTAGATGTTTAGATAACAATAAGAAGTCTTGTGGCACCTTATAGACTAACAGATATTTTGGAGCGTAAGCTTTTGTGGGCAAAGACCTGCTTCACCAGATGCATGAGTAGGGGGGTTGGTTTCAGAGGGGTATTTAAGGAGTGGGGTCCCAGTAAGAGGGAGGGCCAGAGCTGACAAGGTCTATTCAGCAAGGTGGAAATGGTCCTGTATCAACAGTACTTATCAAACGAGGAAAAAACAAGTCAGATCAGACAGGGGGATGTGAGCCTTTGTCAGAGTCTAATGGGAAGATATTAGTACCCAGAGCAGAGAAACTGTCTTTGTAAGCTGCGAGCCATTCCCAGTCTCTGTTTAATCCATGGTTAATGGAGTCAAATTTGCAAATAAATTGCAGCTCAGAGATTTGATTTTTAATTTTTTTTTTGTTTCAGAACTGTCCAATGGACACTCAGTGGCAGATTTACGGGAGCCTGGAACCAGGTGTAGCAGTGCCTAGTCACTTTTCAGGTTCCCACTCTGCCCCTTGGGAGCTGCGAGCCAAGTGCTGCTATGCCTGTCTCCCAGCTCCCAGGGAGCTGAGGGACTTTCCTGCCTGCTTCCCTCCTCCCCACTCTCTTGTCCTCCGAGTCCCCGGGAACCAGGCGCAGCAACATCTGCTCGGTTTCCCGGCTACCTGCTGCTTGCAAGAGCTGGAAACTGACCAGACACTGCTGCACCTGGCTCCCAACTCCCTGGGGCTGAGCGGCTTCCCCCCTCCTCCCCACAGCAGTGGTGTCCCCCGGGCTTGCCCCAATTGGGGGAAGCAGGTGGCTTGAGCCCGTGATTTCAACGTTCACATTAATATGATAAACATGTATGTCGAAATCAAGTAAAGTGGGGGTTTACTGTATGACATGAATTGAAAAGATACTTCAGTTTATCACTTTTATAATGCAAATTTTGTTATTAAAATAATAACATGAAGTGAACATTGTAAGCTTAATAATTGAAATCAGTAAATCTGAAAATGCAGAAAACCTCCAAAATATTTAATACTTTTCATTTTGTTTAGTATGCCTGCTTTACATCCTTCATATCAAATGGCAAGATTTGTCACAAATGAGGAGCTTTGGAACAGAGCAGGACAAGAATCAATTGGTATTAAAATCAAGAGAAGAGAGTGGGCATAGCTGGGCCACACTCAGAAAACCATAATCCAGCATAGTCCACTAAATTCTTACATGGAACCTGTGAGGAAAACATAAAAGAGGAAGTTCTTGGACAACATGTAGAAGATCTACTGAGACTGAAAGGCAACAACTGGGGTACTCCTGAAGTCAGCTAGAAGTTTTATCTTGAAATAAAGTGAACTACAGAAGACTTGTAGATGACCTTTTTTCCACTCGGAGTACAAGGGTTAAGTAATAGTAGTAGGATTAAGCACTGTGATTAAAACTGCAATTAATCACAGTTAATTTTTAAATTGTGATTACTTTTTTTTAGTTAATGGTATGAGTTAACTGATTAATTGACAGTCCTAATTTGAAGAAAACAATGTCTTAGTCCCTATTTTATGCAAATTACATGACTATACACTCATCCCTCACTATATGAGCACAGTTGGTTCCCAACTTTCTGCTCGTAGGCAGAAACTCATAAGAGGGACACTAAATTCCTATTAAATTACACGTAAAAGTCTGATTAGTTCCTAGTGCTCCTAACGTGGGGAAGGAGTGGCAGCAGGTGGCGCTGCTTTTGAAAGGTGAGTGAACCTTGGGTTGGGGAGGGTTAAAGGCTGGGGGTAGTTTGGGGCTGTGAGCAGGAGCGAGGGTTAAAATCCGGTGGTGGGTTGAGGGCAGGGTTCAGGCAACAGGGAGGTCTGGCTGCAGGCCGGTAAGGGGTCTGGCTGCCGTGGTTTGGGGCTGCGGGGGTTACAGGTGGCTGGGGGGCGGGAGGTTGGCTGCGGAGGGGGGACAGGATGCGGGGCCACGGGGCTTACAGGTAGTGGGGTGGGGGGTGTCTGGCCACGGGGGGGGGTACAGACGATGGGGAGGTCTGGTTGCGGGGGGGGTCAGGCTGTGGGGTTGCGGGGGTAACAGGTGGCAACAGGGGGCATCTGGGCACAGGTGGTGGGGCCAGCAGACAGTCGGGCTGCAGTGGGTTGGGGCTGCGGGCTAGCTGGGGCGGGGTGGTGTGTCAGACTAGAGAGTTGGAGCTGCAGGGAGTGAGGTAAGGCTCCTATTACCGGGCGGGGGAGTTCACTTGTACAGTAAACTAAGGTAGGTAAATGCGTCCCATGTTTAAGCGAGTACTTGTAAATAAAATACTCGTTTAAGAAGGGATGACTGTACTGACTAAAAGTTTGTTAAGATGATGGCAAAAAAACCCAATCAATTAAACAACGCATTTCAATGATATTTTCCGTAAAGATTATTTGCCATACTATATCTAGATTTCTAACACTGCAGGACCAAGTTTGGAAAAGGAATCAAATATTGAATATATACTGGTTGAACCTCTCCAGTTCAGTATCTTCAGGACCTTACTGGTACTGAACCTGAGAATTTGCCAGAGCACGGGAGGTCAATATGATCTAGCAGCATCACCAACACTTCCACTGCTTACTGTGCTCTTAGAACACATTTAGGGTTAAATTACAGGTAAATGACAGCACAGAACACTGAGAGCCACAATCGTTAACTGTAAACAATCTTTATGGGACCACAGGAAACTTGACCAAACCCATGTAAGTGGTTGTCCGGATAACTTAAATCATGCCAGATTACAGATGTTGCTGGACAAGAGTGTGTTATACTAGAGAGGTTCATCCTGCACTTCCAGAATTCCAGACCTGAGATTACAGATGCAGGAGTAGAAACCTAAATGTATTATTGTTACTGGTGCTGTATTTTTAATATAAATAACTATAAATTTGCAGTACTATCACAGATTGCATGTTTTTAGAGTCTTTAAAGTTAATGTAAAGAACATAATACATATAGAGATTTTTTGATAGATTTTTTCTAAGTGGAAGTTCTATATCAGAGGTTAGCAACCTTCCTAAGGTGGAGGGCCAAAATTTTACCTTTTGACCCTATGTACTGTCTGAATGCTGCTAGTGATACTTTTTAAAGTCACTAATAGTTCTATTTTATAACAGCTTCATTAATAAATAAATAAAGATGCAAAGCTTTACCACTTAGATGGTGGGTGGTAGCATAAGCTGTTTTTTTGTTAATCCACAGGTGGCATGGCTTTGAGCAAGCTTCAGGCTGCCTAAGGGAAGAGGGACGGAGATGAGCTCCCACCTTGCATGTTGATGAAAATTGGTTCATATGCCACTCTTGGCACAAGCACCAGGAATTTCTGACCCTTGTTCTAGACGAAGATCAACAACGACATGACAAATAACATGACAGCACCATTTATGAAATCTGTAGTTTTACTGATGTGTACAGACGTATAAGCAAAGGTCCCTGCCCAGAAGGATGTGTGGTATAATTAACGATCTCATAAGTGCACAAACTTCCACTGAAGCCAACTGCATTTTTGTCTGCATAGAACAGAAGAGTCAGCCCTAAATAAAACTCTAGTGAAAAGTAGAAATTAGTAATGGGACTGAGTAAAGATTAAGGCAGAAGACACAAGATGACAAATGGAGAGCAAAGTGCTGGTAAGTGTTGCTGTAAGAAGATCAGGTCACACAATAGATCTGTCCTGTAACTCTTGAAAAGAGAAGTTACTCACCGTAGTAACGGTGGTTCTTCGAGATGTGTCCCCGTGGGTGCTCCACAATAGGTGACGGGCTTGCCCGGCGGCGCAGATCGGATCTTCCAAGCAGTTTCTCCCGGACCGCGCATGCGCCGGCGCGCGCCGCTCCCTTGCATGCTCCTGGCCATGTGCACGATCCGGTCCCCGCCAGTTCCTCGACCAACCGCCTCGGGTGCCCCTGCAAAACACTAACAGAGATCCGAAGCGGGGAGGATGGGCGGGTAGTGGAGCACCCACAGGGACACATCTCGAAGAACCACCGTTACTACGGTGAGTAACTTCTCTTTCTTCTTCGAGTGTCCCCGTGGGTGCTCCACAATAGGTGACTACCCAGCAGTAACCCAAGATAGGAGGTGGGTAATCGGATTATGTGCAGCTTGTCCCCGAGAGGACCGCTGCAGAGAGATGGGTATCCTCTTGGAATACCCTCTGAAGGGCATAATGTTTGGCGAAGGTGTCGTAGGATGACCAGGTCGCCGCTCTGCAAATGTCTTTTAACGCAACACCCTTGAAAAAGGCTGTTGATGCCGCCAACGCCCTGGTGGAATGAGCCCTGGGAGTGGCCGATAAAGGAGTCTTTCTGAGCTCGTAGCACATTTTTATGCAGGATACAATGTGCTTTAAGATTCTCTGCGAGGAGAGACCCTCTCCTTTCGATTTGGGAGCGAGGGAGACTAGGAGTCTATCCGTTTTCCGGAAGGACTTGGTCCTGTCTACGTAGAAGGCCAGCGCCCTCCTCACGTCCAGGAGGTGTAGGCGCGCCTCTTCGTTGGAGTTATGAGGTTTTGGATAAAACGAGGGTAGAACAATAGGTTCGTTGATGTGAAACTCGGAAGAAACTTTGGGGACAAAGGCTGGATGCAGCCGTATGGTTACCGCCTCCTTGGAAAAAACAGTGCAGGGTGGCGTTGCCATGACTGCCGCGAGCTCGCTCACCCTACGAGCTGACGTAATTGCGAGAAGAAAGGTCGTCTTAATTGTAAGGAGGCGGAGGGGAACCGTGGCCAAGGGCTCAAACGGTGGTCCCATCAGTGTGGTAAGCACCAGGTCCAAGTTCCACGAAGGTGGAATCGGTTTCCGAGGGGGGTAGAGGTTTATCAACCCTTTGAGGAACCTGGTAACCATAGGGTGGGCGAACACCGTGTGCCCTTCCTCCTCATGTCTGAACGCCGAGATGGCGGCAAGGTGGACCTTTAACGAGGATAGCGAGAGTCCTCCTCTCTTGAGGTCCAGTAAATACTCTAGAATTGTAGGTATAGGCACCGAAAGGGGGGCCAGCTGCTTGGTAGAACACCAAGCCGTGAAGCGAGTCCATTTTTGTTTGTAGGTCTTCCTAGTGGAAGTCCTCCTGCTACTTTCTAGGACATGTTGTACTGCCACTGTGCATGTGCTCTCTAGGGAGCTGAGCCATGGATTAACCACGCTTGCAGTCGCAGGCTGTGGGGGTGCGGATGCACTATGGACCCCTGGGCTTGCGTGAGCAGATCCGGCGCCACCGGAAGAGGCATCGGTGGACGCTCCGACATGCGCAGGAGTAGGGGGAACCATTGTTGGCGATCCCACGTTGGGACTATCAGGATCATCCGGGCTCTTTCCCTCCTGGCTTTTTGCAAAACTTTGTGGATCAGCACTGTGGGAGGAAACGCATAAAGCAGGGGGCCCCCCCACGGAATCGCGAACGCGTCCCCCAGGAACCCCCATCCCAGTCCTGCCCTGGAGCAGAATCGTGGGCACTGCTTGTTGTGCTGAGTGGCAAACAGATCGATTTGGGGAAAACCCCATGCGTGGAAAATCGACCGTAGCAGATCGGGACGGATCTGCCACTCGTGTGTGAGCGCAAAACGCCTGCTCAGCTGGTCTGCCTTCACGTTGTGCGCACTCGGCAAGTATGAGGCTTTCAAGATTATATCGTGGGCGATGCACCAGTTCCATAAGCGGATTGCTTCCGCGCATAAGGCACGGGATCGAGCTCCTCCTTGCCTGTTTATATAAAACATGGTGGAGGTATTGTCTGTACTGATCCCGACGACTTTGCCTTGTATGTGGTCTCGAAAGTGTTTGCAGGCGTTGAACACTGCTCTGAGCTCCAGTACGTTGATGTGTAGTGACTGTTCCGTGGGTGACCACAGTCCTTGAGTCACCTCTTCGCCCATGTGCGCTCCCCACCCTATGAGGGAGGCATCTGTAGTGAGAAAAACCGATATCTGCGGCTGGTGGAAGGGTACCCCTGTTAGCAAGTTCCTGGGGTTTACCCACCATTGCAGGGATTTGCGCACCCCGGCTGTGGGCGACACCACCCTGTGAACGGTGTGTACTGCCGGTTTGTATACACTCGCCAGCCAGTGCTGCATGCTGCGCATGTGTAACCTGGCGTTCTGTACTACGAACGTCGCCGCTGCCATGTGGCCCAGCAGCTGCAGGCACGTCAACACCGGCACCGTAGGGCTGAAGGTGATGACTTGCATGAGGGAACCGATGGCTCGAAAGCGAGCCTCTGGTAGGTATACTCTCGCTGTAACCGAGTTTATGCGAGCCCCTATGAACTCTATGTCCTGTGTGGGGTCTATTTGTGATTTTGCCAGATTGATAACCAGGCCAAGTGAGGAGAACGTGTTTGCTGTGACGCGTATCATGCGCAGAACCTCTCCTTTCGAGGCCCCTTTGAGCAGGCAGTCGTCCAGATACGGGAAAATAAATACCCCCTGTCTGTGCAGGTAGGCTGACACCACTGCCAAGGTCTTGGTGAAGACTCTGGGGGCCGAGGAGAGGCCAAACGGTAGGACCTTGTATTGGAAGTGTTCGTTGCCTACCATGAACCGGAGGAATCGCCGGTGAGCCGGATGGATGGTTATGTGGAAGTACGCGTCTTGTAAATTGAGGGCTGCGAACCAGTCTCCATCGTCCAGAGCGGTAAGGATGGAGGCGATCGTGGTCATCCGAAAACGTTGCTTGCGCAGGTACCTGTTGAGGCCGCGAAGGTCTAAGATGGGCCTCCAGCCTCCTGTCTTTTTCTCCGTGAGGAAATACCTGGAGTAGAACCCTTTCCCGTGCAGTTGCTCCGGCACTCTTTCCACCGCCCCTATGAGCATGAGATGGTCCACCTCCTGCCTGAGCCTCGCTACCTGGGAGGCCTCCTGGAGGTGGGGCTTGGGTGGAGGTCGTGACGGTGGGAGCGACTGGAAGGGGATGGCGTACCCCGTGGCTATGATCTCCAGCACCCATTTGTCTGTGGTGATCCTTTGCCACTGGTCGTAGAATGGTCGGAGGCGATGGTGAAACAGCTGCTTCGGATGACCTTGTGCGATGGTAGTGATGGCGCAGCCCTGGATCTGTATGTCAAACTTGTGGCCTTTGGCCCTGCCCCGAAGACGCCCGGCTCTGTCGTGATCGTCGCCTGGGAGTTCTGTACTGCTGGTGCTGTTGATGTCGCCCTTGCTCATAACCCCTGTGATACTGGGGGCGCTGTTGCTGGTACTGGTACCGCCTTTGCTGAGGGTAGTACCTTTTCTTTGTGTATGGAGGGGTGTAAATCCCCAGGGTCCTGAGTGTGGCTCTTGAATCTTTACTGGAATGAAGGACCGAGTCAGTTGATTCAGCAAACAGCTTCTGCGAGTCGAAGGGAAGGTCAACTATCTTCGCCTGCAGATCCCTCGGTATACCCGAGGTCTGGAGCCAGGACTCCCTTCGCATCACCACTGCGGTTGCTGTGGAACGTGCTGCCGTGTCCGCAACGTCCAAAGCAATCTGAACTCCCATCCTTGCAGCCGCGTAGCCTTCTTGCACTATGGCCTTGAGGACCGGCTTTTTGTCCTCTGGAAGCGAGTCCATGAGGGAAGTTAACGTGGAATAGTTGTCAAAATTATGGTTCGCCAAGTGCGCTGCGTAATTTGCCATTCGCAACGTTAAAGTGGAGGAGGAGTAGACCTTTCTGCCGAACAGCTCTAGCTTCTTGGCATCTTTGTCCGTTCCCCCTGTTTTAAATTGAGATGTTTTTGATCTTTGTTGCGACGACTCCACCACCAGGGAGTTTGGCTGTGGGTGGCTAAACAGGAACTCCATGCCCTTCGCCGGCACGAAGTATTTCTTATCCGCTCTCTTTTGGACAGGCAGAATAGTTGCAGGGGTCTGCCATATCGTAGTGGCGGACTCTAAGATCGCTTCATCAAGCGGTATTGCTACTCTGGAAGAGGCCGGAGGTCTCAAATTTTTGAGGAGCTTATGGTGTTTCTCTTGTACCTCTGCTGTCTGGATGCCTTGCGTGAAGGCCACCCTCTTAAACAGCTCCTGAAACTGTTTGAGATCGTCCGTAGGATGGACGTCCCCCAGGGCCGTAGCCTCGTCCGGGGAAGAGAGTGAGGAACCGCTGGGGTACATCTCTCTGGACCCTTCCGGTTCCTGCTGGCGATGGTACACCCTCTCGCTAGAGGTTTGCGAGGGAAAATCTCAGGGTTCCATGACCAGTCCCCCTTGAGATGCTTGAGTCTCTGTCCCCGGTCGCGATTGCCCTCGGGGGTACGAGATAGTTTGTGGGGATCTGTCCCTAGTAGATTGCCGATGGTGTGTATGCCCCGCGTGGTAGGGGCGACCATGGCAGTATAGGCACTGTTCTTGGGAGGGTGACCTAGACCACTCCCTTGGTGTGTACCCTCTGCGTCTGGGGGAGGGAGATCGTCGAGACACTGGAGAGAGCGACTTCGCATAATAGTCCAGTGGTTCAAACCTGAGGAAGGGTGAAGGTGGTGCCAGCCATGGCGAGGCTGGTTGTAAAAATGGAGAAGGGGGCTCCGGGTAGGCTAGGGGGGACCCCTGCCTTCTGGTTGGAGTCTGCAACGTAAGCGGAGGGCTGTGAGAAAGCAGCTCCACAGCCCTGTCTGGAGAGGGGCTGCAATGCCTCCTCTTGTGTGCAGCCTTCCCCCTCCCTGGAGGAGGTGACTCCGCCCCCCGACGCGCGGGGGATCCCGGCCCTGTCGGCACCGTGCTACGCACGCTCGAAGGCGGTGCCGCACGTGCGGTGTCCTTCTGCTCCTGCAGGCTACGTGCCTGCGCGCTCTGCACCGCCGGTTCCGTCGGGGTCGGTGCCGCTGCCTGCGGTGCCGCCGGTACCGGCGCTTGTTTAGCCGCCACCCTGCCTGCGGTGCGGGGCGGCTGGCTGATCATCGGAGGCTGAGCCGTTTCCACATGGCTCTCCGTGCCGCCGCCGATCAGCTGTTGCTGCGGCTGGGGGCTGCGTGCTCCTCCCGTCCCGCTCACTGTTGCTGCCGGCAGGGATTGGGCTGGAGAGACTTTCCTCCGTTTCTGCGCTGATGGAGTGAGGGAGGCAGCTTTCCTTTTAAGGGCCCCGGAGGGTCCCTCCTGCTGCGGCCACTCCAGCACGTCTGGCTGGAGGGCCTTATCAAGAAGCAGCATTTTAATGCGCATCTCCCTGTCTCTCCGTGCTCTGGTTGTTAATTTAGCACAGAAGGCGCATTTTTGTGCCACATGGGACTCCCCCAGGCACCTTATGCATAGACTGTGCCCATCGGACACTGGCATCGCCTCTTGGCAGGACTCACATTTTTTAAAGCCTGAAGAGGACATTGTTGGTGAGTCTTTGAGTTTTGTTAAGTGGGTACTTAGCACCTTCTTTGTGCTGTTTTCCCCGTCCGATGGCCTGCCTCAGCAGGAGGGCTGATGGCCGTAGCTCCTGGCCTCCGGCGCTTGTTACTGGGACTGGCTGAAGCTGTCCCGCTCGTAGTTTGTTTGTTGTTGTTTGTTCTTTTTTTTTTGCAAAATAACAACCGGCTAACTCGTAGTAGCCTAAGTATCTGAAAAACTTTGAAAGAAAAACAGATAAAGTCGTTGAATACGCTATTTGGCCTTAGCCTAGTCGGATTCCGTCTGCAGCCGACGGCGGTTAAGAGGAACTGGCGGGGACCGGTTCGGGCACATGGCCAGGAGCGCGCAAGGGAGTGGCGCGCGCCGGCGCATGCGCGGTCCGGCAGAAACTGCTTGGAAGATCCGATCTGCGGCGCCGGGCAAGCCCGTCACCTATTGTGGAGCACCCACGGGGACACTCGAAGAAGAAAGATACATTACTGCTACTTTAAGCACCACACTAGCAGAGAGCTGTCTTGCATCAATTCAGTTATAAAAATTAAAAAGATTAAGTTTAAACAAAATAGGAGGTATGTAAGTCATTGTGAAAATGAGGAAGAAGATAAAAAATAAGGAGAGAGAACAGTACAGGTATGTCTATACAACAGCCTTATTCAGAAATAAGCTATTCCAGAAGAGCGTATTTCAAAATAATGCTGCTACACACAAAAATACATTTTCAAACAGCACTTGGCTATTTCGAAATGCAGTATCTATACACACAGAGCCAATTTCAAAATAGAACCATTGGATGCACAATGGCTTATTTTGAAAAAGTCTTTATTCCATGGCTATGTCTACACATATCCCTTTTGTAAGATGCACGTAAATGAAGCGGGTCAAAACACTAATGAGGCACTGATATGAATAGTTAATGCCTCGTTTGCATAATGGCAGCCACCCAGAACATCAAATGTACTGCTTTTGAATCGCAAACTAGCTGTGTAGACAGGGTTCCTTCAAAAAGTAACCCTGATTTCAAAAGCACGCTTTTCCCCCAGCAAAATTGACTCCACTGCCCCACTGCTGCTGTGACAGGCCAGATAGCAGGCCCCCAGTCCTACAGTGGCCAGCACTGGCTGCACAGTAGGCCCCTGCCTCAGTCCCACAGCAACCACACCCGTTCTGCTGTCCCCAGCAGGACAGCCATTAGTAAAGCAAGTGCCATTTAATTAAACATATTAGTTGTCTGAATTCCTGATAATCTGGCTTTTAAAAAAATTAATATGAGGTGCCCAAGAATTTAATAAGCTGAATAGATAGAGGTGTCCTTCCTATTGACTTTTGAGAGATTCTATTTGAGGTGATTATGGGACTCATGTTCATTGACTAACATCAACGTGTGTGAACAGAGCTGGCCCTAAATCAAAAGGAGCATCTTTTTTGCCATCTGCCTATTTATTAAGACTTCTCAATATCTAATTTTTTTATTGTATTTGTAGTGTTTTCCCTACTTTGATTTCATGATCTGCATACATGGTTTAGCTGACATATAAAACATTGTACAGGATCCGTACAGGATTCTACTTTGAGCATTCTATTTTCCCTTTCGTTACTAACAATAAAAACAGCATACCAAGGTTGGTGCTACTCAATTCTGGCACCCCATATGGTCGCTGTTCCTAAATCCAGCCCTGTATGTAAACTTGGGATTGGGGCTTATTCTTGGCATATTAACTGACTAGGTTTAGGCAGGTCAAGGCTTTAATGGAATGCCTGAGGACTCAGCTTTACCTCACAAAGAAATAAGCACAACAAACCTCATTTGTTTCTAGAATCATTATCTAAATGTCCCATACTGTTTGAGAAACATGGAGGATATATGAATTAGGATATAACTGTCTAATGCTTCACCCTAGTACATAAAGAAGGTATTATATCTGTGTGATATGGAAGATTAGTTTTTCAGAATACCTTTGCCCTGTTGCTTGTTGCTCTTTCAGTTGCAGAACAGACTCTTCAAACTCCTTTTCTTTCTTCCTTATCTGACTTCTTAGTACCTCTCCAGTCTTCTCTAATTCTTCAATATATCCCTTTTGTGACTCAACCACGTTTTCCCTGCAAATTAACACAGTGGCTTGCATTCAGAGGATTCTGATGAGAACCAGGTAAAAATTAGATGCTGAAAAAAAAGCATAACCCCCCCCACCAAACAAGAACAAAAAAAAAAAACCAAAACCAAAAACAAAACTGTGTGAAGGCATGTTCCTGGGTCAAACGCTCTCACCCATCTGAACAAAGGTGACAACTTGAATTTTTAGAATTGTATTTATCATGAGGATTACTAGATGAACACTTAGTTCATCTCGAGGGATGCAAATAGTCCACACAAAAATCAGATGATCAAATATTAATCACATTTCAATTACAATAGCTAAACCCTTCACAACATCTTTAAAGCACTCTGTATTAGATAGCTTACGTTGGTTTGATTAGCAATAACAATCTTACCATGTCATATCCCATCTGTTTTATTTACATGTTATATTATTTTATGCCCTATTCTTAATTTTCTGTTCCCAGAAAGTTTGGGAGGCAGGAAAACTTCACGTCCAGGCATGAAAAGATTAATAGATCCTCAATTAATTAAAATAGGGAACTCCATTTTTAACATTTTATTTTGGGCTATGTGGTGTTGTGCAATGCGATTTAGGCAATCTACCTGAAACTATATGCACTACTAAACTTTTACAAGTGTTGAAATTTATTCTGATTCTGCTATTTCACGTGAATTCCACCCAGATTGAATGAAGAGCAGATAAACACATCATGGCTACGTCTACACTAGCACACTGCGTCGAAGTAGCCTATTTCGAAGTAAGGACATTGAAATAGGCTACTTTGACGTGTATCATCTACACGTTCTCCAGGGCTGGTGCCATCGACGTTCCAAGTCAAAGTAGTGACAGGGAACATCGAAAGGAGCCGCCCCAGAAGGAAATGTGGAGCATCCACACACACAAGTGCTCCCCGTCGAAATAAGGGGCCAGGAAAGCCCCAAGCCACTCCCTTAAAGGGCCCCTGTCAGACACACTTGTCTGCACAGCACAAGATCCACAGAGCTGACAACCAGTTGCAGACTCTGTGCACGCAACATGGAACC
The DNA here is from genome assembly GCF_033958435.1 of Carettochelys insculpta. Classification (NCBI taxonomy): domain Eukaryota; kingdom Metazoa; phylum Chordata; order Testudines; family Carettochelyidae; genus Carettochelys; species Carettochelys insculpta. Next base: position 12,531,888 of record NC_134150.1, on the reverse strand, counting down.
CCAGCTGCAGCAGCAACAACCAGATGCCCTGGGCTAAGGGCTGCTGCCTGCAATGACCATAGAGTCCCGCAGGGGCTGGACAGAGCGCCTCTCAACCCCTCAGCTGACAGCTGCCATAGACGACTCCGCTATTTCGAAGTACAGATCGTCTACACATGCCCTACTTCGACGTTGAACGTCGAAGTAGGGTGTTATTCCCATCTTTGCATGGGAATAGCGATTTTGACGTCTCACCGCCTAACGTTGATTTCAATGTCGAAATAGCACACGGTGTGTGTAGACGTGATGCGTGCTATTTCGATGTTGTGCCGGCTACTTCGAAGTAGCTGGCTAATGTAGATGCACCCCATATTTATCAAAAAATAGTATATTAGTAACTTTGAGAATCATCTTCATAGACAAATTTCCAGATCTGTAATGTTTTCTTGGCAAACTGGCTTCAGATTTTAGTTCCCCTTGCAACTGGAGATGTAGAGTTATTACCATGGCTGTGTCTACTCTAGCACCCCCCTTCCAAAGGGGGATGCTAATGAGACATTTTGGGATATACTAACGAGGCACTGCAATGAATGTGCAGCACCTCATTAGCACAATGGTGGCTGTGGCACTTCAAAAGTGCCGCTTTCGATTGCGCGCAGCTCATTTACATTCCTATAACCAAATATATAACCATGGCTACATTTACACTAGCCCAAATCTTCGAAAGTGCCACAGCTGCCAGCAAATAGGAATAAGGGGATTTCGAAATTCCTGGGTTCGTTTTGAAAAGGAGCCCTGTCTGGATGAGCTGACCAGCAGTGAGCCACAGCAATTTCTAAGTGCTGAGGCTGGCAGCATGCTAATGAGGCGCTGAATATGTATTTCAGTGCCTCATTAGTAATCTTCGAAATGACCATTTGCATGGCCATTTCGAAGATTTGGGCTAGTATAGACACGGCTCATGTGTTTCATATGTCTTCCACTATAAAGTATTTGGTATGTTAGCTGCAGATGCTGCTAGCTATAAATGCTACTAAATGTACATATTGTATCTTGAGAAAACACTCACTCCAACAGCTGAGACATATTTACTGCATATTTTATTCAATGAGAATTATGTATTGTACTATTCAGAGGTGATATTAACAATATTCTAGTTAAACATTAAGTGGGTAGATTTCTGCACCAAAGGGACCAAAGTGTTGAGAATAGCAAGAAAATGAAGGGTGAAAGACATTCAGGTGCTTCTCTGCATTTAAGGTACAACCTGCTAACAGCACTACACACAATTCATTAGCTTCAAATAACTACTGCACAAAACTGGAAATATCAAAGCTTCTTTTTTCCACAGGCAGTGAACAAAAATTCATGGCCCATGCCTTATTCATGACTCCTACTATGTACCCCTGATTATGTCAGGGGACTCCGGGGCACTGCAGGTAGTGGTGTGCAGCCTGGGACTACCACTGGTGCTTGGGTAGGGGGATGCCCCAGCAGCCAAGGGGTCAGTCATACCGCCCACTAGAGAAGTCATGGAGCTTCCACCCCCTGCAAAAAATTCACAGAATCTGTGACTTACTCACATACTTACTTACAGAATATCAAGTAAGTCTGATATCATCATCAACAACCATGGGCTCAGCACCTTTTGGTGTCTAATGCCTCCCTCACTATTTCCTTCCACACTTCCCTGTCTAGTGCAGAGTGGCTTAGTTTCTGCAGATTAGCTCTGCACCAATCTACTATTCAGCATGCTCTACAGGGTCTGCCTCTCCTTTCAAACCATCCACTATGCTCAATACCAGGGTCTTGATTTTTTGTTCATTGTTCATTCTGCAGATATGCCCGAACAGCTGTAACTTGTGTTGTATAACCTTCTGCGGTAGGTTCTCTTTTGGCAGTCTCTTCCTTTATAATTCCTTGTTAGGGCCCTTCTGCATCCATCGTATTCTCAGGATATTTCTACAAAAACTCCTCTCAAATGCCAACATCCTTCTCATCAAATCTTTCATTATCAACCAGGTCTCAAATTCATACAACATGCTGCTGAATACACGTTTTCAAGATGCTCAGCTTCATTCCTAAACTAATTGCTTTGCTATTTCAGATTTTATGATTGCCTTCAAACGTGCTCTTGCTTTAGTTACTCTAGTCACTATTTCCTTCTTACAGTCTAGATCAGTGGTTCCCAACCTATTCCAGACAGGGACCCATTTTGACAATTCAGGAAGACTTGGTGACCTGAGGCAATTAAAAAATGGGGTGGTTTGGGAGTGCTGTAACTAGCTAATTTTGCACCTGAGGCAAGAATATAGAATTGTGCCCCTCATGTTTATATATTGATAACAGTTATTTCATAGAAAAGGACAAATATATTAATAAAATAATAACTCTATATTTACTATAGTTAATCAGAGTTGTGGTGGTGGAAAGACACTCATCCCCAAACTGCCCCCCCCGGCTTAAACCCCACAATCAGGGGATAGGGGAGTCATACCCAGGGACTAGGGGGGCTAGGGGAGTCACACTCAGGGGCTAGGAGAATCACACTCAGGGGCTGGAGGAGGCTCAAGGAGTGACACTCAGGGAATGGAGGTGGCTACTCTCAGGATCTAGGAGTCACTCGGGCTGGAAGGGGTCAGGGGAGGCACAGGGACCCCGACCCTCACAGCTGGAAGCTGGCTGGGCCACAGCAACCTGGGCCGTCAGTGACAGCCACGGGACCCCTGGCTGCTACAGGGTGACCCCCCTCTACAGCTGGAAGCTGATTGGGGTGCAGAGCCTCAGCTGGCAGTGCCAGTCACAGGAACCCTGGCTGAGTACAGGGGGCGCTCCCGGCCCCTGCGGCTGGAAACGGCCCCTGCAGGTCTGCCCCAGCCAGCAGAGCCAATTGCGGGAAACCCCGCTGCTGCTCGGAAAGGGACCCCCAACCCCCCCGCAACCGAAAGCGAGCTGAGGCAGAGCCTGGTCAGCAGCACCAGCCGCGGGAACCCCATCTGGGGCCAGCGGGAGACACTGACCTCCTACAGTTGGAAATCAGCTGGGGCAGAACCCTGCTGGCACCATCAGCCACAGGAACCCTGCTGGACGTTATGGGGACCCCATCTCCTGCAAAGGCTGGAAGCCAGGGAATTGACCAGCTCTGCCCTCCCTCCCAACCTTGGACCAAGACGCCCATCTCACCTAAGCTGGGTGCTGCTCCTCAGGTATGCAGTTCTCTGCCCTACAGCTGAAATGGTTCTTAATTTAACTGATTGGCTTAGCTGTCTGACAGCTGTTAATCCAATTAAGAAGTTGGGTACCACTTCAGTGTGAATGGCTTCTTAAGAGCCACCTGTGGAGCTGCCCAGCCCAGCCGGCGAACCTTTTCAAATGGAATTGCGACCCATGTTTGCATCCCAACCCATAGGCTGAGAAACCCTGGTCTAGATCATATGTTATGTTGCTCCCCACATATGTGAACTTCTCTACATTCTCGAGTTCAATCCCATCTACACTGATCTTCCTTCCTATTTTAACTTCAAATACCATCGTTTTTGTTTTATCAATGTTCATAATCAGTCCGTATCGCATCCCTCCCACATTTAGCACCTGCACCATTCTCACTAGCTTCTCTTTGTCTTCCTCAATGATAACTATATCACCTGCAAACCTCAAGTTGTTGATTCTCACTCCATGCAGATATCCCTTCTACCTCTTCCTTGTTCTTGTCCATTGCTCTCTCTACCCGTGTCTACACGTGCACGCTACTTCGAAGTAGTGGCACTAACTTCGAAATAGTGCCCGTCACGGCTACACGTGTTGGGCACTATTTCGATGTTAACATCAATATTAGCCGGCGAGACGTTGAAGCCGCTAACCCCATGAGGGGATAGGAATAGCGCCCTACTTCGACGTTCAACGTCGAAGTAGGGACCGTGTAGTCGTTGCGCGTCCCGCAACATCGAAATTGCGGGGCCCTCCATGGCGGCCATCAGCTGAGAGGTTGACAGACGCTCTCTCCAGCCCCTGAGCTCAACGGTGGCTGCGTGGAGCAGCCCCTTAAAGGTCCCCTCCCCCTCCCTTTCCTGTGCAGGAAGCAGAGAGAACATGCAGGCGGCAGCCCAGACACGTGGCCAGCCTGCACGTCTCTGAGGCACCACTGTCTGCCACCCCAGCTGCGATGGCCGCCCGGCACCCCCCCAGGGGACCCCCCCCTCAAGGGGAGCCAGGGCAGCCAGGGCTCGCGGGCTGGCAGCCAGGGCGGCAAGCGGCAGCGGGGCCCCTCCTGGATGGAGGCCGAGCTTCGGGACCTGCTGGGGCTCTAGAGTGAGGAGGAGGTGCTCCAGGTAATGGGGAGCAAGAGGCGGAATGCGGATGCGTTCGCTTGGCTGGCCGAGGGCCTGGCTGCCCGAGGTCACCCTGCCTGCACTCCGGACCATGTCCGGAGTAAAGTCAAAGAGCTGCGGCAGGGTTACGCCCGGGCCCGGGATGCGGCTGGCCGATCTAGGGCCGGCCTCGTCGCTTGCCCCTTTTACAGGGAGCTCAGGGACATCCTGGGCCCCTGGCACACCTCCTCCCCTCCGGCCACTCTTGATACCTCGGCTGAGGAGCCCCAGCAGGCCCCGGAGCCAGAGTCTGCCCCGGAGGTAAGCCCTGCACCCTGGGGGCCCCCCCTGGAGCCCACCCCCGGGGCACCAGAGCAGGAGGAGGAGGGGGACTCCTCCTCCACCGACACCGGGCTCCAGATCCTCCTCCTGCCATCCTGAAGCAGCAGCCGGGCGTCCGCCCCCCGGGTGTCCCCCGACCGTGGGAGTGGACCTACAGGTATGTACCCCCCCGGTGTACACCCCCGGGGTTGAGGGGCGGGGGTAATAGATATGTGGCCAGGGCCCTCCACATGCCCAGATGGCCATGTCCCTCACAGGAGTGCATCAGCCCCTGCCCCGCCCCCCAGCACAACAGTGCCATGCCCCATCCCCAGGGCTGGGGGGAGCGGAACCTCTAGGGTCCCCCGGGAAGAGGGGGTGGGACACCCCGCAGCAGCAGCAGCAGCAGCAGCAGCAGCAACAGCAGCATGAAATGGAGTGGGGGGAGTGCAAATGCGAGTCTCAGGCTAGATATGGGCGAAGTGGCTCCCAGTGGCTAAGGATGATCCTGGGGCTACAACTGGCAGGTTACACCTCTGCCCTGAACAAAGAGGAGGGAGGAGCCTAGCTGGCTTTCAATCGGGGGGGTTGTGTGGGGCGCAGGTGGAGGCTAGGGGAAGGGAGAGCTGGAAGGCAGCCAGCCTGAAGAGGGGGAAAGCTACACCCCAGAGGGGCACCCCTTGGGGTCTTCTCCCCACGACGGGTTGGAAGGACTGTCTCTGACTGCTGTACTGTCACTTCTGGGAGAAACTGGGCATTTGTTGCCTAAGAAACCTCTCCTGTCAGACCCTGTTGAGTGAAGTGAGAGTCACTCCCGCCGGGGGACGGGGTGCAGTGCAGGGGGACCCTTGAACCCCATCACAGCAGCATCTCCCGGGGACGGGGATGAGGAACTTGCAGCACAGGGGTGAGGGGACAAGTGCCATGGCTCGGGGCCCACACTAATGCCTGTCTCCACTCTTCTTCCCCCCCTCCTGTGTTCCGCAGCTGCACCATCGGAAGGACCGGAGAGCGCCGGCGAGGCTTCAGTGGTCCCGGAATCCCCTCCAGGGCCATCGCTCCAGGCCAGCCCCTCGGCGGAGGACTGACTGGCCCCACGGCGGGCAAGACGGCGGACCCAGCACCACCAGCTGACGGCGACAGACCGCCAGCAGCTGGCCCTCCACCGCCAGCAGCTGGAGGTCGCGGAGCAGCGCCTGCGGGTGGAGCAATGCCACCTCCATCTGCAGGAGCGGGCGCTGGCCTGGCGCCAAGAGGCATGGGGGGTCTACATGGAGACCTTCAACCGGCTAGTGGACTACCTGGCCCCACATGCCGCGCCGTCCGCCGCTGCGCCCGCCCTGAGTGCTCCACCCGCCGCGCCACCCACTGCTCCTCTCGTCGCCGTGCCATCCGCCATTGCCCCACCACCCGCCACCGATGGCCAGACCACCGAGGGAGACCTGGGGCCAGCTGAGACTCGCCGGACGTATCTGACGGTCCGCCCGGCCCACAGCCAGCCCCGGACAGGGCTGCGGCCGAGGCGGGGCTCCCGGCTGCCCACCCCCAGTGCCGGACTATAGGGGCGTGGGGCCCAGGACGTGCCCCCCGGCCCTTGTATATAGTTTGGACTTATTCATTTGAGCCCCCCGTTTGCCCCCCCCCCCATGTAAATAGTTCTCCCCTTCCTTGCAATCCCTGGTTTTTTTTTGTAAACATATGCATACTTTTTTATTTTTCACTTATAATAGTTAGAAGTTCTTGTATATAGTTTGGTATTAGTTAAAAGAAAACCAGTTTGATTTTACAAACAAGTGCGTGCTTTTATTTGTCCAGGAAAAGTGGCGGGGGTGTGCTGTTGGGTGCTCCGTGGTGTGGGCGTAGGGGCAGGGAGTGTTGTGGAGGAAGCGGGGGGGGCGCAGTGGGGGGCCTGGCAGAGTTCACCCCGTGGCCTCATCGAAGTGGGCCTGCAGGGCCTCCCGGACCTGGGTCCCTTCGGGGTCCACCTGGTGACTGGGGGCAGCAGGTGGCTGGACGTCGGCCCTGCTGGCCTCCACAGCCCAGCCCTGAAAAAAGGCCTCCCCCTTGCTCTCCACCAGATTGTGTAGGGTGCAGCAGGCACCCACAATCTGGGGGATGTTGTTGGGGCCCGCATCCAAGCGGGTCAGGAGACATCTCCAGCGCCCTTTGAGGCGGCCAAATGAGTGCTCCACCACCTGGCGCGCGTAGTTCAGGCGCTGGTTGAAGTGCTCCTGGCTGGCAGAGAGATGGCCTGTGTACGGGTGCATGAGCCAGGGCTGGAGGGGGTATGCCGCATCTGCGATGACGCAGAGGGGCATGGTGGTGTCCCCCACAGGGATCTCCCGCTGGGGGATGTAGGTCCCCGCCTCCAGCTGGCGGCACAGGGCCGAGTTCCGGAAAACCCGGGCGTCATGGGTGCTGCCAGGCCAGCCCACATAAACGTCCTGGAAACGGCCCCGGCTGTCCACCAAGGCCTGGAGTACCACTGAGTGGTAGCCCTTGCGGTTGATGTAGCGTCCTCCACTGTGTTGCGGGGCGTGGATAGGGATGCGAGTCCCATCCAGAGCCCCAAAGCAACTGGGGAAGCCCAGCGTGGCAAAGCCCACGATGGTGGCATCTGGGTCCCCCAGCCTCACGAGCCTGTGGAGGAGCATGGCATTGATGGCACGCATGACCTGCAGGGGAAGCACATGGGAGAGCACCAATGAGGGGTGAGCAGGGGGTGCGTGGCCCTGCCCTGCCCTGCCCTCCCCTGCCAGGGCCCCCCTCCCCTGCCCTGCCCTCCCAGAGCTGCCTCCCCCTCCCCCCGTGGGTCCTCTTACCTCCATGAGGACAGCCCCTACGGTGGCCTTGCCGACGCCAAACTGCTGGCCCACGGATTGCTAGCTGTCTGGAGTGGCCAGCTTCCAGAAAGCGATGCCGACCCGTTTCTCCACTGGGAGGGCACGCCGCATGGTGGTGTCCTGGTGCCTGAGTGCGGGGGTGAGCCACTGGCACAGCTCCATAAATGTCTGCCGGCTCATCCTAAAGTTCCTGAGCCAGCGGTCGTCGTCCCACTCCTCAAGCACCAGCCGCTCCCACCAGTCGGTGCTGGTGGGGTAGCTCCACAGGTGGCGGCGTGTGAGGCTGGGGGGGGGGGGTCGGGGTGCTGCACGGTTGGGGGTTGAGTCCTGCTCCCCTGGGGGCCGCTCCTCCTCCGGTGTGGCAAGGAGGTGCTCAGGTGCCTCCCACATGGCATGGATCAGGGCGAGCCCTGCTCCTGCAGGGAGGGCTGGGTGGACCTCTGGCTGCTGCTGCTGCTGCTGGGGGTCCATGACTGCGTTGCCCGAGGTCTGCGTGCCTATGGCTCTTCAGACCACGTGCTGTGCAGGCTCAGTGTGTCTGGGAGGGGCCCTTTAAGGGAGCGGCTAGCTGTTGCCCCGGAAGCGCTAGTCCGCCCTGTGACCCTGTCTGCAGCTGTGCCTGGCACCCTTATTTCGAAGTGTGCTACTTTGGCGTGTAGACGTTCCCTCGCAGCGCCTATTTTGATGTGGTGCTGCGCAACATCGATGTTGAACGTCGACGTTGCCAGCCCTGGAGGACGTGTAGATGTTATTCATCGAAATAGCCTATTTCGATGTCTCTACATCAAAATAAGCTATATTACATAGCTTGTGTATTTCCTGAATCACACTTCACCAAATCACACTACCCTGAATCACAATCCACCGTATTTGATCATCTCTCCTGTGATTTTATCACTTCCAGGGCTCTTGTTGTTCTTTAGTTGTTTCACTGCTCTTTCTACTTCCTCCTTCGAAATATCGGTCTCGCTCTGGATACTCTGGAGATATCACTTTCTCTTCGACCACTCCCTCTGAGACACGCTAAGGTCCAACTGTGCTTTGTTTAGATTGACACAATATCTTGTCCATTGCTGCACAAACTTCTCCTTGTTTATGAGCACCTCGTTGTTCCCATCTTTGATCAACATCTGCTTTGGCTGTCTCTTCCTATTAATTTTTCTAATCATCGTATATACCTCCCCAGTCTTACACTCACCATAATACCTCCCTATACCTTCACACTGCTCCTCTAACCATTTCGCCTGATCCATTTCGGCCGCTCTCCTTACCTTGTTGCATTTCACTCTATATTGCTCTTCCGCCCTCCCAGACACATCCCTTCTGATCTTCAACACTCTCTTCTCTTGGACCAGCTTCAGTATTTCCTGCATAAGCCACTTCTTACTGATCTTCTCTTCTTCCAGAACAGTCTGCCCAATTGTCTCTTTTATCGCCATGGTTATCTCTTTGACTCTCTTATCTATGTCCTTCTCTGTGGCTGCATTTCTAATCTTCTCATTGAGTGCTGCTCTGTATGCATTCCCTATTTCTTCCTCGCCTAGCCTGACCATGTTTCCTTTTGATCTTGATGATAAGAAGACGGATAACACCAGTACAGCAGGGCTGAACCTTCAAGGAGTGGATACAGACTCAGATCATAGTCTAGTGATTGCAAACATCAAGATGAAACTCAAAAAAAGTGTAAGACACAGTTTAAGAAGAGAAGAGACTTGGCAAGTCTGATGTGATTAAATGATATTTAAAAATGACTGTTATACACAAAAAATAGACTTTGGAAAAGCCAGATCTCAGAAACCCAGGATTGCTCGATATAACTTTTAGTGAAGAGAAAAATAGTTCTGTAACTTTAAGATAGAAATTAACAACTTTTGCTATGTTTCCCCACATTCTCAGTTAACATAGGACCCAGAGCATGGATGTGTCAGAGGTTCTCTGTATTCCATGCCTAACTTACAATGAATGCCAGACTGAATCAAAGAGCGCCCTGCAACCTAGGAACTGCAAAGATAACTCATGGTACAGTCTATAGAGACCACAGAAATCTGAGCCTGGTAAAGTGAGAGACCTAAAGCCCAGAAATCTATACCACACTGAAAGAGAGCCCAAGCTCAAGTCTGCTAGCATGGACAATGACATGCTTCTGTTTGTTGTGTACACAAACCCTTAAAACCAGCTTTGCCTCCCCTACCCCTAGCCTGTACCTTACAAGACACACAGTACAGAATCTGACCCACCTCGCTTCAACTATTAATCTTTAACAGTCAAGCAACCTCTACAATAGGTCACCACTTGGATGGGAAATCTCTAGACTGACACACAGGTGGTTCAAGAAGTGTGCTGGTAATAACTCAATAGTTAGTAGTTTTCTTCCTTCAGTCAGTGCTACTCTAAAAGCCTAGCATGGGGACTGTGCTGCAAGTAGTTGTATTTTTTGAATGAAACATAAAACTAACACTCTGGCCACTAAGGCCGTGTCTACATAGCCCTTTAGCACAGCGCTGCCTGAAAAAAATTCAGGGATAAGGGACTGATGATGGGGTTGGGGGAGTGGGTTTAGCAGGCAGAGGCATGTCCACATAGCCTCTGTACTGCTGGCACACCCCTGCTGACAGCAAAATCTCCATGACTATGCTAGTTAGCCACGTGAATTTGCAAATGGTTCTCCATTAGCAATTTCTTGAACTGCCATTAGCATAGTGCTGTCAGTAGCAGCATTTTGCTAAAGGGCTGTGTGGACATGGCCTAAGAGTGATAAAAAAACATTCCATGGCAAATTTTGCACGAGTAAGATTGTAAAAGCTTGATCAAATTCCAAGTAGAGAACATACATTTTACTCTAATGAAATTTGATAGGGATCCTTATGCTTTCCATTTCAAAATCTGTTGTGCAATGTCTGGATAAGGGACTGGATTTTACCCTCAGCAAGTTTGTGGCTGACACAAAACAAGGGGGAGAGGTAGATATGTTGGAGGGTACAAAGAAAATCTAGAGTGACCTAGATAAATTGGAGGACTGGGCCAAAAGAAATATGATGCGGTTCAAGAAGGAGAAGTGTAGAGTCCTGCACCTGGGGCAGAAGAATCTCATCCATTGTTATAGGTTGGGGACCAACCGGCTAAGCAGCAGTACAGTGGAAAGAGACCTTGGGGTTATGGTGGATGAAAGTCTGGATATAAGTAAACAGTGTGCCCTTGTAGCCAAGAAGGCAAATGGCATTTTGGGGTGCATTAGGAGGAGCATTTTGAGCAGATCTAGAGAAGTGGTTATTCCCCTCTAGTCAGCACTGGTGAGGCCACAACTGGAATATTGTGACCACTTTTGGGCCCCCCACTATAAAAAGGATGTGGATGTGCTGGAGCAGGTTCAGTGGAGGGCAATAAAATGATTAAGGGTCTGGAGCACAAGACCTATAAGGAGAGGCTGAGGGATTTGGGCTTGTTTAGTTTACAGAAGAGAAGACTGAAGGGTGATTTAATAGCAGCCTTCAACTTCCTGAAGGGGAGCTCTAAAGCAGAGGGTGAGGAACTGTTCTCAGTGGTGTCAGATGGCAGAACAAGGAGTAATGATCTGAAGTTAAAGAGGGAGAGGTACAGATGAGCCATTAGGAAAAACAGTTTCATCAGGAGGGTTGTCAAACATTGGAATGCATTGCTTAAAGAGGTGCTGGAGTCTCCATCCCTCGAGGTTTTTAAGTCCTGGCTTGACAAGATCCTGGCTGGGATGACTTAGTGGGGGTTGATCCTGCTTAAAGCAGAGGGCTGGACTAAATGACCTCCTGAGGTCCCTTCCAGCCCTAGGATTCTATGAATTTCACTGATGCCAATACAATCAATGCCAGACTCCAAGTCCCCATTTTCTGTTGCAGTGGAAGGTGTGTAAAATTAAGAAATAAAAATATCATACAAATTTCTTATCTCAGCCCTTGCTTCTTCAAGCAAACTATGTCCATATCTTGGGAGCACTGGTTGAGGGGATCTCCTTTCTATATCCTGGAATCTCATTCCTAAAAGAAAAGAAAACAGAGTGTCATATTTCTGATCCTGAAGTTAATAAAAAAAATATATTTAGCATAAGGGAAAATTCTCATAAATAGAAATATGAGATACTACACAGATGTCATAAAGTGTATCTTTATATCACATACACAATAGAATGTGACATATAAATTCAGAAAACACATCACAGTTCCAGAATTCAAAATTCCAGTGCGGACAAAGAGCAGGATAGCTGTAGACAGATGTTATCAATAGGCGTTAATAAGGGCCTTCTAGAAGGCGTTTATTGTCATTTGAAAACAAATGCCATTTTCATTGAAATAGGGTTGAATTACAATGATAATTTAAGAAACGGTTACTGCCTATAGTTACTTATATAATTCTCTGAGGCCATTTCTACACAGGCCACTTCCTTCGGAAGTGGCATGCTAATACACGGAGCGAAAGATGCTAATGAGGCGCGGATGCAAATTCCCGTGCCTCATTATCATAGTGTCACGTGATTTCGAGTCTGGAAGACCATTCTTCCGGACTCCAAAACACCGTGTAGAAGTGAGGCCCCGGGGGTGCTTCCGGAAAGAAGTCCTTCTGGAGGCCCCTTCTTCCTGAAAATTTTTGGGAAAACAGGGCCTCCGGAAGGAGGACTTCCTTCCAGAAGCCGCCCCCCCACCCCCCAGCCCCAGGGGCCGCACTTCTACACGGTGTTTTGGAGTCCAGAAGAACAGTGTTCCAGACACCAAATCACGTGATGTTATGCTAATGAGGTGCAGGGAATTTGCATCTTTCGCTCTGTGTATGTGTAGAAATGGCCTGACAGATTATCTCCATGAAGCCATAGTGGAGGAATCAGGTACCTAAGTTAGCAGTCATAGGACCACGATCAGTAGTTTGTGCTTGAGGAAATCATTTGGACACCTAAGTTTTACATAGCACTGACTGTTGGTGTAAGTGTCCCAATCAGTGTTAAAGGTCTTTTCATTCCCCTTTATCACCAGAAACTATTTAGGCCTGGGCTCCAAAGGACAGGAGGAGAGATGGTCACTGCAACTTCTCCTCCTTCTTGACTATGCCTCAACAAAGCTCCACTGAAAGAAATTAGCTAGATGTAATCTCCCTGAAGAGAGCTGCTAGGCTAGTTGGACAGTCCTCCTAAATGCAGCATCTATGGTTACTGCAGCATCAAAAGATTAGTGATTTGCTAATGCATGAACTGAATGCCATACATCAACTTTTCAGAAAACAGCATACTGAAGATACATAATACTGAGGCTGCCCTCCCTCTAGAGGAGTGAGCTGAAAGATGTTCAAGACACAGGAACATCAGCAAGATATATGAAATAAACAAACTGTCTTACCTACCTCGACAGCCTCTGAACTGAGATGAGTTGATCTTTTATGCATTTCCAAAAGTTACAAATCTTTCTAAGTAGCTCAGTAGGTTGGATTTTTATTGTTGCAATAGCACACAAATTAATGTATTAGCTTGAACATTTCTCTTTCTCACCAACAGAAACTATTCTAATAAAAGATATTACCACACACACTGTCTCTCTGTGTGATAAAATATAACAAAAGCCATGAGGATTTGAATTACTACGCATACTGAGCAACATACTTCTGACTCAAGTAATCATACAGGGCCTCATCAAAGCTCTGTTTAGCCCAGTATCCTTTCAACAGTGGCTAATGCCAGGTATTTCAGAGGGAATGAGCAGAACATGCAGCCACCTATTCCTAGCTTCTGGCAAAGAGAGTCTAGGGACATCATCCCCTCTCACCTTGGCCAACAGCCTTTGATGGTTGTACCTCCCATGAATTTATCTAGCTCCTTCAGATCAATAGTTTCCACTATTTTTACATACACGATTACTTTTTGACTTTATCACACCCATTCCCCAAGGCCTTGCCCTACGTACTACATTTCCCCATCATCACTCAGTCACTTGCTCTCCCTGTTCCTAACTTGCTTTCCACCAGGCTTGGACAGGGAATTGGCATGCAGGAGTGAGGGGTACCAGCTCTGGGAGGGAGTTTGGTTGTAGAAAGGGGCTGCAGGCCGGGACAAAAATATGTTGGGGTGTAGGAGAGAGTGAGGGCTTTGGGAGTTTATTGCATGATGGGGCTCGAGACTGGTGCAGGAGGATGGGCTGCAGAACAGGATGTGAAATTTAGGTGCAGGAAGGGATTCTGTCCTGGGTAGGGGGTTGGGCTCCTCTGGCCTGGAGGCACTTATTACATACAGCTGGTGGCACAGCAGGGTTCAGACAGGCTTCCTGAATGCCATGGTCCCACAAGGATCCTGGAAGCAGCTGGCTGTTGGTGTGTCTCTGCATACCCCTAGAGACAGAGGGTCTCTGTGTGCTGCTCAGGCACAAAAGCACCACCCCCACTGCTCCCAGTAGTTGGTACCCAGCCAATGGGAGCTTAGGAGATGGTGCTGGGAACAGGGGTGGCTTATAGAGCTGCCTCCCAAGTCCATGGGCTGCAGAGTTGTGCCAAAAGCCATCCTCTTCCAGCAGCAGCAAGTGGCCAGGGCATACAGGCAGACTCCATGAGTCCAGTTACATGCTGGACTTTCAGTAGCCCTGAAACTGTGATCAACTGGCAGAAGGTCCATAATCAACCAGTCAATCATGAATAACTGGCTTGTGACCACTTTAACTTGCTAGAACCATGAACCATCAGGCTGGATCTCTAATTGTTTCTTGTAGATCAAAGACAAACCAGTGCAGCATTTCAAAGACCACACATTGCTTAAAAAGACAAGGAAGAACTTGATTGCCTCTTTGGTGTCAGGATGTTGTTTGTGGGCCTGCCATGTGCATAGCAGATAGGCTTATTTCGGATAAGATGACTCATTCCTATAGATATCTTGAAACCTTGACACAAAAGAGTTAACCAATTCTTCCTTGTTTGTTTAAGTAACCATATTGTCACACACGCTAATCCAAACTGGATTCTCCGACACATGTACAAGCCTAAAGTTGAGTTGGGATACTTCTGGTAAGCTTTATAGCATGGGCATAGTTATATTAAAAACAAAAGACACAACAAGAAATCTTGTGGCACCTTGTAGACTAACAAATATTTTGGAGCATAAGCTTTTGTGGGCAAAGACCTGCTTCATCAGACGAATGGGGGGAGGGGGGTATTTTCAGAAGGGTGTCTAAAGAGTGGGGTCCCAGTAAAAGGAAGAGCCAGAGCTGACAAAGTCTATTCGGCAAGGTGGAAAAGGCCCCTTAACAGTAGTATGTATCAACAGAGGAAAAAACAGGTCAGGTCAGACAGGGGGACGTGGACCCATTGTCAGAGTCTAATGGGGAGATATTAACACCCAGGGCAGAGAAGCTGCTTTTGTAAGGGGACAGCCACTCCCAGTCTCTGTTTAATCCTCGGTTGATGGAGTCACATTTGCAAATAAATTGCAACTCAGAGACTTCTCTCTCCATTTGATTTTTGAAATTTTTTTTGGTTCAGGACTGCTACTTTTAAATCTGTTACTGAGTGTCCAGGGAGATTAAAGTGCTCTCCCACAGGTTTCTGTACATTACCCTTCCTGATGTCTGATTTATGGCCATTTATTCTCTTACGTAGAGACTGTCCAGTTTGGCCAATGTAAATTGTAATGGGGCATTGCTGGCACATGATAGCATATTAGTAGATGTGCGGGTAAAGGAGCCCCTGATGGTATGGTTGATGTTAGGTCGTGTGATCATATTACTGGTATAGATACGTGAGCAGAGCTTGCAGCAAGGTTTGTTGCAGGGATTGGTTCCAGGTTTAGAGTTATTGTGCTGTGATCTGTAGTTGCCGGTGAGCCTCCCCAACTCATGCATCTGATGAAGTGGGTCTTTGCCCACGAAAGCTTATGCTCCAAAATATTTGCTAATCTATAAGGTGCCACAGGACCTCTGGCTGTTCTCAAAGATACAGACTGACACAGATATCTCTGTGATACTTGTTTTTAATGTTTTCTCTGTAACACTTTCACCTTAAAAATAAACATGATTGCTTAGAAAGGGCTCTTCGGTAACTTTGAAATGTAGGCAATTACATTGTTTCTAGCCTCTGAGGCCAGAGCAAAGCAAGCCTGCTTAGGCAATCCAATTTGCTGAGAAAGCCACAGTGCAGGCATAGAACTGTGCTGTACTTCTTGGAAAAAATGCAGTCAGGAGGCAGGGAGAGAAATCTTTGCTCATGAAAAGTGGTAGCTGAGGAGCTGGGAGCCTAGAATGGGTGCCTTTGCTGGATCTAAGAGGGGGAACACAGGTGCAGGACCCTGAACTATGTCACCTTGCACAATATATGAGCTATCTGTCTGTTTCTATATGCTGAGCTATTGACCACTGCTACTCAAATTAGTTGGAGCATGCCAATTTTAGCTGCCATGGTGGTATTTCCTTCCCCATTAAACTAAAAAATACAAATGCAAACAAAGCAAAAAACACAGCTCCCTTCATGTTTATGCTTTAGACAGGAAGAAAAAGCAGTTACTGTAGTCAGAAATGGATAGTGCTGCAGTTAGGTATGTAAATACAGCAGGCAATGCTCATCTATTGCCTGAGAGAACAAAATCTATTTTATTGAGAAACAGAATATTAGCCATGATACCAAGGCTACCATATATTTTAACAAAGATGACAATATTTAACTGCAACACAGAAAAACAGAAGTAAACAGTAAGAAACTCTGCTTACCAATGTATCCGAAATAATTTTGCAACAGTGTGTCTAGGCAACAGGAGCTTGCTCTTGCAAACTGAGAATCATTTATATTATGCCAAAGAGCATTCCTAGTTTTCTGTCCCTGCACCATTTTAACTACAGCATTGTAGAGGAAGCCTTGATTGCAATTCTAATGTGTAATTCATGACTTCACAAAGACACAAAATTTCACATTATAAAAACACTAGTGAATAAAATGCAAAAGCCTACTACTTTTCATTGCTTGTTTAAACATTTCATCAGAATTACTTCTTTTTGGCAAGTTGGAGTTTCATAGTAACCAAATCTCAATGCACTTTCCCAGAAGAAAGAATGTTCACAAGAATATGGAATATTCTCTTCAAACTGATGATTTGAAAAAAGGACAAAAATGTCATGTGTCTGACTAGGAGTTTGGCACAAAACTCATAGAAGTTAATGGTGAGTTGCCAGCTGAGTCAATAAGTTTTGGATCAGGTTACAAGTTATTTTGATAGATATAATAAACTCCAAGCAGAAATCCCTTCACAGACTTTTTCATTATAAAAATTTAACATATATAATTGAATTTGCTTATATAATTAAATCACCCACATAACACTGAAAATGAATGCCAGTTTCTACTTCTCTTGTAGTCAATGGAAAATCATGAATGTAAAAACCTGCATTAACTATGATTCTGCCACACCATAAAAAACTTCCAGAACCTACACATGTATAATAGATTTTTTAAAAATATTTGCAATGTTGTGCATGCAGTTATCATTGTAGAGACTAGCTCTAAAACTAAATAAGGAAAAATATGTGAAAAAGTTGCCATGTGTAACTTTTTTAATATGTTAGCATGAGCTGCCTTTTCATATACTTTTGGCTTTATACAAGCCCTTCACATTTACAGAGATTTTAATTTATAATAAAAAAACTACAGTTTTAACACATTAGGATATGCTAGGTTTGATGATTATACTTGAAATTGTTTTCCTATTGACAACATCATCGTGGCTTCTCAAGTGATGACATACAAAATGAACAAGATGTAAGGATTGCCACACAAAGTAAAATATATTAAAAGTGGGCAAACAGCTCATTTTTTGTAGCAACTCCTGAAGGAGACCTACACCTACAAAGGAACTAAAGAACAGAAATTAAAATTTGACCATTGTTACATATATTTCTTGGGTAAAGAACTATTCAGGATTGTCTATTAATAGATGTTAGCACATAATCTCTATTTCAATTATACCTTTCCTTGTGTGCTCTTGGATAGGGAGAGCCTCATTCATTTTTCTCAGACCAGTGTTAACGCGAGATTGAACATAGCTGTACGGAGTATGCCGATGGCCTTGAACTTGGAGCTGGTGTTTGGTTGCTATGAGTCTCTTGCGGATGCCTTCATTTTGTTTCTCAAGCTCACGAACTTTCTCTTGCAGCTGCTCAATCATTTCTTCAAGCTCCACATCCTGACCCGAACGCTTGGGGCCACCACCAATCTGCTCAGACCTTTTCTTGTCATTAACAAGCCGAATTAACTTGGTGGCCATTCTGGAGAAATAATAAAAAGATGAAAAAGAATGTGTAAAGTCAGCATAAAAAACACTGTTGAAAAGAACATAATCACTGTGAAGACTTCAGTGTAGAACCTTGAATAATAAATTACAGGTTTTGATATAACTGTTACTGCCTGTAAAGAACGCTTTGAAGATAATTGAAACCACCAGGTAGCAATCTGCTTTATAGCACTGACAAATAACAGTTTCCTAAGGCTTATCATTTAAGGTTAATAAAGAAAGGACACATATTTACTCCATATGCTTCTTAAATATAATTTTTAACACATGACCTTTTAGAAGAACTCTGCATTCTGTTAAGTACAGTTACATATTGGGGATGTGGTGGGGTAATGTATAAAAATTACTTATTCCACAAGAAATTAGCTGTTGAACACATGCTAATAATATGGGAAATTTCAGTAATGTATTGTTTACACTTTCACTGTAGGATTTTAAATCACATTTCAGTTCTAAAAATGTTAAAGAGTGTAGGTGAGCATGCCAAAAAAGCTCCTCCGGAGAAAGAATCTTAATGGCTCACATTGCTATGATAAATTTTAAATTCAATATATAGTACCAATGTGCTAAGAAAAGTAATACTTAGCTGTGGGGTGTAATTAGATAGAGGAAGTGTGGTTTTCACCCGTCTTTAAAAGGATACAAATTCTGCTTTTGGCATCTTAAGAATCGTACCTTTGGTTTATTTTAGTTTTGATAAACACTGGTAAGCAGAACAAAAGACCAAGAGGGCACAAGGGGGTGATGTAATATGTAAAAACATAAAACATGCCCAGCGTGAACAGAAAAAACTTGGCATAGAAAGAAAGAAAAGGTGGCTTTGATGAAGGAGACAAGTTCAAGACTTTACAAAATTGGTCGCACATCTTTAAAGAACTGTATCTAGTTTTTAGGGAATCTATTTTTGCAGAGGCCCAGACAGGAAACTGAAAATAAAGACACACTTCATTTGTTTAAAGGGGTTTGTTTGACTTTAGCATGGTTACAGACAGAAGCTTTCACTTAAAAGAACAAAAGTGAAACAACAAAAAATAATTCAAAATAGCCTTGGGATGTCACAGAACTGCCTGCAAGCAGTTTTATTTTACACACACAAACACACACACTGCATATTCAATCCACTCTTCCAGCTACAAGAACTTCAGCATGTGATATTGAGAAGAAATTGAATAGCTGAATTAGTTAAGACTTTTTCCTCACAGACACCACACAATGCATTAATGGCTTGATTTTTTTTTTTAATTTAAACTACCAGTTAGTGCATCCATGGCATTATGAAACAGGTGGCCAATTTTGAGCACACTGGGTAAGTTTAGGCACCTCACATTTCTTCTCTCATTGGGCTGAACCAGAGACAGTTCCACACAGAACGAGATGAATAATCAATCTGATCAACTACTTGACAGCACACAGTATCACATGCTTCAAAGAACACTACAATGCAAGTAGGTATAATAATGACTCGTAAAACTTGAGCTACACAGCTCCTTTTTCATTCCATCCCCTATTACAGGTTGTATGTCTGAACACCAGGATTCTCTGGTCCAGCAACATCGGTGGTCCACCAAGGCAACAGATATTGCTGGACCAGAGTGCTGCACGCTGGAGACAGTGATAGTGGGCAGGGTAGTGAGGCAGCCTGGCCAGGGCTAGTGTTCAGCTGAGTGGTCAGAGCTGCAGCCGGGGCTGAAGTCAATGGCAGCAGGGCCGTGGGCAGAGATGGAGCCTGCAGCAGGGGGTCATGTCTGAAGCCCACATCAGTGGGGCCAGAGCCTCTGGCATGGGGACCATGGCTGAAGCCTGTGGCAGGGGGCTGTGGCCAGACTCAGCAACAGCTGGGCCAGTGGCATTGCCAGGTCTGGAGCCAACAGCATGAGTACTACGGCCAGAGACTGTGGCTGAGGGGCTGGAGCCCATGGCTGATAGCTGGGGGGCCGTAGCCATGGGGCTGGAGCCACGACTGGGGCTGAGCCTGAGGTAGCGAAGCCAAGGCTGGAGAGTGCAGCTGCTGGCAACAAGGCTGTGGCTGGAACCCATGGCTGTGGGGCTGAGGATAACAGCAGGAGGCTGCAGCCCCTGGCACTCAGGCTGGGGCTGGAATTGAGGCAGTGGCAGGTTGGGGGGGGGGGGGGGGGGGCTGGTAGCAAAAACAGTAAGGCTGTATCTGCATTACAAAAGTAACTTTGAAGTTGAGTGTCTACACACACCCTACTTCGAAGTTAAAATTCAAAGTAGGGCTCTACTTCAATCCCAGGAGTGAATAACGACTTTGAAGTTGGGCTTCCTTTGAAGTTAACTTCGAAGTAAGGGAAAATGAGTGTGGACTCTCTGCTGGCTACTTCAACATTAGTTCCAAGGTTAGACACACCCTATGACACTTAAAGAGCTTAACGGCTGGCATATTTAGAGCTGACTAAATTTTTTTATGGTAGTGAAGAGCTACTCCTCTGCAGATATGAGAAAAACAATTGAGAATTCAACAGTATGGCCACTTATAAAAGGATGAGTAAAGAGGGAAAGACATAGGGGAGTGAAGGGTAGGATAGGGAGCTGAAGTGGTGCATGTGGACTGCCATAAATGGGGAATGAAATCTTCAGTACCTGTTTGCGCCTCTAAGTACTCTTTTTTCCCAACCTCCTAGACACATTTAGCATTTTTGTCCTTCCACAACAAGATAATGAAACTCCCATTGGAGATGGACTTGAAGATGTGCATGGCAGATAGGTACACCAAATGCACAGCCTCATCATACCTCCACCACCACACAGATGCAATATATCCAACAGTGAGAGAGGCGGAATTCATCTCAATGTGTGGCGGTGTAGACTGTTTACATTCTTCTGTGTCTAAAAAGTACTTTGTACATACACAAATTAGACATAATTGACAGTATGACAGAGATGGCTTCTATAAATCTGATATTCCTAAATTTTCTCTGTCATTACACTGTGCTAGCTCCACTCCTAGTTCCCAGTCACTAAACTGAATTAAGAGATGCTAAAAATATACAAACACTTTCTTAGCAGTTTTACAGGTATGCAATCTTTGTGGTGGCCATAATAGATGCTATATGCTTACAAATGGGAGGGAAAGAGATCTGTGCAATGACAAGTGAGAAGGCAGGTGGTTTAAAAACATTTTTCACACTCCAAAATTTTTTGAGAAGCTCTGTTAGTAGACACATACCTAAACAGATCATATCATCCATATCATCAACATATGCTAATATACCTATATGACAGCATGAATTGTCGGGAAAAAAAATCTCATTCATCTTGCTTTAACTGCACAATGGAATCCAGAGTAGCCCCAGTAGGGAAGACAGATTTTTCTGTTCCATTTAACAAGTAAGAGATGTTTTCATGAGCAAATTCCATATTTCAAAGTAACAAAGCAAAGCACTTTAAACAAGAAATATTGCAGTACATTTAAATTTTTCTATTCAAATGTATCTGTGTAAAACCACATGTTCAAAATGAAGGGTTTTCTCCACCATACCACAAAGAGCACTCAATTAGCAATGCTTTATGAAGTTTTTATAAGTATAAACAAATACAATCCCACCTATTTCACACTTTTCCAATTGCTTTTTTTTTAGGTCCTTATGAAGGCTAAATCATTTATTTCTCTTCTTTCATCTGTATCTTTGCTCTCTGCTCCTCTCATATTTTCTTCTCTCCTCATGTATCGGAGAGGTAGCTGTGTTAGTCTGTATCTGCAAAAAGAACGAGAAGTCCTGTGGCACTTTATAGACTTATTTTGGAGCATAAGCAAATTTGACACTATCAATAATGGACTGAACAGAGACTGGGAGTGGCTGGTCACTACATAAGCAGTTTCTCCTCTCTCAGTGTTTACTCCTCCACACTAGCTGCCTGTCAGCTCTGGCCTTCCTCTTGATTGGCACTCCCTCCTTTTCATGAGCCTGTAAAATTAGACCTCTGTAATCTTCACTACTTTGCATTTGATGAAGTGGGTCTTTGCCCACGAAAGCTTATGCTCCAAAATATTAGTTAGTCTATAAAGTTCCATAGGACTTCTTGTTGTTCTCTCCCCTTGCATTTTTGCATGCAAGTAGCCTATTTCTCAATATTTATTTAGTAATCTGTATGAACACAATTAGTACAAAATATGGCACAAAATCTTTACTCTTTTCTATTCCTGCCCCATACCCTAACCAAACCCAGCTCTGTTCCAGCTATGAATAGGTTTCAGAAAGGCAGCATGCACCTTCTCCTCATTTTTTGATGTTGATTCTTTTTCTTTTCTTTTTCCTACCCACTTCCCTGTACTTTTTGGTTTCCTATATCTCTATTTCCTCAGAATTTCTATATCTAAAGCCTACCATGCTTCTTTCAGTAGGGGAACACTTCCTTGCTGGCAACTGCAAAGATAGTACAAAGACACCTCCTACCCCATCGGGTGACACGTTCTGTCTCTGAGTAAAAATCAGCTCAGTAGAACAAAATCAGAGATACGAGTGTAATTAATTCAACATTGTCCTGCAAAAGTTCTTTGGACTGTATTAAAAGTACTAACGGTTTCACAGACCTCTCTGAAAGGGTTTCTTACTCCAGTCTCCATGATTTTGATTGGTTTATAATTAAGGTTTAAAAGAATATATTCTCCAAATTTGATTTTGCCTTAAAAACATGAAAAAAAGATCAAACCTTTTAATTTTGTCTTCTTGCTTATGTACATGTTGCTTAAGTAAGATGTTTTCATCGTGCAAACGTAGGAAACGGTCTTCTAGCTCCTCACGACTAATCCGTGAGACAGCTTGCCGAGCTTTCACAGCTGAGGATTCTAACAAGCAGAAACAAAATCACAGCAAATTACTTTCATGATTCCCAAAGGAATATCATCACCATTTTGAAACCTAGACAGTTTAAAAAAAAATTAGTTTAATACAGCATCATGTTCAACATCTGTCCAACTCTGTCTGCCAATTGATGATACATGCTTATATTTTTCTATTATTTTTAAGCTCTCTCATCCTTTGTATAGAATAGCCATACAAATTATGTCACAAACTGGCTAGCTGATGGATGATAGAGGGGAAACAGCTTAACTGATTCACAGACCTTTGCATGTAAACACACAAAGTAAGTAAGCTGTTAATTTTTACAGAGTCCCTTTTTAAAAGCAAAGTAAATATACTCAAACAAAACTACAAAACAATTAACTGATAAAGTCTAGAAAATTAACTCTAGTGAAGGGGTGGCCAACCTGCTGCTCTTTGAGCCATTAAATATGGCTTGTACTTGGAGCTGTGTGCTGTGAGTGCTGTCCATCATTCTGCACATGCATCCCAGCACTTCTTAGAAGTACCGCATGGAGGCAGTGGCTCCAGTGAGTTTCCAGCATCAAGTCAGATCTGGGGTGGGGGAGGCTGGAGGTGCCTGGCTCTGGGGGGAGGGGTGGGGACTGAGTTATAGCAGGGAGCTGGGGGTGCCTGGTTCTAGAAGAGGGAAGGAAGACTGGATTAGAGAGGAGGCTGGAGGTGCCTGGCTCTGGAGGAAAGGAAAAGCATTGGGCCGCGTATTATATATTTATTTTTATCCATCTATCTAGATAGGATAGTATATCCACCTATCTACATATGTGTTATATCTATATCGATAGATAAAAATACAATACGCGGCTCTTCATACTATCTGTGGCACTTAGTCCCAAACTGGTTGGCCACCTCTGCTCTAGTGCATGTCCAGTACAATGGACAAAAGCAAATTCAATGGAGCTAATTGTAAGAGAAGCACAGCAACTCCTCAGAGATGCTGACTGCCTTCTGCTCCCATTTCAATGGGCTAGATTCTACTCCTACTAACATGGGGGGTATACTGAATGTGACTCTATGGACTTGTAGATGCTCAGCACCTGAGCTCTATATAAGTAGTCCTACAAATTCTGAATTATCTTATATATTTGTTAATCTACCCCAGAATCCAAGTATTATCTGAACTTAATAAGTGTGAATATTAGAATTATTTTTAGGAGGAAGCAAACAAACTAACTGATCAAAGTCTGTTACTGTAATAAACAACAGCTGGTACAAACCTTGTACTCCTCCAGTTCCAGCTAGATTTAGACCTATATCCCTCACAGGCAAGTCTCCTGCAGTTTCATCCACGGGAGCAGACATGGTTTATCTGTGGATAACAAAACTCGTATGAAATCCTTTTCTATCTGTAACTTAAACTCTAAGACTAGAATGAACCGTAATCATATAAAATGAATAAGACTGACAGAGTCACGGTAATGGAGGACCTGTTACAGTAAGACAATTTGTCCTAGATGTATGACTCACAGCACATTAAAAACTTTCAGTTTTAACATTATGCCAGTTGGAATCATAGTATATCATACATACTCTTTTCTACACTACACCACCTATAATTTATGTTAAAAATGGCTGCAGAATAATTTTTTTTTCAGCATCTGATACAAAGCACAATGAAATCAACGGAAAGACTTCCCTCAACATTAAGTATCTGAGCCAAAGCTCATTGATTTCTACTGTTTATAAAAGTAAGTTTAAGGCAACAGCAAATGCAGAATTCTGCTATGTTTCCCAGCTTGAATGATGGAAAAATGGAAGATACTCCTCCTTTTATTGCCTCTCTGGACCTCATTAAGTAAAGAGAGTCCCTTTTTAAAAGCAAAGTAAATATATTCAAACAAAACTATAAAAAAATTATCTGATAAAATCTAGAATTAACTGATAAAGTCACTACTTTCCCCAGGTAGTTCTCAAACATCTGCATGTTAAGGATCACTTCTTAAGACAAACAGTCACAGAGAGGTAGCTGTGTTAGCCTGTGTCTTCACAAAACAAAAAAGCAGTCATGTTGCACTTTTAAGGGTAACAAAAATTTTATTGGGTGATGAGCTTTCGTGGGACAGAACCACTTCTTCAGATCTGGAAATTCAGAATTTCCAGATCTGAAGAAGTGGGTCTGTCTACGAAAGCTCAACACCTAATAAATTATTTTCTTAGTCTTTGAAGTGCTACATGACTTCTTTCTTGTTTTCTTAAGACTAAGTGTCAGAGACACCTCATCTTCTAAACATGATTTTGCATCTTCCATGAGGCAACTTGAATGCTTGGATACATGATGGAATAATACCAGAACATATTAAAAAAAACAAATAATAAGTTTATTTCAGAGTAATAGAATCAGCTGTTGGATTATAAACCTCATTTAGTTGTTTATTTTCCTGACTGCAGAAACTCATTTGTACTAACTCTTTCCTAACTGTGCAGAGCCACACTGCTCTACTTTCTCCAGATTATTCTGCAGCTTGGTTCTGTTTTCTGGGGGCTTATGTCCTTTCCAATTTTGATATTATCCACTAATTCGATCATGAAGCTTTGTACAGGAGTCTGTGTTTCCCATTTGCATATCTCATGGTAGGTTTCCTAAAAACAAATAATCTGATTCCAGAAATGTCTTGAAACTGGGCCTGATATCACTTCCAAAATGCATGGGGTCTTCCCAGAGGCTTCCAAATTACACATCCAAAAGGTATCATCTTAATCGATCAAATGTGATGACAGCATGTCACAACTTGGTAACAAAATAGCAATTGTACTGTAGTTTAGAGATGTAGTTCTAGAGAGAGTTGCTCCAGTTGGCATAGCTACTGCCCCTCATGGAGATGGACTAATTGTATCTCACATCAACACAGTAGCATCTTCAATAAACTGCTACAGCAGCACAGCTGCAGCACTTTGTTGTAAGCCTAGACTTACTCTATTGACTAATCAATAGCAAGACAAGACACACATACAATCCTATCAATTCTGATTATTCTTTGCCCCCTATGTAGGTTCTCTCATCAACAATATTGGTTACTTGACTACTGCTTTGTTTCTGCCCTTGGAAATGAAGCACAAACCTTCACAACTGGAAGAAGGAAATTAGAAATATTGTGATTAACCAACATAATTCTGGGCTCTTGGAATAAAACCATGAAGTTTTGAGACCACTACTTACTCTGCAGAAAATGGTAGCTTTGTAATCTAGGGCATGAAGTTTATGGAACCCTCTTAGCATGATTTGTATTTGACAACCATTATGAAGAAATTTACATTCAGATTTAAAATTTGCACACAAGCACAAAAATTGTCAAACACAACTGCTTAAAATACTTAATTATGGCCCAAATTTGGGGGGCGGGGGAAGATGGTAAGAGGTTTCTTAAGCCACATCAGCCACATGAATTTGGATATGGTTCATATGGGCAGAAGGGCTTATTTCTAAACTGACATCAGTTACTTAAATTAGTAAACTAATTTTCAGAAATACTAAAAGGGGCAGTTTTTACTGAAGTTAATAAGAACAATACATATGCAGCACCTCTGAAAATCAGGATATTTATTTAGTTAAGAAAGGATTTAGATGCTTTAGGCACTTCCATTTGACAAATACAGGCCTTTTTAGCGTAAATTTAAGGAAAAACAAAAATAGGCACATATCTCTGAGCCATACATTTGTAAATTTCTTTCACATTGCATTTTTCTTCTAACCATAAACCAGAGATAACTGTTTACAAAGTACTGGGATTGCCATTTGTATTTTTTCCTCAAGGAAGTGTGCCTCTTATGAGTTGGCATTAAATTTTTGAGTGAGCAGACACACATGGTATGCTATTCTTTCACATTTTTCTAGATGTTATAATGCTGATTGGAATGCTGAAAGAGACCTGTGCCTTGCCTACACTAGCCTAGCTGGGCCAATGCTACTAAGAATGGTAACCTCTTAGGGGGAAATAGTAACAGAGAGGGAGCTGTGCTAGTCTATATACTATGAAAACATAAAAGCAGTCAAGTAGCACTTTAAAGACTAACAAAATAAATTATTAAGTGACCTTTCGTGGGACAGACCCACTTCTTCAGACCATAGCCACACCAGAACAGACTCAATATTTAAGGGATAAAGAACCAAAACCATTACTGTTTTTGGTCCTCTTTGCCTTAAATATTGAGTCTGTTCTGGTGTGTCTATGGCCTGAAGAAGTGGGTCTGTCCCACGAAAGGTCACTTAATAATTTATTTTGTTAGTCTTTAAAGTGCTACTTGACTGCTTTTTTGTTGTCATAGTATACAGACTAGTACAGCTTTTTTGTTCTTTTAGGGGAAAACAGAGCCTGAGCCTGTATACACCTTAAAGCTACAGGTCCCCCTCAGGCAGAGGAGAACAATTCCTATTTCAGCCCAGTGTTAATCTGTGTATCTGTGGGAAGCACCTGGCTGTTAGACGGAAGCAGAGTAGTTCTCAGGACAGCCGGTCCCATTCCCATGCTCGAATCTCTGGCAGTAAGACACCCTGGCATGGGATGGCATCTCACACGCCTCCCGTTATCTGGGCATTGGGACCTGCCGTACGGAAAAGCGGAACCGGCCTGAAGAAAACACAGGAAAAAGCTATACTAGGTCAAACCAACGGTCCACGCAGCCCAGAATCCCGTCTTCCCAAAGAGGCCCATGCCCTCTCGCCAAAGTGGCAGCCGCATGACCATGAGCGCCCCACGCCCAGGGCAGGCCACAGTGAGACAAAAACCAATGTCCCACCGCATCGGCAGCGGCCGTGCAGGTAACCTATATATGGGCCCGAGCTTCATACCACGTCGGATCTTTCGGGTAAGAACACTCCCTCCCTACTCACGGCCCCGTGTCTTTCTCTCTTCCCAGACGCGCGTCGACTCCTATTCTGTTAGCAACGGCCTCCGTTGCTACGCAAAAGGTCACTTCCTCCGGCTCGCGGCCGGGCCAGGCTGTTCCCCTGTGCATGATGGGAGTTGTAGTTTGGCAGCGAGCGTTCCAAACACATCTCTCGTCCTGTTTCAACCGCGCTGCGTCTCGGGAGCTGTAGTCCTGCTGGGCCTGCTCCCGTACCCGCCGGGAGGGGCTGAAAAAAACTACCGGGAGACCGAGCGGCGGGGGTGTGGGGTCCTGTGTGTGTGTTTGTGCTCGAGCTCGGCGGGCAGCAGCATGAAGAGGCAAGCAGGGGCGAGAGAGAAAGAAGCCAAGGTACCTTCGCTTTGCTTCCTGCCTCTCCCAACCTTGTCAGGCCGCCGCGCTCGGCTCTGGCGCACACCAGCCCGCCCCCCACGTAGGGCTTTGCAGTCCAGGTGGCGCCAAGGGAGAACTGGCGGGCGGGGGGCAGAAGGGAAGCTCATCACGCCTCGGGTTGTTGGCGGGAGGGGGCTGCAGCACCGCTCAAGGAGAACCCTTCCCCCTGGGTAGCAGGAGGGGTGGCCCAGTGGGCTCTGCGCAGGCCAGAGAGTTTTCCCCTTCCCCGGGGTGAATTCAGCTTCATGCTGCTCTTCTCAGGCAGCCGCACAGGTTGCATTAAACTGAAAGTGTGTTAACGGTCAACCTGGAGCCTCTCCCGCCCATCCTGGTGTGCTCAGTTCTAGTCCCCGCTCTTCCCCTGTCACTGCAGCGCGCATTGGGGGGCTCCTCTCCCCCGCTTTCGCTGGCCGCGCTGTGCTTCAGTGGCTGCGGCTGACTGCCCGTGGAGGTGTCTGTAGGCGGTGCCCGCCACTTCAGTGTCCTGCTCGCGAAGTCGTTCGAATGGCTATGGCAGGGGCGAGCAGAGTTTTTCCGGGCCTCACTTCCCGCCCCCCTGCGGTTAGCACCCGCTCCTCCAGTTGTCTAATGTAATCCAGGTGGATGGAAATTTTGGTTATGTTCGTATGTGGGAGGGGGGAAGCCCTTTTGACGTGTAAGAATGTAAGTATGTGGAATGTTAAAACTCTATTAATTGGGGTATAAATGACAATACACATATATAACAGTAACATATTTCAGCAGTTTTAATGAGATGAATGAGCTTGAGACCCAGCAGCCGACTGGGCTTTGCCCTCTTCTGAAATTTTGTGTACCCAGGGAGTCCACCTCCTGTCTATGGTATGCCCTTTGGTTAAAGTACATTAAGAGTTGGATACAGTGTGGCCAGAACACAGCGCTGCAGGCTTGTTCGCTTGGATGATAATCACAGTTCTATGATAATAGCTAAAAGTTGGGTGCTGTCAATGTTCTAGATTTAACTGTTTTTACAAGTAACTTTTAAATCTTACGAGTGTGACTTTTTGAAGCCATGATTTCTGGGCTGTGTTTTTAGTGGGACATTTATAATGTTCACTCAAAGTAATTTTTTTGTGACAACATGCACATTAAAATATTTTCCAAGTATCTTTTTTCTAGATGACCAAATATATATGCTTATGTTATTCAGTAAAACAATTTTTCCTGTAGCCCAGATAATCCAAATCTTTATATTAATGTATCTGAAAAGAGTAGTTTAATGGTATTTTATATGTGTGTATGTCTAATGATATCATGACCACACGTTGCAAATTGAACCCAGACTACTATTTTATATAAGCTTGAAAGCAATATTATCTGTAGTTTTTGTGTGGCCTTCCATCACCCACATGTAGGATGTGTCTACACTAGCACGTTCGTTTGAAATATATTTTGAAAGGGGTGCTCTTTCAAAAGATCCTGCAGACCATTTACCCACAGAATGTGTTCTTTTGAAAGAACTTTCAGAAAAATGCAGTGCTTCTTTCCAAATGGCTCTTCTTATCCTTTTTCAGGAAGAATGTCCCTTTTTGAAAGCTTCTTTTGAAAGAAAACGTGTGTAGATGCTCTGCAGGCCCTTTTTTCGAAAGAGCTGTCTTCATGGAGCCTGACTTCTTTGATCCCTGGCCTGTTCTTTCAAAAGAGCAGGTGCTGTGTGGACACTCTATTTCAAGAGCAGATCACTCTTTTGATCTGCTTTCTTGTGTGTGGACACACTCTTTCAAAAGACTGATGTAGTGTAGATGTAGCCATAATGTTTAATCTGATTTTCCTTTATTGGTGACGTTACAGAGGTTGAACCTCTTCAGTTTTCTATCCTCAGGACATGATCAGTGCCAGTCACTGGATGTCAATATTGTCTACCAGCAGTACTTCCACGGGTTACTTGGCTCTTAGAAGACATTTGGGGGTAAATTTAAGCTAAATAACAGCTCAGAACAATGAGAGCCAGGACTGGTGGGTGGAAACAACTTTATGGGAACGTGGGAAACTTGGATGCACCCATGATAAGTGGTACTAAGCTAACTAAAATCATGCTGGACCATGGATGTTGCCAGGCTAGAAAGTGCCAGACTAGAGAGTTTTAACCTATACTGTTGTATCTTCATTGAATTTTGTGGATTTACTGCTATGTGACAATGTAAGTGAAATGACACTATAGGGCCCTTTATATTCTGTATTATGTGTAATGTTTTAGCTATTTATTTTAAAGCCTAACTCTGATCTCATTTACACCTTTATCAATTAAACTCTGAGGAATTATAGTGCTAGAGGAAGTGTGCATACTAGGACTGCATACAGATCAGCAGAGGTTGAGGTTAGGCCCTACTGATGATCTTCTTCAGCACTTTTTCTTCACAGGAAGCCTTCGTGCACATAATCAAGGACTGTATTGGGATTTCTTTAGAGTACAGGTTATCTAATATAATCATTCAGTTGAAATGTAATATATGCTTTTGGTCTGTGTAAGACTTGCGAAATGCTAGTGCCTTTCTGCTGTCTATTCATATGGGTGCAAAGTGAAGGAAACTAGCCAGACTTCAAGGGACTGAAGTTGTTGAACTATTTCAAGTTTCCAAACTGATTTTTGGAGGTGCTGAGTGCCATCATCTCCAATTAATTTCAGTGCATTTTTTGTCCTAAACCTAGTTCTCCTCCTGTCCCTCTGTCACCAAAATACTGCCTTTGTGTATATTATGGTATCCAACATGAAAACACAGCTGTTAGACTAAGCATTATTGATTGGTCATTGCAACAAGACAGACATTTTAATTGAGCAAGCAATACCTATGAGCATGCATTTTCCCTCTGTCCGCACATAAAAACATATCAGATTAGTTCAATTTAAATTATTTGGGTTCCTACATTATAGTACAGATTATGGGTTAGCAACTTTTCTGAGGTGGAGTGCCAAAATTTGACCTTTTAACACCTACGTATGGTCCAAGTGCTGGTGATACTTTTAAAAGTCATTAATAATTCTACTTACAATAGCTTCATTAATAAATAAATAAAGATGCAAAGCTTTATTGTTTAGGTGGTGGTTGGTAGCATTAGCTGGTCTTTTGTTGATCTATAGATGGCATGGCTATGAGCAGTCTCCCAGCTGGAGCTGATGGGGCTCAGGGCAGGGCTGAGCTCTTTCCTCCTTTGCATCACACATGCCACAGCTTGCTGACCCCTGGTGTAAATCATAGGAAATGGGCATTTCCTTTATTTAGTAGGACAAACACAAAAAGTGCTTGGTCTCAGCCCAGTATCTATTTTTTCCCTTTAAAAAGTCAATTTAATATGTTTTGAATATTCAAAATGCTTTTAATCACACACCCACACATGCACACCCAGCCACCCTCCAGGGATTTTTCACCTTCCAAACACTTTGATTAATAGTCACAGTTTTCTTTTAAAATATAATATATGGCAAGTACATTATGTATTACTCACTAAGGGCTGTGTGTGTGCATGTTTATTTTGTTTTAAAAAAGTTATTATAAGCTTGAGAAGTTCTAAGCAACAGCCATGTCAATTGGTAGTTATCATTTTGCAGTGAGTGAGAGATTTTGGAATTAAGCATTAAATTAGGACTGCCTGAAAAATGGTGTGCCAATTCCTCCAGAATGTTGGTTTCCTTAACTTGAATAAGATTAACTTGCAGGATTTCTGGGGATGATATTAATGGACCTGATTCAACATTAAGTTGAACCTGGTGTAGTCATTTACACTGGTGCAAACTGGCTTTATAAAGATAACAAACGAACTATCAGCAGTGAGTCTGTCTCACCATTATTAAATATATATTTGTACAGTATCCAGAACAGTTGACTCTGTGGCTGAGATAATTTTGTGTTATGCCAATGCAAATAATAAAATGAATCAATACGCAGACATCTAAATGATCAGAAGGGATTTTAGTGGCATTTTGTGTTTATTTGGATGTGTGATTGTTCCACAAGTGCAGGATTAAAAGGGTGAGTAGTATAAAATTACAGTATTTACTCTTTGTTAAAATATCATAAACAATTTTATTTATTGGGGGGGGCAGGAGGGGGAAGCCTATAAATCACTATAGTACCACAATGTTAATGTGGAGATACCATTCTTAATTTGCTACTTGGCACATACCAAACAGGTACTTTAATAGTGTATTTCATCACTTTTTCACACATCACTGATGTAACTGGGTAGTCTCAAAATAACATAAGGGAGAGGCGTTAAGGTTGATGTTGGAAAACAACATCATTTGTGATTCAGTATCTCAGTTTTAACATTACATTGGCAAAATTTATTATTTACATAATCCTTTTATTTCCATTTTTCTTGTTTGTGTTTTTCTTAATAAAACTATAAAAATGTTAAATTTGTTGATAAATTGTCTGTCTTTGTACACAGTCTATATCTATGTGAATTGATGTTAACATAACACTTTATAATTTGATATATACTCTGATAAGCCTGTTATCGTGCTGTGTGTCTTGCTTAAACAGTGTGTGAGATTTAGAAAAATCAGCTGCTGGTATGCTTCTAGCAAGTTTTGTTTTAGTTGCATTATTGGCCCCCAACATTGTTAATGAGAAATAGTGTTGTCACATAGAACGTGATCTGTATATTGGAAAGAACCAGGTAGAGGCCTTGAATATGCAGAATAAAATGCAAGATGGAATGAGTAGCAAATGTTCCCTGCTTTTAAATTCATCACAACCCTGCTGTTTAAATTGCCCTAGCTGTTAATGCTGGAACCATTATAGTAATGGACTCAGCAAATGAAGGAGAGCCAAGACACATACACTTTATTACCTGAAGGGTAATTTTCTCTTCATGTGTAATAGCAGCCTAGTATTGATCAGACCATCAAGATACTAATCCTCTGTAAAATTACTTGTTATAACTGAAAATGTGTTAATCCAAATCAGTCTGTACCCTGACTTTGTACTTACTATTGAATACAATCTATTAGATGGTTTATTTTTCATTATGTAAAGGCTTTACTTGATAATAGTTAGAGATTCCTTTGCAAGAGTAAGTGTGTAATCTTCTCTATATCCCAGAGTTGTCTTTTTGTTTTAAATAGAACAACTCCTATTTAATTAAGGAGCTCATATCTGTCTTGCCAATATGAATTATGGTGATACTTTAGGTCCCCAGATTTATTAAACATCCTGTTATACGTTGCTCTGTGTGTGGTTCTTTGTTCATTTGTTTGTTTTTGGTAAATGACAACAGGCCCATCTTGTCCAGATTAAAAGTTTGCAACAGGTATAAAATATCAGTAAGTGGTAAGAATGTGAATTAATTGGATTTTTATTGCAAGCTCTAATTTGCTGTCAATTGTGTCCTGAAAGAAGAGTGTGTGAAAGACTAAAACAAAGAATGTTTGTGTTTTCCTGTTGTGGTAATATTATCTCATAAATCTCTGAATATTTACCAGTGTTATCTGTAACATTACAAATTTGGCATCTATCTGCAGAGTTCTTTCAGTACCCATTGATTTCAGTGAGAGGTGACAGTATTCTGAACTTGGGTTTGGGAGACCTGGTTCTTTTTTCACCTCTGCCACTGATTTTCTGTTGCTTCACCTTTCTGTTCCTCCATAGGCTCTCCCGCACTTTGTTTCTTTTATTTAGATAATAATATCAAAGGGCAGGGACTGCCCATTTTATATGTACAGTACGCAGCATGGTGGGGCACTTGTCTCTTGGTTGTGATTTCTAGGTACTCTGGTAATACAAATTAGTAATAACTGGTGATGCAGGTGCACACCACCTCCCAGCATGGAGCTTTTTAAAAAGAGTAAAATTATTTTAAATTGTGTCTATGGCCATGTTGCTGCATCAAGATTTATTAACATGGACCCAGGCCCTTTGTGGTGTGCTAATAAATTCATTCAGATATTACTTATACACATTCTTACAGTTCTTGTTGCAAAAGCAGGGTCTAGAACTGGAGGAAGGATGATGATTTTAAGAAAAGAGTCTGAAGATGATTTGCTTTGAGATGTGTGGGGGGGGCGGGGACCTTCAGTAATATTCCCATTTTTATGATTAAAGCATCAAGTTGTTCTTCACTCTAGCAATGGTTTTAGAAGTGTTTCTTGTAATTATTTTTATAGTAATAGATCCAACTTATGTTATTTTTACAAGATCTTACAAAGTGTGGGTGCCTTCTGCAAAAGGTTGACACCTGATCCTGCAATTCTATATAATCTTCAGCTGGACTCTACTTGGGTATAAATGTCTCCTGCAAGAAAGAGCTAAACAGACATTTAAAATTCCTGTTCATACAATGTGATATCATAATTCATTTATTTAATTACACACTGCTTCATCGTTTGCAGGCCAGGGGCTCTACAGTAGTTTCTTCTGCTTTTTGCCATGTGACATTAAAAGTTTTAAGATTTCTATCAGTTTTCAAAAAATGTATTTTTATACATAAGCAAACTATTAGTCACCCAAGTTAATTACATTGAATTTAAACCACTAGAATCTCTGAGACTTCCAAAGGTGCCCCATGCTCCTTTGCTACTCCCAGACTCAGTCCCTCTTGAATGTGACTGTTTGCACACGTCCAAGCCTCTTCCTATGCTAATATCTGGATCTGTGGACTTACGTTGTGGGATATGGTAAAGTGATGCCAGAATTGTTGCACATCTTTTCATGTGTCTGCTGATGGCCCACCCTGAGCAGAAATCCATTTAGCTTTTTATCCTTTGTATCCACAGGTGGGATGCTCTAGCCCATGTCAATTGTGTGGTTATAATTTCATTAGCAAATACTATTCTTCCATAATCTTTAAAAACACATAGGCTGGGTCTACACTTGCCCCAAGCTTTGAAGGGGGCATGTTAATCAGGGCGATGGGAGATTACTAATGAAGTGCTGCAGTGAATAAGCAGCACTTCATTAGGCTAATTCTCTCCCACGGCAGCTTCAAAGTGTAAAACTTGGAGGTGCCGGCATGCATGTAGCCCCAGGCACTTGGAAGCACCCACGCTACTTCAACGTGCCTTTACTCCCCAAAGTGTCCGCAGCTACACGCATGCTGGCACTTTGAAGTTTGACATTTCAGAGTTGCCGTGGGGGGGAGAATTAGCCTCATCAAGTGCTGTGTATTCATTGCAGCACTTCATTAGTAATCTCCCGTCCCCCTGATTAACATGCCGCCCTCGAAGTTGGGGGCAAGTGTAGACAAGCCCACAGTAGAGATTTGTAAAAGCGAGCACCAGAGTTAAGGAAATTATCAAATACTTGGAGTTCTTTGAAGCACTATCCAATAAAGAGCCACACTTACACCTGCTCTCTTCTTTTTCAGGGTATATTTGCAGAATTATTTTATGGACATGGTTTAAAGGATGGTGGAGCATGTCTGCCTCTTTTCTTTGTGCACTCATGAACAGCGAAATGCACCAGTGGCTAGTGTTATGGGGAATATTTGAAATAAAATTCAAACATATTTAAATCTGAAGTTAGGGCAAATATGAGTGCAACTTTACCCAAAAAGTAAAGAAAAATAAAGCCACATTTATTTTTAAAGAAAAATAGAACTTTGTGTGCACATAGGCCAGTTTTCACTCAAAAGCTGTCCTTTTTCTGAACAGGGACATCAAAGGTTTGGTTTCAGTTGGATAGAGGTTAATTTTTGTACCGTGATTTTCTTATAAAACTGGGGTGTGTGTTGCGTAGTACCAGAAGCAGCCCACAGGCTGTTGGCTTCAAGTTCTGCACATTATGTTAATTGCATTCTACGTTAGCAGTTCCAGAAATGGTTCTTCCCTCTTGAAATGAAATCATGACAGAATCACATTGTTACATATGTAAATAGTAAGGAAAACTTGCACTTATTTCGGTGGGAGCAGAATTGGGTTCTAATTATGATTATAATAATTCATCTATTTTTCAATTAATCAGTTTACCCTTAGTGACTTACAGCAATCAAAATATTAAATTATCTTCTTACCTTCTGTTATATTTGATACTGAAGTGTAAAGGTAAAGTATGTTTATGATTATTACCATTTAAAGCATTAGCATGAAATGATGGCACAGTGACTTACAAATTGTTTTTAAGTTAGTCGTACCGTGGAAGAAAATGCTGGGCTATTGTGTTTTACTTAAGCAGCTTCTCTTCCATTATACTGCATATTATGCATCCTTCCTAAAAGAATTACATCTCTATCTCCTAGAATTTGTTCAGCATCATTTTGTCCTTTTATCTGCTTCTGGTCCCACTACTTTTATTTAAGAGTGTAAAGTTACTTTAGTGTAACTGCTGTTGTCACCTTTGCCCTCAGCTAATCAAATAGTTTACCTTGAGGGAAGCATTTATCTCCCACTTTCATTATTATTATTTTCGTGGCTGTAAAGATATATATTTTGCGTCTGCAGAAGGCTGTAACAGTGAAACGAGGTATTGATCTGCTGTATTTGGCAATTTCTTTCCACCTTGCCATCGATATCATGTCAGCCTCTGTCTGTACTGTGGTTGACCTCACAAATAGCTCTTTATGTTCCCATTGGATTCAAATGATATACTATGCTGAAAACTAAATCAATGAATGATTATAAAGTTTTTAGTATTATTTCATGACCCTCAGGCAACTGGTGCTCCATGCATTGAATACTTGAAAGGATACCTCATATGGTAAAACAGGTGTTGCCATTTTTGTTGCTATATAGGTGAAAAGATCATAGCTTAGGTCTTAAGTAACTATGTGCTTCAGTATTTTTGTGATTATTTTACAAACTGGGCAAATCTGTGTTGGTTTAAATTCCTGAAGGGTCTGACTGGAAACAGCTCACATTACTTGAAGTTTTGCTTCTATGAAGGAGTCTAGTACCACTGGACTCCAATGAGCCTTGTGACTACAATGGAAATTATGTAAGAGCAATTTTTTTCTTCTCTGTTCCATACTCTTTTGCTTATTGTGCTCTTTGTTTGCAGAAGTAACATAAGCCTTAACCAACAGAAGGATGTGAGGAACACATACGTGTGTATGTGTTTATATTTGCAGAGAAAGTTGAAGTGCAGTTCAAATACTATTTCTTGTAATTTATCCTAAGTTAAAACCAACATGTTTTTGAAGTATATGGTCTGTCTAGGAGGCAAATATTATTATAGCTTGGCGGAATGTAGAATCAATTCCAAATAGATGTTTGCAGAAATGGACAGGATTTTCACACTCATTGAAATGATTTACGAGCACAATCCCCACAACCCTTACTTTCAATATGATATCTAAATCACAAAGACCAGATATTTAAAAGTTTTTAGGCATTGTTGTGCTCGGCATGAAAAACCTGCTTTGGGAGCCGAGCCTCAGTCTCATGTGGTTAAGAGCAAAAATCCCTTTCGAAAATGAGATTTAGGCTTCTAAACCAGTTGGGCATTACAGCACTTTAAAAACCAAGGCCTTAATTACTTCTGAAAATCCTACCCAATATCTCAAATCATGTGGACCTACTGAAATGCATATTGTTTTATCAATTAAAAACTTGTTTATAGAATACTGGGGGTGGGTGGGGCTAGCTACTTACTAATGGTAAATACATTTAAGTTATTCTGAGGATAATGGTGTTATTTGAGTAGACAAATGATACAAGATGTTACTCTGCAGTTCACACTATATCAACACAGCCATCAATATAAATTGCCCAATGTTGGAATACTCTGATGTTGGGAAGAATATGCACGCAGTCTGGTATCTCAGTCATGTGACTGCAGACAACTACAAAAGGGAGATGTTTGGTATTTGCCCTGTACCATATAATGACAGTCATTATGGATATAAACCACAAATCCTACCTTTTCACTTCAATAATTATAAATTCTTCCCAAACAGCTTTTATACAACATCAGTGAAATTGTTTTACTGTGGAGCAGGAAAACTGGAGTAGAATAGATCAGAACTTTCCAAAGAAACACATCTTTATCACAAAATGCCTGTTCATTAGAAGTAAAATATTTAGCAGGAATGTGTCAATTTAATGAAAACTTATTTTAAAAGAAAAATTGGTGTGGAGAGGCATTTAATAAGGTTGAAAACTTCTATTTCAGCATTTTTAGAATAGGAGTTTAATTTTTGTTTAAAAATTATGTAAAATCAAAATTGAATCTAAACACTTCCTTTTCAGTTGACTTGAAGAAAGGTATTTTTTTCTCCTCCAGAATTTCTGTTTGTTGGGTATTTAATCATTTAGGCTGTGTCTACACTAGCATCCTCCCTTCAAAAGGGGCATGCTAATGAGACACTGTGGGATATGCTAATGAGGTGCTGCAATAAATATGCAGCATCTCATTAGCATAATGGCAGCCATGGCACTTTGAAAGTGCTGCTTTTGATCGTGCGTGGCTCGTTTACCGGGTGTCCTTTTTGAAAGAACCCCAAACACTGAAATCCCCGTATTCCTATAACCAAATAGGAGTAAGGGGATTTCCAAGTGTGTGGGATCCCTTCTAAAAGGAACCCATGTAGATGAGCCACGTGCAATTGAAAACGGCACTTTAGAAGTGCCGCAGCCACCATTATGCTAATGAGGCACTGCATATTCATTGCAGTGCCTCATTGGCGTATCCAAAGTGTCTCATTAGCATCCTCCTTTCGAAAGGGAGGTGCTAGTGGAGGTATAGCTTGATTGATTCTGATCTGCTTTGGAATGGAAGAAACTTAAATCATTGATATCCCACAAAATGAGTAAAAAATCAGCTAAAAAGAGTATAGTTGGTCATATGTGTGCACCTTTTAATCTGTTGTGATTTCTGTTAAAAGTTTTAATAAGTCTTAGTTAATAAACTTTCCTCAGAAAAAGGAACTGGACACATGCTAATTGAAATTAAGCCTTTTCCATACTGTGAATGTGGATACTGGATTAGGCACTTTTGTTCAGAGGAAGGCTTGATCTTGCAAGATGTGGGGTATATGTAGTATTTATGTCACTTTGTTTTGCTGGTGGTTCAGGTGAAAATAAATTGAGTCTGTTTGGATAAGTAACCACTGATGTAGCCCTCTGAAATAGTTGATGGGGTATTAAAACTATGGATGGTAGCCAGAGGTTTGCATTTTTGAGCCCTAAATTTGGAAAAAATGTGAGGTAAGCCATGGGCTAATGCAGTGTTTCCCAATTTTATTTGGCCATGGAACCCTTTTAAACTGGAAAGAATTTTGCAGAACCCCTAATAAGTCTTATATATAGCTTAACCCCTCTCAGCGCCAAATCTGGTCCCCCCACATCCTCTGGATTAACCCTCCACCACCACAAATAGGCCCCTAGAACTCACTCATCTGTCCAAAGACCCCCTAGTCTAACGCTGCCTGAACAAACTCCTCCTGAGTTAGTGCCTCCCGTTACTTCAGCCAACATGGCAGACGAACCTACCTTAAAAACCACCGCTGCTCCTCTGACTCTAGTCCCGAGGCCCCGATGCAACTGGCCACCCTATGCCAGTGTGAGAGGTCAGTCACAGCCAATGAAAAGCAAAGATGATGCAGGAACTGCAGGATCTGTTTGGCTCCACTTGTCCCAGCCCCATTGAATGCGTCAGCTACTTTGCGAATGAGGGGCTCGCTGCTGCTCCCTGCCCTGCCACCACTGAAATAATAGAACTAAATTCAGTTGGTTTAACGGCCAGACCCTCTCACTGCCCTGCTGGCGGTTAAACCAATTAAATTTAGTTCTACTGTTTCAGCTGCGGCAGGGCAGGGAGCCATAGAGGAGTTCATGATGGTAGCGTCTGGAGCCATAAATGATTCCTTAAAGAGCCTCATGCAGCTCCAGAGCTTCAGGTTGCAGACCCCCTGATCATTTTCTGGTGGAACCCTTATTTTCCGGGGTTCCACGAACACCATTTGGGAAACGCTAGGCTAATGGATACCACAGATGGTATTTCTGCCCCAGTAGCATGATTTCGACCATATACACAAGCTTCTATGTATAAAATTATCCTTTGCTGTAAGCTGTGTAGCTCTGAAGTCATGTTCCCATAGCTGTTATGGCTCAGATTCTTAAGAGGGTCCAGAGGATTATCCCTTGGGAGACTATGATCAGCAAATTAAGTGTTACCCACACCTCTGTTTCTTCCTGAAGTCTTATCTATTCAGTGTTCAGTATTGCTAATCCATATGGCTCAAAAACTGAGTCAAGCCTCCAAAATCAAGTCATTTGATACATTTTTATTTGCTTCTTAATTTTTGTATCTTTTGGTGTCTACATTTTCATGCTTTCAAGATGGCTAAAAAGTTCACCCTTTAGTTTTTTAATGAAAATTGTGATTCTTTCATAATCACAGGGCTGTACAAGCTGGGGTTTTAAT
Organism: Carettochelys insculpta; assembly: GCF_033958435.1. Classification (NCBI taxonomy): domain Eukaryota; kingdom Metazoa; phylum Chordata; order Testudines; family Carettochelyidae; genus Carettochelys; species Carettochelys insculpta. The sequence continues at coordinate 12,491,775 of NC_134150.1, read as the reverse complement.
AATCATCTCTTGTAAATATCATGAGATCCATGATCATTGGCAACAGAAAATGGTTGACTTTAAGAGAGAGATTTGTGGAACTAGATTACACTGTCTCAGAATGTGTTGACAACTTTACCAGGCTCTGTTAATCTGTCTTCATATGTCCCATATAATACTTGAACTACAGTCTGTCTTTACCTATTTATGATCACTTTTGTAGCTTCCATTACTAATATATGATTTTCGTAATTTACAGGGCATCTACGCCTGTGTTTTCTCCCTTTGTGGTCCATCAAGGGCACCTGTTTTAGGCTTCCAGCTCATCAGTAGTCATCTCCCAGTGGCAAAGCCCATGTCTCCCTTCCTCTTGACTGGAGTTTTTCCATTTCCTGCTTTTGTTTCACATTCCTATCAAGCCAGGCTTCCTAAACTGGCCAATTTCTGCTCTATGCTTCATCTCCATTCAGTAAGAACAGAGTAGTTGCTAGCAGTTATGTTACTTCTGAGCACACGTGTTTATTCTTTAGGTAAAAGTACTGTACAGAAAATAAGTTGAAACAATAAAAGGACCTACATGCACAATAAAAAAGCTGACAACAGATTGCCTGTCACTCTTATGGGAACTTAATAGATCAAGTCCCTACAGTCCTTCCCTATGAATTGTCACCAGCTTTGACATAAGGTACTGTCCATTTGCTTAATCAAAAATAAAGGCCCTGAGTTAGTGTCAGTTTGTGCTAGCTATCCAAAAATCCTATCTTTGTGTATTGTTCTCTGGAAATTCTAGTTTTAACTAATAGAAGTCTTCCCAGAGGTAGAACCTCTCCTGTGAGTTCAACCTAGGGATGTAAAATCCTATTTAATTAGTTAACTGGTTGAACCAGTTAACTGGTGGCAGTTAGTGGGCTGCTCCAGCTCCTACTGGTTAACTGAGACCGTTATGGTCCTTTGTGTATTTATCTTCATAACACCTTTATGAGCAAGGGTGCTAACAGATGAGCTGGCCCCTTGTGGACTGAGTCATGAGTCGATGGCCCTCGTTTTCTATGAAGCCGTTGGTGAGTATCTAAACCAATCATTGACTGGCAGAGCTGATTACAGAGGTCACATAAAAATCTGCCATCTGTGGGTGGCATACGTTCTCTTCAGAGCCTATGCTTTTCCTATAGTGCCTGGATATATTGACTGTTGGAGCATTTGAGAGCCTGTACAATGGTTTGCTGACAGAACAGTCTTTCCTGAACTAGAATTTTAAGATCACTGGGAGATATGCAGGATGACTTCACGTTGGCCTTTAACATGTCTTTATAGTGCTTATACTGGCCACCAGTAGAGTGCTTTCCATGATCAAGCTGGGCATAGAAGACCATCTTTGGTACCTGTGCATCATCCATCCACATAATGTGATCAACACAGCAAAACTGCTCATAAGCACTGCTTCCACACTGCTTAAAAGCACCACTGTGTTAAGAATTTTGTCCCACCAATTCGTGTGGGCAGTCTTCCTCCGACAATGAACGTGGAACTGATCAAGTTTTAAAAAATGGTGGTGATATATTGTCCATGACTCTGAGCCATACAGCAGGATATTCAGGACAGCTGTCTGATAAACTACTACCTTGGTGTGGTGTTTAACACCATGGTCAGTCCATAAGCTTTTGGTCAATTTTCTGAAGGCAGTGCTGGCTTTGGCTAATCGATGAGATATGTCGTGATTCAGGTTTATGCCAGAGGACAGTGCACTTTTAAGGTAGCAGAACTTGTTTCAGCCTTAAGGACAGTACCAGCAGGAGTGATAACTGGTGTGATGGGCTCTTTCAGAACAGGCTGAAGCATAACTTTAGAAAAGCTAGATGCATACAAAGCCATGGGTCCGGATATAATGCATCCAAGAGTACTGAGGGAATTGGTGGATATTGTAGAGTCTTTGGCTATTATCTTTGAAAACTCATGGAGAGGTGTCAGATGATTGGAAAAAGGCAAATGTAGTGCCCATCTTTTAAAAAAGGGAAAGGAGGACAATGCAGGAAACTATAGACCAGTCAGCCTCACCTTAGTCCCTGCAAAAATCATGGAGGGGGAATCCTCAAGGAACCCATTTTGGAGCTCTTGGAAGAGAGGAAAGTGATCAAGAGTAGTCAGCATGGATTCACCAAGGGCAAGTCATGCCTCACCAATCTGATTAGCTTCTATGATGAGGTAACTGGCTCTGTGGACATGGGGAAGTGAATGGATGTGATATACCTTGACTTTTAGCAAAGTTTTTAATACAACATTCCCACAACATTTTTGCCCATAAGTTAAGGAAGTATGGATTGGACACATGGACTATAAGATGGATAGAAAGCTGTCTTAAAAGACGGGCCCAATGAGTAGTGGTCAATGTCTCAGTGTCTGGTTGGCGGTCAGTTTCAAGTGGAGTCCCCCAAGGATCAGTTCTAGGGCCAGTACTGTTCAACATCTTTATTAATGACCTGGATTAGGGGATGGATTGCACCCTCAGCAAATCTGTAGGTGACATTAAACTAGGGAGTCAAGTAGACACATTGAAGGGTAGGGATAGGGTCCAGAGTGACCTAGACAAATTGGAGGATTGGTCCAAAAAATTTGATGAGGTTCAACAAGGAGAAGTGCAGAGTCCTTCACTTGGGACAGAAGAATCCCAAGCACTGCTACAAGCTGGGGACCAACTGACTAAGTAGCAGTGCAGCAGAAAAGGGCTCGGGGATTGCAGTGGATGAGAGGCTAGATATGAGTCAACAGTATGCCCTTGTAACCAAGAAGGCTAAAGGCATATTGGGGTGCATTAGGAGAAGCATTTCCAGCAGATCTAGAAAAGTTATTATTCCCCTGTACTCAGCTCTGGTGAGGACTCATCTGGAGTAGTGTGTCCAGTTCTGGGCCTCCCCATTATAGAACGCATGTGGATGCATTGGAAAGGGAGAGTAATGAAAATGATTAGTAGTCTGGAGCACATGATTTGTGCGGAGAGACTGAGAGATTTGGGCTTATTTAATTCGCAGAGAAGAAGACTGAGGGGCGATTTGATAGCAGTCTTCAACCTTCTGAAATGGGAGTCTAGGGGATGGAGAGAGACTATTCTCAATGATGGCAGATGACAGAACAAGGAGCAATGGTCTGAAGTTACAGAGGGAGAGGTGTAGATTGGATATTAGGAAAAAATGTTTCACCAGGAGGGTGGCGAAGGACTGGAATGCGTTATCAAGAGAGGTGCTGGAATCTTTGTCTGCAGAGGTTTTAAAGTTCTGGCTTGACATAGTCATGGCTGGAATGATTTAGATGTGGTTTATCCTGCTTGAAGCAGGGGGCTGGCCTAGATGACTTGCTGAGGTCCCTTCCAGCCCCAGAATTCTATGATTCTATGATAATCCCTGTCTTCTGCGAGTCCAAAATTGTGAGCAGAAGTAACAAAGTGACAGAAAAGCTCCTGTGCATCCTTAACTGAATGAGCCAACAATGCACAGTGATCAGCAACCAGTTTTGTGGTCATGACGTCAGGACTGATAGCATGTGGCTGGGATTCAAGCTGAGGGACTAGTGGTATCCTGATTGCAAAGTCAACTCATGCTTGCCTTGGATAGCCCACACAGTGATATGAATAGCCTTCTCCAACTTCTTTGAATTGTCTGGTACCAGAAATACATGTTTTAGCTTTAAGCCAAACATTGATTTTGTAGCATGCAAGTTCTCTACCAGTGATTGCTGTCCTGCTTTCATGGCAGTCATCACTATGAAGAAGTGTTCGTACATTCTAAGATTCAAAGTATAGTTTCTGTTTAGTCATTGATTTTTCCCTCATGACTGCAAAATTGGATATCCAGTCAGTCACGATTAACCAACAAGGAGCACTTGGAACAAGCTGTGTTTGTGGTTGTTTTCTCTCTCCCTCTTCCTTTAAAGAAAGCAGGGCTGTCCCTAAACAGGGCTGCTTTGTCATGCAGGCAGCCAAAGTCATTTGCCCATTGCCTCAGAACTTTCATCAAGAGGTAAGTTTTTAACACCAAAAGATATACCTTCACATATTAATGGATTTATGTGAGGCTGGTGTGTGAGTTCCAACCCCATTCTCTCTCCTCACACCAACCATCATGTACAGGCACAAGAACTGTGACGTGTATTGGTGAGAGCAACTGCAGGTCTGGTATCATTACTTTCCTCTAGACTGATGGGCCTAAAAAGGCTTGATGAGTTCTGTCTGCTTCAGGTTGGAATCAGTTTCCCTTCTTCTAAGTACTGTTGGTCCATGGCACCTTATTCTGTATTATGCAGTGCAACCCCTCGAGATCCCTCCACAGAGGACTTCCTCAATCTGCCACCCTGAGGATACGCCTGAATGCTGTAGTATCCCAGTGCAAGGTGCTTGGAACATAGGCAAGGTGTGTGTGGGGCGCAGTTCCATTGTTCTGGAAGGAGCAAGGCTTTAGGTGGGGAAAGGATAGCTCAGTGATTTGACCATTGGCCTGCTAAACCCAGTGTTGAGTTCAAGCCTTGAGGGGGCCATTTCGGGATCTGGGGTAAATAAGAAAAAAAAAATCAGGGATGGTGATAGGTCCTGCCATGAGGATAGGGGACTGGATTTGATGACCTCTGAAGGCCCTTTCCAGTTCTGTAAGATAGGGGAGGGTGTGTGTGTGGTTTTTTTTTTTTTTTGTTTTTTTTTTTTTTAAAGACAGGGCTGGAGTAAGCTGGCTGTCAACACTGCCTGGAGCATTCTGCACTGGGCTCCTTCCCCCCAGCTCTCAAAAGCCACCTGGAGCACTGCACAGTGCTCCAATGATGATTTAAAGGGCCCAGGGCTCCATCCACTGCTGCTCCTGCAATAGCAGCATCTAGGAGCTTCAGGCCCTTTTGACGTGCCTGGCCCCAGGGCAACTACCCCCTTTGCCTTACCCCCCACACCCTTATCGGCAGGCCAGTCTGCGAGGTATGGCTATGGTGCCAATTTTACAGATGGGGAACTGAGGCACAGAAAGACTAAGGCCAGGTGTGCACTATAAACTTACATCTGTATAGCTGTGTTGCTCAGTCATATAAAAATCCATGATGTATTTAGACTGACCTAAGCCACAGTGTAAACAGCAATACATCAAGGAGAGGGTTTCTCCCATCAACATATCTACTGCCTCACAAGAGGTACATCTACAAGAAAAGTTCTCCCACTGGCATAGAAACATCTTCACTAAAGTGTACTGCTGTAGCATTTTAAGAGTCAACTTGCCCACAGTAACTTGCCTAAGGTCACACAGGATGTTTGTAGCACAGCAGAGAATTAAACTGGGTTTCCAAACTAATAGTGTAACCACAGGACCATCCTCCCCATACTCTTTCTTCGCAATCTAGAATACATTTGGCTCGGTTGGTTTATATTCTTTTTCTGTGGAACTTCACCAGTTCCTTTGAAGGTAGTAGTGCTCTTCAGAGCTGCAGAACAACGCTTATGTTTTATGTTTTTTTAGCCTGCAGACTCTTGAAATGCAGTAATCAGACAGTTTGCACAAAGTATTTAGGTTCATTATTTATAATTAGGTACATGCTAATGGTGTGACCAGCACTATAAAAGACAAAGATAAAACTTACTGAGGAGTTTATATGCAAAAATCCTTTGTGCACAAGACAGGCAAGTGTTTTTTTGTCTTCTGAACCAAATATATGCCTCATAAATAATGATGATTCCCTCTCTTTTAGTTTACAAAGTGCAAAATTTGTGAATAGGACTTTTAATATATTAGATGCCTGACAGAAGTTGGTATGAAGTGGTGTCTAGTGTCACAGGTGGGTTGATACTAGTGACCCAGCAAAGAGAAACAAGCACTTTGCATGTTGATCTGTTTTGTTAAAGAGCAGTATTTGGCCCCTATAAATGCAGGAGAGATGAGCTGTTTATGAAAAGTGCGTAAAACACCCCCCCAACCCTTACAATCCTCTGTCAGCGTGATTAAATTTAATGTCTAGCATTCAGTTTGTGAAAGATGTGAGGCATCACTGTTTATCTAATAAACAAAGCATTTCTTTTTTTCCATAACTATTTTTTATGTTAATATAGGCAAACCTGAATAGGATCACACAATTTAAATGTGCAAATAGAAAATATAAATCTTAGCTGGCAATTGGTTAAAAATATGGTTTATATGTATTATGCAAAATAGTGCATTTTTATTGTTGATCATATGGTGTAAACATAACTCTTCAGAAACAGTGCTTTTAAACAAATACTAAAATATTGTTATATTGAACAATTTATAATGTAAATTATAATTTGTATAGAACAATGCAATATATTATTTGCAGTGCCATGATAGGTATGATTCTCCTGTTACATTGAGTCAAATATAAAATCAGAGTTCCAGGTGTACTTATTAACTCTGATTACAAGATGTGTCAGGCTCCAGTTTTCTCATATTTTACAGAAAAGTCGGTATTTCGAAACCAGTTCAGCATGCGTAACAAGAAAATGACTACTATCAGCTGAGAGAAAACCAAATAAATGGTTGTGAATTGTTGGCTTTTGTGCTTAACCTTTTTTAAAGAAAGTTTAGGTGCTTTTTAAAAAGGAATAAAGAAGTCTAGCTTGTTTTAAACAGCTGCTGAAAAGCTCTGCTTAACCTTGTATTTTGCATGCATTCGTGATTTGAAATAGAAATAAGTCAGATTCAAAGCAGACAGCTTGAATGGCATGCTGTCAGTTTGGCTCTTCATGAATTGGCAATAGCCTCGTTTAGGACCTTCAGATATGTGTCTGCTTGGACAGAATGAGAACATTTTGCATGTTCTTCAGTAGACAACCATTCCTTGCTGCCTCACAATATGCAGTCGTGCATGACAGTTGCCCTTCATTGCTGTCGTCTTAGAGCTTAACCTTCGACCCTCCACTTAGTCGCTGTGCAACGGTTGGAGCAGGTTAAGATGTTCATGAATGACGGGCATCAGCCTGCAATGTGCTTGTCATTATTTGACTGTCAAAAGTAGCCTGCTATTGGGCGCCATCAAGGTTTGAAACCTATGTGCAATAGTCCATATTAACTTCTAAGGCTGTCAACAGGATGATCAAATGTGCATAAAATATGTGTTGAATACATCTTCAGTCATAAGACAGGAAGAGTTTTGTGTGTGTGCTGTATGTATTCAGATGACTTTCAAAGTGCCAAGAGGTTGAATCTGTTGCCAGGGTAAAAAGTGAACTGTTTTCTCTTGTGGTCTAAGTTTCAAATAACACAATTTAGATTTGAGCAGCTCTGCCAGTTAAACTCTCAGCTTGTCTTGCGTCTCCCATCAGCTTTTCAGCCAGCAGTATAAGCAACTAGATACTAGATCAGTTGCGCCTGAGGTTAACTGTCAAACTGCAATGTTCATTTTGAATCTCACTGTAATATAATATTATAGAGAGAGAGGTCAGCTTGTGTGATTTGAAAAGCTGTTGTGAATAGCTGAAGTACTGATTGTGCCAGCCAAAGTATACTTTAAGGAGTCCAGTATAGAAAGCTTAATTGATACTATCACCTTTGATTTCTTACTTTAGCATAGAGTAGCCATTTTTCTGTCCAAGTGGAGTATATTGTGCATAGAAACCATTCATATTTAGAAGTGTCGTCATGTCGTGTTTTTAGCATAATATGCCCTATCTGTTACTGTTCCTGCAAAAAACTTTCCTATTGCAATTTTTATAAAGAAGGTAAAAGATTTTCCTCTCTATTTTCTCCCATAAAGACCTTGTTTGTACGTATGAAATTAATGGGTTTAGATTCAGAATAGGTTCTTTATAGTGGAAAATCTTAATCCAAATCCTATGAAATAGTTAATGGATTAAATTATACTCAGTGCTTATTTATATATATTTTTAAAGGTTTAAAAGAGAAACTACCCCTGCCGCAAACTCCAGTTTTCATGAGGAAACCAATAAAATCACATAAATCTGAATCTTGGTAACTGACTAGGAACAGCAATCCACATTTGTTCACTTCAAATTTTTGTGCCCTTTATGTGTTTTCAGAGGCAGCTTTCACTCTCCCTTGTTGATAGTGTCACTTGCAAGAGACCTCTGTCTAAAAGCATTGGTCTCAAAAATTAGATCATGGCATAGAGGGCTACAGGAAGTCTTCACCCGTCGTGCCATTAATCTGAAATGCTGGCACTGTCTGATAACAAGCAGTCCAGACCTTTGATTTCAGTATTTGTTTGTGTATTTGCATAAGTTCTGAAATGCATTGTGCTGTTTTGTACATTTTCAAATGTATGCACACAACTCATGTAGATAATGAATTTACCAAGCAAGCTGATTTGTATTTGTTAGGATGTGGTATATACTTATCAGCCAGTACAGCCATTTTCTCTTAAATAGTATTTCATACTTGTGACCACTAGCTTGTGCTTGTTAGTGTGACCCATGTTTTTAAAAAAGCATGTGTTAAGTGCACTGAATATATTTTGGTACACAAATTATTGAAAATTGTATGCATAAAAAAAGCATATACTTGAGTGCATATTTCATGCAGCATTTGTACTTGCAGATCAGGTGTCAGAAAATGCAGGTATTTGATTTTGGCCTCTCTAGTTTTTAAAACTACACCAGAGTTCCATCTAAATCAGCTGGACTCTTTCCAGGCAAAAGGAATACTGTTTCCCATTCATGGTCTTGAGGAACCCAATCCTACTTCCCATTCTAGTCAACTGACTTCAGTGGAAACAAAATTGGGCTTGTGTTCCTGGTGGACTCGAGGACTCTTATGGAGGCCAGTGCTCAGTTCATGGAAAACTGAAAAGTTTGAAGTCTGTCCACACTAGCTCTTCCAGTTAATCAGCAAATAATGTTTCCTATTAAAGGTGGCATGTCTGGTCTCCCTGAAACCAGTTGCACATAGAAGCCCCAAATCAGGGCCTCACTGTGTTCGGTGCTGTACAAAGACAGTTCCTCTGTGTGGAAGAAATAGTTATGCAGTTTACTCTGTGTGCACACATGCATGTGCATGCTTAGATGCATATTATGAAGTGAAAAAACAGTTATCTGAGAACATGAAAAATCCCACTAAGTTTCATAACTAGGTTTGTTATGGTGTTCTTACCAATATAGTGTATATTTGTTGTTATGAGCATTTATCAGTTGCCACACTGATGGCTTCTAGAACTATTACAAAAAGTTATGGAGAAACCAGTTTAGCTATTTTTTTAAAAAAAGTTTATATATAATCACACAGTCTATATTTTATGGTATAGAAGAGGGGTGGGAAATAACTCCCAGAATTTGGTAGGGGCCAAGGGTTGCAACAGGCCAATGGGAATGGCGATATTGTGTTGGGGGCAGGAACAGTGCACAAAGCCTCTCCCCTTCCAGATGCACAGTGGCACTCAGAGAAGCACATGGCCTCTGCAGTCTGCTGCTTTGAGTAGCATGTATGAGTGGGGCAGGCAGGGAGTCTGTCCAAGATATCCACTGGTCCGTGGCTGGATCCGGAATTTTGGTGGGGTGGATCCAACCTGCAGGCTCTATTTTATCTGCCCTTGGTATAGAATGTCAGGTATTTCATAAATAGAAGATGGTACATTTATATTATCCCAGCCTCATCTTGCATGTTATGAGGAACAGAAGCATAAAGCTATTATCTAACTAAAGCCAAGATAGTTTTAAAAAAAGTGCACTTGCACCAATGACTTTAGGATGGCCAAGATTTTGTTTTCTATCTGAAATCTAGTCATAAAGGGGACCGAAGGTATCCAGCCAGATCTATCATTCTCCAAAATCCAGTTACTGTTGGGGATGGGGGAGGTGCCAAATCATTACCTGCATGAGCCCTTACTTATCTAGGGCCACCTCCTACTTGCATCAGTAATGCTGTTCCTAGTCCCAGCTATGCGGGAAAGTCCCTGGTGACTCACGCAGGGAGGAGGAGAAAGGGGAAGAGCAATGAGCAACAGGGTCCAAGGGAAAGCAGTGTAAATGAAGCTTAGGGCCTCGGAGGAAGAGTCAGTTTAGGGTTAAGGCATGGTGGGAAAGCAGTAGGGCCTGCGAATAGGAGGCAGTGCCAGGCCATCAGGGAGATGAGAGACGAACGTTTCCGGTAATCTTACTGGAGTGTCCAATTTTTATATATTACAAGGTTGGCAACCCTTCACTTGACCAAGATGTTGGCAGAAAAGCTGTGGAATTGGATGAAGGCTAGTGTGGATAGGTGCCATTATGAAGTGGAGGTCTGTTGTCCCTGTGGACCAAATTATAAACATATTGTTTTCACTTCTGGCTCTTTTGGAAGGAAAGAAACTTCCAAAATTGTTTGCGTATTGCAGGTTGTTTTTTCTGGATTCTTCCAGTTTCAAATTGAAAAATATATATATGTTTGAGGGGTAAAAAAAATCTATTTCTATGTTGCCTCTTGAAAGAGAAATAAATCCTATCATTCCATGTAAAAGAAAGAGAAACACTTTCAAGGGAAATGCTTTGTTGTTACCTACACACTCTGTAATATAAATATCATTTTGTCTGAAAGGTTGAGACCTTTGTAGTGCATTCTTTTGAGGTTACAAACCTGTCTCTCTTCTGGCTTCAGGCAATAGCTGTGAAATATCTGTATTAGGTAAAATAGAGGGTAAGGTATCTTACAGGTTCTGAATTTATTTATTTATTTATTTATTTAACTAGTGGTGGTGTCAAAATGTAATAAAATGTGATGGCCTACTTTTCTCTTTGAGAAAAGGAAAATGACCTGTCTAGTGTAGATGGCGATAGTTGCCATAGGCAGATTATATTGTCACCTTCTCTATTATCAGCATGTATAAAAATAAAAAAGGGCAGGATATTTCTGTTTATTGTGGAAGTGTTTGACATTTCTAGCTACTGATAAAATATACTCGGGGTGGAAAGAAAGAAGTGATGTACATTATTAAATAAGATTTTAGAGAAATGCAAAGATTCTTCATTGTGTGAGCTCTTGGAATCATGGGACATACGGCATATACCAAGAGATTCTATCCAATGACCTCTTACTCTCAAGGTTCAAGTTCTGTATTCAACCCCATTTTTCACTTTGTCTTCAGCCTTTGGGTGAACAAAGACTCTGACATCATGGGCTAATGTTGTGGTGAAGCTCAGTATTTAAACACACACAGTTTGTATGTGATATGAGCAGACATTATGCTATTTTAAAAGGCTTATAAATAATTATTATTAATAATGTGGCAGCATCTAGACCACCAAACAGGATCTTAATGCAAGATCTTAATCCATAGTTTCTATTTATGTTTTGGAAACACAGATAACTTTGATATCATTTCTTGTATATTTGAAATGTAGAAAATTAATAGATGGCAAATGGAGATACCTTTAAGTATTTAGTAAAACTATAGAGCTAAGGTGTATCAAGATAATGGCTGAGTATAAACTGGTGAATATTATGCCAGATTCACATAAATAAATACAGAACACGAGAGCACTAAATCCTAGAGCACTCGAGATTAAAAGCAAAATTAGTGCTAGGCCCTATCTTGGTATGCAGAGGAGGAATGCTCTGCACCTTTCTCGGGGACAAGTTCTGCCCTTCACGGTCAGAAAGCTGAGGATTTAGATTGAGCTAGTGATACAGAGGGGCAGAGATGGCCCCATGGGGTGGAAGTTAGGGATGTTTATAGTTAAATGGTTAAGCAGTAGGGGCTGGAGCAGCCCCCAGCCTGGCACAGGCAGGGGGTTGCTCCTGCCCTGAGGGGCTGTTGAGGAGGGGAGGCAATCGCACAGAATCACAGGGCTGGAAGGGACCTCAGGAGGTCATCTAGTCCAGCCCCCTGCTTCAAGCAGGATCAACCCCCACTAAGTCATCCCAGCCAGGACCTTGTCCAGACGGGACTTAAAAACCTCAAGGGATGCAGAATCTACCACCTCTCTAGGCAACGCATTCCAATGCTTCACCACCCGCCTGGTGAAGTAGTTTTTCCTAATATCTAACCTACACCTCTCCCTCTTCAACTTCAGACCATTACTCCTTGTTCTGCCATCTGACACCACTGAGAACAGTTTCTCACCCTCCTTTTTCGAGCTCCCCTTCAGGAGGTTGAAGGCTGCTATTAAATCACCCTACAGTCTTCTCTTCTGTAAACTAAACAAGCCCAAATCCCTCAGCCTATCCTCATAGGTCTTGTGCTCCAGACCCTTAATTGTTTTTGTTGCCCTTCGCTGAAGCTGCTCCAGCAAATTCACATCCTTTTTATACTGGGGGGCCCAAAACTGGACACAGTATTCCAAATGTGACCTCACCAGTGCCGAATAAAGAGGAATTACTACTTCTCTAGATCTGCTCAAAATGCTCCTCCTAATGCACCCTCGTATGCCGTTAGCCTTCTTGGCTACAAGGGCACACTGTTTATTCACATTCAGCCTTTCATCCACCATAACTCCTAGGACCCTTTCCATCATGCTGCTGCTGAGCCAGTCGGTCCCCAGCCTGTAACAGTGCTTGGGATTCTTCCGCCCCAGGTGCAGGACTCAACACTTCTCCTTATTGAACCACATCAGATTTCTTTTGGCCCAGTCCTTCAATGTATCCAGGTCCCTCTGGATTCTCACTCTACCCTCCAACAAATCTACCTTTCCCCCTAGTTTTGTGTCATTCGCAAACTTGCTGAGGGTGCAATCCAGTCCCTCATCCAGGTCATTAATAAAGATGTTGAATAATACCGGCCCCAGAACTGAGCCTTGCGGCACTCCGCTTGAAACAGACCGCTATCCAGATATTGAGCCATTAACCACTACCCGTTGGGCCCAACCATCAAGTCAGCTTTCTATTCATCTTATAGTCCAAGTATCCAATCCATATTTCCTTAACTTATGGACAAGAATGTTGTGGGAGACCATATCAGAAGCCTTTCTGAAGTCAAGTTATGTCACATCCGCTGACTTCCCTATGTCCACAGAGCTTGTTACCTCATCATAGAAGCTAATCAGATTGTTAACCATAGGGCTGAAGCAGTCCCCATCTGCAGCAGCTGTGGATGGGCTGCTGGAGAGGCCGCTCCAGCCCAGCTAGGCTGCAGCAGCCCCCCCCACCTCCAGGAATGGGGGCTGCTCCATCCTGGCTGGACTGCTCCTGGCTTTTGTTTGCCTGGGACCACTGTGGACAGGGGCTGCTCTGCCTGGGCAGGAGTGCCCCTGCCCACAGTGATCTTGGGGTGCTGGGAACCAGGGCTGCTGTGGGCAGGCTGAAGTGCTCATGTTCATGGTATGCTGCGGGCCAGTACACTCCAGCCCCAGTCCCTGGTGTGCTGTGGGCAGAGGGGATGGCTGGGAAGTCTGTTCCAGCCTGACTGGGCTGGAGCGGCATCCTCAGCCGTGTCCTGCTTTCATAGGTTAACCTACCATTTAACTGGTTAACCAATCATTTGACTGGTTAACCAATTATATTGGATTTTACATCCCTAATGTTTTGTCTCACAAGGGAGTGCAGTTGCTGTGACTCCTTGCACAGTGGGTCTCCAAAAAGCAACATGCGTGAATCATGCAGTGCTTCACTGTTCCTGGTGTAGTGCACCTCTGCACGGCCTGTAATATAGGAGTATGTCTTTAGAGGTGCAGTAGTGTTAAAATAGAATTGTTTCTCTTTAGTGAAATTTCATCCAGATCTTTGTGATTTGTCTTTTATTGAAATATTATTTAAGAGGAATCCTAATAAGTACTGGGGGAAAAAAGATATAAACTTAACATGTTATGCTTAAAAGAAGCAAATGGGATCTTTTTCAGGGGGATAAGGCAACACACCGCATGTATTAATAATATAATAAAGCATATGGTTTAACACACACACACACACACACACACACGTTCTGCTAATGTTATAATTACCAGTCTGTTGCCCACCCTGGCCAGGTAAATCAGGAATGGGCCAAGGGTGGGGAGAATTGAGCTGAGTCCTATCTGTCTGGACTCATGTTCCATGTTGTGGCAGGTGGGAACCCAAAGAATAATACAAGACACCCAATTTTCCCTTCATGCAAGTCTATGCATTTGGCTCTATCAGGCCTTCCAGTTACTCAGCATTACAGTCAGTCTTTCTGCAACATATGTTCATCTGAAAGTTGTTCTTGCAGTTATCTGATATCAGTATGTTGATGACCCTTTCAGGGTGTTGTCCTTTAGGAAAGTTATTGGTTCCCTATAAAGGGAACTACCCAAGATCCATAAACCTGGGAATCCCAGCCACCCAATCATCTCAGGCATTGGCAGTCTTGCTGCTGTATTGTCTGGATATGTGGACTCAGACCCTACGCTACCAGCACCCCCAGCTTTCTCTGAGATGCCACCGACTTCCTTATGAAACTACAATTCATTGGTGACCTTCCTGAAAACACCATGCTGGCCACCATGGATGTGGAAGCCCTTTACACCAATATCCCGCATGAAGGTGGACTTTAAGCTATTAGGAACATTATCCCTGATGAGTCTGGGGCACAAATGGTGGTGGAGCTTTATGAATTTGTCCTCACTCATACTTATTTCAGATGTGAGGACCATTTATACCTTCAAATCAGTGGCACTGCTGTGGGCACCTGCTTGGCCCCAGTATGCCAACATTTTTATGGCTGACCCAAAACAATGCTTCCTCAGCTCTCGTTCCTTAGTGCTCCTCCTCTGTTTGCGCTACATTGGTGACATCCCCATCATCTGGACCCATGGGAAGGAGGATCTTGAAGAGTACCACCCTGATTCAACAGTTTCCACCCCACCATCAGCCTTAGCCTGCACCAGTCCGTACAAAAGATCCATGGACACTAGTGTTAAAATAAGTGATGGTCACATAAATATCACTCTATGCCAGAAACCCATGGACCGCTGTGCTTACCTACATGCCTCCGGCTTCCATCCAGGGCACACCACACGATCCATTGTATACAGTTAGCACTAAGGTACAACTGCATTTGCTCCAGTCCCTCAAACAGACACACACATCTACAAGACTTCTACCAAGCTTTCCTGAAACTACAATTGAGTAGTGCCTCAGTTTATATGAGGGTTGCATTCCCATGCACCCTTGCGTGACTGGAATTTTGCATAAGTTGGGGGAGTCTTTTTTCCCTGGAGGAACGCATGTTCTGCAGACGGGAGAGCAGCAGGAGTACTGGAGCTCCTTTTGCAAGTTAAGTTCTGGGGTTGGGGAGATTTAAGCCTGGCAGTGGGTTGGGACCATGGGAGGGGGCCATGGGAGTTAAGCTGGGGATGGAGGTGGAGTTAAGCTGGAGCTGGGCAGGGGGCAGTTGAACTGGGGCAGGAGAGGTTGAGCTAGAGCTGTGTGCTTGGGTGGTGAGCTGGCCCACGGGGTGGGGGTTGAACCGGAGCTGTGTGCAGGGGTGGGGGTTTCAGCTGGAACCGTGAATGAGGGGTGGTGAGCCAGGCTGTGGTGGGGGGGTGTTGAGCTGGAACCGCAAATGAGGGGTGGAGAGTCAGAGCCGGACATGGGGATGGCAGGGGGTGAGTGGTGGCGGTTTTGAATTGGGGTGGGGGTTTGAACCAGGGCTGGAGGCGGTAGGGAGTGAGCTGGAGCCTTGTAGGGTGTTGAACCGGGGCTGCACAGGGCTGGGGAGGGAGGGAATTGAGCTGTGGCTGGTTAATGTGAGTTAAGCAGAACTCGAACTTGCACATTTTGCGTGTTTACTGTACCCTCCTAAGGAAGTGAAGAAACACTGACAGAGCCAGATGTGTACCCAGAAGTCACCTGCTACAAGACAGGCCCAACAAGGAAAACAACAGAACACCACTGGCCATCACAGACAGCCCCCAGCTAAAACCTGTCCAATGCATCATCAGCGATCTGTAACCCATCCTGGGCAATGATCCTTCGCTCTCACAAACCTTGGGAGGCAGGCCAGTTCTTGCCTACAGACAGCCTACCAACCTTAAACAAATCCTCACCAGCCACTATAGACCACAACACAGTAACTCTAAACCTGCAACAAACCTCGCTGCCACCTCTGGTCATGTATCTACACCAGCAACATCATCACAGGACCTAATCACATCAGCCACACCATTGGGGCTCATTCATCTGCACATCTACTTTATATATGTATAATATGCCATCATGTGCCAGCGATACCCCACTACAATATACATTAGCGAAACTGGACAGTCTCTGAATGAAAGAGTAAATGGACACAAATCAGATATCAGGAGTGCTAACATACAATAGCCTGTAGGAGAACACTTCAATCTCCCTGGTCACTTAGTAACATTTAAAAGTAGCCATCCTGCAACAAAAAACCTTCAAAAACAGACTCCAAAGAAAAACTGCAGAGCTGCAATTCATTTGCAAATTTGACACCATCAACCAAAGATTGAACAGAGACTGGGAGTGGCTGGCCAATTACAAAAGCAGTTTCACCTCTCTTGATTTTCACATCTCCACATTAGCTGCTGCTAATGGGCCACATCTTCCATGACTGAACTGACCTTGTCAACTCTGGCCCTCCTCTTGACTGGAACTCCCTCCTTTTCATGAGCCTATGAATTCAGACCCTCCTCTAGACCCACTCATTTGTCTGACCAAGTGGGTCTTTGGCCATAAAAGTTTGTGCTCCAAAAATCTGTTAGTCTATATGGTGCCACAGGACTTCTTTTTGTTTTTGAAGATACATGCTAACTCGGCTTTCCCTCTGATTCTTATCAAGGGGTGCTTATCCCTAACTTTGAGGCTTGTCAATCTGCCCAGTATGGTCTTTTTTAATTATTTGGTGCCCCCCAAGTCTCCAGCCCTGCCTCTGGTTGTCTGGGCAGAGGTCTTGATGCCTAGCTCTCTAAAAGCATTCTTTCTGTCTTTCACATGGACACAGCTTTCACATAACTGTAGCATGGAATGAAGAATAACATTTCTTCCTAATACTAATATCACTCTGCATTATAATTTAACATTAGAATATAGCAACATCACACAGAGCTGAGCTAAGTTAACAAAGCTACCTGGTGCTTAAGGCCTACATCTTGTATTTAATTAGTATTGCAACATACATTTATTATAACTAACTTATTGCCTACGAAACAAGGTTACATTGTTTATAAGGCTATATTGATCATAACAATCAATTTATTGTGCACTACAATACTATAAAGCTACAAATACACTGGTCCAGATAATCAGGATCATAGAGCCCAGAGAAATGTAAAGAAGTATTTGAAACCTGACAATGAATGTAAGTGGTAAAAGGAAAAAAAAAAAAAATGTGAGGACATACAATGGCACAATTTTACCACATCGATTGAAGCTTTAGTATAAACTAAGGCTTTAGTCCTTAGCACATCCAAGATGCCAGTTATTCCTCAAGAGAGTGCTGATTTTTTTGGAAAGCTATCACAAAAGATAAACTGCATGAGATACGTAATTGACTTCCAGGTTCACATTTCATACTTTAGGAGGCCAAATGTGCATTTTTTTGAGGACGCTAAAATTGCTCGGTATTCAAAAGCACGAGGTATATCAGAGGTGAAGGAGTGGGTGAAATGTCCGGGATATTACTAATGACACCTGTAGCAGAAAACCAAAAAGATTTCATGTCTGTCTCCCCAGAAGTTATAGAAAGAAGTTTCAATAGAATGAATGCAATTTCTGCAACATTGTGACTAAAGTTCATTAAGTTGTCTATCTTAAGAGCCGTGTCTACACGTGCACGCTACTTCGAAGTAGCGGCACTAACTTCGAAATAGCGCCCATCACGGCTACACGTGTCGGGCGCTATTTCGAAGTTAACATCGACGTTAGGCGGCGAGACGTCGAAGCCGCTAACCCCATGAGGGGATAGGAATAGCGCCCTACTTCGACGTTCAACGTCGAAGTAGGGACCGTGTAGTCGTTGCGCGTCCCGCAACATCGAAATTGCGGGGTCCGCCATGATGGCCATCAGCTGAGGGGTTGAGAGACGCTCTCTCTCCAGCCCCTGCAGGGCTCTATGGTCATCGTGTGCAGCAGCCCTTAGCCCAGGGCTTCTGGCTGCTGCTGCCGCAGCTGGGGATCCATGCTGCATACACAGGGTCTGCAACCAGTTGTTGGCTCTGTGGATCTTGTGTTGTTTAGTGCAACTGTGTCTGGGAGGGGCCCTTTAAGGGAGCGGCTTGCTGTTGAGTCCGCCCTGTGACCCTGTCTGCAGCTGTGCCTGGCACCCTTATTTCGATGTGTGCTACTTTGGCGTGTAGATGTTCCCTCGCTGTGCCTATTTCGATGTGGTGCTGCGCAACGTCGAAGTTGAACATCGACGTTGCCAGCCCTGGAGGACGTGTAGACGTTATTCATCGAAATAGTCCTATTTCGATGTCGCTACATCGAAATAAGCTACTTCGAAGTAGGCTTCACGTGTAGACGTAGCCAAGAAGTCCCAACAGTCAATGAGGAAGTTGGAAGGCTTTTCAGTGCTGGGTATTGAGATGACTCTTAGGTGGTAGGTATTGAGCTCAATTACAAAAAAATAAGGTATGATTGTAAGGGTTCAGTATTTCAGAATGGTGAAAACTCAAAGGATGTCTGCACACGTCAAACATGAAATATCTGTCTTTGAAGGCTGAAGGCAAAAATTTTACTTCCAGTTGACTCTTGCTATATAGATAACAGCTGAATTGCAGGGGATGGAGGAAAGAGTGTCTGTTGGCATGCAAAATGCAAATACATATAGCCTGACTGACAAAGGAGCAAAGATGAACATAATTTTATTGAAGTCAATGGAGTGGCATTTGTTTATTTCAGTAGTGAATTTGTCCCACCTCCATGCTTCCCTTGGCATTTAATGTGATGTCATAATGTCAAATGAAATAAAATTTGTTTGTTAGTGAAAATTGTTCATTCTGGAGAGAGTTGATTAATTGAATCAATTTCACAGAGTAATTCTGTTAGAATTATTTTGGGGAAATTCTAGGCCTTTATTTTAAAGGAGGTTATCCTAGATAATCACAATGGTGCCCTCGGGCGTTAGAATCTATGAACTTTCAATAAATCTTTTTGAGTATCAGGAATCTAGACAATGGCAATTATTTAATCTTCATCTCTCTCTGTATACTGATTAAATTGCACATAAATAGAGAAAAGGTGGTCATTCATCAGAATGAGTTATTCAGGATAATTGTAGCTAGTTGTTAGCTTAGCACGTGTAGCTGATAATAGCCAAACAAAACAGTGTCTGTCCAGATTTCAAGTTTTTGTGTATAAAATGTGCCTGTCACAATTTCAAGATGTATTTAAAGCCCAACCCTGCAAACTGTTCTCTGAGTAACTCTAATTCCCATCAATATTCCGATTGACTTTACAAAACGAAAAAGCAGTCAGATAGCACTTTAAAGACTAACAAAATAATTTATTAGGTGATGAGCTTTCATGGGACAAACCCACTTCTTCAGATTGGGAAACTGACTTTGTGTGATTTAAGGACTCAGAAGTAAAGGTTTGCAACATCTGGATCTTTTATGTGCATTGCATGCTTTTATATTTTTTGGAATATTTTTTTCTTTTAGACCTTTTGTGTCTTATTGAATTGAGCTTAACATCAGAGGTAATTGAACTACCAGGAAGCCAAACTGAGGAGTAAATGACAGTGAATAGTGAAGACTGTTCTATCTGATTACCTGGCTGAGTGGACAATAAAGTATCTGAGCCGATGGAGACTCAGTGAAAAGAGTTACATTTAAAATGTTATGTGAGTGTTTTTCCCCCCAGGAAGATAAAACGAGAAAAACAGTTTTTCAAAATTAAGTGATAGTGAATCAACAGAGAAAGTTAAATCCCGAATTGCTACTAATGTACTACCAGAAAATGTATTTGTATTTGTGAAATGCAATCACTGAACCTACACTCGCATGCACGCACGCATGTCCTTCAGACTAAAAGAGTTGAAGAGTTTACTGGGATTAGAAGTTACTCTCCTGTGCATTGGTGTATCAGGTCTACACTAGGAGATTAGGTCACATTTAGCTGATTTAGGTTGATTGTCTAAGCAATCAGTCCACACTACCTGTTCTATTTGGCCAACATTAATGGATCTTATGGTCAATTTTGGTAATCTTGCCTTCACAAGGAGTAATGCCAAGTTCAGCCTTATGTGGTTGACTTTAAGGTAGTACAGACTGAATGTTAAGCAATTTGATGTTATTCGCCTTGTGCAGGTTTCCTGCTGTGCCCCAATGTGACTATTGTGGCCACAACTTTCAGCTCCACTGCTCTCCAGATGTGCAGGAAGTGGACCAGGAAAGTTTGAATTTCATTTCCTGTTTGGCCACTTTGGTGGCAAGCAAAGCAAGCATCACATCTCATAAGCACATCTGGCCATGAATCCCAGGGTCTTATTGCTGTGTGTGAGTGAAGGAAGCTGTGCTGGCAGAACTAGAAAGCACCAAAAGAAATGCAGACATGTACATCAAGATCTCATAGGGTATGGTGGGAAAAGGATACACCAGAGATCCCCAGCAGTGCTGCCTGAAAATAAAGGCCCTCAGGCAGGCTTACCAGAGTGCAAAGTAAGTAAATGGACATTCTGGATCATCGTTGCAAACATGCTGCTTCTATAAGCAGATGCATGGGATTCTAAGGGGGAACCGAACCAAAGTCTCCAACCAGTGCATGGATACCTCCCAAGAGATTTCTCAGGCAACCTCTGGCAACAGCAGGACAGACGTGGTGTATGAGGAAGTAGAGGTGAAGACATTGCTCAGTAGGTGAATGGAGCAGCTGATCTCACCACCATCCGGGAACTTGTTTTTTAACTTTGGATCTTATCCCCTCGTCCAAGGGTGCTTCATGGCTCCAGACCCTGATGGTGAGGAGGGCAAGTCTGGTGAGTTCTCATTTTTAATCATGTTACCAGTGGGCTAAGGCAGTTGGTTGTGATCTGTGGTGGGCCCAGTATTGACAGCCCAGGCCCCTTGGAGCAACTTGTTAATGTGTTGAGGGACAGAGTGTTGATCCTCTCTGCACAGCTCCATAAAGCTCTCGGACAGGTACTCTTTAAGGCTTTTGACGAGGTTTCCCAGGAGGTGTGCTTTATTCAAACACCATGATAGGACACCTTTCCACATGAAGCCAGTGGTAGGTAATCGGGTGTCATTGCACCACAGATCGTTGCAGCATATCTACCAGCCTTGTGTTCACATTCAGCCAGCACCCGTTCTCTATCAATACGTGGTATTCTGAGAAGGCTGATATCTTGCATTGCAACCTAAAGGAAGCAGGGGAAGGACATAAAGCTATGATAGCACAAGATCCTCTGCCATGCCTGGATCATACTTCCCTCCCTTCCCTTCTCTGGGTCCCTGGGTGAAAGGAAACCTTCACTGTCTCAGCTGGGTGTGCATGTGAGAGAAAGCACTTGGTGACCACTAGAGCCCCACACACAGCTCTAAGGAGAAAAGCACAAGCCATGCTACCATTCCTTGCCCCCCGCCACCACCCCAGGCTTCAGTGGTTGGAGAGGGGAGGAGAATTTCATAGTCCCAGCATAGCAGGGAGGAAAAACACATGGTGAGCATGAGAGCCACACACTCCTGTTAATAAAAGCCGCATTGCCATGCCCGTTGCTTACCCCAGGTTCCTGGGGGAAGGGTAAGTTTGGGGGGAAGCACATGGTGATCACAAGAGTCACACACACATCCCCAAATAAGAAATCACCCAGGATCACTCCACATCTCCAATGGTGATTTTCTGGTCTGGGAGGAAAGTTCCATTCTGTAGCTTTCTAAACCTATCAGAGTTTGTAAAGATGTATGCATCATGTACTTTTCCCAGCCACCCCATTATAATGTTGGTGAAACAGTCCTGTGATCCTCCAACATCTGCCACATCGTGAAAAAATATCCCTTGCGGTTTCTGTACTCTGTGGCGAGGTGGTCTGGTGCTGAGATAAGGATGTGCATTCTGTCTCTCGCCCTGTCACAGTTAGGGAACTCCATAGTAGCAAAACCGTCCACTATGTCCTGCACATTTCCAGTCACTGTCTTTCATAACAGAGGAGTACTGATTGCCTTAGCTACTTAGATCACAATAGTTCCCATTCCAAATAGTTTGCCCAGTGACCACTAGCTGTCTGGCATAGCAAGCTTCCACAGAGCTATTGCCACTCGCTTCTGAATTGTCAGAACAGGTCTCATTTTGGTATTGCTTTGCTTCAGGGTGGGGGAAAGCAGTTCGCAAAGTTCCATGAAAGTGGCCTTATGCTTGAGGAAGTTTTGTAGGCACTGCTGATCCTCCCGGACCTGCAGAACAATGTGGTCCCACCAGTCTGAGCTTGTTTCACTGTGTTCCACTTCGTACAAAGTATCAAATCCAGCCAGCATCTCCTTGTTCCTCCTCTCTAGTGTTTCTTGTTCATGTATGTCTGTGTCTTCCTCAGAGCCTTTATTGCTCTAAAGCCTGCTTAAGCTCTGCACAAACCACAGCACAACGCACCAGGTGCTCATAAAACTTGCCTCAGCAGTTTTAAGCTGGATGGGTTCCATCCTAGCCTTGTGATCACATCTCTGTGGGTGCCTAGTGACCATTTGTTTAAAAAAATGAATAGTTAGCCTTCAAGTCTTAACAAGTTTTGCTTAGTGAAACAGATAGTATTACTCAGCCCTGTGATACTTATTTGGGGTTAGGGCAAATGGTAGGAGAATGTTATATAGTTATTAATGTTTTTACGGAAGATGACTCTAATTGTCAAAAACTAGAATTTTTATATGAACACTTACTATGATCCCAGCACAGAGACTTCACCAGTGTCTGCAAATGTTAACAAGAAAACTCATGGAATTTCTACTGACAAGAAATATGGCTTTCTGACATTACGCCTGCAAAATTGCGTATCTCACCATTTGTAGCTACCAACAAGCAGAAAGTACAATACATATTGCTGACTGGAATTTGTGTCAGATGTAGTGGTTTGATATTGTGCTACACCTATTTTTTTTGTAAAGTGAGTGATTTTTTTTAAAACTGAGTAGATTACATAGCAACGCTAAATGTGAAATCTAGTTGGATACCACTTTTAAAGTGATGAAAAATCACAGTTTAGTTTGTCTTTATGTAAGCAGTACATTTAGACAGCAGATGCATTATTACAGTTGTCATCTTGGCTTTGATTGCTATAGACGCCCAGAGTGATAATTTTCTCATTTACAACTTACATAGCTCTATGAGTCTGTGTTATGGAATTACTTCTTCCACGATTTATTTGTTGAATAGCCTACAGAAAAATTGATGTTAATATTATCAACTTCATGTATGCAACAGTTCATAATTTAGAGATATGAATAATATTTTGTACAGTTTAATACTGGAATGAGATAAATAGAACTAGCACAATTTTGGTAATAAATGCAGTGTAAGAAGCATCTGCAAGATTTTAAAAAATTCTGTAACTGCTTAATAGAAAACACATTGTACATAAAATATGCATATTATGTTCAATGACATGTGAGAGAGAAGGACATTCAATGTCCTTTGAAGTGTTACTTTTAACTATGTTAAAATAAGAGGAAATAGCTACTGAGAGAGGTAAATGAGACCCTATCCCATGTACCTCTTCATTCCCCAGTACTGTCTGGTTTTATAAGTTCTTCTCTGAGTGCTTGCTCATATCATTTCCAATTAGGTGCCTGCATGCTGGCATGACTTTCAGAAAATTCTGTCCTAGTGATTACCTGTTGAGTCAGCTGTGAAGGCCCTGGAGTGCAACACATTATATACAACCCACCCATCTCTCTGTTGGGACCTGGAGCATGACAAAGTCCCAAGTCCTGAAATCTTGTAGATTTTGCTTTAAATGTATGTCTATAAGCCACCCTCAACTCGTGTCTCTGGTGCCTGGGGGAAGGTCATCAAGCAGAGAGGTGCAATATTTGCAAGGTGGGAGGATGGAGCACAACTTTCACTTGAAGTGGATTCTAATGGAATCCACTCTTTATCCTCAAATGCTTCAGTGAGTAGTGTGCCGCCTCCTGTCCTGGGACTGGTGTTTAAGAATGACTCGGCCCCAGTCTTGCAGGACAGTTAAGTCTTCACTTTTGGCACTGGCAGCATCCCTCCCACTTCAACTATGGTGTCTGTCCCAAAGGACCTAATGAGCTTCAGCCCTTGGGGCATGGAGATACTGCACTCATCTTTATTTCTGAGCCCTATCCTCCTGGATTCCTTGAGAATGGAAGCAGCCCATCTTTTACATTGGCCATATTTGAGGCTGCTTGGAGTATTGTTAAAAGGACTTAGTCCTCTTCCAGGGACAGGCTGCCTCTCCATGCCAGCCATCCTCGCAGGGAAAGCCAGCCATACTGGGCCCACTTGCTTTGCTTCCAGCAACCCTCTATTCTGAGTCCCAGCACTGTTGTAAGGAGCACCATTGGTCTGACTTGCAGCACCGATCTTTCAGCCATTCCACTCAGAGCCGTTCCCACTCAAGATTGTCTGTGGAGACTAGATCCTGAGGTAGCTTGGAGTCATGAGAGCAATCCAGCTGTCTTCTCAGCATCCAGCACCAAGGCACTTCAGAGCACTGGGGCACCATTTGAGTTCTGGCTTGTATGAGCACTGTTAGCATGCCCAAAGCCCTTGTTCTCCCCAACACCATTCTTCTTGGTACCACTCTTCGGAGAATGGAGTCTGGCCTTGGCACCAATACTTGCTTTGGCATTCTCGGCACTGTTTGCCCATCAGATCCAGTCCATGTCCTTGTAATCACTGCACCAGTCCAGGTCTCCCCATTTGTTGCCTTATGGACAGTGAGCACTTGCATTAGGTCTTTCTTCTCTTCAGACTGGTTCAGGCCTGCCGGGGCCCTCCCTTTCCAGGTCTCCATCATCATCCTTGAGGGAGGCAGCAGTGGCTTCAAGATGGTCAATTCTGACAGTCCCTCATCTGCCTATGGATCTGGGAGGTCTACAGTGACTGCTGCAATGGCAGTTTTGTTAGCTGTTGCCATTCCACCAAGCCGAGGGCTAACTACCAACTGGCCTCAGACACTGGAGGTGATGATCACTGCCCTCAGCCACAGGACATGGGGCCACCCTTATTATTGTCACTTGCTGCTAGGAGAGCACTTCAACTCTGGCTGTACCACAGCCTGGAGATACTCAGGATCCAATTCCACAGGTGCTCCCTGAATTAAGCAGTGTCAGGCACATCCCTCATGAGCCCATCATGGACTACAAGGTGGTGCAGGATTTTCTCTGCAAGGGGGCCCTTTGCCTTGATTTCCGGCTGGAGTAAGTGTTAAGCAGGATGACCCCATGGTTGATATGCTAGCTCCCCCAAATCCTTCCAGTTGTCACTCCCCATCATAGAGACCATCCTGGACAAATTCATTTTGGTAAATCTGGCCTCCATCTCTTCCACAACAAAAGAAGTGAAAAAAATGGTGTCCCAATCAAGAGCTTTGATTCACCCACCCCCTACCATGCTGTCCTGTGGAGGGGGCAGTGAACAAGGAGAAAGAGGGTCACCAAATCAAAGGACGCTAAGTGCCTTGACTTATTTGGATGGAAGAGTTATTCCATGTGGGGGTCTTCTGCTCAGGATAGCAAACCAGCATATCTTGAGTCACTATGATTATAATTCCTCAGCGCTTCTCCTCCCCCCACCCACCTCCCGCGCCCCAAACACACACACACTGAGGTCCAGCAAACTAGCTCTTCACAGAGCAGCCTAATTCTCAGTTGCATAGCCTCAAGGACTCTCAGAACACTATGAAGTCATTTGGCATGAGCCTATCTAATTGGACTAGATACAAGCAACATATCTTGAAGAAAAACATTTATGAAAGGCGGATAACCTTTTTTTTTCCCCACTTATAACATTATTTTACATTGATTTGTGGAATTCGATTCGTCCATTCCAGAATGCAAGATCTCAGTTTTCTTTCTAAAGTGAAGAGCACTGCAGCTTCATGCAAGTGGAAAAGCAAAAATTAAAAATCTGCTTAAACACATGGTCTTTTCTTGTTTGACAAAGAGAGGTGGCAAGTGAGCTTGTTTGGAATTCCAGGTTTCATATGCAGGCCTTGTTCTACTGTTTCTTGTTCATCTGAATACCTCCAGTTACCTCGTTTTTGACCCATAATTGTTATTCTGAATGTAAGATAATTGGAGCAGAAATTCCTTTCAAATTTCCCAGACTGTTAGATCTTATCTGTCTGAATGTAATGGAACACTTGGAGCCTGAGCTAGTGGAAATAAATGAGAAGACAGCTGGGCACCTAGCATCTCTTTGAGATGTGGATCTAATTCTCAGTCATGGGGAAGATAAAGGGAAAGGGATGCTAGAGCAGTGATTCCCAACCTTTTCAGTAATATGGCATACTTCAATTGGACAAAAAATTGCACAGCCCAGCCACTTTTTTGCTCTGAATCAATTGCTCATAAACATCACATTTACTTAAATTTACTATGGTTATGGCCGTACTAGAGAGGTTTGCAACATAGTGCATACAGGCTAAACAAAGGTCAAATACATTAATGTTTCACGTCCACCACAGAAAACACCATCAACAGATTAAAAAAAAAAAAAGGGTAGACAAGTGAATGTCGGCCATGCAGGAGATGTTGAGTAATTGAGTAACCCCTGAAAATTTCAGCAGTTGGTTACTCGCTATGGCAGGGGGATCCAGAGAGCAGGGTCCCCTGTCAGCCAGTCTGCAGGAGCTGGGATGTGGCATTTAAACTGCATCCCAGCTCCCACAAGCTCCTGCCTTCCCTCTCTCCTTTCCAAAGTGTGGGGAAAGGGGCAGGCTCCCTGCCACACTTTTCAGGCCAGGAAGCAGAATTTGAGCTGTCTCCTGGTGCCTATGGCTAGGATTTTCCCCAGCGGTAGCTGAGCTGGGACTTGGGCAGCCTCCAACACCTCCCCCCGCCACATGCACACACCCCGCGGTAGCTCTGCAAAGAGCTGCAGGGAGGGGAAATAATGAAATTTCATGACACACTTGGATACTTCTCGTGGCACATGCCTTGCACACTGGTTGAAAGCCATTGTGCTAGAGGACCCATTCTCCAACCAGGAAGAAAGCATTCAACTTTTACTCTCATCCTGATGAGAGCTAGATTCTCAGTATACTTTCTTCATGGAGGCCAGTGGGACCAACTGGGATTACATAGTCTGTTCTCTAGTGCCTTCCACCTTTTCAGCTAGGGATGTCTTGTATATGCTCCTGGTAATGGGATAGATGTCTATATAAACATTGTATATGTTAATAAACATATTCCTGAAAGTACGTGTGCTCTGATGGCACATTTAAGAGTACCACCACTACTACTACTACTACTTACCCCTTGTACTCCCCGTGGAGCATAGGTCATTTGCAAATCTCCTCTGCTTCACTCTGTCTTGGGACAAAACTTTATACCTGGCTTCAGGAATACCTCAGTTGTTGTCCTTCAATCTCACTAGACCTTCTCCACATTCTCTGAGGTCTTCTTCATGTGGGTTTTCCTTGTGGGTTCCGTGTGATAGCTTTGTGGACTATGCTGGATGATGGTTTTCTGAGTGTGTGGCCTAGTCATCCACACTTTCTTTTCTTGATTTCAACGTTAATTGGTTCTTCTGCTCTGTTGCAGAACTCCTCATCTGTGATGAAGTCTTGCCATTTGATGTGAAGGATGTACCTCAGGCATTTGTTTATGAATGGCAGTAGCTTGTGATTTGAAGACTTTTTAGTATGCCAGGTCTTGCATCCATACAAGAGTGCATTCTTCACATTTGTGTTGAAGATCCTCAGTTTTGTCTTCAGAGATATTATTTGTGAACTCCATGTGGGATGGAGAGTTTTGAATACGGTTGTGCTTTCCCTATCCTGGCAGTGACACCCATCTATGCCCATAATACTTCCCAAGTAGGTGAACTGCTCCACATTTTCCAGTCATCCCCTTCCAGAGTGATAGTGGTGTTGTTGGACTGGTTGATCCTGATTGTCTTTGTCTTTTCCTTGTTAATGCTCAGTCCAGTCATTGAGGCAGTTTTGTCTACTGTTGTGACCTTTTCTTTCATGCTTTCATGTTGGTGTGAAAGAAGGGTGATGTCATCAGCAAATTCAGTGTCCTCTAGCTGTTTGAAAAGTGCTGCTGACTGCCTCGTTGATGGCCATCTGTTGTCCCATTCATAGTCCAGTTAATTCTGTAGGCACCCTTGTCGCACTCCCAACAGTATGCTGAAGGATTCTGTCAAGACACCATTGTAAACAGCTTGGCATGTTGAGGGTTCAGACGTTAAACGAATCGAGTTAATATTTTTCGATGGGATGCCATGGTGTTGCAGCAGTTTCCACAAAGTGTCTTTATCAATGCTGTCAAAGGCTTTTTCAAAGTCTGTAAAGGTTATGTACAGGGGAGAGTTCCACTTGAGTGACTATTCTGTGATCACTCTGAGAGTTGCTATTTGGTTAGTACAGGATCTCTTGCTTTGGAAGCAGGCCTGTTCTTCCCCGAGCTGTGCATTGATTTCTGTCTCCCAAGAGAATCCTACTGAACACTTTTCCTGGAACAGACAGTAACATGATGCCCCTCCAGTTCTTCCATTCCTTCAGGTTGCCTTTCTTTAGAAGCTTGATAAGGTAGCCATGTTTCCAGTCTTGTGGGATCTCTTCAGTGTCCAGATTTTCCCAAATGGATTATACATCATGTTGACTGATGTCTCACTACCTGCCTTGATTGCTTCTGCAGGGATGTTGTCTGGACTAGGTGTTTTTCTGCTCTTCAGATGGGCAATGGTTTTTCTGATTTCTTCAATCTGAAGGAGTGCTGCTGTTAATTTGCAGCAGTATATTTGCAGATGGTAACTTGGGAGGTTCCATGTGGGCAGAGTCATTTTAGTAGCTCTTCAAAGCATTCCTTCCATCTACTGAGCGGCTCGCTTGGATTTATTAGCACGTCCCTCCTTATCCTGTACTGAGCGATCCGCTGTACTCTATGAACTAACTAGCTTCCGTGTGATGTTATAGAGCTCTTTCAAGTTTCTCTGTCCTGCAGCTAGTTCAGCTTGTTGTGCTTTTAAAAGTACCCTGTTCATAAAGATACAGACATGATACATAAAGAAAACATGGTTCTCAAGGATTTTTCTGAATAGTTTTTCTTGAACACACCAAGGAAATTACATAGAAGAATCTCTATTAATTTAACATTAAGGCTGTGCTGTTACAGTCAAAGTCAGAAATGCAAAATTCAGAGTTTCTACATCACTGATTTCCCAGGCATGGGAAATATACCCAGTAGTTTTTATTATGGGTTGTCTTGGTACATGTGTAGCCTAATATATCTTTTGCTGTTCATTCACTATTTTAGATTTACTTTACAAGTGTATATATAAAAATGGAGCACTGATATGTGGTTATGTATAACATGTAAGGAATTCTGAACTGCATTTTAGTTCAGTGATGTAATGGGAAGTGACTGACTAGAAATTTCTTCTGGTCAACAGGATACAGAATGTTATCTAATTATTTGCTTCTAGAACTGGCCAATGGCTAGTGGCTTGAGGGGCATAGTGCCCCTATTGAATGTATAATGATGTTATACTCTTTCTCTAAAGACTATGTTATCTATGTTTTACTTGTGGTCTTCAGTTAGCTTGGTGAAAAATAAAGGTACTAAGACTTAGTGGCTAGTTATGATTTCTCAAACAGATATTGAAGTACTTTGAAAAAGGTATGTAGCATGCAAGAAATGAAGAATAACATACAATTGATGTTATAGTAGGATAATATTGGTATCTTTAGTGTTTCCTTTAGTTATTCTATCAGTTGTTGCCATGGATTTCTGCTTACTGTAGAAAATTACATCAAATGCAAAATAACAGAACACTGTCAAACTATGAACACTTTGTATGGACAGTAATAGACAGGAGCAGAAAGATCCAGTGCACACTAATAGGCATACTCACGTGACCTATCTAGTTCATTGACAGTTTTTTCCTTTGTTCTTCCTCTCGACCCAGTTTCTGCCAGAGAGTTGTGACACATTTTGCAAAAGATCAAATAAGCCCTTGACACCTGATTGCAATATAATGCTTGTTTACAGTTGCATTTTGAAGGACCCCTAGACAAGATGGAAGTTTTAACATGAAGTAATTAAATTTGCATCTGGTCTGTGAAAGGTATTTTCTTATGTGTGCATCTTGTTGAGCACCTTTAACCATAATTAGCCATGTGAGGTGGCAAAAGAAGGAAGGAGATTTAGGTAAACTAAATTGTTTTATACCATTAAAATCTGTGCTTGAAATTTGAAGATGATATAAAATCAGTCTAGTCTAGTACCTAGATCTCAACTTGCTTCTTTGAAAGATATGAACCACTGTGTTGCTGTTTGTTGGCTTTCCTATAGTTTTGTAGATTGTTCTTAATTCGCTTGCACTACTCTAGGGTTTGACCTACACTAGGAGATTAGGTCGAATTTAGATGATTTAGGTCAAATTTCTTGGGAATCAGTCCCCACTACAAGGTCCATTCCATTGACTTAAGGGATCCTAAGGTTGACTTTTTGCTCCCGCTTTTTATGAAGAGTAACCCTAGATTTGACCTTGCATGGTCGGCCTTAGGGTAGTGCAAACACAGTGTTGTGAAACTGAATATTCTTGGCCTCCTAGAGGTGTCCCAGTGTGACCACACTGGTCACAGCCTTCAGCTTTGCTACTCTCCAGGTATGCAGGAAGCAGCTCAGGAAAATTTGAATTTAATTTCTTGTTTGGCTAGAGGAGCAGGCAACACACCTCAGCAGAACATCTGGCCATGAATTCCCAAGGTTGCAGGCAAGCCGCAGCGTGTAGCATGCAGGAGATCCAGGACTTCATTGCTTTGTGAGGGTGATAAATCTGTGCTGGGAAAGCAACAAAGCAGCAAAAGAAGTGCAGGTATATATGCCAAGATCTTACAAGGCAAGGAGGAGAAAGGATACACCAGGGATGCCCAGCAATATCTCATGAAAATAAAGGTACTTGCAAACAGGGCATTTGCTAACAGAAGGGAGTTTTGAGGAGATCTTGTGGTGAAGGAGGGGGCAATATACAGCACCTTGGAGTAAGTAGGTGTCTGGAGTGTGTGGGTGTTTTGTGTTTGGGAGTTCTGGGCTTGTGTTTGTCTGTTTGTTTGGAATTTTGAGTGCTGAGCTGTTTGTTTGAAAGGCTATGTGCTCAGGCTAGCAGTTGGAAGTAGTGAGTCTTAATTAGGATTTGAAACCTAAAATTCTTCTTTGAGTGTCCCCGTGGGTGCTCCACAATAGCTGTCGGGCTTGCCCGGCGCCGCAGATCGGATTGTCCAAGCAGTTTCTGCCGGACTGCGCATGCGCCGGCGCGCGACGCTCCCTTGCGCGCTCCTGGCCATGTGCGCGATCTGGTCCCCGCCAGTTCCTCTTAACCGCCGTCGCCTGCAGACGGAATCCGAACTAGGCTAAGGCCAAGTAGCGTATTCAATGACTTTAACTGTTTTTCTTTAAAGTTTTTCAAGTACTTAGGCTACTGCAAGTTAGCCGGTTGTTATTTTTGCAAAAAAAAAAAAAAAACAAAAAACAAAAGCAACAAACAAACTACAAGCAGGACAGCTTCAATCCAGTCCCAGTAACAAGCGCCGGAGGCCAGGAGCATAGGGCCATCAGCCCTCCTGCTGCGGCAGGCCATCGGAAGGGGAAAACAGCACAGAGAAGGTGCTAAGTACCCGTTTAACAACTGAAAGACTCACCAACAATGTCCTCTTCAGGATTTAAAAAATGTGAGTCCTGCCGAGAGGCGATGCCAGCGTCCGATGGGCACAGTCTATGCATAAGGTGCCTTGGGGAGTCCCATGTTGCACAGAAATGCTCCTTCTGTGCTAAATTAACAGCCAGAGCAAGGAGAGACAGGGAGATGCGGCTTAAAATGCTGCTGTTCGACAAGGCCCTCCAGCCAGACGTGGCGGAGCGGCCGCAGCAGGAGGGACCCTCCGGGGCCCATAAAAGGAAAGCCACCTCCCTCACCCCATCAGCGCAAAAACGGAGGAAAGCCTCCCCAGCCCAATCCCTGCCGGCAGCAACAGCGAGCGGGACGGGAGGAGCGAGCAGCCCCCAGCCGCAGCAACAGCTGATCAGCGGCGGCACGGAGAGCCACGTGGAAGCGGCTCAGCCGCCGATAATCAGCCAGCCGCCCCGCACCGCAGGCAGGGCGGCAGCTAAACAAGCGCCGGTACCAGCGGCACCGCAGGCAGCGGCACCGACCCCCGGGGAACCGGCGGTGCAGAGCGCGCAGGCACGCAGCCTGCAGGCACCGAAGGACACCGCATGTGCACCGCCTTCGAGCTTGCCTAGCACGGTGCGGACGGGGCAGGGATCCCCTGTGCGTCGGGGGCGGAGTTACCTCCTCCAGGGAGGGGGAAGGCTGCACACAAGAGGAGGCATTGCAGCCCCTTTCTGGACAGGGCTGTGGAGTTGCTTTCTCACAGCCCTCTGCTTATGTTGCAGACTCCAACCAGAAGGCAAGGGTCCCCCCTAGCCTACCCGGAGCCCCCTTCTCCATTTTTGCAACCAGCCTCACCCTGGCTGGGACCACCTTCACCCTTCCTGGGGTTTGAACCGCTGGACTATTATGCAAAATCGCTCTCTCCAGTGTCTCGACGATCTCCCTCCCCCAGACGCAGAGGGTATGCACCAAGGGAGTGGTCTAGGTCACCTTCCCAAGAACAGTGCCTATACTGCCATGGTCGCCCCTACCACGCGGGGCATAGACACCATCGGCAATCTACTAGGGAAAGATCCCCACAGACGATCTCGTACCCCCGAGGGCAATTGCGACCGGGGACAGAGACTCAAGCATCTCAGGGGGGACTGGTTATGGAACCCCGAGATTTTCCCTCACAAACCTCTAGCGAGAGGGTGTACCATCACCAGCAGGAACTGGAAGGGTCCAGAGAGACGTACCCCAGCGGTTCCTCGCTCTCCTCCCCGGACGAGGCTACGGCCCCGGGGGACTTCCATCCTCCGGACGATCTCAAACAGTTTCAAGAGCTGTTTAAGAGGGTGGCCTTCACGCAAGGCATCCAGACAGCAGAGGTGCAAGAGAAACACCATAAGCGCCTCAAAAATTTGAGACCTCCGGCCTCCTCCAGAGTAGCAATACCGCTTGATGAAGCGATCTTAGAGTCCGCCACTACGATATGGCAGACCCCTGCGACTATTCCGCCTGTCCAAAAGAGAGCGGATAAGAAATACTTCGTGCCGGCGAAGGGCATGGAGTTCCTGTTCAGCCACCCACAGCCAAATTCCTTGGTGGTGGAGTCGTCGCAACAAAGATCAAAGACATCTCAATTCAGGACAGGGGGAACAGACAAAGATGCCAAGAAGCTAGAGCTGTTCGGCAGAAAGGTCTACTCCTCCTCCACTTTAATGTTGCGAATGGCAAATTACGAAGCGCACTTAGCGAACCATAATTTCGACAACTATTCCAGGTTAACCTCCCTCATGGACTTGCTTCCAGAGGACAAAAAGCCGGTGCTCAAGGCCATCGTGCAAGAAGGCTACGCGGCCTCGAGGACGGGAGTTCAGATCGCCCTGGATGTTGCGGACACAGCAGCACGTTCCACAGCAACGGCAGTGGTGATGCGAAGGGAGCCCTGGCTCCAGACTTCGGGTATACCGAGGGATCTGCAGGCGAAGATAGTTGACCTTCCCTTCGACTCGCAGAAGCTGTTTGCTGAATCAACTGACTCGGTCCTTCATTCCAGTAAAGATTCAAGAGCCACACTCAGGACCCTGGGGATTTACACCCCTCCATACACAAAGAAAAGGTACTACCCTCAACAAAGACGGTACCAATACCAGCAACAGCGCCCCCAGTACCACAGGGGTTACGAGCAAGGGCGAGATCAACAGCACCAGCAGTACAGAACTCCCAGGCGACGTTCACAACAGAGCCGTGCATCCTCGGGGCGGGGCCAAAGGCCACAAGTTTGACATACAGATCCAGGGCTGCGCCATCACTACCATCGCACAAGGTCATCCGAAGCAACTATTCCACCATCGCCTCCGACCGTTCTACGACCAGTGTCAAAGGATCACCACAGACAAATGGGTGCTGGAGATCATAGCCACGGGGTACGCCATCCCCTTCCAGTCGCTCCCACCGTCACAACCTCCACCCAAGCCCCACCTCCAGGAGGCCTCCCATGTAGCGAGGCTCAGGCAGTAGGTGGACCATCTCATGCTCATAGGGGCAGTGGAAAGAGTGCCGGAGCAACTGCAAGGGAAAGGGTTCTACTCCAGGTACTTCCTCACGGAGAAAAAGACAGGAGGCTGGAGGCCCATCTTAGACCTTCGCGGCCTCAACAGGTACCTGCACAAGCAACGTTTTCGGATGACCACAATCACCTCCATCCTTACAGCACTGGACGATGGAGACTGGTTCGCAGCCCTCGATTTACAAGACGCGTACTTCCACATAACTATCCATCCGGCTCACCGGCGATTCCTCCGGTTCATGGTAGGCAACGAACACTTCCAATACAAGGTCCTACCGTTTGGCCTCTCCTCGGCCCCCAGAGTCTTCACCAAGACCTTGGCAGTGGTGTCAGCCTACCTGCACAGACAGGGGGTATTTATTTTCCCGTATCTGGACGACTGCCTTCTCAAAGGGGCCTCGAAGGGGGAGGTTCTGCGCATGATACGCGTCACAGCAAACACGTTCTCTTCACTCGGCCTGGTTATCAATCTGGCAAAATCAAAAATAGACCCCACACAGGACATAGAGTTCATAGGGGCTCGCATAAACTTGGTTACAGCGAGAGTATATCTACCAGAGGCTCGCTTTCAGGCCATCACCTTCATCACCTTCAGCCCTACGGTGCCGGTCTTGACGTGCTTGCAGCTGCTGGGCCACATGGCAGCGGCGACGTTCGTAGTACAGAACGCCAGGTTACACATGCGCAGCATGCAGCACTGGCTGGCGAGTGTATACAAACCGGCAGTACACACTGTTCACAGGGTGGTGTTGCCCACAGCCGGGGTGCGCAAATCCCTACAATGGTGGGTAAACCCCAGGAACCTGCTTTCAGGGGTACCCTTTCACCAGCCGCAAATATCGGTTTTTCTCACTACAGATGCCTCCCTCATACGGTGGGGAGCGCACATGGGCGAAGAGGTGACTCAAGGACAGTGGTCACCCACGGAACAGTCACTACACATAAATATACTGGAGCTCAGAGCAGTGTTCAACGCCTGCAGACACTTTCGAGACCACATACAAGGCAAAGTCGTCGGGATCAGTACAGACAATACCTCCACCATGTTTTATATAAACAGGCAAGGAGGAGCTCGGTCCCGTGCCTTATGCGCGGAAGCAATCCTCTTATGGAACTGGTGCATCGCCAACAATATAATCTTGAAAGCCTCATACTTGCCGGGTGCGCACAATGTGAAGGCAGACCAGCTGAGGAGGCGTTTTGCACTCACACACGAATGGCAGATCCGTCCCGATCTGCTACGGCCGATTTTCCACGCATGGGGTTTTCCCCAAATAGACCTGTTTGCCACTCAGCACAACAGGAAGTGCCCACGATTCTGCTCCAGGGCAGGACTGGGATGGGGGTCCCTGGGGGACGCGTTCGTGATCCCGTGGAGGGGCCCCCTGCTTTATGCATTTCCTCCCACAGTGCTGATCCACAAAGTCTTGCAGAAAGCCAGGAGGGAAAGGGCCCTGATGATCCTGATAGTCCCAACGTGGGATCGACAACAATGGTTCCCCCTACTCCTGCGCATGTCGGACTGTCCACCGATGCCTCTTCCGGTGGCGCCGGATCTGCTCACGCAAGCCCAGGGGTCCATAGTGCACCCGCACCCCCAAAGCCTGCGACTGCAAGCGTGGTTAATCCATGGCTCAGCTCCCTAGAGAGCACATGCACAGTGGAAGTACAGCAAGTCCTAGAAAGTAGCAGGAAGACTTTCACCAGGAAGACCTACAAACAAAAATGGACTCGCTTCATGGCTTGGTGTTCTACCAAACATCTGGCCCCCCTTTTGGTGCCTATACCTACAATACTAGAGTATTTACTGGACCTCAAGAGAGGAGGACTCTCGCTATCCTCGTTGAAGGTCCACCTTGCCTCCATCTCGGCGTTCAGACATGAGGAGGAAGGGCACACGGTGTTCGCCCACCCTATGGTTACCAGGTTCCTCAAAGGGTTGGTAAACCTATACCCCCCTCGGAAACCGATTCCACCTTCGTGGAACTTGGACCTGGTGCTTACCACGCTAATGGGACCACCGTTCGAGCCCTTGGCCACGGTTCCCCTCCGCCTCCTTACAATAAAGACGACCTTTCTTCTTGCAATTTTGTCAGCTCGTAGGGTGAGCGAGCTCGCAGCAGTCATGGCAACGCCACCCTGCACTGTTTTTTCCAAGGAGGCGGTAACCATACGGCTGCATCCAGCCTTTGTTCCCAAAGTTTCTTCTGAGTTTCACATTAACGAACCTATTGTTCTACCCTCGTTTTATCCAAAGCCTCATAATTCCAACGAAGAGGCGCGCCTACACCTCCTGGACGTGAGGAGGGCGCTAGCCTTCTACGTAGACAGGACCAAGTCCTTCCGGAAAATGGATAGACTCCTAGTCTCCCTCGCTCCCAAATCGAAAGGAGAAGGTCTCTCCTCACAGAGAATCTCAAAGCACATTGTATCCTGCATAAAAATGTGCTACGAGCTCAAAAAGACTCCTTTATCGGCCACTCCCAGGGCTCATTCCACTAGGGCGTTGGCGGCATCAACAGCGTTTTTCAAGGGCGTTGCGTTAAAAGACATTTGCAGAGCGGCGACCTGGTCATCCTACGACACCTTCGCCATACATTACGACCTTCACAGGGTATTCCAAGAGGATACCCATCTCTCTGCAGCGGTCCTCTCGGGGACAAGCTGCACATAATCCGATTACCCACCTCCTATCTTGGGTTACTGCTGGGTAGTCACCTATTGTGGAGCACCCACGGGGACACTCGAAGAAGAAAGAAAAGTTACTCACCTTAGTAATGGTGGTTCTTCGAGATGTGTCCCCGTGGGTGCTCCACTACCCGCCCATCCTCCCCGCTTCGGATCTCTGTTAGTGTTTTTTTCAGGGGCACCCGAGGCGTTAGGTCGAGGAACTGGCGGGGACCGGATCGTGCACATGGCCAGGAGCGTGCAAGGGAGCAGCGCACCCCGGCGCATGCGTGGTCCGGCAGAAACTGCTTGGAAGATCCGATCTGCGGCGCCGGGCAAGCCCGACACCTATTGTGGAGCACCCACGGGGACACATCTCGAAGAACCACCGTTACTACAGTGAGTAAGTTTTCTTTCTCTGCTCATTGGTTGAGCTGTAGCCAGAAGGATGGACTATCAGAAAGGTCAGAGCTTTATAAACCCTGCTAGTAAGCTAGAAGGGAGCTTGCAAACGGGTTTTGCTAACAGGAGAGAGTTTTGAGAGGGGAGATTGGAGGGATTGCTTACAGGGCACTAGTTGCTTTTGACAACCTTTAGATGTAAATCTTTATAAAACTATATCCAAACATTTAAATAAAAACCCCATATATAGTCAAATTTATTCTTAAGAGAAAATGCAGGCAAAAGCCCAGCAGCAGAGTGGGGGCTATCCTGTTCATTGAATCTAGTGAAACATGTATGATTACCTGCCATGTGGGTGGGTGGTATATGTGTGCACCCAGTGCAGGGAGCTCCTGACCCTCAGAGACCGAATTCAGGCTTTGGAGATCAGGCTGGCTGAACTGAAGGAGCTAAGGGAGGCAGAGAGAGATGTTGATGAGGCTTTCTGGGACACTGTAGTACTGTCCCACCTCTAGTCTGACAGCCTCAGTGCTATTAAGGAGGATGAAAGGCTCAGGGGAAGAAAGCAATCAATAGGAGCAGAGGGAAATCATCCCATAGTTGGGACCCTCCTTCCAAAGGATGTTACAGTATCCTCTTGGAATGAGGATACCTGTCCAGGGGAGGGAATGCCAGTTGTTAGGAAGAGGCAGGTGTTAACTGTAGGTGATTCAATCATTAGAAACATAGATGGGTGGGTTTGTGATGACCGGGAGAACTGTATCATGACTTGCCTGCCTGGTGCAAAGGTTGTGGATTTCTTGAGGCATCTAGATGGACTTATGCTTAGTGCTGGGGAGGAGCCAGTGGTCATTGTACATATAGGTACCAGTGACATAGTGAGGGGTAGGCCGATGTCCTGGAGGCCAAATTTAAGCTGCTAGAAAAGACCGAAATCTGGGACCTCTGTATGGTGACATTCTCAGAAATGCTTCTTGTTCCATGCACAGGGCCAGCTAGTCAGGCCAAACTTCAGCATCTCAATGCATGGATGAGACGATGGTGTGGGGAGGAGGGGCTTAGTTTTGTTTGGAACTAGGGACGCTTTTGGCATGGGGGAGCCTATACAGGAAGCTTGGGCTCCACCTAAACCAATGTGGATCCAGACTGCTGGCTCTAAAAATTCAAAAGGTCATAGAGCAGTATTTAAACTAAGAAAGCCGATTGGTGCAGAGGAATATGTGGATTGGACAGAGACTTCTCTTGGAGGAGAGGCCATTGGTAGAAATTCTCTAGGTTTAAGTCAGAAAGAGCAGGGGGGATGGTAAATTATGTGCCAGATCATACAAGAAACACTCACATATAAAATAATCTAATACATCAGGGAAGGGTAGACAAATAAACAGTGGCAATTTTTTGAAGTGCTTCTACACAAATGCTCGATGTCTAACTAATAAGACGGATGGACCAGAGTACCTCATATTAAAGGAGGAGATTGCCATAATGAGCAGCACAGAAACCTGGTAGATTAAGGACAATCAGTGGGACACAATCGTACCGGGATATAAAATATATCAGAAGCACAGAATAGGTTGTGCAGGTGGTGGATTGGCAATGTATGTGAAAGATAATGTACAATCAAATGAAGCAAAAATCTTAAATGAATCAAAATGTTCTATATAATCACTATGTAGAGTAAGTTCATGCTCTAATAAGAATATAGTAGTAGAAATATATTATCAACCGCCTGACCAGGACAGTGATAGTAACATTGAAATGCTAAGGGAGGTTAGAGAGGCTATCAAAATAAAAAATTCAATAATAGGGGATTTCAGTTATCACCATATCGACTGGGTGCATGTCATCTCGGGATGAGACACAGAGATAAAGTTTCTCAATGCCTTAAATGACTGCTTTGTGGATGAGCTAGGACAGCAACCCACCTGGGGAGAGGCAGTTCTCAATTTAGTACTGCGTGGAGCACAGGATCTGGTCCAGGGAGGTAACTATTACAGGACCGCTTGGGAATGGTGATCATAATATAATAACACTTAACATTCTGGTGGTGGGAAGAACACCTCAGCAGTCCAACACTCTGGCATTTAATTTCGAAAACGGGAATTACACAAAAATGAGGAGGTTAGTTAAATTAAAAGGTACAGTGACTAGAGTAAAATCTCTGCAAGCTGCATGGAAACTTTTCAAGGACTCCACAATAGAGGCCCAACTTAAATGTATACCCCCAAATTAAAAAAACATAATAAGAGACCTAAAAAAGAGACACCATGGCTTAACAACCATGTAAAAGAAGCAGTGAGAGATAAAAAGGCATCTTTTAAAAAGCAGAAGTCTAATTCTTATGAGGTAAATAGGAAGGAACATAAACACTGCCAAGTTAAGTGTAAAAATGTAATAAGAAAAGCCAAAAAAGATTTTGAGGAACAGCTAGTCAAAAACTTAAAAAGTAATGGCAAAATGTTTTTAAGTACATTAGAAGCAGGAAGCCTGCTAAACAACCAGTGGGGCCCCTAGACAATCGAGAAGCAAAATGTGCAATCAAGGACAATAAAGCCATTGCGGAGAGACTAAAGGATTTCTTTGCTTCATTCTTCAAGGCTGAGGGTGTTGGGGAGATGCCCAAACCTGCACCATCCTTTGTGGGTGATGAATATGAGGAATTGTCTCAGATTCAAGTGTCATTAGAGGAGGTTTTGGAACAAGTAGAAGAATTTAACAGTAACAAATCACCGGGACCGAATGGCATTCACACAAGGGTTCTGGAAGAGCTCAAATGTGAAAATGAGGAATTAACTGTGATTTGTAACCTATTCTTTAAATCACCTTCTCTACGCAAGGACTGGAAGATAGCTAACATAATGCCAATATTTAAAAAGGGCTGTAGATGTGACCCTGGCAATTACAGACTGGTAAATCTAATGTCAGTACCAGGAAAATTAGTTGAAACAATTGTAAAGAATAAAATTGTCAGACAAGTAGAAGAATATAATTCGTTGGGCAAAAGTCAACATGGTTTCTTTAAAGGGAAATCCTGTCTTGCTAATCTATTAGAATTCTTTGAAGGGGTTTACAAATCCTCAGATAAGAGGGATCCAGCAGATGTAATATACTTAGATTTCCAGAAAGCCTTTGACAAAGTCCTTCCCCAAAGGCTCTTGTGTAAATTAGGTTGTCATGGGATAAGAGGGAAGATCCTTTCATGGATTGAGAAGTGGTTAAGAGACAGGAAACAAAGGATAGGAATAAATGGTAAATTTTCTAAATGGAGAAGGATAATGAGTGCAAGGGGCAGTACAAGGACCAATCCTATTCAACATATTCATAAATGATCTAGAGAAAGGGGTAAGTAGTGAGGTGGTAAAGTGTGCAGACAATATAATAATCAAGACGAAAGTAGACTGTGAAGAACTTCAAAAAGATCTCACCAAACCAACAAAGTGGCAAATGAAATTTAATGTGCATAAGCACATTGGAAAAAATAAGGCCAAGTATACATACAATATAAGGGGGGCTAATTTAGGTAAAGCTAATCAGGAAAGAGACCTTGGGGTTACTGTGGATAGTTCCTTGAAAACATCCACGCAGTGTGCAGCAGCAATCAAAAAAGCAAATAGGATGTTAGGAATTATTAAAAAAGGGGTAGAA
This sequence comes from Carettochelys insculpta, assembly GCF_033958435.1. Classification (NCBI taxonomy): domain Eukaryota; kingdom Metazoa; phylum Chordata; order Testudines; family Carettochelyidae; genus Carettochelys; species Carettochelys insculpta. Next base: position 12,450,915 of record NC_134150.1, on the reverse strand, counting down.
AATAAGACAAAGAATATGTTACTGCTCCTGTATAAAACTATGATATGCCCATATCTTGAACACTATATACCGATGTAGTCTCCTCACCTCAAAAAAGATACTTTCACATTAGAAAAGGTTCAGAAAAGGGCAACTGAAATGATTTGGGGTTTGGAGCTCTTCCCATATGAGGAGAGGCTAAAAAATCTGGGACTTTTCAGTTTAGAAAAGAGAAGACTGAGGAGGGGATATGACAGAGGTATATAAAAGCATGAGCGGTGTGGAGAGGGTTAATAGAGAAAAGTTATTTGCTTGTTCTCATAATGTCAGAACTAGAGGATACCAAATAAAATTAATGGTTAGCAGGTTTAAAACTAATACAAGAAAGTTCTTTTTCACACAGCGTACAGTCAACCTGTGGAACTCCTTGCCAGAGGAGTTTGTGAGGGCCAGGACTAAGGGTATTAGCCAGGGAGTAGGTATGGTGTCCCTGGCCTCTGTTTGTGAAAGGCTGGAGATGGATGGCAGGAGACAAGTCTCTTGATCGTTTTCTTTGGTCACCCCCTCTGGGGCACCTGCCACTGGCCACTGGCCACTGTCAGCAGATGGGATATTGGGCTAGATGGACCTTAGGTCTGCCTGAGTAATGGCCATTCTTATGTTGTTAAGGTGCTGAGGCAGACGTATCATTTAAAAAAAGGAACTAAATGGATGTTTTGAGTCATCGCCAAAAATATACAGCCTCTATTAGGAGCTGTATGGGATTCTAGGGAGTGACCCAGTGACTGTCCCGAAAGAGTCTGAAGATACCCCTGAAGATATTTCATAGGAATCCTCTGGCAACAACAATGTAGACATGGTGGATAAGGCAGAGGATGAGGATGACATTTGTCAGCAGGCAAATGGAGTAGCTGATATTGCCAACAACCAAGAACTTGTTTTTACTTTGGATCTCGTCCTTTCCTCCGGGATGTGTTGCAACCAGACCTGATGGTGCGGAGGGCACCTCTTGTGAGTTCTCATTTTTAATGATGTTACAGGCGGGCTGAGGCAATTGGGTGTGATCTGGGGCAGCCACTGTACCTACACAGACTAGGGATCCCAGAACAACTTGTTAATGTGTTGGGGGACAGATCGCCAATCTCCCTTGTACATTTCCATAAAGCTCTCAGAAAGGTACTCTTTAATTATTCTTATGAGGTTCTGGAGAGGCCTGCTTTATTTCAGCCTCCTCAATAGGATACTTTTCCACACCAAGCCAGCAGTAAGTAATCTGACATCCATGGCACCACAGAGCAGTGCAGCACAACGACCAGCCTTGTACTCACATTTAGTCAGGATACATTCCTTGTCAATGTTTCGTAGTGTAAGGAGTCCGATATTTCTTTTTGCAACCAAGAAGAAGTAGGGAAGGAGCATTAATCTACTATGTGTTAGCAAAAGCTGCTCTGCCATGCCACTATTCTCCGTGGGCTGCTGGGGGAAGGGAATTTTCACTGTTCCAGCTAAGAGGGTTAGGAGGGGGAGACCAAGTGGTGACAGAGAGAGCCAGGCACATGCAGTGACCACAACTACCACAGCCACTGGGCCACCTCCCCATCTGCTTGCAGCATGCACAGCTGCAGAAACTGCTTGTGTAATCTCCCAATCTGTGCCTTACCAAGACTGGAAGTGAAATGAGTGAAGCAGGTCCCTTAAGATCTCTGTATAGTACTTGTTGCACAGAGGATTCTTAAAAGCCAACATTTGTCATTGCGGGGTGTATATGCCTGTTGTTTTTCACAGAGGCTCATTCATGAAGTTTCTTTGTATGTTGTTAAATCTATCTACAATAAATGTATCTCCTTAATGTCTGGCCTTCACTTATGTTTTGTTGCAGTGTGCTGAACAGCAGGCTGTTTGACTACTGCTCATTCCCCCCCTCCCCACCCCGAACTGTTAGGTTGGCAGGGATCCATAGGAGGAAACAAATATAGGAAGTTATGTTCATAGAGCATACAGCACATGGAAGCACCCGCACAGAGAAGGCACAGTTAAATGTGTGGAGAAGAACCATGCTGGAGAAGACGTGAGTTCATTGAGAATAAAGGAGAGCAGACCATGAGGCAAGAAGAGAGCACAGAGTGTGAAGTGGAGACCCAGAGGGAGACATTGCAGCTGATGAGGCACAGGAGCACAGAGCCCCGCTGCAGCCCATGATGAACCACATGCCCTCCTCACCGTGTTCCCTAACCACCACCCCCTCTTTGGTACCCCAGAATGGCAGGGTGAGGGGTGGGTGGGGGGTTTACTGAAGGGCAGCATTATGTGCCACTCACAGGGACACTTTTGAGAGCAGAAGGCTGAAATTCCTCCACCTGCGTGATGGCAAAATGCCATTGATTACCCCTCCTGAAACAAAAAGCAGTCAAGTAGCACTTTAAAGACTAGCAAAATAGTTTATTAGGTGAGATTTCATGGGACAGACCCACTTCTTCAGACCATAGCCAGACCAGAACAGACTCAATATTTAAATATTTGGTCTGGCTATGGTCTGAAGAAGTGTGTCTGTCCCACGAAAGCTCACCTAATAAACTATTTTGCTAGTCTTTAAAGTGCTACTTGACTGCTTTTTGTTTTGATAGCATATAGACTAGCACGGCTTCCTCTCTGTTACCACTCCTGAAATGTCTGCCATGCACTCCTTTGGTGTCCCCTCATTAAAAACAATTAAGCTAAAAAACCCACAATGTCTTTGTTACTAGTGTCATGCAGAGGGGTGGGGGATGGTAATTACAGGCTTTACAGGCAAGCGCACATCATTAAGCAGGGGACAGCCTTAAGAGCAAAAGACAGAACTGTCATGTTGCTGTCTATTCATTCCTAAAGCTGTATTTCAAAGCCTCCCTGATTAGCAGTGCCTCTTGCTGTGCTCTCCGTATTGCTCTGGTGTCTGGCTGCTCATAATTTCTGGTCTGGTGTTCAGCTTCTGCCCTCTATCTTGTCACGAAATTCCCCTTGCCCCCCTTGCTTTCACATAACTTATGAAGCACACAGCAGACTGCCACCACGAGGGGAATGTTGCTTTCTCTGAGGCCTGAGTCAGGAGGCTGCTGAACCTGGCTTTTGAATGGCCAAATGTGCGTTCTGTTACCATTCTGCATTTGTTCAGCCTGTAGCCTTACTGCCATTCAGGCTGCATGTGTATGGCTGCATGAGCCAAGAGAAAAAGGGGTAGGCTGGATCACCCAGAATCATTATTGGCGTATTCATGCTTCCAGTGGTGATTTTTTTAGTCTTGGAAGAAAGATTTTCTGCAGCTTTATGAACAGACCGCAGATCCTAAAAGGGTGCATCATGCTCCTTTGCTGACAATCCCACATTGATGTTGGTGAAACGACCCTTGTGATCCACCAGCACCTGCAAAACCATGAAGAAATACCCATTGCAGTTAATGTACACTGCAGCAAGGTGTTCTGATGCCATGATGGGGATGTGCATTTTGAAGGAGCAAAACTTTAACTCTGTGTAGATTCAAGCACAATGCTTTTTTCAGCTGTCTGAGTGTCACTTCACTTGTTAGGCTCAGTGAAACTGGTGAACAGCTGATTACAGTGAATAATATAGAGTGCCAATGGGTGGAGGGAAGCAAAGGCGCTGGGTGTTCCCCAAAACCCCTGAACAATGCTAGCAGCAAGTCATAATGAGCGCAAATAAGCCAGTCATCGAAAAGATTACATAACTGCTCCGCCCATAGCTCAGGTTTACATGTGAATACAAAGGTATTATCCCTGAAGTTTTCTCTTATAGAAGATAGGTTAAATTCCAATTTCTAGTCTTTGGGAATGTCAAGTGGCATCTTCTGGTAGGTGTTTTATGCTGGTCTTGAGACATAAAGGAACAAATAAGCACTTGGTACATTTAAAAATGCTACCTCCTTTTCTGGGCTCAGATTGGCATCTTTGAAGGGTAGACACCATCACTCATGCTGACAGGTTAGATCTTTTCTTGAACTGGGCTGCGGAAGATTTGTTATGACTTTTTCTCAACTAGAAAACAGACTCTTTGGGCATCTCTCTAATGAATTATGGTACTGTAATTCAAGATAAGCCCCAATTACTGCTTTCACAACCAAAGTTTACACTTGTTTAATGTCGAATAACTAAAAGACGCTTTGTGTGTGGGCCATGCCTTGTTCACTTAGAATGAAAGTTTTGGGGCCTGTTTTGTCTAACTTTGTTAAAGATTTTTGAGAAAAGAGAGTGGCCAGAACCTGGCATAATACAAAATCAGGATCTTAGCCCTTCAGTTCCATCTGTCATCCTATAGACTAACCAATATTTTGAAGCACAAGCTTTTGTGGGCAAAGACCTGCTTCATCAGATGCATGAGAGTGGGGTCCCAGAGGAGGGTTTTGGAGAGGGAGCCTCAGTCAAGGGGAGGGCCAGAGCTGAAAAGGTCTGTTCAGTCACGGAGGACGTGGTCCATTGCCAGCAGTTAATGTGGAGTTGTGAACATTAAGAGGGGAAATCAGGTCAGTTCAGTCAGGGAGGATGGGCCCCATTATCAATAGCAAATGTGGAGGGGTGCACATCAAGAGTGGAGAAACTGCTTTTGTAATTGGACAACCACTCCCAGTCTCTGTTCAATCCTTAGTTGATAGTGTCAGATTTGCAAATGAATTGCAGCTTTGCAGTTTCTATTTGGAGTCTGTTTTTGAAGTTTGTTGTTGTAGAATTGTGACTTTTAAATCTGTCACTGAGTGTCCAGGGAGATTGAAGTGTTCTCCTATGGGTTTTTCTATGTTGCCATTGCTGATGTGTGATTTGTGTCCATTTATTCTTTTACATAGAGACCGTACCATTGGGCCAATGTATATTGCAATGCGACATTGCTGACACATGATGGCATATATTATATTAGTAGATGTGTGGGTGGAAGAGCCCCTGATGGTGTGGTTGATATGGCTGGGTCCTGTGGTGGTATCGCAGGTATAGGTATGTGAGCAGAGTCAGCACTGAGGTTTGTTTCAGGGATTGGTTCCAGGTTTAGAGTTACTGTGGTGTGGTGCGAAGCTTCCAAATCACAGGCCTTGGTTCTCATGGGAGACTTTAATCATCCAGACATTTGTTGGGAGACGAATACATCAGCACGCAGACAATCCAGGAGGTTTTTGGAGAATGTTGGGGATAACTTCTTGGTACAAGTGTTGAAGGAACTGACCGGGGCTGTGCACAACTTGACTTACTGCTCACAAACAGGGAAGAACTAGTAGAAGAAATAGAAGTGGGAGGGAACCTGGGCTGCAGCGACCATGAGATCGTAGATTTCATGATCCGGACAAAAGTAAGAAAGGTAAGCAGTAACATACAGACCCTTGATTTCAGAAGAGCAGACTTTGACTCGCTGAGAGAACGGGTGAGCTGGATCCCTTGGGAAATGAAGATGAAGGGGAAGAGAGTTGAAGAGAACTGGCAGTATTTTAAAGAAGTCTTACTGAAGGCACAGGAACAAACAATCCCGCTGCATAGTAAGAAATGCAAATGTGGTAGGCAACCAGCTTGGCTAAACAGGGAAATCCTTAGTCATCTTAAATTCAAAAAGGATGCATACAAGAAATGGAAACATGGACAGTTGACTAAGGAGGAGTATAAACATACGGCTGGAGAATGCTGGGCAGTAATCAGGAAAGTGAAAGCACAATTGGAACTGCAGCTGGCAAGGGATGTGAAGAGTGACAAGAAAGGTTGCTACAGGCATGTGAACAATAAACAGGTTTTTCTTCGAGTGTCCCCGTGGGTGCTCCACATTAGGTGTCGGGCTCGCCCGGCGCCGCAGATCGGATCTTCCAAGCAGTTTCTGCTGGACCGCGCATGCGCCGGTGCGCGCCGCTCCCTTGCGCGCTCCTGGCCACGTGCGCGATCCGGTCCCCACCAGTTCCTCTTAACCGCCGTCGGCTGCAGACGGAATCCGACTAGGCTACGGCCAAGTTAGCGTATTCAATGGTTTTAACTGTTTTTCTTGAAAGTTTTCCAGTTCTTAGGCTACTGTTAAGTTAGCCAGTTGTAATTTTCGAAAAAAAAAAAAAAAAGAAACAACAAGTGGGACGGCATTCAGTCCAGTCCTAGTAACAAGCGGAGCACCGGAGGCCAGGAGCCTAGGGCCATTAGCCCTCCTGCCACGGCACACTATCGGAGAGGGGGAAAACAGCACAGAGAAGGTGCTAAGTACCCATTAACAACAGAGCCGTGCGTCCTCGGGGCACGGCCAAAGGCCACAAGTTTGACACACAGATCCAGGGCTGCGCCATCACTACCATCGCACAAGGTCATCCGAAACGGCTATTCCACCATCGCCTCCGACCATTCTACGACCAGTGGCAAAGGATCACCACAGACAAATGGGTGCTGGAGATCATAGCCACGGGGTACGCCATCCCCTTCCAGTCGCTCCCACCGCCACGACCTCCACCCAAGCCCCACCTCCAGGAGGCCTCCCACATAGCGAGGCTCAAGCAGGAGGTAGACCATCTCATGCTCATAGGGGCAGTGGAAAGAGTGCCGGAGCAACTGCAAGGAAAAGGGTTCTACTCGAGGTACTTCCTCACAGAGAAAAAGACAGGAGGCTGGAGGCCCATCTTAGATCTTCGAGGCCTCAACCGGTACCTGCACAAGCAACGCTTTCAGATGATCACAATCGCCTCCATCCTTACGGCACTGGATGATGGAGATTGGTTCGCAGCCCTCGACTTACAAGACGCGTATTTTCACATAACTATCCATCCGGCTCACCGACGATTCCTCCGGTTCATGGTAGGCAAAGAACATTTTCAATACAAGGTCCTACCGTTTGGCCTCTCCTCGGCCCCCAGAGTCTTCACCAAGACCTTGGCAGTGGTGTCAGCCTACCTGCACAGACAGGGGGTATTTATATTCCCGTATCTAGACGACTGCCTACTCAAAGGGGCCTCGAAAGAGGAGGTACTACGCATGATGCGCGTCACAGCAGGCACGTTCTCTTCGCTCGGCCTGGTTATCAATCTGGCAAAATCAAAGATAGACCCGACACAGGACATAGAGTTCATAAATTCTGTTACAGCGAGAGTGTATCTACCAGAGACTCGCTTTCGGGCCATCGGCTCCCTCATGCAGGTCATCACCTTCAGCCCTACGGTGCCGGTCCTGACGTGCTTACAGCTGCTGGGCCACATGGCAGCAGCGACGTTCGTAGTACAGACCGCCAGGTTACACATGCGCAGCATGCAGCACTGGCTGGCGAGCGTATACAAACCGGCAGCACACACTGTTCTCAGGGTGGTGTCGCCCACAACAGAGGTGCGCAAATCCCTGCAATGGTGGGTAAACCCCAAGAACTTGCTAACAGGGGTACCCTTCCACCAACCACAAATATCAGTTTTTCTTACTACAGATGCCTCCCTCATAGGGTGGGGAGCACACATGGGCGAAGAGGTGACTCAAGGGCTGTGGTCCTTCACGGAGCAGTCACTGCACATAAATATACTGGAGCTCAGAGCAGTGTTCAACGCCTGCAGACACTTTCGAGACCATATACAAGGCAAAGTAGTCGGGATCAGTACAGACAATACCTCCACCATGTTTTATATAAATCGGCAAGGAGGAGCTCGGTCCCGTGCCTTATGTGCGGAAGCAGTCCGGTTATGGAACTGGTGCATCGCCAACAATGTAATCTTGAAAGCCTCGTACTTACCAGGCGCTCACAATGTGAAGGCAGACCAGCTGAGCAGGCGTTTCGCACTCACGCACGAGTGGCAGATCCGTCCCGATCTGCTACGACCGATTTTTCACGCATGGGGTTTTCCCCAGATAGACCTGTTTGCCACTCAACACAACAAGAAGTGCCCACGATTCTGCTCCAGGGGACGACTGGGATGGGGGTCCCTGGGGGACGCATTCGCAATCTCGTGGAGGGGCCCCCTGCTTTACGCTTTCCCTCCCACAGTGCTCATCCACAAAGTCTTGCAGAAAGCCAGGAGGGAAGGAGCCCAAATGATCCTGATAGTCCCAACGTGGGATCGACAGCAATGGTTCCCCCTACTCCTGCGCATGTCGGACCGTCCACCGATGCCCCTTCCGGTGGCGCCGGATCTGCTCATTCAAGCCCAGGGGTCCATAGTGCATCCGCACCCCCAAGGCCTGCGACTACAAGCGTGGTTAATCCATGGCTCAGCTCCCTAGAGAGCACATGTTCGGAGGAAGGGCAGCAAGTCCTAGAAAGTAGCAGGAGGACTTCCACCAGGAAGACCTACAAGCAGAAATGGACTCGCTTCACGGCATGGTGTTCTACCAAACAGCTAGCCCCCCTTTCGGTGCCTATACCTCTAATATTAGAGTATCTACTGGACCTCAAGAGAGGAGGACTCTCACTATCCTCGTAAAAGGTCCACCTTGCCGCCATTTCGGCGTTCAGACACGAAGAGGAAGGGCACACGGTGTTCGCCCATCCCATGGTTACCATGTTCCTCAAAGGGTTGGTAAACCTATACCGCCCTCGGAAACCGCTTCCACCTTTGTGGAACTTGGACCTGGTGCTTAATGTGCTAACGGGACCACCGTTCGAGCCTCTGGCCACGGTTTCCCTCTGCCTCCTTACAATAAAGACGACCTTTCTTCTCGCAATCACGTCAGCTTGCAGGGTGAGCGAACTTGCGGCAGTTATGGCAACGCCACCCTGCACTGTTTTTTCCAAGGAGGCGGTAACCGTACGGCTGCATCCAGCCTTTATTCCTAAAGTTTCTTCTGAGTTTCACATTAACGAACCTATTGTTTTACCCTCGTTTTATCCAAAGCCTGATAACTCTAAGAAAGAGGCGCGCCTACAGCTCCTGAAAGTGAGGAGGGCGCTATCCTTCTATATAGACAGGACCAAGTCCTTCCGGAAAACGGATAGACTCCTAGTCTCTCTCGCTCCTAAATCGAAAGGAGAAGGTCTCTCTTCGCAGAGAATCTCGAAGCACATCGTATCTTGCACAAAAATGTGCTACGAACTCAAAAAGACTCCTTTACTAGCCACTCCCAGAGCTCATTCCACTAGGGCGGTGGCGGCATCAACAGCCTTTTTCAAGGGCGTTGCGCTAAAAGACATTTGCAGAGCGGCGACCTGGTCATCCTATGACACCTTCGCCAAACATTACGCCCTTCACAGGGTATTCCAAGAGGATACCCGTCTCTCGACAGCGGTCCTCTCGGGGACAAGCTGCACATAATCCGATTACCCACCTCCTATCTTGGGTTACCGCTGGGTAGTCACCTAATGTGGAGCACCCACGGTAACACTCGAAGAAGAAAGAAAGGTTACTCGCCGTAGTAACGGTGGTTCTTCGAGATGTGTCCCCGTGGGTGCTCCACTACCCGCCCATCCTCCCCGCTTCGGATTTCTGTTTAGTGTTTTGCAGGAGCATCCGAGGCGGTTGGTCAAGGAACTGGCGGGGACCGGATCGTGCACGTGGCCAGGAGCGCGCAAGGGAGCGGCACGCACCGGCGCATGCGCGGTCCGGCAGAAACTGCTTGGAAGATCCGATCTGCGGCGCCAGGCGAGCCCGACACCTAATGTGGAGCACCCACGGGGACACATCTCGAAGAACCACCGTTACTACGGTGAGTAACCTTTCTTTATCAGAGAAGGTGTGGGGCCATTACTGGGTGAGGGAGGTAACCTAGTGACAGATGATGCTGGAAAAGCTGAAGTACTCAGTGCTTTTTTCCCTTTAGTCTTCATGGACAAAGTCAACTTCCACATGAGGGTCCTAGACAATGCAGTATGGGAAGGTGGAGGGCAGCCATCTGTGGGGAAGGAACAAGTTCTGAGCTATCTAGAAAAAGTAGATGTGCACAAGTCCATGGGTCTGAATTTAATGCACCCCAGGGTACTGAGGGAATTGGCAGAGGTCATTGCTGAACCTTTGGCCATTATCCTTGAAGACTCTTGGAGATCAGGGGAGATACCGGATGACTGGAAGAAGGCAAACATAGTGCCCATCTTTAGAAAAGGAAAGGAGGATAATCCAGGGAACTATAGACCAGTCAGCCTTACCTCAATCCCTGGGAAAATAATGGAGGGAATCCCCAAGGAATCCATTTTGGAGCACTTGGAAGAGGGGAAAGTGATCAAAAGTAGCCAACATGAATTCCCCAGGGGCAAGTCCTGCCTGAACAATCTGATTAGCTTCTATGACGAGGTACCAGTCTCTATGGACATGGGGAAGTCAGTGGATGTGACATACCTTGACTTTAGCAAGGCTTTTGATACGGTCTCCCACAACATTCTTGTCCATAAGTTAAGGAAATATGGATTGGATACTTGGACTATAAGATGGATAGAAAGCTGGCTTGAGGGTCGGGTCCAACGGGTAGTGGTTAATGGCTCAATATCTGGATGGCAGTCTGTTTCAAGCGGAGTGCCGCAAGGCTCAGTTTGGGGGCCGGTGTTATTCAACATCTTTATTAATGACCTGGAGGAGGGTCTGGATTGCACCCTCAGCAAGTTTGTGGATGACACAAAACTAGGGGAGAAGTAGATTCTTTGGAGGGTAGAGACAGAATCCAGAGGGACCTGGATAAATTGGAGGACTGGACCAAAAGAAATCTGATGCGGTTCAATATGGAGAAGTGTAGAGTCCTGCACCTGGGACGGAAGAATCCCAAGCACTGTTACAAGCTGGGGACCAAGTGGCTCAGCAGCAAGACAATGGAAAGGGACCTAGGGGTTGTGGTGGATGAAAGGCTGGATATGAGTAAACAGTGTGCCCTTGTAGCCAAGAAGGCTAACGGCATACGAGGGTGCATTAGGAGGAGGATTTTGAGCAGATCTAGAGAAGTAGTAATTTCTCTTTATTCGGCACTGGTGAGGCCGCATCTGGAATATTGTGTCCAGTTTTGGGCCCCCGCAGTATAAAAAGGATGTGAATTTGCTGGAGCAGCTTCAGCGAAGGGCAACAAAAACGATTAAGGGTCTGGAGCACAAGACCTATGAGGATAGGCTGAGGGATTTGGGCTTGTTTAGTTTACAGAAGAGAAGACTGAAGGGTGATTTAATAAGAGCCTTCAACTTCCTGAAGGGGAGCTCTAAAAAGGAGGGTGAGAAACTGTTCTCAGTGGTGTCAGATGGCAGAACAAGGAGTAATGGTCTGAAGTTGAAGAGGGAGAGGTGTAGGTTAGATATTAGGAAAAACTACTTCACCAGGCGGGTGGTGAAGCATTGGAATGCGTTGCCTAGAGAGATGGTGGATTCTGCATCCCTTGAGGTTTTTAAGTCCCGTCTGGACAAGGTCCTGGCTGGGATGACTTAGTGGGGGTTGATCCTGCTTGAAGCAGGGGGCTGGACTAGATGACCTCCTGAGGTCCCTTCCAGCCCTGTGATTATGTGGTCTGTAGTTGCTGGTGAGAATTTGTTTAAGGTTGGCAGGCTGTCTGTAGGTGAGAACTGGCCTGCCTCCCAAGGTCTGTGAGAGAGGAGGATTCTTGTCCAGGATGGGTTGTAGATCACTGATTTATGTGCTGAAGAAGTTTTATCTGGGCGCTGTATGCTCCAGTCCCTCAGACAGAGACAAACATCTATAAGACCTTTGTCAAGCTTTCCTGAAACTACAATACCCACCTATGGAAGTGAAGAAACAGATTGACAGAGCCAGATGTGTACTGAGAAGCCACCTGCTACTAGACAGGCCCATCAGGGAAAACTGCAGAACATGACTGGTTATGACATACAGCCCCCATCTAAAAAGTCTCCAGTGAATCATCAGTGATCTATCATCACAGGACCCAACCACATCATCAGAGGCTCTTTCTCAAAGTTCCATGAAAGTAGCCTTATACATGCGTAAGTTTTGTAGCCACTGCTGATCATCTCATACCTTCAGAACAGTGCGATCCCATCTGACTGAGCTTATTTCATGGCACCAGAACTGGCACTCCACTGTGTACAAAGCGTCTCCCTGTTCCTTTTTCCATTGTGTCTCAGTTGTAAATGTTTGTGTCCTTCTCAGTCTTCATTGCTCTGAAGACTGTTTAGGTTCTGTACACACTGCAGCACAGTGTGTGAGGAGCTCATAATAGTTGTCACAGTAGTTTTAAGATGATCAGGTTCTGTGCTAGCCTTGCAATGGCATCTGCATGGATATGGAAAAAGGGAATGAAAATCGTTTTACCTATTGCTTTCCAAAGGGAGGGCGTCGAGAAAAGTGCACTATGGGAGCCTGACGACAAACACCCACAACCATCTGCAGCACCTTTTTGTCACGTCAGACACTGGGATAGAAACAATGCAAGGGAGCAGCACAACTGTGGGATTAGGTACCCACAGTGCATTGCTGACAAAGTTGAAGCTTGCAATGCTAAATAGAACACACACTTGAGTTTATGTGCCAGTGTGGATTTGCACTCTTGACTTTGTAAAAGCGGGTGCTAGAAAATTGACCTTAACAAAGTTGACCTAATTATGTAGAGTAGACGTACCCTAGGTCTCCCTCTTAAACTGACTGTGCTGGCTCCAGATGATTGCTCATGTTTCTTGTACTTTTCTAGTTGTTGCCGTGCTCTGCCTTGCATTTCTCTAGTTCTGAAATGTCAATTGTAGGCATGTGGGTCTTGAGGAAATGTCCCTGATGCTTTGTTGTTTATATAATCTCATTGGCTCATTGGCAGTAGACCAAATTCATATTTGGTGTGCATGGGCGCAACTGCACTGAAGTCAGCAGTATTAACTTTCTTATACCAGTTCTGAATTTGACTAAACATTTCGACACCTGCTTGTGTTTGAATGATATACATCATAGTTAGGACCCTATCAAATTCATGGCCATGAAAAATGTGTAATAGACTCTGAAATCTGGTTCGTCCCTTGGTTTTTTGTGTGGTTTTGTACAGATTTCATGCAAGAGACCAGTGTTTTTCAATTTGGGGATCCTGCCCAAATAGGAGTTGTAGGCACATCTGAAGGCTGTTTCAGGGGTATCTTCGTACTTCCACCTTTACTTCGGCTCTGACTTCAGCACAACACCATGCTGCCTTTACTTCAGTTTGATTGCTGGCAACAGGCATGTCTTTAGAGCTGGTCTCCTGGCATGCAGCTGCCACTCTGCAGCTGCCCAACTCTGAAGGCATTACTGCCATAAGCAATCATGCAGAAATAACGGTATCAGTATTCTTTTGTCTTATAATAAATACTTATATAGTCATTCATCTGAAGATTGCCTCTTACTACAAACAATTAATGAATCTCACAACACCCTGGAAAGAGAACCATAATAAAACACACATTGTTTGCTTATGGCCAGCTTAGCCACCCATCTAAATCGCTGTGGATCAATGTCCTGTCTTCATTATTTATCAGTCCTCCAATCTTTTTCTTCTTGCTGCAAATTTTATCAATGATGATTTTATATTTTCTTCAAGGGCAGTGATAAAAATGTTAAGTGCACTTAGCTACTTGGAATTACTTAGCATAATCTACATTTACAGATTGTATTTGTCCTAATTGTTTAGAGTTTAATTTCCATTTTTGTGGTGCTGTTAGTAATGTACCTATTCTTGGAGTTTGATTCCTATCTGGTCCTTGATACCACCATCCACTTTCAGGTGTGATTAGGTTAGTGCTGATTTTTTTATACCAGAGGGTAACCATGACACACTGGGTGGATAGATTGAAAAAGTCTGAGGGTCATTTCTGTATTTCCTCCTGTAATAACTTCTCAAATATGTTTCCTAGTTTGTATCATGCATTAGGCTGAATTGGGAGAATAGCTTGCTATAAAAAGTAAAGAAATATTTTCCTGTGGTCTTGGAATTTGCTAATTTTTTTTAATACTTTCTGTTGCTCATGACACACTGCGATCAAAGTCGTGCCCTCTATGTGGTTGCATAAATTCAGTTGTTAAAACTGTCTCCTACTTATGTCAGAAAAAATGTGAACAGCATTTCATGATGCCCAGATTGTACCATTTTAAAGTGGCTTTTATGAGGGACAAAAATTTTGTCTTTCATGACCTGTCCTTACTGCTTTTTGTGTGTACAACATAGGTTAAAAGAAGTAATTATTTTCAGCTCACTGACTAGAAGGAAGATTAATAGCATCTGAAAGGAATGTAATGAAAGGCTGACCCAACTGGCTTCTGCATTATTCCTTATTTTTCCTACTTTCATCGCTATCGCCTTTGGGCTACAACAAATGTAATTTATGTTAGTATCACTGCATAAAAGGTGAGAGGTCACTTTTTAATGAGGGTATGTCTGATTGGGAATCAAGTTTGAGAAGCTTATGTTGCAGAGGGCAGTCAACAAAACCCAGCTGAAATATGCACACACAAAGAAATTCAAGGAAATATATTATTTAATAAGAAATAAACCTTCCATCTTTACGATACATGTTATAGTCAAGTCTAGTTAGCATAAACCAGATTGAGTTGGACAATAAGCTTTGAGAAATACAGATATTGTAATGGTACAGTTTGGTAAATCTTTGTGGGTCCCTTTGCTAATAGAAATTCTGGCAATTTTGTACTAAACTATGCATTTATATAAAAATTTTTAAAAAATTCCAGTCTCTCTGCAATTGGCAAGTTGCTACACACTTTTTCTCATCTCTACCTCACCTGACCTTCTAGGAAAAAGCTGTATTGTATTTATGCCTAAGGTACTGTACAGGGTGGAATTGTGTATTAGTGAAGCATTTATGTTAGCAAAGTGGTATTTCACTGATATTCAGTATTGGCCAATTTGTTCATAGAACAAAGTTTATACTCCTTGGGAACAAAAACAGTGAAGTAGGCCACTCTAGTTATTTGTGATCAAATTATTCTTTTATGGAGGTTCAGAAATCGTATTTTGTAAAGAGTTTTGCATTAAAAAAAAAGTCAGCATTTCCAAACGGTTATGACGCTGGATTCTGAGAGATTACTAATTTCCCTGGCTGTGTCCACACTAGCTCCCTACTTCGAAGGGACAATAGTAAGTAAGTAGGGTGTCAGGAGATTATTAATGAAATGCTGTGCTGCATATGCAGCACTTCGTTAAGCTAATTCTCCCCCATGGCAAGTTCGAAGTATTAAACTCTGAAGTGCTGGCTCGTGTGTAGCTGCGGCTAACCTACTGGTACTTCAAGTGCCTGGGCAACTTCAAAGTACCTTTACTCCTCATGTTTAACACTTCAAAGTTGCTGTGGGGGAGAATTAGCTTAATGAAGTGCTGCATATGCAGCACAATGCTTCATTAATAATTTCCCAATACCCTTACCATGTTCCGTTCGAAGTAGGGAGCCAGTGTAGAGAAGCCCCGTGTGTTTTAAAGCAGGAAGTATGTATGTATCTATGATACCATAGCTTGGTAATTGATGGCAAATATTGTCTTTTTAAATGGAAACTTCTGCACATAAAACCCTAAAGGAGGCAAGGTTCATCATGCATTGGATTTTATTGTGAAAGTTTCACACAGCAAGGCTATTTCACAAACAAGGAGTTTCATAAACCCAGTAAATACAGTTCAAAGGCTTTGAAAAGATATTGCAGGAGTATGCTATCTTAAAGAGGGTTGCATTTTTGGCTATACAGAATGCACCCTATCATCACATAGCATCAGCTTGTGCTCCTTAATGCTTTACTCTTAAAGATTGGACCTCCCGGGTCCGGCATGCTTGGGACCTGACCGATCCCAAATGAAGGAATTTGCCAGGCCAGGGAGATCCCTGCCACTGGCTCCCCAACCTGCTTCCTCTCCCCTCTATCATCCCTGATTTTAGCTACTGTTTCACTTCATTCCTCCCACAGCTCTTCTTTGTGGTCCTGCAATTTGTTTGCAAGGAGTGGTACTTTAAAGCAGGATAATGTCAAGGACTCAACTTTTCTTCAGTGACAATATGTCTTGAAACTAATAATGAAAATCTTGAAAAAGCTTTTTTAAGTCCATACTTGTTTTACATTGTTTTATAATTAGATCATAGGCTGCGTCTACTCTTGCATTCCTCTGTCAAAAGAGACGTGCAAATGAGGGAAATTGAAAATGCAAATGAGATGCATTTTCACTGGCGCTATATTTGCATATTCTTCTTTTGAAAGAAGAAAAGCAGTGTAGATGTGGCTCTTTTGAAAGTAAACCCCATCTTTTGAAAGAACCCTTTTTCCCATACTGCTTCACTTGACTAGAAAC
The DNA here is from genome assembly GCF_033958435.1 of Carettochelys insculpta. Lineage (NCBI taxonomy): Eukaryota > Metazoa > Chordata > Testudines > Carettochelyidae > Carettochelys > Carettochelys insculpta. Next base: position 12,434,782 of record NC_134150.1, on the reverse strand, counting down.
CCTTTCGCAGCAGGTAGCCACACAGCCTATTGTGGTTTTCCAGACACTACAATTTCAACTACAAGCACAGGACCAATATTTATAACTCCACATATAAAAATGTTACAAACATATAAGCAGCATAAACAGATTCAGTGAATTACCAGCTTTCATTAGACACCTTGCATGGCCTATTTAGCAGAAGATTTGGTGCAAGCTTAGGACAGTGGTTGCAATAGTGTTCGCATGTTCATCTTAAAATCCAATAATATCACAGCTTCCATTGACATCAGTGGTAAAATTCCTAATGACTTCTGTGAGAGCAGAGATAGGCCAATGCCGAATGCTTTTGAACGTCTCACCCATGTTGTCTTGGCTTCATTTGGAGGCCTGTGTGTGGGTGAAATTTAGGCCACAGAGAATATGTGTATAGATACAAGTATAGCTGTATTTTACATTGTGGTCCAGATTATCTCCTGAGGTACATATGTTAGCATACTTTCTATTGAAACTTGCCCATATGCGTATGAGGCACAAAGCTGGACAATAGAAGCTACAGGTGTGAATCTCTGGTCAATTATTTTGATGTTATGTGGAAGCTTTGCTGGGTGATAGTCTCTTCTGAAAATTTGCCCATTTGAGCATGTAATATGTGAGTGACACGTATTGTATACTATTATGTATTATTGCAGCATATGACATATCATAAACTTATATAATAGAAAAAAATGGCACATTTAGATTTCTGAAAGCTTAGAGGTTGAGATAGTGCTGTAAATAATCTTTAAAAGAACCAAGGATTTCAGTGTGTTATATATAAATTTCTTTGTTCTTCTGATTTTGTGTGTTCGCTGACACACGTGCACACGCACACACACAGGCAATCTGAAGACATAGGAAATAGTACAAAGTCCAGCAAATGCCAACATAAAAATAATAATGCGTGTAGCTACGTATGACTGGTATCCATTTTGAGACCAGAGAATTTTGTGACACAAAGTATACTCAAACAGTACCTTTTATAAAGTTGATGGAGGGAATGTGTATTTTTGTTTGTTTGTCTGGTTGATATTGTGGTAAAGTATAGCTACTTGCTCTTCACTTTTGTGATTTTTAAATTGTCACCAGAACCCACAACATAAACACAGCCTTGTTTTTGTTCAGTTGACTATATCTTATTCACTGTATTATGCGCCATTGCACACAGGTATAAAATAATTTGTGCAGAATAAACTGATGTCATTTTTTAAAAAATAACCTTTCTCATCAGAAATGCTTTAATAGTTGAACAAATTCTACAATTATGTATTTCTATGAATGATAGGGACCCTTGTATGAAGTGTTTAATAAATTATTTAACTTTGAAGAACCTTTGAGAAGCAAGGACTCTGTGACTGAGAAGCAGACATGAAAAAATGGTATCCTGAAGTGAATCTAACATGCAGGAATAGATCAATGAGTAAATGATGGTAATATCATTAAATATTTACATGTATAGAGAGCATTGTGACAATAGAAAAGAGACTGCAGTTATTGTTAAGTTGAATAGAATCAAATACAACAGAGTTCAGTCTTCTGTGTGGTCTCTTTTTTAATAATGAAGGAATTTTGGGTTTTGTTGTAAGGGGCCTATTGTATAGGAAGGTTTTTTTCCTAAGAACCAAGTTGAGTTATAATTGTATTAAAAATCTGCTTCAAAATCTCAGAAGTTTCATTAGTTAGGCAAGACTTAGTTATGGATGTTATATAATGTTAAAGGGATTACTGAGTTGAGAAAGGGAAAACTAGATATATGAATAAATACTTAGTCATATAATATCCAGATATTTAGTATTATAACATAATTCTCATCAGTGTTATATTAGTATAAGACTATAAGAATAACTGTGAGATCCATGGAATTATGTCAGAGCAAAAGATCAGAGCTAGTCCTAAAAATCTGTCATTGAAATACAAAATAAAGTAAATGTGATTATAAGCAATAGAATGTACAAATACAAAGTAAGATGTCCGTATGTTTCCTGGGGCTGCATACATTAGCAGTGTTATATGAAATAAATCCTGTTCTATAATAATCAAAATTCTTGTTACATGATTGTTGTGTAAACTGCCCTGTTTTTTTAAACCTGCAAATTATGACTATACAACAGTCATATTGCTTGTAATGTTCTTTTTAACATACATCATGCTTGGTTTCTTGCATAATTTTCAGTGGAAATTTAATGTGTCAGAAGCATAGTATAATAGCTTAATTTTCTAATGGATCAAGAGAAGATATATAGTGATGGAAGTTCTCATATTTAATGTACAATCATTTCAGATAGCTACTAGTTAACAGGAAAGAAATAAAACAAATGTGACAGGTAAATTGGATTTTTAAAAAAAGTATGAAGTTTGTCTTACTATTATAAATCTGTTGAGATTTAATGATCTGTCATGTTACACAATTAAAATAAATTGTTAATATTGAAAATGAAGTAAAACAATAGCATTAAAGCACTTTTTTATGTGTTAATGTTGCAGGTGTCATCCAAAAGAAAAATTATAACTATCTGATATCCACATATTGTTTTCGAATTTGCAACTAAAAGAAATCATGCACTTGATGTTATTGTATACTAGAATTGTGAGGGATTGAATGGCTGAAGAGATGGGTAGTATACCATGAAGTCTTTCACCTCCACTTAATTCGTCTGAATTCTAGAACAGGCAGGTATTGCTTTCTGATAGATGTTTAGTGATTTATTTCTGTACCTGGTTGTTATTAATCCACCCAAGAAATTGGATCTAATTGGCTTCATTACTTGCCAGTTTAACAGAAAAGTGAAAGATTTAAAGAGGGGTACAGTTTGGACCTCTGTTTTCCAGCACTCTTGGGACCTGACCGGTCCCAAATGAGGGAATTTGCCAGACTAAGGAAAGTCCTCTGCCACTGCCCCTCCCCAACCCCTAACTCTTCCTAGCCTGCTGCCAACTCCACTTCCAGCCCCAGCCAGCCACCCTGTCAACAGCCCTAGCTGGGTTGCCTGGGCATGGCCTAGCTGGTTGCCAGGTTGCTTGCCATGACCTCCATTACCCTGATGTAGCTGCCTCAATTTCCCTGCTGAATCAGAGCATCCTAGTTGAGGGAGGTGCGGCCTGTGTGGAAAGTCTTACCACGGTTGATGGTAAGCTGCTTCCACTTAATGCTGTGATCCCTCAAAGATGTAGAGTCTTCTCTTCCCTCTATGACTGTTGTGAAGGAACTTTGTAGTATTCAAAAGGAGTATGGTTAGGGGAACAGCCATTTGATGTGTGAGTGTATTAGCTGAACCTCTGTAGTCTGGCACTCTCTTGTTTGTGTCCATAGTTCAGTATGATTTTAGTTAGTTTGCATGTCCACTTATCAGGGGAGTGGCCAAGTGTCCTGTGGTCCCATAAAGTTTGTTTCTGGCCACCAGTCCTGGCTCTCACTGTTCTGTTCTGTTATTTAGTTCTAATTTACTTCTGAGGCTATGTCTACACTAGCACCTCCCTTTCGAAAGGTTATACAAATAAGGGGATTTTGAAGCGTTGCGGGGTTCTTTCAAAAAGGACTATGTGTAGATGAGCCACACGCAATCAAAAGTGGCACTTTAGAAGTGCCATGGCCACCATTATCCTAATAAGGCTCTGCATGTTCATTCATCGCCTCATTAGAATATTCCAAAGTGTCTTATTAGCATCTCCCTTTTGAAATGAGGGTGCTAGTGTAGACATAGCCTGAATGTCTTCTGAGAGCCCAGTAAAAAGTAGAATGCTGCTGGGCAATATTGACCTCCCAAGGTTCTGCAAATTCTATGGTTTTGCAGCAATCAGGTCGCGAGGGTGCCCTACTAGAGAGGTTCAGCCTTTAAAAGGTATGGGAGATTATTGCTATAAATAGGTGCTTGAAGTAAGGAGGTGGCGGAGAAATAGGTTTAAGAAGGCCCCAGGTCTCAAGAACCCTGCACTGCATTCCTTGGGTGGTTTTACTCAGATGGATTTCAGGCCCTACAGGTGAGGAAGCACACAAGTCCCTAGGGTCAGTTCTTTGAACTCATATTCTTGTAGGGTTCTAGATCCCATCATTTGATTTCCTTAAGGAAAGAATGTTGTTATATTAACACTGCCTTTTCTTCACTGCACATTTTATTTTAACTCATTTTCTCATAATTTTACTGCATATATCCTTTCTATGTAATATAGCTGGAAGTTGTGAGCTAGACACTTTCCATTCCCTGATAAGGCAATCAGATTTTTATCCATCTTTTCGGCAAACGATGCAGGTGTAGGTTATTTTTCAGCACAGCAATAATCTATACTGGGAATAAGATTTTAATGGACATTGTTCCTAAGTAAAATATGAGTGCCAAGTTACTATGCATTGTGCTGAATTAAATATTTGCACTTTAAAGGTTGCAGTAGAAATATAACCATTGTCTGTATTTTTTGGCACAGGCCTGGGAAATAAAGTAGAAGAACCATTCCTGATTTTCAGACTGACTTTGTGGCCTGTTTCTAAGGCACTTCAGGATCTTTCTGGATGAAAGTTTCTATATATGGTAGTAAGAGAATTTATTATTCACTGTCTTATCCAAATCCCATTTCTTACAGCTGCATCCATTTAATAAAAAAAGAGAAAAAAACAAACAAAAACAAAGAACAACATTCATTTAAAAAAAAGCCTTCATTGTTCTTAAAAAGGACCTCGCAATACTAACAATAGAATGAGTCAGTAGTATTCCTGACTTGCCTTCTTTGCCATGATGAATAGTTGGTGATTTCTCATTGAGAGTAGTGTCCACTGACACTCTTGTTCTTGTGTAAGAGAACAGGGGACATTTATCTATCAAAACATTCTTCCTTGCAGCCTCCTTCTCTAACTCTTTTCAAGGGTGTCAGCTCTGATAATGCTCCAAGAAGAGCATGTTGGTTAACACCACAAGCAGAAAATGAGATGTGGGGAGAAAGATTCTCCATGGCAGACTTGTAAGGAGCAAAATAGTTCCATTGTTCCTTGTGCTACTTAAAATAAAGGCATGTTGATCTTGTGGCAGCTTTCTAGGTCTTAAGGCATGTTATTGCGTAAGCATCTGAAGTATATTTGTAATGGAGGCTTCCAGCCTTATGATTACACTGTGCCTCCAACTGGGTGATACTCGCTTCCTCCCTCCCACTAGTTGCTTTTGCTGTCACAAATAGTGCATTTCTTAGGTATTTCCAGCGATATATTATCTAGCCACTTTGTAGAACTATTTGTGTAATACACTGAAAGATTTAATCCACATAATCATATTCCTTTAATCTGGCCCTCATGGTGGGAAATTGACCCCAAATAGAAAATCTCCTGTCACCTCATTGCAGCTGTGTTTGGTGTGTTTGGTGCAGATACAGAATGATATTTCTGCAATTAATGTAGACACTTGATTCATCCATAAGAGGAAAATAAATCTTCAGGGTCCTTACGCTGCAGTGAATATGATTGATACTCATGAAGAGCCTCACTGTGGGGTTTTTTGTATATTAATTCCAGTGAGTCTCAGGTGATTGCACTATACTTTGCCTGACATTTCCCTTGCTGAATATAGCTCCCTGACTGCACATAGTATTTATATTTATATATACTATTTATAAAACTATTTTGTTCCCATTTGTTCGACTTCAGGTACAACATATCTCTCTCTTTACAATTTTAAAATGGCTCTTAACTGTAAAGTATGTAGGAGTTGACTGAATAATCCACTTTAAAATCTTATGGAGGGAGTGGGGCTTGGGGGAGAAGTTGGGTTTGTAGGGGTGTTTGGGGGGGCTGCTGGGTGAGTGGGGCTTGGGGGAGGAGCTGGGTTTGGGGGCCTGGGGTGGTCATAGAGGGGAGAAGCAGGCTGGGATCAGTCTGCCCCCTCCCACTCCTTCCTCTTTATCTCCACTGCCTGTTGCACTGGCTACTCTTCCTTGCTCATGGATGGTGCAGCCTGCTCAGCCAGCCTGTCCAGCTGCCTGGGTGCCAGTCTGTGCAGCAGGCATGATGGGGAAGCAGGCACCACTGTCCCTTGAGCTGCCTCCTGCTGGGTGTGGCTGATGCCTCTTGCTGTGGCTCACTTTACCTCCCTGCCTCTTTGTGTATGACAGATCAATTGGGATTCTTGCCTGTGGAGGAACTACACCAGTACAGAGAGAGAAACACCGATGTTGTCATACCTTCTCTCTGCCTCTCTCCACATACAGGATTGTGCAATGGCCTTGTAAGCCCAGGGTTGTGAATTCAATCCTTGAGGGGTCTTTCAAGGTTCTGGGGCAGGTTAGATTTTAAGAAAGCACGTCTGGGATGGTAATAGGTCCTGCTGTGAGTGCAGAGGACTGGACTTAATTATCTGTCAAGGTCCCTTTCAGTTCCATGATATATAAATCTCCTTGACAGGGTTTTCTTTGGGAATGAAGGAGGATGTGGCAACTTTTGGGTGGCTGAGCTACCAGCACATCCTTCCCTAAAAAAGGAGATATTGACAAAGGTATGATTTGATGTTATTTATTAAGGACTGTCTCGTATCCCCATGCATTGCGGCTCTTGAAGTATTGATTTTTGTAAGTGAATTTGAAAAAATGGCTCTCCTCGCTATTTTAGTTGCAGACCCAGCTCTAGACTCTGGGTTGGGCAGTGCTCCCCCACCCCACTGGAGCCAACACACAGATAAGTCTTACACTCCTCTGCAGGGCGCCTCCTGGGAACAGAGCTCAAACCCTTCCATACCTGAACCCCTCAAACAAATTATCTGTCTCAGTAACTACTCATGGCAGGGTCATTCTGATACTCAGCATGTCCAATTTGCTGTCTCCCCACCTGGATAATGCACTTTCTCTGCAACTATAATAAGTGCCAGCTAGCTTGCTTGGCGTACCTCCTGTCTACCCCTTTCTCCTGGGCAAGCAAGTTGCTCTCCTCAACTGCATTTGCCTTGCCATGTTTTGTACCTACTCTTTAGCCTCCAGACAGATTTTATGCAGCTGGTATCTTCAGGTTCTGGGCATGTGTGAGTCCTTCATAACTATAATAAATGGAGGTTTTTGTTTGTTTTATTTAATTATTGATTGATTGATTTTTCCCTTTTTCTACAAATAACTATGGTGAATTTAAAAATATGAGGGGGTGTAATTTTATATTCTTGCCTCAGGTGCAAAATTAGCTAGTTACAGCACTGGGGAGCCAAGGCACTCTTCCCTCCCCAGTTTTCCTTACAAGCACTCCCTCTACTCCTTATTGATCTGGTCTTCTCCTTTTCTTCTTCTTGATTGTTCTCCAGTTTCCTGCACATCTTCTTTCTCTCCCCATGCTTGCTTCACTGGGAGGATTTATAACCCCTGTTGATGCATGGGCAGTCAGATCAGCTGGCTCCCATTACTTTTATTGCAGTGCTTTCACTGTGTTGCTGCCCTAGCTGCTTCCCTAGCTCAGGTTGCTGGCCTGAGATGTTTTCCCCCCGTTCCCAGCAGGGTCTGGTTGCCTGCCCCTGTTACACCACACACATTCCTGCTAAACACAAGCTTCCATGGAGGGGAATAGGGGAGGGAACAGCAGCAAAGCAACGTAAGGCTGTATGTACACTATGGACCTTACAGCAGCGCAGCTGTACCACTGCATTTGTGTAACTATTAGGTCTTTTGTGTGGCCACTGTATTCCAGCAGGAATAAGCTCTCCCAATGGCATAATGGAATGATCCTCATTGAGCAGTAATAACTATTCAGAGTATGTCTACACAGGAAAGTTATTTTGAAATAACTTATTGTAACCACTATTTTGAAATAATTTTGAAGTTGCGGTTCACTTATTTCAAAATAGGTAAGCCTCATTCCGTGAGGAATAGCCCCTATTTTGACCTATTTCAAAATACATTTTGTGTGTCGCAGCCTTATTTCAAAATATGCTATTCTGGAATAGCTTATTTCAAAATAAGGCTGCTGTGTAGACATACTCTCAGAGGCAGAGTATATCCAACAAACATAGCACCATGTACAACAGTGCTTCTGTCAGTGAAACTTAAATCAGTGGAGTTTTCTCATGTCCTGATTGACAAAACTTTTGCTGACAAAAGTGCGAGCATATTTTTAACCTATGGCTTTAGCTTTTATTTATTTAATTATTTAAAAGCAGTTTAGATTATTTAAAAGATGTAAACTATTGGAGTTAAATTTGCTAGAGATTTAGACGGCCTGAGCAGTAGATCTAAGAGGTGTGAAGTGGTGTTGATATTGTAAAACTTTCAGGATAGAAAAACAAAAAAGCAGTCAAGTAGCACTTTAAAGACTAACAGGGATTTATTCTCTTTCTGTGTTTTCATGATGCCTAAATGCCCTTCCCCAATTGGTCTTTGGACAATTTCTCTTCCTAGTGATATGTCTAGTACTTATCACAACAGTTGGTGGTTGCAGAAATACTGATTTCAGCACCAGCATTGTTTAATTAGTCAACTGTTCTTGAAGCCCACAGGAAAGGAAAGAGGAAATTATATGAAGATTTTCACTTCTTTTAATTACATTTTGCTATCTTAAGTGAGAAACTCTGTTTCTTCTTCGAGTGTCCCCGTGGGTGCTCCATATTAGGTGTTGGGCTCGCCCGGCGCCGCAGATCGGCTCTTCCAAGCAGTTTCTGCCAGACCGCACATGCGCCGGTGCGTGCCGCTCCCTTGCGCGCTCCTGGCCACGTGCGCGATCCGGTCCCCGCCAGTTCCTCTTAACCGCCGTCGGCTGCAGATGGAATCGGACTAGGCTACAGCCAAGTTAGCGTATTCAATGGTTTTAACTGTTTTTCTTTAAAGTTTTCAAGTTCTTAGTCTATTGTTCAGTTAGCCAGTTGTTATTTCCAAAACAAACAAACAAGAAACAACAAGCGGGACGGCATTCAGTCCAGTACTAATAACAAGTGGAGCACCGGAGGCCAGGAGCCTAGGGCCATTAGCCCTCCTGCCACGGCAGGCTATCTGAGAGGGGGAAAACAGCACAGAGAAGGTGCTAAGTACCCCTTTAACAACTGAAAGACTCACCGACAATGTCCTATTCAGGATTCAAGGAATGTGAGTCTTGCCGAGAGGCAATGCCAGCGTCTGATGGGCACAGTCACTGCATAAGGTGCCTTGGGGAGTCCCATGTCATGCAGAAATGCTCCTTCTGTGCAAAATTAACAGCCAGAGCAAGGAAGGACAGGGAGATGCGGCTTAAAATGCTGCTGTTCGACAAGGCCCTCCAGCCAGACGTGCCGGAGCGGCCGCAGCAGGAGGGACCCTCCGGGGCCCATAAAAGGAAAGCCACCTCCCTCACCCCATCAGCGCAAAAACGGAGGAAAGTCTCCCCAGCCCGATCCCTGCCGGCAGCAACAGCGAGCGGGACAGGAGGAGCGCACAGCCCCCAGCCATAGCAACAGCTGATCGGCGGCGGCACGCAGAGCCACGTGGAGGCGGCTCAGCCTCCGATAATCAAACACCCGCCCCGCACCGCAGGCAGGGCGGCGGCTAAACAAGCGCCGGTACCGGTGGAACCGCAAGCAGCGGCACCGACCCCCGGGGAACTGGCGGTGCAGAGCGCGCAGGCACGCAGCCTGCAGGCACCGGAGGACACTGCCTGTGCGGCACCGCCCATGAGCGTGGCGAGCGCGGCGCGGATGGGGCCGAGATCCCCTGCATTTCAGGGGGCGGAGCCACCCCTGCAAAGGAGGGGGAAGGCTGCACACAAAACAAGGCACCGCAGCCCCTCTCCAGACAGGGCTGCAGAGTTGCTTTCTCTCAGCCCTCCGCTCAGGCTGCAGACTCCAACTAGAAGGCAGGGGTCCCCCCTAGCCTACCCGGAGCCCCCATCTCCATTTTTACAACCAGCCTCGCCCTGGCTGGGACCACCTTCACCCTTCCTGGGGTTTGAGCCACTGGAGTACTATCACAAATCGCTCTCTCCAGTGTCCCATGTCTCTCGACGATCTCGCTCCCCCAGACGCAGGGCGTATGCACCAAGGCAGTGGTCCAGGTCACCTTCCCAAGAACAGTGCCCGTGCTGCCATGGTCACCCCTATCACGCGGGGCATAGACACCACCGGCAGTCTACCAGGAAAAGATCCCCACAGATGGTCCCGTATTCCCGAGGGCAATCGCGAACGGGGACAGAGACTCAAGTATCTCAGGGGGAACTGGTTATGGAACCCTGAGATTTTCCCTTGCAAGCTTCCAGCGAGCGGATATACCATCACCAAGAGGAACTGGAAGGGTCCAGAGAGGCGTATCCTAGTGGTTCCTCGCTCTCCTCCCCGGACGAGGCTACAGCCCCGGGGGACGTCCATCCTCCGGACGATCTCAAACAGTTTCAAGAGCTGTTTTAAGAGGGTGGCCTTCACGCAAGGCATCCAGACAGCAGAGGTGCAAGAGAAACACCATAAGCTCCTCAAAAATCTGAGACCTCCAGCCTCCTCCAAAATAGCTATACCGCTTGATGAAGCGATCTTGGAGTCTGCCACTATGATATGGCAGACCTCCGCGACTATTCCGCCTGTCCACAAGAGAGCGGATAAGAAATACTTCGTGCCGGCGAAGGGCAGGGAGTTCCTGTTCAGCCACCCACAACCAAATCCCTTGGTGGTGGAGTCGTCGCAACAAAGATCGAAGACATCTCAATTCAAGACGGGGGAACAGACGAAGATGCCAAGAAGCTAGAGCTGTTCGGCAGAAAGGTCTACTCCTCCTCCACTCTACTGTTGCAAATGGCAAATTACGCAGCGCATCTAGCGAAACATAATTTCGACAACTACAGTAGGTTAACCTCCCTCATAGACTCGCTTCCAGAGGACAAGAAACCGGTGCTCAAGGCCATCGTGCAAGAAGGCTACGCGGCCTCGAGGACGGGAGTTCAGATCGCCTTGGATGTTGCGGACACAGCAGCACGCTCCACACCTACGGCAGTGGTGATGCGAAGGGAGTCCTGGCTCCAGACTTCGGGTATACCGAGGGATCTGCAGACAAAGATAGTTGATCTTCCCTTCGACTCGCAGAAGATGTTTGCTGAATCAACTGACTCGGTCCTTCATTCCAATAAAGACTCAAGAGCCACACTTAGGACCCTGGGGATTTACACCCCTCCATACAGAAAGAAGAAGTACTACCCTCAACAAAGACGGTACCAGTACCAGCAACAGCGTCCCCAGTGCCACAGGGGTTACGAGCAAGGGCGACATCAACAGCACCAGCAGTACGGAACTCCCAGACGGCGTTCCCAACAGAGCCGTGTGTCCTCGGAGCAGGGTCAAAGGCCACAAGTTTGACACACAGATCCAGGGCTGCGCCATCACCACCATCGCACAAGGTCATCCGAAGCGGTTCTTCCACTATCAACTCCGACCATTCTACGACCAGTGGCAAAGGATCACCACAGACAAATGGGTGCTGGAGATCATAGCCACGGGATACGCCATCCCCTTCCAGTCGCTCCCACTGCCACGACCTCCACCCAGGCCCCACCTCCAGGAGGCCTCCCACGTAGCGAGGCTCAAGCAGGAGGTAGACCATCTCATGCTCATAGGGGCAGTGGAAAGAGTGCCAGAGCAACTGCAATGGAGAGGGTTCTACCTGAGGTACTTCCTCACGGAGAAAAAGACAGGAGGCTGGAGGCCCATCTTAGATCTTCGAGGCCTCAACCGGTACTTGCGCAAGCAACGCTTTCGGATGATCACAATCGCCTCCATCCTTACGGTACTGGATGATGGAGATTGGTTCACAGCCCTCAACTTACAAGACGCGTATTTTCACATAACTATCCATCCGGCTCACCGACGATTCCTCCGGTTCATGGTAGGCAAAGAACATTTTCAATACAAGGTCCTACCGTTTGGCCTCTCCTCGGCCCCCAGAGTCTTCACCAAGACCTTGGCAGTGGTGTCAGCCTACCTGCACAGACGGGGGGTATTTATATTCCAGTATCTGGACGACTGCCTACTCAAAGGGGCCTCGAAGGAGGAGGTGCTACGCATGATACGCATCACAGCAGGCACGTTCTCTTCGCTCGGCCTGGTTATCAATCTGGCAAAATCAAAGATAGACCCCACACAGGACATAGAGTTCATAGGGGCACGCATAAATTCTATTACAGCGAGAGTATATCTACCAGAGACTCGCTTTCGGGCCATCGGCTCCCTCGTGCAAGTCATCACCTTCAGCCCTACGGTGCCGGTTCTGACGTGCTTACAGCTGCTGGGCCACATGGCAGCAGCGACGTTCGTAGTACAGAACGCCAGGTTACACATGCGCAGCATACAGCACTGGCTGGCGAGCGTATACAAACCGGCAGCACACACCGTTCACAGGGTGGCATCGCCCACAACAGAGGTGCGCAAATCCCTGCAATGGTGGGTAAACCCCAAGAACTTTCTAACAGGGGTACTCTTCCACCAACCACAAATATTGGTTTTTCTTACTACAGATGTCTCTCACATAGGGTGGGGAGCACACATGGGCGAAGAGGTGACGCAAGGGCTGTGGTCCTCCACGGAGCAGTCACTGAACATAAATAAACTGGAGCTCAGAGCAGTGTTCAACGCCTGCAGACACTTTCTAGACCCTATACAAGGCAAAGTAGTCGGGATCAGTACAGACAATACCTCCACCATGCTTTATATAAATCGGCAAGGAGGAGCTCGGTCCCGTGCCTTATGTGCGGAAACAGTCCAGTTGTGGAACTGGTGCATCGCCAACAATATAACCTTGAAAGCCTCGTACTTACCAGGCGCTCACAATGTGAAGGCAGACCAGCTGAGCAGGCGTTTCGCACTCACGCACGAGTGGCAGATCCGTCCCGATCTGCTACGACCGATTTTTCACGCAATGGGTTTTCTCCAGATAGACCTGTTTGCTGCTCAACACAACAAGAAGTGCCCACGATTTTGCTCCAGGGCAGGACTGGGACGGAGGTCCCTGGGGGACGCATTTGCGATCTCGTGGAGGGGCCCCCTGCTTTACGCTTTTCCTGCCCAGGGGTCCATAGTGTATCCGCAACCCCAAGGCCTGCGACTACAAGCGTGGTTAATCCATGGCTCAGCTCCCTAGAGAGCACGTGTACAGAGGAAGTGCAGCAAGTCCTAGAAAGTAGCAGGAGGACTTCCACCAGGAAGACCTACAAACAGAAATGGACTCGCTTCACGGCATGGTGTTCTACCAAACAGCTAGCCCCCCTTTCGGTGCCTATACCTGTAATATTAGAGTATCTACTGGACCTCAAGAGAGGAGGACTCTCACTATCCTCGTTAAAGGTCCACCTTGCCGCCATTTCAGCATTCAGACACGAAGAGGAAGGGCACACGGTGTTCGCCCATCCCATGGTTACCAGGTTCCTCAAATGGTTGGTAAACCTATACCCCCCTCGGAAACTGCTTCCACCTTTGTGGAACTTGGACCTGGTGCTTAATGCGAAAACGGGACCACCGTTCGAGCCTTTGGCCACGGTTTCCCTCCACCTCCTTATGATAAAGACGACCTTTCTTTTAGCAATCATGTCAGCTCGCAGGGTGAGCGAGCTTGCGGCAGTTATGGGAACGCCACTCTGCGCTGTTTTTTCCAAGGAGGCGGTAACCATATGGCTGCATCCAGCCTTTGTTCCTAAAGTTTCTTCTGAATTTCCTATTAACGAACCTATTGTTTTACCCTCGTTCTATCCAAAGCCTCATAACTCTAAGAAAGAGGCGCGCCTACACGTTCTGTACGTGAGGAGGGCGCTATCCTTCTATATAGACAGTACCAAGTCCTTTCGGAAAACGGATAGACTCCTAGTCTCTCTCGCTCCCAAATCGAAAGGAGAAGGTCTCTCTTCGCAGAGAATCTCGAAGCACATCGCATTCTGCATAAAAATGTGCTACGAACTCAAAAAGACTCCTTTACTAGCCACGGCCAGGGCTCACTCCACTAGGGCGGTGGCGGCATCAACAGCCTTTTTCAAGGGCATTGCGCTGAAAGACATTTGCAGAGCGGCGACCTGGTCATCCTATGACACCTTCGCCAAACATTACGCCCTTCACAGGGTATTCCAAGAGGATACCCGTCTCTCGACAGCGGTCCTCTCGGGGACAAGCTGCACATAATCCGATTACCCACCTGCTATCTTGGGTTACTGCTGGGTAGTCACCTAATGTGGAGCACCTACGGGGACACTCAAAGAAGAAAGAAAGTTTACTCACCGTAGTAATGGTGGTTCTTCGCGATGTGTCCCCGTGGCTGCTCCACTACCCGCCCATCCTCCCCGCTTCGGATCTCTGTTTAGTGTTTTGCAGGAGCATCCGAGGCGGTTGGTCAAGGAACTGGCGGGGACCGGATCGCGCACGTGGCCGGGAGCGCGCAAGGGAGCGGCGCGCACCGGCGCTTGCACAGTCCGGCAGAAACTGCTTGGAAGATCCGATCTGTGGCGCCGGGCGAGTCCGACACCTATTGTGGAGCACCCACGGGGATACATCTCGAAGAACCACCGTTACTACGGTGAGTAACCTTTCTTTATGGGTGAAATACTGCCGTTCCCTAACTTCCCACCCTGTTCCAACTCCTGACAAAGGGACAGCCAAAAGCGGATACTGGCAAGACCAAACTAAACCAGGGAGGCAGGTATGAAGTTATCTTCATAGAGTTGGAAGTTGATGTTTTAGAACTGGATCGCGTCGTCCATCCAAAGGAACTGCTGAAAGGTTCATTCAAAGACAAAGTGTAAAGGGAAAAGGGGAAAAAAATCTAAGAACCAAGTTTTGAGTAGGATGTGGGAGAGGAGATAAAGAGGAGCCACCAAGAGCAGCTTGAAAGAAAAATGGAGAAACAGACAATCACAGAATTGCAAGAACCGAAGGGGGAAGGAGAGTAGAAAAGAGGGGAGAAAACTATGTCAGAAACAACATATTGGCTGAGGAGAATGAGACTAGAGTAGATGCCTTTACACTGAGCCAGCAGGAGGCCACTTGTTCATTTTGTGGTGAATGGGTAGAAACCAGATCCCAGAGATGAGCCCAAGAAAAGACAATAGGGTGATCATCTTACTCAAGGAACTTGTGGACTCCTTACTACAGTGTAGAAGACTGCATGTTCAAGGGTCATGTAGGCAAGAGAATACACTTAGTGACTGCTATCTAACATTCTGAATGTGCAATTTTATATTTGTTCAAGTTCAATACATTCAGTATCATTTCAGCATATCAGTTCAATATATTCCGTATAATGTTTTCTGTTCTGCAACAATATTTGTAAAATAATGATTACTTTGATGTTAATTTATTTCTCTATCAATAAAAGGACTCTTTCTGTATGTTCATCTGTTTTGCAGTGCTGGTTAGGATAGTTCCACTCCAAATTAGGTTTATACATAGGCTGTTATCTAGCAGAAATACTATAGGGTCATGACAGAAAATAGGAAAGAGATGCAAGAGGTCATAATTTGCTGAAAAGTAGATGAAATGATGTGGAAAGTAAGAAGCCTGCAAAGCTTGAATTCTAAAAAAGTTCATAAAGGCAAATTATGTTCTCACCCAAACAGAAACCCTACTGAAGACACTGGTTTAAGTACTGACTGCCTGGTGCTGTGATTAATCTTTCTTGAAATTCAAGTATTTAACTGGGCAGAGAGGTGTCATTTGCCTTTTTTCCTTCATTAGTTTGATGAATCTGACCCTCCCTAAATTTAAATTAATGTTTGTTTGGAATTTGTATTTTAAGTTTGGGGCTTTTTTGAAGCAGATTAGATTGCATTTTGCAGATATTATTCAAAATTGCTAACACTCAGGTATTTGAACTCATTACTGACATCTTCATACTGATCTAATTTAAGACAGAAAGTTACTAAATTTCCTGTCTGTGAAGTGCACTGAGAGTAGCAGGTCTTTGAGGTGGGTTTTTTTATTTTACGCTTTGATTCAGACTTCACTTCTGAAGAACACTTTGTGCAAGATGAGTGATAGTCCCAATCTGTAGTTTTGCTATATTTCCTGGGAGGAGAAAACCGTGGCCTAAAAATTTCCAAGTAAATGAATTTGATAAAATCTTTTGTCAACATTAATTAAATGAATATATTTTATTTTTGAGCTACTTCTTCTTCTTTTAAATGTAGGCTATATTTTCCCATTACTGCAAAACCTCTATCCTGTATTGCTTGTAAGGGAAAGTTAAAGTGAAAAAAACTTTGGATTTCGTTTTGGGAATATGCACTTCAGCAGTGTCCTGTGTTTCAGGAATATAGCAGGGAAAGTGTCTCTACATGTCCTGTCTCTGCCTGAATTCTTCCTGTAAAGTGTGGGCATGGAGCTTCTTTTCAGTTCCATATTGATGTCATACCTGAGCTGAATTAGCTTTTGAACTTTGTGTACCATAAGTCTTCAAAGACAATCAAGTTGAAGTGCACATCACTAGATGGCACTGAAACATCATTGTACGCAAAGCGAAGTCAAGTCTTTCCTCTGTGCTGCTACAGCTGCATGGATTTCTAAATGTCAGGAAAATTGTTTTATTGTTGAAGGGCATAGTGTAATATATGCATCTACATCCAAGGCAGCCATTTAACGCCCTGAAACATGCCCCTCTCACAGCTCTGATCTGTTAACTATGGTTATTTGGTGTAATAATTAGCAGAGTTTCTCGCTAACAATGGTACTTACCAACACCTCACATTTTCCTCTTTGTTTTTGTACGTGATGGATTGTGCATTCTGTGAATGAAGTTAAGCAGGTCAAAGCCTAAGTCCTGTACAACACCACTATTTTCTGCACATTTGTTTTGAATGGGTATTTATGTATTAACTTCCCCTGAATCCTTGTGATACGTACAGAAAACAAATTTTAGTTTTTATTTAATAGCCTAGTGAAGATTTGTTAATACGGTAGAGTTAATTGATCAGCTTTTGGAACAATAGACAGTAAATGGGTAGCTTTAAAAATAATTAGCTCACATGGACTGCTCCCAATGGTTATACATATTAGAAATGTATTGCAGTCCTTCAGTGATTTTTTTTGTGCAGATCATTGTACTTTGTTATTCAAGAGAAAAGTAACAGGTATTTTAATGTTACTGTGTATGTTTGTGTGATATATAGAAACACAAATTTTGCTCTCTATGTTACGAAGATAGAGGTAGAAGGGATTGGGCTGGTTATAACAGCTTGTTTTCCTTTTGTACTATCAGACAACAAGTAAACTCATGGAAAATGGGTGAAAGAAGTGAAAAAAATTCTACACTTTATATGATGCTAGTTGAAGATATTGAACTGGTCAACCTTGTAGTTTGAAATCCTCTAGTACAGACAATATTGGTGCAGTTTCCTCATCTTACATGTCAAGGTACCATCCTCTTTTACACAAATGGTAGAAGAGCAAGTATAGTTTAACTTCAGTCAAGTCCTTGATTCTCTGCTGAATTAGTGCTGTGTGTAATAGCTTAGGGATTAGTTATACAGACACTTGATAGTGGCTCAAATCACTAACTCATTTCACATCAACCATAGAAAAGCTGGTAGGTGGTGATGATTTTCAGTCACTACAAGCTTAGCTAGGATTCAAGTAGTGATTTTTTTAAAAATTGGTCTGTAATTACTGCATTTGTCTGATACGCTATTTTTTAAAATTCCATCTTCCAACTTTTTTAATATTTTCCTTTTTATCTTCTTTTCATCATATGTTTTTTTTGCACAAGCAACTCACTTTCACTTTGAAGGGTAAGTAGTATTGTCTAATCAGTAAACAAGAGCAAAGGTGACCCAGACATTTTTGTCTTAATGGCAGCTCCTTGATCTCCATCTTTTAGTAATACATCTAAACTTCAGTCACCTGGAAGACTATTACTTATAAGTGCATATATGTAGAATGGTAGCCTAATTTTGTAATTTTGTAGATGAAGAGTACCTATAGGAGCAGAACAGCTGGATCAGATCACAGCAAGTTTGATCCCAGATATATTGCTTAAAGTGCAGTTTGCTGTGTGCAGAACTCTGTGTTCTTTAATGCTTGTAAACATACTCAACCTTTAAGAATATGTGGACCTTTTTATAAGGGCAGAGAGGTTTGCCTCTGTGTACTTGTACTTGGAATCTCCTTCTGAGATTCCTTGACGCATAGTTGAAAAGAATGCTAACGTACTGTCTGACTGTTTCCTTTTACCCAATTCTGGCTGTGATTTAGTTGTGTCTACAGTATATGCTGTTGTTCACAGAGTATTCTAGCCTCCATTAAGTTGAAAGATGCTATAAAATGTAAGATACTGCTTACTTTATATATAAGTTGTGCACTTCTTCAAGCAATTGTGGAGTTCACCTTGCTCTAATCAAAGTGCACTGTTATGTATTTGTGGTCTGGTGCATCACACACTTTCAAAACATTTATGAAGGATGACCCCTGCTCTGAGGAACTCACAGTATAAAGAGAAGCAAAGGAGAAAATGTATCTAAAAGGCAACTGAATTCCATGTAGACACCATGGCAGAAGTGGCTCTTTAGAGTCTTAAATGTCATCAGCCTTTGATTAGCTTAGAGATATCGTGCCATGCCGGTGACTACATAGAAGATGACCTGGAAATGACTGCGAGAGAATTTGACAAAAGGTTGATGACAGTGGCAGCGTTTTCAGAATTGAGGGAGTACAAAACTAAGCTTGATAATGCAAAATAAGTGTGGAGAGACAAAGTTATGAAGACCTTTGAAAAGGGATGAGCAGAAGTTTAAACATTTCATATATACTCCAGACTTAATGCCGTCCTGCTGCTTGTCTTGAGCAGAAGCTCAAACACCACTCCTCAAATTTAAACCTCAACCAAAGTTCCGTCCCGAAGCTTGGATGTTGCTGGGATTTTCTGTACAGGACATCTCTGTCCAGAAATATTATTGCTACACCTTGATATCTTGAATCGCGCTAGCAAGTTCTGCCTGGTAGTATGACTGAGCAGTAATTACACTGCATCTTTATGAAGAATTCAAGCACCAAATATCAGGATAACTCTGCAGCAAACGATCCTTGCAGCCACTTGGTATCCTAAAGTCTTACCTCTTTTTAAAACGTGTTGCCTTTTTTCTTTAAACTATGTTATTTTAGTTAAATCTGTAGCAAGTTGATTATATAAATTTAATCCACTATTTGACACATCTCTTTTTGAGTATTAAAACTAAACCAGAAAAAGTAAAAGACTCAGTTATTCAGTGTGGAGTTTGTCTTCTGTACGAGGCCATGTAAACTGCTTGCTGAGGTCAGCCCTAAAGTGACACAGCCAAGCACTGGAAGAAAGCAGTGATGAGCCTGTGGTAGGATTGCTAAGTCGTCATCATCATTAACAACCTTGGGCTCAGCACCCATTGGTGTTTGATGCCTCTCACTATTTCCTTCCATCTTTCTGTGTCCAGTGCATAGTGGAGACTAGCTCTGCACCAATCTACCATGTCATCTAACTGTTCTCTGTGGAGTCTGCCTCTCCTATTTGAACCATCCATGATGCCAAATACCGGGGTCTTGAGTTTTTGTTTGTCATTCATTCTGCAAATATGCTTGTAGCTGTAACTTGCATTGTATAACTTTCTGCAGTAGGTTCTCTTTTGGCTGTATCTTGCTATATAATTTCTCATTGGGGACTTACTGCATCCATCCTATTTTCAGGATCTTTCTAGAACAACTCTTGGATGCCAATATTCTTCTCTTGGAATCTTTCGTTCTTCTTTGAGTAGTCCCCATAGGTGCTCCATATCAGGTGTTGGGCCAGCCCCAGCGCCGCGGATTGGAGATTTGCATGGTAGTTGCTGTTCAAATTACACATGTGCAGAAGATGCCGGGGCCTTTGTGCGCTTTTAGTCATATGTGCGATCCAGTTCAAGCCAGTTCCTCTCAACCACTCTCGGCTACAGATGGACTTCTCCTGTGCTCCTCAGCAGAATGTCTGAAAAACAATTTTTGATCTTTATTTATTGTTCATAGTTTCTAACAAGTTTCTAATAGTAGTAGTTATATATTTACTAGTTATAGCTTTTTTTTAAAAAAAGTTAAAGTTGTATAACAAGTTACTTAGTAGTTAGTACATCTAATAGTTGCATTACCGCTGTGTTTGCAGTTCTAAGAGCTAAGCTGTTAACAGCTCTATTGTTCTGCTAAAATACCTGTATCAGGTTTTACAAAGGTGTGACTCTTGCTGGGAGGCAATGCTGGCCTTAGAAGGCCACTCTTAGGCTGTCTCTACACTTGCATTCCTTTTTTGAAAGAGGCATGCAAATGAGGGAAATTGAAAATGCAAATGATTTGCATATCTGACACCTCATTTGCATATTCTTTTGAAAGACGCTATTTTGAAATAAGAAGAAGACCCGTGTAGACGCTGCTCTTTTGAAAGTAAACCCCATCTTTGAAAGACTCCTTCTTCCCATAAAAAAAAAAAAAGAGGAGGAGTCTTTCAAAGATGGGGTTTATTTTCGACAGAGCAGTGTCTACATGGGTTGTCTTCTTTCGAAAGAAGCTATTTTGAAATAGGAATATGCAAATGGAGTGCCAGATATGCAAATCTGCACCTGATTTGCATTTTTGATTTCCCTCATTTGCATGCCTCTTTTGAAAGAGGAATGCAAGTGTAGACACAGCCTCAGTGTATATGCTGGTTAGGAGAGTCCCATGTGCCTCACAAATCCCACATTGCTCTATACTCATAGCGAGAGCTAGTAAGTATAGAAATGAGACAGAGAATGATTCTCTTTGAAAACGCTCTCCAACCTGATACCACTGACCAACCAACATCTGAAGTCATGGTGGGGAAGGGGGTCAAAAACACTGAGTGGCCTCACTGGTTTCCCCAGAAGGCCGTAGGAAAAAGGAAATGATCTCCAACTTGATCTTCGCCTGTTTCATCTGGTGACAAGACAAGTCGTATTGAGAGCTGAGCTTCCTACCTAATTAAGGAGAAACAAGCAGCATAAGTCTAAGAAACTGGCTCTGTTGGGGCAAAAATCCTGCCTGGAACCAACGAGTTCAGAGCGCATCGGTGCCAATACATAAAGATCAATTGGAACCGGAACTACAGGTTGCACTGCACACCATGCCCCTTGCACTGGCGGCACCTAAGCCAGTGCACCTATGGTTTCAACACCGATTACGGCACTGGGGTTACTTGCACCAGCTTATCTGGCACCACATAGGGCACCGACTGCTGGAGGGAACCAAAGAAGCCACAGGCCAAGAGTTGGCACCATAGCCCATCACCTCATTCACCAATTCTGACGTTCCCTTCTCAACCCATGTTTCTGTGCTCTGCTCCATTACCCCATCATCGTTTCAATGTCCAGTATCTCCTTTGTTGCCCATTTGCTTAGAACAAACGCAACACGCCTAGAGCCATGGTTACTGCAGGTCCCCATCACCTCCACCATCTTTGAAGTTGTCATATCTGCCTCACTCTTATCATCATCATCATCATCATCATGAATACAGGAGATGCTCCACCTCTTGCTCCTCATCCCTGGATACTTGCTTATGCTGCTACACTCACACCCATAGGGGTCACCAGCAGCGACACCACTATCACAGCAGATCTAGAGATATTTCTCCCAAATCCAGACAAGGGCACAGGTTTTCAGCTTCCCTCTTCACCACAGCTGTCAGTTCCATATCCATGGGCCCAATCTGTAATTCCTGCCCTATCAGAACTGTTGGAGGACCAACCAGGGGACTTGTGTGGAAACTTACCAGACAGGCGTATCCTCCTCATCCACAGTTGAGGCAGTTATTCTGGGTGACTCTTCCTCTCCTGATGATCTAAGACAATTTCAAGAGCCGTTTAAAAGAGTAGCTCAGAGTCAGTTCATTCAAATAGCTGAAGTTTCAGAAAAACTACACAAGCTTTTAAAGAACTTGAGACCTCCAGCACCATCTAAGGTCGCCATCCCATTAGATGATGCCATAATGGAGACTACAAATAACATCTGGCAAATCCCTATCTCCATTCCAGCCACTAACGAGGTCAGACAAAAAGTATTTTGTACCATGCAAGGGGATGGAATTTTTATTCAGTCATCCTCAGCCTTACTCTGTGGTGGTAGAGTCATCACAACAGAGGTCTAAGGCGCCCCAATATAAATCCACAGTCTCTGACAAGGATACCAAAGGGCTGGACTTGTTTGGGAGAAAAGTCTATGCTTCTTCTACCTTCCTGTTGCTCATGGCTAACTATGCTGCACATTTGTCAAATGATAACTTCAATAAGTATACGAAACTAACAACCCTCATGGATCACTTACCAGATTCCAAGAAACCTATTCTTAAGGCAGTTATTCAAGAGGGTTATACAGCATGTTGTGCAGGTGTACAGATAGCCTTGGATGTTGCTGATGCTGCTTCACATTCCATGGTGACAGCTGTGGTCATGAGGTGAGTATCTTGGCTCCAGAACTCTGGGAGACCTAAAGAATTACAGAGCAAGGTTGAAGACCTGCCTTTTGACATAAGCAAATTATTTGCTGAAGCTACAGATACTGTATTACGTTACGAAAAAGATTCTCAAACAACACTGAGAGCATTAAGGATGGATACTCTACCATACAAAAGAAAGAGCTATTACCCATATCAGAGATGATACAATTACCAGTACCAGTGACAGTCCTATCAGCAGAGGGGCTATGATCAATCCAGATAACACGATATGCCATCTAAAAGGCGTACTCAACAACAACACAATCCACCTCTGCAACACCCAAGGCAGCAACTTTGACTTCTTTGTCAAGGTCTGTGCTACCATCTCCACCCAAACCACCAGCACAACATCTCTTTCATTATCAGCTACGCCCCTTTTACCATCAGTGGTCTAAGATCTCTACAGACAAGTGGGTGCTGGAAATAGTCTCAGCAGGCTATGCCATTCCATTCCGTGCAATACCACCCACTACTCTGCCCACCCCATCCCATTTCAGGACCCCTCTCATGTGACCCTGTTAAAATAAGAGGTCGATGATCTCCTTGCGCTTGGAGTGGAGGAGCGAGCACCTCATGAATTCAGATGGAAGGGCTTCTACTCCCGTTACCTCCTTATGGAGAAAAAGACAGGTGGAGAGAGACCCATCTTGGACCTATGGGTGTTAAACCTCTACCTACACAAACAGCACTTCAGGATGATTACGATTGCTTCTGTAAGCTCTGCGCTGAATGATGAAGATTGGTTCTCAGCCCTCAATTTGCAGGATGTATACTTTCATAAAACAATTTGCCAGCTCACAGACGTTTCCTCTGGTTTACAGTGGAATAGAACGCTTTCAATACCGGGTACTTCCCTTTGGCCTCTCGGCAGCACCCAGAGTTTTCTCCAAGACCCTTGCGGTAGTGTCAGCGTACCTGTGTCGTCTAGACATTCTGATATTCCCGTACCTGGATGATTGCTTTCTCAAAGGCGCTCCCCCTTGGATGTTTTCCAGATGATATCCGTTATCATGGAGACACTCCAATCTCTAGGCCTCTTTGTCAATTTACAGAAATCAATGATTATGCCCACACAGAATATAGAGTTTATCGGGGCTCATTTCAACTCAATATCACCAAACATATTCTTACCTGCCCACCGCTTCCAAGCGATTCAAGCCTTAATCAGGCTACTCTTTCACAGCCCTAACCTGCTTACTGTTGATGGATCACCTGGCTGCCACTACATACGTAGTTCAGAGTGCCATCCTGCCCTTCTGGTACTTACAGCAGTTTCTGGCTACTGTTTATATGCCTGAGGCACACAATTCATAAATGAGTACGCCAGCTGCACAGGTATTGCAGTCCCTGCAGTGGTGAACGAGACCCAGCAATCTGTTACCTGGAGTCCCCTTTCTCCAAGCTGATCTGCTGTATCCATAACCACTGATGCATCCAGTGTGAGCTGGGGTGCAGACATAGTCAACATGTCAGTCCAAGGCCGATGGTCTCAATGGGAAATGTCCCTTCATATAAACCTTCTAGAACTAAGAACAACGTTCAATCTCTGCAAGCACTTTCTGCCCCCACATTGGAGGGGCCTGGGCAAGAATATCCACTGACAATGTTACTACAGAGTATTATATCAATCGGCAAGGGGGAGCAAGCTCCTGCTCTCTTAGCACGGAGGTCCTCTAATTACGGAACTGGTGCATACAGAATGACATAACACTAGTGGCCTTATACCTACCTGGGGTAAACAATGTCACGGCCTATCTGCTGAGCAAACAATTTCCATCAGACCGTGAATGGTAGATACAATCAGATGTTCTCCATCTTATTTTTCGGTTTTGGGGCACTCTGTCCATGGACATGTTTGCAACCTACAGCAGCAAGAAATGCTTTCTTTATTGTTCCAGAGCAGACATGGGGCGGGGGTCTCTCAGTCATGCTTTTCTTATCCCTTGGAAAGGTCCTCTTTTGTATGCTATTCTCCCAATGGTCTGCATCTACTAAATACTGGAGAAAGCTGGATGGGAGGTAGCTGACCTGATCCTCGTAGCTTCAGCATGGGCTCGACAACACGGGATCTTGATCCTTCAGTGCATGGTAGTGCGCCCTCCATGGTCAATCCCTATTGTTCTGAACCTGCTCACTGAGAGCTACAGGTTATTGACACACCCACAGCCGCACATGCTTCGCCTCATGGCTTGGCTGATAATTAGTTCGAACCCTCAGATGCCTTGTGCTCTGAACAGGTCAGACAAGTTTTGGTGCAGTCAGCAAACTTCTATGAGAAAGATTTACACAAGTGGAAATGCTTTGTGGCATGGTGCTCCACATGGGGCGATACATCCAGAAGAAGCCCCCATACAGTCCATTCTAGACTACTTACATTATCTTAAGCAAGAGGGCCTTCCTTTGCTATCTTTAAAGGTGTATTTAGCAGCAATCTCTGCTTTTGGCTGCCCTCATGGTCTCTTCGCTATATACGATATTTACCAAGGAGACAGTGATGCGTCAATTACACGGTTCCTTTGTCCCAAAGGTTATGTCCGAGTTCCACTTGAATGAGCCGATCATACTTACGTTTTTTTCACCTAAGATGCATACTTCCAGTAAGGAGACAAGACTGCATTCACTGGATGTGAGAAGAGCTTTAGCATTCTACCTATAAAGGCAACAGCCCTTCCAGAAAACAGATAGGCTATTAATGTTTCTTGTATAATAGATCTAAGGGCGAGGTGTTTGCGTCAGAGAGAATCTCGAACATTATTACATTGTGTATAACTACGTGTTATTCTTTGCGGAAGACAGCATTACTTGTCCCATCCTAAAGCTTATCCTACTAGGAAAATGGCAGCCTCCATGGCCTTCTTCAAGGGAGCTTCTTTGAAGGACATTCGCTGAACAGCGATGTGGTTGTGTTGCAACACATTCGCCAAACATTATGCCATACATCTCCAAATGGCTGGAGACGCGATTCTCTCAACAGCCATGCTCTTGCTGGCTACTAACATCTAACTGTGGTACCTGCCTCCCTGTCTCTGGGGGAGTCACTGCTAAGTTGTCACCTGGTATAGAGCAGCCATGAGGACCACTTGAATAAAGAGAAGTTACCTACCTCAGTGGTAACGATGGTTCTTCAAGATGTGTCCCTGTGGGTGTTCTGCTACCCACCCATCTTCTGCACTTCTGAGTTTGTCTCATTATGTATTTCAGATATGTACTTCTGAGGCAGTGTCCAGGAACTGTCTCGAACTGGATCTGACATGTGAATAAAATCACACAAAGGGCCTGGCGCACTTCTGCGCATAAATGATCCGAATGTTAACTGCTTTGTAAATCTTGGATCTGTGGCACTGGGGCACCCCTGGGGACACATACTGAAGAACCATTGTTACCACCCAGGTGGGTAACTTCTCTTTCTCAGCCATGTCTCACATCTGTACAAAATGCTGCTGAATCCATGTTTTCAAGACACTCAGCTTCATTAGTAAGCTAAGTGCTTTGCTTTACCAGATCTTATCCATTACCTTCAAACTCACTCTTGCTTTTGCTATTCTAGTTGCTATTTCCTTCTAGATCATATGTTATGTTGTTCCTCAGATAAGTGAACTTCTCTACATTCTGTATTTCAATCCCATCTACATCGATCTACCTTCCTGTTTCCTTATTTCCAAATGCCATTGTTTTGTTTTATGAATGTTCATAATCAGTCCATACCACTTCGCTTCCTCGTTTAGCAACTGCACTGTTTGTGCTAGCTTTTCCTCCTGTTCCTCAACGGTAACTATATCATCCATGAACCTCAAGTTGTTAATTCTTATCTCATACACAGATATCCCTTTGACCTCTTCCTTGAGCTTTGCCATCTCTCTCTCTAGATGCACGATGAAGATACTCAGTGATATTGGATTGTCTTGTCTTGCACCGCTACTTGTTCTAAACCAACTTTCCAATTCTCCACAGTTCTCACCGCTGCCTCCACATTGTCACTGATATCCTTCAACAACCATATCAGTCTATCCACTCTGTCAGACTCCAATGCCGCCAAAGTCACTTTCTGATCTATAGCGTCAAATGCCTTCTGAAAATGGACAAAGCAAATGAAGATGTTCTTGTTCTTTCATCAAGCTTTCTCCTCTGTCAATGTTTAGTGCTAGTATCTACTGTATGCTACTTCTATCTTTCCTGAACCCCACTTGCTCATCCATTCGATGTTCTTCTGTTTGCAATCTCAGTCTCTTCGTCAATATCATCATCAGCACCTTACCTAGATGACTTGTTAGGGCAATCATTCTGTAGTTCTTGCACTCCAATGGACTTCGTTTTTTGTGTATTGCCACTAACATGGATCTTGTCCATTCCTTAGGTGCCTTCCCCTCTTTCCATGCTGTATTGCATAGTCAGCGTATTTTGTGAATCATACTTTGTGCACCATATTTAATCATCTCTCCTGTGATCTTATTATTTTCAGGGCTCTTGTTGTTCTTTAGTCATTTCGCTACTCTTTCTACTTTCTCCTTTGAAATATTGGTCTCGCTCTCAATGCTCAGTGGAAATATGTCTTTCAGTCTCTCTGAGATGCTCAGGTCCAACTGTGCTTCGTATAGATTGGTGCGATATCTCATCCATTGCTGCACAATTGTCTCTTTGTTCATGAGCACCTCTTCATTCTTATCTTTGATCACCATCTGCTTTGCTTGCCACTTCCTATTAATATTCCTAATCATTTTATACACCTCCCTGGTCTTACATTTGCTGTAATACCTTTCTGTATCCTCACACTGCTCCTCTAACCATTTCTCCTTATCCTTTCTGTATGCTTTGCTTACCTCGTTGCATTTCACCCTTCATTGCTGTTCCACCCTCTTGGAAACTTCCCTTCTGATATTCAAGGCTCTCTCCTCTGTGACCAGCTTCTGTCTCTCCTGGGTAATCCACTTCTTCTTCTTCGAGCGTCCCCGTGGGTGCTCCACATTAGGTGTCGGGCTCTCCCGGCGCTGCAGATCAGATCTTCCAAGCAGTTTCTGCCGGACCGCGCATGCGCCGGTGCGCGCCGCTCCCTTGCATGCTCCTGGCCACGTGTGCGATCCAGTCCCCGCCAGTTTCTCTTAACCGCTGTTGGCTGCAGATGGAATCCGACTAGGCTACGGACAAGTTAGCGTATTCAATGGTTTTAACTGTTTTTCTTTAAAGTTTTCAAGTTCTTAGGCTACTCTTAAGTTAGCCCGTTGTTATTTTCAAAAAAAAAAAAAAAATGCAAAAGAAACAACAAGCGCGACGGCATTCAGTCCAGTCCTAGTAACAAGCGGAGCACCGGAGGCCAGGAGCCTAGGGCCATTAGCCCTCCTGCCGCGACAGGCTATCGGAGAGGGGGAAAACAGCACAGAGAAGGTGCTAAGTACCCCTTTAACAACTGAAAGACTCACCGACAATGTCGTATTCAGGATTCAAGGAATGTGAGTCTTGCCGAGAGGCAATGCCAGCGTCTGATGGGCACAGTCACTGCATAAGGTGCCTTGGGGAGTCCCATGTCACGCAGAAATGCTCCTTCTGTGCAAAATTAACAGCCAGAGCAAGGAAGGACAGGGAGATGCGGCTTAAAATGCTGCTGTTCGACAAGGCCCTCCAGCCAGACGTGGCGGAGCGGCCGCAGCAGGAGGGACCCTCCGAGGCCCATAAAGGGAAAGCCGCCTCCCTCACCCCATCAGCGCAAAAACGGAGGAAAGTCTCCCCAGCCCGATCCCTGCCGGCAGCAACAGCGAGCGGGACAGGAGGAGCGCACAGCCCCCAGCCATAGCAACAGCTGATTGGCGGCGGCACGCAGAGCCACGTGGAGGCGGCTCAGCCTCCGATAATCAAACACCCGCCCTGCACCGCAGGCAGGACGGCGGCTAAACAAGCGCCGGTACCGGTGGCACCGCAAGCAGCGGCACCGACCCCCGGGGAACCTGCGGTGCAGAGCGCGCATGCACGCAGCCTGCAGGCACCGGAGGACACCGCCCGTGCGGCACCGCCTATAAGCGTGCCGAGCACGGTGCGGACAGGGCCGAGATCCCCTACACGTCAGGGGGCGGAGCTACCCCCTCAAGGGAGGGGGAAGGCTGCACAGAAAAGAAGGCACCGCAGCCCCTCTCCAGACAGGGTTGCAGAGTTGCTTTCTCTCAGCCCTCCCCTCATGCTGCAGACTCCAACTAGAAGGCAGGGGTCCCCCCTAGCCTACCCGGAGCCCCTGTCTCCATTTTTACAACCAGCCTCGCCCTGGCTGGGACCACCTTCACCCTTCCTGGGGTTTGAGCCGCTGGAGTACTATCACAAATGGTTCTCTCCAGTGTCCCATGTCTCTTGACGATCTCGCTCCCCCAGACGGAAAGGGTATGCACCAAGGGAGTGGTCTAGGTCACCTTCCCAAGAACAGTGCCCATGCTGCCATGGTCGCCCCTATCATGCGGGGCATAGACACCACCGGCAATCTACCAGGGAAAGATCGCCACAGACGGTCTCGTATTCCCGAGGGCAATCGCGAATGGGGACAGAGACTCAAGTATCTCAGGGGGAACTGGTTATGGAACCGCGAGATTTTTCCCTCGCAAGCTTCCAGCAAGCGGACGTACCATCGCCAAGAGGAACCGGAAGGGTCCAGAGAGGCGTATCCTAGTGGTTCCTTGCTCTCCTCCCCGGACGAGGCTACGGCCCCGGGGGACGTGCATCCTCCAGACGATCTCAAAAAGCTTCAAGAGCTGTTTTAAGAGGGTGGCCTTCACGCAAGGCATCCAGACAGCAGAGGTGCAAGAGAAACACCATAAGCTCCTGAAAAATCTGAGACCTCCGGCCTCCTCCAAAATAGCAATACCGCTTGATGACGCAATCTTGGAGTCCGCCACTATGATATGGCAGACCCCTGCGACTATTCCGCCTGTCCACAAGAGAGCAGATAAAAAAAAAAAAATACTTCATGCCGGCGAAGGGCATGGAGTTCCTGTTCAGCCACCCACAACCAAGTTCCTTGGTGGTGGAGTCGTCGCAACAAAGATCAAAGACATCTCAATTCAAGACGGGGGAACAGACAAAGATGCCAAGAAGCTAGAGCTGTTCGGCACAAAGGTCTACTCCTCCTCCACTCTACTGTTGCGAATGGCAAATTACACAGCGCATCTAGCGAACCATAATTTCGACAACCACACTAGGTTAACCTCCCTCATGGACTCGCTTCCACAGGGCAAGAAACCGGTGCTCAAGGCCATCGTGCAAGAAGGCTACGCGGCCTCGAGGACGGGAGTTCAGATCGCCCTGGATGTTGCGGACACAGCAGCACGCTCCACAGCTATGGCAGTGGTGATGCGAAGGGAGTCCTGGCTCCAGACTTCGGGTATACCAAGGGATCTGCAGACAAAGATAGTCGATCTTCCCTTCGACTCGCAGAAGCTGTTTGCTGAATCATCTGACTCGGTCCTTCATTCCAGTAAAGATTCAAGAGCCACACTTAGGACCCTGGGGATTTATACCCCTCCATACAGAAAGAAAAAGTACTACCCTCAACAAAGACGGTACCAGTACCAGCAACAGCGTCCCCAGTACCACAGGGGTTACGAGCAAGGGCGACATCAACAGCACCAGCAGTACAGAACTCCCAGGCGACGTTCCCAACAGAGCGGTGCGTCCTCGGGGCAGGGCCAAAGGCCACAAGTTTGACACACAGATCCAGGGCTGCACCATCACTACCATCGCACAAGGTCATCCGAAGCGGTTCTTCCACCATCGCCTCCGACCATTCTATGACCAGTGGCAAAGGATCACCACAGACAAATGGGTGCTGGAGATCATAGCCACGGGGTACGCCATCCCCTTCCAGTCGCTCCCACTGCCACGACCTCCACCCAGGCCCCACCTCCAGGAGGCCTCCCACGTAGCGAGGCTCAAGCAGGAGGTAGACCATCTCATGCTCATAGGGGCAGTGGAAAGAGTGCCAGAGCAACTGCAAGGGAGAGGGTTCTACTCAAGGTACTTCCTCACAGAGACAAAGACAGGAAGCTGGAGGCCCATCTTAGATCTTCGAGGCCTCAACTGGTACCTGCGCAAGCAACGCTTTTGGATAATCACAGTCGCCTCCATCCTTAAGGCAATAGACGATGGAGATTGGTTCGCAGCCCTCGACTTACAAGACGCGTATTTTCACATAACTATCCATCCGGCTCACCGACGATTCCTCCGGTTTCATGGTAGGCAAAGAACATTTTCAATACAAGGTCCTGCTGTTTGGCCTCTCCTCGGCCCTCAGAGTCTTCACCAAGACCTTGGCAGTGGTGTCAGCCTACCTGCACAGACAGGGGGTATTTATATTCCAGTATCTGGATGACTGCCTACTCAAAGGGGCCTCGAAGGAGGAGGTACTACGCATGATACGCGTCGCAGCAGGCACGTTCTCTTCGCTCGGCCTGGTTATCAATCTGACAAAATTAAAGATAGACCCCACACAGGACATAGAGTTCATAGGGGCACGCATAAATTGTATTACAGCGAGAGTGTATCTTCCAGAGACTTGCTTTCGGGCCATCGGCTCCCTCGTGCAAGTCATCACCTTCAGCCCTACGGTGCCGGTTCTGACGTGCTTACAGCTGCTGGGACACATGGCAGCAGCGACGTTTGTAGTACAGAACGCCAGGTTACACATGCGCAGCATGCAGCGCTGGCTGGCGAGTGTATGCAAACCGGCAGCACACACCGTTCACAGGGTGGCATCGCCCACAACAGAGGTGCGCAAATCCCTGCAATGGTGGGTAAACCCCAAGAACCTGCTAACAGGGGAACCCTTCCACCAACCCCACACATCGGTTTTTCTTACTACAGACGCCTCCCTCATAGGGTGGGGAGCACACCTGGGTGAAGAGGTGACGCAAGGGCTGTGGTCCTCCACGGAGCAGTCACTGCACATAAATGTACTGGAGCTCAGAGCAGTGTTCAACGCCTGCAGACACTTTCTAGACCATATACAAGGCAAAGTAGTCGGGATCAGTACAGACAATACCTCCACCATGTTTTATATAAATCGGAAGGAGGAGCTCGGTCCCGTGCCTTATGTGCGGAAGCAGTCAGGTTGTGGAACTGGTGCATCGCCAACAATATAACCTTGAAAGCCTCGTACTTACCAGCCGCTCACAATGTGAAGGCAGACCAGCTGAGCAGGCGTTTTGCACTCACGCACGAGTGGCAGATCCGTCCCGATCTTCTGCGACCGATTTTTCACGCATGGGGTTTTCCCCAGATAGACCTGTTTGCTACTCAACACAACAAGAAGTGCCCACGATTCTGCTCCAGGGCAGGACTGGGACGGGGGTCCCTGGAGGACGCATTCGCGATCTCGTGGAGGGGCCCCCTGCTTTACGCTTTCCTTCCCACAGTGCTCATCCACAAAGTGTTGCAGAAAGCCAGGAGGGAAGGAGCCTGAATGATCCTGATAGTCCCAACTTGGGATCGACAGCAATGGTTGCCCCTACTCCTGCCCATGTCGGACCGGCCACCGATGCCCCTTCCGGTGGCGCCGGATCTGCTCACGCTAGCCCAGGGGTCCCTAGTGCATGCGCACCCCAAAGGCCTGCGACTACAAACGTGGTTAATCCATGGCTCAGCTCCCTAGAGAGCACATGTTCGGAGGAAGTGCAGCAAGTCCTAGAAAGTAGCAGGAGGACTTCCACCAGGAAGACCTACAAGCAGAAATGGACTCGCTTCACGGCATGGTGTTCTACCAAACAGCTAGCCCCCCTTTCGGTGCCTATACCTGTGATATTAGAGTATTTACTGGACCTCAAGAGAGGAGGACTCTCACTATCCTCGTAAAAGGTCCACCTTGCCGCCATTTCGGCGTTCAGACACGAAGAGGAAGGGCACATGGTGTTCGCCCATCCCATGGTTACCAGGTTCCTCAAATGGTTGGTAAACCTATACCCCCCTCGGAAACCACTTCCACCTTTGTGGAACTTGGACCTGGTGCTTAATGCGAAAACGGGACCACCGTTCGAGCCTTTGGCCATGGTTTCCCTCCGCCTCCTTATGATAAAGACTACCTTTCTTCTCGCAATCACATCAGCTCGCAGGGTGAGCGAGCTTGCGGCAGTTATGGGAACGCCACCCTGCGCTATTTTTTCCAAGGAGGCGGTACCATACGGCTGCATCCAGTCTTTGTTCCTAAAGTTTCTTCTGAGTTTCATATTAACGAACCTATCGTTTTACCCTCGTTTTATCCAAAGCCTCATAACTCTAACAAAGAGGCGCGCCTTCATCTCCTGGACGTGAGGAGGGTGCTCTCCTTCTATATAGACAGGACCAAGTTCTTCCGGAAAACGGATAGACTCCTAGTCTCTCTCGCTCCCAAATCAAAAGGAGAATGTCTCTCTTCGCAGAGAATCTCGAAGCACATCGTATCTTGCATAAAAATGTGCTACGAACTCAAAAAGACTCCTTTACTGGCCACGCCCAGGGCTCATTCCACTAGCGCGGTGGCGGCATCAACAGCCTTTTTCAAGGGTGTTGCGCTAATAGACATTTGCAGAGCAGCGACCTGGTCATCCTATGACACCTTCGCCAAACATTACGCCCTTCACAGGGTATTCCCAGAGGATACCCGTCTCTCGACAGCGGTCCTCTCGGGGACAAGCTGTACATGATCTGATTACCCACCTCCTATCTTGGGTTACTGCTGGGTAGTCACCTAATGTGGAGCACCCACGGTAACACTCGAAGAAGAAAGAAAGGTTACTCACCGTAGTAACGGTGGTTCTTCGAGATGTGTCCCCGTGGGTGCTCCACTACCCACCCATCCTCCCCGCTTCGGATCTCTGTTTAGTGTTTTGCAGGAGCATCCGAGGCGGTTGGTCAAGGAACTGTCGGGGACCGGATCGCGCACGTGGCCAGGAGCGCGCAAGGGAGCGGCGCGCACCGGCGCATGCGCGGTCCGGCAGAAACTGCTTGGAAGATCCGATCAGCGGCGCTTGGCGAGCCCGACACCTAATGTGGAGCACCCACGGGGACACATCTCAAAGAACCACCGTCACTATGGTGAGTAACCTTTCTTTATTGATCTTCTTTTCTTCTGGATCAGTCTTCTCAACTGCCTCTTCTATCGCCATGGCTGTCCCTTCGACTCTCTTATCTAGGTCTTTCTCTGTGGCTGCATTCCTAGTCTTCTCTTCGAGCGCTGCCCTTTACGCATTCCCTATTTCTTCCTTGCCTAGTCTTGCCACATCTCTTCTTTTCTTAAACTGTCTTACACATTTTACTCAAGTTTATCTTGATATTTGCAATCACTAGACTGTGGTCTACATCTATATCTGCTGCTTGGAAAGTTCAGCACTGCTATACTGATGTTTACCAATCTTCTTATCACAATCATATCTATCCTGTTCTTGGACTTCCCATCAGTCTATCACCATGTGCACTTCCTACAGTCCTTTTGTTGGAGTCTTGTGTTGCAGAGGTCCTAATGAACCATTAGTGGGTTTATGCTGTGGGGAAGCACAATTACTGCAAACTGATGGGCACAGTGCTTTTGCTGGCATACATCATGAAGCACTGAGCAGCTGGATAAGAAATATATATATAATTTAAATTATCCTTTGACACATTTCTGTATCTGCAGCAGGACGTTGACGCTGTCCTCCTTGCACTTTGTTCAGAGCATGACTCTCAACTAAAGTCAACTGACCCAGTGTTGTTTCCTGTTTGGTTTTTAACTGATTGTCAAATGTAACATATACAGTAGTTTAAAGTTTAATTCAATCCATGGTAGAGAGCAAATCCTGGTAAAATAAGGCAGAGAAACATGGTGGGAAAAAAATGGAACTATCCCTTCTCTGTTACACTCATTTGCAGAAACTCTATGTTGCATGTCTGACAGAGAGGAGGAGGAAGAGAGTTCAGAACTAGTTGGCTACAACAGCATGTTTCTCCGTTTTGAGGATGGGATTTCAGTTTATCTAAATAAATATCGAGAATTTGGTCAATGCTGATCACAGCTACATTGCCTCCCTTTCAGGTTGTGCAACCTGCTGTCCACATAATACAGATGTGACCTTTGCATTACTAACAACCAGACTATTTAGTCTGTTATGTTACCTCTGTTGGGGCTATTAGTGCAGGGAGCCGGGTAAAATAATGGAGGAGGTTCTCTGCATTTAGCCAGGAATCTCTCTGAAAATTGCTCTCTTGCTTCTGCCCTTTCAACTGGCCATGTCTCCTACCCCTACTGCATTACTGATCCTGTGGTTCAGAGGGATGGAAGGAGCTAATCAGCATTTCTGTGAAATCCTAGCTCTGAGGGAGTTGGGGTTTGATTACTGTATTTTCCCTTGTGTATAAGGACCTAAGCATTTAAGTAATGGAATAGACAAATGGGGTTAATTGTTCTTTCTGGATGTCTAGATTGGCTAATTAAACCGTTATGATTTTAAAAAAACATTATTTTAAGAATCAATTATGTCTAACTTTGCTGGGCAACATATGCATTCTTAAGCAAATTGTTAGAGTGATTCCTTTGTATTCTCTAATGTCTTGGTTTGGCGCACAGCAGATGTCTTAACGGATCTTAACAGATTAAGGGTCTGGAGCACAAGACCTATGAGGATAGGCTGAGGGATTTGGGCTTGTTTAGTTTACAGAAGAGAAGACTGAAGGGTGATTTAATAGCAGCCTTCAACTTCCTGAAGGGGAGCTCTAAAAAGGAGGGTGAGAAACTGTTCTCAGTGGTGTCAGATGGCAGAACAAGGAGTAATGGTCTGAAGTTGAAGAGGGAGAGGTGTAGGTTAGATATTAGGAAAAACTACTTCACCAGGCGGGTGGTGAAGCATTGGAATGCGTTGCTTAGAGAGGTGGTAGATTCTGCATCCCTTGAGGTTTTTAAGTCCCGTCTGGACAAGGTCCTGGCTGGGATGACTTAGTGGGGGTTGATCCTGCTTGAAGCAGGGGGCTGGACTAGATGATGTGCTGAGGTTGCTTCCAGCCCTGTGATTCTGTGATCTATCTCTTTCCTAATATTTCATTGCTCTATTCTATTTTGCTTCTCAGTGCACTGTAAACTAAATCATGGTGTGTTAGGATCTCACACTGTCCAGGCATGTAAAGGAAAATGTAATAATTCTCTCAAATCACATTGTTACATTTGGCATTAAAATAGTGAAATATATGCATGAATGCAAATCTCACAACTCTCTTCTGATTTAGATGCTTTAGGTAAGCACCATCGGCACCATTTTACAGATGGAGAGACAGAGTAAAAAATGAGTTGTTCAGAATGGCACAGTAAATCAATTACAGAACCGAGGTCTGATCTCTAGACTTCTGATATTCATTGCAGTACTTCCTCCTTCAGATCATGCTGCTTCTCTTTTTACAGACCAAAGCCCATGTTTACCTTTGAAAGCTCAGCAAACATAGTGGTAGTGGTAGGATGTAGTAGTTCAGGTGCCAGTCAGTGATCCACATGTTAGAGGAGAGGGTATATTCTAAACTAGATGCTGAGGTATTTTCCCGTGGGTGTGTGTGGGCTGAACTGTGAGCTCAAAGAGGCACTAAGTCTTATCTGTCCATTTAGTGATAACAGATAGATAGCACCAGATCATGGGCACAAGGATGGGATAGGGTTGAGAGCCTGCCTTAGGACTGGGAATACAGGACTGAGAGGTTACAGAGGCATCAGATATATGCTGTCAATGTTTCTACCCGCATGGAAAAAATACATTTGTAAATAATATGAGTTCAGATTAGCATCTGCTTCACATATCGCATACTTAGTATGAAAAAAGATTAAAATAAAAGTGTGTCCTGTTTTAAATGTATTGGGAAGTGTTTGTTGTAGATGTGTGTAATATTCTGGAATATTACAATGTGATATTTTGAGACCTAACGTATGATATAGATCATGTGAAAAATACTTTTATGTAATGCTTGTAAAACTTAGCGTTTTTCTGCATCTGTAACAGATACATAAATATATATGTGAATGACTCATCAAATATTTTTACACAAGTTCATGAACGATGGTGAGCATATTACCTGCATCTACTCTGAGGGAACCATATTTCATTTTCACACAGATTTTTAATATGGATCTGTTTGTAAAAGAATTCTGTAATTATGCCTTGAGGCTCTGATCCAAAGGCCTTTGAAATCAGTGGAAAATCTCCCATCAGCTTGAAAGCGTTTTGTATCAGGCCCAAACTGCCTGTTTTTCCTGCAAGCTATCTGTGAGTATACCACTGAAAAGCATTCATATGAAAAGATGATGTATTCTGTATTCTTATGTACTTTAGAAAATACATCATCTCTGCAGAGATTGTCCTATCTGTTTAGAAGGTGCAAATGGTTTGCATAAGATCTATTTTTATGGAACCATGATCACAAGTTCATAGCTGAGTTTCCATTCAGAGTCTTACTTTTATTTGAGAACTGTGCCAGCAGTGAATTCTGGGACTGAAATCATCTCAGTTTTTAGAGAGACCAGTTAGAATAGAATCTGTTTTCTATTCAAAAAACAATAAAAGTAATGTCCCTTTATCAAGGACAGTTTAATCACAAGTATTGAAGAGCAGAGGCCCAATGAAATCTAGCATACTGGCTGTTTGTCACCTACCCATTAACCCAGGTGTCTACAACCTGCAGCTCTTTAAGGACTTCTTTGTGGCTTCCAGTACTATAACTGCAAAGTTTAAAAAAAAAAACAACAAAAAACTCTTGATTATTTTTGATGTTTTGGTGAACATCTAAAAGCCCAACAATGAACAACTCATATCTAAGTAGCAAATGACATGTGATATGTGATCTCAAAACCACTGTGGGATATATGTGTGTTCTTAAAATAGGGGTTACAAAAATGATTTGACGTTATTTATTTAGGGTCCGTCTCTTATTCACATGCATCGTGGCTCTTGGATTGATATTTTTTTAACCAAATTTGTAGAAAATGGCTCTTCTTGCTCTTTTGGTTGCCGACCCCTGCATTAATCCCACCCCTTTACCTGTGCTCTTTAAGTAAAATGAGTTGGTTAATGAAGGGGTTTGTGGCACTGTATCTTGGCCCCTTCATCTAAATCCTAGGCTAGCCATATGCACGATGGAATATTTGTGTGAGATGGAGATTAGTTATGTATGAGAATTTGGAACCACCAAAGTTGCACCATAAGCCTGTCCAAAAATGTTGAGAGGGGTCTTTCCATCAACACCCAATATAGTTTGATAGTATATTGTTTTAGATGTCTATTATAGCACATAATAAATGTTTCAATCGTCATCTCCTATCACATAAAATAAAATAAGACAAATTATCTGGGATTCTGTCTCTGGAAAACTGTAAAATTCCTTAAGTTTTGCTAAATTTGTGACATCTTGCTTTTGAGCTCTTTCAAGCAAGTGAAATATATGGAAAATAATTTCAGATTTATCTTGGAGACAAAATGTTGAAGGCCAACAATTCTGTAATGGCTTGTGAAGATGTTCAGATACTACATAATGGGCATGACAGTTAGAGTATGTGAAATCTTATGCTCTGGCTGCTTATAGACCTCCCCTTTGGCTGATGGTGTAGGCAAAAGCTTGTGCACTTAGCATCTGTTTTTTCTGTGTCAACGCTCCCTTTAGCTTTGTTATCCAGGGAGCTTTGAAAACTACACTTGATATCAAACTGGGATCCTTTAAAAATATGTACGTATTTTCTAGTCTCAGATTATTAAAAAAAAGTCTTTCCTGTTTTGTCTTTTAAATATACCCATATTAAAATTCAGACCCTTTTGTTTTTGTTGTTATTAAAAACAGGCTTGGATTTTCAATTGTGCTAAATATCTTGGGGAGGCAGCAGATTAACTGGCTGTCTATCCCTATATCTGGACTTTATTCTAATAATTCTGCAGTAAAGCATGTTACCTGATTACATCATCTGATAAACCTTCTGGGCTAGTAGTAGTGGCTCGTGTATGAGCCTGAAAAGTGATGAGGGTATACAATGAGCAACAAACAGCACAGGAAACAGGCAGATTCCTGGTATTTTCCGTTCTTAAATTCAAAGTACAGAGGGATATTAGTACAGACAGCATAACTAGTTATTTCATGATGGCTGGAGGTGCTGCATGTAATTGGTGTTACAGTTGAAAGTGTCTCTCGTAATGATCCAGAGACCTTTTTCTTCCCTCTGCCCTCCACAATCTGGATATCTGGTTGCTACTGCTGTATACCTCCATACATGCTTCCACAGTGGCTACTACAGGGCAGTATGGCACTTACTAAACTGATTGTTTCAATTATCATTTATGTTTATTGCAGTAGTATCAAATATCTGGTTCCAGGCTCCATTTTGTGAGGTGGTACAAAATATAAATAGAGAAAGTTCATCCTCTCTCTGAAGAATTTGCATTCTAGGATGAAAACCTAATTTTTTTGATTTTTTTGAGGTGGTTCTTATTTCTCCTCAAAGGTTTTGCTCTTCATTTGCACAGAAGGGAACATGCAAATATCAGCTCAGAATTGAGGCCAAGTTCACATTTAGTTTATCCATCTCCAAACTGTAATGTTAATCTCACTGTATTATTATGCACAAATTATCAGCAGAATTGTAATTCATCAGAAAAAGTTTGTATTAGTGTACCCCATCAGTGAGTCTGTATTGCAAATTCCCCTCTGTGCCTGATATGCCACGAAGATGAGCATTATAACACCATCTAAAGACTCTGGCTCTTTAGCTCAAGCCTTGGTAACACGCAGACTTAGTTTTGAAAGTACCTGGTTTAATCATCAGTGTGTTGGCCAAGATGGTGGCTCTTATATTACAATGTGAGACCATTACAATTTGTGGTGCCAAAAGACATCTGTTGTTGAGTGTAAGGCTTTTGTAAGCCTAAATCTATACTAAAAAATTTAATATATTTACTTAAATGGGCATCTTATGTACACCCTGGATTTTTGCTTAAACAGCTGTCCTGTTTCAGACTTTTTTTTTAAATGCACATATACTTGTGCCTGTGCTAACATGCTTACATGTGTATTGGAATTTGCACCTATTCCTGTGTGGATGCAAATCATAACTTCCACTGGCAATGTATTTTCTTTAATAACCATGTCTGAAGAAAAGTCATTTTAGAAAAAGTGAATTACCTGGTTTGTTGAAGAGTCCTTTTCTACCACCTTCAGTCCTATGATTTCAAAGTATTTTATGAACACTAATGAATTAGGGCTCACATATGGTCTTGCTAGACCCTGAATCTGAATCTGAATTTCAGTTTGCTAGGTTGATTGTGTGAATTTGAATTCCAGTTCCTGTGGCAGGTAGTGTGTTTGTATGTGAGTGAGCCCTTAGTGACTCACAAGGGGTAAGAGGGACCAAAGGAGAGAAGGCTTAACAAGCCAGAGACTAGTGACCAGTAGGGAACTGCAAACGGAGCTGCTAACAGGACTTTGCCTGGGAGTTTGCTTTGAGGGGAGCCCCATATTATTATAATTTGATTTTTTTTATAGTTTTGTGTCTCTTCTGCCTTTCAAAGTGGCTTTAATATCATCTGAGGGAATTATCTGAAGAAAGGGAAAAATGGATAGTGACAAGTCTACTGTAAATCACGTGCTATATTTGTCTTCTTCCTGGAAGACAGAAGGGATTTCGTATGTACCAAGTGCAAGCTGGTCGCCACCTTGGGAAAAAAAGGTTAGAGGACTTGAGGCACAAATATCAACCCTCTGGTCCATCAGAAGGCATCATTTAGTACTGCAGACACAGCAGGCAACCAGTCAGGACAGTATGAACCAAGGAAGAAAAGTGGAAGCATGTAACCTTGAGGAGAAGAAAGCCAATTCAGGTATCTCCAGTTCCTGTGGAGATAAGCACCCACTTTCAGGCTCTCTGCATGGCGATATTATGGAGAATGTTGTGCCGGAGACCTCTCAGGGAAGGGATGAGATGACGACCCACTGACTGGAAGGTCGTCAGTTCAACGACCACCACCCACAAGAGAAGACGATGGGTAGTGGTGGTTGGGGAGTCATCCATCAGCCATCCAGACCTGGAATCTCAGGAAGTTTGCTGTTTACCAGGAGCTAGAATCCAGGATGTGACAGAGAGATTTCCAGAAATTGTCAAACCTGTGGCTTATTACTGCTTCCTACTTCTCTATGTATGAACTAATGACACAACAAAGATTGAATTTGAGCAGATCACTGTGGATTATGTAACTCTGTGCAGGAGGATCAAGGAAAATGGAGTGCATATGGTGCTCTTGTCCATCCTCCCTGTTGAAGGAGGGGGTCCAGGTAAAGATAATCAAATCATGGAAGTAAATGTGTGGTTGCACAGGTGGTGTTGAGAGAGGGATTTGGTTTCTTTGACCATGGGATTCTGTTTCAGGAACAAGTGGTTCCAGGAAGTGATGGGATTTACCAAAAGAAGACAGGAAAGAGCATCTTTGTGGGCAGGCTTGCAGACCTATTGAGGAGGGCTTTAAACTACGATCATTGGGAGATGGTGACAGAAACCGTGAGAAGTGGGGAAGGAAGAAGGTACAACAAAGGAGGACCCCTTGTTCGAAAGGAGAAAGTAGGCCAATCAGCTTATTATCTAAGGTGTTTGAAAACAAATGCAAGAAGCCTGGGAAACAAACAGGAAGAATTAGAGGCACAGTCATAGTAGTATGAGGTGATTGGAAAAACAGAGACTTGGCAAACTTAAACTTGGACTGCTTTCTTTCCTTTGATGCTCATAATTATCTCAGGAAGACACTTAACATACCCCACCCTCACCTGTCTCCTTCAGTCCTATGTACTTGATTTGTCAGTTTTTATTGCAATTTTTTTTTTTGGACCTCTGTACTTATAGATGTCAATCTGCAGTGGAAATGCTATTGATCTGATGAAGTGGATCTGTCCCATGAAATCTCAACACCAAATAAGTAATGTTGTTAGTCTTTAAAGTGCTATAAATTATTGCTGTTTTGTTTTGTTAGAATAAGACTAACACGGCTGGCTACCTCTCTGTTACTATTTGAAAAGGATGTGTATAAGAAGTGGAAAGTTGGACATATGATTAAGGTGAAGTATAAATATATGGCTGGAGAATGTCAGGGGGTAACCAGGAAAATGAAAACATATTTGGAACTGCAACTAGCAAGGAATGTGATAGGCAACAAGAAGGGTTTCTACAGGCATGTTAACAATAAGAGGGTTATCAGAGAGGGTGTGGGGCCGTTACTGGAGGAAGGTGGTAACCTGTTGACAGATACTGTGGGAGAGGCTGAAGTACTCATTGCTTTTTTTGCCTCAGTCTTCATGGCAAGGTCAGGTCCCAGATTGCGTCACTAGGCAATGCGGGATGAGAAGGCAGTGGACAGCCGTCGGTGAGGAAAGAACAAGTTAAGAGCTATTTAGAAAAGTTAGATGCACACAAATCCATGGGTCTGGATTTAATGCATCCAATGGTGCTGAGGAAATTCGCAGATGTCATTGCAGAGATTTTGGCTATTATCTTTGAAAATTTGTGGATGATTGGAAAAAGGCAAATGTGGTGCCCATCTTTAAAAAAGAAGTGAGGACAATCCATGGCCCTTTAGATCAGAGAGCTTTACCTTAGTCCCCAGAAAAATCACAGAGGGGATCCTCAAGGAATCCATTTTGAAGCAGTTGGAAGAGGGGAAAGATATCAAGAGTAGTCAACATGGATTCACCAAGGTCAAGTCATTTCTGACCAAGCTGATGAGCTTTTATGCTGAGGTAACTGGCTCTGTCGACGTGGGGAATGCAGTGGATGAGCTATACCTTGACTTTAACAAAGCTTTCAATACAGTTTCCCACAGCATTCTTGGCCAGAAGTTAAGGAAGTATGGCTTGGATTCATGGACTGTAAGATGGATAGAAAGCTGGCTAGATGGTCGAGCCCAACAGGTGGTGATCAATGGCTGGTTGG
Organism: Carettochelys insculpta; assembly: GCF_033958435.1. NCBI lineage: Eukaryota > Metazoa > Chordata > Testudines > Carettochelyidae > Carettochelys > Carettochelys insculpta. The sequence goes on along the minus strand of NC_134150.1, from coordinate 12,392,491 downwards.
CAGTGTGTTTCAATTGAGGTACCCAAAGAATGGTTCTAGGTCCAGTATTGTTCAGCATGTTTATTAGTGATGTGGATGATGGGATGGATTGCGCCCTCAGCAAATTTGCTGATGACAGTAGGCTAGGGGGAGAAATAAATACATTGGGGAGTAGGGAGAAGGTCCAGCATGACCTAGATAAATTGGAGAATTGGGCCAAAAGTAATCTGATGAGGTTCAACAAGGACAAATGCAGAGTCCTGCAATTCGGGTGGAACAGTTCCGAGGAGTTACAGGCTGGGTGCTGACTGGCTAAATAGCAGTGCAGCAGAAGAGGACCTAGGGATAATAGTAGATGAGAGGCTGGATATGAGTCAACAGTGTGCCTTTGTAGCCAAGAAGGCTAATGACATATTGGGGTGCTTTTGGAGAAGCATTTCCAGGAGATCTAGAGAAGTTTTTATTCTTCTCTATTTGGCATTGATGAGGCCTCATCTGAAGTATTGCATCCAGTTCTGGGAACCCAGTGTGGAAAGGACATGGATGCATTGGAGTGGGTTCAGCAGAGGATAACTAAAATGATTAGGGGGCTGGTGCACATGACCTATTAGGAGAGGCTGAGGGACAGGGGCTTATTTAGTTTGCAGAAGCGAAGAGTGAGGGATGATTTGATAGCAGCTTTCACCTTCCTGAAAGAGGATGGAGAGAGGCTGTTCTCAGTAGTGACAGATGGCAGAACAAGGAGCGATGGTCTGAATTTGCAGAGGGAGAAGTGTAGGTTTGATATTAGGAAAAACTATTTCACCAGGAGGGTGGTGAAGCACTGAAATACTTTACCTAGCGAGGTGCTGGAATCTCCATCCCTAGAGGTTTTTAAGACCTGCCTTGACAATTTCGTAGCTAGGATGATTTAGTTAGGGTTGCTCCTGCTTTAGGCGGGGGGCTGGGCTAGATGACCTCCTAAGGTCCCTTTCAGTCTTAGGATTCTATGCGCATATGATTCTAAGTGTCTCCCACCCTTACCAGCATTTTACAGATGAGCAAAATGAGAAGCATAGAAAAGTAAATGATTTACCTAAAACTGGTGCGTAACAGAGATGGGACTAGAACTCAGATCCCCTAACTCTGTGCCTGCTACCTTAAACACAGCACCATCCTGCTTCCCACTTAAAATCATGTAGAATTCTTAGCTGAATAAAAATGAAAGGGGAAGAATTATAATTAGGGTATTCTACCTTTTTTTATAACTCTGGGTTTTTTAAACCTTTGTTTGGCACATTCTGTTTAAAAGATCGTTGCGTAGCATTTCACACCTATGTTTAGCAACTGGGCAAATACTGCTTAGTTCTTTGGCACTGGCTGTTAGGAGGAATATTTTTAAATTATCTGGATTAAATAGAAACTATTTCCATGTACAGTCATTAAGATGGTTTGATTCCTCAGGAGATATCCTGATTAAGCTTTGCCTGGTTAAGTGGTGTATGTTGTATTGAATTTTTCTGCATCTATAGGACTGCCTTTCAGTGAACTGTGGAAAGAATGCCAAGTAAAAATAATCCTTAGTCTTTGCTCTTTTCGTATCCCTCAGAATTCACAAATACCATGTTTATCCAAAAATATAAGTTCTCTCCCACCCTCAACAAATGTGTATGCATGCTCTCTTCCTTTTTCCCCCATGCACACACACATCTCTGAAGAATGATTAACAGGTGTTTCAATCTGTATAAAGATTGGTAATTATTTCTTTCCAAGATGAGAAGTTTGCTTCCTCCCACCCCCACAAGTATAGAAATGATCCAGAAACCGGTACATACCTGCTGAATGTGATGCTGAATAGTAAAGGGACCAAGAAATGGATGATGCTGTCAAGGTGTTTGCAGTGATGCCAACAGTTTATTGATAGGGTGTGCTGGGGTGGGGCTCAGGGGCATTCTATCAGCAAAAGGAGGCCATGTTTGAATGATTTATCATTTTAACTTCCTATAATTACTTCAAGTGCTAAATCGTGTGTGACAAATCTAACACTCAGCTGGGCAAGAAGATTGCCAGTCCTGTTTCATTAACAGCCACTGGCCAAAAGAACAATATTCCCTTAAGTTAAAACAACAATTAGAGGACCCTTAACATACCAAGTTAGGTCTCTGAGAAGGGGTATTGATAGCAGAGCATTTTTCACACACAGGTAAGCTGTTTTAATGCATAAATTAACTGAGTTCCATAACATCGGTCAACTGTATTGTGCACATGCATGACTAGGCTTTGTGTTTACCAGAATGTTGAAACTGGGTTATAGGCCTGTTGATTTATGAGACTGAGTAAAGAGGTTGAATTTAATTTGATGTTCGAATGTTCGCTGAGGTTGACAATTTGGCAATGAAATTGCCAAGCTCGGCAAACATTCAAACATCAAATTGAATCTTCCGAGCTACCAATCTTCACTTCTATTTTACAAGGTTGAACTTAGTAAACAAAGCCAAACAGTACCTTAGCAGGATGGAATATCAGCCTTCAGACAGCTGCAAAGATTATGTCTACATTAAAGCTTAAAGTCGATTTTAAGGGTTTTAGGTCCATTTTACAAGGTACCTGTCTTAACTACAAATATCATTAGGTCATTTATAAGGGGTCCTAAGGATGACTTAGGACCCCTTCCTACTCCTCCATGTAAGAACTAATGACACAGCAAAGAGTGACTTTGGGCAGATCTCTATGGATTGTGTAAATCTAGGAAGGAAGATCAAGGCATATGGTGTGCAAGTGGCATTCTCATCCATCCTCCCTGTTGAAGGAAGGGGTCCAGGTAGAGATCGTCATATGATGGAAATAAACGTGTGGTTGCACAGGTGGTGTCGGAGGGAGGGATTTAGTTTCTTCGAGCATGGGATTCTGTTTTGGGAATGAGGATTGCTGTGAAGAGATGTGATCCAACTGAATAGGAGGGGAAAGAGCATCTTTGTGGGCAGGCTTGCACACCTAGTGAGGAGGGCTTTAAACTAGGTTTGTCAGGGAAGAGTGGTAAGCCCTGTAGTAAGTGGGGAAGGAAGAATGTAACACAAAGGAGGACCCCTTGTTTGAAAGGAGAAAATAAGCCAATCAACTTATTATCTAAGGTGTTTGTACACAAATGCAAGAAGCCTGGAAAATAAATAGGAAGAATTAGAGGCACAGTCAAAGAAGTATGAGGTGATTGGAATAACTTAGACTTGGTGGGATGACACATAACTGGAGCACTGTCATGGAAGGGTATAAAATGTTCAGGAAGGACAGGCAAGGGAGAAAAGGAGGAGGAATTGCGGTGTGTGTGAGAGCAGTATGATAGCTCAGAGCTCCAGTATATGGAGGGAGAAAAGCCAGTTGAGAGTCTTTGGGTGAAGCTTAGAGGCTGAAGCAACAGAGGTGATGCTGTGGTTGGTGTCTGCCACAGACCACCAGATTAGGTAGATGAAGATTTCTTCAGACAACTGAGAGAAGCTTCCAAATCACAGGTCCTTGTTCTCATGGGAAACTTTAATCACCTAGACATCTGTTGGGGAACCTATACAGCAGCGCACAGACAATCCAGGAAGCTTTTGGAGAATGTTGGGAATGACTTCCTGGTACAAATGCTAAAGGAGCTGACCAGAGGCCATGCACAGTTTGAGCTGCTGCTCACAGTCAGGGAAGAGAACTAGTAGGAGAAATGGAAGTGGGTGGCAACCTAGGCTGCAGTGATCATAAGATGGTAGATTTCTGGATTCTGACAAAAGGAAGAAAGGTGAGCAATAATATACAGACCCTGGATTTCAGAGGAGCAGACTTTGAATTCCTGAGAGAACTGATGGATAGGATCCCCTGGGAAGCTAATATGAAGGGAAAAGGCATTCAGGAGAACTGGCAGTATTTTAAAGAAGGCACAGGAACAAACCATCCAGATGCACAGTAAGAAGAGCAAATATGGTAAGCAACCAACTTGGCTTACGGGGAAATCCTTGGTGAACTTAAACTCAAAAAGGATACGTATAAGAAGTGGAAACTCAGATAGATGACGAAGGAGAAATATAAATATATGGCTGGAGAATGCTGGGGGGTAATCAGGAAAGTGAAACCACAATTGGAATAGCAGCTAACAAGGAATGTGATGGGCAAGAAGAAGGGTTTCTACAGGCATGTTAACAATAAGAGGGTTATCAGGGAGGGTGTGGGGCCGTTACTGGATGAGGATGGTAACCTGTTGACAGATAATGTGGGAGAGGCTGAAGTACTCAATGCTTTTTTTGCCTCAGTCTTCGTGGACAAGGTCAGCTCCTAGAGTGCGTCACTAGTCAATGCAGGATAAAGGAGGCAGTGGACAGCCCTTGGTGAGGAAGGAGCATGTTAAGAGCTATTTAGAAAAGCTATATGCACACAAAAGACTGGATTTAATACATCCAAAGTTCCAAATTTAATGGATCTGAGGATACTGAGGGAATTGGCAGATGTCACTGTAGAGCCTTTGGTTATTATTGTTGAAAACTCATGGAGATCTGGAGAGGTCCTGGATGATTGGAAAAAGGCAGACGTAGTGCCCATCTTTAAAAAGGGAAGAAGGACAATACAGGGAACTATGGACCAGAGAGCCTTACCTCAATCCCTAGAAAAATCATGGAGAGGATCCTGAAGGAATCCATTCTGAAGCAGCTGGAAGAGGGGAAAGTGATCAAGAGTAGTCAACATGGATCACTAAGGGCAAGTCATGCCTGACCAATCTGATTAACTTCTATAATGAGTTAACTGACTCTGTGACTTTGTGGACATGGAGAAGTCAATGAATGGAATATATATTTTTTGACTTTAGCAAAGCTTTTGATACAATCTCCCACAACATTCTTGCCTATAGTTAGTATGGATTGGATACATGTACTGTAAGATGAATAGAAAGCTGGCTAGGTGGTTGGGCACAACGGGTAGTGATCAATGGCTCAGTGTCTGGTTTGCAGTCAGTTTTAAGCGGGTTGCCCCAAGGATCGGTGCTCAGGTCAGTATTGTTCAACACCTTTATTAATGACCTGGATGAGGGGAGATGCAGATATGTTGGAGGGTAGGGAGAAGGTCCAGAGTGACCTACACAAGGAAGATTGTGCCAACAGAAATCTGATGAGATTCAAGTAGGACAGTGCAGAGTCCTGCACTTGGGATGGAAGAATCCTAAGCATTGTTACAGGCTGGGGACCAACTGGCTTAGTAGTAGTGCAGGAGAAAAGAACCTGGGAATTATGGTGGATGAGAGGCTGGATATAAGTCAACGGTGGGCTCTTATAGCCAAGAAAGCTAATGGTATGTTGTAGTGCACTTGGAGAACCATATTCTCTTCTATTTGGCACTGATGAGGCCTCATCTGGAGTATTGTGTCCAGTTTTCCCCCTCCCCTCCCCTGAGTATAGAAAGGATGTGGATGCATTGGAATGTGTTCAGCGGAGGGCAACAAAAGTGATTAGTGGGCTGTGAGGAGAGACTGAGAGATTTGGGATAATTTAATTTGCAGACGAGAAGAATGAGAGGTGATTTGAGGTGCCTGAGGCAGAGCTCTAAAGGTTTTTAAGTCCTGCCTTGACAAATTCCTGGTTGGGGTGATTTAGTTACGGTTGATCATGCTTTAGGTAAGGGGCTAGCCTAGATGACCTCTTAAGGTCCCTTCTAGCCCTAGGATTCTATGACTTTTCTAGTCCAGTTTTTTTTGACAAGGAGTAGTAGTACCAAATTAGAATTTATAAGGTGGACTGAATGCTAGTGTAGACACCATGTTGTTTAATTCAATTTTATTGGTGTCCAGAAGTATCCCTACATGTCCCCAGTGTGTCCTTTCTGACTGTCACTTTCTCCTCTGTTGCTCTCCAGGTGAACAGGAAGCAGGAATTAGGCTGAGGTCTCTGACTGCCCTCCATAACACGTAATTACCAGGCTTTCCGGTTGCCCTCCTCGCAACACAGCTGCCACAACCCCACATGTGGCTGCTGGTCTCTCTGGCTGCCCTCCGCAACACATGGCTACCTCTTCACCATGTGGCTGTCAGGATCTCCAGGTGCCCCACCACCACCATGCGGCTGCTGGGTCAAAATGAAATGAATCAAAAATAACACTATGAAAATGAAGCATTTCCACAATACAGAATAAAACAAAACAAAAACTTTTCAACAGGTCCGAAGTGTATTTTACATTTATGCATTTTACACTTCTGAGGACTGGTCTGCTAGCCTTGTAACAGTGTGTACCAGGAGCAGGCTGTGGAAAAGTGGTGTGAAAGTTTTCAGTGGAAGTGGGGAGTGAGGGCAGTGCACTCAGTGCAGTGCACTCTGGGATGACATCAGACACCCACAATCACTTGTGGCACATTTTTTACCATAACACACTGGCACAGAAACCCAGAACGCAATGGGGTGCAGCCACTTTGGGGTAGGTACCAACAATGCACTGCTGAGACAGTCCAATTTAGCAAAGGTAACAAGGGCATGCTATGTTAACTTCCTAAATGTGTGGGAACTCACCATCGTCTTTATAAAATCTAATGGTATAAAGTTGATTTTAACATATTCATCTTTATTTCCTAGTATAGACATAACTCCACTTATAAATAATGAGTTCTTTGTTTGCATTTCTATAATCTGTACATTTGGGTTTTTTCACATTCCATGACCTTATCTGTTAATTAGGTTTTATGTAATTAGTAATCTGAGTGGTTTTGTTTAATGGGACAGTAACATGTCTGATGATTAAGGAAACCAGCATATGTTCAGAAATGGAATGCAATTTGGTAACAAGCATTACATATTTTTAGATAACCCTAGATTGTGAATTTTCGTTCACATTAGTCTCTATGGAGTCATGCGGTCCTTAAGAACCAATCAACCAGGCTGAAGATACACTGTCACCTTTAAAATCACATTTCTACCTGACGTCGTCGTAACTACTGTAAGGTTGTGATATTCGCGAGTTTAACATTTGCAAATTCAATTATTCACGAGTGGCTGCTGCTTCCCCAGGGCTATGGGTGGGGAGCGCTGGCAGCTGCCATTTCCCTGGGGCTCCGAGTGGGGAGTGCCGGCAGTCATTGCCTCTCCAGGGCTACAGGCAGGGAGTGCTGGCAGCCGACGCTTCCCCTGGGCTCCAGCACTGGGAGTGCTGGCGGCCGCTGCTTCCCCAGAGCTCCTAGGGAGGAGTGCCGGTGGCTGCTTCTCCAGGGCTTTGAGAGCCAGCCAGGTGCATGGCATGGCCACTGACTGGCTCCCCAGAGCCCCACCACCAGTCTCCGCCACTCCCCACTCCTGCCCAGGAGCCCAGCCAGCATAAAATGATATTGGCAAAATTCAACATTCGCGAGGGTTCTCAACACTGAAACCTTGCAAATGTTGCAACCTTACTGTGCTATAAATGCAAATTACATCTAATATAAAACAAAACTAGGAGTTTAAAACTTATTTGTAGCTTCCTTACTTTGTGCATGTGGTAATATTTTGGTTATAATCACTTTGAGTTAGTTATTTGTTTTCCTTTGTTAAAGATTCATTCAGGGGACTAAAAGAAGCTTTTTTAGTTTTTTTCTCTGGCATTTTGCAATCCAGTTTTTAGGGCTGATTTTTTTAAATGCTGTTAATCAGAAACTGAGATTTATTTTTAAAGATCAGGTTGTTATTTTTTAAAAAAATCACACACACCCCTCCCTCACACACACTTAAATTTCTTTTGGGTACTGTTGTACAGCATCCACCTGGGGAGCCCTTAGGGCCAGGATTTGGGTTGTGCGGAGGGTTGCAAGAAATTTAAGTTATTTTCACCCTGAATACTGCTGTGAATGTAAGGACAGAATCAAGGCTCCATCTTCTCTTGCCAATTTCCACCCACATGTGCAAAGGTGGGGACATAGAGGCTTTGTTCAGCTTCCTTTCTCCCTGTGCATAAGTGGCAACAATCTAGTCCTACATCTTTTCTAAAGCCTTGTGTTGGCATGCAGGATGGGCCAGATCCAGCCCTTTATTCATAGCATGTACGCTGAATAGGATTTTTTTGCATTGTGTAGTTTTACAAATAAGAGAAAAGGAAATCCATTTGGAAATGGTGTTGATGCACTGCATGATGATAATCAATCAGATAATTTTGGTACAGCCATGATGCCTGCTGCAGAATGTCACTAAGTATAGTTGTTGCCCCTTGAACTGCTTAACTGGTGAACAGTTAACCAGACATATTATATTTCATAATGTAAATTCAAGAAGCATAGTTTTGCTGCAGTTTCTTACACTCCCTGATTGTGTATCAGACTGGGCATTAGTCTGCACATTACTGTTGCTGCTGTCAATAAATTCATGTGTAGTTGTGGATATGAATTCCATATCTGATCATGTAATTTATTGGATCTTAACAATGGCCACTGGTATGTTAATTCATGGCTAGCAGAAGGATATAGACATAAAAAAAATGTATGGAGAAAATTGCACAAAAACACAGTCTCTTAAGTGAGGGTAGCACATTCCTTATTCTTGCTATAAGCCAATCACTAAGAGCGCTCACGCGTGCATAATGCCAATTTATTACAAATGTTTGAGTTGGGTTTAGAATGTAAGTTTTGCAATCCTGTACTCAACCCCATGCCCATACACAGTAAACTCTTTTGTATCTGGCAGCCCTGCAATCAGGAGGTTGCTGGATATTCAAATATTCTGTGTAATAGAGAGGTAGACTTAGGAATGCACAACACCAAAGAAAAACAAGATTAGATATTAAGAAACAGACAGTTACACAGAGTACTTTATTTACCAAAAACAATAGTATTGTCCACTATAAACTTCTGCTGTATTTGCTGTGTCTATTTGTATTTACTTTCACTATACTGTTCTTTTGGAAGACATAATCAAAATTTACTCACAGTTAAAGTGTTATTTGAGAGTTCCAGATGACAGAATGCCAGATATGAAAGAGTTTACTGTAATTCCTCTTAACAGTCACAGCAATCCACAAAATAATGTATTTACACAGAGATCCACTCCTATCTCAGGAGAGGATCCGGATACAGTATATACTTTTTCAGGGCAGGGTATATAGATTTCCAGGGCACTGCAAGTGCATGGTGGTGATACAGCTAAGCAAGACATAAGTCCCACAGGTCAACAGATTTTTTTTAAAACCAGATAACACTACTCTGTTTCTAAAGTCTTATTAATTACTAAGAATTTTAAAATATAGGAATCGGATGTTAAAAAAAAGTCTGTATATGCTACCTACTAATAGACATTCATATTTTAAAAAGATCTTTACACCTTTGCTGTACCTGTTAAGGTTGATGTAAATTCAACATTTATGTAACAGTCCAAGTCGTGTGGCTTCATCTTTGATTTTTCTCTTTTTTATATTTTGGAGGAATTTGTGAGTAGCTTGATGTATTTGCCATCTGTGTGACAGCTTCTTGTGTCTGAGAAGAGCAATGTGTTATACCACCCAGCTGTGTGTATTTGTCTGTACATCAAGCTGAGGAGCTGCACTTAGCCAGACCTGACAATCATATGTGAGCTAGTACTTGCTACACTCAAGTGCATTTTAATGTGTGTTTTTGCAAAGAGCTTGGCATTTGACAAAATATTGTCAGAGGTGTTTTTCTTCATCTATCTGCTAGTGCAGTATTTTGTTTTTTACTTCAGTATAGTTTTATTGTACAAACAAGAGTGATAAGTGTATGTTTCAAAATTAACAAACACAGCCTAATATTTTCAATCAAAACAAAAAGTAGTCATGTAGCACTTTAAAGACTAGCAAAATAGTTTTTTTGGTGAGCTTTCGTGGGACAGACCCACTTCTTCAGACCATAGCCATACCAGAACAGACTCAATATTTAAGGCACAGAGAACCAAAAACAGTAATCAAGGAGGACAAATCAGAAAAAAATGATCTAGGTGAGCAAATCAGAGAGTGGAGGGGTGGGGAGGGAGGTCAAGAATTAGATTAAGCCAAGTATGCAGATGAGCCCCTATAGTGACTCAGAAAGTTCCCATGCCGGTTTAAACCACGTGTTAATGTGCTGAATTTGAATATAAAAGCCAGCTTGGCTAAGAGAAACAGCCGAGCTGGCTTTTATATTCAAATTCGGCACATTAACACGTGGTTTAAACCAGGATGGGAACATTGAGTCGCTATAGGGGCTGGTCTGCATACTTGGCTTGATCTAATTCTTGACCTTCCCCCAACCTCTCCACTCTCTGATTTGCTCACCTCGATAATTTTTTTTCTGATTTGTCCTCCTTGATTACTGTTTTTGGTTCTCTGTGCCTTAAATATTGGGTCTGTTCTGGTATGGCTATGGTCTGAAGAAGTGGGTCTGTGCCACGAAAGCTCACCTAATAAACTATTTTGCTAGTCTTTAAAGTGCTACTTGACTGCTTTTTGTTTTGATAGTGTATAAACTAGCACAGCTCCCTCTCTGTTGCTATTTAATATTTTCAGTGTAATATAATAAAAGACATGCAAATTTTTTTAACATAAGAGAATGACCGAGAGCATGCAGTAGGCTAATGTGCCTGCCAGCTTAATCTAAGTTACATTCCGCTTGATTTCACCAATGACTCATTGTCAGTTTCTAAAGTGTCCCCAAAGAAAACTTATACACTGGGAGATCAGAGTGCATTTCTAGTTTGTAAATTTCAATGTTGTTCTTGTCAGTTTAGTTAGGATCAGTGAGAGTCATTTAATGAGTTGTAATATTATTAGTCCATGCTACCTGCTCTTGGTTCACACCAACTGCCTTGATAGCTATAATGCTTCAGACTTCCCTTCCGTAAGTGAAGCATACACTTTATTTATCTTATGCTATAACCTCAGGACAATAATAATGAAAAATTATATTTTGGTGTTGATACCTTAGCATTGCATTTATATTCTTAATAGTTTAACTTGTTTTGTCTTTATTTCATTATGGCCATGTCTACACTGCAGAAGTTGCTTATTACAAAATCCAACTTCAGAATAACGGACTTCAAAGTTGCTCATCTGCGTGCACAAGGCTCCCAGCCCTTATTTCAAAATAGCGTCCCAATACTTTGAAAGGAAACATCTACACACCAATAACCCCTATTTTGAAATAAGAGGTCAGGAAACAACGCAGATTGGGGTAGTGTGGCTGACAAGCCCTTCTGGGCTCGCAGCCAGCCACTCCCTTAAAGGGCCCCTCCCAATACCCCCCACGCTGCACATGCTCAGGGCCACAAGGCTGCACACAACAGGGCAGACCGTGTGCTAGGGAGCAGAGCTAGCCATCATCAGCTGCTCCCCCCGGGGGATCTCCTCTTTGCTGTGGCCAGCCTGCTGGCCATAGTGCTTGCTGCCATCTTCCATCAGCATGGCAGGGATGGTCGCATGGGCCCCATCCTGCAGGCTCTGGGCTGGGCTGTGCTGTATCGCCCCTGGGCCACAGTGATCTGATGGGCCTTCCATACCAGCATGGAATGATGGGACCAGCTAGTCTGGGGGACTGAGATGACGAATGGTGTCTAAGAAACTTCCACATGACCAGGCAGATGTTCAAGTAGCTCTGCCACTGGCTCACCCCAGTCCTTCAGCACCACGACACGAGAATGTGGCCTGTTTCAGCACCATGGACAGAACATACATCACAATCTGTGCCCTGGACCACAGCAGGGGCACCTATGTGAACAGGAAGGGGTAGTACTCAGTAGTCCCCCAAGCCCTGGTCGATTGTAAAGGGGCCTCTTCATGGAAGTCTTGTGTTGGATGCTTGGGCAAGGCCTATGAATCCCGTGTGTTTGGAATTTCATGGTTGGGATGCCAGATGGAGGAGGGCACCAGTGTCCCCCCGTGGGAGAGCCCGCTGGTGGACATCACGATGCCCCCTTGTATCGTGGCTGACGCCGCATATGTGCTGTACCCATGGCTCATGTGGCTCTACACGGGACACACCTCCCCAAGACCTTTTTAACAGCCTCAACCTCAACCACTCCAGGGACCATTGAACAGGCGTTTGGAAGGTTAAAGGGGAGGTTTTGCTGCCGCCTCATGAGGCTGGACATGAGCATCCCAAATGTGCCTGTGGTGGTTGCCACTTGCTGTGCTCTCCACAATATTGTGGAGAGCAGTCAGGAGCCCTTTATGCAGGGCTGGGCTGCAGACCTGGGGGCTGGTACGAGCAGCCACCTGCTACACCATGCTGCCAGGCCCAGAGGGATGGGGTGAGGGTCCAGGAGGCCCTGCATGAGGCCTTTGCCTGGGATCTGCAGTGACCCTCCCAGCCACCCTCCCCACCATACCCCTGCGCTCCCCAACCCCTCACCACACACAATCCCTCCAGCTCCCTTCCCCCACCATTTCTCTACTATGCACTACAGAATTGGGATTAGGGTTAGAATGTAATGTTTACTGGGGTTTGTGGGAATAAATACGTTTTTTTTCAAAACAATGAAACAATGAATGAACCTATTTACAAGGGGGAAACCATGTAGAGGAGGGATGCGTGGGGCTAGAATGGAAGACTGACCTTGGAGGAGGGTGCCAGGGTGGAGCACCAAACATGAAGGAGGCGGCCAGGGTAGGGGAGGGCTCCATTGTCCATTGGGTGGAGGGCCAGGAGCTGCTGTAGCTGCAGTTGTCTCTGCTGCCTGTGGGGCTGGGACTGGGCCGGGACTACTGGGAGGTGGGGGCGTTGTGAGCTTGGCCTCCCTGGCGTATGTGGGAGGAACTGGGGGGTGGGCAGCAGCCACTGCTAGTGTCCCTGCACTGGCCATGAGCCAAAGGCCCAGTTCCAAGTGGGCACCTGGGGACAGGTCCACCAGAAGGTGGGCTGCTCTGGGATCGGCTACTGTGGAGCGAGCTGGTGAGGGAGCAGGAGGTTGATCGAGGCTTGTGGCCTCAGTCTGGGTAAAGGTTTTTAAGCTGTCAGCCACTCTTACCCACACCTCCTGCTCCATCACCAGGCAGTCCCAGAGCACCGCAGTCATCCCCTGCATGATCACCTGGTTGGTGGCCGCCTCCTCATCCCTCCATCATTGCCTTCGTATGGCCCAGCGGTGGCCCTGGGGGGATCCAGGCTGGGGTGAGAAGGTGGCTTCTCACCTCTCCTCAGCTGCAGGCTGGTCTGAGATGGAGGTGGAGAAGCTCATGGATGGTGGACCTGTGGAGACAGAGGGGGACAGCCCGTGAGTCCTGTTTCCTGACCCTGGGGGTTGGGGCCCCGGCTCCACTGGGCCACTTCTCTGCTGTTCAAGGGCCCAGGGGATCCCAGGTACAGAGGTGCTCCTGCATGGTGAGGGTCAGGCTTGTTTTGGTGCCCCTTCCTTCCATGTGTGTGTGGACTGTGGGGCTGTTCGAGGGGGGCAGTGCCTGTCCCAGGGACATACCGAACACCCTGTACCTACCAGCTGCTACCTCGGGGACCTCGGGTGACTCATGGCCGGAAGAGGCCTGGCAGGTTGTTCCGGAAGGGAGGGTGATGCTGAGGATCCCATCACTGGACCTTTTGTCATTGTCCTTGGTCTCTTTGTCCTGGTCCCTCAGTGTAGGACTGGTGGCATCTGATGGACCCACCTCCTTTGTGTCCGCAGGGTAGGGGGGTGGCAGTGTCCACAAGGTGCCATGGCAGGGCCACCTCCTTCAGCCCCAGGAGGCCGTGCAGCTCCCTGTAATGGAGGCAGTGGGTGGGCATCCTGAGCAGCTGGTGGCATCCCTTGTGTGGTAGTATGCCTGCCACAGCTCCTTCACTTTGGTACAGATACCCTCCCTGGTCTGGATGAGGTGGCCTTGGGTGGCGAACTCCCTGGCCAGCTGCTCAAATGCATCCACATTCTGCTGCTGCACCCCTGTGTGGAGCAGGACCTCCTCGCCCCCCTCCCCCGCCAGGCTGAGGAGGTCCTGGAGTTCTGCGTCAGTCCAGGAGGGGCCCTTCTTTTGGCGTAGCTTGCCTGTCTGGTGCCGCTGGGCCCCCCAGTTATAGTAAGGATGTGGGTACACTGGAGAGGGTCCAGCGGAGGGTGACCAAAATAATTAGGGGGCCGGAGCATATGACCTATGAAGAAAGATTGAGGGAATCGGGACTGTTTAGTCTGCAGAAGAGAAGACTGAGAGGGGACTTGAGAACAACCTTCAACTTACTGAAGGGAGGTTGCAAAGAGGCTGAAGAGAGGCTGTGCACAGTGGTCACGGATGGCAGAACATGGAACAATGGTCTCACGTTGCAGTTGGGAAGGTCCAGGTTGAACATTAGGAAAAACTTTTTCACTAGGAGGGTGGTGAAGCATTGGAATGGTCTACCCAGGGAAGTAGTAGAGTCTCCATCCCCGGAGGTGTTTGTCTCACCTCGACAAAGCCCTGGCTGGGCTGATCTGATGGGTTTGGTCTTGCCTAGGGCAGGGGGCAGGACTTGATGGCTTTTTTAGGTCTCTTTCAGCTTTATTGTTCTGTGATTCTGTGACATTGCTGGCTGGGGCTGTGTGGCTCTGCTTCGGCGTTGAGAGGGGGCTGTGCACCAGGGAGTTTGTGGTCTCCCTGCTTCTGCCACACTCTTAGCTTCTTGCTTGGGGTTGCTGGGTAGCTGCTTCCTGACACATGGCTGGCAGTGACCACAGAGCCGTGTCTGGGATGGCCAGAGTGTCTCTGGGCTCCTGCAAGGCTGGTGCCACGGTGGACCCACTATTTTGTAGTAGCAGATGCAGAGTGTCTACACACATTCTGTTTCAAAGTTAAACTTTGAAACAGGGTGCTACTTCATTCCTGGGAATGGAGTAAGGAGTTTGAAGTTGGGCTCCCTTACTATGAAGTTAATTTCAAAGTAACACAAAACGTGTGTAGATGCTCTGCACTCTACTTCGAAATTAACGTTGAAGTTCATTGCTTGTGTAGACACACCCTATAAGTTCAGATATTGGTCCATATAATAATTTTATTCTTTTCAGGATGCAAACACCAAAACAGGCATCTGTTTATGGGACACGTTAACTAGAATCAATGGGATGAAATTATAAAAAAGGCAAATTTAGTGAATGACACAGAAGCCTTGTAACTTGTAAAATATTCTAAGGTGGGAGCAGTAAAAGCTTAATTAAGTGCCAGACTGGAGAAAGAACCTGAAGTGTGTAGGGATTAATGTGGCAGCAGCACAGAAATGGAGTATCTGAGCTGAGAAAGAGTAACTACTAATTTTGATTTTTTTTAAATTTAATTTGAGCTAGTTGATTTGTTTCACAGTTTTAACATTGCTATAAAATGTATTATATATTTTTATTTGCTTCATGTGTGAGTTTTTCTTGTATCTCACCAACATTTTAATATGCTAAACATTTAAATATTTTCATATTTGTCTTTATATGGTGGAAAATATTTAAAAGAAGATTGTGACAGATTTCAAGCCCTTGGTAATCAAATTTTAAGGCTAACTTTTAGCCTCTTGTAGCATTTCTAACTCCTGCTGGTATAATCATGTTTACTAGTAACAGAGAGAGAGAGCCGTGCTAGTCTATATACTTATCAAAAGAAAAAAGCAGTCCAGTAGCACTTTAAAGACTAACAAAATAATTAGGTGATGAGCTTTCGTGGGACAGACCCACTTCTGTTGATCTGAAGAAGTGGGTCTGTTCCACGAAAGCTCATCACTTAATGAATTATGTTGTTAGTCTTTAAAGTGCTACTGGACTCATTTTTACTTGTTATTTCTTAACAACCAGTGATATGCTTTTTATTGAACAAGAGACGGTTCTTGTAAGGGAGGAGAGACACACAGATGAGGTATACTAGGAGAGACAAAGGAAATATTAACCAGGAATGTGGAGCAGAATCTTATATTTTCTCAATATGCTCTTCTTATATCAGGTTCAGTCTCAGATGGAATTTGACTGATATGACAGAATGTTCACGGACCTGTCATGATTTAAGAATTATTGCTTGAAGAACTCTATGGCTAGTGCCAAACTTTCTCTTTTTCATGGTCTGAGGTGTTAACTACATTAAAAACACACAGTGTCAGCTATTCTATTATGAATAAACATGAAGGAGAAATACAGGTTACAAACCTGCTTTTCATAATAATTTTCTTAATTAATTGGACTATTAAGTGGGTTACAACCAAAACATTCTCATTTTGCTCAGAAAAGCTGTTTGCACTGTCAGATTAATTGCTCCAGCCACAAGGTGTGGGGGAAGGGTGGGAAAAAAAAAAAAAGCATGAGGAGGGAAATGAGGGGGTGAACACTCAAACACTCCTTTTTACGGTCAGGTGGTGGATAACTACTAGCTTCAGTTCAGAGTTATGTGTATTTCTTTGAACAGGCAAATTTTTTGAGCCATGTGCAGACAGGTTGGAAGATTGGATGAGAAATGAGTTGAAGAGGCTTAAGTTTCCTTTTCTTCTTTTTTCTTTTCCTTTTCTATATTAAATACCAAGGTCAAAACAAAATTCAGGATTGTTTAGAACTTAATTAAACCACAGTCTGAGATACACTAGGCTTTACACCCATTAAACCTCTCCAAAACAGAAATAAAAACAAAGAAATAAACAAGATTGAGCATTTAAAGACAGCGAAGTTCTTCAGATCTTTAAAGGATGAGTGAACTTTTTAGTGCAGTGGGGGAGGTTCTGTTGAGGAAAACCCGAATACTGTATTTGATCCTCTGAAACTATGGAAATAAAATTGGAAAAACTGAATTAAATATGCCAAACTCAATTAAGATGAGACTGCATCCACCTGACCTTGTTCATTTAAGATTCATTTTTTTAACTTCTGCCTAGCGAAATAATAACATGCTATACTTTTTATACCCCTAATGCAACTAGTTTATAATTTGCTGGTTTCTGTGATTAATTTCATGTCATGTTTTTTTTTTTTTAAATAACAGAAACAAAAGCTTCTTGAAGAACTTGGAGAGAGTTGGCTTCCATATCTGACACCTAGAGATGCTGAATTTCACCAAGTGGTAATGTATCTTGTTTTTAACCTTATTTATAGTAAACTTGATTGGGCATTCTCATCAAACAGCAAAGCAATCTTTGTTTATTGATTCACAATTAGAATCAATTGATTCACAATTAAGACTAAAACTTAATGGCTACATCTACACTAGCCCAAAACTTCGAAATGGCCAAGAAAATGGACATTTCAAAGTTCACTAATGAAGCGCTGAAATACATATTCAGCGTCTCATGAGAATCTGAGCGGCCATGGCACTTCGAAATTGCTGCGGCTCGTCCAGATGGGGCTCCTTTTTGAAAGGACCCCAGCAACTTCAAAATCCCCTTATTCCTATGGATTCTATTATTATATATATTATTATATAATCCACAGGAATAAGGGGATTTTGCAGTTGCCTGAGTCCTTTCGAAAAGGAGCCCTGTCTGGATGAGCCACGTGGTGGCGAGCTGCAGCAATTTCGAAGTGCTGCGGCCGCCCACATTCTAATGAGGCGCTGAATATATATTTCAGCACTTCATTAGTAAACTTCGAAATGGCCATTTGCATGGCCATTTTGAAGTTTTGGGCTAGTGAAGACACAGCCAATTTCTTTTAATTCCTTTCTGAGGACTAACATACATAAGGTCTTGGTATATGAAGTGCTTCCAGAGCTACACTCACTGGGAGAGCTGAGATCCTTCAGCAGTCAGGACAGAACAGAATCAGGGACCTAGGTGTGAAATCCTTGTGAAATCAGCAGGTGTTTTGCCATTGACTTCAACAGATGCAAGATTTTACCTTTTAATCAATGGTTCCCACCTGTAAATGATAGCTCTAAAAGTCTCCTTTTTAATCTTTTGTTTTAAGTAAAAGCTCATATAACATATAAAGAACTTTCTGGTTTTGTGTTTTCTTATAATTTGTGGTCAAGTGATTTGCATGATGTTGATTTGCAATATCTCATGCTTGACTGGAGTAAAAACAACACAGGGCGTCACTGTTCTTTTAAAGGTCTTCATGACTTAAGTCATCTGGAGAACACGTTCTACAGACTGGATTTGGCAGAGATGAAGAGTCTTTAAAAGTGAGATTTAGAATATATGGCTTAATTATGCTTATGCTTATGCTTATAATTCTATTCGCAAACAATACATAATGTTTAAAACCTGGCATAGAAACTGAACTACTAAAGCCAGAATGCATGCCTCTAAGGAAATGTAAGGAAAGCTAAAACAGGCCCAATAGTCATATAACTAAACCAAATTAGTATACAGAGGCATATCATTAAAGAATTAGACGAATACTGCTACGTGTATCTTGGAGCTTTCTCAGGTCAAGTAGAAGACATGTGGAAAGAACTGTAAGCCCAGTAAAATGAGCTTGGAACACAGTCAGTAAGATGAAAGACACAAAAAAGAATCTTTTACTTAGTCGCAACAACTATAGCAAGAGTTACTACATTACAGGCATGTCAACTTTCTTGTATTGACATATGGTTCAAAGATGCATTTAGTAGACACCCCCAACACACACACAAAAGCAAGCAAGCAAGCTTTGGTCTTGTGCTGCAGGAAGAGAGGGTTTGTTTTTGTTTTTTGTTTCTGCTTTTTGCATGAACTTAGGTACAGAAAGGATTTTCAAACAGCCATATTCCACTTTGTAGAGAGGAAGAGTGGCCTGGGTTCAATTCCAAGCTCAGTCTCACAGATTTCCTTTGTGACCTTGTGTAACTCACTTGATCTGTCTGTGCTTTACTCCCCATCTGTAAAAAGGGCAATGATTAATATTACCTTTCTGCCCTCCTTCTGTTTTGAGCTCCTGGGGGCTTTTTCTGTCTCTCTTACATATTTGCACAGTGCCTAACTCAATGTGGCGGCAATCTTATTGGAGATGCTACTGTCATACAAATAGCAAATAAGAGTAATAAAATACAGTCAGGCAAAATGTCGGAAGTGTAAGAGTCCTCTGAAATCAAAACAGCAAACAGTCTCCTTTCCAGAGGCTTACCAATGTTCAGTAAATGTTCTTGCCCCTTTTAGGGTCCAACCCAATCACCGTTTTCTCCTTACTTGATCCTGTTACGTCCCCTCCTGTCTGTTTCCATTTCCTTTTATACAAGCATCTGGGCCTGATAGCATGAGTGTAGCCGTGTGTTCTCCATACTTTCTTGCCCTTCCCTGAACAGCTGCCAGGGAAAGACATAGTTGAGCTAATTCTGCCAAGTGGAGTCTCGGACCATTTTTACAAGTAGAAGGGCATAGGGAAGAAGATAAGCAATCAAATTAGACCACGTTAAAGCAATTAGTGCTGTTGAAAAGATGGTCGATTTTACACAAAGCCTACTGCAGTCAGTTGAAAGTCTCTCACTGACATCAGTGGGTACTGAATCAAGCACCAAATAAATGAACATGGATAGAACTTTGCCAGAAGGTGAGATGACACCTGAATTATTATAGGCTTGGACAGTTCTGGTACTAGGGTCACGTGAGCCTGGGCAGCGTTTGGCTGAGAAGCTGACTGGGGCTGGGGGAGCACAGGCAGGGCTCGGCCTGGGGGAGTGCAGGCAGCACTAGAGCCGGGAACCGTGCTGGGGAAGCGCTGCCAACTCGGGGCCTGGGACCCCGCCAAGGCTGAGACCAGAGGAGTGCCGGCTGGGGCTGGAACCAAGGGAGTGTCGGGACTGGAGCAGCACCAGCAGCTCTCGGGCTGGGGGAGTTCTGGCAACTCTGGGGCCCCAGTGGTGAAACTCTGGCAGTAATGGCTGAGAGTGACTTCTGGTCAGTTTTGCTCTCAGAGCAAGCGTCAGGTTTGTGCTGGTTATCTGAGAGTTCTGGTGCAAGAATACCAGATAAAAGGTAGTTTCCTAGAGCACAGTTCTGTAGCTGTAGAATAGTGGAATAACTGCCGGGGAATTGGAGGGCATGGAGGCAGCTAATAAACACTTGTCAATGTTTTCAAGCTTTGGTACCCTCAGAATTGCTGAACACCTCCAGTTCCCGTTGAAATCAGATATTTAAAAATGCTCTCTTGGGTATTTTTGTGGATAGTCTTGTGAGTCTTTTAGCTTTCAATATATTCATTTAACAAAACCTAAATGTAATACGAAGTTACAGCACCAAATTTAACCACTAAAAGCTGGGGAGACAGAAGATAGAAATATAGCTAGATAGATTATGACTTACACCTTTCAGTGGTTAGGGGATGGAAAGCTGATTGTGATTGTTGTTAATTCAGGCAGGAGACAAAAGCTGTTTGCTTGGGTGAGCAGGAAATCAGGCTAAAAAGAGGATGTAGAATTTCTTCAATCAAAGAAATTTAATAGTAAGCTAGATCCATTTGCTTGGTGGACACTTCCCCTTCTTGGTGGAAGGGACCTGTGAAGGCAATGTGAAGTGAACTGTCAGCCTCTGTCCAAGGAAGAAAAGGGTTGAATTGTCAGAGTGAGAAACATCAAGGTCTTGGAGGTAGGAAGCATGTAACTAATCCAATTAAGACCATAATTTGGAGCAGAATATAAAGTAAGTGCAAAGGGAAGGAGACAAACTGATCGCACAGAGTGTAAAAATGAACAACCAGCAGCCTTTAAGTCATTCCTCAGAATTTAAAACTCTGATTTGTACTTGCAAAAAATGAAAAATGTTGATTAAAGTCTTTACCAGATTTTTCCACGAGATGTGTTCACTTGAACAACTCTGGTTTACAAACTAGACAACTTTGGAATGTCAACCAAAATCCTGTTCTCAAAACAAAGATCCCATGTTGCTTAAGTGGTTTTGTTCATTTTACACGCCTTAAACACATGAATGGGGAAACTGAGGCACACGCCCATTTTCGTGGTATGGCTAAATGCCAAGGGTGAAAAGCATTTGTACCTTCATTTACTGGACAGTGACTGAATTCTAAACATGTGCTGGAGCAGCTGTATGGACTGATGAGCAGCTGGGACAGGGCCCAGACCAGACAGGAACTGTTTGATCCACTGGTGCTGCAGCAGCTGTATGGGCTCTGCCTGCCCAACTTGAGAACGTGGCTGATGGACTGGGGGGGCCGAAGCAGGGAGACCAACCAACCAGAGGGAACAAACGGGACTTGCCTGGCTGCATCACATGAAAGAGGCCAATAGCAAGCTCCGGACGTGGAGCCTCCCCCTGCAGTATTATGACGTGGAGGTGGTACACATCAAGGGGAGCGCCCAGGGTACAGCCCATGCCCTGTCAGGCGGGGAGGGCCCCTAACTTCCCCAGGTCACTGTCTGGGTGACCCCACTCAGTTCGGTCTGAAAGGGTGGAGAGATGTGATGTAGAGAGAGAGAGAGAGAGAGACACCTCTGGTCTGCAGACAAAGAAGGTGGAGCCTGAGGGGTTTGAATTGGAACTGGGAGTTGGAAAGCAGTTAGTTTGGACTGGGAGAGAGAGAGAGACAAAAGAGAGAGCAAGGCCCCAGCTCTGGGGCCCCTCAGGGCCTCCTCTCCCCAACATAGATTGGACTGGCTGTCTCTGCCTGCTGTACTGACTCTTCTGTAAGA
Organism: Carettochelys insculpta; assembly: GCF_033958435.1. NCBI lineage: Eukaryota > Metazoa > Chordata > Testudines > Carettochelyidae > Carettochelys > Carettochelys insculpta. The sequence continues at coordinate 12,371,101 of NC_134150.1, read as the reverse complement.
TGCTGTGCCCTGTCGGCTAATAAACCCACTGTTCTCCTGAGAGTCGCTCCTGCCTGCAGACAGGGTGTAGAGCTTGGGGACCCCTGAACCCTATCACACTGACATTTACTGTATGTGTTGGGGGAAGGTCATAATTTTTTTCCACAGTGTGGCTCAGATTCTTAGAACTTGTGTTATGGTCTGAATCCCATCCTATTTACAATCCTTTAACATCCAGTAACTACTGCAGCAATGTCAAGGTCCATTTTTTTCCCTCATAGGGATTTGGAAAGGGATGAGGTGTTACAGAGGGATGTTATTTTATTATGTCAGCTGTGCATATTTGTGTTTTTGTTTTTTTTTTTTTGCTCGAAGAAGGGCAAGCAGCCTACAAGTTGAACCTCTCTAATCTGGAGCTCTGTCATCCAGCAACTTCGGTAATTCAGCATGATTTTAATTAGCTGGCTGTCCACTTACCATGGGTGTAGCCAAATTTCCTGTGGTCCCATAAAGCCACCTGTCCTGGCTCTCAGTGTTCTGTGCTGTTATTTAGCTGTAGTTTACTTGAAAATGTCTTCTAAGAGACAAGTAAGCAAAGGAGGCGTTGGTAATGCTACTAGACAATGTTGACCTCCCATGCTCTGGCAAATTCTCTTGTCTGGCAGAGGGTCAGGTCTTGAGGTTCAACCTGCATTATGTTCTGTGAAAATTAAATTATACAAGGCTGCTCACAGCTTGGGATGGATACTTCTTTATATTTTGTAAACTTAAATAAAATAGTGTTCGTTTTAAGAGCAACTGTATGCTTTCTCTTGTTTCAAACTCTAAGTATAAAGTAAGGGTGCAAAATATGAGTAGATTATGAATAAAGAGCGACATTCTGATTTGTACCTCCTACATTGGTAAGAGAAAAACAAGATGATGGTACAGCCTTATTCTATCAATGGTCAGGCATATTATTAGTGCATTAGATTGCATTAGTGCATTATTAATTTTAATTTAACTGCACTGTATTCCTTCTTGTGATCAATTTGAAATTAATTGGTAGATTCCTGTGTTCCAGCAATAGAACCCACCAGTGTGACATGCATTTTTTGTTCCTAGATATATGGCTTTATGTTTGGCAGTATTGAAATGGATATTGCTAGGTTGTGTTCAGCTTACCAAGCTTTTCACGTCACTCAATATCAATCACTTGTTTTCATCATCTACCATATCCCCAGTTTTCGTCTTCTGCAAACTTCATCAGAAAAAATGTTTTTTTTCGGGTCATGGATAAAATTGTTTAGTGTAAGCCCAAGAACCAATATCTGTAGAACCACACTGAAAGCATAGCTGCTTGAAAAAGATTCCTCTTTTAAAATATGACGTTTTAAAAGTGGAATCTCTACAGTTGCTCAGTTGTTAGTCCATTTAATTTGTGCCTTGTCAAAGCTGTATTTTTCTAAGTTCTCAATAAGTCATATGGTACCAAGTCAAACACCTTTCAGAAGTCTAAGTGTACTACATCAGTATTATTACTTATATCATCTCAATGCGTAATGTCAATAAAAATACGTTAATTGATTTTTCAAGATCTGTTTTCCATAAGTTCATGCTGATTGACATTAATTACATATACTTCTTTAATTATCTGTTGAGTCCCATATCTGTCATTAAATTATATTGCCCTGGGATGACATCAAGATGACAAGCCTATAATTTTTTAGATCATCCCATTTACGCCTTTTAAATAGTAGCACAACTTTACTTTACTTATAGTACTCTGGAGCTTCCACAGTATTCAATATCAACGTTAGTGGTTCAGAGAGGTGCTCAGCCAGCTTTTTAAAAAGGCTTAGATGGAAGCAAACTAGACCTGATAATTTCAAAAGTTACACACAGTAGCTGCTGTGTAAACATATTTCTGAGTACTAGTGGATGAGGTAGTACTTCGTCATCATGATTGTTATATATATATATGCACCCTATAGCTTTTTTACCAAATACAGAACAGAAACATTCATTCAACATTTTTTCCTTTTTCCTCAATTATTGACGATTCTACCATTTCTGTCTAGCAATGGCTTAGTATTGTAGTTAGAATTCCTTTTGTTTCTAATATATTTTTAAAAACTTTTTAGTGACCTTAACTCCATTGGCCCTTGATTTGTCCCTGTATTATTTTTTGCCTTGAATCAATTTTCTACAATTTCAGGCTTCTGATCTATGTTCATTGTTGTCAATTTCCCCTTTTTTCATTTGTTTATGATGTAAATTTTTTATATAGTTGTGTTCACTTCTCTCCTGAGTCAGTTTTTTTTTTTTTCTGTTACTGGCCTTCTGGGGAAATGTGGGCAAGATGCTTCATCTCTCTAGCCGCGTCTACACTAGCCGGCTATTTCAAAATAGCTGTGCCAACTTCAAAATAGCACCCGCTGCGTCTACACGTGCTGAGCGCTATTTCGAAGTTGAAATCGACGTAAGGCGGCGAGATGTTGAAGTCGCTATCCTCATGAGGAGATGGAAATAGCGCACTACTTTGACGCTGAACGTCGAAGTAGGGCACGTGTAGCCGATCCATGTCCCGCAACATCGAAATAGCGGGGTCCTCCATGGCGGTCATCAGCTGAGGGGTTGAGAGACGCTCTCTCCAGCCCCTGAGCCCTATGGTCGCCGCGTGCAGCAGCCCCTTAAAGCTCCCCACCCTCTGAGTTCCTGTGCAGGAAGCTGAGAGCGCGTGCAGGCAGCAGCACAGCCACGTGCGCAGGCAGCAGCACAGCCACGTGCACAGCCTGCACATCCTCCCAGAGCCCCAACCCACCACCCTGCACCCATGGCATCCAGCCAGCCCCCCAAGCGCCCACATGTACCCCCCCAAGGGGACCCAGGGCTCCCAGCCTGTCAGCCAACGGGGGAAGAGGCAGTGGGGCCCCTCCTGGACGGAGGCCAAGATCCGGGACCTGCTGGGGCTCTGGAGTGAGGAGGAGGTGCTCCAGGTAATGGGGAGAAAGAGGCGGAACGTGGATGCGTTTGCTCGGCTGGCAGAGGGCCTGGCCACGCGGGGTCACTCTGCCCACACTCCTGACCATGTCAGGAGTAAGGTAAAGGAGCTGCGGCAGGGTTACGCCCAGGCCTGGGACACGGCCAGCCAATCTGGGGCTGCCCCTGCCGCTTGCCTCTTTTACAGGGAGCTCAGGGCCATCCTGGGCCCCCGGTACACCTCCTCCCCCCCACCACCACCCTTGACACATCGGTCGACGAGCCCCAGCAGGCCCCGGAGACGGAGTCCACCCCTGAGGCCAGCCCTGCACCCCAGGGGCCCCCCAGCAGCCCACCCCTGGGACACCGGAGGAGGAGGAGGAGTCCTCCAGCGACAGGGGGCTCCAAATCGCCCTCCCCTCCCACAGCTCCAGCAGGGCGTCTGCCCGATGGGTGTCCCCCGACCGTGGGAGCGGACCGTCAGGTATGTACCTCCCGGTGCACACCCCTGGGGTAAAGGGGCGGAGACAAGAGACATGACCAGGGCCCTCCACACACCCAGATGACCATGGCCCTGAGGACAGCAGTGGCATGTCCCTCAGAAGAGTCCATCAGCCCCTGCCCCCCAGCAGGACAGCACCATGCCCCATCCCTGGGGATGGGGGGGAGCAGAACCTAGGGTCCCCCGTGGGTGGGTGGGGGGTTGGACACCCATCATCATCATCAGCATCTCCGGGGAACAGGGATGGGGAACCGGCAGCAGATGGGTAGGGGGACAAGGGCCACGGGTCAGGGCCCAGACTAACGGCTGTCTCCACCCTTCTTCCCCCCTCTGTTCTGCAGCTGCACCGTCGGAGGGCCCGGAGAGCACCGGCGCGGCATCAGTGCTCCCGGAGAGCCCACCAGGCCAGCCCCTTGGCGGAGCACTGGCCAGCCCCAGGACGACCCCGACAGCGGTGGAGCCATCCGCGGGCGTCCATGGACCCCCATCTGCTCGCCACCCTCCAGCGTCAGCTCCATCTCCAGGAGCGAGCTCTGGCCTGGCGCCAGGAGGTTTTGGGGGGCCTTCATGCGCACCTTCGAGGACATCATGCAGCACTTGGCCCCCCCTGCCGCTCTGCCCGCCACTCCGCTTGCTGTCCTTCCACCATCCGCCACCCTGGGGCCTGCCACCGAGGGGGACCATGGGCCTCCGGACTCCACCCGGCCCTATCTGCTGGTTCTCCTGGCCCCCAACCAGCCTCCACAGGGCCTCTGGCCAAGACGTGGGTCACACCCCCCCACACCAGGCGCAGGACAATAGGGGTGCGTGGCCGAGCACAGGCCCCCTCCTTTGGACATATTCCCCTGCCTCCTTGTAAATAGTTTTTGTTCTACTCCTGTTTTGTACCTGCCCCCCCATGTACATAATTCCCACCTTCTTCTTTTAATACTTAATACAGGTTGCATGGTTTTGTTTAAAAAAAAAAAATCCATTTATTGCACAGAAGTTGGGGGGGTGTGTGCTCTCAGGTTCTCTGTGGTGTGGGCGTCGGGGGCAGGGAGTGTTGTGGAGGTTGTGGGGGTGCAGTGGGTGGCTCACCCACAGCTGGCCCTGCCAGCGTTCACCCTGCAGCCTGGTTAAAATGGGCCCACAGGGCCTCCCGGACCCGGATCCCCTCAGCGTCGACCTGGCGACTGGGGGCAGCGGGTGGCTGGACGTCGGCCCTGCCAGCCTCCACAGCCCAGCCCTGGAAGAAGGCCTCTCCCTTGCTCTCCACCAGGTTGTGGAGTGCACTGCACGCACCCACAACCTGTGGGATGTTGGGGAGGCCTGCATCCAGGCGGGTGAGGAGACACCTCCAGCGCCCTTTGAGGCGGCCGAAAGTGCGCTCGACCACCTGGCACGCATGGTTCAAGCGCGTGTTGAACCGCTCCTGGCTGGCTGTGACGTGGCCCGTGTAGGGGTGCATGAGCCAGGGCTGGAGCGGGTACGCTGCATCTGCGATGACGCAGAGGGGCATGGTGGTGTCCCCCACAGGGATGTCCCGCTGGGGGATGTAGGTCCCTGCCTCCAGCCGGTGGCACAGGCCCGAATTTCTGAACACCCGGGCGTTGTGCGTGCTGCCAGGCCAGCCAACATAAATGTCCAAGAGGTGGCCCCGGCTGTCCACCAAGGCCTGGAGGATCATGGAATGGTGTCCCTTCCTATTCAGGAAGTGTCCTCTGCTGTGCTCCGGGGCATGGATGGGGATATGGGTCCCATCTAGAGCCCCAAAGCAATTTGGGAAGCCCAGGGTGGCAAACCCCGCGATGGCAGCATCCGGGTCCCCAAGCTGCACGAGCCTGTGGAGGAGCAGGGCATTGATTGTGTGGATGACCTGCAGGGGAAGGACATGAGGGGTGTGCAGGGTGTGTCTGGCACTCCCCCCACCCCCCGGGGTCCTCTTACCTCCATGAGGACAGCCCCGACGGTGGCCTTGCCCACACCGAACTGCTGCCCAATGGATCGGGGTAGCTGTCTGGAGTGGCCAGCTTCCAGACTGCGATGCTGACATGTTTCTCTACAGTGAGGGCACGTTGCATGGGGGTGTCCTGGTGCCTCAGTGTGGGGGTGAGCCACTGGCAGAGCTCCAGGAATGTCTGCCAGCTCATTCAGAAGTTCCGGAGCCAGCGGTCGTTGTCCCACTTGCCGAGCACCAGCCGCTCCCACGAGTTCGTGCTCATGGGGTATCTCCACAGCCGGCGGCGGCGGGTGGGGCTGGGAGGGCAGCAAGGTCTGGGGCTGCTTCCTCATCCCCTGGGGGCAGCTCATCTTCCTCAAATAAAAGATGGTCAGCTGCCTCCTTCATGGCACTGAGCAGGGCAGCCACTGGTCCTCCAGGGGTGGGTGTGTGGGCTTCTGGCTGCTGCTGCTGCTGCTGCTGCTGGGGGTCCATGGTGCCTCATGGGGTGTGCGTGCTTGTGGCTCTGCAGACCGCGTGCTGTGCAGGCTGTGTGTGTCTGGGAGGGGCCCTTTAAGGGAGCGGCTTGCTGTTGCCCCAGAAGTGCTAGTCCGCCCTGTGACCCTGTCTGCAGCCATTCCTGGCACCCTTATTTCGATTTGGGCCGCTTTTGTGTGTAGACGCTCCCCTGCAGTGCCTATTTCGATGTAGTGCTGTCCAACGTCAATGGCACCATCCCTGGAGGATGTGTGGGTGGTATTCTTCTAAATAACTTATTTCAATTTCGCTACATCGAAATAAGCTATGTCGATGTAGCATCCCAGTGTAGACGTAGCTTCTGTGCCTTATTTTCCCTCTCTGTAGTTATAGGGTAATAATACTGAACTGCTTTGTAAAATTATTTGAGACCTGTAAAAAGCTGAGGATTATTGTTACTCAGTATTTTTCTAATCAGATTACTTCTTCCAGCTAACTTCATTAATAATTGTTTCCAGCTTTGTAAAAGTGGCCCTTTTAAAAAGAATTGGTTACCTATATGTGTGTATTAACGGATTGGATATATCTAGTGCTTCCTATCTATCTAATCCATATAGGCTTTTATACATATTCAGCACCAGTAGTATCTAAGTCAGGGATAGACAGTAATTCTTGATGGAGGGATGCTGTTACAAGATTTTGGTAAGTGGTGAAGGGCTTCACTTCTCTCTGGAAAGGATGCGGGGTGTGGGATGGAGTTTGGGTACAGAAGGAAGTTTGATATAGGGAACAATGGTGCTGGATAGTGAGTGTCATTTGAGAGGTAGTTTGGGTGATGTGGGGCTGGGTATTGGGGTGCCTGGTCTGGGATTGAGTAGTAGTAGTAGGCATCCTTCAGTCTGCATAGACTATGGATCGCGCGCTTTAAAGTTTCAATTGAGGACTTCATTTACAGCATCTATTGTGACTATGAAGACCCACATGAGAGTGACAGTCCTTGCTGCATCTCTTGCAGATGTAGTGGGTGTCTGGCAAGTCCTTATTGTGCTTTCTGTGCACTCGCTTCTTCTCTGCTAGCTGTCTGATCTTCATCTCGCCCTTCTGAAGGCCCTTGTGTAACCCCTGCCATCATCTGCTAGTTCTTCCCAGTTGTCCAGCTCGATGTCTACCTATCTGAGGTCTCTCTTGCAGACATCTCTGTAGCGCAGCTGGGGGCGTCCGGGAGGTCTTTTGCCAGAGGCTAGCTCACCATACAGGATGTCTTTTGGAATCCTTCCATCATTCATCCTGTGGACGTGGCCAAGCCAGCGGAGTCGACGCTGCCTGAGGAGGGTGTGCATGGTTGGGATTCCAGCTTGCTCGAGGACGGCGGTGTTGGTCACTCTGTCCTTCCATGATATTCCAAGGATGTGCCTGAGGCAGCGCAAGTGGAAGACGTTCAGCATCTTTTCCTGGCGGGCATACAGGGTCCAAGTCTCTCTGCCATAAAGGAGGGTGCTGAGGATGCAGGCTCTGTAGACTTGCATTTTGGTGTGAGCGTACAGCTTGTTGTTATTCCACACTCTCTTGCTGAGTCTGGACAGAGTTGTGGCCGCTTTTCCGATCTTCCTATTTAGCTCAGTGTCCAACGACAGGGTGTCAGTGACGGTGGACCCGAGGTAAATGAACTCGTGGACGACCTCTAACGTATAGTTTTCAATGCTGATTGATGGGGATTCACAACATCCTGACCGAGTACATTTGTCTTCTTTAGGCTGATGGTGAGCCCAAAGTCCTTGCACGCTTTGGAGAACTGATCCAGCAGTTTTTGAAGCTGGTCTTCTGTGTGAGACACTACAGCAGCATTGTCTGTGAACAGCATGTCTCTGATGAGGACTTCCTGCACCTTAGACTTAGCTTTCAGCCTTGCAAGGTTAAACAGTTTCCCATCAGATCTTGTGTTCAGCAAGATGCCCTCTGTTGAAGATCCAAAGGCATGCTTGAGGAGGAGTGCGAAGAAGATCCCGAACGATGTCGGAGCAAGCACGCATCCTTGTTTGACGCCGCTTCTGATTCTGAAAGCATCCAATAATGCGCCATCATATTGGATGGTTCCTCTCATGTCTTCGTGGAATGACTGGATCATCTTGAGTAACCATGGAGGACAGCCTATCTTGTGGAGCAGTTTGAACAGTCCATCCCTGCTGACCAAGTCAAAGGCCTTGGTCAGGTCGATGATGGGATTGAGTATGGGTGCAGGAGAAGATTCTGGCCTGGGGGAGGAATGTAGGAGTGGATGCAGGGTCTGGGTGGGAGTTGTGACCTAGGACCAGGGAGGGGAGGGCCAAGGGAGTTTGGATGGTGACCCTGAGTCAAGAGGCTGGGGTGCAGGGTCTGGGAGCGGGGTTGGGTGCAGGAAAGGATTCTGGCCTTGGAGGAGGGATGTAGGTCTGGGAGGGAGTTGGGGTGCCAGAGGCAGGCTGTGGCCGGGAGGCACTCACCTAAGCAGCTCCTAGCCAGCAGCACTCTCAGGCAGGCTTCCTTGCAGCCCCACTGCACTGACTGTAAGATGTAGCTTTCTGCACTAGGCTGTGGAGGGCTTTGTGTGCTACTGCCTCAGCAAAGTCCCTTAGATGTATTGGCTGGAAACTGGCCAATGGGAGCAAAGAAATTGTGCTGCACAGCTCTTAACCCCAGGAAAATCTCTCAGCTCCCATTGGCTGGATTCTGGATAGTAGGAGCAGAGAGATTTTGCTGTGGGTGGGGGCAGCAAGCGAAGCTCTCCCTCCCTCCCCACCCCAGCATCACAGAGAGCCACAGGGATCAGCCAGCTGGTTTGAGGACTGAGAAGTCATAGACTGTCATCGTCTGTGCTCGGGATCAGTATCATGTCCTTCTCACAATTTCAGTGACTAGTGCTGATGATGGCTGGACTGGTCACTGCCTTATTCGATCCACAATGGCGATTAGGATTGTCACCAAATGGAGAAGTCGGGGAAACAGAGCCAAGAAAAGATCAGTGTATAAGGCTTGAAGTGACTTCATCAGATGAAGTGACTTCCAGATAACGTTCCACAGGAAGCTGCTGACAGTACACCCTGAAGATGTGGAAAAACAGTGGTGTCAATTGAAAAATGCTGTCATGGGAGCTTGTAGAGAAACCATTGGCTACCAGACTAGGAAGCAGCAGGACTGGTTTGATGAGTACGATGTGGAAATGGAATGCTTGACTGAGGCTAAAAGGAAAGCCTTTAGACCTTGGCAAAGCAACATCAGTTGAATGACTGAGAGAGAACCACACGCCAAGGCAGAAGTGCAACATAAAACAAGGACTCTGGAAAAACTAGTGGTGGACTGAGGTGTGCGAATTTCAGCATCTCACAGACATCAACAATACAAGATTTCTTCAATGCTACCAAAGCTGTTTGTGGATCGAGAAACCATGGACTCAATACCCAGGGATCAACGAGAGACAATGAAGCCATTGCTTCTCACTGGAGGGAGCACTATAATGAGTTCTTGAACAGCCCCTCCACCGTGGTCCTAGAATCCCTTTACCAAATCCCTCAGCAACAGCCTATAGATGATCTTGCAACACTTCCTGCCCTGAGTGAGGTCGAAGATGCCATCAAAGGCGTGAAGTGAACAAGGCAACTGAACTAAATGGAATCGCCACATAAGTCTTCAAAGAAGTTGGGCCAGAGCTCCACAAACCACTCCATCTCCTGGTTCCCAAGATCTGGCGTAGGGAGCAGATGCCACAAAATTTCAGATATACATTGGTCATCAGTCTTTTCAAGAACGGAGACAATTCGGACTGTGGAAACTATCGTGGCATCTCCCTCCTGGCAACAGCAGGGAAAATCTTAACTTGAATCCTCACAAACTGACTCCTGACACTCTCAGAAAAAAAATTCTCCTAGAATCCAAGTGTGGCTTCCAACCATTCTGAGAAACAGTGGCTGTTGTCTTAACTGCCTGGCAACTTCAAGAAAAATATCATGAACATAACCAAGCCTTACATACGATTTTCATTGACCTGACCAAAGTATTTGACTCAGTCAGTTGTAGCGCCTGGTGGACCATTCTTTCAAAGAGTGGCCACCCCAAAAAATTCATTAGTATTTTAAGGCTGCTTCATGACAACATGACTGTCACAGTATTGAGCAACAGCGGATCCCAAAGCAGCTCCTGTGAGGTGAAAAAGGGAGTCAAGCAAGGCTGTGTCATTGCCCCATCACTGTTCTGCATCTTTGTTGCCAAGACCCTTCACTTCATTGATGGAATGCTTCCAAACGGTGTGAAGATTATCTGTAAATTGAATGGGAAGCTCTTCAGTCTCAGGATGCTGAAGGCTAAAAGCAAGAACTCTGCAACCTCGATCATGGAGCTCCAGTATGTGGATGACAATATGGTTGTTACTCTTTCTCCCATAGCCCTTCAGACCATTATAAGTGCCTTCGGTGAAGCATATGAAAATCTCGGCCTTACACTGAACATCAAAAGGACCAAGGTGCTCTGCCAGCCTTCACTGATGGACAATCTCATGCACCTTCTATTGAAGTCCGTGGAAAACTGCTGTAAAATGTGGAGCACTTCTCATACCTTGGAAGTCATCTTTCCACTGAAGTGAAAATTGATACAGAAATCCAGCATCGTCTGATCTGTGCAAGCTCTGATTTTGCCCGCCTGAGACAAAGGGTCTTCGAGAACTGGGACATCTCTCCCATGCCAAAGCTCCTTGTATACCGTGCCTTGGTGGTTCCAGTGCTACTATATGCAAGTGAAACCTGGACAGTATACCGTGCCTTGGTTGTTCCAGTGCTACTATATGCAAGTGAAACCTGGACAACATACCAGTGTCATTTGAAGGCACTTGAATAATATCATCAATGTTACCTCAGGAGAATCCTAAATATCTCTTGGGAGGACAGGCACACGAACACTAGTGTCCAGGAAGAGTTGAACATCACCAGCATTGAAGCCATTATCGTTCATCAGCAACTTCAGTGGAGTGGTCATGTAGTTTGGATGTCTGATCAGTGCCTCCTAAAACAGATTCTGTTTTCCAAATTGGAAGAAGGACAGAGGAGCATTGGGGGCCAGCAGAAGTGATATAAGGACATGCTGAAGGCACGCATGAAAAAGTGCAGCATCAGTGTTGACACTCAGGAGAACCTTGCCCAAGACCATCTCAGTAGAGAACGATAATCCATGAGGGGATGGTGCAATTTGAGACGTCCCACAGCAGTGCAGACAAAGAGAGGCAGAGAAGAAGAAAAGACTGTAAAAAAAAAAAAACTGCCCCACACCCCTTCAACAGCTACCAACACCCGCCTCTTCTGTGATAAGATCTGAGGCTCCAGAACCGGGCCGATCAGCCATCAATGGATTCACAAATAGGAGCGTGACATGAAGACGTCCTACTCCTTATTGAGTTACCTTCGCTTGGGGTAGTGGGCTACCCTTCCTCCAGCTACCCCTCAGGGGCCTACAGGCTGTCTGTGGGAGCAGGCTCCGGGGGTGAGATGACACTCCCCCCAGATGTCCATCTGTTGTCTGTCTTGGGAAGCCAGGCTCTGGGGGGCTGCCCCTCCTTTCCAGCTGTCTCCCTGCCCCGCCAACAGTCTGCACTTCTCCTCCCACACCTGCAAGGACTGCAGGCTCTCTGTGGGGATAAGATTACTGGCGGCCTCTGGCATCCAGCCCCTAACCCATGTGACTTGCAGGCTGCCTGGAGGGCTGCCCATCTCCAACATCTCCCTCTGTGGCTTGTAGTCTCTCCACGGCGTTGGGGAGCTACTTACACAGTCTGGCAGGCAAGATGGTGGAGCCCCAGCTCTGAGCAGCTGCCCCAAGTGGCTACTCTCTGTTTTGCGTCCTTCCTGTCTGTGCCCCTTTCTTTCACCTCCCTCTGTCCCTCTCTTTTCATGTTCTGGAAAACACCTGTTTCTAGCACTTCTCATTTTCCAGGTACAACCAACCCCTGACCTTGGCTTAACTTAGGGTAAGAGAAATCTGCATATCAAATTTTGTGGTCACAGATCTTATGGTTCAAGAGGAGTTCTTGAGTAAACTAGCACTGACAGGCAGGCACACGCTAAAATATATATAGCTGTCTTTCTGATGACATCACAATCTAAATTTACTTTGTGGAGAATATGAGTTTAGTTTTAAAAATACATACCTGGATATTAAAATATGTTCTGGTTTTTACAAAAATAACAAATTGTTCATTTTCTTTTGTTTTCAGTGGAAGACCAAGTATTCCAAACTCCTCCTCAGGAAAGCTGATCAGATACCAAAAGAACTTCATTATGTTGTACAAGAAGCCTTTGTGACATTTCAGAAACATGATTGTTTCTTCCAAGATCTTGTTAGGATCAAAGGAAAAGATTTTCTTACACCAGTATCTCGTATATTAATTGGAAACCCAGGATATACTTACAAATACTTGAACACAAGACTATTTACAGTTCCATGGCCTATAGATGATTATGAAATAAAATATTGCCACCCTGAACTATTTACTGCTTGTAAAGCATTAATCAAACTGAATGACTACTTGAATATAGAAACAGTCCAGGCTTTGCGAGAACAAAATTTGTGTGAGACCAAAGAAACTGAGGATGCTGCAGTCACAGGTAGAAAACAGGATTTTGTAACTTTTACTAAGGGGAAGGGGTCCCTCTTAAAAGATCAAAGCACTCTTTATACACCAAGCAGTGACTGCACTACTCTGAAGTACAGAACATCTTATAACTTGACTTTATTAAATTATATGGATCCTCTACAAATGACATACTTGAAACAAGAGCCTTATTTTGGAATGGGGAATATGGCAGTGAGCTGGCACCATGATGAGAATCTGGTTGAAGGATCGACAGTAGCGGTGTACAACTACAGCTGTAAAGGTGAGTGGTCGGGAGGTAGAACAAATGATATGGCAATTCATCTACGTGTTTTAATGCACTGAAGCTTTTTTACATTTTATTGGGTAAGCATATATAAACACATGTAAAAAGTAGCTCCCAAATTAGATCTGAAAGCTAACCAGCCTTAGTTGAATTAAGATTTTCCCCTTGTTTCTGTCTGCTCATCTAGATATGCCACTTGTTTCTGAATACACGTGTGTAACTACCATTATGTTTTCATGGGTAAGCAGAACTAACACTTCTACCTGTTTCTGACTTAAACTCTTGTACTCCTGGTGGAGTCTACATTGTCCACAAGTCTTTTCCATTTCACTCTATCTTGGGACAAAACTTCTAGCTCATTCCAGGAGTACCCCAGTTGTTGTCTTTCAGTCTGAGTAGCTCTCCACATTGCCCCTGTGGATTCCATTGGAGAACTGGATGGACTGTGGTTTTCTGACCATATGGCCTAACCATACCTTTCTTTTTTTTACCCAATCAGAATATACCTATGTTTTTTGCAGCTGGCACCATGCACAATACTTTTAAGTTGATATAAAAGTTGCTATAATTAGCTTGATGATGAAAATCCAAGAAAACAGTCTGTCAGATCTTTACCCCAGGCTCCCACAGGTGCATATTTCTAGTCTGTAAAATGTTTTATTGTAGTTGACATCACAGTCTTTAGTAGAGTGATTTGTCAAATATGGACTTGCTGTGCTTCCTGCTGATTTTACTACTGTCCTTTCTTTTGCAAAGAAACTGCTGCCTTGGCTTTATGTAAAAGTATTCATATTTGTAGAGAACTGTATAAATTCTTGCCCAGGTCTGCTGTAATGTTGCGTTCTTTTGGAACGCAACAGTACTGTTGTACTTGCGGGTGGAGGGGAGGAGTAGTGGGGGAGGAGTGTCTGACTGGATTTCCATTGTGAATACTTGTTCTATGTCACTTCATAAAGGCTATTTTTTAAAAGTCTGTTCAAACCTAATGTGAGTTCTATAAAATGTATAGTTCTATAGCAGGGGTCAGCAAGCTTTCTGAAGTGGAGTACTGAAATTTGATCTTTTGACCTCTGTGTATGGCCTGAGTGCTGGTGATACTTTTTAAAGTCACTAGTAGTCCTACTTAGAGCATGTTGGTGGCTCCGGCCCCAGCTCTGTTGTCAGATGCCACCAGTGTGGTGCTCTGCTCTCTCCAATGTATCACTCGGCTGCGTGCGTGTGTTCCCTGTGTGTGCTGCCCTAGCTCTGCAGATTGCTGACACAGCAGACCCGAGGAGAACCCCCGATGACCACAGAGTCTAGTAAGGTGCGAAGGCACGTTGGTCAGGTTTATTGCCGTATTGGACACAATGGTAGTTGCCTGTAGACTCCTCAGTCTAAGTCAGGGCATACTACAAATATGCACCCACGGTCAATGGACTCGGCTCAGTCAGTGGCGGGACTTTCCACTGCCCCCTCAGCTGGATCCAGACCACATCCCAGAAGTACATTCTTATACACAGGTACGAACAATTTACACATCACTCCTGACGTATTGAGGTACACCCCTTCTAGGTGCCGCCTCTCACCTTGTACATGTTGGTTCGAACAAAACAACTCTGTCCATCATATTACCCTTTTGCCCCTGTCATTGGGATGGATTGGCCTATTCTTTCTTATCTGTGCAATGTTCCAGGGTAGGATGTTCTGGTACCATGTACCTACTTCAGTATGCTAGGTAGATATGTTTATGCACCAGCAACTCTCTTCTTGCCAACTTCTGTGAGTAATGCATTCCTTTAGCTCACAGCTGCACTTTGCCTTCTGTTAGCAAAGTCTTGACCATTACTTTGGTTCAGGCCTAAGGCCCCATACTGGGCCTGTACTTACTACAAGGGGGAGGCGTGGGGGAGTGAGGCTCTGGTCCCAGCCCTACGCTGTGGAGTGGGGCTCGGGTTGGTGGGGGGGGCTCAGCCCCAGACCCAGCCCTGGCCCTGTGCTGCAGAAGGGGGTTTGGGGCAGGGAGCTCCAGCTGCAGGCTCCCGCTGCTAAGGGGGCTCTGGGGAGTGGAGGCTGCAACTCCAGGATCCTGGCAGGGTGGCTGAGACCCCAGCCCTGCAGAGTAGGGACTCTAGAGGAAGATCCATGGAGGAGGCTTGGGGTGGAGGATCTCTGGCTCTGCAGAGAGGGCTCTGGGAGAGGGCTGAAGGCAGTGGTTCCAGCCCAACAGAGGAGGCTCAGAGGAGAGGGTGACTGTGGCCTTACCTCACAGAGAGGGGACTTAGAGGGAGGAAGAGGGGACTCCGGCCACAGCCCCACACTGCAGCTGGGGCTCAAGAAAGGCTCCTAGTCCTGGCCCCAGCCCCAGTCACATGCTGCGTCCCTGTGCTCCAATCCCATGCTGTGCCGGAGGCCCTGTGCTGGGACTCCGGGAGAAAAGGAGGTGCTCTAGCTCTGACCCCATACTGTGGTGAGACCCTGGCCCCAGGAAGGAGGCTTGGTGGGGGGAGGGCTCTGGTCCCGGCCCTGCAGAGGGGGCTCCATGCTTTGGCCTCATGTCACTGTGGAACTCCGGCTCTGGATCCACAAAGGAGGCTTGGAGGGGAAGGGGTCTCTTGGGGAAAAGGGGAAGCTCCAGCGTTGGCCCTGTGCATGGAAGAGCTCCAGCTCTGGCCCTGTGCTCCCAACCACTCCCATGCTGCTCGGGGTGGAGGAGGGCAGGGCCAGAGCCCCTGCTGCATCCACTCAAAATTGGCGCATGTGCCAAGAGTGGCGTGTATGCCAGAGGTTGCTGACCCCATTCTAGAGCAGTGGAAATAAAATTAGGTGACCTTTCACTTCAGAGGTTGTATATGTATCTTTTAGTATCAATTTGAGAGCTACTTTTTTCAAAAATGGCTCAAATGATAGAATGTCAACATCTAAACTATGTGATTTTTTTTTAGGTGCAAATGATCTGTGGCAGGTTGATAATTAGAAATTCTTGAACTTTTGGTCTTTGGTGTACCCTTTGAAATGTAAAAAGACTCACATTGACTTAGTGGGTTTTGGCACAGGGCCATAGTGCATAATCAGCTGCTTGTATTTGTATAAGTATTTTCTTCCTTCATGTTACTTTTTAAACCGTGTCTCATTTTATTATATAACATTTGCATGGTAATGGGTCTGGGGGTTGATGAGAGTCTTCCATCTTCCCATGTTTTTAAGGAACCTTCTTCTGGGTTACCTAATATTTATGAAAGCATATTTCTAAATTTCACCCCAGTTGTATATGTCTTGTGTTTCTTTTTATAGTTGAAAGGTATAAAATTTGGCTCTTATTTTACCCAATATTGGCTATAGAGAGTGCAGCACAAGTAATAGATCATCCTATGTTTAAAACCAGTATAAAGGCCAAATTGGTTAGAATAAAAAGTTATTTATATTTTAATTTGTTTTTGCTGTACTGTTAGTAAATATTCTGTTGGCTTTAAGCAATGACTGTATGAGAATATCATTCCTATTTTAAAAGTGGGAGCTGTGTAAAACAAAGACTTATTTTAGAATTAAATATTAAAGTATTTGTAAGCAGAGGTAAAAACTTCTAAATATCAAGCATTTTCATGACTATACCAAACATTTTGCCATTTTACTTTTTAAAATGTGAAAACTACGTTAGAGTTGAAGTGTGTACATTCTTTTTTAATGCATTTCAAAGCCTGACCTTGACAAATGTGGACCTGGAAATGTAAGGCGTATAGCTTAAGTGGAAACAGTATGCAAAATGACAAGGAATGTTTTTTTTTTCTTTTAAAGAAGGAAATGTTACTAAACTGAGACCTGATTCTGAAAGGTGCTAAACAACTCATGATAGGTGCCAAACACCACTATCTTCCAGAGACTTCATTGGGTGTTGCCAAGCACTCAGCGGTTGCCAGTAGGCACTCAGTAACTTGCAGAAAATGACCTGTAGTGCAGAGACATGTGGTAATATTACACTATTATAACAGTTTTGCCATGTCCAGATTTACTAACAGATTTACTACCATCAATCTCAGCCTTGACTATTCCACATGAGAAATACATTTCCTGGATATGACAATACAAATCACTGATGGCCACATCGACACCACCCTCTACCGGAAACCCACTGACTGCTACACTTACCTACATGCCTCCAGGTTCCATCCAGCTCACACCACACGATCCATCATTTTCAGTCAAATCCTTAGATAGAATCGCATCTGCTCGGATCCTGCTGACAGAGACTGAAAGCTGTAAGACCTCAACCAAGCATTTATAAAACTGAATTACCCACTGGGAGAAGAAGAAAAAAACCCAAATTGACAGGGCCAGATGAATACCCAGAAACCAATGACTTCAAGATAGGCCCCAGTAAGATCAAGAACAGAACACCACTTGTCTCACCTATAGCCCCCAACTCAACCCCCGGCAATGTCTTATTAAAAATCAGCAACCTCTTCTGAATCAGGATGCAACACTCCAGAAGGCTCTCGGTGACAGGCCTGTTCTTTCCTATAGACAACCTCCTAAGCTGAGAGAGGTTGTCACCAGCAATCACAGGCTACACCACAGTAATACAAAACCTGAAACTTTTCCTTGCGACGAACCCCGCTGCCAATTTTGTTTACAAATTTATTCTGGGAGTACCATCACTGGACCTAACCATGTTAGTTAGAAGATCAAAGGCACTTGCTTGTGCACTTCCAGCAACATTATATATGCTATTATGTGCCAACAATGCCCTGACACCATGTGCATTGGACAGACTGGGCAAAACCTTCACCAAAGAATAAATGGACACAGAGCAGACATCAAGAAAGTCTATACGCATAAGCCTGTCAGTGAACACTTCGGCTGAGTGGGCAATTATGTTAAAGACCTGAGAATTGTGTCCTGCAACACAGAGAATTTAACAACAGATTAGAATAAGTGGTATGAACAGAGATATCAACTACCTCATGCATAACAAGGACTGCTTCCCTTCCTTTGATGCTCACAATTATCTCAGACAGGACAATTAACAGCCCCCCACCTCTCACCCCCTTCTTCTGTCCTATTTGATTTGTTAGTTTTTATGCAAATTTTGTTTTCTTTTTGGTCCTCTGTACTTATAAATGTCAGTCTGTATTGGTAGTGAAATTAATCTGAAGTAGTGGGTCTGTCCCATGGAACCCCATCACCAAATAAATCATTTTGTTAAGTCTTTAAATTGCTACATTTCTGCTACTTTGTTTTGTTGGAGTACAGACTAACAGGGCTACTTCTCTGTTACTATTTAACAGATTTACTGTTTATCAGCAGTCTCATTGTATTTCTTTGCAGTAAAGCTACATAGTATGTACAGGGAAGGTTATGCATTTACAAGTCCAAGGAAACATGTAAACTTTTTTAAAAAAAGTTCATTAAGTAGCAAATAACATTATCAGTTAATGTTGAATATTTACACATCTTGTCCTGCTCATCTATCCCAGAAGCTCTCACTGTCCAAAAGAGATCAGACAACTTAAAAGAACTGTTCCTGTAATTTTTCTGGATGTGGTTTTTAACTGCTGGCAGTTGTGAACAGTGAAAATTCTTGTTAAGTCTGTGAATAGTAATCATACAACTCTTTGAAATTCTATAATATTTTTCATTTATAAATTTCAGCAATTTGCTATAGTGGGCAACTATTGCCACTTTTATTGTACAGATGTGGTAACTAGGGTACTGAGATGTGAAGAAGTAACTTGATAAGTGTCACACAGTAAGTCTCTAAGGTTCTTGAGTAGACCACATCTCCTGACTGTATTCCCATTCTCAATCTACTAAACATAAGCTGCCTGCTTGATGACAAGGACTCAGTATTGCTTATTGATATTAAAAAACAATCCTCATTTTACTAAGACAAGTCTGATTGGCGCTGCATTCTTGGCAACCTCCGCTTAAGCTGAATTTGTGCGTAACTTGGGAGCCAGGAAACTGACCAGCACAGCAGGTGGCAGCCTGGTTCCCAGCTCCCCTTGGCTTGTGGGAGCTGGGAAATTGCCCATCAGCAGGGCTGGTCAGTTTCTTGCCTCTTGTGAGTGGCAGGGAGCAGGAGCCAGGGCTAGTCAGTTTCCTGCCTCCACAATAAGGTGGGGAGTCAGAAACCAGGCAGCAACCTGGCTCCAGCTCCCCACCTCTCACAAGAGACAGGAAACTTACCAGCCCTGGTGCTTGTCAGTTTCCCGGCTCCCACAAGCAGAGGGGAGCCAGGAGCCAGGCTGCCACCTGCCGTGCTGGTCAGTTTCCTGGCTCCCAAGTTATGCACAAATTCAGCTTAAACGGAGATTGCCAAGAATGCAACCTCCGTGTAAATTGGATGTCTGCTGTACAGGTTGAAGCTCTGTAATCTGCCACCCTCAGGACCTGACCAGTGCCGGATGAGAGAATTTGCTGGACCACAGGAAGTCTGTGCTGTTTAGCAGCATTACCAACACTTCCACTGTTTACTGGGCTCTCAGAAGACATTCGGGAGTAAATTACAGCCAAATAACTGCACAGAACACTGAGACCCAGGAGAGGCAGCTAGAAACAAACTTTGTGACCACAGGAAGCTTGGCCACACTCTTAAGTGTTCATCCAGATAACTAAAGTCATGCTGGATTTTGGATGTTGTCAGACGAGAGTCTTCCAGATTAGAGAGGTTCAACCTGTAGTTTCTGATGCTTCCCCAGGATCCCAGTTCCTCAGGAGCACATCTCATACGCTGCTACCAAGCCGAAGTTCCCAGGGTCCGGGCTGCTCACCAGCACCTGCCCTGAGAGCCAGATAGTCAGCTGCCTGGCTTTTATTTTAATTAAATTTAAATGTGTACAGTGCTTTAAAGGTATGTCATATAATTGTATTTTCTTTATACTGCATATTAATACAAAGTTTATTTTTCTATTTTATTTAAACATTCATAAAACATTTGCTCTAATTAAAATGTTCCACACTATAGTTTGAACCTTTCTAGTCTGGCACTCTTTGGTCTAGTAATATGTTTGGCCAAATTTCTTATGGTCCCAGTTTACTTGTTGACAGACTCCAGTCCTGGCTCTCCATGTGCTGTGTTGCTATTTAGCTGTAATTTACCCCTAAATGTCTTATCAGATCCTAGTAAGCAGTGTTGGTAACCTTGCTAGACGATATTGACCCCCTGCGGTTGGGCAAATGTCCTGGTTTGGCACTTGTCAGGACCTAAGGACTATAGCGGTTTAAATTTATTTTTTTGTTCAAAGTATCTTTTGTTTAATGTTACAATGAAATAATTGGGTGCTTTGATCAGTAGTAATGAGAGAAGGGGCTGGTTTTCATAGCCTAGAAAAATTATTCCAGGCTAACACAAGAATATTCAAAATAAACGCTACTCCAATTAGTACTGAGTGCTTATGTTATTTACTTGTGCAATGAGCCTGAGTGTTTCATAAAAAATACAAAATGTTTTACCCTGCTAGTTGGAATACACATTGAACCTCTCTCATCCAGCATCCAGCAACATCCATAATCCGGCATGATTTTAGTTAGCCAGATGACCAGTTGTAGCTAAGCTTCCTGTGATCCCGTAAAGTTTGTTTCCAGCCACCAGTCCTGGTTCTCAGTGTTCTGTGCTGTTATTTAGCTGTAATTTAATGCTAAATGTCTTCTAAGAGCCCAGTAAGTAGTGGAAATGTTGGCAATCCTCCTAGATAATATTGACCTCCCATGGCCCAGCAAATTCTATCATTCAGCATTGATCAGGTCCCAATGGTGCCAGGCTAGGAGGTTCAACCTCTATCAGTTTGTTACAAATTGAAGAATGAAATAAGTTAATATAAACCTAAATTTATATTCAAGTAATATAAATTACATTAAAATATTATAAAATGAAAAGCTGTGAAATGGAAATAAAATTTTCAATTTTTCAAACTGTTTTTATTCTGAGAATTCCCACTCAGCAGGAAATTTCTAAATTAGAATGGATTTTTTAAATGTTCAGAATTTACTGAGAAACAGGAATTCTAAGTTTCAATCAACTCTATACTGTAGTGTAGTGTTGTGTCTGCCAAAAAGATGATATCTCGAGCTATCATCACATGGGCAAATAAATGTAATGAACAAGACTTATATTCTTTTGGCTCTGTAGAAAAATGGGTGAGGCTTTCCAAAATAGAGGAGTATAAGAGCCATATCCCTAATTCAGTATGTACCTACCTGAAATAATTGTAGCTATACAAACAACCCAAAAAGGAGGATTTTCTTTTAGGCCCACTTTGATCCTCTGGGCCAATGAGTCTGACTCTCTTCCCCTGGAAAATTGTTCAGTTAGCTCAATTCACTGTCTTTACGTGCCTGAGATCTTCACAGGGTAGTTAAAGGCTGAAGAAACAGTTTTCCTCTTGATACTTTACTGTATTTTGTTTGGCTTGTTGCCCTATAAGGCCTACTTGCTGTGTAAATCTCTTAGTATAATAAATGACTAGTTCTGTTAGCTGACAGGTTAATGGTTAACAGTTTAACAAAATAAGTAATTAACTGTGGAAAAGACTAATTTTGAAGGAATCATTAATTTTTACTTTTACAAGTACAATTTGTGTTTTTCTTGTTTTTAAATTCAACATCCCTATGCTAAACTTAGTAAGCGATCCATCATTTCTGTAATAATAGGAAAAGAAACTGAGATTCAACATTGACCACTTTCTCAGTGGTGTTGGTTAATAGTTATAATACTTCTAATAATGATAATTAATAAAAAATAAGTGGAATGATTTATAAATGACTAGTAATCACCTGTATTTGCTACTTAATGGACACAAGTGACTGAGGAATTGATTTGTACAATGTAAAAGCAGTTGTCCTCAGTGATTTCTGTCATCAGTAATATGTTTTAGATACTGACTGTGGAAAGAGATATTACATGTAATATTCCTCAGTGCTAGGCACTGAATACATAATCAAAATGCTTATTTCTGTATGTGAATTATATAATTATGCAATAATTTCTATAAGTTTATAAGAATGCGGTTACAGGAAATTCCATGAATTCAGCATTTTTAAATTCCCTTTGGAATTGAAAGTTTAACTGACATCTTGTTAATACCATTATACTGTTTCTAAAGAATCATTTTTAAAGGTGTTTAGCGCACACCAGTCCAAGTTGGACCAGCTGAACTAGAAAGAATCTTGAATTACGAAGTTTTTTTTTTTTTACCAGGGTGCAAACCACAGAGAGATGTTTTGTTGCTTTCAGATTGTATTATTGTAATATTCTGTATACAGGGCTATCCACTGAAACTTCAGCTAATGAAGAAGAAAACTACCTGTCCTTTGAATACAGCTTCTCATTCAGACATAATCAGTCATGGCTTCCACTTAATTTCCGAGTCCAATTTACACTGTACAATATAGTATGATTCCTGACCGTCTTTGAGAGACACTCTCCCCTCATGCATCTGTGATGTGTGGAAGCACCTTCACCTTTGGTATAATTAGGGGAGGCTTGCTAGTGGGCATTTGAGAGGAGTGGGTGTCTTCTGTTCTGAATGTCACCATTGGCATTGGTCCTCTAGTGGCTGGATTTGTTGATCTTTAATTCATATTGCACAGTGAATCTTTTCTCCTCAGCTTTTTGTGGGAAAGTAAACTGATTGGGTAATAATGGGTAATTATGGAGCAGAGAAGGATTTTATATTTTGAAAGTTGATTCAGCTTTGTACGTTTCATGAAGCATTGTGCAAGTGTCCAAATCTCTGGCTGGGTACAACTTAAACACTGAAATAAATAATTTTCTCAAGCATAATGCTTTGTTCTCCTTTTGTGTGAGAGCTGTCTGCTGGAGTCAAGAGCAAAACCAAATACTACACAGTCTGTTTTACTGTGAAGTTTGGCAATGATACTTATTATTAGGAAATGGGGCAAGGCATGAGGATTTGAGTTAGGATTCAGTTTAGTATTAGGTTTGGCATTTTAATTCAAACATGTATCACTGAAAGAGGGAGCATTTGGTTTGAAAGTTCCAAAATATGTCAAACTGTTCTGTTTGGCCCAAAATTACAGGGAAACCACTGAAAGTCAGCTACCTTTGGGAAAACTTCCTCCGTGGTAGGCTAACAAAACTAGACTCAGAAAAACAATGGTTCTTCTTCGAGTGGTCCCCGTGGGTGCTCCACAATAGGTCCACAATAGGTGTGGGGCTCGCCCGGCGCCGCAGATCGGAAATCTTCCAGCAGTTTCTCCTGGATCGCGCATGCGCCAGCGCGCACCACCCCCCTGCGCGCCCCCAGCCGCGTGCACGATCCGGACCCCACCAGTTCCTTCTCAACCGCCATTGGCTGCAGACGGAATCCGCTCAGGCTAAGGCCAGAGTCAGATTACTTAGTGGTTTTTTTCCACTTGTAATTTGTTGTTTTTCAGTTATTAAACAAAAAAAAAAACAAACAAGAAAAAAACCGCCTTCTCCGTTCCTCCAACCGATGTCACCACGGCTTGGGTCACCTTCACCATTTTTTGGGATTGGATCCCCCTGGAGTACTGTCACAAGCCAGTTTCACCTCTATCAGTGTCGCCGTGGAGGTCTTGCTTTCCCAGACATCGGGGGTACACACCCCGTGAGTGGTTCAGGTCTCCATCTCCGGACCCTTGCCATGGTCGTCCCTATCAGGCTGGACACAGATAAACCACAGGCCTGCACCCAGGGGCAGGTCCCCACCCCCGGCTGTTCAATACCCCCATGGGCGCTCCCGATCGGGGACGGAAACACAGTTGTCTCAAGGGGAGTTAAATTTAGAACCCCGAGACTTTCCTTCACAATCCTCCAGCGAGCAAGTGTGTCATCGCCCACGGGAACCCGAGGGTTCAAGGGAGGTTTACCTCAGGGGTCCCTCCTCATCCTCCCCAGACGAGGCCATGGCCCCCGGGGATGTCTCTCCCTGGGATGACCTTAAGCAGTTTCAGGAGCTGTTTTAAAGGGTGGTTTTCACACATGACATTTAAATGGCACAGGTGCAGGAGAAACATCACAAACTCCTGGAAAATCTGAGACCCCCGACTTCATCCAAAATTGCTATTCCGCTGGACGAAGCCATTCTGGAGTCAGCCATTACTATATGGCAGACTCCGGCCTCTGTTCCGCCTACGAATGGGAGAGCGGATAAGAAATACTTCGTCCCGGCAGAGGGCATGAAGTTCCTCTTCAGTCACCCACAACAAATTCTTTGGTGGTCGGGTCGTCCCAGCAGAGGTCAAAGGCTTCTCAGTACAAATCGGGGTATCAGACAAAGATGCTAAGAAGCTAGAGCTGTTTGGCAGGAAGGTATATTCCTCTCCTATCCTGCTACTGAGAATGGCAAATTATGGGCACACCTAGCAAACCATAATTTTGATAATTACTCCGGGCTTACTCCCCTCAAGGATTCACTCCCAGAAGACAAAAAGCCGGTGTTAAAGGCGATTGTTCAAGAGGGCTACGCAGCATCACAGACGGGAGTCCAGATTGTCCTGGATGTGGCAGACACGGCGGCATGCTCAACGGCTACAGCAGTGGTCATGCATAGAGAATCCTGGCCCTAGACATCGGGTATCTCGAGGGACCTACAGGCGAAGATCGTGGACCTTCCCTTTGATACACAAAAGCTGTTTTCCAGACTCAACCAACTCGGTCCCTCACTCCAGTAAGGACTCGAGAGCTACACTTAAGCTCGGGCATTTATACTCCCCCATACAGGAGGGAAAAATTTTATCCTCAGCAAAGACGCCACGCTTACAACCACAGCGTGCTCAATATCAACGGGGCTATGGCCACGGGCGCTATCAATAGCGGCAACAGTACAGAACTCCTAGGCAACGTTCTCAACAAAGCTGTACGCCCTCGGGTCAGGCCTCAAAGGCAACAAGTTTGATGGGTATGTCGGGGGCTGCACTATCAATACCCTCGCTCAATGCCACTCTCATCTCATGTTCCATCATCGCCTCAGACCGTTCCACTCCCAATGGCAAAAGATCACCACAAACATATGGGCGCTGGAGATCATAGCCACGGTTACGCGATCCCCTCCCAGTCGCTTCCACTGACGAAGCCTCCCACGAGGCCTCACCTCAGGGGCGCTGCCACGAGGCGAGGCTCAAGCACAAGGTGACCCAACTTATGTTCACAAGTGCGGTGGAAAGAGTGCTGGAATAATTCCAGGGGAAGGTTTTTATTCACGCTACTTCCTATCGGAGAAGAAAACGGGACACCGGAGGCCCATCTTACATCTTCGGGGCCTCAACCGTTACTTGCGCAAGCAACGGTTTCAGATGATCACAGTTGCCTTGATACTCACGGCACTGGATGATGGAGACTGGGTTGCAGCACTCGACTTACGAGATGCTTACTTTCATATAACAATCCACCCGGCACACAGACACTTCCTCCGCTTCACGGTCAGCCAGGAGCGCTTCCAGCACAGGGTTCTTCCGTTTGGCCTCTCCTCGGCCCCCAGAGTCTTACCAAAATCCTGGCGGTGGTGTCAGCCTACCTGCACAGATAGGGGGTGTTTATTTTTCCCATATCTGGGTGACTGCCTGCTAAAAGGGACCTCGAAGGCAGAGGTCTCACGCATGATATGCGTCACAGCGGACACGTTTCTTCACTGGGCCTAGTCATCACCCTCACAAGTCGAAGTCCGAACCCACACAACATATAGAGTTCATAGGGGCACGCATAACCTCCATCACAGCAAGGGTGTACCTACCCGACGCCCACTTCCGCGCAATCAGTTCACTGGTGCAAGTTATTACATACAGCCCCACGGTGCCGATCTTACTGTGCCTACAGCTGCTGGGCCATATGGCGGCAGCGACGTTTGTGGTACAGAATGCCAGGTTGCACATGTCAAGCCCGTAGCATTGGCTGGCAAGCGTTTACAAACTGGCATCCCACACTGTCCACAGGGTGGTGTTGCCCACAACAGAGGTGCGCAGATCCCTGGTGTGGTGGGAAAACCCCAAGAATCTGCTAGTGGGGGTGCCTTTTCACCAACCACAAATTTCTACTTTTCTTACTACCGACGCCTCCCACATGGGATGGGGAGCGCACATCGGCGACAAGGTAACGCAAGGGCTATGGTTCCCTGCGGAACAGACACTGCACATATCCATACTGGAGCTCAGAGCAGTGTTCAACGCCTGCAAACATATTCGAGATTACCTGCATGGCAAAGTAGTTGGGATTCAAAACCGACAATACTTCCACTATGGTCTACATCAATCGATAAGGAGGAGCACGATCCCGTGCCCTCTGTGCGGAAGCACTCCAGTTGTGGAATCGGTGCATTGCCAACAACATAACGTTGAAAGCCTCGTACTTGCCAGGCGTGCACAACGTGAATGCAGACCAGCTGAGCAGGCACTTTGCACTCACGCACGAATGGCAGTTCCGCTCCGATCTGCTACAGCGCATTTTTCGTACATGGGGGTTTCCCCAGATCGATATGTTTGCCACCCAGTACAAAAAAAAAAAGTGTCCCCAGCACTGCTCCAGAGCAGGAGTGGGGCGGGGGTCCCTGGGGGACGCTTTCATGTTTTTCATGGAAGGGCTCCCTACTTTACGCGTTTCCCCTGCAGTGCTTATCGGCAAGGTCTTGCACAAAGTCGGAAGGGAGACAGCTCGCACGATACTCATAGTCCCGCTTGGGATCGGCAGCAATGGTTTCCCTTGCTTCTGCGCATGTCGGACCGCCCACCGCTCCCTCTACCGGTGGCACCAGACTTACTCCCGCGGGCTCAAGGGTCCGTAGTGCACCCGCACCCTTAAGGTCTGCACCTACAAGCATGGCTAATCCATGGCTCAGCTCCTTAAAGAGCACATGTACGGAGGGAGCACAACAAGTCCTGGAATGTAGCCGAAGGATCTCCACCAGGAGGACTTACAAGCACAAATGGACTCGTTTCACAGCCTGGTGTTCCGCTAAGCAGTTAGCTCCCCTTGACATTCCTATACCTGTAATATTAGAATACTTATTGCACCTCAAGAGAGGCAGGCTTCCTCTATACTCGCTAAGGTCCACCTCGCCGCTGTATCAGCCTTTTCGGCATACAGAGGAAGGGCCCATGGTATTCGCCCATCCTATCGTTACCAGGTTCTTGAAGGGGCTGGTAAACCTGTACCCCCTTGGAAACCGCTTCCACCATCGTGGAATTTGGGCTTGGTGCTCAGCACGCTATCGGGTCCACCTTTTGCACCATTGGCCACAGTTCCCATACGTCTCCTTATGATAAAAACAACCTTCCTCCTTGCAACTATGTCAGCCAGCAGGGTGAGTGAGCTCGCAGCAGTGATGGCAACACCGCCCTGCACAGTATTCTCAAAGGAGGCGCTAACCTTAAGGCTGCACCCAGCCTTTGTTCCAAAAAGTCTCTCCGGAGTCCAATCTTAACGAGCCAATAGATTTACTCTCGTTTTATCCGAAGCTTCACAGCTCCGGCAAGGAGGCACGCCTGCATCTCCTAAATGTGAGGAGGGCATTGACCTTCTACACAGACAGAACTAAGTCCTTCTGGAAAACGGACAGGCTTCTAGTCTCTCTCGCTCCTGGGTCAAAAGGAGAAGGTCTCTTCCCGGAGAATCTCAAAGCACATTGTGCCTGTATAACAATGCGCTTCGAACTTCGAAAGACTCCTTTGTTGGCCCCGCCCAGGGCTCACTCCACCAGGGCGGTTGCGGCGTCAACAGCCTTATTCAAGGGCATCGCGTTAACAGACATCTGTAGGGCGGCGACCTGGTCATCCTATGACACCTTCGCCAAGCATTATGCCCTGCCTTGGGTATTCTGAGAGGATACCCGTCTGTCGACAGCAGTCCGCTCGGGGGCAAGCTGCGCATAAACCGATTACCCACCTCCTTACTTGGGTTACTGCTGGGTAGTCACCTATTGTGGAGCACCCACGGGGACCACTCGAAGAAGAAAGAGAAGTTACTCACCTGTAGTAACGATGGTTCTTCGAGATGTGTCCCCGTGGGTGCTCCACCACCCGCCCATCCTCCCCACTTCGGATCTCTGTCTAGTGTTTTTCAGGAGCATCCGAGGTGGTTGGTCAAGGAACTGGCGGGGACCGGATCGTGCATGCGCGATCCAGGAGAAACTGCTGGAAGATTTCCGATCTGCGGCGCCGGGCGAGCCCGACACCTATTGTGGACCTATTGTGGAGCACCCACGGGGACACATCTCGAAGAACCATCGTTACTACAGGTGAGTAACTTCTCTTTTTCCAGGGTTCAGATGTGACCAAAATCAAAGGGTGAAGAGAGATGTCAAGCCTTTGCTGCCTTCTGCTTGGAGTGTGGCCACATTGACACAGCCCACCTGGGAGGAAAAAAAAAACCGGTTTAGAGTGACCATGATTTCAGATCTCCAGGTATTGTGTAATAGTCAGTGTGGTATTGACAGAAGCAATGAGACATGATTTGCCAGAGTCTAGAAAGGCTGGGAAGGGGCAGTAGCCAATCAGGACACACAAAGAAGGATAAGGAGGCTTGCTTGCTTCTTCTATGGAGAAGTGATAGGTGAAGCTGGATAAGACAGGCATTCTCTTGGTCCTAATCCGGAACCATAGGCCTTGGTCAGGGCCTAGCCATCCTATGTACTTGAAGCAATGAGACCCATTATTTTGTTCTGAGATTCAAAGATTCAGTTTAACTAATTATTGAAGGACTAGGAAGGAGCTTCTTGCTTGAACTGCCTTGCTATAGGAAAACTGTGTCCAGAAAATTCAAGATTCTCGGATTCAGAATACCTCTGAAATACCAGACTTGGTCGTCAAGCTGGACATTCTGGCCAAATTCTACCTCCGTTACTATGTTCTATTACAACTTTCTCTTTCATTATGGTTAAGTAGGTACAGTATTCTTCACAACAGGTGGTACCTCCCTTATCCAGCATGCTCGGGACCTCTCAGGTCCTGAACAAGACAATTCATCAGATAAGGGAAGGTGCAAGGTTGTGCTCAGGGACTGCTTCAGCACCAGCTTCCAGCCTTCCTCCCAAGGGCTGCCACAGGGCTCCAGCCAGCTCCTGCCTGCCTCCCCCACACAATATAGGACAGGAGGAGGCTCTAACTCCTACCCCACAGCAGCCTCCCACCTCCCTCTGCTGCAGGGCAGGGAGGGGCTCCAGTTCCTGGCCTCCACTGCCAGAGGCTCTGCTTCCTGGCCCCGTGGCAGCCTCTGGCCCAGCAGCCACAAGGCAGGCATGGGCTGTGACTACCAGCCCCACGGGGGCTTCTGCACCTGTCAGCCACTCTCTCATCTGGCAACATCTGTGGTCATGCCGGACAATGGATGTTGCCAAACGACAGAGTACCAGATTTGAGAGGTGCAACCTCTGACTGTTCAAACTGTTGGGGAATGCTGCTGTAAGCCTTTATGTAGTTGAAACATTTCATTTTGGGTGTGAGCCAACAGGTTGCACCTCACCAGTCTGGCATGATTGGTACCTGACAGGTCCCAAATAACAGAATTTGTCAGACCAGGGGAGGTGCTAAAGCTTCTGTCCCAGACAGCCCCAAAATTCCAACTTCCCTAAAACTTCAGGCTCCAGCTTCTAGCCCTGCACTCCAGGAGCTGCCACGGGGCTCTGGCAGGTGGAGGCTTTGACCCCAACACCACACTGTGGCAGGGCCTCTGGTGGAGGCTCCAGCCCTAGCCTCACACGGAACTGGGCCTCTGGTGGGGGCTCTGGCCCTAGCCCCCTGCTGTGGCATGAGCTTCTGGCCCTAGTCTGCACTGTGGCGTGAGCCTCCACACTAGCCCCATGCTGTGGTGGGAGCTCTATCCCTAGCCCTGGTTTGTGGTGAGGGCTCTGCCCCTCCCCATACTGCAGCAGGGTCAGTGGGGGCTCCGGCCTAAGCCAGGCTACCAGCCACTGCTCTGGCCTCTGTCCCTACGCTGCAGATGTGGGTCCAGCTACAGCCCCAGGACTCTCTGGTCCTGCAACATCCGTGGTCCAACTAGACCGTGGATGGTGCCAAATGAGAGAGTACCGGGATTAAGAGAGTCATCCTGTAGTACGTAACGGTCAGATTCTGTAGTCCTTTATCGAAAAGAACAACAGGAGTTTTGCTTTGGTTTTTTTTTAAGTACTGTAACAGAACTGTATCTAAAAGATCCACCCAACTTCTTACTAAGTTCCCCCTTTCACTCATTTATTCAGGGTATTCAAATGAGGAACCCTCACTCAAGGATAACCAAGCTATTCTTTATTAAATATAAGGTGGGAAAAAAGGTAAAAAGGGGCTGGTAAAGGATAGAAGAACCAGATCTGGAAACTGCTGAACACACAACAGGCAACAAACATACACAGCAGGAAAAACGAATTGGTGTTGTACTTCTACCTTGTCTCACCGCATGCTGTCTCAATGTTGATGGTCAGGAACGACTGGATGACAGCAGGAGGGCAGGCAACATTCTAAGTACCCATCCTAATCCCTTTGTGTCATCGTAGATGGATGTTAATGCTATCTAATAGAATGATTTGTGACTGCAGGTATGCCTCCCTTTGTTGATGAACCTGCCGACAACGCTAGTGACCAGACTTCTGAGATAGACTGTTGCTCAGGGGAGCAGGACTCACTGCACCCTCACAGTGACCAGGTGCGCGCAAGAGAGAGATCCCTGAGCTCTGTGAGTGTGCTCTATTTATGGATTTTAGTTGCCTAGCAACAGTTTCCCACTCTTTCTCGGAGTTTTCTGCCTTTTCTCCTGGACAACGAAGAAGAACCCCCCTTCAAAATGGAGGTTGCCGTGATGTTAGGACAAACAAGATGGCGTACCCATACCCAAGTAACCAAACAGTTCAACTATTTACAGAAGATTTTACTAATTCTCATTAACAGTACTGCCAAATTTGGCGATTTCTGTGTAGTTTGTTCCAAAGTAAATAAATCTCTTTAAGGTCTATTTGTTTTAAAGGTCCTGTGTATATGCAAGACCTATATGATTACAGTACATACAGTTTACTTGTAGAACTTGAAAGAGTCAAGTGTTTTAACTTTAAACTGGAGCCGTAGCTGTCTAAACAAATTATTGAGGTGACAATATGATTTTATTACACTATCTCCATATTATAAGGATATACCACATATACTGAGAAGCCTTTTAAAAAAATTAATTTGGCATAAATGACAGAAGCAAGAAACAGCTTGCTTCCATTTGTTTCCAAAATAATATGGTAAGAGTGGTAAGTTTCAGTTGCTGCAGATAATTATTAGGTGCATTCATTCGGAACATAGGGAAAGGGAGTCTGTGAGCTACATTTGAACTCTGTTCTTAGGCAATAAAAATTTTATCAAACTGCAAAAAAGTAAGTCATTTTAACGAGCACATTCCAAAGGTGCTGGATTTATGAGGAGACCCCAGAAAACTTTGATTGAAATTGCTGTCTCTGAGTGTAGTTCTATGTTTTATTGGTGCCATATTGTGAACAGTGCTGCTGCCAAAGTGAATGGGAAAGCAGCAGCATAACAGACAGAGTTAACCCACAAAGGTTACCTCTTTTTATAATATCCATGATGTATTGCATTAAAAATGCCTTGAAAGCCATCCTATTTGCCGTTTTCAGAAAGCATTTTTTCTTAAATTAAGTTACGATTTATCTGAACAGAGCAGAAAATATGAAAGCCCCTGAAAGACTTTAGTATTGATTTTTCTCAGAGTATTTGCTAGCTCTTGTTTTCTCATTTGTGTGCTTCTTGATGGAACACCCTAAAGCTGTGCACTGATCCTGAGACAAAGCTTGAGCAGGATGAGAAGTATAAGAGGGAGGGGCGGTATTTTGGGGCTGATCTTCTAAAAAGAGTTTTGCCTGAGTAAACAAGGAGTTCAGGTTTGGGCTCTGGGATATTTAGGGTGTTTTTTATTCCTGGTTCTAGAACTGAAGCAAAATTTAAATCATCAAGAAAATTATTAGAAAGATGTTAATTCTGAATACTTCCCCCAACTAAATAAACATTGTAGTAGCCCACAAGTGATGAATGGCTTGAATATTCTGAAGGCATGAGGTCAACACTCCTCTGTAAGTGTGTGTAGAATAATGAGTTATAAATCTTTTTTTCTAGTATTTTTTTCTAAAAATAATGAAACTTAAAGTCTACAAAAATTATTACATGAATGTGTATTTGTCATGGAAGTGAAATGGATATATTGAACCAATTAGTAATTATTGATGGTTTAAAAATTAGACATGCAACATACAGTTGTTAATTATTACTAGCAATTGATGGTAGTTGAGTTCCAGTTGCACATTACAAGATACGTCCTCCACCTGAGAAAATGTTCTGTTACATCAGCCATTAAACTGTTTCAGCATAGCTTGCAAGTACCTTATTATAAACGTAGACTGTATATTTCACCTAACGGTGCATTGCATTAAGCCTCTGAAAATAGTCCTGGTTAAGAGATTTGAGCTCCAAGTATTTTTTCATTCATTGGATTAGAATTTTTCTGCTAGTTTATCACTTTTATGTTGTACAATGATAAGACAACCACATGCAGATTGTGCTGAATCTTCATTGGCTACTGCACTCTATCTAATATGTTTGAGTAGTTTAGTAATGTGAGAAGAGAATGGGTGATAGGATTCTGGGATTAGCTTTTCAACTTTGCTGATTTTGTGGAAGTCACTTGAAC
This sequence comes from Carettochelys insculpta, assembly GCF_033958435.1. Classification (NCBI taxonomy): domain Eukaryota; kingdom Metazoa; phylum Chordata; order Testudines; family Carettochelyidae; genus Carettochelys; species Carettochelys insculpta. Next base: position 12,338,744 of record NC_134150.1, on the reverse strand, counting down.
TTCACTGAAGCTAGATTTATGCTTTTGTAAAATTAGGACTAATACACACACAAGTGAAGTTTAATGGTCTGTAAAGTGCTTTGAAATCCTTATATCAAAGTTACCATAGAATTTGTTTCTTCTTACAGACGTGGTATCAGTTCGAAACAAAAAAAGCAGTCATGTAGCACTTTAACAAAAGAATTTATTAGGTGATGAGCTTTCGTGGGACACTTCTTCAGCTCTTAGCCTTACCAGAACAGGCTCAATATATAAAGCACAGAGGTCCAAAAATTGTTATCCAGTATGACAAATCAGAAAAATTGTTACCAAGGTTGGCAAATCAGAAGAGCAAAGGGATGGCAGGGGTTGGTGGTGGTGGTGTGAGGAAGTTAAGAGTTAGCTAAAAGGTCAAAGTATGTGAAAGAGTCCTCATAATCGGTCGGGTACTTGCTGTCCCTGTTCAAACCACATGTTAATATGTCGAATTTGAATATGAATGTTAGTTCTGAGTGTTCCCTCTGTAGACCGTTGTTAAAGTCCCTTTTCAGTAGAACACAAACTTTCAGATCTTTAACAGAATGGCCTACTCCATTAAAGTTCTGGCTGACAGGTTTGTGTATTTGGAGTATTTTGATGTCTGTTCTATGTCCATTCATTCTTGGTTGAAGAGTCGTTGCAGTCTGTTAATGCATGGTGTGTGGGTATAGTTGGTACCTGATGGCATATGTGATGTTAGTTGAGGAACAGGAGCATATGCCTGTGATTCTATAATTAACATGGTTAGGTCCAGTGATGGTATCTCCAGAACAGATATGTGGACAGAGTTGGCAACAGGGTTTGTTACAAGGAAAAGTTCCAGGACTAGTATTGTTGTGGTGTAGCCTGTGGTTGCTAGTGAGCATCCTCATAAGGTTGGGTGGTTGTCTATAGGAAAGAACAGGCCTGTCACCTAGAGCCTTCTGGAGTGTGGCATCATGATTTAGGATAAGTTATAGGTCTTCAATGATGCGTTGCAGTGGTTTGAGTTGGAAACTGTAGGTAATGACAAGTGGTGGTCTGTTATTGGCTTTTTTGGCTATCTTGGAGTAGTTGGTTTCTGGATATTTGTCTGTCCCTGTTGATTTGTTTTTTTACTTTTCCTGGTGGGTAATTCAGGCTTATAAATGTTTGGTAGAGATCTTGTAGTTTTCGGTTTCTGTCAGTAGGATCAGAGCAGATGCGCTTGTATTTTAGGGCTTGACTGTAAATGATGGATCGTGTCATGTGTGGAGGATGGAAGCTAGAAGCATGTGGGTAAGTGTACCAGTCAGTGGGTTTCTGGTAGAGTGTGGTATTGATCAGGCCATCAGTGATTTGTACTGTAGTGTCCAGGAAACGTATCTCCTGTGTAGAGTGGTCAAGGCATAAGTTGATGGTGAGGTGCACATTGTTAAAGATTGTCCCTGTGGAATTCTTCTAGATTCTCTTTACTATGGGTCCAAATGATAAATATGTCATCTATGTATCGTAAGTAAAGGAGGGGTGGTCGGGGACAAGACCTAAGGAATCAATGTTCCAAGTCAGCCCTAAATATATTAGCATAGTGTGGTGCCATGCAGGTGCCCATATCAGTGCCACTAATCTGGAGGTATAAATTGTCCCCAAATGAGAAATAATTGTGGGTGAGAACAAAGTTACAGAGGTCAGACCACCAGATTAGCTGTGGTAATATCAGGAATGATATTCGTGATCTGTTGTCGTCCATCTTCATGTGGAATATTAGTGTAGAGAGCCTGTACATCCATGGTTGCAAGGATGGAGTTGTCAGGAGGTTTTTTGATATTTTGTAATTTCGTCAGGAAGTCAGTGGTATCTTGGAGATAGCTGGGAGTGTCGGTGTAGGGTTTGAGGAAGGAGTATATATAACTGGATAGTTTAGTATTAAGGGTGCCAGTATGGCATCCGGTGTTTCCACGTTTGTGGATCTTGGGACGTAAATGGAATAATCCAGGGAGGGAATCTGATGGTGTGTCTGAATGAGTAAGGTCCCAAGTAGAAACAAGTATTTCCTTAAGTAGATGGTGTAGTTTCTTTTGGAATTCCAAAACCAAACATCCCAGAACTGGAGGGAGCTTTAGATGTTTTGCCAAATTTTATTATCCTTATTCTCCATAGTCCCATGCCTCATGTTCACTTTTCATTGGCATCAGTGATTCCATGAAGTGCAGGCCAATGGAGAATTAGGCCCAGTGGCTTATGCCTAATGTGTGCACTACTAATTTCTTCGTATGTGGTTATAATTCTGTCTCATTTTTTGTCTTTTTGTTTTCTTTTTCTTTAGGTTCTGCCAGTGGCAAAGTTAATGAACCGGACGTGAAAGGGAGAGACCCAGCTGAGTGGCACATAGGCCTGAAGGTAGCATGGGACATAAAGACACCTGGACTGGCAATTCCCCTTCACCGAGGAGACTGTTATTTTATGCTGGGTAATTTTCAGAGTCTTAGGAATGCAAATGTTTCTATTGAAAATAGAGGGTAGTTCGTCAATTGGACTAAATTGTCGTAACTCCCTGGATATCAATGAGCGGGGGTGATTTAAAACATTTGAGGATCTGGCCAGAATGTGTAATTACATAATGCTTTCCTTTTTTTCTGTCCTTGGAGACTGTTAATCCCACCATATTTTTCGTATTTTCTTTCTTGTTTCTGGTGCGTAATGAATTTTACCTGTTAAGCCTTTCAGTATCTGATGCTCAGATTGCGTTTCAGGGTAACTTTAATACAATAGGAAAATTTCTTCAGCTTTATTTTATAGGATAAACTCTCAGTGTGAGAAGTTGAGATGTTTAGTCCTTATTCTTAATTGAAGCCTTTTCTTCCTTTCAAGACACAGTTGCCTTGGGGAACAATAGTTCATTGTTTTATTACAAAAATCCCCCATCTCTGAGGTTTTAGGTGAAGATGGACTACACATGTATGCCATTTAAAAAAAATTCCATCTATATATATAGCTATATAGCCACAAAACCAAATCATTTTTATTGCTGTTGTCTTTTACATTTCTGGGTCTTTGGTTCAGGATGAGATTTTCTTAATACTTCTTTGTACTGTTTTCTGATTGTGTGTTGATCACCTGCTTTCGGTATGAGCTTTTCTCTTATTCTGTTACACTTTGACCAATGTGTATTTGAGAATATCCTCCTCCAATATTAGAATTATACTATAGAACTGAGCTGTTATGTTTCAGGAAAGAATCTGGATGCCTGCATTTGGGGGACAAAGAATTAATTTGGTCCCACTGCTTATGGCAGCTGATGTTTAATATAGCTGGTATTGCTACAAATGAATCAGGGAACAGAAATAGGTTCATTCTGGATTGTATTTTCCCTAAATTAAATTTCCTTGTGAATAAACCACAGCCACATTACATCATGAGCCATCTGACAAATCTTGGACTACCATTGTGACACTTTAGTGATTCCCTGTATTGATTGTTCAGAGATTGGTGACACCAACAACCTTGTTGACACTCCCAGTTCATGGACTTCTGATATGTAGAAACCCAAGATACTTCCACAAAGCAGCACCTCTTACCTGCTTATTGAAATAGTTTTCCTTTTCCCACATTGTCTGTCAAATGACTGAACAACTAAATTATCATGAATGATTTTTTTTCTGAGTGCCTTCTAATATTTTGTACCTTATTCTGCTCTTAGTTAAACCTGAATCACCCCACTGGTGTCAGTGGTATGGCATATGCAGAAATAAGAGTGTGGCTGTTGTGCTTTTAAACACTTTCAGACTTGAGTATCTCTCAGACTAAGATGCAGAGTTCTGTGAAATTTTCTGATACTGTGATACAGACGATCAAAACAAAAAAGCAGTCAAGTAGCACTTCAAAGACTAACAAAATAATTTATTAGGTGAGCTTTCGTGGGACAGACACACTTCTTCAGACCACAGCCATACCAGAACAGACTCAATATTTAAGGAATAAAGAACCAAAACCAGTAATCAAAGTTGACAAATGAGAAAAAAATTATCAAGGTGAGCAAATCAGAGAGCAAGAGGGGTTGTGGGGGGTGTCAAGAATTAGATTAAGCCAAGTATGCAAAAGTGCCCCTATAATGTCCCAGAAAATTTGCATCCCGGTTCAAACCATGTGTTAATGTGTTGAATATGAATATAAAAGAGAGTTCAGCAGCCTCTCTTTCTAAAGCAGACCGAATATTCTTCTTCAATAAGACTCAAACTCTTAAGTCGTTAACAGAATGGCCCACTCCATTAAAATGTAGACTAACTGGTTTGTGGATCAGGAATGTTTTGATGTCTGTTTTGTGCCCATTAACTCTTTGTCTGAGAGAGTTTGAAGTCTGTCCAATATACAAAGCATCTGGGCATTGTTGGCACATGATGGCATATATGACGTTAGTTGAGGCATCATATATGCCATCATGTGAAGATTGTGTGACATTTAATAGTTCTCTTTGAAAGAATTCTTAATCCATTTCTGTTCTCACATCAGATCAACAGATTCATTTAATTCTTATTGACTGTAAAGTTTGTGCCTGATCAGCCTTCTTGGCCAACTAATTCAGAAGACAAATTATGGAAGGGATGTTCATCATCACTGTTTTACTTCTGTTTATTCTAGTACTGTAAATTATAATTGGCTAAACTTTTAAATAGTATGAAAATTCCTTATTCCTCTGAGATGAATTAACTTTATATACGTAGCTCAGGCACTGCTGGAAATGCTATTTAAGGATGGATCAAAATGTTAATTTCACTTAATTCCTAAGACTATCCTGATCATGTTTAGGTGGAAACAGAAGACACAGTAAACATTTTTCTTATTATGGTATATAAATCACTCTTTTGTATTAACATTATAGAAGACTAGTAGTCTGTAGAACTGGTGTTAGATACTCTCTTCTAGGTTTGTCAATCATTTATGATTCCCTTTTAGCAGAATTAACAAAAACATATATTATTTGAATTTAACAGCAGTAATACAGGTTGAACCTCTCTAGTCCGGTACCCTCAGGACCTGACTAGTGCTGGATGAGAGAATTTGATGGACCACAAGAGGTCAGTTTTGTCCAGCTGCATTACTCACACTTCTACTTCTTACTGGGCTCTCAGAAGACATTTACGGGGGGTAAATTACAGCTAAATAACAGCACAGAACACTGAGACCCAGGACTGGTGGTCGTAAACAAGCTTTATGGGATTATGGGAAACTTGGCCACACCTATGATAAGTGTTCAACTAGCTAGCTAAAATCATGCTGGATTACGGATGTCGCCAGACAAGAGTGTTCCAACTTAGAGAGGTTCAACCTGTAGCGTAGAATGGGCCAGCATAAAAATGAAACTTTCTGAATAAATTATAACTTCTTTTATTAGTTGAAGGCAATGATTTAAAATAGCTGGTAGTAACTGTAACAATAGACCTATATTTGCAATTGGTTGCTTTATATATTCTTCATAGTGTTGATTTTGAAGCACATCATTTTAAGAGTAGTTGCATGTGGAGGATGACATCTAAGGTGTGATTCATTATATCTGAAGTTTTAAAATATATTATCATGACAGAGGAGTTAGCACGATAGCAAGTAACTATATATTAGTTAATTTATCTTGTATTTCTGCATTTCATGCATTCCAGACATTCACCTTCTTCTTAGTTACCTACGTTATCTCCTCAATCATGGCTGAAAAGAAATGGAAACATTTAGTGAACTTGCTATTTAATCAATTTGGACTTTGTGTTGGCTGGACTTGTATCAGTGTCACTTCAGATAGATTCTGTTTTATTGAGGGGGCAGCATGTTTAGTGAGTACATATGGGGAATGACAGTTTCAGGACCTCTGGGTATGCCAAGAGGCATCAGATGGTCCGTCTTCTCCACACTAGAGGACCTTGATTTTCCTGATGACCTCGTGTTGCTCTCCCATATGCATTATCATATGAAAGAGAAGAAAAATTGACTTTGCACCTTCCGAAAACAGGTTGGACTAAGAGTTAGCCAGAAGAAGACAGAAGTCATGACCCTAAACATTGAGGCACCAGCAACAGTCAACATCAGTGGCCATGACCTACCTGCCACAGAGAGCTTTACATCACAATGGAGGTGTCAGAAGCAATATTCAGAGCAGACTCAGTAAAGCCATAAATGTCTTCATAAGTCTGAATGCTGTATGGAAGTCGTCACAATACAGGATCCACACCAAATTGAAGTTTTATCAGAGTTGTATCTTATCAACATTAATATATGGATAAAAATGCTAGTGGCTGACAGAGTATGACCACGGTAAAGTCACACCAGAAGCCTTCAGAGGATACTCCTTAATTTTTAGCCAAGAATAATTTCAAATCAGGACATGCTTGCATGGTGCAAGCAAGATGGCATGGCCAACATCATTATGAAAAGACATTGGAGATGGATTGGGCATGCGCTCAGGAAAGGTGGACACTCCATCACAAAGACTGTGATGCACTGGACTCTGAAGGGAAGCGGAAATGAGGACAACCCAAGACAACATGGTTCCAGACTATTGAAATAGAAATGGAGAGCAGAAATCACGTTTGGGGCAATATTGAGAGGCTGGCCAGTGACAGACAGAAGAGGAAGACCTTTGTTGCTGCCCTACATGCCAGCAGGCATAAAAAGATGACGATACATCATTGAGTTCAACAAATCTTTATTCTGTGTGCACAAAGGAAGAGCCCCTCATACAAAATCAGCCAGAGCCCCTTGAGAGAGGAGTCCCTCCCCTTGATATTTAATACACATGGCTGTTACATAACTTGAACCTTTGGCCAATCTTATTACATTTCCATATATAGACTTGTTTACCCCATGCTTGTATTTTTCCATTCCACCTCTTGAGCTCCCCCTCCCCCTTGGCCTCTTTGTAGAATCTTCCTAGGGTGGTGAGACACAGACTTTTTTCCTTGTGCATACACACGCTCTACATCACATTTTGCATAAAATAAACCCAAGTATACCCTTTGAACCACTATAGTCCGGCACCCTTGAGACTTGACCGGTGCTGAACGAGAAAATTTACTGAATTACAGGAGGTCAGTATTGTCTAGCAGCATTACCAAGACTTCCACTGCTTACTGGCTCTTAGAAGACACTTAGGGGTAAATTAGAGCGAAATAACAGCACAGGATGGTGAGAACCAGGACTGATGCTTATAAACAAATTTTTGGGACTACAAAAAACTTGGCTACACCCCTGATATGTGGACATTTGGCTAACTAATATCATGCTGGATGACGGATGTTATCAGACTATAGTGTCAGATTAGAGAGGTTCAATTTGTATAATGTTTATTTTACATGGGTTTCACGAGTTCTTTAGTGGAAAATGTGATATTCAATACACTTTTAATTGTTTAAAAGCCAACATTTATCAATGGGGGTAGCTAAAATGCTGTAGTTCCTTTCTTATATATGTACAAGGAGTAGTACAATCTCTCTTATTGATACTATCAGTGCCTTTTTTCGTTTTTTGTTTTTTTGTTTTTTTTTTTAAAAAAAAGAGGTGTTGGTACTCAGACAGCTCCCTGTCCTTCCCCAGCCAATCTCATGGCTGGGGCTAAAGAGGTGCTGATACTCAATACAAAAAAAGCACTGAATACTATTCTGTGAATATTTTGGTAAATGCTGATATTTTTGATAGCTGATTGAAATACAAATTATTGTATTATTAATAGAAGCTAAAAAATGGCTACATCAGAACTATAAAATGCAACCTCCATTAGCCTAGAAATAAAGATTCCTTAATTATAAGGTTGAAACACGGAGATATACATATCATGGAGGATTGAACTTGTTTGATAGTAATGTACTTTGGTTATGGCCATCTTAGCACAAAATAAATACAGTCCAAATGTGCTGCTTCCGTGAGCTTCTGCATTTATTTTTGAAAGTTGTAAGATTGTAAGTTGTATATTTATTGAATATTGTTTCAAACAACAGGAAAAAAAGTTTTTTTGTTTTTTGTGGGGTTTTTTGCCCTTCAAAAAAAAATGCAAGGATGTCCTTGCTCTGAGGCACTTCTATAATAGGAGTCATTCTTATTTTCAGAAGTATTGTGTTTAAAAATGAAATCACTAAGTTAGCTTTACACTTGCTTTCTAAGTGCTTGTCTTTAGTTGAAATATGCTGCTATATTAATTCATGTCTTGAACTGTATATTATGTTCTAAATGTCAGGTCTTCAAATTTGTCCATTTTAATATATGCTAGCACAATATCAAATAGAGCTTGTTATTTAATGGGGAAAAATAGTTTCAATATGGCATTACTTTTTGATAATTATTTTACTCACATGAAAAATAGCTTTGTAGAGAAACTGCAAACCCTGTTGCCTGATAACTGGAATCTGAACTTTATAGCGCTTAAGAAACAGAAACAGTTTTGCTCCATTTAGAATAATATATTGGTCTGAAGAGGAAGCACGTATTGAACACTGCTGTCTCAAGTACACAGTCAAGGGGTGTCTAATACAAAATGTGTTGGGTGCATATAATAAATCTATAGGATGTGGCGGTGAGTAAAGAGCCCCGTCTGTGGTGACTGAAGCATGCTTTACCAGGGTTGTCATGGTCCTAATATTAAATTGGAATCTTTCCCCTAAACTTAGTTAGACATGACCGTATTTGCAAATAGATCTACAATTTTCACTAATTTTCCTACCATAACTTCAAAACATACTTAATAAAAATATTTGTTCAAAGGGGGAAGATTTACTTTTCTACAGCTGTTTCCCATAGATCAAATGTTGCTTGAAGGTTATGGGATTAAAGCAGTTTGAAGATGAACTTGGTGTCTTTTCATGAGCAAATTATAGTTCAGGGAGCATCAAAAATTATTTTCTTTAGCTAGAATTTAGGCGCACAAGTTCCGGGGGTGGACTGTGGTTAGAGATAAGCCTTTAATGGAAATATTTCCACATGTATGTAGTGGTTCATTAAACTATTTCTAGCCAGTTAATCTGCCTGTACTTCCACATATTAACGTGAGCTCTTTTTGCTTTTTAGCATCTTTAATGTTTTATTAACTTTGTTTGCTCTCCATGTTTGATCTAAATTCTTTTTTTCCATGACTCTTAGTACTGTTAGCCCCAGAAATTTATTTGCTGTTTTGAAACTTTGATCATACAGTTTGGCAAATCCATGGCATCTTGTTCTGTTAAATTTCTTAATACATTCTGTCTTTTTAATATACTGTTTTTTGCTTTAAATAATGCAAATATTCCCTGATTAGGACCAATTATATATTGCACTGTTTTCCCTGAGGACTTTATGAAAGGAGTAGATGATAGACCTTTGGCCTATAACTTTTGGACTAAGGAAACTCAACTTTTATGGGTCCGTTCCTTCAGCATTGATGCAACAGTCCCATAGTATGCATCTGTATGTTTGTGCCTCTACTATTGAAAAGCTGGGATGAATCTGTGTGCAAAGGGGTTAGACCAAAAGAGAATTGCTTCCTGTAGCATTACATCATACTTACAAGCTTGTGGACTGTGTAAGATATTGCTGATAGAATCAAGTTTGTGATGTTAACTAGTTTTCAAAGTCCAGTATGTGATGGGCAGAACATACCAGACTGCAAATACATGGGACTGTCCCTGTTTCCATCCTCCTCAGATTGTTTTTTTGTTTTTGTTTTTTGAGAAAAGGCTCATATATACACCTTACTTTTAGAAACTGACATTTACATATCTCATTATAAGGGGTTACTAGTGTCTCCCAAAACTCCGTGGTCTCACTTGCGTGACTAAATACAAATAGAACTGGAGAGACAGCAGAATGGTGGTTCAAGACTTAGCTCCATGGTGTCTGTATATGGATGTACACTAAAATGATCACAAGAATAAATATAGCTCTTTAGATGGATAGTGTTTAGGAAGATAATTAACCCACTTCCATTTCATGCATGTATTAGACATATTCACAATTAAAATATTGAAAATCACACTCTGCTTTGAATTAGAGGCATCAGACATGCCAAAACTTGATGACAAAAAGACAATTATCTGAAGACGTTCAATAGAAATAAGCAGAGAGGAAAGGCAAAAAGTTGATTACTGTCATTACTTCTGAAAGTATTACATTGCCATTCCCAGCAATGATTCATCTCCATCAACCAGGGGCTCAGCACCCATTGGCATCAGATGCCTCTCTCACTGTTTCCTTTCATCTTTCCCTGTCCAGTGTGGAGTGGCTTAGTTTCTGTAGAGTAGCTCTGCATCAATCTACTACATCATCTCTGTGGTTTCTGGGGTCTGCCTCTCCTATTCGTACCATCCATTATGCCGAATACCAGGGTCTTGATTTTTTGTTCGTCATTCAGTCTGAATTCATGCCTGAATAGCTGTAATTTCTAGTGTATCACCTTCTGTAGATTCTCTTTTGGCTGTATCTTCCTATATAATTCCTCATTCATGCCCTTCTGCATCTGTCCTGTTCTCAGGATCTTTCTATAACAACTAGTCTCAAATGCCAATATCCTTCTCTTTGAATCTTTCATTATCACCCGTGTTTCATGTCTGCACAACATGCTTCTGAATACACGTTTTCAAGACACTCTGCTTTGTTTCTAAGCTAATTGCTTTGCTTTTCCAGATCTTATCCATCACCTTCAAACCTGCTCTTGCTTTCACTATTGTATTTGCTATTTTCTTCTTACAGTCTAGATCATATGTTATTTTGCTTCCCAGATATGTGAACTTCTCTACATTCTATGGTTCGATCCCATCTATACTGATTTTTCCTTCCTATTTCCTTATCTCCAAATTCCATTGTTTTTTTGTTTTATCTATGTTCATATTCAGTCTGTACTGCTTCCCTTCCTCGTTTAGCATCTGCACTGTTCTTGCTAACTTCTCTTCATCTTCTTCAATAATAACTATATCATCCATGAACCTTGAGTTGTTGATTCTCATCCTGTGCGCAGATATCTCTTCTTCCTCTTCCTCGATCTTGCCCATCGTTCTCTCTAGATGTGTTACGAAGATATTCAGCGATATCAGATCTCCTTGTCTCGTACCTCTACTCGTTCTAAACCAACTTCCTATCTCTCCACACACACACACTGTGGCCTCTGCATTGTCACCGATACCCTTGAAAAACTGTATCCGTCTGCTATCCACTGCGTACAGCTCCAACAGTGCCTAAGTCACTTTCTGATCTATACTGTCAAATGCCTTCTGAAAATCAACAAATTAATTTGTCGATGTTCTTTTGTTGAGCTTTCTCCACTATCAGTCTTGGTGCCAATATCTGCTGTGTGGTACTTCTGTCTTTCCTGAATCATGCTTGCTCATCTGTTAGATGTTCTTCTATCTATGATTTCAGTCTCTCTGTCAGTATTATCATCAGCACCTTGCCTAGGTGACTTGTTAGGGCACTCATTCTGTAGTTCTTGCACTCCAGTGCACTTCCTTTCTTGCGTATTCTAACTAGAATGGATCTTGTCCATTCCTAGTTGCCTTCTCTTCTTTCCATGCTATATTACATAGTACGTGTATTTCCTGAATCATACCATATTCTCGCCCATGATCTTATTTCCAGGGTTTTTGTTAGTCTTTTCACTGCTCTTTCTACTTCCTTGTTCAAAATATTGGTCTTGATCTTTATGCTTGGTGGCAATCTCTCTTTCAGTTCTTCGATCAGTACCTTTGAGACACTCAAGTCCAACTGTGCTTTGTACAGCTTGGTGCAATATCTCATCCATCACTGCACATCCCATCTCCTTGTTCATGAGCACCTCTTTGTTCTCATCTTTGATCACCATCTGCTTTGGCTGCCACTTCCTATTAATATTCTTCATCATTTTATACACCTCCCTAGTCTGACACTCACCGTAATACCTCTCTATATCTTCACACTGCTCCTGTAACCATATTTTCCTTTCCTTACCTCATTGCATTTCCCCCTATAATGCTGTTCCACCCTCTCAGCACCATCCCTTCTAATCTTCAACGCTCTCTTCTCTTGGACCCACTTCTTTGTCTCCTGCATAATCCACTTCTTATTGATCTTCTCTTCTTCCAGAACAGTCTGCTCAATTGCCTCTTCTAGTGCAGTGGCTTCAACTCTCTTATCTAGGTCCTTCTCTGTGCCCGCATTCCTAATCTTCTTTTTCAGTGCTAGTCTTTACACATTCCCTATTTCTTCCTTGCCTAGCTTTGCCATGTCTCTTCTTCTCTTAAAATGTATCTTCTGTTTTCTCTTGAGGGTCATCTTGATGTTTGGGATCACTAGACTGTGGTCTGAGTCTATATCTGGTCCTTGGAAAGTTCAGCACTGCTGTACTGGTGTCGCCCATCTAGTTATCAAGATCATACCTATCATGTTCTTGGACTTCCCGTCATTCGATCACCATGTCCACTTCCTACAGTCCCAACGTTCATTATGTGTTCTGACCTTCGCATTCCAAGGTCTTCCGATGATGAACACACTCTTCGGTATCTCCTACAGTGTCTTTGTCAAGTCTTTATAGAATAGCTTGATGTCTTCCTCCATACTGTCCAATGTGGGTGCATACACCTGAATGACCAAGATTTTGAATGGTTTTGCTTCAAATCTCACTATCATCATTTTTGCACTCACTGGTTTGTATACTATAAATGCTCCTCTAGTTCTTTTGCTAAGAAGGAATCAGACTCCTGCCTCATGCTTAGTTTCGTTCCCTGACCAAATGACTTCAGAACCGCTCATCTCTCCTGATGCTGGCCAATGCCTTTCCACCAGTCCAAGTATATCACATCAGTATCTCTCCGTCTCTTTTCGAAGCAGCTCTCACTTTCCAGTCGCCCACAGTGTTCAGACTTTTCAACTGATATCATATGTGTTAGTTGTAATTTTCTTTTGGTAGCCATCTTTTCAACCCAACCCCGGTCACTCTATTGGTGCTGAGGACCTTGTTTATCTGGGTGATATCCAATGTGGCATCTTTTATCAGTTAGTTGTACTGGCATCAGAGTTCATTTGTATTGTTGTTTCATGATCAGCCCATTGACACTCATGTGACCAACCCTCCTCCTTTATTCGGGCTTGGGGCTGGCATGGAACCCCGAGAGGCTTCATGACAGAGTTCAGCAATGATTGCATGTGCTAGTAATCCAGAGTTCAGCCCTGCAACCGTTCTCATTAGAATCATCCTTATTCATACAAGTAAACCTTGCTGAACTCAATAAGAACTGTGAGCATTTTACACCTTACAGGGTTGGGCAACAAGTTATCTCTTTCCTTCACATATTTGGTTTACTTTAATAGTCTGGAGCAGTAGTATGTGGAGACATCAGTTCCATGTATCTGCATTAGTTTGTCATGGCGTTGATGCTGTAGTTCAGTTATTCATGCACCCATCCATCCAGCTCTGACAAAGGCAGATGTACCTATCTAATACTGTAGCACAGAGATACTCAAATCATGATTGTAATAACAAACAAAGGCTGTGTCTACACTACCTCTCTACTTTGTAGGGAAGATGGTAAGTAGGGTGTTGGGAGTTTGTTAATGAAGTGCTGTGCTGCATATGCAGCACTTCATGAAGCAAATCCCCCCTACGGCAACTTCGAAGTTTTAAACTTCAAAGTGCCGGCTCATCTGCCGGCACTTGAAAGTGTCCGAGGTACTTCAAAGTCCCTTTACACCACAAAATTTTGAAGAGTGAAGGGACTTTGAAGTACCCCATGTACTTCGAAGTACCGGTGGATGAGCCACTGCTAGATGCAAGCAAGCACTTTGAAGTTTAAAACTTCGGTGTTGCCGCGGGGAGGGGGGGCGGATTTGCTTAATGAAGTGCTGCATATGCAGCGCAGCACTTCGTTAATAAACTTCAAACACCTTACTTACCATCCTCCCTTCAAATTAGGGAGGTGGTGTCGACAAGCTCAAACAAAGTAAAAACAACAAATATATCATTTATCATTCGATAGTCAAAAAAATGGAAAATATAGTTAAACCAGATATGTCTGATGGAAGTAAAGATCACCATATAAGATACAGCGATAACAGTGAAAGAACTCTGTTTCATACTCATTCTCATATAAAAGATCTTTACAGAAATAGAAAATAATGTTTTTTCTGTTTTAGTTCATTTTGGTATAATCTTGTGCCATCTTTCACCTATTGTTTCTAGGAACCTTTGAATTGACTGTAAATCACTCTAAAGATGTAATTTTCTGAGACAAATAACCTCCAATTTGAGAGTGGAAAGATCTATGTCACCTATTTTTGAGGAAAGAGTTGTTTGATGATAATTCATGTTCATCATTGTGTCTGAGTATATAATGTGTGGGCCTGGAAACTGACATAACCATTATAATAACCAGAGCTGGCAGAGACACTTATAGGTAAGGTTGCCTGACACTTTCCATTATAGAACCTGGTTTTCATTGTGTGTAACATTGCCAAACTTTAACTATTTGTTTGACATTTTCCATGCTAAACATCTGCCTCAGGCCGAATGTCTTTTTGTAAGTTTAAGTAAAAACAGTTCAGCCGCTTTAGAGAATGAGGCTAGGGAAAATACTTTCTTTTGCCAAAGTTAAAAGAAAAAAAATCTTAGCTGTTTTGTCAGTAAGCTCTAGCTTCTCAGTGCTTGGAAACACAGACTTAAAATTTGGCAGGGTTCTTGCACTGTAGTTAGAGAAGTGCCTTTTTCTGTCCCAACGACAATCTGCTCATAATCAGCTGAGTAATAAGCATCTGAATGTTGACATTTCCATGTCTTTAGCAGAGGATTGCTGGAGTTTGGCTGCTAAATTCTCTGAACTCCGTCTGCGTTGAGCATGTTCCATCCCAGGACAGCAGGGACTGATCAGGAATTTTTGTGAAATTTCTGTGCTCTGAGTGTTCCCTCTACTGGTATCTACTAAATGGTGTGGAGGAGAAAGAGGACGCAGATTGACTCAAAATGAAGAAGAGCGAATAGGGCAGGGGTGAGCAAATACCAGCCGATGGACCAGATATTGTCTTCCACAGTTAGTTCCTGGCAGGCCCACGCTTCTATATTTATCTGTGCCTTTGCAAGTATCAGGCAATTGCAGCTTTCCTTGGCTATGGATCGCCATTTGTAGCCAATGGAAGCAGTGGGCATGGACATCCTAGTCCCATGCAGGGGATATCAGGACACTATTAACAATGAGAAAAGGAGAATTTGTAGCATAAATGAACCAGGCAATCTTGTAATCTATGGAGTCTTGTTGATATTTGCTGGTCCTTACTACAAACCCATCCATGGAGGAGGTTTTATTGGATGATTGAAATACTTTGCTTATAACTAATTCTTGGTATGTGAAATATGTTTAGTCACAACCCTACAGCTAAAAGTACCAACAGAAGGTGTTCATCATTTACATTTTTTTCTAGCAAGGCTGCAGGTCCATTTCCAAATTCACAAAAAAGCTAAGATGAACTGCACTTAGAGTGCACTTAATTAGGAAATAAGTCCTATTGAACTTACTGGCACTTCTGTTTTTTAGAGAAAACAAGTATAAAATGGGGGTCTCCTGGAAAAGCTGGGTTATGCTGAAGTAAAATGGGGAGTAGATTTACAGCATCATCATTTATGGTCTGTGGCCCTGATGTTGTCAAATAAGGGGCATGTAATATATTGTAAGAAAATGGCATTCAGTGGCAACTGATAACTCTAGATTTCTCTTACTGCTGCTTTCTGTACCATGGTTTCTGTATGTGGGTGATGCATGCTAAATCTGGTTAATTAATTAAACAGGCCATAAACATTAGCTAAATAAAGTGTTTTTTTCAACCAACATTGAACATAGCAAATAGATTGGGAATTTTCATGTTAAATCACACTTACAATAAAAGGCATAGAGAAAGTCTTGAAGAATGATGCATTGCAAACTGAATTATTTAAGTTACTAATCACTTTATCCAATTGCTTTTCACACATACACACGTCCTCATCCATATCATATTCTCCCAATAAGCAATTTTTCTTATCATGCTTCATTCTTGCAACTAGCTCCTACCTCATCTTCTTTCACTACTTACACTTGACACATTTTCCTTTTTTACCCAGGGAATTTCCTCCAACCATTCCCCGCTAGTCTCCCTTACGTCCAGCAGCCATGACAGTTTTCATGCGTTAAAAGTGTGGAGTACTATAGGAAGCTGTGTGTGTGCTGAATGTCTTCCCTTTTTCTTCCCACTCTGTTCAAACTGTTCTTTTGTATGCTGCCTCCATCTTTTCCTATATATTGATTCTCAGTATTTAAGACAATGTCTTAAATAACTCCTCTGCCATGCCTGGCCCAGGTCTATCACCACATAAACAGAACAAAAACAATTCTACTCAGCCTGTGTCTTTCTTTGCACATGTTACTTTAGTATGCTGAGTAATAGAAATTGAAAGCCCAGAACTTTCAAGAAGCAAGAGCAGGTAGTTAGGCTGGACAGATTGGAGCCATTAATTCATTTTATGAGACTCTGTAGTAGCATGTTTGTGATGAGATTTAATTGTAACTTACTTCAAATGCTACAAGAAGTCTTGTGGCATCTTATAGACTAACAGAGAATTTGGAGCATAAGGTTTCGTGGGCAATCACCCGCTTCATCTGATGAAGCGGGTCTTTGCCCACGAAATCTTATGGTCCAAATTATCTGTTAGTTTATAAGGTGCCACAAGACTTCTTGTTCTCGAAGATACAGACTAATACAGCTACCTCTCTGTTACTTCAAATGAGAAATTTAGTATTCATTTTTTAAAAAAAAATCAAAAATCTGATTTAAATAAAAATCCAATTTATATACAAAATCTGTGTACAAGGAAGCTAAGATGGGTATGTTAGGATTAGCTGTGTAAAGGGTGCCAGTTTTAGTTCACACATAATACTGGTGAAATAATTAATATGCAATATTGCATTAGTTAAAAGTGAATGCTTCCAAATGGGCCCACTTAACGAGCATTTTTTTTTTAATTTTAGGGAAAAAATATCATTTGAGTAATCTTTTAAGGCCTAGAATGTATTTTTCAGTATACTTTGAGACACATGATCCATGAAGCTTCAACCATTGTTATACAATTACAGTTTTAGATGAACTATGAAGTCTTAAATTAAAATTACAGGGTTCTTTCTAAAAGTCATAAAGGATTAGAGACTGTTGGAAGCAATTTGAAGAAGACAGCTCCACAATGTAAGGGTTGCCAAGAGTTTGAATGAAGGTGCAAATCAAAATGTAATACTTATAATGTTGCATTTGCTACACAGACTGCACCAAATTAATTGGCACTGAATGGAACAAAAGTTTTTAAGCAATTAGAATTTTGTAAATATTCTTCATAGAGATGACTTTGACACTTAGTGCTATAAAATCAAGATTTGCTGTGTTGTTCGGTTTGAGATTTGGCTTGTTATCCTTTACCTCTCGTATGTCTATACAGCAATTATTTCTTTGTTTTCAAAAACACTGAAATGTTTTATGCCGGTATCTCATAGGCAGATTCTATGCAAGATTTCCCACATACCTTGCCACTGAAGCTCAATCCTGATCTGTCAGACTCCTCCTATTACAGCCCTAAACCTCTCATAATCAGAGATTGGCATTTGTATCAAACAGTTTCTCTCTTCACTCTAATGGGACCAAAAAGAACAGAATTACACCATTGCTCTCTCCTTATGGACCTGAGTGGCCCTGGTTTGCAGTAGAGAAACAGCTGTGAAGTCTTAGGTGGCTACAGATTTAATATGTAAGTGATTAATTATAAGATAATTCTTCCGTAGTAATAATGCATTAGTATTATTTCTTAAATATATTTATAGGTGGTACCTAGGTGTTTTGGCATTATTCTGCAGTGGGGAAATGTTCAAATACTGGAAAGAGATGTCAGTTTTCCTAAACCTGATGAGATATCTGAGCATCTTTTTCCTTTTCTAGTTTGTTGAATGCACTGGACAAACCTCCCTTCTTGTGATCTTTTTTCGTGTTTCATATAGCAACAGAATTGATAAAGGATAAAACAATCCAACTACAGTTTTCTCCTAAGGCTACAGTTATGCTAGTGAGTTTTGCTAACAAAATCCTGTTTTGTTTTGGTTTTTTTTGACAAAACCGGTGGAACGTCCACACACAAAATGTGTTTGTGTGGCGTATGAGGCACATCACTGCCATCGACAGATTCTGGCGACAAAAAAACTGTGTGGATGCTCTGGGGAGGATGAGGAGGCACATCTCGACAGACAGGGCATCCACAACAATGGGCAGCCCTGTCTGCTGTACTTCTGGGCGCTTGTTTTGTCGAGAGAGCAGCTGGGCAGTCTGGCTGCTCTGTCGACAGAGCGGAGCGCTCTCCCCGTTGGCTTTTGTGTGTGGCTGCACTCTGTCAACAAAAAATTTGTCAGGAAATCTCTTCTGACAGTGACTTCTGTCAACAGAGCGCTATAGTGCAACCATAGCCCTAATGTGTGTAATGTCAGGTGCTACATTTTTGTGCATGAATTTTTACAGCTGTCTATAAAATCAGTTGAAAGAAGAGAACTCATCCTTGCAAGTGGAATCTAACAAATCTTATCTGAGTGAATTATTCATAGCGTGCATGCCAATTTGAGAATTTTAGACTTTTTACAAAATATAGTTGAGATTTTAGAGCATCTGTTTTCATTAACAGATAGAATAGCATATTAAATTTCATACACAGTACATTCTACACTAGGGTATTCAATTTAACCAAGAGTTGTTATGGTCAGACAAGGTAACTATAAGCTGAACTTCTTAAAAATGACTTGAGATTTTGGGTTCTTGAATATGGGGGTACAAACTGTGACTATTTAAAGAGCTTAATGTTTATTGCAGGGAAGCACAGGGTGCATGTGAGTCTGAGCACTTCTGAAACCAGACCCACTTACTGTGATCATATTCAGTAGTCACTAGTAATAGCTGTAAAAGAATTTTCTTACTCAAGGCAGAGTATGCAGAGTCTTCCTCCTCCCTCTTTCTCAACATCCAGTGGGACTCTGTCCCATAGCCTTTCTTTTCTCCCTTTGCTAATCCTAATCCTAATCCTAATCCTGATTTTATTTTATTTTAAACTGGGTAACTTCAACTCATAGTTTCATCTACCCTCTGGTATCTGCACTGCTGACTCACAAATCTCCTTCTCCAAACCGATCTAACAGTTCACTTGTGTATCAACCTGTGTATCTTGCTGCCAGCACAAACCCAGCATGACTTAACCAGGACGGTTCATTTTTCTTCCTAACCTGCCTCCTCCGTGTTCATTCTCCATCACTGTTGAAAACAGTCTCTCTCTCTCTCTCTCTCTCTCTCTCTCTCTCTCTCTCTCTCACACACACACACACACACACACACACACACACACACACACACACACACACACACACACACCCCCTCTCCCAGTACCCAGGCTCATTACCTGAAGACAATTTATGACTCCTATCTCTCCTCATTTCTGTGCATCCAGGCTTCCCTCTAACACATCAAACGTATAATCCATTCTCACTCTTCTTGTGTCCATCAGTAGATATCTTGATTATCTCCTTCTTTTTGTCTAGTATTACTACGATTCACATTATTATCTGCTCTGTCCTGCACATCCCTGACCTTCTTCAACACATTTAGCTCCCCTCCACCATCCACTCAGCTCCTCTTTGAGCCCCTTTGCTGCCTTCCTGTTGCCCACCAAATCATGTTGAAAATTTTCTTTCTTACCTCCGAGGCTGTATCTCACCCTTTTTTCTCAGTCAATCTCACTTGCCTTACTGCATCTAAGATGGAGACTCGCCTCTTTTTTCTTCACTTTTGCAACGCTATTTTCCTTGTGCCTTCTCTCTTGGTTGAAATGACTGTACCTCTGGAGATTAGGCATATTGTATTTGTCTGTTTATAGTTCCTACTGAAATTCCCTTTCTGCAAGGCTCATCGACCCCAATTTCTGACGCTTGAACAACAAAGCTAACTTGCATTAGAAGATATTTTAAAAAGTTCTGAAGTCCAATAGGAAAAATATTATAAGAGCTGCTTGGAAATTTTACTTCAAAATATTTTTCTATTGTAAAAATTTAATTTGTCAAAATTGAAACATTCTGAGGATCATAATTAATTCAATAAAATAGATCAAACTGCCTACCAGCAAAGTTATTGTTTAGGATGTTTAGGACCCTGGGCTTCCAGGTTTTCAGGCTCCTGCCTCCACAGGATCCTGAGGTTCTGAGATTCCTAGGTCTTGGGCAGTCTTCAAGGTAGACAGCCTTGGCATTGGAAATACCAGGGTTCCTGAATAGCCTGCTCCCTACTTGTTGGATAGTTTAGACTCCAGGAATCTCAGAAAGCCTTGAGAAATTTTAGAAAAAATCAAAATGCAATTTTTGCCTTTGATATAAAAAACAAAAATTTGAAATTCCTGTTCAGTAGTGAATTTTGCAGTTTCTTTTCTTTTTGGTTATATTTCTGATTAGTTTTTGTAGGCTTGTGAGGGTGGGAAGTGGGATGAGTCTTTGGGTGGGGTTTTGGGAATTTTCTGCAGAAGTGGCATTCCAGTTCCAGGATGCAATAACTATTGTTGCTGCTGATGCATCAGTCAGAAGAAACAAAACTTGTTTACCAGACCCTGGATTCATGTTAAAAAACTATCTTTTATGAGAGAAGGGAAGGAAGTCTCTATTCACTTGTAAACTGAGCAAATGTGAAAGGTAATTGGCACATTTTCAGGCACGGAGAGACTGCAAACACAGAACCTCACTCTGCTATATTTACAGTGTAAACTTTTTCCAAAGTATAATTACACTTTAAATTATATTACAATATCATGCGAAACTTCTTCATGATTATTGATATAACCATGTAGTCGGTGCATTAGGTGCAATGAATATAAGGAAACAAGTGTTCAGTTTAAAGGAAGTACTTAAAAGCATTCAATTTTGTTTATTTTTATTTTCATTTGTGGAGAGAGTGTGGCCCAGTGGATAAAGCAGACAGGTTTTCACTTAATCGCTGCATCTGTTTTTCTATTTTTTAAAAATAGGATAATGATATTTACCTTCTAACTACCTGAGCTCTACAAATGAAAAACTTTATATCAGAGCACAAAATATGTGGAAGTGGTAAATTCCTTGTATTGTGTTCAAAACATTTGCCTTATAATATCAATTGTTCATATTTCATGGGAATAAATTTTGTATTCAGTATATCTTTCTCCATAGACTGAAACTGATTATAATCTGTCCTTAGATGATCTGAATATGACACATCAACATTGTGTTCTGGCTGGTTTGCAGCCTCGTTTCAGCTCTACCCACAGAGTAGCAGAGGTGAGTAAGAAAGGGGATTTGTATTTTGGTCATTTGTAGTGGCTGATGAAATAAATTTAGGGTCTCACAGCCTTATTTTAAACTATGATTAGTGGTTTTACTGATGACTCAGACTTTTTGTGGGAGATGTATGTTCTATGCTTTTCGCTTACTGCAGAGAATTCTTATTGATTTTTATGGGAGAAGGGTAATTTCTTTGTCTTTGAGCCATTTATGCCTAACCTCACATAAAGTTTCTGTATTACACTGCAACACCACAGCTGATTAAAAATGCAAAAACATGTAATCACATTTCTATAAAATATGTTTCATACTTTTTTCACCATATTCCACAATTCCTAAATATAAGAGGCACACTGTTGATGAGAAGGGAGATGAGGACTGAACATACTGCACACGAGCAACCCAAACAACCGTAGGCTTTCACTGCAAGTCAGGACAACATGGAACAGTGATGAGTCTGGATTCCCCAGTTCCTCTATAATTGCAGGTGGAAGCAGAAAAGTGTACAAAGCTCTTGGATCTCTCAGGCAGTCGGAGAGTACTCTGGCACACCTGAGGATTTCGACCAGTTCTTCCAAGATTGCTGATGTGTGCTTTTCATTAGAGTTGTTACTTCTTGACATACTTTTTAATTACATTAATTATAAATAAAATAAAAGTACAGTACAGGCTTTGTTATCTGGCAGGCATGGGCAATGGGGTTTGCTGTTTAATCAAGGTGTTACTCTAACTTAGGTTGCCAGCCCTGCTTGCCATCGGTCCCAGCCAGGCTGCCTGTCCCACCATGGGCTCCCAGCTGCTGACCACTTATCCTGTCTGGTCTGCCAGCCCCATTACTGCAGACCCTCTGACTACACTACTGCTGGCCCTGGCTGTGCTACTGCCAGCCCTGAGCGAGCTGCTGCTTGCATGCTCCACTCTGCAATGCCATTTAACCTGGCTTGCTGGCTATTAGGGTGCCTGATAATTCAGCTTATACTTTTAGTTATGCTTCAGATTGTGGGTGTTTTTTTTTTGCTTGCTTTCAGTTATTTTTCTCTATACGGCAACCAAAAGGAAAAAAAATAGTTTTTTTAAGTCATCGTAGATTACTCTAAAATAATTCTTTCAAAAGGAACTAATCACTAAACACTAATCATATTTTACTTTTGTCTTACGAATCCGAAATACTATTGAATGTGTGTGTGTGTTTAATTTTGTCTTCACTATTTACTTTTCCTTTTGGTTCTTGTGTAAAGAAAACAATGAGGACAACAAACAAAAAAAAGGAAATAAAAATTCATTACTATTATATGACAGAGTATTTTCATATTGGATTAGATTACTTCATGGTACAAGGTGATATAACTTCTGTCATGCAGGAATATATTTTTCAAAACACACAGATTCTGGTGACTACAGCTGAGCTTTAGAATAAGTCTAATGTGATGTGCTTTATACTGTGTATATGAAATATATGGTTTTTTTATTTTCCTCAGCAGAAAAGATGAACTCTCAGCTCTTGTGCTCCCTACACTCTGTTATTCTGATGTTAAAACACACACACATTCACAATTTGAGAAGCTTCCAGTTTAGAAGCTAATGTTTGTTTTTGTAAACCTTTGTGACCTCACATTGTATAGTATGGAAATTCTAATACCAAGAATTATGATATTGGGAGTACTTAGTCAAGATTTTTCCTGAGGAATTAGCTAATGCTGTAAATATTAAACTGAAAATAATTGTAAGATAGACCTATCTATTTATTATGTGTCAGAATGATATTTACATGTTTCTTTTAGCACTGAAGGAAGTTATGTTCCTAAAAACAAAATGAAGATACAACAATCAAATCTATGCCACAGTCAAATCTACAACTGTATTATATGCTTTACATGGGCTATGTCACACTTTGAATCTGCTGTGGAGGAGAGTTAGCCTAATGAAGTGCTGCATATTCATCACAGCACTTCATTAGTAATCTCCCATCAGCCTGATTAACATGCCCACTTTGAAGTACAGGGCAAGTGTAGACATAGCCATGTAGAAGTACATTCTACTTTCATTCAGTCCTGTGCAGAGCAAAATATGACCAATTGTTAGATGCTCTAGAATACTAATGTGCAAGGAGGGGAAAAAAGAAAGAAATTACGTTATTGCAAGTAATTTTACATATCAATGCAAATAACATGGTGTATGTTAAATGTTAGATGATTTCTTATTTTGCTTTAAAACATACTACCAAATCACAGAAGCACTGCCCTTTTTTCACTTATTTTCTAACATTTTGGCCACGTCTACACGTGCCGCCAACTTCGAAATAGCGCCCGTCACAGCTACACGTGTTGGGCGCTATTTCGAAGTTAACATTGACGTTAGGCAGTGAGACATCGAAGTTGCTAACCCCATGAGGGGATGGGAATAGCGCCCTACTTCGACGTTCAACGTCGAAGTAGGGAATGTGTAGTCATTGCGCGTCCCGCAACATCGAAATAGCGGGGTCCTCCATGGCGGCCGTCAGCTGAGGGGTTGAGAGACGCTCTCTCCAGCCCCTGAGCTCGATGTTGGCCACGTGCAGTGGCCCCTTAAAGCTCCCCACCCCCTGCCTTCCTGTGCAGGAAGCTGAGAGAGCGTGCAGGCAGCAGCATTGCCACGCAGCTACCCTGCATGCTCCTCCGCAGCCACGGACACCCACACCCGATGCGATGGTCACCCCCCAGCCCCCCAAGTGCCCCCAGGGGACCCCCCCCAAGGGGAGCAAGGGCTCCCAGCCCAGCAGCCAGGTGGGGAAGCAGCAGCGGGGCCCCTCCTGGATGGAGGCTGAGCTTCGGGACCTGCTGGGGCTCTGGAGGGAGGAGGAGGTGCTCCAGGTAATGGGGAGCAAGAGGCGGAACACGGATGTGTTCGCTCAGCTGACCGAAGGCCTGGCCACCCGGGGTCACCCTGCCCTCACTCCGGATCATGTCCGGAGTAAAGTGAAGGAGCTGTGGCAGGGTTACGCCCGGGCCCGGGATGCGGCCGGCCGATCTGGGGCCGCCCCCATCACTTGCCCCTTTTACAGGGAGCTCAGGGACATCCTGGGCCCCCGGCACACCTCCTCCCCTCCGGCCATGCTTGATACATCGGCCGACGAGCCCCAGCAGGCCCTGGAGGCGGAGTCCGCCCCGGAGGCAAGCCGCCTACCCCCGGGGCACCGGAGGAGGAGGAGGGGGAGTCCTCCTCCAGTGACGCCAGCCAGAGGATCGTGCTGCCCTCGAGGAGCTCCAGCCAGGCGTCTGCCCACCAGGTGTCCCCCGACCGTGGGAGTGGACCATCAGGTATGTACACCCCCCCCCCCGGTGCACACCCCTGGGGTTGAGGGGTGGGGGTAATAGATATGACCAGGGCCCTCCACATGCCCAGATGACCATGGCCCCAAGGACAACAGTGGCATGTCCCTCAGAAGAGTGCATCAGCCCCTGCCCCCCAGCACAACAGTGCCATGCCCCATCCCCAGGGCTGGGGGGAGCGGAACCTCTAGGGTCCCCTGGGGGGAGGGGTGGGACACCCCGCAGCAGCAGCAGCAGCATGTGATGGAGTTGGGGGCGTGCAAATGCGAGACTCAGGCTAGATATGAGAAACAAGCAAAATAGCTCCCAGGGGCGAAGGATGACCCTGGGGCTACAACTAGCAGGTAACACCTCTGCCCTGAACAAAGAGGAGGGAGGAGCCAAGCTGGGTTTGAATCAGGGGCGGCAGTTAGAGGCTAGGGGAAGGGAGAGCTAGAAGGCAGCCAGCCTGAGTAGGGGGAAAGCTGCACCCCAGAGGGGCACCCCTCGGGGTCTTCTCCGCAGCACAGGTTGGAAGGACTGTCTCTGACTGCTGTACTGTCGCTTCTGTGAGAAACTGGGCATCTGTTGCCTAATAAACCTGTTGTACCTGCTGAGTGAGAGTCACTCCTTCCAGCGGACGGAGTGCAGTGCAGGCGGACCCCTGAACCCCATCACAGCAGCATTGCCCGGTGATGGGGAACCTGCAGCAGAGGGGGTGGGGGGACAAGGGCCACGGCTCGGGGCCCACACTAACGGCTGTCTCCACTCTTCTTCCCCCCCCTGTGTTCCACAGCTGCACCAGCTGTGTCAGTGGTCCCGGACAGCCCCCCCGGGGCCATCACTCTAGGCCAGCCCCTTGGCGGAGGACCGACCAGCCCCATGGCGGGGAAGACGGCGGACCCAGCACCACCACCCAACGGCGACGGGCCCCCCCAGCTGCTGGCCATCCACCGTCGGCAGCTGGAGGTCGCCGAGCAGCGGCTGCAGGGGGAGGAGCGCCACCTCCAGCTGCAGGAGCGGGCACTGGCCTGTCGCCAGGAGGCATGGGGGGCCTTCATGTGGACCTTCGATCGTATCGCTGACTACCTGGCCCCCCATGCTGCGCCGGCCGCTGCTGCGCCCGCCCTGCCTGCTCCACCGGCTGCTACACCCACTGCGCCATCCGCCATCGCACCGCCACCCGCCACTGAGGGCCCTTCTGCCGAGGGGGACCTGGGGCCAGCTGACACCCGTCGGCTGTATCTACCGGTGCGCCCAGCCCCCGGCCAGGGCTGAGGCCAAGGCGTGGGTCATGGCCACCCACCCCCAGCGCTGGACATTAGGGGGTGTGGGGCCCAGAACGTGGGCCCCCCCCTCCCCCTTTGTATATATTCCCCCCAGTTTTATGTTATTTTGTAAATAGTTTTGATATTAGACCCCTGTTGCTATGCTGATCCTTGCCCCCCCATGTACATAGTTCTCCCCTTCCTTGTCTTCCCCTTTCATCTTATCCTTATTTATAATACATATATATATGTTTGATTTTGCCTGTAAATAGTTAGTCTTGATAATAATAATAAGAGTTCTACAGATATTTGATTTGACGAATAACTGTCTGCTTTTATTTACAAGAAAAGTAGGGGGGGTGCTCTTGGGTGCTCTGTGGTGTGGGCGTAGGGGCAGGGAGTGTTGTGGAGGATGGGGGGTCAGTGGGGGGCCTGCCAGCGTTCACCCCGCGGCCTCATCGAACTGGGCCTGGAGGGCCTCCCTGACCCAGGTCCCTTCAGGGTCCACCTGGCGAGTAGGGGCAGCGGGTGGCTCCACATCGGCCCTGCCGGCCTCCTCCACCAGCCCTGAAAGAAGGCCTCCCCCTTGCTCTCCACCAGGTTGTGTAGGGCGCTGCACGTGCCCACACTCTAGGGGATGTTGGTGGGGCCCGCATCAAGGCGGGTGAGGAGACACCTCCAGCGCCCTTTGAGGCAGCCAAATGTGCGCTCCACCACCTGGCGCGTGTGGTTCAGGCGCTGGTTGAAGCGCTCCTGGCTGGCAGACAGATGGCCCGTGTAAGGGTGCATGAGCCAGGGCCGGCGGGGGTATGCCGCATCTGCGATGACGCAGAGGGGCATGGTGGTGTCCCCCACAGGGATCTCCTGCTGGGGGGTGTAGGTCCCCACCTCCAGCCGGTGGCACAGGCCTGAGTTCTGGAATACCCGGGCATCATGGGTGCTGCCAGGCCAGCCCACATAAATGTCCAGGAAACAGCCTCGGGTGTCCACCAAGGCCTGGAGGACCACTGAGTGGTAGCCCTTCCTGTTTACGTAGCGTCCTCCACTGTGTTCCGGGGCGTGGATGGGGATGTGAGTCCCATCCGGAACCCCGAAGCAATTGGGGAAGCCCAGGGTGTCAAAGCCCGCGATGGCGGCATCCGGGTCCCCAAGCCTCACGAGCCTGTGGAGGAGTAGGGCGTTGATGGCGCGGACGACCTGCAGGGGAAGCACATGGGAGAGCACCAATGAGGGATGTGCAGGGTGTGTGTGACCCTCCCCTGCCAGGGACCCCGACCCCTCCCCTCCCCTGCCAGGGCTGCCTCCCCCTCCCCCCGTGGGTCCTCTTACCTCCATGAGGACATCCCCAACGGTGGCCTTGCTGATGCCAAACTGCTGGCCCACGGATCAGTAGCTGTCTGGAGTGGCCAGCTTCCAGACAGTGATGCCAACCCATTTCTCGACGCTAAGGGCACGCTGCATGGCGGTGTCCTCGTGCCTCAGTGTGGGGGTGAGCCACTGGCATAGCTCCAGAAATGTCTGCCGGCTCATGCGAAAGTTCTGGAGCCAGCGGTCGTCGTCCCACTCTCCAAGCACCAGCCGGTCCCACCAGTCGGTGCTGGTGGGGTAGCTCCACAGCCGGCGACGTGTGCGGTGGGGGCGGGCAGGGTGCTGCAGGGTTGGGGGTTGCGTCCTCCTCCCCTGTGGGCAGCTCCTCCTCTGTGGCAAGAATGTGCTCAGCTGCCTCCTGCATGGCATGGAGCAGGGCGAGCACTGCTCCTACAGGGGCTGCTGTGTGGACCTTTGGCAGCGGCGGCTGCTGCTGCTGCTGCTGCTGGGGGTCCATGACTGCGTCGCTCGAGGTGTGCGTGCCTATGGCTCTGCAGACTGCATGCTGTGGAGGCTGCATGTGTCTGGGAGGGGCCATTTAAGGGAGCGGCTAGCTGTGGCCCGGAAGTGCTAGTCTGCCCTGTGACCCTGTCTGCAGCTGTTCCTGGCACCCTTATTTCGATGTGTGCTACTTTGGCGTGTAGACGTTCCCTTGCAGCGCCTATTTCGATGGGATGCTGCCCAACATCGACGTTGAACTTTGACGTTGCCAACCCTGGAGGACGTGTAGACGTTATTCATCGAAATAGCCTATTTCGATGTAGTGTGCACGTGTAGACGTAGCCTTTGATTATTTGAGTCACTGGCGTTGAATCTTATTTTGTGTTTGCTATAGAGTTTTACTTCCAAAGGATTGTTGAAAATGATTAATTTTTTGTAGCAGAAATGTAGCACTTTAACAATATGATTTTTATTTGGTGATGAGCTTTCATGGGACAGACCCACTTCAAGTGGTCTGTCCCATGAAAGCTCATCATGGAATAAATCATTTTGTTAGTCTTTAAAGTGCTATATTTCTGTGGCTTTGTTTTGTTGGAGTACAGGCTAACATGGTTACCTCTCTGTTACTAATTTTTATTATGTTCATGCAGTGCTCAAGAGGAACGCTGGAATATATTTTTGGACAGTGTGAGGTTGCACTTCAGAATTTACAGACTGATCCTGTCTCAGCGGCTTTATCTTTAAAATCGCTGGAAGTCCAAGTTGTAAAGAAAGTGGAAGGAATCCATAACGAGGTGAGGGGAAGATTTTCACAGTACAGTAAACCTGATTCTTTGAGGTGGTGCAGTCAGTGGGACTTAAAGGTGTTAAAAACTTGCAAGACCTCATTTTGTGTAGCTATCTCAAATTTGGTTGGCACTAAATCTTGCACTTGGATGTGTTGATTGGGTTTAATGCAGAGTCACTCTACTTTTCCAATTATCGGAGCAGCTTTAGCAAGAATATGGATAGTTATATGACAGATTTAATTAATGTCTGCCCTGCTACTTTTTGCCAGAGTAGAGCAAGAGAGTAGAGAAATTAAAGGAAAGGTAGAAATGAAACCCTTACAAACCTCTTGAGTTGTTTCCCTAAAGCTAAAATAGTGCCAATCGGTTTCCAAACAGATGTATGAGATGATGACACCACAGTCTGCTTTAATGCCAGTACTTAGGAAAATACTGTAGAATTCAAGTTCATGAAAAGAAGATCAGGGTCCTGGTCCTGTACTTACAACCATGCAGGTGCACCAATGTACCCCCAAGGAATCCCACTGTCCTCTGTTTTCAGAGCAGAAATGTTCCTTAGCAAGCACATACATTTAACAAATCAAAGAGTCCAGCCAATTAGAAATACTAGTGTAGTGTTCAGAAAGATTTGGAAGTTGGTAACCTTATTTGAGAGAGAAAATTATGGTGTATCATGGATAATGTTCTTCTGATAGTTCTCAGTGTCAGGGGAAAGAGTTGCAGTGTGACACAGTCATTGAGCTCTTGCAAAAAATTTTTGGTAAATTTACTTGCCCTGTCTTTGTGATAGTGGCAGTGGTGCTTCCAGCCATGCTTAGTTGAATTCTCTTTAAATGTTAACTTAGGAAAAAAAGAGGGAACCACACAAAATGTAGAGTCAGCAATGCTTTGTAGGGTATTTAAAAACATCAGGTTTCACATTTTTTTAATTCTCCTTATGGTCTCTTCTGTAGATATAAATGTCAACAGCACTTAAATTGTGAGCATTATATGAAAAATTAGTAGCACTTAGTAATTGGTATGTTACAGTACTAAATATTTGACTAATTTCTTCTCTGATTTCAGTGGTACTTTACAGAATACTTATATTAATAGTATATTAATAGAGTCCAAAAGAGTAATTTTGGATGTCCGTTAGTATAAGTTTGACTAGTATTTGACCTACTGAGACATAGAGCATAATTTTCACTAAGGCTGTGTCTGGATTCAGTCCAGCTGCAGGCAGCATGATGCAAATGAGGGTTCTCGAAATTGCAAATAGCTGTTCATTTGCATATTCATGTGGGTCATTTGCATGCTTATTGTAGAAAATGCAGTGTAGACATGGTTCTGCTGGCAAAAACCCCCTCTGTTGCTAGCCCCTTATCCCTGGTTGGTTTCAGGGATAAGGGTCTGGTGACAGAGGGGTTTTTTGCCAGCAGAACCATGTCTACACTGCTTGTTTTCTGCGGAGTATGCATATGAGCTGTGCAGATATGCAAACAAGCAACCATTTGCAATTTTGTTAACCCTCATTTGCATCATGCGGCTGGCAGCTGGACTGAATCTAGATGCTGCCTTAAAGTATAGGAATGCATTTATAGCTCTAAATATTGTTGTAATTCATATTGTACAATACATTTACTCAAGAAGAAAACAAATTTTACAACTTTCATAAAACTTTGAGGGCCAGTTTCTTGGCTGCACTGTTTATTCTTGGTGTAGTGGAGGAGATAAAATGGGGAAAGAGCAGCTTCTTTGATCTTTGGTTGAAATGACTGCTGGTATAATTTAAATCAGCCTGGACCTTGCAATACTTTGCAAAATATTAATCAAGCTTAGTTCATAAGACTGTAGGCATATATAGTTTGTGCAATAGGGCCATATTCGCAGCTGCCATAAATCAGCGTAGCCCCATTGACTTCAAAAGAGCTATGGGATGAGAAGGCCCCAAATATTTGCAATGACCTGAATAATTTTGCCATGTGACATACAGTGGTGTTTCCTGTTACACATCTGGGATATACTATCCCAGAAATCACTGGCAAGGTTATATATATTGTACATGCTGACTGAATAGACACTGGATCTATATTCCATATGAAAAGAAAATCACTCATCCACTCTTTTGATTTTTTTTTCAAGGTCATCTCTTCATTTGAGAGATTAATTCCATATGTCAAAACGCTATGTTAGATTTTTTTTTTTTTTTTTTTTTTTTACCACACAAGTAGGAAAGTTTTCTGTGGTTTACACTGTGGTGGATATATGTTTTTTTTCTGTGTATCACTATTAAACTGGAACCATAAATGTCTGTGAGGCTAATATGAGGTTTTCATTCTTTTCAGGGAAAAAAGCCACATGCCTTTTTAATACATGTTCCGTGATAAAGTTCTGTAGTTTCATGGTTTGATGTAACTACTAGACTCAAACTCTGTAAATTATTTATAGAAAAAGTGCACAATAATTTCCAAAAAAAAAGAACCAAGTCCTGAATCTAGTGAAGAATATGCCAGATCTGCCATTGATACCCAGGGTCAGGATTTGGCTGCAAATCTTACTACCATCTCCCCTTCATCTTTTCTTTTCAGTTAGAAAAAATTGAGACTCAACATGCATGAAGACATGCATCATTGTGTCTCTGTTCTGATGTGTGACCTACCTCCTAGTCTAGATCTACACCTCTCCAGAAAAGTTGTAACTGTTGTACACTGCAGAAATGGCCTGAGTGGATTTGACAGTGATGGTATTTGCCACTTGAATTCTATTCGACTCACAATAGCTCACTGACATATTTTACTTCTAAATATTGCCACAAATGCAGTTTTTCAGAAAGTTTATCCCAGATAGCTGCTTGGACTTTTTTTTAAATGGTCTCTTTGCCTGGGTGGCTTCTCTGAAATCTGCATCAGAGGACTCAGGCCAAGATGCTTGAAAACTAGAAGAGACTGATTTTAAATTCCATACCTGAACCTCAGGTCACACTCACTTCTGGAACTAACATACAATATTTGTTGAATAGTAACAGAGAGAACGCCATGCTAGTCTATACACTATCAAAACAAAAAGCAGTCAAGTAGCACTTTAAAGACTAGCAAAATAGTTTATTAGGTGAGCTTTCGTGGGACAGACCCACTTCTTTGGACCATATGGTCTGAAGAAGTGGGTCTGTCCCACGAAAGCTCACCTAATAAACTATTTTACTAGTCTTTAAAGTGCTACTTGGCTGCTTTTTGTTTTGATACAGTATTTGTGTGTGGGTGTTATACAAGGTTTCACTGTTGGACATACCCTCTTTGAGATCATATGTTAAACTGAAATTCCTTGTTTCCCAGTAAGTTATATTTCTTTGGACGTAACCTTGGTGTTGTGGCCTCTTTCTTTAAAGAGACCCTGAGATTGTACCTGACATATTGTGACCACATAATGACTCTTGCTTTGTTCACACAGTCATTTCCCTCCAAGCCTGTATTTTGTTTATAGTATTTACCTGCTGATTATCAAGGTGATTATCAAGTCAGTCATTAAATGTTGTAACCACATAACAAATACTTTAGTGGTAGCATATCCATGAGGAAGTATAATAGACATGAATAGCGAATAGACGTGATTATCTGTATACTTGTAAGATACAGTGACATAAAACCAATGCATACAGTGTTACAGAGCGAATTAATCACCTGATAGCTTAATACAGAGGGGGAGCAAACTTTTTTATGTCGGTCCCTACTTTTCATCCCTGCAATTAACAGGGCCCCCCAGCCTGTCTAATGTAATCCAAACCAAAGGAAATTTTGGTTATGTTCATTTGGGGCAAGGGTGGGGGAATGACTTTCTGCTTGTGTAAGAAATAAGTATGTAGAATGTAAAAGCTTTAGGAATTGGTATACAAATACATAAAAATAGAAACAAAGTTCAACATTTTAATTAGATGGATGAGCCTGAGAGCTGGCAGCCAATGATGCTGCACCTCCTTACAAAATTTCACACCCCTCTACAAGGGTCCACCACTCGCTTTGTGCACCTCTGGCTTAAAGAGCTGTTTGGTCAGTGGTAATTTAAATAGAAGTAAATGATCTGGCGAAGTTGGCTGAAAGCTGAGTTGTTGATTGTGCTGAACCATTCTTGGCTTCCAAAGGGTATTTTTAACTAGGTGGGTCTGGAACTGAGGGAGCTGTAGAAAAGTTGGGAGAACCCAGAAAGAAACAGACATTGGACGAAAACAAAACAAATAATACCAACCAGAACAAAATATTACCACTCAGATAATTTAAACGCTCATGGATATAAATTATAAAATGTTTGCAAAACAAAGCAATTCATCCCTGTCCTTTGCATTTCAAACAGCAGCACTGGGCTTTGCTGTTTGGAATAAACTACCATAATCTGCCCTGTTTGGAGAGCTCTACCATATTTGCACTCCATTTTGGTCAATGTCATGGCCATGGGGTTTTAAAAATCATAAATGCCATGATCTCAGTTATTTAAATGTGAAACTTCCTGGTGTTGTAGTTATAGGGAGCCTGACCAAAAAGGAGTTGAGGGATGGGGTCACCAGGTTATTGTAGCTGGGTTGATGGTACTACTTCCCTTACTTCTGCACTGCCACTGGTGGTGACTTTGCTTTCACATCTTGGCAGCGGCTGGCCAGGAGCCCCGCCCTAAAAGCAGAGCCACAAACTGCCACACAGAAGTTAGGATCCCATGGTGTGGTATTGCCACCCTTATTTTTGTGCTGCTACCTGCAGAACTGGGCGTCCAGTCAACAGCCACGGCTATTCATGTGCCTAAGTCCGAGGGCAGCAGCGCAGAAGTAAGGGTACCAATACCATGACACTCGCCACTAAAATAACCTTTTGACCCACTTTCATGTCAGGACATCCAATTTGAGAAATGCTGCTCTTGCCCCCCTTCACCCCCAGTGAAATCCTGTATACACTCATCCCTTGTTAAACGAGTACTTCACTTACAAGTACTTGCTAAAATGAGGGATATGTATACCTACCTTTTGTTTACTAGATGAGTGAACTCCCCCTGCTAATATGAGCCTTACCCCCGCCCCCCGCAGCCCCAACTTGCCTCAGCCTGAATCCCCAACCTACTGCAGCCTGACCCCCCTGCAGCCCCAAACCATGGCAGCCTGACCCCCACCAGCCAGCCCCACGGCCCCAAACCGCAGCAGCCTGACCTCCCTGCTGGCCCCCTGCCAGCCCTGAAGCACCAAACCGCAGCAGCCTGACACCCCCTCCCGCCCCCCCAGCACCAAACTGCGGCAGCCTGATCCCCCTCTGCTGGTCCCACGGCCCAAGTCTGCCACAGCCTGGCTCCCCCACTAGCCATTATTGACTGACCCCACTGCTGTGCTGTGCTTTGGTGTACTTCTAGTCTGGCAACAGTCACTTTCTTGCATAAATCAAATACTTATTGCAAACCTAGATTGAGTGCACCAATCTACTCCTGCATATGGAATACTGTAGAAAAATCTGTTCAAGCTAAATTGGAAGGGGGTTGGTCTATTACATTCTAAGTTCATGCCTTAGAAGAGGGGTGATATACCTAGCAAAAGTAAGGTTATTGTGTGTTTTACCACATCAACATGAAATAACAGCACAGTTGGTTGCTGGCTGTTACCAAAGAGAAGAAATATAGATCACCTACACAGGTATCATTTAATAAACCAGTACCTTTAAATAATTGACTGAGGAGCACAGGCTTACAAAATGTCAAATGGTGCCGCCCAATATTGACTGTAAACCTAAAACTCAGCTTTAAATCATTGTTTAAAAGAGAACCTGGTTGATGTTAAATATAATAAGCCTAATTCCAATCTCACACTGGTGCAAATCAACAGTGAAAATATTTCCAAGACCAGTGTCTGATGAAGTGAGTCTGTGCTCACGAAAGCTCATGCTCAGAACTTTTCTGTTAGTCTATAAGGTGCCACAGGACCCTTCGTTGCTGAGTGAAAATGGAGATTGAACACTACAAAAGTGGAGTTTTTTGTTTTATTTTTAAATGTCCATATATTTAGTATTCTCGTCACTCAGATACACAGACTGCTTCTGGATTCAAGCTTAATTTAGTTTTGGTATAAGGAAGTCTCCAATATAAGTTACATAAGAGAAGCATTTGCCAAAGGAGGGTGTGGGGCTGTTACTGGATGAGGAAGGTAATCTGGTGACATCATATGGGAAAGGCTGAAGTTCTCAATGCTTGGTTTGCCTCAGTCTTCACAGACAAAGTCAGCTCCCAGACTACAGCACTAGGCAATGCAGTATGGGAAGGAGATGGGCAGTCCTCAGTGGGGAAACCAGGTTAAGAGCTATTTAGAAAAGCTAGATGCACACAAATCCATGGGTCCAGATTTAATGCATCCAAGGGTAGAGGGAATTGGCAGACGTCATTGCAGAGCCTTTGGCTATTA
The DNA here is from genome assembly GCF_033958435.1 of Carettochelys insculpta. Lineage (NCBI taxonomy): Eukaryota > Metazoa > Chordata > Testudines > Carettochelyidae > Carettochelys > Carettochelys insculpta. The sequence continues at coordinate 12,303,902 of NC_134150.1, read as the reverse complement.
TCTTTGAAAACTCGTGAAGATTGGGAGAGGTCCAGATGACTGGGAAAAGGCAAATGTAGTGCCCATCTTTTTAAAAAAAAAAAAAAAAAGGAAAGAAAGCCAATCCAGGGAATTACAGACCCATTAGCCTTTCCTCAGTCCCCAGAAAAATCATGGAAGGGTCCTCAAGAAATTCATTTTGAAGTATTTAAAATAGGGGAAAGTGATCAAGAATAGTCAACATGGATTCACAAAGGGCAAGTCACGCCTTACCAATCTGATTAGCTTCTATGATGAGGTAACTGGCTCTGTGGACATGGGGAAGTCAATGGGTGCGATATACCTTGACTTTAGCAAAGATTTGATAGGCTCCTGCAACATTCTTGCCCATAAGTTAAGGAAATATGGATTGTAAGATGGATAGAAAGCTGGCTGGATGGTCAGGACCAACAGGTAGTGATCAATGGCTCTATGTGTGGTTGGTGGTCATTTTCAAGTGGGGTGCCCCAAGGATGGGTTATAGGGCTGGTATTGTTCAACATCTTTATTAATGACCTGGATGAGGAGATGGATTGCACTCCCAGGAAATTTGCAGATGACACTAAGCTAAGGGGAGAGGTAGTACGTACGTTAGAGGGTCAGATGACACTAAGCTAAGGGGAGAGGTAGTACGTGCGTTAGAGGGTAGGGTCCAGGGTTACTTAGATAAATTGGAGGATTGGGTCAACAGAAATCTGATGAGATTCAACAAGGAGAAGTGCAGAGTCCTGCACTTGGAATGGAAGAATCTCAAGCATCGTTACAGGGTGAGGACGGACTTGTTAAGTAGCAGTACAGCAGAAAAGGATCTGGGGATTACAGTGCATGAGAGGCTGAGCATGAGTCAACAGTATTCCCTTGTAGCCAAGAAGACTAATGACCTATTGGGGTGCATTAGGAGAAGCATTTCCAGCAGATCTAGCGAAGTTATTATTCTCCTCTATTCAGCACTGGTGAGGCTGCATCTAGAGTATTGTGTCTAGTTCTGCACCCCCAGTATAGAAAGGATGTGAACACATTGGAGCAGGTTCAGCAGCAGGCAATGAAAATGATTAGGGAGCTAAGGAGTAGTATCTCTCATCTACAAATTAGTTAAAAAGATGGTGACATCATGACCACACAGAGGTTCTTGTGCAGAGTCAGGTGTTGCCTGACTTTCAATTTGTGCGCTGTATGGGGAAAAAAGCCCTGCCTCTCTGCATTGGTTTGTGAAGATCAGCTTACAGACTAACATAACATTGATTGACCTTTCATCTATATTTAACTCTGTATAGAAGCTAAGTTGAGACACCAGGTAAAGTAAATTTGGTCTTCAGGTTGAGATCTCTGGTGAACAATAGTCCATATCATTAAACAAACACATATGTCACAATTTGGCATGGTTGGCACACTCCTCTCTAGAGATACCAGCTGATCCTGCACAAAATTAACTAGCCTACCACTAAATTTTGCCTCTACAATCTAGAGAATAATACAGCTCTTCTAAGTCACAAGTCACTAAGCAGCATGGCTATATCTGCAGCTTTCGTGCTATGCTAGTAAATGGTGCTGCCATAGTTTCCATTACAGCCTGTCAGTTAACCCAAAGATATATTTTAAATGTGACCAGGGTGGCAAAGATTTAAATTAGATTTGATTTACATAGATCAAGGGGGCAAATCAATATAATTAGTCAAAAATCACATTTACTAAATTCATTCTTGTTTGAATGGGTAATATTTTTATTTATTAGTAATACTTTTAAAGCACTGTTTTTTATTGATGAATGGCTCAGTATAGTTTATTTCCTGAAATGTTATGGTTGCCAGACTTTATAGGGTATTGCCTTTTTAGTTGAGGAGACCAGCAAAAAAATTAGCTTTGGGCCTTATTTTCAACAGTGCTCAGCCCAGAATTCCAGCTGAAGTCAATGGAAAATGCTAGTTCTCAGAGCACCTGAAAATCAGACCTAGAGGAGCATGACAAAATGTATCTTGATGCTTCATACCTGGATGATGCTTTAAAAGCAATAAACTTTGCTTGAACTTTATTAGGAAGGACATATGTTGTTAAACCTGAATGCTAAAAAGCTGAATGACATTCATCCCTTCCTTTCAAAACATTTTAAGATTTAGCTCAACTAATGTCTTCTAATCCTGTTGATGTGTTTTGCCAATAGGGTTGTTTTAATATTGTATGTATAGCTTTTTTTGTTTAAACAGCTTTTACTGAAATCAGTTACGCATGTCAAACAAGCATTTAGTTAGTGTCTACTAAAACAGCTTTTAGTCTTTTGTAGCTATTTTGGTAAGGGCTTTGAGCCATTTTCGTGATTTTCACCTTCATAGATTGCCTTTGTTTGCCCCATCAGAGTTCAGAAGAGGTAAACAAAAGAATTCTTTGTGGTAACAAAACAAAAAGCAGTCAAGTAGCATTTTAAAGACTAGCAAAATGGTTTATTAGGTGAGCTTTCCTGGGACAGACCCACTTCTTCAGACCATAGCCAGACCAGAACAGACTCAATATTTAAGGCACAGAGAACCAAAAACAGTAAGCGACGAGGACAAATCAGACAAAGACAATCAAGCTGAGCAAATCAGAGAGTGGAGGGGTGGGGGGGAAGGTCAAGAATTAGATTGAGCCAAGTATGCAGACAAGCCCCTATAGTGACTCAGAAAGTTCCCATCACGATTTAAACCATGTGGTAATGTGCCAAATTTGAATATAAAAGCCAGCTTGGCTGTTTCCCTTTCCAGAACGGTGCAATAATTCAGTAACACACATACCTTTAGGTCATTGACAGAATGCCCCATTCCATTAAAATGTTGACTAACTGGTTTGTGGATCCTGGAGTGTTTTGATGTCTGTTTTGTGCCCATTGACCCTTTGTCTAAGGGAGTTAGAAGTCTGTCCAATATACAAAGCATCTGGGCATTGTTGGCACATGATGGCATATATGATGTTAGTAGAGGAGCATGAGAAAGTGCCCGTGTTTCTGTGAGTAACCTGGTTAGGTCCAGTGATGGTATTTCCAGAGAAGATATGTGCACAAAGCTGGCAGCGGGCTTTGTTGTAGGGAAGGGTTGCAGGACTGGTATTGTGGTAACAGGTGAAGATTAAAGTAACTTCCAGCCTCTGTGTGAAACATAACTACCATAAAGGAAGATAAATACAGAATTCTAAGAGACCAGTACTATAAATCGCTAATAATGAACAAGAAAAAACTCAACACAAAACCCCAAACAAACACAAACAGAGACTGGGGGTTATGATGATGAATGGAATAACTTTTGTTGAACAATAATCTGTGTGTTATATAGTCTTAATGATGTTTTATAACTACATTATTTAATGATGCAATCATATGGTATTAAAAACAACCCACAAAAATTATCTATAGTGTGTTATGTGCCTTAGTGCCTCTAGGGTTAAATGGGAATTCAGGACATAACAATTTTTTAAACATAGCTTGTCATTTTAGCTTCTTTGGGTGTGTCAGATCCTTCAGTGTCTCAGATCATTGGCTCCATGAGGTGCTTTAGCATAAACTCTGTTGATGACATCCCATTTCACACAGTACTCTGCTGCAGCATAGATCTAGCTTTGTAAAGGGGCATAAAATATTTTTTACTACTACAGAGTGTGCTCTATGACTTCAACAGTAGTTTATATGCCAAGGAATATAAAATAATTTTGAAGTGGGGAAAAAGTCTCTTAGGTGAGTCCACCAAGACTGTCTGCCTGTTTAAGTGGAGTGTTGTGGTCGTTGAGGAGTCTGCTGCTTCATGGCTCTGGAAAAACTCTCAGAATCTGAGACTTCAGGTGACCTAGAAAGCAGAGACCACTCTTTTCTGCTGTGCAGTATTGATCACTCTGCATAGCAAGAGCAAGAAATATTTGTTTTATGTGAAGGAAAAAAGGACAAAGAATTGTTTTGGGCCCCCACAAGCAGCAAATAATAGTCCTGATTGGTAAGAGGAATTGGTATTGGGAAATAAATAATTTCATTTTTAGGTTCCCCATTCAGATCCTCTTTGGCTAGCATTTGTCATCTGATGCTAGTTTGGCAGCCTATTGGAAATTATTTTGTGGTGTCACTACAGGTGTGTACATTATAAAAGCCATCCCCACAACTGACAATAGTACATACACTTCTTGGAAACTTTATCAGATTAGACGGTTTATCTATGTCTAGGAGGACTAGTGTTCCCTCTAAGATTTTTTGTGCATGTGCGGGATGAATTTCGTTCCATGTACCAATATGGAGAGGATGTGTCACGCATCACCTCCATTTTGGTGCACATAACAGAATGCTTTCTTTATATGGATGACGTGTGGCTGGAGTGGAACTGAGGCATGTGGCGTGTGGTTCAGGGTGGGGATGAGGGCTCTGGTTGTGGCTTCAGGCTTGGATGGGTCTGAGGATGAGAGGCTTGAGGTATGTGAGGAAGCTTAAAGCTGGGGCAGAGAGTTGAGATGAGGCTGTGGTTGGGGGTTTGGGATCTGGTTTGCGGCTGGGGATGAGGGGTTTTGGGTATAGGCTCCCCTGGGAGAGAGGGCTGTCCTCTCCCATCCTCTCTCTCACTGTAACAGCTCTGGGCCAGGTAAAGGGCACCTCTGTGCTGTTTGTGGCAGCTGTGGTGAGACTAGGTTGGGAGGCGCTCTTCTCTTCCCATTATGGAAGGTCCATGCAACTTGGAATGGCGGGGGAGAACTTTGAGAAGTCGTCTCTCCTTTGGAGAGCTGCCATGAGCAAGGTTGCTTTACTTCCCAGTTGCAGCAGCTCTATGTGTGGCAGCCCTGGCCCCATGTATGGGGTTTATTAAGCAACTATGTGGCTGCACAGCTTACAGCAGGGGTGGGCAATAATCTTCACAGAGGGGCCACTACACAGGTTTTAGTACTGGTTGTGGGCCTCCTGTGCGCGACCCTCCCCCCCCGAATGGGTGGGGGCCTTGGACAGAAAGGTTGGAGCTGCAGGCTGCAGAGAGGCTATATTTACACTACAAGATAAATTTGAATTTATTAAAATTGACTTTGTAACACTTTTATAAATTTGAATTGGAGTATCCTTACCTCCCCACAGGCTCCCCACAAAGCCGACTTATTGCTGCCACACTCAATTGCCAAACATCGACTGCTGCACCAATGCATTGTGGGAACCTATCCAACAGTTCCATCAGCTCTGTAGCGTTCTGGGTATTTTTGCTGGTGCAGCATGGGAAAAAATGCACCGCAAGTGGTTTTTGGTATGTTGTGTGATCTTCTCACATTGCATTGCCCTCATTGCCCTCCCATGGAAAGCAAATGGCCATTTTTCCAGGAGGAAGGAAGGAAAAGTAGGGCATCAATGAAGATAGCCAAATTAACTGAAATCTCTTGTTTCTACAACTGAATTGCTTTTTATAGCTGTAGATGTAAGTGAATTATCAAAGATTTTACAAAAAGCAGCAGGTGTCTCCAATGGGCTTACAGTGTGGCAAGGTGTTGGTGTCTTTTCAACTGGCCCTTCACCCACTCTTCCCTATGTTAAGGGGGCAAAACTTGAAGAAAGAGGATGGGAAAGGTTAGGAAAAAAGATTTTTGGCTTCCTGCTACACTACACAGAGTTGTCCAACATGGGGGGATGGAGCTCGCCAAATTTCAACAAGTGGTCGTGCTCAAGTGTGGGGACTAGCACTGACTGACTTGTCAGGGTGCCGGACCCCCTCATCCCATGTGCGGGGGTGTTGGGTGAATTGGAGGATGATGGGTCAGTTGACATTGTCCTCCAAAAATCTTTTTGTGCAAGGTAAGTGTGTGGAGGGGGGGCGGGGGGACCATGGCAGCAGAGTCAGTTGAAATGGTCCCCACAGTGGCTGCAAGCCCCTGAAATATTTTTCAGTGGGGGAATGTGGGATATGTTGCTCCGAAGTCAGTTGAAATGGTGTCCCACGCAGCAGCAAGCCCCCAGAAATCTTAATCCCTTCCACCAGCAACAGAAAGCCCCTGAAAACATTTTTGGTTGGGGTGGGAGACTAGTTGAAGCAGTCCCCCTTGCAGCAACAAGCACCTGAAAAGTTTAGCTGCCAGGAAAGATTTCCACGTGGGAGCAACAAGCACCCAAAAATCTTAGCCACCAGGAGAGACTTATCCCTGGAGGCAGCAAACCATCCAAAATCTTTCACACCCTTGGAGCCCTCACCACGTGCAAGCCAGGACATGGTGCTGCCTGGCACCATGGTCTACACTGAACAGCAGGCACGTCCTTTTATTGGGTTGGGGGCTAGCCACATGATGTGATTGGGCACGGGAAAGACCTCCCACTGCATGGTGCCTGTGGGGGAAGGAGGAGGGCCCCTGAACAAATGTCAACCTCAGAAAAGAAGTTTCTCAGCCTCTCTTTCATGCATGACCCCCGCAACAGCCTAGCTGTCATGGTGTGGTGGAGCAGGGGCTGGCATCAGTGCTGGAAAAAAAAATAAATCCAAGTACTCAGCTTGCAGAGGTAGAGACAGAACCATGAACTCTGTGTTTGGGCTATTTATAATGGGTAGATGCTCTCACAGCACATTAGTAAAGAAAGAAAGAAAAGTTTCTTAGCCTCCCATACAAGCACAATCCCACAGCCACGGGCTTCCTGGTGTCAAATTCAAATTCATGGGCTTCCTATTACCTACTTCTTGGACACCTGAAGAGTAGTGGAGATGGAAGTGGCCATAGCGGATACATATGGGTCACCTCTGGAGGCTAATGACTTAGATTTTAAGACATGGCGCTTCCACACTGGCCTTCAGTCAGACTTCTGAATTTGAATTTGCCACTACTCCCAGCCAATGTCGATAATGTTATGATATCAATCTTAACGCTCCATAAAGCGAGCTAATGGTATTTACAAGGAAGACAGGGATGTTGTTAATATCGAGCTTACTGCAGGAAATTCAAATTTTTCTCGTAGTGTTCACGTAGCCAGAGAGACAAAGAGAATGTGTGAGTATGAAAGAGAAATACTTTGGGTGTGAGAGAGATACTTTGTGATGCAAATTGAGTGTGTGCTGCAGTGTATATGTGACGGTGACTGTGTGTGGCATTGACTGGGTATGTGTAACAGTGACAGTGTGTGTGCTGGCTGCTGCCGGATAAGTTTCTGAGAAAAGCCACCCTGTCTCTTTAAGATAAATCTGCCCTGCTCTGTTGTCTCCCTCTTCCCCTGCTCTGCACTCCAGAGTGAATCGCTTACCGTGCATGCTTCAGACTGGAGTAGCTCCACCGTGTGTCTCCCTCTCCCAGATCTGTGCTCTGCAGAGGTGGGGTACAGGGGCAGGGGAACACCCTGACTTCAGCACTAGCCTCTCCCCTCACCATCTGCACAGCTAGCAGGAGAATCCTGGGAGCAGCTCAGCTGCAGACAGAACAGGGTGGACGGTGGGACAGCTGAACGCATGCTTCTGGCTGTATGCACGCTGCTAATAAGCTGGGTGGGCCAGATAGAAATGCTTGGCAGGCTGGATCTGGCCCCCAGTGCAGATTTTGCCCTCACCTGGCTTAGAGGGAACTGCAATGGGGATTGAAATATATTTTCCCATTGTAAGAGTCTTGTAAGTACAGGGCTGTTGAGGCATATTTTGTGTGTTGTGTGTTGCGCTACTTTATCTTTGTGCTACCTGTTCTGTAGGTGGAAAGAGGATTTGGGATTCCAGAGCTCTCAAACAGGCACCTTTTACAAACACTTCTGGGCTAATCTGAAGACAGCTGAAAGCAGTGGGAGGTTTTTGCATTGGCTATGGTGGACTTTGGTACAGACCATAAATAATCATAAAAGAGAAAAATAAAAATAGCTTGAGTTTCTCATGTAAAGTTGCCTTTGGAAACTGTGAGCACAGATTATTTATGCCTTCTTACATATCATTCATGTTTTTGCAGGTCGAATTTGAATGGCTTAGGCAATTTTGGTTTCAAGGTAAACGCTATAAGAAATGCACTTACTGGTGGTTTGAGCCAATGGCTAAACTGGAGGAATTTTGGAAAAAGATGGAGTTTATGGTAAGTACTGGTAAACAGCCTAAAGTTCTTAAGATCCCAATTCTGCACATGAATGGCATGCATAGTGACTATTTTAATTGTGTTGTAGAATCAGGCTTAAAATTTTCAATATTTGTCTACTCTTTATAATGCCAGTCCTTCCTTCCAACTCTCCACTGGAGCAGGAGAGGGAATAAAATAGCAAACTAAATGAACAAAAGTATACTGTAAAGTATGATGTCAAAGTATGGGATTATTACTTAATATTATGTACGATTTATTTTCACTGGAAATTTTCGGCCCTATCCCCACCATTCACATAGCACTCTGGCAGCTAGCTCTGCTGATCTGTTGATAAAAACATTTATATGCAGTTTCACCAGTGGATCAAGCATGGAGAGGAACACTAAACAGTGTGTTGTGCAATGCTTGAGTGGGTAAGATCCCTGTGTCCTTTGAAAAATATATCCAGGTCCTTGTTCTGCACTGGGGATTTGTCCCAGTTGCAGCCATTTTGATAAGCCATTGATGTAATGACACCTGTGCAGTCTGTGAGCTCTTATTACAGAACTGTTAGAAAACTGTACTGGCACAGTTTACTGTAGTTTCAAGTATTGCCTGTCTGCAAGAAGTTTTTGCACTGTTGACTGGCTGTAGATGGCTGTAACTAAGGTCAAGTCCCTGCATGGAAGAATTTGCTTATATATAATAATGGTTAAGAGTACCAAGTATGGACATGGCTTACACCAGCAAAACTGTCTGTTTGCGCACATCTCTTCATCTAGCACTCTGAGTGAAATAAGCCACACGAGCAAAAATGTATTTTTACAGGTATAACTGTTTGCGCTAGGGACTTTGCTTTCTCAGCTATGCTGATCAGGTGTAGCATTATCACACACCTGATTGACATAGCTATGTTAGCATAACTTTGTAGACTTAATCTTGAACAAATCCCCATTGTAGAGGAGAGCCTGAACATCTCATTTGAGTAGTTAGGTTACAGTGGCATTGAATGTGGGCCCAATCCTGAGAGTTATAGTGTACTGAGAGCTCATCAGTGGTAGTTTCAGGTACACAAATCACGTCTCCTGTGTAACTTTCAATTTGAATAGTTTCTTCCTTCACCAACAATAGCAGGTGACAGTTCATACTAAACCATGAATAGGAAAATGTTTTTGCCTCCTGGAACTCAAGTTCTACAACATGAATTTTTCAGCAACTGCTATCACAAACACTCAAAATACCACAGAAAATCAGAACTTTGATGTCCATGTTCCTACCAGCTGCAGAAAGAAATCAGAGCACCCTGGATTTTACCAGTGAAAAAAGAGGTGGTTTGTAACTATTTCATTTTTTCTCTCTCCTTTTTAAATCTATATGCACTCCCATTTTGGTGATATTTTTGGATCTTAAATTACTTTTATCCTTTCTAAAACAGCTTCTCAATTTATTTTTCTTTGAAATAATCTACTTTTTTTCAACACAAAGATTTAGTGAGGCAGGCGCAAGATTGTTTTAATGTTATTTTTGTAACCATTGTGGGTTGGGAACTTGGAAAAAGAGCAAACCTGGGAACTCCCAAGGGACTGGTTTTCTGGAACGGGTGTGACATTACCATGTGTCTCTAATTAGAAACATGGTGGCATCAGTTATCTCCTTTCAACAGGCCTCAGGATGATATTTATCAGCAAACTGAAGGTTTAGTCCAAGACAGAAGCTGATTCTAATTTAATTTTTAAAAATTGCTTTAATGTTGTATGATTTCTGACAATTTAGTTTCAGCTCTTAATTTCAGCTTTTGAGGAAGACAGTAGAGAATTTTAATTGAAAATATCTATTGTTTTGATGAGTCTTTAAGTAAATTTGGTGTTTATTGTATTTGGGACCCAGATGAAACCTCTTTCAGTTCTTATCCTTCTCTTTATACCTGCAGCATGTACCACATTATTTTAAAGTGCTACTTAACTTCTTTTTTGTTTTGACAGTATATAGTTCTCTTTGTTACTAAGTCTTTTAAGAACTGACGGTAGGGGACACTGTTGAGCTGCAATTTTAATGCACTAGCAAAACTGGACTTGAGAAAATACACAGAAATGTAGCATTAACTGTCAAGAATTATCCCTGTTGCTTCAAGTTAGCTGTAATCTCTAAGATTCCATAACACAGGAAATCAATTGTGGGCTAACAAATTCAACAGCAATTTAACATTAAAAAGTGCAGTCTTTTGGTGCACATTTGAATTCTCTTGAAATAAGTTAAATCAAAACAACATATCTGGAGGTACCTGGCAGTGTACAGTCAATGTATTTGTGTAAATCATAATTACAATAATTTTAGCTGATAATTTTGTCTCTACAGAAGCACTATTTAAGTTTCCTCCAAAAGGGAAATGCTACTTTTAACAAGTGGTGTGTTCTTCTTTGCCGCTGTATGAACTGTGCACATTTGTCTCTGTATGAACTTTTATCACACATTTTTGTATGTAGGTATGTATGTATCCAGAATTTTATGAATGCAAGTCTTGGTCTCTTTGTTTTTATTTTAAGTTTTCCTGTTTCAAGATTATTTTTTAAAAATATTTTTCTAAAAACGGCTTCTGTTTTTGCTAACTGTAATTGCTCCAGAATGACACCAAAATAATAATTTAACAAAGTGTATTCCAATGTTTCCTAACCTCAGGGTTGTATTTAAAATTTTTATACACTGTTTTATCATAATGTTTATTCTTGGCATTTCTTTCCCTTAGGATAGTTTTATCCAGGGCTCACTCTTGTGATGTAAATGTTAAACCTTTCATTTGAATGACATTCTGATAAAACATCACATTTCCCCCATAAATGAATTTATGAACCATTAAATCCAGAGCAGGTTGACCAGTCTTCACCTTCCTTCTCCCCCCCACCACCTTAAAAATATGAAGGCTATTCAAATGTTTGTATTTTTTTTTAAAAAAAAGTCATCCAAGATTGCCACATTATCATGTGCAACATCAGGATAAGTGCTGGCTGAATTCAAAGAAAGAGTTACCATTTGAAAGGGACTGTACAAGCTTTGCTTTCTGGGTAAAGAGAAGCCTGAAAAGCTGAAATCTCATGTGATGTGCAGAAGTCTTGCTGTAGCTGTTCTGAGATTCTGGGGAGAGACAATTTGTCTCTCAGGGTCTGATATCATGCAGACCTCACAAACTGACATTTATTTTACCTATACAAATGTTTTATACTGCACCAAAGCTGTGGGAAAAGAAAGAATTAAAAATAAAGAAATGGGGAATTAAGACTTTTTTAAAATCTAAAGTAAGTTTGATGAAACAAAATGTAAATCACAGATATGGTTTTATTTGTGAAATGAAAAATTAATAAACTTTGATTTTACACATATGACAAATCTTCAAGATTTTTGTTAATGTATCTAATCTTCCTTTTAAAAATGAAAACACTAGTAGCACCGCATAGCATAAATTGTATTTCCTGCCTTGACAGTCCATTTAACAATGGAGAAATGTATTTATATAGCAATTGGCCGTAATAACCTTTAGTGACTTTAGTAGGTAAGAGCCGAAACTGGGATTATTAAATGTATCAATTTCATTGCCATATAAAATCACAACATACATAATTATGTTAGGTAAGATAGCCTCCATTTAATCCCACCCATTTATGCAGGGATTTGGCAAGAGAAAGAAAATGATGGCACTAAAATGTACAGTGCTATAGAAGTGACTAAGAGTTATATTTAATACCATAACTGTTTGCCTTCTGTAAAAAGGTTTCACTTTAAGGCATGAAACATACAGAAGCTAAGTGTAAGGTTTTGGCATTTAATTGTTATTTCAGGAACTCTCATGCCATTTATTTTACTGTTTTGCCATGTTTAAACAGTGAATAATGATTAAATGCAGCATACCATTCATTTTAATTTATAAAGGTACTGTACATATGGGAATATATAAATTTTATGTGATTATAATAAATGAATTGTCATTCTGTGCAGTCTGGTATCTTTAAGTACAACTGTTTCATTCTAGAGTGTGGGGGACATTTTTTTAGTAACAGTACAGTAACAGTACAACTAATTATGCCCTGCCTGTTGTTGTTATCCTCAGTAGTACCTCTGTACAGTTCCTTACACTTGAAATAAGAGGGTCAAAATATTTTCTTGTTTAATTATTTTTCTTTTGTTTCCTTTTTTAAATTATATTTCATTATTTGCTACTGTTGTATGTAAAAAAAGATATTTCAGAGTTTCTGCTATAAGCCACCATTGTCAGGATTTTGTAGTTGGTGGTAAGAACTGAGTTTAGACTGAAGCATGAGATACAGGTTCTCAGGCCAGGACTGTTATATAATTTGTGTTTCCCAGCATTTTGAAAGGTTTAGATGGCTGTTTACGTAAGTATATAGGATATCAGTGCCAATATAACTATAATGATCCATAAGGTAAATAGTCTGTGTTTTACTAAGAAAGGCTCTGAATTTTCTGTTGCTTTAACGGTTTTAAACAGTTAAAAATAGATTTAAGAAATCTGCAGGTTGATTAGTTAATATTTCTTCAGGCTTTAAAAAAAATGTAAGTGCCATTTATTATAAGGATAAGTCTTTGACAGTCAAAAGTCAGGAGATTTTAAGTTAAGGCTTAAATTCCATTCCTACCTTTCCCATTGAGTTAGATACTGCAGTTGTCACCGTCCTGTAGTGGAAAGACTCAGATTGCCATGTGATCGTATTTGCCTATAGAGCTGCGAAACATGGCTACTTAAAGGGCTGAATTTCAGCCATAACTCCTGAATTTGTGGGCTTTTCTTATCTGCTTATACCAGACCTTTTAAATTTTTTTGTTGGTTAGGTCAATTTTATGCATACCAACTTTAAAATGTTCATGGAAATTTACCCATATTTTAAAAAAATAGTAATGAAGTTTGTTTTAATTAGTTTTTGTTTGTTTGTTTGTTTTCTATCCCACTAATTTCTTTGATTCAACTATTTTCTCTTCTTGGAAAAGAGAGAGGTCATTCAGCATAATTTACTGGAGAATCACTAACAAAACATTTAAAAAAAATTGTTGTGTACCACATCGTCCGAAAATATATTTACAATTCTGAGAGAATTCAGACTTAAGCCTCCTTAACAAAATGTGTGCTGAAAGCACAAAGGAGTGAGTTTATGATTCTCTTTGAAGTGTTTTTGCAACAGGATAAGGAAAATTTTAGAAACTGTCTGATAGTGTTCAGGGTAAATACTTAAACCCCTTTAGAGAATTTCACACACAGATACTGTGCAGTAGAAAAAAGGATACTTATGTTTCCTAAAGCTGCTACAGCCTACAGCTTTGTACTTAAAGACAGAGGTGTTGAATAGAATTCTACTGAGGATACATCCAGTGACAATATCTACAGGAACATCAGAGCAAACCAGTGGATAGCACTTTCTATTTTTAACCCTTACATGAGCTGGTTGAGATCTGCACTCTGTTGGTATGAAGCACTTCTAACATTTACATTAATAATTGGGAATGCTGAGGTGAAAAAACCCTGTTACTCTTTTGGTATACTATAAAAAACAACTCTTGAAAACATGAGGTTTGGCATAACCCAGAAAACTCAATTTTGAGGCCAGGCTGCCCTGAGTTTTAGGGCATCAGATACATGTTGAGAAGGAGTTAGCACAGCACTGTGAGGTAAGTATGTGGTTGGTGGGGAGAGGAGGGTCACATTCAGTTTTAAATTACTAGACTTCTGCTGATTTGTGCTAAAAATGTAATGTTATTTCAATAACTCTCCCCCCCGCCCGCCCACATACGCATCACTGCAATAACAATAGGTTGATTGTAAAGGGCACTAAGGTCAGCTTTCTCACCTGGACCCTCCAATGTGGTGTAATGCTGAGTTCGAATTTAAAAGGTCAAATTAATGCTAGTGTGGAAACAGCATTATTTTAAATTGATTTTATTGGTCTCAAGAGGTAGCCCAAAATGCCCAGAATATGTGCATTTTGGCTGCTTTCACCTCTACTGCTCTCCAGGTGTGCAGGAAGTAGGAAACAGGAAGCCACGCAATTTGAATTCTTTGTCTTTCTGGGCAGCATGGCAATCACATCTAGCCATGAAAGAGCCCCACCATGGAGCCATCAGGAGAGCCAGGATCTCATTTCAGCGAGCAGGCTGGCCCCCGCCCCATGATGCCATGTGATGGCTTGGCTGTGGGGACTAGACAGCAGACAGCAGCATGCCCTGCCTTGTGTGGTGTGAAGGCTTCTTTCCTGCACATGATTTATCATCTTCTGAAGCCCACCTGTTTGGTGTGTTTTCACTGGGGGGAAAAGTAGTTGAGCAACCTGTTGACATGGTACAGTCAGCTGGCTGTGCCCGACGGAGAGTGCTTCACCCTCTAAAGCCCACCTGTTTGGTGGTTTTTTCCCCCTGGCATTCCCTACTTTTTCTTCTTTCCTTGACAATAATATGAAGTCTTTCCCTAGTCACATGCAGCCAGTTTGTTCACTTGGGTATCTGAAGCCCACCTGTTTGGTGTGTTTTCAATGGGCATAAAAGTAGTTGAGCAACCTGTTGACATGGTACCGTCAGGTTATTTTTTAAAGTCACTGTTCTTTAAAAAGAGACAGAATGAATCACAGTTCCAGCAGTTTCTGCTTAGAAATTTAACTGCCACATGGCGTGGCAGTAGGGGGGTGCATAATGCAGATGACTCAAACAATTCCCATTGGGGAAAGAGACTTCAGAAAAATGGCCATTTGTTTTCAACAGGAGAGGAATGAGGGCAATGCATTCTGTGGAGATGGCATCACACACCAGCCACTTGTGGGGCATTTTTCTTCCCATAACGCACTGGAAAGAAAATCCAGAATGTGATGGGGCTGTGGGAGCTCTGGGGTAGGTTCCCACAATGCACTGCTGCAACAGTCAAACTTTGGTGATTTAGTGGGGATGCACTAAGTTGACTTTGTGGGCAGGTGCAGAAACTCAACTTTGACTTTATATAACCCCAGGTTACGTCTACACTATGAGATAAATGCAATTTTATTAATATCAATTTTGTAATTCTAGAATTTTAAGTTCGAATTTGACGATCCTCACTTCCCACATGCTCATCACAAAGTCGACTCATTGCTGCCGCACTCAAACTGGGAAACATTGACTGTTGCAGTTGTGCACTGTGGGAACCTGTCCCACAGTTACCTCATCTCCATAACATTTTGAATATGCTCGCTGGTCTTTGACATCATCTTCCCACATTGTATTTTCATTTTTCCCCTCCTGTGCTGAGTAAATGTCCATTTTTCCCATTGAAAGGAAGGAAGAGTAGGGCATCCACACAGATGGCAAAAAAGTTTACAGAAAAGTCTGTCTTCTGTACAGACTTCTCAACTGGCCATCCACTGAATGTCCCCCACTCCCATGATTGCATCTGATGCCTGAAAATAATACAGGGACCCGGACTGTATTCTCAAAGTTAGAAGAAAGAGGATAGAAAAGTCTAGGAAAAAGAATATTTGACTTTCCCTTTCACTATACAGATATTGCCAACATGGAGACGTCAGTGAAATATCATACACTGAACTTATAACGTAAACAGAAATCTCAGCTAGCCTCCCCAACCTCACATTTCTGAGCGGGTCAAGGCATGAAGACAGAGAGCAGATATAAGCAAAAAGATTTTATAACCAAAATATAAAACCAGTAGGCGTCTGCAATGGACAGCAACCTCCTGAAAATATTTTTGTTGGGGTGTGGGGGAGTGCTGTCATCTGCAGCTGTTGAAGTAGTCCCCCTCAGTATCTTACACAGCAGGGATACTTCTCCCTGGCAGCAGCAAGCCCCAGTGGTCCCATGCTATGTGTGTGGGGGGAGTGTTCAGTGGGGGGCCAGTTGACTTGGTCCTCCCTGAGTATCTTAGCCACTGGGTTAGATTTCCCCCTGGCTCCAGCAAGCCCCTGAATATCTTAGCCACTGGGGAAGGCTTCTCCCTCAGTGGCCACAAGCCCCCGAATATCTTAGCTGCTGGAGAAGACTTTCCCCCAGCAGCTGCAAACCCCTGAATATCTTTCGCACCCTTGGTTCCCTAAATGCGTGCAATCTATCTGGCAGCATGGTCGGCGCTGAATGGCAGACACATCCTTTTATTGGGTTGGGGGCAACTCATGTGATGTGGCAGAGTGCGGGAAAGACCCAGACTTCATGGCACCTATGGGAGAGGGAGAGGGGGAGGGGTTTGCACACAAATGTAAACCGCTGAGAAGTTGTTTCTCAGTGTCTTATGCAAGCATGACCCCCACAACAGCCTTGTTGCCACAGGGTGCGGCAGGGCAGCTCCTAGTGCCAAGCACTGCAGGAAAAAAAATAACAACTGTGGAGAGAGAACCACAAACTCCATGTGGTGGCTATTTGTAATGGGTAGATGTGCTCACAGTGCTAATAGCAAAGAAAGACAGACATTTCTCAGGCTCTCATACAAACATGAGCCCCAGCCAAAGGCTTGCTGGTCCCACTTTGAAATTCACGGTCTTCCTGTTACTGGAGAGCAGTGGCCAGAGTGGAGCAGTAAGGGGCATTGTGGGTTACATATGGGTTACATATTAGCCTCTGGAGGCTAATAAATTCAATTTTAAGGTGTGGCACGTCCACACTGGCCTTTAATCGTACTTCTGAATTTAAGCTTGAAGCTGTACCTGTCAGGTAACTGCAATATTGTAATCTCAATATTAGTGCTCCCTAAATTGAGCTAACGGTATTTACAGTGAAGACAGTCACATGGTAATATCAAGCTAACCGTAAGAAGTTCAAATTTATCCTGTAGCATAGATGCAGCCCCAGTTTTACAAAGTTGACGTCAATAAATTACACGTTATTGCATAGTGTAGACATATCCTGAGCAGTCTACTAACTAAAGAAATTACAAAGGTATAAATAGATATAGGGTATGTCTTCAGTGGTTTATAGTGCCCCATCAGAGTCAGTGGGAATTACATCATAGACTTCAATAAAAACTGAAAAATAGGATTGAAGGAAGGGGTGGGGGATGTTAATTGTCTTGTCTGAGTTAATTATGAGCATCAAAAGAAGGGAAGCAGTCCTTGTAATATGAGGTAGTTGATGTCTCTATTCATACGATGTGTTAATGTGTCGAATTTGAACATGTACTCTAACTCAGAAATCTCTAGTTAAATTCTCTGTGTTTCAGGACACAAATTCTCAGGTCTTTAACAGAATGGCCCACTCCATTGAAGTGTTCACTGTCTGGCTTATGTGTATTGACTTTCTTGATGTCTGCTCTGTGTCCATTTATTCTTTGGCAAAGGTTTTGCCCAGTCTGTCCAGTGTACATAGTGTCAGGTCATCGTTGGCACATAATAGTGTATATAATGTTGGTAGAAGTGCACGAGAATGTGCCTTTGATCTTGTAACTAACATGTTTAGGTCCAGTGATGGTATCCCCAGAATAAATATGTGCACACAGTTGGCAGTGGGCTTTGTTGCAAGGAAAAGTTCCAGGATTTGTGTTGTGGTGGTGTAGCCTGTGATTGCTGGTGAGAATCTTTCTCAGGTTAGGAGGCTATCTATAGGAAAGGACAGGCCTGTCACCTAGAGCCTTCTGGAGTGTAGCATCCTGATCCAGAATAGGTTGTCGCTTTTTAATAATGCATTGCAGGGGTTTGAGTTGGGGGCTATAGATGATAAGTGGTGTTCTGTTGATATTCTTGGGCCTATCTTGAAGTTGCTGGTTTCTGCGTATTTGCCTGGCCCTGTCAGTTTGTTTTTTTTTACTTCTCCTGGTGCGTGATTCAGTTTTTTAAATGCTTGATAGAGGTCTTGTAGTTTTTGGTCTCTGTCGGTAGGGTCAGAGCAGCTGCAGTTGTATCTAAGGGCTGTAAATGATGGAGCGTGTGGTATGAGCTGGATGGAAGCTGGAGGCATGGAGGTAAGTTAAGCAGTCAGTGGGCCTCTGGTAGAGGGTGGTGTTGATGTGACCATCAGTGATTTGTACTGTGATATCCAGAAATGTATTTTTCATGTGGAATAGTCAAGTCTGAGATTAATGGTAGGATGCAGGTTGTTAAAATCTCTCTGGAATTCTTCCAGAGTCTCTTTATCGTGGATCCAAATGATACAGATGTCATTGACGTAGTAAAGGAGGGGTAACAGAACGAGAGCTAAGGAATTGTTGTTCTAAGTCGACCATGAATTTTTCCAATTTGGGGACAACATATACCTCCAGATTAGCGGCACTGCTATGGGCACCTGCATGGCCCACAGTACGCTAACATTTTTATCGCCGACTTAGAACAACAATTCCTTATCTCTCGTCCCCTGTTACCCCTCCTTTTACTTACACTACATCAATGACTTCTTTATCATTTGGACCCACAGTAAAGAGACTCTGGAAGAATTTCACAGAGGATTTTTGTTTGTTTTTGTTTTTGTTTTTGGTCCTCTGTACTAATAAGTGTCAGTCTGTATTGGGAGTGAAATTGAGCTGATGAAGGGGGTCTGTCCCACGAAAGCTCATCACCCAATAAATTATTCTGTTAGTCTTTAAAGTGCTACATTTCTGCTACTTTGTTTTGTTGAAGTACAGACTAACACTGCTACCTCTCTGTTACTAATTATTCAATTTATTCACTGATATACTTCAAATTAATTGCTATTAGGTTTGACTTACAAGGCATCAGGAATGATCAGAAGTACAAAACTTTTATTTTGTTTGTACTCAGTATGTAGAAATGTGTTAAGGTGTGCGTTTAAAAAGTGTTGTTTTGGATTAAAAATGGTTTCTGACCAGAGAATATTTTATTATGTCAAAGCTATAAGCTAAGAGAAATGAATCAAGTGAGTATGATTAAAATATCATGTACTCTAATTTGTTCATAATACTTCAGCCATTGTTCTCTGCTAGCTTCTTTCAGTGGCTTTACCATCGCTTTGTTATGGACATCGCTATTCCTGTAGAAGCTGCTTTGGCCAAGTGGAAATTCTGTGTCATAGACAGTTGCATTTTACTCAGAATTTGTAGATGTGGGTAAAGACAAAAGAGAAGATACTTTTCTAGCAGTCACTGTTTCCAAGAGTTGTGCTGCTCCTATTCTGTCTGAACACCAGTAGTCTCTCTCATGAGCTGTTCACCCATGATTTTGCTATTTTTGTAACTACTATAATTTTCTAAAATTTCACTTACAGTGATGGTCACAGCCCACTTTTTACAGATAAGGAAACTGAGGTTCAGAAGAAAACAGTGATTTGTGATATGAGGCACTGTGGTGTGAAGAATTTGGAGAGGGAATAGGACTTAGGTAAACTGGTTCCTCTCATCCTAGTGCCATCACCAATTTCGTGTAATCTGAACAAGCAATTTAAGATTGATTTTCAAAATTTGGTACCCAAATCAAAACTACTGTGTCTAAAAGAGGTATTTAGGTGACAAACTTTAAGCACTGTTCACAGCCTCAGTTACCTCATCTGATTTTTATCATAGCTGAATATATATAAAAATTATGATTGCTCTAAAAGAGCAATTCAATATCATCTTGCCAGCGAGAGAGAAGATTTGAGTCAGTGGAGATCTGTGTGGCCATGGGGTTTACCAATATGCATTCAATTCTAAAATAAGGGCTGGCGAAGATAAGCTATGTCTCAAGGGAGCTGTGTATTCAGGCAAAGTTCTGCCTGTGTGAATCTAATTGCAGGAGCTAGTCCCATATGACATATCCCGATCATTTGCCATATAAAATCCAGGGATCCATTTCAATTGCCATTCTTGGCTCTTATGAGCCTTTGGGCAAGATTTTTCTGCACTTTTCATTTATTTTGCTTACTACACATACTTCTGTTTCATAATCCTGAAGCTGTAGTCCCAATAAAATGCAGCTTATCTATTTAATGTTTACCATGCTGCAGGAGGAAAGTAATTATTGGCTTTTCTCAAATGTCTCTACTTAACATCGGGTTTTGGCAGCCTTTCTTGGATCGCCAGTGATTCTGAACGCCACATAATTCTCACAACAGGGGCTTTACATTAAAGTTTAAGTGTAACAAATCTTTTTAAGTTGTTTCCTTTGTAATATGATTGTTTATCACAATTACACTAAATGGCATTCCTTTTCATAAGACTCATTTTGAGTCTTTTAAAAATAATAATAAGAGTGGTTTAAAGAGCATTGTCATTGGGTCAGTGCAGATCTGAACTTGGTGAGAATGATGTAAAAGGCCCATGATGCATTTGACCCAGTACCCAGGTATTATTGATTAAGAGAAATTGTCACAATCTCTGTTACCTAAATGTTTAGAATCCATATTATTATGCAGTAACTAACATGATTCGCATTTACATATATATGTTCAATAACATTTTGGCCTTCTATCTTAAATGCTTTGCAAATGCTAATTGATGAATCATCATCATCAACAGCCATGGGCTCAGCACCCGTTGGTGTCTGATGTCTCACTTTTTCCTTCCATCTTTCCCTGTCCAGTGCAGAGTCGCTTTGTTTCTGTAGACTAGCTCCTCACCAATCTACTATATAATTTTTTTTCAGTAGCCAACTTATTCACCCAACCCTGATCGTTCAATTGGTGTAGCGGACCTTGTTTATCCGGGCGATGTCTGAGCCGGCATCTTTTATCATTTAGTTGTAAAGGCATCAGATTTCATTTGTGGTGTTGTTTCACAGTCAGTGCATCATCACTCATCTGACAAACTCTCCTCCTCTGTCCAGGCTTGGGACTGGCATGGAACCCCTAGCAGCTTCATGGTGGAGTTTAATTGATAAAGCCTGCCAACATTCCTAGGAGCTTGATGAATAGCAGCCTGGCCATTTTGCAGATGGTATTGTGGGGGCACAGTTTGGATACGTGGACTGAACAAACTTATATAGTAATTCAGTGGCAGAGAAAGTAATAGAACTAGTGTTCTGCTACCCATTCCACTGCTTTTAGTATGAGGCCTCATCTTCTGTCCTGTTTCACATTTCAGGCTAGTGAAATAACAGTTCTAAGCTGCAGGCACTTTGCTGTATCAGGCCTTTAGGGTTTACCCATTTACACAAATGTAAAGAATGAGCATCTTGTTTTGTTATAATGAAATATGTCAGTGGAGAAGTATGTGGATGGCAACACACGAACAGGAACCATGATCAGAGATGACACCACACTCAGGAGTGGATCCTTCTGCTCTTCTTTATTCTTGACATGCAGTTCTGTGTGCTGAATGCCTAAACAAAATGATCTGTATGGGTGATTGCATCTGTGTTTGATCTTTAAGATTTCAAGCTGGCTTATGAGGCCTAACAGAACTCCAACTGTCATCCTACCCACCAGCTGGTTCTTCACGCTTCCTCTACCTATGAGGCGTACAAAGCCTAACAGCTTGCTGTTGCCCTAGCTACCTCTGTAGAAGACTTGAGAATGAGATCTCTGAGAAGTGGGCTTTGCCTTATTTTATAGATTACTGTTTCTGGCAGAGTCGGATCAAGTGGACACATTTTCACGCCCTTAGGTTGTTGCTTGATTTTCCTGCCTTAATGGGACAGAGAAGATGACTCAGCATTCTGTCACAATATTGATCTTCTGGACTCCATTTTAAAAACAAGATGGAGTCCATATGTAGTCCATTTTGAATAGTAAACTTAAAATCACCTCAACAATAGAGGCTTCTCTTGTGCTTTCTGGAGTTCCCAGGTACATAGGAGCAGAGCATCTCCATGGTTTGTGCACACTCATGACAGGAGGAATGGAACAAAAATACCTTGTCATGCTGTATGGTATTTACATATGCGCACAGTGGGAAGGGAACAAGGAACCATGACTCTGAGACTTCATACCATTTTTGGATTTTTTAAAAAAACCACTGGTAATAAATATTTTGCACTTACACTGGTCTTCTCTAGTTAATTCTCAGCAATATGTACATTAGTGCAGCAGCACAGCAACTGACATTCTCTCTATGAGGAATCACAATAAAGCAAGGCATATTATCTTGCTCCAGTTCTGAAGATGTACACAAAATATGGCAATTGCTTAGTTTCAGCTACCTCATGTGTTTTATTTATATATCTATATCTATATCTATATATATATAGTGTGTGTGTGTGTGTGTATATATATCTATCTATCTATCTAGAGAGCTGTCATCCGTAATATTATTGTAATTTCTCTAAGGAATTGTGTCAATCAAAAACTTACAGCTTGCACGAAACTTGTAAAAAATGGAAACTGGGTGAAAATTTTTATATAAAGAAAACAAAACGAGCCAATGAAGCCATTGTTCCTTTTAAGAAATATGTTAATGTGTAAAACAACAGTAAATAAAAGGACTGGTTTCTCAAGGATGTTTTTCCTTTCTCTTAATCTTTTAGGTATGCTTGATGAATCTAAAATATCACAGGATTAAATGGCTTCTCTGACAAAACAGCAGATTTGGGCTCTTTATTGCTAGTTTCAAAGTAGTATATATAGAAAGAGCACAGAGATAAAAATTGAGCACATAGATGTATAATCCCGGAGGAATACACTGACTTTTCCTAGACAAGCTGAAAGCTGATTAAAATATTTCTCATCCTTTGGGTATGCAACAGCTTTTGATGATGGAGAGCGTATTAATATTCAGTTTAGCTGCTTGTCGACACTTCAGACAGGTCCCAGGAAAGAATCTGAAATTGGCCAGGTTTCTCTCTGTGCCAGAAATCTTTGAGACACAGAGCAGCACCCTTGTACCGGCAGACGCAAAGATAAGCATTTTGCGTTCTTATTTAGCTTTTTTTTTTAAACTAAAAATTGCTTTTGGACATTTTGAAAGGTTTAAAGTAGCGTTTGAACAATGTGAAGTCATTAGATGCACCAAAGGCAAGACACTGAAGTAAATTTAGCTGAAAACAAAGATATTGTTGTTATATTCTGTTGCATTTAAATCTTTGTATAAACCATTTGAAAATACACAAACTCAAATTGTAGTATCAGAGAGTCAACTATACAATAATTTCAGTGAGAATAGTTCAGAGAGGTGGACTTTTCTGAGTGCTATTCTCTTAGGTTAAGGCTACGCTATGCTTTCTATTTCAGAAATAGATACCTTCTAGCCAAACATTTGAAACAGCAGGGCTATTTCGAGCTCAGCATTTCATTCCTGGCAACCCTTGTCATAGGCACTCATTTTGAATTCTGGTGCAGTGTAGCCTGCACTGGGTTCGAAATAAGATGTCTCAAAATAAATTTGTGATTTGCACAGTGTAAATTGCGTAACTTATTTTGAGGTAGGGTTGTAGTGTAGAGTACATTAATGCTACAGGGCATGTCTATATGGCAGTTTGATTCTGAAATAAGATATTCTGGAATAGCTTATTTTGAAATAATGCTGCTAGACATGAAAATGTATTTCAAAATAGCACTTAGCTATTTTAAAATATACCATCTATGCACACAGAGCCTATTTAAAAATGGAGCCATTGAATGCACTATGGCTTATTTCAAAATAAGCTCTTTTCCCTGTGTCAACAGCAGCTATTTCAAAATAAGTGCCATTCCTCGGCTACATCTACATTGCACTCCCCTTATGGTAAATTTTGTTTCAGGAAGAAGGGTTCTTTCAAAAATGGGGTTTGTTTTCAAAGGAACCCTGTCTGCACAGCTGTTTCTGGTTTCAGAAAAGCATCTTCTGGAAGCGAATCATGCGAGGCTATCCAAATGAGGCATGGGATATGTAACTCTAGGCTTCATTTTCATTTTTGATCACGCTCATTTGCCTTCCGCCTCTGAAAGCAGAATGCAGTGTAGCCACAGCCCTGTAGAATGAGGTTTACCAATTTCAAAATAAGGCATCTGCTGTTTCAAAATTATTTTGAAATATCTTTTGCATTGTGTAGCTGCTAGGATAGTTATCTCAAAATAACAGCTGTTATTTCAAAATAACTTTGCTTCTCTGGCTGTGTCTACACATGCCCCCTCCTCTCCTTCCTAAAACCAAATAGGAAGAAGGGGCTTTCAAAGTCAGGGTGTCCTTTCAAAAGGTTCCTGTCTACACGGGTGGCAGCATTCCAAAAGCCTCACTTTTGAAGTGCACTCATTATGCTAATGAGGTGCTGTATATTCATATCACTACTTCATGAGTATCTTCCAAACTGCCTCTTTTAAGCTGCCCACTCTGAAAGGAGGGGGCATGTGTACACACAGCCCCTTAGTTTAGGCTGTTCTTTTATAGCACATCATTTACCTTTAACCCAAGAATGGAGTCTAAGCAGCTGCTTTTGCAGCTGGTATTTCTCCTCTCTTCTTTTGCAGGCAGACTGACAATGTGTGATGTTGGCTTCTTCTCCTATATGAATATACACAGTATATCTATAAAACATGTAATATGCAGCAAGAGGTGCCTTTAGGATGACTCCAGGGCTAAATATTTTCTGTAATAGGTGAAAGAGCAATGCTCATCAGCTTAGTTAACTTAATTAAGCTGTGATTTTTCTTGTGGAACAGCCTAAAGTATAATGCATTTGTAAATTCTATTATGAACATGAATCCTATGGTTTTTGTGGTAGGTCTGAAAAATGTTGAAATAAATTAAATTTGTCAGTAAATGAACATAATTTAAATGTAGCTATATTTTACTGAGGCTTCCAGTAGATTTTAATAGTCAGCATATAAAGACATTTGAAATCCAGAGATTTCATTTATTAAGACTTTGGCCACCTGTATTTTGAGATCATCTCCTACGCATTCTCCCCACAAGCTGATCACCTTTCTATGGAGACAACTTGCCATTCCTGGCTCTTACACTTCCCATGTGCAATTAGAAGAGGTAGTTGATTCTTTGGCACTCTCCAACTCTGTTTCTGGACTTTTTGTTGGGTAGAATGTAGATTGTTGTGTGGTATGATCATGTGCACCCTTTTTCTCCACAAGTCCTTCTTGGTTATCACTAATAAATATGATTTAAAAAGTGAATGTAGTTTAACTTGCATCATCCTCCATGTTGGGAAACCGCTTTTTAAAAGTGGGCCTGAGTGTATCCTGGAAGAGATTTGACATTGTGATTCAAGCGAAAAACAGTTGGTCTATGTCTACACTAGAAACATCTGTCTACAGAACTTGCTTTTGGAAGAGATGTTCTGACAAAACTTCTGTCAACAGATCCTGTCTACACATAAAAGCAGATCGATCTTTTGATCCACTCTGTCAAACCCCCGCCCCCGAGAGTCTGCCCAGCTTTTATGTCAACAGGTTCTGTCTCCAAAACTCATTTTGTGTGAAGACGCTCCACAAGTTTGTCTACCAAACCCCAGTTTTGTCAACAAAACTCTCTAGTCTACACCTAGCCCTAGTATTCATGTGTTCTAGGTCAGGGCTATTCCTCAGTTGATTTGAACCATGGGCTATAAGGAAATACTTATTAAAATATAAATCCCTAGCAACATAACCAATCACACTTACTATGAATGTGTTTAAAATTTTCTTACAGTGTTTGTGTATACTATTAGTTCTGTCTGTTGTTCTCAGAAGTTTGCCTTTATTCTTGCTTGTTTGTATAAGTAAATAATTAAATGTCAACATATCTATAAATACAATTCATGGCAAACAAATGCTCATGTGCCTTTTACCTTTGATAATGAGATAGACAGCATACACTGAAGTTGCTCTTTGTAACATTTGCCATGTCATAAACCAGTTAAAGAAGTTTTGTCATGTTAGCATCCAGCCAACAGAGGGAGCTAAGAGACATATAAACAGATAAGGAAACTTTTTTGTACAACTGGTAGATAGATGTTAAATGCTAGGAAAGTGGAGTTGATATGATCTTTTTTTCACCCTGTTGCTGTCTGAAGAATTTGGTAACTTAGATTTCTCAAACCACCCTATCATATCAAATTATCTTATCATCTGTCCCATAGTGTTGCCAACTTTGTAACTGCACAAACCCAAACTCCCTTGTCCTGCTGTGCACACTCCCTCCCTTTGTTGCTCATTTACCACCATACTCACTCACTTGCTCATTTTCACTGGGAGTTTGGAGTGTGGGAGAGGGTGCGGTCTCTGGACTGAGAGAACAAGCTCTGGGATGGAAATGGAAATACCCTCAAAGGTCTATGGTCCAGGAGGGAGATCCAGGATGAGTCAAGGTGTTGGGCCACAGAGGGGGTTTGGGCTTCAGGAAGGAGTTTGGGAGCAGGAGGGGCTCAAGATTGAGGATTGGGATACAGAAGGTGTTCCAGGGTATCGTCTCTGAGCCATGCCCACCTTGGGCAGCTCCCTGCAACCAGCAACATGTCCCTTGGCTTCTAGGGGGTGCAGCCAGGCAGCTTTGTGCATTGCCTCCACCTACAGGTGCTGTCCATGCACTGGTCATTCCCAGCCAGTGGGACCCTCAAAGCTGATCGCTGGGGCAGGGTGGGGGCAGCACACTGAGCCCCCGTGGCCACTCCTGTGCCTCTGAGATGAGACATCTGTCACTTCTTCCAGGGAGTGGTGCAGAGTCAGGTAGAGGAGCCTTCCAGCCCCCTAGCAAGCAGACTTAATGTGCCAGTCAGTGGTGCTGACTGCAGCTCTTTTTGGCTGTGCGTTCCAGACAGCAGGCAACCATATCTTATCATTCTAAATTATATAATATAGAATGGAAAACAGCTCTTGGTGGCCAGTAATTTTCTTGCATTTTTCATCAGCTATTATTGTAGATAATTGTTCTTGAATAAAGGTAAAATCATAATCCTTGTTTAAATTGCCACCACTTTCTTGCTGTAGAAATTTTCCATGATGTCACCAATTCACAGCAGAACCAACTGAGGATTGTAAGGGACAGAAGAGGGCCTTGTTTAAAGTACAGATATCTTTGATATTTAACCAAAGTTACAAGGAAAGTTATGTAAAGCATGTTGAAAGGTAATGGATTTTGGAGTAATAAAGATGTAACCAAAGGTTTTCCTCAGTTCAAGTCTTTCATTTTGCATTTTATAAAAATAGTTTATAATGTTTTTAAAATACATATGTCTGTAAAATGTGTGAATTATTTTGTGGGAGTGTAGGGGGGAGAGAAAATGTGTTCATACATATCCTTCATAGTGCTGTGAGTTATTGAATACTTCAGACATGATATAATATTGATTTCTCATCTTAAATCTGCTTAATTCTATGGGAGACTCCCGCATTTCTTGATCATAAACAATATTATCATTTCCTGATGCCTGTTTATATTATTTACAATGCAGTGATGTTGTTTGGCAAATGACACCCTTTGAGTCACTGGAGTCAAAGATATGCTCCTTCATTAGGACAGTTAATGAGTTTTTCCTTCTTTCTATAACTTTTTTTTTACTTAATTTTATGTTTTCCGTTTTGATTGAAAATGATTGTACCTTTATTTTATTGTTTATTTTTGTTCTTGTTTTCTGCTTCCGTAAGGACCCAGTATAGTCCGTGCTGTCAGTGGACATGGGAGCACTGTGGACTCCCATATTGTGTGTGTAACAAACAGCTCCTCCAGTGTTCAATGCTAACAAACAAGGATGCCAGGATCTTTACAGGAATGGGGGAGGGTGACTAAGGCCAATGCTTAATGTACCCCTTTTTTATTCTTTACTGGCCGCTCCAGCAGTGAGTCAGCTGCCCTCTCTTCTGACATCAGAGCAGCCCCTGGTGGACAGAAGAGTGGAATTGCCATAGCTCTTTCACAAAATTAGCAGGAGATGTGAATTATGTGCTTATAGTTTTTTTGGTAAAAACTGAATGGTCATGGCTGATGCTGGTGTTAATAAGTCCCCCTCTCTCCACCAGTGATAGGCAGATGAATGATTTGGAAGCAACAGAAATTTCCCATAATTGATGCTACCGTACGTGAGAACCACTTCCTGCTCTTCCTTTATGGGAGCAGATGCTGTATGTCTATCCTCAGGAGCCACTTTTAAAAGCGAGTGCCCGGGATACAGCCAGGGCTAATGCATGGGGGAGGTCAGAAAGGACCATGTGCCCCCCAGCACTGTGGGGTGGAGAGGCAAGGAGCCAGCATCCCGCATTCAACCATCCCATGCTTCGGTGGCACCTACAGGGTCTAGATGATTAATGGGCATCCTGACACTGGCAGTGGGGTGAGCTCCCCCCCCGCCCTTACTGGCAGAGCCTGGAAGTGGAGAGACCTGACTCCTAGCTGCTCCATTCCCCACCCCCTACCTCAGCTCCCAGCCTCTGCTTCCTATTGCTGGTGAATACAGGTGGTGGTTCCACCCCTTCCCACAAGCCCTTTCACCCAGCGACCCAGCCTATGGGTATTTTCAGGGAGCCTGGCAGAGTCTACAGGGCTTGCTCCCTCACACACTAACCAGCAGCAGCAGTAGGAAACAGAAGTCCCTTCCAGCCCTAGGATTCTGTGATTCTAGGATTCTCTGAACCCATCTTCCTCCACTCCCCCAGCTCCCATCTCTGTTGCGTAGGTGAGGGGCCTGGGGATAGTGTGGAGGCAGGAAGATGTGGGTATGGGAGTAGGAATGGAATCCATAAGACAATTCTTGATTTAGTCATAAGTGGTGCACAGAAAGGGTCACTGGTAAAAGTATTAATGAACTGCTTGGTAGAAGTAATAATGTACTTCCTTAAGGACTCGCTCCAATCCATACTGTCACCATTATGTAATTATATTTAGCAACCTTTAGGTGCGGGGAGGAATATCAAACCCATCACATGGGCATTTGACTTCAAAAGAGGAACTACACAAAATGAGGGTGCTAGTTAAGTGGGAGTTAAAAAGAACAATCACAAGAGTTAAATGCTTGAAAGCTGCATGAAAACCTCATAAAATCTCCATACTAGTCTCAATCTAAGTTTGTACCTCAGATAACAAATCAAAAACAAAACTAAACGAAAAAAAGAGCACAACAACAAAGATGATCATGACTAAACAACAGAATAAAAGAGGAGAAGGCTAGAGGTCAAATTAAACCATTTAAAATGGGAAGGCTTATCCGACTGAGGAAAATAGAAAGGAGCATAAACTCTGGCAAATTAAGTATAAAAGTATAATTAGACAAGCCACAAATAATTTGAAGAGGAACTAGTAAAAGGTACAAAACCTAAAGTAATTATTTTAAAATGCATCAGATACAGGAAGACTGCCAAACAATCTGTTGGGCCACTGCACAATTGAGATGCTAAAGTAATACTCAAGGAAACCAACACCATTACTTAAATCAAATGAATTCTTTCCATTAGTCTTCATTTCAGGGAATATTAAAGATACACCTATATCATTCTTTCCATGTGATAAATCTGAGGACCTTACAAAGATTGAGGTGCCCATAGAGGAGGGTTTGGAACAACAAGCATGTGGACAGTTGGACCATGGTACCTGGACTTTGAGAAAGCCTTTACCTGGGTCCCACACCAAAAGTTCTTAAGCAAAATAAGAAACCACAGGGTAAGAGGACGGGTCATCTCATGCATCCAGAAACTGGTTAAAAGATCAGGAACAAAGAGTAGTAATAAATGGTCTGTTTTCCAATGGCGAGAGAGGTAAATAGTAGGGTCACTCGAGGATTAATCCTGCAACCAGTCCTGTTCAACATATTCATAAGTGATCTGGGGGTTAAGAGTAAGGAAACAAAGATTTCAGACAATACAGAATTTCCCAACATAGAGTCCAAAGTAGACTGCAAGGAGTTACAAAGGAACTTCACTAAAGTGGGTGACTGGGCAGCAAAATGACAGCTAAAATTCAGGATTGCTAAATTCAAAATACTTCTTATTGGAAAACATAATCCCAAGTTTGCATACAAAATGAGCCTAAATCATAGAATCACAGAATCTATTATTCTAAATGAGCTGTTACCACTTAAGAATGAGATCTTGGAATTATTATGGATTCTTTCCTGAGCACATCAGCTCAATCTGCAGATTTATTCAGACAAACTAACAGTGTTAGGAACCCTCAGGAGAGAGAGAGATAGTAAGACCAGAATTATTGTTATCACCACTATATAAATCCCTGGTATGCCCACATCTTCAATACTGTGCAGTTCTGGTGAGCGTATTTAGAAAAAGATAATTAAAAAGTACAGAGGAGGGCAAAACCATGATTGGCACTATTACCTTCCCCGAGGAGAGATTAAAAAAGCTGGAACATTCAACTTTGAAAATTGAGGAGTGATGTGACAGAGGTTTATAATATCATGGATGGTGTGGAGAAACTGAAACTCAATAAATAAGTATTATTTACCCCTTCATCCAGCACGAGAACCAGGGGTCACCCAATTATGTGAATAGACAGTAGGTTTTAAACAAACATTGGCAAATACTACTTCACACAATACAGGCCAACCTGTGGAACTTGTTGCCATGGGATGTTGTGATTTCCAAAAAATATAAGTGGGATCAATAAAGAATCAGGTAAGATCATGGAGGATAAGTTCATCAATGGCTATTAATCAAGATGGTCAGAAATGCAACTCTCACTCTGGATGTACCTGAACCTCTGACTGCTAGAACCTGGCATGGGATAACAAAGGATGGGTTATTTACCAGATTGCCTGTTCTGTTCTCTCCCTCTGAAGCATTACAAGACAGGATACTGTGTAGATGGACCATTGGTCTGACTCATTATGGTTGTGCTTAGGTTCTTATGATTTATCTCCTGGGTGCTATCAGAGGTCCGTTCCTGTCAGCTGCTTGAGTACCTGCTTTCCCTTTGCTTTCATGTATACCTCAGTTAGGCCATCAGAGATTCAAAAGTTTCACTGATGCAGCTAAAGCTGCCTCAGCCCCATCTCTCTGTCAACTAACCAGAGAGGTTAGCTGTTCTCTAAAGACTGTGGCTCTGACACTTGTGTTCAGCTACGCTGTGTGCAGGGTGGAACCCAAAGAAGGAATGGGAACCTATGGTGGCATTTGCTGCATTTGTGTTCCCTTGATCCAGGAGCCAGCTGTCAATGATTGGCTCCTGGGGCCAATTAGAGCTTTCCCCAGTGTGTTCAGAATTGTTCCTGGCTGAAGGGTACCTCAAAGTCCTATTATAGTAAACAAGATCACTAGAGCATACCACCACTCCAGCTCTATCTCTTCCCCTGGATGAGACCCAGATATGTATCCAGTGCCTAAGGCTTCCAGGGGAGGGGCACTGCACATGACTTTACAGATCCTGGATATTCCCTCCTGCTGATACGGTCCTTTCTGGTCCACTTTCTATGGGCAGTCCACGAGGGCTCATATCTTGCCTTCCGTTATCTCACTTTGAACCCTTTCTGTGGCTGGTATTATGCATTGATGAAACTTCTAATGCCGGCTCATAGGTGACATGCTGTATAGAGATACGCTCATCTTAAATGTTTAGGCCATGTGATTTGCATGTCTGCAGGCAGGGAGTGATCAAAGAGGAAAAGAAAACTTGTTAATGGGGTGAAAATGAAGAGAACAGCTCGTTGGACACGTCTCACCACAGATGGTAGTAAATCCAGTCCTCCTCAGTGCAGGCAACACAGAGGTAGGGTCTTAAGTGAGGACTAAGAGCCTACTTCCATTATAGAGACCTTATCAATACTGAATAGGCAGAAACTCATTCCCCTCTCAGAGCAATCCAAATAGCTGGGCAGTTCAGCATTAGAGTAGATTGGCTCAATCATTACAGGGTGGGTTCTGGGGAACTGGGGCCTCAGTCCACAAGTACTTCACCAGACTCATAGGATATGGAGAACTCCAATAACATACTAGTTTGCAACCACCAAACACCAGTTTTCTACAGCAGATTCAGTGGTCTGCTAGCACTATGGTTAGTTAATTGTCTGTGTGCTTTATCCTTTCCCAGCTCATTCCTGAGGGGGAGATATTTGTGGCTAACTATTCCTATGACGAAACTTTCATCTTCTCCCCTTCCCTCTTTTGTATGATTGCACATCTGCTCACTCACTCACTGATAGTAATCTCTAGGCTGGCTTCATGTTTTGCTGAAGTGCCATGATTAGTGCTGTTTTTGCCTTCATTGCAATATTTCAAGCTGTCTGTGACAGACATGTTAAAAGACTTCACTTGGTTGTCTTGCATGGTAGAGTAGAACATTTCAGACACTGCAGACAAATAGCCTTATTTTCTGGGATAAAAAGCAGACATGCTAAAATTTTAGGGGGACTGTTTTCCTATACATAATCTAAGGGAAACCTTGCATATGGCAGTGTGGCTTTCCACATGACTTTCTGTTTAAGCTTATTTTACAGCTGCCAGTCAAGTACTGCCCTGTGGTTAGTTTTATTTCACTTGTACAAATATGAAGCAGTGTTATTAGCTTCTTTCTGTCTTTCCCCTTTCCCAGCCTTCCGTCAGATATTATTAGTTTCATTTATGCTTATGAGCAGTTGACCCCATGTGTCGGTTGCTTTTCTGCTCTGCAGAAAGAAGGTGAAAGGGTAGCTCTCCCATACCACAGAGCAGGAGTAGAGTGTGGGTAATTGTCGGAAGGAGATTTTGGTTGAAGAAGAGTGTGGAAGATCCAGTGGGAAAGGAAGGAGAGTGTGGAGGGGTTTTAGGCGAGGGATATTGTGGGTCATGTGCAGGAGAACATGGAAAGATTTAAGTGGAAAAAAAAAAGAGAGCGTGAGCAAATGGACTGAGAGAGAAACTGTGTCTAAAGGAAAAGGGAGGGACAGAACAATGTAGAGAGAAATGGGATCAGAGATTCAGAGATAAGACAGGGAAATTGAGAAAATAAAAGAAGATGCAAAAATTATAATGGAGCAAAGGAGAAAGATTTATGTCTGAGAGAGTGCAACTGTGGTTTTAACAACTTAAATTTGTAGTGACAATGTGAAGGAAATTCTTCACTGTTTTAATTAACATGGAAAACTATTTATTTTAAAACTGGTGTTGCATCTATTTTATGGTGTGTTATTCAAAGCCCAGATTGTATACTGTTACACATGGAAGTATTGTTTTAGTAAAGAGGGAGCAGGTTGCCTCTTGATTTTGTTGTGTAACCACAAAAATGTACATACTAGTCTAATTTTAATCTTACTAGGCCTGATTCAAAGCCTGCTGAAATCAGTCATCACCCTTCAGCACCCACTTCCTTTTTTTAACTTTAATAAGTTTTGCTTCATGTTTATCACATTAAACTATCTTTTTGCTGAGGTTAAACTGTAATGTAGCAGGAGTAGTACACCCCTGTTTGCATTGATTTATGAATTTCATTATAAATTACTGTCATTGAAAATTCTGGAAAATGGATATGTTTAAGTAACATATTAACTCGGTCATGAAATTATGAATTTATAACTCAATATTTTGTTTGATGATTCTTCCCATAAACAATTAATTATTAGGTAGTCATTGTATAAAAAGAGTAAATTTATCCAAAAACAAATAACCAAAACCTGGAGAGTTATCAAAATATTCAGCTCTAAACTAATAGAGATACAAATCGTTCAAATATCAAACAATGTTGAGTACACATCAGAGTCTTTTGTAGTGCTATGTATCTCCATTTACACTTGCCAGAATAATAAATATGTGTAAAGCGTAAAAACTAGGATCACTAGCTGCTTCAGATTAGGAAGAAATTTCCTCCACAAGCATGTTGTTGCATGATTGTGCATCACAATTTCTCTCAAAACATCTAACATAGACCACAACTGGGGATAGGACATGAGACTAAATGGACGATGGGTCTGATCTAGCATGGCAGTCCCTCAGTCTCAGTATCTTTGTAATTTGGCCAACATAAATGTTTTCATTTCCTTAGATATTCTGTGTATGTACCTTGTTAACCCACTGTTTTCAGTCACTCTTATTTCTTATAAATAGTAATGTTTTCTTTTAATTTTCGTGAATCTTTTAATAGAGTCCAGGAAAATTTGAGCCCAAGATTCTTAGTATTCAAGATTACCTTTTAACAAGCAACTTTCAAATTTAGTTTCTATCTTTTGGTAATAACAATCGATGCTGTTCTGAGAATAAGAGGGAGAGGAGTAATACTCTGAGAGTCTGTAAACAATTTTGGGGGAAGGAAATAGTTTTGTCTTTTGTTTCCATTTTCTCATTATTAGAATCATAGAATCCTAGGGCTGGAAGGGACCTCAGAAGGTCATTGAGTCCATCCGCCTCTCTAGGTAACCCACTCTGTTGGTGAAATAAAAAGCAGTCAAGTAGCACTTTAAAGACTAGCAAAAACTTTTTTGTTTTGATAGTGTATAGACTAGCATGGCTTACTCTGTTACTATTCTTGGTGAGATAGTTTTTCCAAATATCCAACCAACAACTCCCGCCTCTGTAACTTTAGACCATTGCTCCTTGTTCTCCCATCAGTCACTATTGAGAACAGTATTTCTCTAACTTCTTTAGAGCCCCCTTCAGGAAGTTGAAGGCTGCTGTCAAATCACCTCTAACTCTTCTCTTCTGCAAACTAAATAAGCCTAGATCCCTCAACCTCTCCTCATAGGTCATGTGCTCCAGTCCCCTAATAATTTTTGTTGCCCTCCTCTATACCTGCTCCAATGCATCCACATCCTTTCTATACTGGGGGACCCGGAACTGGACACAGTTCTCCAGGTGTGGCCCCACCAGTGCCAAAGGAAGGGAAAAATAACTGCTCTAGATCCACTAGAAATGCTTTTCCTAATGCACCCCAATATGCCATTATCCTTCTTGGCTACAAGGGCACATGGTTGACTCATCAGATTTCTGTTGGCCCAATCCTCCAATTTATCTAGGTCACTCTGGGCCCTATCCCTACCTCCAACATATCTACCTGTCCCCCTAGCTTAGTGTCATCCGCATATTTGCTGAGGGTTCAATCCATCCTCTCATCCAGGCAATTAAGAAAATTTTGAACAACACTGGCCCTAGAACTGATTGTTGTGGCACTCCACTGGAAACTGACCTCAAACCAGACGTTGAACCGTTGATTGCTACGTATTGGACCCAGCCATCTAGCCAGCTTTCTTTCCATCTTACAGTCCATTTATCCAATCCATACTTCCTTAATTTGTGAGCAAGAATTTTGTGGGAAACTGTATCAAAAACTTTAATATTAATTGTAAGCTTTTTACCTGTAAGCTGGTTTTCAAGAGTGTCATGACCATTTAGCTTTATTCCACTCTGCTTTAAAATTTTATGAAGTATGGTGGCTTCTCCAGAAATAAAATTCCCGTGGTGCACACACCCTAGTGTCTCTATTTCTTTACTTTTAAGGGTTATGTCCATGCAGGGGATTGGAAGCTTATAGATCTTCACATTATGGAATTTAAAACCTTTTCCAAGACTGTGGAAGAAGAAACCAAGTCTACCAAACACTGAACCCTTGAGAGCTGCAGATCACAAGGAATTCACACTAAAGTCTTGTGCTTTAGCCCTGATTTATGAATTTCCTGGTCCATCCAATCTCTGATATTATGTTTTCCCCATCCGCTGTTTCCCATAGGACTACCAGAATGGTGACCAGTTCTGCTGTGCTTGAAGATTCTTAAGATGGTTTAGTTTCTTTTGGTATTCTTCAGTAAGATCGGAGGAAAGAGGCCTGTAAAATGCTTGAAGACTGTTTTAGTTCCTCTGCCAGGGAGCCTGCTAATGCTGACTAAGTAGTTCAGTTTCTCTTTTTAGGCAATCCTTCTTGCTCATAATTGAAACATATGGGCACAATGTCATGGGGAAGCCTACACTGCTTTTATTTTTTGTAAATATTTCTTCTTTTGATTTTTCATGCAGATTTTCTTATATTTCTTCATTTATCAAAATACTCTTTATGGTTACTTTCCAACAGGAGTGATTTTATTAATGCCTTTCTTAAACCCTACTGTTCATTGGTCATACTTCTTTATTTCACATTGAAAACTCAGTTTGAACTGTGAGTATTCAAATTGTTGAATCTTTTGTAAATTTTATTGTAAAGGCAGATAAATCCATTTATTCTGAATCTCGGTAATAAAACTGTGAAGTATACTATTGGAATTAAATAACATTTTCATAACCCACAGAATGTACAGATATCTATTAAAAAGTCATTGCAAATTAAATGGTTAAAACTGAGCGGTAATTAGTGAAAAAGGCAAATATGCATTATTTCCTGAGTGCGTAGTTTTTGTGAGAAGGGGCGAAAAAAAGGAAATGATGGCTGGATGTCATCAAAGAGCTGGCAGAAGGTGCTGAAAAGAATAATGAGATTTGTTAAGTATTGTTAAAACTGAAACAGTGACACAAAGTACTACTTATCCTCACAGACATGAGTGCCACCTGACAACACTGAGGGTGTTTGTTTTCTGGAGCTCAGAACTGGAGTATGGAAGAAAGGGCTCCTGATTTTTCTTTATTTATTTTGCGTTTTCATTTGCTTGCTCTATGCCTTAGGCAAGTGACTCTGGATCTGAGTTTTTGTCTTTTCTTCCATATCTTTATTGATAACATCACCATCTCCCTGTTGCGGTCACTTAAAGCTTACCATCATGATGAGGCCTTCTCAGTTCTACTTTCTGCTTGTAATCTTTTACTCCTATGGTAATATTTTTGAAACCATTGGTTTCTTATTGGTTTCTCCAGTTAAAACACTGGTTTTGGCCCTTTGCTCTGAAACCTCCTCCCTGCTAATAGCATCTCATATCTCTTCCTTCAAGCCTATTCCAAAAGCAGCTTTTAAGATCTTTCTCTCTCTCTATTAAGATTTTCTGATCTCATCATCCCAACTCCTTGAATCTCTTCTCTCCTTCCACATCAAGGTCTTTTCCTTTACTTCGTACAGTATGCCTTTGCTTAAATCCACGCTTCTCTTCCTACATGCTGCTTTGGGATTTTCAGTGGCTCCCTGGACCCTAATGAGATTTTATGGGGTGGTATAGGGTCATGTGGTTGAAGAGCTTCCTGAACACTTGGAAACAAGATTGTTGATCCACAGCTTATTCACATGAGTGTGAGGTGCTTGGAGATAAAACATCAACTAGGATGGGGTGCAACAGCATAAAAACTGTTTCAGTTTCACTCTGTGGCTAGAAGATTCCTGGCCCCACCAGGTTCCGTAGCCCAGTGAGTCTCATCATTGTGTCTGGGGGTTATGCTTAAGCAGAGACTAGTGTTCTTATTAATTTTAATAACATTCTTGAGATTAAAGTAAAATGGTGTTGCTATTTATTTGACATTGGTTAGTAATATTCAGTTAAATTTATTTTGTGCTGTGCTAACTGAATCATTTTAAACCAAAAATCTGGCGTCCTAAGGTGGTGCGCTTATTTTTCAGATTTAAACTTTTTCCTAAGTATTTAATTGAAAAACAAAGTATCCCCTTAATATAACTTGCGATGACTTAATGTTCACCAGGCAACATGCTACGGTGTATGTCAAATTGGAGAGAGCATAATTACCCTTGGTCTAAATCCCTGCCTATTTTGCTTTCACTTCTTTTATCTTTCAGTTTATGAGAAACACCATTAAACATGTGGAATCTGATTCTGCTCTTACTTATCCTGTTGTAAATTAGCAATATTTCCAAGAAACCACAGCAGGTAGTGTTGGTGAAAGCAGTATCAGGCCAGTTTTAACCTGTAAATAATATATTAATTGTGCATAATATATTTCACAATTAGAAATGATAATTTATGAAAGTGTTCAAGATGGACAGTAGGTGTAAGAACAATGAGGTTACACAGAATAGAAATCAATTATATCGGTTGGGCAGCCTCTGAAACACAAATTTATGCTTTGTGGTAATATTGGAAAATACTATTGCTTCATGTGATATAGTAAGCTTTTATTTTGGGCTTATATGTGTGATATCATAGATGATAATTTATCACTCTTCTGATTCAAACTATATATCTTTCTGCTAATTTTAGCACCCAAAATACATGCTAGTTAGTGGTTCTGTCTGCTATGAGAATTTAGTGCAGATATTTAACTTCTCCATTTCTGTGGTCTTGGAAAACTGACATTTTACAAAGTATTTCATTGTTTCAGTGGTCATAATTACATCATGATCCAGATGGTTTCTCAGAGCTTTACTCACTGGAAAAATAACTTATTTATGGGAGGGGGGTGTAGCTATATTTAAGTTAAAATATACTCTAAGTCCTTTTTTACTGAAGAAATTCTTAATCTTACATATGCATTGGGAAAAGACTAAGTCTAATATATTCTTGATCTCTGATAGAAGAAAAATGATATTGATTCCCTGTAGAAATGCTCTAAATCTTACAAAATACATTAGCTTTCTGCTTTGGCATACATCAAAGCTGGGCGACTTGAGAAATTAAAATATGTTTTTAATCTGTGTTTGATGAGCAAAACTTTCCCTGTAATATTTGTTATGAGAAATTCAGCTTGTGTTGCCTCTTCCCTTTGTTCTGTTTATATATGACTTCCTGTCTTGCAAAGAAAGTAGGAAGTATCACTTTCACAAAGCCAAAGGATATTGCAACAGTTTGTTCATTTAAGCACAGTGGTAGGCCCACGTGGCAGACACACACTTTTCTTTTATTGTCCTCTGTCCCAACGGAAGACCAGTGCTTTCTGATGGCTTCTCATGAATGCCTTTCATTTGAGGAGTACTTTCAGTGGCTTATACTTACTGTAGGAAGATCAAAAAGGCAGGAAAATTGTGGTTTTAAGAAACTTAGACAACTTCTCTTTTCTTTTCTTAGAAGTTTTGTTTTTCTTACCTTATTTTTTCAGGTTTCTCCTATAAGAAATAGTTCTATCAGCTAATAAAAAAGAGAAAAAAGTGCTGCATAAAGACTGTAATTTTGTATTATGTTCTAGTGTTTGGATCCCCACCCCAGTGAGAAGAATATTTTCAGGATCATATAAAGAAAATAACTAACCATAACTGCAGCTTCCTGAAACAAAAAAAAGTTTTCCTTAATTATGTTTGGTATTGCTGGCTATTGAAATTCAGTTTAAAAAGAAGCATTGCCTCAATCCCACAATTGGGTCCGCTCAGTGATACCTTAATGCCAGCAACGAATTTCAGAGAAGTTAACTGGT
Source organism: Carettochelys insculpta (assembly GCF_033958435.1). Classification (NCBI taxonomy): domain Eukaryota; kingdom Metazoa; phylum Chordata; order Testudines; family Carettochelyidae; genus Carettochelys; species Carettochelys insculpta. The sequence continues at coordinate 12,264,989 of NC_134150.1, read as the reverse complement.
CTCTGTAGTCATAAATATCTGCCTATGTAGCTTTAATTTCAGGATTTGAGCCATTGTTTGTTTCCATTTCTGCCTTTGAAATACACTGTTTATGAAATGCTATTTTTTCCATGCTTTTTAAGAAATATATTTAAAGGTTTATTTTTCCCTAGTCTTATCTGTGGTTATAAATATTACATAGGTTGGCAAAAAGATGCTTAACCATACTATTAACCATGAACAACTATTATGTTGGGTGTGTTAGCATATAGCAAACAATAGTCACTTTAAATTGCATGACTTTTTCAGTATAAAATAGTAAAACCTATTTTTTCATAAGTAGTTGTATAAAGGAGTGTTTCAGCAACAACACTAAAATGTCTTAAGTTGTCAAAGTAGAACAGGCACCATTTTCAGAGGTCATATGGAGCTGAAACTTGACCAGCTGTACAACAAGCATCCTAGATTGTTTTTAATTGTCTTCCCTTTCTGTAACAGCAGTAATTCTTGTTTATATTGTCAAGACTCTTTCTACTGACACAAAAGCACCATACTTTGAGGTCACATGCTTAACCCCATTGCATAGTTACAATGTAAATGGGCCCCTTTTGTTTTTCATTAACGTGTACTGAAGTAGTATGCACCAGGATGCGAGGCAAGGGTTTTCACAAAGCTCATTGTAAAAGCATTGCAAAGAGAGCTTATTTTCCTCTCCATACCACAGTTGTTTAGTATTAGTCTTGTGCATCCAACTGTAAGCCAGTTTATTCATTTGTCAGTGGATTGAAAAATATTGTGCCCTTTTGCTCTTTTGACCTATGATACTTTTTACTGATGATACAGATTCACTTCCTTAAAAACACTTTCTCCCGTTCACTGTTTCATACCTTCTTACCAGTCAACTTTGAGTTGTCTTTTCCTCCAAAAACTTTTACATGCCCACCAGCTGTTACTGCAATGACATAATTACCAATCACTGTAAAAGTCTGGAAAACTACAGCGGAGAAATAAATACAGTACATCAGTATCTGGTATTTTATGTACTGCTAATGTAGTATATTTTGTGTTAAAATTAACAAAATATGTATTTTTAAAATGTGTTTGGGAGAATGCAAAAATACGTTTATGTTGCTTTCATGGTTGACATAGGAAAAAACGTACCTTTAAACCAACAATAAATGTATTCCTTAAGTATGAAAGTCCTTTGCATTTCTTAAACGTGAACATCACGTGAAGTAATGATGCGAAAGCCATTGGTAGGCTTGGTTTGCAAAATAATGCATTACTGTTGAGTTCTTTTGCTTTAGTTTATCCAGAATTGGGCTTGAATCTAAGATAAAATAGTCAAAAATTCTGGGAAATTTCATATCCAGTTCTACATCCTAACTGTGGCTCACACCCATTTCTAATTTTATCGTGCGTACACTTAGGTATGTGAACTGAATCAAAGTTTTTAAAACAGCAGCCTAAACTTAGGTTCCTGAAAAAGGGGCTCAATGTTTCTGAAAATCAGACCACTCATTTAGGAGCCTAAATAGGGACATCAGATCCCAAGCTCCTGTTTCAGAATGTTTCAGACCTTAAGTTTAACTTATTTCATGCCTCTTTCAAACAGACATACTAACTCAGACCCAGGTCTAGTTGAAATTAGTGTCTGATTAAGTGTCTGACTCACTATATTTAAACAAAAAGGCTGTATGCTAGAGTTTCTCTGTGTGTGCTGAATTTACAAACATTGAACAAGGCAAAGGGAGACCATTATCTTTAGAAAATGAGACAATAATGCATGCTCATCAAAGCAGAACACTATTCTGAATACGGCAAGTTGTAGCTTATTAGGAATTCATGGCAAGAGCAAGAGTACTCAGTGGGTTTCAAATTGTATTAATCAGAATAGAAAATTGTTTTTTATTTACCAGCCTACTGTTGAAAGAAACACAGGTAGAGCTCTCTGAGGTGAAAGCTGCTCACCACCATGAAGTTGAATTCAAAACATTCGGTTCTTGTGTTTTAAAAGCTACATGCATGACCATAGCCTATTTTCCAAAATGGATGTTGAAACATTTTTCTAAGTTTAATTGCTATATTTTTAGATACAGATGCAGACAAGTTTACGTAAGTGTCTTGGCTCTTTAGCTTCTTAACTGATCTGTAAATTGTTTCTTTTTTGTTAGTGTTATATAGTAGTTCAGCAAACCAGATCTAATGACATCTGGGCACAAGAAAAGTTGTTGGTTTGAGTAGCCATAAAAATGTGAACAAGATGGCATCTGCTGAACTTGAAAGTAGATTTTAAGCACTTAATATTAATACTGGAATATGTTTCTATCATGTTAAAAACATTCCTTTCAAATGTAACAAAGCAATTAAATTTTAAACCACAAAAAATAATACCAATAACACAAATGTTCAGAAATTTGCCTTCCTACTAACAGCAACATCACTGGGAAATATGAAAAAGAAGTGTATGCTCTAAAAGGATAATACACTTCCTTTTGAAATGTTTTAACATGCTTCTTTCTATGTGAGTTTAGGAGTATCCCTGAAATAATCTTAAAGTTCATAAATTACAAATCTACCATTAAAATACTATCTACAAAAAGTTTTTAAAAAGCTTAAAATAAAATACACAAATGAGCAAGTTACTGACAAGGTGGCTGTAGGTTTTTAAGATTAGTACACAGCATCTTGATAACATGGATTATAGTTAATATAATGTGTGTCCTGTGTAGACTCAATTTTTTAAATATCCAGAACCCAGATTTTGACATTACTGATAAATTCTGGTTCAAATCAAACATAGAGTGAAAGGGATATATAGTACTATAATGAAGTTTTACACAATCACGTCTCTGTTGGAGGAACATTGAGCGACAGATCCTGACCCTGATAAAGCTCCTTTTTATTACTTTAGGGGCTTGTCTACATTAGTCCCCTCCTTTGAAGGGGGCCTGTAAACAAACCTGAGCGGTGAATAGCAATGAGGTGCTGCGCTGCGTATGCAGCACCTCATTAGCATAATTCTCATTGCCAGAAATTCAATGTTGCTAACTTCGAAGCACCACCAACCAGTCTAGCTGCAGGCACTTCGAAGTACCCACACAACTTCGAAGTTCCCTTTCTCCCAAAACCTAGTGGTCAACTTAGGCTAATGAGTGGGTCACATAAGTGGCCCTCCTTCATCTCAGGGAGCCACAAGATTGCTATAACTAAGATGATCTCCTAGGATAGAGTAGTTTTGTTAATGGCACTTGCGTACCTTGAATTTTCAGGGTGTATCAAATGAGCCATGGTTATGCTTTGATTGGCTGCATAGGAAGGAAAAGGGAAGTAGAATCTGAGGAACTACAGACCTGTCGGCCTCACTTCAATTCCTGGAAAAATTATGGAGGGTATCCTCAAGGAATCCATTTTGAAGCACTTGGAAGAGAGGAAAGTGATCAGGAATATTCAGCATCAAATAGTGCCTGACCAACCTGAATACCTTCTATAATGAAGGAACCAGCTGTATGGATATGGGGAGGGCAGTGGATGTGTCTTTAGCAAAGCTTTTGATAGTCTCTCACAGTACTTTTGCCGGCAAGGTAAAGTAATATCGAATGGATAAATGGACTGTAAGGTGGATAGAAAGCTGGTTAGATCATCAAGGTCAACAGGTTGTGATCAATGGCTGAATGTCTGATTTGTTGTTAATATCAAGCGGAGTCCCGCAAGGATTGGTTATGGGTCCAGTTGTGTTCAACATGTTCATTAATGACCTTGATGAGGGGATGGATTGCACCCTCAGCAAGTTTGCTGATGACAGTAAGCCTGAGGGAGAGGTAAGTATGGTGGAGGGTAGGGATAGGGTCTAGAGTGACCTAGACAAATTGTAGGATTAAGCCAAGAGAAATCTAATGAGCTTTAACCAGGAGAAGTGCAGAGTCCTGCACTTAGGATGTAAGAATCCTAAACACTGCGACAGGTTGGGGACCCAATGATTAAGCAGTAGTTCTGCAGAAAAAGACCTGGGCATTATAGTGGATGAGACACTGGACATGAGTCAACAATGTGCCCTTATAGCCAAGAAGGCTAAAAGCATTGGGCTGCACTAGTAGGATCATTGCCAGCAGATCTAGGAAGGTGATTATTCCCTTTTATTCAGCACTGGTGAGGCAACATCCGGAATCCTTCTAGAGTCCCCGTTCTAAAAAGGATGTGGATGTATTGAAGGAAGTCCAGTGGAGAACAAGAAAATGATTAGAGGACTGAAGCACATGCTTTATGCAGAGACACTGATGGATTTAGGCTTATTTAGTCTACAGAATAGAAGGGTGAGGGGAGATTTGATAGCAGCCTTCAACTACCTGAAGGGAAAAAAGCAGTCATGTAGAACTTTAAAGGCTAAAAAAAATAATTAATTAGGTGACAAGCGTTTGTGGAACAGACCCACTTCTTCAGATCATAGGCTTACCAGAACAGACTCAATATATGAAGCACAGAGGTCTAAAAATTGTTGTCATGGTTCACAAATCAGAAAAATTGTTATCAAGATTGGCAGATCAGAAGACAAGAGAGCCAGGGCCTGGGTGGGGAAATTAAGAGTTAGATAAAACATCAAAGTACGTAAAAGAGTCCTTATAATGGGTCAGATAATTGCTGTGCCTGTTGAAATCACATGTTAATGTGTCGAATTTGAATATAAATGTCAGTTCTGAGCATTCTCTTTGTAGACGGTTATTAAAGTCCCTTTTCAGTAGAACAGAAACTCTCAGGTCTTTAACAGAATGGCCCATTCCATTAAAGTGCTGGCTGACAGGTTTGTATATTTGGAGATTTTTGATGTCTGTTCTATGTCCATTGCTATACTTACCTACACGCCTCTAGCTTCCATCCTTCACACGCAACTAGATCCATTGTTTACAGTCAAGCCCTTAGGTACAATCGCATTTGATCTGATCCTACTGACAGAGACTGAAAACTACAAGATCTCTACCAAATATTCATAAACCTGAATTACCCACGAGGAGAAATAAAAAAAAAACAAATCGACAGGGCCACACGAATACCCAGAGACCAGCTACTCCAAGATAGGCCCAAAAAAGCCAAGAACAGAACACCACTGGTCATTACCTACAGCTCCCAACTCAAACCATAGCAACACGTTATTAAAGACCTACAACCTATTCTTAATCAGGATGCCGGACTCCAGAAGACCCTAGGTGACAGGCCTGTTCTCTTCCACAGACAACCTCCCAAACTTATGAAGATTCTCACCAACAACCACAGTCTATACCACAGGAACCCCAGTCCTGGAACTTTTCCTTGCAACAAGGCCTGTTGTCAACTTTGTCCACGTATCTATTCTGGAGATACCATCACTGGACCTAACCAGGTTATTCACAAAATCATGGGCACATTCTCATGTTCCTCAACTAACATCATCTATGCCATCATGTGCCAACAATGCGCAGATGCTTTGTATATTGGACAGACTTCAAACTCTCTTAGACAAAGAATTAATGGGCACAAAACAGACATAAAAGCACTCCTGATTCACAAACCTGTTAGCCAGCACTTTAATGGAGTGGGCCATTCTGTGAATGACCTGAAAGTCTGCGTTTTACTGAAGAGGAATTTTCACAACAGTTTGGAAAGAGAGGCTGCTGAACTCTCTTTTGTATTGAAATTCGACACATTAACGCTTGGTTTGAATCGGGATGGGAATTTTCTAGCTCATTATAGGGGCTGTTTTGCATACTTGGCTTTATCTAATTCTTGATTTCCCCCTCCCTGCTTCTGCCCCTCTGCTCTGATTTGCTCACCTTGATAATATTTTTCTAATTTGTCAACCTTGATTACTATTTTTCGTTCTCTGTGCCTTAAATATTGAGTCTGCTCTGGTATGGCTATGATCTGAAGAAGTGCGTCTGTCCTACGAAAGCTCATCACCTAATAAATTAATTTTGTTAGTCTTTAAAGTGCTACTGGACTTGCTTTTTTGTTCTGATAGTATATAGACTAGCACGGCTATCTCTCTGTTATTGTTGAAGAATGTTTGCAGTCTGTCCTATATAGATGGTGTGTGGGCATTGTTGGTACATGATGGCATATATGATGTTATTTGAGGAATAGGAGAATGTGCCTGTGATTCTGTAATTAACGTGGTTAGGTCCAGTGATGGGGACAGAGAGAGGCTGTTTTCAGTGGTGACAGATGACAGAATGAGGAGCAATAGTTGCATGTAGCAGAGGGAGAGGTCTAGGTTGGATATTAGGAAAAACTATTTCACCAGGAGAGTGGTGAAGCACTGGAATGTGTTACCTAGAGAGGTGTTGGAATCTCCATCCCTAGAGGTTTTTAAGTCCCAGCTTGACAAAGCCCTGAGTGGGATGATTTAGTTGGGATTGGTCCTGCTTTGAGGAGGGGGTGGGATTTGATGATCTAGTGAGGTCTCTTCCTACTCTATGATTCTATGAAGCCCACAGCTCTCTGTCAATGTTGTGTGAAATCAGCACATATCTCACTTCATTTTCCCTTGCTTTACATGTGCGTCACTTTAGTAACACTGGTAGCAAGCAACTATGTGGATGGAAACTAGCGGACTTTCCCAACCCTGTGCATGGACAGTGCTAAACAAAAAGTCTTGTGGGCCACACATAGAACCCCAATGGCCTACATTGAACCCACAGGCTGCAAGCTCCCACCATTGGTTTATAGGCTGTAAGAATTACTTATTTCCTGGATGGATAAAACACTACATAAAAATGCAGTTTGTTGTGCCTAAAAATTCACTGAACCAAGCAAAGTAAAAATGTACCATAGTCTGCACTCCTATGGGGACAACCAAATACACACACATACTTCACTTGAATTACAGCATTATTTTATTACTGTAATTTTTGTCCTCCCCATTCTTTCCCTCTTCATTCCTATTGCTAACTTGTTCATAATGTCCAAAATTAGACTGCAGGCTTCTAATTGGTCAGGTCCATACCATTTGTCTGTACTATAGATCAATGTTTCTCAGTGAAGTACCCCTTTGGTGGGGGGGGGGGAAGGTACCCCCAGACTTCTCTTGCATATTCCTAAGGGTACACATACCACCAGTTTAGAAACGTGGTCCTAAGGTACTGTGAGGTCTTGGAACGAGTGCCATTCAACTCTTCCAGATTACTGAACCCTTTTCAAGAGTGAGATTTCTTTTTCATACCACCAAGCTGCACCTTACTTAAAAACTGCTTATTTACAAAAACATACCTAAATCACAGAAGACTACTAATGAAAACTTGCTGACTTTCTGCCATTTTATTAATAAAGAAATGAATTGGAATGGAAATATTGTACTTCTATTTCAGCATAAAGCATATCAAGCAATAGAAACAAGCCATTGTCTGAATGAACTTTTAGATTGTACTGACTAGTATTTTTCATGTAGCCTGTTGCAAAACTAGGTGAATCTCTAGATGAGTTGATGTACCCCCGGAAGACCTCAGTGTACCGCCAAGGGTGCATATACCTTAGTTGAGAAACACTGCTATAGAGCACTATACAGTAAACCCTCAAAATGTGTGGTTTCGAGTTACGCCTAACTCACATTACAAGTTAAGCGAAACTCAAAATTCTGCTCCCTTCTGGCCCTGGCTCAACCTCCCCATCCCCAGGTGGCCCGTTTCAAAGCCCCTTCCCCCCACTCCCCCCCACTCCACTCTCCACTTGTGTCCAGCTCTAGCTCAGGCTTAACGCCCCCGTGCATGGCTCTGGCTGAACCCTCCAGCCCAGTTTCAAACCCCCACATGTGGCTCCGGCTCACCACCCCCACACATGGCCCCAGTTCAACCCTCCCTCCCGCCAGTGCTGCTCACCACCTGCACATGGCTTCGGCTCACCCCCACACCTGGCTCTGGCTCCGGCTCACTGCTCCCATGCAAGGCTCTGGATCAAAGCCCCACCCCTGGTTCAAACCCCCAGGTGCCTGGGTCACTACCCCTGTGTGAAGCTTTAGCTCAGCCCCCCACACTGTGCTCCGGTTCAACCCTCCCCCTGACCCACGCACAGCTTCTTCTCCACTCCACTTTCCCTGAAGCCCTAACTCACCCCAGACTTAATCCCCTCTGCCCCCCTTCCACAGCCCCAACCCACCACTAGGCTTAACCCGCACCAACTTCTTCCGAACCCCAGAACTTACCTCTCAGAGGGAACTCCAGTGGCTCCTGCTACTTCCCCAGCTGCAGAACGTGCGTTCTACTGGGGGAAAAAGCCATCTCCTGACTTATGCAAAATTCGAGTTATGTGAGAGTGCCTGGGAACGGAACCCTCACGTAAATTAAGGCACTACTGTATAAATAATCACATGGAAAGTTGTAAAAGACAAAATTATGCTGAAACAGCTGAATTAAACCCTTGTAACACTCAGGTTCTCTACCTTTCAAGTGTTCAAAAATACTGCTGTCAGCAATGCACAGAAAAGTTTACTGTCCACCTATGGTGGAAGAACAAGAGACAATGGATGTGCTTTAATTTGGCTGGAACTCTAATCCCAGATCTGGCAGATAAGTGGAAGGCTACATTCCCTCCAAGGCAGTGGTGCCCAATACTAATTAAAGGATTACCACATTTGTGGTTGTCATCCTTCCATATTTGCCACAGCTCCCCCCTCCCTCACTTTTACAATGCCCCCCTCCTCCAGAGTCAGGCACCCACAGTCCCCCCCCCCCCACTTTAATGGTACCCTCCCTCTCCCCCAGAGCCAGGTACACCACCCCTCCTCCCCCCGCACAAACTGCCGGCCACTCACTGGGGCTGCAGGAGCTGTGCGGGGGGAGGAGTCATGGGAGGAGGCACCGCAGCTGCCACCACGCACTAGTCCCACCAAGTGCTGGGACTCATGCGTGGAGTGGGTGGAGGGCGCGCCATGTGTGTGGCTCTAAGGAGCTGCATTTCTCCACACTGCAGTGTCCAGTTTGCCACATGCGGGGAGTGGTAAGCATATATGTGGTGAGCATAGTGGACACCACGGGTCTAAGTTGTGCAACTGCCTAACAAGCCCCATGCAGGTGTTCAGAGCTGCCACAGCCAGGAGACTTCCTCAGCCCAACCTAGCACCACAGGAGCTGTTACAGCAGTTAGAGAGGCACTTCTCCCTTGGCCTGCTATTGCTGTGGTGAGAGAGGGCTGCAGGGGAGCCTGAACTGGAAACCCCCCATCTCCAGCTCCACCGTGGAACCTTCCATCCCCACAACAGCCTTCACCTGCCCCACACTCGAGTCCTCTGCCCCAGCCCCGAGGCCTGTCCCATGCCGCAAAGCCCTCTCCCCCAGCTCCACCCAATAGCCTGCATCCCAAGCTACTTCCCACACTCCAAACATCTTGGCCCCACTCCCACCACAGATCATCCATGTGCAAACTGAATTTTGTTACGTGCACTAATATTTTACATGACATAATTTACTGCAGCTCTTTTATCAGACTGAATAAGCTACATTTATGCCCAGCACTATTCCACTCACCTCAGTGGAGTTATACTGGAAATGAATTTGACCCAGTAGATAGTCATATAATTGTAAAGAGTCATAGCGCTCGCCTACACTATCCCCTTTCTTGGAAGGGGGCATGTTAATCAGCCTGAGCAGGGAATAGCAATCATAGAACACTAGGACTGGAAGGGACCTCGAGAGGCCATCGAGTCCAGCCCCCTGCCCCAATGGCAGGACCAAGTACTATCTAAACCATCCCTGATAGACATCTGTTTAACCTGTTCTTAAATATCTCCAGCGATGGAGATTCCACAACCTCCCTTGGCAATTTATTCCACTGTTTGACTGCCCTGACAGTTAGGAACTTTTTCCTAATGTCCAACCTAAACCTGCCTTGCTGCAGTGTAAGCCCGTTGCCTCTTGTTCTATCCTCAGAGGCCAAGAAGAACAAGTTTTCTCCTTCCTCCTTATGACTCCCTTTTAGATACCTGAAAACTTCTATCATGTCTCCCCTCAATCCTATCTTTTCCAAACTAAACAAGCCCAATTCTTTCAACCTTTTTTCATAGGTCACACTCTCTAGACCTCTAATCATTGTTGTTGCTCTTTTCTGGACCTTCTCTAGTTTCTCCACATCTTTTTTGAACTGTGGTGCCCAGAACTGGACACAATACTCCAGCCGAGGCCTAACCAGCAGAGTAGAGCGGAAGAATGACTTCTCGTGTCTTGTTCACAACACACCTGTTAATGCATCCCAGAATCATGTTTGCCTTTTTTGCAACAGCACCACACTGTTGACACATATTTAGCTTGTGGTCCACTATAATCCCTAGATCCCTCTCTTCTGTAGTCATTCCTAGACAGTCTCTCCCCATTCTGTATGTGTGAAACTGATTGTTCCTTCCCTAGTGGAGCACTTTGCATTTGTCCTTATTAAACTTCATCCTGTTTACCTCAGACCACTTCTCCAATGTATCCAGATCATTCTGAATTATGACCCTATCCTCCAAAGCAGTTGCAACCCCTTCCAACTTGGTATCATCTGCAAACTTAATAAGCTTACTTTCTATGCCAGTATCTAATCATTGATGAAGACATTGAACAGAACCGGTCTTAACACAGACCCCTGCAGAACCTCACTTGTTATACTTTTCCAGCAGGATTGAGAACCATTAAGAACTATTCTCTGGGTATGGTTATCCAGCCAGTTATGTACCCACCTTATAGTAGCCTCATCAAAATTGTATTTGCCTAGTTTTTTTATAAGAATATCATGAGAGACCGTATCAAATGCTTTACTAAAGTCTAGGTAGACCACATCTACTGCTTCTCCCCTATCCACAAGGCTCGTTCTCCTATCAAAGAAAGCTATCAGATTAGTTTGACAAGATTTATTCTTTACAAACCCATGCTGGCTGTTTCCTATTACCTTACCACCTTCCAAGTGCTTGCAGATTATTTATTTAATTACCTGCTCCATTATCTTTCCTGGCACTGAAGTTAAGCTGACTGGCCTGTAGTTTCCTGGGTTATTCTTATTCCTCTTTTTATGGATGGGCACTATATTTGCCCTTTTCCAGTCTTCTGGAATCTCTCGTCTCCCATAATTTTCCAAAGATGATAGATAAAGGCTCAGATACGTCCTCTATCAGCTCCTTGAGTATTCTAGGGTGCATTTCATCAGGCCCTGGTGACTTGCAGACATTTAATTTTCCTAAGTGATTTTTAACTTGTTCTCTTTTTATTTCAACTTCTAACCCTACCCCTTTCCCACTAGCATTCACTATGTTGGGCATTCCTTCATCAGACTTTTCAGTGAAGACCGAAACAAAGAAGTCATTAAGCATCTCTGCCACGTCCAAGTTCCCTGTTACTGTTTCTCCCTCCTCACTGAGCAAAGGCCCTACCCTGTCCCTGGTCTTTCTTTTGTTTCTAATATATTTATAAAAAGCCTTCTTGTTTCCCTTTTATGCCTGTAGCTAGTTTGAGCTCATTTTGTGCCTTAGCCTTTCTAATCTCTTTTTCCTGCATTCTTGTGTTGTTTGCGTATATTCATCCTTTGTAATTTTTCCTTGTTTCCATTTTTTTTATACAATGCCTTTTTTATTTGGATATCATGCAAGATCTCCTGGTTAAGCCAAGGTGGTCTTTTTCCACATTTTCTATCTTTCCTACACAGCGGGATAGCTTGCTTTTGGGCCCATAGTAATGTCCCTTTGAGAAACTGCCAACTCTCCTCAGCTGTTTTTCCCCTCAGTTTTGCTTCCCATGGGACCTTACCTACCAGCTCTCTAAGTATACCAATGAGATGCTGCAATGCATATTAGGCTAATTCTCTCCATGGGAACTTCAAAGTTAGCAACTTTGAAGAGCCAGCACCTTTGGGACTAAGGGCTCTTCAAAGTTGTGCAGGTACTTCCAAGTGCCTGTGGCTACATGGCTTGCCAGCTCTTCGAAGTTGCTAACTTTGGAGTTCCCACAGTGAGAATTAGCCTAATGAGGTGCTGCATATACATCTCAGCACCTCATTGCTATTCCCTGTTCAGGCTGATCACCATGCCCAATTTGAAGAAGTGGGCTAGTGTAGACAAGCCCATATTGTTAGACAATTCAATTTACCTGTTACTAACTTTGGATTATGAAATTTGTGGTTCTCATTCACCTTCTTTTGAAATCATTCGTAGAATCATAGAATTCTAGGGCTGGAAGGGACCTGAGGAAGTCATCTAGTCCAGCCCCCTGCCCAAGCAGGATCAACCCCAACTAAATCATCCCAGCCAGGACCATGTCAAGCCAGCACTTAAAAACCTCTAGGGATGAAGATTCCACCATCTGTCTTGGTAATGCATTCCAGTGCTTCACCACCCTCCTGGTGAAATAATTTTTCCTAATATCTAACTGACACGTCTCCCTCTGTAACTTCAGACCATTGCTCCTTGTTCTGCCATCTGTCACCACTGTGAACAGTTTCTCTCCATCCTCTTTAAAGTCCCCTTTCAGGAAGTTGAAGGCTGCTATTAAATCGCCCCTTAGTCTTCTCTGCTGCAAACTAAAAAAGCCCAAATCCCTCAGCCTCTCCTCATAGGTCATGTGCTTCAGCCCCTTGCTCATTTCTGTTGCCCTCTGCTGAACCCGCTTCAATGCATCCACATCCTTTCTATACTGAGAGGTCCAGAACTGGACGCAATACTCTAGATGTGTCTTCAGCAGTGCCAAGTAGAGGGAAATAGCTTCTCTAGACCTGCTGGAAATGCTTTTCCTAATGTACCTCAATATGCAGTTAGCCTTCTGGGCTACAAGGGCATACTTTTGCCTCATATCCAGCCTCTCATCCACTGTAATCTTCAGGTCCTTTTCTGCCGCACTCCTACTTAGCCAGTCGGTCCCCAGCCTGTAACAATGCTTGGGATTCTTCTGTCCCAAGTGCAGGACTCTGCACTTGCCCTTGTTGAACCTCAACAGATTTCATTTACTCCAATCCTCCAGTGCACCTGACCCCTGCATATCATGTCATATAGACGTCAGAAGATGATACAGGTTGAACCTCTCTAATCCAGCACACTCTCATCTGGCAAATTCAGCATGATTTTAGTTAGCCTGACAGCCACTTATGGCTGTGGCCAAGTTTCATGTGATCCCATAAAGTTTGTTTACGGCCCTCCGGTCCTGTCTCTGTGTTCTCTGCTGTTATTTAGCTCTAATTTACTCCTAAATATCTCCTAAGGCCCAGTAAGTAATGAAAATGTTGGTAATGTGCTAGAGAATATTGACTTCCCATATTCTGTGAAATTCTCCTGCATCTGGCACCAGTCAGATCCCAAAGGTTCAGAACAAGAGAGAGTTAACCTGTACCTTAATTCCAGACCTATTAATGTCTATAATGTAAGATTTTCCAACAGATAAAATCATTCTGTTGGTTTTTTACAGACATTTTGTTTCAGACAGAGAGCCCATTGGATAGTGACTCCAGTTTGCAGGAGCTGCTGAGTTAGCTCTATGGGTTATGCTGGGCATGATTTGATATCACAAAGTGTGGGCTGTCCAGTGTGCAGCCCAGTGAAGTGACTCTCACTGTGCATCCTAGCTCAACTGTGTTCAGCAATAGTAAATTATCACTGAAGCATACACAGTTGTGGCAGTCCTTCAGAATTTAAGTGCTCAGAGTAACTACTGTTTGGATGTGACCAAAAAGGGAAACGAGAGATACATACAAAGGAGTGAATTACAACAAAGAGCCCTTTCTGCTTCAGTTCTTGTGCAGAAAACATATGTTCAGCCATGCAGGCAGCAGTTGGGTTAAAGAGACACAGTAGGATTGGAAACAAAAGGCATGCTCTTTTCTTGCATTCACAATGTTTTCAAACATATTCACTTGTTTCACTTGTTAGAGACTAGTTTGTCATCTGGGTCTGCTTGCAAGTGTGCTTTCTTTTTCCTGTTTCCTTTCAAAAGCTTTTACCCCCAATGTTTTACACATCATATAATCCACTATGCATGGTAGGCCGACTTCAGACTTTGTCTTATTGGTGTTCAGGAGGCAGATGAGGCTGTGCTGAGGGTGAAGCTGACTAAAGGGTAACATTTCACTCACTCATAGATCTGAGGGTACTAAGCCACTCTTAATTCAAATGGCTTGAGTGGTTCAGTCGCTCTCTCTTGATGTGATGAGTTATACTTCATTTTTGTAAGACTGGCTTGCTGAGCATTTTATTAAAGCCACCTAAAAAGTGGTGATGTTTTTATATCCATGTTCAAGACCAGGTTTATATGGTTTTCAGAGAGCCGTTAAACAGATTGAAATGTCCCAGGTAAAAATACTAAGCCATTATTGCTGAGAATTCATTCAGGTTTGAGATGCCAAGTTTTTGGTAGTTGTTTTTGAGGGCTTCTGAGAAGAAAGTTACTGTCTTTTACTATCTGTATCTGAAAATACAATATCACCTGCTTTCTGTGGTGATGAATCTTTTGTCTTTAGCAGTTAGTAATCCTCAGGGTTATTTCACAGTCAACAAGAGATTATATCTGGGATCTTCAAAAGTGACCATAGGAATTATATTTCAAACTTCTACTATATGTAAATGGTAGTTGGCTGTCTAAATGTTAAGCCTGGATTATGGCTGAAAGTAGTACTGCTTCATCCATTGTTGTCTGGAGTGTGATTTTCTTTGTAACCTGAACAGTTACACTGAAAAAATCCCTCAGATGGATGCATTTTTATACTGGAAGAAAGGTGACATACATGGTTTAGTTATTTCACTTTGTAGCCCAGGCCAATATGGAAATAGCTCTGCCACTGTAAAGCACTAGAGATAACTGCATCCCCACCAGATGAGTTTGTACCACTTTAGATACAGTTAAAGTGATATGATTTTCTAATGCAGTCAAGTCCTTAGGGTTGGTCTATATCAAAAACTTCAGTAGCCCTGGCTATGATACTCAGGGTTCTGAAACATTCACACCTCTAAACCTTAGGATTTATTCCAGTGACAGAAAAAACCTTTCTGTTGCTGTAGCAAACATCTATGCTACAGCGGCATAGCTGTACTAGCCTAGGTCTAGTGCTGGAGGTCATATAGTGTAGACATCACTTTAGACTCTTCAAAATCTCTGCTTATGTTATTTATTCTCTATGGCTGTGTCTACACTTGGCACTTCTTCCAGAAGCAGCATGCTAATGAGCTATCTGGAAGAGGCTAATGAGGCGCAGATGCAAATTTTGTGTGCCTCATTTGTATATGACCACGTGGTTTGGAGTCCAAAATACAAGTGCAGACACGCAGCTCACGGGGATCTTCCGGAAGGAAACCCTCCTTCAGGAAGCCCCATCTTCCCCAAAATTTTGAGGAAGAAAGGGCTTCCGGAAGGAGGGTTTCCTTCCGGAAGATCCCCATGGGCCATGTGTCTGTATGTGTACTTTGGAGTCAGGAAGAGCTTCTTCTGGACTCTGAACCATGTGCCAACATGCTAATGAGGTGCAGAAAATTTGCATCTGCATCTCATTAGCATCTTCCAGATAGTTCATTAGCATGACACTTCCAGAAGAAGCGGCACATGTAGACACAGCCTACAGGAGTTGCAGATCAAAACACCCATCAGTCATGTCCAATATTCCACCTATGTTATGGTCAGCACTGATTACTTCAGTGTGATGCAGAATGCTCTGCCACTTAAGCACATGCCTAACTTAAGCACAAAGATACTCTCCCACTGGAATCAGCAACACTGTTCAGATGTTTCAGTTCAGATGTGTGCTTTAGTGCTTTGCTGTACTGAAGCATTAGCTGGGTGTGCGCTACCTTATATGAAGGAAGGGGCGAATCCTTCTTCATCTCTGATGCAATCAGCTCACACCCTGAAGCATAACATTTTATTACTTTAACATGTAAAAAAGTACAGAGGTGGTATATGTGTCATAACATTATCTAGCAGTAGTTTTTTCAGTGCAGATATAGTATTTGGCTCAAAGTCACTCCTTTTAATTTAATTTTTAATGTTATAAATGCTCAAACCCCCTCTCCCGCCACCCAAAAAAAGAAATACACCAACAACCGTGTTCCATCTGGTTCTTATTATTCTACCCCCTACTTGAATTTCTGAGCTTGAAACATGCCAAAGTTTTTCCTAAGAAACAGAAAAGGATAATAGTTATGGAATTTTTTATTGGACTGAGCTACTAATGTATCCTGTTGGAGTAGGTTGTTAGCTGAATTCAGCAGCCTGGGAAAGTATTGCCGATGAACATTCAGTCAATAGATTTCTCACATATGGTTCCTTAGAGTATGGTGATAATTTGGACATCTAGCAAATCCACAGACAAAAAGCCATGTAAATATTTTTGAACGGAAAGTGCCAACAAAGACATCCCTGCCAACATGTGTCAAAACTGCCAAAAGATCTATACAGATGGGGAATAAACTTTTTAGCACTGTCATTTAAGAGCCTTGAAAGGAAAACATTATTTAAACATTTTTCTTTAACTGAATTTAACTGTCTGAAAAGATGTTAACGGCGGATAAAACTAATATACTGTTAGCAATACTGACATATATTCCAGGTCTGCACCTTCTTCTTTTCATTGAGATCTGTCACACATCCCTAAGAATAGTACAGTTTTAAAATAAATTGGTCTTCCTTCTCAAATGAAATTTGATGATTTGTCTCCAGCCTGATAAAAGAAAACATAAGTTAGTACATTGCTTTCTTTCAGGAATTTTTAGTTTTGGTTTATAGGCTCTTTGAAGGAAGATGATGTTTTAGATATTACAGTGATTTCTAGGAATCTTAGAAAGAAAACAGGTAATAATAATTTGTTTCCTTTCAGCTCCCCTGAGCATGCCTTTATTGTACAGTTTGCATATAACAGCTAGTAAGAGTAAAATGTACTGAACCTTAAATAAATCTATTAGGATCACCATGGCAAGAAGTTTGGAAAATATCAGGAAAAATGAACAATGATTTTGTAAACCCTCTAAAAGGTCAGAAAAAGGCTTTCAGTAAGTATGCAGAGGCTAGAAATCAAATCCTATTTCCTATCGTAAGAAACCAGTTGTTTTAGTAGCAGTGGTTAATGTACTGTATGTGAAAGATTTAAGACTAGTTGGAAAGCTTTGCTTCTGTTTTATTAGACTGCTATTGAAAAGCCAACAGCATAACTTCAACTAGGTGCTTTGAGATTTCTTAATGGGCTGTCAAGGGCAAGACACCAGGTCTGTGCTGTACTAGCTCCTTCCTGTACATTAAAACAACAGGGACCAAATGATCATATACAGAAGTATGAATTACTTGATGCTTTCTCTGTTCCATATGGTCAGCCATGTCTTTGGCAATTAATCATGTACAGAATCAGTTGAGTGCTCTCTGAAGCATTGAAGTCAACGTTTAGTTGTACCTGTGCCAATGGGGGCAGTGGGGGCTGCAGGCGTAAAATAGCAAGATGAAGAGCTGCTGGCGCCAAAGTCTGTGCAGCTGGCTTCTATAAACAACACTTTTTTCCCTCCTCACCTTTTTTTTTTTTTCCACTTTCTTTGACAAACATGAGCCATTTTTCAACATCATCCAAAGCAAAAAAGTTGCTGAGTGAAACTTTCCTATCTAGTATGGTGGACTAATAAACAAAAGGCTGTCAGTTGTATTTAAAATGTCCAAATTGCTGGTGATAACTTAAAACATCCTGGCTAATTCCTTCCTTCCATTGAAAATGGGGTGTATTAATACACTCTTTAAATTTAAAAAAAAAAAGGCATTGCTTACAAACCACTACTAAGTTTTCTGCTATATACCGGTGAAATCATGTTTAACTAGTGTTTCCTGTAGACTTCAGGTTCATGTTCCATAAAGGCTACCATGCTGCAGCTGCACAGACCATTAGGACCCTTTTTCCAGAGAGTAATACCAATGTATCTAAATAAAACAACAAGAAAAATAAGTGATAGGGAGTTAATAGCTGGTGGTGCTACCATGTGTAATGACACCTGATTTTTGTTCTTCCTCTCTTAGTAATGGATTATTGATATATGACTGCTGCCTGGATTGGAAGAGATTAGTAGAGACTTGGAAATTTATCCTGCTAATCTGCTTAAATCTCTAATGAGTAAATTAAAACTTTATTCAAAGAGGTGAAAAGCTCATTTGTTAACCAAACAATGTGGGACTGAGAAACAAAAAATCCGAAATGCCATTTTAGTTCAGACTGATACATCATTCATTTGCCAGAATATTAGGGATCATGTCTTTGTGATGTAGTATTTCTAAGCATGTGTGTACTTCCCAGTTAACTCTGTCAAGGAGGAAAAATATATAGCTTTAGAAGAAAAAATACAAGAATGAAATCAGCTAGTTCAAGTACCAGTATGGTAGTGACCAAATCATATTATATTATTCTTGCTTCTTTGAATGGCATCAAATATTTTGTTACAACCCTGGTAAGAAACCCAAGTTTAGCCATTTTTAAGGCTGGTAGAAATGTGATTTTTATCTAAGGAATAACACAGTTTTATCAAGTACCATGGTGATGTTTGATTTTATTTCTAGGGACTAAAGAAGGAGGCTATTACTATCCAAATCTCATTCTAGTATGTGTGTACGAGGGAATTGCTTTGGTAGCTACTATCTTTTAGGTCAGCAGAGCTTTGCCTCCAAGTCTGGAGGCGAGCAAAGGGCATAATTGCTAAATTCAATCACTAATTTGATACAGATGGTTAGTGTATAAAGCTGGTAAGAACTGGCATATTTCTAGTCAAGTTGATGTAGGTATGTTAATTTGCACCAACTGAGCATCTGGCCATTTTTTTTAAAAGCAAGATAATTTCGGCAATTACTGAGGAAAGTCCTATCTATTCCCATAAATTGTCCGTAGTATAAAAATAGAGTAGATCAGCACAATGCACTAATAATGCTATATTAAAAGACACTCCAGCTGATAAGAGAGTCAGTGATGTCCCAAGCCAGTGAGGTGCAGTTTGTTATCTCTTTGCTTAGGTTGTCCAGGATGTATTTTCACCAGTTCAGGAAACACAGGAAAGTAAGTTTCAACAATTTGTAAACATTAGCACCCCACAGAAACCTCTGCTAACAGAAGGAAGAGATAAGGCAGGCCATAGGATTGCTTGCATTGTTTGTTTGTTCTGCTGCCCTGTGGTCCCAATGTTTTGGAGGAAAAATGAGCCAATGTTGAGTCCAGTTTAGAAAAGTAAAGGCTTCACTCATCATAGGAGAAAGGGGGCCTCAGCAGACAATTATCTGTCATTAAAGATGATGAAATGAATGAAGACACAGGGTCAGCGTTTCTTTGATGGGTTGTGCAATTATAGGAATGTTCTACAGAAGGCTGTGCCTGCCCTTTAAAATCAGAGAGGTATTGGCTGAGTTTTTGATGGATTTTTATCAGTGTTGATGTGAGGAAATGGCTTTTGCCAGCTGATAACATCTTTGACCTAGTTTCTTGAACCCTTCACCTTTATCAATAAGGGCACGTTGGACTCCTTTCTGATCTCATAAAAATAAATCCTAAAATAATGTCTGTATAGGAAATATCGTGCAAATATGGCATTCTTTCAAAAAGAGTATTTTACATTTTCCTTTCACCCTATGCTACTGTTTTCTTGTTACAGATTGGGTTTTTTTTCATTGATACTCATATAAACACTGTGTACTATATCCTGCACTCAGGACCCAGATGACTGTATTTACTTCAGTGGTGTTAGGTAAAGCTAAATTTCTCTTTGAGATAGGTGCACGCAGCTTCATAGTGCTTTTTCACCTCAGAGCTAGTGACATTTGTACCTCATCTGTCATTAATATGACACCCTGAAAGCTGCAGGAGATAATTATCACAATATTTTTTGTACATAGCCAGAAACACTGCTGATAGTTCTGAATAGTAGTAAACCCCATGAAATCCTGTTGAAATCAGTGCATTTACTTGGCATATTAGTGTGAAACTTGGCTTGTAGTGATTTCATATTTCTGAATTATGTTACACTTACCCTCCCAGTAAAATTAAATTACTCCTAAATTGTCACAATAATGCTGCACCCAAAAGTGAAATGCAAATATATTTGTAGAGTAGTTTAAGTAGCAGAATGTAATTACCAAGCTTGGAATTTGGATTAACACCTTTACTTCTACTGAAAGCAACAGTTGACCTGAGTAGTTAGAGGACTTTGATTCTATATCTCATCTGAAAGAGTACGTCTCCACCAAGGGGGCTGGAACATTTTGTATAGTGGGGGTGCTGAGAGCCATTGCACCAAACTGCAAACTGTGTATATAATGGAAACCACTTCAAGCCAGGGGTATGCACAACCCTAGTTTCGGCACCAATGATCACCACCACTGCAGAGTCATAGATTTGGCAGTGACTCAGAAAAAACAGCACGATGAATGGATCACTTGCATTGCCATTTCCCACAAAACCTTCCCAGTATTGAACCAAGTCATTACCTAGATGAGACTTTGTGAGATCTGATATGCTGTCACACAAGTAACAAGGCTATAATTCGATTGCACTAAAATATGCCGAAAAACTATTCCATAAAATAGCATTTCTCAACCGGGAAGGCAGGGAGGTATGGACAGTTTTCAGGGGGTCTGCCAAGGGACAATGTTAAATTGACTGGGCCCAGTGCAGAAAGCCAAAGCCCCTGAGGTGGGGTTGAAATCTGGAGCCCTGAGCCCAACCACTTGGAGCTTAAGGTGAAGCCTGAACGGTGTAGATTTGTGAGGGGCCCCAGGCAATTACCATGCTTGCTACCCCAATGCAGTCTGTGGCTTTTATATACAGATAACCAGTTGTTGTGGCACAGGTGGGCATGGAGTTTTTAGAGCATGATGGGGTGGGCCTCAGGAACACAAAGGTTGAGAACTTGTTACGAAACACCATTTTATATATATAATGAACAGATAAATATAAAAGTAATAGGGCTTAAAAATATATTTGTCTTGAAAGTCAAGTGGTATGAATTATCATGCATGAGAGTATAGAAGTCCCTTCTAATAACACACATGCTAGTGATCAGAGCCTCATGAGTGCTGGAAGTCCTCCCATTGCAACCGAAGAGAGGTAGAAGGGTTTGAGCTGAATTAATTTAGCACCTTAAAGCTGCTGTGTGAAGTTCTCTCAGCCAGATGCTTTACTCACACTTGTGTTGTGTTTTCACATTTATCGTTATTGCCATGAGAAATATTTTTTTTTTAGGAAAGGTTACAATTTGGTGTAATCACATGACTCTAAGAGCTGGGAGCCTTGTATTGGGACTGACTTAAGTTTACTGATTTGAGGGTTTTCTATTGTGGAATTGCAGCATGGAATTTGGATTTGTTGTATGACAGAACAGACCCATTCTTTGTTAAGATTATACTGAATATACCTGGCTATGAAGACAAAAACACTGACATGTAGTCTTATCTATGGAATAGGACTCCAACAAACTGAAGTGTAATAAGATCTTTGGGGATGATAATTTATCTTGGTCCAAGGATGACTGAATTTCATTACACTTACACTTTCTGACTCTATGTAATTAATTTCAGAATCTAAAATAATTATTTACTGCCTTGAAACATGATTATTCAACAAAAAAGAAAAAAAGGGGTAGGAATTCTCTGTACAAAAAAATAGTACTGATAGAATGAACCAGGAGTTGGAAAAAAAATAACTCAGTATTACTCTGCAAATATTAAAGAAAATATTAAATTATAGAAATACTTTATAATATTTATACAAAAAAGCACAAAAGAGAAGGAATCATGTCTTGAGAAAGTAAGAGCTAGAATGCACAGCATCTTGTTGTGTTACTTAAGGCAATGAAGCTTTAAGGTTTACCTTATGTGCCATGTACATTGATCAAATACCAAATATATGGTGGCCATTTTTGGCCATCATTTACTGTATTGATTTGTCAGTAGTGTAGCTGTAATAAAAAAACTCATTGATTTACTGTCCTTATTAGCTTATGGGCTTTTTATTAATTTTATGTTTTTTGGATTATAATTTTTTATGTTTTTTTCCCCTTTAAGACAAGCCTAGTGCTCTGTGAAGTTGGAAAAAGGGAACGAACCATGGAACAAAAGACAGAAATAATCAACAGCCTCTTACCACTTCTTAATGAGCGACAGGAGCTACGCAAAGAATGGACAGCAAGGTGAGAGCCCTAAGGAAGAGAAAAATATAGTGAGACCTTTTAATAAAAAGAAAAAAAGCATGATCAACTATTCCTGTGAAGTTGCATGTAAGAAAAATAAACAGCAGGGCAAGTCTTTTTTAAAAAAGGAGTTTCACAGTTTGCTTGTCTAGTTACATTTCTATGTGAATTAAATAGTCAAGTGATACTATATATGATTTTACGGTTAATTTAACCACATGCTACTGTACAGCTATGTTGATATAGCAATCTATTCATTTGATAACCTGGTGAACAGCATGCCCATTTAAAGGATGCAGTCAATTTAATGATACTTTGGCTGAAAACATTTTCCCTAGTATTGCTACAAATACTACCTGCTGATGTCTCATGGTTGTGATAGGCCTCATATGACAGCCTAACCTTGAGGTAAGCTACACAAATGACAAAAATGGTGAGAAGGTTCGAAGCTGCATGCAGTAATTGAAAATATTTTAACACATTTTTAATTGCCTAAATTTTTACTTAAAATTATTCCGTTAACTGTGATGAATGCCCAGGAACATATTCAGTGAGATGCATTTCAGTGAGAATCAATAAGTTATAA
This sequence comes from Carettochelys insculpta, assembly GCF_033958435.1. NCBI lineage: Eukaryota > Metazoa > Chordata > Testudines > Carettochelyidae > Carettochelys > Carettochelys insculpta. The sequence goes on along the minus strand of NC_134150.1, from coordinate 12,242,328 downwards.
TCTTAATGTGTATTCTTGTTGGAAAACTTGTGTATAGCATATATGACATGGTGTTTACGAGAAAGTAATTTGACTTTCTTCATTTTACTCCCCTGTTCTAGTAATGGCTGCTAGATCAGTTGGTTTTACCTTACCATTCTTAGCTCTAAATCTAAAAACGTAAAATTAGTTCTAAATATAATGTTTTAATAATCTCTTGTTCTTTCTTGTTTTTAAGACAGTTGATTAAATTAATACAAAGCTCTATTGCAAAAACAGGTCAAATACTGCCTTTGGATATGTCCCATTAAAATCAATAAGGCTCGTATATTTGCATGTAAGACCAAACTTCGGCCTGTTGTATTTATTATTGTGGCACTTGTGGTATTCTGGGTAACTGCTTAATTGTCATGAACTTTTTCCTAATAGTGCATGCCAGTTAAAAGAGCGCTGTTGTATTTTTAATACCGTGCTTTGTACAGATACTGAAATTTCTGTAGATTTGACCTCAGTTACTTCTAAAAGTCAGCAGAGGCTGCTTAACCTAATATTTTATTGAGTTCGCTGTTCTCAGTGTTGCTGTACTGTATGTCTTCTTGAAACACCTCAAAAACTCCAGGGATTAAACACTAAAATAGAGTAACAGTTATTTGAACAAATGACCAACTTGTACAGAAAGATTTTTTTCTAGTGGGTTAGGGAGCTTTGGCTTTATGATATTAATCAGGTGTGGTCTTAGAATGCAAAATACCTGTCTAAAAGAAGTGTAAAGTTTCCTCATGTTATGTCACTCACTTTTCCGTTTAGTTTCCTGCTTCTTAAAGAATCTCGTGGATGGTTTTAAAGTCCGTGAAAGTGCATCATTTGTCTTATTAAATTAAACCAAATGAGTGGAGGGGACGTTATTAGCTGAAGAGACACCCCCCGCCCCAGGGCTTTTCTTCACCTGGAACACTGTATTTTTTTATTTTTTTTTTTGTTAAACAAAATAGAGGCCTCTCTAGAGACAGGGAAAGAATAAACTGTTGTAATGACTGGCATGTCTTCTTAGAATCCATTTAGTTTAACAATAATTTCCTAATATACCAAATCATCGGGGATCATGACCAAAAATGACTTATTTTGAAAGGAGTCTGGTTACATCGTTTCTGGCCTTTGCTTACTACTAACAATTTAATCAGACGCTGGAGCCAGCACTGATGTGGTAGACACAGTCTAGTCTGACACAAAAATTCTAAAGTACTTTGGGGGATGGGGGTGGGAAAGCTTAGAAGCAGACAGAGTGCAGGCCTCCTTAAAACTAAACACCTGAAAGAAAATTTCAAGAGTGTGGTATCTTAAAAGCTTAGAAAGAAAGTGTCCCGTGAGCATTAAATAACCATAATCCTTTTTTTTCCATTTGATGTTTCCTATCGTAAGAGTCTCATCCATATGATCTGCATAAACAGACTGTTACCATATACCTCACTTTACCTCATCAAAGCTTCAACTAGATGTCTGGAATGAAGCATTGACTATGGCAGCCATCAAGCAAGCAGTGGTGAAAGTTATAAAACATCCGTCACAGTGCTAGCAGTATGCCAGTGTTTTAGAGATTGGTCTATTGTGTACTTTGGAATTACAGGAGAAAAATGTGCTTGGACAGGAAGTAATTAGCGCTTGTCAAAGGGCAGGCAATAGGCTACAGTATTTTATTTTCAGCAGGCTATCAAGGGATCAGCTAGATTAGATAATAGATTTCCCCTCCTCTGGAAGTTAAATACAGATGACTCTAATTACCTTACACTACACATTAAAGCACACATTATGAACAGTGCAACTTGAAGAAATTTAGGTCAACTAAGGCTGGATCTACACTCACCATTTAAAATTGAACGCTTAGGTTTGATCTTCTGGGGTTCACTGTTGACCCCAGAACTCCTTGCTAGTCGGCAAGGATTAAGGAATGCCAACAGGAGGAGCACTCCCATCGGCATCTGCCGTGAAGACAGGGACAAATATCAACAGCTGCTAAATCAATTTTTAGTATGCAGTTGGCATACCTAAAATTGTATAGCAGCCATCCACATTCAGCATAACGTAGACCTAGCCTAAGAGAGCTGCTCTCTAAAAACTTTACTGTTGTTTCAGCAGGTTCACTTGTGGCACTGATATTGTAATTTTTTTTTCAAAAAAATTCATGGTTGGAATGGTAACAGTGTTCAAAGGAGATTGTGCTTTTACAGCCCTGTGAGTCTTCCTCACTGAAATATCAGGATTTCACTAACATGCATTTCTGTCTTAATCAAACAAACCATTCCCCTGTGGATTTTGCTTTGGTTATACCAGGGCTTCTGCACAATGGGTTTGTGTTACAGCATTGCAGTTTAGATCACACAGTAGTGCGCAAAGTATTATGACCTGCCATTTTGCATACTGTTAACCCTTAGACACTGCTATCCAAACAGGGCTTTCAGGGATGCAAATTAATCTATATTGAGTGGCAAGGACCTAAAATACCTCAGGTAGGATTGTGTATGTGTGTGTTCAAAGTGTTAACAGAAATGTCCCAGAGTTTCTAAAGGCTCATATTTGTTTATATTGCTCGATAGTGTCTGATGGACAGGTTATTATAGCTGTTAAAGAACTGCTCAAGCCCTTTGAACTGACCCCGTCTTGACCTCAGCTTACGAAAGGTCACTCTTAAGCTAATAAAACAGGCGGAACCTTTGCATCTACTGTAGCAAACAGAGGCTAAAGAGAACAGCTGTGAATTTTGAACTGACCATGCAAACTGGTGCAGGTTTTTGAGGTCACCATATGATAATGAAAATTACCACAAAATTATATGCATAGTGAGCAAGAGAGGGCAAAGTCTAATGTATTGGGTTTGATAAATGAAGTGTGAAGTTACCCATCTGGCTCTAGACGGTGCGCTCTCTCTTTCTCTCTCAGTCTCTCTCTCTCTCTCTCTCTCTCTCTCTCTTGAGAGAGAGAGAGAGAGAGAGGAAACAATTTAAAATACCCATGGTACATATGTCAGAGAGGTAGCCGTGTTAGTCTGTAGCTTCGAGAACAACCAGAAGTCTTGTGGCACCTTATAGACTAACAGTTTGGAGCATAAGCTTTCATGGGCAGAGACCCACTTCATCAGATGCAACACCAGATGCATCTGATGAAGTGGGTCTTTGCCCACTAAAGCTTATGTTCCAAAATATCTATTAGTCTATAAGGTGCCACAAGACTTCTGGTTGTTCTCATGGTACATATAGAATCATGGACCCATGCAAAGGGCTGGAATAGGTTTCGATTTAATGGTGACCATGGAAGAAATTTTTATTTGAAAAATGAGACCAAAGGGGGGAAACGTACAATGTAAGAACTCCTCCTGATTAATTTTTCAGAACACTCATAATACCTTAATAAAGTTATTGTTATTTGCAAATACAGCTTTCTGAACATAGAATTCAAGACACATATGATCAACATGGAGTAAGAAGGAAATTTGCAAAATTATACCATGTAATAATAGCATAAACAATATTTGTTAAACTTAGTGAAGTTGGTGTTAAAATCTTTCATGTCCCAGAAATGCACAGATAAGCACAAAAATCCATACCTTTCATTCCTCTTCTAAATATTATTGGGATCATAGATCTGTTCTGTACTAAGTTTTCTTAAAGATTTGCTTATCTTGCTCTTTGCTCTTGTGTTAGTTTTTAATATTTCTTTTGCTACAATTTGTGAATGAACATGTTTGTTATTAAATTGTCACAAAAAGTCAACAATATTATTGTTCATTGCAATTATTCATTATTAATAGTACAAATCAATCTTATCACTGAAATTTGGATTTTGTGTAAAAATATAATATTATGAGTCAGATTCAGATTAGTTTAGCCAGGTGAAATCTGTGATAACCACAGATGATAATCTGGAACTGTGATGTTCTGTGTTTGGGGAGATGAACATAATGAAGTTACCAATTTGATCAAAGAGAAAGTAAATTTTTTTTCTTTAACACTCTTTATTTTTTAAAATAGTAATACTCAAACAGATCCTAAAGTCTGTACTTTAACTACACTTTTGACTGAATGAAATCAGAATAAAGATTTTATAAAGAAAAAAGTCCAAAATAAGCAGGGAATTCCTTTGGTTCATGAAACAAACCTAGCAGAAATGTGTTACCTGATTATATCTTGTAAGAAAGTATAGCTTAAATTCAAGTTCCTTGACTCATCAACATAATACATGAGAAAATCCTATTTATGAGATCACTAATACATAGTACAACTACCGAGTTAGGTCATTGTTTAATTGTCTTAACATTTGTTACTTCACGCACATGTTCCTTTTGGTTGGTACTTTGTTATATAACTACTGACAGTAAGTTTTCTGGCTTCTACTCTCTTCTTGTACCTACCAAAACAAAGCAGCCGAAATGTAGCACTATAAAGACTAACACAATTATTTATTCAGTGGTAAGCTTTCATGGGACAGACCCACTTCATCAGATCATTTTGTTAGTCTTCAAAGTGCTACATTTCGGCTGCTTTGTTTTGTTGGAGTACAGACTAACACGGCTATCTCTCTGTTTCCGTATCTAACTAATTTGTCACAGTCTAGCCGCTCAAAAAACAAACAACTGTTTCTTGATCATATGTCTCAGATTGTATCTCTAATTTCCATGTAAAAGTTCTTTGAAGAGTTGTTACAGGTAGTTCCTGACTTATGAACAGGTTGCGTTCCAAACAGCTGGTCATAACTCGATTTGGTTGTAAGCTGGAAACACTGTTATACTGTAATCCCTTGCGGTACATGAGGATTGCATTCCATGCAGCCCTCGCGTGCCTTGAATTTCACGTAAGTCAGGAAGGGCTTGCATTGGGGCCCTGGGAGGGGACAGGGGGGTTAAGCCTGCGGTGGGTTAGGGTGGCAGGGGTGGTGGGAGGGTGCAGTTGAACTGGTGCTTGCAGGGGATTGGACCAGGCAGCTGGGGGTTGGGGTGGGGGTTCAGCCCAGCCAGGGGGTTGGAGCCAGAGCCCTGGGTGGCAGGGTTGGGAGCCCCAGGCACAGGTTGAATCTGGAGCCCCGCATGCCAGGGAGTGTGAGCTGGGGCCCCGCGTGCCAGGGAGTGTGAGCTGGGACCGTGGAGCACTGGGGAGTTTGAACAGGGTGAACTGGGGTGGAGGAGTTAGCTGGCAGGAGGAGAGCTTCATGCACTTGCAGCAGCTGATAGCTGGAGCCCTGCACGCACTGGCTGCTGGCAGCCCAGCATGTGCTGGTGGAGTCAGCTGGGGATCGGGGGGCTTGAGCTGGGCGGAGGGGGGATTGAATGGGGGTGAACTGGGGTGGGGGTGGGTTGAGCTGACAGAGCACCTGCACATGCCAGCAGCGGCTGATAGCCAGAGCCCCAGGCACGGTGGGGGCGGTGAGCTGGGGCCGTGGGAGGGAGGGGTTGAGCTGGGTGGGGGGTTGAATGGTGGGTGCATCAGGGCGGGGTGGTTGAGTGGAGTGGGGCTGGGAGCCCTGCTGGGAGCCAGAGGCACAGTTTGAAGTTGGACCCCTATGCATGGGGGTGGGTGAACTGGGGCTGCAGAGGGGTTGAGCCAGGCAGGGGAGGGGTTGAATGGGGTGCACTAGGGCAGGGGACAGGTTGGAGCCCCATGCATGCTGAGCCAGCAGCACGGGGGGGGATTGGTCTGGGGCCACATGGGGGTTGGGGCCGGGTGGGGGTTAAAGCCCAGGTGTGCAGGGGGGTTGGGGCACGGGGGTTGGAACTGGGTCTGCGGGGGTTGGAGAGGAGCCCCTGGCATGCAGCTGGAGCCCCCTGCTGGGGGAAGTGAGCTGGGGCGCACAGGGGGTGTGATTGGTCGTAAGTACGAATGGTCGTAAGTTAATATGTTTGTAAGTCAGGGACCGCCTGTATTCAGTCATCTCTGTATGCTTGATGTGGGTTCATTCTGGGTTTTGCTTTGGCCTGTGCTTCCATGTAGTTCATTATCATCTTCTGCTAAGTAAAGCTCTTTCTTCTTTGTTATTCTCATGGTTCTTATTCCAGTTTGGGACCACTGTCTCCTATCTTTTAAGACCTACTACTTCAACCTCAACAGCTTATATCTTTTTGACCACCTTTGACTCATCCCTTTTTTGACCTGTACAAGTGAACATGTGATTTTTTTAACCCTATATTTTAGTTGAAAGATCTAAACTGGGAGGAGTTTCTCTTATTTAGAAGAGAATGCTAATTTTTCCATTTTTCTGTTTCTCCTCATATCAGTTCATTATTTTACCTCCCTACTTTATTGTATAAGCCTTGAGAAATGTGAGTTTATCTCACACGCAACCCTTTCATTTTTCCACATTACAGCTGGAATCAGACTAAGGAAGACAGGCCAAAATTTAGAAAGAAAGTAGAGATTCATGATGATCATATGGGTAGTCAAGAACAGAAGATTATCATAATGTCCTATGAGGTTAGTGAGAAAATGGGCATATAGTATTCTGGTATAAAGTATATGATGGAAAAATCTGATTTTGGGTTTGCTGATCTCCATGGGTGCACCACTGAAATTGCTCCTTCCATCCCAAAGGATGAGTAGTAACCCTGGATGCTCATGTGAGGAATGTGGTGGTCTGATTGTCACAGAGATATTATTTTTACTTGGTATTAACCACCAAATCCTACCCACAAATTTTTATATATAGCTTGAAGGCTTTTATTTACGTGTTTGGAATTCCAAGCCAACCCAGAAGAGCTACGGTGTGTTTTAACATTACATTCATGCAGGACAATAAGTCTGGCTTTCCCCAAGATCAAGTTAGTCAAAAATTTGGTCCAGATTAGAATTCTGAACTTGTGTACCCTAGCTGTTGCCATAACCATATTCTAGCCTCTCAGATAAGGGTGTACATGGGTTTGAAATTGGGTAAAGCTGAAGTAACGATATTACATACCAGTGCTGCCTCAGACCAGATGGTTGGGACTACATGACCTCTTGATATCTCTTCCAACCTTATATTTCTGTGATTCTTTGATTACATCATCTCCTGGGCTCTCCTGGCTGGCATTGTGCCAGCGACCAATTCAGATAGAGCTAAGCCAACAGAAAGCCAGCCAAATTATCCGGGTCTTTGTTCTAAAAGCACATTTGGAGGCCTCAGTCATGATTAATTTCTGACTGATATAATCATTATCTGCTGACCTTGTATTCAGCAATGTTCTCAGTTAGTGAATAGATGGAGAGTAACAGTTCTTTTCAGCTGATGGTATGTTTGCTCCAGATGAGATCTCAGAAGATATTATCATCAGATACTAGTCATAGGGGTTGCCTGAGTCTGAAAAATGGTCTCACACCCTTTCTCCCTCCTTGGTCCTGGCATGTTTGTTTTCCATGGTTGTCAAAAAGGAAATAAAACAACTGTGGTTTTCAGAAATGGTTCCATTGACTGATTAGTCAATGCCTATTTGCAAATGTTAAGTAACTACTTATTTTTTTGAAGGCATACCATTAGTTTGAAATATATTTATCTCAGTCTCACACCACTCTGGGGTTACCTGTTGATCACTTGCAATTAGTGAAACCAAAATGTTCAGATTAATAGAAATACTTAGATTATAAACTCTTTGTGGCAAGGCCTGTATTTGTGCTATGGATAGTGTAACAGTACCTATTTTATGTACATCATGAAAACTCTGTAAAGCAGATTGAAAGTCGAAACTTCTGGATTCTTGATGGATGTACAGAACTCTGATACCTTAGTGAAATTTTCAGTTCTCTTCAGGGAATGCTTGAGGATCAGCTGTGTCTGGTGACCTTTGCCAGCTCTTTTGCATCTTGTGACCCCATTTTTTGCTTTACTCTTTCACCTATGTTTGTTTTATTCAAAAATCTTTGAACCAGCCAGGCTTGGTATCAGTTGATCATGCAAGTACTCTAAAGAGCGATGCAATTACGCTGGATTAAATGCCGCTGTTTAATAGCAACAGTTTTTTTTCTTTTCAAGTATCTTGACCCTCTGTCCTTAAAATGACTTTGCATCTAAAAACTGTCTATTTACACATAACTCTGCGTTCTGGCTGATGATGCAGTCAGTTCATGAAAAACTTAAGCTATTGCAAAGAATGTTATGGATTTAGTACAAAACTACTGATAGGGTTCACGTTATGTAGTATTTTAGGGACGTCTTTTGTAGAAGTTTGTAACAAAACTTGAATCCAAGTTAGTTGCTCTTTTTTTAATGAGTCTTGCAGTCTCTTTCATTACAACTTTACAAATTTTTTGCTCTGAAGGCCACTTGATCACTTATTTCAATTTTAGCAACCACAGTCATGAGTAGCATTGACAGGCATAATACTCTAATAGACAGAAAAAGTATGGTCATATAGAAATCTTAGCTGACACATTCCTCCTTTGATTTTATACCCACTTTAGGTGGGTCTGACAGGTCTTCAAACAAAGAACCAATTGGCTGGCAAGTGACACAGATTTAGCCCTCATTACACAATGATTAAAATTTCCAAGCCAAAAAGCAGAGTTGGTGATTCACACAACCTGCTTGAGAAATTTGTTGAACTTGATACATTTTATAGAGTGTGAGCGTTTGCTCATTTGATGAATAAAAATAAGAAAATTGCTCATTAAGAAAATATTATAATATATACTGATCTGAATTAATTTCATGTGGACAAGGCTTTAAAGCCAGCTCTAGTGATAGTTCCTTACTTATATAAGGCTACATCTACACCGTGAGGTAAATTCTAATTTAAGGCAGTTAACTCGATATTACCCCATGACTGTCTTCACTGTAAATACCATGAGCTTGATTTAGGAAGCACTAATATTGATATAATATCATCGGAACCTGCTGGATATGGCATCAGGTTCAAATGTAAAAGTTTGAATAAAGGCCAGTGTGGAAGCGCCATGTCTTAAAATTGAATTTATTAGCCTCCAGAGGTGTTCCTTTGTAACCCACAATGCTCCACAGTGCCCTACTCTGGCTGCTGCTCTTCAGGAGTACAGCAATTAGGTAACAGGAAAGCAGTGAATTTCAAATCAGGACCAGGAAGTCTGTGGTTGTGGGTTCATGTTTGTATGAGAGCCTGAGAAATGGCTTTCTTTCTTTTCTGTTAGCGCCGTGAGTACATCTCCCCATTACAAATAGCCCCTGCTGGGAGTTCATGGTTCTGTCTCTACACGTGGTATTTTTTCCTGTGCTGCCTGGTGCCAGCCTTTGCCCCGCCAAACCAGAAGGCTGTTGTGGGGGTTGTGCTTGCACAAGAGGCTGAGAAACTTTTTTCAGTGGTTTACATTTGTGCGTGTCCCCACTTCACCACAGGCACCATGCAGTCAGGGTCTTTCCCGCACTCAACAACATCATGTGGCTAGCCCCTAACCAAATAAAAGGGCATGCCTGTGGTTCGGTGCTGACCATGCTGCCAGGCAACACCAAGTCCTGGCGTGTGTGTGGTTAGGGCTCCAAGGGCAGGAAAGATTTTTGGGGGGTTGCAGCTGTCCAGGGGGACATCTCCACTGGCAGCTAACATTTTTGGGGGCTTGCAGCTGTCCTGAGAGCCTGCTTCAATTGGTCCCCCCCCACCAAAAATATTTTCAGGGCCTTTCTGCTGCCGGGAGGAAGTCTCCCCCCAGTGGCTACGAATTGTGAGGCTTGGCTGCTGCCTGGGGTGAACAGTTCAAGTGGCCCTTGAGACACAGACCACGCATACCATAGCCAAAAAAGATTTTTGGGGGCTGTGTCATCTGGCCATTCAATTTCCCAAATATCAAACTGCCCCACAATGGCAATGAAATTTGGTGAGCCCTATCCCCTCTGTTGGCAAAGCCTGCGTAGTGAAGAGGGAAGACAAAAATATTTTCCCTAGCCTTTTCTATCCTCTTTCATCTAACTTTGGACCCGGTCATGGGGAAGTGAGTGGAGGGCCAGTTGATAATACAGACTGTGCACAGAAGTTGAATAATGGACTGGGAAGCCAAATACCCTCCACTCAGCAACTCTCTTTTTCAGAAACTTTACTATCAACTCTTCATGCTTTTCGTTGTCCCTGTATTATTTTCAAGGATCCGATGTAATCAAGAGATAGCAGACATTTGATAGAGGGCCATTTGAGAAGACACACTCCTGATGATTTTTATGAAATCGTTCATAATTCAGTTACATCTACAGTTTTAAAAAGCAATTCAGTTACAGAAGAAAGATTTCTGTGCATCTGGCGATCTTTGTTGATGCACTAGTTTTCCTTCCTTCCACCTGGAAAAATGGATGTTTGCTTACCATGGGAGCAGAATGAGGGCAATGCAATGTGGGAAGATGATGTCAAATACCAATGAAAATACCCAGAATGCTGCGAGGATAAGTGAACTGTGAGATAGGTTCCCACAATGCACTGCTGCAACAGTCAATGTTTGCCAATAGAATGTGGCAGCAATAAGTCGACTTTGTGTGGAGTATGTGGGGAGGTGAAGATAGTCAAATTCAAATTTATAAAATCCAGTGTTACAAAATCGATATTAATAAATTCGTATCTTGTAGTGTAGATGTAGCTGAAGATTTCATTATTATAATACAAGGAAGGTGCATGGTGCTCTTTTTTCAGTGATTTGTTAACAGTTTACTCACTACCACTTACATATCTGAATTCAGGGAACAGACATTATGGGGTTTTCAGGCTGCAGGGTGGTGGAGATGAAGCATATCACAGAGGTGACAAATTTATGCTCTGTAGAGACGTTGTTAGCTACATCATATGACAACTGAACCACAAAGTGGCATTAGCATCAGCTGTTTTCCTTCTTGCTAGAGTCTACCAGAGACTGAGGAGGTAGAAGGAGAAAGCAGGAGAGAATGTGCATGGATTTGTGCGTATGTGTAATTGTGATATATTGCTCGGTTGCTGTCCAGGCATTTTGAGCTAGGAATGACTGGCCCAGTGAGTGAAATAATATCACAGATTTATTTTGAACCCATCCACTAAGGTTTCTTATTTTCCTCTGCCCTGACCAAAATGTCTTTTATGCCTCAGAACATGGTATCTCCATAAAACCAACTTAAAAATATAGTACAAACTGAACTATTTCTAAAAATAGAAGTTTGGGGTTACTTGGGTCTGGAGGTGGAACTACCTTTTCTCTCCAAGAACTCATGTCTTATCCAATGGGTACTTTATTTTTAATGTTATTCTACTTATTGTATTAAATTTAGCTTTACATAGTATAAAACTTATTGAACTGGGTTGTAAAATCAGCATTCAGTATTAATATTGGAAAATTGTGGGATAACATGGGGAGATTAAATGCACTCAGCCACATTCTGTGCTTTTCACACCATTGCAAAAGAAGTAAGTGAACGTTCAAGTACAAACTTAAATCTTGGATAATGTTAATGTCACATGTTACTAAATTTTCATACCAAATTAGGGACTTGTTGACTTTGGGAATTAGTAATGAAATGCAAAGCATTTTGTCTCCAGTCACTAGTCCAAATGTGGGTCAGGTTGGTGGTACCAAAACATTATTCCCTTGGATTGCTGCTTGATGGTCTATGTAAAATTCATTGGTTCCTCAGTCCTAGTAGGAAAGTGTATAATTAATATAATGCCACTCTCACAACACACCCTAATTTACACCGTTGCTGGTGTTTTTCAGAGCAGCCAAAAAGCAAATGGACATAGCAACATAACAATGTGTCTAGTAACAAGTTGTTTTTCCAGTGAATGGGTGACTTGCACTATTTTACTCCAAATATGTCTTGTAAGAGACCAATAAGCAGTAGAAGTGTTAGTAATGCTGCTAAGAGTAAGCTTGTGGGAATACAATAATCAATACAGCAAAAGGTATCATTTTTGCAGAAACTGAAGAAGGGCAAAGCAGTAGGTTGTTCCATCATGATTCTCAGTGAAATAAAATTAGAGAGATTAGCTAAGTACAATATTGACCTCTCTTCGTTCAGCGAATTCTCTGTGTCTGCACTCATCAGCTCCTTAGGATGATGGACAAGAGAAGTTCAACCTCTACTTTATAACCCACTGAAATGTCTTGGGGCCCATGTCTACAAAAGGAAACATTTAGAAGGAAAGAAACATCTTCAACTAACTAAAATGTTTGTGAATTCCAATGCCACTAAAATTTTTCCTGTTACCATATTGAGTATACTAGAATTTACCCAACCTGGGCTCTTGATGAAGCAGAAAAATGCCTGGGCAAGAAGTTTATCGCAAATATTAATGAAAGGCTCAGGTGTAATCTAGAGTAAAAATTGCAAAATCACAAACACAGGCATTAGGATATGGATCAAAAATAATTTCTTCATGCATATACAGAGCATAGAAGTTGTTGTTGGGGAAAGGGTTTGGCAATTAAAAGCAAAAGTGGTAAGAGCTTGAAAGGAGAGAGAATAGCATGATAGCTGAGAGAAAGTGTTCTGAGGCCTTTTAAAACTGATACTGACAGGGTATTCCAAACTCAGTGAAAGACACTGGAATTTTTTTTTATCAGTTACATTTGTAAAGTTGGTGTAATCGAAGTTAGAATTTGGCTCAAAATAGGTTGTGAATAAAACAACAAACAATTCATCATATCAGTTTCACCTCTTTCCCTGCAAATTGTCATTGAGTTCATTGCTATCTCCCAAATTTATTCACTATTTGAAATTATTGGTAAATGATTATGCAGAAATATTCTTAGTTTGCAGATTGTTTATGAAAAGGTCATTGCAACTATATGTCTGAAGCAGAAACCATATTAGTTAGTTATAGTTGAACATACAACTCATATGTTTCTGCTTCCTGGTTGGATGAGAATAACTATTAAGAAATGAGTCCACTCATGAATGTGTGATTATGAATTCAAAATTTACTTGCTGGAATTCTCCAACATTTACTTAAAATTTGCTGTTTATGCCAGTAAATGAATGTGCGAGAATATCTGTGGCAGATGAACAGCACAGTTTGATAACGATAGTCAAAAGAATTTTCTTTTAAAATTAAAACAAAAATTCACAATTTTTCTGTATTCAACAATTTTTAGTTTTCCAATAATATGACCAATCTTGGCTTGTGGTAAATAAATAAAAAAAAAAAAGTGTTTTACTCTCTAAGAATTGTACTCTGTACAGCATTTTAACAAGGGAGATGGGGAGATGTTTGTCTAATACTGAGGATATATATATAACTATATATATAAGATACATATTTATATTTATGTATCTTAGAATGCCAAAATGCCTTCCAGGGGTATGCAGATCCTTTAATAATAGTGTTTTTTGATAATCGTGTTCAAGGTTGATTTGAGGAGATGTCCTGGAGATGAAAGGTTCACAATTTATACCCTCTATAATGGATTAATCATTCACTTTACACCATGTTTATCTTAGCAAACAATTTACCATACATGAAGAGTAGTAATTTTATTTTATATTAGGATGTCCCAAGTGTATCTTAGACATATCCCCTTAATAGATGAAGCCTAAATTCAGCTGTCATTTGCAAAGTGGTAGAACATCATTTGAGTTATTAACAACTTTGCTTGCCTGTAGGTGACACTGTTTCACCATTTATATGAACATTGTCTAAAATCTTGTCTAAGGACAAAAAAAGGAGTTACATTAGAATAATCTGAGAGTGATTCAAATAAATATATGCATTTACTGGTTCCTTCCATCTTGATAAGAGAGCTGGAGTATTAAGTATGAGTGGATGAATGGCATACTTTTCAAAGACGGCAGCAATTTATGAAATTATTTCTGATTAATTAGTTTACTAGCATCTCTACGTCTGTTCACTATCCCCTTGACAGACAAGATGTCAAAAAGATCACTCTACAGTGTTTCTAAAGGCTAATGTAATAAACTTGTAGGATAACACACTAGTGGAAAATCTTAATTCACTGCTAAGTTGTGGAAATATAAAAGCAACGTTAAAATGTTCTTAGTCGTGCAAGTCATTTAAATTAATAATGTGTGACATTAAGTGAAATCTCAGGGAGGATTTTGTCCCTACAGGAAAAAGGATACTGCTTACAGAGAAAATGAAAAATTCTATGAGGCTTGAGCAATCATCTATCTCTACAGCTACAGTGTTCATACTGCCAGATGTTCAGGTGCTGCTGCAGCTGCTTTGACATGTATATCTTTCTTCCAGGCAGAAAACAATATATACATCAGCCCAGGTGCAAGGTGGCCTTGCCAGCAAATCTGCCTCCTCCTAGCTGTGACATTCATCCACTCCCCATCAGAATGTGTACATTAGAAGGAGATTGTAATTAACCCCCGGAAAGAATAGGTTTCACTAAAGTGATGTGCACAGTAATGATATTGTTAGCTTCCTTAATTTCCAGTTTCACCATCAATTATGCCATGTGTTTCATCCAGTTGGTGCTACCCTCCCAGTGTTAATTATAACCTACAAGACTGTTACAGTTAATTTTATGGCAAGCATATTGTCTCTTCAAGGCTCCAGAGCAGCTCATAAATTATCTTGAAGGTAGAATGTAACTTGGGGAACTAGTTATGAAAATTCCATCCATCTCGCTTAGGAGGTGCAGCTGCTACTGTCAGCTGCCTTGCTGCAGCATTGTGAAGGAATTATGGTGGGTCAGGTTTAAGACGCTAGGCCCAGACTGTCACGGAGGAAAAAGGCTGTGCTGGCCCTGTCAGACAAGTACCTTCTGCCAATCCCTTGTGGTTTCACTTTGCAGTCAGTAAAAGGCAGCCAGTGCAGGTGGATGGTCCCCAAGCTGTCTTTGTTCATTACGTTACAGAAACTTGTTTTAGTTAGGCAGGTACGGAGACCTTTTCACTGTTGTCATCGTCTGCAAAGACTGAGACAGACAACTCTATAAATAACTCCGTGCTATGTTAGGGCAGTGGTAGCAATAGTGAGCAGTGTGGGAGGAATGATTAGCACTGCGCACACACACACACACAGTAGCCCACTGGGTTGTAAAATGATTGTTAATTTACTTGTTGGAAGGGGTTGGTTTGGAGGAGCACATCTGTTCCTTTTTATTTCATATACATAATTTGATGAGGTGAGATTTAATTGCTAAGTAATTTGTATGAAAGTTTGGCATTGCACAAACATGTTTTTATATTGGGATTAGTTTTATGAAGTGTGTGTTTGTTTAATTTTTCAGTTACAGAACTGAAACCTAGTTCAAGCCCTTGGGGCTTAGGAAAAAAAAAGAGAAAGAAAAGCACTCTCTACTGGATGAGACTTCCATTAAGCATATTTGTATAATTACTATAGATGCCCTTTTATTTCTGATGGCCCTTCCTTTGAAATTCTGGGTGATGAGTTTTGAAAGCTTTAAAGCTCTGGGAGTGCCCTTCAGCATTTGTCTTCATTAACTACAAGTCAGGTTTTTCTGATGATACACTTTTCTCTGCATTTTATAGCGTCCAAAAGCATCCCATATTTAGTCACTGGTGTCTTTCCCTGTTGCCTATAGCTGCTGAATGAACACTGAAATTTGGTACTTGTGCAATTCCATATACAGTCAGGGATACTGCAGATGCATATATTCAGGGCCTTTGTGAACTGACTTAAGGAGAAAAGTACAATAATAAAGAACAGCAGGGACAGTGTATCACACCATGCAGTTTTACATTCAATTTTAGTTATTTTTGATCATTTAGAATGTCCAAGAGCAAATTTTACAGAATAACGAATATTTGATATGTGCTTCCTTAATTTGTAAGCACTTTGCTTTTAAACCTTCTCAAACTAGGGAAAGTAGACATCCGCACATCAATGGTGCCATTTCTGGAGGTTGGGGTGGCAGCAGCCATGAGTGCAGGGATGCTGCTTGCTCTTCGTCCTCATCCCCTAATTGTTGGGCAGCAAAGAGAAAGTACAAATTTTTCCTCTGCCAAGTCCCTTCACGGGCCAGGAGTAAGGAGCATGTATGAAAGCCACATGCTTTTTTTTCTCCTGGGGCAATGGGAAGAAGTGCGAGCAGCATCTGTGTATGCATAGCTGTCCCCTTGGCCCTTCGGACACAGCGCCTTTGCTACACATAGAGATTCTCAAAAAGTGCATTAGTGAGGTGCTACAGTACATTCATTTATCGGAGGGGTAGCCGTGTTAGTCTGGATCTGTAACAGCAACGAAAGGTCCTGTGGCACCTTATAGACTAACAGAAAAGTTTTGAGCATGAGCTTTCGTGAGCACAGACTCATTTCATCGGATGCTGGTCTTGGAAATCTGCAGGGCCAGATATAAATAAGCCAGAGCAAGGGTGGGGATAAGAAGGTTAGCTCAGTCAGCAAGGGTGAGGCTTACTACCAGCAGTTGATCTGGTTTATTATTGTACTTTTGTCCTTAAGTCAGTTCACAAAGGCCCTGAATATATGCATCTGCAGTATCCCTGACTGTATATGGAATTGGTTCAGATCAACTGCTGGTAGTAAGCCTCACCCTTGCTGACTGAGCTAACCTTCTTATCCCCACCCTTGCTCTGGCTTATTATACCTGGCCCTGCAGATTTCCAAGACCAGCATCTGATGAAGTGAGTCTGTGCTCACGAAAGCTCATGCTCAAAACTTTTCTGTTAGTCTATAAGGTGCCACAGGACCTTTCGTTGCTCGTACGTTCATTGACACTTTGTTTTTCCCTGCATGTTGAATAGTAACAGAGAGTAAGCCGTGCTAGTCTATACACTATCAAAACAAAAAGCAGTCAAGTAGCACTTTAAAGACTAGCAAAATAGTTTATTAGGTGAGCTTTCGTGGGACAGACCCGCTTCTTCAGACCATAGCCAGACCAGAACAGACTCAATATTTAAGACACAGAGAACCAAAAACAGTAAGCAAGGAGGACAAATCAGAAAAAGATAATCAAGGTGAGCAAATCAGAGAGTGGAGGGGTGGGGGGAAAGCTCAAGAATTAGATTGAGCCGTCTGCATACTTGGCTCAATCTAATTCTTGAGCTTTCCCCCCACCCCTCCACTCTCTGATTTGCTCACCTTGATTATCTTTTTCTGATTTGTCCTCCTTGCTTACTGTTTTTGGTTTTCTGTGTCTTAAATATTGAGTCTGTTCTGGTCTGGCTATGGTCTGAAGAAGCGGGTCTGTCCCACGAAAGCTCACCTAATAAACTATTTTGCTAGTCTTTAAACTGCTATTTGACTGCTTTTTGTTTTGCTTTTGTTTTTCCCTGTGGAAATTCCAGGAAATGTGACTCTGATACATATAGAGGTCCATTTTTTCCAAATGTGAAACTCTTGGTCTGAAGTTTCCTATGAATCACTAACATAGCGTATCAATACACAGCTGTGGCCATATTATACCTTCAGGCCACACAGGCATTATTGGCTGCGGCTCAGTATCATGTTTATGCTGCAGCCCATGGTGGCAAAAATTAGGTCAGTCAGGAATGTGAATATTCCACCTCCCTGAGTGACACAAGTTACAGTGATTGTAAGTACTTGTGTGCACAGCCCCATGTCAGGGAGAGAGCTTCTCCAACCGACATAGCTTCTGCTGCTCACAGAGGTTTTTTTTTTTTTTAATGCCACTAGGAAAGTCTCTCTCTCTCTCTCTCTCACACACACACACACACACACACACACACACACACACACACACTCACTCCCCTCCCTCCCTCCCTCCAACATAGCGCTTGTTGCCGCGTGAACTGCCGCAGCGCAGCTGTTAGCAGTATAACTGCCCTGCTGTATGTATAGATGTACC
The DNA here is from genome assembly GCF_033958435.1 of Carettochelys insculpta. Taxonomy (NCBI): domain Eukaryota; kingdom Metazoa; phylum Chordata; order Testudines; family Carettochelyidae; genus Carettochelys; species Carettochelys insculpta. The sequence goes on along the minus strand of NC_134150.1, from coordinate 12,224,660 downwards.
CCAAGGCACGTTATTGTCTTGAGAAGAGAACAGAATCCTAAATGTTGACCATTTTAAGAAACCAGAACACTGAATCTTCTTTGTTATTCAGGGCTGGATTATGCCTTCAGGGACAGGCTTGAGCAGTAGTGGAATTTAAACTGTATCATCCTGTGCCAGAAGCATTGTATCTCAGAGATACAAATCATCTCTTGCTTCCTCCTTTCTTTGCTCCCAGGAGTGGAGGAGTTGGGTAAGAGGAGGGAAACAGTTGTTTATTTTTGGCATATGCCATTTAGTGATACATTGGTTCACTCTGCTAGGCTCCTGTGAAACATGTTGTGTGATCCACTGAAGTTTGCAGTGTTGTTGTGGCCATGTCAGACCCAGGATATTAGAGAGACAGTGTGGGTGAGATAACAGCTTCTATTTTACCAGCTTCTGTGGTCTGAAAGAGTCTCTCTTTCACCAACAGAAGTTAGTCCAATAAAAGATATTACCTCATCCACCTTGTCTCTCAACTGAAGTTTGACTTCTGACCATAACTGTATGAAGATCATCCATCAGTGTCACCAAAACAGTCCCAGTGTTGTCGCTCATTCTGTGTTCTGATTGAGAAGGATTGAAGATGTCTGCATTGATTAGCAGTTGTTAGAGTATGGTTGTCATTCATTTTTGGATGAGTTTTCTTATGAAGAGGGGCCTGGGGATATACAGTAAATTTTAAGATTGCTAGAGTCCAGTACTGGTTTTAAAAGGGCTGATCAGACTATTGCATGCTTCAAATAAGCAGGTGTATTTATTTAAACGAAAAAAGTGTTGGTGAATCTTAGTTGTTTGATTCTTTTCTCGCATACATTGTTTTTAAATCAGTGTAACTCCACTGACTTCAGTAAATTTATTATTTTTTTAACCTATTGCAACAGAGACCAGAATAAGACCTCAGTAAATGTTTTCAAACTGTCATATGACTTTTCCAGCTGAATTTGGTAAGCAAAACTATCAGGACTGAAGTGTTTCTTTTAAATATAAACATTTTGTTTTATGCATCTGAAAAAGAAAACTGTACTACAATAAAGCGCTTTTGTTCCCCTACACTGTATATCCTGAGGCCAACTTCAAAAGAAAAACTGTAACTTGGAAAGTGATTGAACTGCTGATATTATGAAGCCATAGGTCATTTGGGAAAACTTATTAAAATAACTTTAAAAGGGTGGAGACGGGGCCTGGGAAGAGCCTGAAAAGTGGCTGCCGCAGAAATCTGCTGTCATATTTGAAGAGTTTTCTTAAAAACGTATCAGTGAAAAGCTTAGGGTTTGGGCTTTTTTTTTCCTCTCTCTCTCTCAATGCAGCTGGATTGACATAATAGAACAAAATGGCAGCACAGGAGTCATAGTCCATTGGGCCAAAAATTCGGGAGGAAAATGAATGTTTAAGGTAGAGTCAGTAATAGGTCAAAAACACTTAAGAGAAAATACAATTTATTTGGAGTTAGAGGCTCCTGTTTATAAATATGGAGTTTGTAAAATCAACTTGATCAAAACATTATACTTTGCATAAATAGTCATTTTTGAAATTAGGTGGCTAAAACGTGGAAGTATGCATTTGCCCAGTGCAACTGAAATCTTTTTATTTTTGTAAAATTTGCAAGTTGTCAGATGAACATGACCCATGCAGGTCAGACTGCAAAGTTATTTCTAGGTCTCAACTCCTGTGATTAACTCAAAAATCAATTGCAATTAATCACAACGTTAAACGACAGAATGCAGTTTAAACTCATTAAATATTTTGGACATTTTTTCTACATTTTCACATATATTGATCTGAATTGGAACACAGAATACAAAGTATACAGTATTCACTTTATCTTAGTATTACAATTACAGGTTGAACCTCTCTAATCCAAAACTCTCTCATCTGGCAACATACATAATCCGGCACCATTTTTAATTAGCGGGATGACCACCTATCATGGGTGTGGCCAAGTTTCCTGTGATCCCATAAAGTTTGATTCCAGCCACCAGTCCTGCCTTTCAGTGTTTTCTGCTGTTATTTAGCTCTAATTTATCCCCTAAATGTCTTCTAAGAGCCCATTAAGCAGTGGAAGTGTTGGTAATGTGCTAGAATATATTGATCTCCTGTCTGGCAAATTCTCTTGCTCAGCACCAATCAGACCCCATGGGTGCCGGACGAGAGATGTTCAACCTGTAGTTGCACCTTGAAATAAGAAACAAAAGAAATAGTATTTTTCAGTTCACCTCATACAAATAGGCTGCGTCTACACTAGCATTTGGTTTTGAAATTAATTAGAAAGGGGGCCTAATTTCAAAAAATACCCTGGAGCATCTACGTGCATAACAGCCTCTTTCAAAATTATTTCTGGTGGAAACGGACACACGTTTTGAAATCGGTCTTCCCATCTGGTTTCAGGAAAAGTGCCCTCTTTTGAAATCCAGTTTCGAAAGAGGGTGTGTGTAGACGCTCCCCAGCCTGCTCTTTCAAAAGAGCTGGTTCTCCATGGTGGTGGCCACAGGGAGCACAGAGATGCCCTTGACATCACCAGCAGGGCTCGATGTTCTCTGGCTCCAGCCACTTTTAAAGCTGCAATGACTTGGAAACCCCATGCAGGAAGCTGAGATTTTGCTTGCAGCCACAGAAGCATGAGCTCCACCAGATACACCCTGCAGCTGTTCCCACATCCTAATGATGCACCCCGCCAGCCTGATGGTGAGCAACCAAGAGCCCCAGGGACCACCCCGCTTCCCAGCCAGAGGGGTCACCAGAGGCCAGCCAGGGACAGAAAAGGAGGAGCTCTTCATGGGCAGATGCCAAGGTAAAAGATCTCCTTGGCTTCTGGGGGAAACAATGAGGTGCTTCAGAATAGCACCGAACAGCCCCAGAATGCTGCAGCCTTCAAGCAACTGTCGCAGGGTCTCCAGAATCATGGCCAACCATCCCCATGGCTGATCGAGTAAGATCAAAGCCAAAGAACTTCGGCAGGCCTACTGTCAGTCCAGGGACTCGGCTAGGTGCACAGGGGTAGAGGCTACTCTGAGTTGCCCACATCACAAAGCACTAGACCACCTCCTTGGCCCCAAGAATGTGGGAGAACTGGAGGCCATCATTGACACTGGTGGCCCTGAGACTCACCCTGAGCCAGAGCCACAGGACCAGCTGGGACTCTAAGGCCAGACCAGGGCAAAGGAACCAGAGGTTTCATCAGAGGAGGAGGCTCTCTGGTCATTGTCATCACCTCTGGCTCCTCCAGCCAGGCCCTTTTGTGCTGCGCCTCCCTGGATGTGTTCGCTGGAAACCCAGGTAGATAACTGGAGATTCAGGAAGCCGGGGCTGGGGTGGAGCCACCCTTTTCTGTGTCTCTTAGCCACGTTGCAGGCCCAGGTGTTGTGGCACCCAGCACCTGAGCTTATGGGCAGCACCACAACCCTCCTGCCAGAGGAAGGGCGCAGGGGGTGGACCACATCCAGCAGTTGCCTCACAGATGAAGTCCCACTGGCTGCACGGAACCCCCAGGGAGGTGGGTCAGGCAAGTGGATGGTGGGTTGGGAGATGGCTGGGATGGTGATGCGGGGCCTCCAGGACCAAGTGGCAGCATTAATGGGTCACCTCTCTCTCCCCTTGTCTCCTCATCTACATCCTCTGTGGGCTGGGACAGTCCCATTCCAGTACCCAGGAGCCCCGCCCCACCCTCCAAGGGAACCGGGGAACCCCCATCCCAGCAGCCTGGGCCATTGCATGGCCAGCCCCAGAGGGCCTGGCAACACTGCAACCCAGAGAAGTCTAAGGCTTCCCATACCACGGCCATTCGCAAACAGATGGTTGTCCTGCAGCAGTGGTTCCATATGGACATGAGGACAGGATCTGGTGGTGGGAGGTGTGGAGCGAGGTGGCTGTGGTGCTCTGGCACATTGCCCACTTGGAGCCAGAGCATCCAGCCACCCCTTCTGCTGCCCCTCCTTCCCTCCCCACTTCTGCCCCTGAATTGGCCACCCTGATCCCATCCAACCTCTCCCCAGCTGCCTGGCTCTCACTGTCACAGTGTCTTGTCACCAGTGCAGGCCAGAGGAAGGCAGCCTGCCCCTGTCTCCAGCCCACCAGACCCCAGCCCCAAGGCAGTGGTAACACCCTCTCCCTGGCCCTACCTCCCCACAGTCCTTGCCCCATCCCAGCCCGAATGGGGCCCTGCACCCGTTGAGGGTCACAGCATTCCACCCCTGTGGACAAGTAAGTCCCTGCTTCAAGTTTCTTGGCCTCACTCTCCCTATTGTACATAGTTCTGCCCCGTTCGCCCCTGTAGGTAGCCCCCTATTATATTTCACATACACCTGTTTAACGTTATTGTCGTTTATTTACATGTTCCATTGAGTGCAGTTTTTGTGTTAAGATAACTGTAACCAAAGAGTTTTTCATGCACCCTCGTGTCCCTTGTGCTTTTGGGGGCAGCAGTGCAGGGTGGTTGTATGGGGGACAGCAGTGCATGGTCGTTGCATAGGAAGTAGCGGTACAGAGTGGGTGGGGGCTGGAGGGTTTCAGGGGGAGACTCACTGGGGCTCCCATTCAAAGGCCTCCTGGAGGGCCTCCCTAACCCTAACCCTAACCCCATCTTAGTGTGCATGGGGCCACGCCCAGCTGTTCATAGCCGGGGCCGGTATCTGCAGTACACCTGCACAGACTGCTCATGCTTGCTCTCCACAATGTTGTGGACAGCACAGTAGGCTGCAGCCACCCTGCAAACATTGGGGATGCTGAAGTCCAGATGTGTCTGCAAACAACAAAAGTGCCCCTTCAAGCGCCCAAAATCCCACTCTACAGTATAGCAGGTGTGGTTCAGGTGCTCATTAAAAATGTCCTGACTGTGGGTGGTGTGTACCGTGTAGGGGTGCATCAGCCATGGCTGCAGGGATTATGTGACATTGGCCATGATGCAGGGTGGCATCATGATGGCTCCCAAGGGAATCTCCTGGGCAGGGACGTAGGTGCCATCATTCCTTTGGCGTCCCAGACAGAAGTTCTGGAAGACCCGGGCATCATGGACTCGTCCAGACCAGCCCACGCAGATGTCAGTGAAGCAGCCCTTGGCATCAACGAAGGCCTGCAGCACCACAAAGTGGTACCCATTCCAGTTAATATATTGCTTTGTGTTGTGATCCAGGGCCTGGATCACAATATGGGTTCTGTCAAGGGTGCCAAAGCAGTTTGGGAACCCAATGGCTGCAAATCTTGCCATGGCAGCGTCAAGAGCCCCGACCAGGATGGCCCTCTGCAGTAGGATGTGGTTTATTGCCCGATTGACCTGCATGTGAGGGAGGACATAGACAACTGGGCCTACACAGCACGGTGCCCCATAGCCCACCATGTCCCAGATGGTCCCCTGCAGGGCTCCCCAACCCAGGAGCCTACTCCTCCTCCCCATGGTGGGTGTGAGACCCCAGCCTGACTTACCTCCAGGAGGATGGCCCCAACAGTGGCCTTGCCGACCCTGAATTGGTGTCCAATTGAACCACAATACAATGGCTACCTTTTTCTCAAGAGGGAGTGCAGGCCACATGTGTGTCCTCATGCTGCAGGACAGGTGAGAGCCAGTGGCAGAGCTTCATGAAAGTCCGTTTGAACATCCTGAAGTTTTGGAGCCACATTTCTTCATCCCACTTGCCCACTACCAGCCTCTCCCACCAGTCTCCCCTGCTGGGGTATCTTCAGAGGTACCAGAGGCTACAGGGAGCAGAGCACTGAGAGTGCCCTGTGGCGAAGTCCTGCAGGACTCTGCTGGGAGGAATCATGGGATGCAGGGTCTCCACAAGGCCCAGGATGACTGTGACCAGCTGAGCACTGGGATTGGTGTGGGGACGTCCCCATCAGGCAGCTTTTGGGGCTCCATGCAAGTGGCTGTGATGAGGCCTTTGCTCCAGGCTGTCTTTAGTTAAGCAGCCCTCTGTGTGTGCAGGGTGGGTGTGTTTGGGGCAGGTCCTTTAAGGGAGTGGCTGGTTGCAAGCCCTGGAAGGGCTTGTCAGCCCTCCGACCCCGTCCGCGATGTTTCCTGGCTTGTTCTTTTGACAGGGCACACACTTCTGTCTGTATGCTCCCTTTTGAAGGAAGGAGACGATCTTTTGAAAGAGCGGATCATAAGATCCACTTCATGCATGTAGATGTGGCCTTCTGAAATCCTGTCTTTTGATCCCCAAATTTCAAAATTCTACCTTTCGAAATTGGGGAGTAGTGTAGATGTAGCCATACTGTAGTGGAATCTCTTCATTGTGATAGAGTTGCTTACAAATGTAGAATTTTTTTGTTACCAGAACTGCACTCAAAAATAAAACAATGTAAAACTGTAGAGCCAATGAGTCTACTTAGTCCTATTTCTCTTTCAACCAATTGCTAAAAAAGTCAGTTTGCTTACATTTACAGGTGGTAATGCTACCAGCTTTTATTTACAATGTAAGAATAGGTGTTTTCATGTCACTTTTGTAGCCAGCATTGCGAGGTATTTACGTGCCAGATGTTCTAAGTGTTCATATGCCCCATCGCGCATCAGCCACTTTCAGAGAATGTGCTTCCATGCTGATGATCATTAAAATAATAATGTGTTAATTAAATTTGTGGCTCATCTTCTCAGTAGAAGAATTGTATGTTTCTCATTCTGTCTTATCCACATTCTGTCATATATTTCATGCTTGGGAAGTCTTGGATGATGATCCAGCAAACGTTCAGTTTAAGAACCTTTTGACAGCAGATAAGACAGGATGTAAAGTGCTAATTCAAGATTTCTCAGAATAGCTACAGCACTTGACCTAAGGTGTAAGAATCTGAAGTGCTGTCCAAAATCTGAGGGGAACAAGATATGGAGCATGCTTTCAGGAGTATTAAAACAGCAACACTCCTATGCTGAAATTACAGAACCCGAAACACCAATAAAAGAAAATAAACCTTCAGTAGTGGTAGCTGTCTCAGGATGAAAATGAACATACATCAGTTCACTCTGCTGTGGATAGTTATCCAGTCATTCGCATGTGGATGCTTGTCCTTTGGAATGGTGGTTGAATCATGAAGGAACATGTGAATCTTTAGCTCTTCTGGCAGGTAAATATTTTGTGATAGTAGCTACAAGAGTGCCTTTCAGGTGACATTAGAAACAAGAAATCAGCATTATTTCCTGCAAATTGTAAAAAAAACTTGCATGTCTGAGTAGTTGGCTGAACAAGAAATAGGACTGAGTGGACATTAGGCTCTTAAGTTTTACTTAGTTCTATTTTTTAATTCAGTTATTTTTGTATATGTCTACAAAAATGCTATCTCTTTTCATTTTTACAGTGCAAATTTTTATAAGAAAAATAAATCTAAAGTGGACACTGTACAGTTTGTATTCTGTGTTTGTAACTGAAATCAATGTATTTTAAAATGTAAAAATATCCAAAATATTTAAATAAATGGTACTCTATTATTGTTTAATAGTGTGATTGATTGCATGATCAATCATGATTTTTAATTGCTTGACAGTCCTATTTAGTTCTTGTCCCTCCCATTAACCTCTTCTAGCACTTTTTGTTTACCAGTATTGCCAATCCTTTTTTTTTTACTAAATGTACTGAGATGAGAAATAAATTTGTTGCATTTACTCCTTTCCATAGTTTCATAATCAATTTCTGGTAAATAAGTCTCTTGTATGAGAACCATTTTGCAACTGGTCTTGAGTCACAAGTTAATAAAATATCCTTCATTAGGATTGTTCAAACTATATACATTCCCTGTCACGATATTTGCATAATTTGTGTTATATGATCCAGAAAACAAGAAGATAATTACACACCTAGGCCACAGACTAACAAACCAGGCATCTGAATTCACTCAGTTTTTATTGAAAGAAAAATATTAATACAGGAATGTTTTTTTCATTCTCGTCGTATTTTTCCTCTTCATCTGACAAAAGGAAACATTAAGAAAACTGCAAATTGTCAGAAGCAGTATGAAGAAAAAGAGGAGCATTCCTTTTATTTTATTTTTTGTAATTACAAATGATGTTTTCAATATGCTTAAGTGTTATTGGGTGCCATCAATTATGAATCCTAAAATAGAATTTCACCCTTAATTTTTACTTGGCTCACTTCACTTTATTTAAGCATGACATTTTCTGTTTCACACAAAAATATGTACAGGATTTATTGGTATTTGCATGAAAAATAAAATAATTTTCATGTTTTATAGGAAACTTAATACACTCTCACAGATGGTCCCGCTCAGGTGTGATTTTAATTACGAGATACCACAAAGCCTGGCACAGTAGGAAGTCTCTTAATAAATGTCCTAAGGCTTTTGTCTTCACATGTGAAAAAGCCTTTTTATTGAGTAATTAAAATATTTTCTTTTATTGGCTGATTTTAAAAATGAACAAGATTCTTAAAAAGAAATATGAGGGCTTGCAGAGTTCAGAATCTACCAATTTGAATTGTTTCTTGAGTGTGGAAAAGAAAGTTTTGTTTTTGAATTTCTTTTTTTCTGCTTTCTAAATTTGGTGTTTGAAAAAGCAAAGCCTAGACAAATGTGTTAATATATTAAATGTGCATGAACATGAATAATTTATTAACAAATGAAAATGTGTTCTCTTTATGTACTATGCTTGATTTTCATTTGTCACTTTGTTTAGCATTAAAGAGCTGGGTTTAGTAAAACACTGTACTGAGAAAAGCCAATAATAAATTATATCCGGACAATAACACACAGCTTTTATTAATAAAATACAAATTATATAGTCTTATTGTTAAATATATTATAATAATGTTATATTGTCTCTCCCTCCCTTAGTGGGGAATTATGAGGACTTCAAGTAAGGACCTCAGTGTCCTGACATGGTTAATTATCCATAGATAATGGTTATCAGCAATAGCTATTATAAGCACCACAGCCTCACTGTTGAGGCCTTATTAAGTGTTTTCACTCTCAGGTGCAGAGCATCTATGCACATTTTCACAGAAACAAACATCTGTGTTTTCTTTATTATATTATACATCACATTCAATGCCTTGTTTATTATAGCAAAACTAATGATGCACATTCAAACCTTTATGTCTCACATTATATTGTGGTAGTATATTTGCTACAAATATGTTAATTTAGCTTTCATAAGTCATTTATCTTTGCTAATACATAATGTATCTTATTCAGAGTGCTACAGCTCTGGAGTTCATTGCATGAAGACCTTATTTAAATATTGTTAAAAATTCTTTTGAGGGTCATAAGAAATAGGTAGAATTAACTTACGGTGAGTGGCTAGAAAGGCAGAAATTTCTAGGTTCCCAAATCCTGTTCCATAACTTTCTTCTTAAGACATAGTACCAGAGAGACACAGTTATTGGTAATCATTATTCCAAATCTGGAACAGTGAAAATATTGAGCGTATAAAAGAATCATAGGTTGTGTATCCTGTGAGATTGAATGGGTCTCATGGGAGGAAGTTCTTCAACTTTAGATAGTTATAAAACACTTTAAATTATGGTTTGGAAAATGCTTTCCTCCTTATGCATGTAGCCTAGGACATAGCCTCTAGGTTAACTGATTCGTTTAAAGTTAGCTTTTAAGTAAAAAGATAAGATATGTATAAAGCAGTAATGCAAGAAGCCTCCAGGCCCAAACCTGAAATAAATTATTGTAAGCAGTTACCATAAAGAAGTTAGGGCTATAAGCTTTAGCATTAGTAAGGTAGTAGTAACCCTAAGTTATAAACTGTCACAAGATATAATTTTGCAATAAAAAGTATTGCTGAAATTCTCTATAAGGTACTGATAGGCACCTGCAAAAACTCAGGTGATGCGTTGCAGTGTTGTAGGATAGGAACGTCGGCGGATGTTTAACATCGGGATTACTACAGTAACTAACTATATGTGCTAATAAGGTTAAAATAATTAATATACTAGCCTATAAAATAAGGACACCCAACAATGTGAGAGAGAGAAAACTAGAGGCAAAGGAGCTTGAACTCCCTCATGATTATTCATGGCAATCATCAGATCTTGTAATAGGGCTAGCTACAGTCTAGACCATTGAGACTTGACAATTGGATCACTTGGTGAGCAAGAAGTAGCATAGAACCCTAATGGGTATTATCTGTCTTCACATGAATAGAGAGACTATGCGTATGACATAAAGTTGATATTGCATTACTGTTACATTCTTGTTTGGGTCAGAATGTCTACATTCACTAATTATGTTGATAAGACTGTTGCAAAGTCAAAAACTTTATCCTAAATTTGAGTGTTGCAGCCAATTTAACTGTAATCTAATAACTCTGAACTTCTAATGAATACTGAATAATGGAATGGAAAGAGCAAATGCAAAATTTACATAAATGGAGTCCCATTTAGGCTGAGGACTACCAAATATAGGGTGGGTTTTATGGTCTTTGAAGACTGTTGGTCAATATCACAGACTATCTTTTACGAGCTAAATCACATTTAAACATGCCAGTGAGGTATATGGACATTGTTGGGCCTGTGCCCTCAAATTGTGTGCAGTGTTGAGCATGTGCATTTGGGTGGGCATTATGATGCTAGCACTCATGGTTTTATCATAGATTTCACGTTATTGGCCATTTTTGAAGTCATGTGATTACATGAAAACTCTTAGCTTACGATTGTTCTAAAAGTAAGTATTCAACCTTCCTGGCTGCTGAAAAGGCAAGTCAAGAGACCCCAGATTTTTTTACATTATGTAGTCATGATTTTTTGGAACCTGGTGCACAATTATTTAATGGTTGGCATTGTGAGTGCTGGATGCACAATGGGAAAGCTGCAGCAGTCTGTGTCATAGTAAGATGAAGAACAATGCCATCAGTTAATACTAAGGGACAGGAGTATGGTTTTTGTTCAGGGAAAATCATATAAACATTTCCTCTTATTTAGTGGTGTTGGGAGCTTTTCATCTTTAGTGAATGCCTACTGCACTTTTGTCAACTTAAACTGAGGCTAAAGACACCTCTGAGCTATTTTAGCTACTGCTAGAGAATCACAGATTCACTACTAATTTCTCCACTGACATAGCTCTAAAATCGGAACTATTCAGTGGAAATCAGTGGAGTTACGCTAGTGTGAGGGGAGAATCAGATCCCCTGTTGTACAGCTTGGGCTTTATAAGGGTCTGTATCTTATCCTCTATTCCAACTTATCCTGTGTTATGAAAAGGTATAATAGAACCTGTGGATTTGGAGTGCAAGGTGTGCTAGCTTGTTTTATGTTTTGTTATTGATTATTTACTGAGTGGCAGCAGAATATTCGATGATTTAGAAAAATAGAGGATGGGGCATGCCCTGAGGAGTTTACAGTCTAGTATAGGCAAGAAAATTATTTATTTTCTCCTAATGTTAAGTGGGATATATATAGGGAGAGTAGTCCTTCATGGGATGTAATAGACTAGGAGATGGTATTGGAGTTAGCTTGTCAGTTTCTCTGTTTAATATTTACATTGGTCCTGCCCCTCCTCGCTGAATCCTGCCCTATCACTGATGAGTTAAAAGAGAACAGCAGCGTTTAAGGACACTGTGAATACATAACTCCTTGAAGAAGAGCTAGATCTGTGGCATGTGGAAACATGCAGTTTCTGCACAGATGGGTCTGACCACTCACAGACCTTAAGTGATCTTTGGTTTTCAGCTCTCAAAAAAATCTTGCTTCTGCTGTTGAACAAGCTCCCTTACTCTACCTCAGGAGAACAAAACAGTCAAGGTTTTGGCTGCTACCCAGAAAAGAAATACATGCAAAGGGGATAATCTGGCCCTCCGCGGTACTACTAGAAAAGCAGAGTGCACTTAAATATGTCAAAGGTTAGGCCCAATGGCCCAATATTTAGAGTTGCTGAGCATAGTAGGCAATGGGAATTGTGATGCTAGAGAATTAGGCCTACCTGTTTGTGACTCAGGTGCAGTCAATTTCACTTTAATTCACTGGTTGCTGATGTGGAGTGTGCCTCTTAAAAAGGAATTTTGCCTATTCAGGGCTCCATTATGTGGCTTTGCCATAAGCCCTGAGTCAAGGAGGCAGCGCGTGTTTGAAGACAAGGGATCACAATCTAGCTTGCACTAGAGGGAAAGTATTCTGCCTTATGATACCTTGCATAGAGGATTTCCTCTTCTCTGCCATGTTAATTAGCACTATAAAGGAGTGGAGTCAAGGTTCTGCCCATATCCACTCTTTTTTTATCCACCTGCCTGGGAGTGGGGTCTGGAGAGCATGAGCCCAGCAGATGTGGCTGTCCTCTCCACACTGCTATCATGGGTAGTTCATGCAAAGGAGAAGGGAGATGTTTAAGAACACTTAGCCTTCTGCGTGTGCATGTGACAGTCCACAATTGTACTTTTAATATCTACCAGTGTCACAATGCAAATAATTTTTAGTAATCATGAAGGAAGAGAGGTTGGCAGTCCTGAAGACTGAAGTCCTGTCATTGAAAAGTATGGTAGGAACAATGCCTGTTTCTCCCACGGCATTTCATGTTATAATCTAAACTAAAGCATTATAAGGGAAGCATACAGAATCTAAAGACTCAAAAAAAATATGAGAGCTGGTTTCAATGTAAGTATGTAAACTTTAAAGGAGAGGCTAAAATCAAGCATCACACTTCTGGTAACTTAGTGTTGAATTCATCAATAAAATATAACTGATCTTGGTCTATCTTTTCTATCTTCATTGTAATCTTAAACATGAGGCATTTGGCTCATGAACGTAAAAAGTTTTGATCCTATGTTGTCAGGTAGGATGTCTAAAGAATCTTTGGTGAAACAAAAAAGTAATATACCAAGCCTCTGGAATTTCAGGCTTGTAATTTAGAAATATCGATATTATCCCATGTAATTTCTTTATTAAGATTCCTTAGCCTGAATCTGATACAGGTAGGAGCCAAGGCAAACAGTAACCATTTATAGTTATTCAGACTAGTTTGGATTTCACTATAATGTAAAAGAAAAAGAGCTCTTGGCTTCCTTTCAGGTGTGGTCCTGGAATAGAAAAGACGTTAAAATGTACCATGAAATGTTGCCATATGTTTCTAGAAGATTTTTTTTTTACAGTCCAGAATATATATTAGGTATCCTGAGTTCTCCTAATCCGTCAAACAATAGCTTCAACCTATTACAATATTCAAATTTTTGTGACAGCTTAGTATGGGAAAAATTTGTGACCCAGACTGAGATACACAGCTTCTGTTGAATTAAGTTCTAACTCCTTTCAAAGTAAGATGCACCACTGTGCAGGCACTTATGACACAAAGATGAGGTTTGAAGTCTATACACACTTATGTACCCACTAAGAAAGCAGTGACAGCTCTGTCCTGTGCTACATACGTGCAGGTGGAGGGAAAGGGGAAATGTGTATGCAAAAAGGACCATTCCTTCACAACTACTGGCTGTAGTACTGTCTATTGTGAGTAGCAGTGGAGTAAGTACTAAACCAAACAATAATTTTTTGCAGGATTGAGTCCTACATTTGTTTCTGTTGGTGACATACTGTATATGCTTGTTCCAGAGGTAGTTATGTAGAAGCTGGATTCTGGCCAAAATGCTTCATTGTTCACCACCATGTGCTCAGCAAAATTTGAAAAAAAAAAAAAAGTAAGGAGACAAATTTTGTTTTCTAGAAAAACATTATGAAAAATACTGAAATTAGCTCTGTCTTGGCTTAGTTAGATTACTCAGTCTGAATACTTCCTCACTTCACCCACTGTGCATGCACATGCACTCACACACACATCTGTTAAATACATGCTTTATTGATGGAAAGAATGACCTCTTCCTCCTAGTAAGCAAGGTTTGCTGAAACATAATTCAGAGTCTGCAGGGGGCCTGCTCTCAGTAACTTTGAGGTGTAGAACTAGGATTTAATTTCTCTGTCACAAATTTTCCCATGTACATGTGGTTAAAATATAGTCTACTTTTGTTGGAATACTTTGATATCCCTCAGTGAATGGTGTTGTAATATATAATAACTTTCATAGAAGCCAAGTTGGGAAATCTGTGAGAATGCACATACTTTTTGTGATGGATGTAGATTGACTGCTTTGGCTTTTATCTATGAGAGAAATGAAATATAGTACACAAATGTTTTGATAAAAACAGCTGTAACAAGAAAGGTGGTACAACAGGTTGATACCTCTGATATATCTATAAGAAAGCAGTATAAGCCAAACACATTTTGGCAATGACTACATTACAGTGATCCTTTGAAAGAAGTTCTTCTGAAAGATCTCTTCCAAAAAAACTTCTTTTGAAAGAGCACATCCACACACAAAAAAAAGTGGATTGAAATAATCAAGCTACTCTTTCAATAGAGAGTGTCCACACAGCCCCAGCTCTTTCGGAAGAACAGACCAGGGATTGAAAAATCCGTCACCATACAGACTGCTCTTTTGAAAAAAGGGCCCCCAGGGTGTCTACACGCATTTTTTCCAAAAATATCTTTTGGAAAAAGGCACTCTTCCTCATCTGGGAGAGGAAGAGGACTGACAGGAAAATGCTGCTTTCTTCTGATTTAATATTAAAAAAGTGCATTTTGTGTGTAGATACTCCATGGGATTTTTCAAAAAAGCCCTGGCTTTTTCAAAAAAAAAAAAAAACTCACTAATGTAGACATAGCCTTTAACTTTGAAAATCCGTGTTCAGAGCAGATGTCATGCTTGGGAATATATGGCTGAGATCTTGCTGGCATTGGAAAAACTTCATGATGGTAATTTACATATTGAAATAGATTAATAAGTTGTAGCAAGCTAATAAACATAAATGTCACAATACAAATTAATTATACAACTTCATAAAGGCTAGCGAGCAATACTGAAAACTACCAACAGTTTCTCCAATGAAGAATTATACTTTTGGGTATGATTAGAAGTCACATCTCGGTGCAAGAAAAGATATCACATTATCCATTTTTCCTATTTCTACTGCTTCTAAAGAATTTCAGTGAATCCAAAGTCTGATTACAGAGATGGGTTTTTAGGACCCAACTAATACTGATTTTTTTGTGCAATAAAAATGTACAATATACACTTTGCCAACTGTACAGACATAGGCTATGTCTACAGTAGAAGCATCTGTTGACAGTAACATCTGCCAACAGAGTTGTTCCGATAGTGCATCTAAACACAAAAGCAGATTGATGGAGCAATCCACTTGGTTGACAGAGACCAGCCAGGCTGCCCTGCCCTCTGTTGACAGAGCAGCTGACCGGAAGCTCTGCAAACAGTGCTGGCCGGTGAACCAGGAACCCTCTCTGTGGACAGAAACATTATTCCTCAGATTTTCGAGGGATAATACTGTAGAGACAAATAAGGAGTTCTGTTGAGACTCTGTTGACAGAACATTTTATGTGTGTAGATACTCCCTGAGTGATGTCAATGGAAGGCCCCTTCTGTCCACAAAACTCTCTAGTGTAGATAACAGCCATAGTGGAGCAAAGTTAGTTTGCCTCAGATGAAGAGTTTTTGTCTTCCCTGTGTAAGAAAAATCCATACCAGAATTAGCAAGACATCAGATTCAGACTAGCCCATTAACACTCAAAGAGGCAGCCTGCTGGAGATGTGATTTTTTTCAGCAGCAGTGTAAAAAATTGTTTTTATGGAATTGGAGATTAGCTGCATTATGCCAAGACCTCAGCCTTCGGTTATGCCTACACTGAGCCCTAGTGCCGACAGTTTGAGGAAAATAAGAAGTCTCTGAAATGCAAAATAACAGTCTATTTGCATATTTACAGAGTTAATGCACATATTCATGAGACTGATTTGCATATTCACACCAGAACTCAAGCCAGGTAGACATGGTTCTGCTGGCAAAACACCCCTTTGTCAGCAGCCCCTTATGCCTGGAAAAAATCAGGCATAAGGGGCTGCCAGCAAAGGAGTTTTTTGCTGGCAAAACCATGTTTACACGGCTTGATTGCTACTGCAAATATGCAAATTCATTCCATGAATATGCACATTAGCTATGTGGCTATGCAAATGAGTTTCCATTTTGCAATTTCAAGACTGCTTATTTGCATCAAACTTTTGGCACTCGGTCACAGTGTAGACATAGCCCAAGTTTTTACATTCTTAGAGACTGCTTCAATCAGTAAGGTATTTACTCTGGAAACTGGGCTCTTTATTACCTTCAAGGAAACAGCCAATCAATAAATGAACAATTTAATGGAGTCGAGTCCAGCTAATTATCATTACGCTGGGTAAAGGGAAACTAAATTTGCGAGATATTCCACAAAAAGGCAACCCCAAAGCCAAGAAAAATGTTGAAAAGGACAAAGTTTTAAAATAACAAAATTAAAGCTTCTGATGTCCAGCCTTTTGATATTAAAAATTGACTGGAGTATAAACAAGGAAAGCATTAACGAAGATCTACCTGCTTCCTAAAAAAATCTGTTAAAAATGTCCACTGAATGCTGCTACCTTTCTGATGATCTGCACATTTTACTCTGGGGATGGATAACCTTAAAATGACCTTTTCACATCTGGGTCATGTCCTAGTAAAACTTGTCTTTTTTTCTTAGACTTCAGCTGGGCTGGCATTTCTGGCAGACGTGTAAACAGATGCAAGCATTGTTGCTAATGACAGGTGATTATAAGTGGCATGGGTGCCAAGGTAATTAAACCATGCTTTGACAGGAACATTTGGTGATGTGATATTCCAGCATTGGAAAAATTGTAACAACACATTTTCCCCTGCTAGCCTTCTCCAGAATATCATTAATTTTGAGTGTTTGGCCACAGGACTTTGGGATCTTGAATACTGCCCACTGTCTGAAATATAGAACAATTCAGTGCAGGAAAATAGGGGAAATGGCTAGTAGGAAAGAGTAGGTATATGAACAGAATTTTGAACTCTTTAGATGAAGCATAATTCTAGGAAGCTCTTTCACATAGAGATGCAGTACGTTAGTTATAGGAGCTATGATAGCCTGCTTTATTTAATGATTATTGTGCTAAATTTTGTAATGACTATATTATTGTGCTATTCTTTACCATATACTGTATTTCTTATTGAATATCAAAAATGTACTTTTGCTGCATGTTGAAGTTCCTAAATCTGTTGAAAAGCAGATTGTGGATCTGTGCTTCACAAAACAGTCCAAATTATTCCAAAACTAGAAATAAAACATAGGCTTAGAAACCATAAATGATAAAATAAATATTTGTAAAACTTTTATATTATGTAAGCAACATGTTGTCAAAACTTAATGATTTGCTGGAGCAGATGACTTTATGCCCCTCACTCTGATACTTTTTCTGATCATGGTATTTCTCAATGCTTTTGGTGCCTGATAACCAGCAGAAATCAAGTAACTATTTTAGTGGTAAGAAAAATTGATATATTTATTTGGAATTTTAAACATGGAGTAGTCGTTTTTTCACCAATGCGTCTTAAAAGCTGTAGTCAAAGGGGTTGAGAGATCTTACCCTATACCCTTTATAGGAAATGATTAAATGTACTAAGCCTACCCAAATCACAATAAAATATTAAACAAAATCCTTGGTTTTTTTTCCTCCCCATGTCAATGTCTCCCAGGCTTTAAGATGACTGTATCCACTAGTGAATTTGTATGAAAAACAACTGTACTTGTACAACTCTTGGCCTCTACTAGACTGAGACAGAAAAACTTTTACGGTAGGGAAAAAAGCATGGTGTATGAGGATAAAGTATGTTATTGCCAATGAAAGTGAGAAAACTGCGATAAAGCAAAGTGATACATCTGAGGAATAACAGATTAGGGTGTGTTTTGCAAACTGGAAACAGATTTCAGTGTTCTTCTCGAGATAGCTATGTCCAAAGCAAACTGAAAAAGCTAGAAAGGGATCTCATCAGACTAGGGGACTGGGCAATAGAGTATCAGATGAAAATCAGTGTTGATGAATTCAAAGTAATTCACAAAGGAAAACACAATCCCAACTATATTTTAAAATGTTGGGATTTAAATTATCTGTTACTACTCAAGAAGAGATCTTGGAATCATTGTGAATAGTGCAGCAGCAGTTTAAAAAAGTTAACAGAATACTGGGAATCATTAAAATGGGATAGGTAATAAGACAGAAAATATCCTATTGCTCTGTGTAAATCTGTAGTAAGACCACATCTTGAATACTGCGTGCAGAAGTGGTTGGTCCATTTCAAGCAAAATGTATTGGCATTGGAAAAAGTTCAGAAAAAAAACAACAAAAATAATTAGGGGTATGGCATACTTTCTGTATTAATAAAACTGGGATTTTTCATCATGAAAAGTAGATAACTAAGGGGAAGATATTATAGAGGTTTATAAAATCACGATTGCTGTGGAGAAAGTAGGAGTTTTACTCCATATAACAAAAGAGTTTGATAGCACTCAACGAAATTAATAGGATCAGGTTTAAAGCAAACAAAAGAAGTATTTCTTCACACAACACACAGTCAGCCTTGTAGAGCTCTTTGCCAAATGATGTTGTGAAGATCAAAACCATGCAGGGCTCAAAAAAAGGGCTATATGAATTCATGGAGGATAGGTCTATCAGTGGCTACTAGCCAGGAGGGGCAGGGAAGATGTACCTAATCTCTGCTTTCCTGGAAGCTGGGAATGAATCACTTGATGGTTACCTGTTCCATTCATTTCCTCTGAAGCACCTGACATTGGCCACTAGCAGAAGTCAGGATACAGAGGGAGATGGACCTGACCCAGCATACCCATTCTTGTGTTCTCAGAAATGTGATCTCTGTCTCTCCTGTCTAGGGAGTATGGCGCAAGCAACATTTACTTCAAAAGCCTAACATATTAGACTTTGTCTTTTACTTACATAAGATTACTCTCTTTAAAAAGCCAAATTGTGTCGCCTGCTTGCTGTTTGTAGTTTATAGGTCTATAAACTGTGGAAAAGAGAGAAGAGAATTAGATTTCTGTGATTAACCAATGAAAAAAAATACTAGCCCATCTTTGCTCAAATAAAATTAATCTCTCATATTGACACATTTTATGAGAGACAATGGTTTTGTTCTTTATTCTGCCTTTTTTTTTTTTTTGTAAAGATTCATGTTTTTCCTATAAATGGCCTTGGAGCTGTCATTTTGATATTTTGAATATTGTCTGGTAGTCCTGGAAGTAGAAAAAGTATACTTTTGTTTCATCTTCCATTTACTAGGCTTTCATTATAGTACACTTACAGTCACCATGTGAGCACATAGAATATTAAACATTGCTGGTCTTAAATAAGCTTCCATTGTCTTATACTTCTTGTGCCTGGGGGGACCTTGCCAGTCTTACAGTGGTGGTTCTGTCAATGTAATGTCATGAAACATTTCTTGGTAATGACAGATAGTGAATATGAGTTACAGGAACTCTGACCAAAATAAATGGGTTTAATTATCAGAGATGTGGGGTCACCTGAGATATAACCAAATAGTCCAATTATGCTTTGGGTTGACCCACTGATTCAAAGTTACAAAGCAGCAAAGACAAATGGTTAATTAACCCTCTGCTAACCTTCCCTTTCTATGATAAACTTGTTTGGATTTCTCTGTCTGAAAAAAAAATCTAAGTGTGGTATATTTCTAAAAGGAAATATGACAGGAAAACAATGGGTCTTGGTATCAATCATCATCTTCTCTTACAAACACAAAGCAGAAACCTGTCATTCTATCTGGAATGTATCTAGGACACAGTGTCCAGAAATCAATACAAGATAAATGATTGCTCTCTTAACCTCACCTTTCTTCTGCAGCAGTGGTTACATTGCTCCCATTTACCTGTAGCCAATCTGACACCAGACTAAATGAGAGACCCTGACATCAAAAGCGTATTCTTTTTGTTGTTGTTGTTGTTGTTGTTTCTGCTATTGAGTTCAGTTTTACACCTGTTTCTAGTCATCTGCCTCCAGCTCCCAGATAGAGTTATAGCAAGCTGCCTAATTAAACTGTCGCTGTCTGCCCTCACTTGGCTGCCTTCACAAAGTCATTTAACTAACAGACATTCCTGACTATTAAAGCTAGTAGCAGCGTGTCTCCAGTAGTGGAGATAAAATGAATGAAGTTTGTTAATCTGCACTGACACTTGATCCTAGATGTAGAACTAATGCTGTAGCATCTGAACTTTTTTCTTTATTGTAATTACTTCTCATGTTGTTATTTCATATAATAAATTGGAGAACATTGCAACAGGTATTAAATTCTTCAAGTTGATTTATGGGCGCTGGGTGAATACAGCATTCATCTTGTGCATTCCTGAAAAGCACATCCCGTCTATGCTCAGTTCCAGGATCAAGGCTTGTACTTACCAAATACTGTAGTAGGATGATATATTTCCTTCATCTCAGAGAAATGCTCTGCTAGTAATAAAGATAAATTTTGCCCTTGTACCTTTATCAAGTATTGATTTAAAACAAGTGTTTTGAATCCAAATGTAATATCTTTTAAATAGCACATCAGAAGAATTATATGCCATCAATGATAAAATTAAAATAGGGTTGGAATTACTCGATGAAACTCAGTTGTGTTTGAAGGGGCAGATATTAAAATGACTTGTAGTTTTTTCCAGCTCTTGTATTCAGTTTGTATTTTTTGTTCAATGAATTCAAGGTCTGCCATTGTGTGGAGCGGGGAGGGTGTAGGTGTCTGCATGTAGAGGGGACAATTGCCCCCAGGCCCAGCACTTCAAAGGAGCCCAGAGCTCTGGCTGCCACAACTGCTTCATTGGCAACAGCAGTGGCTGGAGCTCCAGGTCTCTTTGAAGTAGTATGCCAGCACTGCTCCAGCTGCATGCAGCTGTGAGGTTGTGGAGGGAGCTCTCTTACCCCACCCCTTCTGCTCTTGGCCCTGCTCCTTCCAGAGTGCAGAGCCGGGCCCTCCTCTCAGCGGCTGTTGGCACCACTGGTGAATTCATTGTGTTCAGTGGGACCGTCAGCTACTGTGGGTCCCAGGGCAGAGTGGGAGGGGTACTGGCTCTGTGCCCCAGAAAGGGATGGGCCAAGGACAGTCAGCCCTTAGCACTGTCCAGACCATGGCACTCCCCCTCTCCGCTGCCCCACTCACTCCCTCACAGCCACACGCAGTGGCAAAGCAGCACTGCTGCAGTGTTTCACAGGGACCTGAGGCAACTGTTGCCTTTGCCCCCTGCTGTCAGCAGGTCTGAGTGTGATTTTTGTTGCTGGCTGGCGAGATCTCTTAGAGCCTCACCCCTCCACCTTCTCTTAACTTCCTTCTTTTCTAAAAAGCCAGGTAGCCCCTCCTGCGTCTATTGCAACTCTTTGAACAAGACCAATTTATAAGAGGCTTCCAACTTGCCTGGTTGCTATGGTAGAATAACTGGGTAACAGTTTTAACTGGCTATAGACTAAGATTGATCCCTGTGCATAGATTTTGATAAAATAGTAAATGGCCTATTTAGTATTAGTCAATGCAGTGAACAAAAACCTCTATTCCATTGCTTCGAATGAATTGTCAGATCTACACTAGCTCCTGAAGGTACTGGTCCCTATTAGCCAGAGGAGCCATGGATTCATTTGCTATGTCCCCTTCTAGCGCAAGATCTGCCTTCATACTAATATGGAGCAATCTGCACACACTCATGCTTGACACCAAGCAGAGAATGGTGGACTCATACAGAGGCCTCTGGCATTCATGACCCCACAGCAAAGGGGAATTTCTTTAGCTCCACAGTGTGCAGAGCCATTGATGGCTATTGTTTGGATTTAATGTTTAAATAGTGCCTTCAAACGTGAAAGTGCAAGTGCTAAGTAGTATTCCTCCCATACTTATTTGTGTGTGTAGTTTTGTTTTGTTTTTGGGGGGTTTTAAAATGTCTTTGAAGAGCTGGGCCTTAACCAAAAATAAACCTAAACCTTCCTCCCACAGACCATACCCTTGAGAGATGCAGCTATAAATTTGAATGTTGTAGCTTAAATTGTTCCCTATAATGTGTCAGGCTAGAACCCCAGTCTCAACAATTCCAGGTGTTTTCTCCATTTGACATTAGCTGTCCATGAAATATCTAGCTCTCATCAGTCATCCATACCATGCTTCAAGAAGGAAGCATTACCTTTATCACCTTTTTTTTGGTATACCATCATTAGGCATTCACTTAGAAAGGTAATTTATGATGGCCAAAGGCATGAGCCTCTAGGCATTTGTGTTGAATTTGGTGACCTTAGTTTGCTACAGAGAGTGTAGTTGAAAGTGCACTTGTTTCATGTCACTTGTCATGATTTCATTGGACTAGTAGAAGGAAGCAAGTAAGAAAAACTTCTACAAGTAAATCTTGAGATCGTTAACATACAGTAATTAATCTTTACACAACACTCTGTCCACATCCACGCAGCATTCCCCTTTCGGAGGAGGAATGAAAATAAGGGAGATTGAAAATGTAAATGAAGTTCCGATTTACAAATCTTGTGCTTCATTTGTGTAATCTCATGTAATCGTGCTTCCTTGAAATGTATGAGGAAGAAAGGTTCTTTTGAAAATATGTTTTCTTCCGAAGCAACCCCATCTACAGGGCTGGTTTTGCTTTCAGAAAAGTTTTTTCCAGGACGATCGCCTGAGATTATGCAAATGAAGCACAAGATTTGTAAATCAGTTCTTCATTTGCATTTTTGGTCTCCCTCATTTACATTCCTCCTCTAAAGGGGGAATGCTGTGTAGACATGGCCTCTGTGTACAACTTTTACCAAAAGTGATCCAGATGAAGGAAGCTGATTTGCTGTATGTGAGGAGACATCTTTATTATAAAGATTGGGAGGTAGTTTGGGAATATGCATTTACTTTAATGGGATCTTTACATCTGTCTGAATGAAAAGTTGAGTCCTCACTAGGTATAACAACTGTGTATTTTCTTCTTTTGTATTCTTTACAGTTCAGACTGTTTGACCCTTGGGGTCTCTAGCCTTATTTTTACATTTTTGCTTTTGATATGCTGCTGCAACTTGCAGAGCAGCTTCAGAGTGCAGAGCATTAACATTCCCCAGCTCAGCGTTCTGAACGAAATATACCATATGCCTCCCCTGCACCAGAACTATGTCATGATGCCCTCAACCCAGGCGGATAGGTTGAAATTACAGTGTGTTGTTCAGTGCTTGTACCCCAGTGTCATGTGTGGTTGAGGACAAGTTGTTTCATGCTGAGGCAGATCTTTGTGCCAGTAATAACTTCAGCTCCTTGGGGCTATTGGGCTGTTGATCTTTTATCACAGTTGGAGTGAAATACTTCTCAGATTCCCCAGTTCCTTCTGTTTGAGGAAACAATCATTAAACATTGATAATACTATATTCTGATGCAGCAGCTGGCATTATTGTTTAAAGATTCCACCAGTGCAAGGCCAGGTTTGTACAATCTTCGAGCAAGAGATAGTTTTGTATGAAAAGAATGCTGGAAATACTTTCACAGTTATTTGGAAATACGCACACCAACACCTGTTTTGTGTACATTGAATAAAATAGAAAATGGTAAATAATATTCTTAAAGATGTTACATTTCAAATAATTTGGAAATAAGAATCAGAGGGATAGATGTGTTAGTCTGTATCTGCAAAAACAGCGATAAGTTCTGTGGCTCCTTATTGACTAACAGATTTTTGGAGCATAAGCTTTCATGGGCAAAGACCCATGCATCTGTTACACTATAAGGTGTCCCAGGACTTCTCATCCTCTTTGGAAATAAGATGTAATTTGTCATTACCAGCAGTTGACTTGCATCCTCTGTGTATGGCTGATAGCAAATCTGTATACAGGTGTAAAGTAAAACAGAACTTGTGTTAGAAACCCATTTACTTCTTTCTCTTTGCCTCTAATATAGTCGATCTTCCTCCAGTTTAAGTCTTCATTGACGGTCCCATTTGCCTCACCTGAATGTTTGTCAACACTGTTTCCAGATCTGAAGAAGTGGGTCTGCCCCACGAAAACTCATCACCTAATGAATTATTTTGTTAGTCTTTAATGTGCTACATGACTGCTTCTTTGTTTTTTCAACACTGTTCATGCTATTTCCAGTGAGCACAACGACAACAGTACATGGGAGAACATTCTTCCTGTGCTAGGCCTTTTGCACACAATTCTGCTGAAAGGGAATTGCTTGCATGTGAAAACAAATGGCAGATAATTTACTCTTTTTTCCTTGGAAACACCGCCACTGGCAAAGTTCTTGTGTAGCTTCTTTTGGAAATAGTGGGAGCTTGCCAGTATCTGTAAGACTATCTCATATTGTTTTTCCATTGCAGAAAAATGCAGCTTCACCTTAAACAAAACAATGATTGTTGTACTGCTTTAAAAATCAATATCACAAAAGCAATTCAACGTGAGTTAACCTTTAAAAGAAACATTGCAATAACAATGCCAATCTATTTTCAGTGCAAGACCTTTACATTTAAAATGTGCATTAAAAATAATTTGTCATTTAGAAGGGTCTAAATAGGTAGAATTTCAACTATGTCTTTAATAAGACGTTACACACATTGTGTGAAGTCTTCCCTTAATTTTAAGTGCACAAAATAACAATAAATGTCAGTCTTTTCCAGGGGTTCTCAAACTTCATTACAATGTGACCACCATCTGATAACAAAAATTACTACACGAGCCTGGCAAAACCAAAGTCTGATTATGCCCAAGTCCCGCTGCCCTGGGCAAGGCTTCAGCCCAGAGACGGGGCCTGTGTCCTGAGCTTGCTGGTCAGGGTTGAAGCCCTCTGGCTTCATCTTTGGCTTGGCTTGAGCACATTGTGGCCCAGGATTTTGCTTTGGCTTGGGTGGTGGGGCATGGGCTTGACTGTGGACCCAAACAAGTCTAATTTAGCCCTGGTGACCCCATTAAAATGGAATTACAGCCCACTCTGGCCTCTACCCCGTAATTTGACAACCACTGCTCTAGGCTTCCTCCACAAATATAGTGTCAGGGGGTAGCCATGTTAGTCTGTAGCTTCACAAACAAACAAACAAACAAACAATCCCCACCAAAAAAAAAAACCAAAAACAAGCAGTCCTGTAGGATCTTAAAGACTAAGAATTTTATTTATTAGGTGAAGTGATAGACCACAGCCAGCAGCAGGCTCATGCAGTAGGCCAGCAGTAGGCTCATGCAGGGTAAATATGTGGGCTATTGGGTCTGTGCATTTATGTTTCCTAGAGACTGAGGCTTATCCAGTATCAGCCAGCAGCAGCAGGCTAAACCAGCACTTGCTCCTAATTCAGCAGCTGTGGCCAATTAAAGCCTGTGGAACCCTTTAAAAGGGTTTCCCTCAGGTGAGCAGGAGGGAAGGAGATAGGGGATGGAAAAGGAAGAAGCAGGGGGTGTGAAAGGAGAGCTCCTAGGAAGAGAGGGCTGCTGTACCCACCTGAGGAAGGTACTGGGGAAGCGTCTGGTGGAAGTGGCCCAGGGAGGCAGTTGCTGCATCACAGGGGGCCGGGAGGAAAGTCCCTCTAGCTACAGCTGCATCGGGTCCCTGGGCTGGAACCTGGTACGTGTGGGAGGGGTCCAGATTCCCACCAGACCAATCCACACCCCAGGGCAGCCGTAGGGGGCAGGAAGGGACCAGGCACACTAAGGTCTCTCCTCTTCTAACAGCGGTGACATGTACTGTGCCAGTGATGAGAATGGCTCAAGGAGGCTGTGACCCCTGCCTCTGTGAGAACGGGAGGCAGAGCAGGGACACGATGAGCCTCAGGCTGCACCTAAACTGCCAGGAAGCGCTGGACCCAAGGAGGACACGCTTGGGGCTTTGTCACAGTGAAGAGAAGTGAATCTTACCACCAAAAGCTCATTGCCTGATAAATAAAATTGTTAGACTTCAATGAGCTACAGGACTGCTTGTTTTTTTCCCCAAATGCAGGTATTGTAGCAGTTCAACCCCATCTTTAGTTCCCTCTACCTTAACTCCATTGAGACTCTTGTTCTGGTGCTTATTGAAAATAAATTTCAGAGTAAAAGCTATGTCTACACTACAAGATAATATTGATTTTAAGTAATTTAGCCCGATTTTACCAAGTGCCTGTCTTCACTGTAAATTCCTTTAGCTTGTTTAGTAGTGCACTAAAATCAACTATACTGTCGATATCATAATATTGTAGTAACCTGACGGGTGTAGTGTTTAGTTTGAATTTAAAATTCTGAATAAGGGGTAGTGAAGAAGTGCTATGTCTTTAAATCAAATTCGTTAGCCTGCAGACATGTCCTGTAAGTGCCCCACAATGTCTCACAGTTCTCCACTCTGCCCTCTTCCATCTCCAATTTTCTCAGGTGCGGTGGAATTAGGCAACAGGAAGACCATTTCAATTTGGCACCTGGAAGCCCATGGTTGTAGGATCATGAGAGGCTGAAAAATCTTCTTTCTTTTCATTTGCTAGTAGTGCAGCTGTGTGGTCTGTGGTTCTGTGTACACCCTGATAGCTGCCTTTTTTTTTTCCCGGCACTGCCTGGCACCAGGCTCTGCCCCCGCAACCCCAAACCATGCAGCAGCTAGGCTGTGGGTGCACGTTGTGCTTGTCTGATAGGATGAGAAACTTCTTTTCAGCCATTTACATGTTGTCCTGCCCCCCACACCCCTCTCTTTCCTCCCTGAGAGGCACCATGCATTCTGGAACTTTTCCTTGCTCGCATCCCATGGCAGCTAGTCTGTGGGTGGGGATTGTGCTTGGATGAGAAACTTCTTTTCAGCCATGTATGTTTTGTTCTGACCCCATCCACTCCCTACCCTTCCCCACCAAGGCACCACACAGTCTGGAACTTTCTTGTGCCCAGCCACATCATGTGGCTTGACCCCAAACCATTAAAAGGATGTGCTGCGCAAGGTGCCAGGCAGCTTGTGTGCAGTGAGGGTCCTGTAGCTGGCCAGGGGAAGTCTCCCTGGTCAGTCACAATTTTTGGGCAACAAAAGAAAATACTTTGTCTTTAGCATGGCTGTCCTCTCATGGAAAATTTTTGTGTGGGCTTTATCCAAAGGCCAAGGGGCTGGCTATAGTTGGGGGTCTTTTAGCCACCTGGGGGAAGTCTCCCTTGGCAGTCACAATTTTCAGGTGCTGGCTGTAACTGGGGGTCTTTCAGCTGTCCAGGGGAAGTCTCCCTCAGCAGACACGATTTTGGGGGCTGGCTGTAGCCAAGGGCCTTTTAGCTGCCCCAAGCTTTAACTGTTTAAATGAAGGCAGTGTAGTAGCTATACAATTACCACAGTTCCTGAAGTAAAGCATGCAGCGAGGTCCAAACCTCTTCCAGAAGCCCCTTCTTCCTGGAAATTTTTGGGAAGAAGGGGCCTCCGGAAGGAGTACTTCCTTCCAAAAGGCACTTGGGGCCGCGCTTCTACACGGCATTTTGGAGTCCAGAAGAGTGGTCTTCCAGACTCCAAATCACATGATGTTATGCTAATGAGGTGTGGGGAATTTGCATTTGCACCTCATTAGCATCTTTTGCTCTGTGTGTTAACATGCCACTCAGAAGTGGCCTGTGTAGAAACGGCCTTTGTGGGCTAGCAAACTCTGGGAAGGCGGGGAGAGGAAGAGCTGTGATCTTGCTTCCTACTTGTTCCCTCCTGCCTGCTGTGGTATCTAGTGCACTGAATAGAGACTGAGATTATGATCAATCCCTGAAAATATGGAGGCATACACAAAGTTGGGAGACTTCCGGTGCCCTGCTCTTCTCTTGTCCATCTCTGTAGAGGCAGCCATAATCTGTCACAATGGTTTTACAGGCTAAACATCAAAAGCATGAAAAACCAGTGAATTCAGAATAAATATTATCCTGTGCAAATAAAAGAATGTTTGCAAGAAGGGTTCTTTAAGCAAAGGTTTAAAAGACAGCAAGAAAGTGAAATACCTGAATCACCAGAGAGCTTTGTGGTGCTTTATTCTGAGAGTTAGAACTATTGACAAGGCTGGAGGGAAAGCAGAACTACAGTTGCTTTATGGGAAGAGAAATTTGGAAGGAATGCGTGTGTCTCTAACTTGCTAGCTAAAGTTTGAAAAAAGCATTATAGGAAGAAAAACACTGTACACTAGAAAGTGCCCATTCGATTTCTCTTCAAAATCAGAAAGAACTCTGGAGGTCAGGCCTGCAATTCTTTGTCTCATTCGTAGGTTTGCTCTACTCAGTTTCATGCAAGTATAACTTGTTGGTTAGAGGTACAATTATTTTTTTACTGCAATAGTTATACAAGTACAATTTTTGATGAGGACATAGTTGTACCAGTATAAATGTGGCCTTTAACTGTACTTTTTATTCCTCCTCCTTGGCTATGTCTACACTTGCTCCCTTCATTGAAGGGGGCATGGTAATCAGGCTGATGGGAGATTACTAAAGAAGCGCAGCACTTCATTAGGCTAATTCTCCCCACACAGAAACACTTCAAAGTGCCAGCATGCTGTGTAGCCTGCTACTTCGAAGTACCTTTACTCTGAAGTTGCCACGGTGGAGAATTAGCCTAATAAAGCACTGAATATGCATCGCACCACTTCATTAGTAATCTCCCATCAGCCTGATTAAGTGTAGACATAGCACTTATCCTTTTAAAATACTGGTAGAAAGCACCGTGCGCATACACAACTGTATGCTCACGAGGGGCAATGTATCTCTTTAACTGTACTATTGTAGT
The DNA here is from genome assembly GCF_033958435.1 of Carettochelys insculpta. NCBI lineage: Eukaryota > Metazoa > Chordata > Testudines > Carettochelyidae > Carettochelys > Carettochelys insculpta. Next base: position 12,196,123 of record NC_134150.1, on the reverse strand, counting down.
TTAAAGTAGCTTTGTAGTGCCCTGTCCTTTCATAAAAAGTCTCAAGCTTTTTTCTCCCAAAAGCACTCTGCTTACTTACTGGGTACGTAAGAAGATTTAGTCCTGTCTTTACTGAGTGTACTGCATCTGATATTCAACAGAATGTATTTTATTTCCAAGTCAGCAAGGAGCAATGGAATGCTGAAATCCATGGAAAGGTTTGTTTTTATTTTGTTTTGTTTCCTGTCAGTTGGCTCCAGTAATAACACTTCGGTACCAAATTAAAAGTTAACTTCATATTGTTGCTTCATACAGTCATACATCACTATTCTCAGAGTGCTACTAATGGAAGTATTTGAATTTTAATATTTCTCTAAATAGAAAAGTTGCTGGTCTAGTGAGCAGTGCCCATGTTAAAATCCTCTCTCTTCACTTATTTCACTTCCATTGACTTCATTGGGGTTCTCCCCAGATGCAGACATCTGAGCATGGTGAATGACTTCACACAAACAACTCTATCTAAATCATCTCCATATTGCACTAATATCCAAGCACCTCCCTATTATGAGGAGGAGTGGGAGAGTCCTACTACTACTACTTCTCTAGTAGTTGAAGATAGAAGTAACAATATTTCCATTTCTCACTTGAAAAAATAAGTTGATTAAGGCTTCATTATACTTTAGTGAAACATACAGTTTAGGTTTTTTAAAAAATATTTGCCACAAAAAAAAAAAGAAGAGTAGTGTTTTGGTTTGGGAGCAGATCCTCAGGCCCAGATTAAAATGAGATGATGTGCTGTCCTTCACATAAAATTATAGGAGGTCAATTGAAAAGACCAGTCCTTTCCTCAGCTTCATATTACATAAAACATTTACTTACAGCTATGTGTGATTTAATATGTATCATATATACTGAGAATATAGAGAGAGGTCAAAAATCTGGCAGCCAGGTACTCTTAAATTCAAGTGCAATGTCTATATTTACTCCCACTGTGGCTTTAGGTAAATCATTAAATCTCTTGGATGTGGCTTCTTCCTCTGGAGGATAATATTTCCTGCCTATCAAAAGGTGTATACATGGATTAGTTAGTAAATATCTATTGAGTGAATTGCAGGTAAAATGTGGACACTTTGGCATGATTCTATAGTACGGCAAAGTAACTGATAGCTAATACAGTGGGTGAGTATTATGCCATTTCTACATATGAAGCTGAGGAATAGAGCATGGGTATACTTGGCTCTCAGTACTGTGTTCTGACCCCTGGACTGTTCCATTTTCCATAAAGTTGTCTTGTGAATTCAAGTGAGTGTTTTTTCTCAACAAGATACTAAATAAAAGGATCTCATCCGATAATGGATTTAATCAAACAAGCTATTTTCAATAAAAAGTGAAACTCAGGACTTCTGTTTGAATCCTGCACTCCCAACTGTACTGAAAATAAATTTTCTAATTTTTTATGGTTTTAAAGAAAATAAGGCATAAGTAAAGTGCTTTCAAGTTGCTGTGGTTGAACCCTATTCTGCAAACACATATGTGTATGAATGAGTTCCATGAGACTATATGCAGGAATAAATTTACTCATCTTCATAAATGCTTTCAGGTCCAGACTCTTTTGTCCTAATTGTTTATATAAATGCAATAGCTGTTTTGGTTATACTCCCATTAAAGTCAGAGGCAAAATATTGTTCATTCCCATGGGAGCAGAACTATTCCATTATGTAAATTTAAAAAAGATTAACAAGTTATTCTTTAGACTGAGGGAATATGTACATAAATGGACAGGTGATCACAGACAAAAAGCTGCAAATGTCCAGATGGGTGGAACACTACACAAGCCTTTACTCCCACAAGTGTACAATACAACCTGAGCTTGACAGCCTCATCCCAACTCTTCCAGAAATGTCTGAGCTAGTTGCAGAGCCTATAGAGGAGGAACTTTCTCAAGCTCTTGATGCTCTCTCCAATGGAAAAGCACCAGGAAATGACAGAATTCCAGCTGAAGTCTTGAAGGCGAACAAGGCTGTGCTCCTCCCTTTCCTCTATGATTTGCTCCTGAAATGTTGGAGAGCAGGAGATATCCCACGTGACATGACGGATGCAAACATCATCACTCTTGATTAAAAACAAAGGGAACAAGGGCGACTGGAACAACTACAGAGGCATCTCATTACTGAGCATCACAGGCAAAGCATTTGCCTGTGTCATTCTCAAACACGTGCAAAAACTCACAGATCGAGTCTATCCAGAAACACAGTGAGACTTCAGGGCTGGCAGGTGAACAATGGACATGATTTTCTCACTTCAACAACTACAGGAAAAATGTAGAGAACAAGGAGATCTGTTATTCATACCAATTGTGGACTTAACAGAAGCGTTTGACACAGTTAGTAGATAAGGACTATACAGAGTATTAACCAAGATTGGCTGCCCACTGACCCTACTCAAGCTCATAACATCCTTTTACGAAAACATCAGAGCAACCGTGCAATAGATGGATCTACATCAGAACCATCTGCAGTGAACAGCAGAGTCAAACAAGGGTGTGTTCTTGCCCCTACCCTCTTTGGCATATTCTTCTCAGTTCTACTAAACTGCTCATTTCAAAACTCACGCGATGATGTATTTCTCCACACAAGATTAAAGGCTCTCTCTACAACCTGGCAAGACTCAAGGCCAAAATTAAGGTCAAGAAAGTCCTCATTAGGGAACTCCTCTTGGCAGATGATTCAGCTCTTGTCGCTCATAAAGAAGACACACTACAGTCTCTGATGGATTCTCTGTCCAGAGCCTGCAAGTTGTTTTCCCTTGTCATAAGCATGGAGAAAACTGTTGTATACACTCAAGGTATACCTCAGCGACCCAATGTCATTCTGCATAACAGCCCATTAGATGTGGTTCAACAGTTCTGTTACCTTGGATCTACTGTCACCACAAATCTATCCATGGACGAAGAACTGAACATCAGAAGCGGGAAGGCAGCTATGATTTTTGGCAGACTTACAAAACGAGCATGGAACAATCCTAAACTGACAGTGAAAACAAAGATACTAATCTGCCAAGCATATGTATTGAGTATCCGGCTATACGGTTCTGAAGCATGGACCACCTACTCGAACCAAGAGAAAAAATTGATCAGCTTCCATCTTCACTGCCTCTGCAGAATTATGAATATCAACTGGCAAGATAAAGTTTCAAATGCAGATGTCCTGTCAAGAGCTGGCATACCCAGCCTCATAGCGATCCTCAACAGCAGAAGACTGCGATGGCTTGGTCACGTGAGAAGAATAGGTGACGAACGTCTTCCCAAAGAAATCCTCTTCAGTGAACTGTCATGTGGGTTGAGAACAAGAGGAAGACCAAAGCTAAGGTTCAGAGGAACCTGCAAAAACACCATGAAAAAATTTGAAATCTCTCCAAAATTCTGGGAATCTACATCTTCAGATTGAAATACATTGCAACAATTGCTACAACAGGGCACATCATCCTTCGATAGTATATGTGGAAGCCATGTAAAATAACTTAGTCTTAGAAGGAAAAACTCTCAGACTCAAGAATTTAGAAATAGAGAGTCATGTGGTTATTGCAATTGACCGTGCAAATATAATATTGGATGGATAAGCCTTGAGAGAAGCTTCAGACTCAAACACTGCCCATAGATCCTCACCACCACTGCTAACCACCATCTCTCAAGATGAAAGGGGCCATACATATAGTACAGGCAGCATGTAGCTGACATCATATTGCTGTGGTCCATCTGGCAAATGCTTATTTTAGAATGGGTGCTAGTTTAAAATGTACATATTTCTGTTTTAAAACATTTGTTACCCCACTAGAGGAATCATTTGGCCTAAGCAATTATTATGTGATTTCTAACAAGAGTGGTTGAGAATGATTTTAGTATATTTATCTATGAGAACTCGTACAGGGTGAGTTTATAACAATAAAAGAATTACAGGTCCTTTTTTTGATATTATTCTGTTGGTTCTTATAGCCTTCACTGACTGAATGCAATTTCAATAACATCAGTTCTTTGAATTAGTAATAATTAATTTCTGCATCCCTTTAACATTCAAGAACAATATTTTATTAAGAGTGACATTTCATTTCACGATCCAAAAAGAAGCCCTATTATCTTAAATTAATGTCCTTCATATCATATCTATTAATGTGGTTTGTTATATGGGGAGAAGCATAATTTGTTCTACGTTTTCGATACATTAATAAATATAACCATCTGTATCAAGTAGCAAGTAGAGGAGAGGAATCTGTTTAAGCTAGTCTTTGATCTTACAAGGCCTACAAGGCTGAATCATAACTAAATTTACCTTTCATGCTATTGTTAGCCAGAATACACCTGTTTTCATATTCAAAGTTTGGTTTTGTTTTACTTTAAATCTGCAGCTCTTTTATCTCCTGTCTGTGCAAATAAAACTCCTCCTGCAAACCAGCCAGGAAAACATATGATACCATTTGCAATTGCAGAATGCAGCATGCTGTTCTTCTGTAATTATAATGGCCTGAGCAGTGTGGGGTTGGTTAGCCTTCCTTAACAATCATTAATCTGTAGAGTCTTAGTTACTGTGGCCCATCTTGGAGAACAGCAGTCCTTGGCGTGAGGCACCTTGGGCTGCGAGCTGGTTGTGAGCAAGGGATAGCCTTGTCTGTTACATTCTGCTGCTTGCTGGTCCTTAGAGAGTCTGAGAAGAGATTTTTTTCATCTTTGCCCTCTCCTGTGCTCTCCTGCTTGTCCCTTTATTTCTCCTTGTTGTGAAAGTTTCTTTCTGTGTGACTGGGAGTCTGTTTAGCAGACCATATTGCGAGTGAAGGTGCATTGTTTGTTGCCTGATTTTGGCAATGCTGAGCAGTCAGCTGGGATGTAATTAAGACTCTGAGAACAGGCTGTCTTCTCCACAGGAAGGGCATGTTAGATGTTGCTGGGATTTGGGGCTGTCAGTTTGGCCAAGGCTGGAGAGTGAAAGCTAGGGACAGTGATCTTGCCTTTCATTTATAATCCCTTTATGTACAGTATATGCACTTGGCAAAGTTTACATATAACCTAGTGACTAGAGCTTACAAGCAGTTGCAGCTAAATTAGCATATGTTACATGTATATTTTAGCAATGTTTTAAAGCATGTGCAAATTTCCAAAGTGAATTATACATGTATGGCAGAAATAGGGTTGCATTGGGTGTCAAATCCCACAACTTTTTGTCAAGACCATGGGTTTTACATTAGAGAGGCAGAGAGACTAAACGAAGTAAAACAGTTTTAATTTTTAACAGTTTGGTCAAGCCCAAAGAGCCGCTGTCTGACAGTTATAACTGACATTTGAATAATTGGATTAATTTAGAGAGGGGCAAGTCCTGTGTTGATAGTTATGCTTGTGCTGTATGTTTTTTTCTTTTTTTTTTAATTTAGGGATGGAGTTGAGTAGTTTAATTATTTAAAGTGCACATGATTCAATACAAAATACCACTGCTTTGAAACTTTACACTGTATTGCAGAAGGAAAAAAAATCTGCTTAAAATCCTTAATTTTCTGCAGAAGCATGTTTATTTTCCAATGTTTACATTACATTAGTATAATGTAAAGAAAACTCAGATAAGAAGCTTCGTTTGTGATGTAATGCATTTGATTCAGGAGACAAGATTCTGATCTTCTTTGCACAAATATAAATTGAAAGTAAGATCATTAACTTTAGCAACTGAAATCAGAAACTATCCAATTTAAAAAAAGTGTAAAACTTTGGATTCATTTTACGTTTGTCTCTTTTCATAAGAAAATTAAGACTGAAATAAATAGTAGTTATGAACTAATGAGCTTTTTGTGATAATTCCATTAACAACTGCTTTTACTAAATTATGGCATGAAGCTAGAAGAGCTAACTATAGATATAAAGAATACAGAATACTGTTGGCTGCTGGCTTTATCATTGTTTTACTCAGCGGGACATTAACAGATATTAACACTCAGACAAGAAGTGTTGATCCACTGTTTATGATATTAACACCTAGTTAGAGAAGTATAAAATGTGTATTTGGAATCCCACACAAACATGTTTGTGTGCATTAGGATAGACAGAAATTTTCATTTAAAGTTCTAAATTTCTCTTGAACTTTTGTCCTTGTAAAGCTAATGTTTGACATTTAAAAACAAAACATAACTTGCTATGGTACCTGCCATGTTGCACTTAAGTGCTACACCATCAGAAATTATATTGATAAAACAATGATGTGTATGGAAGGAGAATTAGTCTTGCATGATTCTTTCAATGGAGAGAAGGGAGCATATTCTTTAAACTAATTTTGTAAATTTTAGTCTTGAAGAGCTTCTAAACATTACTGAAACATTGTATCATTTGCTTTTCAGATGGGGTAGTCAGACTTTGTTGTAACCAGACTAGTGATCCTTGGGGAATTCTCAAAGCCTTTTAAAATTATGGTGGTTTTTTTTTTTCTGGGTCAGTCTAAGTCAGTCCCAGGAGTGAAGTTGCCATCTGTCCTTTATATTAAAAGAATCTCCTATATTATATACCTGATGTTCTTGTCCCAGAGATAAATGTTGTTAATTAAAGGACAGCATTTGTCCTTTATGTAGAATAAAGATTCTTTCCAGCCTCAATAATTTCTGAGTTCTGTCCATGCCCTTAAATATTTCCTAACTTAAATATGATTTATTATTCATTCAGGATCTTTGGTACACATGGTGAATTGAGTGGATGGTTTAGTAACCAAAACAGGCATAAATATTAGTGCAGATCAGGAGTTAATCATTTCAGATGCTGATGGTAGAGCAGCAGATATCTGGTTTTAATGTATCATAAGTAGTTTAGTTAAGCCAAATCCTCATTTGGGAGTGTTACCCAAGAAAGGACGGCTGGTTGCAAATCTTAGGCTGTGTCTACACTTGCAATCCTCTTTCAAAAGAGGTATGAAAATAAGGGAAAATGCAAATGCAAATGAGGTGCAGATTTGCATATCTGACACATCATTTGCATATTCTTATTTCGAAATAGCTTCTATCGAAAGAAGAAAATCAGTGTAGACTCTGCTCTTTCGAAAGTAAACCCCATCTTGAAAAGAATCCTTCTTCCCTTTTTTTATGGTCCAGTGATGGTATCTGGAACTGAGCAGGTTAGTCACAGAATCATGGGCACATTCTCAACTTCCTTAACTAATATCATATATGCCATCATGTGCCAACAAGGCCCAGATGCTTTGTATATGGACAGACTTCTGCTCTCTTAGACAAAGAATTAATAGGCACAAAACAGACATAAAAACACTCCTGATCCACAAACCAGTCAGCCAACATTTTAATGGAGTAGGCCAATCTGTTAATGACTTAAGAGTTTGCGTCTTACTGAAGAGGAATTTTCACACTACTCTCAAAAGAGAGACTGCTGAACTCTCTTTTATATTCAAATTCGACACATTAACACGTGGTTTGAACTGGGATGTGAATTTTCTGGGTCATTATAGGGGCTCTTTTGCATACTTGGCTTAATCTAATTCTTGACTCCCCCCACCCCCAGCCCTCAATGCTCTGATTTGCTCACCTTGATCATTTTTTTTTCTGATTTGTCAACCTTGATTACTATTTTTGGTTCTCTATGACTTATGAGTCTGTTCTGGTATGGCTATGGTCTGAAGAAGTGGGTCTGTCTCACGAAAGCTCACCTAATAAATTATTTTGTTAGTCTTTAAAGTACTAGTTTACTGCTTGTTTGTTTTTAAAGCTATGTCTCCTGTGTAAAGCTCAATTCATGGCTACCACAGCCCCAAGTCAGCAAGTTATCTCTTTTAAATATTGTTTTTCATCATCAGAGATTCTTTTTAGTGATCTAGATTTAGTGTAGTTTTTCTGCCCTGGGTGATGTCCAGCTGCTGTAGGTGTCAAGTAAGCACAAAAGTCAAATAGTTCCGAGGTCAGCCTCATGTTCAGGAGAAGCATAAAGATGGGTCCATAGCTACTTTTCCTCTTTCAAGGTGCACAAGAGGGATATGAGCCAGGATATGGTCCCTGCTGTTAAAAGAACTGATAAAAAATAAAAGCTGTAATTAGACGAAGAATGCAAGTTAAAGACAGTGTAAAAACCATTTGCCTAATTGTGAGACTATCCAACCAATTCATTTCTTGGCTTGAACACCAATGGACATGCAGAGAATTCATCTTTCAGCAAATAAAAAGATGTATGTTGACAAATGAGGTTTGTTGTTCTTTTAAATTAGCACATTAAAATTATGCAAAAATATGATTAATTGGCATATAAAACTCAGCTGAAGGATATTAGAACACTGAACTGATATTACACTGCAGGTTCATTTTCAAAGACAATCACTACCTAGCAGTTCTGAATACTACAAGGTTATCACTGACATTTTGTGTACAAGAGATAGTGATAAATGAATTATTTTAAATGTCATGCTACAGGTTCCTAGAGTTGCACATTATACTTATAATATACAGTTGTTAGCATATACTTCACCAATCCTTTGTGATGAAATCATCTTCCCAAGTTGTATTCAGAAATGTCAGTTCCTTTCTTCTTAAAATTACTCTTGGCAATGTTTTCATTGCTCAACATACATAACAGAAAGTGGAGTCATGTGTAACTGTTCATAGAAAACTTCCCCAACAATTCCTATTGTCCAATAGCTTTTCATGTTGTATGTTTTACACTGGCCTTGTTACTTTAGTATTTCTCTCTTGTTAATATTGATTGAACTGCAGAAGGTTTCTCTGCAGTTAATGGAGGGCGCACTTTAAAAGTTAGATCATTAACATTTAAACAGGTTTTAATTATTGAGCATAATAAATTTAAGCAGGTAGATTCAATTGTGTCAATTAATTTACATTTACATGTTAAGAGATCTTTTGCTGGGGCTATTCTCATAAAACTTTAAGGGTCCCAGAAGGGGTTCTCTATGCCACTCTTTCCATTTTATGTCTTCTGTTCTCTCCATATTATTTCTTTAAAATTACTGGGCTTTTTCCAGCTGCCTCTTACTAAAATTGAATTGCTTTACCCTGTTACACAGTGAGGTTGGTTTCAGCAGATTTACATGGAAAACCGAAATAAAATTTTAAAATGTTCACATCAAACATAATTGGTAACACTGCTTTAAAAATGTGATGCTTCATCTCCATCCACTTGCACAAATGGAGGAGAATTCGAGTGGGTGTAGCTATGACAGGAACATGTACAGTAGGGAAAGCAACAATTGCATGATATATCCCTCTTTCCTGGAGGCTGTAGAAATCCCACTGTATATATATCATGAGTCTGGTGTCTCCATCGACTCAACATGAGTAGTTGGAGGAGAAATAAAGGGGTGCATATGAGATATGAGTTTGCAAAGGGTCTTAAGTAACAGCTTTTTGAAATGGGTTGTGGCAGGATGGGGACAGATGGCAACAGGGATATGGCCTTTCTTTGTGGTCTTTTACCAGCTTGTGGTACGGGATCTGAATGGATAGTGTTTACATACTAAACAAGTGTCTGCTGCCCCAGGATCCAGGATATGTCCCCGCTGTTCTCATGGCATCATCAGAGAAAGTAAAGTCCTTGCCCTTTCTCTTAGGAACAAATCACATTTCCACATCCTCCTGTCTAAAAGAAATTTCAGCTTGTGGAATATTCTGTTCCTCCTACATTTTTTCCTGAACAGGGCTCTGGCTCTTTTTTCAGAATGATATTATCTTGTTGGATGTAGTCACTGTTTTATACATTCAAAGTATATTGATTTTACTTCACCTCAGCTATGAGCACATAATATAATTTTAAGCAGCAAATTACTGTAAAGTTAACCAATTTACCCAGTCAGACTGTTAAGATATTAAATTATATGGACCCAGTACAGTGGTATAGCACATTACTGAAGGCCAGGGGAACTAGCGATGTAATATCCCTAGCTTCATGATCACCACAGAAGAGTAGAAAATGGAAGAGTAGCAAACACACCCCTCTCAGTTTCTTTAGAAGCATTCTTGCCACTCGGGTAAGTGCACACCTGCATAAATATCATCCCAAATATGTTGGTATGAGATTCTCTCTCTTAAAGGAGACCTGGCCAAGTAACTTGGGGTAGCCTTCTGAGCTCACTGGGTAGTGACAGAGATGGGAAGAATTGGAGGAGGCCCTGGGAGGTGTGTGCTGTTTAGGTCATATTAGGGTTACATTGACGACAAGACATCCAAGAATTAATATCAGTAGGAGAGGGTGGTTGAGGTTCTTTTTTGAGTGGATGGAAACTAGGTCAGAAGTGGAAGAAAAGATCAGTAAATTGTTGGCATTAAGTTAATAGTTAAAGCTCTGTGAATGGATAGGATGGCATAGAGAAAAGACATCAGCAGAGAAGAAGAAAGGACTAAAAAGTTCTCTGAGTCATTGGAGTAGGAGGAAACAAAATAGGAAGAAGGGTTCTTTTGAAGATGGGGTTTATTTTTGAAAGAGAAATTTACAATCTCTGCACTCTTCTGACTACCATCAGCTAGAACCAGTGTGTGCCCTAGGCAAGCTAGGGAGCTTGGAAGATTCAGAGCCATTATCTTGCAGCCCTCTAACACATCTATATACATAGTGAATAGTGAAGATGTTGTATCATGCACCTTTGTAAAGAATTGTGTAGTGGGCGGCTTCTCTTTGTGCACTGCAAACTCAGAGTGTCGTTGTGCCCAGGCCCACAGGGGAAGGGGAGGGACCAAGTACAGTTGCCCTGGGTCTCAGCTTTTCAAAGGGACCCTGGAGCTCCAGCCCCCCCCCCCACCTCCACTGCTGATATTTTAGCAGTGGCAGCTGGAGATTCAGGCCACTTTGAACTGCCACAGAAGTGCTGCTCTGCTGCTCCACATGGCTCTGAAGGTGAGGGGTATTGTCTCTGTCTGAGTGGCGCTGTCTGCTTTAGGCCCAACCGCATTGTCCCCTGGCTCTTCCCCTTTGGCAGGCTTGGAACCAGATCCCTTTGCCCTTTCCCCGAGGCCTACGGTGTCTGTCAGCCCTGCTGATTGTGCCTGTGATATAACACATTCTAGAGTTCTTTACAGCTCACAAAGCAGGGCTATACCCTAACAATAACATCTGGTTTTGGTTACCTGGACATTAATTTTGATACATATTTTGTTTTTAGGCAAGAATCTAGATGGGTGGAGGGGAGAGAGAGCTCAGTGGCCAGAGCATTGGCCTTGTAAACCCAGGGTTCTAAATTCAGTCCTTGAGGGGGTCTTTCAAGGTTGAGGGGCAGATTAAATTAAAAAAAAATCTGTCAGGGATAGTGCTGTGAGGGCAGGGAACTGCACTTTTAAAAAGTGGAAGTCAAATCCTAGTGAGGAAAATAGAAAGGAACACAAACACTCCCAAATTAAGTGTCATAATGTAGTAAGAAAAGCCAAGAAAGATTTTGAGGAACAGCTAGCCAAAAATTCAAAAAATGATAGTAAAATGTTTTTTAAATACATTAGAAGCAGGAAGCCCGCTAAAAAAGCAGTGGGGCCCTTGGATGATAAAGATATAAAAGGAGCGATCAAGGAAGACAGTGCCATTGCGGAGCGATTAAATGATTTCTTTGCTTCAGTCTTCACGGCTGAGGATGTTACAGAGGTTCCTAAATCTGAGCCAGCCTTTTTAGGTGACAAATCTGAGGAACTCTCCCAGATTGAAGTGACATTAGAGGAGGTTTTGGAGATAATTAATAAGCTGAATAGTAACAAGTCTCCAGGACCAGACGGTATTCACCCAAGGGTTCTGAAAGAACTCAAATGTGAAATTGAGGAGTTATTAACAATGGTTTGTAACCTATCCTTTAAATCTGCTTCGGTACCCAATGACTGGAAGACAGCCAATATAACGCCAATATTTAAAAAAGGCTCTAGAAGAGACCCTGGCAATTATAGACCGATAAGTCTAACATCAGTACCAGGCAAATTAGTAGAAACAATAGTAAAGAATAAAATTGCAAGGCACGTAGAAGAGCACGAAATTTTGGGCAAAAGTCAGCATGGTTTCTGCAGAGGGAAGTCGTGTCTAACTAATCTATTAGAATTCTTTGAAGGGGTTAATAAACATGCGGACAAGGGGCACCCAGTGGACATAATATACCTAGATTTCCAGAAAGCCTTTGACACGGTCCCACACCTATATAAAACTATGGTACGCCCACATCTTGAGTACTGCGTGCAGATGTAGTCTCCTCACCTCAAAAAAGATATATTGGGATTAGAAAAGGTTCAGAAAAGGGCGACTAAGATGATTAGGGGTTTGGAACGGGTCCCATATGGGGAGAGGCTAGAGAGACTGGGACTTTTCAGTCTGGAAAACAGGCGATTGAGGGGCGATATGATAGAGGTATATAAAATCATGAATGGTGTGGAGAAAGTGAATATAGAAAAATTATTTACCTTTTCCCATAATACAAGAACTAGGGGACACCAAATGAAATTGATGGGTAGTAGGTTCAAAACTAATAAAAGGAAATTTTTCTTCACACAGCGCACAGTCAACCTGTGGAACTCCTTGCCGGAGAAGGCTGTGAAGGCCAGGACTCTATTAGGGTTTAAAAAAGAGCTCGATAAATTTTTGCAGGTTAAGTCCATAAATGGCTATTAGCCAGGGGTAAAGTATGGTGCCCTAGCCTTCAGTACAAGGGCAGGAGATGGATGGCAGGAGATAAATCACTTGATCATTGTCTTCTGTTCTCCTTCTCTGGGGCACCTGGCATTGGCCACTGTCGACAGACGGGATACTGGGCTGGATGGACCTTTGGTCTGACCCAGTATGGCCATTCTTATGTTCTTATGACTTGATGACCTCTCAGGGTCCCTTTAAATTCTATAAGATATGTGTATATCTCCATATTAATTAATATGTACTTTGTGCACCCAAGTAAAAAATAGTCTAGCTACATTAGGTCTTTGAGTGGTTTCTAGACTGGTGTTAGGTAAAAGAAACAGATGGCTAAACAGCAATAAGATGTATACATATATATATATATATACATATATATATATGTATGTATAAATAGAGAGAGAGAGAGAGACAACAGTGTCCCTAAAAGGAATTTTCCCCCATTCATTTGCAAATAATATCCTGTTCATTGAGCATGCTCCTTTGCTGAAGCCCTAAGTGAGATCTTAGATTGCTTAGACTTTGAGAAGATTGATCTGTGTTGTATTAGCCACACAGTGTTTTCAAATTAAAGATCCACGTGTGCGCGTCAGCAGGAGGGTTGAACAAGTTCTATAGCTTTAGTTCTTCACTAAGCACCTCCTCGGTCCATCAGTACTGGGGATAGATAAACCGCATGTTCAACCCTGCCATTTCTTAGCACCTGCTATATTGTTACTCAAGTTTCAAATGAAAAAAAAATGTAAGAAAAGAACAAGGGCATAATTTATTCCCAAACTAAAACTTGGAGACATGTAGCTGTCATTCTGCTACATTGTTGTACCATCAAACTGGTTCCATTGAAAAGTGAGCCTTTTAAAAAGTTGGGACCGAATTACTTTTACAAATACTTATATAATTTTGCTCTCTCTGTGTGTTTACGTGTGTGTGTATAATTTGTGTGTATGCTTGTATGTATTAGAGACCAAAATGTTTTAGGGGCAAACACTAGACATTCATGATAAGTGAAAAAAGGAAAAAAAATACAACCCCCACACCGCCAAGTATGTAAATTATGGTTTCTTGACTGAAATAATAATTTCTTAGAGACATTAAGTCCTCAGGCAAAGGAGTATTGTTACTCTGAACGTTTCTATGGTATTTTTAGTTTCCTTTTTGTTGAACATCTGCTCACTTTGCCTCTGCCTACCTTCTACCCCAGTGTGGGATTTTGGATGGAAGAGGCATAAGTAAATATTTGATTCCTTTGTCCTTTTTTACTTCCTTTCAGTGGAGTGGTGTGTTTGCTTTTCCACAGATGTCTTTCTTAAGAAGCTAAAGCCACTAATGAATGGCCTATAAGTATTTGAGGTAGCCATTGAAACTGAACGTTTGCTTCAGCATTATTGTGAATAATTAGTCAATACCTTTTATAACTCTTCTAGTATAAAAAATAATTGCTACAGAGTCACGATAAGCCATTCTCACCAGCTCAGCAAAATGATTTGTCATCGTGCAGAAAACTTACCATTGAAACACAAACATAGGTAACAAAGAATTTGTATAGTAACAGAGAGGCAGCTGTGTTAGTCTGTACTCTAACAAAGCAAAACAGCAGAAATGTAGCACTTTAAAGACTAACAAAATGATTTATTCGGTGAACTTTTCCTTGCAACAAACCCAGCTGCCAACTTTGTTCACATATTTATTCTGGGGATACCATCAGTGGACCTGACCATGTTAGTTACAAAATCAAAGGCACATTCTTGTGCACTTTGAGCAACATTATGTATGCCATTATATGCCAACAATGCCCTGCCACTATGTACATTGGACAGATTGGGCAAAATCTTTGCCAAAAAATAAATGGACACAGAGTAGACATCAGTAATCTCAATACACATACACTGGTCAGTGAACACTTCAGTGGAGTGGGCCATTCCATTAGAGACCTGAGAATTTGTGTCCTAGAACAAAGAGAATTTTAAAACAGATTACATCGAGAAATTTGTGAATTGGAATTCATATTCAAATTCAACACATTAACATGTGGTATGAACAGAAACACCAATTACCTCATGCATTACAAGGACTGCTTCCCTTCCTTTGATAATGATCTCAGGCAGGACACTTAACATCTCCTCTCCCCTTACCCCCATCCTTCCGTCCTATGTACTTGATTTGTCAGTTTTTGCAATTTTTTTTTGGTCCTCTGTACTTATAAATGTCAGTCTGCATTGGAAATTAAATTTATCTGATGAAGAGAGTCTGTCCCACGAAAGCTCATTGCTGAATAGATCATTTTGTTAGTCTTTAAAAATGTGTATGACACAAAAGGGTTCAAACCAAACATGTACAAGTCCATTATGCACATATTCCTGCACAATCTTTCACTTAGTTCCTCAAAGCTTGAACACAATGAGTTGGAACAATATGCTGGATTTTGGCAAACCTTACCTCATTTTAAAAGTGGGGTGCTGGGGCAGGACTGGAAAGAGCACTCCTAAATCAGGCAGGGTGCCTGAGGTGCTCATTTGTGTTCTGCTACACAGCATGGATTTCTATTCAGATGTGAAATCATATTCCATTCTCAAGGTACAATGGGAATTTTACCATTGACTTCAGCTGAACTAGGTTCCCATGCACTCTTGCATAACTTGAATTTCTCATAAGTCAGGGGGCAGCTTTTTTCCCCAGCGGAACGCACGTTATGCAACTAGGGAAGCAGAGCTCCTTTTAAAAGGTAAGTCCTGGGGTTGTGGGGGAGCAGTTGGGGAGGGTTAAGCCTGGCAGTGGGCTGTGGACATGGGACGGGGGCTGGGGAGTTAAGCCTGGGGTAGGTTAGGGCTGCAGGAGATCGGGGGGGTTGGAGTAGAGCTGGAGCGGGGCCACAGGGGATTGATCTGGAGCCGTACGCCGGGGATTGAGCCAGAGCCGTGGGGGGTGGGGTGAACCAAGCCATGCGGCGTTTGAACCAGGGCCAGGCCAGGGCAGGGGGTGAACTGGAAGAGGGGGTTGAGCCAGGGCCAGCAGGAGTTGGATTTTGAATTGTGCTTAGCTCACATAAATGCAAGTTAAGTGCAACTTGAAATTGAGCATTTTGAGGGTTTCCTGTATTTACCTAAATCTCCTTTCATTCTGAAGTGTGTTATGAATGCACCTACATAGTACACACAATTAAAATGTAGTTGCCTCTTGAGAGGAACCTGGCAAATCCTTAGGAGTCTCCCTACACAGCTTTTTAAGATAGGAAATAATAATACAAATATTCTCAAGACTACCCATAGAAACACCCATTGGAATTTAGGTAGGCAGATTCCAGTTACCAGAATAGAAACTTGGTTAAGATGGTGAGATAAAAATTTAATTCTTTTTCATAAAGTTCCATGAGGTTTTTAATGATCACAAGTGCCTGACTTGTCTTAACTAAAATATAAAAGATTTTACCCTTTTCATTTTTGAAGAAGCTAAAGTCTCACAAAGTTGAATATCAAAGTGGTCAAGAAATTCTGTGTCCCAGATACTTGTATATGCTTTTTTGGTAAAGAATTCTTTCATACCTTCAATGTTATTATGCCAAAATTAAAAATACATACTCATACTCTTGTAGGTGCTTTATTATCTACAGTGAGATTAATTATCCCATTCATTTTACTTTGGACAAGTAATCTTTTTCATGGTCTGATATATTATAATCCAAATAAAAACTTTCTCTTCAAAATCTATTAATCTTGAAGCAAAGATCTGGCTATTTTATTGAATCAAAACTTTCATCCAGTTCCATTCCTGTACGAATCCTCCCCAATATTTTATAAAGAGTGTGATTAACCAACAAGCCTAAAGTTAATTTAGGGATTAGTAATGGAAAATAGATAGTAAAGCTGGGCTGTGATTCAAAACCAGTTGCTTCATATTGCTGCTTACAGAGTACAGCATCATCTTCTATAGGAACAGCCAGTGACATAAAAATGAAAGCAAACAAAAGATAAATACCAGAAAAGAGTGTGCAAACAAACCTGTCAAGAAAAGGGTTTGGGCAAAGTAAACAGGAGGATTAAACAAATGTGAAAGTGATGTTCATGAAATTTTAAATACATTAATGCAAAATTTCACTAAAAATCTTCATTTCCCCTACAAAAGAATCATATATTGTTGTGATTGCAAAACCTTGAATCTGTGCAAAACAACTTGTGTCCTCAGCTTCCCAACTGCATATGCAGTTCGCTGTCTGTGCATCCTAATGCGAG
This sequence comes from Carettochelys insculpta, assembly GCF_033958435.1. Taxonomy (NCBI): domain Eukaryota; kingdom Metazoa; phylum Chordata; order Testudines; family Carettochelyidae; genus Carettochelys; species Carettochelys insculpta. The sequence goes on along the minus strand of NC_134150.1, from coordinate 12,179,296 downwards.
GTTTTGGCGATGTCATGGATGCATGGATATGATAGTGATCACATACAACCATTGATGTTTTAGCCATTGTGTTAAATTTAATCTCAATATATGTTAGAGAGTTATTTCCTTCCAAACTGAAAGAATGAGCCAAAGCCAGCCAGTAGGGAGAATACGGAATTTTTCCGTGGAGCTCCATGGATTTCAGATTGGGCCCATAAAACTTTGTTTTATTGGCCATACAGTATTTGCATAGTGAAAGATTGAAAATGATTAGGGTATTCTTTTAAAGATTGAACTCCCATGATAAAAATAAAGAAACTCCAGTGCTCTGATTTCATTCTGAAGACTTGACTCCTGAGTCTAGCTCCGACTGGCATACCTAAAACTATCATCAAGCTGATTGTATTGCATTGATATTCTGATTTCTAATTTGGAATTTTGCTACCTAATCTCTATTAGAGTGTATCTAATTGTCATGAAACCCATAGTCTTCCTGCAGACTCTATGGTTTCCCTCCATGTATCTTTTCTAAACTGAGATGTGTCTTCTGACTGAGCTATAGAGACATTAAATTACTGCATAAATCAATACAGTGTTGTAATGTCACTGTATCTTTTTCAAAGACCAGCTCAAATTTTGTATGCTGCAGCTTTGATCCTTTTCATTTAATTCTAAGTACACTTGTTATTATAGTAACTGTTGTTTGTATGTTATTTTAGCTTTTTACTTAAGTAGCTATTTAGCAATTTAAATGAAAATGTAATTAGCTTACATCTGTTTTACATGCATGTAATACCATGCAGATGTATGCTTCTATTAAAGCCATATTCCTTTTTGGCAAAAAGACAGAAAAACAAAATTGTGCCAGTCATGCAATGCATCTTTTTTTTTAACATAAAATTAGTATACGCAAAATGTATGTTGTGATGGTAGGAACACTCTACAAGGGAGATAAAGTGAAAAGCTAAAATAAAAGCATGGGTATATCATATAGTTGCATGGTTTGTTACTCTTAGGCCAGGTCTACATTAGGAGAGAAAATAGATTTTAGGTACGCAAACCCAGGTAAGACAATTGCATAGTTGTAGTAGACATATCTAAAATGGATTTTTGCTGACGTCCTCACAGCAGGAGGTTGCTTCTGTCAACTTCCCTTACTCCTCACAACTGCCAGGAGCACTGGGGTCAACGCTGGTGTCAAGACAGTTCAATTTAGCATGGCCCCATTGGGCACATTACATTGAACTCTAGTAGATTAACTGCCTGTTCATCAATCTTCCCATATGTGTAGACATACTCTCTGTTACACTAGTGTAAATCCAGGGGCATGCCACAGAAGTTAGTTATCATTAAATATGAAACTTATCCTTAATAACTCTTCTCTTTATGCGATAAATACTATGCTCTGGAATTTCACTGTGGTGTATAGAATCCCTCTGGATTTATACCAATGTAAATGACAACAATATTTAGCTGCTAGTGAACTGAATCACTAAAGATGGTAAATTTCCTTTCAGTTGTCCTGTTCCTATGAGGTATCAATCATCCTAAGTTACCCAAAATTTTAATGGAAAGGAGGACAAATGTTCTTATATTTTACGTTGTGGGCACCAAAGCACTGTATTCGGTTCTCTGCTCTGCCACAGACTTCCTCTGTGACCTTGGGGAATCCCTAGTTCTCTCTACAAATCAGTTCTGCGTCTGTACAACCAGGATAATAATGCTTCATTTCTTTGATCCTTCATCTGACTTTTCTATTTAAATTATAAGCTCTTTAGGACTGTGTCTTACTGTGTACAGATACAGTACTAAGCACAATGGGGTGATAGTCACTCAGCAGCTCACTGAAGACACTTGGTACCTTGTAGGAGATGTCCCTTTGTCTGTTGGGCTGTGGAATATCCAGTTTATCAGGTTGGAACACACTAACAGTGGCCTAAAACGGTTAACAGTTAAGTTGCTTATTCAGTACAGGTTGAACCTCTCTAATCCCGCACTGTCTCATCTGGCAAAATCCATTATCCAGTATGATTTTAGTTAGCTGGACCACTGCTAAGGTGTGGCCAAGTTTCCCATGGTCCCATAAAGTTTGTTTACAGCTGCCAGTCCTGGCTCTCAGTGTTCTGTGCTATTATTTAGTTCTAATTTGTCCCTAAATGTCTTCAAAAACCCCACTAAGCAGTAGGTGGTAATGCTGTTAGATAATATTGATCACCCATAGCTCAGCAAATTCTCTCATTCAGCACCAGTCAGGTCCCAAGGGTGCCGGATGAGAAAGTTCAACATGAAGTATATTACATTGTAATTATACTGGTAAATAATGCCCTGCAATGGTAAAATAAGGCAAGTCTGGTTTATTTATTTTCTTCTATTTGGAACAAGTGAATAGTTTAATAACATGCCATTGTTTCTGTGCATATCAGTATTACTTTCTGCCTAGTCAGAGAATAATTTTAAAAGAAGCTTTTTCTTGTATTTGCTTCTTTTGCCTATGTAAGGTGCCAATCCTGCAGCTGCACGTATAAGCAAGTGAGGCCACATGGAGGCACAGAGTTCTGTCCATCACTTGGTGTGGCAGGATAAGAATCTAAATTCAAAGTCTCTCCCCTTCACCCCTCATTATTTGTGTTATTAAATAGTCTAAGGACAATTCTTACTGTCCTTCAGTGGGCATTTTTGCCTGAGAAAGGACTACAAGGTTTTCACCGTGAAGATTGTTTAAACTCACCACTTTATGCAGTGGCAAGAAGAGGCAACAAAAGGTCACTTTAATGGGATTGCTACTCTTTGTAGTGGTGCCTGATCAACAGTATAATGCATAGAGAATACAAAACAGAGAAGTGTATTTAAAATAATGTAAGAGAGGGATTGAAAGCTCAGACACTGAATTATAGCCTGTGTGAAAGGGGAGAGAAAACACATTCTGAATGATCCAGTGCTTTTCTGTTTGTGAAGTGCCATGGAATACTTCTTTCATGCAAAACAAGCAGTCATGTAGCCCCTTAAAGAGGTGATGAGCTTTCATGGGGCAGACCCACTTCTTGAGATCAGATCTGCCCCACAAAAGCTCATCACCTAATAAATTATTTTGCTAATGTTTAAAGTGCTATGCCTGCTTTTTTGTTTTGTTGGAATGCAGATGAACATGGCTATCTCTCTGTTCCTATTCCTCTCATGAAGGCAGACACAGATGGAGTGCCCCTAGTTCCTGTGTTTAGACCAAGATTGGTGGCTGTGTATTTTTAAAATCCTTAGGTCTTAATTGTCTGTGTGTAGTACAAAGCCATATGGTTAGCACTGGAAGCATGGCTCGAGGCAGGTCTACACTATGGGTAAAGCTGACTTAAGTTACGCAACTCCAGCTGTGTGAATATTGAAGCTGGAGTCAAAGTACTGAAGGACAACTTATTGCTGTGTCTATAACACACTGGGTTGAGGGGAGAAACTCTCCTATTGACTTACCTTGTTCTTTTCATTCTGGTGGGGTACCAGCATCAATGGAAGCACATTTTACAGTTGACATAGTGAGTCTTCACTAAGCCACCGTGTTGATCCACCATACCTTCAGTTCCTATGCTACCACTGTTTATCAGAAGGTGTTAAGTATTCTCTACTCTCTCTGATGGCACTAGCAGAATAGGTTGGCAAATCATATTAAGGATAACTCAGTATTAAGTTACATTGCAAGTGGCCATATGATACCCATACAGTGGCTTTAGGTAGAAGCATGCTGTCTGTATACAGTGGCTGCCTCCTATCTCTGCTCCTAGAGTGGCCAACACAAAGTTGATATCTACTATCAGACAGATGGTGATGGCAAGCATAACTTTTACCTGCTTTGCTCACCAAACTATTTACCACTTCACCATAATTCTTCCAGTTCCTGCTCAGTTGCTCCTCTCCTCTCTTAGCCACAGAACAGAACTTAGTGCATTGTCCGTAACTTGTCCTTGTACCCTCAGGTATTGCAATACTTGTGACCAATAAAATCACCTTGTGCATTGGGGTGGGTTAAGGTTTCAGTCTTAAATTTTATTTTTGTGGCTTATGATCAGTTGAGCCACTCTCTTACCATTTTAACATATTTTTGACATTTTTTAACTTTTATGGTATAAATAAAGCTATTAGACATGTTTTAAGAAGATGGGGGGAGATAAGGGGGACAGAACCCAGCTAAATGATTAATAACAGTTATTAAAGCACTTATGTAGCATGTAACATATTTGTGTTATGACAGCTCTCTTTGTTGATAAGGTAAATGGGTATCTGTTATAGCTGCCAGAGTCAGGAAAGAGCCTGTAACACCTGGTCACAGTATCAGATTGTGTTTCACTGTCAGAACAAGATTGATTTATTGTGTTACATCAGGGTTAGATGGACCTACAGTGCTTCACCACATGCTATTTCATTCCCTTGTCTATTAAGTATGCAAGTACAAACAGCTTTAACACAGTGCTTTACCTAGAAACAAGCCTGGGGCTTCATCCAAATACTTTTAACATATGAAAATTGAGCTGCTTTGAACTTGTATGTTTTTGATAACTGCTTGGTATGCTTCCTGGAGGATCACCTGTAGGCTTTTCTTTCCAAATCCTAATCCCTTTGATTAAGTGCCAGGACAGATAGCACTCATTGAATAACTCTAGTCCCATAATTCTTCCTTCATTCAGAGTTGAAAGGGAACTGCTTGAGCTTTACTAGGTAAATCCTCAGATTTAGTTAAAGTAAGTCAGACACTTATAAACTGATTTTTTTTTGTTTTAAAATAGGGTTCAGATGGGCTACTGAATGTTTACATACCACTTGCTGCCAGAAGCCGTAGGAAGGGAAAAAACAAAATAATATTTTTAGCCAATAGGATTAGGAGAAGGAAAACTTTGAGAATCAGAAATTTAAAAGACAACATGGCATGGGAGTGTGAGCCTTAGTGTAGCAACAGAGTGCTTTGCCTTGACTATTCTTGTTCTCTTTTCTACAAGATCACACTTCAGTCCTGAGCTAAACTTTCCATGCCCACTCCAACCTCTTTCCCCTGTGCACCAAATAACTAGTACAATGTGGAGGAAGGGAAAACACGCTTGTTCTTTTTATCTTTACAAATGTTCCTGCTGGGGACTAATGTAAACCTGCTCAAGATGTTTCTATTTAAAACAGTTTGCAGCATCAGAGGGTGAAAGGGAATTAGAAATAAAGTGACATGCTAGCTGTATGTCTCCTAAGAATAGTTATAACTGATATTTTAATGGATTTCAAATAAATGTATGCATGCACACCATTTTGAGTATTAATCAAATAGCCCATTGTCACACTCAGTGAAATGCCTTCCACTGTATAGTGTTCACTTTTCATACTGTCACCAGATAAAAATTTTTCTGACTTGAAGATTATTGGTTCAGATTAATTCTGATGCAGTAGCAAAGGGAGCAGTCTAGTTATATAAATCTCAGTAATCACACAAGACTAATTGGGATGACCATATTTTTATAGCTGCTTTCATCCTGAAGGATCTTAAAGTTCTTCCTCAAGTGTCCCCGTGGGTGCTCCACGATAGGTGTCGGGCTCACCCCGGCGCCGCAGATCGGATCTTTCCAGCAGTTTCTGCCGGACCGCACATGCGCCGGCGCGCGCTGCTCCCTTGCACGCTCCCGGCCACGTGCGCGATCCGGTCCCCGCCAGTTCCTTCTTAACCGTCATCGGCTGCAGACGGAATCCGCTCAGGCTGCGGCCAGAGTCAGCGTATTTAATGTTCTTAGTGTTTTTAGAGTTTCTTTTCAGTCTTTCAGTTAGCTTGTTGTTTTCTCTTATTGCAAAAAAAAAAAAAAAAAGTATATAACAGCATAGGCAGAAAGCCTTAGTAACCAGAGGAGCAGTGGAGGCCTGGGGACGTAAGGCCATTAGACCTCCTGCCGCAGCAGGCTGGGTCCGAGAGAGGGGAACAAGCACAGAGAAGGTGCTAAGTACCCTATTAACAACTCAAAGACTCACCGCAATGTCCTCTTCAGGATTCGAGAAGTGTGAGTCATGCCGCAAAGCTATGCTGGCCTCCGATGGGCACAGTCCATGTATTAGGTGCCTGGGGGAATCTCACGTCATCCAGAAATGCTCCTTCTGTGCAAAGCTCACGGCCAGAGCCAGGAAGGACAGAGAAATGCGGCTAAAAATGCTGCTCTTTGATAAGGCCCTCCAGCCAGACGTGCCGGAGCGGCCTTAACAAGAGGGACCCACAGGGCCCCATAAAAGGAAGGTGGCGTCCCTCACCCCATCAGTACAAAAACGGAGGAAGCTCTCTCCAACCCGATCCCTGCTGGCAGCCACAGCGAGCGGGATGGGTGCAGCACATAGACCCCAGCCGCAATTACAAACAAGCGGCGGCGCGGAAGCGCACGTGGCAGAGGCTGAGCCTCCGATGATTAAACAGCCGGCCCGCACCGTGGTCAGAGCAGTGGCCAGGCAAGCGCCGGAACCGGTGGCACCGCAGCTAGCGGCACAGACCCCCGGGGCGCCGACGGTGCAGGGCTCGCAGGCATGTGGCCTGCAGGCACCGGGGGAGACCACCCACGCGGCACCGCAGTTAAGCATGCCGAGCGCGGCGCCAACAGCAGGGCCAAGATCCCTGGCGCGGAAAGGGGCGGAGTTAGCCCCACAGGGGAGGGGAAAGGCAGCAGAGAAAACCCGGCACTGCAGCCCTTCTCCAGACAGGGCTGCAGGGCTGCTCTCTCTAAGCCCTCCCCTTATGCTGCGAACTCCAACAAGGAGGCAGGGGTCTCCCCCAGTCTACCCTGAGCCTCCCTCCCCGTTCCTCCAGCCAGCGTCACCATAGCTCGGGCCACCCTTGCCTTTTCTGGGATTTGACCCCCTGGAGTACTACCACAAATCAGTTTCACCACTGTCTCAATCACCCAGATGATCTTGCTCCCCCAGATGCCGGGGATATGCGCCTCGAGAGTGGTCCAGGTCTCCATCCCAGGAACCGTGCCCGCGTTGCCATGGTTGCCCCTATCACGCTGGGCATAGACAGCACACCCCCAGGGACAGGTCCCCCCAAACAGTTCACTATCCCCGAGGGCAATCGCGGACGGGGACAGAAATGCAGCTATCTCAGGAGGAGTTGGTTCTGGAACCCCGAGATTTTCCCTCGCAAGCCTCCAGCGAGAGGATGTATCATCGTCAACAGGACCCCGAGGGCTCAAGGGAGGCTTACCCCGGTGGTTCCTCTCTGTTCTCCCCCGACGAGGCTACGGCCCCAGGGGATGTCCCCCCGCCCCGGACGATCTCAAACAGTTCCAAGAGCTGTTTAAAAGGGTGGCCTTTATGCAAGGCATCCAAACAGCAGAGGTGCAGGAGAAGCACCAAAAGCTCCTCAAAAACCTGAGACCTCCGGCCTCTTCTAAAATAGCTATTCCGCTCGACGAAGCAATTATGGAGTCCGCTACCACGATATGGCAGACCCCAGTGTCTGCTCCACCTATAAACAAGAGAGTGGATAAGAAATACTTCATCCCGGCGAAGGGCATGGAGTTCCTGTTTAGTCACCCACAACCAAATTCACTGGTGGTGGAATCGTCTCAACAGAGGTCGAAAACTTCCCAGTACAAGGCAGAGGGAACGGACAAAGATGCCAAGAAGCTAGAGCTATTCGGCAGAAAGGTCTACTCCTCCTCTACTCTACTGTTGAGAATGGCAAATTATGCAGCACACCTAGCGAACCATAATTTTGACAATTACTCCAGACTGACTTCTCTCATGGACTCGCTTCCAGAGGATAAGAAGCCGGTGCTGAAGGCCATCGTGCAGGAAGGCTACGCAGCTTCAAGGACAGGAGTTCAGATTGCCCTGGACGTAACAGATATGGTGGCACACTCAATGGCTACGGCAGTGGTCATGCTCAGGGAATCCTGGCTTCAGACATCGGGTATCCCGAGGGATCTGCAGGCGAAGATTGTCGATCTCCCCTTTGACACGCAGAGGTTGTTTGCTGAATCAACTGATTTGGTCCTTCATTCCAGTAAAGACTCAAGGGCCACTCTCAGAACCTTGGGGATTTATACTCCTCCATACAAGAAGAAAAAGTATTACCCTCAGCAAAGACGATACCTGTATCAACCCCAGCGTGTTCAGTACCAAAGGGGCTACGAACAAAGGCGGCATCAACAGCACCAACATTATAGAACTCCCATGCGATGTTCCCAACAGAGCCGTGCATCCTCGGGGCAGGGCCAAAGGCAACAAGTTTGACGGAGAGATCGAGGGCTGCACTATCACTACCATCGCACAATGTCATCCAAAGCTAATGTTCCATCATCGCCTCCAACCATTCTACGCCCAGTGGCAAAAGATCACCACAGACAAATGGGTACTGGAGATCATAGCCACGGGTTACGCGATCCCCTTCCAGTCGCTCCCACCGCCACGACCTCCACCCAGGCCCCATCTCAAGGACACCTCCCACGAAGCGAGACTCAAGCAGGAGATATACCATCTTATGCTTATAGGGGCAGTGGAAAGAGTGCCGGAGCAACTCCAAGGGAAAGGGTTTTATTCAAGATACTTCCTCACAGAGAAAAAAACAGGAGGCTGGAGGCCCATCTTAGATCTTCGAGGCCTCAACCGGTACTTGCGCAAACAACGCTTTCGGATGATCACAGTCGCCTCTATTCTCACGGCACTGGACGATGGAGATTGGTTCGCAGCCCTCGACTTACAAGACGCGTATTTCCATATAACAATCCACCTGGCTCACAGACTCTTTCTCCGGTTTATGGTCGGCAAAGAACATTTCCAATACAAGGTTCTGCCGTTTGGCCTCTCCTTGGCCCCCAGAGTCTTTACCAAGACCCTGGCAATGGTATCAGCCTACCTGCACAGACAGGGGGTGTTTATATTCCCATATCTGGACGACTGCCTACTGAAAGGGGCTTCGAAGGAAGAGGTACTACGCATGATACGCGTTACAGCAACCACGTTCTCTTCGCTGGGCCTGGTCATCAACCTGGCGAAGTCAAAGATCGACCCCACACAGGACATAGAGTTCATAGGGGCATGCATAAACTCCATCACAGCAAGGGTTTATCTACCAGATGCTCGCTTTCGCGCTATTGGTTCCCTCGTACAAGTCATCACTTTCAGCCCCATGGTGCAGGTTCTAACGTACTTACAGCTGCTAGGCCACATGGCAGCAGCAACGTTTGTAGTACAGAATGCCAGATTGCATATGCACAGCATGCAGCATTGGCTGGTGAGCGTCTACAAACCGGCAACACACACCGTCCGCAGGGTGGTGTCGCCCACGACAGAGGTGCGCAGATCCCTGCAATGGTGGGTAAACCCCAAGAACATGCTAACAGGGGTACCCTTTCATCAACCACAAATTTCTATCTTCCTCACCACCGACGCCTCCCACATAGGGTGGGGAGCACACATGGGCGAAAAGGTGACTCAGGGACTGTGGTCCCCTACGGAACAGTCGCTGCATATAAATATACTGGAGCTCAGAGCAGTGTTCAATGCCTGCAAACACTTTCGAGACTATATACAAGGCAAAGTAGTCGGGATCAATACAGACAATACCTCCACCATGTTTTATATAAATCGACAAGGAGGATCTCGGTCCCGTGCCTTATGTGCGGAAGCAGTCTGGCTGTGGAACTGGTGCATCGCCAAAAATATAACCTTGAAAGCCTCATATTTACCAGGCGCTCACAACGTGAAGGCAGACCAGCTGAGCAGGCGTTTCGCACTCACGCACGAGTGGCAGATCCGTTCCGATCTGCTACGACCGCTTTTTCATGCGTGGGGGTTTCCCCAGATAGACCTGTTTGCCACTCAACACAACAAGAAGTGCCCTCAATACTGCTCCAGGGCAGGACTGGGACGGGGGCCCCTGGGGGACGCATTCGCGATCTCGTGGAAGGGCCCCCTGCTCTGCGCATTTCCTCCCACAGTGCTCATCCACAAGGTCTTGCAGAAAGCCAGGAGAGAGAGAGCCTGCATGATCCTAGTAGTCCCAACTTGGGATCGACATCAATGGTTCCCCTTGCTTCTGCGCATGTCGGACCGCCCACCGATGCCCCTTCCGGTGGCGCCGGACCTGCTCATGCAAGCCCAGGGGTCTGTAGTGCATCCACACTCCCGAGGCCTGCGACTGCAAGCATGGTTAATCCATGGCTCAGCTCCCTAGAGAGTACATGTACGGAGGGAGTGCAACAAGTCCTAGAAAGTAGCCAAAGGACTTCAACCAGGAAGAACTACAAGCAGAAATGGACTCGATTCACTGCATGGTGCTCTACCAAGCAATTAGCTCCCCTTGATGTGCCTATATCTGTAATATTAGAATATTTACTGGACCTCAAGAGAGGCGGACTTTCCCTGTCCTCGTTAAAGGTCCACCTTGCCGCTATATCGGCTTTCCAGCATGAAGAGGAAGGGCCCACGGTGTTTGCCCTTCCCATGGTTACCAGGTTCCTCAAGGGGCTGGTAAACCTGTACCCCCCTCGGAAACCGCTTCCACCTTCGTGGAGCTTGGACCTGGTGCTTAATGCGCTAACGGGACCACCGTTTGAACCCTTAGCCACAGTTTCCCTCCGTCTCCTTACGATAAAAACAACCTTCCTTCTTGCAATCACGTCAGCTCGCAGGGTGAGCGAGCTCGCGGCAGTTATGGCAACGCCACCCTGCACAGTATTTTCAAAGGAGGCGATAACCTTACGGCTGCATCCAGCCTTTGTTCCGAAAGTTTCTTCAGAGTTTCATATTAACGAACCTATAGTTTTACCCTTGTTTTATCCAAAGCCTCATAACTCCAACAAAGAGGCGCGCCTACACCTCCTGGACGTGAGGAGGGCACTGGCTTTCTATATAGACAGGACTAAGTCCTTCCGGAAAACGGATAGACTCCTAGTCTCTCTCGCTCCCAGATCAAAAGGAGAAGGTCTCTCTTCACAGAGAATCTCGAAGCACATCGTATCCTGTATAAAAATGTGCTACGAACTTAGAAAGACTCCTTTACTGGACCCGCCTAGGGCTCACTCCACCAGGGCGGTGACCTGGTCATCCTACGACACCTTCGCCAAGCATTATGCCCTACACAGGGTATTCCAAGAGGATACCCGTCTTTCAACAGCTGTCCTTTCAGGGGCAAGCTGCACATAACCCGATTACCCACCTCCTTTCTTGGGTTACTGCTGGGTAGTCACCTATCGTGGAGCACCCACGGGGACACTCGAGGAAGAAAAAGAAGTTACTCACCATAGTAACGATGGTTCTTCGAGATGTGTCCCCGTGGGTGCTCCACCACCAGCCCATCCTCCCCGCTTCAGATCTCTGTTTAGTATTTTTCAGGAACATCTGAGGCAGTTGGTCAAGGAACTGGCGGGGACCAGATTGTGCACGTGGCTGGGAGCATGCAAGGGAGCGGCGCGCGCCAGCGCATGTGCGGTCCGGCAGAAACTGCTGGAAAGATCCGATCTGTGGCGCCGGGTCGAGCCCGACACCTATTGTGGAGCACCCACAGGGACACATCTCGAAGAACCATCGTTACTACGGTGAGTAACTTCTCTTTCTACAAGCATGTCTGCTGAAAAATAGTGCAAAGCCCAAGCATTCAGGCTCTGGTTGTAGCAAAATGCACATGGATGTCACAGAACTAGAGAATAAAATTTTTGAGTCCCGACATGATGTGTGGCTGTGTAAGGTGTCCATCTAACTGAGCTGTGAACACTATAGCGTAGCACAGAAGAACCAACGGACACAGTCCAGTATTCCCACATCCAAAGGATTTTGATTCGACTGAACACATCTATTGTTCCTGGCCTGATCTAAAGTCTACAGAAATAAATTGAAATCTTTCATTTGACCAATCAGGCACTTAATGGCCTTTGGTAGACCATTCTCTAAGACTCCATGAATAACTGATCTGAGGGAAAGAGATGCAATTGATGAGTTCTGCTTCTGCACTCATCTGTATTGTCTAGTTTGGCAGCAATGTGTCAATTCCACAATTCTTTTGGCCCTACAGATCTTTGCTGGCTGATTGGAAATAGGACCTAACTGCTGATATGAGTGGACTATGGCAGCAGTTCACAGCACAGAAACAGTATTGTCAGCTGCAAATGTTTAAAACTATGACTGAGTTTACCTTTAAAATCATGAGATTTATTTTTTATTTATTTTTTTATTTTACTTCTGTTTTTTAAGTCTTACACGTAGGTCACTTTTTCAAACTTTTCCTGACAACTGTGTGGTTTTACATTTTAAAAATGAAACTGAATTTTATACCTCATAGCATGATATCAGAAACTAGGGCTTTCAGAAAAACACCAAGCATCAGAAAATTGGCTTCTCTTGATGTATTAATACTGCCTAAACAGTTAGATCAGGAAGTGAAAAAGACCTGTGTTCAACTAAAGCAGCAGAGAGGATGTTTGTAGGCAGAATGCAGTGGACAAGCTGGAACTTTACAAGGAACTCATTCCCAGTGCCAATACCTCTGCTGGTGCAACAAGTGCGTTAAGGTATTAGATGCTACATATTATCAGGACATGAGCCTTATATCTCATCCAGAAAGATGTTACCTCCTGCAGAACAACACCTTCATCACACTAAATCAATGCCTCACATTGAATCTCTAACACCAGTCACTTCCTCCAGAAACCAGTCTCAAATGTCATCTATCCACATACTTACTGGCTCTGCAATGCTTGTGATATTGCACAAGATCTCAGCCCTGCTTTATGGTGGGATTCTTTGACTATCTTGACAAATGAACACAGTAGATCTTCACAGTACCATAGTTAATGTCAATTTGAAGGTTCTTCTTGTTAATAAAGTAATAATAAGAGTATCTATGGACAAATAAACTTGGAGGCAGGAGACCAAATATATATATTATAACCTCATTAACAGGAAAGTCCATTAAGTTATTGTTATTACATTAAGTTGTTAGTAAGTGTTCTTTGTTTGATCACCTCTGTGATCTGATCAGGTAGAATATTTAATGAAACAGATAGCAAAGTAAGACTATAAATAAGATGAATAAAACATAAGGGTTTTACATGTGAACATATGCTGTGAAAGCAAGAGATTCAGCATGTTCTTAACACAAAAGCTTTGGAATAAAAGCAAAAGTTTATGACTCATTTTATTATACCCATAAATCTGAAAGCATAGCTATAGTTTTTAATTTTTATTTTGCCTCTGTTACTATTTTTATACTCTTTTTTTATTGCTGGCAGGACCCAGGTTTAAAGTAAGCTCTTCTGGGAACTTATGCACCATTAGTCTTCTGTAATAAAATGTGAACCAGGCTAAACTAAAACATGAAGCCTTAAGAGCAATTAAAAGTAGATTTTTGTAGATAACTGCTAATACAATTGTTATTTTTATTAAAGGATTTAGGGAGAACAACACAATTTATAACAAAATGGCTGATTATTGTACATTTTTTCATTTCTGTCTTCCACATTGCCTAGCTCTGCTTTAAAAAAAATTCAAAGCCCCTGAAATAGTCAGATCATGCTTTTAAAATGTGCATTGTGTTAACATAAATTTCCATCTCTTGTTTTATATGTGGAATGTTATGATGTCATATAAGAAAGTGTTGTTCCCCAAAAAGTGTTCTTTCTGAATGAAAATCTGGTTGATGTTTTATAACAGTGATAAAAAATAAAGCTGGGCTTTGTGCTTCAACAATGGCAGGATTTGTAGGACAGAGACATAATCTACAGGGCATTTGTCTGAGCACAAAGCATAGCATCTCATTATCTTGTAGTTTTTTAAAAACTATAAACACAGTTGACAGATGTTTCTGTAATAATGTAACAGTATCTTCTTTGTGATTATTAGATTAAGCTTGTAATAACTTATGAGGAGTGCAGGAGCTTTGTATTTATCATAGCTGAAAACAGAATCCTCTCTGTGTTAAACTGGGACAGGCTACAGTTATTTTTATCTTTGAAGAGTTAAGGAAGACTTCTTTAAAATTAATTTTTATTACAAAAAGCACAACATGGACATGTTACCTCATATTCCTGTTACCTGCAAATGAAAAATGTATGCTTGAAACCATCATGTCGCATGGAGGAAAGAAATTATAAAGGAAAGGGGGGAATGACTGAAGTCCTCTTTCATGCCTGAGGGTGTGAACGTTGCCAGTACTATAATGTGTGGAGTTTGCTTTTCTTATCAAGTTCCAAATTTTCTAAGAGGTTTGAAACTACCTCCGAGGTTTCTACAGAGAAGAGTCAGTTAGTTAGAGGAGATATCTTAAGCAAGGTACTTGTCCCGCAGAATATGACTTTTGGCATTAGCGAAAATCACAGAATCACAGGGCTGGAAGGAGCCTCAGGAGATCATGTAGTCCAGCCCCATACTTCAAGCAGGATCAACCCCCACTAAGTCATCCCAGCCAGGATGGGGGCAGCAAAAAATTTAGGAGTGTTTTATCTGAGCTTTGAGCTAATAAGTTTACATTTCTCTAATAAAATCTGTGATCTATAGAGTGCTAATAAAAATGAGGAAGTGTTTGAGAAAAAGTGATGTAATATGTGGGATTAGGGACTGTGTCTTTAAACTCTGAGCTTCCCAGACACAGAGTTAGGCAGGACGCCATGAATCTGTGGTTATGCATAGCCATTTGGAACTGGACACAGAATAAATATTTCTCCCAAGCACATTGTGATCACTGGATACCCAGTAATATATTTTGATTTGAAGGGTACCGCTACACTAAAGGCTGTATTGTAGCTTTAGAAACCACTGACATACAGAGAGAGTGTGTAGGGCCACAGCAAGGAACCAGCGCTAATGGCTGGAGGCATTCAGTGTGTTCAAGCACAAACAGAATGTCCCCTTGTACGCTAGGGCAGCGAACAATGGCCATGTCAAGACTAGGAAAGGCTATAACTCAAATTGTTAAAATTGACCTTGTGTGGCTGTCTTGCAACTAAAGTAGGAAAAGTGAACAAGCTGGGTTTAGCTGGCTTCTTACCTAATGCTGACCTAAATTCAGCCTCGTTCTTCATGTGGAAGTTTAAAGAGCAGCAGCTACTTATGCCTATGGGATTGGTGCAGTGTATATGACCTCATTGATAGTCTCAGATTGCCAGCCTTTTTTAGAATAGATACGAGGCATCACTCTGCTTGTCTGTATGCTGGCTGATGCTGCTGACAATGCTAACAAGCCTTTTTGGTACATAGTAACTCCAGAGCTCTGGGGAGGACCATACATGATACAAAAGGGTGTGCTCCCCTGCAGCAAAGGTCACCAAGTGTTAAATAATGTAGTTTAGGGCAGGAGTCCTAGCACTTTTGAAGGGTGTAATAATAGTGATAATGTTAGCAGCACTCATCCTTACATTCAAACAGCAAAACCCAACCTTATTATGGTGGCTTCTTGCATGTGTGAGGGGGTGGAAATGTATGTCTTGTTCCTCTCTTTGTACTCAGTGGTTTTGGAGCAGACATAATTTGGTCCAGATTTTCTGTTTTATTGATTGGCAAGTAATATATTTCAGATTAAAAACAAATCAGTTAAATAAAAATAGGAAGTTAGAAAGGGCTAACAGTCTTGCAGAAGTTCCAGTTTCCATTAAAATCTTTCAAATGGGCTCTATGGGTTTTTGCATTTCTCTCTTGTAAAACACCAATAACCCCAGGGGAAAGTGCTCCTGTAACGGATGGTGAGGGGTACTGCCCTTTTCTAGACATCCCAGCATTCAGTAAATTTAATTGCTTGTAAAGGGATAAATCCAGAACAGTGGGTATCCAGGACATGCTGGCAGTGAGCCAGGAGAGCCACTGAGGAGAGAGTGGGACTTAAAATGAAAGTTTTGCTTGCTTCCCTCTGATTGGTGTAACAGAGAAGTAGCCATGTTAGTCTGTATGCTGCTTGGTGTGTGAGTACAGAGCAGGAACTGGGGAGAGAGAAATGGACTGAACCAGGAGTAAAGGCATGGATTTTTCAGTGATATCCATGCCTAAGGAAACGCTGAGCCCTGGAACAAGGGCTATATGAGTGAACAAAGAATGTTTAGTTAGACACAATCAGGTTCTTCTTCTTTTTCTTTAAGTTGGCTAAACTTTCCTGTGCTAACCATGGCCCCTGCCAAACACTGTAACTGAACCTGTCCCAGGGAAGCAATTCTCTGTATTTTAGTTCTGCCTTTTTCAGTTTCTCTGTAACACCTAGAAAACAAGTATGTTTTAGCAAGTATATCTTCTTTGTTCTGTTAATAAAATCATCTTTTTTTAAGGCTATAATCTAGCTGTGTCCTAGGAGTCATGATGTTCTGTGTGCATATGCCTGAGACTGCATTTGAATGGTGATAGTTTACTACTCACAGTCAGGGAATCTGTGACCTTGGGGTGTTTTTACAGGAGCAGCCTTTAGTGGCATATATCAGTGGGTAGCTGTGTTAGTCTGGATCTGCAAAAACAATGAGAAGTCATGTGGCACCTTATAGACTAACAGATTTATTGGAGCATATGCTTTTGTGGGCAAAGACTCACTTTGTCAGACGCATGCATGAATCTATTAGTCTATAAGGTGCCACAGGACTCCTTGTGACTAAAAACAAGGTATTTTAAGGTCTCTTGCGGGCCCCCACCTTCTGTATTCGAAGTGCCAGAGCAGGACCAGCCTGGACAGCTCCATTAGGACCTTTCTTCTGTTCCAAATCCATTTGCAAACTGGAATCGGTGACACCTACTTTAAAATGGAATTCCCAGTAGAGTGAGTACTGCCTACATCATTCAAGATCATATTTTTGAAAGCCTACTTTTGTGCTGCAGTCAAATGTAGGTGCAACAAACTACCTGAGTTGCTGACAAAACAAAAAAGCAGTCACGTAGCACTTCAAAGGCTAACAAAATAATTTATTAGGTGATGAGCTTTCATGGGGCAGACCCACTTCTTCAGATCTGGAGATAGTGCTGTACTGGAAATGGAATTTGCTGACATTTGTAAAGGCCATGGCGTCCGTCCTCTGATTTTGTACCTATTGTTATGGTCCAGTGTGAATTCTGGGATTGGGATAGTTGGCCCCAAAATTAGAGGTTGGTTTAGTTCTCTTTGAAAATCTTACTCTGCACATATTTGGATAGACATGAATTATAATGCTGCTGCAGCGAGTATACACAGAATCAGCAATATCCTCTGTCTGTGTAACCAGAACCATTTCTAGCCAGTGTCACACACTGTGCTTGGGATGCGATTAATCACAATGTGAAGTACGAGGTTGCAGTCACCTTGCACACTATTAGCTGGACATGTTCTCTCTCCCCAGGGGCCCTGCATTAGGGTGTATACCTGCTCCTGTTGGCATATAGCTTGTAGTAAATTTTGTCTCTTGCATTTTGTTAGGCACTGGTAATGTTTCAAGATAGACAATGTAGCCATGAAATAAGTCCTTCTCTGGAAACTTGTACAGTAGCAATTGGGAAGAATCTAAACTTCACTTAAAATCAGAAGCATATCACAATTACTTCTCATGCCATTCAGCAATCATGTAGGTTTATAAAATTATTATAGTTATATATTATTCATATTATAGAGAAAAGGAGTTTTGGGAATGGATGTCTTGAGCTTAGCCCAACTCAAAACTGTAGCAAAAAAGTAAGAGATTTTAATTGTAAAGTTTTAAATGTAAAATAATATGCATAAATCTCCTTTACCAATAACGGTGTTTGTGTTCATAGCTCATCCACCACAGGTTTGAAGTGTATCCCTGGCATAAGAAATGGCCTGAAGGCTGAACTAACTGGAGTTTGATAGAAGGGGGTCCATTTTTGAAATGTTCACAGACCAGTAAGTCCACCCCCAGATCAGCCTTCAGAAGAGATGCCGGAATGGGGAATTATCCAACTGACATTCTCTGACTACTCAATAAACTGTCAGAGGAATCTGTCCAGACTCCAGAATAGGGGTGGAGGAAAGGATCATTTTTAATACTAAGTGGGCTTGTATTCAGTACAGAGGATCCTGCACATTTGAATAACTACATGGACAAAGCCTTCAAAGGAACCTTGCGAGTGCCATCCCCAGGACACTGAATCTTGCTGCATGTACTTCATATAGTCTACACAAAGGTCAACCATATAAAACTGAGGACACAAATATTCATTTTGGCAGCATTAACAATGGATGCATTAATTTTCTGTGCTAAGTCATATTAAAATTGTGTGTTTGTATCTTAGCTGCTTTATGCTTTGAAGGAAGCTGGTAGATGGGTGGCACAATGAACATACGATACTATTTTCTGTTTGCATTTTAAGAGTTAGTTTTAATCCTCTTCCCTCCACCCCCAACAAACCCACTTTTCCAGAATAGTGAACATGAATAATTTTGTACAGTGACAGATACTTTTTGGCCAGTTCTCAAAAATCTCCATGTTCTTTAGGTTTAAGATTTTTTTGTTAACATGTTATCTTTTGGAGTACCATTCAGACTAGCGAGGGGTTGTGTCACTAATTGCCCTGTGGCTGCAGGTGCTTTAATTGCTCTGCTGCTGTGGCTCACAGCCTGGCCACCAATAGTCAAGAGATGTGTCCATGGTGAGTATCCGTAATGGATGTAGAGCTGTGTATATCGCTAGCGGGAGCATCTCACAATGGGATTGTCAGAAATCTAAGGCTAGAGCTATATTTGCGTCACACGGGCGCATGAGAATTCACACCTCTGAGCAACGTAGTTCAGGTGCCCTCACTGTCAGTGAAGCGAGTGCTAGATTGACATAAGAATTCTTCTGTCAATCTAGCTACTACCTCTTGGGGAGGTAGATTAACTACAATGATGGGAAAAGTCTTCCCCTTCCTGTCATGAGTGCCAATACTGAAGCACTACAGCGCTGCTGCTACAACATTACTATTGAAGGCATAGCCTGAGGAGGAGGTGAACTATCAGCCTTATGGAAAACAGACCCACTGATGGGGAGGGGACAAATGAGGCGGTTGCCCCCTGGGTCTGGTGTGTCAAAAGGGCCTAGAGCTCCAGTTGCTCCCATGTCTACTTTGGTGTCTGTCGGCACTGCTGATGGAAATTATGCTAAAGGCCAAAGAATGCTTGCTTGGGAGTACACAGACACAAGTATCACATGGATGTTATCACTATGCTGATTCAGAAACTGGTGTCCATAGCTTAGTATTCATTGTTTTAGTAATCATTCACATTGCTGGCGAGCACTGGACTATAATAAGAATTTATGTCATGATTCACAAGGAGGTTGCTTATAAATTGACAAAATGGTGATGATGTTATTGACATAGACAGAAGTTACTGACTGTAGCAAAGACTAATGTAGTGGATATATTGCCAAACATACAGACAAACACTTTTTACCCATTTTACTTAGAAAGGAGGAGGAGCAACAGTTTTCTCTGCTTAGGAATGAAAGAGATGTCATCTGTGTTACTGAACATTTCTCAGTAAAGATAATATTTTTAAACATTGCATGGTGACAAGTATCAGAGGGGTAGCCGTGTTAGTCTGTAGGTTCAAGAACAACAAGAAGTGTTGTGGCACCTTATAGACTAACAGATATTTTGGAGCATAAGCTTTCGTGGGCAAAGACCCACTTCATCAGATGCATCTGATAAATTTTTGGGAATTTTTGGGCAGAAGGGGCCTCCGGAAGGAGGACTCCCCCCCCACCCCAGGCCGCACTTCTACACAGTGTTTTGGAGTCCAGAAGGATGGTCTTCCGGACTCCAAATCGCGTGACGTTATGCTAATGAGGCATGGGGAATTTGCATCCACAACTCATTAGCATCTTTCACTCCGTGTATTAGCATGCCCGCCTGCATAGGAACGACCTGTGAGACTAAAAAGTTGCTGGAGCTTGGATAAGCCAAGATCAATTTGGCTTTATTTTGGTTTGCAGTGATCTGCATTCAGACTAGTCCTTCATGCATGATATTCCCCATTACACACCCTTTGGGCTATTTATTCCAAAAGCTATACAATTAACATCATGTTAAGCTGTGCACCTGTGGCAGCTTTATTGTCAGACCACTGCACTGAGCAGTTAACTGCCCAACATTGCACCAGCACTCCGGGTGTCCAATTATAAAAGATGGTAGAACATCCCATTTTAAATCTTCATAAATATGAGTAACTAAACATTAAAGTTCTTTTTATCTTAAACTAGCTTGAGTCATCTATAAAATGGTACAGGAAATTGAAAATGTTTATCTAAAATGCTACTAACTAAGTGGGGAAGCAACCACCACAGGGAAAATATATGTAAACATATTTTAACTGACCTTGATTTTTTTCCCCTCTCTGGAATCTTTGGCCTTCTTCCTGGTTCATTGAAGTTACCCTACTTCCTATCATTCTGTGACCTCATATATACATTAAGCCTTCTGGTAGTTTTGCTATCTAATGTTGAAAATTCTGTAATGAGCCAAGTAGTACTCAGAGAAATGAAAGTGGGGGGTGGGTGAAAGGTTTTAAAAAGTTAGTTTAAACTGTTTTAGGGCTGACTGTGCCCCAACGCAGAGTGGTCAGTGAGATCATTGACCAGAGGGATTTGTGTTTAATTGTTGCATTTTATTTACTTTTAAAATGAGAATGGAAGCTGGGCTGCATACTGAAGGAGGAGGTTGGTCTGGTGATTAAAGCACTGAACCGGAGGATGTGATTCAATTCCTGGTAGCCAGACACCCTGTCATTTTGGGCAGATGTGACTGTGTAGTTTATTGGCGAGTATCCTGTAAGGAGCTGTACTTCAGCGGCAGAAGAATGGACTGGATTGTTTAGTCAATCTTGTGTGTCTTTAATATCTATGCATATGGCATATTTAAAGTTAAATTTATTCACTGTCTGTGAATATTTGAAAGAAAAGGATTTGGTAAATCTACTGCAGCTGGAGGCAGAAGGAACATGTGAGTGCATACATAATAGGCCAACAGCTACATTCAGGCACAACTTGGACCAATATCTTAAAAAGGAAGTTAGAGGACAAATATTGCATATTCTGTCCCCAAGAGCCATTATTTGGTGTTGCTGTTCTACAGACCCTATGAAGAACCTGTAATGAAATGCTCTTGAATGCTATATATTAGTGATTAGGGCAGGGACGGGCAATAAGTGGCTCATCAGCTGGATGTGGTTCATCAGAGTTAGCCCTGGCAGGCCACCAGATGCTTTATTTACCTGCGCATCCTCAGGTTCGACTGCTCACAGCTCCTGTTGGCTGTGGTTCACTGTTTCCAGCCAATGAGAACTGTGGGAATTGGTGGCGTGTCCCACACCTCTTGGAACCTTTCTTGAATATGTAATATAATTGCTGTTAAATCATACCAATAGAACTTTCTTAGCTCCAGAAGGATATGAGAGTACAGTAAGCCCTCAAAATGTGCAGCTTCAAGCTGCATGTAACTCGCTTTAACATGAGTTAAGTACAGCTTGAAGCTGCCGTGTGGCCCCTTCCCTCTGCCTTCCCCCAGCAAGCTAAAAGCCTTCCCCCTGCTTTCCTGCAGCTGTCAGGATAACAGCCGCGCTACTGGAGGAAGGCAGGGAGCAGTAGCTAGGAAACTGAACAGCCCTAGTGGCAGCCTGGTTCCCTCTCCCTCCCTTCCCCGACCCGACTAGCATGAAAATTCGAGTTACGCTGGGTTTGCAAGAACGCAACCCCCACGTAACTCGAGGGTTTACTGTAGTTGGGTTATCTATCTGGGCACTGGGAGCTAAGGCCTGGAACTGAGAATTCCTTCAGGGAAAACCACAGGAACAGCCATGTATGGGGAAAAAAAGCTTAGACTGGCATTTATATTCGGTGGTAGTTACTTCAGTTGCCAGTCAAACTGAACCATAGCACAAGGCTAAACATGGGCAACATACAGTGTATTCTGTTCAAAGAAGTCTGGAAGTACAAAGTAATTGAAAGTAAAGTTACGTACAACAATGTACAGGCCCTTAGTCCAATTTAAGATTGTTCTCTCTTGAATTGTTCTCTCTCTCTTATTCAGCATAAGAAATTGCTGTATGTATCTGAACTTTATATATTCCCATATCTGCAGGTTTTGACAATGTGAGATTTTCCTTCAGTCAGTAGCATTCTTTCTCTACTCTTCTGGTGTGCGCAGGGGAAATACATGTAACAGCTAAAAAGAGTCCATTTTAACACACAATTGGATGTCTTTGTATCAGGGCTCTTGATTCTTTTGTCAAACATTATTTCAAAGAATCCATAGCTCAGACAAGGCTGCTTCTTGTGTTTGATCCTCGTACCCTTTGATTTTAGGGAACATCCATAAAGCTCAGAAGATCCACTTAGGGATCATCATTAGAGAGATAAAAGGTAAAAAGTTTGCACAGTAGTTGACAACCAGTCTTGGCCTTATGAATGGAAAATTAGCATATTTCAATTATACAATACAGTAAACTCTTTCATATCCGGCGGCCCTGAGACCGGGCGGTTTCCAGGTATTCAAATATTTTGGATACCTAGCAATGCATAACACTAAAGAAAAACAAGATTAGATATTAAGAAGCAAACAAAAATGTATGCAGAGTACTTTATTTACCAACATCACCAGTAGCGTACACTGTAAACCTACACTGAAGTATCTGTCGACAGTCATGTTTCTGTCAACTGAGTGCATCTACACACAAACATGGATCGACAGAGCAATCTGCCACACTGCCCTGCCCTCTGTCAACAGAACAGCTGACCAGAAGATCTGCAAACAGGGCTGCCTGGTGAACCAGAAGCCCTGTCTTTCAACAGAAGTGTCTACGCTGCAGTTCTGTTGACAGAACTCTGTTGACAGAAGCATTATTTCTCAGATTTTCAGTGGATAACACTGTTGAGACAAATGCAGAGGTCTGTCGAGACTCTGTCGACAGAGCACGTTATGTGTGTAGATGCTCCCTAAGTAATGTCAAAAGAAGGCTGTATTTATTTTCACTACACCGTACTTATGGAAAATGTAACTAAAATTTACATGTGGTTGAAATGCCAGTTATTTGAGAGTTATGGCTGATAGAATGCTGGATATGAAGAATTTTACTGTATATGAGAAGTATTTATGACTTTTCATAGGAGAAATTCAGCCCACTACAGAGATCAATCGAAAGCCTATGCAGATTTGGGCCTGGTTTTGAGGGCCTTTTGCTGTACTGGTTTTGAAAATTTTCTATTTTCTGAGAACAGAGCCTATTTGCTTCAAACCAGATGTGAAGGGAATTAAGAATTAAATAACATTGCTGATATATAGTACCTGGGAGTACAACACTATTCTAGTATGAGAACTTTCAGCGTACTAATTTTCCATAAGAATAAACAAGTGTTGAAAGATGATCAGTTCCTCCTGATTATGTACAAGCTTTATCACTCAGCTGTTGCCATCTGAAGATGTGTGTAAACAGCTGTGTCACAGGGGACTTTGCTAAATTACCACAGTTTCCTGGTTTGCTACAATAAAGGAATGATTCCTAATAAGATTTTGTCAGCTAGTGCTAAAACAACCCAACCCCCTGTGTTAGATCATCTTTCTTCCAAATCAAATTAGGTTTATTCTCTGCATCTGCCCTTATCACAGAAATTGTTAGGCTGCTAGAATACCATGTTATCGTGGACGTAGCAGTTCTTTTTCTGGAACAATAAGTAACTTCATAAGCTTTGCATAGGCTTATGCATGAATTTGGTTATATGCATGCTGCATCTGTGTGAGTTGGTGACGGTTCTGGGGTATTTTTTGGGGGGGGCGGCGGGTTTCCTGCTTTGGCTAATTTTATGTTTACTGAAGAGGGGTCTGAGTAACTGCTTGGATCAGATCTTTCGCAAAATTTGAGGATGAAAGACTTTGGTATGGGTCTGTCTATCACATGTGTTATAACAATACCAACTGATAGTAGCAAATAGAAATACTGTTGTAACGTGTCCCGGTCAGGGCAGGGGGCAGTGGCAAGAATAGCCAGAAGTTACCAAAAATAGGTTAGGGGAGGTACTTAGGGGAAAGTTCTTACAGAAGAGAAATGGGGAAGTGGAATAATCTACTAAGGCCATGTCTACACTGCCCAAAACTTCAAAATGGCCATGCAAATGGACATTTCGAAGTTTGCTAATGAAGTGCTGAAACACATATTCAGCACCTCATTAGAATGCCAGCAGCTGTGGCACTTCGAAATTGGTGCAGCTCGTCCAGATGGGGCTTCTTTTCAAAAATAAGGGGATTTTGAAGTTGCCAGGGTCCTTTCAAAAAGGAGCCCTGTCTGGACGAGCCGTGCAGTGGTGAGCCACGGCAATTTCGAAGTGCCGCAGCTGCTGGCATTCTAATAAGGCACTAAATATGTATTTCAGTGCTTCATTACTAAACTTCAAAATGGCCATTTGCATGGCATTTTGAAATTTTGGGCTAGTGTAGATGTAGCCTAAGTGAGGTAACTGAGGATTGGACTTGCAAATAAAAGGGGGCAAAACTGACATCCCCCAGTTCTGGAGTTGTTGCTATATCCGTGAGTCCACCCTCTCTTAGGTTTTCTTAGGAGTGGATGTTCTGAGGACTCCTTGTTCAAACATATTTCATACATTATAGTTTAGATTCAGTCTTAGTTATACAGTTTACGCCTTTCTCTTAGGAACCCCAGAGAGTTAATTCAGATCAGAGAGAAGTACCTTAATTGAAAGTTCAGGTTAGATTTGTTTTTTGTTTTTTTCTCAATCTGTTATGACAAATACAGTAAACCCTTGATTTAAAGGACTAATGCGGGGGAGGGGTGTCCATTAATGCCAAAAGTCTGTTGTATCTCAGTGGTTACACTCTATGATGATGCACTGACCTTCCCAGCCCATCACTCACTCCTGTCCTCTGCCCCCTCTCTTACTTTTGCCCTTCCTGCCTCAATCTTCCCCTCAGACCTCCATCTCCCTCTTCCAGTTACCAGAGAGGAGCTGAATGTCAGCCTGGCCCCTTCCACCTCCTGCAGCTCTCAGCACTGTGGCTCCTCCAGTCCCCAGGTCTGGCCCGCCCACACGAAGGTGGACTGGGGCCGCCCCCAGCCTGCCAGAGGGCTGCACCATCGGACACCATGGCTGTTGCTGAGTACCATTGCAGGCAGTGGCAGCTGGGTGCTGACATGCTCCAAGCACAGAGGGTCGGGGGGAAGATCTCCTGCACCCCATCACAGCCCCTTCCCGGCTCCTCTCGCCCCAGTGACCCCAGCTGCTGCGGTGACCCTTCCAGCACCGGCAGCAGCTCTGGTGAGTCTCCGACATTTATCTGGAGGAAGTTGCGGGGGGCTGGCAGACAGCAGACGTTATTTCTGAATTCCATTATATTGCGGTTCATTAAATTGAGGGTTTACTGTAGCGTGTTCCTAATTTTATGCATGTATTTATACTAAGAAAAACAGATAGAATTGGTTTAGTGTGATCAGATATTAGTGTTGTGCAAGTTTTTTTTGTATAGTTCTGACAATGCGTTAAATCATCACCTTTAACATTGATTAATCAAGTTATTTCAGTGTGATATGACACTATAACCACTGCTGCCTCTCTCCTCACACAACTGTCTCTGATTTCTTCTTTTCGTTATTATACTTCGACTTAGATGGTAGCTCTCACTGTCCTTCCAATGACTCCACTATTCCAAGACTTCTCTTCTATGGTTCCCATTGACTCTCTCTAAATCCAGCACCCTTTGCCAGACCCCATCAGAGGTCAATATTGTCTAGCAGCATTACCATCATTTCTCTTGCTTACTGGGTTATATTATAGCTAAATAACAGCACAGAACACTGAAAGTCAGGACTGGGGACTGTAAACAAACTTTACTGGAGCATGGGAAACTTGGCCACACCCATGATAAGTGGTTGTTTAGCTAACTAAAATCATTCCAGATTACAGATGTTATCTGGCGAGAGACTGCCAGATTAGAGTTTCAATCTGTATAATAGAAAGTTAATTTATCAATTATTCTGATACTACAGAAATAAGGCTATGGGAACACCTCTCCTTTTTTTCTATCTAATCCCTCATACTTAATCATTTTGGACCAGATTTCAGGCCCACCTGTAGCCAAACCTGGTGTTGATTTTTGCCTCTTTCAAATTACACACTAACTATATGTGAAGCTATCAACCAGTAAATAGCCTCTATGTTATATTTGTATTTCTGTGGGCACATACTATGAGTGTGCAAATGGAGGCAGCCCTGAGTTTGAAAAGCTTCATACTGTGTAAGTGCAAGTTGGAATTATCATTATTTATTGTATTGTGACATAGTTTTGCTATGCAGATTTCAGGCTCAGCTGAGACCATTGAAATCATTTCCCTCTATCAGCTCAATTTTCCACCATTTGAAGTTGGGTAGAAAGCACAGTAACCTAATGCATCATTATTTATTATGTCTGCTACATCGTCTCTTAAGTTTTACATTGTGTCCAGACCAAACATTAATGTTTTAATTTTAAGAAGAAAAAGATATGGCTGTGTTGTCTAAATAAATGTGATATCTAGAAATTTAGATGCACTTTCTCAGTTGCTGCACCTATCCGAGAAGTTTGGAGTGCTGGTTTGTAACAGATTAATAAGCAGGTGTGAAGGGAATTGTTGTTTAGAGTGGAAATATGCCATGTACAATTGAAGACATTTAGCTTTTCTTAACCTCTTGACACTATAACTCAGATATAAATTCGAATTTCTTTGTCCACTATCTATTGCAGGCAGTAGACTTTCAAAGGGTTAAAGCAATGCTCACAAGTACACATGACTGAAAACTACTTGAATATTATTTCAAAGGGCTTTTTAAAAAGAAAATTCCGATTACAGATAAGTAATTTCCCTTTCTATCTTACTAAGCTCCATTTCATCCTTCTGCAATTTCAAGATCCATAGCTCTTTCCCCTTATAGATATTTTGAATGTGAAAATCTTATGTCAAAACTTAGCTAAAGCCTTCATCAGGTTTTTCAAAACCTAAGTTAGAATTCTGTTTTTAAGATAAACAGATTTGGATCAGAAAGATGTTTCTACTAGCTGGCATTCCTTTTTTGGATGAGATTTCAAGCAGTGTCTTTAATCATATTTTTGTTGATTATTTATTAGCTTCTGTGGGAAATCAAAGGATGGACAAACTAAAATATGGCTTCCATAAAATAGTTTCTGAATCAGAAGCTGTGGCAGAGAATTTATAGGAAGTGTCTTTCATGTGCCAATACAAACTGATTGAGGGAGAAAATATTTCAGCGCGTGTATAACATGCAAATGAAGGTTGACCCAAAAAATGTCTGGTTGGAGTAGCTATTACTCTTGTACTACCAAACTACATAAACCTATTGTGGTTAGCATAGTGGGAGAGAAGTGTGTTTCTGTTCTGTTCCATGACATTTGAATATGGATAGTTAGAACTTAATTCAGAATGTAAAAGAAAAATGCCCCAAGCCAAAAACTTGAATGAGTGCATACTGAAAAGAAACAGTTGCTAACTTGGGGAACTTCAGATCATATATACTTCCATAATTGGCCTCTACTTATATGTGGAATTAATAAATTCCATAATCACCTAAATATAGCTGCCAACCCCAGTCATCCTTGAGGAATAGTTGTACATACCGTATGTATATTTCAGAACTGATGATAGACTAGGATTGGATGCAATGTTGACACTAATTGGGAGGAAATAATGTCTCACTGTAGGAAAGTAAAACATACTATAAATTTTATTGGAAATATCAGCAATGAAAAAACCTTTTGTCATTTTTTAAAAAGTAAGCGGTTACATACAAGCCTCTTCTAGTCTTAGAATCTCCTCCAAGAAGCACTATTCTAAACCGTTTAACATTTCCAGATCACCAAATGACCCATATTTCATATGGATAACCCATGGGAAGCAGCCCCACCTTGCGTCAAAGAGTGAACAGCACTTGGCAATAATTTCTGACCCATTATATGTGTAAGAGAGTAAATTTTTCACTGACTTCTTTAGCGTGTAAAAGAGATCATTTATCTTCCCCAGTGGGGTCCTGCTGCATGTCTGTTACCATACCTCCCGCCACAGTAGAAACAGGGCGCCTCTCCACTCTATAAAAGGCTGGCAGAAGAAACAAAATTTAACTACTACAGCTGGTTGATGTTAATTGAGCAGACAAGCGGACTGCTCCCAGAGGGTATGGTTGGGTGTTACTGCTGAAAACGAATGGGTGGACCTGGAAAGTCATTGATCTCTTGGGGGTATTGAATAGAACTGACCAAAAATGGCAATTATTTTCAATAGAAAATTTCAGTTAAATGATCATTTTAATTTCTTTAAATTCTTTCACAGAATTTTTTTGTGACAGGAGTTAAAACTTCGGTTTTATTTCTGATCAAAACTTTCCCTTTGATAGGAAACTATCCATTTTAATCAGATCTTTTGATAAGGGGCATTCAACCATTTCCATCCTCCTTTCCAGAAAAAAAAACAAACAAAAAGACAACTGAAATTAAATTAAAATTTTCTGCTTGAAACAAAACAAAAATTGTTTGTATTTGTGTCCTGAAAGAATTGAACATATCTGAAGGGAATTAATTTTTTCATGATATGTTTGCTTTCTACTAATTGTTGGCATAAACAAAAGTGAATTATTTTATCATCTCCATGTTGGAGTGAGAGGAGGAAAAGGTCTGTCTTCTGAAAAGTGGCAGAAGGACAAGCTAGAAACAGAGATTCAGTCATGTATTTCATACAAGTGGATATTTCAATTGGACACTGAATGTCAATGACATCAAATACAGTATCAATCTCTTTATGTACTGCTAATAGTTTGTAGTTAGTTATGGTTCAAACTTTGTACACAAAAATTGCACAAAGCTCATTTTAGGATGATGTTTTCTGAAGGCAATAATACAAAATGAGGAAAAGTGTGCACCCCAAATTGTGGCATGAGTTCTATAGTGAGGCCACCATCATCCTTGTCCATCAAAGCTGTCTGTGCCAACATCAAATACGGTATCTTGATCCAGCTTCAGAAGCCTCCAACTAAAAAATAGAGAGATATGATCTGTGATTCTGAATGATATGCTAATCGGGTGCATTGTTCAGGACATAGGAAATTGCCAGGGCTGCCCTTAGTGTGGCAAGTTGGGGTGATCCCTGTTTTCAAAGGCTGACGTTACCGCTACACTCTCCTTCCCCAATTCCTTAATTGTGAAAGACATGATTTAGTTTCATTGTTTGTTATATTTTTTGCTAAACTTTTTAGAAAGTGGGAGTAGGTTTTAATGCAGTTGAGTGATTTAGTACCTTGGTTACTATTTTAAGCTGCCATTATTTAATTCCTAGGTGTGTGTGGTGAGGAAACAGGTGATCTTGTTTGCAAGTAAATCAATGCCTGAGGTTAATATCCAGGTGTTTTTTCAACTGAGCTGTGAGACTAATTTCTTCCTGGCCCTCTGGTAACCAGCTGAGGCAATCACCCAGCTGATACATCTTCAGTGTTGCATACCAACATCTTTCACCGATTCAGATTTCCTTATATCCTAATACTTCCTCTGGGGCTTACGCCCTTTGAATAACAGCAGTTTGAAAAGCAGTGCTGCAATATTTTTGCAAGTACCGTTTCAAAGACAAGGAGAGAAAAATGGGGGCCTCATTGAAATATGACCCAGAAGCCTCATTTTGACTCGTCCCACCACTCGAGTTATATCACTTATGAGAACTCAACTAATGATCTCCAAGGAGGATGCGGGAAGCTGGATATAGTCCATTACTGAACTATTTTTTCCTCTGAATACTTCAGTATGACATTAGGAAGGGGAAAAGCAAATTCTTATGAATTTGTATGGTATTTTCATAGGTAAGACTACAGAACAGGAATCTCTTACATCTGCAGTAATATATCAGATTTGAGCCTACAAACACACTGAGCAGTAGAGGAAAACCCAAGTGGCTTGTGATGTCACTGGAATTCTACATAGACTTCTGAACTTTATAATTTACCATTTATTTTATTTTTATGTCAAGCATGATTAGGATGTAAAGGACTGATGAGCTAACCTGAACCTCTACTTGTGCAAGAGCAGTTTAAACAAGTGGAAGAAAGAGGTAGAAGAGCAATTACAATAAGACAGCCACCAGTTCTGGTCCTTTCTTATGTGGATGGATGCAACATAACTGATGTTTTTCCATCACTACTTTTCAGTGGGGTTTTTTTTAGGTTTTAGAGGTGTTTTTAAAGAATGAATACATTAGGTCTTGATACAAAATATAGGGAAGAATAAGATTTGATGGCTGGTTGAGAAGATCTTTAAGATTAACCTCTGAGCAGTATTATTTTTGAGGGTCTAACATAGGAGTGGGTGATAAGCAGCCCACGAGCCAGATGCAGTTCACCAGACTTAGACCTTTGTGGGCCACTGGACCCTTTATTTTCCTGCATGTCCACAGGTACAGTTGCTTACAGCCCCTGTTGCCCTACGAGCCATGCCTAGCCAATGGGAGCTGCAGGAAGTGTCATGGTCCAGGCTACCGGGGCTAATAGTGGCGTCCCTCTGCTGCTCTTAACAATTTAGGCAGTCCTATAAAAATAGAGAAAACACACACAAGAGATGTAGGTCTAGCAGCTCATCAATACTTCTTTTGGCACAAAAAACCCCCCAAAACCTCATTTACAACTGTGGAAGAGGGGGGAAAATGGAGACTGGTCTGAATGAATCACATAAAGCATGGGTGTCCAACCTTTTGGCTTGCCCGGGCCGCATTGAGTGAAGAGGAATTGTCTTGGGCCACATATAAAATATATAATATAGTTAATGTATATAAATCACATAATAATGTTAAAAGTTTACGATCTTGTGGGGCTGCATTACTAGCTGTCCAGGGCCTCATGCGGGCCGCGGGTTGGACACGCCTGACATAAAGGATCATATGTTTGAATGGCTCATACCACCAAGTCATGCCTTTTAATTGTTAGGAAAAACAAAGGCAAAAGTAACTGAACTCTGATAATTGGCCAATGATTCTATGCAAGACCTCTTTTTTAAAAGTTTCACAAGGGCCTTCACAACATGAGTACATGTTCTAACTATATATATATAGACAGAGAGAGAGAGAGAGAAAAAATGTCATTAAGCACAATTACACATATTATATAACTATGCCATGATAGTGCAAAAATACTTTGAGAGAAATTGCATAAGAAAACTGTAGTTAAAAGAACATTAAATATAGGAGACACACCTACTGCAACAGATTAATTCATACTCAAAGGAAAAAAGCAGCACAGCTTTACAACCTCAGTCTTTATGCTGTTGTGCTTACCTATAAAGTTTATTTTTTCACTCTCAGTCCTGTGACTTTAGTGTACTTTTTTGTGTAATTTTCAACTAGTTTGGCATCTTTGCTGCTTAGGATAGACATTGGAAATTTAAAATGCAGCCAAAGCCATTTGTGTATCAATCCTCCCTTGATGTCTCCTCATCTTAGCAGGGGCAAGCTGTGTCAATAATTGGGCAGACAACTGCAGTGGAACAACTTGGTTCTCCAGGAAGTGAGGTCGATGGTCCTGTAAATGTCACTCTTCTGTTGTGCTAAGAGACTGTTGGAACAGTTATATTGTGGGTGATACATTTAAATGAAGTATCTATCTCTAATAGTAGCGAGAAATTCCAGATACATATTATATGACATATGTTATATTACAGCAACGAAGGGTCCTGTGGCACCTTATAGACTAACAGAAAAGTTTTGAGCATGAGCTTTCGTGAACACAGACTCACTTCATCAGAGTCTGTGCTCACGAAAGCTCATGCTCAAAACTTTTCTGTTAGTCTATAAGGTGCCACAGGACCCTTCGTTGCTGTTACAGATCCAGACTAACACGGCTACCCCTCCGATACCTGCTATATTACATACAACATTACAATGTTAGCGTCGTGCATATCCTGTGGAACCTCACCCTCTTTCCAGCACAGGCACAGTAGCTCATGTAGGGGTTCCAGGAGTGTGTCCGCGGCATACATGATTACCTCTGGTGGTATGAAATCCTGGCCAGGGGCCTTTCCTGCTGCAATGCTGTCGATGCCTCTCTTCAGTTCATCCACAGTTGATTCTTGATCCAGTTCGTCCATTATTGGTAGGAGCTCGACAGCATCGAGGGCTGCGTCAGCCACAACGTTCTCATGTGAGTACAGCTCGGAGTAGTGCTCAACCCAGCGCTCCATCTGTTTGGCTTTGTCAGTGATGACTTCACCGGATTTGGATTTCAGAGGTGCCATCTTGTTCTGGGTGGGTCCTAATGCCTTCCTCATACCCTTGTACACTCCTCTGAGATTACCAAAGTCAGCACAGGTCTGGATGCTGCTGCAAAGCTGGAGCCAGTGGTTGTTGGCACAGCGCCTGGCTGTCTGCTGTACTGTTCTGGCCGCTCTAAGTGCTTGCTGGGTACTCTGGTTCGGTGTGTGTGTGTATGCCAGGAGTGCAGCACGCTTCTTTTCAATGACTGGAATCATCTCATCGGAGTTAGCTTCGAACCAGTCGTTTGTGTTTCTAGCTCGTCTTCCAAACACCGACAAGGCTGTGTTGTAAACTGTATCCCTCAGATGTTGCCATTTGGATGTCACATCGGCGCCACCAGGGCCGCTGCGCAGGTTTTCCTGGAGGGTCTCCCTGAACTTTTCAGCTT
Organism: Carettochelys insculpta; assembly: GCF_033958435.1. Taxonomy (NCBI): domain Eukaryota; kingdom Metazoa; phylum Chordata; order Testudines; family Carettochelyidae; genus Carettochelys; species Carettochelys insculpta. Next base: position 12,146,717 of record NC_134150.1, on the reverse strand, counting down.
TCTCCGAGTTTGCCGTCTTTCTGGCATCAATGCGGGGCCTTCCAGCAGGTTTAGAGCGGTACAGCTTCTTGGGTCTCAGCTAGAGCTTGGAGCACACTAGCGAGTGATCTGTATCACAGTCAGCACTATGATAGCTGTGTGTCAGAAGGATGTTTTTGAGGTTATTACGCCTAGTGATGACCACGTCTAGTTGATGCCAGTGCTTCGAGCGTGGGTGTCTCCATGACACTCTGTGCTGTGGCTTCGTTTGGAAGAATGTGTTTGTGATGCACAGATTGTGGTACGTGCACAGTTCAAGGAGACGCTGTCCATTGTCATTCATTTTTCCCACACCGAAGTGTCCTAAGCAGGAAGGCCATGAGGCCCAATCAGCTAACATTGTAACGTTGTATAAGAACAAAGGAGACATAAGCGACTGCAACAATTACCGTGGAATCTCCCTCCTAAGCATCACTGGTAAACTGTTCACTTGCGTCATCCTTGGCAGACTCCAGAAGATTGCTGAGACGGTGTATCCCGAATCGCAGTGCGGGTTCCGTGCAGAGAGGTCTACTGTTGACATGGTCTTCTCTCTAAGGCAGCTGCAAGAGAAGTGCAGGGAGCAGAGGAAGCCACTCTACATAGCCTTCATCGACTTGACCAAGGCCTTTGACTTGGTCAGCAGGGATGGTCTGTTCAAACTGCTCCACAAGATAGGCTGTGCTCCACGATTACTCAAGATGATCCAGTCTTTCCACGAAGACATGAGAGGAACCATCCAATATGATGGCACATTATCGAATGCTTTCAGAGTCAGGAGCGGCGTCAAACAAGGATGCGTGCTTGCTCCGACATTGTTCGGGATCTTCTTCACCCTCCTCCCGAAGCATGCCTTTGGATCTTCAACAGAGGGCATCTTGCTGAACACAAGATCTGATGGGAAACTGTTTAACCTTGCAAGGCTGAAAGCTAAGTCTAAGGTGCGGGAAGTCCTCATCAGAGACATGCTGTTCACAGACAATGCTGCTGTAGTGTCTCACACAGAAGACCAGCTTCAAAAACTGCTGGATCAGTTCTCCAAAGCGTGCAAAGACTTTGGGCTTACCATCAGCCTAAAGAAGACAAACCTACTTGGTCAGGATGTTGCTGAATCCCCATCAATCAGCACTGACAACTATACGTTAGAGGTCATCCATGAGTTCGTGTACCTCGGGTCCACCATCACTGACACCCTGTCGTTGGATACTGAGCTAAATAGGAGGATCGGAAAAGTGGCCACAACTCTGTCCAGACTCAACAAGAGAGTGTGGAATAACAACAAGCTGTACGCTCACACCAAAATACAAGTCTACAGAGCCTGCATCCTCAGCACTCTCATTTATGGCAGCGAGACTTGGACCCTGTATGCCTGCCAGGAAAAGAGGCTGAACGCCTTCCACTTGTGCTGCCTCAGGCGCCTCCTTGAAATATCATGGAAGGACAAAGTGACCAACACCGCCGTCCTCGAGCAAGCTGGAATCCCAACCATGCACACCCTCCTCAGGCAGCGTCGACTCCGCTGGCTTGGCCACGTCCACAGGATGAATGATGGAAGGATTCCAAAAGACATCCTGTATGGTGAGCTAGCCTCTGGCAAAAGACCTCCCGGACGCCTCCAGTTGCGCTACAAAGATGTCTGCAAGAGAGACCTCAGAGAGGTAGACATCGAGCTGGACAACTGGGAAGAACTAGCAGACGACCACAGCAGATGGAGGCAGGGGTTACACAAGGTCCTTCAGAAGGGCGAGATGGGGATCAGACAGCTAGCAGAGGAGAAGCGAGCGCACGGAAAGCACACTAAGGACTTGCCAGACACCCACCACATCTGCAAAAGATGCAGCAAGGACTGTCACTCTCGTGTGGGTCTTCATAGTCACAGTAGATGCTGTAAATGAAGTCCTCAGTTGAAACTATAAAGGGCGCGATCCATAGTCTATGCAGACTGAAGGATGCCTACTACTACTACTACTATATTACATATGCTAGCTAATCCAAGGGTCCTTAAAATGTCAATGTATGTCCACTGTCTACTTAAAAAATTGAGGTCTATCAGTACTGTATCAATACTGCAGTATTCTTTGAGGCAGTTTCAGGGCAGGAGTTTTTTTCTTGTCGGAATCATTTGTTATACAATTTCTACCTTATATAATTTATAACAAACTATTCCTACAAGAAAAAAATTCCTGCCCTGAAACTGCCCCAAAGAATACTCCAGTATTGATACAATACTTATGGACCTCATTTTTTGTACCCTTAGCTGGGGTGAGATTCTTTTGGATTAAAATGGAAGCTTACATTTTGGATATTATTCTGTAATGAAAATACGACATTCTTCATTAGCGTGATTATAAATCTGTAAATACAAAAATGTATAATAATGCTGCAAAAAATGTTTAAATAATTGCTTGTTCATTGCAGTGAGTACTGTCGAGAAGAACTTGTTCTTCATCTATTTTATGCACAGTTCTTCTTTTCATATTGTCAGTGGAAGGATTTGAGTAAACCTTTCACACATGCATGTTTTTTTTTCTTTGTAATCCATCAACTAATCCTTCAGATGTTATTAATGTTAGCTTATGGTATCCCTTGAAGTTTCATGTCCTCACAGCCAAAACATATATTTCATCTATTACCCATCCATGCAGTTTCTGTTTGTTATAAAAAATGTTTTCAAAAATCACTTTTACCTTTGTTATTAATGGCTGCTGAGGGCAGTACCCTATTTTGAGAAGCCTCCTGAGGACAATGTCTGGTAGGTACCCCACTTAAGTTACATATGGGCTGAATTACTGAGCAAAGGAATTGAACCTCTGCTCATGCTTGTGTTTCAGATTGGTTACGGTGGTAAAGGGCTGGCTCACACTGCTCTGCAAAAGAAGGATGGATAAAATGCTCTTTGAACACTGACTTTTTTTTAAATGTTGGTGCAGAAGGGTTGCATTTATATTTGGCTTCTAGACCTGTCTCTTGACCTTCTAATTACTTTATTTGAAACAGCACTGAGGGTACAATAAAACTGGAGGTTGTCTCTCGTTTGCTTTATCATAAATTAAAGCTGTTAGTTTGGTGAGGTGAACGTAGAGGCAGAGTGTTCATTACTGCACAAGTGACGGCTTGTCAATAGCACTGCTTTTTAGTTTGTTCTAGTCAGCACTTGCTGTGCATTTTGTTGGACCACTGGGAAATAAAACAACAAGATTATACATTTGGAATACCACATGAGTTCATGGGGAAGAAAAAGATAAATTATACACTTGGTAAAAAGTGACATGCTATCTTGTGCTATTAACAACCAGTGATAATTGCAGTGAATTGTAATTGCAGTTTGCAACTTAAAGTACAGTATGTCCAACATCAATCTTAATAGTGAACAAAGCAATTTATATTAAAACTTAAGTCACTCAGTAACTTCCTGGTGTATACAAGGGAGCTAACAGATGTAGAATTTCAGAAAGTTCAAAGACATTTGGAATATGGAATGAAATGCAAATGTAATAAGCCTTAGAGAAAAATCGCATTACTACTTGTAATGAAAACAAATGTGTACCATTATATCCTAGTTTGTGTTTTTTAATAAAATATTACCGTTTGCACATTAATGAATTTTGTGTTCCTAAATGAAAAAGGAATTATATCCTCTTTTTATTCATGGATCAGACAGAAACAGCAACTTTGCAGACAGCATAAATGGTATCTGGACCTCTACATATTGTTTCTAATTGAATTTAACTTTAAAATACTAACCTTTTAAGGGATATGGCACTAAAATTATATTTTTAATTGGAATCCTTCACATCTATGGGTGTATTCTGAAATTATTTACTGGTACTATTCTACTTTCATAAAGTTTTCTAATAATCTGTAAAACTGGGTGATCAAGATAACACTTTTTTTCATTTATATATTTTATAATGAAGTTGGGCCTTATTTTCTATTAGATAGCAATAATTTTACCTTGTGTGGCGTTCTCATGTCTGCAAAAGATTCCATATACCACTCAGCAGAATTTTTGTTCTGTGAGCTAGCGCACACTTATTTTAACAAGGTGTCCCTTTTGTGCAGTGTTTTGGTCAGTCAGTGGTGTCGCAAATGGTAGAGAATTCCCTGGATTATGCTGTCAAAATTAATCACCTTATTCTTTGACCATCTGGTTGATTTCAGAGTTGTACTTGATTGTCAAAATACAGTGTAATATGCCGTGTACGTGGCTGCCAGTTTGGATACTGCTCTATACCAGTAGCCAAGTATGATTGGAATAATCAAATAAATATGATGAAAAGTGAGAATGACACTTCTGAGAAGAGTTCCCTATTCTTTTAAGTGTGATTGGTTTTTGTCCCAATGGTACAGATGGCATTTCATTACACATAGGAATGCACCCCTTCTATGTAATGACATAATTTGTTTACTCACATAATTCTCAGCTCAGAAAAACTTGGTAGGGTCTGATTGGCAGATTCTCAGCTAGTGTAAACTGTCATAGCTCTATCTATATGTACTCAGTGGAGTTACGACAATTTCTGTCAACTGATGATGGAATTCTGTGGGAGTCGTGGGTTTGCCTGAAAAGGAGTGTGAGGCCTGGGCATGTCATTCTGCTTTTTAAATAGCAGCTCATAGGGGGGAGAGTGTAGAGAGAGAGACATGAAGGCAGCAGTGTAGTTCACAACCAAATGGTTTCTTTTAATCTGTGGCCTTGATCTTTACCTGCCTGTGGTGCAGGAATTCCACAGTTGCTCCAAACCCCATATTTCTCATCCAGCACTGCCACATACTACTGCTAAGCTAGTCAGCTGCCTTCAGAAATGTGCAACATCCTTATATAAAAAATGTGTCATTTTAAATTATATGATTAAAAGTGAATGATGTGTTTCAGTTGTTAGCCGGTGGCCGGGTAATGTGCGCTGAGGTACTCCCCTGGGTCCTAAGCAACCCAGTTTTTTTACTGTTAGAGCAGGCAGTTCCTAGCACTCTCACCCACGGCCAGGCTGTGGTAACCAAACAGTTAAAGTTCTTTTGTTGTGCTGGCTGCGTTGCAGTGACAAAAGGGTTAACAGCAGGGTCAGGCTCAGAGCTTAACTAGTTACAAGTTTATTTAAGCTACAGTTATAAGCGTGCGGTTACAAAAAGGCTATTGTTTTCTTCTTATATGCTAGCAAAGTACAGGTGTTAACAAGTTACGTTACAATCCAATACAAAGATATCTGTTACCATCTAACACAATGATATCTTGACACAACGACATCTAGTTACAGAGCTCTAATTCTTTAGCTGTGCACAAAAAAGTCGGAGACCTAGCATGGGTGTATCTTACCCTCTCTGCGTCTCTCGATACCAGCGTAGCCAAGCCGGATCGGTCACTCAATTCCGCGGAAAGATGAATACGAGGTTGGGCGTCCCCAGTAGTGACCTCGGGAGGCAATCACCTGACCCGACCAGCAGGTAGTTGGTGGAATGCACTCAAAGTTAGAGTTCTGCTGGACCCACCTTTTATACCCCTTTTGGGTTACGTATTCTCTTTCTTATCTATGGTGCCAGATCATACTGGTCTGTCTTTGTGATGCCAGTTTGTTACAAGGGCATTTCTTACTTAATTTGCACTTGTAAAACAAGAGATAAGCAATTTAGGAGTACAGGACATTCTTTTGTGTGGGCGGGGCACTTCCCCTTCTGGGGTGATTGTGTGTGTGTGCATCATATCGGTCAATGCCAGCTGGGGTGATTTCTGAGGGTCCCCCCCCCCCCTTGTTGACAGTCTGGCCTGTTAGCCTTCCATCTGTACTTTCTGCTTCTCAGGGTCACGATAAGCTAGCATATCTGGGCCTCAATGAGGGCATCAAAGACTGTGCTGTCAGCAGCCGTTTCCGTGCCCTGTGTGCTTCTCAGTGGGGGTGGGGGCAGCGAGCAAGCTGGCTTGTAAGGGGGAGACTTTGTCTGCCTACATCATTACAGGAGTAAATGTACATAATTGTTGTCAAGCTTTTAAATTTGATGAAAATATTTTTAATTTCATTTTTAGAGAGAGAGAGCGATAGCAGAGAAAAATATTTCCCTGTGCTGTTGATGAATTTTCTTCTTTATAGCAATATGCTATGTAACATAACTTGGCAAAAGACAAAATTTTAGAATCTCAGTGCAGAAAACTTAGCAATAGTTTTCCATTTGTTTTTAGCAAAACCATTCTGCTAATCTTAGGAATGTTTTTGACAGCCAGTTGTTCTGGAGGGAAGCTAGACCTTTAGGTTTGTGTTTGCTTTGTTCACTTTTGAATAGATTGAAATAGTACTTTTAAAAGTATAAATCCATGTTGGTATTATCCAGGACACACTTTTCTAGCTGTATGAATATGCTGACCAGTGATATTCACAATATCTATTTTCTCTGGCAAATCTTCATTTTAAACACAGTGCATAAATAATCTGCTCATTTGCATATGATTCTTACAAACTGTATTTGGTGGAGTGTGCACTATGCATTTTCAGAAAGAGGCCAAATTCAACTGACAGATACGCCTGCACAGCTTTCACTGTGGAGTTGCAAACTCATTTGAAAACACAAGTTAGCCAAAAATATGCTGCCTGAATGTCTTCACTGCCTTTTGCTCTCTGCCATGTAATACTAGTAACAGTCAAGCCGCACTATTGCAAGGATGAAAAGGGGCATAAGGCTTCACTGCTCACAGTGCTTTTATTTTCAGTGCCATTTATCCCCATGTCTCCCAGGTGAATAGAAAGGGGCAGAGAGAGACTGGGGCTTTGAATCTGTCCCCCAACACTCTCTCCACTACAACCAGTTCTGTGACATAGCTACGCTGGTTCATCAAGTGCTATACTCTGCGCTAGGTAGCTTACCTTGTCCATGGAGTAATGGGGAGACAGGGCGGGAGACTGACTTTCAGTCCTGCTATGTCTAAATTAGAGCGATCTGTTGACAGAAGTTTTTGTTGGAAGATATCTTCTGACAAAACTTCTGTCAACAGTTAGCAACCAGACGGCAAAGTGGATCGCCTTCCTCCTGGGGTGGGTGGCAGATGCCAACAGTGTTTAGAAGCATCTGGGCATAGCTCCCATCCACCAGGCCCATCAGGACAGAGTGCAGATCTGTGAGGCCCTAAAGGAGAGCTTCACTCACGGCCCCCAATAACCCTCACCAGGGCTCCCCCAGCAGGGGCCTCAGGCCTGCAGCCCTACCCTATCCCCACCATGACCCCTCCCTTTCACCCCTCAGCCCCCCCAGCCCCTGTTCCGTAAAGAGGGATGTGGGTGTGGTGAACAACTTAAGCAACGTAAAATGTGTTGAAAAGAACTGGTGTATGTACAAACTATTTACAACAAAGCAAAGTGCAAAATTCTTTGAACTATGTAGAGTGGGAGGAGGCCTCAGTCCATAGAGGTCCATGAACTCAAGGGGGAGTGGGATCCTGAGCAGCGTTGGCCTCGGGATCCCCTCCCACCGTGGGTTCAGGGCCCCTTTTGGGGCTGGGTTGTGGCCAGGACCAGGGAGAGGTACGGAGGCAGCTAGGGAAAGCCTACAGAGGAGCACACTGCTATACTGCCATTTCCCCAGCTGTGGGGAGGGGAAATGGCAGCGTGCAGAGCTGCTTCCTCCTCCCCCTGCCCAGGTATGTACCATGGGTGTTCCTGGATCAGGGACACCTGGAATACAGAGATTCCAGTGTAATTAATGTACGTTCCAGTCTAACTAAAACCCCTCATGTCCATTCTTTATCATCTCCTACCGGATCAGTTAAATGAAGTGGCCGGAGAGTGCAGAGTTAAGCACTTTGCAGGTCCTAGATGTGCTCTAAAAATTTAATCTGTGTTTCAGTTGATACCTTCTTGTAAATCCTGTTGTGTGTGTGAGAGAGAGAGAGATACTCTGCCCACTGGTGGTGATGGTAAGAACATCACTATGTCAGATACACTCTATTTTTAGCACTGTGCCTCATTCGGAGAAATACAGTTTGACAAATTAAGGATGTGACAGATATGGCAATTTTCTGCAATATGCTGAGATAACTTTCTTAAATTAAACATATGTGTCTTTGGAGTCTATTGTATTTAATGCACAGGTTATGTACTATTGTCATGGTTCTGTGTCTGCCATGGATTCCATGACTTTCTATGGCCTCTGTGACTTCTGCAGTGGCCAGTGTGACTAATCCAAGGGCTGCCAAATCACTTGTCTCCAGGGACAGCCACAACAGCCACCGATGGAGTGGCCCCACAGCCACTGACAGACCAATAACAACAACTGATGCAGCTGACTCTGGGGACTGTTTAAGCACTGGTTCCAGGGAAGGCTAGAGCCGCTGTTACTTGGTGGTCCCAGCAGCAGTGGGATGGCTCTCATCAGCCGCCTCAGGAGTGGATGCGAAGCCATTGCTCAGCCCACTTGGCAGCTGGTGCCACTTGCTTCTGGACCTCCTTGGGATACCCCCTCCCCAGCTTGGGACCCCCGGGATGCCTCCACGAGAAGTGGGTCCCCCTTCTCCCATCAGCACCTCCTCTCCACTAACGTATGTAGTAAAATTCATGGACAAGTCATGCGCTCTGAATTTTTCTTTATTGTCAATGCCCTGTCTGTGAGTTTTACTAAAAATACCCCTGACTAAATCATAGCCTAATTATTGTGTGCCTGGGTAATCAAAGGATTATATTGAATGACGTGTGAGACAAGGATTTATTATATATTTTGGTACAATATGCTTGAAGTAGATTTCCTGGGATTGATGATCTAGGGAGAAATGAATGCAGATTCCTGCTCCTGGTTATTCACAATCCCAGCCTTCTGAATCTACATACAAGGAGTAGGTCTTTGTTTGCTGATCACCTATTTCGTGAGACAAAATTTCCCCAGTGACTGGACTGAGCATTAGCAAGGGAAAGACCAAGACAATGAGGATCAACCAGTCCAACCACAACACCATCACACTGGAAGGGGATGACCTGGAAAAGGTGGAGCAGTTCACCTATTTGGGGAGTGTTATGGGCAGAGGCAGGGGAACAGACAAGGGATATCAATGCCAGGACAGGGAAAGCAACAGCTGCATTTAAGACTCGTCATCCCAGATGGAGTTCACAAATAATATCCACAAAGACAAAGTGGCGAATCTGCAACACAAATGTGAAGAATGTGCTCTTGTATGGATAAGAGTTCTGGTGTACTAAAAAGTCTTCAGATCACAGGCTACAGACATTCATAAACAGACTCCTGAAGTACATCCTTCACATCAGATGGCAAGACTTCCTCACAAATGAGGAGCTTTGGAACAGAGCAGGACAAGAACCACTTGACATTCAAATCGAGAAAAGGAAATTGGGATGGCTAGGGCACACTCTACGAAAACCACCATCGAGCATAGTCTGAAGCTCTCATATGGAACCCTAAAGGAAAACACAAAAGAGAAAGAGCTCAGACAATGTGGAGAAGATCTACTGAGACTGAAGGACAGCTGAGGCACTCATGGAGACAGCTCGAAGTTTTGTCTTGACAGAGTAAAGTAGAAGAGACTTGTAGATGACCTGTGGTCCACTCAGAGTACAAGGGTTTGTTGTAGTCAAGTATGACATGAGGCTGTGATAAGAGGTTCAAACTGCGAATGAAAAGACTAAAGTATTCACAGTTGTTCTGGTCCTGAGCCAAGACTGCTGTTGATTTGTAGTCGTGGGTCACAGGGTATGACTCACCATCACGGCCTCTCGTGCTCATATACTTGAGAATTATCTTTTCCGCCTTGGAATGCCCCCGTTGACCAGTATCTCACCTTCCATTACTCTTCTTCTCTGTTACTGCAGACCCTATGTTCCTCCTAGCCCCTGGTGCTCTTTCCTTATAGTACTGCCCTGTGGCACTGCCTGTGCACTCTGGAGTCCACCCTTCCCAGGGAACCCCCAATCTGCTATACCCACATTGATTCAGTGACCCACTGCCAGTCATCATCTAGCCCCTGCCTCAGGGGCAAACTGCCTTCTGAAATGGCCACTCATCATTGACAAGGGCGTTTGGACCCGCTGTCTTCTGCTGCCCTGACTGCCTCCCTGCAGGCCTAGTACCCTCAGGCGTTAAAACCAAGATCTGGGAGTTTGCCTGGCCAGAACTCCCGCACCTCTGCCTGCCCTTTCCCAGCTCTGCTCTATCCAAGGCACCCTCTGTAGCTTCCCAGCAGCCAGGTCCCTCCTGTTCCATAACTGGAGTGAGAATGTGCTCTCCTCCCCTCCTAGGATGCTCAGCTGGGCCCTAATTGGCAAATAATTGCTTCAGCTGTTGGCTCCACAGTCTCAGCCCTCTTCCAGGACTGGATTTTAGGGCCAGAGCGGGGCAGATACTCTATCACACCATGGGAAGAACCCTCTGTGACTACTACCAGTACCCTTGTTGATACTGGGGTGGGTGGGCAAGAGCAATTTCTGATGGGCTTGTTTGCATACACATAAATACTTTTATTTTTTCGTGTGTTTTCACTGCTTTCATTTTAAGAATAAATGTGTTTGCTGATGAAGAGCTGTGTGATAGTTCAAAACTGCTGGCAGCTGTGTTGTTCATGTGATGTGATTTGACTTATTGGGGATATTATATGTAGGCAGGCAGATTTTTGACCTAAAAAACCTCTTGTCAGGGCAAGAAACATGTTTCCACACAAAAGAGGTAAGTAGGCCTCAAAATAATTTACACAGGAGATATGGATTTGCCCCCATTTCACAAAAGGAAAAACTGGGCCACAAAGAGATTAAAATGACTTGCCCAAGGTTACCAATGGTGCTAGTGGCAGAACTAGTCTTCTGCTTAAAAAGTTCCAGGAGCAATCTATTCGACAAGTAAGGCCATAATGCATAGTTGACCAATCATACAATAAGAATGATTACCAATGAACTGAAGCAGGCAGGTATAATTTCCTTCAAAGTATTTGGCCTGCTCTTACAAATCATGAATGCATTCAAAGAAAATCAGGATCAAGTTACAAATGATTTGCTAAGAAATTCTTGCCTGATTCTCCTGAATTTTAATTTGCTTCATGCTACTGCAGGGAAAGCTGCTTTAATCGTGGCAGATCTATCCACTTGAGTGTTTCCCTTCCTAAGGGACATCCATTGATATCACAGAGTGACTTTATGGGTCCTGCATCACCCAACTTCCAGAGTCCTTTGTAGGGAAGTGGCTGGCTCATTTGCGAGTGCTAGAACAGCCCGTGGAAACAGCTGAGATCCAGCATAAGTGAGAGCAACATGCAAAGTTTTATTTGATTTTTATACTGTTTCTTCTGTGTTGAAGATATCTTGAAATAATTTCAGAAAGTTATTTCAGTTAAACAATTAAATTATTCAAGTTAGGCTTCCTGTACGCAACAGGAAAAACAGGTCTAATCCAGTTGCTGTTGAAGTCAATGGGTAACTTTCCAACTGATGTATATTGTACTAGGAACAGGTTTGTTTGTGCATCTCTGGAGCCAGTGGAATGTTTGCCCTTTAATGCTGTGACAGTAGAGTCAGAGCTTAAATGAAAAGTCACTCTCCTTCTAGGAAGGCATGTGAACACCCACAATCAAAGGGGTGAAAACTTGGATTGTGTACTACCGTAATGCTGCTATTTACTAGAAACCAGGTAGTTATAGCAGTGTAGTTGTTTCTCAAGACCTCAGTCTGATATCCGGCATTATAAAAAAGATGCCTTTAGGGGTAAAATCATTTCAAAATAAACATGTAAGTGACGGTGTTGAAGGAAGAAAAGTTTGGGTTATTAAATAAAGTTCCAACACTTCTTGCTTGCCAAAATTTTCTGCACATTCTTTGAAGTAGAAAATGAAGGGAAATGTGTGGTGCAATTTTTCTTTAGCATCTTTGCAATGCAACAGGACAATCGATACAAATCTTTGCAGTAATCATATATTGATTTTCCTGGAATATAACTCCATTTAAAGTATTTTTATCCCCGGGAGTGGAAGCATTGGAGGCTATCAAACAAGAAAGTAGGTTTCCTTGACCCCCCCGCATCTGCAGTTCACAGTTGATTAAGAGAAACTGGATAAATAAAACTGCTAGAGATTTGGAGAGTCTGTCTGTTTGTTCAAGAACCCTTCCTAAACAAGAAGTGCTAGAACCACCAAATTTGACATACAGCTGCTTCTTATCATAACTTGAAGCAAGGCAAGAGTTTGGTTGTGCCAAAAACATTGGATGTATCCACAATGGGAGTACTTCTCATAAAACGATACAGAAAAGAGACAGAAACCTCAGGCAGGTGAAAAGGGCTATCTCGGGGTGCTACAACCCTGAGCTTCCACTGCCCAGGCACCCTTTAGGGAGGAGAGGAGAAGCTGAAGTTTTCCCCTTTTATGGGTAGCTGACTTATTCATCTGGACTTCATCTGCACTATCCCTTCCTTTTGGAAGAGGCATGTAAATACAGCCGATCGAAAATACAAATGGGGCCCTACTTTGCATGCTCAGCACCTAATTTGCATAATGGCAGCCACTCATCATTCCGGAAGGGCTGCTTTCGAAATGCAAAACAGCCATGTAGACAGGGTTCATTCAAAAGGAAACCCTGCTTTCGAAAGCACCCTTCCTAAAAAAAAAAAAATTAGGAATAAGGGCTACACTGCTTTTTTTCTTTTGAAAGCATCTCTTCTGAAAAGAGATTATGCAAATGAAGCATGAGATATGTAAATTGGCACTTAATTTGCATTTTCTGTTTCCTTCAGAAGAGGAATACAAGTATAGACACAGCTATGGAGAACTTTGCTGGCTGTTCCTTTTTGTCAGGGGGTGAGGGAAAAGTGCACAGTTTGCTGCATTCCTCACTCTGGCTGTGGAGCACAGGGACCAGATAAACCAGGACCTGTCCCAGCCAAAGGATATGGATCCCTCACCTGCCTGTGCCTTCTGGAGATGCAGTGACCATGGACAGCTTCTTCTCAGCTGGCTCCAAGCTGCTGTGATGAGAGAGAACTAGGTTAGTCCTCTTTCCCCCAGGAAAGCCTGCATACTGAACCTCTCATCCCCAACGCTACCTGAAAGCAGTGATTTAAATGAAACATGTCTGTTTCATTTTCCAAAAGACAAAAATTAAGTTAAATTTTTAAATTTTAAATAAATTGAGACCTGAGTAAGGCCAGCTAAATCTCCTAGTAAATATATAAACAGAAAGGCTGTGTCTATACTAGCCCCCTCCTTTTGGAAGGGGCATGGTAATGAGAGATTTTGGCAGATGGTAATGAGGCACTGCCATGAATATGCAGCACCTCATTAGCATAGTGGCAGCCGCACACATTTTGAAAGTGCCACTTTCAAAATGCATGCCACCTGTGTGGATGGGCCTTTTGAAAGGACCCCTGACTTCAAAAACCCCTTCTTCCCATTTGGTTTTGGGAAGAAGGGGTTTTCGAAGTCCAGGGGTCCTTTCAAAAGGCCCCTGTCTACACAGCGATATTTTCAAAACATCCTTGGCTGCCGTTATGCTAATGATGTGCTGCATATGCATGGAAGTGCCTCATTACCATCTGCTGAAATCCTTCATTACCATGCCCCTTCTGAAAGGAGGGGGCTAGTGTAGACATGGCCAAAGACAGAGAAAAAGAAAAAGGAAGGCAAAAAAGGAAAAGAGGTTAATACTGGTTTGGCAAAAACATGATTACGCTGCATTTGGCTTTTGTGAAATTGTTAGCTTACGATAAGCTAGTAAATGCCTTCTTATGGCTTCACTAGTGACTTTGGTTAGTTCTACACTAAATCACAATTATATATTACAGTACCTATTTCATATTGACATTGCTGTGAGTGGAAATAATAATATGCTCTCTAATGATCTGTATATTTACAAGTATTCAGCAATCAGCTAAGGACATTATGTAAAACTGTCTTATCCTTAAAAGGATGTATTTTGTACTGTACTTTGGCAAAATTCATTAAAAATATTTATGATAATCTCATGTCTATGTATTCACTTAATCCAAGTTTATTTCTAATTAAAAAGATCCAATTCCCTTCTTTTAAAATATAGCAATTTATTGTTCATAATTATATTGTATATAATTCATAATTTTTGTAACAACCAGAATAAGTGAGATCTGTCTTCTAGGAGCAAGATATAACTGAAATTTTCTAGAAAGTTTCCCCCTCCATCTTCATGAGACAGTCCAAAACAGATAAAATCATCTAATGGAAAGAAAAGTGACAATGTGTGGTTCTGCTGCTAATTAATAAAGGTAAAAGAAACAATACAACCAAGATGCTTCATTTTAAACAGCGATAAAGTCTAGCTACAGGTTTACATCTGAGGAGCGGAATTTCCCCAAAGTTTTTGGTACTGCCAGTGAGATAAAGGCCAGATGCCATCTTCAGTATGGCTCAGAACTTCTCCATATTTTCAGTTTAGCAGTTTCATTTCAGGCCCATGTCTACTTTTGAAATCCCTAACTTTTTTCCCAGTCCTGCCCATGTGGGCAATTACTCCAATAGTAAATTCTGTTCAAGTCCAAACAAGCAGATTCTTACGCATTAATGAAATCTATGGTCTCCACAACCTTTCAGTTTTACTCCTTTGTCTTGAATACAGTGTTTTCTCTCCCTTCCAGCAAACACTTTGATGCTTTCCTTGCCCTGCTGCCCCATTTCCTGTAGTTTTTGTGTCTGAGGCCAGGTTCTCACAGATCAGCCCTTTATTAAATTAGAAGGTGCATGTAGCTTCATTATCCTTCTCAGTGTGTTGGAGTTGATACTGTTTATTTTACCAACTTCAGAGCTTTTTTGCTTCAGGCAAAGTAACTACTACACATTGTCAGATAAAGTACCTTATCTGTCAGCAGCACTCTTGTGAATTAATCATAATTCAATAGGTTTACTAATCAAGATTTGAGATGAATGTTTTGATAGAGCAATCAGATTTTTCTAATCTATCATTAGCTGACAGTTGCTTTAGGCAGAGTGCTAGCTGGCATTAGTACCTGTTTTTTTTATCAGTTTGACATGGTCCCACTAGTCAGTAGCATCAGATATTACAGCAAAGGACCTTTGCACATATAATGCTTGAAGTTCTTTTCCAGTTTCAGGACAGACTGGGTGGAGTGTCGCTGATATCAGACTGTTCCTGCTCACCCTGTAATGCATTATCAACAAATTTTTGAACAAGGAGTTCACTCTGTAATTTTATTAAATAACAGAGGTATGCTGGTCTTGTTGACAAATCAGAGACATGGCTTATGGCAACATATGCAAGCATTGCTCAGAGCTGAAAGGGTAACTGGGATAGAAAGGAGATAAACTAAATATATTGTTAAGTGTAACTAATTATGAAGCCAGTCACGTCTGATGTCACTAAAATTTGTTCTCAATTTTGAGCAGTTGTACATTCTTGGGGTAATTTAGAGCATAGCTCGCAGCAGTTTGTTCAATTTGAAAGCATAAATGAAAGCTTTCATTGTATATTGACATGTTTTTCTTGTTAAGCAATGTTTAAAGTACTGATACAAGATGCTGTAATAGTGGGTTAGCCTGCAAGTGCAAGTTTGGTACATTGTAGTCAATAATACATTAGAGTGAGAAAATGGAGAGAATTGATGTGTTATAGGCGGAGCCTTGTCTCAGTGTAGGAATTAAAAACAAAACAAAACAAAAAAAAACTTGAAGCATAATGGCCAAATTCAGGCCCTTTCGCTTAATATCAGTGTTGCACAAGAAATGCATATGGGGGCCCACATTCATAAACTGCCCCAATATATATTCCTTCTCCCATGGACCGGACTAAGAAGGCACATGATGTTTAGGTTGGCTGTTCAGGTCACATAGCATCCATGTGTTAATCACACCCCTGCTAAAAAGTCTCTTACTGAAACATTGCCCTGTTCAGAGGTCCTATGGGATATGAGTGAAACTGATACTTGTGCAGTGGGGCCAGCCCCAAGACTATGCATCAGTTAAGTCCCATTTTAGTCCTCTACATGGGCTTCATGCTAGAGTAATGACCATTGGACTGCCACTCTGTTCTGGCAGCAAAAAGTACTGCACATCCCACAACCTGAGGCTTGGCTTCAGCCCTGGGTTGGGAAAAGGAAGGCTGGGGCTTGGGCCTGGGTAGGAGCATTGGGCTTGAGCCACAGCAAATCTAATGCCAGCCCTGGTGAGCTCTGTAAAATGAGGTCACAACCCACTTTCAGGTTTTAACCTACAGTGTGAGAACCACTGCGAAGATGTTAAAACTATGTGATCAGGATGCAGAAGCTATGCCAGTTGGCATTTCTACTAGCCACCATGAAAGCCTGAAATGAATTGGATACATAACAAACTTCATGAGGTCCCTGTGTGACCTAAGAGTTTTCCTAAATCCATTTGAGATATAGGACAGCTGCTGTGCCAGTACGTTCAGGATAAAAATGGGCATATGCCGGTGAGATAGCAGCCATAATTATGAGTAGAATTGATCCTTATTTGTTTAAGTTAGAGGCCAATTGAGACTATGAGCAACAAAGTTTGTTGTTCATTTTGGGGAAAAGAAATAGCTGTAAGAGTGAATCCTGCTTGCCAGTCTGTGATCACTTTTATGCATGTACACAAGATAGGGGAGGGCTCAGGGGTCTGACAACACTCTAGTTTACCTGCACACAGGGCCTCTAAAATCCTGGTGCATATGCTTCCTGATTGATAGGAGCTGGACAGCGATTCTGACTTTTGCTCTTTTAGGAAGTTTTAAATCTTGCGTGCCACAACTCTCTTAAAAGCCAACCTGAATATATTTATACTCACACCACCAACAGAAATTCCCAGGCCTATTTCTGTGGTGGTGATGAGAATTACAGTGACTTTGCCACCACAGATAATTTTTAGTATCTTCTCAACAATCCCATGTCCTAGAACTCTATTGCTGTTCTCAATTCCATCCCCCATGAACATTTAATGATCCAAAAGGGGATAACCTTTTCAATACCCACTCATTCTGTTTCATTTGTGCATTGTACTGCTGTTGATTGTTTTGCAAGTTCTCCATTACCCTAATGAACTAAACTGGGAAATCCAGCTGAGATGCCTGTACATGTATTTGCATGAGGAAAACATTCTGTTATCAATGAAGTACTGGTTGTATAAAATGGATGATTAAATTTCCTGGCTTCCTCCATCAAATTTCTCAAGTTTCAAAAAAAAATCTGTTTTGAAGTTCTCTATACATTCTAAATCCTGCTGTCCTGACAGCCACCTCTGACTTCATTTTCTTCTTGATAAGATCTAGAATGACATGCAAGAGCACCTCGCTCATATGTGAGATGAATAATAGTCCTGAACTCTCAACTACAATAACATGAGATTACCATAGATCAAGGATTTATAAGAGACATTAAGAACAGGCAGTCTTGGCATATTTAATTTGCGTTTCTCTTTTCTCCTCTTGCTAGTTAACATATCAAACTATGAAATAGAAATGAGTCATTTCATTTTCCTGTATGCATCTAAAAATGTATTTGATTTGACAGTTTTAGGAGTAAGGAGATAAAAAAGCCTTCTTAGTACAAAGGTGTTCAATGTGATAGCTTGTACACATTTCTGTTCACATGGTCATGCCTGTAACACCTGTGCAATCCCTAGGGCATTTCAGTCACTCACTTTTAGCCTGCCAATTTACTTGCTTCAGTTTGATCTATGTTTGTTATCATTTGTCAAATGACAACTAGAGCATGTTTTCACATCTACTTTCAGGAACCATGTACATTGATAATTATAGCGGGGGGTTGACTAGACAATCATCTTCAGTCTTTTGTGAACCAAACGATTCCATGATTTTTGTGTTTTTCTAATCCTTATTGTGTATTTTCTCCATTGCTGTTTTTAGACATCAACTACGTTTTTTGGTTTTAGTGGTAGGGAGTTGAGCCAGTGGATGAAGCAAAGTCCATGGGTAACTAAATCACCAGTCCTACAAGCACTTGTGTATACAGAATCATAGAACTGTAGGGCTGGAACAGACCATCTTTTTCTTTCTGAGCAACCCCCATTCCCAACATGCCATAAAATCTCCATGGCTCCAACAATAGTTTTTCTGAACAGAAAAGCAATGGTATAAGTGCTTGATGTAAGGATGTGGGGATGGTGCAGCAGTCCCTAGTTTGAAGTGGTCTTCACTATGCCCAGGGTTTACAGTTTGATGCAGTGGCTTTCAGCACACATACTATAAAAATTATTCCAGCACCCCTGAACCAGTTGTCTGGGATCTCACACCACAGGGGGCCTAGAAAGCTAAATTGCTTGGGCTTTGGCTTCAGACCCATGTGGCAGGGTTGAGGCACAATGCTTTAGCCCCATGTGGTTGGGCTTATGCTTTCTGCCTTTGACCCCAACAAATCTAATGCCAATCCTGCTTGACAGACCACCTGAAAACTGGCTATGGTGCCCCAAGGGGCCCTGGAACCCTGGTTGAGAACCACTGTTCTAGTATATCCTTCCCACTCTGAGGTGAGATTAAGTACATATGCTTTCGTATGTGAGCAATTCCTTTGAAGTTAGTGGGACTAATCATGTGTACAGAGTTGCAGCATATTTGCAAGACTGGGGCCTAAATTGCTAGATGTTGAAGTTTAAGAGAATATTAGAGAATAATAGAGCATATGGATAACTACAACCACTTCCTGTTTTCCAAACACATCAAATGGCCTTCTAAGCTATATTGCTACAAGTCTAAATTTTATCCTGAGTACCCTCTTTTCCTTTTTATCTGCTTGATAAAATGAGACATTCAGACATACTTAGAGGAAAAGTCAGGGACTCAAAAATAGATGTTTATTATCATAATGAGAATTCTCTGTTTTTTAAACTATTTTGAACAGCTTTCTGGTGATGGTACCAACATGAATAGTTTATTATGAGCATTATCCCCTCATTAGCATTCAGCTACCTGTTTCAGCATAAAGTTCTTCCTGACACTTTATTTCAAAGTAGCTGCCCCTTGGCTGGTCTTCCATAATAATGTCTTTGTGTAAAACTTTTCGATAGCACCTGCTGGCATCAGAGAGTGAGAGAGAGAGTATCATATTTTGTATGGGATTACCAAAATATGTTTTTTGGAGCATAAGCTTTTGTGAGCAAAGATCCACTTCATCAGATGTGCAGTGATGAAGAGGGTCTTTGACCACAAAAGCTTATGCTCCAAAAAATCTGTTAGTCTATAAGATGCCACAGGACTTCTCTTTGTTTTTGCAGATACAGACTAACACGGCTACTCCTCTGAAACAGGACATGTTTGTAATTCTGTGAGGATAATAAAAGACTCCTGAGGACTTCAGTTAGGATCAGTCTTGCTATAAGCAAAGTTACAGACTTTGGGCCAGATTCTCAGGTTTGAACCATGTTTGTTCATTGCAGCTGAAAAAGGAAGTGTGCAAAGGAACCACTTACAGTTCCCATATCCTTGGGCTTGTTCTGTTCCATAATGGTCTCCGAAGGGGAAATTTTCAGCTGGATGGATCTGCTAGGCACATGGGCCTTGTGTGCCAGTGGATCCCAACAAAGAAGCCATTGCAGAGTTTGCATGCTGACTAACACCCAGCACCCAATTATGAAGTTAGATGGCAATTTATATGATCAGAATCTAGAATAAATGTGTTTTTATCAGTGAATATGACATACAAAATAAGGTCACATTCTGCCATTGGTTACATACATGCAACTTCCATTTAGTACATTGTACATGTAGCTAAGAATACATGTAGAGCCCAGCGCACATACAAAATTTGTACCTGCATCCACAAAAATGAGATGCAGATTATCTACATGGACATCTGCAGATGCAGCTACAAAGAGGATATCTGTAAACTTGCAAGGTTCCAGATACAAAATTTGTATCTGCATTTGCATATATAGAAATGAGCTGCAGATATCTGCATCTACGGATGTGGATACCAGCAGATATAAAGTGGATATTCTTGGATTTGCAGGGCTCTAGGTAGGTCTATACTACAGTCATTACAGCAGCACAGCTGTGGTGTAAATATTTCCTACTTCAAAGGTAGGGGATTGCCATTGGTGTAGATAATCCACCCCCTGACAGATGGCAAAAATTCTTCCATCGAACTAACAGTCTATGCTGTGTGACAGGGTCTTTATATCTCCTGGACTCCAGACCTCTGCTCAGTCCACAGGCCTGCAGCATGAGGCTTGGTTGCCCTTGCCGGGGTTTGGGCTTTGGTTTCTGGGCTCGAAGGGCAGCAGATAAGAGCCCCCTGGTTTGATCAGGCTGAGTATCCAGTCCCCTTAGCCTTTGGCTGAACCCTGAGGTTACCTGCAGGAGCTGCTCACTGCCTCTGCTGTCTCTGGTGTTACTGTTAGTTGTTTGCACCACTCATACCTTGCTTGTCTGATTTCTCCACACTCCTCTTCCACCTTCTCCTATACTCTTCCCCCATCCCTACAGGGGAAGGCTTTTAAAAGACCTGTGGCAGCTTCAGGTGGGACCAGCTAGCCCTGATTGGCTTATAGCAGCCTCTTCCACTGCTGCTCCCACTCTGCCTGATTGCCAAGGCTTTTTCTGTTTTTTGGAGCTGCTTTTCCCCTTTTAAGTTGCTCCATTGGCTTCACTCTGTCACAACTGGTGGTTAGATCAAACTAACTATGACTCTCAGAACATGATAATGCTTATCTAATTTTAGGTGCAGGCCAAGCCTGTGTGAGAATTATGTCTCTCACTTATTCATTCTGGCATAACATCACATTTTGACACTTTTCTTAAAAGAGTTTTCCTCTATGTAACCAGTAGGGAACATTTTACATTACAGATTGGTCTTAATTACCAGGCAAACTGGTCAAGTACACTAAACAATGCTACTATTTTAGAGGAGACTGACCTCAAAACTCTTATTACAACAGTTTTCCAAGTCTTTATTATGTGTTCCATTTTCATTACCATTTCCACATTTTAGCTATTTGGCTCCACTTTTGAGTGCTGAAAAGGATAATAAGTGTGCTGCAAAGACTGCTGGTGTAAAGCATATCAATGCTAGAATTTGAAACAAAAGAATAAAATGTAAAGCTGTTTATTTCCTAACTGCATTAGACATTTTACATTGTACATTTTATTTCCAATATACTCTTAAATTTTAAACCGATATTATAATAATATTTCTTCTTCGAGTGGTCCCCGTGGGTGCTCCACCGTAGATGTCGGGCTCGCTGCGGCGCCGCAGCTCAGAAAATCTTCAGCAGTCTCCGTCGGGTCGCTCATGCGCCGATGCGCATCGGTCCTTCACGTGCTTACGGTCACGTGTGCAATCCGGTCCCCACCAGTTCCTTCTCAACCGCCAACGGCTGTAGACGGAATCCTCTCCGGCTCCAACGCCTGAGACAGATAAACTCCGTTTTATTCGTTCATAATACTTCTAGTTATAGTTAGTTGTTATTTAGTGTTATAATAATAATTAGTTCTACTGTGTATATAGTCTTTTAAAGGCAAGAGACTGAGAAAAGGACTAAGGCGGCCGCCTTCGGGTGGGCCCGCTATTTGATAACCTTAAACGGTTAACGGTTGCCGACTGTTGTGTTAATAGACTGCTAAGTGCTCTGTTAGCACTTGAGAACTTTACAACGACTTAAAGACCAATAATGTCCTCTCCGGGTTTTAAAAAGTGTGCATCGTGCCGGGAGGCCATGCCTGCCTCAGACGGACACAGTAAATGTATCTGGTGCCTCGGGGAAGCCCATGTTCCCCAAAAGTGCTCTTATTGCTCTAAATTAACAACTAGGGCTCGAAAAGATAGAGAGATGAGGCTCAAAATGTTTCTCTTTGACAAGGCCCTTCAGCCTGCGACATCGGAAAAGCCCCATATGGACGGCTCTTCAGGTTTGCACAGGAGGAAGGCGGCCTCTCTGACCTCCTCTGTGCAGAAGAAGAAAAAGGCTTCACCAGCTCGATCCCTGCCAGTTACCTCTGTGAGCGGGACGAGCGGAGCATGGTGCCCGGGCCCGCTGGCCTCTTCTGCTGGGAAGGCCGGGGTGCATGCATCTGTGCAGGGGCCTCCGGCGCCTAAGGAGACGGCACCGAGAGCCGTGCAGGCACCGGAAAGGTCGGCACCGGCTGCTGCGGCTCCGACAGCACCGGAGCGTCAGCACCCGACACGGAGCCCAACGGTGCCAGACGAGATTCCGCGAGCAGCACCGAGCGCGGCACCGGAGGCATTGGAACCCAGCACGGCACCCACTACGGTGCCAAGCCCCCCGGCACCTATCAGACTACCTGCGGTGCCTGAGCGGGGGAAAGCTAAAGCTAAAGCAAAGACCCGGCACCGCAGCCGCTCCCCTGAGGTAACTGCTCTGCCATTATCACCTCGCTCTCCCCCAGAGATTCAGCGGGCTGCAATGCCATCAGCCTGCCGCAGGCTTCCATCTCCATTTCTTCAACAGCCATCTCCTGGACCTGGACATTTTTCACCAACTTCAAGCAGGGATCCCTACGAATATTATCGCAGAGGATCTCCGCCTATGTCAGTATCATCTCGACGGTCACGTCATTCCTCACATCATCCCTACACCTTCAGGTCGTGGTCCAGGTCCCCATCATTGGGACCTTGTCCTTGTTGCTATGGTCGCCATTATTATACGGGACATCGACACAGGAGTTCTGCATCTCGACGTAGATCCCCGTCAACGCCTCGTCAACATCACAGCACACAGCCTCAACCTGGGGGAACACCACAAGTTTCCCAGTCAGAGGCTGGTTCAAAGGACTTTGAACCTCATTTAGAAACCTCAAAAGTGCAACCACATGAACACAGCCAGGATCCCGAGGAACTGGAGGAGAGGTATCACAGCGATGCCTCCTCGTCCGCCCCAGACGAAGCGGTCGTTCCTGGAGACATCTCTCCCCCAGATGATCTAAAGCAATTTCAGGAATTATTCAAAAGGGTGGCTCAATCTCAAGACATTCAAGTGGCAGAGGTACAGGAGAAACACCATAAGCTTCTCAAAAACCTCAGACCTCCGGCCTCCTCTAAGATAGCCATACCACTGGACGATGCAATCATGGAGTCAGCCACTAACATATGGCAGACTCCAGCCTCTATCCCTCCTACCAACAAAAGGGCGGATAAGAAGTACTTTGTCCCTGCCAAAGGCATGGAATTTTTGTTCAGTCACCCACAATCTAATTCACGAGTGGTTGAGTCCTCCCAACACAGAGCCAAAACGTCCCAATATAAGTCCGGGGGATCAGACAAGGCTATAAAGAAAGTGGACCTCCTGGGCAGAAAGGTTTATTCATCATCTACCTTACTGCTACGGATGGCTAACTCCACTGCCCATTTGTCAAACTACAATTTCGACAATTATTCGAAACTTACCTCCCTCATGGACTTCCTCCCGGAGGATAAAAAGCCAGTCCTCAAGGCAATCGTGCAAGAAGGATACGCAGCTTCACAGGCAGGAGTCCAGATTGCCTTGGACGTAGCAGACACAGCGGCTCGTTCCGCAGCCACTGCGGTGATAATGCTCAGGGAATCGTGTCTCCAGACATCCGGCATTCCCAAGGATCTGCAAGTAAAAATCGCAGATCTTCCCTTTGACAGACTGAAGTTATTTGCAGAATCAACTGACTCAGTTCTACACTCTAGTAAGGACTCGAGAGCTACACTTAGGACTCTGGGTATATATACTCCGCCATACAGGAGAAAAAAGTTCTACCCTCAGCAACGGCGTTATAGTTATCAACCACAACGCACCCATTTTCAACGGGGGTATGATCGGGGCGCCAACAACAGCCACAACAGTACAAGGCCCCTAGACATCGACCACAGCAGGGCTGTGCCCCCTCCGGACAAAACATAAGACAGCAGGTTTGACGGGTATGTCGGGGGTTGCGAAACCAAGACCGTCTCTCAGTGCCAATCTCAACACGTTTCATCATCGACTCAAGCCATTTTACTCTCAATGGAAAAACATCACCACGAACAAATGGGTATTGGAGATTATAGCCACAGGGTACACAATCCCCTTCCAATCGTTACCACCACCGAATCCTCCCACCAGGCCCCTTCTCAGGGATCCCTCTCTCCTCATGAAACTAAAACAGGAGGTCAATCACCTCTTGTTCACAGGGGCGGTGGAGAGAGTGCCGGAACAATTCCAAGGCAAAGGTTTCTACTCCCGGTACTTCTTGACAGAGAAGAAGACAGGAGGTTGGAGGCCCATCCTGGATTTACGGGCCCTCAATCAGTATCTGCGCAAACAATGCTTCAAAATGACTACAGTGGCTTCCATAATCACGGCACTAGACGATGGAGACTGGTTTGCAGCCCTTGACTTACAGGATGCGTATTTCCATATCACAATTCATCCGGCGCACACGCGTTTCCTCTGGTTCGTAGTAGGCAAAGATCATTTCCAGTACAGAGTCTTTCCATTTGGTCTCCCTTCGGCACCCAGAGTTTTCACCAAAACCCTGGCGGTCGTGTCAGCCTACCTGCACAGACAGGGCATCTTCATTTTTCCGTACTTGGAAGATTGCCTGCTGAAAGGAACTTCCGAAGCGGAGGTCTTGCAGATGATACGCGTCACCATGAACATATTTACCTCACTGGACCTCATCATCAACTTCTCAAAGTCAAAGACCGTGCCCACACAAAATATAGAATTTATAGGAGCCCAGATAAACTCTGTTACATCAAGGGTATATTTGCCCGATGCCCATTTTCGCGCCATCGAATCTCTAGTACAACTAATAACATACAGCCCCACTGTTTCAGTCCTAACGTGCTTACAGTTGCTGGGGCACATGGCCACCACCATGTCTGTAGTACAAAACGCCAGATTGCACATGCGAGGCTTGCAACATTGGTTGGTGACCGTGTACAAACCATCAACCCATACCGTTCACAGGATGGTGTCACCCACAACGGAGGTACGAAAGTCATTAACATGGTGGGCAAACCCCAAGAACCTACTAGCAGGGGTGCCTTTACGCCAACCGCAAATTACTGTTTTTATCACAACAAACGCATCCCATATGGGATGGGGAGCACACATGGACAACAAAGCCACTCAGGGTTTATGGTCCCCCGTGGAGAAGACACTGCATATAAACATACTAGAACTCAGAGCAGTGTTCAATGCGTGCAGACATTTTCGGAATTACCTGCATGGTAAAGTAGTTGGGGTAAATACCGACAACACCTCCACCATGTTTTATATAAACCAACAAGGAGGGGCCAGATCCCGTGCACTTTGTGCAGAGGCTGTCCAGTTGTGGAACTGGTGCATTGCCAACAACATAAACCTCAGAGCTTCATACTTACCGGGTGTCCACAACGTAAAGGCAGACCAACTCAGCAGACACTTTGCACCCACACACGAGTGGCAGATCCGTCCCGACCTGCTTCACCGAGGGTTCCACAAATGGGGGTTTCCCCAAATCGATTTGTTCGCCACTCACAACAAGAAGAAATGTCCCCAGTACTGCTCCAGAGCAAGCATAGGACAGGGATCCTTGGGGGACACCTTCATGATCCCATGGAAGGGCCCTCTACTCTATGCGTTCCCTCCCACAACACTCATACACAAGGCCTTGGAGAAAGCCAAAAGGGAGAGAGCACGTATGATACTCATAGTTCCAACCTGGGATCGACAACAATGGTTCCCACTGCTTCTACGCATGACACATCGCCGGCCGTTACCCCTACCAGCAGTACCGGACCTTTTCACACAGGCTCGAAGGTCAATACTGCATCCGCACCCAAAGGGACTCCGCCTACAGGCATGGCTAATCCATGGCTCAGCGCCCTAGAAGGTACATGTTCAGAGGAAGTGAAGCAAGTCCTGGAGTGTAGTCGGAGGACTTCCACCAGAAGGACTTATGAGCACAAATGGACACGATTTACCTCTTGGTGCTCTTCCAAGCAATTGACACCTCTGGACGCCCCTATAACAACAATTCTGGACTACCTGCTAGAACTCATTCAAAAGGGGCTCTCTCTATCCTCGATAAAGGTTCATCTCGCGGCTATATCAGCTTTTCGACATGAAGAGGAGGGATCAACCATATTCGCCCATCCTGTTGTCACGCGCTTCTTAAAGGGGTTGGCAAATCTGTATTCCCCTCGGAAACCGATACCACCGTCATGGAGTTTGGACTTGGTCCTCCACACACTGTTGGGACCGCCCTTTGAACCATTGGCTACGGTTCCCCTTCGGTTACTTACCATGAAGACAATCTTCCTTCTTGCAATTACGTCCCCTCGTCGGGTGAGCAAGCTTGCAGCAATAATGTCCACACCGCCCTGCACGGTGTTCTCAAAGGAAGCGGTGGTCTTCCGATTACACCCAGCCTTCGTTCCAAAAGTCTCTTCAGACTTCCACATTAACGAGCCGATAGTATTACCCTCGTTTTATCCTAAGCCTCACAACTCAAGCAAGGAGGCATGGTTGCACTTATTAGACGTGAGAAGGGCGTTGGCCTTCTACATCGACAGAACTAAGCCTTTCCAGAAAACGGACAGACTACTGGTGTCCCTCGCACCCAGGTCAAAAGGGGAAGGCCTATCTTCACAGGGGATTTTAAACCGTATCATGTCATGCATAAGACTGTGCTATGAGCTTCGCAAGACTCCTCTGCCAGTTCTGCCTAGGGCTCACTCCACTAGAGCAATGGCGGCGTCGACGGCCTTCTTCAAAGGAATCGCGCTGAGAGACATCTGCAGAGCAGCGACTTGGTCATCCTACGACACTTTTGCCAAGCACTATGCCATGCACCGGATGTTGGATGAGGACACACGCCTGTCGACAGCAGTCCTTTCAAGGGCAAGCTGTGCATAAATCGGGTACCCACCTCCTTTTTTGCGGGGGGTTACTGCTGGGTAGTCACCTACAGTGGAGCACCCACGGGGACCACTCGAAGAAGAAAGAGAAGTTACTCACCTGTGTAGTAACGATGGTTCTTCGAGATGTGTCCCTGTGGGTGCTCCACTACCCACCCGTTCCTCCCCACTTTGGAGCTCTGTTTTCGTATTTTTCAGGGGCATCTGGAGGGTTGATCAGGAACTGGCGGGGACCGGATCGCGCACGTGACCATAAGCGCACAAAGGACCAATGCGCATTTTTTGTGTGGATACATTTTACAATCAGATGCCCTGGCTGTAGTTTGGATAATATAGTTTCTACTGTCCCCAGTTGTACTGCTGGGAGAAAAAAAGATTGCTCTAAAAAATAAAAATATCACCCAACAAAATTTTCATTGAAAAGAACTGAGTTGTTTAAGGACAAGAGACAAAGTTCCAGGCTTAACTCAGAATTTCTGTGCCTTTGTAGGTTTATCTTAGACTCTTAACATTGCTTTTATGTAGTCATCTGCAGTGCATATATGCGTTATTTGTTATGAAATGTACAGGAGATAATTCAAGACTTTTAGTGGGAAAGAGAATGAATGAATTCTTTAGCATTACCATAGAAACTTTTCACTGCCCTTTTTGTGCCTGGGGCATTAGAGAAGCCTTAGTTGTACATTGTCTTCCTTTATCACTATTTTCAAAAAGGTAGAGATGCACAAGACGTTTTCTAAAATGTATGTGAAACTACTGCAATAGTGAATCTGAATCTGGTATTCAAGAACACCATGATGGTCGCTGCTTTACATTTGCTGGCAAAGAGAGCTACTTGGCGAACATGGGTGTGAAAATTGGCGTTCATGGTAACTATGGTTTGTACAATTTTGCATTCATATTTTTATGAGGCCTTAGACTTCTGATCTTTTAATCTTAGTTCGTTAATGTTTTAATGCACATATTGACATAGTTGTATCTTCTTGGATCTGGCTGATCTACACTCACTACATGACTTGGAGTGTCAGCTTTGTGGTAGCCTTGTGCTCTTCCAGGGGCCAGTTCAATCTGCGCACTGGGTTAGGAGTGCTCTGACTTTCCATGACAGTTGGAGCTATCCCTTGGGCATGACAAATTCAGGCAACTGCCTTGGGCTCCAGGCTTTTGGGGCCCCTAAGCTTCAGTAAAATTGTGGAGAGACAGGTGGGAGGGTGAGAGGAGTGAGAAGGCAAATGAGATGAGCAACAGGTAGGAGGGGTTGAGGAGGCATGGGGAAAATGATAGTATGGATCATCTGCCAGAACCTCCCCTTCTCCACAGCACTTCCTGCCTACCACTAGGCCTTGCTGATTAGCTCCTCCCTCTTTCCCCCTCCCAGTTACTACCACATGCCATGGTTCAGATGTTTCATGGCCTGGCCCAAGATTTTCCAGGAAGGAAGAGGGAGAGGAGCAAGGGCAAAGCACACTTGGGAGTAGGGTTAGAAATGGGTGAAGAAGAAGTGGGGCAGGAGCAGAGACAGAGTGGTAATGGGAAGAAGCAGGGCAGGGGTGGAGTAGGGGCTTGGCTTGTGCAGAGCCGAGGACAACACCCTCCTGTAGATTAGAAACTTGGTGCCTATGGCCCATGACCTGCACCTCCCTTGAGATGGCCCTGCTGGCAGTACAGGACCCAGAGGGCCATTATACTGGCAAGTAAGGGCCTTTCTCATCTCAGAATACATTGGAGAGGAAAATGGGTATGGCATAAAATCAGACTGACTGGTTCCATACTGGAAGTGTTGTCTGTGCTTAGTACAGGACACTGAGACAAACTGAGTCACCCTGTGCAGCTGACTTAATTTCTCTTTGCCTGTCTTTACATTCATGTAACATAGTTGAAAATACATTCTTCACAGAGGAGTTGTTCATTTTAATTAACTAATGTTTACAAGCTACTTTAATAACCTAGTTGCATGCAGTTGGAAAGTACTGTTACCCACAGTTCTGAGCCCTATGCAGTACTTAGACATATGGGGTTAGGCCAAGAAAGTTGTCATTCTTAACTTTAAAGTTCTAGGCTTTGGTGGGTTTGTTGGCACAATAGACTCTTAATGATCCCTTTAGAACTATTATGATTTTAGTGTATCTAAGCCTGCCCAAGACCACTTTAATTTGCATATTATTGGCACAATGGAGTTCAATGGTTCTTCAGAGCCATTTAGTTCTGTCATGATAATACCACTGCCATACACCATTTATGAGAATATAGATGTGCTAACACCATCTTCTGGGAAACCTTGGAGATTGTGACAAAAAGTAGACACTGTGCATACACACTATTCTCTTAGGCTATGTCTACACTAGAGCAATCTGTCAACAGCATTTACTGCCGGAAGGTAACTTTTGACAAAACTTCTGTTCACACATTGTGGCCACACTGCAAAGCAGATCAACAAAACGGCCAACTTGAAGCATGGCAGACGGAGTTGTGTGGTGTGCCAGAAGCCCTGTCTGTCAACAGAAGGCCCCCCTGGAACATCCAGACTGGCTTTCTGTCAACAGATCTCTGTCGATAGAGGTGTTCTGTGTCAGTGGGGAGTGGCAAAATGCTGTCTACAAAAATGCCACATTCTGTCAACTTACTCTCGACAGAATGCTTTGGGAATGTGAACACTCTAGCATAGACATAGCGTTAATGAATAGTAGTAGCATCCTTCAGTCTACGTAGACTATGGATCGTGCCCTTTGTAGTTCCGTTTGGCATCCTCATTTGCAGTGTCAGCTGTGACTGTGAAGACCCACACGTGAGTGACAGTCCTTGCTGCATCTGTTGCATATGTAATGGGTGTCTGGCAGGTCCTTGCTGTGCTTTCTGTGGGCTCGCTTCTCCTTTGCTAGCTGTCTGATCCTCAACTCACCCTTCTGAAGGCCGTTGTATAGTTCCTGTCTCCATCTGCTGTGATCATCTGCCAGCTCCTCCCAGCTGTCTGGCTTGATGTCTGCTTCCCTGAGGTCTCTCTTGCAAACATCTTTGTAGCGCAGCTGGGGGAGTCCAGGAGGTCTTTTGCCAGAGGCTAGCTCACCATACAGGATGTCTTTTGGGATCCTTCCATCATTCATCCTGTGGACGTGGCCAAGCCAGCAGAGCCGCTGCTGCCTGAGGAGGGTGTGCATGGTTGGGATTCCAGCTTGCTCAAGGACAGCGGTGTTGGGCACTCTGTCCTTCCACGATATTCCAAGGATGCGCCTGAGGCAGCACAAGTGGAAGGCGTTCAGCCTCTTTTCCTGGCGGGCGTACAGGCTCCAAGTCTTGGTGCCGTAAAGGAGGGTGCTGAGGATGCAGGCTCTGTAGACTTGCATTTTGGTGTGAGCGTGCAGCTTGTTGTTATTCCACACTCTGTCACTGAGTTTGGACAGAGTTGTGGCTGCTTTACCGATCCTCCTATTTAGCTCAGTCTCCAAGGACAGGGTGTCAGTGATGGTGGACCCGAGGTAAATGAACTTGTGGATGACCTCTAACGTATAGTTGTCAGTGCTGATTGATGGAGAAACAGCAACGTCCTGAGCAAGTACATTTGTCTTTTTTAGGCTGATGGAGAGCCCAAAGTCCTTGCATGCTTTGCAGAACCGATTCAGCAGCTTCTGAAGCTGGTCTTCTGTGTGTGACATGACAGCAGCGTCATCTGCGAACAGCATATCTCTGATGAAGACTTCCCGCACCTTAGATTTAGCTTTCAGCCTTGCAAGATTAAACAGTTTCCCATCAGATCTTGTATGCAAAAAGATGCCCTCTGTTGAAGATCCAAAGGCGTGTTTAAGGAGGAGTGCGAAGAAGATCCCGAACAGTGTCGGAGCAAGGATGCATCCTTGTTTGACGCCGCTCCTGATGCTGAAAGCATCCGATAATGTGCCATCGTATTGGACGGTTCCTCTCATGTCTTCGTGGAAAGACTGGATCATCTTGAGTAACCGTGGCGGACGTCCTATCTTGTGGAGCAGTTTGAACAGTCCATCCCTGCTGACCAAGTCAAAGGCCTTGGTTAGGTCGATGAAGGCAATATAGAGTGGCTTCCTCTGCTCCCTGCGTTTCTCCTGCAGCTGCCTCAGAGAGAAGACCATGTCGACGGTAGATCTCTCTGCACGGAATCCGCACTGTGACTCAGGATACACCCTCTCAGCAATCTTCTGGAGTCTGCCGAGGATGACGTGAGCAAAAAGTTTACCAGTGATGCTTAGGAGGGAGATTCCACGGTAATTGTTGCAGTCACTTCTGTCTCCTTTGTTCTTATACAAGGTTATGATGTTAGCATTGCACATGTCCTGTGGAACCTCTCCCTCTCTCCAGCACAGGCACAGTAGCTCATGTAGGGGTTCTGGGAGAGTGTCTGTGGCACTCTTGATTACCTCTGGTGGTATACCATCCTGGCCCGGGGCCTTTCCTACTGCAATGTTGTCGATGGGTTTCTTCAGTTCATCCGCAGTTGGTTCCTGGTCCAGTTCATCCATTACTGGTAGGAGTTCGACGGCACTGAGGGCTGAGTCGACCACAATGTTCTCGTGTGAGTACAGCTCGGACTAGTGCTCAACCCAGCGCTCCATCTGTTTGGCTTTTTCAGTGATGACTTCACCAGATTTGTATTTCAGAGGTGCCATCTTGTTCTGGGTGGGTCCTAATGCCTTCTTGATGCTCTCGTACATTCCCCTGAGGTTACCAAAGTCAGCACTGGTCTGGATGCTGCTGCATAGCTCGAGCCAGTAGTTGCTGGCACAGCGCCTGGCCATCTGCTGTACTGTTTTTCTGGCTGCTCTGAGCGCTTGCAGGGTATTCTGTCTCGGCGAACGTTTGTACTCCAGGAGCGCAGCGTGCTTTTTTTCGATGGCTGGAATCATCTCATCGGAGTTAGCTTCGAACCAGTCATTTGTGTTTCTAGCTCTTCTTCCAAACACCAACAAGGCCATGTTGTACATTGTATCCCTCAGATGCTGCCATCTGGATGTCACATCGGCACCCCCAGGGTTGCTGCGCAGATTCTCCTCGAGGGTCGCTCTGAACTTTTCAGCTCTCTCTGAGTTAGCCGTCTTTCTGGCATCGATGTGGGGCCTTCCAGTTGGTTTAAAGTGGTGCAGCTTCTTGGGAATCACCTTGAGTTTGGCACAAACTAACGAGTGATCTGTATCACAGTCAGCACTATGATAGCTGTGTGTCAGAAGGACATTTGAGGTTATCACGTCTAGTGATGACCGCGTCTAGTTGATGCCAGTGTTTTGAGCATGGGTGTCTCCATGACACTATGTGCTGTGGCTTGGTTTTGAAAAATGTGTTTGTGATGCACAGATTGTGGTATGTGCAAAGTTCAAGAAGACACTGACCATTTTCATTCATTTTTCCCGCGCCAAAGTGGCCTAAGCAGGAAGGCCATGAGTCACGATCAGCTCCAACTCTCGCATTGAAGTCACCCAGAATGTACAGTTGTTCGCAAGCAGGTATTTGCGCTATGGCAGCACTAAGCATATCATAAAACCTGTCTTTTACTTCCGGTGCGGCGTACAGGGTTGGGGCATAAGCACTGATCAGGTGGACAGGACCGGCGCGAGTTTGAAGTATGACCTGAAGGAGTCTTTCTGATCCACCCATGACTAGTTCCACCATTTGTAGAAGGGTGTTTCTGATGGCGAATCCAACACCATGCTCCCTGGGTTCTTCTCGGGCTTTACCCTGCCAGAAAAAGGTGTAGTCCTTTTCCTTTAGAGATCCCGAATCTGCGAGATGTGTCTCTTGCAGAGCAGCAATGTCAACTTGGAGCCTCTTCAGTTCCTCATTGATGACAGTGGTCTTTTGGGTGTCGCTGATGTCCTGAAGATCTTCAGTCGGACCTGTCAGCGTAGTCCGCACATTCCAGCAAGCAAGCTTAAAGCTTTGATGGTTTCCTTTTCTTGTTGATTTTCTTATTGGTTTGCCTGGTGCTCAGCTTTCAGGTCACTTGTCAGGTTTGGGAACCTTAAGCCTCACGCACCCAGTGAGGCAGGTGACCTGTGGTGGGACAGTACCCTATTGGCTGGGGGCTGCCCAGCTTGAGGTGGGCAGTGACTGTCCAGTGAGATGCGACGATCTCTCCCACCATCGGAGGCAACCCCTGGCGCTCGTTCTCTACGCCAATCGAGCAAGAGCTTATAACTGGTATCTGTTACCTCCCATGTTGGTTCAACGCTGTTAGCGATGCTGGAGTACCTCTCCAGGCGCGAGCTTGGGCGATTATTGGGACCCTGGGTTGCCCAGATGCCAGTGTTCCCCTCTCGGCTTTACTGATATAGTCCAAAGGAGAGGATAACCTCTATGTCTGGTACCAGCTCAGCTGCAGGAGTTTCCGGGTCAATGCCAGAAGTTGGCACAGAACCGCCTTAGGACTCCCCTCCGGATTTTCTGTCAGGGTTTACTCTCTTAGCCTTGCTCCTTTCCAGGATAACCCACAAGGCAGTGGGGCATGGAGAATGTGGGTATGGTCCCACTACCTCTTGCAGCTCCCTGGCACCACATGTCCCCAAAGCTCCCCGGCACTACCACCTCGCCTCTCCAGGACCCTTCTCCCCACCCCTCTGCCTCTCATCAGCTACCATCATGCCCCAGATCCTCCCTCCCTGTCCCCTTTTCCCCCATCCACTCCCGTGTCTCCTGACTGCACCACACTGCCCCATATCAGTTCTCGTTGCCCCCTGGTCCCCCTTCCCCTGGCCTCTCCTCACCTGGCCACACGCTGCTGCAGCCCCACGTCCTCCAGGAAGGCGCCCATCTCGCAGCCCAGCTGCACTCTGGGTCCCAGCCAAAGCCACCAACTCTTCATCTGCCTACAGCTGTCCCTGGAGCCCCACAGATCTGGTGTGGTGCGTGCATGCAGGGAGCGTAGGACTGGGCCTGGAAGCCATGCAATCTGGGCCAGCATGCCGCAAGCAGCCTCCGTGGCTGCTGCCATCCTCCCAGCCATACCAGATGCCCCCAAACTGACATCCCTCGATCTTGCCCCCCACCCCCCACTCCTCATGCTGCAGCGGGTCCCTCAGCTCCAGCCAGCAGTTGGGGATGATGCTGCCTCATACACCTGAAGTAGTAACTAGCTCCCTCTTAGCTCCCCCTCTAAAATCCCCTCTCAAAACTCCCTCCTGTTAGCAACCACCCTGTTCGCATGCACCCTGGTTGCTTGCCAGCAGGGCTTTAGAGCTGTGGCCTACCTGAGAGAGCCCCTCCCTCTGACTACCGCTCAGCCAATCGGCACGCAGCCTGAGCACATGGCCTTTCAAACAAACAAACAGACAGCTCAGCACTCCAAACACCAAACAGACAGACAAACCCAGGCCCAGAACCCCCAATCCCAGGCACCCACAGACTCCAGAGAGCCACTTACCCACAGGTGCTGTAGTTTGCCCCCTCCTTCCCCAGGAGAGCCCTCTCAAAACTCCCTCCTGTTAGCAACCACCCTGTTCGCATGCACCCGGTCGCATGCTCACTGGTCGCTTGCCAGAATGAATAACTCATTTTTATTTTACTCCTTCAGCATAGAAGTCTGGGGAGAAGGGGAAATCTTACTTATTATATTTAAACATTCTTAATGTCCTTGGCTGTGTCTACACTTGCATTCCTCTTTTGAAAGAGACATGCAAATGAGGGGAATTGAAAATGCAAATGAGGTTGCATTTACATATCTGGCACTCATTTGCATATTCTTATTTCAGAATAGCTTTGTCTGAAAGAAGAAAAACAGTGTGACACTGCTCTTTTGAAAGTAAACCCCATCTTCGAAAGAATCCTTCTTCCTATAAAAAAAAGGGTAGAAGGGTTTTTTCGATGATGGGCTTTATTTTCAAAAAAGCAGTGTCTACTCTGCTTTTCTTCTTTTGAAAGAAGCTCTTTCAAAAGAAGAATAGGAAAATAAGATGCTGGATGTGTAAATCTGTGCCTCATTTGCATTTTTGGTTTCCCTCATTTGCATGCCTCTTTTGAAAGAGGAATGCAAGTGTAGATGCACCCCTTGTGTTTTGGTTTCAATTCTCTCATTGAATAACACAGTAATTACTTCTGTAGGCCACTGCTTCTTGTTTGAACATGTAATTTCTTCTGCCATGGAGCAAAGGAAGTAGCTGGCAAGATTTGTGTGGTCAGGCATAAAACCAAAGAGTGAAATCTTGACCCTTCTCTCATCTCTGGAAGTTTTCTTACTGAGGTGAACGGGGTCAGAATTTCATCAAAATGCTGATGTTCTCAAGTGACCATCCCAGTTTAATGCTTGTTCCATTTCTTGCCTCTCAATATTTAGACTTCATCCTATTTTCTTTTTACTATCATTTAATGATTAAAAAATCTGACAATACAGTTTCTAATTTCCAAAATGAATTCCCTGTTACCATCTCCACATTTATGAGAAACCATTAATCAGGAATTGATTCAAAGTAAAGATGGCCCAAAGTCAGCTATAATGCTGAGCATGTCAGAATGTTTGCCCCGATTCTGAAGATTTGGGACAGCCATGCAATTGCAGGTCCCCTTGTCCCAAGCATGTGACCCAGATGAGCTAGTCCATTCGTCTAGCCATAATTCTCCACTAGCTGTCATAAACTATGTAAGTGGTCATCAAACATGAGTTTTCTAGGTGTAATCATTCACTTCTGGAGTAGAATCTTCAAGCTTTGGTTTCACTAGAACTATGAGGTCACTGTGCGAAAAATTCTGGTGACAAATGTCATAAATGGTTATTGTGACTAGGACATAAAGTCACTGTGGTGAAGGAGGGTGGCTGGTGAACCACCAGGGGCTCTCTTAGAAAGAGAAGTGTCTAACAGTCACTTTAGAGGACTTGATTGCAAAGAAGTAATTGTCATCTAAGCACTACTGGAGTGTTAGGGAAGGATTCTGTTCAAAGAGCCATTTGATTTCCAGAGCAATCCCTTAGTTTTAAATGTCACGTTTTTTCCAAAATTGAGTCTGTTCTGGTATGGCTATGGTCTGAAGAAGTGGGTCTATCCCACAAAAGCTCACCACCTAATAAATTATTTTGTTAGTCTTGAAGGTGCTACTGGACTGCTTTTTTGTTTTGACATTTTTTTCCAGGTAACTATGTGAATTAATAAAGCTACAGTAATTAAGATTTGATTCCTTTTATTTAGCTAAGCACGTCACCCAGAAATAAATTCATGAACCCTCTTTTTAGTTTTTCATGGGCCCTTCTGTTGGTAGGTTTTCATCCAGACATACTAAAAGATCATAAAACCAAAAAACAACCCTGAGTTCTCTGAGTGGTAATCTCACTACCTTGCAAATTCTTGTGTATGTTCTCATGAGATCTTTTGGCATGGGGAAAATTTTTCAGCTGCTCCATCCAACAATTTTTTCACTCAGATAAAAAGTAACTGACAGTTACTACTGTGCTCTTATATTCTGTGCAGAGCTTTAAATGTTTTATCAGGGTGGAGTGAAGGTAGGAGATTTTACCTATTCTATTATTAAGAGCGCAGAGAACCAGAATAGCAAAATGGTAATTATTTTCTTTCTTCTAAATCTTAACTCTTACCAAAGCAGACTAACTTTAGGAATAACTTTATATTATCTTCAGTTACTGTAGTGTTATTGTTTGGTGTTTGCTGGAGGGGAAAAGATCTCAGTCAGCACTATGCAAAGTAATCCTAGAAATACCAGTAATACTAATGACACCTTTCCGATCCCTTTCTGGTGTTTCATGCGACTCAGTGGCTTTAGTATATTTTTATAATAGTATCAGTATTTTTTATAATACCAAACCTTGGATCATATGAAATGTTTAGCTTGTTAAATCATTTGACCAACAAGGTAATTAGATAATGCTTGACATTTTTCATTATATAAATAATACCTAATGAATGTGCTGTGACAGCTGTCCCTTGGTTAGGCTAAGTGATAGCTGAATGAATATTAACAACATGTTTGCTTGTGGTCTGCATCTAGGTGGGCCGCATTTCACGTTGATGATAAAATACTGTTCGTTGGTGAATTGATTCAGTGTAAAGCCGTTGTATACTCGTGCAACCAAAGCTTAAAATTTGAACATTGTCTCTTTTGGGAGTGTCGGGACCAAAAGCGTCATTGTAAACTATGAATTCCCTGGCCTAATTCAGTAATAGAGAATGCAATCTGTAAAGGAGATAACCACTCTCCAGAGAATGGAAAGGGTAAGGAGTCCTCTAATGAATCTGATGCATCATGATAAAAGTAGATCATCAAAGTATAAAGTAGCTACTGTACCAGCCCTATCTTTCCCAGTGGTTCTCACTGTCTACCTTTCATTGCAGTGCAGAAAAAAAAAGAGCAGTTCAAGGGGCAAAAGAAACAAGATGGGGAGACCATTTCCCCAGACATATTCATGGTACTGGCATCTTTGGATAATACCTAACACCATATGTTAAAGTGTTAGGTTGTAATTTTAGATATATGAATTCTGTGGAGCTAAAACTTTGTACTGAAGGAAGGGCTTGTCTCCTTTCCCCTGGTGGTACAATTTGGCTCAATGATTGGTGCATTGCTGTTAGCAGTGCATCAGGACACAGATGAACTTCCTCTCCAATTTATCAGGGAAGGGATTTGCACTAAATAATCTTTTCTAGGGAAGAAATGTAGTTGAACCATGCTAAAAGTGGGTATGTTGCCTTTTTTTTTTAAAGTGTGTGTCTCAGGATCACTTGAATCCAGTTAATAATACTCTAAAGCAGTGGTAGGCAGCCTGCAGCCAGCAGACCTCCTGACTGCCCCCCTCCCCCATGTGCCTCTCCTGCAGTGGGGCACTGGAGCCCTGGACTTTCTACTCCTCTGCCTCCCTCCCAGCACCTTTTGGTGTGCTGTGAATTTGCCTGCTTTATGCACCATCCCCATTCTTCCCCCTCCCTCTCTTAGCTGGAATGCTGCAATCAGCTGTTTGCAACTGTTCAAGCTCTGAGATCGAGGGGGAGGAGTGGGGACAGGGCACAAGTCAGGTCATTTGTGGGGCTCCAAAAGTCCTGGGAGGGAGGGTGAGGAGTGGAAAGTGCGGGACTCAAGTGCTGCACAGTGTGAGACATGCAAAGTGCTTTACTTAGTAAGGAACAATCAGTTTTACACATACAAAATTGGAAAAGACTACCTAGGAAGGAGTACTACAGAAAGGGATCTTGGGGTTATAATGGACCACAAGCTAAATGTGATTCGATATTGTTGCAAAAAAAAATCAATAATTTTGGGATATATCAGCAGGACTGTTGTAAGCAAGACACAAGAAGTTATTCTTCCATTCTGTGCTGTGCTACTTAGGCTTCAAATAAAGCATTGTGTCCAGTTCTGGGTGCCACAGTCAGGAAAGATATGGACAAACTGGAGAAAGTCCAGACAAGAGCAACATAAATGACAAAGGTCTAAAAAACATGACCTGTGAGGAGAGATGGAAAGAATTGGTTGGGTTTTGTTTGTTTGTTTGTTTGTTCTGTAAAAGAAAATGGAGAGGAAACGTAACTGCTGTCAAGTATCTAAAATTATTCTTCTTAACCTCTGATGATACGAAAAGAAATAATGGGCTTGAAATTCAGCAAGAGATGTTTGGGATGAACATTAGAAAATCTTCCTAACTATTAATGTTGTTCAGTACTGGATTAAATTTCCTGGGGAGGTTGTGGATTCTCCTACACTGGAGATTTTTAAGAGCAGTTTAGACAAATGCATTTCCTTCCAGTCCTATGATTCTGTGAGCACTCAGGCTGCGTCTACACTACGAGATAAAATCGAACTTGAAGGACTTAGCTCAATATTAAACTGTCACTGTCTTCACAGTTAATACTATGAGCTCAATTTATTGAGCCATAATATCAATAACAAAATATTGATATTACAGGACAGGTATAGCGTCAAATTTGAATTTAAAATTTCGAATCAAGGCTAGTTTGGAAGAAGCAGGTCCTTAATTTGTATTTATTAACCTCCAGAAGTGTCCCATGTGTATCCCACAAAGCTACGCAGTGACCCTCCATGTATAACCGCTTCGTTGTGTGCAGCTCTCCATCCAGGTGTGCAGAAAGAAGGTCACAGGAAGCCCTTGAAGTTTTGATTCAATTTGAATTTGACTTAGAATTTGAATTCGAATTCAGCAGCGCCCAGCCATGCAAATTCTCTTCTGAGGGGGACAGAGGTGCCCATCTGTCACCCTGACATTTCATCTCGGGAGGTATGCTGCCTGTTGGGGGCCCATATCTGAGATGTTACGGAGGTGTTGTCAAGGATTATCTAGTCCTCTGACTACTACCCCATGCTACTCATCCATGTGGGTGCTAATGATACTGCGAGGTGTGACACTGAGCAGATCAAGAGTGACTACAGGACTCTGGGAGTACGGATGAAGGCATTTGGGGCACAGATGGTATTCTCTTCAGTCCTTCCTTTCAAAGGTAGGGGCCCACGCAGAGGCAGGTGCATCCTGGAGGTGAATGCCTGGCTGTGTAAATGGTGTCGCCAGGTGGGCTTTGGCTTCCTCGACCATGGGATGCTATTTCAGGAAGGACTGTGAGGCAGAGATGGCGTTCACCTTTTAAGGAGAGGGAAGACCCTGTTTGGACACAGACTGGCTAACCTAGTGATGAGGGATTTAAACTACGTTTGACAGGGACAGGGGAGCAAAGCCCACAGGTAAGTAGAGAAGATGGAGACCTGGGAGATGGGTCGGAAATAGGAGGGAGCACAGGCTATAATGGCAGAGAAAAAGGAGGCTCAGGGCAAAATTGAGAGGCAAGATCAAATCAGTATCTTAGATGCCTATATACAAATGCATAAAGTATGGGTAGTAAGCAGGAAGAACTGAAAGTGCTAATAAAGAAACACAACTGTGACATTGTTGGCATCACAGAAACTTGGTGGGATAATACACATGACTGCAATGTTGGTATGGAAGGGTACAGCTTGCTCAGGAAGGATAGATGGGGAAAAAGGGAAGAGGTGTTGCCTTATATATTAAAAATGTACTCACTTGGACTGAGGTGGAGATGGACATAGCAAACAGCTGTGCTCAGAGCCTCTGGATTAAGCTAAAAGGGGTAAAAAACCAAGGGTGATGTCCTGCTAGGAGTCTACTACAGGTTTTTTTTAAGCAACTGACAAAATCATCCAGGTCCCAGGATTTGATGGTGATGGGGCACTTCAACTATCCAGATATATGTTGGGAAATTTACACAGCAACACACGGACTACCCAATAAGTTCTTAAACTGCATTGGAGACAACTTTTTATTTCAGAAGGTTGAAAAACCAGCTGCGGGGGAGGAAGCTGTCATAGATTTGATTTTAACAAATAGGGAGGAACTGATTGAGAATCTGAAAGTGGAAGGCAGCTTGGGTGAAAGTGATCATGAAATCATAGAGTTCACAATTTTAAAGAAGGGTAAAAGGGAGAACAGCAAAGTGGAGACAATGGATTTCAGGAAGGCAGATTTTGGTAAACTCAGAGAGCTGGTAGGTAAGGTCCCATGGGAAGCAAGACTGACAGGAAGAACAATGGAGGAGATTTGGCAGTTTTTCAAAGGGACGTTATTAAGGGCCCAAAAGCAAGCTAGTCCTCTGCATAGGAAAGATAAAAAATATGACAAAAGACCGCCTTGGCTTAACCAGGAGATCTTGCGTGATTTCAAAATAAAAAAGGAATCATATAAAAAATGGAAACTAGGACAAATTACAAAGGATGAATATAGGCAAACAACACAGGAATGCAGGGGCAAGATTAGAAAGGCAAAGGCACAAAATGAACTCAAATTAGCTATGGGCATAAAGGGAATCAATAAGACTTTTTACAAATACATTAGAAGCAAGAGGAAGACCACGGACATGGTAGGCCCATTGCTCAGTGAGGAGGGAGAAACAGTAACAGGAAACTTGGAAAAGGCAGAGATGCTTAATGACTTCTTTGTTTCAGTCTTCACTGAGAAGTCTGAAGAAGGAATGCCCAACATAGTGAATGCTAGTGTGAAAGGGGTAGGTTTAGAAGATAAAATGAAAAAGAAACAAGTTAAAAATCACTTAGGAAAGTTAGATGTCTACAAGTCACCAGATCCTGATGAAATGCATCCTAGAATTCTCAAGGAGCTGATGGAAGAGGTATCTGAGCCATTAGCTATCATCTTTGGAAAATCATGGGAGACAGGAGAGATTCCAGAAGAGTGGAGAAAAAGCAAATGTAGTGCCCATCTATAAAAAGGGGAATAAGAACAACCCAGGAAACTACAGACCAGTCAGTTTAACTTCTGTGCCAGGAAAGGTAATGGAACAAGTAATTAAGCAAATCATTTGCAAACACTTGGAAGGTGGTAAGCTGATAGGGAACAGCCAGCATGGATTTGCAAAGAACAAATCATGTCAAACCAATCTGATGGCTTTCTTTGATAGGATAACGAGCCCTATGGATAAGGGAGAAGCAGTGGATGTGGTATACCTAGATTTTAGTAAGGCATTTGATATGGTCTCGCGTGATATTCTTATCAATAAACTAGACAAATACAACTTAGACAGGCTACTATAAGGTGGGTGCAAAACTGGCTGGATAACCATACTCAGAGAGTAATTATTAATGGTTCTCAATCCTGCTGGAAACATATAACAAGTAGGGTTCTGCAGGGGTCTGTATTGGAACCGGTTCTGTTCAGTATCTTCGTCAACTATTTAGGTATTGGCATAGAAAGTATGCTTATTAAGTTTGCAGATGATACCAAGTTGGAAGGGGTTGCAACTGCTTTGGAGGATAGGGTCAAATTTCAAAATGATCTGGACAAATTGGAGAAATGGTGTGAAGTAAACAGGATGAAGTTTAATAAAAACAAATGCAAAGTGCTCCACTTAGGAAAGAACAGTCAGTTTCACACATGCAGAATGGGAAGTGACTGTCTAGGAAGGGAGTATGGCAGAATGGGATCTAGGGGTTATAGTGGACCACAAGTTAAATATGTGTCAACAGTGTGCTGCTGTTGCAAAAAAAGCAAGCGTGATTCTGGGGTGCATTAACAGGTGTGTTGTGAACAAGACACAAGAAGTCATTCTTCTGCTCTACTCTGTGCTGGTTAGGCCTCAGTTGGAGTATGGTGTACAGTTCTGGGCACTGCATTTCAAGAAAGATGTGCAGAAATTTGAAAGGGTCCAGAAAAGAGCAACAAGAATGATCAAAGGTCTAGAGAACATGACCTATGAAGAAAGGCTGAAAGAATTGGGCTTGTTTACTTTGGAAAAAAGAAGATTAAGGGGGCCATGATAGCGGTTTTCAGGTATCTCAAAGGGTGTCATAAGGAGG
Organism: Carettochelys insculpta; assembly: GCF_033958435.1. Lineage (NCBI taxonomy): Eukaryota > Metazoa > Chordata > Testudines > Carettochelyidae > Carettochelys > Carettochelys insculpta. The sequence continues at coordinate 12,104,642 of NC_134150.1, read as the reverse complement.
AGGGAGAAAACTTGTTCTTCTTGGCCTCTGAGGATAGAACAAGAAGCAAGGGGCTTAAACTGCAGCAAGGGAGGTTTAGGTTGGACATCAGGAAAAAATTCCTAACTGTCAGAGTGGTCAAACAATGGAATAAATTGCCTAGTGAGGTTGTGGAATCTCTCTCTCTGGAGATATTTAAGAACAGATTAGATAAATGTCTATCAGGGATGGTCTAGACAGTACTTGGTCCTGCCATGAGGGAAGGAGGTTGGACTTGATGGCCTGTCAAGGTCCCTTCTAGGCGTAGCACTCCATGATTCTATGAAATATAAAGTGCGACCATTATGGAAAAAATTCCTTTTCCCATCACATCTCACCACACGATTAACCATCTACTGCAATCATGAGCACTCAAAGTAGTGATCTGCCTAAAACTTCTCAGTGTCACAAGAGAGCCCCAGTGTGGACCCCCCAGGAGATTCTGGATCTTCTTGTGATCTGGGGAGACCAATCAGTAGCAAAGAGACTTTGGGTGGCCAAGAGAAATGCGGCAATCTATCATCAGATATCGTGCAAGATGGCTACCGATGTTTACCCTCGGGCTGCAATGCAATGCCGAGTGAAGGTGAAAGAACTCTGGCAGGCCTTTCAAAAAGTCCAGGAAGCCAACCAGCAGTCAGGGCAGCTCCACATGCTTGCCATTATTATGAACAGCTGCACTCACTTATGGGGAGTGATCTCACCACAGAGTGCAGTTTGAATTATGGCACTTCTGGAGGCCCTGGTCTGGAGTTCGGGGAGCTCAGAGGAGCTGGGTGTCCCAGAGGAAGAGGGCTATGGAGAGAAGGAAGGGGACAACAAGCAGGGGACCAAGAAAGCTGTGCCAGAGAGCCCAGAGTTCTTCACCATAGACCCGGAACTGGTCCCCTTCATGCAGTCACCTCCACACCAGTCTCCGAGCCCCTGGACCAAGTGGTTTGGGTGAGTATTTATTCTGCGTGCTAGAAGCAGGTTGGGGGTGGATATAGGTGTAGGGTATGGGTACAGGTTTGCTATGGTTCTGTGCTGCTCAGAACAGCGTGTTAATGTTTATTGGGATGCAGCTCTTCTCCTTAGAAGGCACTCTTCTATTTTTTTCATGAGGTTCTTGGGCAGGCCTGACTTGTTGCAACTTCCACAGTAGTGCACCTTGCCATGCTGGGCAACCAGATAGTGATCTGGTGTCATGATGCCACACAGCATTTTAGCAAAATTTCAATGCTTGTGGTCACACAGCAGGAGTAGCTGTTCTTTCTTTCTCCATATCTGTGAGTTTTAGGAGGGTGATGTCTTCTTTGGCAACTTGTAGAAGCATGGGAATTTGCATCTTTTTTTTTTTTTTTTAATTTAAGCATGCTTCCTGCCCCTTTATGTTTGCCTACAGCAGGTACTCTGTTCCCCAGCTCTCAATGCAGTTTGCAGGCTTAGCAGAGCTTCTCCCCCCACCCATGTCCCTTTCCAACCAGCATTTCTTTTCATTTTTCAGGAATCCCTCATGGCTTCCAGGCTCTGCTGGGCATCTGCCCTCCCATGTCCCTTTACACCCAGCCTTTTCTTTTTACATTTCTTTTATTGTACATTGAACCCCCTCATGCAGCCATACTTGTTTTCTTATAATTGGAGATATGCATCCCCTAGAACTGGAAGGGACCTTGGGAGGTTATCTAGTCCAGTCCGCTGCCCTCTTGGCAGGGCCAAGCACCATTCTTGCTGTTTATTTGCCCCAATCCCTGAATGGCCTCCTCAAGGATTGAGCTCACAACCCCAGGGTTAGTAGGTCAATGCTCAAGCCACTGAGCTATCCACTCCCCCAGATTTTTTTTTTTTTGCCATGATCCCTAAGTGCCCCCTGAGGGATTGAATTCACAACCCTGAGGTTAGTAGGCCAATGCTCAAACCACCAAGCTATCCTCCTAATTAAACCCTTCCCCACCATTCCCTCTACGTGGCTTGATCACTGGGGAGGATTGCTCCAGAAACAGTCGAAAAAAATTTTTCCCTGCCCCAGGACATTCCCAGAACAGTTGGCCATGACACCTGGCAGCTTCCTCTGGTTTGCAGCCCTCCCCTGTGCCCAAAAAATGAACAGTTGAATATATAGCTTACCATGTCCACAAAGAAATGTGTTGGGAAATGGTGTATTGTGAAATGCACACTTACTATCCCATCCTTAATAAGCCTTCAGTAAGTTAACTTTGCCTGATAGTAGACACAGAGACCCATTCATTCCATTTTAAAGCACATTATGTGATTTCTATCTTAATTTTTACCTTTGTTTTCCAGAGATAGTGCCCAGTGTAGTAGAGGGGAACAGAAGGAGAAAGATGTGCAAGCAGGATGTTAGCTTGCAGCACAGGGAGAGGAATAAAGCTGAGCACCCCAGTCTGACAAGGGACACTGCTCAGTGGCATCAGAGTCAAGCTCAGTTTCAGCAGAGAATGCTTGATTTCCCACCGCAGCAAATGGCAAAGCAGAGTGAGGTCACACCAAAGCTCATAACGGTAGTTATGGAGCAAATGGTGGTCCTGTGCTCCCTGCTGCAGCTGCAGAGGGACTCCCAACACAGCAGTTCAAGAGCCAATATCTCCTGCCAAGAGTTGCCTGAGGAGAGGTCACTCACCCCTCATTGCCACGGTCCCCGCACGCAGGGAGGGAGGACAAGGATAGCCTGCTGCCCCAGCCGTAAGGGCCACTGCACAAGGCTATTCAAGCACCCATGAGAAGGCTTCTTTTTCCTGTCCACTTAAACCCCTCCTTCTCACAAAATAAAATTCCTTTGAGCTCAGTGTGATTTCATTGCATGCAGGAGTGCAGAGGGAACACAAATCATAGTGGGGGTTGGGAGAGGGCTTGAGGTCTGCAGCAGATGCATGGCTGAGGGAACCAGGCAGGCTAAAGGCGCAGCTGCCCACTGATACTCCCTGGTCTGCAGCAGACACGTGACTGAGGGAAGCAGGCGATTCGGGAAGGGCTGGAGGCACAGCTGCCCACCACTATGCCCAGGTCCGCAGTGGACACATGGCGGATAGAACCAGGCAGGTTAGGGGAGGTTTGAAGGCACATGTGCGTTACATATCATTCATGAAGTTTTTTTTTTAAATTGTCCCTTATTGGTGCTGCCTCAGTGTGGCTACTGGTGGATGGTTGTGTAGGCAACTGTGAGTAAACCCTATCTATGGCCTCAGCTTCAGAATTCCAGATTAGCAAGAAAGTCTCCCCCGTGAATTCACATATGTTGTGCGAAATAGCGCATGCCGTAATAATGGTGGGGACATTTAGGTTCAGAAAGGTCCCAATGGGTCAATAAGCATCTGAACTTCACTTTTAAATGGCACATTCCACCACCATTCTGCACCTGCTGAGTCTGTGATTGAAGTTTCCTTGCTGGGGTCCAGGGTTCCCTCATAGGGCTTTATAAGGCAAGGGAGCCAGAGGGTAAGCGGGGTCACCCAGTATAACAATAGGCATCTGCACGCTGTCAATCGTGATTTTCCAACTGGGGAAAAAAATCTTAACCAGGAGCTTTCTGTACAGTCCAAAATTTTGGAAGGTGTGCACATTTTGAACCTCCCCTGACCAGCTAACGTTGATGTTAGTGAAACAACCTTTGTGATCTACCAACCCCTGCAACACCATCGAGAAGTACCCTTTTTATGGTGATCCAGGGCCATGAAGGGAATGTCCATGCCATCTATTGCCCCACCACAGTTAGGAAAGCTCTGGGTAGCAAAGCCATCCACTATGGCCTGTACATATCCCAGGGTCACAGTCTTGCTGAGGAGGTGCCGACAGATTGCATGGGCCACCTGCATCACTACAGACCCCACTATAGATCTGCCCACCTGGAATTGATTTGCCACTGACCGGTAACTGTTGGGCATTGCAAACTTCCAGAGTGTTACTGCCACTTGCTTCTGAACCATTAAAGGCAGCCTTGTTCTTACATAGCTGTACTTCAGGGTGAGCACCACCACATCACAAAGTTCCATAAAGGTGGACTTCTGCCTTCCAGAAAGTTCTGTACCCCCTGCTGGTTGTCCCAGGACTCCAAAACAATGTGGTCCTACCAGTGTGTGCTGGTCTCACGAGTCCAAAATTGCCACTCCACTGTCACCAATGCATGCAGGGCAGCCAGCAGCTCTGAGTTCTTGGACTGCAGTTGGGAGATTTGTCATCGGCAGCAGCAACACCATTATGATACTGAACCATCACTGAGCTTTGTAATTGAAGGCAAAATTGTGCAACAGTCAGTGTGGTTGCCGAAATGATGTGTGCTAAGAGTTGAAGCGTTTGGGGATCCATGCTTGTGCTGGAATGCTGCTGCAGGAAATGGCGCGATCTGCAGTTCATTTTCGCGTGGTTACTGATGCTCTGAATTCTGGGACAGTGCTTTGCATTATGGGATTCAAACGTGAAATTCCCACAACCAACCGGGGCTAAGGCACTGTGGGATAGATACCCACAATGCAGTGTTCTTGCTGTCAAACTTGCACAGGGCAAATGGGGAAGCAGAAACTCAACATGGAAAAAGAGTGGGTCAAATTTCAAGAAGCTTTGTGGACACTTAATTCAAATATATAATATTGAGGTTAAATAATCAAATTTATTAAAAATCAAATTTATCTTGTACTGCAGACGCAGTCTGAGTCTCCTGAAACTTTATTCTGAAACTTCTTGCAGTCAGTACTTCATTTCTAATATTGACAGTCTGTCAAAAATATCTCTTTGAACTTAGGCAAAGAAAGTGTGTGCCATTTCTTTACAATGGAATGTTTGAGACTTCATTTAACTAATTTGATAAATGGTGTAACATAAGTTCAAATGTAAATACCAAAATTCTCTTTGTGGTGTGGGTTCCCATCAGTTTCAGTGGGATTTGTTGAGTCTGTGTGAGACTAGAAATTAAGTCTGTGTCTTTTCAGTCGGCACTGTTCCTGAGGTCAGCACCATAATTGCCCCTACTGGCACAGGGAAGGGAAGTCCATAAACAGACAAGGACAGTAATGTGGTCCTGACTCACTAGTCAGTCTTATGCAGGAATAATTTCTATGCTTATGCACACCAAAACAATACCATTAATGAAGCCTAAATCCAAGTGTATTGAAAATTAATTGAGCAAAAATAAATTTGCATATAGTTGGCACTTCTTTTCTTACAAGAATCAGAAAGAACAGTTGGGTAGAGATCCTTTTAGGAAAAAAGAAAAAAAACATGTGTTAGTTATTGTGTTCAGTGAATGTATTTATGAGAGAGGTTGTTGTGATTCATTAATAACTCTGACATGCCACACCAGTTCTGGTAGGTCTGATAGATTAAACATGAACCTCTCATTATTCAAGCAGACTAAACATATTGGCTGCTTTACGTACTAATATTTATTCCTTGCACAGTCAAACTACAGAATTGACATCTTCTTTAAAAATTATATGGATTTAATATCTTTAAAACTTTTGCCACTGTTGTAAAGCATTGCTAGCTGGCAATCACTTTCTATCCACTTGTAATTATTCTCGACACTATGGAGAAACATCTAATATAAATCTGTAATGTGCTCTGATGACAAACTACACGGTTGGAAGACCATGTAATCTCTCCACAATTAATTAAAGTGCACAGAGTTGTCCCTCTTACTCCTCCCTCCCCCCAACAACCAGATGCCACTGGCTGGCTCAAATAACACTGCTGTCAACTGTAAAAAATTAAGATCCAAACCCTAAGAAAGGTACTTAGAGAAAGAAACCAGCTGCCAGATTGTTTTTGATGTCATGGTGTACATCTTGGTGGAAGCCACCATTGTTCAACATCTGTAGCTCTGCATATGTATTTACTCCCATAACTTAAATCTCTCAGCAGTTGAGTTCCAAAAATATTAGTCATTGCAGAAAGTCCTTTATTTAAAATTGAATGATGCCAGTCGGAGTGAATGATAAAGCAGTGTTTGAAGATCCAATACACTCATCCCTCGTTAAATGAGTACTTTGCTTACAAGTATTAGCTTAAACGAGGGACACGTATACTTACCTTTGTTCAGTAGATGAGTGAACTCCCCCTGCTAATATGAGCCTTACCCTCCACATCCCCAAACTGCTGCAGCCTGACCCCCCCTGCACCTGCCCGATGGACCCAACCTGCTGCAGCCTGAGAGCCCCCCCCCCCCCACCTCCCTGCAGGCCCCACGGCCCCAAACCGCGGCAGCCTGACCACTCCCACCAGCCCCATGGCCCCAAACCGCGGAAGCCTGACTTCCCCCACCAGTCCGCAGATCCAACCTGCAGCAGCCTGAACACCCTCCCCGCCCCCCCTGCCCTGCACACCCCACAGACCCAACACCGCCTCCAGGTTTTAACCTTCCCTCGCACTCATGGCCCCAAACTTCCCCCAGCCGTAGACCCCCCCCACCCCACCCAAAGTTCATTTACCTTTCAAAAGCAGGACTACATGCTGCCGCTCACTTGTGAGTTAGGAGCATGAGGAACCAATCAGAACATAAGAACATAAGAATGGCCATACTGGGTCAGACCAAAGGTCCATCCAGCCCAGTATCCCGTCTGCCGACAGTGGCCAATGCCAGGTGCCCCAGAGAAGGAGAACAGAAGACAATGATCAAGTGATTTATCTCCTGCCATCCATCTCCTGCCCTTGTACTGAAGGCTAGGGCACCATACTTTACCCCTGGCTAATAGCCATTTATGGACCTAACCTGCAAAAATTTATCAAGCTCTTTTTTAAACCCTAATAGAGTCCTGGCCTTCACAGCCTCCTCCGGCAAGGAGTTCCACAGGTTGACTGTGCGCTGTGTGAAGAAAAATTTCCTTTTATTAGTTTTGAATCTACTACCCATCAATTTCATTTGGTGTCCCCTAGTTCTTGTATTATGGGAAAAGGTAAATACTTTTTCTATATTCACTTTCTCCACACCATTCATGATTTTATATACCTCTATCATATCGCCCCTCAATCGCCTCTTTTCCAGACTGAAAAGTCCCAGTCTCTCTAGCCTCTCCCTATATGGGACCCGTTCCAAACCCCTAATCATCTTAGTCGCCCTTTTCTGAACCTTTTCTAATGCCAATATATCTTTTTTGAGGTGAGGAGACCACATCTGCACGCAGTACTCAAGATGTGGGCGTACCATAGTTTTATATAGGGGAAGTATGATATCTTTTGTCTTATTATCTATCCCTTTTTTAATAATTCCTAACATCCTATTTGTTTTACTAACTGCTGCTGCACACTGTGTGGATGTCTTCAGAGAACTATCCACTATAACTCCAAGATCCCTTTCCTGATCTGTCGTAGCTAAATTTGACCCCATCATGTTGTACATGTAATTTGGGTTATTTTTTCCAATGTGCATTACCTTACACTTACCCACATTAAATTTCATTTGCCATTTTGCTGCCCAATCACTCAGTTTGCTGAGATCTTTTTGTAGTTCTTCACAATCCCTTTTGGTTTTGACTGTCCTGAACAACTTGGTGTCATCTGCAAACTTTGCCACCTCACTGATTACCTCATTTTCTAGATCATTGATGAACAAGTTGAACAGGACCAGTCCCAGGACTGACCCCTGGGGAACACCACTAGTTACCCCCCTCCATTGTGAAAATTTACCATTTATTCCAACCCTTTGTGTTCTGTCTTTTAACCAATTCCCGATCCATGAAAGGATCTTTCCTCCTATCCCATGACCGCCTAATTTACATAAAAGCCTTTGGTGTGGGACCGTGTCAAAGGCTTTCTGGAAATCTAGGTATATTATGTCCACTGGGTGCCCCTTGTCCGCATGTTTATTAACCCCTTCAAAGAATTCTAATAGATTAGTTAGACACGACTCCCCTCTGCAGAAACCATGCTGACTTTTGCCCAACAATTCGTGTTCTTCTACGTGCCTTGCAATTTTATTCTTTACTATTGTTTCTACTAATTTGCCTGGTACTGATGTTAGCCTTATCGGTCTATAATTGCCAGGGTCTCCTCTAGAGCCTTTTTTAAATATTGGCGTTACATTGGCCGTCTTCCAGTCATTGGGTACCGAAGCAGATTTAAAGGATAGGTTACAAACCATTGTTAATAACTCCGCAATTTCACATTTGAGTTCTTTCAGAACCCTTGGGTGAATACCGTCTGGTCCTAGAGACTTGTTACTATTCAGCTTATCAATTAACTCCAAAGCCTCCTCTAATGTCACTTCAATCTGGGAGGGTTCCTCAGATTTGTCACCTAAAAAGGCTGGCTCAGATTTAGGAACCTCTGTAACATCCTCAGCCGTGAAGACTGAAGCAAAGAAATCATTTAATCGCTCCGCAATGGCACTGTCTTCCTTGATCACTCCTTTTATATCTTTATCGCCCAAGGGCCCCACTGCTTTTTTAGCAGGCTTCCTGCTTCTAATGTATTTAAAAAACATTTTACTATCATTTTTTGAATTTTTGGCTAGCTGTTCCTCAAAATCTTTTTTGGCTTTTCTTACTACATTATGACACTTAATTTGGGAGTGTTTGTGTTCCTTTCTATTTTCCTCACTAGGATCTGACTTCCACTTTTTATAGGCTGCCCTTTTCTCTCTCACTGCCTTTTTAACATGGCTGTTAAGCCATGGTGGTTCTTTGTGAGGTCTCTTACTGTGTTTTTTTATTTTTTATTTATTTATTTATTTTTTATCAGAGACTTTTACATGTATTTTAATGGTAATTTATTGTCCCTCTTATAAGTTTTCACCTACAAGCCGAAAATTGGGAACTAATTGTGCTCATACAGTGAGGGATGAGTGCATATGAATGAGGATTTGGACACGGTTGGTTCAATGTGCATACTTTCGCAATTCTGCATGTGTGTGTGGTTGCTAAAAAAAAAGTTTGGTATCATGCTAGAAACAGTTAACCACACAGTCAGGCTATTTTAACACTTGGAATTGATCAAAAGCAGATTAATATTTATTTTTAAGCAGAAAGGCAATTATATCAAAAGCAATAAAAATGTAACATTTATGGTAATAATGCTGCTAATTCAAAAATATCTTTATTAAATATGTCATTATTAACATTTAAATTCACCATATTCTTGCATATAGAGTTGTGTATTTGTAGTATAAATTGTAACATAGCGCAAAACATTCACATACTATATGACTGTCTTTATATATGTGATAAGTCTGTGTCTTTTATTCTTTGCACATTTATGGTATATCTTTAAATTTCATACTGTAAATTACGACCATGCAATTGACTGTACACAAGTGTTTTCTACTGAATGCAGTGGAATCATGGCATGGCATCATGCATTTGTCCATGCAGATTCAATTGCTGGATTGAGCATAAGATATTATTGAACAGTTATTTAAAATACAAAATGAAAATTTACATGTATAATAATTTTCACTGATAGTGTTTAAATATATTGTCACTAAGATATTATAATTTCGTATTGATGTATTTCCCTGAAAACTCCAAATCTACTTATTTCTGCTGTTTGTATACAAAGAGGAAATAGGGCACTACACAGTGTGTATAGTTTTGTTAAAGTATAATTGTTTTAGTCTAAGCTTGTGTATTTAGAGTATGTCTCCTTCAGGTTTGATAAATGCATGCATCCCCAGAGGTCAGCGCTCATCAGCATGTATTAGCTCTAGGATTACCACAGTTATCCAAGTACGGCTCCAAGCCTTACTTGGATAACCGTGGTCCTTCAGGTTTGATCTTCCAGCATTCAATTTAGCACACCTCATGGGGATGCGCTAAATTGAATCATCAGGGCTTGACAGTCAACCTCCCTCCATGTGGAAGATGTTGGGTTGACTTTGAAATATGGTATTAAATGGATTTCATTTTGTTTCCAATAGGTATGCTGGTTTAAGGAGGACTCCATCTTGGTTTCCACTTTCAATATGGATCCCATGTCACTTCCCATTTTGAAAGATGGCTGATGATGCTGAGTCATCTCTTCCCCTTAGAAAAGGGTGGGAAACTAAAGGCGGAAAAGGGTTGGGTCTCCTGAACAGAATCTGCCCGGAGACAAGGGCCTATAAAAGGGGAAGGAGCAATCACCTCAGGGCTCTCTCTCTCTCTAGTGTCTCCTGTCAGCGCTGGTGGTACTAGGAAAGCTGACTAGCCTTGTGAGCCTTTCGGACGGGGACCTAAAGGAGAACACTAGTGGCTAGGACAGCACTGGTATGTTGTCAGGCTTCATAGGCCAGTTTTAACCTGGTGGCTAGGGCAGCAAGCATACCGTTTCAGGTCTTGTAGGCCAGTGTAACCTTTTATTAATTTTATTTGAGGGGTGGTGAGGAAACCAGTCAGTCATACACGCACGCATACTTACCATTTCCCCTAGGCGCACTCCATGCAGGACAATGCATCAAGAAGGGAAGAAAAGAAGAGAGAAGCAGATGCAATTTCCACCAGTTCCAAGAGTTGTGCTGTTCCTGACTGCCACCCCTGTTCCTTTCTCCTCCTGTCACCAGAGCTGCCTGATTTTCCACCAGACTTCAGGACTGTGGTAGGAAGTGGGGAGGAAGGGAGGGATAATACTCACCAGAGTTCCGTTTTCTATTAGTTGACAACCAGAATCTTAATAATTGGTTTATTCTTGGTTTGGTTAATAAATTCTTCACTGTTTGTTCATCTTTATTTTATGTCGTGGTTAATGCACAGTGACTAGATACAGGAAAGGTGTCGTACTTGTATTTTGGGCAAGATCTCATATTCTGCCCTCACTGCCAGGGAACAACATTCAGAAAAACTGATCTTCAATACATTCATTCCAGCTACTCAATTGTTGTAGCTGGAATTGTCTGTCTTACATTGATTTTTTGGTCTAGCGTAGACCTGGCCTTAGACTGACCAAAAAGAAGCTTTGAAAACTGTAGTTTTGAAGAACTCCATTAGTGATCCCTAATAATTCTTTTGATGATTCAAAACAAGGTTTGCAAACATTATAGAGTAAAAGCCAGGTTATTCAGAACTTGGACAACTGACACCTGCTCCAGCAGAGTGAGGCCAGTTACTGCAGGACCCATGCAACCAGTTGCCCAGACATGGTCTTTTGCCACAAGGCTAGCTATCCAGCTTGTGCCAGTTGCAGTGGGAGCAGGGGCCATCTGCCCAGCCAGCACCAGTGTGTCCAGGCACTGGCTGCCCAGCCAATGGGGAGGGATAGCTTAGTGGTTTGGGCATTAGCCTGCTGAACCCAAGGTTCTGAGCTCAGCCCTTGAGGGGAACCATTTAGGGATCTGAGGCAACTAGATTTAAAAAAAAAAGAAAAATCTGCAAGGGATGGTGATAGGTCTTTCTGTGAGAGCAGGGGACTGGGCTTGATGACCTCTGAAGGTTCCTTCTAGTTCTGTGAGATAGGTAGATGCCTGTGGGGCTGGGCCAATTGTTTGGCCAGCAATAATGGCAGCGGGGCCACTAGTCCTGCTCCAATAGCTGGCACTTTTGATTATCCAGCACCACCAGTTTCTCAGGGGTGCTGAATAATACATCTTGTGCCATAACCATAGTATAATTGTTATTGTTGTCAGTGGAGCATTTTTCTGGTGGAACATGTAACCGTTTTGAGAAGCATCAGAGAGGTAGCAGTGTTAGTCTGTATGTGTATCTCTTAGAAACCTATTACATGTAATCAGTTTCAGAGCCTCTGTCACTATAACTGTTATACCAACTTCAAGGCATATTTCATAAACATCAATCTCCTTGTGATTAGGAACACTGAGCGATATATATTTAGTCTTACAAATAACAATATAATATTTAATAACCATTTGTATCTTTACTGGTTATGTTGTAGTAACGAATTAGGATGGACAATAGGATTAGTTGTTGTGTTATGCCTTGGGGAAAAAAGCTGATTTCTGTAGAAAAACGCTAGTCTCCATAAACATTCTATATTCCATAACTGTCCAGTTCACATTTCACTTTATGCCACTATTCACTCACTCTCTATCACCCCACATAAACCTAGTGGTTTACAATGTATTTCCTCCCTCCAAGTAGTCTGCTTCAAAGGAAGATTTTATTATTACTGCTAGCTACAGTGGACTTTTCCCCTATTAGACTGTTGGCACAACCAGAGCTTAAAACCATGCTGGACTTGTTAACACTCCCTAATAGAAATTTTTTACTTTTTAGGAAAAACACTGACTCAGCAGAACAAATCAGCCGTCGGATTTAGTATAGGTTAGAACAGGGTGCGTAATAATTTTTGATGGGGAGAGCACTCCAAGAAGTTGAAAAGTGGTCAAGGGACATACTTTTTCATGATGGAATGGAATCTCCATCACTGGAGATATTTAAGAGCAGGTTAGATAGACACCTGTGATCTACAGCAGGGGCAGCCAACCAACCAGTTAGAGCCTAGGAGCCAAAACAGTGGTGGATAGAGTGCAAAGAGCCACGTATTTTATATTTATGTATATTTTATATATCTCTCTATAAAGATATATACAAGTAAATAATATGTGACTCAGTGCTCTCCTCCTCCACCAAATCCAACCACCCTCAGCCTTCCTTTTCCAACTGAATGCCCTCCCGCTCCCCCCCAGAGCCAGGCATCCCCAGCTCTGATTCTGTGCTGGCAGCTCACTGGAGCTGCTGCTGGAGCTGCTGCCACCACTGTCATTATGTGCTTCTCCCACCAAGTGGTGCAGTACGTGCGTGCAGACGGCACTCCCAGTGCGCAGCTCTGAGGAGTCACTGGCACCATTACCACCAAGCACGGTGGGGTGCATGCATGGAGCAGACGGATGGTGCCTCCAGAGTGCAGCTGCACTTAAAGGCTCAAAGAGCTAGATGTGACTTGAGAGCCACGGGTTGGACGTCCCCGGTCCAGAGACTCTAGATGGTGCTTGGTCCTGCTGTGTGGTCAGGGGACTAGACTCGAAGACCTTTCGAGGTCCCTTCCACTTCTAGTGTTCTGTGATACTAATGGAGAATGTGTGGGATCTGGGATGGAGGTTGGGAGCAGAAGGGAGTGTGAGGTAAGTGACTCCGGTGCAAACGGGGTGTGAGGTCTGTCAGGGAGTTTGGGTGAAGGAAGTGGTTGTTACCTGGGGCAGGGGTTAGGGCTGTGATCTAGGGCAGGAGGGGATTGTGACCTGTGGCAGGGGACTGGGGTGCAAGGGTGCTTAGGAGGCAGGGGACTGGGATGCTGGGGTTTAGGTTGTGACCTAATGCAGGAGGGGGTGTGACCCGGGGCAGATGGTTGGGTTGCAGGGTCTGGGAGGGGGTCTGGGTGCAGGAGGGGGGGCAGAGACTTTGGGTCATGTGAGATAGAGAGGCAGGAGTGGAGGAGCAGAGGGTTGTGGGGAGGGAGGGTCTGGGATGCCAGAGGTGGGCTCTTGCTGGGAGACTTACCTAGGAGATTGCTGGCCAGCAGCCCAGCTGATTTGTCAGGCAAGCTACTTGCCTGCCCAGCCATGGTAGCGGTCATATGTGTCTATGAATAGCTGTGAGCCTGAGGGGATGGGGAGGAATGCTTCAAATAGAAAGCTTCCATTGGCCAGAGACCAGCCAATGGGATTGTGCTGGGGGTGGGGGCAGCATGTGACACTCACCCTCCTTCCCCTCCCCCCCACTCCAATCTCGCAGCTGAGAGTCTGTGTATGAGTCAATGGTATGCCCTTGTAGCCAGGAAGGCTAATGGCATATTGGAGGTGCATTAGGAGAAGCATTTCCAGCAGATATAGAGGAGTTATTATTCCCCTCTGTTCGTCGCTGGTAAGGCCCCATCTGGAGTTGTGTGTCCAGTTCTGGGCCCACCAGTATAGAAAGGATGTGGGTGCACTGGAAGGGGTTTAGCGGAGGGCAGCGAAGATGATTAGGGGGCTGGAGCGCATGACCTATGAGGAGATGCTGGGGAAATTTGGGTTATTTAGTTTGCAGAAGAGAAAAGTGAGGGTGATTTGATAGCAGCTTTCAACTTCCTGAAAGGGGGCTCTAAAAGGGATGGAAAGCAGCTGTTCTCAGTTAGAGATGGATGGAAGAACAAGGAGCTGATCTGAAGTTACAGAGGAAGGGGTGTAGGCTGAATATTAGGAAAAACTATTTCACAAGAAGGGTGGTGAAGCACTGGAATGCTTTACCTAGGGAGGTGTTGGAATCTTTATCCCTTCAGATTTTTGAGTACCAGCTTGACAAAGTCCTGGCTGGGATGATTTAGTTAGGGTTGATCCTACTTTAGGCAGGAAGCTGTACAAGATGACCTCCTAAGGTGCCTTCCAGCCCTAGGATTCTATGATTCTATTGAAAAACAAACAGGGCCCTGAAGCCATTTTTCAGAGTGGCATGGAGAGGCAGGGCAGTCAGTGGCCTGCCTGAGTCTCCTGGTTGCGACCACAGGCCATATCCAGTGGCTTGACGGACTGCCTCTGGCATGCAGGCTATATTTTGTCCAGTCCTGAGTTAAGTAGTCACATTTAACATTTTAACTGGAGTGGCTGATGCTAAGGAGAAGTTTAGAAATCTGAAGGTGTGTGTTAAAGGGATGCCATGTGACAATGACAAGTCAAAAAAAAATTACATGAATACTTTGTAAATTGTATATCGTGTGAGGTGGAGGTGTTGTTTCTAACTGTTGCCAAACTTATTTTTATATCAAGTGAATTTTTCTTCTACAAATATTCAAATATACAAATTTTTCTTCTACAAGCATTTTCCATAAAGCTAGTTTTATTGTTTTATTTAAGATTATTAATAATATAATTTTATTATTACATTTACAGTACAGTTTAAGGATCTCAAATTGTGTTGCAAACTATGATCCATATTCCCCCACCAAATCAAACCAAGAAATCTGATTAGTTTCATAGACTCATAGGGCTGAAAGGGACCGCAGGAGGTCGAGTCCAGGCCCCTGCTTCATCCCAGCCAGGACGCTGTCAAGGTAGTAATTAAAAACCTCTAGGGGTTGAGATTCAACCAGCTCTCTAGGCAACACATTCCAGTCCTTCACCACCTTCCTGGTGAAGTACCTTTTCCTAATATCCAACCTACTCTTCTCCTACTGTAATTTCAGAACATTGCTCCTTGTTCTGTCTGTCACCACTGAGAACAGTTTCTCTCCATTTGCTTTAGAGCTCCCCTTCAGGAAGTTGAAGTCTGCTATTAAATCACCCCTCAGTCTTCTCTTCTACAAACTAAATAAGCCCAAATCCCTCAGCTTCTCCTCCTATATCATGTGCTCCAGCCCCTTAATCATTTTTGTTGCCCTCTGCTGAAACTGCCCCTGCACATCCACATCCTTTCTATACTGGGGGGCCCCAAACTAGGTACAATACTCTAGGTGTGGCCTCATCAGTGTTGACTAGAGGGGACCAACAACTTCTCTAGATCTGCTCAAAATGCTCCTCCTAATGCACCCCAATATGCCGTTAGCCTTCTTGGCTACAAGGGCACACTGTTTAATCATATGCAGCCTTTCATCCACCATAATCCCTAGGTCCTTTTCTGCTGTACTGATGCTTAGCCAGTCAGTCCCCAACCTGTAATGATGCTTGGGATTCTTTCGTCCCAAGTGCAGGACTCTACACTTCTCCTCGTTGAACCTCATCAGATTTCTTTGACCTAATCCTCAATTTATCCAGGTCGCTCTGGATCCTATCTCTGCTCTCTAACATATATACCTCTCCCCCTAGCTTAGTGTCATCTGCAAACTTGCTGAGGGTTCAATCCAGTCCCTTGTCCAGGTCATTAATAAAGATGTCAAACACCAGCCCCAGAACCAAGCCTTGGGGAACTCCACTTGAAAATGACCACCATACAGATACTGAGACACTGACCACGACCTGTTGGGCCTGACTGTCTTTTTATCCATTTTATAGTCCATGTATCCAATCCATACTACTTTAACTTATGGGCAAGAATGTTGTGGCAGACTGCATAGAAAGCTTTGCTGAAGTCAATGTATATCACATCTACTGACTTCCCCATGTCCACAGAGCCTGTTACTTTGTCATAGAAGCTAATCAGATTGACCAGACATGACTTGCCCTTGGCGAATCAATGTTGACTACTTTTGATCATTTTCCCCTCTTCCAAGTGCTCCAAAGTGTATTCCTTGAGGATCCCCTCCATTATTTTCCCAGGGACTGAAGTAAGATTGACCAGTCTATAGTTCTCTGGACTGTTCTTCTTTCATTTTTTAAAGATGGGCACTACATTTGCCTTTTTCCAATTATCTGGGATCTCTCCCGACCTCCAAGAGCCTTCAAAGATAATGGCCGAAGGCTTGGCAATGATGTCTGCCAATTCCCTCAGTACCCTTCGGTTCATTAAATCCTGACCCATGGATTTGTGTGCATCTAGTTCTTCCAGGTAGCTCTTAACTTGTTCCTTCCCCACTGAGGGCTGCCCTTCACCTTCCCAAACTGCATTGTCTAGCACTGTAGTGTAGGAGCTGTCCGTGTGAAGACTGAGGCAAAAAAAGCATTGAGCACTTCAAATTTTCTTACATCATTTGTCACTGTGGCTACGTCTACACGTGAAGCCTATATCGAAGTAGCTTATTTCGATGTTGCGACATCGAAATAGCCTATTTCGATGAATAGCGTCTACACGTCCTCCAGGGCCGGCAACGTCGATGTTCAACTTCGACGTTGCTCAGCCCAACATCGAAATAGGCGCAGCGAGGGAACGTCTACACGTCAAAGTAGCACACATCGAAATAGGGATGCCAAGCACAGCTGCAGACAGGGTCAACGGGCGGACTAGCGCTTCCGGGGCAACAGCTAGCCGCTCCCTTAAAGGGCCCCTCCCACATACACTCAGCCTGCACAGCACGCAGTCTGAGGAGCCATAGGCACACAGACCCCGGGCGCCGCAGTCATGGACCCCCAGCAGCAGCAGCAGCAGCAGCAGCTAGAGGTCCACCCAGCCCTCCCGGCAGGAGCAGGGCTTGCCCTGGCCCATGCCATGTGGGAGGCAGCTGAGTACCTCCTTGCCCCAGGGGAGGAGATGCCCCCAGGGCAGCAGGGCTCAGCCCCTACCCCTGGAGCACCCCGCTCCACCCCCCGCCTCACACGCCGGCGGCTGTGGAGCTACCCCACCAGCACCGACTGGTGGGAGCGGCTGGTGCTTGGGGAGTGGGACGACGACCACTGGCTCAGGAACTTCAGGATGAGCCGGCAGACATTCCTGGAGCTGTGCCAGTGGCTCACCCCCGCACTCAGGCACCAGGACACTGCCATGCGGCGTGCCCTCCCAGTGGAGAAACGGGTCGGCATCGCTGTCTGGAAGCTGGCCACTCCGGACAGCTACCGATCCGTGGGGCAGCAGTTTGGTGTCAGAAAGGCCACCGTCGGGGCTGTCTTCATGGAGGTAAGAGAACCCACAGGGGGAGGCCAGGGCAGAGTAGGGCAGGGCAGGCCAGGGCAGAGCAGGGCAGGGCAGGCCAGGGCAGGGGGGCCAGGGCAGAGCAGGGGGGCCAGAGCAGGGCAGGGCAGGCCAGGGCAGGGGGGCCAGAGCAGGGCAGGGCCACGCACACCCTGCTCACCCCTCACTGGGGCTGTCCCATGTGCTTTCTCTGCAGGTCGTGCGCGCCATCAACGCCATGCTCCTGCACAGGCTCGTGAGGCTGGGGGACCCACATGCCACTGTCGCCGCCTTTGCCACCCTGGGCTTCCCCAACTGCTTTGGGGCTCTGGATGGGACTCACATCCCCATCCGCGCCCCGCATCACAGTGGAGGACGATACCTCAATCGGAAGGGCTACTATTCTGTCGTCCTGCAGGCCTTGGTGGACAGCCGGGGACGTTTCCGGGACATTTACGTGGGCTGGCCTGGCAGCACCCACGACGCCCGGGTTTTTCGGAACTCGGGCCTGTGCCGCCGGCTGGAGGCGGGGACCTACATCCCCCAGCGGGAGATCCCTCTGGGCGACACCACCATGCCCTTCTGTGTCATCGCAGATGCGGCATACCCTCTCCGGCCATGGCTCATGCACCCCTACACAAGCCATCTCTCCGCTAGCCAGGAGCGCTTCAACGAGCGCCTGAACCGTGCGCGCCAGGTGGTGGAGCGCTCATTTGGCCGCCTCAAGGGACGCTGGAGATGTCTCCTGACCCGCCTGGATGTGGGCCCCAACAACATCCCCCAGATTGTGGGTGCCTGCTGCGCCCTCCACAACCTCGTGGAGAGCAAGGGGGAGACCTTTCTGCAGGGCTGGGCTGCAGAGGCCGGCCGGGCACACGTGCAGCCACCTGCTGCCCCCAGTCGGCAGGTGGACCCCGAGGGGACCCAGGTCCGGGAGGCCCTGCAGGCCTACTTCGACCAACAGGCCGCGGGGTGAACTCTGCCCAGGCCCTCTACTGCCCGCCCCTTCCTCCCCCACACTCCTGCCCCAACGCCCACACCATGGAGCACCCCACCGCCCCCCACTCCCACTTGTCCTGGACAAATGACAGCACGAACTTGTGGCTGAACGTAAATTTTTTTTTTTCTGGCCGAACCTTTTTTTTGGGGTGTAAATAAATATGTGAAGCACAAACAGAAAACTAAGTACAAACGTTCAACCAAAGCAATATGTACACAAATAAAACAAACCAAAGAAACAACTGTGTGGCATACATAATAAAAAGAAAACCAGGGAGGAGAAAGGGGAGAACTATTTACATGGGGGGGACGGGGCAAACGGGGGCACCAAAAAAACAGGGTCCAACTATATACAAGGGGGGGGCCACGTCCCAGGCCCCTCGCCCCTATAGCCCGGCACTGGGCGTGCCCGGCCGGGAGCCCCGCCGCGCCTGCAGTCTGGTCCGCGGCTGGGTGGGAGCGGGCTGGACCGGAAGGTATCGGTGCCGGCGAGTCTCAGGTGGCTCCAGGGGTCCCTCGGCGCTCTGGCCCTCGCGGGTGGGTGGTGGGGCGACGGCGGACGGGCCGGCGACGGCTGGAGCAGCTGGTGGTGGGGCTGCAGGAGCGGGCAGGGCGGGCGATGGGTCGGCCGGCGCGGCATGGGGGGCCAGGTAGTCGATGAGCCGGTTAAATGTCTGCATATAGGCCCCCCCATGCCTCCTGGCGCCAGGCCAGGGCCTGCTCCTGCAGCTGGAGGTGCTGCTCCGAGACCTCCAGCTGCCGGCGGAGGATGGCCAGCAGCTGGGGGTCCGTCGCCGTCGCCGGTAGTAGGCGCGGGGTCCGCCATCTAGCCCTCAGGGGGGCCGGTCGTTCCTCGGCCGAGGGGCTGCCCTGGAGCGATGGTCCCGGAGGGCTCTCCGGGACAACTGAGGCCTCGCCGGCGCTCTCTTCCGGTCCTTGTGATGGTGCAGGTGCAGGTGCAGGACACAGGAGAGGAGGGGGGAAAGAAGAATGGAGACAGGCATTAGTGTGGGCCCCGAGCCGTGGCCTCTGTCCCCCCCGCCCTGTGCTGCAGGTTCCCCATCCCCGTCCCCGGGAGATGCTGCTGTGATGGATGGGGTTCAGGGGTCCCCCTGCCCTGCACCCCGTCCCCTGGTGGGATCGACTCTCACTTCACCCCGCAGGGTCTGAGAGCAGGAGAGCTTTCTTAGCCCACAGATGGCCAGTTTCTGGCAGGAGTGACAGCACCAGCTGTCGGAAGAGACAGTCCTTCCAACCCGTAGTGCGGAGAAGACCCCAAGGGGGGCCCCTCTGGGATGCAGCTTTCCCCCTCCTTAGGCTGGCTGCCTAGCAGCTCTCCCTTCCCCTAGCCTCTACCTGTGGCCCCCGCCCTCGCCCCCCAATTCCAAGCCAGCTCGGCTCCTCCCTCCTGTTTGTTCAGGGCAGAGGTGTCACCTGCCAGCTGTAGCGCCAGGATCCTCCTTTGGCCCTGGGAGCTCTTCAGCTCTTGTGGCTCATATGTAGCCTGAGTCTCCCTTTCGCACTCCCCCCACTCCATCACATGCTGCTGCTGCGGGGTGTCCCACCCACTCCGCCCGGGGGCCCCTCGAGGTTCCGGTCCCCCCTGGCCCGGGGATGGGGCATGGCACTGTCATGCGGGGGGCGGGGGGCAGGGGCTGATGGCTGCAGTGCTGTGAGGGCCATGGCCCTGGTGTCCTTGGGGCCATGGCCATGTGAGCGTGTGGGGGGCCCTGGACACATCTCTGTTACCCCCGCCCCTCAAGCCCAGGGGTGTCCACCAGAGAGGGGTACCTACCTGTGGGTCTGCTCCCACGGTCCGGAGATCCCCAGGGGTCGGAGGCCCTGCTGCTGCTCCGGGATGGCAGGAGGAGGATCTGCAGGCTGGATTCTGCGGAGGAGGAGCCCCCCTCCTCCTCCTCCTCCTCCTCCTCCTCCTGCCGCGATGTCCCAGGGATGGCCTCCAGGGGGGGCCCCCGGGGTGCGGGGATTGCCTCTGGGGCAGACTCCGGCTGCAGGGCCTGCTGGGGCTCGTCAGCCGAGGTGTCAAGGGTGGCTGGAGGGGAGGAGGTGTGCCGGGAGCCCAGGATGTCCCTGAGCTCCCTGTAAAAGGGGCAAGTGACGGGGGCGGCCCCAGATCGGCTGGCCGCATCCCGGGCCCGGGCATAACCCTGCTGCAGCTCCTTCACCTTACTCCTCACATGATCAGGAGTGCGGGCAGGGTGACCCCGGGCAGCCAGGCCATCGGCCAGCCGAGCGAACGCATCCGCGTTCCGCCTCTTGCTCCGCATTACCTGGAGCACCTCCTCCTCTCTCCAGAGCCCCAGCAGGTCCCGCAGCTCGGCCTCCGTCCAGGAGGGGCCCCGCTGCCGCTTTCCAGACTGGCTGGCCCTCTGGCTGGGCTGGCTGCCCTGGCTCCCCTTGGGGGGGGTCCCCTAGGGGGGCTGCTGGCTCGCCATCGCCGCTGGGTGGGTGGCTGAGGGTTGTGCAGGCTAGCCGCGTGTGCAGGCTGCAGCCTGCACGTTGCCTCAGCTTCCTGCAGAGTCAGGGAGGGGGAGGGGACCTTTAAGGGGCCGCTCCACGCGGCCACCAGTGAGCTGAGGGGTTGGAGAGAGCGTCTCTCAACCCCCCAGCTGATGGCCGCCATGGAGGACCCGGCAATTTCGACGTTGCGGGACGCGGATCGTCTACACGGTCCCTACTTCGACGTTGAACGTCGAAGTAGGGCGCTATTCCTATCTCCTCATGGGGTTAGCGACTTCGACGTCTCGCCGCCTAACGTCGAAGTTAACTTCGAAATAGCGCCCGACGCGTGTAGCCGCGACGGGCGCTATTTCGAAGTTAGTGCCGCTACTTCGAAGTAGCGTGCACATGTAGACACAGCTTGTGTGACCTCTCTCATCCACACCTTCCCTGATAACCCTCTTAGTGTTAACATGCCTGTAGAAACTCTTCTTGTTACCCTTCATATCCCTTGCCAGTAGCAGTTCTAATTATGCTTTCACTTTCCTGATTACTGCCTGGCATTCTCCAGCCATATAATTATACTCCTCCTTAGTCAACTGTCCACATTAGAACTCCTTATACGCATCCTTTTAGTTTAAGCTGACCAATGATTTCCCTGTTAAGCCAAGCTGGTTGCCTACCATATTTGCATTTCTTTCTATGCAGCAGGATGGTTTCTTCCTGTGCCTTCGGTAAGACTTCTTTCACTCGGTTCAGAGGGGATGCAGCTGCTGAGCAAATTCAGAGATATATGCATACATGTATAGACATATGCAAAGGAATGCCTTCAACCACCACTTGAAATGCAGCCACTCTGAGGTGAAACAGGGCAAGATTGTCACAGTACACAGCAATGCCACATAATGTTGGATTGGAAATGAAGAATACCTTTTCTAACTGAACAAGGCATAGAAAATTTAGATTGGCAGGATGTATTTATCCAAACTGGAATGTGGTCACCATACTAGTATTAACGCCCTAGCATGTGCAGCATGTGCCAGTGGATATTAATGACCACAGATGATCAGGACCTTGATTTTAAATCTCATCTGACTGATAGTTTATGACACGCTGTGGTTTGGACCAAACACATTGTTGGACCGTTTAAAGCATTTGGCTAACAACACATCTGAGGTATGGGTTAGCTCACAGTAACATACACTTTGATGTGTCTTACTGTTAAATTACATAGTGCATACAATATTTCATCTTATTTAACACAAATCATTGTATTTACTTAAAAGGAGCAAGCTGTCTTATTATACGTGCTTGGCTGAGAAACAAAGGAATTATATTGTTTTAAGAGGAGTTTAACGTTTTATGATTGCTGAGAGAAAATGTAGCCTTTAATAGGCATTTATATAAGAGCTTTCCATGTCTCCACTATATAATATGTTTTCAAATAATTAAAAGTGCTAAAGTAATGTCATACAGTGGTCATACAAAAACTGGGGAAAGCTATGCGGATTAGTGATGCCAGAAAATCCCTTTTTTCCCCCATGCCACCATCCCAGGAAAGATTTACCGAGGCAACTTAATTTCTACTGATGCTGCAAACATGCATCAGAAGAGTATGTGGGAGTTCCAAGTGTGGACTTTACTTATACTGTTTCCTGTGGTAACCTGTTCTTCATTGAGACACTCAATTGACAAAGACGCCAGTGCATTTATTACCGAGCCTGCTGTAAATGAGACTCTCAGTCTTGCCAAGGATGGATATTTTTTCTGTGTTCACCACTATCACACGTCACTTTTGCGGGGAGAAAAAAGGAACTTTTAAAACAAAAATATCAAACAAGTAGGAAAGAAATGTTAAATATTACCATATGAAGAACTGATTAAATTTGTATGGTTTTCTTTTCACTAAAAATTGATATGTGATGAAACACAGTGCAGCTGGATGACTTGTTTTGGCTAACATTCCAGAGTTCTCTGATCTCTCTCTCTCTCGATCTCTCTCTTTCTGTGTCAATCTTCTTATTTACTACAGTACAAATTCTGAAATTGTGGGCCTTTTTGTCTTTTCTTTATTCATTGTCCACTCCTAAACATTGGTATTGTTTTGCACCTTCTCATTGCAACCAGCTTACCTTTCATTTGAAATGCTACTTCACTTGGATGTTTCCCCTGGAGCCATGATATAGCAAAGCCACTTTCAAGGAACAGGAAACCCAGGTTTGGTTGTTCAGAATGATAGGAGGTTGAAAAGGGTATCTGACTTTATTCTGTTAACCTGTCCAGTCCTCCAGATCCTACAATATCACCATATTTGTAGAGAACTTCCTCATCATCCCACCTCCTTTCCCCTTTGTGTATTCTACTCATTTTGGTCCTTTTGCTCTATCAGAGAAATGTCGGCATGGTTCTATGAACAGGGTAGTATTTTCAAAAGTTCCTATATTCCCTTTAAAGTCAAAGGAAATTAGGTTCCCAAGTGACTTAGATACTTTTGAAAATGTTACCAGTTTTAACCATTTTTTTCAGCATTTTAAATTCTGATGTATGAGTTTAGCTAAGGTGATTCCTTTTTTCTGTTATTTTAAGAGTGCCCAGAGGTTCTTATACAACTTAAATTCCCATTGTCTTAACTAGGAACATATGCCAAGGGCCTTGGGCTCTCTGAACTTCTGACTGACATTGAATATAATAGCAATTTGACATAGGCTGTTGTTGGAGTTTCTTGGGTTCTGTCCCACTGACACTATATACTGGGGTGCATAACCTAGATAATTTGCTCTCCACTTAGGCTGTATAGCCACATCTACATGAGAAGCATCTGTTGACAGAAGTGATGGTTGGAAGGGATTTCTTGGCAAAACCTCTGTTGACAGATTGCGTCTACACATAAAAGCAGATGGAAAGACCAATCTACTCTGTCAACAGAGAGCACCCAGGCTACCCGGCCCTCTCTCAACAGAACAACTGACCAGACTCTCTGCAAACAGGGCTGTCTGATGAACCAGAAGCCCTGTCTGTCGACAAAAGGTCCCCAGAGCATCTACGTGGCTGTTTTGTCGACAGAACACTGTTGAGAGAGGTGTTATACCTGAATGGGTAGAGGTATTACACTGCCAGCAGATGTGCCAGCTTCGGTCAACCAAATGACTGCATCTACAGTACAACAATCTGTTGACAGAAGTTACTGTCAGAAGATATCTTCTGACAAAACCTTTGTTGACAGATTGTGTCTACACATAAAAGCAGCTTGAAAAAACAATCCGTTCTCTCGACAGACAGTGGCCAAACTACCTGGCTCTCTCTCAGCAGAACAGTTGACACAAAGCTCTGCAAACAGGACTGACTGGAGAACCGGAAGCCCTCTCTGTCGACAGAGGGCCCCCAGAGCATCTACACTATAGGTTTTTGGGGTTTTTTTGACAGATTCTGTGAACAGTGACGTTCTGCCTCGTATGGGAGCAACAGACCTCTCCCGAGAAAACTGCTGTCTTCTGTTGACGGTTTCTCGACAAAACACATTTTAAGTGCAGTTGCTTCATGAGTTTTGTCAACAAAATCCCAGTTTTGTCAAGAAAACTCTATAGAGTAGACACAGCTACTGTTGACAAAGCTCATTTTGCATGTAGACGCTCTGTGGCTTTTCCCAGTAAAAGCCCAGTTTTTCTGGGAAAAGCCTCTCGTGTAGACATAGCCTGTCTGTCTAAGTGCTGTAACAGAAGAGTGGTACCATCTTCTAAAATGATCATGGTTGAAAGTTTTGATTTATGAATGTTATAGGAAGTCTGAGATTTACTACTAGCTCTCATTTCTTGTGGAGAATGCCATCGAGATATGTCCAGTCTCTGATGTATTACTCGTTTTTTATTATCTGATAAGTGCCAGTCATATTTTCATAACAGAATTGCCATTCTTGTTTCAGTCCTGCAACACTAAATGCTACTGTGTCATGTTAATCCTGCCTACTGTGTTGGTGTCTTTCAGTGGAAGCCCTTAAAGTCTGTTGCCTATATATTGCAGGGTTACTGAAATAAATCTCTGCTAGAAAATTAACATATATATTATCAGAAAACCGGGCAGAAAGCAATCTGAAGAGCCAGGCCTTGGCCCACGTGGTTCTCTGTCTCCATATTTGTCTATTACCACTGCCCACTGAGTCATGACTAAAGGGTGACTGAACCAGATTTGTAATAGTGACCCCACATGCCAGGTCACAACACCATTTTTAAGAAAGCTTCAAATGCTGCTCTGCTGATTAGCAGAGTGCCCACAGCTAGGTTTTGTTTCTGCAGTAAACCCTTGTTTATGTGGTATTTGATCATCCAGAACTCTCAGATAACCAGCATAATTCTGGCAAATGCTAAGCCATGACATGGCTTCCCCTTGTTACTCTGCCAGAGAGCAGAACAGAGCGTGGGAGCAGCACCTCACCCCTTGGGAGCTGGCCCACTCAGCACGCGCCTCTGCTTTCCCACCCGGTGGCTGCTGCCCAGAGCAGCTCCCTGTGCCATGCATCCATGTGCAAGCCCTGCAAGTGGCTCATGAGCTGCGCAGCCATGTGCGAGCTCCACAAGCAGCTCCCTGAGCCGTGTGGCCATTTGCGGGCCCCACAAGTGGCTCCTCACAGCATGCAGCCATGTTTGAACCCCACAAGTGGCTCCTCATTCTGCGCAGCCATGTGTGAGCCCTGCAAGCATCTCCCCTGCTGATGCTGGAGGATGGGAGGAGCTGAAATTTCTTGTTGGGGGTGGCCACTGACATGTGCCCATGCCGCCCCCCAGCTGCTCTTTATTAACCAGTATATTTGGTCATCCAGCAACCTTCCAGTCCCAGGCTTGCCAAATATGAAAGAGTTTACTGTACTAATGGTGCACATCACAAGCTCCTTGGTGCACACAAAAATTATTCTGCGTGTGGATGGAAAAAAATCTACACATGGATGGAGAACATAAGGGAACGTTGGTCTCCACACCATTCAAATTTACAGCCACTATAGAAAGTTATGGTGAATTAAGCATTGGCTCTGCCACACAAGAGTTTTGGCCCACAATTTTTACAGCCTGTCAGCAGTTTTGTTCTAGCAGTATATGTGACTAACTTGAGGGGCCAAATCCTGGCGCAAATTAAACTCATGCAATCCCATTAGAAACAAAACCAGGGTACACAGAGTGTAAATCAAAACAGACGTTCTTGTTCAAGTGGTCCCTGTGGGTGCTCCACAATAGGTGTCGGGCTTGCCCGGCGCCGCAGATCGGAAATCTTCCAGCAGTTTCTCCTGGATCTCGCATGCACTGGCGCACGCCGCCCCCCTGCGCGCCTCCGGCCGCATGCACGATCCGGTCCCCGCCAGTTCCTTCTCAACCGCCATCGGCTGCAGACGGAATCCACTCAGGCTAAGGCCAGAGTCAGATTACTTAGTGGGTTTTTTCCACGTGTGATTTATTGTTTTTCGGTTATTAAAAAAAAAAAAAAAGGAGAGAAAGCAAAGACAAAGAGAATACGAGCAAAAAAAAAAAAAAGGAAACAGAGGAGTGGAGAAGAAAAGAGCGGACATGAAGGCCATTAGGTCGCCTGCTGCCGCAGGCCAGTGATTACTCTTTGGGGTGGAAAGGCACAGATTAAGTGCTAAGTTCCCTCTTAACAATAAAGGACTCACCACAATGGCCTCTTCAGGTTTTACACAGCGTGAGTCATGCCGTGAAGCTATGCTGGCCTCCGTGGGGCGTAGCGAAGGCATCTGACGCCTGGGGGAATTACAGGCTACCCGGCCGCGTTCTCACTGTGCTCTGACACACCCTCCCCAGTGCAGAGACAGAGGGAACTCTCCCTGGCTTGATCCTTGCCGTGCATCTGCAGCGAGCAGGACGAGCGGAGCACACAGCTACCGACCGCATACTCAGGCAGCGGCACCGTCACAGGCGGCACAGACCCCCACGGCACCAGCGGTACAGGGGTGCCAGGCACGGAGCCTGCAGGCACTGGAGGGGGATACCCACACAGCACCGCAGCTGACGGTGCCGAGTGCGGCGCTTACAGCGGGGCCGAGATTCCCGGCAGGGGAGGGGGCGGTGCCAGCCCCGCAGCGGAGGGGCAAGGCAACATCAAAAAACCGGCACCGCAGTCCATCTCTGGACAGGGCTGCGCTGCTGTGAGCACCAAGCCCTCCCCCTGTGATACACATGCCGCACCGAAGGCCTGTGTCTCCACCGGCCCATCAGGGGAAAAAGAAACAAAAAAAAAAAGAAAACCTTCTCCGTTCCTCCAACCAATGTCACCATGGCTTGGGCCACCTTCACCATTTTCTGGGATTGGATCCCCTGGAGTACTATCACAAGCCAGTTTCACCTCTATCGGTGTCATCACGGAGGTCTCGCTCTCCCAGACATTGGGGGTACACACCCCGTGAGTGGTCCAGGTCTCCATCCCCGGACCCTTGCCCATACTGCCATGGTCATCCTATCATGCTGGACACAGACAAACCACAGGCCTGCACCCAGGGGCAGGTCCCCCCCCCCATCCGCTCAATACCCCCGTGGGCGCTCCCGATCGGGGACGGAAACACACTTGTCTCAAGGGGAGTTAATTTTAGAACCCCGAGACTTTCCTTCACAATCCTCCAGCGAGTAAGTGTGTCATCGCCCGCGGGAACCCGAGGGTTCGAGGGAGGTTTACCTTAGGGGTTCCTCCTCATCCTCCCCAGACGAGGCCATGGCCCCTGGGGATGTCTCTCCCCTGGATGACCTTAAATAGTTTCAGGAGCTGTTTTAAAGGGTGGCTTTCACGCATGACATTCAAATGGCAGAGGTGCAGGAGAAACATCACAAACTCCTGAAAAATTTGAGACCCCCGGCTTCATCCAAAATTGCTATTCCGCTGGACGAAGCCATTCTGGAGTCAGCCATTACTATGTGGCAGACTCCGGCCTCTGTTCCGCCTACAAATGAGAGAGCGGAGGAGAAATACTTCATCCCGGCAAAGGGCATGGAGTTCCTCTTCAGTCACCCACAACCAAATTCTTTGGTGGTCGGGTCGTCCCAGCAGAGGTCAAAGGCTTCTCAGTACAAATCGGGGGATTGGACAAGGATGCTAAGAAGCTAGAGCTGTTTGGCAGGAAGGTATATTCCTCTCCTATCCTACGACTGAGAGTGGCAAATTATGGGCACACCTAGCAAACCATAATTTTGATAATTACTCCGGGCTTACTCCCCTCATGGATTCACTTCCAGAAGATAAAAAGCCGGTGTTAAAGGCGATTGTTCAAGAGGGCTACGCAGCATCGTGGACGGGAGCCCAGATTGCCCTGGACGTGGCGGACACGGCAGCACATTCAACGGCTACAGCAGTGGTCATGCGTAGAGAATCCTGGCCCCAGACGTCGGGTATCTCGAGGGACCTACAGGCGAAGATCGTGGACCTTCCCTTTGATACACAAAAGCTGTTCGCAGACTCAACGGACTCGGTCCCTCACTCCAGTAAGGACTCGAGAGCTACACTTAGAACCTTGGATATTTATACTCCCCCATACAGGAGGGGAAAAATTTTATCCTCAGCAAAGACGCTAC
Organism: Carettochelys insculpta; assembly: GCF_033958435.1. NCBI lineage: Eukaryota > Metazoa > Chordata > Testudines > Carettochelyidae > Carettochelys > Carettochelys insculpta. The sequence continues at coordinate 12,076,300 of NC_134150.1, read as the reverse complement.
GCTTACAACTACAGCGTGCTCAATATCAACAGGGCTACGGCCAAGGGCGCTATCAACAGCAGCAACAGTACAGAACTCCTAGGCAACGTTCTCAACAAAGCCGTACACCCTCAGGTCAGGCCTCAAAGGCAACAAGTTTGATGGGTATGTCGGGGGCTGCACTATCAATACCCTCTCTCAATGCCACTCTCATCTCATGTTCCATCATCGCCTCAGACCGTTCCACTCCCAATGGCAAAAGATCACCTCAGACATATGGGTGCTGGAGATCATAGCCACGGGTTACGCAATCCCCTCCCAGTCGCTTCCACTGATGAAGCCTCCCACCAGGCCTCACCTCAGGGACGCTGCCATGAGGCGAGGCTCAAGCAGAAGGTGACTCACCTTCTGTTCATAAGGGTGGTGGAAAGAGTGCCGGAATAATTCCAGGGGAAGGTTTTTATTCAATCTACTTCCTACCAGAGAAGAAAACAGGACACTGGAGGCCCATCTTAGATCTTCGGGGCCTCAACTGTTACTTGCGCAAGCAACGGTTTTGGATGATCACAGGTGCTTTGATACTCACGGCACTGGATGATGGAAACTGGGTTGCAGCACTCGACTTACGAGATGCTTACTTTCATATAACAATCCACCCGGCATACAGACGCTTCCTCCGCTTCACGGTCAGCCAGGAGCGCTTCCAGCACAGGGTTCTTCCGTTTGGCCTCTCCTCGGCCCCCAGAGTCTTCACCAAAACCCTGGCAGTGGTGTCAGCCTACCTGTACAGAGAGGGGGTGTTTATTTTTCCCAGATCTAGGCGACTGCCTGCTGAAAGGGGACCTCGAAGGCAGAGGTCTCACGCATGATACGCGTCACAGCGGACATGTTTCTTCACCTGGTCTAGTCATCAACCTCGCAAAGTCAAAGTCCGAACCCACACAACATATAGAGTTTATAGGGGCACGCAGAAACTCTATCACAGCAGGGGTGTACCTACCCGACGCTCGCTTCCGCGCAATCAGTTCGCTGGTGAAAGTCATTACATACAGCCCCACGGTGCTGGTCTTAACGTGCCTACAGCTGCTGGGCCATATGGCGGCAGCGATGTTTGTGGTACAGAATGCCAGGTTGCACATGTCAAGCCTGTAGCATTGGCTGGTGAGCGTTTACAAACCGGCATCCCACACTGTCCACAGGGTGGTGTCACCCACAACAGGGGTGCGCAGATCCCTGGCGTGGTGGGAAAACCCCGAGAATCTGCTAGTGGGGGGTGCCTTTTCACCAACCACAAATTTCTATTTTTCTTACCACCGACGCCTCCCACATGGGATGGGGAGCGCACATCGGCGACAAGGTAACGCAAGGGCTATGGTCCCGTGCAGAACAGGCACTGCACATATCCATACTGGAGCTCAGAGAAGTGTTCAACGCCTGCAAACATTTTCGAGATTACCTACCTGGCAAAGTAGTCAGGATTCAATACCGACAATACCTCCATTATGTTCTACATCAATCGACAAGGAGGAGCACGATCCTGTGCCCTGTGTGCGGAAGCACTCCGGTCGTGGAATCGGTGCATCGCCGACAACATAACGTTGAAAGCCTCGCACTTGCCGGGCGCTCACAACGTGAATGCAGATCAGCCAAGCAGGCGCTGTGCAATCACGCATGAATGGCAGATCCGCTCCGATCTGCTACAGCACATTTTGGTACATGGGGGTTTTCCCCAGATCGATTTGTTTGCCACCCAGTACAAAAAAGAAAAAAAAGTGTCCCCAGTACTGCTCCAGGCCAGGAGTGGGGCGGGGTTCCCTGGGGGACGCATTCATGTTTTCATGGAAGGGCTCCCTACTTTACATGTTTCCCCCGCAGCGCTTATCCGCAAGGTCTTGCACACAGCCAGAAGGGAGAGAGCTCGCATGATACTCATAGTCCCACTTGGGATAGGCAGCAATGTTTTCCCTTGCTTCTGCACATGTCAGACCGCCCACCGCTCCCTCTACTGGTGGCGCCGGACTTACTCACACGGGCTCAAGGGTCCGTAGTGCACCTGCACCCTCAGGGTCTGCACCTACAAGCATGGCTACTCCATGGCTCAGCTCCTTAAAGAGCACATGTACGGAGGGAGCACAACAAGTCCTGGAATGTAGCCGAAGGACCTCCACCAGGAGGACTTGCAAGCAGAAGTGGACTCGATTCACAGCCTGGTGTTCCGCCAAGCAGTTAGCTCCCCTTGACGTCCCTATACCTGTAATACTAGAATACTTATTGGACCTCAAGAGAGGCGGGTTTTTTCTCTATCCTCGCTAAAGGTCCACCTCACCGCTATATCAACCTTTCGGTGTACAGAGGGAGGGCCCACAGTATTTGCCCATCCTATCGTTACCAGGTGCTTGAAGGGGCTGGTAAACCTGCACCCCCCCTCGGAAACCGCTTCCACCATCGTGGATTTTGGACTTGGTGCTCAGCACGCTATCGGGTCCACCTTTTGCACCATTAGCCACAGTTCCCCTACGTCTCCTTACGATAAAAACAACCTTCCTCCTTGCAACTACGTCAGCCCGCAAGGTGAGTGAGCTCGCGGCAGTGATGGCAACGCCGCACTGCACAGTATTCTCAAAGGAGGCGGTAACCTTAAGGCTGCACCCAGCCTTTGTTCCAAAAGTCTCTTCGGAGTCCAGTCCTAACAAGCCAATAGTTTTACCCTCGTTTTACCCGAAGCCTCACAGCTCGTTTTACCCGAAGCCTCACAAGGAGGCACGCCTGCATCTCCTAGATATGAGGAGGGCATTGGCCTTCTACACAGACAGAACTAAGTCCTTCCGGAAAACAGACAGGCTTCTAGTCTCTCTCGCTCCCGGGTCAAAGGGAGAAGGTCTCTCTTCACAGAGAGTCTCAAAGCACATTGTGTCCTGTATAAAAATGTGCTTCAAACTTTGAAAGACTCCTTTGCTGGCCCCGCCCAGGGTTCACTCCACCAGGGCGGTGGCGGCGTCAACAGCCTTCTTCAAGGGCATCGCGTTAACAGACATCTGTAGGGCGGCAACCTGGTCATCCTATGACACCTTCGCCAAGCATTATGCCCTGCCTCGGGTATTCCAAGAGGATACCCGTCTGTCAACAGCAGTCCTCTCGAGGGCAAGCTGCACATAAACCGATTACCCACCTCCTTACTTGGGTTACTGCTGGGTAGTCACCTATTGTGGAGCACCCACGGGGATCACTCGAAGAAGAAAGAGAAGTCGCTCACCTGTAGTAACGATGGTTCTTCGAGATGTGTCCCCGTGGGTGCTCCACCACCCGCCCATCCTCCCCGCTTTGGATCTCTGTCTAGTGTTTTTCAGGAGCATCCGAGTTGGTTGGTCAAGGAACTGGCGGGGACCAGATCGTGCACACGGCCGGAGGTGCGCCGGGGGGCGGCGCGCGCCGGCGCATGCACGATCCAGGAGAAACTGCTGGAAGATTTCCGATCTGCGGCGCCGGGCGAGCCCGACACCTATTGTGGAGCACCCACGGGGACACATCTCGAAGAACCATCGTTACTACAGGTGAGTAACTTCTCTTTCATCCCTCGTGTTATATTTTATAATAACAATATGTGCTATTCAACCACGAAGTTATCAAGTATATATTGCGTATGTTCTTTCCTGAGAAGCATGTTGAGATGAAGTACAGGTTGCACCTCCCTAGTCCAGCACTCTTGGAACTCACGTGCTCTCCTGCTGGCCTTTGGCCTTGCTGCTAGGCTCCCCTCTTAGCTGTGGGCCTTATCCCAGCCTCCCAACCCAAAAACTTCCCTGCCACCGCCCGCAGGTCTCCAGCCCTGGTTGCAGGGCCACTGGCTTCCCAGTCCCAGCTGTGGATTCCTGGCCTTTGCTGCTACTCCATGCCTCCCACCTCCCCTTATCCCCTGCAGCTCTCTGGTTGCATGCTGTCCCTCCTCGAACTTGGCTGGTGCTCCTTGGCTGCTGACTTCCTGATTCCCAAGCTGCAGGCTGCTGACTCCCCAGCCCACAGTTCCATGGCCTGAGCCAGAACACCACTCATCAACCCAAGCCCTGGTTCCCTGGTCACCAGCCTGGGTGTGGTTGCGCAGCCTGGGTCAGGGTTCCTGACCCTGGCTCCCAGCTAGCTCCTGCTCCAGGATGCTGGGGATCTCTGGTCCAGCAACATTCATGGTTCTGCCAGATCACTAATGTTACCAGTCCAGGGAGACCTGGATTTCAGAGGTTCAACCAGTATTTGTCTTGACTTTCAAGAGAGTTTTGCTGTTAATCCGTTTAACATGTATCATAGGCACAGTAAGCTGTGAAATTTAATACTTCACTTTTGGAAGGAACGTAAATCATCTTGTACTTTGCAGTATGTCCTCCACCATGACTGACTGACTAATTGCTAAATCCATGGCTTGCTCACCCCCACAGTCAGTATACATCTCTCTTTCTTACACAGCCTGGTGGAGGGTTTTTCCATGAACGCTTTTTTGCAGTTTAGTTATTTGTTGTAATTATCAAGTTCATTTTTCTCTAATAGATGTGATTAAATATATTTAGCGCTGTGTAATGAGTTTTCTGCCTGGTTGCATTCCAGCTAATAAGAAATTCCTCAGAGTCTCTTCTGACAGCTGCTGTGAATCCCAGGTTTGTACTGCCACAGGAGACCTCTTCTATGAATTGCTAACATTAGAGAAATTAACTCGGTTAGACTAACCATAAAATCCAGGCTGAAATTTTATTATTAATAGATCATGCATTAATTTTCGGCTGCAGAGAGATTCTGGCACTTTTTACACCCAGAGACAGAGAAAGGAGAGTGAAACAAAAGTGTGTTTTTTGTATATTTGCTTCCCTATGCTCACAACAATCTACTGAAGGGATTCTATTTATGGGGCAAGTGCAAAGAATATGAGTCTACTGTAAAGTACTCTGTCAGTCACACTAGCAATGATGACAACTACTACTACTTATTGTTTTTATTTTTTTATTTTATTATCTTTTTATTTTATTTTTACCATCCCTCTACTAACTTTTTAATGTCTGGATCATACTTTTGGTATCCTATCCTATTGTCACATCAGCTTCCTGCATTTGCTAGGCTGAAAATGCTGGGAACAATTAGTAATTGGTGATTCACCGCTATGGCATAGTTGCTTAGCAACAAGAGCTGCAGTCTCTTCACTAAGTCTCCGGAAGGGGGATACAGAGACAGGAAGATAAAATATGGCTTCAGTGAGATTGACTTTGTTAGTGAATGATTAAGGGTTGCAAGTTATTTTTCTGTAAGTGCCAATGACTATAGGAAAAGCCTTCTGTAAACATGCTTTGATAGAGTAACGTAGGAGCTTGACCATGTGGCTTCCTAAATTACAATAAGAATGGAATGCAAAAGTAAGGATAAATATATTTTGTTATCAACTATGAGCCTGTGCTATATTATCAGGTATTTTCCACTGTTAAATCTAATAGTTGCAAAAAGAAATTCAAGATCATAATAGTGTTTCTTCTATTTGTCACTGAAATTGAGTACCTAATTCATGGAGAATGAATAGTGAAAATTAATAATTAAACTTCCTCCGAGGGAGTTACTTAAATGAAGACTGGGTTAGTTGTTATGTAAAATAATTAAGCTCCAATTTTTAATTAATTGAGATTTGAACAATTCTGTGTGTGAATCACAAATATAAATTTCTGGATACTATAGCTTAACCTTATTCCATTTCATTTAGTGAAATAATTTACAGATGTTGATGATATTAATAAGCCATATTATTTTCAATATCATGTATCTCAAATATTGAAACTTCTGGCATCAGCTTGTTTAGAATCCTCTTTTGGAACGACTTATCACAGTGCACTACATGATTTAGTGCAAAATCTCAGCCTCTGGAAAGCAAGATGCGTAAAAGGGAGCAGAAAGTCACTTGATTGGGACCAGATATATGCAACTTTGTTAAGTAACTCTTATCTACAGTAACCAGCAAGCAACATGCTGGCTTTTTCCAAAGTGCAAAGACTCATTACTGCTAGTCAGTACTACTTTGCAATTAGAGTTCAAGGGCCTAGATAAGGTGGGGATACATAGGCATTAAAAACAGATAAGGTAAATGCTAACAAAGAGATTTAATCCTTTTGAGTTTTTTCACTTGTTTACTTTTGAGCTGAATTTAAAAAAAAAGAATGAAAAAGGAAAAAAGAGAGCGGGAAAGAGAAAGCAGTGCATTTCAGCCAGGGTTCTTTCAGGGGAAGAAAGCAAACAGAAATCTGAAAGAACAATTCAGTTATACACAATTTTTTACACTCCTATGTTGACATCCTTGAAATTTGGAAAGGTTCATCATGAGCTTTGTCAAAACACAAATAATAAGAAAGACTGTATTGTGCAAGTGAAGAATTTTTTAATTCAAATGGTGGTCTTTTGGAAGTTCAACTTGATGCAGTGTCCAGCAACCTAGATAATGATTGCATGAAACAAATACTTAAACATAGTTAGACAGTGAATTATTACTGTCCTGGAAGTTTAGTTTATGACCTTTCTGCCACAGGTATTATTGCTGATCATTCTCTACAAATTGTTAGTATTGAGATTTCCTTTTCATGATTTTATTTTATTTTTATATCAGCAGGTTTTAAGTAAATATGTTTTGTAAACCAATTACTGGAGCAGAAATGTTGAGAAAAAATTTCTCTTACACCATGATAATAAAGCATTCTCCCTTTTTTCCTGCTAGGGGTCATTGTTTAAAACAGAAACTAGATCATCCTGATGGCTATTTGTGCACTTCATTTTCACACTGATTCCCCATTTTTTTAAAGAATAAATTCACTTGTTTGTTTGCTTTTAAAAGCAAATATTGGAAGAAATCTTGAAATGAGACTGCATAAAAGATGGGCCTATTTTGTATATAGATTATTGCCTGTCCCTTAGATCTATGTTTTTCCCTTATGGAATAAACCAAAATAGGAGAGATAAACTAATATTTTGTATAAGCTCAGCCAGACAATACACATGATAAAGATGTTTCATCTTCTTATGCATGCAGAAAATATGAAAAATGGTAGTTTACACACATTTTCTCAATTCAAGTGTAAAATTGGGCCCCCAGATTGCCCTGGGCCACGATGGTTGTGTTAAAGAAACACTATTTACCTAGCAGCTGAGTGAAAAATGATCAGAATATTAGACTCATCTAGACCATATTAAGGAGCCATTGCATTTCCTGACAATTTTATGCTATCTCAATATGAAAACAGAGCAATTTCAGCTCATATCAGGTTATGATCGGCAATTACAGTTGCATAATTCACCTAGTCGTCTCTTTTCAGGGCCTTTATTTTCCCTCTTGGTGACATTCCTGAGAAAGTGCCTGATAAAAATGTCATATATCATCCTGGCTTTAAAACTCGTAAGGGGGTAATCTGCTATGCCTTGCTGAGCCTATATTCATCACTGGATTTTTGACTTGGAGGGGTCATGACACTCATAATTTCCTTTTTGATATTGTCCTCACTAGATATGACAAGAGGCTGTAAAAGCTCAGTTATATGCTGTGGTTAAGAGTCATTCCAGTGGGGCTCATCACTGGCAATAACAGTGCATTACTGTGGATTGTGCAGTGGTTGGCCGTTTCAGAGATAATTAGATTTGATGTCAACATTTCTTTATCACCTGCATCCTTTTGTGCATCTGTGTGTCAAGTTGTTATTTCTGGATTTATTAGCACCCTCAGAGCTACTATCTATCTGTCAGATTGTGTGATGTTTGTGTTGACAGTTGTAAAGTTAATTACTAGTACTAATGAGCATCGGGCTTTTGGTGGACATGGCATTTGGGGCATTTAAAACTATAATTAGATTTTTGTTCTTCATGTACAGCTACAGAACCACCCTTCTTCCCAAATTTCCAGCTTCTTTTGACATTCTGTTTGCAATCATCTTTTCTTTTATTCAAAGGCTCAAAAAGTCAGTTCTGTTTATTTTTCACTAGACCTTACTCCATGAATAATTTCTTTCAATTACCTCACCTTCTCCAAACTTAGACCTTAAAAGTTTTATAGTGTAGGATGATTTTTTAAAAAATAGTGGTCACGTATGAGCATGCTCAGTTATATGCTTTATTCCATAAAGTAGTTTATTTTTATGGCTGAGTTTTAAAATATATATGGAATAAGAGGTATGCATAAAAAGGGAGAAAATTTCCAGGGTGAAAAAAAATCCATCTTATAGATCCCTCACTTATAAACATGCTACTTATATATTAAAATACAATTAATATAGGACCAAATTCTTGTTTATGACTTCACTTAGGTGACATTAACCCAGGTATAACTGAAAACACAATTTGACCCTTATTTGCCTTGAGCTCGTATAAAGCTCCGTAAAACAATTATCCTATAAATCATATTATTACAGCATTTTATAATAGTTCCATTTATATGTCACTGGTAGGATTTAAAATAGTGGCACTTATATATGACATCTACTTTATGTAAGTGTATTGTTTATTCGGTTGCTGCAGCTAAGAACCACTCCCTTGCTGCTGTTTCTATTTACTATCTATTTATCATTATCAACCATTTTGCTAAACAACTACCCTTCCCTAGACATAAATCATCTGTAGAAATACTCTGGCTCAGAGAAAATTTCAGCCTGGCACTGAAATGATGAGATAACCATTTTCATCTCTTGTTGAAGCATTGAGATTTATTGGGCTTTAATGGGCTACAGACCAGACATCACTCTCTGCTAAACAGACTCCCACTTGCATTTATTCTTATTACATTTAAAATGGAGCTCCCCAGGTCTCTGGAGATCCCCTTTACAGCTTAGGAGGGGTGTGGAATATCAGTGTTATTATTTTATATGAGTTAAGGAAACGGGACGCACATGCATGTGCATGCGCACACACATGCACATACACACGCACACACACACATGCACACAAGCATATGGTGAGTCAGAGGATTTTTTATTTCCATTTAGCAGTGATGACAGAATGTCACAGTACAATGACTTCAAAAGTCATTTTTCCCTCTTCCCTGGTTCTGCAGTCTTGTCCCTTGAGGGCACTTCCATTGTACAGTTATATTAATTCTGCTAACTTTGAGACTTCATTGCTGACAATAGGCCTTTTGGCTTACTTGGAGTTTTACATTAAATTTCCTATCAAACCATGTCAGTCTCTGAGGTCGGAGATTCCAGGAGAAGATTTAGCTATTTTGTTTTTTGACTGCATGGTCAGGTGTTTTCAAAATTAGTTTTAGGTTTGTTTTTCCAGTGTCAGAAATAGTATTGAACTTAGTTAAAAACCCAGACAATGAATGCTCATCAGGAAAAGAACAAACAGAGATGCACCTGAACACTAAGGGCAGGTATACACTAGACCTTAAAGTCAATATTAGATATGCAATTCCAGCTACAGTCGACCTGATAGTTCAATTTTGTGCATCCCCACTAGGCACTCAAAATTGAACCCTGGAAGATAAATGCTGACAGGGTTGATCTCCCAGTAAGTGTAAATGTACCCTTAGATGTCTTCTCCATTCCAAGAGTGCAAGTACAGAACAGGTACTCTAAACCTATGCAAGTTACTCATGTTCTTCAGTCATATAAATAGGAGTAGCAGTTCTCTGTACTTTTTGTTGTTGGTGCTGTGGCTGTACTTTAAATAGCTCATCTTTCAAACAGAAAACAAAAGGCCACCCACCTTCTGAGTGCTACCTTAATATACACTTACACTCCTGTATTAATAATAATATACAGTTTACATCTTATACTCTGCATTTGCTGATCATCTCAAATTGCTTTATTAAATAGGATATATATTGTGTTTGCCATTTTACAGATAGAAAAACCAAGGCACAGAGTGTTTTGCTCACTGTCAGTGGCAGAGATAAAAAGAGAACCAAAGTCTCCTAACTACTAACCCAGCCCCATCTAAGTTAGACTATGTTGACTAGATAGAGTGTAGTTGCACAGTAATTGCACTGGTCCCAGGATACTTGAATGAGAAGTTGAGTGAGCTCATATCTTTTATTGGACCAGCTTCTGTTGATGAGACTCCAGACTAGACAGAGCCCTTCTTTTCAGGCTTGCAAGTTTGCCTCACTCACAAAACAGATGTTTGTTCAATAAAAGATACTACCTCACCCACCTTGTGTCTCTGAAATACTGTCTAGAAACAGTTAATTAAATACCTTAATTTTGGAGTTCTGAAGTACAGACATACAGTGTGAAAGTGCTTTAAGTTTTACCCCATCAAACTTGCTAATAAAGGGATCAGTGAGAGTATTGGATTTTTATACATCATCAGGTAATCACTTTCAGACCTCAAATAAAGGTTGGTTGGCAGGAACACATTTGAAATCAAAATTTGTAGCCTGCTTGTGGTGGCATTATTAATTAGGTGCTTAATTTTACATGATTTTTTGTTGTTTCTTGAAATGATGTAGCATTATGAAAACAATTGTGAAACCTCCCTTAGCTTGCAAGATTTTTAATCACAATAATTTCTATCGCACCACCACACGAAAAAAATTGTTATTTAAGGAAAATGTTGCTGAGAGCAAAATACAAATACATTTAAAATGCAATGGGAGTAAAGGGAAGCAAATGCCAGCTTAACATAATAAAGCCACATCAACAGAATAAGAGCTTGAACGGCCAGTTCAGTTTAGCAGAATTCACTAGCCCCAGCCTTTCAAGCATGCTAGGTACAAATTTACATTTCATAACCAGGTTTTCCATATTCAGACATACTAGGTTTCTTAGGTCTTCCCCCACCCTTAAAACACTGTAGATTTTAAAACTAAAACAAGATGAAGGGGACTTTGGACTTCCTCCTATCATAATAAAAATAAAAAACAAAACTCAGATATAAAACAAGTTCTATTCATTGTTCACATTAATTTTAAGACACCCAAACTAGAACTGTCTTCATTTTTAACTGATAATTATATGTTTGTACCTGTGGAAAGGAATAAGAGCCCAGCCGTATGACTGGAGAAAGATGTGCTTAGAAAGGCAATGTCGATTTGTTACTACCTGCTTGCAGTCATGAGGATAGGGAATCATTTGTGACACTCTGGGGACAATTTTGTCACCCTGACAGTAATGCTGTTATGCACCAACTTGACACACAGGATGAATCTATAAAGACAGATAAGTAACTGTGAAAGTGGCTAGGGATCAGCCTGAGTGCTACCACTCACCTGCAGTGACAAATAGATAGTCATGAAGGATTGAAAATCCTGCCCAACACAGAGATATGTCAGTCCAAAGCTAGAATACTGCATGGTTACACAAAGACTGTAGTAAAACTACACACACGCAAGAGCCCCAGGCATAAGTATGAGAAGGTTAACATCAAAGTGTACTATTTCTTCTTTGTAGTGATCTTTATTTTTTTTTTTTGTGGTTTAAAGAGAAGACTCCTCACAGCCTTTACCACCCTGGACTTGAAATGGAGTCACTCTGGATTAATGTTGGTATAATTAAAATTAGAATTTGGCCCAAAATTATTTTATTAGGAGACAGTGAAGTGGTTCTTAAGGTGTCTTTTTCTTTCTCTTTTTTTTTATACCAATAGAGGTCCCCATCTGCAAATCAAATACACACAAGTTATGATTATTAACAGAAACATTTTCCTTTTGCTCAATATTACAATTTCAGCTGCTGCTGTCAACCACAGGAACAGAAACTGTTCCTTTCCTATTTATCATGTACATTCATATGACTAATTCATACTCATTGATGGTGCATTTCTCATTAGAAGATGAATATGTTGTTGCTGACTTGAATTTTTTTTCAAGGACAGTTAGAAATTATCCCTAAAACAAAATCTTATCCTGAAGACCATTGTGGAATTTAATTACTCTGTCACTTACATTATTTTATTGTGAATATGAATATTTGGTAGCTTATCCATTGGGGAGGAAGTGAGTTTTAGATGATGACAGGAGCATTATTTATTTATTTATTTACTTATACATAAAATGATTGGCTGATTGATTGTAATTTACCCCTTTCACCTCATCCTGGTTACTTCCAGCTGAATTATGCCTTTACGGCACAGCTTGTTACTGGCGGAGCCAAAACTTAGAGAGCAGCAAAGAACTAACTGCTGCTCTCATTCCTTGCATCCTTCACATTGAGACACTTTCATTACTGTCTTGCTCTTCCCAAAAGTATAGCTCTTTGTTCCTATAGTTCCCTTTCAAACCAAGAACCCATTTTGCACATTTTCTTGGTCACCAATTGTTATCATGTACCTTTTCAGTCTTGTCTTTTTCAGACAAAACAAACCTAATTCCTTCAGTCTTCCCTCACAGGTCATGTCTTTTAGATCTGTAGTCATTTTTGTCTCTCTTCTCTGGACCTTTATCAGTTTCTCCAAATCTTTCCTGAATTGTGGCATCCAGAACTGGACACCCTGCTCCAGTGGAAGCCTAATCAGCACAGATTATCCTTGACAGGAAAATAAGTCTTGTGGATAAGGAAGAAGTAGTGGATGTGGTATACCTAGACTTTAGCAAGTCATTTGACAGGGTTTTGCATGATCTTCTTATCAATAAACTAAGTAAATACAACTTAGATCGGGCCACTATGAAGTGGGTGCATAAGTGGCTGGAAAACCATTCTCAGAGAGTAGTTATTACTGGTTTGCAGTCATGCTGGAAGAGCATAACAAGTGGGGTTCTGCAGGGATCTTTTTTTAGACCGGTTCTATTCAATATCTTTGTCAACGGTTTAGATATTGGTATAGAGAGTACGCTTATTAAGTTTGCACATGATACCAAGGTGGGAGGCATTGCAACTGCTTTGAAGGATAGGGTCAGAATTCAAAATGCTTTGGACACACTGGAGAAATGGTCTGAGGTAAACAGGGTGAAGTTTAATAAGGACAAATGCAAAGTACTCCACTTAGGAAGGAACGATCGGCTTCATCCATATAGAATCAGAAGCGACTGTCTAGCAAGGAGTATTGCAGAAAGGGATTTTGGGGTCATAGTGGACCAAAAGATAAATATGAATCAAAAGTGAGATGCTTGTACAAAAAAGCAAACCCAATTCTGGGAGGCATTAACAGGAGAGTTGAGAGCAAGACATGAGAAGTCATTCTTGCACTCATTAGGCCTCAGTTGGAGTGTTGTGTCCAGTTCTGGGCACCACATTTCAAGAAAGATGTGGAGAAGTTGGAGAAGATCCAGAGATGAGCAACAGGAATGATTAAAGGTCTAGAGAACACGAGCTATGAGGGAAGTCTGAAAGAACTGGGCTTGTTTAGTTTAGAAAAGAGAAGACTGAGAGGGGACATGATAATAGTTTTCAAGTACCTCAAAGAGGGTTACAAGGAGGAGGGAGAAAAATTGTTCTCCTTGGCCTCTGAGGATAGGACAAGGAGCAATGGGCTTAAACTGAAGTTAGGGAGGTTTAGGTTGGACATTAGGAAAAACTTCTGTCAGGATAGTCAAACACTGGAATATATTACCTAGGGAGGTTGTAGAATCTCCATTGCTGGAGGTTTTTAAGAGAAGGTTAGACAGACACCTGTTGGGGATGGTCTAGATGGTGCTTGGTCTTGGCAAGAGTGCAGGGAACTGGACTTGATGACCTCTCAAGGTCCCTTCCAGTTCTAGTGTTCTATGATTCTATAATTCTAGAGTAGAAAGAAATAATTGCTTCCTGTGTCTTGCTTTCTGCATTCCTGTTAACACATCCCATAATGATGTTTCCTTTGATATTTGTCATACTGTTGACTCATATTTAGCTTGTGGTCTGTTATGATCCCTTGATCACTTCCTGCAGTACTTCTCCCTAGACAGTCATTTTCCATTTTGTGTATATGAAACTGATTGTTCCTTTCTAAATGGAGTACTTTACATTTGTCCTTATTTAATTTAATCCCATTTACCTCAGATCATTTCTGCAGTTTGGCCAGATTATTTTGAATTGTGTTCCTATCCTGCAAAATACTTGCAACTCCTTTCATTTATTTGCCCCTTTCCAGTCTTCTGAATCTCTCCTGTCTCCTGTGACTTTTCAATGATAATAGCTAATAGAATGGGTAGGAATGTTGTCCCTAGCCTCTGTTTGTCTGAGGCTGGAAATGGATGTCAGGAGAGGGATCACACTCAGTGGTTACTTATTCTGTTCTCTCCCTCTGGGGAATCTGCCACTGATTACTGTGAGAAGACAGGATGTTGGTCTAAATGGACCTTTGGTCTGACCCAGTGTGGCCCTTCATATGTTCTTATCTTCTTCCACCTTGGTATCATGCACAAACTTTAGAGGAGTAACAGAGAGAAAACCGTGCTAGTCTATATACTATCAAAACAAAAAAAACAGTCCAGTAGCACTTTAAGGACTAACAAAATAATTTATTAGGTGATGTGCTTTCGTGAGAGGCACATTCTCTGTGGCATATTTAAATTGTTGATGAAGTTACTGAACAGAATAGGTCCCAAAACCAATCCCTGTGGAACCCCACTTGTTATGGTCTTCCAGCACGACTGTGACCCTTTGAGAACTATCCTTTGGGAAAGGTTATCCAACTAACTCAAACCTCATACAAAAACAAATGTCAGGCCCTGGTGACTTGAAGATACCTAGTAAGAATATTTTGGTTCATTGGGCTGCCCCAAAGCTTTCTGTTTCAGTTAGTTCAGCATTAACTGGCATTTCTCTACCTTGGTTCATTGCCTCGTGCATCTCCATGCTCTTCTAGAGGTTGAGTTCCTTGACCAGACTACATCATCTGTGATGCAATATGAACTTATCTTTAACAGAGCTGTACGGTACTTCATGGGAAATGTTGCACAACAAGAAATTAGGCCACCTGGAAGAATAAAGGCATCAAGATAAGGAACAAATAATTCATTTGAGGCAATATGGCACCCTAAGGAAGTGCAGTTCATTGTTAAGCTAATTCTAAGTGAAGTGCTTTGGATTAGTTGAATAAACAAAAAGGAAATTTTTTAATTCAGGAATGTCTCATGTTTCATTCCATGAAAAATTACAGTATTTCATGAACAAATATTGCAATATCAGAAGCATCCACAGGACACAAATTCTGATTTTTCTCAGCATACCAGAAAGCACTTGTTTTCTGCCTCCTGTTCCCGTTGTGGGTTGAGCTGGGTGCTGTTGGGCTGAGCTGTTATTTCCACTCAACAGCTGCAAGGTGAATCTCAGTAGGAGGAGAGAGAGTGCAGAGGACTGCTATGCTGACAATGAGCTCACCTTTTCTCTAACCCCTTCAGTGGAGACTGAGTCTCTGTCTAACACTAGCAAGCTGTTTCAAAAAATTTTCGAAAGAAGGAGGCTCTTTCAAAAGATCCCACAGAGGTGTACACACAAAAAGCATTATTTTGAAAATAAATCAAACAAATGTGGTGCTCCTTTTGAATGCGCTCGTCCATTCCCATTTCCAGAAGAATGCCATCTTTCAAAAGCTTCTTTTGAAAGAAAACACCTAGACACTCCATAGGGCCCTTTTTTTTTGGAAGACCAGTCCTCATGGCACCTGTTCTTTTGAAAGAATGAGGGCTCTTTGGACACTCTCTTTCAAAAGAGCAGATCACTCCTTTGATCCGCTTTTTTGTGTGTGTGGATGCAGTCTTTTGAAAGCAGTTCTTTCAGAAGAGGGCTTACAGAAGAGCTTCTTCCAAAAGATCTCTGTAGTGTAGATGTAGCCTGAAAGTTTTGGAGATCAAACACACAACTGCTCCCCCACCACACACACTCACACCTCTTAAATTTGGGGAGAATATGTATATGTCTTAACTACCTTCTCAATTGCATCCAAAGGGCAGTACTCTGCACCATAGGGAGCACCTTGTGGAATTCCTCTATTACTTCATAGCATGTAATGGAAACACGCTTCAGTGTGCTCTCTCCTGCATGCCCAGCAGGCTCTCCACTCTCTTTTTCAGGCATCTTGTCCCCCAGAGGTGCATGACAGGAACAGTCCTTATCCAACAGCTCCAACTGATCTTGCTACTGCAGATCTCCAAATGCTCCTATATTAACTACAGAAACACAGAGTATCTGACAAGTTACATTTTATAGGGTTTAGTTTCGAGAACTGATAATGGGATATCTGTGTATCCAATACTCACATTCCTTCAGATGCTGTGGGTTTGCCTAGGAAAGCCTTTCTGGGTGTTCTATATTTAAACATCCATTATCTGTCCCTCTGAAAGATTATACACCCATGTCAAGCCCTTTCTAGCTCCATGCCTTAATGCATCATGTATGATATAAATATTGCTAGCAGTTAATATTCCTCAGACTGTTTTTTCCAAAGTTTTCTTTTAGTTTGTCTTTTTCTTTTTTTATTCTTTTTTCTTTTTGGGTGAAGGGCATACGGAGGTATAATGGAAATCTTTTGAAGGCTCAAAAATAATGTTCTTGAATTGACATTGCAGATTGGTTAAGCACTGATTTAAAATCAGAAATTTCAGACTCTTTTGACACAGATGTCAGTTTGTGCACCCAAATGAAAAATGTTTCAGTGAACTATGACTCTGAAAGGAACTATTTTTTAAAAACGTTTTGCTCGTAAATATGGTCTTCATCCACAACTAGTACTTTCAAAATGAAAGTTTGATGAGACAAAGCTAGGGTCACAGTCTGACCTGACTTGTTCCTTAATTCTGAGGTCCAGTCCTGTTTTGCAGTGTACAGCTGCAATTTCACCACTTTTTTTTAATATTAATGAGAAGTAAATCCCAGGGTGAACACCTGATGTGATGGACAGCATATGAGTGGAATGGTAGAGCCATTTGCCATCACTAAGTTCTAGGTGACTGCTTTAGACAGTCAAAGTTAAATGTGTACACAGAAAATATGGTAGGTGCTTTTATGAAATGAAATGCCTGTGCATCTCCTACGGGTGACAGTAAGAACAGTGCTTCCTGTTTCATTCTGCTCATTTTAAAAAATCAAATACTATCAAATCTGCATTTAAAACAGGGCCCTGAATAAAATTATGTAGCTCTAGCGCATTGCTAGTGTGAACTCCTCAGTCATAAAGATGATATGGCAGATGGAAAAACTGGTAGGTGGGAAAAACATTACTTCAAGCCACTGCTCCACTTACTGGCTATGTTTGCACTACAGATGTCCTCCCTAAAATACTGATGGTTTGTTTAGCAACTGGTTAGGGCAATATTCTTCTCTGTGGCTACACAGTGCAGACCCAGAGAGTTTTATTTCACATAGTGCAGGGTGGGCCATAAGCCAGAGGCAGTTCATCAATGATAGTTCCCGGTGAAACCCTGGTGTTTTATCTATCTGCGTGACAACAGGTACAGCTGCTTGCAGCTTATGGTGGCCGCAGGTCTCCACTCCTGCCAATGGGAGCTGTGAAATCTGATGGTCCAGCTCATGCCACTTCCCATAGCTCCCATTAGCTGGGAATGGTGACTGCAGCCAGCAGGAGCTACAGGAAGCTGTTCTTGCTGACATACAGCTAAATGAAGCCCCAGTGGCTAACCCAGAGGAACCATGTCCAACCTCTGAGCTGCTTATTGTCCACCCCTAACACAGTGGCTGAAAATCTAGACAGGAGAGATCCTTTGGTATGAACTATTAATAGGCATTGAAGTAACAACATGCAATACGTAGAAATTGGGGAGGTAGAAGTAAGTAACAAAGTTATAGGTAGAAATATTCACAAAGGTCAAACCTTCAATCACACAGAGGTCATTCATATTTCTTATCCCCTTAATTATATAGTTCCATCATTATAGCTCATGCTAGATTTGCGAAAGCATATCTTCAGTACAACTGGACTATTTCTTAGCATTCCATCTGAAAAAAAAAAGAGAGACTTCTTGGTAGAGTTTCAACACTTCCGATATGCATTCCTCACAAATTTATTTCAAGCACACTGCATTTTATAGTCTTATCTACTAAATCTTTAGATTAAAACACAAGCAAAAACCAACCAACTTGAACAGGTTGAATGCCACATCTGTGCAGAAGACAGCAGCACACTTATTTATGGCTCAAAGAAATGGAGCCTAAATTAAGCAAGCTATTGCTGTAGAGTGGATAAGCGGCCATTATGAATTATCCTTAATTATAGTGATTTCCTAAACTAATAAACCTGCTAAATCTTTTATTGCAAAGGTTAGTTTACGCAGCACATATAAATTCCGCATGTGCTACGCATCAGCCACCAGCTGTCTGACAGTGTGTTGCTATTGCAGTGAGTGTTCACATAAATTTTATGTTGGTTATTTTAACAGTCAGTCCATATCACTACCCACAGATGCCAGCAGACATAAAAATTGCTCTCCAGTGAGCCTAAATATCCCTAGAAGCTAGTTGTGTCTAATGTTCCATGTAGTATTTGTACGTGAAAGCAGCAGATTGAAGAGTTATTTACAGATGAATATTTCAATCCAGTTAGTTGATATTGGCCTACTTAGCCTTCTTTGCTGGTTTATTTGTATGCTAAATAATTCACCAAAGGTTCTTGTTTACTTTCAATAGTAGTTTCTATGAAATGCAAACAAGGAAGCTAACTTTAGGTGTTCAAAAGGCTAAGCAGCCCTTTGTGTAAATGCAGGTCAGAGCTACAAACAGAATCTTGAAGACAGGCTGTCAATCACAATTTTATCCAGTTTGCATTTTTAAAAAAAAGTACTGGGATTTGCTGTTTTCATATGAATTTTTGGCAAGAGTGGAATAGGCTTAATTTATCTTTTTCACAGACAAATACGAAGTTCTTCGGTGTCTACCGTTAACCAGACAGTGCTGGCAGGGTATTGCCCAGTGTAGACTGTTACAAGGTTTCTTCCCAGTGCACTGGGCTAGCAGGTGCACTGGAAATAGTTTTTCTGTGATTCAGGGGAAGTAGACTTGAAAAGACTGGAGATAACAAGCTTCCTCCATTTCAAGCCACAGCCCTATCTGGATCACAGAGAGTTCATCCACAGTGCTAACTTTTTATATCATAATATTGATTCTATCATTTTTACTGGTTATAATAGAAATTGCTGTATTGATATTTACTCAATATCTCAGTGTGCAAAAGCTGTAGAATACTTTGTAATAGCTATTGATGTACCTCTCTTGTTCACCATCTCCTCCATCAGCCTATTTCACCCAAATGATATTCAGAAGCAGCAATGGTTTCTTGCTATTGATTTCAGATTGTTTCCATAACATACTTCTAAAGACCATAGCACACGTGCAACATCTGGCTATGGTGCCATTTTGATCTTTATAGTAAGAATGTGAACCATGCATATTAAAACTGAAACTTTTTAGTGTTTACAAGGGCAAGCTTTGCTTCAATAATGCTTGCTACCAGCTTTCGCAGGTTAAGAAAGATGGGGCAAATTCAATTTTTGGATGGGGGAGGGGCATTTAAGGAACAATGTAGTACTTTCCTAAGAGAAGTTAGATATTTTTAAGTAGCATTCATCTGTTTGATTCATATATTAATGAATATTCCAGCATGGTTCTAGAGAACACTGCGTTGTCAGAGATGTGTACATGCCCACGCACACACATATATACATACACTCACACAAACACTGCTGTCTTTTGTGTGTGTGTGTGTGAGCGAGAGGGAGAGAGAGAGATATGTGAAATTGAGGTATTAGCTATTGTAGTCATTAAAGGTCCAAGTATATTGTTTGCAAAATAAAGTCTCCTGAGTAAATTCCAACTTGACTGATTTCTAGAGTTGGGTGAATACTGAAAACATTTTCTACACCTATTTATTGGAAAGATTGAAAGATTTTGCTTTGGCTATATTCAAGCCCCTTTTGTGTTTGCTTACAACAAGTATTTCTACAAATAAATTTATTGGAAGGAGTGTTCACTGAAACAGCTTACCTTAAGGGTACATCAGGAGTATCCATAGTATGAAAATTTCAAATGTGTAAATGTAAGTATTTGCAACAGAAACTATCCACCCAGGGAATAGAAACATACCGTAGCATCTATCAGAATTAACCAGCAGATCTTTTATGATATAAATCGAAAACTCTCATGTACAATCTACAGATAAAGAATTATTCACAGACTCTAGTTGGTGAATTATTTCAAATGGTGAACAAATTCAACAACCTCTCCATTTGGTTTCAGTTGGATATAGCCTTCTGCAATTGTTTTACTCCATTTTGTACTGCTGTTGAGCAGTGGAAGTATTATATTGGTTTTATATTTGTGTGTGCGCATGCACGTGAGTTTAAAACATAAAATACAGGCCCTGGCCTGACCTTAGATCCTTAGCACTTTGCCTGTGTGAGGAGGACCAAGACAACAAGGCAGAATTGGTGGTTAGATCCTCAGCTGGTGTAAATCTGCCTAGCTCTGCTAATGTCAATTTAGTTACACCAGTTTACAGCACCCCAGGATTTTGCTGGAGCGTTTATCAGTTTAAGTTTGTGAAGTGCTTTTAGGATCCTTTGGGATGAAAGGCACTATATAAATATAACATCTTTTATCAGTTAGAAAGATTTTTCTTACCCACTGGCAGCAGTACTTATTTGTTGTACTCAACTTACATATTAAGCATAGAAAAAAGAATTTTCCACAAATAATGAGACCATTCATCAACCATCTATATACAGGGATTCAGAAGGAAGAAAATTAAAAACACCTCACCATAAAGCATCATTCATTTAAACACTGTGGCTAGAGTTTTTGAAAGGTCTAAGTAATTTTAATATGTTAAATTAAAAGTAATCAAATCTCATGCTGCCAAGTGAAAACTGATTGCTGCAGGGGGGCAAGAAATACTTGAAAATACTGCATAGCTGCTGTGGCTTTATTTCTTCCTTTGTATTAACCGCTACCAGATTTAACAGGCCACTGGTATAATCTTGTCTAGCAAATCCCATATTACTGTGGCCACTTACGGAATTTGATATCCATGAAAGATACCCCAGAAGCTGCTCTTTGAAGAATAAAATAATAGCTATCAAACTTGCTGTGAAGAAACCTCTTCTTTATTGTTCTCTGTGCTTTTTATGAAAAATCTAAGTTGGGGTGAGCGAACTTTTTATGGTGGGCTCCAGTTTTCATCCCTGCAATTAGAGCACCACCCTGCCAACCTGCCTAATGTAATCCAAACCGATGGAAATTTTAGTTATGTTCAAATGAAAAAAAAAAACTTTTGGCACATGTAGGAAACTCTGTAGAATGTGAAAACTTTATTAATAAGTAAATAAATTTGAATACACAGACATAAAACCAGTAACATATGTCAGCATTTTGAATTAAATGGATGAGCCTGAGACCCAGCAGCCCCTACTTTCTTCACCCCTAATCTAAGCCAATGTTTAAAGTCACCTTAAGGGGAGGAAACATGTAAGCCACCTACATAGTCCCAGTGAAAACCAGTGGGCATTTATTCTCCTAAGCCACTTAAACACTTTAGAAAATCACCCCTTATATTAAGAGAAATGGAGAACTTCAAGAACTTTTGTAAAGATACAATGATTGTATACTTAACTATAGAGATACTTTAGCTTTGTGTGTCAAGAATTGGGATGGTTTCATAAAGAGACCAGCTAGATTTGCCAAAATGTCATAAGATAAGTTCAGCCCTGGTGCAACTTTACTGTGTTCAGTGAAGTTGGATTCAGGGAACTGGACTTGTCCCCACAGAATATTAGATCTTATGTATGTTATGAGACCTTAGTGCTCCTGAAAAACTAAGCTGAAAATATAGCAGCTGCCACTGCCAGTCTTAAGAAAAATGTGTTTAACTGATAAAAGATGCTACTTGTATGTAGTGCCTTTCATCCTAAAAGCTGTACATAAACTTGAATTTTAAAATACACAAAATATACATGAAGTCCAAAATATGTACACCCTAAAAATCAGTTCAGATTTGCCACCCGGTTTCTCGAGAATGCCAAAGATTTATTTATAAATAATTTCCATGTATGAAATATCTTTATTCCATCCAGTCATCTGTGGATCTGAATGGCAAGCTGTTAATAAAAGAAGTTAAATTGCAGACTTTAGGCAATGAACAGAAGTTATCTTTTATAAGTACATATTTTTAAGTCAACTGAATGTCTGAAATCTCACATTCTAGAAAGGGAAAATCACAATATATTTGGGCCTGATTCTGCACACCCAGCTCAGTCAAAACTCCAACTGATGTCAATGGAAATTTTGTCTGAGTAAAGAGCGCAAGATCAGGCCCTTTATTCATAATTTAATTAGACAGAAGTCTGGAATTTGAACACTTGAAAATAGCATATAAGTGGAGGCAGACAAGCATCCTTGAACAACTAATTCACTCGCATAACACATCTTTGAACTGTCTAAGTACTACTGCTAAGTGCTACATGCTACCAACAAGAGTAAATACTGCAAACAGAAGGAAGAGATGGATGGAGTTGCTGTGAACAAAGTAAAAAGATTACAAGACAGCCCATCTGCTAAAGCTGTGAACAGTGTACCTGTCACCTCCAGTTATAAACTAGAGGCAGCCCTACCTCATAGCAACCATACAGGCCAGTTTATTACCACCACAAGAAGGGAAGAAGCAAACTTAGGCCTTCACTTTCCATCTGACATTGTGTCAAAATATCAGCTTCAAGGCATCTCATGGACAGAAGAGTGAAGATGAGCTGAGTATAAATGCTAACAAGAAAGAAACTAAAAGCATCCACAAGCTCAGTGAAACTAAATGGCTATTCCTGCTGAATAACTATGAAAGGAATAGAAAAAAAAACCTGGCTGTCAGGTGGAGAGCAGAGCACTGTCAGAAAATGAACATGGACTAGCTATGGCAACAGGAGAAATAAATATTAAGTCATTTTGGTATTCTGAAGATATTAATCTTCTATTTCTCATATCTATTTAAATGCACAGTAATCTATTTATGTTGTTTTAGTGTAGCATGCTTAAGAAGGCACTTCAAAAATGCTTTAAATTGGCCACCTCATTCTCCTTCAGTTGCTCCTGTTACCTTGGAAGCTATCTGTTCTCTCCCATTCCCCCCCGTTATTTGCCTCATGCTCTCACATCCACAGTATGGAATCACTCACATTCCTTCTTTCTCTTTAGTTATCATCCTCAATGTCAGGTGCAATAGTCACAGGGTTTACTGTTGTTATGGTGGTGTACTTTAGCTAGCATCACTTGGAGAAGGGACGAATTGGATGCGTACAGGATGCGGACCATCTTAACATTGATTTGGAGGTGTAGGTTAGATAATGCTGACATCACAGATTGATGTCGCTTTAAAACAGTGCCTAGTGCAGAACCATGGGAGGAATAAAAAATATTGACTTAACACGTTTGTGCAGATGGCCCACTGGAGAATTCCTGTGCATTAATGGGATCCATCAATTTAGGTGTTCTTTAATTATTCTAATTCCACGCTTCACAGCTGGAAACAGGTCTTATCAGCTCCTCTGTTCCTGGTACCCGAGTATTCGGCACTTTCTTCAGAGAGGAGATAACACTGAGTGCAGACACTTTCATCTATTTTTCATCATCACATCTTGACCTCCTGTTCAGTAATTAAAATTTTTGATTATAGACTAATTTCCCTATGCAGCATGGTGGTGAAATTGAACAGGGACTCGATTAATGGACCAACTCAGAGGCCAAGAAGCTATTTGGCTGTTTAGTAAAATACACACTGGCAAAATAAAGTTGATGGTTTTGTTCGTGTTTAACCCCTCACCTTGGTACTATCAATAGATTGAAGACATCATTTGTATCTGCAAGTGTTTGTTTAATTAAGACCTCCTAAAAATCTTTGCTATTGATTCATTCCATTATCGTATTGATTAACTGCACTGGATCATGTACTTGCTCTTTAGTTTCAGCCGGCTGTCATTCCCCACAGATGTGAACAGTAAGCAATGTTCAGCATCCATATCTGCCAAAGTGTCTTGTGTTTTAATGAAGTACTGGTGGCAGTTCTCTGTATTACACGAGAAAAGCCAGTTGTTTCCTGCTGGTGGTGTGACCAAGCATAAATGTTTTCTTCCAGTTATTCATAAAGCAGCTGGTTCCTAGGGAACGTTAGCAAGTTGTGCTTTGCATTTGTATGTAAAAATCTAGAGGTTTCAAGTCAGAGCAGCAAATTATTGCAGGTGACTTGCATGTTTAAATTTCCACACTATTGTGTTTTATTTGTCCATGTTGAAGAGCTGTGCAGAGCATAATATTTGTAACTTGATTTAGCATGTTTATATCACCTCTTTGAGACTGCTGCATGAACTGGAATTAATATAGATGTATGCCTGACAAAACTGCACATTTATTTAGTTCTTTTAAGTGGCTCAGGAAATTAATTTAGTCAGCAGCACTGTGAAGATGGGTTCTCCAGTTCACTTTTGCCAAGCTGGATGGAATTCGCTCCTGCTTGTCAGCTTTGGATTGTGTTTTTCATAGGATGAAAGCCCTTTTTCACAAGGTGACGGTATAGTGACTATGTCTTGCTTTGCTGTTTGGGCTCAGTGAGAGAATCAGGATTCTTACTCCACATACCAGTGGAGGCTCTCTGCCTTGCAGAAGAATTGAGGCTACATTATACCTATTTGCCCCTTCGTGCCTCCCTCACCTCTACCCTCCCCCCAAAAAGAAAAAGTGGATTTGAGTACAGGTCTTACAGCAAACTGCTCATGCATTTGATCAGATTCGTTGGAGCAGGCACAAGAAACAAACAGGAGGCCATGACAGGCAATAGTGTTATGGTGATCGGAAGAAAGGGAAGAGTTCAGTAAAATGTAGGCAAGGAATATAACCCTGCAATTTCTCATTCTGCTCTGATATTTGAATGACAGTCCAGATTGGTCTAATATATGCATTCATTAGTGGACTATTTCACCGGAAGTAAGGCATGTATTGTTTACTTTCATGTGCGGTGCTTCCTTGAGATTTCCAATACACTTTACATACTGTGGGTGGTCTGTGAATAAGCGCTGGTGGGTTCTTTGTCGCCATTGTGAAGGGGAGGTCTCAGAAACTCCCTGCGTGACAATAGCACAATGTTCTTCTTCCCAGCTGGATTTAAAATGAAAACTTCACCAGTTGACTTGTTTTAGAATTATAGCTCAATCCAAGCTTTAATGTTTAGTTAAGTTTATATTTCTGCTTGCATGCACTGTTAATTTCAGGCAAACCTTCAGCTTTATCTTGGCAGAGAAACTGATTTTGTTGGGTTTCCTACTTCCTGTTAAATGAATTAATACCAAAAAAATCCAAAGGACAAATGGCTGCTTTCTGAATACTTTTTGGAATTTTGATGACATCTCTACATACTGATGCAATGCTTGTGATGCTTTAACATGGCAAGTTTGAGTTCTTTGGGTTACTTCTAACTACATAAATGCCTAAGTGGTGTCATAAAGAGAAAAACACCTATATAGAGTTTTGAATGTCTTCTTAAATCCAGCAGCTAGAAACTTTTCCACAATAATTTTATTTTCTGCAATTATTGTGTAATGTCACACAATAATTTTAATTTTCTTTGGGATAAAATTATGCTGCTATATTTAATATTTTACTTAAGTTATGCTGCTATACCTTACATTTTTCCTGTACAATTTAGGAGATACTTTGATCTTTTGTTGATAAATGTGTAATTTTTTTAATACATGCACACACCTTAAAAGGTAAAATTTTGACCGACTTTGTGGAATTTTGTGAGAGAGGGTGTGGAGGGAATACTTTGCTTCTGGAATCCCCACCCGGTGAATTCTTTCTGTCTAATAAGATTCAGTCTGGATAATATTGCTCATCTCCCAGATATTTAGAAAAGGACACAATCTCTCCTTCCTCAGAGAGTAGCTTGATTAGTTGGAACATGTTTTATTTATGCTAGTTGGTGTGTTATATGTCAGTGAAGAAAACCAATAGACCACAACATCGAAGAGCTGAATTTTTCGATTATTTATATAAGTTATTAGTTCCATGGTCAAGCATATCGCTTGAGGTAGTCCGTCTCCTACTGCAGATTTAGTTTCTATATATGTTTGGCCTCCTTTACTCACAAGCCTCCACCTATTGGTTGAGTTTCTTGGCTCTTCAGTCTGTGTCTGGCTAGCATGGTTGTCTGCTCTCTCCCTGGTCCTCTCAGGGTTTTTGCGCCTGCCAAGATTAGTGGACAGAGCCGTTACTACACTGCAAAAAAAAATTTGGCCAGCTTCTGAACAGTGGCTGGAATACAGGAAGAAAGCTCTGTGTGTGCCTTCTTACTTATTCACTCACATAACGTCTGGTTGCACTGAGTAATAATTACTCACATAAGGTGAGAAGAGAGATGTTTATATCAGGGCACTGGTCATCAGAAAGTCCCAACTCCAGATCTTGGGTTGGATGTAGACATCCTTAGTTGCCTTAAAAAAACCATTTAATCTTCTGGGACTCAGTTTCCCAAACTGATGGTCCTGATGTTAGTAATAAACATAAGTCTGAGTGAAGATTAGAACTGACAAGGGAATGATTTTCCTGTCCTGGGAAAAATGTCAAGTTTTTGAAAAAAAAAATGTCCATCCCCAATTATGTCAACTGGTTAAAATTGCAACTTTTTTCACACACTAATGATCCAAGCAAAATTTCAGTTCAGGTTCATCAAAATGTTAGTTTTCATCAATTTGCAAAATTTGGTTTGAGTTTTATCTTTTTTAGTTTTTATTTTTTGTAATATAATTAGATTAAATTTTAAAATAAAAAGTTGTTTAAAATATAAAACTGTGATTTTTTTGTTCTCAAAATATCAAAAGGGGAACTTTAAAATTTTCAGAACAAATATTCTCCGTCTTTTTTCAGCAGGAGACATTTTTGAAAATTGATTCTTTCCTACAATCAGTTTCAGTTTTGATGAATTGATTAATTTCTTTTTAAAAAAATTTGGTTTTTTTGGGTTTTTTTTTTTGTAAAAGTCCCATCTAGTGCTAGTGAAGAACATTATTTATAATTAACTAAATCCTTATCTCCCTATTGGCATGACTAGTCAAGAGGAATGATCCTTAGAATGTAGCAAGTAGCATTTGATACTTCACATATGGGCTGTGTCCACATCAGCCCCCTTCTTCCAAGGGGGCGTGCTAATCAGCCTGAGCAGAGGATAATAATGAACTGCTGCGAGGAATATGCAGCACCACATTAGGCTAATTCTCCCTGCGCCAATTTCACAGTTGCAAACTTCAAAGCAATGGCATGCCGTGTAACCACTGGCACTTCGAAGTACCCAGGCACTTTGAAGTTGTCTGGGTACTTCGAAGTGCCACTGGCTACATGGCATGCCGGTGCTTCGAAGTTTGCAACTTCGAAGTTTCCGCAGGGAGAATTATCCTAATGCGGTGCTACATATTCATCACAGCACTTCATTATTATTCCCTGCTCAAGCTGATTAACATGCCCCCTTCAAAGAAGGGGGCTGGTGTAGACACAGCCATAAAATGCTTTGAACCTAGAAGTATTGCTATTGTTCATTCACAGCACTGTTAATTGTCTATGATTTTTTTAAAGTATGAAAAAAAATCTTGTCAGTCCTAAAGAGTTAACTTTTCCCAAACACCAACATTTATTACAGTTGTCAAAAAAGAAGCCAACTCAGTGTTATTGTTTTGATTATTGAGATTCAGCCACAGATCAACTGAGCA
Organism: Carettochelys insculpta; assembly: GCF_033958435.1. Taxonomy (NCBI): domain Eukaryota; kingdom Metazoa; phylum Chordata; order Testudines; family Carettochelyidae; genus Carettochelys; species Carettochelys insculpta. The sequence goes on along the minus strand of NC_134150.1, from coordinate 12,048,717 downwards.
ATTAAAATCTCTAAATAAAATTCCCTGAATTGTCAAACAAAGAATGAGTTCCAGTGGGAATGGTCTATTTTTAAAGTTGAAATTTCTCTTTGTAACATCTTTGCCAGTAAATGGTTTTGTTAATTGGAACATAGAGAAATATTTTACCAGTTTAACTATGCATGACATCCTAATAAGATTGTGATGACAAGTTTTCCTTTTACTCAAGGTGAAGTTACTGCACTTGTATAATAAATATGTGGTCTCATGTTTCTTTATGTCACATCAGTTACAAACAGCTATTTAGATGTAATTAAATAATGTCTTTATTGTTGACACTCAGCAAAAGGGTCTGAAATATTTAGAAGTCTGAGGAGAAAGAAAAGAACTCTTTTAAATCAGTTGTAGAAATAACAGGGTAATTCAGAATTTGAAGAAGGTACGGGGAAGATCTGATTTACACATTAAATAATCATTTTCTCTAAAAATCTGATCTGTGAACTTGAGGGATAATTGACCCTGATAATGCTTTCTATGTATTACCTCAGAGAATAACTCTGATCACAGTAAATGGGAGTAATGTAAAGATGGCAAAATAGATAGGTATAACATATTTTAAAAGACTATCTAGCACTGGGCATACTAGAAGCAAATACTGACAACTTTAGTTTGACCCATAATTTAAATTTAAAAATAAAACATAAACATGATTGAAGAATTTCCATTAAAGATCCAGTAAAACAGTTAAAATAAAATAATATCCACAGAACATTGAGAATGGTTTCTCTGAAACAGAATTTGAATCAACAAATAAGTTTCCAAAACACTTTTTATGCTCAGAGAAGCCATTGTGCCTGAATGTGCCTAATTACAACTGATGATGGACAGTATTTGTATTTTTAATAGAACCTTTTGAGCATTTGATCGAGGATTTAGTATTTTGATGTTTTAACTGTGCCGTATATTTAGACCTGTCCTGTGAAATTCACTACTATAGCCTCTACTCATCTGAGTGATTTCCTGAATCCCACTGCAAATTTGACATTGTAATAATAGTATCTTAATGAACCACATTTAAAGTATTAGAATAGACTTTGCTAACTCAGCTAAATTACAGCCAAGTAACATTTTCCAGCTGCTGTAATTCAGAGGCATAGCTGATATTCCATCCTTTAAATTAGCTTGGTATTTTAACGTATAAGAAGATACACCAGGAGTTCAGATAATACGGTCATTATCAGAGTATGGAAATCTGGATACAGTTGTTAATCAGTATTAGCAGCCCTGCATGTTAAAAACATTGTGAGTTGGACCTCAAAAAAACATCACCATCAGAGGGACTTTAAAACCATGAGATTTAAAAATGCGCGCATTTAATTTTTTTTTACTTTATTTTGCCTTCTTGTTTCTGCCCCTTTAAGGTACACTCTTGTCCCATTTCAAGCTACACTAGGGCTACAAAGTGGGGTGGGGGATTCTCTGTAAGGTTTGGCTCATAAGAGTTTTTCTTTATTTGTTCTGTGGCAGATTGCCCCACAGCAGAGCACACTTACAGGTCTTGCAGGATCCCTATGAGCTGTAGGAGGTCAGTATCATCAGTGAGAAGACCCCATGCTGCTGCATGATTCTTCACAGTTTCATGGCCAGGATTATTCCAGCTTTTCTCTAAAAGAGAATTTGCATGCTGGATGGCCCAGTGGAACACTAATACAGCCTGTGAACTTAACAACTTTCACTGGAGAACTCAGTTCTCCTAACTCTCCCAGCTACAGATCCCTGGAACCTCCGTGTCTCTTCTGGGCTTCAGAGGCAGAGTAAGACACTGCTGTAGACATAGCTGATTTTCATCTCCCTTTCACAGAGGAATACCCACAGTACTACTGCTGAAACACAGTGACTTTTTCCTTATCCCTCTATCCCCACCTTTTGTATTGCAAGTTTATTTAATCTAGCCTCTGAATTTCACCAAGACATGCTATCTTGTGACTTAGCTCAAATCAAAGAATAATAGTAGCTGTGGTTTTTCCCCTGCAGTTACTGTATCTCTCTAGAGAAAAGCAGCTGGCATCTTACTTGGTAACATAGGGATGCCTCATCGTCAACAACCATGGGCTCAGTGCCCGTTGGTGTCCGATACCTCCCTCACTATTTCCTTCCATCTTTCCCTGTACAGTGCAGAGTGGCTTAGTTTCTTTTGACTAGCTCCGCACCACTCTACAATATCATCTATCCATTCTCTGTGGAATCTGCCTCTCCTATTCGAACCATCCATTATGCTGAATACCAGTGTCTTGATTTTTCGTTCATCATTCATTCTGCAGATGTGCCCAAATGGCTGTAACTTCTGCAGTAGGTTCTTTCAGGTATGTCTTCCTATATAATTCCTTGTTGGTGACCTTCTGCATCCATCCTTTTCTTAGGATCTTTTTGTAACAACTCCTCTTGAATGCCAATATCCTTCTCTGTGAATCTTTCATTATCATCCACGTCTCACATTCCTACCACATGTTGCTGAATACACATTTTTCAGATGCTCAGCTTTGTTCCTAATGGCTTTGCTTTTCCAGATCTTATCCATCGCCTTCAAACTCACTCTTTCTTTTGCTATTCTAGTCACTATTTCCTTCTTACAGTCTAGATCATACATTGTTGCTTCCCAGATATGTGAACTTCTCTATATTCTCTAGTTTGATCCCGTCTACGCTGATCTTCCTTCCTATTTTCTGATCTCCAATACCATTGTTTTTGTTATATTGATATAGATAGTCTGTACCTCTTCCCTTCCTTGTTTAGCACCTGCACCTTGTTGATAGCTTCTGTTCATCTTCTTCAACGATAACTATGTCATCCATGATCCTCCAGTTGTTGATTCTCATCCTGTGAACGCATATCTCTTCTACCTCTTCCTTAGTCTTGTCCATTGCTCTCTCTAGGTTTATGATGAAGATACTTGGCAATATCAGATCTTCTTGTTTCGTACTTCCACTCATTTTAAACAAAATTTCCATCTCTCCGCATGTTCTCACTGCTGCCTCTGCAGTGTAGTTGATATCCTTCAGTCTGCTATCCACTCCGTATGACTAAAACACTGCCCAAGTCACTTTCTGATCTATACTGTCAAATGCCTTCTGAGAATGGATGAAGCAAGTGTAGATGTTCTTGTACTTTCGTCAAGCTTTCTCATCTACATCTGGGTGCATCTACACTTGCAATCCTCTTTCGAAAGAGGTATGCAAATAAGGTAAATCAAAAATGAAATGAGGTAAACATTTGCATATTTGGCACCTCATTTGCAAATTCTTTTTTCGAAAGAAGAAAGCCAGTGTAGATGCTGCTCTTTCGAAAGTAAACCCATCTTCGAAAGAATCTTCCTTCCCTTTATTTAATAATATAATATAATTTAATAATTTAATATAAGCACATACACCGCAGCACTTTATTAGTAGTCTCCCAACACCCTAATTCCCATTCCCCCTTCAAAGTTGTGGGCTAGTCTAGACACAGCCTATATGTTGCAACACATTATGTAAATGTGGAACAAACAACCAGAAAAAGCATCCGACCACCAATTAAACGGCCTGGTAAAGGAATTAAAATAATTAAAGAAATAGAACATGGTGTTCTGAGAGTCACTGATTTATGGAATAATACAGTAATACACCATCTATCCACACTGCTAAAGTTACCTGCCCCTCCATCTTCTATTGAATATTATTAGGCCATATTACTATGACTTCATTTCATTTTAGGAAAATTAGGCATGAACTAAGTTATGCATATTCTTTGCCATTTTTATTGTCGTGGACTGTTTTTACTGATTCCTAGTATTGCTAGTAATTTACTAGACCGGGGTCAGCAACCTGCAGCTCTGGAGCCACATGTGGCTCTTTAAGGACTTTTTTGTGGCTCCTGACTCTCTAATTGTGAAAAAAAGGAAAACAAACAAACAAACAAAAAACCCCTCCTGATTATTTTCAATAAATAGTGAATGTCTAAAAGCCCAACAATGAACAACTCATATCTAAATAGCAAACATGTGATCTCGATACATTGAATAATTCCCTTGTAATATGTGTAGTGCGTTGTGGATATGATACTGTATCTGTGTTTTGATTGTGTTGCTAACAAAGTCTTGATTTTGAAAAGGAAAAGGAAATTTATGGCATTCCTGCTGTGAAGGGCAAGATGCTGAAATTAAATGTGAAGTAAAATTGACTTTCTGAAAGTGGGTTCATGAGTGAAAGTCGGGAAGATAGTGGTACAAACGCACACGTGTAAAGTGTGAGGAGGTAGAATATGTAAAAGGTTTGTGAACGTCCTGCTGTAAACATGTTTCACATTATAAATCATAGTGGCCATGTCAACACTAGCCCAAAACTTTGAAATGGCCATGCAAATGGCCATTTTGAAGATTACTAATGAAGCTCTAAAATACATATTCAGCTCCTCATTAGCTTGCGGGCAGCCGTGGCACTTTGAAATTCCCATGGCTTGCTGCCGCGCGGCTTGTCCAGATGGGGGTCCTTTTCAAAAGGAACCCACCAGCTTTGAAATCCCCTTATTCCTATCTGCTGATAGGAAGAAGAGGATTTCGAAGTTCTCAGGGTCCTTCCAAAAAGGACCTGTGTCTGGACAAGCAGCGCGGCAGTGAGCTGTGGCAATTTCAAAGTGCCACGGCCGCCTGCATGCTAAGGAGGCGCTGAATATGTATTTCAGCGCTTCATTAGTAATCTTCATTTGCATGGCCATTTTGAAGTTTTGGGCTAGTGTAGACATAGCCAGTGTGTATGCAGTTCTTAAAATAGGGGATTACAAAATGTATGGTTTGACGTTATTTATTAAAGACCATTTCTTATTCGCATGCAGTGTGGCTCTTGGATTATTGAGTTTTTACCGAATTCAGTAAAAATGGCTTTTCTTGCTATTTTGGTTGCTGATCCCTGTACTAAGCCTTTCCAAACAGCAACAAAGTCATGATCCTTCCCGCATATACAATTATGGGCCAGGATCTTGCACAGCACTGAGAGCCTAGACCTGCTCACACGCAACTCATAAGCATGTTGTTAGCTTTGAGATCATGAGTAATCCCATTGAAAAATGCACATTTGAAATGTAGTGCATGCTTATGTGTTTTGCTGGATCTGGGTCAAAGTACACAGCACTTAGCAGAATTAAGCCTATATGGCTTGTAAATTGTACAGTTGACTCAGACATATTCAAGTCTGATAAAGTGTAACTTTGCTAGCCTCACTTTAACTTTAAACATGATATCTGTTGCGCAGTCCACCATTGTGTGTGCGTCTGTGAATATGTATGTGTGTGTGTTTGTCATATACTCTTACTCCATTTTTGAGGAGGTAATTCTGGTTTTTAACAAATATTAACATTCCAGAGTGTTTGTCTTTTTAATTTCTGATTGCATCCTGGTAATTTCTATAGCTATGGACTACATTTTTTATTGTAAGTTTTATTTAGTAATTGTTGTTTCATGCACAGTTAATTAAGTCTACTATCTAAATTGAACAGAAAATAATGGGGTTAAAGACTATAAAAGACTTTGATGCAGATAGGACTTATTGGTCATAAGAATTTGAGATCAAATCTACAAGCAGTATCCTGCTCATATTTCTCTTTTAGGCTGCTGTACCCTGGCTCTTTGAAAGTGGCCCATTATTTCCTACCCATTTATTACAGTGTCCTGTTTGTTGGCAACTTGCCCACTGTTTAAAGTTACTTTCATTAATTAACTGTAAGTTAATTTCTTTGCAAGAAAAATCTCTAATCTCATTATGCTGTCTGTAAAGCTGAATGCTTCAGTTTTCCTATTCTACTTTGATAGCACAGTAAAAAGCATATTCTTTAACTTCACTCTGAGGGTTAATTTGATAGTCCTTGAAAGAGTGATAGTTTGGGTAATGATAAAGTAACACACTTTTTTAGAAGAAAGTAAATCCATTGTCTGATTCAGCTATGGAATGTGGTCAATGTCCTTAAAATAACCTGTGTCCCATTGATTACTTCACCATGCTACATGAAAGAATTATTTTCGCAGGCTACCTAATCTCCTAGCTAAACACACAATCAAGTCACTGATGAGTAGACAAAAACATTTTGCCTGCTCGGTGTCACTCTGGATTCTCTTTTTTCTATAGGATGCTTGCATATTTTAGGGAACAGCTCCTGCATGTGCTATGATTGTCCTTTGTTACTTTGTAATTCTTTATCAGGGCTACATGTTTAAAAGTTTACTTGCTGATCCATAACTCCTGTGTACTAGACTTGTGCTTAGGGTTGTTTCTTCCCAGACTAGATTGACCTAGTCAGTTTTTAGATGGCTATTACCACTACACAGGAACAATGGTCAAATTTCATATGTTGCACATACTGTGAATTTAATGTTTTTTTCCCATTGCACTTCATCTCCCTAATGCTATCTGAAGTATTTTGAGACATATGCAGTCCTGTCTTTCTGTCTTTTAGAGTTAACTTCAATTTGAGCAGTAAAATCTGGGTGCTTTTTAGAGCGTTAAATTCAGCGAGTTGAAATTTGTCAGGATGTCTTTGAGGACTACCAGGTGTATGTCAGTTAGTGGGAAAGTTACTCCACAGGTAACTCAAATCTCTGTGAGCAAGTCAAGTACATGAAGAAGCCATTTGTATCCCACTGAGTACCGTAATGCTGAATGCGTTGCCGAGATTTACAGAAGCCTGATCTGTGCCGCTGATGAGATGGCTGTAGCAGGGTAGCAACAGTCTGACCCAAATCATTGTTTCTTATGCCTCAAATACCATGGCCATCTCTCTAGATTTTTTTCCCCTGGGTCACAGTTTACTACAAAGGGTGTATTTTATTCAACAAGGCAGTTGGAAATCAGTTAGGTGGAAGAGCTCAAGAAGGAAAAGCAGGTGCCTCTTGGGCACACAGTAGAAGCAATGGGTCAAAGGTAATATATTGGTAAAGGTCCTCAATGTCTGTTTTTGAATCTTACTTATGGCTAGGTCCAGTGTTTTTAAATGGAAGTATTGTCAATGATATTGATTAGTTGATCTGATAATCCAGCAAGCTCCCTGATGTGTTAAATATCCTCCTTTCACATAGCTCTAAGTGTGGAAGAAACGTGTGTGACTGCAGGAGCAACTCTCAGTTTGACTACCTGGGATCAAATAGTGCGAATTAGCCATTTGCCAGTCGCTTTTAACTCTTCCCAGTAACACATCAGCATCTGTATCATGTAAACCTTTTTAGTACCCTCGTGGTTTGTAGGATTTTACATTTAGGCATTCCTTGAAATATCTGGAATAAAATTTCACCACATCCAAGGTATATACATGGGATCCCAAGAAACATTAAATTCAGCTTATAGTTATTTTCAAAGCAGATGGACAAAATCTTGCAATAGCACAGCTTTTAAGGAATTGTTTCTTCAGGGGGCAGGGGTAGCTCAGTGGTTTGCACATTGGCCTGCTAAACACCAGGTTGTAAATTCAATCCTTGAGGAGACCACTTAGGGATTGGGGCAGATAGATGTCAGGGAAGGTGCTTGGTCCTGCCAAGAGGTCAGGGAACTGGATTAGATGACCTCCCCAGGTCCCTTCCAATTTCTAGAAGGTATACATCTCCAATTAAAGATTAAAAACCAAAGTATAAATGTCTCATTTGTTCTGCTAATATTACTAATTTATAATAAGCAATTGAAGTTTTATTATAAAGTATTGTTAACTAGCAGAGAATGTCACTCCACCTTTAATTCATCTCAATGCTCCTATGTTTTGTGCACTTGGCCAGGCCTGCTTTTATAAGTCTCTCACAGTAATGACACTGAGTGAGAAAGCAATGGCAAAATACATTACAACTGGATCTACACTAGAGAGTTTTATTGACAGAAGGGGCCTAATAATTCAGGGAGCATCTGCACACTTACAGCATTCTGTCGACAAAGTCTCGACAGAACTCTGAATTTTCCTTTGTCGGAGGGGTAGCCGTGTTAGTCTGGATCTGTAACAGCAACGAAGGGTGCTGTGGCACCTTATAGACTAACAGAAAAGTTTTGAGCATGAGCTTTCATGAGCACAGACTCCCTTCATCAGATGCTGGTCTTGGAAATCTGCAGGGCCAGGTATACATAAGCCAGAGCAAGGATGGGGATAATAAGGTTAGCTCAGTCAGCAAGGGTGAGGCTTACTACCAGCAGTTGATCTGGAGGTGTGAACACCAAGGGAGGGGAAGCTGCTTTTGTATTTAGCCAGCCATTCACAGTCTTTGTTTAAGCCTGAGCTGAGGGTGTCGAATTTGCAGATGAATTGTAGCTCAGCAATTTCTCTTTGGAGTCTGGTCCTGAAATTTCTTTGATGTAGGATAGCTACTGTTAAGTCTGCTACTGTGTGGCCTGGGAGATTGAAGTGCTGTCCTACGGGTTTTTGTATATTGCCATTTCTGATATCTGATTTGTGTGCGTTTATTCTTTTACGTAGAGACTGTCCAGTTTGTCCGACGTATATAGCAGAGGGGCATTGCTGGCACATGAATTTTCCTTGACAGTATTATCCCTCAAAAATTTGAGGCATAACAATCTCTGGACAGAGTACTGTTGACAAAAGCGCAGTGTAGACAGTTCTGTCGACACAGGGTTCCGGTTGCTAAGTGGCCCTCTTTTTAGAGTTGCCATTCTGCTGTCTGGCACCAGAGGGCAGTGCAATCTGGCACCTCTCTGTTGACAGAGCAAGTTGTATGTAGATGCAATCTGTTGACAGATGTTCTGTCGAGATTACTCTGTTGACAGTAATGTCCGTCGACTTATGCTGCTAGTGTAGACATAGCCTACACGTTCATCTGCATATCTGTGTTGGCAAAGAAGTCTGGATCCACAGGAGCGGAGAGTTTTGATTCATTATTTCCTCACACTGCCAAAATCTCTTCATGGGGCCTTTGCTCTATTACCATTCTCCTTTCCCCCATGGATGAATTCCTAGGAAGCCCTGTGAGTTAAAACAGGTGGGATTTCTGACCTTTATGCAGGCTACTATTGCCTGGGAGAAAATGGGGCTCTGTGTCAGCTCCCTGCTTATTTTGCAAAGGAGATCTCATCAGTTGTTATAATATAATGTAACTCATACTGCAGAAAGTATTATTGAATTTTAAATCCAATATATTTAGCACTTGAGCACAAATAGCAGCATTCACAGTTCTAGGACACAGGCCTGGAAGCAGTACACATGTGCTCAGTCTCACTTAAGTCAGTTATAACCTGTATACATGCATAAATATAAATCCCTAACAGGTCAGTGTGTAGACATAGTGGTTCAAATGTAATGTTTTCTTCATGTAGAGAAAGGAGACCCTAGAATTATTAAGGGTGTGTCTACACTTGCATTCCTCTTTCGAAAGAGGTCTGCATTTCCTTCTGGGAGGTCTGGCAAGGTGCACCCTTAAAGGGACCGCGCCCCCCCGCCCCAACACCTGTTCCCTGCCCGTGCTGAGGCGTGCCTACCTCCATGAGGGACAGCGTAGCTGCTAGAGCAGAGCTTTGACTCTTTCTGGGAGACACAGCTCTTTCCAGTGAAACATGGAGTCAGAGCAGCCCCCGGCTTGTGCTGGCCCCACACAGAGGTGCTTCAGCCCCACTCCTTGCACCTCCTAATAGCCATTCTGTTCCTCAGAGAGGGCAAACCTGACACCACCTTTGAGGATCTTGCTGTTTCTGCCAGACGGTCACACCTGGTAGACAACCAATTCAGCAGGAGGAAGTCCACCATTGGGGCTCTCCTCATAGGTGCAAGACACTCTCAGGGTGCAGAGGCTGAGGGTGCAAGGAGTGGGGTTGAGAATGAAAGCTCTGTTCCCAGGGGACCGTGCCATCCCAACCTTGCACAGCTCTTCTGCTGGGGGGCCATCCTCACACGGAGGGCTTCCTAGAGACTGGGGGGGCAGGCAGGGGCTAGGGACCCCCTGGGGCTCAGGGACTCCCACCCTCAGTTCCTAATGTGTGTGTTCTTGATGGTGCTGCAGGCCCTCGTTGACCACTGTAGCCAGTTCACAGACATTTATGTCAGGTGGTTGGGACAGGCACACAACAGCCATGTGTTCCGCAGCTCCAGCCTGTGCTGGAGGATGGAGACAGGCACATTCATCGCCCGCCAAGAGCTGGTGGTTGTGGGCATTTAGATGCCACTGTGCATCATAGAGTATGCAACCAATCCCCTCATGCCATGGCTCATGAAACCTTACATGAGCCAGCTGGACCCCAGCCAGGAACTCTTCAATGCCCACTTCACTGGTCAGGATGCAGGCTGTGTGTGCCTTCAGCCACCTCAAGGCATGCTTTAGGTGCCTGCTCAACCCCCCGCCACATGTGGAGGAGCACAACATCTCCCAAGCTGTGGCCATGTGTTGTGTCGTGCACAACCATGGCTCCCTCCCATGGTGGGGGCTGGCTGCAGGCCACAAGTATGAGCAGCTGGCTGCAACTCCAACCATCAGGCCCATTGGGACAGGGTGTGGATCTGGGAGGCCCTGAGGAAGAGCGGTAACGCTCCCCAGGACCCCCTCAGTGGGGACCTCAGGCTTACAGCCCTACCCCATCCCCAGCATGACCCCTCCCTTCACCCCTTAACCCCCACAACCCCTGCTCAATAAAGGGGAGCATGGACATGGTGAACAACTAACTATTTTACTTAACCAAAGAAAAATATGTTGAAAAAAACTGATGTAATTACAAACTATTTACAGTAAAGCAAAGTGCAAAAATCTTGGAACTATGTACAGTGTGTGGCAGGCCTTTGGACAGAGGGCATGGGGGGGCTCAAAATAAGGAGGGATGGGGACCTCGAACCTGGGGGGGAGTGGGACCCCAAGCAGAGTCGGCCTTGGGATCCCCTCCTGCCACAGTTTGGGACCTCCCACAAGGCTGGGTTCAGGCTGGGAGCAGGGAGATGTATGGAAATGGTGGGCTGTGGCGGGGTCTGGGTGGGCTGGGGGAACAGTGGGGACCTGGGGAGCAAATGGCAGGGCATGGCCCTCAACCACTGCAACAGGTCCAGGATGCCCTGCGGGATGGCCGGCAGGGGTGGCAGCGGTGGGGATGGCAGCCGCAGGCGGCCGGGCCATCATGTCCTACCAGATGCTGGTTGTGGCATCAAAGCAGGACATGAGTTGGTTCCAGGCCCATGACCACCACTCCGTGTTGACCCGCAGCTGCTGCTCCATGATCTCGGTCGTCCTCCAAAGGGGGGCATTGTCCTGGTGGAGGTTCTTCTGGACACACCGATGGCCCCTCCAGCTGTGGGCTCACTCTGATGCTGGTGAGCCCACAGCTGGGCGAGATCTGTTGACAGAAATGTTCTTCCTCATGGGGATCAGGGTACAGCTGTCGACAAAAGTGCTGTGTTCTTTTGACTTACTGTCTACAGAACACGCTTGGGTATCTGGATGCTCCTCGGGTTTTGTCAACAAAATAGCCATTTTGTTGACAAAAACCCTCTAGTCTAAACATAGCCTGAGACTGCTGATCCTATAGACCTTCCTCTGTGCTGCACCTACACTGGCAAATTTAAGGTTGGTGTTCTTCTGTCGGCAGAAGCATTGGTAGAGACTGTACAGTAGATCCAGATGTTACTGCTCTGTTGTCTAACCTTCCAGGTTTTACAGCATGGTGTCCTGTCTAGACAACTACTTTGGCTGTTGTTACAGCTGGTGGAATTGCAGTACTGGCAAATCACATTGTCTGTAGTCACAGCCTGTAAGGCCCCCAAAATCAGTTCAGTGGATATTAGATGTTACAGCAGCACATGGGTTAATGGCTGTATCTATCCCTCAGCAAATGCCCAATTAAGACCTAGATTAGTAGAGATGAAAAATTTATTGTGAAACTGCTGCAGTATTAAAGAAAGTGAAATGATTTCATTGAGTAGTAGTTCTGTTGCCATAATCCTAATGATAAATTCTGTTACACTATTAATAGAAGAAAAACTAATTGCACTGAGGACAGGGCAAATCTTTTTTTAATCCTCGTCATCTCAACTAAATCCAAACCCATTTGTATTAACCTTTGCTGACAGAGTCATACGACAGACATAATTTCTTGTAATTTACCAGCAGTAGAGCTAACCTTTCTTCATCAAATATTCATAAAGGCAGGATTCTCAATGATTTTCTGTCTCTTTTCATATTTACATCTTGTTGTCTTCTTCCTTTTTACTGCAATTTGAACACAGTTGAAGTCAGATGGAATTAAACTGCTTTAGCACCTAAAGTACTGGAAAGCAAAGAGTAACTAATTGAAATTTCTTACCAGTATGGATCATGCTATAGATTGGCGTGGCAGCACTATTCAGCTCAAACATCCCTCCTTTCAGAGAAAAAAAAGAACTTTACATTTATGTGCCAGAAATTGTTGTCAGTAGTATAAAATTTTATATGTAAACAACACAGAGCAATTTTATTAGATTCCTGCATATGTTCTGTGAATTTGAGAAATGAAATGAAAGGCTGGAGGCCTGATTCTCCACTTACTTTAGATAAGTGTAAATCAGGAGCAATTACAGTGAATTCACTTAAGTTATCCCAGTGCAAAACCAGTGTGAGGTAATACATAATGTGGCCTTATGGCAAAGAAGTGTGGCAATGGATTTTAGAAATTTTAAACAACTTAAGTTAGTCAAATATCTCCATTATGTTGCATTCACTGACTTTGAGGAGGTACTATATACATCATGTTCCTATAAAAATCTCTCAAATGGCTACCCAATCAGTCAGTGAATAAAAACTCAGAGATGATTTTTTTCACATCTGTACAGACTAAAATGAAACTTCGGCATTTCAAAGTTGGTACTCTCCTTACAGCTGTAAGTAGGTAGTATGCCTAGGGAAGGGACTTTTTTCTTATCTGCTTGCACTTACTTCCTCCTTTTGCTTCTGTTTTCTCCCACAGCCTGTACTAATAGTGTTGGATGACGATTTGACAGTGCTGACAATGCATGGTCATATTATTCCTTAATAACATTGAAGGGAAGGTTAGGTAGAGAGGAAGAATGGTCCAGAAGATGGTTACTACGCTAGAAGTCAGAAGGCCTGGTTCAGAGCATAGCCTCTATCATTTTGTGTGGCATTGGGCTAGTGATGTAATTTATCATGGGAATGATACTGCTCTGATTCACAAGGGTGTTGTGAGAATAAAATCCATTAATGATTGTAAAGTGTTCAGATACTACAGTGATGAGGACCATTTAGAATACTTAGATAAATAACATGGTTTGCACTAGAAACAGATCAATTTGCAGATAAATCATGTAAATCCAGTAAAATCAATGTTTACTGCTCCATGCAATGTTTCATTGGAAGATATCCTTTTGACATCTAAAATCATGAATCCAGGTTTGATGCATCCGCAGGGTGGAACTGGAATCTTTAAAAATTTCTCAATCGAAAACAAGGGACACATGGTAGAAAAAATGCAATGTCTTACAATCAAGCTATCAAATAATTAAAGAATAAGTGTTCTAATTAAAGACAATTGTTTATATTACCTCAGTTCCATATCATACATATTGGAGTACAGATTAAAACACTGACTTGTCATACCTAGATAATAAGAAAGCAACTTTTCCCTATCTAGACTAGTAATAGATGTGTACTCCAACAAGTCCAATAGGACTACACACAGTACATGAAGTTAAGCATGTCTATAAGACTTTGAAGGATCAAAGTGTAATTACTACTTAGACACACAAGAGGAAAAATGGATCTAACTATGCATCATTATCCAAGTCCTTACTAAACTTGGGATAACGCTGAATTAAAAGCATGTTTCTATGTAATTACAATACCATAAAATTTATAATTTACTTATTTATAATTAGGAGAAGTAGGGTGACCATCCATCCCAAACTGGGCAGGATAGTCCCGTACTTGGGATGCCAAAAGGCATCCCGACTTATGTTTTAAAAGGGACAAATTGTCCCGTATTTGGACTGTACCCCCACCCATCACTTCCCTGAGCCTCAGGGAAGCAGGAGGAGCATGGACAGCTGTGGCTTCCCCAGGGCTCTGGGGGATTGTTGGCAGCTGCTGCTTCCCCAGAGCTCCCAGGGAGCGCCTGTGATTGCCGTTTCCCTGAGGCTGTTGGGGAGGACTGGCAGCTGCCACTTTCCTGGGGCTCCCAGGAAGTGCCAGCAGCTGCCACCTCCTTTCCGGCTCCCTGGGGCTTGGAGGAACTGTTTGGGACAGGGATATATGGTTGCCCTAAATAGAAGGGATCTAATTCTTCTCTTAATTTAATAAATTTTCTCCTGATTTACACTAGTCTCAGAGAAGAGAAACAAACCCAATATTTGTAGGCTAAATTTTAACTCTAAATATACTAATGCTTTTCTTCTATTATTTGCTGTATTTGTCCTCAAGATGACTGGAGGTTTTTGTACTCTGATGAGATTGATAAGTATTGTTATAATGTTGCTAAAATTGAAAATGACTTTGTTTAATCTTTCCCTCGGTATTTTATTAAGTATTTTTTAGAATTATCAAAAAATGGCTGTATAATAAGTTGTTGTACTTTATACTACTGTAGCTTAAGTGCTTTACAAACTTCAAAGGTCTCCACTAGATATAGGTGTTTTGAGGTTTAGGTGCCCAAATGAGCTATCTTCAAAAGTGTTGAGTTCCTGTAGCCCATAAGCTCATTGCATGTACAAAAGGTGAAGGCAACCAAAATAGCGGACACTTTTGAAAAATTAAGCCTAATTAATTTTCCCTCTACCCATCTCTCTGCTGTAGGATTATGGTTCCTGCTTTTGAGATGGGGGAAAGGGGACACTGAGAAGATTAAGTGGCTATGTTCACAGTCACAAAGCAGTTCAGTGGCAGAGCCAAGAGCAGAAACCAAAGCTCCTGATCTTGCCACAACACTCAAACCACTACACAATATGTCAGTTTGAAATTTTCAAGTAGCTCAGTAGAAAGCACCAGTTTTTTTAATGTTGAAAAGGCTGTAATATTTTGCTAACATCGACATAGGATATAATTATTAAAAGAAAATGGTTATTGTCATGTGTTCTATAAGGACTGACAGAATCTTTACAGAGGGACTATGACAGTTACAAAAAAACAAATTCATTATTCAGCAAATATTCAGAATAGTTTACATGTATTAAATAGAACATGATAGCAAATATTTCTATGCTAAAAAGGTGTGGCTACTTTGTGGGGAGAATTTTCCTTCCATACATAATACTTTTGTATACTATGATGATGATGATGATGATGAAATCCTCTCAAATGGCAGATTAGTACAAAATATGTGTGTCTAGAGCAGTAAATGGTTGTCTAACTTTTATGGAGTTGATAATTTAAAAATCAGAAAGTTATAGGTGAACACGACAGCTCTTTCCCTGCATTTGATTTTAAAAAGTAAAATATCTCTGTGTGTAGAAATGGGTTACATGTGCACTTTAAAAGGTCAAACCACGGGCACTTAGGGTCATCATCATCAAGAACCATGTGCTCAGAGCCTTTTGGTGTCTGATGCCTCTATTTCCTTCCATCTTTCCCTGTCCAGTGCAGAGTGGCTTAGTTTCTTTAGACTAGCCCTGCACCAATCTGCTATGTCATCTACCCATTCTCTAGGGGTCTGCCTCTCCTATTTGAACCATCTGTTATGCTGAATACCGTCTTGATTTTTCATTCATCGTTCATTCTGCAAATGTGCCAAATAGCTGTAACCTTCTGCAGTAGGCTCTGTTTTGGCTGTATCTTCCTATATAATTCCTCATTGGTGACCTTCTGCATCCATCCTATTCTCAGAATCTTTCTATCACAACTCCTTTCGAACATTCTTCTCTTCAAATCTTCCATTATCACCCATCTCATATCTGTACAACATGCTGCTGAATACATACGTTTTCAAGATGCTCAGCTTCATTCCTAAGCTAATTGCTTTGCTTTTCCATTGTCTTCAAACTCACTCTGCTTTCGCTATTCTAGTCATTATTTCCTCCTTATAGTCTAGAGATCATATGTTATGTTGCTCCCCACATATGTGAACTTCTCTACATTGTCTTGTTACTCCCATCTACACTGATCTTCAGTGTATTTCCTGAATTATATTTTCTCCTCCATATTTGATCATCTCTCCCGTGATCTTATCATGTCCAGGGCTCTTGTTGTTCTTTGGTCATTTCACTGCTCTTTCTACTTCCTCCTTTGAAATATTGGTCTTGCTGTCGATGCTCAGTGGAGATATCTCTTTCAGTTCTTTGATCAGTCTCTCTGAGACACTTGGGTCCATCGCTGCACAATCTTCTCCTTGTTCATGAGCTTCTCTTCATTCTCATCTTTGATCGCCGTTTGCTTTGTGTGCCACTTCCTATTAATATTCCTGATCATCTTGTACACCTCCCTGGCCTTACATTTGCTGCAGTAATGCTCTATATCCTCACCCTGCTCATCTAACCATTTTGTCTTATCCTTCTGGCTTCTTTCCTTATGTCATTGCATTTCATCCTATGTTGCTGTTCCATCCTCTTGGAATCATCCCTTCTGGTCTTCAATGCTCTCTTCTCTTGGACCAACTTCAGTGTCTCCTGCATAATCCACTTCTTATTGATCTTCTCTTCTTCCAGAACAGTCTGCTCCATTGCCTCTTCTATCACCATGGCTATCCGTTCAACTCTCTTATCCAGGTCTTTCTCTCTGGCTGCATTCTTAATCTTATCTTCAAGTGCTGCTCTGTATGCATGCCCTATTTCTTCCTCCCATAGCCTCACTGCGTCTGTTCTCCTCTTAAACTGTGTCTTATACTTTCTCGAGTTTTGTCTTTGAAGTTTGTGATCACTAGACTCTGGTCCGAGTCTCCTTGGAAAGTTCAGCACTGCTGTACTGATGTTACTCATCTACTTCATATTAAAATCATATCTATTATGTTCTTGGACTTCCTGTCATTCGATTGCCACGTCCACTTCCTACAGTCCTTTTGTTGGAAGTGTACATATTTCATGATTAATTGATTCAATCTGGAGAACAGTAAAGGACCATGACCTTGGTACATATTGAAAGCCTTTTTTTTAGTTTGTCTGTATTCAAAAAAAATAAGTTAAATATGTCTAATATTATGGCTATAGGTTATTTCCAAAATATATTTTACCTACTGATGTCATACTCTTGTCCTTTGGTTATATAAATTAATGGCACAATGAAATCAGAAAGATACAGTTCCTAAGTTTTATTCCACATTAATTGTTATAGGTCTTTATATAACTTTTGGTTTATAGAAATATTTATTTGTTATTGTAACCCTTCTTCCAAAAGGAGTCAGCAGCAAGCAGGGCCAGGTTCAACATCTAGGAGTTCCTTTTCATCCATCTCAAATAGAACCAGCTCGAGCTCCCACCCAGGAGCCTGGGAAATTCACACACACCCTGGGCACCTTGGAGAAGCAGTGCTTCTCCACTTGCAAGCACAAAGTCTGAGTGTAGAAAAGAAACTTCTAATGAAAGAGGCAGAGAAGTCATATGGCATTAGCTTGGGAAAATACCACACCCAGAGTTCATAACAAATCTTCAAGTAACTGTCCGAGCTCAAATGGATTGAGCAGTGTCCTTTGTTTCTCAGGCTCACCAGTCCAATACTGTAAACAGCCAATCCACACACTCAGACTATCTCCATACCCCTCTTCAAATGCCCCACTTATAACTCTATCCAGTCCGTGCCGGCCCGGACGCATTACCCTGATGCATTCCCTCATTGAAACTGAGGCAATGCCACTTTTCCGCTGGTCCGGCGTTCCACTTGCCCCTGCCAGCTGCCTCACTGGCCAGCTGCCAGTTGTCTGCTGCTTCTCTTACTGGGCCGGTCACGTCTGCCAGCTGCTCACAGTTTCTCTTACCGGCTGTCCACCGGTTGCGGCTGCCGTCCGCCCACTGCTCCTCCTACCGGCCAGCCAGCGATTGCACCTGCTGTGCGCCCACTGCCTCTCCTGCCAGCTGGCTGTCAGTTGTGCCTGCTGACTGCCCACTGCTTCTGCTGCCATCTGTCTGCTGCTGTCTTGTGGGTTTTGCTGTAGACAAAACCCTGAGATTCTAGCTCTTCATAGCTTCCACTACCAGTGATTTCAGCTCATAGTGGCATCCGGCTGTAGGCCTGCCCCCAGCATCTCAGTATCCACCAAGGTGGATTCTCACTGAAAAACTATAGACCTAGCCTTTGGTCTACCTTTGAACAGTGTGGGGTAGGGGTAGAGGAAAACTAGTCAAACCAGTCTTACAGCTGTATAGCCAAAAGACTTCCAACCAACTGGTTCAACCACTATCCCTCCCTCATTTCTCCCCTCACAATGCTTTAAAGGAGGGAGCCCTTTACAATCCATCTCTTACATAGTAATGATGACTGCCCTGTACCCCCACAAAACTTCAAAAATTGGTGAGACTCCACAATTCTTACACTGGGTGATAGCATAAACTGTGACTTTACAACATGTTGTTTACAATAGACAAAACCTTATTGCTTTGCCTACTCCCATCAGGCTTTGTTTACAAGGTATTACGTATGCACACCTTTGCATTTTCTTGCAAATGATCTCTGAAGGACACATTCCCCAAATCCTTCAGCAGTATTGAGCTCCTGCTGGCCCATACTTTACATCATAAACAGGCAGATTATAATGAGTTTGGTCATCCCATGGATAACCTTATGAGCATTGCAGTGAAGTAATAATAGACTAAATATTTCAGGTAATTCCCAGACGCTTTAGCCTACAGAACTGTTTGTCTAAAATGTGTGAATACCAATTTAGCAGTCTGCTGAATAACCTGGCTTTCCATCAGTCCCTTTGCAAGAGTAGAAATGATTGGAGCTAATCAAGTTGGGCACCCACTGAGACCCAGGGTTTTCCCAAGTGACCTTGGTCTTTTAATGCACTGCAAGGAACTGACTCTCTCCATTAATAGTTTGTTTGTGGGAGCTGAAAAGGTGACTTGTAATACAGTTCCATTTTCTTGACTCCTCCATAATGATATTTTGAACAACCAGATGGTGGCCTTTGATTCAGTATGACCTTCTTAGTTCTAGTGGTTACAGACTGTGGTAAGAGGAACAGTATACATTCCATACTTACCATTCCCCTGAAAAGCATCTGGTGGGTGTATATTTGATTTTTTTTTAAGTTTGTTATTGCTTGATTATTGGGTAAACTCTTCTGGCCTGGTTCTCCTTTCAGTTACCTGTAAAGTTAGCTGAATTATTCCAGTGTGTAACATTTTTAAGAGAAAGAAGAATACAGTCTGTATGTTCTGTTCATAAATCCATAGTTGCATTTAGACATTTTAGACAGTTTTACTTGAACAAATATCCTTAAACTGAGCATGATAACTTGTGTTTGATTGAAGCATATGTACCAGAAAGGCATCCACTATGTAGACATCAAAATAGAGAATCCAGCAACTCCTTTGATAGTTTTTTGAAAGAATTAATCACCTTCTCTGTTTAGGGTGACCATCCGGCCTGTTTTGGCCACGATTGTCCCTTTTTTTAGCTCCCTGGAGAGCATCCCTCCTTTTTGTTAAAAATAGGGTAATTGTCCTGTATGTTGCAAAGCAGAAATCTGAATTTTAAAGAGACAGCTCCTTAAGCAGCAGGGGCTGCCTGTGAAAAGATCTGTCTGCAAGAGGTATGTAGGTTCTTAGTAGGTAGTCCGTCGTGTCCAATGATGACATCTTGAGCTTGCATAGGCTCATCGGTTGTAGACTCACATGTGGCTGAGGAGTCCAAGCTTTGAACAGCATGGGTGTTCACAGTGGGGGCAAGGGAAATGTCCTGGCTCTGTTGGTGCAGCTGCTGCTGTTGCTTTCTTCCTCTCATGAGCATCAATGAGGTGTATGTATCACTGCTCTTCAAAGTAGTCATATGCGTGTCGTATGAGAGCACTAAGCAGATTGTTTAAACAGCATGCTGTTACCAGCAGCCCCGGGATAGGGTGGGACGTAGAGAAGGGGCAGAGCTAGGCTGCTTGCTTGCTGTGTACTCAGCTTCCTCTGTCTTTCTCAGATAGTGTGAGTAATGTCTCATATAGTCTTTCTCTCCGCTGCCTCCCCCCCCGCGCCACAGCTGGTAGGTAATAGAATTGGGATAGGGAGAGCAGGGACCTATGGCAGGCAGTGTGGGGGTGGGGGGCGCAACCAGCTGGTGGAAAAGGGGACAGCTGCTAGAGGTTGCACTTAGTTTGGTAGCTCACAGGCAAGGTAAACAGGCAAGTCTCTGGAGTAAAGGACAGCTGGGCCCAAGCCAGTGGTTAGGTGGGGATTATGGGTTTGGAGGACTCCTATGAAGGATGGGTGACAGGACTCAGGAGGGAGCAGAAACAGGAAGAAGGGGACAAGGAACGTGAATCAGGGAGGTGGGCTGGTAGGGTAAAATTAATTCTTCTGGAGGCCAGGGCTATTGGATTGCGTGGGGTCCCCTTGGATCTGGGGTGAGAACAAAAATCAGTTTTGTGCCAGTCTGGGCCAAAATCCTGGGGTGTGAGATGGGGTGAGGATGCTCCAGCTGGGAGTGCATGCTCTGAATTAGAGCCTGGCATGAGGGTGCAGCAGGAGGGAGCTTCAGGCTAGGGCCCAGAGGTTTGGTGTGTGGGAACAGGCTCAGCCTAGCCCACTGGCAGATGGGGACAAAGGGGTAAGTGCTCAGGACCCAAGGCAATTTAAAATGGCCTGGAAGCCCCAGACCCTTTTAAATTGCTCAGACAGCTGTGGCAGGTGGAACCCCCACTTTGGAAGGCGACACTCCCCGCCCCGTCGCTCCATTCTTTCTGCCTATGCCTTCCCTCAAAGACTAGAGCCACAGCCCCCCACTCTCTGAGAGGAGGTGAGAAAAAGTGTGGGAGAAAGAAGGTGGGGGTAGGGAGCTGGCTGCTCCACTTTGCATAGGAATCTCTGCAAACAGGGCTGCCCATTGAACCGGAAGCCCTGTCTGTCAACAAAAGGGCTGAACCATCTACATGGCTGTTTTGTTGACAGAACACTGTTGAGGGAGGTGTTATACCAGAACGGGGAGACATACAACGCTTACAGTGGATGTGCCGGGTTTTGTCAACATAGTACATTTGCCATGTGGACGCTCCACGGTTTTTTCCAGCAAAAGCCCTGTTTTGTGGGGAAAACCTGCTTGTGTAGATGTGGCCTATATGACTGCTCTGTCCCAAACGTGTTTACTACTCTGCAAACCTTTGTGTAATCTGTAATGTTCATTAACAACAATATTATAGTTACTGCTCTGTCATTAATGAAAAAGTTGAATAGTATCAGGTCTAATCCTGAACCCAATGGAATCCCATTTGGTGGTGGGTGCCTATGAACAACTACTTTGTGAAATCTGTCAGTATGTGAGTTCTCAATCACTTTACTGTGTGCACTCCTGTTATTGTGTAGTGCTTTTTTGATATTGTATGGTGCTTGTTTTAGTCTGAATGTTGTGCTGTATGAAGACTTACAGAACAGTCTTATAGGAGTCTAGGTATATTACAACTATGCAGTTACCTTTCAACTAAACCTTTGAGCTCCTGAAAATATAAAATTGTTTGCTGCAAGAAATAAAATAAGAAACTGTATCACAAGAAATTGGATTATGTACCTATTGTATGTAGACACTATCAGAAAGCAAATTTTTGTATGAATTTCCTGGAATTAAGAACAACTGGATTAGCAGTAATTTAATTTAGACAAAGACTGAGATGAACTCATATTTGGAATGCAGGACAATGTTATAGCAATGTCCACTAGGAAGAAAAATGGAAAGAATTAGACCTGTTGGTCTGCGCAAGGAAATAATGACTCTTGTGGAATGCGAAGAGGAAAATATTCATCAGCAATTCATGCAAAGAGGTTACTAATGTGGCTCAGCTGGCAAACAAGAAACCAGGAAAACTGGAGTTTGACAAATAGCATTCAAATAAATAAAATAAAATATTTGGAAGGCCAAGACTATCCTGTTTAACAACTGGACCTCTAACAACAGGTCTCTTGCACGCACAGAAGCAAGGGAGTCACAACAGAGGAGACATTGTCTAAGAGATGGCAAAAATCTTTTATTGTATCTGTTCCCGTTTGCCCCATTAATCCACAGAAACTCTGGAAAGATGGACTCATTTATTGATAGACCAGGTCTTGCTAGTTAAACCTTTTAGTTAGTTACTCATCTGGCATCATCTGTCTAACAGGAAAGGCTTTTTTAAAGCATCTAATATTACACAAAGCTCCATACAGTTTACATCTGACAAAATGGCTCCTGAGTAAGAGAAGTGACTATGCAAGAATACTGAGAGTGTCATTGATAGATTCCTGAAAAATCTACCCATCATTACTTTAAGCAACACGTGACAAACATCAGTCAAATCACTTAATGCCCTACTGATAGGTGTTCAGGCACTATGATGAAGAATACAGTATAAGAACTTACATGTAGACAGAATAAAAACATAGCATTGTCATAAAAAAGGTCTCAGCTAACCAGGTATGTATGTATGATTATGGTTCAAACTCGGAAATGATTAGATTAGCTCTAAGGCACCAGTTCAGAAAATTGTTTAAGCACTTAAGTCCGTCCTACCCAGCAAAGCACATGAGCAGGTGCTTAACTTTAGTCACATTCTGAAATATTGTTGAAGTTAATGGAACTTAAGCACATGGCTAAGTGCTTTGCTGAATTCTGATGGGCTGCTGAGTCTTTGCTAATGGAATGGAAGGATTTGCTAATGGAAGTAGGATTTTAGAATTCTTGCATGAATGTCCGGCTACGGTTACGCTCGTGAGTTTTGCCGACAAAACCCTAGTTTTGCCAACAAAACTCGTGGAGCATGCACACACAAAATGTGTTTTGTTGACAGTTTGTAAACAAAACTCAGCACTTGTGCTGGCAGTATTCTGCTTTTCAGCCATGAGGAATAACACTGCTGTCAACAGATTCTGTCAACAAAAATGCTGTGTGGATGCTCTGGGGGGCTTTCTTTTGACAGACAGAGCATCCAGAACAATGGGCAGCCCTGTCTGCTGTGCTTCTAGGTGCCTGCTTAGTTGCGAGAGCAGACAGGGAGCCCAGCCACTCTGTCGACAGAGCTGAGTGCTATTTTGATCTGCTTTTAGTGTATGGCCGCACTCTGTCAACAGAAGTTTTGCTGGGAAGTCTCTTCCTACAGTGACTTCTGTTGACAGAGTGCTGTAGTGTAACTGTAGCCTCCAAGAGGACATCTATATGACCAACTAATTCTACCATGGCATTACAGGTCTGCATGCTTAGCAAATGCCAGTGTTTTCAATAATAGCAAATTTATTTCTTAAGCGAGCCACAGTGAATGATTAATCTACAGAAAATTCACAAGTATTTTCTGGTGAAATTTAATTGTGCATATGGATACTCACAAAATGCTATTTGAACTACTTAAGGCAGTATCACCACCTACTTTGTTATCATTAAAATATTCTCCCATGGCAATAACTTCATCCAGAAGGAATTTGAAGACTAGGTACATTATCTATTGAAAAGCAATTTAGTATTTTCCATTCAGGCAAGGTAGTTTTAAGAAAAAACACTGAAGTTTACTCCAAAGGCAATTTCAATCTTCCATAGATCTCAGGATATTATATTACCTTCATTCTTTTCGAATCCACAGCATAAGAAAGAGAAAGACTGACATAAATTGGATGTTCGAAGAGCTCTGAAGATAGACATCAGAAGGACTCAAGAGTAAGAAAAGATCTCAGAATTATTTGTTCTTTTTCCATCTTCAAGTAAAAGAGAACAAAACGTCAAAGGCATCAGTAGTGAGAAGGCTCAAAGCCAGTACCGTATATCATATTGTATAAAGCAAATTGTTTGGCACCACCAGAAAATCTGAAGTCACATTCCGTGAGAGCAGTGCTGACATTGTGGTCCTTTGCTCTATATAAAATAAATATGGAACATTTTCTTCACTAGGCACTACACATTCTATCTGTTGGAGGCATGTCGCAGGTGAGTTCTGCTGTCCATGGTGGTTCAGTCGTGGTTAGTGAACAAAATTAATGACTTTGATTTATCCATTACAGTGCTGGAATCTATACTCCTTGTATGCTTCAGTCTGTGAAAGGAGTACAGTATCAGATACATGTGTGTAACTTAGCTTATCAGTTTTATAGTAATTGTGTAAATAATCCAGAATCTGAGTCCAGAAAGGAAAAGTTGTTCTCCTCTGACAATCTCTTATTATTCATTCCACACTAGAGTTTTAGTAGGATTAAAATAAAATATTTAAGAATGTTTTAACTGTAATCTGTTCGGATCTGATTTTGATCTCAGATTACTTTTTCCTTGGAGTTACTTCTGGTCTGTACCAGAATGTGATTTTGTGATTCTGTCTGTGGATTGGGACAGTGTTTTATTAAACTGGAGTATCAGATATCTTTGTATGTTGCATTGGAAGATTTGCTACTGGAATGCAAAAAGATAATTACAGAGAACCGAGGGTGGACAATTTGATACCTGTCACAGTTACTGATGGAAAGGAAAACCCTATAGCTAAAATTGGTGAGCGCAGGAAATAGCTGAAATTCTGAGTTGTGGCTGCACCATTTATAAAGTATAAACCAAATTTATATTCATGATATACATGCAAATCATAATGCTGGTTCATTGGAACCTCCCTCAGACAAACCATCATTGCTGTTTCTGCTATATTGACATTAAATTCATCAGCAAAAAGCAGGAAAATACATATGCGTCATATACGTATTCCTTGGATGTCTTAGACAGTATTGCAGATATATAGGAAAAGATGCATATAACCCCCTCTTTTGGCTTCAGGCTGAACAGTCTGGCATTTCTCTCAATACAGTCAGAACTGCTCAGCAAGTTAAAGTTGTCACTGTCGCTTATGGTAATGGCAAGATGAGCAATTGTTTTTCATCTCCTGCATGACCACTTCTTATCAGAGTTACTCAGTGACATTCATTGTAATGAGAAAGTTATATTTACAGGATTTAGAATCCCTGTTTATCTGTTTTTCAGCATTTCATTGGTGTTATGCCATTTTTATTTGCATCAGTATGAACATTCATTCATAGATGTTAGGAGAAGACCTTTTAGCAGGAGCACAGGAGTGTTCCTTACAGTACATTTCTAAGTTATTTAGTCACAAAATATGGATGGCTAGACAAACAGACATGTTTAATGATCCTTAAAATACCTGCTTGGATACTCTCTGGCTTGGTCTACACGGCGCTCTGTCCAGAGCCCCTGCCGAAGCTCATTTTGCATAGCCCCGCAAGAGTTAGGCATTGACAGAAGGGGGTGCCGGCACTGCAAAGGCCATGTGGATGTGCCTTTGCCAGCTAAACCCTCATCTGTCACCAGTCACTTATGCCTCAGATGTTTGAGGCATAAGGGACTGGTGACAGAGGGGGAGCTAGCTGGCAGAGGCACATCCACATGGCCTCTGCAGTGCCAGCACCCCCTTAAGCCGACACTGAACTCTTGTGGGGCTATGGTAATGAGCTTCAGAAGTATGCAAATGCCATGCCATTTGCAATCCTGAGAAGTTCATTTTGCATAGCTCTGCCAGCAGGAGCGCTGGGCAGACATAGCCTTTGAGTGTATTTGACTAACATAAAACCCAAACAAACCAAAAAAACTCCCTCTCCTTTGTGACTTTTTAGCTGCGTCTACACGTGCCAACTACTTCTAAGTAGCCGCGCCAACTTCAAAATAGCACCCTCCACGTCTACACGTGGCGAGCGCAATTTCGAAGTTAACATCGACGGAAGACGGCGAGACGTTGAAGTCGCTATCCTCATGAGGAGATGGGAATAGCGCCCTACTTCGACGTTGAACGTCGAAGTAGGGCACGTGTAGCCGATCTGCGTCCCGCAACATCAAAATAGCGGGGTCCGCCATGGAGGCCATCAGCTGAGGGGTTGAGAGATGCTCTCTTCAGCCCCTGAGCTCTATGGTCGCCGCGTGCAGTGGCCCCTTAAAGCTCCCCGACCCCTGCCTTCCTATGCAGGAAGCTGAGAGAGCGTGCAGGCGGCAGCAGTAACACGCGGCCAGCCTGCACGCATCCCTGCAGCCCAGAGACACACCCCCCACTGCAATGGCTGCCCGCCAGCCCCCCAAGCACCCCCAGGGCACCCCCCTCAAGGGGAGCCAGGGCTCCCAGGCTGGCAGCCAGCTGGGGAAGAGGCAGCGGGGCCCCTCCTGGACGGAGGCCGAGATCCAGGATCTGCTGGGGCTCTGGAGCGAGGAGGAGGTGCTCCAGGTAATGGGGAGCAAGAGGCGGAACGCAGATGCGTTCGCTCGGCTGGCCGAAGGCCTGGTCACCCGTGGTCACCCTGCCCACACTCCTGACCATGTCAGGAGTAAGGTCAAGCAGCTGCGGCAGGGTTACGCCTAGGCCTGGGATGCGGCCAGCCGATCTGGGGCTGCCCCCGCCACTTGCCCGTTTTACAGGGAGCTCAGGGAAATCCTGGGCCCCCAGCACACATCCTCCCCACCGGCCACTCTTGACACCTCAGCCGACGAGCCCCAGCAGGCCTCGGAGGCGGAGTCCGCCCCGGAGGCAAGCCCCGCACCCCAGGGGCCTCCCCAGGAGCCCACCCCTGGGATGCTGGTGGAGGAGGAGGGGAAATCCTCATCCAGTGACGGGGGGCTCCATATCATTGTGGCTTCCCGGAGCTCCAGCAGGACGTCTGCCCACAGGGTGTCCCCCGACCGTGGGAGCAGACCGTCAGGTATGTACCCCCCCCGGTGCACACCCTCAGGGTCGAGGGGCAGGGACAACAGACATGACCAGGGCTCTCCACATGCCCAGATGACCATGGCCCCAAGGACAGCAGTGGCATGTCCCTCAGAAGAGTGCATCAGCCCCTGCCTCCCCAGCAGGACAGTGCCATGCCCCATCCCTGGGGATGGGGGGAGGGGAACCTAGAGTCCCCTGGGGGGAGGGGGTGGGACACCCATCAGCAGCAGCAGCATCTCACAGGGACGGGGATGGGGAACCAGCAGCAGAGGGGTCGGGGGACAAGGGCCACGGCTTGGGGGCCACACTAACGGCTGTGTCCACTCTTCCTCCCCCCCGTGTTCCGCAGCTGCACCATCGGAGGGCCCGGAGAGCGCTGGTGAGGTGTCAGTGGTCCTGGACAGCCCTCCAGGGCCTTCACTGCAGGCTAGCCCCTCGGCGGAGCACCAACCAGCCCCAAGGCGGGGACGACGGTGGACCCAGCACCACCCTTGGACGGCGATGGACCCCCAGCTGCTGGCGACCCTCCGGCGGCAGCTGGAGGTCTTGGAGCAGTGCCTGCGGGTGGACGAGCGGCGCCTCCAACTGCAGGAACGGGCACTGGCCTGGCGTCAGGAGGCATGGGGGGCCTTTATGCACACTTTTGAGCGCATCGCGAACTACCTGTCCCCCCATGCCGCGCCGGCCGCCGCTCTGCCCGCCCTGCCTGCTCCACCCGCCGCTCCACCTGCTGCTCCACCCACCATCCCACCGCCGGCCGCCACCGAGGGGCCTTCCGCCAAGGGGGACCTGGGGCCTGCTGACACCCGCCGGCCGTATCTGCCGGTTCGCCCGGCCCCCAGCCAGCCTCGGCCAGGGCTGAGGCCGAGGCAAGGGTCGCGCCCGCCAACCCCCAGCACTGGACATTAGGGGGTGCAGGGCCCAGAACGTGTGTCCCCCCCTTTGTACATATCCCATTATGTTGTATATAGTTTGTATTAGACCCCTGTTATTTTATGATACCTGCCCCCCCATGTAAATAGTTCTCCCCTTCCTTGTGTTCCACTGTTTGTTTATCATATAATATATATTTGTAGTAAAAATAAGAGAATTCACCGTTTTGTGGTTTCACAAACAACAGGTCTATTTTTATTTTCAAGAAAAGTTGGAGGGGTGGCTCTTGGGTGCTCTGTGGTGTGGGCATAAGGGCAGGGAGTGTTGTGGAGGATGGGGGGGTGCAGTGGGAGGCCTGCCAACGTTCACCCTGCGGCCTGTCGAAATGGGCCCGCAGGGCCTCCCGGACCCCGGTCCCCTTGGGGTCCACCTGGCGACTGGGGGCAGCGGGTGGCTGCACGTCAGCCCTGCCAGCCTCCACAGCCCATCCCTGAAAGAATGCCTCCCCCTTGCTCTCCACCAGGTTGTGGAGTGCGCTGCACGCGCCCACAATCTGGGGGATGTTGGTGGGGCCTGCATCAAGGCGGGTGAGGAGACACCTCCAGCGCCCTCTGAGGCGGCCAAATGTGCGCTCAACCACCTGGCGCGCGTGGTTCAGGCGCGTGTTGAAGCGCTCCTGGCTGGCTGTGAGATGGCCTGTGTAAGGGTGCATGAGCCAGGGCCGGAGGGGGTACGCCGCGTCTGCAACAACTCAGAGGGGCATGGTGGTTTCTCCCACAGGGATCTCCCACTGGGGGATGTAGGTTCCCGCCTCCAGCCAGCAGCACAGGCCCGAATTCCTGAATACCCGGGCATCTTGGGTGCTGCCAGGCCAGCCAACATAAATGTCCAGGAAGCGGCCCTGGCTGTCCACCAAGGCCTGGAGGACCACCTAATGGTAGCCTTTCCTGTTCAGGAAGCGTCCTCCACTGTGCTCCGGAGCTCGGATGGGGATATGGGTCCCATCCAGAGCCCTGAAGCAATTTGGGAAGCCCAGGGTGGCAAACCCCGCGATGGCGGCATCCGGGTCCCCAAGCCACATGAGCCTGTGGAGGAGCAGGGCATTGATGGCGCGGACGACCTGCAGGGGAAGGACATGGGAGAGCACCAGTGAGGGGTGTGCAGGCTGTGTCTGACCCTCCAACCCCAGGGTTCCCCTCCCCTCCCCTCCCCTGCCAGGGCTCCCCTCCCTTGCCAGGGCTGCCTCCCCCTCCCCGTGGGTCCTCTTACCTCCATGAGGACAACCCCGATGGTGGCCTTGCCGACGCCAAACTGCTGCCCCACGGATTGGTAGCTGTCTGGAGTGGCCAGATTCCAGACAGCGATGCCGACCCGTTTCTCCACACTGAGGGCACACTGCATGGCAGTGTCCTGGTGCCTCAGTGTGGGGGTGAGCCACTGGCAGAGCTCCAGGAATGCCTGCCGGCTCATACGAAAGTTCTGGAGCCAGCGGTCGTCGTCCCACTCTCCGAGCACCAGCCGCTCCCACCAGTCGGTGCTCATGGGGTAGCTCCACAGCCGGCGGCGTGGGGGGCGGAGGACAGCAGGGTCTGGGGTTGCTTCCTCCTCTCCTGGGGGCAGCTCCTCTTCTGTGACTAAAAGGTGATCAGCTGCCTCCTGCATGGCATTGAGCAGGGCGAGCACTGCTCCTGCCGGGGCGGCTGGGTGGACCTCTGGCGGCTGCTGCTGCTGCTGCTGCTGCTGGGGGTCCATAACTGCTTCGCTGAGGTGTGCGTGCCTATGGCTCTGCAAACCACGTGCTGTGCAGGCTGAATGTGTCTGGGAGGGGCCCTTTAAGGGAGCGGCTAGCTGTTGCCCCGGAAGTGCTAGTCCGCCCTGTGACCCTGTCTGCAGCTGTTCCTGGCACCCTTATTTCGATGTCTGCCGCTTTGGCGTGTAGACGCTCCCCTGCAGCGCCTACTTCGATGTGGTGCTGCCCAACGTCAACGGCACCGGCCCTGGAGGAAGTGTAGACATTATTCATCGAAATAGCTTATTTCGATGTCGCTACATCGAAATAAGGTATTTCGATGTAGCATTCATGTGTAAACGTAGCTTTTGTCTCTCTGTTCCTCACTTTCCCCAGAATCTGCCCCCTCCTCCTTCCCTCTGACTTTGCTATGACCTAAGGGAAAAGACTGACAGGGCTTTAGTCTGCCTGTCACCATTGCTTTGGTGCATTTATCTCATTCTTTGAGTAACATAGTCGTGTTACAATCAATAAGCAAGCCAGTTTCACTCAGATGGACTAAAGTTGGTGGAAGTAGCATAGTAATAGGCATTAGTGATGTGTGGGGGAGATGTTTGTTTGAAGAGGGGGATTGGAGGCCAGAATTGATGATAGAGAAAGGAGACATCTCAAGGTGCTTCTAAGAGAGGTAGTAAGGCAGGACAGGTCTTGTGTCAGGAGCCTGAAAGGCAGCAGTGGGGAGGCTGAGCATGAAAAAATCTTAAAACTTGGAGGCTGAAGAGTCAGAACACATTTGACTACTGTTTTGCCCAGTCTAGTTGATATATGTGAAACAGCGGGTTTCTCTGAGTTCCCTTGAAAAGAGACATTTGCAGTCCAAAAAAAATTTTTTTTGAATCTTCTCTTGATTTCACTCTTACGTACACCAAATCATGAGTCACCCTTCAACAATGTTTTTTCTTTTCCTTTCGGGAGGAACTAGTTGAGAATTTGAAAGTGGAAGGCAGCTTGGGAGAAAGTGACCATGAAATCATCGACATCATGACACTATGAAATGGTGAAAGGGAGAGAAGCAAAATAGAGACACTGACTTTCAGGAAGGCAGATTTTGGTAAGCTCAGAGAGCCGGTAGATAGGTCCCATGGGAAGCAAGACTTAAGAGGAAAAACAGCTGAAGAGAGTTGGAAGTTTTT
This sequence comes from Carettochelys insculpta, assembly GCF_033958435.1. Lineage (NCBI taxonomy): Eukaryota > Metazoa > Chordata > Testudines > Carettochelyidae > Carettochelys > Carettochelys insculpta. The sequence goes on along the minus strand of NC_134150.1, from coordinate 12,018,199 downwards.
CAAAGGGACATTATTAAGGGCCCAAAAGCAATCTATATCGCTATGTAGGAAAGATGAAAAATATGGTAAAAGACCTCCCAGGAGATCTTGCATGATCTCAAAATCAAAAAGGAGTCATATAAAACAGTGGAAATTGGGAGAAATTAAAGAAGGATGAGTATAAGCAAACAATACATATCTGCATGGGCAAGATTAGAAAGGCAAGGGCACAAAATGACCTCAAACTAACTAGAGACATAGAGAGTAACAAGAAGACATTCTGTAAGTATATTAGAAGCAAGAGGAAGACCTAGGACAGGGTAGGTCCACTGTTCAGTGAGGAGCGAGGAACAATATCAGGAAACCTGGAAATGGCAGACAAGCTTGCTGACTTCTTTTTTCAGTCTTCGCCAAGAAGTCTGATGAAGAAATGCCTAACATGGTGAATGCTAGTGGATAAGGGGTATGTTTAGAGGATAAAATAAAAAAAGAACAAGTTAAAAATTACTTAGAAAAATTAGATGTCTGCAAGTCACCAGGGTCTGATAAAATGCATCTTAGATTACTCAGAGAGCTAATAGAGGAGGTATCAGAACCTTTAGCTATTGTCTTTGAAAAGTCCTGGAAGTTGGGAGAGATTCTAAAGGATTGGAGACTGGCAAATGTAGTGCTCATTTATAAAAAGGAAAAAAAGAACAACCCAGGAAACTACAGACCAGTCAATTTAACTTCTGTGCCGGGAAAGATAATGGAGCAAGTAATTAAGGAATTCATCTGAAAATGTGTGGAAGAAAATAAGGTAATAGGTAATAGCCAGCGTGGATTTGAGAAGAACAAGTCATGCCAAACCAATCTGATAGCTTTCTTTGACAGTATAACAAGTCTTGTGGATAAGGGAGAAGCAGTGGATGTGGTATACCTAGACTTTAGTAAGGCATTTGATATGGTCTCACATGATCTTCTTATCAATAAACTCACCAAATATAACTTAGATGGGGCTACTATAAGGTGGGTGCATAACTGGCTGGATAACTGTTCTCAGAGATAGTATCGGAGGGGTAGCCATGTTAGTCTGGATCTGTAACAGCAACGAAGGGTCCTGTGGCACCTTATAGACTAACAGAAAAGTTTTGAGCATGAGCTTTCATGAGCACAGACTCACTTCATCAGATGCTGATCTTGGAAATCTGCAGGGCCAGATATAAATAAGCCAGAGCAGGGGTGGGGATAACAAGGTTAGCTCAGTCAGCCAGGGTGAAGCTTACTACCAGCAGTTGATCTGGAGGTGTGAACACCAAGGGAGGGGAAGCTGCTTTTGTATTTAGCCAGCCATTCACAGTCTTTGTTTAAGCCTGAGCTGAGGGCGTCGAATTTGCAGATGAATTGTAGCTCAGAAATTTCTCTTTGGAGTCTGGTCCTGAAATTTCTTTGCTGTAGGATAGCTACTTTTAAGTCTGCTACTGTGTGGCCTGGGAGATTGAAGTGCTGTCCTACGGGTTTTTGTTATTGCCATTTCTGATATCTGATTTGTGTGCGTTTATTTATACCCGGCCCTGCAGATTTCCAAGACCAGCATCTGATAAGGTGAGTCTGTGCTCCCGAAAGCTCATGCTCAAAACTTTTCTGTTAGTCTATAAGGTGCCACAGAACCCTTCATTGCTGTTACAGATCCAGACTAACACGGCTACCCCTCTGATACTTGACACCATGCAAGGCACTGCATTTAGCCGTGTGGAATGGAAATCTATCAACCTCACAAGGAAGCTTGCACAAACTCAGACAGACATCATTTTTCTCTCCAAATGCAAACGAATGGACATCATACCGAATGGACTAAAGGTGAAAAATCCTTTGCAATCTACATACTGCTCAGACTACAGTGAGAGATTGTGCCATACACTCTCGAAGAAAGTGAGGAACCACCTAATCAGCATCCTGTACAACAAACAGGAGAACATCAAAAAAGAGCTCTCAAATCTGGAGTCTTTCTTAAAAAACCAACCTTCAACACAAACTTCCACACCGCTGAACTTTACTAAAATAAGACAGAAAATTTACATTAGACACTTTACTACTCTACAGAGGAAAAAGGACTGCAAAGCTGTCTAAACTCCTGCCTGCCACACAGAGCCACAGCAGTGGAACCACTAACTCAGCCAGCAATATCGTCAATCTGTCCAGCTACACACTCAGCTCAGCAGAAGAGTCTGCTCTTTCTCGGGGACTCTCTTTTTGCCCCACCACCCGCACAAACATAATACAGTTCTGTGGTGATCTGGAAGCCTACTTTCGCCGTCTCAGACTCAGAGAATACTTTCAACACAACACTGACCAGCACACCGTTACACAGACACATTCCCAGCAGCACAAGAAGAATAACTCCACATGGACTCCTCCTGAGGGTAGAAATAACAGTCTGGACCTATATGTAGAATGCTTCCGCCGACGCGCACAGGCAGAAATTGTGGAGAGACAGCATCGTTTGCCTCACAACCTCAGTCGTGTGGAACGCAATGCCATCCACAGCCTCATAAACAACCCTGACATTATAATCAAAGAGGAAGGTAAAGGAGGAGCTACTGTCATCATGAACAGGTCTGACTACCAGAAGGAGGCTTCCAGACAATTCTCCAATACCAAATTTTACAGGCTACTTTCCTCAGATCCCACTGAGGAATACACTACGAAACTACACCATCTGCTCAGGATACTCTCTACACAAGCACAAGAACAGATTTATACCAACACACCTCTAGAGCCCCGCCCGGGGCTATTCTACCTACTACCCAAATCCACAAACCTGCAAATCCTGGACGCCCCATCATCTCAGGCATTGGCACTCTCACTGAAGGACTGTCTGGTTATGTGAACTCTCTCCTCAGACCCTATGCCACCAGCACTCCCAGCTATCTCCGAGACACCACTGACTTCCTGAGAAAACTGCAATACATTGATGACCTACCAGAAAACACTATCCTAGCCACCATGGATGTAGAGGCTCTCTATACCAACATCCCACACAAAGATGGAATAAATGCTGTCCGGAACAGTATCCCTGGTGATGCTACAGCACATCTGATGGCTGAGCTCTGTAACTTTATCCTCACACACAACTATTTCAGATTTGGCGACGATAATATACCCTCAAATCAGCGGCACAGCTATGGGTACCCTCATGGCCCCTCAATATGCCAATATTTTCATGGCTGACCTGGAACAGCGCTTCCTTAGCTCTTGTCCACTAACACCCCATCTCTACTTACGCTACATTGATGACATCTTCATCATCTGGCCGCATGGGAAGTAGACTCTGGAGGAATTCCACTGGGACTTCAACAACTTTCACCCCAACATCAACCTCAGCCTGGAACAGTCCACAGAGGAGATCCACTTCCTGGACACCACGGTGCTAATACACGATGGCCACATCAATACAACCCTGTACCGTAAACCCACTGACCGCTACACCTACCTTCATGCCTCCAGCTTCCATCCCAGACACACCACACGATCCACTGTCTACAGCCAAGCACTAAGATATAACCGCATTTGCTCCAACCCCTCCGACAGAGACAAACACCTACAGGATCTCTACCAAGCATTCTTGAAACTGCAATACCCACGTGAGGAAGTGAAAAAACAGGTCAACAGAGCCAGACGTGTGCCACGAAGCCTCTTACTACAGGACAAGCCCAAGAGAGAAACCAACAGAATTCCACTAGCCATCACCTACAGTCCTCAGCTAAAACCTCTACAGCGCATCATCAGGGATTTACAACCCATGCTGGACAATGATCCCCCACTTTCACAGGCCTTGGGAGGCAGACCAGTCCTTGCCCACAGATAACCACCCAACCTGAAGCAAATCCTAACCAGCAACTATACACCGCACCACAGTCACTCTAAGTCAGGGACCCATCCATGCAACAAACCTCGTTGCCAGCTCTGCCCACATATCTACACCAGCAACACCATTACAGTACCTAACCACATCAGCCACACCATCCTGGGTTCATTCAGCTGCACATCTTCCAATATAATTTATGCCATTATGTGCCAGCAATACCCCTCTGCTATATACATTGGACAAACTGGACAGTCTCTACGTAAAAGAATAAATGCACACAAATCAGATATCGGAAATGGCAATATACAAAAACCTGTAGGCCACAATCTACAATCTCCCAGGCCACACAGTAGGAGACTTAAAAGTAGCTATCCTACAGCAAAGAAATTTCAGGACCAGACTCCAAAGAGAAATTTCTGAGCTACAATTCATCTGCAAATTTGACGCCCTCAGCTCAGGCTTAAACAAAGACTGTGAATGGCTGGCTAAATACAGAAGCAGCTTCCCTTCCCTTGGTGTTCACACCTCCAGATCAACTGCTGGTAGTAAGCCTCACCCTTGCTGACTGAGCTAACCTTGTTATCCCCACCCTTGCTCTGGCTTATTTATACCTGGCTCTGCAGATTTCCAAGACCAGCATCTGATGAAGTGAGTCTGTGCTCACAAAAGCTCATGCTCAAAACTTTTCTGTTAGTCTATAAGGTGCCACAGGACCCTTCATTGCTGTTCTCAGAGAGTAGTTATTAATGGTTTGCAGTCATGTTGGAAGAGCATAACAAGTGGGGTTATGCAAGGGTCTATTTTGAGACCGGTCCTATTCAATATCTTCATCCACGATTTAGATATTGGCATAGAGAGTATGATTATTAAATTTGCAGATGATACCACTCTGGGAGGGGCTGCAACTGCTTTGGAGGACAGGGTCAGAATTCAAAATAATCTGGACAAACTGGGGAAATGGTCTGACGTAAAGAGGAGGAAATTTAATAAGGAAAAATGCAAAGTACTCCACTTAGGAAGAAACAATCAGCTTCATACATACAAAATAGGAAGCGATTGTGTAGGAAGGAGTACTGCTGAAAGGATTTAGGGGTCGTAGTGGACCACAAGCTAAACGTGAGTCAGGTGTGATGGTGTTGCAAAAAAAGCAAACATGATTCTGGGATGCATTAGCAGGTGTGTTGTGAACAAGACATGAGAAATCATTCTACCGCTCTGCTCTGCGCTGGTTAGACCTCAGCTAGAATATTGTGTCCAATTCTGGGCACCCCAATTCAAGAAAGATGTGGAGAAATTAGAGAAGGTCCAGAGAAGAGCAATTAGAATGATAAAAGGTCTGGAGAACATGACTTATGAAGAAAGGCTGAAAGAATTGGGCTTGTTTAGCTTGGAAAAAAGAAGATTGAGTGGGGACATGATAGCGGTTTTCAGATATCTTAAAGGGTGTCTTAAGGAGGAGGGAGAAAACTTGTTCTTCTTGGCCTCTGAGGAGAGAACAAGAGGCAATGGACTTAAGCTGCAGCAAGGGAAGTTTAGGTTGGACATTAGGAAAAAGTTCCTAACTGTCAGGGTGGTCAAGTACTGGAATAAGTTGCCAAGGGAGGTTGTGGAATCTCCCTCGCTGGAGATATTTAAGAACAGATTAGATAGATGTCTATCAGGGATGGTGTAGATAGTGGTCGGTCCTGCCGTCGGGGCAGGGGACTGGACTCGATGGCCTCTCGAGGCCCCTTCTGGTCCTAGTGTTCTATGATTCTATGAAACGTGGAGAAGTTGGAGGAGGTCCAGAGAAGAGCAACAAGAATGATTAAAAGCCTAGAGAACATGAGTTATGAGGGAAAACTGAAAGAACTGGGCTTGTTTAGTTTAGAAAAGGGAAGACTGAGAGGGGACATGATAGCGGTTTGCAAGAACCTAAAAGAGGGTTACAAGGAGGAGGGAGAAAAATTGTTGTACTTGGCCTCTGAGGATACAACAAGGAGCAATGGGCTTAAATTGAAGCAAGAGAGATTTAGGTTGAACATTAGGAAAAAATTCCTAACTGTCAGGGTGGTCAAACACTGGAATAAATTGCCTAGGGAGGTTGTGAAATCTCCATCACTGTAGATATTTAAGGGTAGGTTAGATAGACATCTATTGGGGATGATCTAGATGGTGTTTGATCCTGCCTTGAGGACAGGGGAGTGGACGCAATGACCTCTTGAGGTCCCTTCCAGTCCTGAGTTCTATGATTCTATGCTTCCCACAAATGTGTGGAGTTGTAGTCTCTAATCACTGAGCTGCAAATTCTCCTCTACCATGGAAAAAACACATGATCAAATATCTGTGCAAAGTGTGTGCATCTTCCTGGAAGAGACAAAAGGCACAGACTTTAAATGCTAAGAATTCTTAGGAAAATCATCTCACTCCTTGTAAATCCTTGGGGCACCCTATGGAAAGCCCACTCTGTTGTGACACTTCCCCAGGAACTATGCAACCAGGTTATTTTCCCTGCTTCATGAACTTTAAATGTTCTCTGCATATCAACAGAGCTAAAAGGCCTGGATATGAAGATTAAATACTGTGTGAAGTATCCTCAACTCTTGTTTGGGTTTCAGCCAGAAAATGTTCTGACTTCAGAGAAGAATATGCCATATAGTGTGTAGCTCAGCCCCCAAATCTCCCAATAACCTACTATTAGCAGAACAGAGTATCTGTAGCCTCCTTGGAAACATGGTGCTGCTATTCCCTTTTCTGTTGGTTTTTTTACCATTTCTCTTTCCTCCTTTTTATTTAATGCCACTCTGCACCACACAGAGGAGCATATGGCTCTATGCGAACACCCAAGTAAGTTAATGGATGTTCACAAACTTCCTGGGTGCTACTGCATCGGTCTGGCTGGCTGACTTAACAGGATAACTACTCATCAATTTGTATTGTCCATAGTATCTTCTCAACCAGATGGACATAAATCTTCATTTTAATAAAAGTGTAGATTCAGGAAAATACAAAAAAAACGTTCAAAAGACCCAAAATCGACAATCCCATCTATATTTCTGCAAACATGGAGGAACAATATCCCAGTGACAAAGCAAACAATATGAAAATAATTATTTTAAAACTGCATAAAATCAATATTGTGGGGGGGAGGAGAAGTCAGCTGTGTTTATACTCTGTGCATAACATTTTGTTTCTTTGATGGGAAAGCAAGGATTGTGCGTGAAATAAAACTGCAGACTTCACACTGTATGAGATAGAAATGGAGCATATTAGGTTCCTTTTGAGGGAACATAAATTATTCTAAAGTTGAAATATTTGTATAGTGTCTGGAGTCAAAGTCAGTATTCTCAATGTAGAATTGCTGCAGAGCAGGTCATTTGTAATGAGAACAGTAAGCCTACATCCACGCCTGTGGTGCTGAGAACGTCCCTCTAAATGCGGAACCCATCAGGGTCATGGGATTATTTGTAAATCTCCAGATAGAGGAATGTGTGCATAAATATGCATACACATTATTCTCATGCATTCAGGATACAGTGCATCCATGCACGTTATTCTAAGAAATGGGGAACAGAACTCTCTGGGAAACAGGTAGGGTTGCACATACATAGCATGGGACCTATGGGTTAAATTGGATTAAACTCCGTGTTTCTGCACATGCTGTGCTGTTTATTAAGTGTTATGGATGGTGGGGGGCGATAACCCTCAGTAGCACAGTGACCATATTTGTTGATTAAACAAACAGACATGGCGCACATGCCTTACGCTGGTATTCCTGTCAGGAACAGGACCCAGAGGGAGTTTCACAGTGTTTATTCTTGTTCCTTGCAGAGAGACTAATTTGTTCCCAAACTCAACTGGCAGGAGACTTGTGCATAACCACACAGACTTGGTAACATCCAGTCAAATCTCAGGACATAGGGAGGAAGCCAGGTGTCTCCGCACTGCTCCCTTGGTTATCTGATCTCCAGTGGGTTGCCTGGATCCATGCAGTCTCCGGTGTCAGCTACAACAGGAACCTCCTCTCCCTAGCCCATTTGAGAGTAGGAGCTTGGAAGATGTGGTGGAATCTGATCACAGTTTACTCTTTAATGGATTTTTGCTTGGAAATATATCCATAGTTCAGTCAGTCATCTCAATTTGTCTTCTTTTTTCTTCCAGCCCATACACCAGGAAGGGGCTTTCCACTTGGCTGGGGTTAAGAAAAACATTTGGGATGGGGAAAAGGGGCTTTTCAGTTTCATTTAACACCTCCACTTCAGAAGCTAGCATGCAGTCCTCTCTTTGCTCTGTTCTTAAGTCACAGATAGACAAATATGTTAGCAAGTGAGAAAAGCAGTGAAGTATGTTTGCACAGATTTATTTAACATTCCTATTGAAAAAATGTGGATGTGAGTTCTGTTTTCACTGTTTCACTATTTTCTGTGATACCTTTAGAAATAGCAGGTTGTCTATATTAAAAAAAAAATGTTTGAGCCTTAGGGTAGATATCCATGGCTAAACTCTGCATCTTTGTTGTCTGAGTTCATCAACATGGGATTTTGATTGTGCAATTTTATCTCTTTGGAGTCTGTAATTTCATACTATTGGAGTAGATTAACTTCTTATTTAATTTTTTTGCATTAAATTCCAGAACAGTATAATTTTTCTTTGCATTATATTTCAGAACAAAGAGGGATTTTTAATTCAATTTTCTGTATCAAATTGTAAGAAACCTTAAAAGATATGTGGTATGTTACCTGGCCCTTGATTAGTACAGTGCTTCTCCACAGTGGGGTTATTAAATATGAGTGCTGCTGACAATGGCAGACTTACAGAGATTAAAGCTCATATAAGCTTTTTCCAAAAGGTTACATAAAAGCTCATCTGAAAGTTCTAATCTTAACAGTATAAAACTTACTATTATTGCTCCTATATCCTATAGCATCTGAATTTATTCTATTGGATTAATCTCCAGTGTATGTGAGTTCCTGCCTATATACATATATGAATTCCCTTTAAAATACATTTATAAATGCACAGTAAAATATTGATTCTACTTACTTTCACCAAATGGATGTTGCTTTAACATCATGGACATTCATTATGTGAAAAGGAAAGAGAGGTACTGCTTCCTGTACGCTGCATTGACTTGTGTGCGCCTTATTACGATAACGTTCTGCAAAACCTAGTAGTTTGACTCATGCTTACGTTCCAGTTCACAGGTGAGCAGATGGAGGGGGAATATTTAGTTTGCAATTTGGGTAATCATAGAAAGACTGGCATTTTAAAGCTCATGCAGCTGTCACTTATACCTCTTTATTGTCAAATTCATTTGTCTCACCACTGCCTTTATGTGGAACAGCAAAATGGTCTCTGCAGGACAATGTTAAAAGCTGGATTCTGACACAGATTTACTCTATAAAAACACATACTGTGGTAATGCTGGTTGATTTCAGGTCATCTTGCTTGCATCAGGAGTGATTTCTTAGGATGCTCCATCGGTGTCCTCATGACCAATGGAAAGAATGTCTACTGGAACCTCAGGCTTTTCTGTGAGTGGGACTATAAGCTTCTGTAATGTATTAAGAGTCAAATTCACTAGAGATGCAGGTGCATGTTCACCAGAGATGCAAATTGCATAAAATATCTCAAAATACCTTATTTCAAACTTGGTGCCATCCAAACATCAACAGAATCCAAAATAAGGGCCTATTCCAGAAGTTCTGTCACCCCTCTCACGAGGGGTAGCAGACACAGAATGCCACACTTGAAATAGCAGTGCTATTTCTTGCACAGCGATAAGCCATGGAGTTGCTATTTGAGGATACTTCTCTATCCCAAAGTAGCAACTGCAGGCTAAACATAGCCAAAGTTAAGACCTAACTGGGAGATGATTGCTTATGAAAATCTGGATCTGAAAGTAAGTTGGACCAAATTTTACATCTTGTTTGTTTTTCTTAGAAAGTTTTATTTTGCATTGTGAGGTAACAGCTGACCTGGAACAATTAAAAGGAAATTGTCTCCACCTTAGATTGCCTCTCTCTTCTCTAGGGACTGTGGTGGTGTGCAAGTTTTGCATTGGTGAAATGCTAAGACAATTGGTAGTGTGGATTCAGAATGAACTGGATATGCTTCAAAATTCAGGTTCTGAAAAAAGTGGAATTTGATTTTATCATCCCAGGACATCTTATTCTTGTTTCTGAAGGAAATAATAGCATCCACCCATATGAAATAAATTATGAGTTTTACTGATTACAGTTCTCTAAGTGCCTTTTAACGTCAGTACATTTCCATTTCCTCACCGTTTTTCAGTAAACAGTGATAGAGCACCCAGTGTGACTCTCTTCCTCACCGTCTTGTAAGCAATGTGTATAGGGTTGGCCTGCCATTGTTTTACCGAGATGGTGATCAGAAAGTAATTCTGTCTTTGAAAGCAAATGCAACATCAAGGGAGGTGAATTTACTCGAGTTCGAACCACCCTGATCTTTGCTGACATTCTGATTTGTATCTAGTCGTTGTGCTCCTTTCTCTGAAGCATGCTGCATCAGATGCCTAGAACTGAGCCTTAACCCTGAACCTTAGCCCCAGATTGAAACAGTCAGGGAGAAAATGCATAGGTAATGCAATGGCTATTGTACAAGTTTTCTTCCAGTGCTAGAGTCAGTTTCTTCAAACATGTTTATTTTCATTGTTGTTCTCTAAGGACAATAAATCCATTCTACTGAACAGCAAGGAAAATTACTTTCGACCTCTGAAACTGTATAGCTTTTGGTTCACAGATTTCTGCAGTTGTTCTACAGCTTTGTGCAGCAGAGCTATGGAATTCAACACTGCATTCCCCAAAGCTTATAATTGGGACGCCTCAGACACGATACATATAATCTCCAAGCCGTTTGACCCCTGTATTGTTATATGAAGTCAGGTAGGAGCAATCCAAGTTTCTGGTGACCCTATCGTATGACCGAGATCAGAGGTCAGCAACTCCTAACTGTTCAACTGTCAGGGTAGCTCATTCATCATCATTATTATGTAACTGACATGCTGACAAATAGACCTGGGTATCAGATTGTTCTCAGCATTCTACCTGATGGCCTTACACCTTAATTGGTGGCCATAAATTTTCACACGTTAACAGCTACTGTGACCAGACAAGTGCTTGGAGTAGAGGGAAGGATAAAATTAGGCCTATCACAATTTGTTAAATTGTTAATGTTGCTAATGGACACGTACCTAGTTAAGCGGATAAATGCTTTCCTTTATAAAGCTTTCTCCAAACCCATTGTTTTATGTCAGGCATGTTTACCCTCACACCTTTCAATTTATTATGAAAATATATTACAAGATCATTTATTTTAATGGCAGATGTCACAGTTTTTATATTTTCTGATGAATTTACCCCACTCCCCCATCCATAACCAAAAATAAAAGACGTTGTTCATCATCAAACTGAGTCTTTCTTCAAAAGCAATGTTTTCTGTTCTTTACCAAGCAAAGCAATCTGTTTAGCAATTCAGATTTAGTTTTTTCTATGACATCTTAAAATAAAAATAATAAAAGCTTGTAAGTTGTGATTATGAGTTATATCAGCTGGTTAACTCAGATGAGGTGCAAGACCAAAGAACCAATTGCTGTCAGATGTTAAAAAAGTCTGGATTTTTTAAAGGGGTGTAAATTTCAGTGACTTGGCCAAATTTCAAGTGGGGTACTTACATCTAGCTTATACTATTGTCTTTGCAGCTTCTATTGAATGTGGTATTTTTATTGCTACGCTGTGATGCCATGTAGGTTTGCCATTTGCTGGTAAAGATGTTGAGTGAAGTCTTGGCCTCTTGAAGTCAATGGGAGTTTTACCACCCCAGAAGTAACTGCTTTATACTGGCAAATGAAACTGTTGGTGTGTAATTATTGCAGTTTATTCACCTGTGTAGTCTATACTCACAAAAGTATTCTCATATTTTTCTATAGCTTTGAGCATATAAATATATAACTTTTGTGATCTCTGGTAAAATGTCACGACAGTTAAGGATGTAAGTTCAGAATAAATTGGATAATCTTAAAAGTCAGTTCAACTATTCATCTCTCATAAGTGCTCAGGAGAGAAAAGGTATGAAGGGTCAGGACCTAAGGCCACAATCCTGCAAAGGGAACTGCGCATACAGGCACCTGTGCTTGTGTGAAGCCCTCTTGAACTCAGTTGGAGTCTGTGCCGGCTCAGTGTTGCAGTCATGCAGATCTCTTTGCATGGGTAGGATGCAACTTGGTAAGATCTGCATGAATCTTCATGGTATCTAAAGAGAACATTATTACCTATTCAGAGCAATGAATATGTTAAATCACTTTAATTAATGATGGTGCATGCAAAAGTCTTATTGAAGGCTTAGCCAGTACAGCAACCCATTTTTTTCAGATCTCTAATGAACCTACCGACATACAGACACTGTATATGAACTATAAGATGCCCATATTTTCAGCTGGGCATCTTCCCATCCTCCATGTGTGCATATGGAAAAATTCCTAAGGACATACATTCACTTCAGTTTAAAAAATTCTAAAACTTTGTACGTGTATTGTTGAAATTGCATCCTGAAAAGTCAATAGAATGGTTGGATGAGGACTTGTTCACATGAAAGTACATATACAACTGTGCATAATTGCGGACTATGGCCAAATATACATTTCTATACAGTTTGACCTGTTCCCCAGTGGGTGCTGTGAACTAAAAATGAGTCTTACTGAACAAAACATAATCAGCTGGCTTTATTCAACTAGCATAGCTCTTATTCATGTGGCTCAAGCCCTTCGGGTCTTATTTTTCGAAGGTGCTGAGCACATGCAGCTCCCATTGACTTCAAAACCAGGCTTTCGCAGTTTCAGTGTCCTTTTGCTTGGAAACTGTCTTATTGACCTTTTACCTTTGACACTGTTTGATAAGCACATTAGACAATATTGTTAGCCTAGTACATCCCTGACAGAATTCACTGTGGAGTCCCCAACTCTTTCAAATGTTATGTGTACGAGGGATGGCCTTAGTGTTTCTAAACAGAGCAACAGAGATAATCAACTACATATATGAGAAAGTGTGTATGTCCATCTGTCTGTCTGTTCAAGAACTCCTAAATGATACGATCTAGGAGCAACCAAATTTGATATGCAGATTCCTCTTATAATAACTTGAAGCAAAGTAAGGGTTTCACTGTTCCAGGAAAACGAGATGTGTCTAGAATATGATCGTGTCTCAGAAAACCATGCAAAAGAGAGACAGAATCACCAGTCAGCTGAAAGGGGGTGTGACCCTCCCCCATATGGGACTGTCCCAGTACAGAGCCTATCACTCCCCCTCCACCCCCAGATGCCCTTTGAGGAAGGCATGGAGGCTGCAGCTCCCACCCCCAAATCCTAGAGACATTGCTGGCTGTTCCACTTTGTCAAGGTGCAAAGGCAAAATGCACAGTGTGCTTCGTTCCTCACGCTGACTGCGGCGCATGGGTGCAGACAAACCTGGACCTGTCCCAACGAAGGGACACACACCCTCCCCCCAGCTCTGCCCGCTGGAGCTGGAGCAGTCACAGGAGATAATTCTCACCTGGACTCAAGTTGTGTGGTGAGAGATGGCTGGGGTGGGCCTCTCGCCTGCTGGACAACCTGCATACTGAATCCCTCTTCCGCAGCCCCTCCCCAAGCAATGATTTAAATGAAGAAAAACAAAAATGTATTGAGTTCAGGACCCAGGCAAAACTGGATAAATCTACTAGTAACAAATATTGAGGCTTTCAGTATGTGCCTCTTAAAGCACTTTTCAAGATTAAGGATCCAAGTAAAGCCCTGCAGATCTCTGCAGTGTGTAAGGGAATGTCCTCTGTCCCATCCGTGAAGGGGACGGGGGCATCAGTATAAAGCACAATGCCTCCAGGGATGCTAGAATAAGCACATGTAAAAAGATGTAGCATGTGCCCCTTTCAGCTATCCCCTTTTTGGCACTTATTGACCATGATCTTGCCTCACCAAGCCACCACTGTTTGCACCCCTGAATCAGGGCTACCTCCTGTGGGCTAGGAGTCAGGGACTGGTCTCCTTATGCCCTCCCGCTCTTCTTTCTACTTTACTTTTCCAGGATGAAATATTGTGGGTGCCTATATCTCTGTGGGATAGAAGTATGGGAACATCTTACCAGAACCGTGGAGTCACATCTCAAATTCTTTATTGTGATCAGTAAGTCACACACTACAGCTGCATTTATCACATACTTGCAGAGCATCTACATTTTTCTCTCCATGTAGGGTGTGGTCCTAGTCCTAATACTTGAACCAAAAAGTATTTGCCTGGAATAAGAATATGTAAGAATATTGATACATATTCCTTATTAGTTGGAAAACTTAGGGGAAAGAAAGAATACTGTTTTTAAAATCAATGGCTAGCACATTACTGTAAAATCTATTGATTAAAAACAAAGTATAATGTTAGTCATTTAGTCTGTGGAATGATGCAATACTGAAATAAATTTATCCTTTGACTTATGCATTAACCTTTTATTGACTGGTTGCATACCCATAATTAACACACACTTTAGCTAAAGTGGTTAATTTTAACATCAGATCAGTGTAATATAGCTGACACCCTGATTGTCAAAATGTAAGTGCAACCATAGGGACAATAACCAGGGAAATTTTCTGTTTTAGTGAATTTATATTTGCCCATAGAGAGATTAGCCATCATATAGGCAAAACAAATATCTCTTATAAAATTTTATATTATTATTTAATTGAATTGTTATGAAAATAAAATCAGTTAGTAATATTCATAAGCAAAAAGAGATTTTCTATTATATGCCAGGATCATAACCACTTTAATATGGTGGGGAAAAGTTAATGAGAATGTAGCTCCGTTCACAGTGAATTGAAATCAACAGTGACTTCCAAATGGAGAATTTAATTGAAACTGCAATGGTTTTTGCTCTATTGGTGAGGGCTTGGGGTTGGTGAGGCTTTGGAAACATGGACCCTTTCACCTGTTTCTAGGTACTAGTCATTTATATTTTAAAATGTCCTCTTCCTGTTCATTAGATTTATATTACCAAGGTGCTGGAGGGCCACTGTAGTTCTATGTAGATGTGTTGGAAATATTCTGCAGCTGTTGCTTGGTCACCCGTCTGTGAGCAGGATATGAAAGAATCCAAGATTCCATAGCACTGCCTGGTGCAGGTATAAAAGGGCTTTTCCTGCCCTGGCATGTACCGATACAGTTATTCCGTCTATTCCAGTTGCCTGGGGAGGGGGTGTGGTATGGATTGGCAACCCAACGCTGACCTGGTCTGCTGCTGCAGTCAAAAACAACTCATTGGCTCTCTAACTCTTAATGAGGCACACACCTTTTTGAACACGGCACACAACAGCATCCCACCGCTTAATGTGTGGTAAGGTCTTTCAGTGGAAATTGTGAGGTTCAGCCTCTCACTTATCCTACCTAAGAACCCATGACATTCCCCGGCTGCTACATGCAACACATATTGTTCCAACTTTCTGAGGATGAACTTTTTGATAACTCAAATTACAACTCAAGCTTTTTACTCCCTCTCAAATTTGGGTGTTCCTAGAGTTTTTTCATCAGTACCTCCTCTGTTGTAGATCCGAGCTCCTTCTGCTACGGGAGGAGAGTTTGTTAGATCCCAGGAGGAGTTAATGTGGCTTAGCAGTAATGCTGTGTATACAATGCCTCAGCCAAAGATGCTTGCGCCCCTATGTAGGTTGCTCAGGTCTGTCACTCTGTTACAGTGTCAAAGACCAGGGCTTGGACAATAACCTTTACAGCTGTGGGGAAATTTATTAAAGTTAGAACTAAAAATATTACTACTGAAAGGATACTGATGGGCTTAGTTCAGTTTATACTCCTTCATGTGGTAACAGCCTCACCCAAGTCGTTTATGGCAGTGCAGCAACTGGTGTGCACATGCCCCACCGCTTGCAGGGAGAAGCACATGGCGGCAACAGCAGTGGCTCTAAAGTAGTAGTGGTGGCACCTCTGGTGTGTCATCAGCATTGAGTAAGTGGTGGGGGGGGCATGGGGTGCCTGGTTCTGGAGGAGGGGAGGAGGATTGGGTTAGAGCAGAGAAATGGGAGTGCCTGGTTCTTGGGGAGATGTGGGGGATAGGGTTAGAGCAGGGGCCAGGGGTGCCTCTTTTGGAGGAGGGGTGGAGGATTGGGTTATATATATTGGCCATGCTGTGGAATTACAGTGAGTGCTGAAGTGTGCCATGAGGTGAGAAAGGTTGGTGCATACTGGTTTATGGTACAGTCAGCACTGATGGGCAAAGCATCATCTTTCTGCATGTTTTCAAAGGACCTGATCCTGCCGCTCTTTTCCTTGTGTAATTCCCATATGAATTAGTGGTGATTTGTCTGTACAAGGACCACTGATACACATAGTGTATGTTTATCATTTGCAACTTCTCTTGCTGGGAAAGTGACATTAGAAAGAAGAGGAGCATTAAATGTAGCCCAAGCAAATGTAGAAGTAGTGGTGAGAGTGCAGTCAACTCATACTTAAGAGTTCCAGGTTGGGCAGATGTGGCAAGAGGCGTGTGGAAATTGTGGGATGCTGGCACTGGCCATTCCTCTCCCCTTCTCAGGTGCACTTCTGGCCTCAGTCATGTGAATCAGGAAGACTCTTGTGGATGGTCATTGACATTAGTCCTTCATGCAGAATACAATATGGCCCGAAGTTCCCAAGTGACTGTCATGTAATGAGACACATGCTCAGGAAACCTTGCCCCTGGTGAGGTGACCCCTCTGACCAGGCCTACCAACGGAAGTGGGAGGTGGGGCAGTTGCCCTGGGCCCTGACATTTCAAAGGGGCCCAGAACTCCAGCTGCCGCCGCCTCTACATTGACAGAGACAGCAGTCAGAACTCTGGGCCCCTTTGAATTGTTGCATCAGCACTGCTCCAGCTGCGCATGGCTGTGAGTCAGGGCTGCAGGCAGTGCCATGGTCAGGGTGGCGCTGAGGGTCAAATGCCCGCGGCACTGCTCCTTCCAGCCTTGGCCCCACCCTTTCTGAGCCGCAGAGCCAGGCCCCCCTCCCATCTTGCCTTGGGGCCCGCGGCAGCATTCGGCCATGCTGCCTTAGACTGTCACTGGTAAAGGAGCCATGGGGAGCAGCTTGTGCTGTCACTCCTGGACTGCCCGCCCAGCTGACAGCAACTCTGGTAACTGCTGGTAGATTGAAAGTGACACTGATGCCCAGAATTGAAATGTGAGGAAAAAGTTGGTAGGAAATAAATAACTAATATAATTAAATAAATTATAAATAGTCTCTGAAGGTTAGGAAGTATACGCTACGACTGCACAGGCATTGAAAGGTGATGTGTATTTCCTCCCAAAGTATTTAAAGTGATTGTTTATAATAAATTGACTTTTGCTAAAGCACATAATAGGCCTGGCAATCTTTACTAGCAGAGCCTCTTGATGTGCCAGCTGTAATAATCTTTACATGGTTTAATTTATCCACTTTAAGATTGAAATGCTTACGCTGGAGTATCTTATACTACCCAGCAAAGTGAGCATATTATTTTATGCCAAGACTGAAAATAAAGCAAGATTTTAAAAGCCTTACAGAGTTATGCTGTAATTAGTTTCAGCTTCTCTTGCATATTAATTTTCTCATGTTCCTTTATATAATTTGAAAAATGTCTTCAGAGCATGATGACACAATCAGTTAAGTACCTCTCTGAACTCATACACTAAACTGCATTCGCTCTAACAACTGTTCTAAGGCAGCCTCAAAACAAATCCTCTGTTATTCTGTACAGTACAGCTTATCAATGCAAACAGTTTAATATTTATGCTAAGAGGATTGTCACAAGTAGCTTGTGTTCCTTTAATTCTTGTTTTAAATAAATAATGAGAACATTTAAACACATTACTCTTCTCAGGGCCCTGAGGTCGGCTAATCTTATTATTTATGAAGTGATGTGCTACATAATAGTACTTAGTGCATGTTAACAGATGCTATTATCAGGGGCTGATGTGGAGAGCTGAAGATATATTGGAATGTTATGTGTTAATACTGTCCTTGTAGTATAATGTACGATGGATTGAGTGCACAGGATGCTGGAGCAGCAATTAACCACATACCAACATGGGTGTAAAGTTGAAGTATGTTTTCTCATGGGTATTACACTCCCATTAATAATTCCCAAGAGAAGAAGACATCTTTCATTTGGGAGCATTCTCTTCCAGAAGGCCTCAAGAGGGGGGCAAGTTGTTTATGTGCATTGATCTTATTCATTTTACAGAGCTGAACTACAATTGAGTAATATAAAGTCACTTAAAAATAAGTTTCATGTTACAGTTTTAAATAATTACATATTTCTGTTTTGTATGTTAATTACTGGGGATAAAACAGTAAGTTCTAGCAATGTGATCTGGTATTTCTTATAAAGAAATGAATTCATCTGCTGTACATATGAAGCAATTATAATAGTACCTGGTACTTTTCATCATCATAGTGCTTTATAGACATCAGCTAATTAATTAGCAAATGGTAAATTAAAAAAAAAAGTCACTGAATTGTTACAAATTTTCTAAGGCAGTGCAAATAGGTGGCAGCCTGTATGACAAACTAATCTTCAGAGATGTGACTGTTGCTACTCATAAAACTTTGCTGTGCTGGGCTACAATTTAGTTGCATGTTATAATTAGGCTTCACTAGTATTGATGAATAATCCATTTAATAAAAAACACTGTAATTTAAACATTTTCTCTGGGGACTAACATACTCTAACCTCCTAATTTAATTTTATTGAAGTTTTGCCTACCTATTCATCAGTGGAAATTATTAGCTTCTATTTGCATATGTCTTTATGCAGTTTTTACTTTTTACATTTCCTTGTTCAGAGGAAAGGAGGCTTATACACTTGTAAATCTCTAGACTCTACAAAGCCAATCCTGTTTCTGTAATATTGTTTAATCTATCCCCCGACCTTAATGCAGTAAATTCGGTTTAATCTTCCTCAATAGTCTAGTAATACTCTGAAAACCCACAAACATTTAAATCTGATAATTTAATCACATACTTTAAATAACAGCTGAGATAATGAAACAATAATTCTCCATAAAAAGATGTGCTGACTTAATTTTCTTTTTGATTGGCTTTCTATGAAATCACTGTAGATAAAACAAAGCTTACGACCAAAAACACTGCCATTTCTCTGTAAGTGAACTACTCCTTTTGTCCACATGTTATTCTCTCTCTCACACCCTTAAATCTTTGTTAAAGTATTTCTTCGTTAGAGTTTAGTTTCTTCCCATTCTGTCTCTAAAAAGTAATTCTTTGGTCTTTCTTTTTTTTCAGATGTCAATGCCAGCTTGCAGTGAGTTTGCCAGAAGATCAAAGGCCAAAGTGCCATCCCTTCTGGAAAGATGATGATTCCAGCATGCCTCTGCCATATGATCTGGAAGAAATAATTGCTAACCTACAAATTCTGCTTGAGTAGATGGAGCCTTAGAAAATGTGCTCTAAGTGTAAAGTTACTGGTGTGCCACTTTTCATCCTTCTGAAAGAAATTTAGTCAAAATGGAGTAAAACTCTTAAATCCCCTTACCCTTAAATCAGAGGAGTTATTTTATGTCTTCTCCAAATGCAAATATATGTTTTTTTACCAGCCCATGCTTTGTAACTAGAATATGTTTCTTATCTATTCTTTTAGAGACTGCCACAAAAAAAGAGAATGACATATAATAATATGAGATCTGAAACGTAAGGTAGTTTGTGATCTGTTTTGAAATAATATTCCAGAATAGCAGGCAAGTCCATGATTGGTCATAAAGGACTATCCTGAATAAATGAATGCTGATTTTCGTTCATGGAAGTGATATTCCAAATTAAGCTTGTCTATTTCCTAAAGTATAATAACCAAAACTAAAAAGAAATTATATAGAATGACACTCAGTGTTCAGAACCACCATTAAAAATTGTAAGTCATTGCTTGACATTGCTAGTAAGAAGTGGAATATTTTATTTAATATCATCTATTGAAGTGGTCTGCTGCGAAAGTGGTATACGCTACTGGAAAAGTGCTCCCACTGTTGACACAGCTCACAGCAGTGAACCTGTGCTCTTTCCAGGGTAGCTTATTCCAAGTCCAAATAATTGTACCAGCAAAAACTGGAGTTTTGCAGTATAACTGCATTTATATTAGGAACTTTGCCAGCACAGGTGTATCAGTCAGGAATCATACCTCTTCACCTCCCTTGCCAACATAATGTGAATTGTAGACATGGCCTTGAATATAAGATAAGTTCACTAAGGCTATGTTAAGACTACGGGGATTTGTTGGTAGAAGTTTGTATCGGAAGATATCTTGCAACAAAACTTCTGTCGACAGATTACGCCCAGACTGCAGGGTGGATTGAAAGAGCAATCTGCTCTGCCAACAGAGAGTGGCCAAACTGCCCAGATGTGCTATCAGCAAAATGGTCAACTGGAACCACAGCTGACAGGGTAGTGCAGCATCCCGGAGGCCTTTTCTGTTGACAGAGGCCCCCTGCCCCCGGAATGTCCAGACCAGTGTTTTGTCAACAGATCTCTGTCAAGAGCAGCATTCTGCCTCACGACGAGCAAGGTACGGGTGGAGACAAAAGCAATCCGTTTTTGCTTATGTTCCTTTGATTAATTTTTGTTTAATTAAGCACTGGTAGAAAAAATTACAGTGGTGAAATTAATTTGACATCCATAAAGTATAGAGAAGACACTTCAGTGTTGCAGACTGCTGCTCAAGTGAAAGCATAATTATTAAACATACTGGCAAACAAGAACTTACTGCAGTATTCAAAAGCCACAAATGTATTTTCTTTTTCAGAAGAATGGTGGCAGCTATAACAGAACTTTTTATGATGGGCATTGGATCCAAAGTACTAGCTGCTCCAGTCCACACCTTTACTACAGGCAAATACAACCACTCTGTACCACAGTTTTCCATGGTGAAGGTTCACTCCTCCTGTGAAAATAATAGTCTGCACGAGTGTGCCCTGTAAGCTGAGTGCGTGGGTGACTGCCCAGGAGAGATTCGGGTTACTGCCCAGGAGAGATTCAGGTGCAGTGAATCCCCTTACCCACAGACCACCCACAGCCAGCCAAAGTGGGCACCCTGTATTTCTATTGGTGGTGCACATCCACACATGCCTTGGGGCACGTAACAAAATGTATTCAACATGTGGTTGGAAAAAAAAATTAGCAGGAACACTGGACTGCACTGGTGCAGCTACCTGGTGCCTGTAATTGGGGGATATTCCCAAGAACACAGGGCTCAAGATTCACTAGCAAGATATTAACTACCGGAGGGGTAGCTGTGTTAGTCTGGATCTGTAACAGCAATGAAGGGTCCTGTGGCACCTTATAGACTAACAGAAAAGTTTTGAGCATGAGCTTTCGTGAGCACAGACTCCCTTCATCAGATGCTGGTCTTGGAAATCTGCAGGACCAGGTATAAATAAGCCAGAGCAAGGATGGGGGTAACAAGGTTAGCTCAGTTAGCAAGAGTGAGGCTTACTACCAGCAGTTGATCTGGAGGTATGAACACCAAGGGAGGGGAAGCTGCTTCTGTATTTACCCAGCCATTCGCAGTCTTTGTTTAAGCCTGAGCTGAGGGTGTTGAATTTGCAGATGAATTGTAGCTCAGCAATTTCTCTTTGGAGTCTGACTCAGCTAACCTTGTTATCCCCACCCTTGCTCTGGCTTATTTATACCTGGCCCTGCAGACTTCTAAGACCAGCATCTGATGAAGTGAGTCTGTGCTCACAAAAGCTCATGCTCAAAACTTTTCTGTTAGTCTATAAGGTGCCACAGGACCCTTCGTTGCTGTAGCAAGATATTGATAGTCATACAACCAATGGTGGCTCAGATAGGATTAAATAATGTTTCTGCTTCTTATTTCACTTAAGTCATGATAACTTGGAGTAATTCCATTAAACTCATTGGAGTTTCATCATTATACAATCAGAATAAGGCCTTCCATTTTCCCAGTATTCACAGTGGGCAACCAAGAAGATTAATAAAGCTGATGAGAACTGCCCAGACAGCATGGTGGCACTGATTCTGAGCAGAAGAATACAGATACAGGTAATACTGATACAAGAAATATGAGCATTCAGTATAATTATTACCTGGGTCAAGATACTACTAGAAACAGACATTAATAAGAGTAAAAAATTTAGAAAATTGCCCTTTTTCATTTGAATAATTATGATGGAGGTCTTCTTGAGATGATCCCTAGCACATCCATTAACATTGCAGCATTAGGTAACTCATTACCATTTTGGATGCACTACTGTACAAAACATTCTTACCATAGGTCTCTAATGGATGTTCTATGTATAGCAATTGTTTATTGACTCTAGATGCTCTAAATACATGAGAACTGGGGTCATTCTCTTTCAGGGGAAAAGCATAAATTAGCTCCTAATGTTGGGTTCAGTGATTCCTTTCAAATGGTGAAGTTCATGACTTTGCTTGCATTTACTTTTCATCAGCTCTGAAAGAATTGAGGTAAAATAGTTTCCTTGCATGTGTGTGTCAGGCTAAATGGACTACAGAAGATACAGATCTGTTTGCCTGTCTGCACTTGCCTTTAGACAATATTTATCAATTTTACAAAAGCTACCAACTAAACATGGAACCAATACAAATGAAATTCTCTCAAGGCAGGGGCTTTTTATTCAACCAATTGATACAAAGTTAGTTTTACACTGTTACAAGTAAACTTCTGGCCTATACATGAGCTCTCTGTTTATGCGTGTTAAGCATAGCATACCTCACAATAGTAAGCATTGTATACATGACATAAAAGACTTGGAAAGTTATATTAACTGACTAGTCTCTTCCTACAATTTTGTTCACTCATGTCAATTGTTCCACTAGGCTCTGCAAAGCTAGTCAGCTTTAGTGTTGGAAAGTAGGAAGCATGTCAAAGGGAAGATTCTATGTCTTAGATAAGTATTTTCATAGGCATGTAGTGAAGAATGTAATATTGCAAACAGAGGTAAGAGAAGGTACAGAATGACGAGGGTACAATCTCATGTGAAGTATAAAATGCCTTCCACCTTGACAGCAAACATTCTATAACATGGGTAGTTTTGGTGGGGTGATTTGGGGATCCCATTTTCAGTGTCAAGTAATCTGAATATTTTGTGAGAAACTTCTTCTCAGAAGGATTGGCAATGTATTAACTCTTTCTTCTTCCTTGAGTGTCCCCGTGGGTGCTTCACGATAGGTGTCGGGCTCGCCCTGGCGCCGCAGGTCGGATTTTTTCAGCAGTTTCTGCCGGACCGCGCATGCGCCGGCACGCGCCGCTCCCTTGCGCGCTCCCAGCCACGTGCGCGATCCGGTCCCCGCCAGTTCCTCTTTAACTGCCATCGGCTGCAGATGGAATCCGCTCAGGCTACGGCCAGAGTTAGAGTATTTAATGTTTTTAAAGTGTTTAGAGCTTCTTTTTCAGTCTTTAGCTTAAGTTAGCTTGTTATTGTTTTCAAAAAAAAAAAAAAAAAAAGAAAAGAGAGTAAAAAGTAAAGTTTTACAGCCTTAGTAGCGAGCGGAGCAGCGGAGGCCCGGGGACGTAAGGCCATTAGGCCTCCTGCCGCAGCAGGCTGAGTCCAAGAGGGGAACAGGCACAGAGAAGGTGCTAAGTACCCTATTAACAACTCAAAGACTCACCACAATGTCCTCTTCAGGATTCAAAAAGTGTGAGTCATGTCGCGAAGCGATGCTGGCCTCCGATGGGCACAGAAATGCTCCTTCTGTGCAAAGCTCACAGCCAGAGCAAGGAAGGACAGAGAGATGCGGCTGAAAATGCTGCTCTTTGACAAGGCCCTCCAGCCAGACGTGCCAGAGCGGCCTCAGCAGGAGGGACCCGCAGGGGCCCATAAAAGGAAAGCTGCTTCCCTAACCCCATCAGCGCAAAAACGGAGGAAGCTTTCACCAACCCAATCCCTGCCGGCAGCCACAGCGAGCGGGACGGGTGGAGTGCATAGCCCCCAGCCGCAGTCACAGCTGAGCGGCGGCAGCGGAGCGGAGACGCACGTGGCAGAGGCTGAGCCTCTGATAATCAAACAGCCGCCCCGCACCGCGGGCAGGGCGGCGGCCAGGCAAGCGCCGGAACCGACGGCACCGCAGCTAGCGGCACCGACCCCCGGGGAACCGGCGGTGCAGAGCTCGCAGGCACGCGGCCTGCAGGCACCGGGGGAGACCACCCGCGCGGCACCACAGCGGAGCGTGCCGAGCGCGGCGCAGACAGCGGGGCCGAGATCCCCGACGCGGAAAGGGGTGGAGCCAGCCCCACAGGGGAGGGGAAAGGCAGCACAGAAAACCTGGCACCGCAGCTCTTCTCCAGACAGGGCTGCAGGGCTACTCGCTCTAAGCCCTCCACTTATGCTGCGGACTCCAACGAGGCGGCAGGGGTCACCTCCAGTATACCCTGAGCCCCCATCCCCGTTCCTACAGCCAGCATCACCATGGCCCTTCCTGGGCTTTGAACCCCTGGAGTACTGCCACAAATCAGTCTCTCCATTATCTCAATCACCCAGACGATCTCGCTCCCCCAGACTCAGGGGGTATGCGCCTCCAGAGTGGTCCAGGTCTCCATCTCCGGAGCAGTGCCCGTGTTGCCATGGTCGCCCCTATCATGCGGGGCATAGACACCATAGGCATACTCCCAGGGACAGATCCCCCCAGACGGTTGAATATCCCCGAGGGCAATCGCGGACGGGAACGGAAACACAGACATCTCAGGGGGAGTTCATTCTGGAACCCCGAGATTTTCCCTCGCAAGTATCTAGCGAGAGGATGTATCACCGTCAACAGGACCCAGAGGGGTCCAGAGAGGCTTACCCTAGCAGTTCCTCGCTATCTTCCCCTGACAAGGCCACAGCCCCAGGGGACGTCCATCCTCCGGACGATCTCAAACAGTTCCAAGAGCTGTTTAAAAGGGTGGCCTTCACGCAAGGCATCCGAACAGCAGAGGTGCAGGAGAAACACCATAAGGTCCTTAAAAACCTGAGACCTCCGGCCTCTTCCAAAATAGCTATTCCGCTGATGAAGCAATCATGGAGTCCTCCACCACAATATGGCAGACCCCTGCGTCCACTCCGCCTATAAACAAGAGAGCGGATAAGAAGTACTTCGTCCCGACGAAAGGCATGGAGTTCCTGTTCAGCCACCCGCAACCAAATTCTCTGGTGGTGGAATCGTCTCAACAGAGGTCAAAAACTTCTCAGTACAAGACAGGGGGAACGGACAAAGATGCCAAGAAACTAGAGTTGTTCGGCAGAAAGGTCTACTCCTCCTCTACCCTACTGTTGA
The DNA here is from genome assembly GCF_033958435.1 of Carettochelys insculpta. Taxonomy (NCBI): domain Eukaryota; kingdom Metazoa; phylum Chordata; order Testudines; family Carettochelyidae; genus Carettochelys; species Carettochelys insculpta. The sequence goes on along the minus strand of NC_134150.1, from coordinate 11,993,066 downwards.
GAATGGCGAATTACACAGCGCATCTAGCGAACCATAATTTCGACAACTACTCCAGGCTGACTTCCCTCATGGACTCGCTTCCAGAGGACACGAAGCCGGTGCTCAAGGCCATCGTGCAGGAAGGCTATGCAGCCTCGAGGACAGGAGTTCAACCACAGCGTCCCCAGTACCACAGGGCTACAAGCAAGGGCGACACCAACAGCACCAACAGTACAGAACTCCCAGGCGACGTTCTCAACAGAGCCGTGCGTCCTCGGGGCAGGGCCAAACGCCACAAGTTTGACACACAGATCGAGGGCTGCACTATCACTACCATCGCGCAATGTCATCCGAAGCTACTGTTCCACCATCGCCTCCGACCATTCTACGACCAGTGGCAAAAGATCACCACAGACAAATGGGTACTGGAGATTATAGCCACGGGTTACGCGATTCCCTTCCAGTCGCTCCCACCGCCACAACCTCCACCCAGACCCCACCTAAAGGACGCCTCCCATGAAGCGAGACTCAGGCAGGAGGTAGGCCATCTTATGCTTATAGGGGCAGTGGAAAGAGTGCTGGAGCAACTCCGAGGGAAAGGGTTCTACTCAAGATACTTCCTCACAGAGAAAAAGACAGGAGGCTGGAGGCCCATCCTAGATCTTCGAGGCCTCAACCGGTACTTAGGCAAGCAATGCTTTCGGATGATCACAGTCGCCTCTATACTTACGGCACTGGACGATGGAGATTGGTTCGCAGCCCTCGACTTACAAGACGTGTATTTCCACATAACTATTCACCCAGCTCACAGGCGTTTTCTCCGGTTTATGGTAGGCAAAGAACATTTTCAGTACAAGGTTCTGCCGTTCGGCCTCTCCTCAGCCCCCAGAGTCTTCACCAAGACCTTGGCAGTGGTGTCAGCCTACCTGCACAGACAGGGGGTGTTTATATTCCCATATCTGGAAAAAAACGACTGCCTACTGAAAGGGGCCTCAAAGGAGGAGGTACTTCGCATGATACGCATCACACCAGACACGTTCTCTTTGCTGGGCCTGGTCATCAATCTGGCAAAATCAAAGATAGACCCCACACAGGGCATAGAGTTCATAGGGGCACGTATAAATTCCATCACAGCAAGGGTTTATCTACCAGATGCCCGCTTTCGCGCCATTGGTTCCCTCGTGCAAGTCATCACCTTCAGCCCTACGGTGCCGGTTCTGATGTGCTTACAGCTGCTGGGCCACATGGCAGCAGCAACGTTTGTGGTACAGAATGCCCGACTGCATATGCGCAGCATGCAGCACTGGCTGGCGAGCGTCTACAAACCGGCAGCACACACCGTCCACAGGGTGGTGTCGCCGACGACAGAGGTGCGCAAATCCCTGCAATGGTGGGTGAACCCCAAGAACATGCTGACAGGGGTGCCCTTTCACCAACCACAAATGTCTGTTTTTCTCACTACCGACACCTCCCACATAGGGTGGGGAGCACACATGGGCGAAAAGGTGACGCAAGGACTGTGGTCCTCCACGGAACAGTCACTGCACATAAATATACTGGAGCTCAGAGCAGTGTTCAACGCCTGCAAACACTTTCGAGACCATATATAAGGCAAGTTGTCGGGATCAGTACAGACAATACCTCCACCATGTTTTATATAAATCGGCAAGGAGGAGCTCGGTCCCGTGCCTTATGTGCAGAAGCAGTTCGATTGTGGAACTGGTGCATTGCCAACAATATAACCTTGAAAGCATCGTATTTACCAGGCACTCACAATGTGAAGGCAGACCAGCTGAGCAGGCGCTTCGCACTCACACACGAGTGGCAGATCCGTTCTGATCTGCTACGACCGATTTTTCACGCATGGGGATTTCCCCAGATAGACGTGTTTGCTACTCAAAACAACAAGAAGTGCCCACAATACAGCTCCAGGGCAGGACTGGGACGGGGGTCCCTGGGGGATGCATTCGTGATCTCGTGGAGGGGCCCCCCGCTCTACGCCTTTACTCCCACAGTGCTTATCCACAAAGTCTTGCAGAAAGCCAGGAGAGAGAGAGCCCGAATGATCCTAGTAGTCCCAACATGGGATTGACAGCAATGGTTCCCCTTACTCCTGCGCATGTCGGAGTATCCACCGATGCCTCTCCCAGTGGCGCCGGATCTGCTCACGCAAGCCCAGGGGTCCATAGTGCATCCACACCCCCGAGGCCTGCGACTGCAAGCATGGTTAATCCATGGCTCAGCTCCCGAGAGAGCACGTGTACGGAGGGAGTGCAACAAGTCCTAGAAAGTAGCAGGAGGACTTCCACGAGGAAGCCCTATAAGCAAAAATGGACTCGATTCACTGCATGGTGTTCTACCAAGCAATTAGCCCCCCTTGCTGCGCCTATACCTGTAATACTAGAGTATTTACTGGACCTCAAGAGAGGCGGACTCTCCCTATCCTCGTTGAAGGTCCACCTTGCTGCTATATCGGCTTTCAGACATGAAGAGGAAGGGCACACGGTGTTTGCCCATCCCATGGTTACCAGGTTCCTCAAAGGGCTGGTAAACCTATACCCCCCTCAGAAACCGCTTCCACCTTCGTGGAGCTTGGACCTGGTGGTTAATGCGCTAACGGGACCACCGTTTGAACCCTTAGCCACGGTTTCCCTCCGTCTCCTTACGATAAAGACGACCTTCCTTCTTGCAATCACATCAGCTCGCAGGGTGAGCGAGCTTGCGGCAGTTATGGCAACGCCACCCTGCACAGTAATTTCCAAGGAGGCGGTAACCTTACGGCTGCATCCAGCCTTTGTTCCCAAAGTTTCTTCAGAGTTTCATATTAATGAACCTATAGTTTTACCCTCGCTTATCCAAAGCCTCATAACTCCAACAAAGAGGTGCACCTACACCTCATGGACGTGAGGAGGGCGCTGGCTTTCTATATAGACAGGACTAAGTCCTTCTGGAAAACGGATAGACTCCTAGTCTCTCTCGCTCCCAGATCAAAAGGAGAAGGTCTCTCTTCGCAGAGAATCTCGAAGCACATCGTATCCTGCATAAAAATGTGCTACGAACTTAGAAAGACTCCTTTACTGGCCCCACCTAGGGCTCACTCCACTAGGGCGGTGGTGGCATCAACAGCCCTTTTCAAGGGCATTGCGCTAAAAGACATTTGCAGAGCGGCGACCTGGTCATCCTATGACACCTTCGCCAAGCATTATGCCCTTCACAGGGTATTCCAAGAGGATACCCGTCTCTCGACAGCGGTCCTCTTGGGGACAAGCTGCACATAAACTGATTACCCACCTCCTATCTTGGGTTACTGCTGGGTAGTCACCTATCGTGGAGCACCCACGGGGACACTCGAGGAAGAAAGAGAAGTTACTCACCGTAGTAACAATGGTTCTTCGAGATGTGTCCCCGTGGGTGCTCCACCACCAGCCCATCCTCCCCTCTTCGGATCTCTGTTTAGTATTTTTCAGGAGCATCCGAGGCGGTTGGTCAAGGAATTGGCGGGGACCGGATCGCACACGCAGCTGGGAGCGCGCAAGGGAGCGGTGCGTGCTGGAGCATGCACAGTCCAGCAGAAACTGCTGAAAAAATCCAACCTGCGGCGCCGGGGCGAGCCCGACACCTATCGTGGAGCACCCACGGGGACACATCTCAAAGAACCATCGTTACTACGGTGAGTAACTTCTCTTTTCCCATCCCATAATGCTTTGTTATAGGCAATAATTGCTGACATGGTTATTTGGTCTCTTGGACATTTTTCGTAATGAACTGCAAGTATAGTCAGGGTCTGTTGACTCTGTGTTTTAATCAGTATTGCATTGGTAGTTTGGGGAAGAAAGGAAATGTTCCAATATTAAGATGTTTGGTAGAAAATTGCAGGTGTTATGTCATGTAGATCAGAAATTATTTCATAATGCTTTATCCACATCAACGCATATGAAATTATTTCATTCTGCAGATTCTTCCACTCTTTGTTAAAAGTAAAGTAAATCTAAAACATTAAAACCAATATAACACATTTTCAAATCAACATTCTTACTCTTTGAGCTTTAGAAGGGAGTGGGAATGTCTAAAATATAAATAAGAATGCTGTGAATAATTACCAACTGGAAAATCACCAGGATGTTTAACATGCTGCATTTCAAATATCCCAATCTCTTTATTATCATAATGAAATAGTGGATATTGTAATTGGTAATGAAGTGGATTTACTTCCTTGTCCTTTCAAATCATGCAAGACCTCTATAATGCTGTGGGATAGGTATGGGGATTCAAGAGCCTTAATAAAAACAGAAAAAAACAAGAAAAGAATAAAAAACCCATCACAAACAATACAAATGGATGAGACTATGATACTAACAGTTATGCTGATGTAAACCATTGACCTGATGCAATGCAATGGAAATTATGCCAGTGAAACTGAGATGAAAATTTAATTTACGTATTTATTCTTCTCAGCATAAGCCAAAACATTTAAGACCATTCATTAAAAAAGAGAAGATAATGCATGAATTTGCAGAAGATACATTTGTTAAAGCTAGAGAAATACTTTATTATCTTGTTGCCTAAAAGTGACAGCAATTTAGTATGGAGCACAGCAGTTGACATATCAGCGGAAGTCCTTCCAAATATAAAATGGATTATCTCTTGTTAAGGAGATGCCATTCACTGTTCATACATACTACTATTATAGAAGGAGAGCTGTCTGTCCATCCCACTGTTCAATGGCACATAGCAGAAGCTCAGTCCTATCTCTTCTCCCCCTGCATGCAGCACAGGAGGGGGGCAGGGGCAGGTGTGGGCTGGAACCCCAGCTGCCAAGGCCCCCACGGCAGCATGGGGCTGGGGCCAGAGCCCCTCTTGAGCCTCCTCCACAGCACAGTGCTTGGGCTGGAGCCCCCTTGGAACCTTCCTCCACAGAGTGAGACTGAGGCCAGAGACCTACCACGGCAGCCCCTTAAGCACAAGTGCCTGACACTGGGCTGGGGCTGGAGCCCCCCCTGTAACCTCTGCTGCAGTGTGGGGCTACAGCTGGAGACCCTCTGCAGTATGAGGCTGGAGTTGGGGACTCCCTAGAGCCTTTTCTGCAGTACGGGGCTGGGGCTGGAGCCCCCATCATGGAGTCCTACAGAACCTGCTGCAGGTTGGTTTCTCTCCCCCTCCCCCATTGGCTGAGGATGGGTTTGAGGGTTCTGGCCAGGAGGGAGGTTACAGGAGCAAGCTGGGCGTGGGTGTTTGAGGTCTGGGTGTGAGGGAGGGTGCCAGAGGGGGCTGGGGTTTGGGGATTTGGCTGGGAGGTAAGGTGCAGCAGTGGAGGAGAGGGTCAGGAATGAGTTGGAGGTGAGAGATCTAGGTGAGAGGGAGGGTACAAGAACAGGTGCGGGGGCTGGGCAGGACGGGATGTCAGAGTGGAGCTGGGTGGCCAGGACAGGACAAGGAGGCAGGAGCAGGCTGAGTGAAGGGAGGGCACTTATCTCCTTGCAGCATTTTCGCTGCCTTGCTGCCCCCCCACCAGCAATGGCCCCTAGCCAGGGTTGGCAGCAGCTCTGTGCTCCTAGCCACCAGGGCTCCCCACCCAGGGCCACCAGCAGGTCCTGTGCAAAGGAGTAATTCAGCTGTAGCTGCCACAAAGGGGTGGGCCCTGTTAGTACAACATAAAAAGACCAAGTATTGTTCTGACTTACAGCTTGTGAGACCCTATTGATTTTATTTAGATTGTACATGGCACAAGTCAGAATCTTGGTCTGATTCATCTTCTTGGTTACAGACTGAAGGAGTAAACATAGGTGTACATTAGAGTATTCCATTAGCCTTTATTTCACTGCTTCTTTAAATAAATCAGATAGTGAAAATGTGAACAATCTATTTTTGTTTATCATTAACATTTAGTTTTCTTAAAATCAAACCATACCTTGGTAGGCAGTGCTTTTCATATGTCCCTTGATCAATGGAACAATCTGTCAGAAGCCATAAAAGCCTCCATTAGCTCAAATGGATTCAAAGCTAAACTATCTGATCATTTAAAGGGCTGCAGTGATTGTTTCTAATATACTATACATTGATTTCTCTCTGTGAGTAGTAATATAACTTTGAAACTAAATGTGTATGAGTAAGTTTTCTACCTCCAGTGTACCTTAGGAAACTTGGTTTCACTTTGAGAATAAATGTCTATGTAAAAATTTTTAATGAGATGCAGACCTTTGCACATTTCTGAAGATTTTTCCTCAAATCTATCCCATTTCATCGTGCCCATTAAATTTATATGGAATGGGAAGAAATAGTTTTGCCAAGGAACTCTTCTTAAGAGTGTCAGTGAAAATGTGAATGATTGCTAATGCTGGGATTTTAAGCATTTTTTTCATCTTCAGAATGCTTTCAATGGAAAAACTCATGCACACAAAAAGTGCAGTTTTGTTTTGAAATGTAATTCTGAGAAATTTTATGTGTGTATAGTTCTGGGGCTCTTGTCTCAACTGTTACCCTATTAAATGAGTTCAAAAGATTTTTATTAGACTGCCATCCCTACAAAACTCACACTGGGATTTGAAAGTGAAGCTGAGTGCTTTGCTTCTGCTACATCATCAACTGTGATAGATATTCTGCAGGTCACTTTAACCAGTGGTTAAATCTTTGTCTTTAAATAAAGCTCTCTGTAACACAGGTCTGCTGACGGTGGCGGGGGTGGGGAGGGCCAGAGGAGGCAATTACCTCGGGCCACTTTCAATTGTCACCAAAGTGCTCAGCTGGGCGCTCCATGTGGCGGGAGGTTGGGGGGCGGGGCGGGTGTCTTGCTATAGTCCAGACAGCACTAAGGGCTGGCCCTTAGTGCCTGAGGCCCCGCCCCTTGAACTTGAGGCCCCGACCCTTCTGGTGGCACAGGGCTGTCCCTGCACCACACACCTTGCCACAGGGTCTGCAGTGGCTGTGGGGCCTCCTTCTGTAACATGCATGCTCTTTTAATACCTTTCATAGGTCCTATCTGTACAACTCATTGAAATCAGGAAGTGGTTCCACAGAAAATATGCATGGAAGAATTTAGTTCAGATCTCTCTCCAATTCAGTGTACAATTGCCAGTGATTTGTCAGAAAAGATCGAGGTGTGGTCAGGATGGATGTTTGTCAAGATATACATATGTTGGCCTGAGTCTTGAATGTGTTAGTACTCTTTGTTTGACTCCTGTTTTAGAGACTGTATTGCAGTACTCTATTGAGGTCACTACTTTTTTACCTAAATATGTATCAAAACCTTCTACACAACTTTTGTTGTGATATTTCTTTCTTCCCCTCCTGTGCGTCTTCCTGCACACTTGCTTCATTATTCAGTTTAGTAATATTATTCCATAAATCAAGATTACAAAACATGTAAAACCTAAAATTTTGCATAATTAATGAAAAGAATATACAATGGTTGTCCCTAAAAAGTCAGTACTTGTCAGTATTTACTAAACTGTGATATGTAGATATGCAACTTTTTTGTATACTTAGGATGACAATTCATTTTACAGATTGAACCTCTCTAGTCTGGTACCCTCGGGACCTGGCCAGTGCTGAATGAGAGAATTTGCCAGACCACAGGAGGTCAATAGTGTCTAACACATTACCAGTACTTCCACTGGTCTCATAGGAGACCTTTATGGGTAAATTACAGCTAAATAACTGCACAGAGCGCTGAGAGCCAGGACTGGTTGCCATAAATACACTTTATATGACCACGGGAAACTTGACCACATCCATGGTAAGTGGTTGTCTAGCTAATTAAAATCATGGCAGATTACAGATGTTGCCGGACAAGAGAGTTCCAGATTGGAGAGTTTTAACCTGTAATGAATTCATTGTAGTATCTCAGACATCAGTACAGTAAAATGACTCGTTATGCTTATAACCCCTGTTTTTGCCATGTGAGGCCCTCCAGCCACTGTCCTCCCATCTTTTGAATACATATGATCCCTGAAAATAATGCAGGAACAATGCAAAGCTTGAAGAAGGAGTAGGATAGTAAAGGTTTTGAAAAAAGTGATTTTGTGAGACAAGATTTTTGGCTTCCCAGTCTCTTACATGGCTTCTGTGTCCTGGCATCACCCAGCAGCCTGTGTCTTTCTCAGCTGGCCCTTCACCCACTCTTCCCTGTGTTAAGGGGACCAAAGCATGAAGAAAGAGGATGGAAAAGGTTAGGAAAAAGATTTTCAGCTTCCCACTACACTACACAGAGTTGTCCAATACGGGGGGGGGGGGGGGCGGCTTGCCAAATTTCCCACGGGAGGGTTGAGTGAATTGGAGGATTAATTCATGAGTTAAGGGCCAGTTGACATGGTACCCAAAAATCTTTTTGTTCAGAGGGGTGGGAGGGTCTGTGGTTTAAGGGCCAGCTGAAATGGTCCCCCTCTGGCAGCAAGCCCCCGGAAATCTTAGCTGCCAGGGGAGACATTCGCCTGTCAGCAGCATGCCCCTGAAAATATTTTTAGGCAGGGGGGTGTTGGGGCCATGGCTTCAGGGCCAGTTGAGATGGTATCCTGATGGCTGCAAGTCCCCAAAAGTCTTAGCAGCTGATGGGAGAGACTTCCCCAGGTGGCAGCAAGCCCCCCCAAAATATCTTTGGGTGAGGAGGGTGTGGGGTCCATGGCTTGAGAGCCAGTTGAAATGGTTCCCTGGGTGGCAGCAAGCCCCAAAAATCTTTCCTGCCCTTGGACCTCTCACCACGTGAAAGCCAGGACATGGTGCTACCTGGCAGCACAGTCGGCACTGAACGGCAAGCATGTCCTTTTATTGGCTCGGAGGCTAGCCACATGATGTAGTTGGGCATGGGAAAGACTCCTGTGTTGTGGCTGGGTGCGGGAAAGACCCCGGTTGCATGGTGTTGTGCGGACGCTGGGCTGGGGGGCTGGGCCTTGAAGAAATGTAAACTTCAGAAAAGAAGTTTCCTGGCTTCTCGTACAAGCACAACCCCACCACCCCCAACAGCCTAGCTGTCATGTGTGAGATGGAGCAGGGGCTGGTGCCAGCACAGAAAAAAAAAATCCAAGTGCTCAGCTTGCAGAGGTGGAAACAGAACCATGAACTCTGTGTTGAGGCTATTTGTACTGAGGAGATGTACTCACAGCACTGATAGCAAAGAAAGAAAGAAGTTTCTCAGCCTCTCATACAAACATGACCCCACACCCATGAGCTTCCTGGTGCCGAATTCAAATTCATGGACCTCCTATTTCCTAATGTCTACACACCTGGAGCACAGCGGAGATGGTAGTGGCCAGAGCAGAGGACTGCAGAATACATATGGGACACCTCTGGAGGCTAAGAAATTCAATTCAAAGACATGGCACTTCCACACTGGCCTTCATTCGAACTGTTAAATTCAAACTTGACGCTTCACCTACCCACTTTGAACTATGTTATGGTATCGATCTTAGTGCTCCCTAAAATCAAGCTAATGGTAGTTACAGTGAAGAGAGTGATGTCAGAAAATTGAGATAACTGCCTTAAATTCAACTTCATCATGTATTGTAGACATGGGCTGCTTCTGCACTTTCATTCTCTCGTCAAATGTGGCATGGTATTGAGGCAAGTCGAAGCAGGCTAATGAGGCGCTAACGTGCATATTCAGTGCCTATTAGCGTAAAGACAGACATACAAATTTCAAAGTGCAGTCTTCGAATTGCAGATTGACAGTGCAGAGGCAGCTTTGAAATAAGCATGCCATTTGGACAGTCCCTTACTCCCACAAGACACAGCCCTCCATGCAGACCCCTCCCAAATAGCACAATTTGGCCCCAATTTTTAACAACCAGGAAGTTGCTTCTCTTGATCAAAAATGTGCAATGTTATTTCCAGGGTTCAGTGACACCCAGTGCTCATTCAGTGAATGGGAATGCCAGAGAAGACATCACTCTTCACCGAGACTGCAGACTCCTGCTATGACTGCCACTATGCACTTTGTGTGTTACTGGAGACTGCTGGTGTGGCACTTAGATTTCAATTTACCTCTCCTCTCTGTACAGAAAATTTGACCTGAAATAACCAAAATCATCCAGGGAGGAAAGACTTTTATAATCCTCCTTTTATAATAAGGCCCTTATCACCCATCACTACAGCTCAACTGAGCAATTGTTACCCTGAAGCAGCAGGCCCAATGGATACAAGCTCTACTGAAGCTAGCAGAAGGTCTCCTTTACTAAATATGGGAAAGCTCCTGTTCCTGAAGCAGAAGGCCTAAATCAGTCCTTCTTAACCTGCAGTCCAGGTGGCATACAGCTGTGGCCTATGTGACAGCTTCAGGGCCATATAGGAAGTATTGGATACAGTCCACATAACACATTGTGAGCCACACATGCAGCTCACAGTGGTAACTAGCTTGAGAACCGCTGGTCTAAAGCTGTATTCCTGATGTCTGTCCACTGTGACATTTGCATTCGTCTTCCATGGGTTCATGACAACACTTTTTCTTTTATTAAACCTTTTTATTAGATTGCTGCTTTTCTTAAAAGATCATTTGGATTAAAGAAACAGTAGTGCAAACCCAAAGAAATACATGGGCTTGTCATACAGATACAGAGAAAGAGACAAAATATATGAAAATTTGAACCTAGTCTAGCAGGCTTGGTAGTGACCCTTTCAGTGAGTGGTGAATTTGGTTTAAGAGTTTGAATCCAATAGAAAATACATTCTGTTAGAGAGAATGTCTCTGCAGTGCTTCAGTCCCAACTACATCACATCCTTTGTATGGTGTGTTTATATTTTTATATAGTGCTATGGTTAATCACTGTGGTTCTGTAGGCACCGTGTTCAATTCACTGTATAATACATACTCTGGAGAGTTTGGAACTAATGGCATCTCATAAATTAGGGCTCCCATAAATTTAGCCTATTTCTAGCTGCATCTTAATTATTAGGCTGAAAACAGAGAGCACATTTTATAAGCCTTCATATATTCTGTTTACAAGGATTTTAGTAACGTCTAATAAATTTAATGACCTCTAATAAGAAGGGGAAATGAAATCCTACTTAGCAAATTCATAGCTTTTCAATGCATCTTGTAGCTTTATGAGCATTTCCAACCCTAGGAAGGTAAAAGCTGTTTAAGAAGCTGTTGCTGGACTCAACTAGCTGCAAAAACTGTTAAGTTATTTTTGTTTCTCTTTTATTGCTTAACCTCCAGGGCTTAACTCTGGGCTACCTGATAAAGCAGTCATTCACGAGCTTTAAACCTTGCACGCTTTGACTTGCTAGACATAGAACAGGAACCAGTCCTAAACATACATTTTAAAAACATAATTTTAACTCTGGAAATTGATTGTGGCGTGACCTACTTAGTTTCAAGAGCGCATTCTTTCTTTGCTGATTTCTTTGCTGATATTAAATCTATTGTTCTTTCAGCAGAGCTCCCAGCTGGTAGGAGAAAAAAAATCAATGGTGTGAAAGTATGTTGTGCAATAGCCCTATTGTTAGAATGAAGACCACAGTTAGCTAAGTAAAGTTATGTTCAGTGCAGTTGTAGCCATGTAGGTCTTAAGAAACCAGGGAGACAAGATGGGTGAGGATGGCCCATGAAAGATATTACCTCATCCACCTGGTCTCTTTAACTAAAATTGTGATATTTCCTCTCTTAATGAAACTCAGAAGCATGAAATCAAATATGCATGAACAAAGATAGGAATAGAGCTGTTGATATAAAAAACCAACGCTTTTCCAGTCTTTTATAGCTAGACATATACTAACTAATCTTACAGTGTAGGGCCTAGATCAGGCAGTAACCCTTCCCAATACTGATCTTTAGCAAGATGTATTTCCAAAGTAATATTTTTTCAAGATTTTTTATTCATCTTGACATTCACCCTTCTTTAAGCTGCCTTTCTTACATATTACTCTCCCAGGTGCCTCACATATGAAGCATTCAGCAATTGTCTCCATGGTGTACAATACTGATTTTAGGAATGTCAGATGTTGCACCCCTTCAGTATGGTTGCCCTGACATGTCTCTGAATTGAGAATGGTTCGCCTGTGCTTAGAGGTCTGTAGTTCAAATACACATTTTCCCAGCTAATGGGGTCAAAACTGTTTCCTTCATAATTGGTTGATTTTCTCTTGGGAAAAGTATTTCTAAGAGACGTGAGAGGATCTACCCTTCATAACATTTGATGCAGTGGAAGGGAACAGTAATTACAATCCTTACCAACACTATTCCTAAGGCAAAATCATATTCCATATTAAACATAAACAAAAACTGTAATCAGAGAACTTGTTAGTACAGAAATGTCAAGATTTGTTCATGCCATAGGAAAGCTTTGTTAACACAGATAATTATAGCTACTCTAAAGCTTACACAGATTAAATCAAATACTGGCCTGAGTTACCCTCCTCTGAAGTTACACAAATTGCATGGGGGTTAAGCCAACCCAGAATTTGGTCTGTCTAGTCTGAAATTCACATTCCAACCACTTTTTCAATAAGTTGGAACCATCCACAAATGACTCCTAATGAATGAGGGAGAACATAGTTGCCTCAAACTCTTAAGTTTCCAACTTTGTAATTCACCTTTGCTCTCTTGGCTCCATGTTTCCCTTGAAGATTTACAGTAGCTTCACTCCTGTCCAATGGCCAATACTGGCTTAGTAAAAACACCCAATCCATCTTGCAGATCCAAGTTCAGAAGACCAGCAAAGGGAGGTTCTCACATCACCCACAAGACTGAAATTGGAATGAGCCAGATCCCTAACACTAGCACTGCCTGAGCTTAAGAGGGGGCAGGCTACCATACCAAGAGGCACCCCGTGGCCCTCAGATGATGTGGTTAGGATCTCAACCCTCTGACATGCCTGCTACCACTCAGAGGTGTTTGTTAGGAGATTGCACGCTATCTATTTCTGCAGCAGGCGTAAAGAGCCCTGCTCTCTACCTCCATTTACTCCCCTCTGTCTTACACATTCACATGCCACACCTCCTTCATTGTACTTTGTCCATGTATGTCTGAGCATCACTCCTTGAGTACGATAGCGCTGCATCCCCTGCATCCTTAAAGGCACAATTGCACTCTGAACGTTTAGTGTTTACAAAGACAGTTGTCTTGCAGGTCTGCTGTGGCAACTCCATCCTCTCTTTAGGCTAGTCCCAAAACAGATGCTGTAGAAAAATTCTTGATTTATGAACGCCAGTCTTCTCATGTCACCCAAGATTTCCTTGAAAGTGAGACATTCAGACTATACACGGGGAGCCAACAATGTACAGTACAAAATGTTCCAGAACAGCAAAGGGGGAAGTCAATAAGAGTGCAGCTTTACACATAGTCAGTTTTGCCTCATTGTCATGCTGCTCCAATTACGCTGGTCCATCTCTAGACCTGGAACAAGGATGAAAAGACATTTCAGCATCCAGGGAGCCTGCAAGGTGATTTGACAAAAACTCATATGTTGAGTGGCACTTAATACTTTGGCTCTAACTTCCCCTCAAAGCAAGCATGCAGCTCAGCATTCAGGACTCAGAAAACATACAGAGGAGAACAGAGTCCCTAAAGCCTCCATTTGTACAGATAAAACTTTTTGTACAGATAAAACTTTTTATGTCCATAAACAAGGGGATAGTTGAAAGCACAGTGATTTATGCCTTAAGAGGTAAGTAGCTACAAAGAGAGCAAATTTTGCAGAGGTATTATTACAAGCTGGATAAATATGGTCCTTTTGCAAAAAAATGAGTTTATTTAAAAACCAGTCATTCACTGTGGTTTCAACTTTACTATGCAAAGCCCCCCTCCCCCTTAAGAACCTTCCTGTCAAGTCAACAGGTAATACTTTGGTGTTCCCAACATATTTTCACAAAGGCTAATGCAGGTCCTGAGGTAAACTTATCCATTTATCTAAACCACAGTCCAGAAGATTTTAAAGGTAACCACTAGACCATATATCTATAATTACTAAAGCTGCTATGAAATTACTATTTAGTTCTTACTTACCATCTATATCTTTCAAAACCTCAAGAGATTTAAAAATGCAGCAGGTTATAAAATAAATATGGTTCAGTATTAAGAAGTAATGCAAATGTAATTCTTGAAAGGCAAGACACCAGGTTTTGTTTTGTTTTGTTTTGTTTTTAATTTGGTAATACCACACATCATTATTTTACGATGAACTACAACATGTAAAAATAGTTTCTGTGAAGGTAAACAAACAACCAAAGAACCCAACACGTGGAGCATTTTTATTTTGTTGCATTCTCTTAATAAGGTCTGACACTTCGTAGCAATGTTTTGAGATAATTTTTGCTGCTCTGCCAGCAGCTAGCTTTGCTGTGAATCTCTAAAGACAGATCCATCTACAGTAAATCTAGTAAAATTCAGCTCCATGTAGTGTGTCAGGGTTGAGGACTACTTGTCAGCTGTGACACTGTCAGATTTTATCTTTAAATATGACAGGCAATTTGTTCAGGGAGCAGTTCTGAATGACAAGATAGAGTGATGTTGTAAAACATGGCACCTGTGTGGTGAGCCCTTCCTTTGTGGACATCAGAGGCTATTGTTTCCTTTTGCTATTAGACAGTCACAAGCTGCAAAATAAGGCTTGTAAAATGTTCACAGAAATCTTTTAAATAGACTAGAAGGAAAGGAGAGACCCTTTGGTCATTTAAGTCAGGCCATTTATCAGTTTATCATATAAAACACAGCATTCCCTAAACCGTGTTTAAACCTTTCAGCAAGGCCAAGTACTCCTCTGAGGAACATTGATGCAACCCCAGGATTTGACCTGTACTGTGCTGAAATATATGATTTTTAGAGAGCTGTGCAAGAGAAAGATTAAAATTTGATTTCCTCAAAAATAAACAGTGGTTCAAGTAAGCCACAGGACTGCGAACACACATCAGGTCAAAATGCAGCTCTGCTGAAAAACCCATTATTATCATAGCAGGTCTTATGATGGAGCAATCTCTGGGGCTATGTCTACACAAGAGAGTTTTGCCAACAAAACTGGGGTTTTGTTGACAAAAACTCAGCACGTCCACACATAAAATGGGTTTTGTCGGCAAAACTCAGCACTTCTGCTGACAACTTTCTGCCTCTCCCAGATGAGGAAGAGCGCCTTTGTCAACAAATTCTGTCGACAAAAAAGATGTGTGTACAGTCTGGGAGAGGAGGCCTTCTGGTGACAGACAGAGCTTCCAAGACACTAGGCAGCCTCTCTGCTGTGCTTCTGGTTGTCTGTTTTGTTGACAGAGTGGCCAGGCAGGCCAGCTGCTCTGGCAATAGAGTGGCTCGCTCTTTTAATCCACGTCAGTGTATGGCTGCACTCTGGCGACAGACATTTTGTTGGAAAAATCTCTTCTGACAGAAATGTCTGTAGACCGATAATTCTAGTGTAGCCATAGCATAAGAACGGATCATTCACAATACAGTCAGACCAAAAAAAGTCTGGTTTTTTTTTTCAAAAAGATGTGTGTCTTGGGGCTTATTTCCTTACTCTAAACAATACATAGAGCTATGAACACTTCACCAAATCTTATGCTTCAGGGTGTGCAGCTGTGGAAGTCAGGAAGAGGTTTTCCCACACCACAAAAGTATGGTTTTGGCACTGGAGGAAGGGAGCATAGTCCTCAGGAGCAGGAGGATTCTAGCTTAAATAGATCATAATCAGTGCTTATTTTGTGCCAGTACTTACCTCAGTAGCCCCAGCCATGAAATTGGCTGTGAGTGGGGAGCCAGCAGAGTACCAGTGCCTCTTTTTTTTTTTTTTTTTAAAAAAAAGGCACTGCTCACAATAATTTGTGAAATAATTGATGATAACTAGATTAATAATCTGAACCTACAAAGACATTGTATGCAAGCATATCCCTGTATATGTTGCTTTGAAAGTTGTTGAAAGTCGTCAATTCTTGCTGAGCTCCTAGCAAATACCATCAGGAACAACCTTACTGGAGTTTTCAGAGGATTCTTTTCAAGACGAAATGTCTTCAAATGCCTTTGGTTTGGTTAGGTTCCTCTTTTTGGGAAGAAGCTTGAATTTCCTCACTGCTGGCTGATCTGGTATTGTATAATTCTATGCCTCTCCTGAACAGTCTGGTGGCAGCTTGTGCCTCCTTATTTCATTGCCATGCTCTGGTTCTTCAGTCCTGTCAGTCTTCCATGCACAAATTGCCTCTTCATTCAAACTTGCAGAGACATTGGTGGATTCCTTATCCTTTGCTGCTGAGATCCTTGATCAAAGCCACATGCACCCCTGCTGCACAAATGAGCAACTTTTCCCTTAGCCACCTTCATCCCTCTGTAATACTTCAGTACAGGCTTCTACCACAACATTCATATGGATACAGACAGGTGGAACTGTTCCAAAAGGACGCAGTCAGGCTGTTAAAGGCGAGGAGCAGAGATCTGTTTTTAGTTGTACTTTGGTAGTGCCCAGGAGATCCAGTCATGGAGGTGAGCACCATTGTGCTAGGTGCCCTACAACCTGTGTGCCTGCAGCATTTTAGGGTGGGTCTGACTCCAAACAGGTCTCTGGGGCATTCCTGACAGTTCCAAAAGGATGAACTAGTTTTGTGGCCTGGTTCTTTTTCCCCACCACACTGGCCCAAATTGTTGATCCATGACAGGAAAGATAAGACTGAAAGTTCTGACTTGGGAAAAACTCCATCTCACTCTGGATTAGTACATGGCTCGAAACTCAGGGTTTTAACCTAAAGCATGCGTCACATCATCTATGTTGTCTCCTCTCTGTTCCAGATCTCACTTAAAGGCTCAGCTCCTGGAGACAATGATTATGTGAGAAGATTCTTTCCATTTTCCTGGAAAGGGAGTATCTAGTTCTCATGGTTGCAATAAAAAGTTTGAAAATGTCACTGATGTGCATCCAAATAGGTCACATGGTGTCAGGAAATAAAAAGACAGCACAAAAAAGCTCACGATTTTTGTGGGCCTGGCTTATTTGTGAACCAGTATATACCCGTGGCTTTATAGCTCAATTTTAAACAGAAGTAATATAGTCCAGGTTAATGTGTGATGGCATGGAGCATAGGCTAGGGAGATACAGTATATGTGCTACAGAATCCTTCATGGGAATATATTGCTGGATTCAAATGTAATTCTGTGTCCTTGTGAATAGCAATTAAATATTCCCTCTTTTTCTCCTTGAAACTATTCCAAAGTAAATTTTAGGGAGGGGATGAAAAGAAAGAAGCCACACTAGTTACATCATTAAGGCTGGGTCTACACGTGCCCCTTCCTTTCGAAAGGGGCGTGTTAATGAGCAGTTCGAAAGAGTATGCAGTGCCTTGTTAGCATAATGGCGCCTGCGGCGATTCGAAAGCGCAGCTTTTCAAATTGCACACTGCCTGTGGAGACGAGACCTTCTGAAAGGACCCCCCACCCCAGTTTTCGAAAGCCCTTCTTCCGATCACAGATAGGAAGAAGGACTTTCAAAAACTGCGGGGGGGTCCTTTTGGAAGGTCCTGTCTCCACGGGCGGCACGCAATTTGAAAAGCTGCACTTTTGAATCGCTGCAGCTGCCGTTATGCTAATGAGGCGCTGCATATTCATTGCAGCGCTTCATTAGCATCTTTCGAACCTGCTCATTAACATGCCCCTTTCGAGAGGAAGGGGCACATGTAGACCCAGCCTAAGACTTAATGATTTTAATCATGATCAGCCTTAATGCAACTCCATTACTTACAATGGATGAATTTGATACATATGAATTCTCACAACCATTGTGCTTAGATATGTTGATATATTTTTTTTCTCACTAATCTCTATCTCCTTATTTCTTCAATCATTTTCCTTCAGGTTCCAAGGTTGGCATCTTGGAATCCTCTTAGTGGGTCAAGAGTCCAACCTTGCGAAAATGTTATAAGTTCCTCACTGACTTAGGAGCGTAAATCCCATTGATTTTCATAGATGATTTTCCATGACATTTAGGAGCCTAAATCACAAAGGTGCTTTTGAAAATGTTGCCCTCTCTCTAGTCCTATTCCAAGCTTAGAAAATTGTTCCTGTATTGAACAACCACATGACCGTCTGTGATGTGTGAACTTCATAATGGAATCTAACTCAAAGGGCTTTTTACAAAAAGAGAGAGATTTTATTGTAACTAATAGTGATGGATGACTGGTGTGGTCACATGGAGCAACATAAATCTTTGCACCGTGCACAATGCTAAAAAGCAACTCAACTCAATAGCTCTGGAAACTCATGTACTTAAGCATGGGAAAGTCATGCAGGGAAAGGTTTTCAGACCTTTTCTGCATTAGAAGGGCAGATAACCATGCAGTGAAGTCATTTTGCTTGCCTACCAGTGAGTAATGTTCTCTGAAACAAAGTGCTGCACTGCAGTCCTGCTTTGCTCACACAAGTGGTCCTGCATGTAGTTTTAGAAAGAATGTGATCAGCACTTGCAAATGATACAGGCCTAATTATTTTCACCATTAATTAGTAATGATAATTTAAATGTATACATCTCGTAAATTTGTATCCTTATATATTGTTTATTAGCCTAGTGGCTACGTAAGTGGTGGTCTTTGTAAGGCATTTTGGGGTAAACGTTCTGAAGATGTAAAGACACAGCTTCTTAGACACATATGCACAAGAACCATTTAAAGGTTGTTAAACTATACTGTATCTAGGGCGCTGCTTTCTTCCTTAATGAGCAGTACTTCATAAACATTTCTTGGCTGTCTCCTCTTGTACCTGGAATGCCGTCCTAGAACCAATCTGTCAAATAATTATAAAGTTTGCAGATGATACCAAGCTAGAAGGAGTTGTAAGCACTTTGGAGGATAGGGTTAAAATTCAAAGTGATCTGGGCAAACTGGAGAAATGGTCTGAGGTAAATTGGATGAAATTCAAGGACAAAGTGCAAAGCACTCCACATAGGAAGGAACAATTAGTTTCACACACATAGCATTGGAAATGATGATCTAGGAAGAAGTACTGCAGAAAGGGATCTAGGAGTCATAATGGATCACAAATTAAATCAGTCAGCAGTGTGAGACTATTGCAAAAAAGCAATCATTCTGGGATGCAGTAACAGGAGTGTTGTAAACAAGCCACAAGATGTAGTTCTTCCATTTCACTCTGTGCTGATTGGTCCTCAATAGGAATATTGCGTCCAGTTCTGGGTGCCACATTTCAGGAAAGATGTGGACAAACCGAAGAAGGTTCAGAGAAGAGGAACAAAAATTATAAAACAGTATAAAATTATAAAAGTCTAGAAAATATGACCTACTAGGGAAGATTGAAAGAACTGGGTTTGTTTAATCTAGAAAAGAGAAGACTGAAAGGAGCATGGCAGAAGCGTTCAAGTACCTAAAATGTTGTCACAAACATGAGGCAAAAAAATTATTCTCCTTAACTTCTGGTGGTAGGACAAAATACAAAGGACTTAAATCGTAGTAGAGGAAGTTTAGGTTGGACATTAGCAAAAACTTCCTAACTGTCAAGGTGGTTAAACACTGAAATAAATTGTCTATAGATGTTGTGGAATCTCTATCACTGGAGTTTTTTAAGAGCAGATAGACAAACATCTGTCAGGGATGATCTAGATGGTGCTTGGTCCTGCCATGAGTTCAGGGGACTGGATTTGATGACCTATCAAGGTACTTTCCAGTTCTAGCATTCTGTGATTCTATGATAAATCTGTCTGTGCCATCTTGGCTACAGGAAATGAACTGACCAGCCCTGTAAGAACAACCACTGCTACCCAACCATAAGTGTGTTTAAGGACCCTATGTGACCAGATTTATGGTAGTCATTTTCTCCCACTAGTCTGCCCATTACCAATACTATTTGAAAATTTGTATTGCTGTGGAATGCAGAAGCTCCGCTTAAGCTCAGAACTCTGTCGCACTGAACACAACTGGTAACATGGTAAGTGCCACAAACAGCTTCCCTTGTTTACTTTCTTCCTTGTTTATTGTTTCAAGTACAAGTGGCAAACTCTTTGAGACAGGGCCACATTCTTCTGACTGTTTTTGTGGCCTTGTAGCCAGTTTGGCTTCCTGGAGGGGTGCCTCCGGGTCAATGGGCGGCCACTCTGCCCCCTTGCTGCAGATACTAAAACAAACCCCCACGTCAATAGGCCCGTTTTGCTTCAGGTGGGTGAGGGGCAATAGTTCTGAAGCCAGGCTTTGCTTCAGGGGGGCGATGGGGAAATAACCCCAGATCAGGGGTCCTAGCCCTAGGTCAGGGTTGACCGCAAACCCAGTCAGCAGTCTATAAGTTCAGGAGCCCAGCCCTGGTTCAGGGTGGGGTGGCAAACAGTTAGAGCACCCAGGCCCTGATTCCAGGCAGGGCAGCAAATACAGTTATCAGTTCAGAAGGTCCAGGCCCTGGTTCTGGTTGGGGCAGCACACAAACACAGTTAGCAGTTAGAGAGCCCAGGCCCAGGTTCAGGGTGGGCGGCAAACAAACTCAGCAGTTTAGAGAGCCCCAGCCCTGGTTCAGGATGGGGCAGCAAAGAAACAGCAGTTTAAACAGCCCCAGCCCTGGTTCAGGGCAGGGCAGCAAACACACAGGTAGTAGTTCAGAGAGCCCAGTAAACAGTCTGTCTCCTTGTCCAGGAGATGTGCAGGCAGTTTGCCTGCGTAGGTGGAGATGGGGGAGACTGCCACCCAGTAGGCGGGTGGCAGGGGGGACACAGGCCCACCCACTCCACTGTGTCCCAGCCCTATCAGCAGCAGCACGGTCTGCTGCACTGGTTCAGCGGGGGCCCATACCAAAACACACTGCCCTGAGGACCTTTAGTGGTTCTCATTATTCCCAGAACCACTGCCTTTCTCCCCACTGGCGCATATCTGGGTGTCAGGCTGGTCTCTTGGGATTTCAGAGTACTCCAGGATCAGCTGAGGTCCAGGGGGTTCAGGCCAGTCTGCAGCTGCCTGCAGGTCCTATGGTTCCAGATGGGCTTGGAGTGCAGGCTGGGGCCAAGGCTGAGGCTGCTCCTCTGGGTCAGGTGGGTCCCTTGGGATTTCCAGGCACTCTGGGATCAGCTGGGGTCTAGGCCAAAAGTCAAAACTGCTTTAATTTAAAATTAGATTTGAATTGACATATGGCACCTATCTGAAGTACCTGTAATTTCTAATATATAAGAAACACTGTTGAAAGATTAGATTTGCTCAACTCTCTTATGCAGGTAATCTATGGTTATTTATATTTTAATCCCTGGAGAGCACAAATTGCTTTTCTTTTTCTTTTCCAGTATCTTTTGTTTCTTTATTTGGTGAAACCTGCAGAGGAAACTAGTACAACCATAATTACAGTCACAGTTACATGATGTGGGTCTATGGGTAATAAGCTACAAGGCATTTTATTGTATTTTTTTATTTAGTTAAAGAACGCTTTCTCCCAAGACAGTCCATCCATACTTTGTAGCAAGGAAAATCAAAGCAATAGCTGTCAAATTTCAGAGAGATAGCAGATTTACAAATTAATCCCATTGCTTGATAATGCAACAAAGGTTGAAATCTATAATTGGTGCTAGAAAATATAATTAACTTATTAGGAGTGCTCAGGCAGTTAGGTGGGCAAAATGGCAGCAGGTGTGTAATATCATTAGAAATACTCCATATAAAATGCACCTCTGAGTTCTGTCTCTTTAGTTTCACGCTGCCAGCCGCCAATTTGATTGGTAAGTAGTTTTGAACCATGCAGCACTCTTTCTTTCGGATTGATGTGTTTATTACTTTTTGTGACAGTGGATCCCAAGGCAGATGTTCAATAAAGAAACAAGCTGCTACAGACCTGAGTAAAGAGATAGGTGGTGTAGATGCAGGAAATTGGGAAAGTTATCATAAGCGCTAAGTTGTTATTGAAGATTTTGCTTCCAGCATTTGTAGCAGTTGTGTTATATACTCTTCCGCAGACAGTAATCTAGCAGGAATTATTGAAAGCCAACTGCCAAGATTTTAAATTGCACTGTATGGTCAGAAGTTGCTACTCAAATGCTGAGCTGAAGCTTTGAAAACATAAAGCTGTGGCTACCTGCATCAGTGACAGCTTGGAATTGCCCAGCCTGTTTTCAGTTGTAAATACATGGGCCCAGTTCCTCATTGTCCTGCATGTTGTCACGCAAGTGCAGAATGAGTGAAAGTCATTACCAGAAAGAAATCTACTGTAACATAGGTGGAACAAGCAGTAGACTTGCAGGGTTTTGAATCATGGAATGCAGAGGACCCGATTCTGTTCTTGTGCTAACTGGTGTAAATCAGGGATCATTAAACTAAAGACAATGGTACTCCATGCACTGTAACAAGGATAAATTAGAAGAGACTCTGACTATATATTAAAGACTTTCTGCTTTAGTTCCTTTAACTACACCATCACTTGATTTTCTCATACTACTCTTTGTGGAATATTAATATTAAGAGAAACATACTTCTTTCTTGGCTTTCAGAACCTTTTAAACACTGCTTGATTGACGATGCTAACATATAATGAAGGGAATTGTTAGGAAGTTTATCAACATTCCTTTACAGGGTTTTTTATGGTGTCAGAATGGTGGAGAGCTATAGAATGTAATTGGCATAAACTCTTCTTTTTCACAAAACGAAAAAGCAGTCCTGTAGCACCTTAAAGACTAACAACATAATTCATTAGGTGATGAGCTTTCATGGAACATCTGATCTGGAAAAATCTGAAGAAGTGGGTCTGCCCCACATCACCTAATAAATTATTTTGTTAGTCTTTAAGATGCTACAGAACTGCTTTTTTATTTTGTGACGATTCAGACGAACACAACTACCTCTCTGAGACTATTCCTCTTTTTCAGTTGATTTGTTTGATTTCATATTCTTGTAATGGAGATTTATTCAGCATATTACAGTGGTATATGAAAAAGGCTAATAGACCGGGATAAGTGAATGCAGCTCTTGAAAATTTTGTATTAGTAGTCAAATAAAAGAGGCCGGCCTTTAAAACTGCATGGCCTGTTGGAGGAAATGGGACTTCCTTTTGCATTTGGGAGCAAGACTTGGCCAACAGGTTTGAATGAAATGGCTAGGAAATTGCTCTTCCTCATTTAAATATTTTACTCTAGCTCCCTCCTTGAGTCACACTTTCTACTTGCAGTATGTTGGTTCATCCTTCACACAAACCTTCTCACTCTGTCTCTCACAGACGGGTGTCTCCAAATCTCCTTTTTCCCACTTCTGAAATGTTCTCCATTGTAGCAAATTTCTTTTCTCCTCTTACCTTGTCTATTGTTAGGTTTATTCATGTGGTGCCTCTGTAAACCTTTATTGCACCCAAATTTAAGAAGCTCCCAGCAGTTCAAACTCTAATGTATACAGAATGCTGCTACTCACCTTTCTCTACAAACAAAAAAGAGTGACCACATCATCCCCCAGGTTGCTATCACTCTAATTAAACCATAATCCAGCTTAAAACTGCCACCTTTATTTTATCAGCCGTGTTTGTCTGTATCCACAAAAACAATGAGAAGTCCTGTGGCATCGTAGAGACTAACAGATATTTTGGAGCATAATCTTAAGCATAGGCTTTCATAGGCAAAGACACACTTCGTCAGCTGCACCTGACAGCCGGTCTTTCCCCACGAAAACTTATGCTCCAAAATATCCATTAGACTCTCAGGTGCCACAGGACTTCTTGTTACCTTTATTTTAGAACTTGACATGGCTCTCCTCTAACTACCTCCTTGATAACCTCATTGTGTTCCTCCCCACTCCTCTCACAGCATTAACTTAACTTAGATTTAACATAGGGAAAACTGCAAAATTAAAAACAGTCTTATCATGGCCACACTTTTTTGTTGTAGAACAAGGTGAGTAGCAGCATTCTGTATACATTAGAGTTTGAACTGCTGGGAGCTTCTTAAATTGGGGTGCAATAAAGGTTTACACAGGTACCCTGCTAGGAAGTTACACAGGCAGCTGTGGAAAGTGACATTTTTAAAAAGCAAACCACTCAGGGCTTTCTGCATTGTAGAAATCTAATAATACATTGTGAAAAATATTGGATTTATTTTTACAAGTTAAAAGTGACCTTGTTGGCCTCATGAATGGATTCACTTCTCACAGTACCTCTTAAGGGCATTAGGGTTATGGCTAGCTCATAAAAATAAATCCAATATTTTCCCCTTGGCCATGTCATATCCAATGCTGGAAATCAGCTGCGTGAAGTAGTTGGGCTCCCACTTTCATTTAGTTTGACCTCCCATTATGAGATGTACCCAGACCTTAGTTGTGGTGGGCAAACGCATAATTCCAGTCATGGTCATCTCTTGTATACGGCAGAGAAAAAACAAAAGATCCAGAAAATAGAAAACCATCCAACCCTGTGCATTGCTAAGATGATTTGCAGTATCTAAGAACGAGAATAGGTTCAAATATTGAGAGGTCAAAAGAAAAGCAGGGAGGAATAAGACATACAGCCTTTTTTGCTGTAATAGGTAAAATCAGAAAATATTATGATGGTTTGGGAGCTATTGTATAAGACGAGTATACTCATCTAGTGACTTCATGCATCCAGACATTTAATCAAATTAATGGAGATTACATAAATACCCATTTAAGGGCATTGAGGATGCTAGACAAATCAGATTGGCATAGGTGATGGAACAAGAACTTACCTGACTAGTGACCTAACACAAGTTAATGAAGAACAATGGTCAACGGCCAATTTTTTCCACCCAGCAGGAGTGACTAACATTATACATCTAGATCTATATTCAGCCACTTGAATAAGGGTGACTTGATTTTCAGAAGTGCTGCAGATTCTCTCTAAATGAAGGTAGATGGCTAAATTTGGCATCCTGGTTTGAACATTTCAGTGACAGATTTGGACTAGAAGTATTATGCTAACTCAGTCAAAGAACTACTGTCAGTGAGTGAAAGCGGCACTGCTATTGACTGGGCCAAAGGCTACTAGAAAAGGCATAGAATCAAGACTTCTTCTACTTGGATTACCTGGCCCCATAACATCCTTTTAATGTATACTTAGGGCTCAATTCTGCCCTCAAACAAAGGCTGCATGTTTCATTTAACTGGGGTTCATTTCAGAGCTCAGTTGGATCTGCCACAAGACTTATGTTGCCCTTGTTCAATGTAGTCTTCTTTCTTATAATAATTTTTCCAGATGAACATCAATAAGACAGAATTAGAATCTATGGGATCACGAATGACATGAAGGTCATGGATATGAATGAATATGTGGAGGGCTGTGGCATGGGCTATCAGAATAAATATTCATGCACAAAATATTGAATATTGTGCTCACTGTTTCATACTCATATTAATCTCATTTCCTCTTTATTGAATGAACACCTGTTTACACTGACTGTCTGAATTCTGGGTGGGTACCATCCAGAAATTGATCAGCTGCTTACACTGCATTTTTTTATGTTCCTTGAAAAAGTATGTGTTATTGTTGTGTCTGAAGCATTTCTCTAGCCAAATCCTTCATGGAATTTGAGGGAAAAGTCTATAGTCCTGTGAGACAGGCTAGGTACAAGATTGTCTGCCACAACTTTAATGAGAACCCCACCAAGTTTACACGATGCTTATCAGCTGTGTACTGGAATTATAGGAGGACTGTTACCTTTCCCACATAACTGCAACTTCTTCTTCTTCTTGCTCACTCAATAATGAGTACGATGTCTTCATGTCACCCTCCTATTTGGGAGTCCATTGATGGTTTATCAGCCTGATTTTGGAGCCACAGATCTTATCACAGAAGAAGCAGGTGTTGGTAGCTGTTGGAGGGGCATGGTCAGTTTTTGATGCTCTTCTTCTCTGCTTCTCCTCATCTGCACTGTGGCAGGACTGCTCAAATTGTAGCACCCTCTCATGTATTACTGGTTTCCACTGGGGGGGGGTGGTCTTGGGCAGGATTCTCCCAAGTGTCAACACTGATGCTGCACTTTTTCATGTGTGCCTTCAGCATGTGCTTGTATCACTTCCACTGGCCCCCTAGTGCTCCTCTCTCCTTTCTCCAACTCGGAAAACAGAATCTGTTTTGGGAGGCACTGATCAGACATCTGAACCATGTGATCAGTCCAATGAAGTTGTTGATGAATGATAATGGCTTCAATGATTATCATGATCAACTCTTCCAGGACTCTAGTGTTTGTGTGCCTCCTCCCAAGAGATATTTAGGATTCTCCCGAGACAGCATTGATGTTATTGTTCAAGGGCCTTCAAATTATGCTGGTATGTTGTCCAAGTTTCACATGCATACAGTAGTGTTGGAACAACCACTGCACAGTATACAAGGAGCTTTGTCTTCGGATATCATTGTCTGTGCTCAGGCTCAGTGTGATGTGCTTCTTAACTACTAGTGCACCTTCATACTGACTTACCATGCCAGTCATGCAATCCCGAGACTTTGAACATCATGGCTAACTGTGTAATAGTTGTGGGATACATTCATGTGGCCTTTGGGAACTAGACAGGCTGGTGGTTCAGTTTTCTTTTGTGATTTACCTTAGTCAGTTTTAAAGGAATGTCCACAAATACATCATACTAACTAGCTGTCTCAGCAACTCTAAAGACCAGACCAGAAGAGAGCTACAGCAACATATATAATGCTACTATGTCACAATATAGACTATATTCACTAAATACATTAAACTTCAATCAATGCAGATCTTAGTTATATTTCCCATAAATATTTGTGAATACATTATGAAATAACCCCAAAACTTGGCAACACTTAACAGGAGAGGGTTTGCCAAAAAGTAAAAATCAATATTGCCTAGGGTATCCTAAGGGAGCATGCTGCTAGTAAAGTTTAAATTAGCTCTGTGCTAAAAATTCTCTGACATTTCTCTATCACAGGGTTTTCAAGCATCCTTAACACAGAAGAAGTTAAGCTAATTACTGTCCTATTTAAAGAGAAAAAATCTTTAAAATGATGGACTAAAATCTAGAGTTCTTTGTTGACCAAAACTCCCACTGAGGATATGAGAAGTTTGCTTACTCAAAGTCCAAAGAATTTGGTTCACTGTTTCCTCTGAGTGCTATTAAATGCATACGCTATTTCTGTGATTTCTCATTACAAAGGTTTGCTGGCCAGAGAATCAAGCAATTAAAGCCCTTGTAAGCCCCGTTCCTTCTCTTTTCAAAAATGGAACTTCTGCCCTCCCACACCCCGTGCCAGTGTGTTGGATCTCACAGCTAGAAGCCATCTCAGACAATTTGTCCTTTGGAGGGAGCAGATGTGGCAAAGTACTGCATTAGGAAGTGATACTCTCAGCAGTGAGTTGACGTGAATATTTGAGAGAGCATAGCCAGAGGCAGATGTTTTCCTCTCTGACTATCATGCCTTGTTCTGGGCTTTAGACTGGAGTCAGTCTCATCATCTCTTTGGCCCAGTGAATATTAGCTATTTTATAAGCATGGAACAGCTTCAGTTGGAGATATTGAGAGCACATCACCTCCAGTATCCTGTAGTCCAGTGGTTCAAGGATTCACTTGCAAGATTGGAAACCTGCATTCAAATGCTTGCTCTACGTCAGGGAGAGTGACGATGTGCCCATGACCTGGCTGAGTGCTCTAACCATCTGGGGGGTATGCTCAGAGGCCGCCTAAGAGCTGGAGGAGGAAGTGGTGACAGTGGCCCACCTCCACCCCCTGAAAACCCAATAGCTTGAGCACTCACCAAGCACATGGGAGACAGGGTTCAAATCCCCACTCTGCCCGATGTAGTTCAGGGTTTTGAAACCTGATCTCCCACCTCCTGTGAGAAGTGCACAAAGCACTGGGTATAAGCAGAGTGGTGTGGTGGTGGTGGCGGCAACCCCTTCACTAGTTGTGATGAGTGTGAGGCCAACATCTGCAGGCTGTAAGCTGGCCTCTGAGCATACCTACTGGATGGAGCCCTACAACTCAGGACCTGAGCATGCCCACTGAATTGGACCCTATTGCACAGGAACACAGAGTTTGTGAATCGCCCTGAGGTTTAGGCCTTGGTTAGGTGCTGTGCTGCGTGATGGTGTCAGGACTTGCATGCATCCCCCTTGTGAATCTAGTCCCAGATGCCTGTCTGCACATGCAGGCACTCCAAAACCTTTAAAAATCCAGTCCAAAGTAGATAAGGTAAAGCCATTTGTTCTGCAGGCTTCCCTCCCCAAAGTTCAACAGCACCTTGGTGATGTAGGAGTCTGAGTCCCCTGTGTTACACAGGGTTTGTCTACATTGCAAATAGACACCCTTGGCTGGCATGTGCCAGCTGACTCAGGCTTATGAATCTCAGCCTGAGGGGGCTGTTGACCTGCAATGTAGACATTCATTCAAAGGTGGGACTCTGAGTTCTGGAGCCATCTTGCCTAGCAGTTCAAGCCTCCAGTTAAGTAGTCTGTTCTCTTGAGTCAGCCAGCATGGGCCAGCCACAGTTGGCCAACTACACACTTACATTTTTGAAACCTTTTCTCTATCACTGTGAAACCTGTCCTGAAAAAAGGGGGAAATAAATTGGGAAAGTTGATGGCTATCTTCTTCAACATAGATTACAGTTTGTAACAGTATATATTTTTTCCACAACCATGAAAATAAGTGCAAAATATTACCTCTCAACAGTGTCCTTGCTTTCCTATTGCCCAGTTGTGGGTTTGGTCTTTAGTTTGTGTAATTACGTTTTAAGATAATATGAGACATAAAATGCTTTGCACTTACTGTATCCATAGCACTGGTCAACTGCAAAGAACTTTGCAAAACTGTTACAGCCTTGATTCTGGCACCTTTACCTGTGTTGGCCCAGATCATCCACTCCCATGAGAAAGGGATGGGAAGTTGACTTTGAGCCCTCTCACAGAGATCTATGTGTATCTTGCCACTGAGGTGGGTTTGACTCATGAAATCGGTTGTTGAAGGTGCCTCAGTGGTTGACAGAGAGTTCAGATTTTTCTGACCTTAAAAAGCCTGGGGGAAATCACTTGATTTTAGTTTTCTGACAGGTAAAACTCAAGTCATGAAAATTGAAGTGCAGATGTAATTTTTGTAGTCTTGAGATCCTATAACATGGACACAAAACTCTAAAATGATGAGGCTTATGTTTCTCATTTTCATCTAAATATAATTACATCATTTTGTTTTGGCCAGGAAGGAGACGGTGCATCAGGTATACCTTAAAAAAACAGAAAATTAGTCTCATGTTCCACCCTTGATCATGATGGAGAAATATCGTCCCTCTGCTGAGATACAGATTTTCATACGAACTTGCTGGCCTTTTTCCAGTCCCAAAATGTAGCAAACAGGTGAAGTTATGTGTTGGATGCTGGTGAGGATGGTACAGGAGATTCTTCAAACCCACAGAAGAAGCTAGGTGATGGTGCTTCTTCCAGCTATCTTTCCATATGAGTTCAGGTTCAGCTGGAGCAGGAGGTGATAGACTTTATTGCATTTGTAGGTGGAATATTAATGAGATCAAAAGCATATTTTCATGAAACTTTCTAAAGTGATCTTCAGCATTTTTGCAATGCTTTCATGACCTCCCAAGCCACAGCCTTGTAGCTTATCACAAGATCTGTACTAGAAATAGTTATGCTGTATCCAAGCTGTTCTTTTCAAACAGTCTGCAGTTCTCACCCAGTCTCCTTGACAGTTTCCAGAATGTCCTTTCAGCAGTGTTTCTTCCTTAGGGCTATCCAAAAGAACATGCCTCAGATGACCGCATTCTGGCAAATATTGCTCTTACACTTCACTTTAACCAATTTAAATGTCACACATTGCACTGCAGCAAAAGCCATTAGCCCACATTATCCTTCACTGTATTACAGATCGGCTCCCATTGCATTACAAGGTGCTTAGTTCTGGGGCAATGTTTGATACATGCACAAAGCTATAGAGCATTATTAAGGGTCTGTTTTAAGATCAGGAAATTCTGAAACTCTGCCCTTGGTGTGCCCTGTAATCCAGGCATGTCAAACTCAAAGCCTACTGAGGGCCACACAAAAGAAAACTGATCACTTTCAGGGCCACCAAAGAAAAGATACTTCAATCAGAAAGTCATAATTATTTATTATTGAAGATTACATGTTATGTATATTTTATATTTTTTCAGGTCTTGTTTCAATATAACACAATAATTTTAATTGATAATTTAATACTTAAAATGAATTTTATTGTTTTATAATTTTATTAATAGTTCATAAAATGTGATATGTAAAATTATTTGCTCATCTATAATATTTATTAATTTAAATATAAATTTAAGGTACTCTCTACCTTGGCTGGCCCCCAGTCTGAGGCTTTTGGGGATCCCCCGCTCCAGATGGGTCCCCAGGGCTGGAGCTGCTGGGTTGGTCTCTGTGTCCTGTGTGGCTCCCAGACTCATGGCCACAAAAAAATTTGATCGGGACGCATATGGCCTGCGGGCCACATGTTTGACATGCTTGCTATACTCTTTCGATTTTGCAGAGGCCTCTCACAGTGCAAGTTTTAATGATTGTTTTGCTGCAGTAACATAGAACACACTGAAGTGGGACAAACTGAAGAGATGCTGTTTCAGAGCTATTATGATTTTATGCTTTAGAGTATATCATCAGTTCTGATTTTGGACAGCTCTGCTCATCTTTTGCATCTTGGTTCATAACAATAACAAATATTAGCAACCTGTTTTTTTTTTTACTTACACAAACAATGGAATCTGTAAATGTTCTTCATCAGAACAAAGCCCAAATATTTTGTATTAACATTTCTTATGTGTCTGATAGCAGAAAATATCATTCTGGATGATCAGCTTTGCCTTTGTTTGTCAGAGCTGGTGTTCTTTTTATACAGATCTTTAATATAAGCAATATTCTCCCTGGCCCCTGACTCATAATACAGCAGTTTTCCTCCAAAACGTAAATTAAAGTGATGCCACAAAAGGGTCATTAATGGACTTACTAGAGTCAATACTGAGGGCATCATGTAGTGCCTCCTTAATATTAAAAATTAAGTCAATGGCGTTATGCCCTTAATATGTGAGGGATTTGTGAATATCAACAAGAGTCTATGGAGCATTTACGCTTAGATGCACATAGGAGATGAAACAGAGCTTCCAAACAAGCATGATACTGGGGTTCATTCTTGAAAGCGCAGGAAACTACATGTCTGTACTTAAAGGTCAAAAACTAATAGCAAGAATTAGGACAGTCTAATCTATGGTATTTCATGACTTGGATTTTAAAAATGCCCAATGGAAGGAAGAAGTCTTTAACCCAGAGCTAGAATTTAAACAGTAATATCCAAATTGCTGGTTAATGTTATCCTTTAAAATAATGAAGCAAAGAATCAGAACACAAAGACAAGATCTTCTGTGGAGCGTGGTTTACAAGAGGGTAGTTGCTAGTAAGCCAACCATACAATATATAGTCCATTTACATGATGGGAAATTTTTAGTGAACCAATTCGAGAATACTTAAAATGCGATTAAAATGGATATCACACGGCAACAAGAATTAGTTCTCTCTCCAGTCAGCAGTGCATTAACAAGCCTTTCTCAAGAGAGTCAGCACTAGATGAACTCTTTGTAACACATAAGAATGAAGCTGAGCTCGGGGGAGGGTGGGGGAGTTATTCCTACATGAATAGCGGTCCATTTGTCTGAAACAAAGACCACACCAGTGCAGATCTACTGGGCTGGACATTTCAACATTGAAGGGTGATCTGAAAGTGAAAATGAAGACTATGCCCTATCTTGTTGCCTCTTCAAGCTGTAAAAAGAAGGCTTGAAAGGTCTGGAAGGTGGGTGTTTAAATGATTTTCTGCTTGTTTACCACTTTAGCAGTATCAGGTCAGTCCTCCTCTTTTGTGATGGTCACCGTTGCTCAGCTTAGAGAAACAGACTGGGAAGTCCAAAGGTGTGTGAGGGAAGATTGAACCAAGAAGTGGAAGTTCAATAAGGGGCAGCACTGGCTGACAATATAGCGTGGTCAGCATGCATTGATTCATCCCTACCTCCTCAAGAATCTCCCCTCATCAGATTCCTCCTGAGTATCCAGCTGCCTGTCCCTGTGAAAACTGGGGTGGGGGAAGGGTGTGTTGCCATGGGCTGATCTTGCTTGGGAGGAATCCTGACTAAGATGCAGAAGTCCAGATTTGTAGAGAAAGGGGCCATTTACAGTGGTCTTTGTGTCAGATGGAGTGAATCTAGCCATAAACTACACCTTCGTAGTAATCTGAACTGACATTTCTGCTGTTATTTACAGCTCTGTGTCCGGAATGGAGCACAGCAGACCAGTAAAATCGAAAAATCTGCCAGAGAGTAGTAAAGCTGTTTGTGAAGGGACAAGGCATCTGAGGAACACTTTTGGGAGCTGGAATAGTAATTAACCTTAAAGAGTGGGGGTTGGGGGAGAGGGCAAATTCTGAAAAACAGATAAAGTGAAACATTTGGTTTATGTGATTAAATATTTTAACCATAGACTTAAAATCCATTACTAGATTCCTTATTCAAACACTGTTCATTGATTGTAGGATAGACTGTGTGATTGGGGCCCTAAAATGGAATTCCATCTTAGTGAACATTCACATATTATGGTGATAAGGGCCAAAGAGATTCCTAGACAGCTGGGCTGAGGCTGGCATTTAAGATGTCTTAATAGCACCTGTCAGTCTGGGCTGTAAGGAAATGAGCTTTGTGCATAGTAGGTGATGTCCTCTCTCAGGCCTTGGGAAGATGGGAGACAAGGCACAATATGACGGTGGAGACAGGTCACAAGCTATGGACCACACTGTAAATCAACACCCACTTTGCTTGACTTACACCATCTCAGGCTCAGACCAAATCACCTCCACAGCTGCCCATTGGGTCACTGATCTGGACTTGACTATTTGAACATTGCTGATCAATCCTCTCTTGCCAAACAATACATGTGACAGCAGGAGTTCGGGGCAGCAGATCGATTTGTAAAAGTGCCTAACAACCCTCAACCTAGCAATATGTTGTGGAGCACAGAGCCAGCAACCTATGGTCACTCCCACTACCTGGGAAGTGAAGCCAAGCCTGCAGCCCTGTACCTCTGGTTTTGTTCAGTGAGTCACATACCTGTTGTTATAAATGCTAAACTATGAAAACTGGCCAGTGTCACCTACAAAGGCAAGCTTGAACAGCAAACCAGAGGATTAATAGAGGCTGCATCTACACTACAAGGTAAGTTCAATGCAAAGGGACAGGAAGCATGTTAAACAAAAAACAAACAAAAAAAAGATGCAAATTCCCAAACTTCCCATCACCTTCCTAAAACTCACAGATATGGAGAAATAACAGCTACTCCTGCTGTGTGACCAAAAGCCTGGAAAATTTGCTAAAATTCTGTGTAGTGCCATGACACCAGATCACTCTCTGGTTGCTTGGCATGGCAAGGTGTGCTACCATGGAAGCTTCAACAAATCAGGCCTGTGCAAGAACCTTGTGAAAAAAATACAAGAGTGCCTGGATGAGGCCTTTAAGGAGATTTCCAAAAAGGAGAAGCGCTCCATCCCCAGAAACATTAACATGCTATTCTGCGGGGTGCAGAACCATAGCTAGCAAATCTGTACTCATGCACAACCCTGAGCCTATACCCACCCCCAACCCGCTTCTAACATGCAGAATAAATACTCACCCAATCTGCTTGGGCCAGGAGGCTCGGGGACCGGCATGGAGGTGACTGGCATGGAGGGGCCCAGTGTGGAGGGGAACGTTGTGGAGGGGACCAGTTCCAGGTCTATGGTGAAGAGCTCTGGGCTGTCTGGCACAGCTTCCTCTGTCCCCTGCTCATTGCCCTCTTCCTTCTCTTCATTGCCCTCTTTCTCCAGGCCACCCAGCTTCTCCAGGCTCCCTGAACTTCATACGAGGGCCTACTCAAGGGTCATAATTCAGACCAGGCTCCATGGTTGAGGGTCGCTCCCCATAAGCATGTGCAGCTTTTGATAATAACAGCAGGTCCATGGACCCCCCCGCCCCCCTGACCAGTGGTTGGCTTCCTGGACTTTTTGATAGGCCTGCCAGAGTTCTTTAACCTTCACCCAGCATTGCATAGAGTCCGGGGAGTAATCTTGGGCAGTCATCTCGCACGACATCTGCTCTTAGATGTTTCTCTTGGTCACCTGAAGTCTCTTTGCTGCCGATTGATCTCCCCAAATCTCAATAAGCTCCAAAATCTCCTGATGGGTCCATACTATGGCTCCCTTGGGAGTCTGAGAAGTGCTAGGCAAATCACTATCCTGAGTGCTCATGATTGCAGCAAAGGGCTACTGATAATTGCTACTGATGCAGTGTGATGGCTGAGGATGCAGTGCAATGTGATGGTCAAAGGGATTTTTTCATAATGGATGCTCGCTTTATTTTCAGAGCTGGGCTGCTTAATTCCAATTCAAATTCTAATTCAAATTCAATTTCAATCAAAACTTCCTGGGCTTCCTTTGACCTTCTTCCTGCACACCTGGATGGAGAGCAGTGCACAACAAAGCAGTCATCCTTGAAGGGTCACCGTGTAGCTTTGTGGGATACACATGGGATGCTACAAGAGGCTAATAAATTTGAATTAAGGACATGGCACTTCCACACTAGCCTTGATTCAAGATTTTAAATTTGAATTTGACACAATACCCCTCCCATAATATCAATATTTTATAATCGGTATTATGGCTCAATACATCGAGATAATAGTGTTAACTGTGAAGACAGCGACATTTTAATATTGAGCTAACACTTTGAAATTTGATTTTATCTCTTTGTGTAGACGCGACCAGAGTTCTCCTTAACTGCGTATTACCAGCATATTTCCACTAACAATTTGCAGACCTGAGCATTTTTAGAAACAATTTGTGCATATCCTAACAAAAGGGCTCTAGATTTCCCTAAAAGCAATGCTGATGCCTTTTCAGATTAGAACAAAGAATAATTAACATTGTTCTTTATCTTCAGAGAAATACCTTAAGAGAAGGAAAAGCAAAAGCTTAGGTATTTTATTTTAAGTGTCGCTGCATGGGAAGTCAAGGATAATTAATTCATCTACATCTTCTAGCAGATGAGTAAAAAAATATCATCTTGCCAGGCCCTCAGTGCTACAGAATCCTGAAAGGCCCCTTGTTTGACCACACCAACATGAGCACTGAACTTTGATACCTCATCATGGAGTCTGGGCCTGACATTTTAATTTAGAATCGCTGCTTAAAATCTTAATTAGTGCAAGCAAATTAGCAGAGGCAAGCTTTTACACCATGTTCACTGTTTATGGCTATCATTTTTAATAAACTTTAAAATGCCTTTACAGGTGTGGAAATAGGCATATTAGCAAGATAATTTTCTTAATCATAGACATCTTAGATTGAGACATGACATTCACCAGAGTTCCCTTTTACTAGCTCACAGCTTCCTGAAGCTAGGTTCCCGACATCATCTCTGTGGTACAAGTGATCTCCTGATTGACATATCTCCAAATAAGCCTTTGAATAGCTTTTCATATTGGCCTCCAAATAATTCAGATGTCAAATTACATATAGCCAGACTTCCTGACTCCAACAGGCCCTAGAATGCATTTTTAAAGTATTTGGGGAAAAATATTAAATTTTCAGAGCCAGGTCAGGGTTCATAGAATTTGCTAATAAAAAGGCAGGGAAGAAGGATATTTGCTCAGGGGAAGGCCTTAAATTTATATTGTGCAACAACTGCAGGTCAGAATGACCTTTAGTGAGTGTTTTGGAGTTGGAAAGTCTACTGCTTTTAGCATCTTAACATTTGGTTCCTGTTTTTCCTGCGGAGCGAAACAAGAAAACGATTGAAGTCTTTTCACACCAGGCTTTTAGCAGGCAACGCATATTCAAACACCAAATATAACTGCTTCTCACTTTGACAAGGGAGATGTTCTTGGGCTTCTCAGTGTCTTCATGTCTCTTAAATGCACTCACAGCTGGAATTGCAACAAAAAGCCAGAGCGTTTCCTCTCATAATAAACAATGGTAGATTTCAGTCGAGCTTGGCAAGTGGCATACTGGGTATCAACTCAGATAAGTCACTCTTCATAATATTTGCATGATGGAGCTAATCATGTTTCATGGGAAATATTCTGCATTAATTGCCCAGGTGCTACGTGCCCCAAATGCTCCTGGATATGGTTTAGTTCAGTTTGTGCTAATTTTAATTCAGTGAAAATAAAAATTTTCCTGAAGAGATTGCACTCTTAACAGTGTAGCATAGAGAGTAAAATGTACTATAAAGATAAGTGACACTGACTTCATTGCACAAAAGTAAGTAGCGGAAAAACTGGACTTTTAAAATTTAATAAGCCCTGGTGTAATTCTAAATGTGGAAGAGCTAGATATGCTTGAACTGAGTATCTTTTCAGACACTTTGTCTAGTGTATGCTCACCATTTTATGTATTGGTTTGACTAATATTTTCACAGGCTTGGACCTCTTGAAAATCTGTGTCTAGTTTTAGCGTATCACTAATAATAATAATGTGCTGTCAGCAGGGGGTATTCTTCAAGAGGTACAGGACAAGTAACAAAATCATCAACCTGAAATGCCCATAAGTATTGTTTCTTTTGAAATAATTTCTTACTTGTATCTTATTTTAAAGCATAGATTGACATAATCTGAAAGGTAAATAGTCAAAGAGAAATCATTAACCAAGATTATTTACAGTACTATTAAACTCAAATCTTTATACATTGTTGAAATGTTGTAGTTAATTTTAGAAACAAGAATGTAACAATCGTAACACACTATCTAAAAATGTTGAGATTCAATGATTATAATAAAAAGTAATTATATAGTGGAGTCAAAAGAGATAATTCAATGCATCTCAGAGATCAGCTACCACCAAAATCTGTGAACAGCAGCAGTAGTCTTATACGATTGTCACGCAAAGCATTACTGAATTACTATTCACTTCGATTAACTTTCAGTGACAGTGTCTATAGGCTGCTTGGTTAATGGTTTTCTGTCAATACTATGAAAATGCTAACCTGTCTTTACATCTAATCAATTTTGCAAGGCTCTTTGCATAAATGGTCTATTCCTTTTCTTCATTAATAAAAGCAATCAAATAGGATTGAACTGAACGAGCAGTTGTAAGGAAAAAAACAAATAAAAAAAATCTCATTAATTAATTTTGAGACAGTGCAGTTTGAGGTAGTTGTCCTTGAGTATTTTCTTCATCACCAGGCTTTAAAGGGCATTGAAAATCAATGTTTTACTTTACTATCATCCATCTTTATACAGTAATAAATTAAGTGGAAAGTATTGATATTTTTGACTGAGCTTTTAAAATTTACATACTAATGACAATTGCACCCTTGTGACTTTTGATGTCTGTTGCTGTTTACTGCTAGTGACTAGGAGGAAATTTCAGTCATCTGGGGACCATTCTTTTCTCTAAAGGAAAATTGTGACATTTCTCTGCTAAATATGATGCGTGAGATCTTAGCCATGCAATCAGCTCCTGGACTTCTGTCTCAAAAAGCAACTTATGAAAGGAAGTTTGAAGTGCTAGGAATCTTGCTGTCCATCAGTTCAAGCTAGAATAACATACATTGCACACAAAGCTAATGGAAGTGTGAGAAAGTAAATGTAGGTAGTGGGTAGCAGCAAATAAAAATGCTGTTGACACATTAGTCTGCTGCTGTAGCGTGTCCAGAGTAATGCAGCTAGCCTTAGGATGAACAAAATACCATTCTATTGTGTATTGGGGCAGAAATGAATATGGAGCTGTAACAGTCAATCCAATCTTACCCTTTCTGGCTATTTTTATGTGTGTGCTAGTCTCAGAAGCAACTCCTGGGTTGTATGATAGCTGAAAAAAAGCAAAACAAAAAACAAAAAACAACAACCTTAAATACATTGCATAAAGGAGGGAAGCTTTCATGGATTTTATTATCCTTTTAATCTTTATTATTTAGCATATAGCACACAATTGTAGCAGAAAGTTATGTTTTTTTAGAGATGAAACATTTATCCGTGTATATTAGTTTAGAGGAGAGGCCTCAAGATTACTTTGATAGTATTTATAATGTCTTTATTCACTTTCTGCTAACCTTAGTAAGAGTAGCTTTTTGTGCACAAAAAGTGTTGTTGTGAAGTTGAAGTGTTGTTCTCTTGTACATTTTCTGTGTGTATGTGTGCCAGAAGCATATGGTCATTTTAATAGTTTTTGTTGGTTTGGGAGTCAGCCAGCTAGAGATTAGAGAAAGAGCCTGAGAATACCATGTGATTTAGGTGCCCAGTTGTACAGGAGAAATAGTTAATCACACACAGAGCGGATACTCAAAGTAATAGTTATGGCGAATAATTTGCCAGGAACCCATAGCCTGCAGTATGCTGACATAAGACTTTTACTGAGTAATTCTAAATAGCAAATAGATTCTTAAAATCAATGCATGCAGGGGCAGCTAATTTGCAAACAGCAAAGGGGGTTACATCAGTTGAATAAATTGCTCACTTGTAATAAGTCAGCCAGCTCTGGTGATTTTACATGGATTGCCCTCTGCAGAATGATCTCTGTCACATTTCTTTCCCTACCAGATGCTTTGTTTAGGAAGGCAAATTCTATTTTCCTTATCTTCTTCCTGTCTCTTTACTAATGCATGGAGAGTCTGTGCTTTGGTTTACTGATGTCCATCTTGGGATTAGCTATTCCATGTAATAGTGTACAGGCAAAAGGTTGACTGTGCTGGACTGTATGGCATGGAGCAAGGCTGTGCGCTTTTTTCCATGCATGTGTTGGCATGCTTGATTTATATGGGATCTTAAAATATCATAATACAGATTTATTAAGACAGACAAATGTAATATAGTCCCTAAGGCCTTGGTTTCATGGGGAATAGTATCTTACTGTAGAGTCTCACTGAAATCTGAGATTGCTCCTGTGAGCAAATGCTCTCTGATTGAGAAATTCATAATCTTGCTTTAAGGATTAGTGGTCCAAAACCCACTGAAGTCAAGGGAAAGAATTCTGTTTACTTCAGCAAGAGCTGGCTCATACTCTAGATCCTGCTGCTCCTCCACAACCAGGGAAATAGCAGAAACCCTGGTTATCTCAAAGCCCAGCTCTCTGGCAACTCCCTTTCCTGGACAGTTGAGAGGACATGGGTGGGCAGAGGAAGAAACTATAATAATAACTGGATCTGCTTTTTCACTGATCTAATAGGCGGAGGTCTCCAACCCACGGCTCTCGAGCTGCATGCAGCTCTTTGAGCCTTTAAATGTAGCTCCTCCTTAGAGCCTCATGCTGGGAGTGCCACCTGCATGCTCCATGCACACACCGCACCATTTGGTGAGAGAAGCATGTGTTGGAAGTGGCATCGGCATCTCCAGCAGCATCTCTGGTGAGCTGCTGGCATGGAATGCGGGGAGGGCTGGGGATGCCTGGCTTTGCAGGAGGAAGAGGACATTCATTTAGAGCTGTGGGGATGGGCATTCATTTAGATTGGGGAGGGCTGGGAGTGCCTGGCTCTGGGGGTAACGGGGGGGGCATTCAGTTAGAGCATGAAGGCTGGGGTTGCTTGGCTCTGGGGGAGGACGTATTATGTATTTATTTTTGTATACCTGTGTATTGATCTATATTGATTTTGTGTATATATCTGTATTATCTCTATAGATATATAAATAAATATATAATACATGGCTCTTTGCACTCCATCCACCACTGTTTCGGCTCTTTGGCTCTATTTGTGGGCCACCCCAGTTACAAACACTGAACCCTCCACTGTGTTGCAGTCTCCAGGCAACAGAGCAAGCTCCATAGCAAACTAGGAGAGGAATGATCTCTCTCCCCAGTTCCTCCTGTCCCTCTGCACTGGGCCCCGCCACCCCTGCTCGGATCAGATTAGTCCCAAGTATATGAGCCTACAAAACACTGGGCCCAGGTCTGCAACCCTCGTGCACGTTGAGTAAAAGAACGACTACAGTGGAATTGCTTGAGTAAGTGTTACTCACTGTGAAAAATGCCTGAAGTATCAGGGCCATTGTAAATAGCTCTGTACTCCTTCCAGCTTTTAAAAAACATTTCCTCTGAACTCCAGTGCTTCAGTCATAAAGGCTAATTTGCAGGGTAATATTGATTGTCTGAAACATGTTCAGTTCTAGTGTAGATTCCACAGGATAAAGACACAGCAACACTGATGTACTTTTCCCTCTGGAACTTGAAGGGTGCCGAGGAAGACAAATACAATAGAAATTGCGCATCAAGGTACAGGCAAACCATGTGTTAGCGGAAGCTCTCCCCAGGGCAAGGTGCTAAGTTTTGTTTACATTTTGCCAAGACAGCAATAAATTGCTTGTTTACAGATGACAGAAAGCAGTGGGGGTGGAGGCTATGCACACAAATGCAAACAATGAACAGACACATGTCCACCCAGAGCTGAGTAAAATTAGCTGTTTTGTTCTGAGAGGTTTTTTCTTTGTCTTTTTTTTTATTTTAGGTGACCCAATCCTAAGGATCATTGTGCCAGATTGCAGAAATGTTGGGGCTGATGAAAGTTTGCCTTCTTCAATTTCAAACGGAATGGTGATTGCTCTATTAGATCAAACTGACCAGGATGTGCCTTGCAGCACTGTCTCATTGGAAAGGACAGAAAATATGAGAGGTGTGGAGAAGGACTCACTTTCATCAAAGTATCTGTTTCCAGGATAGTTTGGGAGCCCACAGCATTATTGTATTACACCTTGCACAGAAGTGTGCCTTGTTCTTTTTTTTTTTTTTAGTGTTTTAGAAATAAAATACTTTTTTTTTTCCAAATTGCGCTGGGAGGCAAATTCTTCAACAGTGTAATAGAAAATGTTAGACAATATTCCTTACTGGAGCTATTGACATTTTTGATAGTCGTGACACTTTGATTTTTCTCAAAACATATGGATCAAGCCTCAGTGCATTATTGGACAGGAAGACCTGATGAAAGGCTTTCCTTTATCTTCCTTTGTATTTTTTCCCCTCCTGTTTGTTCATGGCTTTCTTTCTGAATATAATCGTGGCTTTCTTACACTGCCCAGGGAGTCAGTATTGCCTTGGTAAATATTTTATAGTGCACAGTGCACCATATCTGCCAACTGGTTATTATTTGTTATGTATAAAAAAGTAGCAGGCTAGCTCATGAAAAAGGTTTTAAAAAGTACAAAACTACATACAGAATAATTTTAAACAATGAAATGAGATGTGCGGCTCCTTTTTTATATGGTTGGAATGGGGCTGTTTAGGGTTTATTTTTAACACTCTCTTTTTGGTATGGGTTCCTCTCTATGATTCCAAGTACTTGTTTCCTCACAGTTTCGTTTCCTATTTGTTCAAAGAGGAAAAGTTCAAAGCCACTCCGGCAGCCAGGGGGAAAGCTTGCTGAATGCTAACCCTCAAGTGTCTGTCTTGTTCTGACCTTGAGAAAGTAGCAGTAAACTGTTCTATTGCAAACACGGCATGTGTGTTTTGTTAGACCAGGTTAGGAGGGGTCAGAGCTCACCTGAGGCTTGGACTGCAGATTTAGACTGCTTTTCAGCAGCATAATACATTTTTAAAAGGGACATTCTTGCTTTTGTATGGGCCTAATATCAGCTCTGTTTAAAAACCTGTCAAAATCCCAAGCACACTCCATAAAATATAAATGAATACTTACTGTTTGCAGATGTTGCTTGTTTTTCATAATGTTTGTATCTGAAGTCCTGAATCCCTGCTTCCTCTCAGAGCCAGTCCTATTGCTTTAGTCCATTTATTTCTGAAGGAACGGGAGGAACTTCAAAATGCAATTTCTCAATGAAGACACTTTCTGTCCAATCTGTCAATATTCTTAGCACAATTACCTCCTTTCAGAATAACGCCTTTATTTAAGGCTTTGATTTTATACATAAGCTCCCCTGCTTTCTAATTCTTTAAAAGAATCCCAGCTACTGTAAATTGTTACTTTTAACGCTTCCAAAGCTTCTGCCTCATTTCATAGCCCTCTCTATTATTGGCATGTATGAATATATTTGAAAATACCCAGAAAATATACTGCAGGGAGCAATCTTACATCAGGAAGGGAGATAGATGAGATTCCCCCTCCCCCAGGTTATTTATTAGGTACCTACATATATAAGGTGGCTTTATCAAGATAGCTTTGAAAAGAGGAAGGAGACTAGAAAGAAAAAGAAAATGGATTATTTAAAATCTGGGGTCATGGGGCCTTCTTCCTGCCTCAAAAGGACACTAATGAATTCTGTACATTAGTAGGTCCATAAACCAACATGAAGAGAAGAGAACATCACTATAGATGTTCATATAGAGCTTGATCCGATTTGTATTGAAGCTAAAGGATATCTTC
Source organism: Carettochelys insculpta (assembly GCF_033958435.1). NCBI lineage: Eukaryota > Metazoa > Chordata > Testudines > Carettochelyidae > Carettochelys > Carettochelys insculpta. The sequence goes on along the minus strand of NC_134150.1, from coordinate 11,950,918 downwards.
TCCTTTGCTTTAATGGGAATTGGATCTGGCTCTTCTTATGGCCCAGCAAAGCAAAACTTCCACTGATTTTGGTGGAGCTGAATCACGGCCTTTGTCACTGTAGCTTAGTTGTAGTTACTTAAGATCATATTTCTGTGTTAAAAAATGAAATCTTCTAGATGTGTGATCTCACTGCAATTTCTGCTCTCGAGCCTTGGCGGAGAAGTGCAATGTGTGCATAAAGAAGAATATGGGTTGGCAGAAAGCAAAGTTTAAAGGTGCTTCCAAGACAAAGGGAGCTATGTTCCGACAATTCACTTTAAAGAGCAGTCATCTTCTCTGGAACCTTGAGTCATTAATTATCTCATATACATAATATGCATCTTCCCCACTATGCTGATAGATTCTATTGTCTCTATGTTCCAGCTTTGGTTCCAATCATTAGAGTAAGAGTTTTTTCTCCACCTCCCTCCACTAATAGTTTAACCTTTCTATTTACTGTGCAGTCCCTTTAGTCTGTAATGCCACCCCACTGATGGCAACAGGAGGGGAAATAAAAAAAACCCTCTTTTCTTTGTATGCCAAATTCAAAGGGTCATTATTCCATAGTTCCCTATGGACAAATGTGTGAAGATTATTGGGAAAAGTTGGTATTTATTCTGAAGTCCTAATACAATCCCCTTGAGCATTTTAATAATGTGCTCTCTAGGGTCTGTGCTGCAAAGGTTTAAAAAGAAGCAATATGCTTTAGCCCTGGGTGGCTGGTTCTTCATTGCAATGGTCCAAGTTATGGTTTTGCTTTTGATCAACCTCTTTTGCTTTAAAAACAAACAAACTCTCCTCCAACAATTATTCCTCATTCTTCCCAAATTTGTTTATCAGTTACATTGATCTAGAGGCAACAATGGGGCCACAGAATTTTATGTCCCCATTTTGATCCTGAGTTATAAGTTTCTTAATTGTAAACAACTTAGCTTGTCAATGGCCTCAGAAAGCCTTAAATAGCTGGTGTTAGCAGCAAAGGAAGATATTTTTAATCAAAGGGCGAGATTTTGTCTATGGGAAACAAATTTGTGATAAATTATGTTAACTTACAATTTGCTTCATTCTAGGTAATTTTTAAAGCCTTTCCTAGACATACATTCTTTCTGTAGTATCCGACTATAACCGTATGCCTGGGAAAAAGTGCATACGTGCTTGAATCAGGTCAGTGGAGTTTTGCTTCATCTCTAAAGCTCAAAAACCATAAATCAAGATGAAAATACTCCAGCCAAGAGCTTTACCAATTGATACAATTTTAAAATAGGCCGCTGCTAAGGCTTGAGGGAAAGCTGACATGATGACTTTTATAATAGCAGAACGTTTAAGGTTATAGAAATAAAAGGAAGAGGATGAAATCAGTCGCGTTGATCTTAGCCTGCAGGCTCTCTCAGCTAACTGGAAGCTCCAGCAATTATTTCTGCTCTGGCTTTTCCCCCCTTTTTTCCAGCAGTCTGTTTGAAATGAAGCAGAACCAGGCATAGCAAGCTTATCAGTGTCGTTCGCTGACAGGGAGCACATCACACCTGCTTATACTTGCTAGTTTTTCAGGCACTTTATGCCACAGAAGAATGTTGATTTTGTTCTTATAATGTGTAAAGATTCATTTATTTCACCTTTTGAACTTGGCAGAGCCACTCAGATTTGATGGGAGGTTTTTTTTTTTCCCCTGGCATTTGGAAAGCCCTGGCAATTACTGGACTATGGCCCAAGGCTGCCTTGATGACACATAGGGATGATCACTCTGAAGAGCCACAGAAGCAGGCTAAGCTAGGTCTGCCAAACCCTGTTGAGACTAATGAGGTTTTTCGGGGGAGCAGAGTCTCAGCAATAAAAATATCTCTTGGGTCATTTGTAGAGATGTTTGCAGTGACTGATACCGTCACTACAACTCCACACAACTGTCTAGTTTCTGTCCCACTGGTCGACTGTGCAGCTCCGCTGAACATGCTGGAGGTGCAATGGGTACAAGCCAGTGTCCCTCAAACATAGCTTGCACAACACATCATCATTAGTTATATTTGATTTTTATAATTACTATTTTGAGAATGATTCAATGAGTATTATCTGTTAATTGGCTGGAATACATTTGAACAGCTCCTTTCCATAGTGCTTTGTGCATACAAGGCTAAGGTTATATCTACATTAGGGAAAGTAAGTTGACTGCAGATATGCAATTCTAGTTATGGCAATTGCAAAGCTAGACTCAACATATCTACAATTGACTTACCTGGCTATCCTCACTGAAGAGTTTCTCCCTTTGACCTCCCTTAGTCCTCACCTTTTACAAGGAGTACAGGGTCGATGCTGACCCCGATAGGTCGATTTTGTGTGTCCCTACCAGATGTGTGAAACTGAACCCCAGAAGACCCTGGACAGACTGAGCTTCTGGACTAGTGTAGACATAGATTAAGAGTATGAAAAACCAAGGCTCATGGTCCGCTATAAGAAATCTAACCCATCTTTTCCAAAACCTGTCCTCGACCATAGAAAGAGATAGGTAAGTCATTCTATGGTCTCAACATAAAATTCCCTTTGAGTCAACCATATTCCTCAAAGATCAAAGGAATCCATTTAAGTTCAGGCCCTATTCATAGAGGACTTTTCCCAGAAAATGCAGAGCACCACTATTGATTGTGACAGTGGCAGACTTGCATAAGGAGAGAGCGGTCAAGTTAGCAGGGTCTAAATTGGGTAGTTGTTCATTTACAGAGCTATTTTTTTTTACAAGGCTTGCTCCCATACCACTGAAACCAATGGGAGTTTTGCCACTGATTTGAGTGAGAATGGCCCGGGACTTTCATAAACAGTCACCCGGTTGAAATATTACAATTTGTTGCTTAAAGTACTTAGGACTATTTTTTGTAGCTACAAAAATTCTCTAGATTCTTCTTGTGGGAGAAATATTTGGCAGCCAGGTCCTGCACTGAGGATAATCTGCCCTGCTCAAAAGTAGATATTACTAAACCCTAACCTAAGCAATCAACAAGTTTTGAGCACATTAGAAAATCGGTATTTTCTTCAGTCATATTTTACAAAAAATCGCTTTTGTACTCAATAATGGTTAAGAGCAAGCTAAGTACTTTATCAGCTCTGAATGGATAGGCATTTTGTATTGAAATATGTTTGGTATCAGCATTGAAGTGATGCTAACTTGATATCCAAATGCCTAAAGCTGTTCAGATTTTTATTGGAACTTAAAAATGAAAAAACCCTAAATCACAGCTGATGTGGGCTTTACAATCAAAATCTGCTTAGAGATTTAATTAAACAGTTTACATACTCTGGGTCATAATCTATACATCTTATTAGCACCAAAAGCCCACAGAAGAAATGTAGAATACAAACCCACACTTTTGCCATCCAAATTACCAAATGTTGATACATTCAATGGTACTTGTCTGTGAAGAGAATTACTGCTACATTACTATTCATAGTAATGGAGTATTTTATTTCATAAGTCATACATTTCATTCTGTACACGTTAACATGCATTTGAATGGATCACTATAACTTAAGAAGAGCTCTGTGGAGCTCAAAAACTTGTTTCCCCCACCCTCAGCTTCTCCAATACCAGATAATACATGAATATTAGAACACCAGGACTAAATTATATGACAATTCTGGCTCATTTTGTGGTGTCAGTGAGACTAAGGAAGGGTCAGACTATAGCATTAAAACCTATCCCATAGTATTGGGCAGTGTGTTGTGTTGCCCGCAAAGCAGCCCAGGAGGGAGACTGACTGCTTGAATCACCAGTTCCTTCCTGGTCTCCCACGCTATATCTACATTGCACGTTAGTTTCAAAATATTTTGCCCAATTTGCACTCCACAAATTGCATAAATTATCTCAAAATACCTTATTCTGAATGTTCCATTACTTCTCATACAATGAGGGGAATTGGAATCGCATGCTGTGAAAAGCTGTGGCCTTGCTACTTAGGGATACCTTTGTAGCCTGAAATAGCACCCGCAGTGTAAACATAGGTAGTGAGGACATGTGGTGTGATAGTACCAATACAGTTTATGCTGTCCAAAGTCCTGGTGCTGCTAAACTGTTGTGTGCCGGAAAGAGTCAAGTCTCCACGTCTTTGCAGCCAAATCCAAGATGAGGTCGAGCATAATGGATCTCTGGAGCCTGCTGTGTCACACACATTCCCAACCTCCTGCCCACTCCTCCCTCCCTCTCTCTCTCTCTCTCGGACGTTCTAAGGCCTGTGTTATACAAGAGGTCAGATTGGATGATCACAGTGGTCCCTTGTGGCCTCCAAATCTACGAATATATGAAATCTTCATACTCACTTCTTCCAGTATCAAGATAAACCATTATCTGTCTCTATGGCTATGTCTACAGTAGCACAAATCTTCGCAATGGCCATGCAAATGGCCATTTTGAAGATTACTATTGAGGCTCTGAAATGCATATTCCTATCAGCAGATAGGAATAAGGGGATTTTGAGGTTGGCAGGGTCCTTTTGAAAAGGACACCCGTCTGGATGAGCCGCATGGGAGCAAAATGTGGCAATTTTGAAGAGCCGCGGCCGGCGGCATGCTAATGAGGTGCTGAATATGCATTTCAGTGCCTCATTAGTAATCTTCGAAATGGCCATTTGCATGGCCATTTCGAAGATTTGCACTGGTGTAGATACGGCCCACAAGGGCAGAATTTTAATACCATATATCAATTTTTGGAGAGATAGCCCAACCTGTGTGATCAGTTATGTGAGGTGCAAGTCTGATGCAATTTAGATCCAGTGGGAAAGCTCTAAAAACTGTATAGAGTGAAGAATTTACTCCTGTATATTGTCATGCCCACAAACAGAGTCTATAGGTCTGTTCCTTTATTTGGTGGTGTACATATGAAACATGTTCTGGTTTGTTACAATGCTCTGAAACTAAGCATTCTTGTAGCTCCTTCCAGACTAAAAGGTGCTTAAAGGTGCTATGGGACTGCTTGCTTTGTTTTGCAAAGATACAGACTAACAGAGGTACCCCTCTGAGACAATTTGCTCTGAAAGTGTTTTGTTTAATAGTTCTTTGCCATTAGTGCAGAATTTTCTATTTTAGTGTAATATTTGTTACACTCAAAATTATTTGTAAACCAATACTGATTTTAACAGGTATGCATTTCTAAAGAGCTTGATCATATACTTTGCAAATGTGCCCTTTTTACTGATACATACAGGTCACTAGAGCGATCTGGCGACAGAAGTGACTGTTGCTCATGGAGGAGCCGCAGAACGCTGTTGACAAAAGTGCCACATTCTGTTGAGTTACTGTCAACCAAACACCTTGGGTACGTGAACGCTCTGTGGGTTTTGTCGACACAACTCTCCAGTGCAGACATAGCTGCAGTGAATAAAAAGATACAGAAACATTCAGTTTAAGTAACAGATCTACATAAAATTTCAGATTAAGATAACTGATTATTCTTCAGGCAAGACATTTCATAAAAAATAATTTCTCGATTGAATACTTGTAATACTGTGACAGCTTTGTCTGCCCCATTGAAGAACAACTTTTAAAAAAGAAACCTAATTTAAAAAGTGGGGGTACACAAAAACACAATGTTTGCGTGTTCAGATTTTCTGGGTTGTTTAGGAGGTGACTGATCAAAAAGTACAGTAAAGCTCTGTGAGCCCCTGCTGTTATTCAGTGATTAGCTGTAACTGTCCAGTATAATATGTTACACACAGGCATGTGCCTGTATGGATTGTATGTTGATGAATATTTATCATACCTCATTATTGTGAAATGACTTCCATTATTCTTTTTGGTCTTTAGTTTACACTAATGGTTCAGTATTATTCTAGGCAACTTTAATTATAGTATCCTTTTCTTAGTAGGCAGCTTTTTTTCTTTCGTGCAAGTACAACATGCTATACAGTAGAGACTTAATTTCTGCAGAGGAAAAATCTGAATACATCTAATTTGCTGGTTGAATAGTGAGCCAACACTGTAAAAAAGGATATTTTTCCCAGATACAAAGCACTCATAAATCTACTTATTCAATTGGGGGGTTACATGTGTGTATATCACTGGGGAAAGGTGTCATTATGAGATCTCAGAATTTCAGATGAGATAGCAGTGGCAGATACTATTTTGATTTAATGATAATTCCAGAAATTTGCAGACAAAATGCTGTGCCACCATGAAGAATTAATAGGTGGATATTTTTTCTGCCCTATTTCAATTACCTTGTTAGTAATTTAAGAAAAAGGATTTCAAAAGACCGCACTGATATACTAACACTTGGTTTACTTTCAGAGTTCGATTCATTTGTTGTTAGTATTTTGTCTTTGAGACTCAGTTCCAGAATTTCAGCAGATGATTTTAATGAAAGACAAAGTGTTAGAAAATATTGTGGGAGGGGCTATATTTCAACAGCTATTTTGCTGAGATGTTGTAGTCTCTAGGACACATCAGACAATGTAATATCAGTGTTGGTGACATATCTGTGAAAACAACCACAAAGATAAAGAAGGTGCTCCATCACTTGCTCAGTTCCAGCACATTAATAATACATGAAGGTCACATAATACAAAATGTATCAATTATTTATTTATTTGTTTGTTTTTTGAAAAAAGCTACAGAAACAGTGTTTAGGAGGAAATCTGGTTAGAAAATGGAACTGTCCATTTGAGAAATACATAATTGGTTTCAAAAGACTTGGATTAAATTGTTCTATTCAACTTGAAGGTACTGTCAAAGTATTTTTATTGATGCTGTACTCACAAATTAAGACTAAGACCTTTTCTTTTACCCCTTCAGCATGTATCTTCAAAAAGAATGAAACTATAAGGTCCCTATTCTTAATACTTGTATAAAAGGAATCGAATTGGAACATTTTAATAAAACCAAACACTTATTTGTATTTAAGTTAGAGTAAAACATTAAGCTTGGAAAACTCTGGTGAAAAGAAGAGCACTGTAAATGTAATGAAGTTATTGATTTTAATTTTCTGGCTTTCTCATCATAGAATGAAACACTTATAAACTGCCTGATACAGGAGTGAAGTGGATAAGTGGAGCATCTGCAGCAGATCCAACAATGAAGGTTTTTTTCAATAACTAAGATGACTAAGGTCCTTTTCTTCATATTAAATTTCGCCATTGGAAACGCCCCCCCCCCCATACGTAACACTAAGCTTTGGTTATGAGTGTTCCCACAAATACAGGCTTACATGTGTGAACATAGTTCTACTGGGTTTTCAGGTACATACACTTTGTCCTATTTAACTGGTGACTCTAAGGTTACATCTACACTACCCCTAAATTTTGAAAGGTAGAATTTTGAAATTTGGGAATCGAAAGAAAGGCTTTCGAAAGGCCACGTCTACACACACACAGTATGACTGTGGCCAGCTGAACCCTGGGGTCGGGCTGGGTTGGGTAATTACAATTCACACTTTCGAAAGATTGTCTCATTCTTTCAAAAGGAAGCATACAGACAGAAACATGAGCACTTAACAAGCCAGGAAATGCTGTGGACGGGGTCACATGACTGTCAAGCCCTTCCAGGGCTCACAGCCAGCCACTCCCTTAAAAGGCCCCTCCCAAACACACCCACCCTGCCTCACAGAGGGCTGCTTAGCTACAGACAGCAGTGCAGATGCTGTGCTCAGAGTGAAGGCCTCATCGCAGCCACCTGCATGGAACCCCAGAAGCTGCCTGATGGCGACGTGCACCCTGACCCCAGGGCTCAGCTGGCCACAGTCATACTGGCCCTCGTGGAGGCCCTTCAGCCCATGACCCCTCCCAGCAGGTCCTCACCACAGGTCACTCTCAATGCCCCATTCCCCATCCCCTCCAGTGCCTCTGGAGGTACCCCAGCAGTGGAGACTGATGGGAGAGGCTGGTGATGGGCCAGCGGGATAAAAAAAACTTCGAGATGTCCAAGCGGACTTTTGTGAAGCTGTGCCACTGGCTCTGATCCTCCCCTGCAGCATGAGGACACCCACATGCGGCCTGTGCTCCCTCCTGAGAAACGGGTAGCCATCGCATTGTGGAAGCTGGCCACCCCAGACAGCCACCGTTTGGTCGGACACCAATTTGTGGTGGGCAAGGCCACTTGGGGCTGTCCTGAAGGTAAGTCAGGCTGGGGTCTCACACCCACCATGGGGAGGGAGGAGTGAGCTCCTGGGCTCGGGGGGGGGTCCTGCAGGGGACTGGGCTGTGGTATTGGGGGCTTCGGGGCACCCCACTGTGCATGCCCTGCATTGTCAATGCCCTCCCTCACACAAAGGTGGTCCAGACAATAAACCGTGTCCTACTGTGGAGGGCCATCTGGGTTGGGGATCTCAATGCTGTCTTGGCAGGATATGCATCCCTTGGGTTCCCAAACTGCTTTGGCACCCTTGGTGGAACCCATATTGTGACCCAGGCTCTGGACCACAGCACAGGGCAATATGTAAACCGGAAAGGATACCACTCTGTGGTACAACAGGCCCTCAATGATGCCAAGGGTCAGTTCACTGACATCTGCATGGCTGGTCCGGATGAGCCCATGATGCCTAGGTCTTCCAGAACTCCTGGATGAGGCACCAAATGGAGGAGGGCACCTACATCCCTGTCCGGGAGCTCCCTGTGGAACCATCATGATGCCACCCTGCATCATGTTCAATGTCGCATACCCCCTGCAGCCATGGCTGATGCACCCCCACATAGGATACACCACCCCCAGCCGGGAGATTTTTAACAAGCACCGAACCATGCCCACAATATTGCAGAGTGGACTTTTGGGTGCCTGAAGGGGTGCTTTCATTGTTGGTGGATGCACCTGGACATCGGCCTCCCCAATGCCCCCGAGTGGTTGCAGCCTGCTGTGCTCACCAAAGAGCAAGCACAAGCAATTCATGCAGAGGTGGGCTGTAGAGGCACCATGCTGCCAGGCACAAGACAATGGGGTTAGGGCTCAGGGACAAAGGAAAGGGAATCCCGCCCCCCGCAGCCCTGATTCCTGAATCACCAGTTACCTACCTGGGGCTCCAGCAAACACATCTGGGGCCTGGATGGAGGAGCTGGAGGTGATGGCAATCACCAGGAAGCCTCCTTCTCTGACGAAGCCTCCAGCTCCTCCACCCTGGTCTGGCCTGAGGGTCTTGGCTGGCCCTGTGACTCCAGCTCAAGGTCAGTCTCAGGGCCACCAGTGTTAATGATGGCCTCTGGTTCTGTCACATCCTAGGGGCCAAAGAGGTGGTCCAGTGCTTTGTAATGTGGGCTACTTGGGGTAGCCCCTGCCCCTGAGCACCTGGCCTGACAGTTGGCCTGCCAAAATTCTTTGACTTTCGATCTTACTTGGTCAGCAGTGCAAAGGGGTAGCCATGGTTCTAGAGCCCCTGGGACAGTCACTCAAAAGCTGCAGCATTGCAGGGCCAGCCAGTGCTAAGCTGCAGCACCTCTTCGTGCCCCCCAGAGGATGAGGAGATCTTTTACCTTGGTCCATGAGGGGCTCCTCCTTTTCTTCCCCTGGCTGGCCTCCAGCAACCCCTCTGGCTGGGAAGAGGGGGACTCCTAGGAGTCCCAGGGGGTCTTGGCTGCTCACCAACAGGGTGATGGGGTATGTTGCTGGGGTGTGGGAGCAGCTGCAGGGCGTCTGGCAGAGTTTGCACTCCTATGGCTGCCAGCACACTCTTAGCTTCCTGTATGGGGTTTCTGAGTCATTGCAGCTTTAAAAGTGGCCAGAGCCAGAGACCATAGAGCCCTGCTGGTGCTGGCAAGGGCATCTCTGAGAAAGAGGGCACCCTTCCTGAAATTGGATAGGAAGACTGATTTTGCAACGCATGCCCTGTTCCGCCAAAAATAATTTCAAAAGAGGTCATTTTGCATGTAGATGCTCCATGGCATCTTTTGAAATTAGGCTCCCTTTCAAAATTAATTTCAAAACCAAATACTAGTGTAGATGTAGCCTAAAGATACATCTACAGAGCAAAGTTATTTCAAAATCACCACCGCTATTTTGAAATAACTTTGCAAGAATCTACAAAATGAAACCACAATTTTGAAATAATTCTGAAATAACGGTCAGCTTACTTCAAAACTGGTAAACCTCATTCCATGAGGAATAACACCTATTTTGAAATAGGGGCTCTGGAGACAGGGAATAGGGGTTATTTTGAAATCAGCTATTCTGGAAAGCTACACTTACACTTGCATTGCTCTATCCAACGAGAAATGCAAATGAGGCAGTGATATGTCATATGTCATGCTTCGTTTACATAATCTGTTTTTGGAAGAGATTCTTTCGAAAGGAAAAAAAGCAGGGTAGGTGGGGCTCTTTCGAAAATAAATCCCATCTTCAAAAGAACCCCACTTCCTGAAACAAAATAGGAAGAAGGATTCTTTTGAAGATGGGGTTTATTTTCAAAAGAGCCCCATTTACACTGCTTTTTTCTTTTGAAAGAATCTCTTCTGAAAAGCGATTATGCAAATCAGTGTCTTATTTGCATTTTCAATTTGCCTCATTTGCATTCCTCTTTCGAAAGAGGAATGCAAGTGTAGAGGTAGCCAAATAGTTTATTTAGCAATAAAACTGCTGTGTAGACATAGTATTTCAGAGTAGAGCCTCTGGCAATAGTGCTTCCAGGGATTCTAACCCAAAATTGGCTGTATTGTGTGTGGACACATTATTTCAGATTAAGTTTTGCTTATTTTGGGGCTTCTCTGTAGTATTAGACATGTTATTCTGGATTAGTTTATTTTGGAATAATGAATCCAGAATAAGATATTCCAGAGTTATTATTCCAAAATTAACTCTTCCAGAATAACTCTGTATTGTGGACATACCCTAAGATAGCTGTTCTGAAAATTCAAAACACCTCTTCCTGTAAGAAAGCAAACAAATAAGCAACCAACCAATCAAAAGTCACCATAACAATTCTTTTAGATGATTCAGAATGGCTAAATTGGACTGTCGTAAACTCAGACATGACTTCTCTTCTTCAGTTTATTTCATAATTCAGAGTCGGTGGGCTGAGCACTTTCCTGACTTTTGAAGGCTAAACTTTCTGGGTATTTTAAAATTTTTATACTATAACTTTAAAAGAAATTATTATTCATCACAAGCTTGATGTGTTTTGCTAGCTATATGTTAACTAGAAGGTAAAGATTCCATGGAGTGTTTTGACTGCAAATGGCTTTTTCATTTAAAAAAGAAATCCACGGACATGTCAGTTTTCAAAAAAAAAAAAAAATTCACCGCATTTCCTGAGCAGTTTAGTTGTAATACAAGCCTGAGACTGTACAATAAAGGGAGTCTGGATATTCTAGGTCTCTTTTTAGGTGTGTACCTGCCTGTGTAGCCCTAGCTATTTTTCTTTATCACTTTGTGCCTTTGTTTCCCCAGCTGTAAATTGATGTTGAGAGGGTTAATCCATTAAAATTAGTAAAATGTTTTACATTCCTGAGATCTAGTTTTACAGCTAGAGAGGCGCTCTCATCCCTGGAGTATGGAAATTCCTGGGAGATGCTACAGAAATGTAAATGTTACTCTCAGCAATAAAATGACTAGCCTTGGCATTATAGGCACGTGACTAATAGATAGACAGTAGCCACTGTGTTAAGCGTTTTGGAGAGTAGATCATATGGAACTGGCAAGTGAGAGGCCATCTTACTAAGAATGGTCAGTATAAATATAAATAGTTCGTAATTCCAATTTTAGGGGCCAGAGAAGTCACTGATAGCATTTATTGATACTTAAAATATGGTCAGTTAATAGTAAAAGAGACCGACTGGACTATGTCAGAACTGTTGTGTGAATAGCTGATATGTTTACAGTTGTAGGCATACATTGTTTTAAGGAATAATATTCTAAACCTGGATCTGCTACGATAGATATATGTAGAAAAGGAATAAGCTCAAATAATGTTGGTTATATTTACTGTCAAAAAAATTGTGTCTACCTGTAGTAATTATGGGAAAGGGCATTACAAGTTTTTTTTATTTATTTGTATTATTGTTGCATGTAGGATCCACAAGGGACACAATCCCACCTCCGGATGTCCCTAAACATCTGACTTCCCAAAGCTGAATGACAAACACAGAACAAAAAAATGGTTCCAGCAGCAAAGAGCTTAAAATAAAGTATTAGACAAGGGGCAACATATGGAGAGATGAGAAAAAAACAAAAAAGCAATGAGACAGTACTGGGCAGCATGAGAGGCTGCGGATTCCCGCCACCAGCAGCCAAGCCATTAATTTTTTATGGGCATCACAGAAAAGGAGAGTTTTAAAGAGGGGGGCTGAAGAATAGTGAGGTGGTTTGGCTAGATTAGATTGATGGGAATGAAATTTAATGATTCAGGGAACAAGTCAGTCACTATATGGGTCAGGAAGACATTTTTCAAGCATGCACACCCTCATGCTGTTGCTGAGGCACACTGGAGAGTGTTTTCTGCCTTGGATACTAGTCACAGAAGTGTTTCATACACAACTGGTAAGGAAAGTATGAGAAGGTACACTATTTCTGAGAAACACCCCAAGGGCAAAATCCATCATTGCCTTATGGTTTGCTCCATTGGAAATCCCTCCCAGTTTAAACATCTGTAAACTCTTCCTCCCAACTTCAACACAGGCATGAGATTTCCAGGGCAAGAAATGCCAGTCCTATGCTCCAACTGCTGCAGAATAAATTACGGTTGTGTCACGGCTCCTTTTACATGTGCTGGGGGCCCTGGGATTAGAAGTACGCATTAATGTCCCTGATACAGTGTTGACACCAACTCTGCCTGCACGTGTTCAGGAGCAGTAGCATCTCAAAGCTGCTAGATATATTGAAAACACTGCAGTAACTTATTTTTAGGGTAGCTTTTGTTGAAGTGTCTGCAGATTATTAACAATTAATTCCTGGTATTTACAACACACACCTATGTCCTCAGTTCATAGAAGTAATTGCTACTCGTTTCAATAGCACTGTCACTGTAAACTAACATCAGACTATTGCTAATTTGTGGCTCCCTGAGGCCCAGATCGACAAATGTGGCCAAATTCCAGATGTAGGCGTTATTGTGATTCATAAAACCCTCACTCTTCTGCCAGCTAAGCCTATGGGTGCCTAAATGTTCTGGATGTCTACATTTTCACTATAAGGCTTCCCTAGGAGACCTATGTTCTTTCCTCTGATATGTGCACTACTGCCTTAGACAGACACACAGAGCTCATGCCCAAGTCCCAGAGTGATACTCAGACCACATACTCACCCTCCCGTCATCACACCTAGCTGTTCTGAATGGAGTGAGAAACATCATAGCAGTCTGACTCCAAAACCGGGATCCAGGACACAGGTCATAGGCAGAGATTGAAGCCTCCCTGCAACTCCGGTGAAGGGGCCTAACTCCATGATAGAAGTGTGTCTCTTTTCTGTGGCTTCCCACCTAGCTTCTCTGGCTTTTGTGGATTCCAGTCCTAGAGTCTACCCTACGTATTGTATAAGGAGCCTAGGGACCTAATTCAGGCATTGTGGATTCCAGTTATATTCTAGGCACCAACAAGTTAGGTGTTATGACTCTCAGCATCACAATGCCTGAATTCTGTCATGGGTCTGGACCCAAGAGATTATCTAAAAGTTTCTGTGTGAAACAGTAGGCTCACAGAGTGGTTCTGGAGATTTATAGTGTACAGAATGGAAGATATAGGACCACTGAAATGGCCCATCTTGTTCAAAGCTACAAATCTTAGCCATGGGTCATTTTTCAGGATGTCGTCAGAAAGTTGTGTTGGCAGTTTGGATAGATGAAGAGCATGAAAGTCATAAGTTCATGTGTATGGTTGCCTAGCATAGTATTTTATAGGTGTCATTGGAGTTTGTTTTAGTAGAGCAACCTTTTGGGACTGGGTAGCAAAGCTTCTCTGCTATAAACTACATTGCTGTGCTAAGTGTTGCTGCGTGAAATAGCCCGTAGCAGAGCTCTGGTGCCAGTAATCGTCATAAGTCAATGGTGTCTGCAACTCCAGCAACGCTCTTTTGAATGCAATGAGCCTAAGGTTGTGGCCACACTATCCCTCCATTTTGGAAGGGGCACATAAATTATGGCCTTTTAAAAATGCGAATGAACTGCTGCCATGCATATGCAGTGCTTCATTAGCACAGCGGCAGCTGTGTGAATTTCTAATTCATTTTGGGAGTAAGGGAATTTTGTAGTTGGATGCATATTTTGAAACATCTGTGGCTAGACTGCCAGTTAGCACTTTGAAGTTAGCAGCCACGAAATTTGCACTGCTGCCATTATGCTAATGAGGCATTGCATATGCATGGTAGCCCCTCATTTGCATTTTTGAATTACCATAATTTACATGCCCCTTCCAAAAGGGTGGGGTAGTGTGGCCACAGCCTAAGGGTGTGTTTACAGCTGTTATTTCAAAATAACTCAGCTAGCATCTATATAATGCTACCGCTATTTCAAAATAATTTCGAAACAGCAGTTAGCTGCGCCTACACAGATGTCTCTTCCAAAAGCGGAATGCAAATAAGCAAGATTGAAAAGAAAAATGAAGTGTGCATTTACATATCTTGTGCCTCATTTGCATATTTTCGTGTGATCGCCCTTCCAGAAGAGACTTTTCTGGAAGCAAAAACAGCCATTTAGCTGGGGTCCTCTGGGAAAACAAAACAAAACACCCTTTTCACAAAACCCTTCTTCCTCATTCATTGCAGGAAGATGGGTTCTTTCAAATATGTTTTCTTTTTTTTTCTGAAGGAATCCCAACTACATGGCTGTTTTTTTGCTTCTGGAAAAGGCTCTTCCAGAAGGGCGATCACAAAAGAATATGCAAATGAGGCATGAGATATGTAAATCCATGCTTCATTTGAATTGTTGATCTCACTCATTTGCATTTCCCTTCCACAAGGGGAATGCTGTGTAGGCACAGCTGTTGGCTTATTTCAAAATAGGTAAACGTCATTCCATGAGGAATAGTGCCTATTTTGAAATAGGGTCTGTATAGACAGGGAAGAAAGCCTATTTCAAAATAAGTCCTATTGTGTTCAGTGGCTCTATTTCAAAATAGTTGTTTTAATAACTGGGGGCTATTTCAAAATGCATTTTGTGTGTAGCAGTGTTATTTCAAAATAGGCTATTCTGAAAAATCTCTTTGGTTGTGTCTAGAGTACCTCCACCTTTTGGAAGGGGCATGTAAATGCAGTGGATCGAAAATTCTAATGAGGCACTGAAATGAATATTCAGTACCTCATTTGTGTAATGGTGGCCACTTGCCAGGAGTCAAAAGTGCTGCTTTTGAAATGCAAAATAGCTGTGTAGACGTGGTTCCTTCGAAAGGAAGGCCCACTTTCGAAAGCACTCTTCTTCCTGAAAAATATTACAAAGAAGGGTGCTTTCAAATGTGAGTGTTCTTTTTGAAGGAACCCCTAATACACGGCTAGTTTGCATTTCAAAAGCAGCACTTTAGACTTGGTGAGTGGCTGTCATTATGCAAATGAGGCATTGAATATTCATATCAGCACTTCATTAGCATTTTGATCTGCTGCATTTACATGCCCCTTCCGACAGCATTATTTTACGGAACACTTACAGCATATTTTATCCATTCTTTAAAAATATACTTTACTTTAGCTTTCAGGTATATCATAACTAAAACTGTACAAATTTCGCAGATTCTTCTTTCACTTTTTTGAAAAAGACAAAACAGGGCTCTACATGAGCATTGCTTGTGAAAAAAAAAAGAGACACGGAAAAATGTTATCACCTCTTTTAAATGATAAATATTTGGGTGACGCTTAAAGAATAGTTGCCTGTTGTAGGATAATTGGGACAAATATTGCTGAATTCAAAACATGACTTTGGTTTCTAGAGATTTCTCATTGGTTTTTTCCCCCTCTGCTCCTTGATGTTTAACACAGATTATTGGGCCCTGTGACTTCTTACCATGCCAATCTATCCACATCCATCCCCACTAGAGACAATGAAATTAGTTAGTCACTGCTATGAACTGAAGCATACCCTTCAGCCCTTGGGAGCAGACCTCAAACGCACCCTGGCAAATGTGTCCCACACAAAATATGTGATCAGTGTCATTCAGTGAAGACCTTCTCAATATAGGTCATTAGCGATACTTCACCACTGCAGAAGCCCCCTTTTAATGCCAAACTGTTCATCAAACCCTTCCTCACATAAAATATATTTTAATATGTATAAATTGGCAAATTCAACAATATGACTTGAACTTTCCAAGCTGTTGGTAATTAAATATAATTGGAAGCCAGCAAATGCAGAATAAAGTCTCCAGGCTAATGCACTGCCAACTCCAGTCAAAAAATTATGAGTGAAGCCTTCCCCCTCCCTATCCCCTCAACCAAAAATTGACCAAAAATGAGTTTTTTTTAAATAATAATACATACTGTGTTCTTTTTATTTGCCTGCTGCTTTTTCAGCCTATGGGGTACACTGTGATCACATTTGCAAGCCTTTCTTCACAGCTGTTTGGCCTACAGGGCCTGATCCTCAGCTTGTGTATCTGACATCTGGTTTATGAATGTTTTTAAAGGAGGGCTGGGATTCTTATGCAATTACTTAACTCCAGAAACTGGGGGGCTATCAGAAAAACAAATACTACAAGATTTGTGATGAAACACCAGAATTGGAAACGCTTGGTTAACGTTTTAGCATCAAAAATTGATGTAACTTAGCTGAGCACACGTGCATCTCAATTCTGAGCTCATTTGAAAATAAAAGCCCAGTAGACATTTATTGTTGCTTGTAATTAATTCGTAGTTGTCTGAGGGAAGTACTATGGTGGATTTCGTAAAGATCACCTGCTTCACTGCAACAGAGAGAAAAGCAGTGTTCTAATTAGAATAGTTTAAATAAATGCCTACTCAATAAGGTCATTACTATGTATGTGCTTTTGTTGTTCCCAGAGCACAGGCTAATGTACTCAGCTACCAAACACATTAATGGCATTAATGATTTTGGGTCTCTCATTTAGGAAGGAGTCTTTTAAATGTTTCCTATTCCCTAATAGAAAAATAAATGCTGAGCAGATCTTGTCAGTCCACACTGAATGGGTCTTTCTGTAATACCACTAAATTGCCTCTGAGTGTCTCTATAGTTCATCTCCTCCCAGAAACCAGCCAACCAGGAATAATGCAAAAGAAATGAGTCACTGAAATTTATTGGTGTCAGCTTAGGGTTTGTATCCATAACATCTTTTACTGTTATTTTTAAGGATATTGCAGATTGAAAACAATGGAGGATCAAGTGTCCCAGTTGCATTTAAAGGAAGTAAATCTTTTAGGAATGATTGTGGAACAGATGTTAAATAAATGATTTTGAGTTAAGGCCTATGACAGAGAGTTGTACCTACGGAGACTCTTTAACAGTAAAAATCCTACTGCGACCCAGAAAGACCTAAAGCTGAACCCAAAGGGAAGGAAAGCAAATCTTTTTAAAAAATGTGTTTACCTGCATTAATTTAGCCACTAAACTAGCAAATGGAAAAGTTAGAGCCAGTTACAGTGACATTCATCTGCACCAAACAATTTTGTGGATACGTCGACAGTGTGCACAGAACTGATAATGGCAGGTACAACTGCATAGTGACATCCACAATATTTGCACACTCTGGGCTGGATTCTCCTCTCACTTGGCTGGATTCTCCTTTCACTTCATTGGGTTTGCACTAGTAGGACTCCTTTGATTGCAAAAGCGACCTCTGATTTACAATTGCGTAAGTGGAAGGAGAAGAAAGCCCACTTAATTTGTGCAATCAGATACCAGCTGTAGCATGCACCTATACTCTGGGTGCAATGAAAAAGGTCCAGTGATTACCTGGCATTTATAGTTGATTTCTTTTTTAATCAACTACCCAACTCTTTCATTCCCTGTTTCTGATTTTACTCTTTTATTCCCATTTCCAATTTTATAACTAACCTTGACCAGTTAACTGTTTCTCTGACTGGAAAGTAGACTTTGAAAACAATGACACCATTTTTTGTCCTCTGCCCATACACAAGGCTTTAATGCATACAGCATGCATGAGAGACTATAATGTGTGTGATTTTAGGAGCTAGCCGTACGTGGCTAAATGGACCAGCATATAATTGAGATAAGTAACCTAACCAATAATCAAACTCTTTTTTACTATAAAAATCTGAAACAGGCAAAATTTACTAGATCTTTTTTTCAAAGTTTCACCAGGCATTGCTAGTTCCATTCCCAAATAAACATCTCCAGACACACACACATGAGGTCCCGCCTTTGAAACTGAAGCAATGCCATTTTTCAGCCTCAATTAGTGAAGTTTATCAGCAATCTGTTTCATGATCAGTCTCTTTCAATGTAATTCAATGCGGGGCATAATTGTTGTGAGTGGTAGACCTTAGAAACTGAAATGGCCCTTCACAAACAGAGCATTGACTCTTTTGTTTAGATGCACAGTTGCATTACAGACACAAGTAACAGGAAAATTGAATTGCACTTTCCAGCTGAAATGTTTTGTTGGAGCTCTATTATATCCACTTGCTGTGGGGATGTAAACACCTCTGAATCGTAAGCTGCATGCCTAGATCACTATGGAGAAAAGCAAAAGGTAAACACACATTCCTTGGTCTGGTATTTACAGTAAAAATATTTCTCAAACTCCAAAGTGGTTGCTCTCATGAATTCAAAGGCCAATTAATGCATTCATCTAAAACCTAAGATTGTAAATACTTTTGTTGTTAAAGTAAAATGAATAGTGTTATGGCATAAAGGGAAACAAATCAAAAACAGTTGACACTTTGTATTGCAGTAACACTGGCCACGGTAAACACAAAAAGAGAATAAAAAACAAACAGACAGCTCCAAGATGGGTTGTGAAAGTTAGAAACTATCAGTTGGGATGAATACAGATCATTTTAAAATAAAAAAATGGCTGCTGGTCATTGCTGGGACAGGCTCATGAATTCGTCATTTAGTGAATAATTCGATCTATGAAAGAAAGGTGTTTTTTACTCTTTTCTTTGAAAGGAGTCTTGTGTTCAGTGCCCACTTGAGAAAGTGATATGTTCCTTTAGTTGCTAAGGGATAGCCGAGAGATAGGATCATATCAGCAATTTTATATGCACATCATAACAAAAAATAACTGGAGAGGTACAAATGGGAAGGATTTAGCCATGGTGAATTTTCAGAGTGGTAGTAGAATATGGCTAAAGAAAATCCAACTTTTTACAGAGAAGGGAGCCTGGAAAACTTGATACATTTAGCCGCCCAGGCCTTCAGTCTGATCCACATGGGTGTATCGTAGACCTACATAGAGCCTCAAAGGCATCATGAGTCATGCAAAGATTTACCTGTGGGCTCAGGATGCAGAACTAGGGCACATCAGTGCTTGCCTCCAAAGCATTCACACTGGAAACCATTTGCAAGTCTCCATTTACTGAATTACAAACTTGAGGTCAAATTCAGGCAGCTGATAGATACAGTCATCTCCCAGCAAACCCACCACAGGTAGCACGGCAGATGTTGCCATTCACCTTTCTGCCTTCTGTCAAACATCCCACAAAAGGCTGCTCCTTAGACTTTCCATATTAGGCGCCAAAGCTGGGGTGAGGTTTACCTGTATAACCCTATGTGTCTTGGCAATGGCCTCTGCATCAGTTCCCACAGCAGATTATTTCTACTTGGAGTAGGAATACTCCAAGAGCAAAAGAAATGGCTGGGCATGGACTGCTTAGACCCAGGGTACATGAGCATATGCATCTTGCTTGTGAAGTGTGTTTGCTAGGTTATGTTAAGCCGCTTTATACATGCTCGCCAGAATTTGGCCTCCTATGGTATTGAGACCTCACAATTTCAGTGCAGCTATTTCCAGGGTGGATCATGGCAGCTTTTATGCAATGCCAGCAATGTTACATGATAGTTTAAGGTAAGAAAGTGAAGACGAATTTATCCAATTAAATCTACAGAAGGTTTTAGGTAGACAGAATGGTACCCACACTGGGATTAGACTGTGCTTACACAAGTGCTATGTTAGAGGCAAACATTAGAACAGACTAGTAAAACACACAGAAAACTTCTCCCCAATACAGTGTACAGTGGAATGACAAGAGTGCTATAATTTAATCGTTTGCAGACTTTGCCATTTTTCATTGAAACATCAGTTCCACATACACCATTATAAATTTCCCTTTCTTGTTTGATGACCAATCTGAAGCCAGACAGCTCCAAACATAGTCATTTGTATTGTGATAAGGAGAAGAACCACCTATACAGTTCATCAGCAAAAAAATCCTGAATCTGAACAACATAGTGGGGGGTTTGAAAAAGGTGTTAAGTCTATTTGGCTACATCTACACGTGTATGCTACATCGAAATAGCTTATTTCGATGAATAACGTCTACACGTCCTCCAGGGCTGGTGCCGTCGACATTCAACGTCGACGTTGGGCAGCACCACATCGAAGTAGGCGCTGCAGGGGAGCGTCTACATGCCAAAGCAGCACACATCGAAATAAGGGTGCCAGGAACAGCTGCAGACAGGGTCACAGGGCGGACTAGCACTTCCGGGGCAACAGCTAGCCACTCCCTTAAAGGGCCCCTCCCAGACACACACGGCCTGCACAGCACGTGGTTTGCAGAGCCATAGGCACGCACACCTCGGTGAAGCAGTTATGGACCCCCCCGCAGCAGCAGCCAGAGGTCCACCCAGCCGCCCCTGCAGGAGCAGTGCTCGCCCTGCTCAATGCCATGCAGGAGGCAGCTGAGCACCTTCTAGTCACAGAAGAGGAGCTGCCCCCAGGGGAGGAGGAAGCAACTGCAGCCCCCCGCCCCCCCCCCCCCCCCCCGCTGCACACGCCGCTGGCTGTGGAGCTACCCCACGAGCACCGACTGGTGGGAGCGGCTGGTGCTCAGCGAGTGGGACGATGACCGCTGGCTCCAGAACTTTTGCATGAGCCAGCAGACATTTCTGGAGCGCTGCCAGTGGCTCACCCCGGCACTGAGGCACCAGGACACTGCCATGCGGGGTGCCCTCAGCGTGGAGAAAAGGGTAGGCATCGCTGTCTGGAAGCTGGCCACTCCAGACAGCTACCAATCTGTGGGGCAGCAGTTTGGTGTCTGCAAGGCCACCGTCGGGGCTGTCCTCATGGAGGTAAGAGGACCCATGGGGCGGGGGCAGCCCTGGGGGTGGAGGGGAGCCCTGGCAGGGGAGGGGAAGGGAGGAGAGGGGAACCCTGGGGAGGGGAGGGGAGAGGAGGGGAGACCTGGGGAAGGGAGGGCCAGACACACCCTGCACACCCCTCATTGGTGCTCTCCCATGTCCTTGCCCTGCAGGTCGTCCGCACCATCAACACCCTGCTCCTCCACAGGCTCGTGCGGCTTGGGGACCCGGATGCTGCCATCGCAGGGTTTGCCACCCTGGGCTTCCCAAATTGCTTCGGCGCTCTGGATGGGACCCATATCCCCATCTGTGCCCCAGAGCACAGTGGCGGACGCTTCTTGAACAGGAAGGGCTACCATTCAGTGGTCCTCCAGGCCTTGGTGGACAGCCGGGGCCGCTTCCTGGACATATATGTTGGCTGGCCTGGCAGCACCCATGATGCCCGGGTATTCTGGAATTCGGGCCTGTGCCGCCGGCTGGAGGCGGGGACCTACATCCCCCAGTGGGAGATCCCTGTGGGGGACACCATGGTGCCCCTCTGCATCGTCGCAGACGCGGCGTACTCCCTCCGGCCCTGGCTCATGCACCCTTACACGGGCCATCTGTCAGCCAGCCAGGAGCACTTCAACACGCGCCTGAACCACGCGTGCCAGGTGGTTGAGCGCACATTTGGCCACCTCAAGGGGCGCTGGAGATGTCTCCTCACCCGCCTTGATGCGGGCCCCACCAACATCCCCCAGATTGTGGGCGCGTGCAGCGCCCTCCACAATGTGGTGGAGAGCAAGGGGGGAGGCATTCTTTCAGAGCTGGGCTGTGGAGGCTGGCAGGGCCGACGTGCAGCCACTCGCTGCCCCCAGTCGCCAGGTGGACCCTGAGGGGATCCGGGTCCGGGAGGCCCTGCGGGCCCATTTCGACAAGGCCGCGGGGTGAACGCTGGCATGCCCCCCCACTGCACCCCCCCCCATCCTCCACAACGCTCCCTGCCCCTACGCCCACACCACAGAGCACCCAAGAGCACACCCCCACCCAACTTTTCTTGCAAATAAAAATAGACCTGTTGGTGAAACCACCAAACGTTGAATTCTTATTATTATATTATTTACAACAAACATCAATATTATATATTATATGATAAGCAAAAAACAGTGGAACACAAGGAAGGGGAGAACTATTTATGTGGGGGGGCAGGTATCATAAAATAACAGGGGTCTAATACAAACTATATACAACACAAGTAAAAGGGGATATGCACAAAGGGGGAGGGGGTGGCCACGTCCTGTGCCCTGCACCCCCTAATGTCCAGCACTGGGGGTGGGTGGCCACGACCCGCGCCTTGGCCTCAGCCCTGGCCAGGGCTGGCTGGGGGCTGGGCAGACCGGCAGATATGGCCGGCGGGTGTCAGCAGGCCCCAGGTCCCCCTCGGCGGAAGGCCCCTTGGTGGCAGACGGCGGTGTGACGGCGGGTGGAGCGGTGGGTGGAGCAGGCAGGGCGGGCAGAGCGGCGGCTGGTGCGGCATGGGGGGGTCAGGTAGTCCACGATGCACTCGAATGTGTGCATAAGGCCCCCCCATGCCTCCTGGCACCAGGCCAGCGCTCGCTCCTGCAGAGGAGGCGCTGCTCCTCCACCTGCAGGCGCTGCGCTGAGACCTCCAGCTGCTGCCGGAGGATCGCCAGCAGCTGGGGGCCCATCGCCGTCTGGGGGTGGTGCTGGGTCCGCTGTCGTCCCCGCCCTGCGGCTGGTCGGTGCTCCGCCGACGGGCTAGCCTGGAGTGATGGCCCCAGTGGGCTCTCCGGGACCACTGACACCTCGCCGGCGCTCTCCGGTCCCTCCGATGGTGCAGCTGCGGAACACGGCGGGGGAAGAAGAGTGGAGACAGCCGTTAGTGTGGCCCCCGAGCCGTGGCCCTTGTCCCCCCACCCCTCTGCTGCTGGTTCCCCATCCCCATCCCTGGGAGATGCTGCTGCTGCTGATGGGTGTCCCACCCGCTCCCCCCAGGGGACTCTAGGTTCCCCTCCCCCCATCCCCAGGGATGGTGCATGGCACTGTCCTGCTGGGGAGGCAGAGGCTGATGCACTCTTCTGAGGGACATGCCACTGCTGTCCTTGGGGCCATGGTCATCTGGGCATGTGGAGGACCCTGGTCATGTCTGTTGCCCCCGCCCCTCAACCCCGGGGGTGTGCACCGGGGGGGGGTACATACCTGACGGTCTGCTCCCATGGTTGGGGGACACCCTGTGGGCAGATGCCCTGCTGGAGCTCTGGGACGGGATGGTGATCCTGAGCACCCCCCCATCGCTGGAGGAGGATCCCCCCTCCTCCTCCTCCTCTGGTGTCCCAGGTGTGGGCTCCTGGGGGTGCCCCTGGGGTGCGGGGCTTGCCTCTGGGGTGGACTCCGCCTCTGGGGCCTGCTGGGGGCTCGTCGGCCGAGGTGTCAAGAGTGGCCGGCGGGGAGGATGTGTGCTGGGGGCCCAGGATTTCCCTGAGCTCCCTGTAAAAGGGGCAAGTGACGGGGGCGGCCCCAGATTGGCTGGCTGCATCCCGGGCCCGGGCGTAACCCTGCCGCAGCTCCTTCACCTTACTCCTGACATGGTCAGGAGTGTGGGCAGGGTGACCCCCGGGTGGCCAGGCCCTCAGCCAGACAAGTGTATGCATCTGCGTTCTGCCTCTTGCTCCCCATTACCTGGAGCACCTCCTCCTCACTCCAGAGCCCCAGCAGGTCCCAGAGCTCGGCCTCCATCCAGGAGTGGCCCCGCTGCCTCTTCCCCAGCTGGCTGCCAGCCTGGGAGCCCTGGCTCCCCTTCGGGGGGGGCGTGCCCTGGGGTCGCTTGGGGGGCTGGCGGGCGGCCATCACTGCGGGGGGTGGTGGACTGCGGCTGCAGATGCGCGTGCAGGCTGGCCGCGTGGCTTTGCTGCCACCTGCACGCTCTCGCAGCTTCCTGCACAGGAAGGCAGGGGGCGGGGACCTTTAAGGGGCAGCTGCAAGCGGCAACCATCGAGCTCAGGGGCTGGAGAGAGCGTCTCTCACCCCCTCAGCTGATGGCCGCCATGGTGGACCCTGCTATTTCGATGTTGCGGGGCGCGCATCGGCTACACGTGCCCTACTTCGACGTTCAACGTTCAACGTCGAAGTAGGGCGCTATTCCCATCTCCTCATGGGGTTAGCAACTTTGACGTCTCACTGCCTTAAATCGATGTCAACTTCGAAATAGCGCCCGCCATGTGTAGCCGTGGCGGGTGCTATTTCGAAGTTGGCGCCGCTACTTCGAAGTAGCTGGCACGTGTAGACGCTGCTTTAATGTCAGAAATTGGGTCATGTGATGATTTTATATATATATGTTTATTTGAGGGCACCATATAATAAGAGGCATTTGGAGCCACATGTTTAGAAGGCATAATCAGGTCACCAGGCTTGATTAAAATAGTTCTGAATGTCTCTGCATTTGATTGGCAGAAGCGCGCACCAGTCACAAGTCCTACTGACTTCCATTGGAGTTGCAGGTGCCCAGCATCTCTGAAAAATACAGTGAGGTTTTTTTTTTAAATGTATTAATTTTATGGGAGCAGTAACTGGGATGTAGGTGCACAAAGTGTATTTGAGAGAGCAAATTAACTGCATAAGTGTCCAACTACTCAATTTGCACAGGCATTCCCACCATACAGAGAGCTTTTTACTCCCAGTGACTTTCATGAGAGTTGAAGAATCAGGTCTAGTCCTCCCCCGTAATTCTTACAGCATATTTGATAAACAGTCAAGCAACTGTTTAGGGATAGAATACTTATACTTAACGATGCCCTTATATAAAAATCTCAGAAAAGAGAGAGAGAGCGCGATTAATTATAGTGAAAAATAATCACTTGCCTATTTTCAGTTTTTAACACATTATTTGGTTGAAAAAAGCAGTGGACTTTTCAGATCTATTTTATTAATCTTGCCTTCCTATCATTTAAGGACCCAATTGACATTTCTTAATTTGATCTCTTCAGGGCCAATCACTTATATTCCAAGAACAACAAGAAGTCTTGTGGCACCTTATAGACTAACAGATATTTTGGAGCATAAGCTTTCGTGGGCAAAGACCCACTTCATCAGACGCATGAGTGGGGGGGGGGCTCAGAGGGGTATTTGGAGAATGGGGTCCCAGAAAAAGGGAGGGCCAGAGCCAACAAGGTCTATTCAGCAAGGTGGAAATGGCCCATAATCAATAGTAGGTATCAAAAGAGGAAAACACAAGTCAGATCGGACAGGGGGACATGAGCCATTGTCAGAGTGTAATATTCCAAATTTCTGCTAAGCACTAGTTTTTCCATGACCAAATTATATGGCCTTGACACAACTTTAACATGATTGCATTACTGTAAGTTCCCATTTGCTTTAAGTTTTTTCCCGATCACATAGAAAACACGAACATTAAAAACATGACCCTCTCTATATGGAGTTTTAAAGAGGCAAAGATGGAGCAATGTCAGAAGAGTTTCTAATGAGAATTCCAGAACTGTGCAACCTTAAACAGATTGTGGTCCAGAGGTATTAGGCCCTGATGCATTAGGCGTATCTGTTCCAAATTCATCCAGATTTTTCAGTGTTTGATATGCTTTCTCAACCTCCCCCTTTACAACTGTGACTGTGTCAAAGCTGACGACTTGTGATAGCTGTGAATACTCAATGTGGATCTGTTTTACCTCAGTTGTTTGATGCTTTCTGGTACCAGTGACAGCAGCATAACAGCACTACAGATGAAGGTGCATACTGCAGATTCTACAGTTGTACTGCGTATTGATCACAGATAATATTATGGCTTAGTTACAGATATGTTGAATCAGAATTGATGATTGGCTGCCTTGATACAGAGTTCATTACCATATAGACTGTTTTATTTTTAGGTACACAATGGAAGCATAGAAGCAGAGAATGGGCTAGATTCACTGCCACTGCACAGTCAAAGCAAACTGTGCTCACTACAAAGGAAACTGGAGAAACCATTCTTTAAGTCCAATGGGCTCTCAACTTACTTTCAAGTATATGTCTTCCCTTCCTCTCCAAATCATCCATCAAGTGAGTTGTCAAACACCATCAGGTACTCTCATGTTGGTAGCATGTAAGTCATCATGGATCTATCAACCTATCCAGATTTGTGACTTGGTAATTGTGTATAGCTCAGTGTGAACAGTACTAATACTAACTTGAAGCTCTACATAAGGCAGGTCTGGCTAAAATACGAGTGACCTATTTGCACAGTCAAGGCACTGTTGAGAGAATTACATCCCATTCAGCTGAGCAACTGTCTGGGCTGTGATATGACTTTCCACATACAATATGTCCATACACTTGGGTCAGTGATCCACAGTCCTTCCATGGTTTCTTTCCATGCTGAGTCATCAATAGACAAGGGGTCCAACTTTAAAAGCACCTAAGTCCCATTTTCAAAAGTGACATAGGTATTCTGGACATTTTTTTAGCTGTGGTCTAAAATCAGCCCAGGAGGGTATGTCTACTCAGCAATTCAACATTCCTGGCTGACCTGGCTCAGTGGGATTGGGCTGTGGGGCTGTCCAGTTCTCTTGCAGATGTTCAGGCTTGGGATGGAGGCCAAATTCTGGGACACTGTAAGGGGGAAGAGTCCCCGAGCCTTGGCTCCAGCCAAAGCCTACCTATACAGCAATTTTTAGCCAGCAACACAAGCCCAGTGAGCCTGAGTCAGCTGAGTTAGGCCAGCTGACACCATGCTGAGGGTCTTTGATTTCAGTGTCAGCGTACACTTGGAGCCACAATATGGCTAGCTTCACCCAGGTTCCAACAGTAGAACAAAGCAGCAGACACCATACGTACCTCCAGGCTGTTGCTGGTGTCAGTCTCTGGGCATGCTCATAAGGCTGGATGGCTTCTTTCAACCTACTTTGGTCCCTGGGTGTTCCCAGGTGGGTCAGATCTCTAGGTTGCTTCCTGGTTTCAGTCTGAGGGTGTGCTTGTAGCTGTTCTTACCATTCACACATCTTCTCCCTCCTCCTCCCCAAACACTGGTGTAAAGGGGATGGCAGATGGCAGCCTTCCCTTCTCCACAGCTGTCCCTGCAAAATGGCTAGATGGCTGGGCCCTTCCTGACAAAGGTAGTGAACTATTTCCCTGCCAGCTTAGAGTTGGGGTCTGCATAGCCCACCCCAGTGGGCCAAACATTGAGCTCATTTCTTGAAGACATTGGTTGAGTCTTTTTTCCCCTGAGCCATTAGGCTGCATTCTGTTTCAATGAGTGTGTTAACTCCTTGTACACATGGTGATGGGTGCTTACAGGAAGCAAAAAATAGAACAGCTAGTCAGACATGAGGTGTAGTTCAAGAGCTAGATTGTCTCCTTGTTCAATACAGTTGGGCAGGGGAGTAACAATTTACTACTTTCCCTCCTCACAGACAGACAAGACCCAGCCTGCTTTTGGTCTGGGGCTATGGTTCCACCCACAGAGAGATCTTGACAAGCAGGATAACATGTGGTACCTCACAAAAAGGATGTTACACAACAGAGTTCTCCAGGATAAGCAGGAAGCCCAGCAGGCCAGTGATTAGGACACCCAGTTTCAAGCCCTTACTCTGCCTTATTAATAATGCTGTTTCTTGTGCAGTCCTTTTCATCAGTAGATCTCAACGTGCATCACAATCTTTAATGCTTCCTTAGCTCTCAAAATCCCTGTGAGGTAAGGAAGCATTATTATCCCCATTTTATGGATGGGGACCTGGGGCATAGGGAGGGGGGCTAAGTGATTTGCCCAAGGTCATACAGGAAGTCCTTGGCAGACAGCCCATTGAACATTGCTCCAGCACTGGACCTTCCTTTCCTTCTGATTCAGGCTAGCATCTTAAATGTGGGTCTCCCATCACTGGGCTATATAGTCTCATTTTTCCACAAGAATTTTGAATTATTATAGTTTCTTTCCTCATCACAATTATACTAAATGCAAAAGCTGTTCATGATATACAGAAGTCTTGTCTTCCAGCCAGCCACTGCCTGCAGCTTAGGCTTTTCTCACTGAAAGAATGTGTAAGAAATCCGGTTTTGCAAGGCTGGCTGCAGCTGGGTCTGTTGCTACCTTTCCCCCCCGTAATTTAATGCTTCTATTAGTTCACCATCTTACTGGGATGAAATTGGTATGCAGAAAAGGATGCATCAAAGACAGCAATTAAAGTGACTTCATCAAACTTGTTCAGACAGTTGGCTTAGACTTGTTTTGATGTGGCTTAGGAAATCAGTAGTGCCTTACCAGAAGGGGGAAAACTTTGATCAAGTAGTGATACAGATCAATATGTTGTATAAAGACTTTTTTGTAAGTTGCAGTATTGTCACCTGGAAAGAAGAATCACCTGTGGTAGGCTCTCTACTCAATGCTGGGTGATATTTGTCAAATAGTGGCACATATTATTTTATTCATACATGTGAAATGGCACCGGCAGTGTTATGGTTCCATTTTATGTACAATTTTACTCTGCAGAGACTAAGTGTTTTGTTTATATTTCAAAGGGTCATTTCTGGGTAGGTGTATAACCAGCTCTGCAATTAGATAAACATGTCACTCCAAACAGGAACGAGTTGTATTCACTGATAGATATACAGATTGAAAGAGCAGAGTTGTTATGCACCAGCTGATACACAGTGAGGAGGCATATTTGGCACTGTCACCTTTGTGTTACAGATTTAAAGTGGAGAATGGCTGAGTAGTTGATACAGAAATAGCTGGTGATTTTGTGCATATAAATTATGTACCGGTATATCTGCATGTATGTGTGTGTCTCTGTATATACAACACATGCTTTGGGGGAAACTTTGAGAGTGGGAGTGTATTAATAATGCCCAGCAGGTAGTAACCAAAACTGCTAGGAGCCAGAGTAGGACTGGACAGCAGCTGACAGGCTGCTGGAATCAGAATTACTGGCCCAGGGTTATGGCTTTACACAGACACTCAGGGTGTGACCTCATCCTGATCTGCTGATTCTGAGTGACCCAAGTTGGAAGCTACTACAGCAAAGTATTATGAGACACCTAAGGCCGAATTGCCAGTGAGCTGAAAATCTGTTACTTCCCCAGCCAAGATGTAACATTTAGGGGTTTGTTAATGTTTCAAAATAGGATGTTCTTAAGCTATACATTACCCTCATCTCTATATCTCACCTCTAATTCATCAACTCCAGAGTATCTAGATAGAAACAGAAATTTTTAAAGCCCTTTGTCATTCTTCAAAATATTATGGAGAAGTCCCATGGTTCTGGTTTTGTCCCATCCATACTCTTAAGCTGTTGTCATCTGTTAGAACTCTGTTAATGTAACTACCCCAATACAACACATTTATACTCATTCTTCTTTGCAAGACAGACATTGGAAATTGTTTATTTACTATAAAAATGAGGTCTTATAAGAGTACTTAGAATACTCTGGGGAAGCAACTTAACAGGGAGGTAGAATTAAGCTAATAAGCAACCTAGCCTGAATAGATACAACATTTAATAGAAGAAAACCTTTACAATCATAGGAGTGGTGGTATTTCATGTGCCTTTAGTATTTGGGTTCCAGGCCACATTTGCAAAGGGGCTTCAGTGTTATTACTGCAGAATGATAAATTGCCAGAATTGTGTATTTTGGAGACAAGCCCTGAAAAGCATGTGCAACCACTAGGCTGGCTTCTGCAGAAAGAAAGCCAAACGGCCACATTTTCTGCTGGTGTAAATGTGTAAGAGCCAGTAAAGTCAATCAGCTTTACCCATTTACATCATCAAACCATTCAGCTCAATATAAAACACCACTCTCACAAAGGCCTGGATTGCAACTGTCCCTGTGCAAATGCACAGGAGAGAAAGAGTGCTTAATAAGCAGGGCAGCATCAGCCAGGGCAGGGAACACACTGGGGAAACAATCTGCTTTGAGCCAGAAAGGCAACTGTGGGGCCAGGTGAGCATCCTCTGTTTCTATGCCACCCAATCCCCCCATCTCTGACTTTCCAAACCAGTTTCAAGAAGGAAGAAAATGGAGGTGGTCCAGATGCAGCACTGTTATAATAAGGCTTAACCAATATTCAGAGAGAGAATAGTATTTCCTGTCCACTCACTTTCCTAATCTGCCTCCTTTGTGTTTAACCTGAAATGAGGTGCCAGGCTGAAATGGAATGAGTTAGTGGCAGATAGCAAGGTTATGGTGACACCATAGCTATCTGTCGACAGAAGTCACTGCCGGGAGAGTTTTCCTGGCAAAATCTCTGTTGACAGATCGTAAGTACACACAAAAGCCAATGGGGAGAATGCTCCGCTCTGTCAACAGTGCAGCTGGACTGCTCGGCTGCTTTCTTGACAAAACAGGCACCTGGAAGCACAGCAGACAGGGCTGCCCATTGTTGTGGTTGCCCTGTCGGTTGAGGGAGGACCCCTGGGGGTGTTTACACATCTGTTTTGTTGACAGAAATCTGTCAACAGCAACTTTATGCCTCAAAGTTTTGAGGCAGAACATAGCCAGCGAAAAGTGCTGGGGTTTGTCGACACAATGTCAACAAAACCCATTTGGTGTGTAAAAACACCCCATGAATTTTGTTGTCAATACCCCTGTGTTGTTAACAAAACTCTCTAGTGGAACCATAACCCAAGAGAACAGAAGTATGCAGCCAAAAAGAACCCCAGCCCCAGAAATGTGCCTTTGCTCTCACTCCACAGAGAAGCACTGGGGACTGAGGAAGAGCAATATGGTAATATATTCACAACCAGCCTGCACAGCTACAAATACTGAATATTTCATACTCTGAGTTATTTATATCATGGGTCCCCAAATAACATTTAATTGCTTCACCCCCCCACTCACTCCTCTTGGCTTAAATGAATGCCTGTCAAACTTTATTGCCCCTCTTGTAGCTGCTTGCTTCCAGAGTTTCTGTAAGCTTTCACAGCCTTTAGTTTGTACCTTGTTTACAATTATGATGCATATGAGACTTTTATTAAGATTCTGTACTTCTCAGCTCTGACCCTATAAACAGCATAGTATAAATAGCCACCTCAAGCCAAAGTGAGACAAAAGATTCAGAAGATCCCCAATAAACCTACATTTTATCTTCACTGAAGATGCAAGGTGAGTGTAACCTTACTACATTGCAAAGTGCACTTCACTGGTTCATGGGAATTTTTATATTACTATATATTCAAATATTATCAGATTTACCTGGTGTTGTCCAGATCTTTAAGTCAAATAATGGATTTGGTTTTGTTTTTTTTTTTGCAAAAATAAAACGGAAATGTATCCAGCATGCAGCAGCCCCCAACCTCTGCCCTACAGCTAGTGAGAGGGGTGAGGCTCCAGGGGCTGGCCCTGGTATGCAACTGCCCCCACCTCCCTGCCTGCACACTGCCCATGTGGGGACAGGTTCCAGGAGCTGGCTCCAGCCTCCAGCTGCCCTCCCCCTTCTCCCCCTAGTCTGAAGCCTATCTGGTGGGGGCTGAAGCTCTGGGGGCTGGCTCCAGCCTCCAACTGTTCCCCGCCACCCTTGGTCCTGCAGCCTGTTCAGGCTTGCAAGGCTTCGCTGCCAGCCCTGGCCTGAAGCTTCCTCCCTCAGCCCTACAGCCTGTCTGGAGGGGGGCAAAGTTCTGGGGCCCATCCGTGGCCTGCAGCTGCCCCGTTCCCTAGACTGCAGCCTCTCTTCAAGGAGCTGTTCTAGGCCTTCTGGCCTCTGGAGGATCCCAGGGGGTGTGGGGTGGGGAGGCGTGTGGGTGTAAAGGCTCCCTGTCCCTATTGAGCACTCTTTGGGGCAAGGAGACCATTTATCCAGTCCAGTGGTGGGAGACATGCAGACCCTGCCCCCAGCTGGCCAGTCTTCTGCTGGCGCTGCTGCCCGCAGTGGTCATTGCGCAAGTACAATGTCCCTTCTCTCTGCCCCCTCCCTTTCCATCTTCTGGAAAACATTTCCATTTCAGACACTTCCCATTTTCCTAGCACAAGCAAACTCTGATCTGGCTTTAAATTAGAATAAGAGGAAGCTGCAAACAATTTTTTGTGTTCCTAGCTCTTACCATTTATGAAGAGTTCTTGAACAAATGTCCTTACAGACAGACAGATGCATAAACTTGAATTCCCTTTACTAACTGAACATCCTGTTTGAAGGTGATCCTTAAAAACCTCATTATATTCACCTCCAATGAGAATGTGTCAGGCCAAGTTCAAGGTTCTGCCAGGTTTCTTCCTGTTCTCTGATTCTCAACTTCCTGAACTCCCATTATGAAATGTGGCTGGATTTGAATATCTAAAACTTTTAGTTTTGAATAGATGGCCCAGGTCTGTACTCCTGTTCTTCCACCCATGTGTACAAACACATCAGTCCTGTATCATCTATCATAAGACAACATTTAATGAAATGACAACTTAATCGTTTTTTTGCATTTCAATTTGGTGGGCCTCTATAAAGCAGACAACTAAATGTCTCATTTACGTCAGCTAAGCCAGACTTTAACTCAGTCATCTGAATGTAAAACCCTCAAAAGCAGGCCCCAAGGTTCGTTTCTCAATATGCCTTAATGGCGACAAATCTGAAATTAATTTGGACTGGCACCAAAGCTCCCTCTAATATTTTCCATCCTTGTGTGGATTCTTTCCTTCCATGTATGGAATACATTTTTCTAGGAGCACCCGGCATGTGTAAATGTGCACCACCAGTAGAAACAAAACACCTATCTATGAGCGGCTGGGCAGCGTTTGAATCTCTCCTGAGTGGTTGCACAAACACAGAGCTTACAGATATCACTGATAGGCACACACCTCTATTGGACTAACTAATAGGCAATAAACCATGCATTCATACTGAAAACCTGAATTTTTACATACAAAAATAGAGAGGAGTATGAACTCATTGCAAGTAGAGTAGGTAGTTTGTACAATTAATCCTTTGGTGGCTCTGACACTTTACATTGCATGAAATGTTGCCATCAGTAATTAAAAGATGATAATTTAGGAATCATTAAAAAAGGATCGAGAATGAGACGAAGACTATATTAGTGCCACTGTATAAATCCATGGTACACCCAGATCTTAAATACTGCACCTCACCTCAAAAAAAGATATTTTGGCATAGGAAAAGGTTCAGAAAAAAGGTAACAAAACTGATGAGGGGCTTGGAAGGGGTGCCATACAACAGGAGATGAAAAAGACTTGGACTTTTCGGTTTAGAAAAGAGAAGACTAAGGGGGAAAATGATAGAGGTCTATAAAATCACGACAGCTATGGAGAAAGTGAATGGGGAAAATTATTTACTTGTTCTCTTAACATAAGAACTAGGAGTCACCACATGAAATAAGTAAGTAGCAGGTTTAGAACAAACAAAAGGAAGTTTTCTTCACATAGAGCACAGTCAACCTGTGCAACTCCTTGCCAGAGGATGTTGTAAGACCAGGGCTATGTCAGAGTTCAAAAGAGAACTAGAAAAATTCATGGAGGTTAGGTCTATCGATACATATTAGCTAGGATAGGTTGGAATGGTGACCCTAGCCTCTGTTTGTCAGAGGCTGGAAATGGAAGACAGGAGAGGGATCACTCAATGATTCGTATAGTATAGTATAGTATAGTATAGTATAGCCCCTTTTCATCATGAGAGACGGTGGTTAGCAGCATCAGTGAGGATCTATGGGCAGTGTTTGACTCTGCAGCTTCTCTCATGGCTTACCCGTCCAGTATTGGATTTGCACAGTCAATTGCAACAATCACATGTCAGTCTATTTCCGAATTCTGGAGTCTGAGAGTTTTTCCTTCTAAGGCGAAGTTCTTTTGCATGGCTTGCACATATACTATCGAAGGATAGCGTGCCCTGTCATAGCAGTCCTTGCCAGGTATTTTGGTTTGATGATGTTGATTCTCCGTTCTGTTAATTCCCTCTGGGGTATCTGGCACTAGGCTCTGTCAGCAGACAGGATACTGGGCTAGAAGAACCTTTGGTCTGACCCAATATGGCCGTTCTTATGTTCTTAATTGTAGAAAATATATAAGCAGGTCAACAATGGCTAAGAAAATAAAAAAACAGAAAAGCTACAAGGTTAATCCCAGCACTCACAAATTGTATTCCCCTTGTTAACTAGCTTACAGGCTCCAAACCCTCCCTCATTAAATAATAAAAATGCAGATGGTAAAAATGCAGCATAATGCAGTTACTGTACTCAATTAAACCTGAGTGAAACCAGCTTCTGTACCACTTACAGCCAAACACTCTTTGCTGTTCTCTCTTCTACAATGAAGTCTGTACTAGTCTGGTGACAACTGCTGTCTTTGCTAAATTGCCACAAATGGCATCCCCTTGCCTGGGGGTGCAGGATATGCTTCAGGGAAGCAACAGTTTTCCCAAGTATAATTACACTATGCATATATCTTTCAACACTTTTATCAGCCACCTAGTGATATGAATGGAACTATCATGATATTGAAAAAAGAACAACTGAGAGTCACACATATGGCTAATTAACTATAAAACTTCAACACAGGGTTAGAGTCTATGCTATGCTCCCTGAGGGGCTGCACCTTTTGTGCTACACCTACCAGGGCAGAAGTAGGGCAATGATAGACGTATGCTACCTTTTCAACCTGCAGCTTCTGTGTTGCTTCTGGAGCAGAAATGGCCTCATTGTAAATTAGAGCTCTTGGGGCAGGGGGAGGTGTGCTCTACGTTGCAACAGCTTCTGGCCCATAATCACAGACCTGAGACAAGGTTTTGTTTGAAGCTGCAGAGGACAGAAGCACATATCCATTGCCATGAACACGCAGTAAGCTGTTTATGCCTAGACCTGCCCCACAAGCCTTTTTAAACCAACTGATCTAGAGCTGAACAGGTGGCCTGCAGCCAATGAAGTGTTCCCACCCGGGCAGGTCTGAGGTCCTTCACTAACAAAGAGGTGGGATTTTCTCCCAAATCTCTAACCAGTCAATGAGTGCTCTGGAAGCTGGGATAGATGGAGAGGCCAGCTCTTCCTCCTTCTCCTACCAACCTCATAACCCAGTCAGAGTTGTCCCTATCACAGGCATGTTGTCAGCATGCGTAGGCAGCTCCTCATTGTTAATTTCCATGTTATATTACTATCCGTTCTGCGAAATCAGAGCCAAGAGCTCACATGCCCAGTCTTTGCATTTCCCTCCAAAAGCTCTCCTCATTTCTCTTTACAGTATGCCACAGGACACAGTTTTAATGAGGCATCGTCCCCCTCTATGAAATAAATTCGAGGATCCAATCCTGAAAGCCCTTCCTTAATAGGCTAGCTTGGGTAATGGAAAGCTTGCATGGCTGGGGTTCAAAAGTGATCTTATCGCCTGGGTAATCCCTATCTTCATTCAATAACATACATAATATCCTTTTTATCTGATCATACCTAATTTCTGATAAATTTTACAACGGTAAATTTTTTGTAATAGTGCACAATTAAGATTATATATATATATATTTAAAATACACATACATATACATACACACAGATCCACTTTTGAGCTACAAGTTAATTCTGTTATTTTTAAGGTGTCTGTAACTTTTTTTAAAGAAAACTGACCTCTCCGAGGCAATCTCAAGGCAGTCTGGAATCAACAACATGCTGTATCCTCTCTTTCTACTCAATGGCCTATGACCTTACAAGTAAGGTCAGTCAACATGCTGCAAAGCTTTTCTTGCTTTTATCAAGTAACAAAGCAAACCAAATTACATAGTTTCTATAGCAGGCCACTACAGTATGTAAACTGCAAAGATGGCTTACATCAGTTGCTTATTCTCTCATGCCGACTACCTGAAAGGCCCTTTAGTTCCACTGACCATAGCCAGTATTTGCCTAGCTCACTTATTACCAAGCAACAAAGGAGCTCCAGAGTTTGAGTAAGCAAATGAAAAATGAAAATGGAAGAAAAAACAATTGGCCAGCTTCTAACAAATGTTTGTCTAAAATGTATGCAGACATGTCTCCATAGGTT
This sequence comes from Carettochelys insculpta, assembly GCF_033958435.1. Classification (NCBI taxonomy): domain Eukaryota; kingdom Metazoa; phylum Chordata; order Testudines; family Carettochelyidae; genus Carettochelys; species Carettochelys insculpta. Next base: position 11,914,875 of record NC_134150.1, on the reverse strand, counting down.
CATAGATGCTAGAAGGCACACTTTATCAGGTTGAGAACCAAAGTCTTTATAAGCTGTGATAGAGTTCAAAGACATTTTTGGCACAGTGTCTACTTTACCTTATATTTCATTTATTCTATTAATCCTGTTAGCTGGTCAAACATTCAATAGGTGTTCTGGTTAATCACTTTCTGAATATTTCTTTTCTGACAGTCTCAGCTGTAGACATCTCAACATGCATTTCTCAAAGGGACAATGAAATATCACAACTACTAAGATGGTTAGTGGTTTGTGAATGGTCAGAGAGTAAAGCACACAAGGTACATTTCATTGTTGTGCCCAGGATCAGCTTTTGTACCAAGTAAGCCTTCTTTTGAGAGCTTAACGTAGGATGTTACGCTGGCTCTCTGAATAGAGGTGGATTTCACCTGCATAAAATCTTGATTACAGATTGGCCTTGTGGTGTAGCAGTTGCACAAACATAGAAGCATAGAAAGAGGCTGGGTCTACACGTGCCCCTTCCTTTTGAAGGGGGCATGTTAATGAGCGGGTTTGAAAGATGCTAATGAGGTGCTGCAATGGATATGCAGCACCTCATTAGCATAATGGCGGCCACGGTGATTCGAAAGTGCAGCTTTTCAAATCATGCACTACCCATGGAGACGGGACCTTCTGAAAGGACCACCTCCCCATTTTTGAAAGCCCTTCTTCTGATCACCAGATAGGAAGAAGGACTTTCGAAAACTGGGGGGTGGTCCTTTTGGAAGGTCCTGTCTGCATGGGCGGTGAGCGATTTGAAAAGCCGCACTTTCAAATCGCCGTGGCCGCCATTATGCTAATGAGGTGCTGTATATTCATTGCAGTGCCTCATTAGCATCTTTCAAACCTGCTCATTAACATGCCCCTTTCGAAAGGAAGGGGCATGTGTAGACACAGGGTGAGAGAATAGTAGAAGTGGAAGAGACCTCAAGAGGTCATCACGTTGAGTCCCTCCCCTCATGGCAGAACCAAGCACCATCTAGCTGATCCCCAACAGATGCCTATCCAACCTGCTCTTAAATATCTCAAATGATGGAGATTCTGCAGTCTCCTTATGCAATTTATTCCAGCATTTAACCACCCTGACAGTTAGGATGTTTTTCCTAACATCTGACTTAAACCTCTCTTGCTGTAATTAAGCTCATTGTTTCTTGTCCTATCAAGGAGAATAACATTTTTCTGCTCTCCAAACTAAACAACCCCAGTTTCTTCAGTAGTCCTTCATAGGTCATGTTTTCTACTCCTGTAATCATTTTTCTAGCTCTTCTTTGAACCCTCTCCCTCATTTATCCACAACTTTCTTGAAATGTGGTGCTCAGAACTGGACACAGTACTCCAACTGAGGCCTAAGCAGTGCAGAGCAGAGCAGAGCAGAGCAGAGCAGAAGAATTACTTCTCATGTTTTTCCCACAACAGTCCTGTTAACACATCCCAGAATCATGTTTGCTTTTTTTGCAATAGTCACACACTGTTAACTCATATTTAGCTTCTAGTCCACTGTGACCCTAGATCCCTTTCTGCAGTACTCCTTTCTACTCACTTCCCATTCTGTATGTCTGAAACTGGTTGCTCTTTCCTATGTAGAGTATGTTGCATTTGTCTTTATTAAACTTCATCCTGTTTACCTCAGACCATTTTCCCAGTCTGTCCAGATCATTTTGAATTATGACCTTATCCTGCAAAGTACTTGCAGTCCCTCCCAGCTTGTTGTACCAAGGATCTGGCCTGAATCTGAGGTTATAATTTTCTGTCTTAAACCATTCAAGATGTGCTAGTTGAAGCTCCATACTCAGCCCTAAGAACTGGGGCAAGAAAGGTGGTGTTTGAGTGTGGAAGAAAGATTGCTTTACACATCTCCAGCTTTTTTGGAAAACCATTGACAAGCTCCTTTTCCCACCTCTTCTGTAAGGCTAAGGAAACAGCTGCTGGGAGGCAAGACAGTATTTTTCGGGGCAGGGAGAAGAAAGTAAAAACAGCATTAGTGGCTTCTTCAAGGGAACAGAGAGATGGGTGAGGGTGGTGAAGGGGAGTGGGGACGAAGAGTGGGGACAAGAGCTGACAAATGCAAATATTTCAAAATATAATGGCATTACATATTAATTGTGAAATTAGAACAGCTTTTAAAAGCCACAGGGTAAAAGACCCACCATGTTCAGCTAACTAAAGTTAAGAGAGCTGTTAAACACATTTCCTTTGAAAAGTATTTGTGTCTGCACTACCATGTATTCTGAAGTGTAACTGCACGAGTTGGTAATGGTGTCAAATAATCTGACGTCAAAGGATTTAGCATTCTGGGTTTTTAAATCGCTGATTGTGGAAATCTTTACATTACACTATAGCTGCAGTATATAAATCTGTACTGTCCTAGCACACACAATGCCGACACAGCCCTATGATGTTCATTAAAATGTTTTATGCCTTAATATCTATATAATGGGATGTGAGGAAATTGAACTCTACTATCAAGTGTTTGACCCCTGAAACAACAAGTTGCTTAAACACATGAGTAATGTTAATCATAAGGGTGACTCACAGGCCTGTGAGAGTACCTCCACTGAACTCAAAGAGATGACTTACAGGTTTGCTGAACTGAGGCCATGGAGGAATCAAGGTGCCTGAAGTAAAAGTCTCTTTGGTATTGAGAAGTACAGATTATCACAGAATCATAGAACCCTAGGGCTGGAAGGGATCTCAGGAGGTCATCAAGTCCAGCCCCCTCCTTCAAGCAGGACCAACCCTAACTAAACCATCCCAGCCAGGACTTTGTCAAGCTGGAACTTTAAAACCTCTAAGGATGGAGATTCCGCCACTTCTGTAGGCAATGCATTCCAGTGCTTCACCACCCTCCTGTTGAAGTAGTTTTTTCCTGATATGCAGCCTATTCTCTCCTTCTGTAACTTCAGACCTTTGCTCCTTGTTCTGCTGTCTATCACCACTGAGAACAGTTTCTCTCTATCCTCTTTACAGCTTCCCTTCAGGTGTATGCCAGTTAATGTTACATAAAATGCCCCGAACAGAGTATCTTAAAATTGACACACCCAAAATCAAAGGATACTTTAGAAAATTTGCCTCTGCCCATTTAAAATGGAAACTAATTCCTGCTTGTTTTATCAAGTGTTTTTTAAAAGATATCTCTCAGTTTATTAGTTTTGTTTCTATTTTAACAGACTCTATCAAGATAACTATCTGACTAGGTTCTTTCCTGTTTAAAAAGCCTTCCACCAAACAAAAAGAGGAATAGATTTTTCTCTAAATAAATATCTCATATTATTTCTCCATTTAACAGAATCGTGTTAGACCACCTTATTTTTCCAAGTCTGCAAATTTAGTGTTTATAAAATATATCACGGAATTATCTTAATTGCTTATATAGTTCCCTATTTATATAGGATTTAACAGTTTTATTCTGTCTGAAATTCTTTTCATTCAATAGATGACAAAAGGACCGAGGGTTCATTTTTAAATTGTACATCTCCACAAGCTTAACATCCAGTCCTACTAGTTCACACAGCTCTCTGCTAGAAAGAATTAGCATACACCTCTGTTTATTTCACTTTTCTTCTCTAAGATCCTGATTTGGTAAAGCCTTTGGGAATGGGCTTCATTTTAAGCACGTGCTTAAGACCATCCCTATGCAAAGATCTAATCACAAATTTAAGTGATCTGCTGAATTGGGGACCAAAAGAATAAAGTAATGTAATGAAAACTTTTTAAAACACATCCCCAGAGCTATAAATATACTTTATGTGCTTAATATTTAATATAATATTTTCACTATTTACCATAAAAACATTCATCAAAGAGCAAAGCTGAAGATAACTCTGCAACTCCTGCCATATGTAAACACATATGTAATCTAATCTATACCAGTGAAGCAACTAGAGGTTAGACCTCTATAATTAAGAATTCACTCATGTGGCAAACTCCGTAGTCCAGCATAATTTTTGTTAGCCCATGACTTCTTATCATGGCCAAGTTTCTCGTGGTCTGATAAAGTTTGGTTATAGCCACAAATCATTCTGTGCTGTTATTTAGCTGTAATTTATCCCAACTGTCTTCTAAGAGCCCAATAAGCAATGGAAGTGTTAGTGATGTGCTAGAAAATACTGACATCCCATCATTTGTCTGGCAAATACTCTTGTGTGGCTCTGGTCAGGTCCCGAGGGTGCCGGGTGATCGAACGCTTAGGTTTGATCTTCCAGGGCACCATTTCGCCCATGTGTGAAACAGCGCATTCTGGGATCAATATCAAACCCAGAACTCCTTGCGAGCCACAAGAATTAAAGAATGTCATTAGGAGGAGTGGTCCCATTGACATTCTGCTGTGAGGGCAGGGACCAATGTCGATGGCTGCAAAATCGATTTTAGGTGAGCTGTTGGCTGCTAAAATTGTGTAGCAGCCATCTCCATTCCCATTAAGAGTAGACGTAGCCAGAGAAATTCAACCTGTAGTTTCTCCTTTCATTTACTCACCCTTACTAATTCTTGGCCCTAAAGTCAAATCCATGCATGGACAGGATGACCGCACGTTCATTATTTTAATAGGATTGCCATATTTGACCTTTCAAAAGAAAGGACACCCCTGAGAGGGAGTGTACGTGTATCAGTGTCTACCAACTCACGTTGTATTAATGTGCTATTTGTACTATGTGAATTGGTAGATAGTGATACAATTGAATTTTCCTTATTTATTGCCATACTGTTACGCTGTCTGTATGCTGTCTGTAAATAATAAGGAATGTCTATGAAGCATTTGTTCAGATAGTTAAAGGTATGCTTTCAAGCAGTAATTAGTAAAGGATTATGTATTGTGATAAATGTATAATTTTGTATGATGTAAATATTTTGTGGTAGTATGTCTTATACATAAGCTCTATCTCATACTTCTCAATTCGTTGCTTTTCTTCTGAATGTACTTGGAGGATATAAGACATCGTTCTTGGGATGAAATTTGATCAGTAAGTTACTCTTTTTTACAGAATAACAAGTAGTAGTAGTACAGAATAACATTTTTACAGAATAACAAGTAGTAGCAGTAACTCTTTTTTACAGAATAACAAGATTTTTAACCCTACCATAAATGAAGAGAGTTCATTTCAAGGATCCCAGCATGTAACCAGATTTGTAACACTTCCATCCTTGTTTATATATGGAAAAACTACCATAGCCTTCAGTAGGAGCTTTACTTGGTTTCTAGATAGGATGGACATTGCTAATACAGAATCTCTATGCCTAAAATAAACCTGGCAAGAAATTAAAAATTGAATAACTGCTTTTGTGAAGGAACTGCCTATAGCATTCCTAATTAAATTGATTCAGACATAATTGATGTTGCTAATCAACAACATACAAAACCACTCCATGTCAATATCTTTGAATTATTTTCCATATCAAAACAGCTAAGCAATAATTTTCCCATCTATTCACCTATCAGAAGAGGGGTGATACGTGGGAGGGAAAGGGGAAAGCTTTCTCAATTATTTTGTACATCACAGAGAATTTTTAAGGAGAGTGACAGTATTTCATGAAAATTAATGTTTTCAACAAATGGTATTTGCTTTGAGACTGCATATTTCTTGTGTTATTCAAACTGGAAACAAATAAAATCTCTGTTCCATGCAATATTGAGCTGGATATAAAGGAAATTATCAGAGCTTTCATATTTACTATAGACAGTTCTATCAAATCGGAAATGGCTTATGTTAATGTTAATACAATGTAATACAAACTTGCACAGTGTGTAAATAACCAATTATTAAGTTTCTTGTTTTCTTAAGTATCTTGTTTTGAAGAGAAGGGCAAATTCTACCAAGTGGAACTATTTCTACCTTTGCATTGTATGAATGTAATTTTAAGGAGCTCTGGGTATTCTTCTTCTGCTATTTATTTCAAGTATTTACAGAAGCATAAAATCCATTGAGATAAAACATCATATATATAGGGTCTCCTGCCTGCAGCAAGAATTATATTGATTACTATTGAAGAAGATCATGGTGACAGGTCACCTTCCTGCCATAGATTTTTGATTGTCCTATAGCACACTGCCAATCATGAGTGAATTAATTGTGCTCCTGAACTTGGTAATTTTTTACTTTTTGCTTCATTTTTAGCTTTTTCTAATTATGATAAATGATCGACATGCAAGAGCCATTTTTAATAAAATATATTTGAAATAAGTTATTAAGAGAGTGTTGAAGAATATTGAGTTTATTTTAAAAAGAAAGGCGATCAACAGCTTTACATAGTAATTGTTATTAGAGCTCCCCTTTCAAATCTTGGCAAAATTAGGACAGTCAGCCTGTGGAAACATCGGTGAAGATGAATGACGACTGCACAAAGAGTTCTCTAATATTTTTTTAAACTTATTGGTTTACAGATCTTAAAGAAAACCAGGATCATTTGGGTTTACAGATCTTAGAGAAAAAGAGGGTCATGTAGGCTAAATGAGGACCTATGTACTTTTGGTTCAATTTACCAATTAGGCATTTGAATACATGTTTTGGTGTTTGCATGTGTATGTTTATATATGTATAGTTAGAGCATGTAACTGAAGACTTTTGGTTCCTGTTCCTAATAATCGCTGAAATAATTATACAAAACTGAAGAACAAATAAACTAAAAGCTTTACTTTTGAAGAAATTTTGCAGAACTTTTACAACAGAACATTCTTTACAGAAATTGCCTGTGCACATAGAAACCAATTCGTTCCAAATGGTGTCTGAGCAGATAATTGGTTCAAGTGTGAAATTTATAGATGAAAATTATGTACATATCAGTAGAATAAGATTCCTTAGAACCCCAGGTCTTAGAAACATCTAGCTGTCTCTTGTTTATTTGTTTGCTTTTCTATAATAAGTCGGGTGGGTGTCAGTGGCATAGGCAGACTGGGACCCTTGGGTGGTCCCCGAGTTAGGCAATGACTGGAGTACAGGACAGGGCAGCCCCCTGGCTGGGAATAGACAGTCTGGCAATGAGCCCTGGAAAAATGGGGGTGAAGAAAAGCAGTCCCCCGCAAGCAGCCCACTGCCTAGCACTCTGGCCAGGGAGTGGGTTTGGGAACTTGTCTCAATCTGCCCAGCACTGCTGCTGGGGAGTGGGATCAGGGCAGTGGCATTTGCCTTGCTTCACCCACCTGGAACTCTTGCTTGGAAGTAGGGGCTGGGCCACAGGGTCTTGCCTTGCTCCAGCTCTCCAGCTGCGAGCCCCCATACACCAATCTCACTCCCTGGCAAGAAAACCAGGTGAGAAGAGCAGGGCAAGTCCTGACAGCCCGACCCCCTCTTCCCAGCTGCATCTGTGCGAGATCCCACACTGAACCCCTCTTCCCAGCAAGGACAAGAGCACCAGACAGGCTGACCAGGGTAAGCACTAAGGCAGGAGCAGAGCTGGGATGGGGGGTGTACTTGGATGATAAGTGAGTGGTCATGGCCCACTCAGGCCCACCCAGGGCAATGCCACAAATGGGAGTTGGTACTGGCAACTTTAAATGAATCCTGTCTGCTCAATTATTTATGGCAATTCCCACCTGTCAGAGTCCTGCATGTTCAATTATCTTAATAAATAACTCATCAACTGGCATTATGGTTTGCTGTCTCATGGCTTTGGAATCCATTGTTATTGATGCATGCCAAACCCCAATACATTAATTGTATGGGGAAATGTGAGTGTACTGCAGTAGGAAGGCATTATTCCTCAGATTGATTACATAGCTGCCAATTAACGAAACTGACGAGAGATGCCACCGTCTCCTTTGCTATCATTTTGTTGTTGCTCTTGGAGTGTCTCTAAAGCAGTGGTTTCTCCTCCTCATTTTGAAAGTTTCTGTGTTGTGCAGTTGGCATTTTTGGGTACACAACATGGTCCAAAACAAGGGACCAGCCTTCACAGAAGTCCTTATAGCTCCTTTTCCTCTGCAGCCCAGTAAAGGATGAGGCAGTAAAAAAGTGATTCAATATGATTCCAAAGACAGACAGTGCGTTATCTTGCTGTTGAGACCCATTTTAATGCTCTCTGAGGAGCAGCACTAGAGCCCCACCAGCTTCGTGGGTCAATGATTTACTGCCAATGGATAAAAGTGAGCTATCCATGTTGATTCACTGCATTCATTGACTATCTTCAAAATTGTGGCCTATGAGGTATGGCCACAGCAGAGATGCCTGGAGTTTTCTTTCAAAAGTCCACAATGTTCATATAAAGAAAATCCAGAACATGGTGGTCATTGATTGTTTCTCTTCAACCTGTGTCAATCCAGGAAGGATTCTGTAGGGTGCATGTGTGATAGCAAGGTGGCTTTTGGCTACACTGTCTGAAAAATGCTGATGAAACTCAGCTGCAACGTATTATTTCATCTCATCAGGCTGGTCATGACTCATCCAGAGTCCCACTGGGATCAAGGATTGGGTGTGGTGAAGCTGCCTGCAAAGCAGAGTGACCAGGGGAGCGATGTGGACAGGGGGCTGCAGACAGGGGAGTTTAAGAGGGAGAGCAAGCGATCCCACCGCTGAAGAAGCTACCAGGTGGGAGTACTAGCTTTTGGAGTGGGTGAATGTGCTTGACTGTTTGAATTTTGAATTGTGATTCTGATTTCAGGTGGGATTTCAGTTTCAATTTCTGTGGCAGTTGGGACTGTGTTCCTGCCCTTTGTTCCCCTCATTGCCTTTGATCAGTCTCAGGATCAGCCTTCCCTTGTGTGACTAACAAGGGGTAAGGCCTGACCTAGGCCAGCAGGCTTTCACAAGCCAGAGGCAGAGTGACTAGGGGAGTGAAACGGACAGGGGGCTGCAAACAGGGGAGTTTAAGAGGGAGTTTAACAGAGGGAGGCCTACAATGGTCAGGAAGACCTGCAGCACGTGTGCCGGCACTGCTTCTGTCTCCTCTGCCTGTGCCTGTAGCCAGACAGACTGCCTGACTATGGATGCCTCTGCCCAGATCCTGGTGTGGTTTTGCAAGGACTGTGGCTTGCAATTCCTACTTACTGATATCCAGGCTGGGGGGAACATCCAATGTGAAAGGTGCCTGCTGGGGGAATCTCTCAGGCAGCAGGCGGGAGAGCTACAGGAGGAGGTGGCTAGGTTGAGGAGTATCTGAATCCATGAACAACTCCTGGACAGTATTCATGTGGAGCCAGCTGAGGTAGCCGTCCTAGTACACAGGAATGCTGACACACCACTGGTGGAGGAGGAGATGGCTCAGGCTGGACACTGGCAGCTGGTTACCTCTGGCAGCAGGCAGTGCTCCACCCCTGCTTCCAACCTTCCCACCATGGTACTAGGAAACCATTATGCTGTACTTGATAGAGGAGACAAGGAATCACCCTGTACAGCAGAGGAGAAGCCTCGTACCCCCAAGGCTGAGAGGTCAGCTGCCACCACTGTGAGGAGGAATGTAGAGTGGGGGTGGTCGATGATTCTCTTCTGAGGAGGACAGAGGCGCCCATCTGTCACCCTGACATTTCATCTCCGGAGGTATGCTGCCTGCTGGGGGCCTGTATCCAACACATTATGGAGGTGTTGTTGAGGATTATCTGGCCCTCTGACTATTACCCCATGCTACTCATCCATGTGGGCACTAACGATACTTTGAGGTGTGACAGTGGATGAAGAGTGACTACAGGGCTCTGGGAGTACAGATGAAGGAGTTTGGGGTGCAGGTGGTATTCTCTTCAGTCCTTCCTGTCAAAGGTAGGGGCCCAGGCAAAGACAGGTGCATCCTGGAGGTGAATGCCTGGCTGTGTAAATGGTGTTGCCAGAAGGGCTTTGGCTTCCTCAATCATGGGATGTTATTCCAGGAAGGTCTGCTAAGCAGAGAGGGCATTCACCTTTTGCGGAGAGGGAAGACCCTATTTGGACACAAACTGGCTAACCTAGTGAGTAAGGCTTTAAACTAGGTTCAATGGGGACAAGGGAGCAAAGCCCGTGGGTAAGTAGAAAAGATGGAGACCTGGGAGATGGGTCGAAAATGGGAGGGAGCACAAGCTATAATGGCAGAGAAAAGGAGAGTCAGGGCAAAACTGGGAGGCAAGATCAAATCAATATCTTAGATGCCTACATACAAATGCAGGAAGTATGGGTAATAAGCAGGAAGAACTAGAAGTGCTAATAAACAAATACAACTATGACATTGTTGGCATCACAGAAACTTGGTGGGATAATACACGATTGGAATGTTGGTGTGGAAGGGTACAGCTTGCTCAGGAAGGATAGATGGGGAAAAAGGGAAAAAAATTGCCTTATATATTAAAAATGTACACAGTTGGACTGAGATGGAAATGGACATAGGAAACATATGTGTTGAGAGCCTCTGGATTAAGCTAAAAGGGGTAAAAAACAAGGGTGATGTCCTGCTAGGAGTCTACTACAGGCCTCCTACCCAGGTGGAAGAGGTGGATGGGGGACTTCAACTATCCAGATATATGTTGGGAAACTAACACAGCAACACACAGACTATCCAATAAGTTCTTGGACTGCATTGGAGACAACTTTTTATTTCAGAAGATTGAAATATCTACTGGGGGAAAAGCTGTCCTAGATTTGATTTTAACAAATACAGAGGAACTGATTGAGAATCTGAAAGTGGAAGGCAGCTTGGGTGAAAATGATCATGAAATCATAGAGTTCACAATTTTAAGGAAGGGTAGAAGGGAGACAAGCAAAATAGAGACAATGGATTTCAGGAAGGTGGATTTTAATATACTCAGACAGCTGGTAGGTAGGGTCAATTGGGAAGGAAGACTGAGGGGGAAAAACGATGGAGGAGAGTTGGCAGTTTTTCAAAGGGACATTATTAAGGGGCCAAAAGTAAGCTATTCCACTGAGTGGGAAAGATAGAAAACATGGCAAAAGACCACCTTGGCTTAACCAGGAGATCTTGCATGATCTCAAAATAAAAGAAGAATCATATAAAAAATGGAAACTAGGACAAATTAAGAAGGATGAATGTAGGCAAACAATACAGGAATGCAGGGGCAAGATTAGAAAGGCAAAGGCACAAAATGAGCTCAAACTAGCTACAGACATAAAGGGAAACAAGAAGAACTTTTTATAAATACATTAAAAGCAAGAGGAACACCAAAGACAGGGTAGGCTGATTGCTCGGTGAGGAGGGAGAAACTAATGGGAAACTTGGCAATGGCAGAGATGCTTAAAGATGTCTTTGTTTCAGTCTTCACTGAGAAGTCAGAAGAAGGAATGCCTAGCATAGTGAATGCTAGTGGGAAAGGGGTAGGTTTAGAAGATAAAATAAAAAAAGAACAAGTTAAAAATCACTTAGGAAAGTTAGATGTTTGCAAGTCACCAGGGCCTGATGAAATGCATCCTAGAATACTCAAGGAGCTGATGGAGGAGGTATCTGAGCCATTAGCTATCATCTTTGGAAAATCATAGGAGACAGGAGAGATTCCAGAAGACTGGAAAAAGGCAAATATAGTGCCCATCTATAAAAAGGAGAATAAGAACAATGCAGGAAACTACAGACCAGTCAGTTTAATGTCTGTGCCAGGAAAGATAATGGATCACGTAATTAAGGAAATCATCTGCAAACACTTGGAGGGTGGTAAACTGATAGGGAACAGCCAGCATGGATGTACAAAGAACAAATCATGTCAAACCAATCTGATAGCTTTCTTTGATAGGATAATGAGCCTTGCGGATAAGGGAGAAGCGGTGGATGTGGTATACCTAGACTTTAGTAAGGCATTTGATATGGTCTCGCATGATATCCTTATCAATAAACTAAGCAAATACAACTTAGATGGGGCTACTATAAGATGAGTGCAAAACTGGCTGGATAACTGTACTTGACAGTAGTTTTTAATGGTTCTCAATCCTGCTGGAAAGGTATAACAAGTGGGGTTCCACAGGGGTCTGTACTGGGACTGGTTCTGTTCAATATCTTCATCAATGATTTAGATATTGGCACAGAAAGTATGTTTATTAAGTTTGAAGATGATACCAAGCTAGGAGGGGCTGCAACTGCTTTGGAGGATAGGGTCAAAATTAAAAATGATCTGGACAAATTGGAAAAATGGTCTGAAGTAAACAGGATGAAGTTTAATAAAAACAAATGCAAAGTGCTCCACTTAGGAAGGCACAATCAGTTGCACACATAAGCTGCGTCTACACGTGCACGCTACTTTGAAGTAGCGGCACTAACTTCGAAATAGTGCCCGTCGCGGCTACACGCGTCGGGCGCTATTTCGAAGTTAACTTCGACGTTAGGTGGCGAGACGTCGAAGTCGCTAACCTCATGAGGGGATCGGAATAGCGCCCTACTTCAACGTTGAACGTCGAAGTAGGGACCGTGTAGACGATCCGCGTCCCGCAACGTCGAAATTGCCAGGTCCTCCATGGTGGCCATCAGCTGGGGGGTTGAGAGATGCTCTCTCTCCAGCCCCTGCGGGGCTCTATGGTCACCGTGGGCAGCAGCCCTTAGCCCAGGGCTTCTGGCTGCTTTTGCGGCAGCTGGGGATCCATGCTGCAGGCACAGGGTCTGCAACCAGTTGTCGGCTCTGTGTATCTTGTGTTGTATAGTGCAACTGTGTCTGGGAGGGGCCCTTTAAGGGAGCGGCTTGCTGTTGAGTCTGCCCTGTGACCCTGTCTGCAGCTGTGCCTGGCACCCTTATTTCGATGTGTGCTACTTTGGCATGTAGACGTTCCCTCGCAGCGCCTATTTCGATGTGGTGCCGCGCAACGTCGAAGTTGAACATCGACATTGCCAGCCCTGGAGGACGTGTAGACGTTATTCATCAAAATAGCCTATTTCGATGTTGCTACATCGAAATAAGCTATTTCGATGTAGGCTTCACGTGTAGACGTAGCCATACAGAATAGGAAATGACTGTTTAGGAAGGAGTATGGCAGAAAGGGAACTTAGGGGTTATAGTAGACCACAAGTTAAATATGAGTCAACAGTGTGATGCTGTTGCAAAAAAAGCAAACATGATTCTGGCATGCATTAACAGGTGTGTTGTGAACAAGACATGAGAAGTCATTCTTCTGCTCTACTCTGCACTGGTTAGGCCTCAGTTAGAGTATTGTGTGCAGTTCTGGACGCCACATTTCAAGAAAGATGTGGAAAAATTGGAAAGGTTCCAGAAAAGAACAACAAGAATGATCAAAGGTCTAGAGAACATGACCTATGAAGAAAGGCTGAAAGAACTGGGTTTGTTTAGTTTGGAAAAAAGAAGATTAAGGGGGCCATGGTAGCGGTTTTCAGGTATCTAAAAGGGTGTCATAAGGAGGAGGGAGAAAACTTGTTCTTCTTGGACCCTGAGGATAGAACAGGAAGAAATGGGCTTAAACTGCAGCAAGGGAGGTTTTAGGTCGGACATTAGGAAAAAGTTCCTAACTGTCAGGGTGGTGAAACACTGGAATAAATTGCCTGGGGAGGTTGTAGAATCTCCATCTCTGGAGATATTTAAGAACTGGTTAGATAAATGTCTGTCAGGGATAGTCTAGACAGTACTTGGTCCTGCCATGAGGGCAGGGGGCTGGACTCGATGACCTCTCAAGGTCCCTTCCAGTCCTAGCATTCTATGATTCTATGATTCTGTGATAAGAAAGAGGTCATGGTAAGTTGTAGAAAAGGGTGTCTAGAAAACGTGATGGAGATATTGATTATGCCGCCATTTACATTTAGCTTTATAGAACATTTAAAATTAGTGCTCCCACCCACTCCTTGTAAACAAAACACAAATCTGTTGGTCATCAGGCCTATCTGTTTCTATGGGTGTGCACTGATGAGACTGCATTGATGGCTCTGGGTTAAGGTGACCACATTGCCCTTTAGCAAATATGGGACACCAGCCTCCAGGAATGGGGGTGGGACTGCTGTTCCATGTCAGGGCTCCTTAGAGGCTCCAGGAATGAAGGGAAGTGGAGAATGGGGCTCCATAACCCCTGGTGGTGGTGGGTTCCAAAGCCTCCTGGCGGCGGGAGCAGGGAATGAAGAAAGAGCTGCCTCCATGAGGCGTGGGAGGCTGGGGAATGAGGCAGCCAACCCATGGAAAGGGTCCCTGGCAGCAGGAGCTGCCTCCCTAGGGCAAAAGGGAATGAGACAGCCACGCCATTGTGGCGTTCACCGGCAGTGGGGGCTGCCACCATGGGGTGTCGAGGAATGGGGCTGCTGCCCAGCAGAGGAGCTCCCTTGCAGGCAGAGCTGCTGCTGCAAGATGCAGCACTCTGGGGAACAAGGCAGTCACAACAATGGAGGAGTTCCCTGGCAGGAGAGGCTGCCACCCCAAGACAGGGTGCCAGGGAACAGGAGCTTTGTCAAATACAGGACAATTTGCCTATATTCTTAAAAAAGTCGGGACGCCTGTGAGACAGCTTAAATGAGAGACTGTCCTAGTAAAAATGGAGTGGATGGTCACCCTCCTCTGGGTGGTACTTTCAAGTGTGAGAGACCTGTGTGAGTCCCAGAGTAGTGTTGGGGTTTTAGCTAGTGCTGGTTTTTTTTTTCTTGGAAGGTGTTGCCATGGATTTGTAATTTTTATGCAGAATATAGATCTACCCAGAGTGTGATACTTTTTTAAACACACAAATTCCAAGTCAATTCTGAGGTAGAGAAATGGAGGTAAATTACTCCCCAGAAAAAGAGTAAAAATTGTATGAAGTCAGACTGAAGCTACCAACAATCGGGCCCTACATAAACAAGCAAGCAAAATGTGCAATTTACAGGTGATCTCCATGTGTTTCCCCACAGCAAATCAACACTTGTGTGCAAAGCCCATTTAGGACCTTCTCCAAGGATGATGGGAGTCTTTGAAGTGACTTCAAGGCCCCTTTGATCCAGCTAGCACAGGCTTATGTATTTAGGATATTTCCCCTCTTTATTTCATTCACATAATTCACGAGTATAATCCTGCTAATAGCTGGGCTCTACTTGTGAGTTATGGCTGTGGAGGGTATTCAGGTTTTTTCATCCTTCTGAGAAAGATCCATTATGGAATTCTAACAACAGAGCCGTCAAAGAGACTTTTTAGAGATTATAATTCAAAACTCCAAGCTGAAGCAAGGCCAGGGCGCCCCTTCATGATGGAAAATTCCATTTTGTTACAGCTGGTGTCATGTAGCCCTCTTCTTCTGGGAAGCATCCTCAGTCCTGGACTGTGCAGAAATAGATCTTGTAGATCTCTAGTGGATAGGAAGGGAAGGGGAAAATGCAAACACTCAAGCTTATGACTGGTGGGCATTTGTGATGATTGGAGAGACAGAATCAAGTAACTTTTAGCCGAGAATTTCCTTTTGATCTCTGGATCCCTATTCTGGTTTATAGTAAATGTATCTAAATATGCATGGGGGAGATGGAAGAAGGATTTAATTGGAAATATATGAAGTGATTAGATTAAAACACTGTAGAGACCTCTTAAATGCAAAGCTTAGGCATGCAAAATTCTTTCACTGAAAGGCTCATTCCTATCTCCCCTTATTATTAACTTCAGTAATTCACCTTAGATATAAACAGAAGCTGGTTTTAGTAGTTCAGCAGGCCTGATTCCCTTTCTGCAAGCAAGTACTGATGATAGTTCTTGAAAAAGAGTAGCCACAGAAGTGCACTCCACACCCAACCATTTTAGTATGCAGTGGTACTTCTTCATTTTCAGATTTCTAAATGATGTACCTTTGGCATACGATTCTCCAGAGCCTGTAAGAGCAATCCAGCAGAGGACTGCTGCCTTCTTTTAGGGTAAAATTCATCCCAGCACATAATGTCCACACCAGGTCTTGCACACCACATCAGTGTCATGTAAGCCCTTAACATAAGCCTCTACTGGGGCTTAGTTATCTCTCTTTATAGGGAGAGGGGAGAAAGGAAGGATCACCTTCAGTACAGCACAGTGGTGCATTTAACTTCCTCCAGAACGTGTAAGATGAGTTCATTCCCTTTGGAGGCACCTGGTTGGTGGTTTGCAGTGAATGACTTGATTCTGATATTCAGTTTAGAAAGGACAGAACTGGACTTGTATCTAATAAATGGCTTTCTGGGCTCCTGCTACTCTTGTATCTTTTTTAATGTATGTGAATAGGAAGACAGATCTATGATCCCCTTCAATAGTAATCCTAATAAATCAGATGGGCTTGTGTCATTAAAATGACTTGATTCATAAATCAATCAGAATGAGGGCCCTGTTGTGCGGGGGCTGCACAGACATGCATGATTCTGTTCCTGTTGCCAGGAGCTTACATAAGACAAAACAAGTGACTACAGCAAAGGGCAGGGGAAAGGAGGACGCTGGTAACAGTAATCCATTCGTGTTGACACTCTGCTTGTTCCTTGGGGATTCAAATTACTATTTTTTAAAATAATTACAACTAAATATATCAAGGGGCATTGCCTTTCCACATAGCTATTCGCAGCTGGTGATAACCTGAGGCATTATGGAAAAAAGTGGTTCTTGGTAAGACGTAGAAGGAAAGGGTAATTCTTTTATGGATGAACTAGATTTATCTGGCATTGCTTGAGTCCTTCAGGGCATGGGACTTGTGGTGTGGGGTTGGGTATGGGGAGCTCAGGGCAGAGGGTGGAGGTGAATGAGCAGGGTTGTGAGCAGGACTCTTCTGGGAGGGAGCTGGTTGGCAGGGTTGCATGGCATTCCCCCATCTGGCACCGCTCTGGGTCCACAGGTAGCGGTTTGGGATGGGGGCCACTTACCTGGGCCACTGATGGGCAACATGGAAAGCCCTGGCCCCAGCTGGCCTTTCTTTTCCTGGTGCGGCCACCCTCCGCTGGTCACTCTGTAGTATAACTGTCCCCTATGCTCACTGCCCTCAGTGGTCACTCTACAGTATAGCTGTCCCTCCTATCAGCTCCCTTTCTTTACATGTTGTGAAAAAAAATGAGATGCCATGCATATCCCATTTTCTCGGCACAACCAAACCCTGATCTTCCCTTAAGTTAAGATGAGAGGAAGCTCCATAAGAAATTTGACTCACAGAGGGACAGATGGATGCATCAGTGCTCATATATATAGATAGATAGATAGATAGATAGATGTAGATTCAAGGAGAGAGCATGCCTTGCAGAAGGGACAGAATAGAAGGAATTCCAAAATGTAGACACACACAAACAGGCAGAAGATATGTACAGCTCTGCCAGTACAGGAGGGACTTAAGAGTAGAGAGGTTAAAAAGGGTCTTAGAGCACCCCACAAAAGTTTGAACTTAGTGAAGTATAAAAGGAGAGACAGGGAAGTATTTGTATTCCTCACTTTCCTTAGTCTGAACACTGGGCCTTTGAGTCAAAGGGTTTGTCTTCTTCCTTGTCCATAAAGCACCAAGCACCCTGATGGTGGTGTACAATTAACACATAATGATAGTGCTGTTCCACAGCCATCTCCACTTAGTGCCATTTCCCCAATTGTTTCATACAATTATATTTGGTTCACATTTAAAAGTAGTAGGTGCCTTTCCAATTTTAAAATAGGAGCTTTGTCTTCCCGTAGTCCTCTTCCAATTCCCAGGTCACTTCATCTGCCCCCAAATCCCACAAATGACTTATTAAATGAAAGTAGCATTGACAAACTGTCTCATCTGAAGCTATTGAAATGTAAGTGATCCTGTGCACTGTAAAAAAAAATCCAAAGTTTCCTTCGCTATTGGCTTTTATTGAATAATGTACAATAGAATATTGATGTAACTTGTGAAGCCGTGTCTTAATGTATGTGCATCTCATATGCATTTTTAACATTAAACACGCTCACATATTTATTTAATTGTGAATGTATTTTGTCACCATGCAAAATATAAAAGGTACTGATGCTTGATAGGGGGGTCATGCTCATTTTTCTTTTGCTTTTAATCTGTTCTTATAGTGAGACGAGGCAAGCTTTGCAACTGGTGACTGCTGTAGTAATAGCATGACTCCAGGCATGTACACAGGCCAGAAAGAGAGCATCTGGGAATGTTATTACAAGGAGGTATATGTACCATGAAGTTTCAGAACCTGGACAGGCATGTGGAAAGCACCTGATTTAATGCAGCTTAAACATTAACAAGTTCATGAAAGGATCTTCCAGAAGATATTTTGCTGTAGGCTGGTTAACTGACTCATGTGCAACTGGTGATCTTGTGCATACAGGGAAAGGAGAAAGTCTGAATCAAAAAGGGTGTAATGCAAGTGGTTGGAAGGACAGCACCAGGACCTCTGTTTGAAAGGTCAGCTCCATCCTTTATGGCATGTGAGACCTTTCAAACAGACAGTGGGTGTGAACTAGGTCAGTTAGTGTCCTCCTTTGATGGGAAGATGGAATATTCCTTGGAGAGATTAGTCCAGAGGGCCTGATGTCAGGCTTGGCAGTATACACTGAATGCATATATTTTTCTCTCTTCCACGCTGACCTTAAGCCAGTATCCTTTGTAGCCAGCTCTTCCTGCAGTCAATGACAACTTTGGTGCCTAGGTTAGATTACATCACACTAGCCCAAAAGTCTCAATTTACCTGTTGCTTTGCATAATATACACTGAACTCAGCATCTGTACCTTTCTTCTTTTTTTGACAAAGGGGTTATAAAATAAAAATGAGTGGGGATTTTGATATCTAGAAAGATCAGATGCATCGTAAAAGCTATCGAGTTGGGCACGTCGCCATCAAATATTAAAGACAACATATTAGCATAAAATATAGCAAATTTTTGTGGCTTAAAGTAGCTTCCTGAAACAGCAAAAAGGTGTTTAGTTTTTGAAGTAAAGCAGATTTTAAACTACACATGATCACTACATCTCCATCCCAACTCGTTAGCTATATATATTTAAAAACAAGCAATAAAGTTATTCCCCAACGTTCCATAAATCTTTCACCTTTTTATGATTTTTTAAACTACTCAACCTCTCTTTGTATTTCTTGAATTTTTACAGCCAACAGTTTTGTACGTGGATAAAGTACTAAACAACCGTCATTACAGTCTTATACATGGTGCTCTATGGAAGCATAAATTTGACATTAACATCATACTAAAGAGTAAATGAATGCATTTTAATAAATGTCCCCAATGACTTCAGTGTCTACTAGCTAGACAGAATAAAAAATGTTCATACATTACAAGATGTTATGAACCTTTCTATCAAAAGTAATAAACAAACAGACTTCTTGTTGCTTAGGGTTATTGGGTTACATTTTTAAGCAATGCACTTCAAGACAAATCAGTCCAGAGAGAATATTATTAGTTGATCCTGTTCATTATTTTCCAGTGCTAAAAGTAGGAATTTAGGAGCTGGTCAAAAATTAGACTCCATGTGATTTTATAAGCATGAAATTATGACCCAAGTCTTTGGCACGCCAAAACACTTGAAAATTAGGAGGGCTTTTTCTGATATGAAATATTTAATTTCAGTAACAGAAAAAATAGGATCTTGCTCAAATCATTAATAAGCCAAAATCTAGAATTCTTAGTTAATCCTCTACAAATTAATAGTAAAGAGTCTTTCTTTTATCAGTGCCATGACATAATGTTTGAGTTAGACTGCATCAGTTTACAAAGCAATAACAGAATGGAGCACACACAAAATAAGTATACTATGTACAAATGGGAGTGATATCAGGAATCTATATGTACTTCATTACTTTATACCCCAGAAACATTTTGTGTATTGACTTTGCAAACTGAATTCATCAGAAAGTAATTAGCTATTTGGTTTATCTTCATTAAGTAGATAAAACATCATGCTATTGACAATTTTGGATGAGCAGATGTTTTGGTTTTGGCACATCTGTATACAATAAATCAATTTTCTGCGGAGGAATGATGTTTTATTATGAGATTTAATATGAAATCTTGAATAAATAACATAAATTGGATTTTTTTTCTATTAGGAGGCTTGTTTTCTAATTCAGAGATCATTACAAACAGCAACCCAGACCATTTCCCTATCAGTAGTGCATCATCCAAATATACTTTGCACATGTGTGTTGACCAATTGCCTTAGAAGAGTATCAGTCTTACTATTTGGATTTATTTTACACAGATACATTTCAGATAAATAACCATTTCATGTATTAGCCACACTGCATTGCTGTTGTTCTTCATTTCCCTGATTTTTCCATGTGAGACAGGCTGGAAAAGTGTTTTTATCTAGTAGACGGCTTTTGACTGTTAGGGTGGAAACAGAGAAAGCAAGGAAAGTGGGAAAAAGAAGGCAAGGAAACAGCTACCTTTTCGTGTCTGCTGTCTATGCATTTCTAACCCACCCCTCACCAAAGTATTAAGGCACCATAGACCTGGTTAGCTTGAGTTCCAAGTAAGTGGTATAAGTGACACAGCCCCAGGACTAGAACAAGGAGGTATAGTGCCTTATTCCTCTTCTTTCCTTGGGGAGAGAAAAAAATTATTTCACTCCCTTTCCAGCTGCTGCATACTCACCACTTGTGCCTGGCCAGCTGCAGATGCTGGAACATGAGAGGGAATGGAACCATAGGTCCAAAAACTGCCTGCCCATTCTCCATCTTGTTACTATAGGAGGAGGATCAGTGAGACCTACTGGTTATGGGGAGAGCGTAAGACACACAGCCCATTTCCTCCACCCACCCATGCCTTGAAATGACAATCCAGGCAGAGCTAATGCAGCCCAACAGAGTGGTAAGGGCTACCTTTCCCCACACAGCTACAAAGCCTAAGCATAGGCTAGCCCAGAGTTCTTTTTTTTTTTGCACTTAGTTACAAAGATGGGCCCCTCCAATAAAATTCAGATCAGCTATTTTCCTGCCAGAGGGCTGAGGCTTTTGGATCTCTGCACAGGAGAGCGTGCCTAGCAAAGGCTGTGTTTCATTGTGAGGCTTGCTTCATTTGCCATTGCAAATGACCAGTGGCAATCTGGACAATTATCTTATTATTATTTTATAGTCCACAGACAATTGATTCTTTCCTGGCCATGTTAATGCCTGACAGTAACTGAGGGTCTGCTGGCTTTTTCAGCATCCAGCTGCCAACTCCCATCAGCCAACAAGCTAACTTTATCGCCAACTCAGGCACCGTTTTTATGAATGGAGATAGTTCAGGGGCTTTGGAATTTACTTCCTCCATGGATTCATCAGATACCATTTGTTTACTCTTAAGTCACAGTGCAAGATCTATCTTCCCATCTGTTTGCTGAGGGCGGGAGGCTAATTGTGGGTTATGTATGTGCACAAGCAGTGCTGTTTATGTGGTAGGGACCATTTCTACTGATACTGATCAACATGTCTGTGGTTTTTTGTTTTGTTTTGTTTTTTGTCCCTTGGGTTTTGTCCCAAGGACAATCATGATGCACACATATTATGTATTTAAAATACCATTTCAAAAACATTATTTCTAAATCTCATAAATTGAGCTCTCCCAACATATTCCACAGCAATCTGTAATATTAAAAGGAAATATGGTTTATTTAAAACAGAAATATGTGTTGCATTATAGTTCTATGGCTAGGTAGAGCACTCACCCATGCAACTGTTTTAACTTTTTAAATGAGTACCTGTAATATTGGCTGCCAATCTGCTTGGTATGAGTCTGTTGGTATTAGTGCGTCCATGGGGTTACTCTGCAAAGAATGTCTGTGACATTGACTGCCAGCTGACTTGGTGGTTTGAGCCACATGAAATAGCAAGTGATATATTTGGTCATGTATGAATATCTGGCTAAATGATTCCATAATGTGGCCTTCACAGTGTGTCACAAGGCTAGACCAAGAACATTTCACGTTTTCGCTCTACTTATTTTTATATTCCAGTCCTGACCCCAGTGACCAGGCTGGTAACCAGACCAGAAGGAAAGGGGTCAAGAATTTTCATCCAAGCTATGAAGTGGGAGTAATGCTTGGATTCTCTGTGATGAGCAACTTCTGAGCCAGGTTAGCTTGGAATTCCATGGAGACTCATCTGGGTTTGCAGTCAGTGAGACTAACTACACTCACCTATCTCACTCCAGCTATGTGAGACTTAACTCTTGTTTGTAAATCACTTTGAAATCCAGTAATGAAATTAATTTTGAAGAGTTTAGCTGCTCAGTTTTTTTCCTCACTGCTGGTCTGCACTAATCCTAATATCCAGTATCTAAAAGCACGCTCACAGCTAGTAACAGATACTAGTCAAATTGTTCTGCGTGGGCAGATGCAGGGAAGCTTTCACAAAATTAGTTTCACAGATTACAATGCTTTTTGAAGTACCATGTGCAGGGCTGCAATGAAATGTCATAGAGACAAGTGTCTGTGCTTCTTATTGATTTGACAGTTGCTGGTGGGATATTTACATGCAGCCCTGTGTGCTCTTTCCCATGACAACATTTAGAACGTCTGAATTTGTAGGAGGGTTTGGAATGTACAAATATTTTAATGATTCATCATCTTTCCATTTCTGAATTTCCAATGGCATTGGTGGTGACTGAGTATAGTTCTGTGAGCCTGGGGCAGCATTATCTATTATTTTACAGCATTCCAAATGCGTATTAATTATTTCACAGGAAAAGAGAAGACATGATCGGTGACCAGGGAATTTACAGACTCCAGCTCTGATCTTTAAACTGGGTCCTTGTGTGCAGGTCATGAGTCGAAGGGCTCACCCACACAGATTCAACTGCAGGGTCAGGGCTATAATGTGTAACCTGCTTGGACAGAGACCCTTTCTCCCTGTGTACTATGAGATGCCTCGCATAATGCTGGGTGCTGTGGAATAATAGTAATCTCGGGGCCTACTTTGAGACACAGCACAACAAGCATAGGTAGGTGAGAAGGTAGTAAAGAGAGGCAGAAGAATAAGTGCAGATTTAATATAAAAAAGGAGAATTTTGTTACTTAAGCCAGGTCTACACTTAAAGCTTTTGCCAGCAGAGTAATGTTGGCAAGATGTCATTTCTTACATTTTTATACTGGCAAAAGCTCTTGTTGTAGACAAAGTTTTGTTATCAAAAATGACTTTGGCAGTATAGCTTATGTCATTCAGGCAGTTGTTACAGGTTGCACCTCCCTTACTTGCCATGCTTGGGGCTGGACAGGTCCCAAATGAGAGAATTTGCTGGACGAGGGCGAGGTCCAGAGCTTCTGAATCCAGAGAGGCCTGTGCTCCGGGGCTGCTGCAGCCTCAGCCTCCCTCCTGTGGAACTCTGGCCCCAGCCTAGGTTCCCAGGGGCTGCCACAGGGCTCAAGAAAGCCCCTGCCCTCCAGCTGCCATGGGGCTGCCAGGGTGCTCCAACTCCCAGTCCTGGTTGCCCGAGGGCAGGCAGACCACGAATGTTGCAGAAGAGAGTACTGGATTTGAGAGGCATAACCTATATAAGCCACAATGGCAAAAACACTCTTGCTTGTATAAACTGCTGCCAAACTGTGAGGGTTTATACTAGATCTGTATATCTATACTGGCTAACCTTTTCTAGTGTAGAGGCTCTGGAGACAAGACAGCATGCAGAATGGTGTAACAGAGAATTTTTTGTGCGTGTTTTAAAAAAAAAAGAAGTGCATCTCTAAGGGCTGTAGCACTCCAGTGTAGAAACTACCTTTGCCAGTTACAGGGGTTCTTCTATCCATGTAGGTAATTTCCCTCCATTAGCAGTGATAGCTAGGTAGAAGGGCTAGGGGTTAGGTTGGGCCTCCTGTGCTGCTCAGGGATGTGGAGTTTTCACATCTTTCAGCAACAGAGTTGGGAAAACCTTTTAGGTGTAGACCAGCCCTTAGTTGCTAATTTCTTTTAGATATTAAAGAAGAGGGAGATCTCAAAGAGAGATTTCATTTCTGCTGCTGGAAACAGATGCACACTTTTTCAGCGTGTGACTTTTTCTATTAAAACGCAAAATACTTTATGTTGTTACAGAATACTGCCACATACCCCATAAATACGTAGAATGGAGGGTGAATTCCATTTGAGATAATTCTCTCTTATCACCTATGTGCAAATGGTATTGTGTATTAAATGATTCTGCATGGATTAGGCCTCTGTCAGAGTACTGTGCCCAGTTTTGGGCACCACATTTTAGGAAAGATGTGGAGAAACTGGAGATCGTCCAGAGAAGAGCAACTAAAATGATTATAGGTCTAGCAAACATGACCTATGAGTAGTGTGACCATATTTCCCTGTGCCAAATATGGGACACCCTTGGGAAGGGAGTGGCTCACCAGCTGTGGCTGCCAGGCGAATGCAGCTCCCTGGCTGCCCCAAGCCACAGAGCACTGGAATGGGGCTGCCACTGTACAGGGGAGCTCCATGGTTGCAGGGGCAGTTGCCCTGCAGAAATGGCAGGGGGAGAGTTTGCTGACTGTCCCATGCTGGGCTCCAGAAATACTGCAGGGATGCTCCCCAGCTCCAGCGGTGACTGCCCTGTAGGGGTTGCCACCCTGCGGGGGTGGGTTGGGGGGGTGTGCATGTGTGGCTGCGGCTCCCAGCTCCTTCACACCTCTGGGCACAGGAAATGCAGCTGCTGCCCTGCAGGAGACCTTCCCAGCTGCCCCATGACTCGGAGCACTGGCAATGGGACTGCCACCCCTTAGGAGAGCTCTGTGGCTGCCCCATGCCTTGGGGTGCTGGCAAGGTGCTGCTGCCTTGTAGGAGAGCTCCCTAGCTGCAGGGGGCTCCTTCACTGCAGAGTTGGCTGCCCGGTTCAGGGAGGGCTGCTACATGAGAGGCTGTCCTGCAGCAGGGATTGGGCTACTGCCCTGCAGTGGTCTCCCCAGCTGCAGGGGCAGCTGCCCCATGGAGGGCCTGCCCAGCACTGCTGGGGCACCAGGTCCCCCTTAAAATCTTAGCTGGGGGAGAGACAAAACACACTATCCCACCCCCCAACATACCCTGCCTAACCTCTACGGCAGGGCCCCTGGCTCCCTCTCCTGCTGCTGCTGCCTCCACTGGCCAATCAATACATGCTGCACATGCTGTCTGGCCAGCTCCTGATTGATCTTACAGGCAGCTGCAGCTGCAGTGACTTAGGGAAAGGCAGCTCAGAAGTGGGAGTGCCAAAATATAGGACTGCCCCGGTGAAAACAGGACGGATGGTCACCTCACCTGTGAGAGAAGATGAAGAGAATTGGGTTTGTTTACTTTGGAAAAGAGAAGGCGGAGAGGGGACATGATAGCAGCTTTTAACTACCTAAAAGGGTGTTACAGGGAAGAGGGACAAAAATAATTCTCCTTAGCCTCTGGTCCTAACAGTCAGAGTTGTTGAGTGCAGGAATAAATTGCCTAGGGTGGTTGTAGAATCTCCATCGCTGGAGATATTTAAGAACAGGTTGGATAAACATCTAAGGCTGCGTCTACACGTGCACGCTACTTCGAAGTAGCGGCAGTAACTTCAAAATAGCGCCCGTCACGTCTACACGTGTTGGGCGCTATTTCGAAGTTGAAATCGACGTTAGGCGGCGAGACGTCGAAGTCGCTAACCCCATGAGGGGATGGGAATAGCGCCCTACTTCGACGTTCAACATCGAAGTAGGGATGTGTAGACGATCCGCGTCCCGCAACATCGAAATAG
The DNA here is from genome assembly GCF_033958435.1 of Carettochelys insculpta. Lineage (NCBI taxonomy): Eukaryota > Metazoa > Chordata > Testudines > Carettochelyidae > Carettochelys > Carettochelys insculpta. The sequence continues at coordinate 11,889,440 of NC_134150.1, read as the reverse complement.
CGGGGTCCTCCATGGCGGCCATCAGCTGGGGGGTTGAGAGATACTCTCTCTCCAGCCCTTGCGGGGCTCTGTGGTCACCGTGGGCAGCAGCCCTTAGCCCAGGGCTTCTGGCTGCTGCTGCTGCAGCTGGGGGTCCGTGCTGCATATACAGGGTCTGCAACTAGTTGTTGGCTCTGTGTATCTTGCACTGTTTAATGAAAGTGTGTCTGGGAGGGGCCCTTTAAGGGAGCGACTTGCTGTTGAGTCCGCCCCGTGACCCTGTCTGCAGCTGTGCCTGGCTCCCTTATTTCGATGTGTGCTACTTTGGCGTGTAGACGTTCCCTCACAGCGCCTATTTCGATGTTGGGTTGAGCAATGTCGAAGTTGAACATCGACGTTGCCGGCCCTGGAGGACGTGTAGACATTATTCATCGTCTATTTCGATGTCGCTACTTCGAAATTAGCTATTTCGATGTAGCGTGCACGTGTAGACGTAGCCTAAGAGTGATGATAGTTCTTAGGCCTGCTGTGAGGGCCGGGGACTGGACTTGATAATCTCTTGAGGTCCCTTCCAGTTCTTGTGTTCTGTGATTCTATGATACACTTGTCTGGATCTTGCCAATTGCAAGAGCAAAAGTTAACATCCCATGTTAAAAACAAGGCAAAGAAATGGATGTACTTTAAACATCATCTTCTTTTCCAAAAGCACAGATAAACCTAAGAAAACATGGTATAAACTTTAGTGTATGTGCTAAAGGGAATATTTACCCCTTCACTGAAGTATTCTTTTTCCCTAATAAGCAGAGCAAAATGACCTTTTCACAAAACAGAAATTTTATTGTAAAAATGTTTACATTTTGATAAAGAGAAGAAAAACATGACAAATGTCAAACAGCTTTGTCTTGTTTTAAAAAAAAATCTGGAAGATATGTTTCTGGTCATCTCCCTTAGAGTGTCGTGGCAGTGCATACATCACCATATTGATCAGGTTGCTATCAAAAATTCCACAGGCCCAGCCTACACACGGAAGTTGTACAGCAGTGACTTAACTGATATAGTTAGAGCAACAGGATATTTTGCAAGGGGGAGGGAATGAGATATATCGGTATTCCATTCTGCTCTACATAGGGTCTTACACCACACTCATCACTATAGTGTCCAGCTCCTTCCCTAATGCACTAAGCAATGTGACTAACATCTGTCATTGTTCTCGCATCTGATCCCCTGGGGAAGAAGTAATTGAATGTCTTGTTTTGGAAGGGTAATTCTTTAAAAACCTACAGGCTGTTATGCATTTTGTTAGAGAAGGCAAGGCCAGAAATATGAGCCTTTGACTTGGAGTGGAAGGCAGAACATCTTTATCTGTTTCTTTACCAGACCGCATATCACATGTCCCATTGGTTTTCCTTCCTAATGGCCCCATCCTTCCACAACTTACGTTCCTGTATTTTGTCAGCATCTCTGGCCTGGTTGATATTAGGAAAATTAACACCCATGTTTTATCAATATGGCATCTAGTCATTTCATCCAAGTGTGTAAGAACTAGCATAGGAGCAGCTTGTGTGTTTTCACCACTGTGTTGTTATTATGGGTTGAACCTCTCTGGTCTATGGTCCAGCATGATTTTAGTTAGCTGGATGCCCACTTATCATGGATGTGACCAAGTTTTCCATGGCCCCATAAAGTTTGTTTAGAGCCTCCAGTCCTTGGTCTCAGTGTTCTGTGCTGTAATTTAACTGTATTTTTCCCCTAAATGTCTTCTAAGAGCCCAGTAAGCAGCGGAAGTGTGGGTAATACTGCTAGACAATATTGACCTCCCATGGTTCAGCAAGCTGTCTGGTTCAGCCCTTGTCAGGTACCAAGGGTGCCGGATGTGAGAGAGATTCAATCTGTATTAGTATTGTTATTTATTTCTTTTTTAGTAATGATTAGTCATACTAGGCAAAGTAACTCTTCCAGCTCTGGGATGCTGGGTGACATTTTTCTTCATTCTTAACTTATTTATTATTTCACCATCCTAAAGATACCATGCTCCAGATACTTATAATACATAAGACATGGCTCCAACCTCAATGAGCACTGAAATCAGGAAATTCTGATTTTACTCACCTTTGAATTTAATTCTAAAGTCAGAAAAGTTCTTGTAATTAGTGCCCAAATCAGTCTTTTCTCTTTCTTTTCTTTAGCACGCTACTTTTTTCTTCTTGTTTGTATTACTGCATCCCACACCCTCTCCCCCGTTTCTCTTTTCCAGTTGCACTGGAATGCATTAGAGAATTTGCACCTCCCTCACCAATCACACATATAACTCCAGAAGTATGAAGGTCAATTAACACCAAGCCACAGGGGAAAGCTGCAATTATCACCTGCTTGTGTGTGCTAAAACCAACCCTCTTGTAGAGGCCCTTTTAAAAATAAGAATGTGCTGCTAGAGGAATTCACTGAAGAAGGCACACTGACACTGCACAGAGTGATAGAGATTAAAGCATTTGTAGGGCTAATTTGATGAGAAGCACTTTTAATCTTTTCGAGTAGTAACAGAGAGGGAGCCGTGCTAGTCTACATACTATGAAAACAAAAAAGCAGTCCAGTAGCACTTTAAAGACTAACAAAATAATTTATTAGGTTATGAGCTTTCGTGAGACAGACCCACTTCTTCAGATGGTAGCCTTACCAGAATAGACTCAATATTTAAGGCACAGAGAACCAACAACAGTAATCAAGGTTGACAAATCAGAAAAATATTATCAAGGTGAGCAAATGAGAGAGTAGAAGGGGAGAAGGTGGGTTAGGGGGATAGTCAAGAATTAGATTAAGCCAAGTATGCAAAAGAGCCCCTATAATGACCTAAAAATTCCCATCCTGGTTCAAACCATGTGTTAATGTGTCAAATCTGAATATAAAAGAGAGTTCAGCAGCCTCTCTTTCCACTCAAACCACTGCAACACATTATTAAAGACCTACAACCTATCCTTAATCAGGATGCCACACTCCAGAAGGCCCTAGGTGACAGGTCCGTTCTCTCCTATAGACAACCTCCCAACCTTATGAGGATTCTCACCAACAATCACAGTCTATACCTCAGGAACACCAGTCCTGGAACTTTTCCTTGCAACAAAGCCTCTTCCCAGCTTTGTCCACATATCTATTCTGGAGATACCATCACTGGACCAGGTTATTCACAGAATCATGGGCACATTCTCATGTTCCTCAGCTAACATCATCTATGCCATCATGTGCCAACAACGCCCAGATGCTTTGTATATTGGACAGAATTCAAACTCTCTTAGACAAAGAATTAATGGGCACAAAACAGACAAAAAAACACTCCTGATCCACAAACTGGTCAGCCAGCATTTTAATGGAGTGGGCCATCCTGTTAATGACCTGAAGGTTTGCGTCTTCCTGAAGAGGAATTTTCACAACAGAATGGAAAGAGAGGCTGCTGAACTCTCTTTCATATTCAAATTCGCCATACCTGGCTTAATCTAATTCTTGACTCTCCCCATCCCCCAACTTTGTACCCCTCTACTCGCTGATTTGCTCACCTTGATAATATTTTTCTGATTTGTCAACCTTGATTACTATTTTTGGTTCTCTGTGCCTTAAATATTGAGTCTGTTCTGGTATGGCTATGGTCTGAAGAAGTGGGTCTGTCCCCACGAAAGCTCATCACCTAATAAATTATTTTGTTAGTCTTTAAAGTGCTACTGGACTGCTTTTTTGTTTTAATCTTTTGTGTTGCTGCTTTGCAGAAGCTGGAGCTTGGAATATATGTGGCCATCTATGTCAAAGAAATAGTGTTTCTTTTACTGTCTCTGCATTAGCCAAGTGGAGCTAGATGTGATGGGAGCACATAATCGAGTATTTCTGTTGTGATCTCTCTTTTAAAATGATGCTACTTTGTAAGCCACTTGCTTCATTGGCTTGACCATCAGCCTACGAAAGACCGAAGTACTGTTTCTGCCTGCTCCAGAATCTGCTGCTCTCCCCACTTCAATCTCTATTGAAGAAACAAAATTAAAAACAGTAGACGAGTTCAAGTACCTCAGCAGTGTGATAGGCAATGATGGCTCCCTTGACAAAGAAAACAATGACAGGATCTTCCAGGCCAGCCAGGTGCTAGGACATCTGCGAGCATGAGTGTTGAATCAGCACAATATCCAACAGTCGACTAAACTGAATGTGTGCAAGGCTGTAGTCCTGACCAGTCTCTTGTATGGATGTGAAACCTGGACCTTGTACAGAAAACGTGAAAGTGCTGGAGCGCTTCCACACACGCAGCCTGAGGTCAATGAACATTCAATGGCAGGACAGAGTCATGAACCTGGAAGTCCTTGACAGAGCAGGAACCACAAACTTTGAACCCATGATTCTGAAAGCCCAGCTTTGCTGGACAGAGCACATCATACGAATGGCGGAGTCAAGAATCCCTAAGCAACTCCTCTATGGTGAATTCACCCAGGGCAAAAGGAATCAAGGTAGGCCTTGCAAGAGATATAAAGACTGTGTGAAGGCCAACATTGCTCATGCTGGATTAAAGCCAAAGCAGCATGCAGAAGATGGCACATGTATGACAACTTCGAAGAGCAGAGACACACATGCCTGATTGATGCTCATGAAAGGAGGAAAGCAACAGCAGCAGCTGCACTGACAGAGCCAGGATAACTCCCTTACCCCTACTGTGAACGCCCATGCTGTTCAAGGCTTGGACTCCTCAGCCACATGCAAGTCCACAACCGATGAGCCTGTACAAGCTCAAGATGTCATTGTCAGACATGATGCGCTACCAAGGCAAGGCAAAGAATTGCACCAGTGACTATACTGTTAATCAAGTCTATTATAGGAGTGCCTAAGGACCAGCCGGGATTGGGAATCCCCCATTGTTCTAGGCACAATACAAATGCATCACTGCACACAACAGCTTACATCCTATATAGACAAGGGGAAGAAGTTGAAGACAATAACACAGTGAACGATGTGACAGGAGTAAACAACACATTAGCACCACAGGTTTGTGGGAGTTGGGTTTAGTTTGGAGGATCTAATCTAAATGAAAAGAAAAAGGATGTGGGCTGGCTCCGTATGTGGTTGCTGGGGTGCGCCAGCTCCCCAACCATGGCTCTGAGCAGGGCTGCCAGGGAATGTTGGCACCCTGGCCCTGGTCACCCCACAGGGCTGCCTCCAGACCCACACCTACTCCCAGGATGTCAGCTTGGGTGCCCTCCTTCCCTGGCCCTCTGGTCCAGGAACATCCCTTGTCCTGATGGATGAGGGATGTTGCTGGACCAGAGAATGGGGTGTGCAACCTGTAATTCAATTGGAAACAGACTTAAAATACCGTTAACTTGATGTGCAAGAACCTTTGTAACTGTCATGTACATCTGTAGCAGATATGGATTAGATACAGAGCTTTTATATACACAGCAGTTTGTTCATTATAAGCAACTTTAATGCTCTCCCGAGTCTTGCAAAGGCTAGCTTTTCAATAAGGCATTTTATTCACAGTGACACTTAGTGGCTAAACAGCATAATACAATTTAGCATTCCATCACCTTGCTCCCTTTGGCTGCGTCTACACGTGCACGCTACTTCGAAGTAGCGGCAGTAACTTCGAAATAGCGCCCGTCACGTCTACACGTGTTGGGCGCTATTTCGAAGTTGAAATCGACGTTAGGCGGCGAGACGTCGAAGTCGCTAACCCCATGAGGGGATGGGAATAGCGCCCTACTTCGACGTTCAACATCGAAGTAGGGACGTGTAGACGATCTGCGTCCCGCAACATCGAAATAGCGGGGTCCTCCATGGCGGCCATCAGCTGGGGGGTTGAGAGATACTCTCTCTCCAGCCCTTGCGGGGCTCTGTGGTCACCGTGGGCAGCAGCCCTTAGCCCAGGGCTTCTGGCTGCTGCTGCTGCAGCTGGGGGTCCGTGCTGCATATACAGGGTCTGCAACTAGTTGTTGGCTCTGTGTATCTTGCACTGTTTAATGAAAGTGTGTCTGGGAGGGGCCCTTTAAGGGAGCGACTTGCTGTTGAGTCCGCCCCGTGACCCTGTCTGCAGCTGTGCCTGGCTCCCTTATTTCGATGTGTGCTACTTTGGCGTGTAGACGTTCCCTCGCTGTGCCTATTTCGATGTTGGGCTGAGCAACATCGAAGTTGAACATCGACGTTGCCAGCCCTGGGGGACGTGTAGACGTTATTCATCGAAATAGCCTATTTCGATGTCGCAACATCGAAATAAGCTATTTCGAAGTTGGGTGCACGTGTAGACGTAGCCTTTAAGTTCTATCTTCCTACAATTTACACTATTTATACTAGACGTTGTTTTTGAATTCAGTATGGATCTGTCTAGTAAATGTCTTTGAATCCTACTTGTTTTGTAATTTCACAACCCAAAGGAATAACAACTTAGTCATCTGGCTATCCATGAGTTGCTGCCACTATCTGTGGTAGATTTGGAATCCTTGAGCTGTCATCATCTTGTTCAACATTTGCCGAATTTGCTCCACAGGTGTTTCTTTCTGAGGAACAAACTGTAGCTGTCAAAGGCTTCTATTGAACTTTCCACTGTTGGTCTTGATCACGTGTGATCTGGGTGCTGAATTCTTTTCCTTTGTGGCATCTGGAGTGGTCCATCCCTGGTCTCCATCCAATTTGGCATGAACCTAGTCACCAGGTTCTAGACCGAGTAGTTCACTGAGTGAAATCTGTTGTAAAAGTATTCATAAGCTCTTTTTAAGATTTGTATATGATTGAGCCACTCTGCACATCTGCCAAACTACCAAAGTTGGAACAGTAGTTCTGAGTTGTCATCTCACCAGGAGTTGTGATGACCATATTTAGTAGCTATGATGGTGTCAGTCCATCTATCCAAAGAGCAACAAATGAATCTTCCAGCTATAAGATTTTCTTGGCTGTCTGTACAGTTCTCTCAGCATCTCTAGTGACTTGTGGATAATGTGGGATGCTAGAGATATTATCAAAATTATATTTTGTTCAAAATGATATAAATTCTGCTGTAGTGAATTCTGTCATGGTCTGTTGTCTGCCATTAGTTGTCCTGGACTGCCAACGTGAACAAATGCATGCGTCAGTTTCTTTGTAGCTCTCTGAGAAGTTATATCTTTCAAAGACATTATTTATATACGTGGAAAAATAGGTCATGGTATCCAGGAAATGGTGTCCTCTGAATTCACATAGATTTACAGCTAGTCTCTTCCAAACTATCCCTGCTAGGGATGTTGGTACATTTTATAGTTCAGCATTATCTCTTAAGCAGATTTAGACCGGATCTCCTTTGAAAGGTCCAATATCATCAAATCCTCCATTGAGTTCTTCCACCTTTCCCACTAGGCCCATAAGGGCTGCCAAAGTTTGGCTGATAAGCTTGTTGATCTTTTAATTCCTTGCATTTTGAATGCCTATGAGTTCAGCATACCCCAAGCTTGGTCAGAGTTGGATCAGGTAATTTAAGATCTGGGAGGGACTGAAAGTGATTGTGAAGGCCTTCTGAGATGACTGTGATGCTATTGTGGGGCAATTTCAAAGTCAATAAAGTTTCCATCTTCAGGCAAATTCTCTGTCATCACAGGTGTTAGATCCCAGAAACAATGGCTCTTGATTGCAATATGAATCAGCTTGCTGACTTTTTTGGTGTGGCAAAGAGCTGCAAAATGTCCATATTCCAGGCAAGTGTAGCTCTGAGTGCACATATAGCAACTCTTGGGATATGGCTTTTCCACACCTTGTGTCTATAGGCTAGAGTCTGCCCATCTCAGGCCAGGTCTGCAGTATACTTACTTTGGTATAATGCACCTCAGAGGGGTGGGGGGTTGGGCGGGAAGGGAATGCTCTCCTTCCTCCCCACCCCCTAACCTACATAATTTACACACACCTAAACAACCATGTGGACAGGTCTATGCTTTCCTATTGGACTGGAGCATCTTCACTAGCTGCACTGATGTAGTGCATCTAGTGGGGACTAGCCCTTAGCCTGGGAGTTCTCTCTCCTTGCTCTGGGGTTTTATAATTATGACTTTAACACTCAAGTGTCTGTTTATAGCTTCCAAACTACTTTCAGCTGTTTCTTGTTGTTCCTTATCTTGTGTTCTGTTGTTTGACTAAATGTAACTGATTTGTTATCTGTATAACTGTGGCTAAGGTTAAATCTGTCTTCAGCTGTAGCTGCTTTATCTATGAACCAATTCACTATCTTGTTTCTGATATTTTTGTATTTTGCATTCCCAAAATCACAGCTCTTATAGAACATTCCACATTTTCCCCTGGCTTCTTGAAAGCATGTTCTTTCTAAACCCCATGTCTTTGGGATATGCATCAAACATAACAAGAGCTGTTTCATAGTTGTCTTTGTGAGTCTTCAGAAAAGTCAAAGGATTTAAAGATATGCTTTTCTTCATTTGCCATAGCATAAATTAAAGAAGATACCTGTATATCTCCAATGTCTTTGTGGGATTAGTTTGCATCATAAGAACATAAGAATGGCCATACTGGGTCAGACCAAAGGTCCATCCTGCCCAGTATCCCGTCTGCTGACAGTGGCCAATGCCAGGTGCCCCTGAGAAGGAGAACAGAAGACAATGATCAAGTGATTTATCTCCTGCCATCCATCTCCTGCCCCTGTACTGAAGGCTAGGGCACCATACTTTACCCCTGGCTAATAGCCATTTATGGACCTAACCTGCAAAAATTTATCAAGCTCTTTTTTAAACCCTAATAGAGTCCTGGCCTTCACAGCCTCCTCTGGCAAGGAGTTCCACAGGTTGACTGTGCGCTGTGTGAAGAAAAATTTCCTTTTATTAGTTTTGAACCTACTACCCATCAATTTCATTTGGTGTCCCCTAGTTCTGGTATTATGGGAAAAGGTAAATAATTTTTCTATATTCACTTTCTCCACACCATTCATGATTTTATATACCTCTATCATATCGCCCCTCAATCGCCTGTTTTCCAGACTGAAAAGTCCCAGTCTCTCTAGCCTCTCCCCATATGGGACCCGTTCCAAACCCCTAATCATCTTAGTTGCCCTTTTCTGAACCTTTTCTAATGCCAATATATCTTTTTTGAGGTGAGGAGACCACATCTGCATGCAGTACTCAAGATGTGGGCGTACCATAGTTTTATATAGGGGAAGTATGATATCTTTTGTCTTATTATCTATCCCTTTTTTAATAATTCCGAACATCCTATTTGCTTTACTAACTGCCACTGCACACTGTGTGGATGTCTTCAGAGAACTATCCACTATAACTCCAAGATCCCTTTCCTGATCTGTCGTTGCTAAATTTGACCCCATCATGTTGTACATGTAATTTGGGTTATTTTTTCCAATGTGCATTACCTTACACTTACCCACATTAAATTTCATTTGCCATTTTGCTGCCCAATCACTCAGTTTGCTGAGATCTTTTTGTAGTTCTTCACAATCCCTTTTGGTTTTGACTGTCCTGAACAACTCGGTGTCATCTGCAAACTTTGCCACCTCACTGATTACCTCATTTTCTAGATCATTGATGAACAAGTTGAACAGGACCAGTCCCAGGACTGACCCCTGGGGAACACCACTAGTTACCCTCCTCCATTGTGAAAATTTACCATTTATTCCAACCCTTTGTGTTCTGTCTTTTAACAAATTCCCGATCCATGAAAGGATCTTTCCTCCTATCCCATGACCGCCTAATTTACATAAAAGCCTTTGGTGTGGGACCGTGTCAAAGGCTTTCTGGAAATCTAGGTATATTACGTCCACTGGGTGCCCCTTGTCCGCATGTTTATTAACCCCTTCAAAGAATTCTAATAGATTAGTTAGACACGACTTCCCTCTGCAGAAACCATGCTGACTTTTGCCCAACAATTCGTGCTCTTCTACGTGCCTTGCAATTTTATTCTTAACTATTGTTTCTACTAATTTGCCTGGTACTGATGTTAGCCTTATCGGTCTATAATTGCCAGGGTCTCCTCTAGAGCCTTTTTAAATATTGGCGTTACATTGGCCGTCTTCCAGTCATTGGGTACCGAAGCAGATTTAAAGGATAGGTTACAAACCACTGTTAATAACTCTGCAATTTCACATTTGAGTTCTTTCAGAACCCTTGGGTGAATACCGTCTGGTCCTGGAGACTTGTTACTATTCAGTTTATCAATTAACTCCAAAACCTCTTCTAATGTCACTTCAATCTGGGAGAGTTCCTCAGATTTGTCACCTAAAAAGGCTGGCTCAGATTTAGGAACCTCTGTAACATCCTCAGCCGTGAAGACTGGAGCAAAGAAATCATTTAATCGCTCCGCAATGGCACTGTCTTCCTTGATTGCTCCTTTATCGTCCAAGGGCCCCACTGCTTTTTTAGGGGACTTCCTGCTTCTAATGTATTTAAAAAACATTTTACTATCATTTTTTGAATTTTTGGCTAGCTGTTCCTCAAAATCTTTTTTGGCTTTTCTTACTACATTATGACACTTAATTTGGGAGTGTTTGTGTTCCTTTCTATTTTCCTCACTAGGATTTGACTTCCACTTTTTAAAATCTGCCCTTTTCTCTCTCACTGCCTTTTTAACATGGCTGTTAAGCCATGGTGGTTCTTTGTTAGGTCTCTTACTGTGTTTTTTTATTTGGGGTATACATTTAAATTGGGCCTCTACTATGGTGTCTTTAAACAGTTTCCATGCAGCTTCCAGGGATTTTAGTTTAGTTACTCTACCTTTTAGTTTCTGTTTAACTAGCTTCCTCATTTTAGTGTAATTCCCCTTTTTGAAATTAAATGCCGGAGTGTTTGACCGCTGCGGTGTTCTTCCCAACACAGGAATATTAAAAGTTATTATATTGTGGTCACTATTTCCAAGCGGTCCAGTAACAGTTACCTCTTGGACCAGATCCTGCGTTCCAGTCAGGACTAGATCGAGAATTGACTCTTCCTTTGTGGGTTCCTGTACTAGCTGCTCCAAGAAGCAGTCATTTAAGGCATCCAGAAATTTAATCTCTGAATCCCGTCCTGAGGTGACATGTACCCAATCAATATGGGGATAATTGAAATCTCCTGTTATTACTGTGTTTTTTATTTTGATAGCCTCTCTAATCTCCCTTAACATTTCAGCATCACTATCACTGTCCTGGTTAGGTGGTCGGTAATATATTCCTAATGCCATATTCATATTAGAGGAATGAATTGTTATCCATAATGATTCTATGGAACATTTTGATTCCTTTAGGAGTTTTGCTTCATTTGATTCTATATTATCCTTCACATATAGTACCACTCCACCACCTGCACGACCTGTTCTGTCTTTCCGATACAATTTATATCCCGGTATGATAGTGTCCCACTGACTGTCCTCATTCCACCATGTTTCTGTGATGCCTATTATGTCAACGTCCTCCTTTGATATGAGGTACTCCAGTTCACCCATCTTATTAGACAGACTCCTAGCATTTGTGTAAAAGCACTTTAAAAAACTACCACTATTTATATGTCCGCCTTTCACAGACACGTTGGATTTTTTTATATGCGATTGTTTTACATCTGATCTTGCCCATATATTATTTCCCACGTTCCCTATCTGACTAACTTCTAGGGAATCCCTATCTATATGGAGCCTCGTGTAAGAGAAGTCTCCGTCCGATCCAGGTGCTCCCCCGCACCAATCAGCTTTCCCCCACCTCTTAGTTTAAAAACTGCTCTACGACCTTTTTAATGTTTAATGCCAGCAGTCTGGATCCACCTTGATTTAGGTGGAGCCCATCATTCCTGTATAGGCTTCCCCTACCCCAAAAGTGTCCCCAGTTCCTAATAAATCTAAACCCCTCTTCCCTACACCATTGTCTCATCTACGCATTGAGACTCTGAAGTTCTGCCTGAAATCTTGCTTCCTGTTTGTCAGTTGTGATAGTTTGTCAAAGCTGAAATTCTCTAGATCATTGAAGAATGACGTGTTGATGAGATCGTGCAACTACTTTTGCCTTTTTCCTTCTCTTTGTAACTTTTGTTACTGTTCTCCTTCTTTTTCTATTCTTAATCCCAGCTGACACCATGGCTACGTCTACACTAGCACACTACGTCGAAGTAGCCTATTTCTAAGGACATCGAAATAGGCTACTTCGATGTGTATTGTCTACACGTCCTCCAGGGCTGGTGTCGTCAACGTTCAACATCAAAGTAGCAATGGAGAACGTCGAAAGGAGCTGCCCCAGAAAGAAATGCAGAGCATCCACACACACAAGTGCTCCCTGTTGAAATAAGGGGCCAGCAAAGCCCCAAGCCGCTCCCTTAAAGGGCCCCTCCCAGACACACTCAGCCTGCACAGCACGAGATCCACAGAGCCGACAACCAGTTGCAGACCCTGTGCATGCAGCATGGATCCCCAGCTGCAGCAGCAGCAGAAGCAGCAGCAGCCAGCAGCCAGAAGCCAGAAGCCCTGGGCTAAGGGCTGCTGCACGCGGTGACCATAGAGCCCTTCAGGGGCTGGACAGAGCATTTCTCAGCCCCTCAGCTGATGGCCGCCATACAGGACCCTGCTCTTTCGAAGTAGCGGGATGCGGATCATCTACACATGCCCTACTTCGACGTTGAACGTCGAAGTAGGGTGCTATTGCCATCTTTGGATGGGAATAGCAATTTCGACGTCTTGCCGCCTAACATCGATTTCAACGTCTAAATAGCACACGGCACGTGTAGACGCGACGCGTGCTATTTCGATGTTGTGCCAGCTACTTCGAAGTAGCTGGCAAGTGTAGACGCACCCCATAGCCTGTACTTCTGTGCCAGATACAGTTCATCATAAGGTCCTTTACTGCTCTGCCAGTTATGGCAAAGGTTAGATTTAAGGTATGTTATTCACAGTGCCACCTAGTGGATAAGTAGTTTAGCATTGCATTACAATAATAGCTCTGATCTCCCTTCCTGGCAGAGATTGAAGGCATAGTAGTCAAATACTAAACTAAACTTATAACCTGTCTATGAGTACTTATACAATGGGATATTCAGCTAGAGTTTCAGAATCAATTGAAGTCTACTGATCAAAGTATTTTCACTAAATTCAGTGGTGACCTAAATGAGGTAAGAATAGCCATTCAGTTTTCAGATCTCTTTCAAATATATTTAAAAGTAACATAACTTGACAAGAACTGTGCTAACGTTTTCCATTCACAGAAAATATCAACATGTATATATTTAATAGAATCACTGTAAATGTAATAAATTTTCAGTCAAAATTGAGGCAAAAAAATTCCCAATGCAATATAGTTGTGATGGGGTTTTGTTTTAGTTTTTGATTAATATCTGTTCTTCAGAGGATCGTGTAACTGGCGTCACAAAAATCCAGAGACCTCTGTTTCTCCTTCATCAGTGGTAACTTAACTGAAGGCCTCTCACTTTCATGTTAATTCAGAGATAAGCCTGACTGACATTTATAGTAAATTAAATATTGGGCCTTTATGATAAGACCTAAAGTGAGCTGAGAACCCTAAACTCATTTCATTCGACAAATCTTGCTCTACAATACATATGGATGCAGAGAAGAAAGATAAATGGTTTATCCTCTAAGGCATCCAGCATCCTGTTCTTGATATTTCAGTAACATATGCTAACATATGCTTTCCTCTAGAACTTCAAAAACATGCTTTTAGCAGCAATGAAAATAGTACCATACATCCAATTCAACTTTAAACCTCATAGTTTACCTCTAATACCCATACCTCATGTACAGAAGAAAATATAAGTCTAAAATATGCTGGTGATTATAACCTTTCTTCCTGACAGACATTGTAATATAAATGCACATAAATTGAATTTCTTCTTTAAAGAAATTTGAATACCTTTGGAGCATTTTAGCAAATCATCTCCAGCCTTTATGGCACAACTTCAATGGACTGAAGAAAAGTGATCTCCCTATGGCATGGCTTCTGCAATAGAAGGATATAGCAAGGCAAAGACATGCCAAAAAAAATAGAATGTACTTTATTGATATTCAAAATTTATTTTATTAAACTTGCATAAAAGACTGAAAAAGTGGAAGCTGGGTTTATTAGAAAATGCATTCAAACATTAACTCTGCAAATGCTGGGTGTGTTGTGCAGCTGGAAAAAATAATTGAAGATTTACAGTTTTAACATTTTGACTTTGCTCTCCAGGATAGTTGCTGGAGTCCTCGTGTTAACCATTAAATCAGGAACTGTTAGGGTGAATAAGTGGGTAGTAGGATATCCTCATGCATCTGATAAGAATTCTTCAGAAGAGTTTTCCGTGGAAGAGGGAATGGAAGATATTTGAGTGCCTTAGTACTAATTAGCAAATATACCAATTGGTGGATAATGACTGTAATTGAGGACTCCATTGCTAACGGAATTTATGACAGCATTCCTGAGTACTATCAGCTATCATGGTTTATCTTAAAATATGTTTGGGAAATAAAGATGCTGAAAAAGAGTATTTTTCATATTGGCAAATACTAGCATTTCTATAATATGTTGAAGGATAAACTAGCATAAGTTTCTGGGTGTTTTGTTAAATGGAGGACAGCTAGGTTTTCACTAAATTAGTTGGCTGGATTTTATGTGATTCAAAATAAGAAAGGTATTTATTTGAGCAAGGTGAGCTGCTTCAGTGCCTTAAAGATTTCTACCTCATTCTGCATCATGATGTGTGAATAATGTATAGTAATCTTGGGAACCAAAAGAACTGCCCATTGATGTAACTTGTCACATGATCTATTTTATGATGATCTACTTCCAGGTAAATTCATGGGTTTCAAAAGTTACCTCAGTGGTGAAATACTGAGCTTGGACTTTTGTGTCACATATGCTACAAACTTTCCAACTTTAGGACTACAGAAACTGGTAAATGCTGTAACTTGTCAATACATTTGATAGATAGATGTGAGTGTATGTGTATCAACATAACCCCACTCCTACCATTACAGTTAATGGCCTGTATGTATTTCCATTTCTACTACAATCTTCTATTTTCATGGCTTTATAACTCATGCATAAGCATGTCCCTATGACTGCAACTTGGTATGCTGCATAAGTCAATGAAAGATTTTCTTTAAAATAAAATCTGTTTTGATATAAAGTTTACAGCTTTTGGGGCATTTTTATAAATCTAAGGAATCGATAAGTAATTTTAAAAAGTAAAGGCTTAAATTTTTAATATTAATTTTTGTCAGGATGGGAATTCATATGGACTTAGGATGCATATTGATCTGACTGGTGGTGCTGCACAATGTAATGTTTCTCTGGTGCCTCTTCAATTGCTGCAGGAATTAAGTGTTCATTTTTTAAAATGTACAATTTTATCTTTCCTGCTTATGATATTAAGTGATTTTTTTCAATGCACCCGAGTGACTTAGGCTCTTAAGGGCCCTAAGTCACTTTTCAAGATGGGACTAAGTCTCAGTGAAAGTCAGCGGGATTCAGTGGAAGTTAGGTACCTGAATACTTTTCAGAATTTGGGTCTGTGTTTGTAGAGGGAGATTTGTTTAAAGTATTTTGGTGCCTGAAGATGTGTATTGGCCCCTAGTAGGTTTTTCAAAACCATCTAGGTACCTAACTCTCTTTTATATCAATAGTAGTGTGCTATCTAGGTGCTGGTGAAAATCCTTCCAGGTGCCAATACGCATCTTTGGTACCTACATGCCCTTAAGACTCTGTTACTTTGAAATCTGTATCCATTATTCTAAATATGAGCTGGTGCTGTGCTGAATCTGCAGACAAACAATAGCAATAAGTGTTAATTGCTGCTGCCACCACTGTGGAGCATAAATGCAGCCGAGAAAGTTCAGCTGGACAGCAGGATTTGCAGAGAGGCAGGGGAGAGGTTTTGTGGGGTTGATAAAGATTATATTCTTTTATGGGGATGCATAGATGTGCTGCTACACCAAGGTAGAGTGGGAGGAGACTGTGAAGCGTAGCTGCCAAGCTGTGTCATTGCAGTATGATTTGCCCCCTCCCCCACCGTGCCAGCTTCAGACAATCTGTTTAGCATTCTTTGGCTGGAAAACAAACATCATGATAATTCATTGTTCAGGACCTAAGGTTCATGGCACTCTGATGAGGCAACATAGCCATCCAGACGATAGAGGGAGCACAAGCTGCCTACATGATGCTGATGCTAACAGACTGAAAACGTCTAAGCGACACTGGTTGGAAGCAAAGGGAAATATTAATGTTTGTGACGTGGACAAGGGCTATTTTCATTTTTCCTAGAATGTATTAGAAAATCTAGGGTAAAAATCAAAATATTAAATACAATACATGTATTTCAAAATACTTCAAAATATTGGAGACAATTGAATGCAATATTGCCAGATAATATGATTTTTTTTATCATGAGTCTCACAATATTTGGTGTTTTCTTAAGCCCCTGCTACTGGAATGCTGTGATGACCTGAGAGCATTAACTGAAATAATGTAGGTTCCTAGTTCCCACAATCGTGGAGAAGAGTTTGAAAATATAAACCCTAACACCAGGGTGCCATTTAGGGTGGGCAGCAGCAAAGTATACCTGACTATCATCCCATTCCCCTTACTATCAGGCAGCAAGGGGCAAGTACACAGCTTGTGTGCATGCCCCCCGCTCTTCTGGCTGGCGAGGGGAGGGGGCAGATGAGTAACTCACACAATCTTTTAGTCACAGGAATTGGAAGAACAGCAAGCAGCATCACAGTATGCTTGGCTGCTGGCCCTCCATTGGCCACAATGGTGTCCTGGGCCTAACAGCTCAGAGAGCAGAAGAAAAATTTGAAATTACAAAACCCTCAAACTTCTTGCTTGTAACATCTCATGAATTTTTAAGTCAATCTCATGAGTTTTGGAAGCCTGACGTGTGATTTTTGAATGTTTGGTGCTGTCAGTGCTAAAACCTGTTGACTCATTTTAAGAACAATTGTCTGCCAAAGCACACATGGCAAAGGTCAGCTGTTTCTCGAAGAAACGGATGGATTAACCTCCAGAACTGATTAAAATTGTTGTGTTTTACCTGCCGTTTGTTTCTTTTTAAAATGTGAAATATATAGTATAAAAACCTCTTTGAGCACCCATAAAGATGCTCAGCTGCAGATAATTTTTAATCAGCATTCTAAGCTATGGAACGGGGATTTACAACAGACACGCTGACAAAATTTTAACTATGCTGTAGTACAACAGTTATGTAAATACAGTACCTAATGTACTTAATATTGTTAATCTCTGAATCTCAAAAAGTGGAATCTCACTGGAGCAGAACTCCTCTATAGCATATCAGCCGAGTGTTTGCAAAACATGGGTGAAAGAAAACACAGCCTACTAGTGTAACCTGGCTCTTTTAGTTAATAGCGCTGGCATTTTGGGGAGAGGCAAACAGCACTTCTTAATTTTCACTTCAACCACTGGCTGGTTTTATACATATGTACTGCCAGTTGCGCTTGATTTTTGCCATGTATTCTGATGATTTATTTTTGTTTGACAATAATGTAAAATACAAACCATCTGATGCTAGGGTTTAGCTCCATTACACTGGGAACCACAAACCTCTGCCATGTCACTTTTCCATTTTATAGTGCTTGTTTCACTCTTACTGGAATAATTGCTCAGACTTCTCCCCCCATTTGTTGAATTAGATTATGATTTTCACCACAACTTTGTGCCAGGAATCCTGGCGGGGAGAGGAGGACAGGGAACCGGCTGAGTACCAGCTCCTCTTTTTATACAAAAAAAGCACTATTAGCAAGATATTACAATGCCTGATCTGTAAACACAGAGACGTACACAAAATGTGCTTGCTGTAACATGCCCATTTACCTATGCTGTTACATACTTGCCCAATGATAGTCATTTGCATGCTCATTTACCCAGTTTGCACACAAAAATCAGGAGTTAAATTGTATATAAATTTTGCACAAGTAATTGCATAAATAACGTCTTTAAGATCAGATCCTTAACATACAACATACAGCCATGCTAATTTGAAAACTGATCTGATTATCTAGTAGATTGTGGAAAGGATTTAAAATGGTGTTTTAAACAGAAACCGTGCTGCAACTGTAACTACGAAGGCCCAGGTCCTTACAGGGAGCGGAGCCATGCGACACTCCTTGAGCAACTGGATCTAGGTGACCATTCCATAATCAGATTGGTAGCAAGGAGAATACCCTGGAGGCTTCTATCATTTGAGTTGGAGAAGTAAAAAGAGTTTGTTTCCTCTTCCAGATTTGTAAAGCCTGATAAATTCCATTTACAAGCCAGTTACACATTTTATATGGCACTGTCCTTAATATATAACATCTATCTTAAGTCATGCATAACAGCCACTTCAGATTCTATTGTGTGTAGCCCTAATAAGTCACAATGGGTCATAAAGAGTTTCTTATATAAAAGAGGTAGATTCAGATCTCCAAAACATATGGCACATAATAGAAATTCATGGGTTTTTGGAAAGAATTTACCACTAGATTTAAACTGTTGTTAAATAAGCCTAAGCATGTTAATATCACTTCTTTTAAAACAGAAAAAGTCAGTGGGTATACTTTTTCCATTCAGTCTGTTATGGATTAACACAGGTTAATTGTCATTAATGTTAAACGCTCTCTTAGCAGCAGCAGCAGAGAAAGAGAAAAACAAAACAGTAACACAGCCCCTCAGTTCTCATCAAACAGAAGAAGGAGCAAATCAGAAGGTTAAAATATTTGTCAAGTTTCTAAGATGCAGTTAGCTTTGTGGGGTGGTTTGAACATTATGGTTATTCCAAGTCAGCTCATATTTGGAAACTAATGATGTGGATAAAAGTTTTTTTGGGGGAGACAATGAAACAAACCTGGTTATTTTAAAAGTGCGAAATTTCTGAAGGGAATACTTAACAGCTGAAGCATTTCAGCGTGGGGCTACTTTTAACCAGCTGTTATAGGGTCTCTGAGGCTAGGTCTATACTACTACGGATCAACCTGCTCAGGATGAAAGTTGACCACATTGACCTTCTTCCGTATAGACAGACATTGAAGTTGACCACTGTTAAGTCAATTTTTAGCTATGCAATTAGCATAGCTAAAATTGTGTATCGGTGGTTGACGTCTATGCCTAGATGACCTCCTGAGGTCCCTTCCAGCCCTGAAATTCTGTGATTCTGTGATTCTGTATAGACATAGCCTGAGAGGAGGTGGAGACCTATTGTTTTCTCCCTCTGGAGAGTTGTATGAGCTGCTTCAATTATAGTGTGGTGCATTTTTGGTTAATTCACTAAGAAAGAGTGAAATCAAAAGGGAATATTTCCTTAACTACAAGGTATTAATACACAATTTAATTTTTGCTTTTTGTTATTGTGAACCCTTTTCCTTTAACATACAGTGTCAGCTTGGTAAGGATTTTCTGACAGTATCAAAGGAGGCTTTAGCTCTGAAATGGTGCCATGAAAAAATCTCTCTCTATAGTGTTGTCTTTCAAAAAAGAAGCATTATGTGTTAGTAGGAGTCAGTTACTGAGTGAATAAGAATGAACCCCTGGGGCTGGCCAGGTACTGCTGCTGATAGAGGCATAAAGAGTCACACTTTGCCCTTGGTTACACAGTTGTAAGACTGCAGTTTAGTCAATGCAGTTATTCTTGATTTCCTTTAACTGGAAGAACGTGAGTGGGAAATGAGCCTTATCTACTGGCAAAAATCGGATGGAATGAAAACAAACTGCGTGAAATGGAAGGATGTCCAAGTAAGAAGATAAAGAGTAGTAAGGGCTACATCCTCCAAATTCTTACTCATGTGAGAAACCTTAATCCTAAGAGTAGCCTGATTTCCACAGGACTACTTGTGTGTGAGAAATTAATGCTTATGTGGACAAAGACAGAAAGGTCCTGGTCCAGGTTCATTCACTGATGGACGGCAACTGCATATTCCTCTTGCAGAAAGGTAAATTCATATAATAACCCACAGGGGAAAGGAGACACTGATTGTATAAAAGGAGAAAGGTTCTTTAAACCTTACATATGTACTCTTTTTACACCAGAAGTTGGAGAACTCCAGGATTAGAGTCAGATTTCTTTTTTAGGAATCACTATGTGATTTCTTTTCTACTCATTCATTTCATTTTGATTTTTCCTAACTGAGTTAAACAAAGCAATTGCAAGCTTATTAATCAATGCCATCAGCATTTTTCACATATTCAAGCTATCATATCCAAAACTGGATAAGACTCTGACATTCATGTGTCTCATCCATTTCTCCTGTACCCCAGAACAGAGAGCGTGGTTTGGCCAATGTCAGTAGTAATGAAACAGGAAAAGACTCTCTTGGCTTTAGTTTATTCATAAAACCATTGATACTTTAAATACCTGTCTTATTTTGATTTGTATAAACTCATTCGTTTAAACTCATCTCTAGATAAATCACCAAGTTCAGCTCCAGACCCTGATTTCCCCAAAGTCTGTTATGTTCAGAATTGGCAGTAGTAATAGAGAGGTAGCCATGTTAGTCTGCATCCTAACAAAACAAAACAGCTGTCGTGTAGCACTTTAAAGACTAACAATATAATTTATTAGGTGATGAGCTTTCCTGAGGCAAACCCACCTCTTCAGATCTGGAGATAATGCTGTACTGGCAATTGACACTGCCCCACGAAAACTCATCACCTAATAAATTGTTTTGTTAGTCTTTAAAGTGCTACAGGACTGCTTTTTTGCTTTGTTCGAATCAGAGTTTTTGTATGTCTCAAATTTCTTCTGTATATCGGCAGCTGGACATTAGTGCCTGCAAATTTTCCTACTTGCTCCACAAGTGAATCCAGCTCCACAAATGACTGGATAAATAATATATAAATTTGCATGCCCTGGGATTAATTAATAATTCCTGCTGACTCACAAGCAATTCATGAATCGTTTTCTGGATGCTGAAAAGTGGTTCATGAATCTGGAAAAAATAAGGAAAATTAACAAAATAAGTAGTTGGCAATTATCATCTGACTCCTGAATTCAGCCATGGGATTCCGCATTCACTGTGATTAGTGTTTCCAACTAAATCCCAAAGGACCAATTAAATCATCAGTGTAGAATGCCATTTCTCCTGACATCATTAGAATATTTCTATGGGATTGGCACCATTTCAAGTACCATATAGAGCCTCAACTATTTAATTACATGATTTCAATTCCAGACTGGAGTCTGCATTGGGTAACAATTCAGACCATGACTTTGCCTTCTGTATATAACCAAGTTACACTGCTCAAGTGCTTAATATTGAAATAAGAAAGTGACTTGCTTTCCTGCCACTCAATGTTTCTTTTTCTTTTTAATTACAGCGTCCCTGACATTGCCCCAGTTCAGCCACTTTTAATGTCTGCTGCCAATTCTATTCCTCTGACCAAACAGCTTACACCACAGTGCAAAATATCCCAAAGATGCAGCTCACAGCTGGTTGGTGCATAGGAACAGTGTTATACAAGTCGTGTGGCAGCTCAGACATATGTTTTGAGGTTTTTTTGGTGTGGCCACATGTCACTCAAGCCTCTTGGCCCAATGTCCCTTGTATGCTGGCCGATGGATTTTCTTCTGGCAGAATACGCTGCATATGGAAAATAGACTTTGAGTAGTGGAGTTGCCAACATATTTCCTTTGGCTGACATATAAGATATTCTGCCAGATTTAAGGCAACTTTTAAAAAAACAAAACAAAACATGTATTCAATATGTTTAAATCAATAAATAAGCCTCATGTATTTGTTACTCACCAGGCATGAGTCCCCTGCTGTGCCTGATGCACAGAACATGTGAGTCCTCTTGAAAGCCTGGCTCATGCTTTTAGCTCCCAAGATTCCCAGTTCAAACCCTGAAGTTTGCCAAAGTATTACAATTGTTGATCAAACAAAAGAAAAATGCCAGTAATTTCCGGGGTCCCATAAGGTGTCCACATGGTTGTTTCTGGTACTTGTCCTATACAGGCTTAGGCTCTGGCTGTACAGTGGAATATTTGCATTAAATTCAAACTCTTCCACTTACTAAAATCCCAAACTTTAACTTTCAGAACAAATGTGGCTCATAAGTATTCCTCACTTGCTGTCTGTGAGCCAAAGCCAGTCACTTGTCACTTAATCATTCTGTGACTCAGTTTACCCTCCTAAAACAGGGCAATACATCTTGCCGTCATTGTAAAAAACAAAGCAAAAAAGCCCACAGATGAGAGCCAGAGATGAAAAATGCTATTTTAATCACTTATAATTTACTGTTTTAACATTCTAAAATGGAAATGGTAAAGAACCTGTCTTAGTAATTACTTTGAAAAATATAAAACCTGCTCCAAGTCCTCCAGCTCTTGTATCCTTTCATTTCTATTAGCATAATAACAAATTACATCTTAGAAATACATATTGCTTATTTTTGCTTTTTTTGGCTGTAGAGGAGGTTTTACTCTTCTTCCACTCATATATATAATTAACAGCAATATAGAGCCAAAGGGAATCTTTTATTCCCACTCTTGGATGAAATATGTTTTCTTCCTCTACTTTTCTTCTATTATTTGTAACATTCATTGCAATCACATCTAAAAGGAGATTGAACCTGCACTGGAATACTTATAATATCATGCATGTACTGTGCAGTGAAGTCCAGTGAACAGTACACGGAATGGGGAGGCAACACATTTGAGGCTTAAGGTTGTGAGTAGAGATGGTACTAGAACCCAGGGACATGATTCATGGTTGCCCTGAAGCCTAAATAGGCAGTTACAGTTGGCTAAAGTAATGTACCAAGTTAGTATGGAAATATTTTGCATTCAGTTTGTACTGGTACAAACAACTACACAAGATGAAGGACAGTGGAGAATCAGCTGTGTGGGGTCTATTCTCAGCTCCAACAACGACCTACAGTGTGATCTTGGACAAGATGCTGTTCCCCTCTGTGTATCAGATGGACCATCTTTTGTAAAGTGCTATGTGTGAAAAGCATTATAGAGAACGAAATTATGGGTATTTTTTTTTAATTTGTGCCATATGTTTTGGGTGTATAAACACACGTACATTGACAATAGTTTGTTGGTTGTTATACTTGGCTATCATGCATTGTCAACTGTCATCCTGAAGAACATTACAAAATAGCCTGTCTATGTTTTGAAGGTGAAAAGCACTGGGCTACATCCACAAAGGGAGGGGACTTAGATTCAGCACTGCAGTGGACAACATGCAGGTGCCCTGAAACCACATACAACTTACAGCTCTGAGTTAGACAATTTCCCCACCTTTGATATTCACAGTGCTGGCAGGCATCCCACTTAATTTAAAAGAAACTTACAATGGTTTCTTTTCTCCTCCCTTCTCCTTCCCCCCACCTAACTGATTCATCATTTTTTTCTTTCATTCTATCTCTTTTAAAATTCCTTTTCTCTAAGTTATCAGTTATTTTTCAGATCTGAAGAAGTGCATCCGTCCCACGAAATAAATAATATTGCTAGTCTTTAAGGTGGTACAGGACTGCTTTTTTTGTTTTGTTTAGCTCTGAGTTAGGCCCCCAAGCCTTTGATTCAAGGCATGGAAAGCATTAGGCCCCTTTGAATGGGGTCCCCAGGAAGGCACAGGAAGCCACCTAAGACACATAACAGGAAATACATGGGCTGGAAGCATGGGCTAGCCACTGCCTCACAAAAGGGGCTAGGTGTTTAAAACCAGGATTCAAATCCATGCTGTACATCAGATAAGAGGGAATCTGAACCCGAGTGTCCTGCAGCCTGCATGAATGCTTTAACCACTAGGCTACAGATTGGAAGAGGATTGCTGTCTCATTTGACTGTCTTACGCTGTGGACATACCTGATGCCTCAAGCCCCACAGATGAACTTCCTATTGCCCAGCCTAATGTGACAATACTGACAATCCCTGTTGGGAGCTTAGGCATGTGACAGGTGCCCAGAGACTATGCACTTACTCACTGGCAGAAATTAAAGTATTTCAAGGGCTTCACCAGTGGAAGCATAAGTGCAAAGAGGTTCAGCAGCAGCTGAACTTAAATGATCTGTATTAAGCACCTAAAACTCTTAGTGGATCTATTACTTTGGCACAGGCCACAGCCTAAAGAAAGGCACTGTTATGCAGAAGTAACAGGGGAGAAACAAACTACAGTGGCTAGGGAGGCATTCTTCTTGATTGTACATGTGTTTTAACTTGTGGATAGACAAGAACAGTCTTCATGCCCTGGATGTCTAAAAACTTGCTGAGCTGTCATCTTGTGAAACTATCAGTCAAGACCCAAGTCATTCTTTTTTAGTCTCTTGTGGTGTTTTTATTCACCTCTCTGCATTTTACTGTAAAGGAACTCAGAAAAGTCTCAAGTGTTGTTTTTATTATTATTTTCTACAGAGCCTCAATCTGTTTTACATCTGGACTGCAGACAGGCTAGAAGGGTGAAAATGGATCAATCCACAGTGAAAGCAGTTGGAGAGCTATTTAGTACTATGCTGAAATAACACCTGTCCAGTCCTGACAGATTTCAGTGCACGGAGCTGCAAGAAACGTTAAACAATCCTTCATAATTTTTAGAGCTAAGTACTAATATTCCCTCTCGGTGCATTTCTGAAACTATTCAGATATGGGTTCACTGGAAATATTTAGGAGAAACAGCTGGACATTACAAGGAAGCTGTCTTTTATACTTAGCCTCCTTTTACAACTGAGTTCATATTTATGGAATTTTTTATTGATTCAGATTTCCTGCTGCTACCCCCAAATTTGCTGTATTTTTCTTTAACAGGAGATTTTATAAAAGTGCCCCAACATATAGAGTGCAGATTTTCAAAACCCTCCAGACCTAATCCTGAATGCCTAATTCAGACACAGCTCTCTGAGAACTCCTGTTGCCTGATCTTGAGGTCAGTTCCAGAGCATGTCCTGTGAAGGAGTTTGCTCACTTTAGGGGTGCCTCCTCAGGGACAGGAGTGTTAAGGCAACTCTCATTTGATCTGACACCCCTGCTGATGTCTGCTCCATCATTGCAGTGGTCAGTCTTCTCATGCCTTGGACCTCCGGCCAGGTCACGATTTAGTCCACACCTTTTTGGGGTAACAGCCCAACATAAGACAGTCCTGTGTCCTCACTAAGGGTCTTTGGCTCCCTCTCCTGGTTCATGCCACTTTGCCAGTGGCTGTAGGAAAACCCAGGCCCTCCTATGACAACAGGTTCTGGCCTAGGGACACTACCAACAGCAGCCTAGGTCTCCCAACTCCCTCCTGCTGTTTCCCTGGGCTCCAGCCTTTCTCAGACCTTTTTCCTTGCAACATCTCTACTGTTACCCTCCTTTTAGGACTGGGATCTCAGGGCTTATTCTCCTCTCCAGGTTGCTGCCTTGCCACTTCTCTGTTCCCAAAGAGGGACTGTGGATTCTCTCCCTGAAGCCCTTTTCTTTCTCTTTGGTCAGCTGTGAGTTAAAAAGGTGTGGGTGGGAGGGGTATGTGGAGAAAGCCACAGCCCTGAGCAACATAGCTAAGCCACTTCAATCCCTAGTGCAGACAGCACCAGATCAACAAAAGAATCCTCCCTTCCACCAAGCCACTGCCTCTTGGGGAGGTGGGTAAACTATAGCAGCAGAAGAACCACCTCACCTCCACCTCCCCCCTGCCTACACACACGGCCGCATTTCTAGTGAAAACACAGCCTATGTCTGTCTTTGAGTTTTGGCTGAACAACCTCAAGTCCACTTCTACTACAAACTTCCTTTTCCTATAAAAAACAGTCTGCTCCTACCTACCTGAGCTTCGTGATCTCCCTCCAGGTGCAGCTAGGTAACATAAGTGCCCTCCTAGGTCCACACTGACCCATTCATGGTCCATTTGGGGTACATGCCACTTCACAGGTCCCTGAGAGGAAAAATTTTCTAAGCTGGCCCCTGATATATTATATGTAAAACTGCATCCATACAGATCTGATTTGTGTATGCAAATCAGGTATTTAAACATTCAGTCATCTGATTTGTGTTCACAAATACTCATAAATGCATACAGCCAATTTTTAGATACTTCTTCTGCCAACGATGGTGTCAATATTACTGACCTGCTGCTGCGAACACTTTAAGATAGAGTTGTTGATATTCTTTGGTTTGGTCCAACACACCACCACTGAAACTTAATGATAGCATTAAATCATTTAACTGGATTCCAAGAAGATAAACAAACATCCCTGAAGTCAGTGCTGCTATTAGATCATAATCTGGCTAAACCACAGAAAATACAGAAAGTCCTCAGAGGAATTTTTTCCCTTATTTTTGTTTCAATCTACCAGATCAAGCAGTTGATGCAAGATTTGGACTGAATATAACACTTCAATAACATATTTTAATCAGAATCAGCCGTATAAATTCTTTTTTGAAATGAGCCCAGGAGAATTTTCTTTAGGATACTTTGGAAGCATTATATATAAACTGTGATGTTGTATCTCCCAGTGTGCTGGGAGAGTATTTATCTTTATTACGACTAAACTATTTCATTATTATTTGCACTTGGCAATATAAACTAAACCAATAATAGGCTGTGACAAGTAAACTGTCAGGAGACCCAAAGATGTGTTTTGTTTGTTTTTTTGAGAAAAGAAATGAGTCCTTAATCTGAGTTGGAGGAAAATGTGTGCTTTACAAAAGACCAATTTAAAAACAACTAAAATGCTATAGTAATATTTTGCTATTCAAAATGCCAGTAGAAATGAATTCTCTCCTGTAATGACAGGCTGCCGACAGTCACTCACTCAAAGCCCTGATATAGCAAAACACTTAGCAGTTATCCTCAGGAAGCTGTGATTTGTACTGGTATTATAAATTCACCCTCACAAGTGAACTGTGCTTTATCGATAAAAACACTGCTTTGATAGGATAACTGCACTGCATGAGGAGGTTCTGCCAGCACTGCTGCGTTGGTCAGGGATCACACTTCTTCATGTGCCTGAGTGACGGAGCTCTGCCAGCAGATGCAGCTGAAGTGAAGAGCCAGCCTAAGGCACCTATTAAATTTGCAGCAGGTAAGTACAGCTATTGACTTAAACAGGACAAACCAGCTCTTGAAGGTCAAACACATACTTTGCTGGGCCACATATGTATCCTGGTCTTCTACGCAATTTGACAAACCCAACTAGCATTTAGGTAACTAGCCATGTTCAGCTCTTCCCCTTCCTTCTTCCCTGTTGGATTGAGCAAATCTTGGATCACTGAGATCAGAGAGGGAAGCAACTCAGTCCACAAGTTGGGTTCTCTCAAGTTATGAAACAAGACCTCATATTAAAGACAGAGGAGGCAGAAGGTATTCCATTCTGTGCTGGGGCACACTAGTGTAACACACATCTTGAATAGAAGACCAGCTGTGTTTTCTCCATCTTCTTACCTAGCTCCACGTTACAACAAAAAGGCCTGCATGCCCAGCCAAGGCCCTTAGTCAAGGCGCCTTAGCCAAGGCCTGCATGCCCAGCCAAGGAGTCGTTGGTCTGGGAGAAACCACTTACTTGATTGATAGTCACTGTTTCTATTTCACTGACCCATACCACAGATGAATCCGCTAGGTCCCAAGAGGAGCACTGTACTAACTCCCAGCCATAAAATTGTGCAAATGACCCTAGCAGTTCCTCAGAGCATTTCCTCCTTCCAGCTGCTATTGCATTTGGCTTGCCTGGAGGTTCACTTCATCTAGTTTTGATCACTTTCATGCCCTGAGACATCTAGAAGGCAGCCTGGACTGTTGGACTAAAAGCATCTACGTATCCTCTTAAGTTTCAGCAACCCAAGACCCTATTTTGATTTAAAAACTTTCATGGTTCCCTGAGTTCCCCCACTCAGGTCTTGCCCCTCCCCTAAGTCCGACCATCTGCTCACTTCATTGTCCCTCCCTCCTTCTCTCACTCTCACACATCCACCCACTTTCACGAGGCTGCGGCAGGTGTTGTGGGGCAGGAGCGGGTGAGGGATGTGGTCTTTTGGAGGGCGATTCAGTGCATGAGGCATGCAGGTTCTGGGAGGGATTTTTGGGTATGGGAGGGATTCAGGTGTGGGAGGGTTTGGGGTTATAGCTGTGGGAGGGAGTTTAGGTGGGTGGGGGTGGGCTTGGATTGGGAAGGGGGCTCCAGCCAGGTGGCACTCTCCTCAGGCAGCACCCAAAAGGAACCAGCACATCTCTCTGGTAGCAGCTTCTAGGTGGATGGAGCAGGGAGTCTCTGTGCACTGCCCCCTGCCTGCAGGCACTGCTGCTGCAGCTCTCTTTGGCCATGGCTTCCACCAACAGAGTCAGTGCTTGGGGTGGAGGCAGAGTGTGGAAACTCTCTACCCCTCCCCCCACAGGGGTGGCAGGGGCATGATGGCCACTTCCAGGAGTGGCATGGAGCCAGGGTATTTAGGAAGCCTGCCTTAGCCCCTCTGTGCCAATGGACTTGCCAGGAGGAGTCGAGGAAGTGGGAGCAGTTGATCAGCAGGGTCTGCAGACCCGTTGGAGTACCCTCGGAGACCAACAGGAGTCAGCTGACCAAAGTTTGAGAAACACTAGCTGAGAAAATATGTTGTGAAACAATAAACAGGACAGTAGTTTGAGAATTAGAAGAAATCAAGATTGGATGGCAAGTAGTGAGTTCATTGACACAGTGTGTACATTTCCTGAGAATAAATTTGAATACTTATGCAATATATATTTTCTCCTTCTCTTAAGTACTAATTTTCTGAATCCTCTGTTCAAATCAAGCAGATATTATTATCTCTCTCTTTTTCATTCTAAGAGCAGTAACTCATGCAAATTATTAAAATCTACTATATATTTTACAGTTTGTTAGCCTGCTTGATCAAAAACTCCTCCTAAACAGTAAGAGCAAGGACCACCAAATCCTGTATCCAGCTCCCTTTTATCATATCTTAGAGCAATATAAGGGTTTGGTTGTGCCAGGAAAATAGGGTGTGCCTGGAATGGGATTGCTTCTCATAAAACAATACAGAAAAGCGATGGAATCACCAAATCAATTACAGTCCTCTTAACTGAGTGAATGTTGAACAAGACTGAACCAATATGAGCCAAGAAAATAGGATGAACCTGGAATAGGATTGCTTCTCAATAAACCTTACAACAAAGAGATAAAACAGAGAATTTTGGAGTACTGCTCTGTTTTTGCACAGCTAAATCAATGCTTAAAATTTTAAAACTGGAGGAAAATGTTATTAGAAACCAAACTGGCTATAGCCTTTTTTGTTAAAACACAGTGAATGATAAAAGTTCAGAATGATATAGAAAAATACACTTCATGGAATTCCCATTTAAACAAATTAAATGGACAAATTTTAACAATCCCTTTTTAAAGAATTTGGAAATAAAAATAATTGAAACAAATAACTGTATTTTTGAAAAGTACAATCATTTAAATAAACCAAGTGTATTTTCCTTTTATAGTCTAATGTCCTCCCTGACCCTTTTGTATTAAGAATCTGAGCAACACCAGGTAAATCTGCAAGTTTCTATATAAATGTGTCTCCATTATAAATTCCATTAACCTATGGAAAATCTGACATGAAAACAAATCTGATGTTTTCTTTCTTTGAATTTAGCCCAACTTCCCCCCAGCAAATACAACTACTCTTCAAATTATATCAAAACATGTCTTCCCCACTAGATAATACACATCGCGAGTCTAGTCCAGAACAGTCTTCACTGTGGCTCTTTGGTAAATTGAGTTGGTGCTGGCCTTAGTGCAGTTTCCTGTGCAGGGCTTTCATATTACAAAATACAGCACACTTGGTGTGACTTGGAACTTCAGTAGTGTCAGGGATTTTTCCATCCCTCGGGCATTATCGCCCCTGTGGGTCAGGGGAAACAGGCCTTTGGCCATTTAACAACCTTACAGGTACAGGTATAAACTAAAAACCCCATAGGCTGCCTTTAGCAGCCCCTTGTAATGGTCCCTCTGAGTCAGTTGGTTTCCCTGGTAACCCTGAACTCATACATGCTTCGAACCTAGGCCTCTGATTGGACATTGGCGAAAACCTTCTAGAAACTTCCATAACCTGGAGGACCTGATTGAAAACCAGGGACAAACTCATGAATATTCAAATAGAATCATGAATTAAACATGAAAACACCATATAAAAGGCGGAGCAGCACAGCCCTCTGGGTCAGTCTGGGGGGTCTAGCTGCGTGCGAAGAGCTCCTGCTTTGCGAAGAGCTCCTGTCTGGCCCAGAGCCAGCCCCTATTTTCTAAAAGAGCTTTTAGGGCAACAAGTAGGCCGAAGGCAAGGCGGTCAGGTGGCGAACTGGCCTCGCCTTAGTGGCGAGGTACTGCGTACCTGACAGCCAAACCCAGGGTCTGCTTTCCGGCGGCTAAGAAGCCTCTGTGGAGCGGCAGCCGAGTGTCAAACTGGCCTGCCTCAGCAGGTACCGCGCGCTCGGCCGCTTAACACAGAGGCCGCCATCTTGCCTTCTTGGAGCAGCACCATCGCTCTCGCTGCCCCATGACGTCACCGCACCCGATTGGACAACCGGACACGACCGCTGTACCTGACTGGACCATTGCTACTGGACACGTAATATCCCTACAAGCCCCGGGCATAGCTTGGGGTACTGTCACCAGCAACTAGAACCCTTTCAGACAATTCAAATCCTAAGAAAAGGCTACTTATAGCCTCAACCTTGGAGCTAAAGTTGTTCGCTCCAGCTGCACACTTGTTTAATAAGTGCCATAGTTAAGGTTTAGGTGGTTAAACGTTGATTGTGTTCGTAAGAAAGTTGTTTCGGTAGAGGTTTAACCTCCCAACTTCCCTTTTCCTTCCCAAGTTCTAATTTCTCCTACCTACTTTTGTTCTCCAAACCCCACTGGGAAGTCCTTCATTTACTAACCCAGCTGGGAGGAGATCTTGACAGGCTGGACCTCAAGGTCTCCAGTAGGGTGGCTTAGCTAACCACCCAGAGTCTAAAGGGAAAAGGCAATTCTGCCTTCCCTTGCTCGGAGAAGAAAATTATCTCAATCCCTTGAAGTCTCAAGGCTTGCTTTAACCATTTTACCTTTCTGTCCAATAAGAAAACCCACATAGGCTCCCTACATGGATTCCCTGTTACTGGTTAGTGTAAGTGTTTAAATAACATACTCCTATAGAAGCAATAAGGTTTAGTTAAAGTTGCTGTTGATATTTCGTATAATTTAAATGTTATAATGAACTGTTGTATGGGTTTGTTTTATATATTATGTTGTTTGTTCGCATGTTGGTGTTTTCGTTAATAAAAGCGGTTGTGGATTAACTGATCTTCCTCTTCTTGTCTCACCCTTTCCTCCTTTGGGCGAATTAGCTTCCTGCCCGCCAGGGAATTAAGCATCCTCCAGCCTCCCCATCTACAGCGCAAAGTCAGTGCGTAACTCCCGAGATCTCTTGCCGGAGGGGGGTGGGGTTGGTCTGCAGAGGGACGGAGCGGCCTCCGCTTGCCATCGGGTCTCTACTGTCTCCTCTTTACCCTCGTCCGGGGCCCCTTGGGGATCCGAACGGCACGCTGGTGTGGGGTCAGTGTGGCTCTGGCCCGCGACTCTGCCCGCACCGACAAGTAG
The DNA here is from genome assembly GCF_033958435.1 of Carettochelys insculpta. Classification (NCBI taxonomy): domain Eukaryota; kingdom Metazoa; phylum Chordata; order Testudines; family Carettochelyidae; genus Carettochelys; species Carettochelys insculpta. The sequence continues at coordinate 11,857,978 of NC_134150.1, read as the reverse complement.
AAGATTCAGCTGTGAGACAATGGGTAGAACTGATGTAAAGATTGTCCTGTGCCATCACCACTACAAATTGTCTCTCCAGCTCATGACTAAGGCACATAACGGGGCACTGCAGAGGAGTTTGCACAACTCCTGTCCTGCTGTGGACGAACAGATTACTTCAGATGTCAGTTGTCAGTCCATTGCCTTCATGATCATTGTTTATATTATGGTTATCCCTGGAGGATCCCTGAGATTGCATTAGGCATTGTACAAATACACAGCAATAGATATTTCCGCTCTAATAAGCCATATTCTAAACGGGCAAGAAAGACAGAGTGTTGGAGGAGAAATGGAGGTACAGAGAGGTGAGGTGATTTGCCCAAGGTCACACAGCAGAGCCAGGGTTATAAAGCAGGCCTCCTTGGTTGCAGACCATTGCCCTGCATACTTAGTCATAGATATGAAAATGAAAATTAACAGCACAATTTTTAAACATGTATCAGCAAGTTGATGTTCGTATTGGAAATTATACCTCAGTAGAAAATGGTGTAAATCTGGGACATTAACAAGGAAGGAAAGCACCCAAACGAGGAGTTAGTAACTTGAATACATTACTTAAACAGATTTCTGCATCTGAAAAACCAAGTGCAAGTGTAAAAGGAGCAAGTTAATGATATAGATGCTTCTACTCACTTAGAATTATCACTTTTGCTTGCCCATCTTTTCATGAGATGACAGATAATAGGAAGAAGTCAGATATGTTAAAATATATTCGTTTTAAGAGCACTGAGACACTTAAGATGTCAGCAGACCAATAATTTTAATCAGATTAATGGACTTTTAGAAATCCACTGCACCCTAGAACAGTTGCTTGGTTCATGGTCCAGGCATACAGAATAAGGCTGCTCCCAGGTTACAAGAACCCCAATAATGAGAGAGAGAAGAAATGAGCATTTTTGGGGTGCTGTGCTACAACCTTTCAGACACAGAAATCCTGAGTACTGCCTATATGAGAAAATGGCCTTAGGACACTTTTTCACAAGGGGAGGCAGGTCGACTAACAGGGGCGGGAAAGGGGGCAATCGGCCTGGGACCTGGGAATTCTAAGGGTGGGAGGAGTGGCCAAAATCTCTGGGCCCTTTAAATTGCTGCTGAAGTGCCAAAATGCTGCTCCACAAGGCTCTGAGAAAGTGTTGGGGGTGCGGGGTGAGCCACCATGGTCCAGGCAGCACAGAGGGCTCCAGCTCTGCCCCTTCTGCCCAAGGCCCCACCCCTTCTGAGGGTGTGAAACTGGCCCTCTGACACACCTTGTCTGGGGACCCATGTAAACTGTTGGCTTCTCTGGGGACAGGGATGGGGAACCTGCAGGTTGGATCCAGACCCCAACATATCTGGTCCCAGCCCATGGTGAGACTCAGAGATTTCCCTCTGCAGTGGGGTGAGCCAGCACTCACGCTCCAGCCCTGTGTCAAGTCTCTGAGCCTGGGCTCTCCCTAAAGGGCTGGAGCACAAGTGCCTACTCCACACTGGGAAGGGAGCAGGACAGGATTTAAAAATGGATTTCAGTGGCTGCAGCCAGCCCCTGCACCACCATCCCAGTCTGCTCCTGCACACTACCACCTACTCAGACCTGCACTTCTACCCTAGCCTGCTCCTGCATCCTACCTCCCTGCCAGACCCCAGACCTCTACCCCAGCCTTCTCCTGCACCCAACCTTCCACCCAGACCTCACTGCCTCAGCCTACTGCTGCATCCCATCCAAACTCTGTACCCCTCAGTCTGCTCCTTGGTTGTCCCACACACTGAACCCCTCATTTTGGTCCCACCTGGACCTAGGGCTGGCCAAAAAATCTACTAGTGCCCCAGGTCCCCCCAGGAGTTAATCTGGCCCATGGGAGAAGTTCTAAGCCTCAGTGACACCCTCTGCCCCACAGGGCTGGGACACAAAGAGAGCCTGGGTGCCCTATGTTGCATGAGTGAGGTGTCTCTTTTTTTCTGCTTCGTACTCTGGGGGGGGAGGGCTGGGTGGAGGAGTAGGCAGGTCAGTGAGGTGGTGGGGTTTTTATTTGTGTGTTTGTTTTTATTTGTTTGTTTGCTTCTCTACTTCTATGGCCCTGGACTGATCTTTTTGTGGGTCAGTGGCCCCCAATCCAAAAGTGTCTTCCCACCCCAGATATAGCAGCATAGTAGACATAAGTAACACTTGTCAAAACTTAATTTTAGAAAAAAATGTTATGATTGTGTTGTTTTAAAAAGCATTTTGTATAGTTTTAGAAATGAATATCATTAATAAGTAAGTAAATCATAGTAAGGTTATGCCTAGATTACAGCAATTTGTTGGCAGATGTTTTGTCAGCATATATCTTCCAACAAATCTTCTGTTGACCGATCGTAGCCAAACTGCCAAAGAGATGATAAGAGCAACCCATTCTGTCACCAAAGAGTGGCTAGACAGCCTGGCCATTCTATAGGCAAAATGGCCAACCAGAAACACAGCAGATATGTCTGCCCAGTGTCCTGGAAACCTGGTCTGTTGATAGAGGGCCCCCTGGAACGTCCAGACCAGCCTTCTGTAGACAGATCTCTGTTGACAGAGGCGTTTTACCTTGTGGGGAGTGGGATATGGGTGTCGAGAAAAGTGCTGCATTCTGTTGATTTACTGTCGATAAAACACCTTGGGAATGTGGATGCTCCATGGGTTTTGTCAGCAAAATGCCAGTTTTGTTGACAATACCCTCTAGTACAGACACAGCCTAGGAGAAAACAAAGAGACAAAAACTTCTGTTGACAAATCATTGTAATCTAGACATAGCCTTACAACAGTAATAGACAGTCTAAAAGGGATGCTCACAAGGCAATTTATTACAACTAAGGTAACAATTAACTTCACAATATAAAGGAAGATTTCATAGACTTGTAAAGGAACTGAAATGAAATCTGTGTTTGAGATTTTTCCAAGCCATCTATTTCTGTTAAAAATTTAATGTCCATAAAGGTCTGATAGCCATTGTTTTCATGAGAGCCGAAAATGTACAGCTGGACAGACACATTTCTGACTGAGCAATACTATATTTTAAATATTGGCATTAATTTTAATATTTTGCTTAATTACTCAGGATATTTTATTTATTTGCTAATATTGGTTTTCTTGGAAGGCAACAGGAAAACACACAGGGGTTTTGGCATCCAGATCCCATTGAAGTAAATGGGGACTCCCACTGATTTCAAATGAACTTTGGATCAGTGGGATGAAAACAGGGTCCCTTATGGAATGTCTCTCAGCATTCTGGAACAAGTCTCCCAGCCTTGACAGACTTGGGATGGTGGTGATCATAAAAACAGCTGTGTAAACACTGGTTTGAAGTTATGGTTCGCTGACGTGTAGGCAGAGTGGCAGTGCTGTGTAGACTTACCCTTAGAAGGTAACTGCAGTCAATGGTAAAATTTCCATTGATTTTAATATTGCAGGAATGGTTCCTAAGGCCTTGATCTTATACGAACTGCCATATGTGGGATCTCTGCCATTGATTTCAAAAGACGCAGGATTGGGTGCTAAAGCACTGGTTAAAAGAAATAAATAAAACCAGAACTTTTACATTTGATAGCCATTTGGGTCAGCAATTTAAACCTAATTACAAAACAGCTTCTATTTCAACTAAATTGCAACTGAAACTAGTTGCACTAAAAGGCATCGTTATTTGTCTCATGTACTTTATACAGTTGTCATTTTACCTGCAGTTGAGGTCGGTAACTCACCTTCTTGCCAAAGTAGGACTCGTGGGCTTTTAGGAAAAGAAATTATAAGCAAGACCAGTTTCTCTTAGGAACCACTAAACTTCTGCTATGTTGGGTGAAGCCAATAGGTATTATACCCAAAATTACAAAATCTTTGTTCTGTTGTGGTGTGAGTTTTACTTTAATTACTGCAAATATTTCTCTTTAAATGATTTATTGGCTTCTTTTGTAATTTTGTCAGACTTCACTTGCTGTTTTGATCTGAAACAGCTATTAGCCTCCTTCCCCTTTTCTCTTTCTTAGCAAGAAGTAAATCTGAGCTATTTGCTGATTTGTTTATTACGGTCTGGAAACTTAATCCTCAACATAGTCAGGGATTTTAAATATGTCAAATCTTCTTAAAGCTACATGCTAGTTATATGGAGGACATTATATGTGTTCATGAGAAATTCATTTCAAGTACTACAAATGAGTCCTTTAGTAATACCCAGGAGTCATAATGTCTGTGACATAATGAACCCTCCTAAATTACAGCCTACACTAATTAGATCACTTATTGCTGCATTCCAATCCCTGAAACAATTTGCTTAAAGTGGTAGTTACCTTTAATGAAAAGACACATAACAGAAAATGTCAGCAACCTTTTGCATTCTACATGACTTATCATATGGACTGTCTAGTGTGCAGTGCTAAAAGTCCTGCTGCATTTTTGTCACCAGTGAAACTGATTCTGTTGTAACTGAGTGGTTTAAAGTACGGTGTTGCCCCTGGATAAAACAATCAGGGATTGTTTGATCTTCTCATCAATGGTCAATCTTGAATGGACTCTGTTTTAAATGTAAGGTTCTATTATCCCTTCAGAACGTTTGTAATGTCCTTTGAGAAGCTAAGTAATCATTTTATCCACCCGTGGGATGCATTCACACCCTCACTCATGCAAACTGTCTTATGTAGCAGACAAAATGGCATAGTTTAGTATTGTCTGGGCATCTGTAGGACACTAATGTTAATGACTGACACGTACACATCCTTGGGAAAAGTATTTGGGCTCAATCCCTGGAACTTTGCTTATGCAAAGCTTCAATCAGTGGGACCACTGATATCAGTGAAAAGAAGGCTGGCTGGCTGTTAATTGATATGCAGAATAAGAAGGGGAAGCAACAGAGCACAAAACTTTGCTTCTGGGTGCAAGCTTTAAAAAAACCTGGAGGAAATGGTACATTGCTTTTAAATAATGAACATTTAGAATATGGCAAAAAATCAAGCAAAGGAAAGGGCCCTATGCTTTGTCATGCAGCTGTTTAATCAGGACCTTTTTTAAAGTGGCAGGAATGTAAGAGCTGTTGTGTACCCACATGTGCACATGCCTCTCCCCCGCCATGAGTAAAAAGGATCCTCTCTTAGGAGAATCAGTCTGGTTCCACTGCTCCTACTGGAGGACAGGACTCTGGGTATGTCTACATAGCAGTGTTATTCTGAAATAAGCTATTCCGGAAGAGGAGTTGTAGTTGTCGTAATTGTTATGATTATTATTGAATAGCTTATTTTAAAATAATACTGCTACACACAAATTGCATTTTAAAATAGCACAAAGCTATTTCAAAATACAGCATCTACACACAATGGAACCTATTAGAAATAGAGCCATTGGATGCACTATGGCTTGTTATTTCAAAATAGGGGCAATGTAAACAGGGAATAGAGCCGAAACAGGCTCTCCTCTCTGTCTACATAGACCCCATTTTGAACTATTTCAAAACAGATGCTATTCCTTGTGAAATGAGGTTGACTTATTTTGAAATCAGCCAACCACTATTTCAAAGTTATTTGTATAGATGCCAGCAAAGTTGTTTGCAATAACAGCTACCTAGGCGTACCCTCTGAGAACCAGCATAGGGTGCACTTCTTCTGATATCAGAAAGTCCAGCTCAACTAAGGTTCCCTGAACCCCAAAGGCATTTTGGAACAAGGCAGCTTGGATGTCACAGGTGAAAGGTTCTTTCCCTCTTCACCTCCAAAGAAGTCCTTATCTCCTGCCCAGATTTTGCTTTTATGTACTTTGGGAGGGATTTGGGACTTCACTGGGACAAAGAATCAGTAACAAATGTCTGGCATTGGAGAGGTTTGAACATGCAAATGTTTGCAAGGGTGATATCACTTCCAGTACACATACAAAATAATAAGAATGAGTCATTGAGATGCTTGTGGCTTCAAAAACACCTGGTTCCAAGCACAAACGTTCAGAAGAAATTTTCCATCTTTGAAATTTGCAGAAAAATACCCTCAATGCCTAGTCACAACCCCTTGGCTTTTACCTTTCATACCTGCTTCCATACCTGTGCTATTGGCACATTGCTAGATTAAACTATGTGTTAGTATAATTTATTCAATCAACACATTATGAGTTTAGCAAGTGTCTTTCTTATGTTATGAGCTCTACTGATCACCTCTGCACTGTAGGAGTATTCCTACTGCACTACCTAACTTCACAGAATCTGCCCTGGGCATAGAATCTCTGGAGACCACCATCATTCCCACACTCACCTCTTAATTCATGACTTGGGCTACATGCCCCTGGCCTACAAGTGAGAATAAGTTTTTCTCTAGTTTTAAGGTGGTTATTGTTTGCCATGATGTACTTTCCCCCTTCCTTTTTAAAACTAGATTACACTTGTCAATTAGCTTTTAAAATTTTTCCTTTCTTGTTTTCCTGATGCATTAATGTTTTTCTAACTTCACTGTTTTCTCAGAACCTGAAGCTTGTTGGCAAGGGATAGGGCAGAAGGGATATACCTGTACAAGTAAAACTGCTATTACTTTAAGATTAGTGTCTGAGCATTTTACACACCTTCCTACAGCCAACACCGACTTAAACAAACATTATGTTGAATAGAAAACTAGACTGGGAACTCCCTTGCTTTAACTTCTCTACCAGTAGATGGTATGTTCCTGTTACTAGAAAAATGTCTTTGATCCCTCCAGCTAATTTGTATATGAGCATTTGATTTTACTTGGAGTTTACTCTTGAGCAGAATGTGACTTTATTTATTCTAGCTCCTCAGGAAGAAAATGTGTCAGTGTGACTAAGAAGGACTCCACCTGTTGTAAAATTGCTGTGCATACATGATGTTAAAGTAGTCAAAACAGTAACACTGCTGTTTTTTTCCCCCAGTTGCCTCTGCAAAATAAACTGCAAAGAAACCAGGACACTTAAAGAGGCTGACAGGCATGGAAAGGTCAAAACAAAGCAGGAGAGCTATTTCAGCATATTCCTCCTGGTAATTCCCAACTGACTCTTCTGAGACCAAAAAGCATTATTTTTCATACAGGAAAATGAAGAGATGGCTGGCTGAAACTGACTACTTTCCTTTCAGTGTCAGAAGAAGTAAGTAGTTTTAATCTGCAGTGGCTTCTGATTGAATATCCTTTTGAAGTAATGATAGCTATAATTTAAAGCAACAGTTACCATATTTTCTTCCTTCTATGACATTCTTTGATGCAGTAAGTATAACTCTGTTTAAAATAGCTGTATGCCTAAATATACTAGCAGGATCTGTTGAGGTTCTGCCTCTAATTGCCATCACATGTATCTAATATCACACACATAACTGGCTAATGACAAGGTTGCCGAAAATAATTTCTTGACATAAGAAGAAAGTAGATTCAGAGATGCACATTCAGTTCAAAATTGTTTGCTTACAGTACACTAAAGTTTGAAAAATAAATTAGTTTAAATTGATGTAAATAGTACTTCTCTGTAATGAAGCTGTCTAGGTTTGGCAGTACATGCATCTGTAAGCTATAACGAATGTACTGTATGTTATAATATAGCACCAGAAAATTCATTATTTTTTAAAAAACGTAGTAGAGACAATTTCAGAAATTTATTTTGAGTAACAAAGCTTCCAGTTTTTTTACACTGGTACATAAAAATTATATTTAATCCAAATATATCAAAAGTTGCACTGAGAGAATAGTTCTTTCTTTTTTTCTTTCTTTCTTTCTTTGGAAGGTCCCATTTTATGTGACAGATTACTGGAATCTCACTCTGCACACTGCAGTTCTCTGAATCATCTTGTGTCTTTTCATTTCATTCCCCTGTGAAGACAGTTAAGTATGTCTGATTATTCTCTAAGGCCATGTCTACACTAGCAAGTTCTTTTGGAAAATCAGGCCCTTTTTTGAAAGAACACGCATGCATCCAGAGACAAAATGTGCTGTTTTCAGCCAAAATTGAAAGAATGTGGCTCTTCTTCCAGAAGCCCTCTTCCACTCCCTGACTGAGAAGAGCACCTGCTTTCGAAAGCTTCTTTTGGAAAAAAAAAAAAAAAAAGCATGTGTGATGCTCCATGAAAGGGCTGTCCTCATAGCGTCAGATTTTTTGATACCCGTCCCATTCCTTCAAAAGAGCAGGGGCTGTGTGGATGCTCTCTAACAAAAGAGCAGACTGATCTCTTGGGGTGTGTCTACACTAGCTTTCTATTTTGAAATCATTTTTGAAAGGGGGCCTAATTTCAAAAGAGGCTGTGGAGCATCTACACACATAACGGCCTCTTTTGGCATAAAGGGGTATGCAGTTTGAAATCACTCTTCCTATCTGATTTCAGGAACAGTGGCCCCTTTCGAAATTGAATGTTGAAAGAGGGCATGTGTAGATGCACCCGACCGGCTCTTTCGAAAGAGTAGGTCTGCCATGGCTGTGGCCCCAGAGAGCACAGAGACCCTCTTGCCAGGCCCAGCAGGGCTCTATGGTATCTGGGTCCAGCCACTCTTAAAGTTGCAAGGACCTAGAAACCCCGCGCAGGAAGCTGAGAGTGTGCTGGCAGCCTCAGGAACACGAGTTGTCAGGCACACCCTACAGCTGCTCCCACACACCAGCCAAGCAGGCCACCAGTTGCCTGGTGAGCACCCAAGACCCCCAGGACTCCCAGGATCCTCCCTCTTCCCAGACAGAGCGGTTGCCAGATGCCAGCCGGGGCCAGAAAAGTAAGGGCCCCTCATGGATGGAGGCCGAGGTGAAAGATGAGGGCATGCTGCAGCACAGCACCGGCTGGCCCAGGAATGCTGCGGCTTTTGATTGCCTGTCCCAGGGTCTCCGGAAACATGGCCCAGGCATGGCAGCACACAGCACCTGCGATTGTGGACAGTACCACAACCCTCCCGACCGGGAAGGGAGGCGCAGGGCAGACTGCATCCAGTGGGTGTTCCACAGATGCGGCCCCAGTGGCCACACAGGAACCCCTAGGGGGGTCGTGCAAGTGGATGGTGGGTCAGGGGAGGGCTTGGGGGGCACAAGGTGAGGCCCCTGCGGCCAGCTGGCAGCACTGATGGGTTGTCTCTCTCTCTCTCCTTGTGTCTCCTCAGTGTCGTCCTCCGAGAGCCAGGGCAGTCCAATCCCGGGAGCCAGCAGTCCTGCCCCACCCTCCAAGGGAGTCAGGGAACCCCCATCCCCACTGCCCAGGCCAGCACTCGCTCAGCCTCGTAGGACCTGCCACCACCGCCATGACCAGGACGAGGGCACAGCTGCCCACACCACTACCATCTGCGAGCAAACTGCTGTCCTCTGGAAGTGGCTCCGGATGGAGCAAGAAGACAGGGCCTGGTGGCGGGAGGTCTGGAGTGAGGGGGCTGTGGTGCTCTGGCACCTTGCCCACCCAGTGCTGGAGCTCCCTGCAGCCCCACCACCAACCCCTGTCCTCACCCCTGCCATCATCCCTGCCGTTAGCCCCTCCTGCCCCTGAACTGACCATCCTGATCCTGGCCAACCTCTCCCTGGCCAGCTAGCTCATACTGGCCTGGTGGCTCATCACCAGTGCAGGCCAGGGCAAGCCTGTCCCCCCATACTCCCAGTCCCCCTTCTCCCCCTGCCCCTCTGGCCTCCCTGATCCTCCTGCTGAGGCACTGCCAGCACCCCTCTCCTGGTTCTACCTCCCCATAGTCCACACCTCATCCCAGCCCTGATGAGGCCCCTGGACCCAGGGTGACAGGGGCCCCTGCACCTGCTGATGGTCCTGGCCTTCCACACAGATGCTTTCCTAGGGAGCTGTGGGAGAACTTGTTTGTCTAGACACATGCAGGGGGACATGTGGCAAAACACCGGAGGACAAGCAGCACCTGAGTGGTTTAGCATGTGTTTTCATTGCAAAGTGGGTGGGCTACCATCTTGAGTGAAAGCCTCACTCACACTTCAGCCTACAATTGGAAACCATATTGGAAACTCCCACTTCAGCCTAGAATCCCAAACAAGCCAGATAGCTTGGGTTGAAAGCACCACCAAATTTGGGTTGGGGGAGTTGTGTGACTGACATAGGTGTCAGGGCAGCACACAAAGGAGAGCCTGAATTAGCAGTGAAAGACATTCCCTAGCTATAGAGAACATGTGAAATATTCAGGGATGGGTGAGAGGTCAGAGGGGCACTAATGGAGACCAAAAGGTACAGTGAGCAGAGAGCTATGGACTGCTGAAGGGTAGCGCTGTCTGTAGAGAGAAAAAGATTGCCCATTCAGCAGTGGACAAGGGCTGAAAGGAACAGAGGCTCCACTAAACATAGGGGCCAAAGAATGAATAAAAAGAAAGGGGGTGAGCATCAGAGGGTCAAAGCAGTTGTTTCAGAATGAGGCACTAAGCAGAGAGCCCTGGATAGCACCCACTGCCCTATAATGATGTCATAGAAGTCAGAAGATGCAATGTGCCAGACTCAACACCCAAAAGGCTTTTTGCCACCAGTCTGGAAATATTTTTCTCATTCATGGAGGCTCAGATCCTTCGAAGTATTTAGGCTCCTAACTTCCATTTATTTCAATGTGGGGTGGGCCAAAGAACTGGATGACCTTTTGGGAGATTAAGGGTCTGATTCAGAACCCTCTGATGGGTGGGGGTCAAGAGAGCCCTTGTATCATACCAGGTTTGCCACTAAATACTTTCTGTGCTCTGGGTTTCCCATGCAAAGCGTGGCAGCCCTCAAGCCCTCAGCATAGTCATTTGTTCATCTGGTTATGATCACTCCATAATTTACATATTTAAGAATCCCAATATGTTAAAATCATAAATATTTTTCTTTTAAACCATGAAAAAATCAGAAAAGAGCACAAAGTAAAGTACAGCTTTAGCCAGTGTACTATATGCTGCGGGCATGATCCAGCAGTATTGAAGTCAATGGGAATGTTGTAATTAACTTCAGTGGGAGCTGGACTGGGACATGTGTTCTTCTGACAGCAAATCTTCTGGGTATGGCTTTTTTGGATGCAGAAAACGTGTTTTTGAGCTGTTAACTCTGGTAGCTGGATGGGGCTCTCAGTGAAGCTCATTGGACTAATGTCTTCAATGAAATCAGAATCATGCCCTATTTCTACTCCAGGCTAAATGGGAAATTGTTCTTTACAGTTTTTCTCATAGTCCTGAATGTTCTCAAGCCAACTTTCCATGGTTTTCCTCCTTACTTATTTCCTCTTGTTTCTACTTGAACATCTGTCTGAAGTTCTGTTTTCCATACTAATCTATCTTTTTCTTTCTTTCTTTCTTTCTTAGGCTACGGCTACACTAGAAGCATGTGTTGACAGACATTTCTATCGGAAGAGATTTACTGACAAAGCAGCTATTAACAGAGGGCGGCCATACACTAAAGTTGGTCAAAAGAGTGATCCACTCTGTTGACAGGGCAGCTGCACTGCCCAGATGCTCTCTCAACAAAATAGCCAACTGGAAGCACAGCGGACAGGGCTGGCCAATGTCCTGAAAGCCCTGTCTGTCGAGAGAAGGCCTGCCCCAGAGTGCCCACATTGCTCTTTTGTCAACAGAATCTGTCAAAACGGGCACTCTTCCTCATCTTGGAGAGGCAGACAGTTGTCAGAAGTGCTGAGTTTTGTCAACAGACTGTCAACGAAATGCATTTTGAGTGTGGATGTGCAGTGAGTTCTGTTGACAAAACTCCAGTTTTGTCAAAAAAACTCACTAGTGCAGCTGTAGTCACAGTATTTGAATTCTTTTCACTAGTTTGCATTCTTTGGATCTTTTATCAGCTCTCCTAGTTCAAGAGTAGTAAGTGTGTGTGAACAGAACATATAGTGCTATAGCATTTCCTGTCTCAGCTAACTTTTTCACAATGTCATATGCAAACAATAGGGAGCTGATGATGGGAATTGCTATTTTTTTCATAGATAAAGCAGTATGTAAAATAGTGTAATACAGAATTCAGAGTGACACAGTGATTGGAGAAAGCCATTGAAAATCTACCATGATCCTGGCTTGCTCTGTGCAGATATAAAGACAGTGTTGTTATATAGCCTAGCACAATTGAACCCTGATCTGGTCCCATAGGTGTGATTTTAATATAAATAATATAAGATCTTTGAATTTGTTCAGGTGGAAATTATATGTGATTCCTTATTTTCTACAGGACAATGAAGGCACAATTATAAAAAAAGGTTATACCTTAACAAATTAGAAATGTTTTAATGGTGAGTGAACAGCTTATGGCTAGTAACAGAGAGATAGCCATGTGAGTCTATATACTATCTAAACAAAAAAGCAGTCCAATAGCCCTTTAAAGACTAACAAATAATTTATTAGGTGGTGAGCTTTCGTGGGAGAGACCCACTTCTTCAGATCAAAGAAGTCTGAAGAAGTGGGTCTATCCCATGAAAGCTCATCTCCTAATAAATTATCTTGTTAGTCTTTAAAGTGCTACAGCACTGCTTTTTTGTATTGATAGCTTATCGCTAGTTCAGGGCGTGAATGCATTTGTTGTTTGTTGACTTTTTTGTGGTGTTTGAAATGGAATATTATTTAATAACTCAATTGCTCCCTCCTTAGGTGAAAGTATCATTGCAAAAACAACTCCTGGAAGCACAGGAGTTGCAATGCAAAAGCGGGAGGCAGTGCCCTGGCTTTGCTTTATTTCTGCTTTGGACCAAATGACATATTTTTGCACTGTTGGTAAAGCAAAGCAAACAAGGCTTGATCTGAAACAGACTGCCCCCGTGGCAAGAGCCTGAGTTAGGGCACTGTAACCATATGATTTTTAATAGGCTCTTGACTTCACTTTTCTCACTTCCAGCCATCTTTTAGTGGACCCTTCAGAATAAAAACATGACCAGTGATGACTCAGAAGAACCATTTTTTCCAGTTTGGTAAAAAACTCAGAAATTCAAGAGCTGCAATGCATATGAATACAAGACGGTCCTTAATAAATAATTAAACCACATATTTTGTAACCCCTATTTTAAGAACCACGTTCACACAATGATTCGTAAGGCAATACACGTTTACTGCAGGGCATTCACAAACCTTTTACATATGCTATTTCCTCACACTTTATGTGTGCATGTGTGTACCACTATCTTCCTGACATTCACTCCCAAACTTTCTCTCTCTTTGGAGGATGCTGGGGGGGAGTTATCAAACGTTTTGAGGTCACGTATTGTTTGCTATTTAGATATGCGATGTTCATTGTTGGGCTTTTAGATGGTCACCGTTTATCAAAAATAATCAGGAGGAGTTTTTTTTCTTTAACTTTGCAATTATAGCACCACAAAGAAGTCCTTAACCACATTGCAGCTCTGGAGCCGCAGGTTGAAGACCTCTGTGCTAGCTCATTTAGAACTTTATAAAATACCTTCCCAAAGTAAGTTTACCATTGCATTTCAAAAAGTAAGCATTACACCTTTATCACACATGTGCAGATGTCTTTTAAAATACCTCCCATTTGGAAGCCTTTACTGTAACAGCTGGGTACAAGCACAAAGCTGGAATTTTTCCAGATTAGAAAAATTTAAGCCATAATTTCTAACTATAAAATCTTCTTTTTAAAAAAATTGTAAGTATTTTCAGCAGAGTCTACTGATTACAACTATGCAGTATTAACCCAAGTGATATGAATACCCTTTAGTTTTTCTTTGACACATATGTCACATTATCAGAGAGGTAGCCATGTTAGTCTGTATCTTCGAGAACAACAAGAAGTCCTGTGGCACCTTATAGACTAACAGATATTTTGGAGAATAAGCTTTCATGGGCAAAGACCCGCTTCATCAGATGCATTCTACATTTGCAGTAAAATTTTTCCTTTAACTTCCCACCTTGCTCCAAGGTGCACCTGGAATGGAATGCCTTTAAGAGCATGGCATAGTATCTTCTGATTTTGTCTCCCCACACGTATTCCCATTGCAATCAAATTTATGTCCACTGGTTCAGGAAGGAGAAATCTCAAGGTCACATTGGATCTTAGGTTTCCGATACAGTAAAACATGACTCTGTCCATGGTAACTCTTTTTAGCTCTCTATATAAATGTTTAGTTTCCTCACATTGAACGCCCTTCTTACCATTCAGATGATGCTGCAGTTACTAAGTTCTTTAAAACTCTGATCTATAAAGACATTTATGTGCATGTTCCAAAATTTTCCTAAGAAATTTTTGTAAAGGGTGTGTAAGGAATGCCTGACTGAACAAGAAAACACTCCCATGATGTGTTTGCCTTTCAGAAACATGAACAGGGTTTAATTCAGCATGCAGTCATATCTAGAAATCAAATACTGATATGGAGAAACACCCTTTTTAACCTAAAGTTGTATATGATTCTATAATAAATCAGAACTTGCACAGCAGTGTATTTACAAGTCATGAATGCTTGTCATCAAAGCATAAGCAGCAATGCACAGGCTTGGAGCTTGCTTTTCCACACTTCTATTTCATATCAACATTTAAAAAACAGAATTGCATGTGCTCTTCAAGCTGTGAATATATTTTCCTTTATAATAATTTGGTATGAATCTCAAGAAACTTGATAAGTAGTGAGGAGGGTAAGATTTCACAACAGATTTAACTAACCTGGAAGGTCATATTATGACACATATTTACCAATCTCAAGCAATTTATCAAATTCATTAGGCATCTAAAACTGTCTATCAACATGAGTCATGTATACTTTCTCCTTCTACCTATTTGTTCTTCAACACATTTATTAGTTCTTAGCAGGAGAAACCACTTCTGCCACTTAATAACCTTGCCGCCTGTCCTTATAGCATCTTGTTTGCACAATTTTGCATAATTACTTTTTCTAAAATGGAAGCAGTTAAGTGCAGAACAACAAGGTCTACTATGTATTGCTGCTTCACAACCATGTATGTGGATGAATGGTTTCAAGAAGCCTTTTCCTGCATGACACCTCTGACGTTTAAATATTATACAATAAAATACGTATTCAATAAATGTTTTATACACTATTTCCTAAATATTAACTAAGCTAATGCATGTCAAATGGAGCTACTTGGCATTGATTCAGTAAATAAAGATTTGAGCATGCAGAAGCGTTGTGGGTGAAGTTGTTCGGTATATAGCCCTCTACAACATGGAGGCCCCACTCAGGGTCTATGGAACAACCATGTATTCTAGAGAGATCTCACTGTAAATCCTGCATGGGCTGTCTGGGTGGCTACTGTAGGGAGAGACCAGAAGCAGACTCTGAGAGTGACCAGGATGTACATTGATTTGGATTGACTCCCTCCCTCCCTATTACCTAGTCCAGCGACAGACAGTAGCTGTAGTCACTCTTCCAGGCTGTAAAATGAACCAGAAGCTGCAAAGAGGCTGCTCTCACTCACAAGCCTAATGTTGAGGGAGTCAGGATTTCATATGCATGGAGAACTTAAAGCCATCCCATCCTGGCTAGCAAGCCAGAGGGAGCATCACCATGACAAGGCTTTGGAGGGAAACAAATGGGTCACTCTTGTTCCATACAAACTGAAATTGAAAACTATTCTGGAAGAAAGTTTCATCTCTTTTCCTATCATTTAGAGGGTAGATATTTCTCGTCACAGCAAACGTCGACAAAACTGTAGTCCTATGTTGACACCAACTCACTTAATAAGTTTAATTAACCAGACGCTTATGATAATTAAACTGAAAGCCCGAGGGTCTGTTCTGTGAGGAACTACTCCTTGCACAAGGGCAATTTCCATCTAACTTAGACAATAAAATAGTGGAACTGTACTCTCTCGGCTAATTTATGCAAAACGTGTATTCTCCAACCCAGATTTCTATAATATGGCAAATGTACTTGCTCCCTTACCAGAAGTGAGAGGAACCTAAAACATAAATACACTGGAAAGGGGAAGGAGTTAAAAAATAAAAAGCAACAACTTTGTATTTTTTAATTGAGTACACAAAATAAAGCTACACTTTGCTTAAGGATTAAATATAGTGAATTTCTTTAACATATTAGTGACTTCCATATCAATTTTCATATTTACTTCCAGGTATATTTTTGCAATAAGGGTTGTGTGCATTGCCAGAAAATGATGGAACCCCCTCCATGGCTCTTTCACAGTATCCCAAAATAACAATACGAGACATAATTCGGTCCTGAATTCATACTTTTATAACAAAGCGCCAAGAGTCATTACTCTAGTTTTACACCAGTCTAGTTTAATTGAAATCAATATTGTTTCACTCACTTAAAACTAATGGGAAATTCCCTAAGCATTCCATCACCCTAGCATTGTAGTGGCTTCTGACTGCCCTTCCAGCTCCTGACCAAGTTCTGGTGATGCAGGTACTCCAAGTGAGTACCTATTCTGCACTCATTAGCCTCAGCTGGACTACTGTGTCTGGTTCTGGCTGCAACATTTCAGGAAAAAAAGGGAACAAACTGGAAAAAGTCCAGAGAAGAGGAACACAAATGATTATAGGTCAAGAAAAAACATCACTGTAAGATAAAAAGAATTGTGGTTGTTTAGTTTCAAAAAGAGAAGTTTGCAAGTACCTAAAAGTTTGTTATAAGGAGGAAAAAGAAAAATTATTCTCCTTAACCTCTGATGATAAAATTGACTTAAATTCCAGCAAGGGAGGTAAAGCCTGGACATTACAAACACTTCCTAACAGTCAGGGTGATGAACCATTGGAATAAATTGCCTAGGGAAGTTGTGAAAGCTCCACAAGAGCAGATTAGGCAAGCACCTGTCGGAGATGGTCTAGATGGTGCTTGCTCCTGCCATAAAAGCAGGGGACTGGACCTGATGACCTCCTGAGATCCCTTCCAGTCCCATGATTCTAATGGGGATGCTCTTTGCTCTACTCAGGTGTGCAACAAGTAATCTTGCTGCACAGACAGTTCCATCCTTGAACACCTGAAGTGGATTTTTCTCCTCTGAACACACATGGAGGTTTAGCAGTGCATCAATTTTTTCTTCCAAAAGTGTAAGCAAGGTTCAGACAGCAGTAGGTATGATGGGTTGTAGCAGAAGATGACAGAATTAGAAATAAACAGGCTGTGGTAGAAATGGACTAATAAACAACATCATCTTAGGTAGCATATATCTGCTGTTTTCTTATCCCTATCTCCCTACTGCCATAGAGAGCCATTGACCATCTCAGCACTGCTGCTTCACTTCGTCTACTGCAGAATGACTAAAAGACAAGTGACGAAAACCCAACCCAAACAATATGGAACTATCTGTTGTGGGACAAGCCATCTGGCAGAGCTCATTGCTTGATGGCTGCCAGAGGCAGTGGTGGGATTTAACCCACACAAGCCAAGGGTTGCATCTTGAGGGTCTTTCCTGACAGTGAGCAAAACCTGGAAAGCCTTTCTTTCTTTATTTTTGAAAACAAGCATCAAAAGCGGCTTTTAAAAAAAATCCAAAGTATTCAAAATGTGTGACCTTTGCTTCCAGGCACAGACCTTGTCATGCTGATCTATGTCTATGATCTATGTCTTTGTGGCCTCAAGGCTAGATTACCTTAATGTGCACGATTGAAACCCACCTGCAGGCTGGATCTATGGCAGAACACAGAAGCATGACCTCTCAAGGGGCCTCACCTGTGCTCTGTAAACTGCATTAACAAGTATGATTGAAGGTCTTTTACTCTGTTTATTATTTAAAGTCTAAAACCATGTGGAGCCAGAATCCCTGAAGAAGCATTTACTGACCCATGTTCCAGTGTGGCAAGCGTGAGCAGTGGAGGTTGGAAATGATCACCATTTCTAAATATCATATGGTCTAGGGACTGTAAGTGCAGGGTGTTCTCCATCTTGGAGCAGCCACTCTAGGCTAATCCATCACATGATAATCATGAGAATAGGTATGTGACATTCTCTGAACTTTTTGCACCCTGTTTGGTTTGTTGCATAGTGTCAGGTTGCTGGAAAACATAACAATTATAGAAGACAGAAAAAGCCACATCAAATCATCTAGGCAATTCAAAATTAGTCCTGGCACATGCTTAGTGGCATTTTGTCCCAACCAGACAGAGAGGCTTCCACCATTTTCTTTGAGAGCCAGTTCCACACACCCTACTAGCTGAAGTATCAACAAGTTTCTTATTATTTTGAGCATATTCTACTTTTTTTAAGTTTGACTACAACAAAGAAACTCCTAAACTAAAACATTAAAGCTGAACTCCTCTGTACTTCAGTTTGTATCCAGACCTACATCTAGACCTGAATGTCATAAATAGCCCAGCTTTAGAACACGTTGACTAAACCATCACACCAAACACATCTTCACTTTATAATAGGATCCAAATACCCTTAAATTCCAGGGTGTTTAAAATACGGATCTAGACTCAGCAGATGGGTCTAGCTTTCTTCTTCATCCATGGCTTCGTGCTTCTTTTGTTTATTTTATTCCTGATCTTGTCATCATTTGGCCAAGTTGATTATTTATACTAATTGAGCATATTCTTGTGCCTGATTTACTAGCCCTTAAATATGTGAATAGCCCCGCTGAAATCAAATAAACTATTCAGGGGAGTATGGACTGCAGGAGTCAGCCTTCAGCATTTTGCTAAAGTTTAGAGAAGACTTTGGGCATGAGGGACAGATGGAAGGAGGAAAAATGCCGGAGACTGTGGCTCCTCCCCATTCTACCCCCTCTAAGAAGCCCAGTTCACATGATGATTTTTTTTTCCCAAGAGCCTTTTGTGTCAGAGGCTCGATGTCACAGATGCAGCATTCCTCTTTTCTGCGCCCACCAGAAGAAATCTGCCATAGCAACAGCTCCTCAGATATAAACGGAATGACTCAGGCCAATATTATTATTATAAGTTTAGGACAAAAATCTACTTCCATAGGTAGGTCAAGAATTTCTCATATGCTGTCAAAAGACAGACTTTCCACTGCAAATTTTTCAAACACTGCTTCCACAGGGACCGAGTCTGTTATCTGTACAACAGATTTAAATGTGGCTGTGGTGCTATGTAAAAAAATACTTAACAACTACAGATACTCACTCACCAATGACAAAGCACAACAATCATATTCTATGTGTTCACACATATGTCCTATATTATCTAAATTCTGTATGTTAGGCCATAGTCAAGCCTGGCATAAGCAGGAGCAATTCCCACTGACAGCAGTGGAACTGTGCCCCTCACACCAAATCTGAATTTGGACCCCAGTGTTTGTTAATTTATCTTGCAAGAGCTCAGTAAGGCAACAGACAGAGTACAAGCTGAACACAGAGATATAAAAACTGAGCATCTGGGGTAAAAGCAATCCTTCTTGTGGACTTTCCAGGACCGGATCTTACCATCTGGTTTCAGACACATTTCCTTAACATGTATCAAGTGATGGAAAAATATGTTCTCTTAGTTCACATGCAGCCCTGAGATTCTGAACTGCAATGATAAATAATATACAAAGCTGAGAAAATGTAGGTCTGTTTATTCTGGGCCTCTTGTTACTGAGATGTGAGAGAAAAGACGCAAAACACTTACCCTCGTGAATTTGTGGAGCTGACAATTATACAGGCGTAGCAGGAACCTACGACGGCTGAGACAATCAGTTAGCCAAACATACAACATGCCTGCCAGTCAGCTGAAGCCTTAGTTCACTGAGGTGCTTTTTATAGGAGAGGTGCCATGTTCTAACACCATACATACACAAAGCCATTTCCAGGCTGTCATTTCCTTGCTGTGACTTTACACAGCCTTCTCAAAAGCTTCAAAGTCTATTTTTAACATATTTTTATTAAAACTTTTTATCACTTACTCAAAAGAATGTTCGCGTCACCACCCGCAACCTCACTGTCTAATGATTGCCGACGTGCTGAAGAAAAAAAAAAAAGAACGCAAGGGAAGCTTTGCTTTGTCAAGAGGAGAGGGGGAAAGAAAATAAAGAGAAATCGGCCTAGCTTCAAAGAGCGCATTTCCATAATTGCCCTGTAACTTTGGCAAAATAAATCTGAAGGGCTGAGAAAAGTGCAATCTCTCAGATGAGTGCACTACAAAAGCTCCAGAGATCCCCAGTCCCACTTGTTACTATTCTAATTCAGTGAGAGAATTCAGTTCTCTAACCTCAGTAACAAAAGCCATGAAATCACTGTCCTCCCATTCCGCTGGCCTATTCCGAAAGAATAAGACCTTATCCAGCCTTTGTCTCCATCCTGCCCACTAACGTTCAGTTAAAAAAAAAAATTAGAATAGCATTAAGCATCTGAAGTGTTGCTAGAGGTTAAAAAAGAGAAGAGTGGGAGAGAGATTCCCTGAACCTTGGGTTCAGCTTTCGAAAGATTTGCTGAAATCGGTTTTCACATAAAAAATGACAAACCTATCTTTTTGTTTCCTTTAACATAACATTGGCCACTTTTTTAAAAAAAGAAAATCACCCAACTAAACTCGAGTTACTTGCCTACTAAACTTCTGGGCCAAAACAATCATAGCACAATTATTTGATTGTTTGCTTAAATCTAACTTCTTCAGTAAACGCTGCTCAAAGAGTTTCGTCTGTGTTCTAGGCATCATGCCATCTTTCTGAATATATAAGAGTAATAATAAATTAAATAATATCTGAGACAAGACTGTTTAGAAGTGCCTTTATATGAGATTGTCTGTGTCCGCTGGTACTTCAATCCGAACCTTATAGTGCTGGAATGAAAAAAAATATTACTGCTGCCTGTGAATAGTAGGCCTTTTACAGCAAAGGCCCAATCGCCCTTCATTTGGCTCCTCTCTGACTTTATTTTCTCAATAAGACAAGCTTTTGTGGTGATGTTCAGTATGTACAATTGGGATAGTCTTATAAAGGGATTTAGAAGTGTACACAAAAGGCCTCGGCAGCATCAAAGCCAGCCCAGCAGCACAATAGAGATGACATTTTTACATCCCAGGAC
The DNA here is from genome assembly GCF_033958435.1 of Carettochelys insculpta. Classification (NCBI taxonomy): domain Eukaryota; kingdom Metazoa; phylum Chordata; order Testudines; family Carettochelyidae; genus Carettochelys; species Carettochelys insculpta. The sequence goes on along the minus strand of NC_134150.1, from coordinate 11,837,157 downwards.
TTGGGCGGGCAGTGCCTGAATACACTGTCCATAGAGGTGTCAGTAAACAATGAATAAACTGGGAAAGGGGTGAAAACACAAGTCAAAAATCTTTTTATTGGAACTCCCTACACATTCATTGGGCAGTTTTAGCCCTGCATTTGAAAGTGCTTCCATTTACTTACTCTCCAGACTCTCCTATTTAACGAACTGACTGATGATGGCTCCATTTTGATATTTTGAAAGAAAAGAATGGGACATTCTGACTAGATTAAATATATTAATGCACAAAGGTTAACTGCGTTTTGTTTGCAGTTAACAAAAATATGATTCCTTCTCTTCTTTTTCTTAGAAGGGACAATGTTACGTTTAAAAACAAAAAACATATATTACAAAAGGACCAGCCAAACCCATGCCACGAATTATACCTTAGCTGCTAATAAGTCAATTTTAAATTTTAATTTACTTTTCTTCATTTATGCAGGCTGGGTTTTTGCTCTTTTTATTTCACATTTGATTCTAGCCAGTTTTGCTTCCAGTTTCTCTGGTATTAGCATAAGACTGCAATGCTGTGGGTGCAGAACTTGCAGGGAAAAGTTTAAAACCAAAGGCTGACATCTTTTGTCACTTTGGTCAGGGAAGCAGCCCTGTTGATTTCATTAAATATAGTATGAAAGCTGGCTTTGACTGAGAACCTGTTTTCACTGAATTTTTGTTTCTCAACTTCCTGAAACTCTGTCTCTTAATGTTAGTTTGCTCATTTGATTTATTAAACAAAACCTAAATATTGAGTCTAAATTGCCTGATGGACTTTTTCAATAATTAGAACCCTACGGGGATACAAGATTTGAATCTGCATCTATGCCACAATTCGCAAGCAGGGGCTGTGGCTATAAAGCAAATACCTGCAGATTTGGAGGGCTTGCTGTATAAAATGTGGGTCTGCATTCATCTGCAGTCCATAAGTATTGCTGTCTACAGATTTGCAGGGCTCCATTAATACATAATATCCAGTATTTGTCTTCCATATGAGCACATACACACTACTCTGCTGTCCTACTGCATTTCTTACATGCATGTTGATATTATTTGGGAAAGGGCTAATCACTTACCAATGGAAGCAAATCAGAGTACAAAGGAGCTTACTGTTTATATCTAATTTAATTTTGCTATTTTATACTGTTCCTATGGAACTTTCAGTACTATGTAGGATTATGTACCTAGACATATGGCTTGTGTCAATTACTGGATACCTGTGATATGCTTAGATTAATAATTATTGAGGAAGTCAGTACAGTGGCTGGGCTCACCCATTTTCTGCAGCTATGACCATATTCCTTTTTCACTGTTTTGCTTGCAAATACATTTAGTGCTAAAATGTTCATATATTAGAGCCTTGGTTTCATGCATAGGTAGTAAGTAATTTTATTCTAGAGCGGCTAGCTGGCCTACTGACATGCATTTCCACAACTGCTAAAAATAATGAGGAATCCAAGTGACACACCATTATGGCTAGGAGTGCCATCACATCCCTTGACCTAATTGATCATGCCTATACACCTTAGAGTACTTTGCATAACCAACTTAGACAGCAGGAACATTTTCAGCTAGATTGATTGACATATTTTATTTCGAACATAAGCTTAATCATGACCAAGAATGATTCATTTATACCTTTCAAACTTTTTTGGAATTGACACAGAAGACAACTAAGCTGCAGGCTCCAGTGTAAGCAATGGAACAATCATAAGTAGGTTAATAAACTATATTAATATATACGTTTTTTTTCCCCCAATAACTGCTGAAGTTGATGTAATAAATTGGATAAAGTAAGTGGTGGCAAACTTACTTTATTTTATACAATCTATGTCCAACTAATTTTTTTCAGGAAAGTTACCTCATAAATCACTCCTCTGCTGAACAGCTGTGTGAATAATTGTATCTAGAATCTTGCAAATGTACTATATCATACCTTTGATTTTTATAAAGCAGGTGGCCAATGTTTATAAAGCAGGTGGTTCACAGCAATAGCCAAACTGATTCTTAGGCTTAGAATCTCAGGTAGTTAAGGGCTAAAACATCTTCAAATGAATCTCAGAGCTTTCCATGTGACATGCTGAAAACAACCAGAACAAAGCTCCTAACAGAACAGACTGTAAGAAAAGTGCTGATTCTAGTGGGGGATGGAGGGGGCTGTATCTGTTCTGTACTAAGAATGTCCTGTAGCACTTTTTAACCATAGTCTCTAGTGTGTCAGCAAAGAGACTCCATCAGAGCATTTAACATTGCTGGGAGCAAAGGAATAAAGTGGAGTCATTGTTGATTATTGCTCATTAGCCACAAGGACACCCACTTAACACATGAATAAATGAATGATACCATGTCCTAATGGAAATGGCCTCAGTGTACCTTTAAGCAAAATGCTGCTTAATATCTTCCATTTGCTGAATAGTAAAGAAGCCTAGTGGACATTCATACTTAGTAAGCAACCACTGTTGCTTTGTTCCCATTTCAGCACTTATGTCAGATTTTTTTTTAATTATATACAAAGCTTTTAAACACCAGCTTCCTTAAAGCCCAAATGATAGCATATCATCTTCCTCATCGTGCAAATGCCAACTTTTTTTTTACAGTTAACAGCCAAATGAATATTTAACATGTGCCTGGTTCTCATTATTCTGCTTTATATTCCAACCTATGTAAAATAACTTCCGATGTCTTTATTGGTTTCTTAGATAAAATGCAGTCCGGGTATAATCCTTAATTTTCTTATATCCATTTGTTAACAAGGAAGATAACACTTGCAAAGTACTCGATTAGGGCTCACTTTGATGTGTATCTTGTTATGGCTTCCAGGACAGATTGTATTATTGTTTTGCTTCACTCATATTGCTCATAAGTCATAAAAAAGAGTATTTTAAATGTGTAAATATTAACCAGGAAGGTAAACTGCTGTCTGAATTACATTTTGAAAATTGCCATGCCTGAGCATACATTGGAAAACATAAATCATCACAGATAAGAGATATATTAATATCCTGAAACCCTACAGGAGCAGTCAAAATGAGACTGTTAGCCTGCAAATCACTGAAGCAATAACTTATTTAATTGAAGACTTATTTTTCTTTTTTAAAGTTTGCCCAATTTATCCAAATAACACAGCCGCAGATTAAATATTAAGGATAGTAATCTCATTACCATATCATCGACTGTGACATTAATATTGTGATTTACACCATCAAAGATTGTGACAGAATGTATTGTTTTTCTACTGGGATAAAATGGTTTGGACTATCCCAGAAGCAGAAAAGAAAGGCCCTAAAGTGATGTGAAAAGTTCCAGTTTTATTTTAAGCTATGCTTTTATTGTAGATTGTTGGAATGTTGGTTTGGTTTGTTTTTAAAATCATCCTTGCCATCCCATTTTCTCTTTGTCTGCAAAATTGTTAAGGAGGTGGAGCGGAAGCAGAGTGCTGAGAGCAACTCACTGATATTTCTTAGTTTAGAGGTTTCCTGTTTGTTATCAAAAGTCCACTATAGCCACTTTAGTTGCTGTGAATGGCAAGCATAACATGGCTTGCTTAGCTCTGAGAGCCATTTTCTAACAGACCTGGATAGCCTCAGAGGGGTTGCTTTGACAACTTGGAAGGATTCTCCTGCCTTCTCCTTCCTGTGACACTTCCTCCACCCTGGCCCCATAGAGAAAGAGAGTGAGCAGGAGATGATTACATCAATCAGTGTCAGGCCTGGGCACTGTGATTTATGAATATGCATAATGAGTTCTCACCTTTGAGAAGGACTAGTGAGGAAGATAATTGATTAGACAGAAGAGAGCAGCAGAGAGAGAGAGAGAGGGAGAGGGACTTTGCTAAGATGTCTTTAGCAGGCCTGGCTTTGGTTCCAGTAAAGCTGTGACAGCAAATGAAGATGTTCAAACATGTAAGTTGGATTTTGAGTCTCCCCCTGAAACATGTACTGCAAAATCTTTACTCACAAAAGTAATGGTAGTCTCCTCCATTAGGAAAGTCCTCAGGAAAGCTTGCAGGACTTATGGACTCCTCCCAGGCTGCCCACACCACCCATTCAATAGAAGTTCCACTACGAGGAGGACAAATCTCCACTTCTCCAGCAGCTTTAGGGGAGGAAGGAGTAGGAGGAAACTGCCTCTGCCTCTTTTCCTCTCCCATCTGCCCCTCATTTTATGTGTACGTAATCTTTTTTTTTCACCAGCAAGAAACTGGGGAATAGGATCTGGGAACAAAGTATGGTTAATTAAGTTCTATTTCCATCAGGTACAACCTCCTGCTATACGTACCCACCAACAGAGTTTGCCTCATCTGTAGTAACCACAAGCCAGGATGCTGGAGTTGCCCAGACACCAAAGGCTGCAAAGAGAAAACTGATTTATTTCCTGGGCTGGGAGAGTAAATTGGTGCTGGGAGAGTATATTGCCTGCCTCTATATCTGCCTGAACCTGCTTCTTTGCAGCGATTATTTACACAAGCTCCAGAATCTGAACACACAAAGACACATACCTAATGCAAGGTATATGCAGTCCACTATGCAGCAACAATAATGCATGCCTGGCAACTGGAATATCTTTTATGTAATCTGTGGGGGAGGAACCAAAAACTTACTGCTTACAAACACCTAAGATTTAAAATGTAGTTTAGCGGCCTACTGCAACCAAAGCCTATAAATAATACATTCCTATCACTATGACCTCAAAATGTCAATACTGCACACCCCAGCACATTTGCATATCTTGCACTGTCTAAACTTGAAGCATGTCAGCTATGTGCTTCTGTTTGTACTTTAATTTTCATTTTAATTCTTGTCTCTTAGCACCTAGCACCCTTCTTCCTATAGGGCCTGTCCCCAAAATAAGAGCGGTCACAGACATTTAATCACCACTGCCAAAATTCTGCCACTTCCAGTAACAGTAAATATATATATTTATATAAAAATTTATATATTTATAAAAATGAAGGGAATGTAAGCAAGAGACGTTGAAGCTGGCATGAACTCTCCTGCTGTTTATACAGCCCAAGTTGTTAATCTCAATAGTTAACTCCAATCTGACGTGTCATTTTCAACACAGCCCTGCTCAACCTCATTACAGACTTTACTTTAGCTTTTAACATTCAATAATTGCTCACATATAATTTTTGAAGCTAACAGGGAAAAGGAAAGAAAGGGGGGAAAAGAAGCCTTGGGCTGGTTTTAATTTGATTGTAGCGATTTCACTAAGTCCAAAGCAAAAGGGTCAGCCTCTAGAATGTGTCTGCTTTAATTTTCTTAATGAGAAAAGACAAATGCAGGAGGAAGTCCGCCCCCTCTAAGGCCCTGGCTCCTTTCAGGTTGCAGACGGGATTTTCACAGCACTCTCAAGTTGGCAGGTAGAATTGAAGTGACTCTAAGCGTTTTGACCTCTTACAGATCTGGCCAATTTTCAGCACTTTGCCAAGGAAATGAAGCTAAAAGTTGTCGACGTTGCAGCTAGCCATCAGCTTAAAATGTAATTTGCAAAGTTGTAGCTATTTTAATTAAAACCAAACCGGGGAGGATTTTGGTAGCTCCTTGTCTTTGGAGAGTGTGTTTCAGATTAGGCATTAAAAAGCCCAGGTTTAGGTGGGTGAACCCCATCCTTCCACTGTCCAAGTTTTGCAATACTTTGCAAGCAAAGTAATGTTCATTATTTTTTTTCTTTGCTCTAAATTCTCTTCAACAGGGCTGCAGCTCCTTTCTGCAGCTGGGTTTTCAAACCCAAATATTGTTGTTTATTTGAGAACCCAGGACCTGCTCTAAAGCCCAATGATATCAGTGAAAAACCCTTGCATCTTATATACAAAGAGCTATACTGCCCATACCACATTAATTCATTCCATCAATAACTAATTCACATAGTGAGACAGAAAGTTTAACCACTCCCACAGCATGGCACTGTCACAACAAATTTTAACCACACCAAATTTTATAGTGTCATTATTTAACTACTGGCAGAAAAGGAACCATCTTTTTTAAAGCAATATCACGTAAACAAGTAGCTGGGACCATCTGCATTCCTTGAATTTCCACTCCCATAGGTAGCACTTAAAATGCCAGTTGCTAAAAACGGAAGCCGGCCAAAAATGCACCAAGAACAAGGTCAAATCAAATCTACAAAGAAGACCCCACCCCTCTTTTGTTACTGCTTTTGCTGTCATCGAACTTGCTTTTTAAGTTTCCAACATAAACGGTTAAATAGGAAGGCAAAAAAATGCGAAGCTCTTCTCTACTGTGACTTCTCTGACTTTGAGGCTCTCCAAAAGTTTTAAAAGAAAATCAAATCCACTCCGTGATTCAACTTCCACTTGCAGAGGGGAGGAAAGAAATAGCTAACTCCCAGTAATAAGATTCTTGGTGAGTGGTGTCACAGATCACATTTGCTCTGCCCCAGACAGCGAGATCCCCAATGCTTGCCACTGCTCCCTCCTCACCCGCTTGCAAGAACACAATAATACTCCCCCGGGGCATTTTAAACGCAGTCCTCCCCTTCCCACCGCCAAGGACAGAACTGTAGCTTACGTTGCAATTCCTTTCGGGAGCCCAAACAACGCTGGTTCTTAAACAACCAAACAAGCAAGCAAGTGACAGGCCTTTCAAAGTTAACCTGCGAGAACAAGACAAAAGAAATCTTGGTGACGGAGAACAATGCTGCGGCCGGTGGCGGGGTGGGCCGAGGGCGAGCCCAGGGGAGCGAGCGCTCGGTGTGAGCGCGCAGGGTGCCTGGCGGAGAGCTAGAAGGGGGTTTCCTCCTGTAGAGGGCGCCCCGGTTCCAGATTTGAACAGTTCCCGGGGCTCGTGGCAGCCCAGACTCCCCTTCCCCCTCCCGCCTTCTGGGAAAGGGCTCGATCAATAGAAGCGGCGGCGGAGCAGTAGCCTCCGCTCTTCGCAACCAGGCCCCCGGCTCCGCAGACCCCGCTAGCGCGGGCAGCGCCGCCCAGCGCCCGGCCCAACCGCCCCGCCCGCGACACGCGCCCGGCCCGGGCTCGCCTTGGCTCCGAGCGGCCGGCGGGCGCCCAGGCTGGCTGCTTCGCGGCGCCCGCTTCGCCAGGGGCTTCCCGCCGCTCCGGCTCCCAGTCTCACCCGCCAGTGAGTCGCTGCCGCCGAAGGGACCTGGTACTTTACACCGCCAGCGGCCGCCGCACCCAGGCCTTCGCCCGGCGCTCTGCCAGTGGCTCGCCCCCGCCCGGCTCCCTCCGCCTTCCCCAGAAGTTTGGGGCAAGAACTAACAGAACCGGCCAGCCCGGCACCTGACATTTCCCAAACCGCTTCTGAGGGCTTCAAAAACACCGGGGGGCGGGGGGAAGAGAATATAGTCAAAGTGGCAACAGTTTATTTATTAGCCAAAATAGAGACTTTCTTGTACAATTTGGTTCACACGTATGTACATTTTTACTGTATATACAAAAACCGAGACACCCAATTCTCACTGGACTTCCAAAAAAACCTCACGAACTCAGCTAATCCAGGTGATAGCAGGGAACCGGTTTCCTTCCTCTCTCTTTAAAAAAACTTCAGATACGGACATGCTTACAAGTTGTAACTATACAGAGCTTGGTGGCGGCGGCGGCGGTTGTTTTTACACGACCATTACAGTAAGAACAATAATAAAAATTAACTAGGATGATGACAACGCTGATAGAACCATGGCTGCATCAAGTTGGTTCTGGGGCCTGGAAAAGAACGACACAGAAGAAATATTTAATGGGGTTTCTGTTCAGGTGTAGGTGGCACAGCGACTGCTGCCTGTGGCTGGCTTTTTGGCGTTGTTTGCAAGAAAAGATTTAAGTATTTAAAAGTCCTACATGGAACCTATGGGCCTTCGAATTCGCCGTGCTCTGTCGTGGGCCCGATCCGGTTTAGTTCCCAGCCAGTGTCACTGACTGCCGCGGGAGGTATGCGCGTCTCAGGCTAGGCAGCGCCAGACGGGAGTTTCTTGTATCCCACCAACCTGCCAATACTTTCGCTACTGTTCATTGAATCCCCCGCCCCTTGTTATTATCCAGGCCGGACTTCCACCTGCACTATTGAAGGCAGAAGGACTCAACAAGGCGTCCTTCTGCCTGGCCTGTCACTCTCACCCAGACCAGAAGAGCAGGCACGGGAGTGACCGCGAGCACTTGGCGCTAGGGAGGAATCCTTTGCAGGCCGAACTACTGAACTGCCAAGCCAGCAACACTGGCCGCTCGAACATGCCCAGAAACCCCACAAAGCAGGCCGGGAGGAAAAGCTGCAGCGGCGGCGGGGGAACGGGCTCTGGCCCGACACAGCCCGGGAGACGGGTCGCTTACCGCCTCTGCACTGGCTGGAAAGCTGTCTTTAGTAACTTTTTCTCTACTTCCAAGGCACTAGATCGATCTAAAAACAAAAGACAAAACGTTCCCTTTAAGCCCCTTCCTCTTCTCCCCGGCCCCCACTTAGCACCGGGAGCCCATCCGTGCGCGGCCAGTTTCAGCCGGGGGAGGCGAAGGACAAGAACCGCGGAAGCAGCGCCCCGGCTTTGACCGCTCCGGCAGCAACAGCCGCACCTCGCAGGAACCGCGAGCCCGCGAGACACCGGCGCGCCCGTCCCGCTCCCTGCGCGAGCCCCGACCCCGGGAGCCGCCGGCCGCGGGGCAAGAGTTGCGTATCCGGACTTTGCCAACAGCCCCCGGCTGCTCCCGGGCCTCCAGCCGCTCCGGGGATCCACACTGCCGCGGCGCTTCGGCCCCAAGGGAAGCAACTGCGGGGGCGCAGCCAGCCCGCTGGGGGAGGTTGGCGGCCGGGGGTATTTCCAGCGTCCGCCCCCAGCCCCGGGGGCCCCGAGCCATCGGCCTCACCTGTTCCGGCGGACTCCGCGCTCGGCGCCTGGTCTGCGGGTCTGGAGAAGGCAGCAAGGGCCGCAGCCCCGGAGGCAGCGCCGGAGGCGGCCCCGAGTCCCAGGAGGTGGGGGGTGCTCAGCAAGGTGAGCGGGTGGGGCGCGTGGGGGGCGGCCGAGAACGCTCGGCTGGTCCAGTTGGGGAACTTGCCCAGCGGGCAGGAGGAGACGAGTCTGTGGGGCGGAGCCAGCGACAGGCTCTGGGGGGCGGCCGGGGGGGAGCAGCCGCTGCCGCCCCCGGGGGATTTGCGGGGGTTGTCCGGGCTGGTGGCGGTCTCCGCCAGGGACCAGATCTTGGGCTTCTGGCCGGCGCTGGCTACGCCGCCCTCCGGCGGGGGCGAGGCGGGGGCGGGCGAGGCCAGGCGGTGCGGCTGCGGGGGCATCTTGAGGGGCTCCTGCAGGCCCGGGCGGGGGTGGCGCTCCCCCTCCATGGCCTTGAGGAAGCGCTCCTCGGAGCCGGGCAAGTCCTCGAAGCCCTCGGAGCCCTCGGAGTCCGTCTTGGAGTCGGAGTGCAGCAGGTCGGCGTCCTCCAGCAGCCCGTCCCGGTGGCGCTCCATGTGCTCCGTGTCTATGTTCTCCAGGTCGATCTCCTCCTCGTCCTCCCGCTTGTCCTCTTCCCCCTCGTGGTCGCTGCCGTAGGAGTTGCCCTCCTCGTCCGTCCGGCTGCGGGGCGCCCAGGTCATCTTGTTCTCCTTCTTGAGCCGCCGCCGGGCGTTGGCGAACCAGGTGGAGACCTGCGTGAGGGTCATCTTGGTGATGATGGCCAGCATGATCTTCTCGCCCTTGGTGGGGTAGGGGTTCTTGCGGTGCTCGTTCAGCCAGGCCTTCAGCGTGCTGGTGCTCTCCCGCGTGGCGTTCTTGGGCCGGGACGGGTCCCCGAACTGGTACTGCCCGTAGGGGTAGAAAGCGGGGTGGTGGTGCGGGAAGGCCGCATGCTGCACGCCGGGGCTCTCCTTCAGCTCGTACTGGGCGCCCTGCAGCCGGCGGGCGGGGGGAGAGAGAAGGGGTTCAGCGGGGGCGGAGCAGGGCGCAGCGCCCCCGCGAGCAGGGCTGGACTTGCCCTCCCCGAGGGGTCCCGGGGCAGGGGGCGGCCGGCCGGCGTGCGCACCGGCCCCCGGCTCCGCGCGCGGAGTTCAACGAGGGGCGGTGGTAGGGCAGCTCTGTGCCCGCGCGTCCAGGCAGCGCTCAGAGCCGCCGGCCTGCGCCGCCCCCCGCCGCGCGGGACCCCCCTTTGCCATCCCGCCGTGCGGCGTTGCACAGGCTGCGCCGCAAACGGGCGCGCACGACCCCCCCGCCCCCAGCCCCCGCCCAGCGACAGGCACCGGGCAGCAGCCAGCGCCGCGGGGACAAACCCGGGCAAAGCCTCCCCGGACCTCGCGCCTGCCTATCAAAGGCCGCGCGGGCCCCGGCTGGGTGCGTTGAGCAGCCCCCGCGCCGCACACGCGCTTTCCCACGCGCACACACTTTTGCACGCGCACGTGCACACGCACTTCCATTTGCCCAAAGTTCCGAGCCCTGCCCCCTTCGCCCGCCGGGCCCGGGCCCGGCCCTGGCCCCACACCGCGGCGGCCGGTAGCGCCCGGCCCGGCTCCTGGCCAAGGGAGAGCGGGTCTCAACGCCCGACAAGGACGAGGAACGGCCCCTCGCCCGCCCGCCCGCCGGGGACCGGGGCTGAGACCCAGGTGCAGCTGGTGGCTTGTTTACCAAACGCGGGCGGGGAGACCCGCGCCCGGGGGCCGGGGGAGGGGAGCGGAGGGGAGGGGGCCGGGGCGGAGGTCGGCGCGGCTCTTACCAGCTGCGGGAAGATGGGGAGCTCGGCGGTGTAAGGCAGGAAGGCGCCGTAGCCTTGGGCCGCCGCGGCTGCTGCGTAAGGCGCCCCGTACATGGAGGACAACACGCTGGAGAGCGCGCCGGCCGGGGTGAGCTCGGTCCCGCTCCGAGAGCCGCCGCCGCCCTGGCGCTCCGCCGGGTAGATCGGCCGGATGTACTGGTAGCCCAGCTGGGGGAAAGACATGGTGGGCAGCGGGGCGGGGCGGGGGCGCCGGCGAGCGAGAGGAAGGGGCGAGTGGAAGGGCCGGCGGCCGGCGGGGAGCCGCTCGCTCGCTCGCTCGCCCTTCCCGGCGCGGCACTTTTCAGAGCCTCCCGCGAACTCCTGCAGGCATGGGTGGGCAGGGCGGGGAGAGAGCCGTGCGGCGCGGCCGTGGGCTGCCTCCTCTGCCCGGCCGCGGCTCTCCCCCAGCCGCTCGCTTCTTTCTTCTCCCACTTTTCCTATTGATCTGAGTGGACTCAGGTCAGGTCCTAACAGATTGCCGGAGATTATTGGGACTCTGGGCTCTGATTGACATTTCTAGTCTCTCCCAAGCCCCTCCTATTTCTTTTAAGTCTCGCTCTCTCCCTCTCCTGCCCGCAGCTCTCACTGGGTTTGTCACTCGCTCCGCACCCCCCCGCCCAAATCTGTTTACTGACGTCGCGATCTTTTATTTGAGTTGCTTTCAAATCTCGTTTTAGCAATCGCCAATCAGTTCTGTGTTCCGCAAAGGTTTAAACCCGGCCCTGCGGCTTGATAATAGCGCTGGGGAGTATGCACATGTATAATGTACAGGCAGGTTGCCCGGAGTCCCCTTGTTCCCCCCCCCCGAAATCAAAGAAATAGGAAGCTCAGGTTTGGCAACTGTACATTGGAAAATTGCACGCAGCAAAGACAGAAAACAAAGTTATGTGACGTATTGAAATAAAGCCTCTTTCCTCGGCGAATTCTACGTTTCCAGTCCTCTGGTATAGGTTCAATTTTGTTTTCTTTATTAAGATATTCCCTCCCCTTGCTCCACCCCGTTCCCCCGGCCCTAGCAGAGGTTACATCTCCTAATACAGCTTTAAAGCCTATTTGATTTTTTAAATTTGCATTTCCAGAGCCAGGCTGAGATTTCCGCACACACTGAATCCGTGAAGAGTTCTCTACATTTTGTCTAGCCGAGCAGTGGGCAGATACAGTGAAAAAGCGAAGTTAATTTTCTTCCTAATAAGAGACTTCAAAGAGTTGTAGGGTCACAATTTTACATCAAAGGCAGAAAAGAAGGCAAATTAAAATCCTAACAGAAGAGACGGGAGCAGCCCTCTGGGCCATTAGTAAATAAGTGGTGTGAAAAGGGGACAATGACAGGCATTGGAATTAAACTCATTAACACCTTTTTGTCTTGGTGCGAAATCTCTAATTAGGAAATTTATGATCATTTTGCTTATTCCCTGCGTTCTGAATCACGCCAAGTGCAGACCTACCTGGTACGTAAAACAATTGCAGGGGAGACGGTGGCATATTATAAGGAGGTATTGGGAACAAGTCAAAATACGTTACCGATTAGCCTTATTGTATTATCAACAAACTCAGTTTGGGCTATTGTTTTTCTCCCTGAAGCCACCGAGTGGATTGAAATGCGGGGGCTTAAGGGGAATTAAAATGCACTTCGAGAAAAAGCCGGTGTCTGGGGGCTAGAAAAGGTGTATCCTGACTTGCTACGGTTGTGTTGGAGGACTCGAGTAAATGGAACACTAAAAGTTTTGCAAACTGTAGAGTTAAGACTTTGCTGGGACGAAGTTCTGAATTTACCACTGTTGCTTTTTTTAAATTAAATGAATTCAAAACAAGCTCTGGAGGTTCTTCTCAGGCGTTTATGTTCGTTATGCTGGAGAGTCATTTAATCATATCGCTCATGTTTTTGAATACTCTGTGGATTTATTGCCATTAAATATGGTTTAGCTACAGGATAATAGCGGTGCTCACAGTATGGCTTTTTACAACTACATTTCTTTCAAAAATTAAATTCATGTCAGATTATACAGATAGAGGAATCGACCTCCATATTTTGCTATAATAAAAGTATATCATCTTGTAATAAATTCGGATTATGGCAAAGCAAGATCCAGAATTAAAATTCCCTGAATCAATATATGAAAATCTGTAGGAAACATCTCTAATCGTATTAAGTTCATCTTTACAGCATTCGCTATCTGCTAATCTAGTGCAGAAACAACTCGGGGGTGGCGGGATTGCTTTTCTCCCGTTCAACTCTGCTCTTGTAAGGGGGATTCACAGTGTACTGGCTATTACAACACGACACTGAGTGGTGTGCTTTTCTTTTAACTCAAGAGAGAAGCAGCGAGTGACGCCGGCGTCATTGGCTTTTAGTTCCCCGTACAACTGCGAGGTTTCATCGCTGCGTTTCTGAGAAAGGTTGGAAACAGCCTGAAAGCGGAACCCAACTTCCCACAGTGTATCCCACTGGAGGGAAGGGGCGGAAAGGTACAAGTGTCCGAGACAGGGACCCTCATGTGATCCGTTCCCAGAGTTCTGCCTCGGCTGGTCCAGCCATGTGGGAGCCACACTCACACAGGACGGGTCCGCGCGTCCCTGCCCTAACGCCTCGGGCACGGCTTGTTGTGCCTACACATTTGACGAGGCTCCAGCTCGCTTCTCGCGTTCGTGCAGCTGGCAACATCTAGCGCCTTGTGCCATCGAGAGAGCTTTTTAATCAGCAGTGCAATCAGTGTGAGTTCATCCGCCCGAACGGGAGCGTACACGTGCTCGGCACAGACCCTCGTCCTGGTTCTCCCAAGCCGGGGCTGGCGTGCGCAGCAGAAGCTGGGCGCCCTTTCCAGGCGGACTCCAGTGTTCTTGCACTCTCCGGTAACGCGCAGACTAAATCCCGAACCGGGGCGGGCAGGGGGAAGAAATCGCCGCTCCGAGCCCGATGTGGAAATTCACGCTGCGCTCAGAGAGCCGGGAGAAGAGCCGCGGCGCTGGAGACGCTGGGGGATAAGAACGGCTGGGGCGGGATGCAGGCGGGTCAGCAGGAGGCTGAGCGATGGGGACTGATGGGAAAGCGACTGGCAGCGCCAAAGGAGGGCCGGGAAATGTGCGAGGGGTCCCAGGGCCGCCCGAAGAGCAGCCTGCAGCCGGGTACGGCCGAGGAGTGTTGGAAACGAGCGCCCCGGCCGGCGAGCAGCGCACAGCCGCAGCCAGCGACAGCCCCGCGCCGTCTAGGACTCGCCAGCCGCCGAGCAGTTCGCCCAGGCGCGGCGCCGGGGGCGGGGAAGGCAGAGAGTCGCCGGGCCCGTTTGTTAGACCGCAGGCGGGAGAGCTCGAGGGAGCCCCGAGCTGCTGGCGGCGGATGTGCCCGGCCAAGCGGAGAAGCGACCTAGGCAGCGGCTAGACGGCTAAAGGAGCGGACTGGACCGGACCGGCAGCGTCTCGGGTCAGCCGGCTGGTGCCTGCAGCCGCCGTGCTGCGCTGGGCTCCCGCTCCGGCCAGGCACGTGTCTCCCGGCCGGGACCTGTCAAAGCTGGGAGAGCGCCTGATTCATTACCCCCGCCCCCCCGCTGAGCCAAAGCCACCCCCGGCTGGGCACCGGCCGGCACCGAGCCGCGGGGGCTTTCGCCTCTCCCGGGGCCAACAGCGCCGGCCCCGCGGACTGCAAGGGGGCCTTCTGCAGTCCGGCCCCACGCCGCTGCACCACAACCGGCCCGCAGTAATTCAATGGGTGCAGCGGGAACGTGAAGCTCCTGCCACACCCTGCGGGGCTCGGCAGCCCGCACATCTCGGAGCGAGGGAGCCGGCCGCGCCCGGCCACGCCCGGGGTCCAGCCGAGCTCAAGTGGGCCCTGTGGCTCGCGTTAGTCTCTGTTTCCTTTGAGTGTCTCTCGCTCCCTCTAGCTCCGGAGGCCCCAGGCGGAAGTGCGGCCCTGCTCGCCGGGGTGCTAAGCCTCGCGAGCGGCTGGAACGCGGTCCCTGGGCGCTTACCCGCTCTGGTGAAGTCCCGTGTCCGGGAGGGTTGTGCTCACGGCTCGGTTAGGACCTGTGCGATTGGCAGCGCCCGGGCAATTTCCCCGCTCACCGCGGGGCAGAGGGAACGAAAGGTTGAGTTCCCCCCTCCCCCCGGACAAGCCGCCCGTGTAGGAGAGCTGGAGGTGAGGCGGGCAGGGTCCAAGCCCCCGCGGAGGTGGGGAAAGGGCCGCAGTTAAAAAGGAGTTAAAATGGAAGGGAAGATCAAAGGGCCGAGTAAAGACTCTTCAAATTACACGTTTGAAGCTTTTCCATAATTCCAGGGCGACAGATAGATAACGAGCAGCACATTCCTTATCGCATATGGAACCCATCTCAGCGGAGTCTCTGCACCGGGATCTGCTAATTGCAGTGACATACGATTTGGAAAGAAAACACAATTAATGACCCTTCGGGTCCCGGCTCTGGGAAGAGGCCGCTGCCAACCCGCCTTTTACAACCACCGCAACTTTCTCAAGTTGTGAGCGCGGAGCAGGAGGCGCGGGAAAAGCTTCGCACTTGTGTTGTCTCCTCTCCGCTAAGGTGTCTCTACACAGGGGCCAGGGCCAGAAGGTGCGTTACGGGGTTTGGGAGCTGAACTGGTTTAGTGCCTGGCCGGACGTGTGATGATTACGGTGAGAACAAAGCAAGAAAACACTTGGCTTGTACGACCGCCACGTCGGAGGAGCCTTACCAGGGAGCAGCGCAAGCCCTTCTGGGGCCGGAAAGAGCTGCACCCAGCGCAAAGCCGCCCTCGCCCCGAGTTTCTCCTCAAGGGAGATAAAGCAAAGCCTCCAAAGGACACCCTAGCGCCCCCTGTCCACGCCGGCGGCAGGGCCGCCTCCGGCCCCGCCCACCAAAGCTGGCTGGTAATCGTCATCACTGTCCAGTGTCATCCAGTGCCCAGGCAACAGCTGAAACGCCGCTCCCTGCCACGGCAAGCTAATGGCTTTGCTTGCGAGGGCGTGAGGCTGGGAGCAGAGGCTGCGTGCCAGGCTCGGAAGCTCATCGCAGTGAAGTCAGGTGGTAGGAAAACGCTGGCCAGCAGCTCGCCGGGCTTTGCAGTGCGCTCTCGGCCATGCAGGGAAATGGAGTAAGAACTGACTCCCTTACCTGTGCACCTGAGTATGCCCCACAGCTCTCCGGGGAGGCCAGGGGGCTGCTTTGGTCTGAACGCGCCAGGCTGTACTACCCTATTTACCACGAGGGGCTCCGCAAAGGTGAGAGGCAGCTCTGAGAAACAAGCCGACGCCCCCGGGAGAAGAGGGACTCTCGGCATTGTTTGTTCTCTCTCTGGACGCGTCCCCACCCCTGGCGGCTCTTCGCTGGGTCTTGGCTTCGGCGTGTTGCCAGGAGGTCACTGCGCTGTTACCGAACCTCCTGCCTGTCGCCTTTTTCCGGTCGAATTCGATGGACTTGGGGGTGTTAATAAAACTTTCCCCTGGGTTTATTAGAAAGCCACCCGAATTCCGGAAAGGCTTCAGGAAAACAATGCTGTGCAAGGAGGGAGCGGGAGAAGGCTCGTGTCCAAAGTGTACAATTACTGTGCATCTTAGGAAACATTAATCTTTACAGGAATTTATGATTCATATCTGTGGTTTGACCATTTAGGTGATTTATAATCTGTTAGTGCAATGCACTAATTTTATGCTCACAAGTTTTCTGTGCGCTGTTAGGATTTCCATAGTCCCTGGAAATAAATGGCTTCTGTGCTAATGTGGCTAGTTTCCTTTTGATATCCAGCGAGGGGCATTCCCCTTGCCCTTAAGCTCAGGGAAGATGATGATGGCACCCTAAGCAGAAAGTACACATGTGGATGGGAGACTTCCGCATCCCTTCCTCTTGAGACCCTTCGGAGCTGAAGTCACAGAGTTACCCATCCCGCCTTGTACCAGCCTCCCAGCTCTACCCAGAAAGGACGGCCACAGTTCACCTGCCTCACTGGGTGCGTGAGGCTTAAGGTTCCCAAACCTAACAAGTGACTGAGGAGAAGCGAGCCCACAGAAAGCACAGTAAGGACCTGCCAGACACTCATTACACATGCAACAGATGCAGCAAGGACTGTCACTCTGTGTGGGCCTTCACAGTCACAGTCCAGGCTGCAAATGATGATCTCAAATGGAACTATGAAGGGCGCGATCCATAGTCTACTTAGAATGAAGGATGCTACTAGTACTACGTCTGCCCACTCCTCCTGTGGTTGCTGTTCTAGTCCTGTCTAGGCCCAGCCAAGCCAGTTCCTTCTCTCTGGCGCACACACCCAGCTTTGCCCAGGGCCTCTGTCTACAAGGGACCCCGCAAGGAGTTGGCCGCCCTCAGTGGGGGGGGGGGGGGCTGCTAGCGGCGCGTTAGCCCCATAGGTGCCCCCCAAGTGCTCCTCCGTGAACATTAGCCTGTGTTGCCCTTGGGCTCACCAGCGGCTCTTGGGTTTCATTGGCGCCTTTACACTTGATTGTTCCCCCACCTGCCCCACATTGCTGGTTACCCTTGTTCGCCTTCCATGACCTCTGTGGTGCTCTGAGCCTGAAAGGGGCCGGCGGGGGAGACTTCTTTCTCCCGCGCCCCCCCCAGCTGTCTCTAGACCGATGGCACCAGGACATGTTAACTACTACTCAGAGTACAGTGGGGCCAGCCCACGGGCTGCCACCCCGCGCCAGAGCCAGCCCCATTAGCTCAGCTGATTTAGGGCCCCGCTGGACCCCCCAAACAGGAGAGGAGCCTTCAGCTGCGAAGTAGCGTCTAGGGCCTCGCGGGGAGCCCCCCGCCAGGCGGCAGGAGCTTTCCTTCATCAGCGGCGCTCCTTGCAGCCTTACCCCCCCGCCCCCACTGCTCCCTCGCACTGCGCTGCCCCGAAGGGCTGCACGGGCACCGCCGTCCCGCTGCCGAGCTCCCAGCGCTCGCCTCGAGCAGCGCCTAATGCTCTGACACCCGCCAACAGTGGGTGACGGGGCACCTAGACGGGCATTTTGCAGCTAACAGAGCCACACGCTCAAGTGTGCAAAGTAAAGCCGCACCGTCCCTTGTACGCGGCTGCAGAGCCCCCTGCGTGGCTCCTGGCCTAGGGACACCTCCTTGCATGGGGGGACACGCTCCGATCCAAGTAACAATGCGGCGTCAGTTACACATCTCCACGCAGGCCGCAGCCCACGTGCGCCCGGCCGGGTCCTTGGATTCAGAAACAAATTGTGCATTCGCTCGAAGGTGCCCTTTACGGTAATCTCTAACCCGCGCTACGCCGCTCCGAGAGACCGGCAGCAGCTCCTTCTAGCCGAGCCATTGGGCCCCTCTCCGGGCTAGGGCAACTTCTGCAGGGCGGTTGCTAGTGCGTGACGGCCTTATTTGCGCCTCGGCCCATAGATGCTGCCTTATATCAGTAACAAACAAGCATTGATTTTATGGTAAAGTCACTTTGGGATGGGAATGAGTAACTCCAGGCAGCGCTATCACTGTATTACATGGAAATGGCCCAGGTAACAAGATGAACATTGATTCAGCATTATGTTTGATCAATAATGAAATAAGTAACTTCAGGGCCAAATTAAAATGCAAGCTGGCTCCACGCTGCCAGTTCTGGGCTAAGTGACAAGGCTAATTCAGCAGGGAAATGGCGAGATTTGCATTAGAGGCTGCAGCTGTTGCTCGGTGGAAGGGGTTGGGTCACCCGGCAGCAGTGGCGGTGCGGGGCTGCACAAGCAGAAAGTTTGCGGAGCTCTGTTACAAGCTGCGGCTTTCGGGCAGCCCTTGCAGCAGGGGTTCGCGTCCCGCCTGTCCCTGGTGCTGGGAAACAGGCGCGGTAGGAGAAGACGGCGGGGCCGGTCCCCATAGCAGCAGGTGGCCCTGACCCGCAGGGAAGGCAATAGCCTGGTTGCGAGGTACAAAGAGTCGGGCAGCCTGGCCAGCGCTCCGCGCGGGTGGCCTCCGCCCCGGCTTAGCCACTGTTCTGTCCGGGGCTAGTTCACAGCTCCCCCAGCACCACCGAAGCCGTGACACACAGCGATTGCCGGAGCGCGCAGAGGAGGAAAGGGGGCGGCCTGGGGGTCCCTGCAAAGCCCCAGAGGCGTTGGGCCGAGGCACTGCAGTGAGCTAAGCGCAGGGGAGAGGTTCCGGCAGCCCGGGCGCTACATGGGCTGAAGAAACCGAGGCCCATGGAGCGGGCAGACCTAGGTCGACTCAGAGTGTCCACACACGCGCCAGTGCGGCTGAAACCAGCAACAGCTCACGTTGCTCTCGTAGCCGGGGAAGAGCCGCCGCCGCTCCTGGCAGTGTGCAGAAGAAAAGGGAGACGGGGCAGAGCTCGTTAAGCAGCTGTGTACCGAAACCAAACAGCAGCTCTGCTCCTCTGCAATCCGGGGCAGATTTCAGCTTTATCTGCGGTCAGCCCTTCCACGGGTTTCTCGTGTGAAGTGATATTGGCACCATCGGGGTAGGCTGCTCCCTTGCACACGCCGCCCTTTCCCCGCAGCATCCCTGAAGGAAAGTCGCTGCACGAGGCGGCCATGTGCAGAAGTGACCGATTTGCTTAAAGAGCCCAACGTTTACAGCAACGAAGGGGCTGAAAAATGACAGTCACGACATGAACTAAATTGCTTAAGGAAAGACTGGGCCGTAACCGGGGGTGGTAATGGGCCAGATTCCACCTGGTCCCCTTACTTAATGTAGCCCTACGGGCTTTGACCATACCGCAACCTTCTTGCAGAAGGAGCTGTTCTGAAAGGCTACGGCCACACTACAGAGATCCTCCCGCTAAACTTCTGTCCACACCTCACATCCACCCACCAAAGCGGATGGACAGAGCAAGCCACTCTGCCAGCAGAGAGCGGTCAGACTGCCCGGCCACTGTCTCCATAGACGGGCCAGCCAGAAACTCAGCAAATAGGGCTGCCAGGTCTGTTGACAAAAGGGCCCCAGACTACAGGGCTTTTCTGTTGCCAGACAACTGTCGGCCAAGCCCTTAGACCTGAAC